>NC_084473.1:42195000-44595000 GCF_027409185.1 Cynocephalus volans
AATAAAGGAACTGGTTTCATATATAATTAAAAGAAATATTTCAGATCCTTATAAATTAAAAAATGAATGAACAATTGGCCCAAAAGCACCAACTTCAAAAATATTAGTTTTGTTTTTATAAACAGCAAATTACTATTTGCTAGAATAAATATAAATATGACTGTCAACATTATTCTAGACTAATGAGGAAAAACTGTGTTTTAGATTTGAGGACTCCGATTAGATATTAAATCGTATCATGAAAAAGTCCTCAGAATTTCACCTGAGCAATATCAAAAGTTGCTGCTCTAATCATTGGAATTCTGTTCTCCTCAGAGAAAAGAATTTTTGAATTACTTGTTGATATTAAAGCCCACAAGAAGCACCTGGAGAGCCTTTAAAATGTCTTAGGCCCCATGAACCTTTCCCTATGCCCAGGTATTGCCATGGTCTCCAGAGATCTGAAATGCCTGCCTGCCTGAATAGTGTGGCAAAGGCTGGGGGCAGAGAGGACCGAGAGCAGAAACTTCTATGCCAAGTGGCTGAAATGAAGATGGACGAGCCCCAGCTCTCCCTTCAGTCAAGTGCCTCACAGTTCATTGAGGTCACAAATGCAATGTGAATATTTATGAAAAACATAAACAAGCAAACAAACAAAATAAAATCTTAATGTATAGTATTATCATGTCAATGCACTGAGAACTACTTCGAGTTGATTTTTTGTGATTTATTTTTCCAGAACTATATATATTTAAGTAAAAAGTCATCATTGTACTCAACATTAATATTGACTGGTAAAATTCCTAATCTGTCTACTTTCCTTTTTTTCTATTCCTGTTTGCAGTTGAAAAAGGAAAACCCTGATGTATATGAAGAAAACCTTCATTACCCACTTCTGCTTATTTTAACCAAAAATGGATAGAAGATTATTAAGCTTCTCAAAAGACCAAGAAAACATCAAATGCACAGGAACTGTTTTTACAAAACCAGAAATCTGTAATGGGTATAATATGCAGCAAGCCATTGGATCCCTGAGATTTCTGAGCCCCAGGACTGGGGCCCCCACCCCATTTGCCACATTCTATGTTTGGGTTATGGGTTCCACCTGTCCCCACCCACATTATTCCCCAGCCATCCTCACCCAGCTCCCTCACCTCTCTTTTTACAGTCTGCTTGTTGCTCTTCCTGCACCAAACCTTTGTCTATCTTTAAATATGGATAAACAGCCTGTCTGAGGTTTGACTCATGAGCAACCTGGATAATTTTTCCCTCTGAGACAGAATTTCCTTTGGCGATTCCCACCCACCTTTTTTTTTTTTTTTCTTTTTAAATCTGGTCTTTGTTCTTTTTTGGTGGTGGCAGTTTTTAATCTGTAAACACAGCAAACATCATGATTCCTGGCTTAAAAAATATAACAAAGTCCATCTTTCTGATCTCCCTCCAATTAATTATATTAAATTTGCCATCTCTTTCTGTGTCTTTCTTTTTTCCTTTTAAACAGGATGTTTTTTTCCCCTATAGATGTATAAGAAATGACTACATCAGCCCGAAGCCTCATAAACTGACCGTTTGTCCTCTGGACACAATAGCATGGCCAGCCCTCTGCTCCTCCTCTCCAATTATGTGTGATTAGTCTCAGTGTGCTGTGTCAAGGAGGGGGAGTGTGCTGAGTGCTTATTATCTGTTTAGGTACAAGAAGAGCACATTTAGGCTCTGACTATGAATGAAAAGTGAGCCTTTATCAAGGCTTAAATCTAACTGCTGCTGTTCTCTAAGCCTCTTTCAAAATGCGTGCTTTCTAGAGAAATTTTGAATAAATGGTTGATAAACTAGATTGCAACCAGGGGGAGTTTTTTAAAATCACACAATTATCTTATTTAAAATAAGTATATACTGTCATATGCTATGATTCAAGGGTACAGTAAACATTTAATAGGTTCTACCTATGATGAAGAGAGAACTTTTCTGCAGGGAACCCAAGGCATATTTTTGCCTAGTGCATCCACGAGGTGCTCTAATGACTTTTGTGGAAATTCAGACATTCATCTGTAAGGAATCATCTGTGCCCACTTTAGCAGTAATGTCATTAGTAGGTTAGCTATATAGGCTCATATCTTTAGTAGAGGCAAAGCGTGTATTCAGTGTGATACAATTAAAGTGATAGGTGGGAGGCTGGGGGGCGCATCCTTTTGCATGTTAAACAAACTTAGCTGTCATAAAAACAGTGACTCTCAAATGTCTTCTCTGCTCACTTCTATCATCAAACAAATTTTTCACCATCAGTTTGCATGTCCTTGTATTCACCACTTTTTCTGCTCCATTAGAGCACCTAGATGGATCTCAGAAGGCATAGGTCAAGTCGCAGTTAGATCATACATTTCTTTCGCACAAAAACTTGAATTGCAATGCCAAGTGATGGGCTAACATCACAATAACAGCAATTTATTCCTCTTTGGATAAAACAGCAGTCTATTCTCAGTGCTAGATAAAGACCAGGGCAATGCAAACCAGCCATTTAGCTGAGTATTTCAGCTACTGGCAGCTCTCCTTTGGCGACTGTCTAGGTTGCATACTGGCTTCATATTTTCTTGTTTAAAAATTAGAATTTGGAGTGTTTTAAAAGGCAATGCAAGTAGGCTCAGTTTTGCTGGTGGAAATACAGCAAAAATTATTTCTTCTGTATAACCTGCAACTAACTCTACCAGACAAAGAAAACCTGTCCCCGTAGTAGCACCTAAGATGGTCTTTTTTTTTTTTTTAAATATAGAACAGCAGGACCATGAGAATATTTCCTTTTTTCTCTCATGAAAATACATGAATTGGCAAGAATTCAATTTGCATTTGTGTGTTATAGGTGTAGAAATCCAGTGTTCATTTCTCTGGGAGAAATTGTATTTTAAAAAGTAAACTACTAACGTATTTTTAAAAAATGTTTGAAAACTGTGTGTCAGAATTGAGCTATTTCTGTCAAGAGATACTTTGCAGAAATATCGTGTGATTAAAACCTAGAGAATCTCCTGTAAAATGTCAAGGGTTTCATAGATCTGCTCTTTAAGGGATCCTTACCTAGAAATATCTCCAGTCCAGGCTTTCTTGAAAGTCTAAGGAACTGATGTATATTTTGAATAATTTAAAAGTGTTTTTATTTCCTCAAATTTTAATGGATGTCGATATTGAGAAGGGAAAAATATGGCAGCTTTCAAATTTACATTTCTTTTGAACTTTATGATTATTTCTATGCATTAGCATTGGGTTGTATAATTGCAATTGAAATGGCACATTCCATAATTGTGTATGTAATTATCCATGCATTTGTTTTAAAAGGAAGCCTGTCTGCTTTGGAAATCATAAATTTTATTATATTCCTCTTCATTGTGTGCCCATATCTTCTGATAAAACTCATGGTTTTTCTTTGTCATACTAAGTAGGTTTGGTTAGATGTAAGAATGTTTCTAATATCACCCATGGTCAGTTCTAATGCGGTGATATGAACAGCCACATACAAGTTGGTTATAAGAAATATATTTTATTTTATAGCAAGACATATGCTGTGAATTGGGATAAAAGTGCAAGAAAAGACTACCTAAGAGGTTGATGCTATTTTGTATAAATTGTGTATTTTGTTGGCTTTTTGACTGAGCATGAAAATGTAACTTCCATTAGGGAAGGGTAATTTAGGTGCTCAGTATTCAGCAGAAAACTTGTCGGGGCCATAAAAGCTTTTCTGGCTGGTTCCTCGGGTGTTTTCAGAGAAGAGCTGCCCGCCCCTTGCTGATTTTCCCTTTGGCTTCAGTAGGGCTGAATTTACCACTGCATACCTGTTGAATCAATTTGGGGGATCCAGCAGTTAACTGAGTGAATGGAAGGATTAGTGGCCCTCTGGAGCCCTATTTGAACAGCCAGGTGTCTGTCCTAAACTAGTTAACTGCTTTTGACAGTTGAAGAACCTGGTTTTAATACCATAGGTAGGAGGTGGTGGTTGTTCCTTCCTTCTCCCCACTGCTAAAGTGGGACATACCTTCTCCTAAGGGTTAGGTGTTTTTGTTTTTGTTTTTAAATAGGAACGCAGCTTCCATGGATTTTGTCTTTGTGCTTAGTCAGCATTTGATTTGTTTCCAATCTATGCCAGACAATGCGGTAGCATTGCAGTAGCATTGTCTGGCAAGACCCTTTTATTGGACTGGGGGTGTGAGGGGAGGGCAGGATGTTCACATGGGGGAGAGAGCCAAAATCTGTGTAGATACATGCACATACACACACTCACGCAGAAGAAGAGGCTGTTTAGACCAGAGATCTGGGCTCTAGTTCTCAGATTCCAGGTATACCCCCACACCAGATCAAAATCTCCTGAGTGCAGATTGTACGAAACATCATAATTATGCTGAGTGTATCCCATAGAGAAAAGATGGATTTGAAAGTCAGACTGATTTTAGGCAGAGCAAATATGTTTTCCCGAGTGGACTATTTCCAAATTAGGAAGGAGCCCGTTGGTGTTTAACAAACCATTAAGCCTGAAATGCCACTTTTAATTCTCAGATTTCATTTTACCCAGAGAGCTTACTGCCCAGGCTGTGGCTAAATGCTCACAGTGTTCTCTGCCCTAGGAGTCTGTGCATTTGGAGTCTTTATTTTGCCTTTTTTGTCCTCCTGACTTTTCAATTAATACATTTTTAAAATAGATAAAACAGATCATACTGTGACTTTTAAAATGTCAACAAGCTTGTAAACAGAAATGTAATAAAATGGCTAATAGGAGATTCAATAGTTAATAGAGGGCCTGAAGTGTGAGCAAATACAGTAGCTGTATATTGGAAACTGCAAGTGAAGATGGCTTTAGTATTGCAAACTGAGGAAGAAAATTGTTTTTAATTAGCACCTTCATAAGAACTGCTGATTAATACTGTTTTGTTTGGTGAAAAGCTTTCAGCTGAGTAATTTGTACAGCCATTACTACAGTTTTGTTAGAGCGGGACTCCTGTTGTTAAACACAAACAGCAGATGATAATGGTGGAAGATGAGTTTGTCATGTAACAATTTACCTTATTGAAAAAGGCTTTACATAAAACCCAATACAGTAGGTACCAGCAGAAATCACATATTTTAAATCCTTCCAAAATTGCAGTGTGCCATGCTTGTGTTTTTTTTTCCCCCAGGGACGAGAAGCAGATTTTATATCATTTATAAAATTATATACACAATTTAAAGGTGGTGTAGCATGGACAGACCACTTTCTCAGCAGCAGTTTATATTGGAACAGTAAAGTGGCCGTGTATTCAAACACTTTCTAACTACACAAAGCAGGTTGAAAAATGGAAGCCTAATTAATCTTACTCGGATATAAATTTACATTGGGAGTGGATGTAAGGAAATAAGAATTGGTATTTCTGCCTTAGCTGGGTTTATCACACATAGAATCTTAAAAAAAAAAAAAAAATCTCAAGGGAAGTTTAATTAACCATTTTTTTTCCTGGTGATGTTTTAACCGACCAGAGGAAGCTGCCCATTCAGTGAGACCTAAACAGGGAATAAGAGGCCGATTTCAGTGAACTCTCATCAGATGGATATTTTGCTAGCCAGAAGCATGGGAACTTTTTATTTTTTTAATAAAATTAAATGGTAAAGCATATTTGCATTAAAATATTACACTAACCAAGGCTGGTAAGAAGTGTAAATTATTGGAGTGGCGTAATAGAGCATGAGATTTTTTTTTTTTTTTAGACAGGCCTTCGGGGTAATAACAAGGGTTGAGGCTCACGACAGTGCCAAATAAGCTTTAGACAGCATAATAGTCTGCAAAGAAAGCCACAGAGCACTAATGTGAAGGAAGAGCTGTCCACCACATGCAGTAAAAATCACCAAAGGTCATTTTATGGTAGCAATTGTGACATAAAATTGGTGGTCATGCTACATGTCTAATACTCAGCACAGCTTTATAAATGATGGGCCCCTAGCGATGGCTGTCATTAAGTGCTTTCATCATAATAAACTTTAAACTGTTGGCTTTATGAATCGCCAGCTAGCTTCAGCTGTTCGTTGGATGGAGCTTGCAGTGCCTTAAGTGTGACAAGACCTATTAGGAATTGCAACCATGTTTCAAGCGTACTTGGCTTCCCCACTCCTGGGGTGATTGCTGCCTATTAAACGGCGTCTGGGAAGATTTTCCTCCAGCAATCTCTGATCAAGAGCTTTTTTGGGCTTTGACCTGCATTTCCTTCAAGACTTTCTCTGAGGAGTTTTATAAGAGCAAAACTCCAGAGGATTTATAGCCACTTCTGATTAATACCTTTCCAGTTTTTCTAGCAACTCTCCCACTGCTGCATAGAGAAAAGCTTTCATTGTTCCTGAGGTGCTTATTTGTGACCTTTTTTCTGCTTCCTGATTCCCTCTAACGTGTTCTCTCAGTGAAATCCTCGGAACCAAGACAGTTGGTGAAGTTGTTACAGCTGGAGAGACAGAGAAGGAAAGAGCGAGGCTTTTATATTTGTGAAGGATTAATGCAAAGCAGCCTGGCCCCGCCCACTTAAGTGCCCACCGTGACGTCACCCGCAGTCCCAAACGCATCCTTAATGAGCCCTCGGTGTAAAGTGAGGCGACACATAAAGATTTCATGATTCAAATTACATTTTCATTAACCTTTAGCATGGGAAGTCTTTTAGTTTCTATAAATCTTACAGAGGCTTACCGTCTGTCCTACTGATGTGAATAATAGATGTTTGGGGAATCGCTCTTTAAAACCCGGGGTATTTAATTTACAAGAGCTCAATACATATTTCAGACTCACTTAGCAAAAACTTTAATTACTTCTCGCTTTTTCTGACTTGGAGGTCGCCGTCGCACCCGCCCCCACCCCCACCCCCACCCGCACCGTTTTCTTCTGCTTGACTCAGATGTTTGGGAGATGGTAAAAGCTTTCAGTGTCCAAATCCCTGTCTTAATACTCTTATTTGTCTTTCTTTTAAGTTATGTCCCAAAGATAGTTAAGGGAATGTCTCAGGTGTGGGCCATTACACAATTAAATTAGCAAACCTCAAAGGGATTGGATTAGAGCTCAGCAGGGAACACCTGGGGACTCCGGGGCAGAGCCGGCATTTCTGAGTGGCAGTGGCTCTCGCCATGAGCAGGGCGGGCCTGCCCGCTCGGTAGTCTCCGCCACAAACTTGCCTTACCAGATAAAGTGTGGCAGGCTCAACTCTTTTCCTGGGAGTAGCTTTCTGTGGCTGTCAGGGTGAACAGGAAAACCATTAGCGAAGGTGTCAAGCCGAAGGGAAAATAGGAGTTGCAGGACTCATGGCTTTTCACGTACAAAGGCATCTGCTGTCCCACCATGAGAGCCAGCCAAGGGTGGACAAGTGCATTTTGAGGCTGCTGCCCAGGTGCAAGGGGAGGGGGCAGGGCGGGCTGCAGAATGCCCCGGAACAAAGGCGCCTCCAGGGGCCTGTGCAGAGGTCACCTGCTGCCTCCAGGGCAGATTAAGGAGGACTGGAGAGGGCATTTGGAGGAAATGGTGCTGTGCTTCTTTGGGAAATCAATTGGTCCCACCTTTAATAAGGCATTTTGCCCTCCCTCTTTGAAAGTCCCAGGCAAATGTGCTAACGGGTCTCTCAGAATCAGTTATTAACAGACCCCGTGTGAAGAGGCGGCACCTTTCCCTGCCTGTGCCCCTTCAATAGCTGGTGCCCCCGAGAATCTTTCTGCTCTCGGCGACGACTCGCTTCCCTTTTCTCTCTTCTCTGGGCTCTCCCGCCCCTCCCTACCCCGGCTTCTTTCATAATTAGGTTGAAAGTGGAACTCTCCCCCACTCCCTTACTTTGCGATTTCTTTTTTCCCAGTGACCTGGGCTGCACTTCGCCCCCACTCCCTGCCTGCCAGTCTCTGCAGGGCTGGGGCCTTCCCCTCCTTGAGAGCTCCGGGAGGGCCAGCTCCCCAGAATCCGATCTCCTTCCAACAGAGCAGCCCCCTGCGGAGGAAGGAAGAGGTCCCCCCAGAATGAAGGGCTGGTAAGGAGGTTTTTAATTTGTCTGGCTCTACAAGTAAAAGGCCTCAGGGCAGCGTCCCTCTGCACGGCCCTCCCTTAGCAGCGCCTCCGCCTTCCCGGTGGGCGCCGCACCTCGCCATCCCAGGCTAGGGCCACCGTGAGAACTGAGCGGAAGGTCTACAAATGCTGGTTTGTGTGCAAATCGCCTATGCAGTGAGGCCTCGGCTTTGTAAATTAATTTCTAGTTTTTCATTATTTGCAACCTACCAGTGTGAGATATTTGGAAGTTTAACACAACGTCTATGTCAGACAGGGTCGGAAAGTGGTCTCAGGCCATCACTGTCTTGATTTGCAATCTGCCTCCTTTTGGTCCAGCTCTCCTTGAGCTTCGGAGAATGCCACCAGGCTGTTCCCAACACAGAAGACAGTACATTTAAAAGCTTTGCCCACCTGACCTGTGGTGCCACCTCCAGGTGCATTAGACTTCCTTTTCCTTCACAGGCTGTATTTTTAGGAGCAGAGGCCACAGCCCTGACCCAGCCTATGTTTTCAGTGGATCTCTCCTCTCTCTCTCTTTCAAGCAGCATCTCATGATGTGAACAGAGAATGACAGTGAAGCAGCTCACAGCTTCTGAGTTTTCAGGGGTCTGTCCTCTCTGCACAGTACTCCTGGTCAGCCCACGTAAGGCCCTGTAAGACTAGAGCCTCAGGACCTGAGCTGGATGACAGGGGTCTCAGGTCTCCAGCTTGTACTGCGCCCCCCGCCCCTGCCCCTGGATCTGCTAGCATTTTTCCCTCCCTTCCTAGCCAGGTGCTTCTCCTGGGTGCTCTCACATGCCTCCCCCCCCCCAAAAAAAACCTAGATAAACCATGGCATGGTTACAGTATTCTCAATGTGAATATAATACTGAAAGGATTTATCGGGCTCTGCCTTTGTGGTAAATGGGGGGAGGGGGAGAGAGGAGGGGGTGGCAACAATATCTTCCAGCTCCTCCTATCAAGAAATGGAGTCTGAAAAAAAAAAGGAAATACAGTCTGCTTCTTCTCCCCTTGATTCTGAACTGGCTTGGTTTGCTTTGGCCAAAGAGACACTAGTAAATGTGAGCACCAGCAGAGCTTTGAAAGTCACTTGTGCATTGGGGTTTGCCCTCTCTCGATGCTTTTGGAGCCCAGCTATGTGTGAAAAAGCCCAGGCTATCCTGCTAGGTGCTGGAGACATGTGGCCCAGTCACCCATCATTCAGCCATGAGTGAAGGCATCTGGGACCAAACAGCCCCTGGGACCTTGCTGTGGGCTGTGGCTGCATAGGTGGGCGCAGTGAGCCAGCAGAAAAACTGCCCACCCGAGTTCAGCCCAAATTGCCCACTCACAGAATTGGGAGCTAAAAATAGTGGTTGTTATAACTAACTAAGTTTTAGGGCAGTTTGTTAGACAGTGACAGATAACTGATACAGTCCTCAATCTATTCTCTCCAACGTACTTTTCTGCATTCTTAAGTGTACCTTGATGTACCAAAACTTTGATAGAATGTTTTGCATAAAATACATTGAGTTATGTAGTGACAAACATTTCAAAAACACAAAAATAGGGTGCAGGTCCCACAGGCCCCACTCGCCCTTCAGAAGCCAGCCTGTGGCAGAGGCTAGTCACTCTCAGGCTGCTGGGAGAAGACATGAGAAAACAGGCTGCAGGAGAAAGAACAACGAACTCAGAGTACTTAGATCCCAGCCCAGGCTGTACCAGTAACAAGCCAGGGATTTTAGGCAGGTGCTTAATCTCTCTGGGCATCAGTTTCCTGCTCTATAACACAGGAGAGCTGAACTAGATCACTTGATTTCCCATTTAAAGCTAACTTCGGAAGTATTCAAGATAAAAACCATTACCAGGGCCAGAGATTTTGGTCACCTCAGGGAGTTAGAATTCTATGGCACTGTCAAGAAAGAGTTGTCAGACATTAGTTCAGTCCTAGAGAACATGTGGTACTTCTTAGGGGACTTTCTCCTGTGAGGTTCTGGGGTGGGCCCCAAGATTGCAAGATTGCACCTTGCTCTACTCCAAGCTGAACGCTGGGGGGCTGCCTCAGGTGCCAAAGCTCCTCCATTTTTATTCACTTATCTGATAAATATCTGTTATGTGCTGGGTACCCTGTTAAGTGCTGGAGCTCTAACACTGAACACGAGAGACCCTGTTACATGTCGGGGCCTAGTGAGAAAGACAAAATGGCTCTCCACACATCATAGCTTGCATTCAAAATGATAGACAAATGTGCCAGTGCATTAATAAAATAATTATAAGGTGTAATCAATTCTGTGAAACACAGATAAGGTCCTACTGGTAGAGAATAAGACAGGAGCCTTCCTTCAGGCAAGATGGTCAGAGAAGGCCTCCCTGAGGGGGGTCTCAACTGTGAGGGGGGCCAGTCAAGCAGAGAGGTGACAGGGGTGAGGAGCTCAGTCGGAGGGCGGGCCCGAGCTCGCTGCCCCTCAGGGAGGAGAAGCAGGCCGGGGTGGCCAGGGCCTGGTGAGGAAGGACACGAGATGGGTGAGGGCCAGACGGCAACACGAGTTTGGATCTTATTTGGAGTCTGAGCAGCCACTGAAAGGTCTGGAGTAGTGAGAATGATATAATCAGATGTAGATTTTTAAAAGGTCACTCTGAATACTGGATGGAGAGTAGATTAGAAGAAGTGGAGAGTCCAGTTAAGAAACTCCTATAATATAGTAGTCCTGGGGAAAGAAAACTTGGGCTGGGGACACAAATGACAATGGGGAAAGGGGAGCAGAATTCAAGTGTGCGCTTGACCCAGAATTACCCAGATTTGCTGGTGGCTTCCTCATAACATTTCAGGTGAAGACATGGTTGGTCAGCCTAAAAGTCTGGACCCCCTGCTGTAGGAATTCAAGTCCTTTTGCCCCAGTGATCTGCCTCACCTTACCCTATGCCACCCCACCTGTAAGGCCTGGGGCATGCAGAGGTATGGGAGGACAAGCCACGGAGAGGATGGAGCCTCTGCACGCTTCCACTTTCAGCTGCACCTTCTACAAGTTTATGGGCAATTGGGGATGGGGGTCTCCATGTCCTGATGGCCTCTTGGCCCCCCCAGACTGGCCCTGCCTAACACTCTCTTCTACTCTCAGAGAGGGAGGAGGCAGTGGCTAGACAGGACGAGAAGTCCATTTCTGTTCTCGTCGTGCACAGACCCCCAGGCTTTCACTCACTGCTTTTTTAGGCATCCAGTTCTGCAGTGGAAATGCCCACTCCTGGGGGTTCTCAGGGAAAGACCCAAGGAGGTCACACTGGCCTCTGTCTGGGTCATGGAGCCCCACAGAAGTCGACAGCTGGGAGTAAGTCATCATCTATATGGTAGGATTTAAAGAGCACAGGAAAGCTCTTGGGTGAGAAAAAAATGTGTAATATATGCTAAAATTCCACCAGAAGAACATATTCTCCTTGGTCCAAAGCAGGGGTTGCTGCTAAAGGAGGCTCCCCATGGGAGGGGCAATACTCTCATGGTCCTTCATGTGACAGATCTGAGAATAGGCCTTAAGGGGGGTGGGGGGTGAAAAGGGACAAGAGGGAGCAGAGGACACTGGGAACATGGACAAAATAAAGGGGCCCCAAGAACTGGGGAAAGGAGCAGAAATGGGAGAATCCAAGTGTCAAAAAGCCACTTTTCAGCTTCACAGTGTCACCTGGGGTCAGGAGGGCTGTCCTCTTTCAGCACGGCATGCCCTCCCCATGTGCACAGGAATGTGAGCATGAGGCAGGTGGGGGCAGGAGAGGCAGAGCACGTCCTCAGATAAGACAGATCCATGGAAAAGGACCGGCAAAGTGTTGTTAGAGACCAAAAGGAGCAGCAGCTCCACCATCAGAAGAGCAGGCAGGACTTATACTAGGCCCTGAAAGTCGTGGAAGTGGAAAGAATGGGCCTACCAGGGACACGAAGTCATGAGCTAAGGCAAAGAGGAAGATTTCCAGAAATGTTTGACTTGGCAGGAATGTGGGGTTAAATGAAGTAAAAATGAATCCATTCACTCATCCCACAGATGTCTATTGAATGCTCGACAGGTGCCAGACACTTAGGGGAGAGTAGTGAATGAGACAGACAAAGTCCCTGATCGCAAGGGGCTGACACGGTAGTCGTGGGAGAAAGGCAATGGACACGTACACAAGTAAGACTGGGTCGAATCCAGATAGGTGCAGTGAGGACAACACAGTAAGCTGGCATTTCAGAAAGTGACTGGGCCTCCTTTAGATACAAGACTGAGAAAGCTCTCCTTAAGGAGAGAGCATTTTAGTTGGAACCTAAAGGACAAGAGTGTTTCAAGGTGGAAGGAGGAGCATTCCTGGTGGGGCAGCAAGTGTCCAGGCCCTGCAGCAGGCACAGCCCGCAGGTGGGGCACAGTGTGTGACACAGGGTGGCATGCGCCAGGAGGGTGCGGGCCCAGCCATGTTGGACCTTGTAGGCCATGCGGGGGGGAGGTGGATTTTATTTCAGTGGGAAGCCACTGGAGGATCTGAAGAAGGAATGGCATGTTCTGATTTTGAGTCTAGAAGCTCACTCTGGCTTCTCTGAGGAGATCGGGGTGCAGGAGAGGAAGCAGGCGGCTTAGGGAGGGCTTTTACAGTCATCCTGGCAGCAAGGGGCAGGAGACACAGGGGGGCAGCTGAGGGATGGACAGTGAGAAGGGAGCATCTCTCCAGTGACAGGGAGCAGTGGGGGCCATCAGGGCTGCTGACTCCCTGCGACCTTTCCAAAGGCCTGGAGTGACAATGCTTCCATGCTGGTGGATGTGGACAGGCTCCAGAGGGTCTGTGGTGTGAGTGCTGAGTGCAGGACCTTTCCTAGGGCTCTCTGATGTCGTGTGCTGACCCCTGAGGGCACGGCATGGGCAGTGCCCTGCTCACTGGGGCGTCCTAGCACCTGGCACATGGCGGGCACTTGGAATGTAGTGGCCAATAGACTGGAAGGCCGGAGGGAGGAAGCTGGACAAGGGCTGGCTCAGGAACCCCCTCTGGCTCCGTCCCTACCCTCTTTTCTGAGTTATGTTCAGGAATTGGCAGAGATCTCACAAGCCTCCCAACAGCAGCTCTTAAAGTTTTCTTCAGAGATCACATTTCCTGCAGTCATGGGACTATTTAAAGGACAGAAAGCCCCAGCTGAGGTTTGAAAGGACCCAAAGGCAGATAGTAACAGTGGCTCCCGGTCACCGGGCGCTTACTGTGCGCGGGCACTGTGCCACGTGTCATGTCTTACCTCATTTTATCCTCACAACAGCTCTGTGACGTTGTAGCTGTTTCATCCCCCATTACAACTGAAGAAAATGAGGCTCTAAAAGGTAAAGTGACCCAGCCACGGACAGGCCAGCTGGCTGCCCGACCACCTCTGCCATCGCACCATTTTTGCAGAGGATGTGATGTGCCCAGAGGAGCCCTGGCCACTCTGCCTGTGATCCTTTGCCTAGAGGAAAGGCCCAGCTGAAAGCAGGCTTCTCAGTGAATTTGAACGCAGAGGAAAAGAAGGAAGGCACTGCCTGTGCTTGGTTGTTAGACTGGCAGCGTTATCAAAGCAAATGAAGTTGAAAACTGTATCTGAGCAAAGGGCCCTTAGAAGTGCAGCTGTGATGTGCATGAGCTTGCCAGGTGCCAGACAGTCCACTCTGCCAGATGCAGGCACATCTGGGCCCCAAGAACAGATAGATCAGGGGCCAGCCACCATCTAAAGTGGTGTGACAGCCTTCATTTCCTGCCTCACACACGGTGATGTGTACACACACACACACACACACACACACACACACACACACACACACACACACACACACACACACACACACACACACACACACACACACACACACACACACACACACACACACACACACACGAGCCTGCACAGGACTTTAGGCTGCTGGCCTCTCAGGGCCCCAAGTGGTAGCCAATGGTTGGGTGATCCTTGTGGCTGGTCTCTAAAATTACCTTAAATGTTACCATTGCATTGGGACTTGATTGCCAACCCCTGGAATGGGTGTTGGGAGCTTGGTTAGAATTTCTCCAGTGATGTCAAACACTGTGGCCCCAGCAGCTGCTCCCATATGGGGTCACCTGTGGCCTGCTCACTTGTGCTGAGATGGGCTCAAGGATGACTAAGACAGCAACTCCAAAAGATACTCCTTCTCCATGTTCCCTTCCTTTCTTCACTGGCAAGGGAGAAATCAAGTTCGACAGAGAAATTAGGTGTGTCAGTGTGACTCATCCCTTTACAGCGTGATCGAGCTGCTTCTGATTATCTCTGCTCTATGTAAAGACTGTGAAGATTAAGGAAAACAGAGGGGTTGAGGAAACAGAGCCAGTGCATGAACGTGGTTGATCACCATCTCTGGGAGGGCAGAACAAAAGACGGGTCTTCACCAGGTAGCAAGGGGTGAAAAGGAGACCAAGACTTAGCTGACATGCCATGAGTAGGAACAAGAAAACTGTGCAAATGAGCCACGGAGAAATTATTCTTGGGTAATTCTGACTGTCAGTGCAGAGGAGCCCACACACAACTCCATCTCACAGAGGCCTGTTGCTTGGCTGCCTGGTTGCCAAGTAGAGGAAGATACAGAAAATTCTGTTCCCTTACAGAGCATTTGACATCACTACAGCCA
This sequence comes from Cynocephalus volans, assembly GCF_027409185.1. Classification (NCBI taxonomy): domain Eukaryota; kingdom Metazoa; phylum Chordata; class Mammalia; order Dermoptera; family Cynocephalidae; genus Cynocephalus; species Cynocephalus volans. Next base: position 42,209,605 of record NC_084473.1, read on the forward strand.
TTTAAAAAAAAATCAAACGTATTTAGACATTTCTTCCTTTTAGAGATTCTCTTTGAAGAAGCAAAGAAGAAGGAACTTGGGCGTGGTTTGAGGCGATGACAATTCCCCAAGGACCTCTGGGTTCGTCGTGGCTCATGAGCCATTGGCGGGGAGAGCTCTCATACTAAAGTGAATACTGATTCACATCCTAGAATTTTTTTTTTTTTAAATTAGGACTAAACATTCTCTAATGGCAATTGGATATTAAAGATTTGGATATTTCCACCACTGATGTTGGCAGCGACAGCTGCAACCTGACATCAACAACCCAGAACTTTTCCCCAGGTTTCTTACAAGAGGTCCCCAGAAAGGGGCTGCAGGGAGGGGTGTTTACTCAGCTCCTTCCATCCCAAATTACATATTCAAATTGGGTTTGTTCTGGGGCCATTGTTAAGGCTTGAGCTTTAGTTTAATGGAAATGGTATTGTCCCCAGAATAAAGGTTTCATTAGGCCAGCCCACAAACTTTTCCCATTATCCTCTGAGAAAACAATCTGGGTGACAGCCTGCCCGTCATAATCCCCCGCTTCAGATTTATGGTGACAAAAGACTCTTAATACTGAAAATGTTCGGGGGGAGGAGAAACACTTCCCAAACAAGAAGTCTCTCCCTTCCAGGGCAGGTAACAAAGGGTCAGGAGGAATTTGGAGGGGCCTCCTGGCCACCTGCCGGTTAAGCCCATGGTCAGTAGATTAACTGCAGCTCTGAATGTTTAGAAAGGCAGGTTACATGGCAGAGCAAACGAAATTCAGACTGTGCTTTACACATGGTAATCCCAAATTTAATAAGAGCCTCACCACTGGGAACCAGAGCCGAAAAGGTGGCTGAGGTGTGGGGCTCCATTGTTCCCGGCCAGGGAGGTCGTCATTGGTTGTCTGGGCAGCCTCTGGGCCGACCCCCTGGGGGTCTGTGGCCTCAGCTAAGAAAATTCCTCCTGGCCCTTGGGTGAGTCTGTTATTTTCTTTCCTTCCAGGCTTCAAGGGCTTTGTTCAGAGAAAAGTCCCACCTATTCCTGTTCTGAACAAAGTCCCTGCAGAAGGCTTGGTGGTTAGAAGACCAAATGAGGCTCAAGCCCTGTGGACTGCACCAGACTTCACCTCCCTGACCACTGGGCTCACTGGGTGGATTGGAAGCTTCAGACCAGAGCCCTGAGAAGTCTGTGATCCAGGCCTTGGCAAAGCTTCTGAGGGCCTGGCTGTTTGTGCCTTGGTGGTATCCGCCCTCTAAAGTGAGGCGTATGTGGGCTTGCACTTGGGACACATGTGGGTTATTTCTTGAACTATCATTAGCTGCAGGAACGTTTCTTATGTTCCCATCTTCATGATCGCTCATTTATTCATTCAGCAGCTAGTTATTGAGCACCTGCTATGTGCCAGGCACTGTGCTCAAGTGCTCAGGATGTCAGAGTGAACAGAAAATAAACATGATCCCATGTTACAAGGATTACAGACTGAGATATGTGCTGCAAAGAGGAGAAAAAGTGTTCTGTGAAACCATGCAATAGAGGAACTTGACTGTGTTAAAGGGAGTGGGAAAGGCTTTTCTGAGGAATGATGCTGGAGCAGAGATCTGAAGGGTTCCTAAGCATGAAGCCAGGCTGAGGACGGGAGCAGAAGGGAATCAGGTCCTGCGAGGAGGGAGGGGGTGGCATGTCCAAGGAAGCAGGCCACCCTCACCGTATCTCCTGGGACCACAAACCTGCACAGGAAGAAATGTGGGAAAACCAGGCCCTAGTTTTTGTGTACCATTTGGAAGAGGGCCAGAAGATGCTGAAAATCTGTGAACAACAACTCCTGGGAAGACCCTAAACCTCAGGTGGACCTTCTGGCTTGGGGGCACTATGCTGCTGAAAGATGGAGCAATTAAAATTGCAAAAACTACATATATGCCAAAAAATTAGGTTTTCTGAATCTCCTTATAGTTCAGGATGGTGAACCCAGTATACACATTTGTCTCCCATCTTTCCAGAAATCTAGCTGAAATAAAGTTTTAGAATTCCAAAAAGATATGAGCCCATAATACTAAAGAGAGCAGGAGGACGACACCAACAAATAAGAAATGTAAACAAATTTCTGAAATATGTAAAGTGTACGGGAGAACTTATTAGAGGACACAGCTGAAGAAAACCACACAGGATGCTCTACGAAGGGGTAACCGAGGAGATGGGAGCCAGGTCACCCAGAAAACCTCAGAGAGTTTCAAGGAAGCCCATGCAAGAAAGTTATGCACACAATTACACAGTAAATCCACACCATCTATAGTTATTTTGTATTTAATGTCAAGAGATGAACAAGGAGGCATATGTGGAGAAATGAGGGGAACCATTCACATGAAGGAAATATACAAAAAAAAAGCAGAAAAGTCTCACTCCCGGGGAAACAAAATTCAGGGAACAGAAATCATTTTAAAATTGCTTTAGAATTCTCAGGGTTGAAAAGATAATACAGTCTAACAATGGGATTTTGGAAGCAAGAATGAGCTCTTGGAAATTAAAAATGCAATTGGTGATATAAAATAGTAAAAGGATTGAAAAGTTGAAACCTCAAAAACAAAAAAAAGGGAATATATGGAGGGGGAATAATAAAAGATGTAGGGAATAATGCAAAATCAGAAAGGAATTCTAAAAGAAGAAAAAAAAAAAAAAGTCATTAAAGGGGAGGGCCTCACCAGAGAAAGTACAGAAGAAAATTTCCCCAGGGCTGAAGGAATAGTCCTAATACCAGAAGGGCCACCGAAGTGTTCAGCACAATGCATGAAAAAACCCCCACAACCAGACATATCTTGGTGAAATTTCAAAACATTAAGTAGTTACAGTAGATTGTAAAATGCTCTAAAGAGAAAGATCAGGTCACTACAAGTGATCAGCAGTCTGAATGGCATCAGACCTCTCCTCAGCAACACTAGATGCTGCAAGATAATGGCGTAACGCCTTCAAAATTCTGAGGGAAAATCACTGTCAGTCTGGAGTCCTGTGCACAAACTATCTGTCAAGTAGGGGACAACACTAGGATCTTCAGACAAATGAGGGTACAGAAAGTTTACCTCCAACATGCCCTTTCTTAGGAAGTTCCCTGAGGCTATCCTCCAGCAAAACCAGCACATGAAATGGCAGAAAACAAAATCTGGGACCTGACCTAGGAGAGAAGTAAAGGTAAGTCTCAAGGTGACAGTTGTGCAGCGGCCCGGAGAACAGCTGGTCCAAAGTGGAGCAGGATCACGGACGACTTCAGGCAAGAGGAGAAAGGCAATTCTCAACAGATAATACAATTCGTAGATTTAAAAAAAGGATCTAATAGCAAATAATGCAACAAAGAATTAAAGACAACTGGAAACTCTAGAGGGGAAAATTGATCAAAAAAAAAAAAAAGAGTCCACATCTGAATATGAAGCAAACTAAAAGTGGCAGGATACTAAGCAAGTAATAAAGTACGAGGAATGAGACTCCATTTGACCTGGTGCTGGAAACATTCTCCTTTGAGAGGCCTGGGGACCGTAACAATAGACTTGAAGAGTAGGAAATGTAATCCTAACGTTATTATTATTAAATAAAAATTAATAAATATGATTAGTTACCCATTTTGAGTCAAACTCTAGACAAAGCTTGGAAGACTAGCTGTGTGGCAGACAGAATACATGTTTTTAACAACCTTAATGATGTAAAAGCTTTGTCAGAGCACGGTGCTGAGAACACCAAGGTAAGTGTTCAGATTCCCGCACCAGCCGGCCAGCCACCAAAAAAAAAAAAAAAAAAAGTACAAGTACATCTACAGTGCCAGAAGGTGCAATGTGGAAAGGGAAAGAAAAGTGAGAAGGGAGAATAGGATATTAGTAATAATAGTCTCAACTTCTAAAGTAGACAGTCAAGAGGCACTGTTGAAAGTTGATGAATCAATAAATACAGGTTTAAACACTTTGTTAAAGGTACACAGGCAAACCATAGAGAAATGGATTATATAGATATTAACATTGAAATTCTTATTCACACTCAGAATTCCATAAATAACTGTCTGAAAAATTGTTAAATGAAGAAATAGAGATGTAAATCCATTAGAGGCATAATGTATATAACTCTGTACATTATGCATTATATGGAGGATCCATCTAGGGTTGCCAGAGAAAATATAACATTATGCAATATCGGGGACATATTTATTCATTGTTTACTTGAAATTCAAATTTGACAGGACTTCCTGTATTTTCTTTTTTTCCTCCTAAATCTGGCAGCCCTGGATCCATGGGAAGAACTAAAACTCAAACAGATCTAAGGTTGCCTCTGAGCGGTGGACTGAAGGTGGGAGAAGCTAGCATTTTTATCACAAGCGCCTCTGTTGTTTGATCTGTAACTATGCGTGTGCATTATTGAGATGAGAATAAAAAATGTTGCAAATGTGTTCGGTGCATGTAGATAATCAATCCCTTAATAAGAAAAGATTTATAATTTTATTAATAGCAAATCAGCACTACCCTGACCCACTTAATCCATTTTGAATAAGTACTTAAAGAATATTGGTTTGAGAGGATTCCATGTTGAAAGACTGTCAGGCACCTACAGTTCTTGGGTACTTCGACCAGGTATGTGCCAGATGCTATGGGGGCCCTGAGTCTAGGAATCTAGAATTTAGATGAAGAGGCAAGATACGCATTGTATACAGAACTGCTAACCCTCTAAGGGAGGTTGGTTCTACTACTAGAAGCCAAATGATCAGAGAGCTGGTGGATGCTAAATGCTCCAGGAGCTCTCTTGAAGGAGAAAGCTAACACAAACTAAAAGTGACTGATACTAAGCAAGTGAAGAGGCAGGAATCCCAGTGCCTGCTCTTAAAGTCTCTTTTAAACCTTGACCTTGGTGTCATAACACTACGCTCTAATCAGTTGAGCTAACTGGCCAGTAAAAGAGCAGCTGTCTGTCCCCCAACACTCCCATAGGTACTGTACCCTCAAGAAGCATCCCTTTCTATGGGTCTCTAAACCTTAGAAAGGCTACTTGACCAGTTGTTAAACGTCCAAGAACCCTTTCAAAGTCATGAATCAGTGGTCAAAAGAGGATGGGAAACTACTGCTCTGGTTAGGTCTAGGCAAACCCTGGCCAGAGGTCTCCCAGCTTTGGCAGGCTGGGAGAACAAGGTCAGGCCCTTGGGAAAAAGTCCCTCCCTGATCAGCTAACTGTAAGGCGTTAACCTCATTCGGACCCTGATTTGAAAAACCATCTGTAAAAGTCCATTTATAAGACAAATGGGGAAATTTGAACATTGGTTTAATATTTGATATTAAGAAACTACTGTCAATGTTTTAGGTGATAATGGAATTATCATTATGTTTTTAAAAGAGCTTTTGAATATTTTGAAATATTTAGAACTGAAATGATATATCTGTGATTTGCTTTAGTATAATGTAATATAGTCTGGTGGGGGGAATGGGGAAGGATGAAACAATACTGGTTATGAATTCTTCTACTTTAGTAAATGTTTGGAATTTTCTTTTTCTTTTTGGCAGCTGGCTGGTATAGGGATGGGAACCCTTGACTTTGTTGTTATAACACTAAGCTCTAACCAACTGAGCTAACCAGCCAGCCCTGAAATTTTCAACAATAAAATCCCTCACTTAATATTCCTTGCTCTCTCTATAGACAGTCCCTTAGGCTTATTTAACATGTACGGCTTACATATACACCAATAACTCTTTTGATCCCTACAGTACCCAGGTTGGGCAGTTGGGAAACTTTACTGATGAGGAAACAGAGAAGGACAAGATCCACGAAGGGCTTTGCTTGGAGAGGTTCTTTCCTCCTCTCTGGGGAGTTTAAGTGGCGGGAAATGCCTTCTTGTGGCTTGCAAAATATTTTACCTCTTTGAGTGAACAATAATAAGTACTTCTAGTACCCTCTTTGTTCATTTATTCTGCACATAGCTGTTGAGTGTCTGCAATTTGTCACACTGTCAGGGGGTGGCAGATAGATATAGAGAGACCAGACATTTTCCTAAGATATTTTCCCAAGACCAGATGGGATGTTTTGCCCCAAATATCAAAACCTTTAACAGGAAACTTTCTAAATTAAAAAGGTAGGAACCACAGGTGGGGAATACCGTCCTCCAGCCCCCACCAATAGCCAGGAGACCAAATCACAGGAGGGGCCCAGGTGATTCAGACCGCTGAGATTCTTGTCCTTTCCTCTGGAGAAAGCCAGCAGGGCAGGGAACCCATGCTGGGGACAAGAGCATCTTCCCCATGACCTTTGCCAGAGGCCCCCAACCACAGCCTGAGCACCCCTAGTCTGCCGCTGTCGTCTGTGTGGCAGCACACCCGTTGCTCGAGGGCAGCAGAAGCTCCAGGACCTGACGAGCAGCTGTCCCCTCAGCCATGCTCCCTTCCCTGGGATGCTGGATTCTCTTTCCTCAGCGATGTTGCTCTTCCTCCATCCCATACACACAGACCTCTCCCGGTGTCTCTTCCTTGGCTACCTTCTTGTCACCAGCATTCTGTGGTTTCTCCTCAGCACTCACAGTCCCATGACACCTCCCTCCTTTCTTGTCCCCATGGGGCTGAAACAACCATTGCTGAAGTCTCTGGGGACCTGCACCGAGAAGAGGACCCAGCCATTATGGAGCGAATGCTTAGGCAGCCGCTTTTCTTCTCCCGGCCTTCCCCAGCATGCTTTCCTGCAGCCCTTCTGCTTGTTCCCTTCCTCCATCTCCCTCAGTCCGTCCCTTCCTTTTGTCCCTTAGGCTGGCCAATGATTTCATTGTCCACTTCCCCAGGACTGGCTCCAGAAGACCCTCTGATGGCTGAGGCGGTTGGCTTCAGAGTCTCCCACAACACCTGGTCTCTGCCCGTCTTGCCAGCCATGCTCCAGCCCATTGTCTCTTCCTTCAACTAAACTTGAGCCAAGTCACTGAGTAGGGACAGCCGCATCCAAATCAGGCCCTCCCACTGTTCATGCTTCTCTTCCTGGATCCTGCATTTTAAATGTCAAGTGGATTTATTGAGCATTTACTATATGCCATGAATTGTGCTAAATACTTCAATGCATCATTTCATTGAATCTGCCAAACAATGAGGTGGGCACTATTAGAGAGGCTAAGGAGCTTGCCTGGCAAGAGCCAGTGTTCAAACCCAAGGCAGACCATCTCCAGAGAGGGCTGAAGGCTGGGTGAGGTGAGAAGCAATTATGAATAGACCTCCAGTGCGCACAAGGAGAAGCAAACTCTACTTTCAGCTCTGCCATAAAACAGATGTGTGATAAGTCATCTAAACTTCCGGAGCTTCATGCTCTTCTTCTTACAAATGTGCGCTGGAGAGGTAGGGATAATGCAGACACACTTCCATAGGAAGCAGTATAACACAGTGATGAAGGGTGAGACTCCAGTGCCAGGTCGCCTGGGTTCATATAACAGTTCTGCTATTCGTGAGTTATGTGATCAAATTGCCTTGTGTCTCAGTTTCCCCATCTGTAAAATGGGTATAACAGTATCTCTCTCATAGAGGACTAATTGGTGCATATCAAGTATTTAGAGCACTGTCTGGCTTATAGTAAGTGACATTGGCCACCATTAATGTCATTTTTATTGTTATAACCAATGGTCTCTTCCATCAAAATGCTGTGATTTTAGGATGCATTAGTACTTTCAGCACCATTGTTAAGTAGACAGGATTTTCATGTTTAGAAATTAAGAGCTAAGGGTTCTTGTCTTTAACAATAAGAAAAACCCTCCCACTTGTATAATAATTCACTCCTTTCAAAATACATGCACATACAGTCTTACATTAGGACTCATAACTCTGGGAAATTGGTAATAAAACTGTACATTTGTGTAGCTCTTCAGTGATAATGCGGGTGAACTCACTTCAGCTCATTTTGGCCTCACCTCTACTGTGAGGCAGGCAGGTTAGGTGATGTTCCCCATCAGAGATGAGGAAACTGCCACGCAGCCATGGTAGGGGACTTGCTCAAGGCCAGCCCCAGCAATGAAACAAAGATCCTAATTCCCAGTCTAGAAACCTTTCCACAAAGAAAGTATTGTGCTCTGCAAAATACTTTATATTTATATGTGTGTTGGGTCCCCACACACGCCTGAACCAGAACTTGGTGTAGAATCCTCCAGGTGGCAAAAAGATCTCCTCTTCTGTAACCAAGGACATAACCAGTCTTTATCTAGAATGGAATCCCCTTCTCCAGATGATGGTAGGTTTCTAGGGTCACTGCTACCCCACAAAGGGGGAAGAAAAGAAGGCCCTGGGGTCAGAAACACCGGGTTCTTGTCTATACTCTGGTATTTGATTAGTTTTGTAGCCTTGGGCAAATCACTAAAACTCTCTAAACCTCTCTCAAAAATGTGAAGGGGCACAACCCCTGTAAAAGGTGGGACAGGTAGGGAAGCTGTGAGAATTAGCAATAACATACGTGTAGGCGTCAGGTAGGCATTCAATAAATTGTCGCTTAAAAAAAAACTTCCTTCTCCAAAAGACCAGTATGGCCGACAGCCCCAGCTTCTGGTTTCACTTGTTTCTGGAGAACGCTGGCTGGCAGAAAGGCAGCAGGCAGAGCAGACAGGTGACTTTAAGTCATGAAACATATTCTCACCATGAGCACCTGCTGATTTTAATGACTAATTCCTCCCCCCCCCATACAACCATCATTTAGCAAATACCAGAGCTAGTTATTAATTTAAAAACATGTTCAGCCTGTGCTTACAGCAACTGCCATCTCCACCCTCGGGAATGACTTTTTAGTTATGTTTTTAAAATTAGCTGGCGCTTGAATTTCATTTTCCATCCAAGCTCCCTGTTATCTGTAAGGTCACAGAAACACGTAGGCCGCGGACAGTCCAATCCCAGATATTAGGCTCTCGGAATTAAAAGCGGAAGTAAGTAAATAAAGCGAAAATGCCCAGGGATTTTTCAGAGCAGAAAGCCAGTCCCCAGCGTGATGCGGGAGCCAGGTTTCCTCCTTAAGTGTCCCTTCCCCTACAGTCTGAGGTGAAGGCTGAGGAAGAGGAGGAAAAAGGCCTGTGACCTATGTCGTCAGGGTCTGTTTCTTCTCCGCTCAGCAACAGGAAAGAATCAGAATGCTTCGGGAGGAAGAAAAAACCCAAGTGCTGATTGTCTCTTTAAGCCATTCCAATCACAGGCTCGCAGTTAAAATAATGCTCACCTGCTGCGCTTCCAGCTGCGCCATCTACCTTTTTCGCTGGCGGGGTCAAGCCCAGTCAAGCCTGATGAGGCTTCCCCCGGCCGCGAGCTCCGCGACAGGCCCGGCGACACCTGTTTATCACCAAGTCACTTCATTTCCCTTCCCCACCTCCCTGCTTGAAAAGGGGCATTAATTAAACCGGTAAACAAGCCGGCTCCCATTCTAAATCAGAGCTGCAGGCAACGGAGAGATAACTTGGGCCCCGGAGAAGAGGGATTTCAGCTAATTTATGAGCCCACCCTGTCTCCGAGCGGCCCGCTCCCCGCTTCACGGGGAAATTGAAGCAGACAGCCTTTGTCTAAACACTTCCTTTGCCCAGAATATCTTCATTTTTTTTTTGATTTGAATGTTTAATAACGTTTGGGGTGCTGCTGCTTTCTTTTAATGGCAGCGGTGCAGACGTTGGGGCGTTATCACTTGGCTGGTGGCTGCTGGGCGCCCGTCCTCCCGGGGCGCACAGAGAAGGAGCAGCGCGTCCAAGCGGGGCTGTGACAGCAGGCGCCGGGCGAGGCTGCCGTTTGGGGGCAGCTGGGGAACCACTGTGCCCACCGCCGCCACCCTTTGCTCCTCTCTGACGTTCCCCGACGCCGTCGGAGCCCGCAGGCGCCCCGGGAACGCGCGGCCCGGCCCCGGCGCCCGCTTTCTCTCCCTCCCGCTCCGGGAGCCCCGGGTTAGGCCCCCGCCGCGCCCCGACCGCCCCGCGCGGGCGCGGCCCCAGCCCCGTCCCGGGGGGGCGGGTCCCTTTGGGCCGTCGGGCTGGGCCACCGCTCGTCTCCGGCCGCTGCTGCGAGAGCGCGGCGCTGCCTAATGAATTCCTCCTAGAAAGGGGCCGTGTGTCACTCCCGACCGGAGTCGGGAACCCCTCGGGGCGAGCGGGAACCCGCTGAATCTGTAGCCTGCGTACGGTCGCAGACAGTCCGGGAGAGACCCCTCCGTAAGTCTTTGTCATTTCATACGTAAAGCGTCGGGGACAAAACGCAGGCGTGAACGTCTTCTCCGTATTTCAAGGCAGCCTGCTTCTCCGGGTGGCACATCCAGTAATCATGTTGACAAATTAATGGTAGAGAATTAGCTGTGCATTAAAGATTTAAATTATATTATGCAGCCATTGTCACAAAATGATATAAAACAATAGGAAAATACATGGAAATTGATTCAAGTTACTGACATGTAAAACGCCAGACTGACATCTGTACACTTAGCGACGTGCTCAGCCGGGGTGGCGGAGCCCGGGACGCCGTCGTGCCCGCGCGCACTCGCGGGCAGGGGCGCGGGCCTGCGGGCCGGGCGCTTCCCTCCCCCGTGCGCTGAGCTCCAGGCCCACCGAGCCGCCCGAGCTGGCGCTCAACGCACGAGGCGGCAGCATCTCAGGGGCTGGGCTCCTCAGGGAGCGTCGGGGCCCCCGAGGGCCGGCGGCGGGGAGGGGGCGGCCCGCCCCGTCCTGGACACGCTAATTGCAAGGATTCGGTGTCCCCGCTCTGAAGGAATGCATTACCTGCAGCAAAGGAGGCTCGGCCTCTCAGGAGGGCCCCAGAGGAAGCTGAATGCCCCCGGGAATTCCAGCCCCATCGCTGGGTTTGTACCCACAACCCCAGCCCATGCTGGGAGACTAATCGCTTGGCCATTGTCAGGGCTGTGGTCCAATCAGCCCCTGAATAGCAAAACTGCACAATGCCGAGTATGAATTAGAGGGGGACAAATGTGGATGCAGACTTTTTTTTTTGCAACAATACCTAACTGAGCCTTTCAGACAGGACAACGGAGGCACAAAAGCTCGACGGAAATTGGAGTAACTTTTGGAGGCCCTTGTAGGTCCCGTCAATAAGCGTTAGCTCCGCGATGGCGGCGTGGGCCTCCTCCGTCCACCCTCCTTTTTTGTGAGATGGATCAATTGTTCACGGGGTGGGGGTAAATTGTCATAAAAATCGGGCATTTTTGTTGTCCTTGTCTTGGAAACGGTGGCTCTCTGTTGAACACCGCCAAATGGATTTGTCTCCTTTTTATGCGAATTGTGGATTCGGTCATTATTTAGCCCATCGTTAAGTGCTGACAATGTCCCCTCCCTGCCTCTGCCGACCCCCCAAAGAACAGAATAGCTTCTTGAGTTATACAAATGTCAGGTCTCTGTTTTAAAATTTAGCTTTGTTTACCCAACAGAATGGAATTCATTACTGTGTAAAAGTGGTTCCATTTTCTGATCTTTTTATTCAAAATGTTGAGAGTATCAAAAAGCTCATTTGAAGGTCACAGGTTTATGTATCTATTCTCTTAAGTGTTTTAGAAATTCATATGGAGGACACAAAAGGTGGAAAATGTGAAAACATACTGTTCATTGTTTATCCTAACCTTGCCATGGTTATTAGATAAATGAGTGTAGGGGGAAAAATGGCATTAAAAGCCATTGTGAACTGGGAATTTTTTTTCCCCTGAAGACTGTTAATTTTAGCCCTTGATCTGTAAAGGTCAATTTCTAATTCTTTTTACTGTGCAGTTTATATAACTTCTGCATTTGAAGTCTATAAAAAGCTTTTGCAGACTTTTCATAATGTAAGTAGCAATTTATTTCATTACGGTTTGAATTTTTTATGTAATTCCTATGGACATTTTGATGAAATTGTCAGGCTTAAAAGCTGTAGTGCTTTTCATTTGGGGGTGTGTGGACTTTTTTTTTTTTGGTCCTGTGATCCATTCTTGCTGGATAATTTAAAATTAGTAAGATTAATCAGTTCAGTGATTTAAAAAACCACACTTTGGTTGGGGAACAAGGTCTGCGGCAAAATCATTTTATTTTTTTATTAGTAAACGATTTAAAAGGTCTTTTCAACTAGTTATCTGAAGCCGATATTTAACTGTTACTTATTCCACTAATTTCTATCTTTTGTTAAAAGAACTTTCCAGCCTAAATCTCCTTGCTCTGTCCCATGCTAATTGCAGCTTACATTATATAAATGGCTTTGTAAAGAAAACTATAACTCCGAGCCTTGAAAGTTGCGTGTTTCTATTTGCTCAAACTTGATGCACTTGTTTGAAGAGGGTCATTGCAGGGAGAGCTGTGTAGCCTGTAAGAATGTCCTGGATAACAAGCTTAAACAGAACCTTTTGTTGTGCCTAGTATTCTCAGGACTCCAAAATGAGGCCTCCTTTTTCTAACTGTGGACTGAAGTGGTTCATTACTGCTGTTTCCTCCGCCAGGCCAGGGCTCAGCCATTCCCACTACTGAAGGTCTGTAACTTCCTTAAAAAGGAAGAAGGAAAACATGGCCCAGAAAGGTCTTGTTAGCACTTCCTATGTGAAATTAGCAGCTTTCTAAAAGGTACAACTCCAATTACCTCACATTGTGGAGGCGAGCACAAACTCAACAATATGCACAGCCTAGCAAGTGACATTCTGTCTTTCTAGAGTTACTTCCCTAATTAGGAATGAAGAAGCTCTATTCTGCTGAGTGCATCTATTTACAGTGGCCACAATGCTTTAACTTGAGCATCCTTCTCAAAGACCAGTGTTAAAAAACACAAGTGCTCTTTTCGCCGAGCAGGCTATGGTGAGGCGACACATTCCTAACGGTTACGCCCTCGGGTGGAAAAAAAAAAAAAAAAGTGTAGCCGCTTGGGCAGGATTGTTAACACTTCAGGATTCATTTTCCACAATAACGCCCCTGCCCAGAGAGCTCTGGGAATTACAGTGGACAATGGGGAGGCATTCTTAGGAGGGTCTAATGATGGAATAAAAAGAAAAATATTTATTGCTTTTGACAGTTCCACAAGGGGCAAAAATCCTTGTCGTGGCTAAAGTTTCCCTAGCTGTTGGAGGAAGGCGGCTCACAGGGACTCAAACAGTTCCACTTCCTTTGTTAGGAGGCTGAGTACCAGGGCCAAGCTGGGAAATTAAAGATTAAGTTCATTAAGGTAAGATAATTGTGCGGAGGCATTGTTGTGGATACAGGTGGAGCATGGGGGCTGGGGTAGGAAGCCCATTTACATGTAGGGATGACCCATTAAACAGGCTTAGCAGACGTGCAACGCAAATATGTTTATTGTTTGCCTGATGGCTGACCTGGGCTTTCACTGTTTCATTAGTCAACAGGCCCCCCCCAGGGGAGGGCCAGGAGTCCCAGGACTCCCTGCCGGGGACCAGGTGGAAGGGAGGGCCGAGCAGGCTCCAGAAAGGAACGATCCAGTCCTGTGGACCCTCGGGGAAGACTGGCCTTCTCTCTCCCTCCAACGCCCTGTCCCCACATCTGAGTTCCCTTCTGTTCCCTTTGCTACCTGAGAGGACCAGCTCCTCTCCGCCTAGGTAGAGGGGACAGCGCTCTCCCTCCTGAGATGTGTCTTTCGAGCTTTCTTGATACTGACAAGGAAACGTGCAGAACCACCCACTGGATGCCCTCTTTAGAGAAGGCATCCGCTTTCTTCCCTCAGTAGACTCCGATGACTGAGTTTTCCATCGGGGAGGTTCTCAAACGCTTTCTGTCTCCAGTGTTACCTCCTCTGAAACTGACTACTTCGGAAACCTGGGCTGCTTATCTTTCAATTCATTCTTCTGAAAAAAACAAACCAAACATAATCCCCGCTCCCTACCCTATCTTACACATGCAGATACACCCTCCCTGCTTTGTTATTGTAAACTGTATTTTGTCTTTGTTGGGAAGAGCTCTTCCCTGCCCCTGCCCAACTTGGAGACCCAGAAACATCGAGAACTTTAGAAAAACAAAAATATGTATGGCAGTATGGAGGAATTCTTGGGAGCAAGAGGTCTATCCCTGTGGTCTGTCAAAAGGGAGAAGGTGGGGAGGGAGGTGCCCAGATTGTGGTCAACTGGCTGAGAATGTGTCTGGTGCAGTGTTCCAGAAAATCATTCCTTCCCAAGCCCCTTATTTTCTGTGTGTCTTGGGCAGGAGGAGAAAGATCTGCGTTTACTCTTTGGTGGGGTCAATAGTTCATCATCTCTGGTGCGTCTACTTATTTTTCTATTTCTGGTAAGGAACTGAGAAATGGAGTTAAGACTTGGAGATGTCTTTGACAACAAATATCCTGAAAGAAAAGCGCTTGTTTATTTGCACGATAGAGTCATTTATTACACACAAATTCACCTGCTTTTCTCTCTTTCCCCTCCTGCCCTCCCTCTAGCCCCCCTCGGAGGAAAATAAACAGGGTCATAATGATTTTGGTAAATAGAATTCTTTTTAAAGCCACCTGACCATGGGGAGACATTCTGAGAAGACCCTAGGATTTAGTTAGTGTTGGTCTGTGAAAAAAGGACTTAATTTTAGAGAGGTTTTAAAATACGTATATAGATACAAGCACATGGTGAGAAAATTTTCAGGAGTTAAGAATAAACATTTTTTGATTCATTCAGATTGTATCATGTCACCATACTTGTTATTTTCTTTTAAAGGAACGGTTCCATAAGATTGTTGATTTCCTCTCAACGCTAGGCTTCTGTACTGTAGAGTGAAACAGAGAGTCCTTTAGTTATTGTCATGGATTATATCAGAGAACTTTTTGAATAAAACATTTTCAGTATAATGTGTCTATCAGTTTGGGGAGAACTTGAAATAATTCTCAAGCAAGCAAGAAACATTTACCAAACTTCTTGTGCTTATGTCAGGACTCCTTTTTATTTATTTCTATAAAGTGGCCTTTGTCCTTGAGAAAGTTGAATAGACTTCTTTCAAAAGTTATCAGCAACTGGTCTGATAAATCAGACGAGAAATTAGGAACATCTGAGTTATTTTCTAAGATGGGTTAATGAAGAGATGAGGATTTGCATTTTCTTTTAAAGACCTAATGAGCAAGTAAAACAGGGGAGGGAGGCAGGCTCCTAGGCTGTCACATTGTGATTCATCAGAAAGTAGAAAGGAAAATTTGATACAGACGAGATTCCAAGCTCCAGCTTACTTGGTATGTGTTAACTTTTTGAGAATAAGTGTGCAATCACTGTCCTTTTACAACTAAAAAGATAGCTTGAAAACCTTTTGCAATGTCCTCAGAATGTTTGTGTGCACCGAAACATTTATCTCCATAAACAGCCCTTTAGTGGAAATAAAAAACTATTTTGTCAATCATCAGAAAAGAAAATATTGCTCTTTAAACTGGAAGAAACTACATTTATATTTTCAACCCTGCTAAATTGAGATTAAGAGGTTTTTTCTTTGCTGCTCGATAAATAAATACATAAATAGATAGATAGATAAATAAATAAATAAATAAATAAACAAATAAATGAAAGCAAGCCTGTCATCGCATTGTCATAAAAGGAAAGGAGCCTTGTTTTGGAAATTATTTATAAATCTGAGGTCCTCAGAAATGCCACCTTGAATTTGGAACTGTGATTAAAGCTGGTGGAAGGATGGGAGTGTAGGGATGGCGCGTTTATGGCACTTGCAGCATTTCTGGGACAGGGAAGAAAGCCAGGGGCTTTTTTTTCTTCCTTCACTCCGGCAAACCTGAGCTCCATCCCTCCCTTTCCGGAGTGATAGGGGAGTGGGGGACAGCACACAGGGGCAGCCACGGAGGAGTCTGAAAAACTCTGTAAATGCTTTTTGCTAAGTCATGAGGACTTTAAATATTTCAGGCTATTTGCATCACCACTTCTGGAAATTCTTCTGTAACTTTCAAATTTTATCTATTTAATAATGATTTTAAAAAACAAACAAAAACTTCCTGCTTAAAAAAAAAATGCTTATGGGTTCTTTTGTACTTTAAAGTTGATATGAAAATATGAGAATATTCTATGTTGAATTTTAAATGAAAGGTTGCTATTCCTAGTGTCTGAAGTTGTTTACTTTTTTAATTGAGGTGAAATTTACATAGCGTAAAATTAACCATTTTAAAGTGTACAGTTCGGTGGCATTTAGTACATTCACAATGTTGTGTCTGTAGTTTATTTTTGAGTTATAATTTCTTTCAGCCTTTGTAGAGCAGTTATTAAATACTGATATTCATTCAACAAACATTTCTTGAGCAAATTGTTACTAGAGTGGCACTAGGCTAAGCCCTGTTGGGAGTTATAAAGATGAAAAAAGCCGTGTTGGGAGTTATAAAGATGAGGGTCATGCCCTCAAGAGTTTTTTTTTTTTTTTTTTTTTTTAATCTAGCAGTGGTAAAAGAAGTGCTAAAGGCATCAACAAATTTAGTCAGGGAATATTTATTGATTTTCTTAAACCTTATTCAGCCACACCGAGTTTTATCATCCTAAAACATCACGGTATTGCTAAATATTTCTCAGCAACAATAGCCTGTATAATTAGACTACAAAGGGTTGAGAATATTTACTCTGTACTGTTTTTCTTAGAGTGATTTTATTTCTCTGACATGTTCCAAAACTTGGAAAACTTATAATTGTAAGTTGAACATTGTCCAACATGTTTGCTTTGATGGACACTCTTTGGGTAGGTTTATTTGAATGTGAAATTTTCTGTGTAGCTTTTTGGCAAATTTCAGCTCATGTGGCTGCAAAAGGGTAGGAGGAGCCTCCATGGGGATATAAATGGCTTAACTTTGCTGGAACAGCTATGTATGTTTCTCAAAGGATTTTATAGCAAACGGTTTGGCATACCAGATGGACAATAATAAAGGCGATAAAACTAAGAATGTGTTTCACCTAAACTAGATTTTAAAGATCAAAATTTTTTAGTGTAAAAAAAAAAAAAAAAGAATGATCTATCTGCTATAATATTTATCTTTTTCTTGAAAAATATTTATCCTTCAAATAAAATCTGTATTTTGATAGTGGTGACGGTGGTGGTGGTGGTGTAGGTTTTGAGATTAGAGAGCTGGCAGAGAGGAAATGTGACCAAGAACTTGTCTCATTAAGGTTAGTTTATACAGCATTGTGTGATCAGTTAATGAAGGGTCTTCTTTGGCTGAGAACATACGGAAAATATAACAAATCAACAAGTATTTACTCAGTTGCCTTTCAGTAAAGGCTGTGCATAGCTTCATTTGGGGGAAGCAAGACAGTAGTCAGAAGAGCACAGTAGTCAAAAGAGCTTGACTGTTGTGGGTTCCAATCCTAGTTCTGCCACTTTCTAGTTGGATGCTTTTGGGCAAATTACTGATCTGCTCTGAACCTTGATGTCCTCATCTGCAGAGACAGTAATAGCTGCCTTGCACGGTCCCCTGTGAGGACCAGCAATAGTGTGGTATTGAATCACATCCTCTGTGCTTAACAAATCAGTAATTGCTAAGGCAAATATACACATCAGTCCTGCTTGCCGTGCCTTCCAACCATAGAACAAAGTGTAGCATTCTACAGGGGAACACAAAGTACCATTTAGTGTGAGTTCTGCAAATCATAAAACAGCAAATTAATTTCTCACAATGTGTATGACTTCTGGAGAGGTCATTTTAAAAGCTATCCATGGAGGAAAGGAGACTTCAGAATTAGTTTTTTGAATGAGAATGTGTAGAATCTGTAGCATTGACTGTTGGATACCATCTCTTGTTGCCACTGGAAGATCACAAATACCACCTGAAAATTATTTCAATTTGCCATCAGACTGGAACCATCAATTTATACCTGAAATGTGTCAAAATGTTGGGTATTTCTATAATGATAAAAATGATTAGAATTGCCATGTTTAATTAAAATGTTAATCTGCTGTCATCTTACATGATCTCTATTTATAGAGAATTTCCTATTTTCTATTAAAATGTTTTATTACTAAATGAAAACTCTTCTGTTTAGCCAATGCCTGACACTAACTTAAGGAAGAGGCAACAATCTGCCAGGGGTGGGAACAGGCGACCCCTTCATCAGGAGAATGTGTTATAGGCTGAAAAAGGAGTGATTTCAGGGGAGCCAGGAAAACCACCCTGTCTCTAAAATCCTCCCCAGCCTGCTCCCTGATGTTCAAACTCTTTTAACAAAAGATCTGGCTGAAAGGCAAATAATTTTGGAAAAAGGAACATTAAAGTTTGAATTCACAAAAAGGTGTAAAATGCCTGATACCAACCTCTTTTCTGAGAATGAGGGTGAGAGGCTTGAGAGTTACAACATGGGAAAAAGGAAATCTGTCTGCTGAATTTACAATTTTGCTGAAATTGACCCCGAATCCAAGGAAAACTGGATTTCCTTGGGCGGTGGAGTGGGGTGGGCCTGGAACTTTGTCTTTAAGGAACTGATAATATCTCCGCTTTCTAGTCCAGGGGATGATTGGGTATAAGGGCAGATCCCAGGGTCTCGGTCTTTGGAAAGATTTGAAATAACTACAAGGGTCTCTGCTTAGTGTGGCTGCCATCCTAGATTGGATTCAGCCCTTCCTGCCTGGGTTACTCTGCCAACCAACCTTCCCATGTGACTCTTCTAGGGCTTGGGAGATGTCCCCTTTGTACTGCCCTCTTCCCTCCATCTTCAGTCACATTGGCCCTAGCTCCCCCCTCACCTCCGTCGATGCCCTGTCCCCATCCATTGGCGAGCTGCTGCTCTGGCTCCTTCAGTTGGACTCGGTGCCTCCTGTGATTTGCACTCTGCCTTCCAGCCCCTTGCTTCCTGGGGTGGTGGCTGCATGACGGACACCCTCCACCCAAGCCTTTGCCCTACTCCACTCGGCACATCATCAGCACTTTCTTCCCTGGCCTGCAGGACAGCTCTGGAGCAGGTGGTGTTGAAGCTCTACCTCGTGCCTCCACACCAGCCGTGGGAGCACTTTGCCTTGTGAGGCTCCTGGAACCCTGCCCTTCCTGCACTCAGCCTCACCCAGCCAAATCCTGCTCAAGTAATACCCCCTCTGTGATGCCTTCTTGATAACAATCCAGCCTTCCCTGGATAACAATCATTTTTTAAAAAATTGTTGTAAAAGTACATAACACAAAATTTACCATTTTAACCATTTTTAAGTGGACAGTTTATGGCATTAAGTACATTCACAATGTTGTGCAAGCATCACCATCACCCATCTCCAGAACTTTTTCATCTTCCCAAACAGAAACCCTGTACCCATCAAACACTAACTCCCACTCTTCCCAGCCCCTGGTAACCTCTAATCCACTCGTCATCTCTATGAATTTGCCTATTCTAGGTACCTCATATAAGTGGAATAATAAAATATTTGTTCTTTTGTGTCTGGTGAATTTCACTTATCATAATGTCTTCAAAGTTCATCCATGTTGTAACATATCAGAATTTCATTCCTTTTTAAGGCTGAGTAATTATATATATGTAGCACATATTGTTTATTCATTTGTCTGTGGCGGACATTTGGGTTGTTTTCACCTTTGGCTATTATGGATAATGCTGCTATGAACATGGATGTGCAAGTATCTGTTTGAATCCCTGTTTAACGTTCTTTTGGGTATATTCCAAGAACTGGAATTGCTCAATCATATGGTAATTTTATGTTTAACTTTTCCAGTAACTGTAAAAAATAGTCTTATTTTTTGGGGGGGAGGGGGTGAGTCATAATTCACATTTATATGACACTTTATGGTTTTCCAAAGTGCTGGCTGTTCCATTACCTTCTCAGAACAAGGCTGTGAGACAAGTACTGTTATTAACATCACCTTTATTCAGGTGGAGAAAATGAGGCTCAAAGAGGTTTGATGACTTAATCAGGGTCACTGAACACAATGATGGGGACTTTAGCCCAAAACAAAATTGTGTGACCATGGTGCCACAGGCTTTCTGATGCAGCGTGACACCACCCCTCCAGCATTCCCTGTGACTTTATCCCCAATGCTAGAGTGACCCTTAAGACCCCATGATTATGACCATGTCTTGACTCCCTTGTCAGACTGTCAACCTCAAGGACAGGGGCTGTGTCATGAAGATCTTTGTCTCTCATACTGGGCAGTGGGTGGTACATAATAGGCCCTCAATAAATGTCCTCTGAATGAATAAGTGAATGAATGGGGTCCTGATGGAGAGAGAGGTGAAGAGAAGGAGGAGCCACAAGAGAGAAATGGCCAAGAGGGCCTCATGGTACCTTCCTGTCCTGCCCCAGGCACACAGGTGTAGCTGGTGTCCTTGCACTGGTGGTGAACCCTGCCCCCTCACTCGTCTGAAATGTCATTCCTTGCCCTGATGTCCTTAGACCTAGACATTTGTGCTTATACATGTGCCACATTCTGTTCTGATGTCACTCTGCTCCTCTGCCTCCCCAGCTGGACTGTAGATTCCCTGAGGTCAGGCATTAGCACTGAACGTAATGGCAGGTGCAGGGCAGGTGCTCCGTACATAGTTACGGATGGGATGAATTTTGGAATGAATGGGCCTCTGGCAGGGGCTCCTCTTCACTTCCTCAGGCATCGGTGGGAGGGTTGTCAGAGTACAGGGACGCCCAGCTAAATTTGAATTTCAGATAAACGACAAATAATTTTCTTTAGTATAATACATGCTATAATAAAAAATTATTTGTCGTTTATCTGAAATTCAAATTTAACAGGGCATCTTGTATTTTTATTTGCTAAATTGGCAACCCTAATCACTAGGTATTTATAAGTTACTGTTACATCACCAAAATCCTCAGAAATGCTGAAGAGAGAGTAGGAAACTGGTTTTACAAAGCTGAATTGCTAACTACTTTCTAATTTACAAAATGCAAATGGGGGCATTTTCTTCTAAGTGGGAGATAATCCTACACCTGCAGCAACTTAATTCCCATTTGAAATTGCAGTTTCTGGCTCCTCTCAGACAGCTCTGCTGTGTGTCAAAATATTTCGTGTCCACTCTGGCTTTGACTAATCCTGGCATCCAAGCCACTCACTCTGGGGCTATGCCTGCTTGTGGCTAATTTGGACATTCCCTGACTGCTGACGTATAGGGGTCTCACTCACTAGCCGACCATCCAACCATCCTGATGTATGGAATTTTTTGCACTCCTATTTCTGAAAGTTCTTCTGGGCTTGACTGTTCTTCCTGCTCAGAACTTAATTAGGAACCCAACTCAGTTTCCCCATGAGCCTGTTTTAAATTGTGGCACTGGCAGAAGATGCTGCCTAATCTCCCTGAGGGTCCTGCCGAGTTCACCTGAGAGCCCTGGGATCAGTTGTCTTCACCGGATGTACCTCAGACTTCCGGGAATGAAAGGCACCCAGGTGGGGGGCAGAGTCACTGCCTCCTTGACCAGGATGATATCATCTGGGGCTGGGGAACTCAGGGGCTGGGACCTGGGGGTGGGGAAAGCTGTCAGAAAGAACCGAGAGAGGAAATGAAAATCCTTCATTTGGTGTTTACTTGTGTGGTTATCCTCCTAAGTACTGAATTATAACACCCCCTGCTGCTTTTCTAACTCACCTAATTTAATCTTGCCAGGATGCAATTACTTATGTCTGCTGATTTGGGGTTTTTTTTTTTTTAAACATTAGCTTTTCAGACTTAGAAGCAGCTGGGCTGATGAAAAAATCACCAATTGGGGCTGGGGGAGTAGTGGACAGGAGGTGGCGGTGGCTCGCCCAGGGCCGTGTGATTAGTGGCCGTGTGAATGGAGTGACCAAGAGCATAGATCCTGCAGAGACTGGGGCCGCCGAGCAGCTCAAAGGCACTTTCAAAATTCTGGGATCCCACCCAGACAGTGGTGGGGTGAGGGGACAGCCACTCGACCCAGGGATGTCTGAGTTACTTACCATCCAAACTTGGCATCTTGAATTTAGGAATTTCTTGGGCTAAAGGATTGAAAAGTCTGTCCTTCCAGGCCCTCAATTTCCCTGATGCTCCAAGTGTAGAGGGCAATTTCCAATTGGCCAGGATGAGAGGAGGCTGCAGGAGCCACGAGAGGCTCCAGCACTGTGCATACGTAGGAAGACTGATGTCATCCCAAGTCAAGTTGGAACAGGGCCAAGGTGAACAGGGTGGAGGATGCTCTCCCGAAGACGCTGGTGGGTGGGGAGGCAGGAATGCACAGCGGCGCCATCAGGTTGAGTTATTCCTTGAAAGCTCTGCTCCCCTCTGGAAGAGGAACTGGAATTTGCCTCCTAACCTAAAATCCTAACATTACTTCGGCTGTCACTCATTTGAGGGGACCTTTTGGGAACTGGCTGACATGGGGCCAGCCAGTCCAGGGAGAATCAGACTGCCCTGTGGGACTTGTCACAAAATCCCCAAACTTCCCAATCACTGGGGCTTAGGCCGAAACAGAACACCCCACGGGATCTCATCACCTGGTGCCCCATTCAATCCATCTCTGAAGCGGGGAGTCAGATGTGGAGAGTAGCCCTAGGTTGTGTTTTAGAATCTATGACTAAAAAAAATAATTTTGCTATCAGAAGTTACCTGAAAGGAGATCTATGGTGATTTCATCCTCTGATTGCAGCCACTTATGGGATTATATAGAAGATTTGACATGTAAGCTGCCCGCTGGCCACCCAGTCAACAAGGAAGGGGCTGAGAGAGGAGGTGAGGGACAGGGGTGGAGAGGGGAGATGGCAGATTAGGGTGGGTGGGGCCCCATCAGGAGGGGCCTCCTGGTAGGCACAGAGAAATCATCCAGAGACTTCTGAACCCTCGGGAAGGTCCAAGGAATATACCAGGTCCCAGTCATCCAAAAGCCTGAATCCAAAAGACTTCAACTGTTCCCTTCCTGGACCTCGGGGTCCCCTCCCAGGCAGGACCCTCTCTGACCAGATCAACAAAATATGATTATTTTGCAAATATCTAAGAAATCAAATGATGAGATTTTATAATCCCTCCTTCTCCATTCTCTTCCCTTTGGGGAAAGTTATGTTCATTCCAAATTGGTACCACAGGTGGGTTTGCTGGGAATGGGGCTGCTGTGGGTTGACTGAATTGTGTCCCCCAGAGTTCATATATTAGAAGCTTAATTCCCACTGTAACTGTTGAGGGTGGGACATCCTATTATGATAATTGGAAGGGAGGGCCTTGAAGAGGTGATTAGATTGTAGGATGGTGCTGTAGTGAATGGGTTGATAATGGTGGTCAGGGGCGTGGTTCTGAGGGCTTTAAAAGCACAGCACAGGAATGGTTCACCTCTCTCTGCTTCGACCATCTTGCAATGTGAGACCCCTCAGTCACTGTCGCCACCACCAGATGTGTTCCTTGGACTTTGGACTACGCAGCCTCTGAACTGTAAGCAATAAGTTTCATTTTCTTATAAATCACCCAGTTCAGGTATTTCTGTTATAAGCAACAGAAATGGACTAACACAGGGACTTTGCTGGAGACGTATGGGACAGAGTGGCTAGGCTGGCATTGAGGGGGGCTGTGAAGAAGCCAGGTGTTGGTGGGGAGCCCCCTGGGTGAGGTGGGCAGTGGGCCCTCAGGACGCTGCTGTGCCAGCACTGGAGATGGGACAAGGGGGCCGAGCAGAGGGCTAGATGTCCTTCCTCCCTGAGGTTTCCGTTCTTCATGCCCCTCAGCCTGGGACTCTCCTGGGTCCCCTGATTCCCTGCCATTTGCGTGTTGATGAAGTGGGGATGGCTAGAGGGGAGGCAGCTTGCTGGCCTCTTGTATAATCCGATAATTGGCTATAATCCTTGTATGAAATATTTGGAGATCTGCCTCCCCATTAACTCCTACTTGAAGAATAATCACATCTCCACGTACAGGCCTTTGGGCCAAGTTCTCCCCTCACATTTCTGAAGCTCCTCTCACAGCTTTAGCAATACCAAGGGTGTTTGTAATTGCCCACACCCTGTTACATTTTTAACTTACCATAAAATAAAAAATTTTAAAAAATCCATATTCAAAGAGAAGACCCTCCACTGATGCCTTTGAGGAAACACGGGATACAATTCTTAGAAGCGGACAGAAGGGGGTCTGTTAGGCAGATGTGACCAGGAGAGGGTCTTGACAAGACTCCTGGGTGTGGGGGGCCAGATGGGGGGCGTCGGGGTTATAGGCGTGAAACTACAGCGATGGCTCTGGCTGCCATGGAAACAGCACACAGAGGTTGTTGAGATGTGGGAGGGCCGGGGTGGGGGGCCCGGTACTCTTTCTAGGCGGGAGTGGCAGTGAGCCAAGGACAGGTATGTAGTGAACGCCCTGGTCTGGAGCCCCGTCTCTGCGAGCTGGCCTCTGCGCATCGCTCAGAAAATGGTCTGCTCTCAGGGTGGGAAACTGTAGAAAAGAAGCGAGAACAGGAGGGGTTGGAAACTCTCTTAGGTGTTCAGTGCTGGCGATGCCTGCTCAAAGAAAGCTTTTCAGCCCCTCAAGGGCTCCCCAGGGCAGGAGGAAGCAGGCTGAAGCAGGACAACCCCAGAGAGGTTCGGTTCAGGCTGGAATATTGTGTTGAGTGTGGTGCTACACCCTTGCGTTCAATTACTGGCGGGCTAGGGGGTTACATAGTTGATATATTGAGGGGGGGACTAAAAGCGTCCTTCTGTTCCCAAATAACCCTCCAGCACCTGTCACCGATCTGGAATCCGACCGTTTGAGTTCCATGCCCTTGGCTGCAGTGCATCCCTGCTTGGTCTCTTCTTTTCTGATGCAAGTTCTCCTAGAAGGGTCCCGCATTGAGTGGAAGCAAGCAGGGGGAAGGATGGAGGATGAGAGGTGGGATGTTCCAAAGGCAAACTTTGCCATCCTGCCAATTTGTCCATGTGCCCGTCAAGGCCCTGATGGGCAGCTTGGATGCTGCATTCGCGGCATTTCCTACAATTCCCTGCCACTCCTCTTTCCTGCCATGCTTGGATGGTGTCTGGGGGGCAGGTGCTCTGAAAGGAGGCAGTTGCTGCATGGGACAGGCTGACTTTAGACCCCAAGCACCAGGAGGGGAAGCAAGTGCTGCCCTTGTGTGTCTTTCCAGATGCTGCTGCTGGTCTCTCTCTGCACTGGACCCGAGATGCCCTGTGAGGGCAGCCAGGCTAAATATGGGGTGCCTGGTTAAACCTGAGTTTCAGATCCGCAGCAAATGATCTTTCAGTATAAGTGTGTCCCACATATGGCATGGGACATAATTGTTGTTCTTCATTGTTTATCAGAAAGTCAAATTTAACTGGGTGTCCTGAATTATTATTTGCTGAATTTGGCAACCGTAGCTGTGAGCGGCTGGGAATTCCAGGGCCCTGCCTTCCCTTCTATCAACATGGGGCTCCCCCAAAGATAAGCAATGCTATCTATCCCTGCCCCTCTCCCCTTCTATCTTCTGCACCAACTCCCTCTCCTCCCCTTCCTCCTCTCTCTTTCTCTCTCCAAGATCAGAAATTTTCGAGTCAGACACACCTAGATGCAGTCTCTGATTCGCTATTTACTGGCTGCATGATGGTGGATAAATGACTTTTCCTCTTTGAATTTTAAGTTCCTCAAGTACTGTGGAGATGATATTAAGGCCTCATGAGGCCGTTGTAAGGGTTGACATGGGAAGGACCAAGTACAGCACCTGATGTCATAAAACTGGCGAACAGCTCAAACTCAGGTGTTTGTGTGCACAGGTGCTACCTGATTTCATGGTCATTCCAACCCAAATGCACACCCCAGCACCTCCTCTAGTGCCAAAAAGTCCTCTCACATGACAGCATTTGTGAGCAATGGAGACTTTACAGTAGGAGAAACAGTTATACCACACACTTCACAAGCAACCTAAAAAACCTAGGAGACTTTTCTCTCCTCCAACGTCACTCTTTGGGGTCTCTTTGTTGTGTTTATTGTATGTTAGTTTAAATCTTCCCCTTTCCACACGTGGTGGGCAGCTCTCTTTCCCTCCCTCTCAGTGGTGATGCCAGTCTGGCACTTTGTGGTGTGTAGCTAACATTCGCTCTTGAGTGTTCTTTCCTGCCTCAGCCCCCTTTCTGTGTTGTCTAGCACAACATTTCCTCCCAGCGGATACAATTCCTCTCCAAGGGGAATTCTGTGTAACCCAATATTCTGCTTGTCTTTACTCCATGTGACAGGGCCACTCTGCATGTGTGCTACTCATTTACATTGCTCCTTACAGCAGCTCTAGGATGTGGCACTGTTAATATTCCCATTCTCACAAGAGAAAAAAGGGGCTTAAAAAGGTTTATTTAAAGAACCCTAACAATTCAATAAGGAAATAATTAACAATCCAATAGAAAAATGGGCAATGGATATGAATGGGTCATTCCCAACGGAAGAAACCTGGGCAATAAACATTTGATAAAATTCACCACCCCTTAGGGAATTGCAAATTAAAACAAGATAAACTATCATTCACCACACTCTTCTCTTTGGCCAAACAGTGAAGTCTGACAACACTAAGTCCTGGTGAGAATGTGGGCCAGTAGGAACCGAAGTAAACAGGTACAGTAACTCTGGAGAGCAATTGAGCAATGTCTAGTAAAGCTGAAAACATACATCCTGTGCTGCTGCCAGTCCACATCTACTGGATAAATGCTCATATGAGGATGCTTCAGGAAGTTGGTGGAAAAATAGAATTAAAAGATAATATGAGGCTGGCCAGTTAGCTCAGTTGGTCAGAGAGTGGTGTTGTAACACCAAGGTCAAGGGTTTGGTCTCTACAGCAGCCAACCATGGGAAAAAAAAAAAAGAAAGAAAGAAAGAAAGGTAATATGAATCTTTCCAAGTATTCTCGAATCAGGCTCAAGGAAGTGCAGGGATGACCATAGCAACACTATAACAGGAGAAAATGGGAACAACCCACCAGTCTCTCCAGGGCAGGGGGTGGCAAACCACAGTCCACCGGCCAAAGCTACTTTTGCAGAGCATGTGAGCTAAGAGTGGTTGAAAAAAAAAAAAAAATCAAAAGAAGAAGACTATTTCATGACACATAAAAGTTATATGAAATAACGGATCTTTTATTGGAACATAGCCACACTCATTGGTTTGCATACTGTCTATGGCTGCTTTCCCTCTGCAACAGTAGAGTGAAATCATTGCAAGAGATCATATAGCCTAAAATATTTACTACCTGGCTCTTTACAGAAAAAAATTGCTGACCCCTGCTCTAGGAAATGGATAAATCAACAACGTCTTACTCTCAGAATACCATACAGCAGCTATGCACGTATCAACAGAATAAATCTCAGAATATAAATCTGAGTGGGGAAAAAAGGAATTTTCAAAAGCATCCAGGAAATATGGTACCCATTATACAGAATTTCAAGCCCATCAAAGCAGCACATATTATTTATAGATACTTACATATGTAGTAAAAAAACTTTAAATGCACTAGAATAATAAACACCAATTTCAGAAAAATGGTTACCTTTGGAGAGGGAGGAAGGAAGGGGAAAAGAGGAAAGGATAGTTTTTGCTAATTGTTAACATTTCTGTTCTACTTTGAAAAAAGGTGATATGTTGTAACTTTGATACAATGTTTATGTCTTTAGTGCCAGTGATAAATACTTGAGTACCTGCTATATATAGATGTAAAGATTATATATAAAGACCTGCTATATATTTCTCTGAAATATTTCATAAATAAACTAAAATTGTAGGAAAAGAAAAGAGAGATTAAATAACTCACTTAAGGTCACCCAGCTGGGAAGATGCAGATTTGAAGAAGTTGGATTTGAACTTGGTGTGTCAGACTCCAGAAGTAAACTCTTAACCACACACTCCGTGGCTCCCTCAATTTACTAACATAAATGTTCAATAAATGGTCTATTTGTGCCTCCCTGAAGCCTTTATAAATAAGAGTAGGGGTGAGTCCCTTGGACCCAGCATACGCTGCAGACACAATGGTGTCAGGCAGTTTCGCTCAGCCCTTCTTCATCAAGCTCCTGGGTCCTGTCCATTCCTGTACAAGAGAGGATGTGGGCCTGCCCCCAGGGTCACTGACACCCGTGGGGTCCATCAGAAAGCAATTCAGGATAGTCAGCAAACAGAACATGATGAGATGCCTAAATGTAGCCTTGACATCTCAACAGGCTTGTACAAAGACAATCGCCTAGGGCCGAGTGCATGGGCTCCATATGAATCCTTTTAGTCTTTGTGGGGCTACCCAAGAAGCTTCTGGAAATTTTATTTCTGAGTCCTCATTGCATGAGAACATTCTTCCCCTCCGTCTGTCTCTCTCATAACGGCACCCACTAACCCTTCCTATCAACCATCCCCTCAGAATAGTGGGGAACCCAATGAGAAAGAGGGCTCCTACAGGTGCAAGCAGACCCTGGGCATGGAGTACACAGCAAATCACCCTCGGCCACCGCACCCAACCTTCCAGGCCATGCCCGCGAGGCCCAGGGCATGGAGGAGTTAGGATTCCCACTCCTGTGCCTTGCTCTCCCCAACACCCATGTCCAGAAATGCCTTCTCTCTTGTCTGCTCTGTCTGTTCTGTCCATCCTTTAAGGCCCATTTTAAAGCCCACCTTCTCCAGGAAGTCTGCCCAAATTCCCAGCCCACTGTGGCCTGTCATCTCAGAACTTCCCCAGTGTTTGTTATTCAACACTCTCTAGATGCCTGATGCATTCATTGCTTTGTTAGGGACACTCTCACCTCTGTTAGCTGGTTCTGTGATTGATTCAAGCTCAAGGCCTGTGCCTCATTGGTGCTTTCCCATTCAGTAAGTGTTTGTGGCGGAATGAATGAATGAATGAATGAATGAATAAATGAACAAATGTAGCATATTTGAAGAAGCTCCCAGAATTCTGTTCCTAAGGAGGAGAGGGCCCCAAACCAGGTCAGGTGAAAGTCGGCCCACCCCAGTCTGGCTTCCAGGAAGACCTGAGACACCCTGAGCATGGGGGAGGAGCTGCTGGCCTGGTCGCTGGCCTTGGGGGTGGGGGGGGAGGGGAGAAAGAGGGAGGCGCAGGGCCCAGACTGGATACGGATGGAGTAGGTGCAGGGTCACTTTGGTGGAGGGGGGCAGGGACTGGCATTGACCTCTCCTCATTACATTTTTGTTTATTTTTCTGTTTGGGCCCAATTATCTCAGACAATGCCCACACTGGCTAAGAAATGTGAAAACAGCTGAAGAAGAAGTAAAGCAAAAGAGAAAAACAAGAAAAAGGGGTAAACAAAGAGAGAATTCACCTTTCACTCGCCTGCAAAGTCCTCGGTTGCAGAATGAAGTTAAGACACAAAAGCTTTGCAACAACAACATTGTGGGGTAGGCAGGAGAGGGAAGCCGAGCAGCCATTAAAGCAATTAAGAAAAGATTAAGGTCGCTTGTGGTGGAGAGACAGAGAGACCCATTAATCAATAGGCCAGAAATCGCAGCAGGCTACAAAATTATAAAACTAAGCAAACTGGAGAACCACACCGGCTCACCTCAACCAAGACGCCTGAATAACTCAGAAACAGGGACATTATATTCATTTCTCAGGCTAGGGGAGAAACAGTTCTTAGAGGAACCCTTTCCTTTTAATCAGCTAATGGAGACATCCTGAGGTGGGGGTGAGATCCACATTGATCTCAAGGCAAATTCTAAAGCATCACGGTTTAAAGAAAAATTTGTAATAATGCAAGATAAACAATGTTACTAGGATGGGGGGAATATCATAGCAGAAAGCTGTGTGATAATAACCTTGGGGAGGATGCTAAAAGTCCCTGGGGTGGGTTATATTACTGTTCACGAATGTTTGCTGCCCCTTCCTGGGGAAGACCATACATCCCTGCCCCATTAACAGCAGACTTGCTTTGTCCGATGCAATGTGTGTCCCTTCTGGGCAGAAGCTTTAAGAACCAGCCACACATGGTTTGCTGTGTGCTTTCTTTCCCTTTGCAACAACAGAACAGTGGTGTTCCAGAAAGATTCTGCAAAGTGACACCAAGATGGGGCAAAGGCTCATCTGACAAGCAGTGAACCCATATGTTGAGCAAGAGATAAACTTTGTTGTTTTACGATACTGAGAAAAGGGGTGTTTGATACACAACCTACCCTGATTGGTACATTTCCTTGCAACCTGCCACTGCTGCACAGAACCTGCACTGGCTCCCTATTTCTTGCAGGATAAATCCTGAACTCTTAGTCCTAACGTCAAGCCCTGCCCGCCACACCCGTTGATCCTAGATTCTGCCATTCTTTTCACATCTTGCCTGATTTGCTTCCTCACTGTGTCCCACACATAGCTTGTTGGGAAAGTTTTGGTGAAGAAGGTCTCCTGGGTGAAGAGATCTGACTTGCTCAGGCCTTTGATCGTGCTCTCTGATACCTACTGTGTGAAGGTAGGTATTGCTAATCATTGCTAATCATCTCCAGCTCAAAGCCATTTCTGGGCCACTCTAGTTTATGATCTGTACCATTCAAATAACACTTATTTTTACTTAACGAATAACACTATGTAGCACTTACTAAGTGCCAGACACTGCATGCAGAACTTCACGTGTATCAGGGCGTTTTATTCTCAGACAACCCTGCGCTGTATTCCTGTTTTACGATGAAGAAATGGAGGAGAAAAGAAGTTAAGCAAATTCATAAAGACAGGAAAGTGCAGAGCGGAGATTCAAACCCAGGCAGCTGGACTCTGTGCTCTTAACCTCTCCAGCATGCTGCCCTACACGCTTCTGTACTGCCTTCCATGTGATCTGCCTTATCTTCCCAACAAGATTATAGAGCCCTAGAAGGCCCCTTCTAGGCATCTTTTATCTGCCCTAGCAATTAGTCCCATAGCTCGCCCACCAACTCCTTGCTAGTGTTTGGTAGATGATTAAGAATCTAATGGATCACTTGATTTTATCTATTCCCTTGCCTCCAGCAAGAAATAGAATAATTTCTATCTCTGGAGTATTTCTAGAAAATTCTAGATAGGAGCAAACCCATACTGGAGAGAAAATCTTCTCTAGAATACCTGTTGCATTAAAGGAGAGGCTTCCTGATATCTAGCTCAAGTCTCTCCTGCTGCGTCCTCGACTTGTTTTCTTTTGTTTTAGGCTTCCATGAAAGCAGATAGTAGATGACCAGCTCTTATGATAATAACTATTATAGCAGAAGATCATTATTTTATTAATTCCTTATTTATTTGAACTCTGCCTTGTTCCAAAAAGGATATTTGGTGGCTAATAAGAAACCATTAAAGTACGACAGAGAATACACACACAGAGTGGGAAAGGATCGCCAACACATACTGTTAAAAATAACACATTGAAGAATAATGCATACTGCTTGAACCATTTATAAAATTCGTACAGAAAATAAGGCTACCCACAAATTTCATAAGGACATATAAATATCTGTGAACATTTTAAAAAGGAAGATTTGAACCAAATTTAATAGTGGTTGCTGCTGGGGTTGGGGGAGGGAGAGGAGTCCTGGAGGTGAACAGTGGACATTCAACTTTATGTGTAATGTTTTACTGACTTGAAGCAAATATAATAAAATAGTAACAGCTGTCAATTTCATATGGCAGGTATCAAGTATAGTATTTTGTGTGCTCTTCAGAATTTTTACAGTTTTTCAACTTGAAAAAAAAAAAATGGGAAAGAAATAGAAAAGGATTTGACCAAATACCTCCGAGTTGTATTTACTCTAGGGAGGCACTAATGTATCTCTAAGCTTTCTAACAGTCAGTATAAAGGAAAGAGCCAGGTCAGTTATATAATTGATGGTGTCGTGTCATGAGTGTCTTCAAGTTGAGAGCAGACCCAGGCTTTGGAGGAGCCCAGCCATCCAGGTGCTCAGAACCTCAGCAGCAGCAGTAGCAGCTCCAGAGTGCCCGTGCAGAGCGGCGGAAGCGAAGGCCTCGGAGCTCGGGGTATGCTGGGGGGGACCAGGCTATTTGTCAGGCAGCTGCCTTTGGATAGCTCTTTGCCTAAACTTGTTTGTAAGAAAGACTCCAGTGGGGGCCACCTGTGCTCCTGCTGCTGTGCAATTTAATGAACAGCCTCCCATGACAGCCTTACCACCACCCACTGGTGGCCAGTTTCTTTAAATGACATCACAATAAAGCCCAATTCCTCAAGCAGTTCTGCAAGGAGGAGGCCGATGGCTGCAGGGCAGGCCCCACCTGCTCTCTGCTGACTTGGCCTGGCCCTGGGGTGGGTTTTCACGCCCCTGGGAGAGTGGTGGGGCTGCGCCTGCGACAAGTTAGGGAGGAGTGGTCAGCTGGGGGTGTGCTGCCTGGCAGGTGCCTGGAGGGTGGAAAATGTCTTCTTCCCTTTTGAAGTAACCAGGCAGCAAGTTGGCTGTTCCCTCGGAAGCTGAGGAGCCTGGGAACTCGCCTGTCTAGACTGCCATCCCACCTCCTCTCAAGGGGAGCCCCAAGGGACTCTCTGCTCTGCCAGGTTTTTCCTTGGGAGGCATTTGGAGTTGGCTGTAGTGCACAGACACACGGTGATACAGGCACCTGGGCCTACCCCAGGCGACGTGCCAAATAGTCTAGCCCCAAAAATGTGTAAGGCAGATGTAACCAGATATCCACCCCTCCCCAGCCTGCCGCACTAGAATCCAAGAGTGTTTGCCCAGACTGCCCACACTTCCTGGTGTGTCCCCTGGCTGCACTGCTTGGGAAATGAACTCCCCTGTCACCCCATAAGGTGTGAAGTGGCCTTTTACAATCGCTTTATGTGGGTTTCAGAAGAGTTGCTTATTTCCCTTCCTTATGCAATAAATAGCCAAGAGAACCAATTGTCTGTTTGGGCCTTGGCCAGAACACTTATTCCCTAAATAGCTGCACTGCAGAGTGAGGGTTCTGGAGCCAGAATCCAGCCCCACAACTTCCTAGGTGGCAAATTACTTCAACTCGCTAAGCTTCAGCTTCCTTGTCTGTAAAGGGGAGATAATATTAATAACGTACTCGCTCCACTAGGTTGTTGTGGAAAAATGCATCCGTGGGCTGTGCTAATCGCAAACATTTGTTCCTATTATTATTATTTATGTGGGTGGTGGTAGCATTTCTACCCCTAAGTTCTTCCTCCTGCCTTCTGTCCTCCAGACCAATCACAATTTTTTGTGACTTGACCCTCCAGTCCGTGGAATGGTTTAATAGATTTGACCCAATTCCACCTTTCTGTGGCAACACCAGCTCACACATGTCACACTTCAGTCTGGGCCTCGAGACAGTCTCCTGGGTCAGATGGCTTCTGGGGTTCCGGGGTACATGTCATTGAGCGGAAGTGGAGGGGCAGGGTTAACAGTACCAGGACGCTCAGCCCGGCAGCTGACTTCTGCGAAGGGCTTCCTCTTCGTCCTCCTTCTGTCCCTCTTCCCTGTCGTCTCCAAGGGAGAGTGAAAATTGGGCTCAACTAATCCTGAAGGACAGGCCTTGAGAACTTCTCTCAACTCTTGATTTGGAAGGAGGGTCTGTGAGCTGAGAAGCGCTGGTTGTTGGATTGGTCAAGTTGTGTGGAATGAGACAAGTAATTTCTGAGGTGATCAGAGCGACTCATAGGCCTCTACAAAGAAGAAAGAGAAAAGATCTGCTGGCCATTGTGGGGAGAATGCCCAGGGACCCTGCACACAGCTGCTCTGCCCAGGCTAATGGCATGCTGGCACTGAGGGCTGCTGGGAGCCACACTTTATGGATTATCTGGAGCTAAGAGTAATTCCAAAATTCATGAACACAGGCTCCAGGAATAAAAGAGAGATGGAAATTGGACTGGTAGGGGGCAGGGGTGCTGACTACCGAGCAAGCAAATCGTATGCATGTTCCCATGCAAAGATTCTTAAACTTTTTGGTTTCAGGGCAACTTTTCACTCTTAAAAATTATTGAAGACCTCAGAGAACTTTGGCTTTGCAGGCTCTATCTGTTGATATTCACCATATTAGAAATTAAAACTGAGAAATGTTTAAAATATGTATTAAAAATAACCAAATAAGTTCACTACATGTTAGCATAAATAGTGTATTTTTAAGAAAAGTGAGTATATTTTGTATAGGCAAAAAAAATCAGTGAAAACAGTGGCATTGTTTTGCATTTTTGCAGCTCTCTCCAGTGTCTGGCTTAATAGAAGACACCTGGGTTCTTGTGTCTGTTTCTGCAGTTGGTCTTTTGTGATGTCACACATTGTGTAGCTTCTAAAAAATGCCACTCTGTGCTCCTGAGAGAATGAAAGTGAAAAAGGAAAACAATAACAGTATTATAATGAAAATAATTTTGAACTCAGGGCCCCTGAAAGGGTCCCAGGGACCCCCAGGAGTCTCTGGATCACGCTTTGAGAATCACTATTCTAGTGAACACTGAGAAGAACTGTTCTACCCTGCTAAGATTCCAGAAATTTCTTTTAACTTTGTAGCTTCCCTCCATTATACTCTTTCTCTAACCCTAGTCAGTATCCTAGAGTTTTCATGAATTAAAAAACCAACCATGTACTAGACACTGTGCTAAATGCTAGGGACACAAAGAAGAAAAAGTCAAAGATCCCATCCTGAAGGAGCGGGCCCAGGAAAGACGACGCGCTCCCCCTTGGGCTGCAGGCAGTGCTGGGGACACAAGTGAAGGAGAGGTGAGAGGCACCGGAATTGCAGTTAAAGAGCCCATCAGGGCTGCTGCCTGAAGTGCTGCGTAGGTTGAAGTAATCAGAGAAGTCTCCATGGAAGAGGTGGGGTTAAGGTCCTGATATGGTCTTCCCAGCACTTCCTACCCTGAGACAAGGGGCCGGGCTGGGCAATGGTGGGCTGAGAGAAACAAAGGAGACTGGCTGAAGAGGAGGAGGTGGAAGAGAAAGCATTGGCGGGGCCAAAGGGAGCACGAAGGTGGGGGTCACAGACGGGGCTCAGTATGCGGGACTCCTGCATGGGCCTGGCCGCTTTCCCCAGAGTAAGAACTCTGGGCTGCTGGGGATTGGCAGAGCCTCATTGGTACCTCCTACACAGAGAGCTCCCCAAATCCCACTCTGCCATAAAAATCTGGGCTGTGAAGGCTCTGAGAATGGAGACTCCAGGGTGAGGTTGGGCCCCTCACTGCTGGGTCCAGGGAGCCACATGTCCTCAGGGTCCCACCTGGGGCTTCCTCACTTTCTTCTCTGACCCAGTTAGCACGTTCGCCTTGCCTCTCCTTTGTGGTGGTGGGAGTAACACACACAGAAGGGAGAGGAGGGGAGGGGTTACCATGGGCCGCCAGACACAAGTTCCTAAATTCCTGCAAATAATGGGAATTTTGGTCCTGGAGTCCTGTTTCCACACTGACTCAGATAAGCATCTAAGTGATGGCAGGGCCCTTCCCTCCTCCTGTGAGTGAGCTTGACTTCTCTGAGTCTCAGTTTAGTCACCTGGAATGCCAGCCCAGTGACCAGCCTCCGCAGAATCAGCTCCCTAGGAATACAGATTCCCAGCCCCTGCCCTGGATATTCTGATTCAGTGGGTCTGGGAGGGGCCCCGGGAAGCTGTTTTATGCATAGTTCTCTGGATGGTTCTGCTCAGCCAGGTTTGGGGGCTGGGGAATCAGGTTGTGTCTAAGGTTTTTGTTAGGTGCCCACACATATGGTTTGAAGGGTATAAACCAACCCTTAAATGCATCAATAAAAGGTACAGAAGAAACTATTGTGAAGCAAAGAATCTTTGGGTAATTTCAGTCATCAGTTTCTGATATATCTATTTGGTAAACTCGGATTTTCAGGATTTGGTTTTCCTCAGCTGCGTTTATCAAGAGGGCCCCATTTTGCTTTTCTGAGGAAATGGAAGAATGTCTCTAACTGACATGACATAACCTTCTGTTCCTAGAATCCCAAATTTGGAGTAAATACCTGAGTAGACTAAATAGGCCTTCTAAATAAACGGGTGGAGGGAGAGAGGGACAGACTGGGCCAGGGATGTGGACGATGCCAGGTTTTCGGGGTGGGGAGAAGCAGCACAGGCTCGTGGGAAATGAATGGGGTTGGCATGAGGAGCAACTGCAGCAGGAGGTGTGAGGGCCCTCTGTCCTGGGCAGGGACCCCCGGAGAATCTCAGATGGGGTGACTTAAGGAAACGAACACCTGGTTGAGAAGGAGGAGACTTCCAACCATTGTCCGGGTGCCAACTTCATGCAGCCTGAGAAGTAACAGTGGTGGTCAGGATTTTGCAGCATCCCCGATGAAGCACAGAAATGGCCCTGTTTTGACCTTCCCTGTGTGCTGTGATGCCAGAAGAATCGTTACAGAACCAGACCCTGGGAGATGGAGTGTTTTGCCTGAGTTCCCGAGCCACTCAGTAGCAGGACCGATATGAGCACCTAGACTGGCTGGTCCCAACACGTCATCCACCAACCTGCATGCCTCAATTCCCACCCCCTATAACATGGAGACAATAGTGCTGTCCAGTTCTAGGATTATAGATTTTTCCTTTTTGTGCTGGGTCAGTGATCATCTGTTTTAACACCGTTATTTTATGGATATTGAAACCAAGACCAGGGTTGACTGGTCTAAGCCCACACACTAGTACTCAAGCTCCTGGTTTCTGCCTCCATTGCACTACTAACTTCCTTGGATGGCTATGAAAAAGAAAGAAAGGGAAGGAAGGAAGGAACGAAGGGAGAAAGGGAGGGAGAGAGGGAGGGAAGGGATATGAAATGAGACAGTTGCACAAGAACAATCTTTAAGCCCTTTCCAGCTCTGGAGTTTAGCAAATCTCATATAGAGTATGCTGAATGCCAGCGGGGTGCTCTGGAAAAGTTCTTGGTCACCATGTCCTAAGTGAAGTGTTCACTGCATGTTCTGTAGATGAGGCAGCACCCTCTGCGGATCTTCCGCTGCATTGTCCTGCAGAAGAACAGAGACCCCAGAGACACTGCTGCTAATGTCACAGCACTTTCTGAAGATGCAGCAGGGAGGAGCTTGAAAACTTCTCTGTAATGAAAAGAGAACCAGAAAACGAGACACTTCCTTTCCCTGGTGACAGTGCATACCTTTCCCTCAGTGTTGTTTCTCTTTCTGCTGCTTCTTCTTTGCGACCCTGAGAGCCAAGCAAGGTCCTTGGGTAGAGAGAAGGTTCTGTCTCGGCCCCTTTGGATCTCCTGGTACAGGGGAGAGGAGTACCTATGATCAGATGAGTAGGCAGTGCTACATAAAGGAGCAAAATAGTACATTCTATCTAAGAATAATGGGATCAGGCCAGTGGAGGGGGAAGGTTAATGAACTAGGAACCAGAAGGGGGTGAGTGGAGAGCCTCAGAAGGCTGGAATGATGCTGATTGAAAATCCATTCCCTGTAAATCACAGCCTGCTTATGGAGGCTCAAGTCCAGGTGGACAATAACATGTAGATGGGCGAGAAAGCCATCCTTCTCCCAAGCTGGAGAGAGACCCTGCTTTTTGTGGCTCCAGATAAGAAAGAGCAGCATAAAGGGAGAAACAGATCGAAGGAACAGTGGGGGCTGTTTGCTTTTCAACCTCGTTCCCTTTTCTCCAGGTTCTGTGGTCTCTGATTAGTTCTGTGGCTTGCTGGGTGATTTAACAGATTTTTTTCTAAACTTACTGACAAGGAAGCTCCAAACTTCCAATAAACCTGCCGTGAAAAGCCAGCTGGGACCCAAGCAGGGTGCCACAAGGATGTTCATGAATGCTCGACTGTCTAAGGAAGCTTCTAAGACTCATGTGTTAGGAAGTCTCCCTCTGAAGCTTCCTGCTACCGGCTGGCTGGCCCTGACTTACCCCAGAGGGCAATGGGACTTTGGCCAGGGGAGTTAGAGGGGAGACAGGGATGCAAACTGCATGAGACCAACCTTGGTTATTATTAGGAGCCCCAACCCTCGGAGTGGGGCCAGGCCCCTGGGGAGGTCCGTGGTTACTGGCCCAAGTTGCTGGAGGACTCCCTTGTTATTGTGCCCATCGATTCTTTCACAAAGGGGACTTGGGCCCAGAGGAGGGCCGTGACTTGCTTAGGATAGAGTTGATTCCCCTGTTTATGCCCAACTCCTGTCATACCTATGTGATTCTTCAACCACTGTTATGTGGGAGCAGAGATGAAGCCAAACATTGCCGTGGGTGTGGGGAAATGGGCCTTCTCATACACTGCTGTAGAAGCGTGAATTGGTAAACTCTGGTGGGGGTTCAATTGGCAACATATAAAAAAAGCCTTAAACAAGTATATATGCTTTGCCCAAGCAATTGCATTTCTAGGAATGTATTCACTGGAAATAACCAAACTGTTCAAAAGTGAATATACAAGGGTGCTTATTGTACTGTTGCTTGTAAGAGCAGCAGAACACCAGAAAAACCCTCAGCATCTCCTGATGGAGTCATGCTGACACTGACAAGCATTAAACAAAGTTTATTCACTTACTTACTTACTTACTTATTTATTTAATTTTAACTTCTCAATATACATTGTAGTTGATTTTCATGACCCTTTACCCGTTCCTCTGCCCCCCTCCCTTCCCCCCCCTAATTACATCATATCTGTTCACTTGTCTCAGCAAGTTCAAGGAATTGTTGTGATTGTTGTGTCTTCTTCCCCGCCCTTTTACTTGTTTGTGTGCTTATTTATTTATTTATTTTTAGCTCCCACAAATAAGTGAGAACATGTCATATTTCTCTTTCTGTGCCTGACTTGTTTCACTTAATATAATTTTCTCTAAGTCCATCCATGTTGTTGTGAATGGTAGTATTTCATTCTTTTTTATAGCAGAGTAGAATTCCACTGTGTAGATATACCACAGTTTCCTTATCCACTCATCTGATGATGGACATTTGGGCTAGTTCCAATTCTTGGCTATTGTAAATAGTGCTGCAATAAACATGGGAGTATAGGTGAGAAGGAAATAAAGGGCATCCAGATTGGAAAAGATGAAGTCAGACTGTCCCTGTTTGTGGACGATATGACCCTATATATTGAACAGCCTAAAGCATCTACAAAAAAACTCTTAGAGTTGATAAATGATTTCAGCAAAGTTGCAGGATACAAAATCAACACACAAAAATCAGTAGCATTTCTATACTCCAACAATGAACATGCAGAAAAAGAAATCAAGAAAGCTAGACCATTTACAATAGCTACCCAAAGAATAAAATACTTAGGAATAAAGTTAGCCAAGGATGTGAAAAATCTCTACAAAGAGAACTACAAACCACTG
Source organism: Cynocephalus volans (assembly GCF_027409185.1). Taxonomy (NCBI): domain Eukaryota; kingdom Metazoa; phylum Chordata; class Mammalia; order Dermoptera; family Cynocephalidae; genus Cynocephalus; species Cynocephalus volans. Next base: position 42,248,572 of record NC_084473.1, read on the forward strand.
TTGAGAGAAATTAAAGAGGACACAAGAAGATGGAAAGATATCCCATGCTCTTGGATTGGAAGAATTAACATTGTGAAAATGTCCTTATTACTCAAAGTGATCTACAGATTCAGTGCAATCTCCATCAAACTTCCAATGACATTTTTCTCAGAAATGGAAAAAATTATCCAGACATTTATACAGAATAACAATAGATCACCTATAGCCAAAGCAATTCTGAGCAAAGAAAAATAAATAAATAAAATAAATAAAGCTGGAGGCATAACAATTCCTGACTTCAAACTATATTACAAATCTATAATAACCAAAACAGCATGGTACTGGCATAAATACAGACACATGGATCAATGGAATAGAATAGAGAATCCAGAAATCCACCCGTATGCCTACAGCCATCTGATCTTTGACAAAGGTATCAAGTCTACACACTGGGGAAGAGACTGCCTCTTCAGCAAATGGTGCTGGGAGAACTGGATATTCATATGTAGGAGAATGAAACTAGACCTGTACCTCTCAGCATATACCAAAATCAACTCAAAATGGATTAAAGTATTAAATATACATCTTGAAATAATAAAACTCCTTAAAGAAAACATAGGGGAAACACTCCAGAAAGCAGGACTGGGTACAGACTTCATGAATAAACAATGTTTTTGCACACAAAAACAAAACATGTGGATCCCAGTGCTTCTCTCAACCTTTTCATTCCTCCACCAATGAATAACCAAGACAGAAGACTGTAAGGCATCCTGTCTTTTTACTTGTGATAATTTAGGGAACATGTAGGATAAAATCATGGGTGAAACAAATTCTTAGTTCCCTTCCACACATATTGCACATTGAGATGCTGGGTCTTCTAGGCATGTTGGGGTAAATGCCTCCCCCCTCTCTGAGGTTCTGAGGGATTCAACAGCAGCCCAAGGATCAGTAGTCAACTGTGAAACAAAGTATGAGAGTCCTTCAAAAAGTGCATGAAAAAATAAGAATTGAAAGATAATATAGATCTCTCCATGCACTTTTTGAAGTACCTTGTACAGCTCTAACAGTCTCAGGGCCTGCACCGGAGACCCCCAAAGCGGGGCTCTGACAACAGCAGGGCTGGAGAACATGGCTTTGGCTTCAGGTCAAAGTGGCAGTGCTTTTTTTTCCCCCCAAACTCTGCCTCTTCTATCCCATAACCTGAGGACACAGTGCTAAGAAAAGCCAATTCGAAGCTCCTTTGCTAGAGAAAAAAGAGCAAGGCCAAACAGTAAACGTGTCTGTGCCTCCATCACCCAGCCAATAGGCCAGGCAGATGTGAGGCAGGAGTGAAAAAGGAAAGGACACGGTGGCCTGAGCCCTTTATGCACAGTGACAGTTCAGCTCTGGCAGCCTCCCCTCCCGTGCGGAGAGAACCTGGACAGGGGAGCAGGAATGTTTCCCCCAACACTCACCTGCTGGGGAAGACAGCAGAGCAGAGTCCTGTCCTCCCCATAGACATAGGTGGAAACATGGGGAGGAGGGGGAGGCATCTGCTCTCCCAGTAGTGCCATACCTGATGGAAAGAAAGAACTGAAGGTTGGCCTTGGGACATAACCTCTCTCATCCCCACCTTGGGTCCAGACCATCCCCAGTTTCTGCTGTCCTGAGATTTGTCTGCCTTGACTTGGAGAGACCTTCTTCCAGCCTGTAGACCAGCTCAGCCTCGTCTCTCCATCTCCCTAGTCTGACCCTTCTATGCAGCAGGAGCTCTGAAATTGCTTCCTGGGGTGCTCTCACCCCACTTGAGGGTTCCCTGAAGTAGCTGATCCTGTCACTCTTCCTGAAGTGCTGATGAAAGACAGTGGGAAGATCAGACAGGAGAGGAGGGGTTGGCCCAGAGGGCTGAAATTTTGTCCCCAGGAGACAGTCCTAAACCCCAAAGTCAAGTGTCATAGATGACTTGCCCACTCTCTCTGTTAGACAATGAGGCAGCATATAAAATTAAATAAGGATCCCCAATAACCAACCAGAGGGCTTCAGAATATGGCCTTAGTTATGAAATGACTCTAGATAACCTATTTTGGGGTTCTGTCCCCTTTTCTGGTAAATAAGTTCCGTCCACACCCCTCTGAAGGAGCAGTTTAGATGGTCATGACTTGTTTTATGTTATCCTCCCCTTCCCTGCAGCCGGCTGATTGGGCCAGGGCACCTGACTGCTGAGAAGCTTCCATAAGCTGGTGGGCTCAGCTGATCAGATTCTCCCTTGCACATGCAAACTAAGAGTACTTGATAGTGGGCATTTGAGATGAAGGCCCTGAAGGATGGGAGCTGGAGTTAATGCCAGGGCAAACCCAAGCCACATGCAAGTCAAAATTGGAAAGCAGAGTGACCAGAGGAAGCAGAGTAATATGGCCTGCAAAGAGAATAAAGCAGACAGGAGAGAAAAGCTACGGATGAGGAAAAGTGGGAAGGAGAGAAGAGCAGGGAGGAGGTGAAAAGAGCAAAAGAGAGATGCAGAGAGACAGAGCGAGACAGGGTGGGGAGGAGGGAGGGAGGGTGAGAAATCTTTTTGGCTCCCTGTGTCTTCTTCATTACCAGCTTTGGTTGCCGAGAGGCTTATCTTTATTTCTATTTCTGTGACATATTTCCATATCTTTTTAGTAATTGTCCTTGTCTTTAAGTTAGGTTTCTGTTTCTTGCAACCAGTGAGCTCTGACCCCAGCTATGATCCTAGCCATTGCAGCAGGAGGGGGCAGTGCGAGAGGGTTGGCATCTGCCACTGGACATGCTCCGCTGAGTGGAACAGGCACTTGAGGTACAGAGCCAGCTGCAGGGACTAGACAAAATCCGGGGCAAGTTACACATGGGAGCCTGGGCAGACAAGCACTTGGCATCTGAAAAGAGAGTTGGCAGGGAATGGGGTCCCTGGGCTGAGAGACAAGAAAGAGCAGGAAGGGAGGACGGAACTGGCCAAGACTAAGCTGGGTTCTAGTTCTGGAAACACGGGACAGGGATTCACCCAAACGGATCCCATACCAGAAGTGGGGGCCAAGATCTTGGGCCTTATTCTTTGAAGACTCTTACAGGGAAAGAACATCTTTGTAAGTGTCTCCAAAGGCCTCACACAGTTCGAGTCTTTATTTAAAGCAGTAGCTGGTGCCAAACCATTTCCTGCAAGCTTTGGAGGACTCTAACTCCAACTCCAAAGTGCCCGGGCCCTCTATTTAACTTCACAAATACCCTATCCAATTTGCAGTTGATTCCAATTATTTGTAGTAGTTATGTTCTATAAGGTAGCCCAGAACACTGAATTAGCAAATACAGAAGTATTGCTTCTGGGGGAAATACAGGATTAGGTTCCTGCAAGCCTCTGGTCACAATATTTTCATCAACTGGTCAAATAAATAAACCTTGCTTAATGCCTGTTTCTGCTTAAAGATGCCTTATTTAATATATACTGTTGATTCATTAACATTGAACTCACAGCCAACAGCATGATAACTCATGCCTGAACAGAATTTATCTCACACGTATTTTCTCTATAAGGCCTTCCTAGACAGCCCAGCTGAGTATCGAGGACTCCTGCAAATTTTCCATGCTCGCCCATGTTTCTGGGCCTTGCTGTGTGTTGCTTCTGCTCCTCTGAGTATCTTTTCCAACCCTCCCTTCCCTCACTCTTTCTACAACTTGCCCTGCATTCCAATATCCTGACACCCGGTAAGCCTCTATGCATTTTCCAGTGTTGGCTCCAACACTGCTTCCTCGGCGAAGCTTTTGCTGAAAACCCAGTGAGACATAGGTTCTCCCTCACAGGTTCTCTCTGTGTTAACACTGCAACCCTTACCACACTGCTGTGTAATTTTTTACATGTGCTCCTCCCCAAACAATGGGAGCTCTTTTGGGGAAGAGAGTATTATTAAGTACTAATGTAGCCATAACACCTGGTACAGTACCTGGCTCCTAATAGTCACTTAATAAATATCTGATAAAAGAAACACAGAAGCAGTTAGGAAGCCCAGTTACAAGAGTCTTCACTGAAATGACAGTGAGTGGGGATTTTATCTGATTCTCAGCAAGTACACCTGCTACGCATCGGACTTGGTCCTAGCAGAGGTTGAGCTTGCAGGAAGGGATCCAGCTGAGAAGAGAGGAGTAAACGCCAGGTGGGGCCTGGAAGCATTTATCTGAGACAGATGAGTACAGGTAACCATCCCGTTTCAGTGGGGGGCATTCATATATACTCACAGCATGGGCAGCCAAGTTGTGAGCCTCAGTGGTCAGGCTGAGATGGTGAGGGGCCAGGGAGATGTCCTAGCTGGAAGTGGAAAGAGATACACGTATTCAATTGCACTTACGTAAAAGTGCTGAGGGATAATTTGCTTCATTAACACGCTACCAAAACCACTAGTTGTAATATTGACTCAAATAAATAGCTTATAGAAAAAGCCACACATGGAGATCACTGCTCTTCTACCTTTTTGTGTCCCTCCTTTTATTAGTTTACCTGCTGACCCCTATATTTTAAAAGACAGTGTCCATCAAAGAAATGGCATTTTAAGTAACTATTTTCCGATTGTTACTAGAGACACAGAACTGCCAGTCAAACTTCTGACCACCCAGAAATGCTACATCCCTGCTGTATTCCAGCCAAAAGATGCTTGACCTTTGACTCAGCTTACGGTGGTTAAATATATGATTTCTATCTGGCTTTTAAAAAAGTGAACTAACTCCATTCCTAAGAGCTTCATTGGCTTCTTTGGAAATCTCGGGTTGAGAATAACCAAAACTGGTGTCTGAATTCACCAGTGGCCCCTGACAGCAGTGTAGACACGTGAACATTAAGAAGATGCTACCTGGGCTTTTGACCATGACTCACACAGCCCAGGTAAAGTGGCTTTCAGCCTCTCTCTCATTCTCAGTTCTCCAGAGACTCAGAAGACCCTCCTCAGCTGTCCCTGGCCCTGGTGTGGTGGGCAGCACAGTGCCTGTCAATGCTGGTTGAATTATTGTATCTCTTCTCTTCCATCATGGCTGCACAGCTCCCCTGTGCTAAAGTATAAAATTCTCTTGTCCACGGTCCCTATTCCGATGCCCCTACGGTTCTCTTAGAAGTGGACAAGACTGTGCCAACATTCAGAGAAAGAATCCCAGGAAAGCCGGGGGTACAGCAGAGATGGAGCAAGCTTCCATCTCATCGTCTCTGCTCCAGTTTGAAGAATGAAATGACATAATTACATGTTCAGAAGCTTCCATAGGCAAACGAGGTTAAATTCCCATTGACAGAGAGAAGTTCCTGAGGTTCCCTCTGCCTTGTAGTGAGCACTTGCCAGCTGGCTGTTCCTATGCCCTGGACTCCCTCTCTGTCCCCTGCCTTCCCAGCTCAGTCTGTCAGCTCACCCAAGCTGGGTCTTTGAAGACCATGGGAACACCTTTGGCCAAGTGGCCAGGGAGGCCTGACTGCCAATTCCTGGCAGGCAGAGAGACAAAATTGGGAGGCAGGTCCCCAGGCTCTGCTTTGGCTCCTGCATGAACTGTCTGTGCATTTTTGAAATTCACTTATCTTTGAGGCCTCAGTTTCCCCACCCAGGGTTGTCTGCTCTTGGTAAATGCAATCCCCTTCTACGTGGCCCCTTGAACCTGGCTAGATAAAAGCACACGGTACGCTGACTGGTCTCATGTTCAAGTTCTCACAAGTCTCAAGTGGGCACTCAGCCCTGTCTAGAAGCCCTAACACATTTCCCCAGGCTACTCCCTCACCCCTCTTCCAGATGAGTATTTCCACCTTCTCTGCTCTCCTCTAACCTTCCACCTCCTCTCCTTGCTCATGACTTTTAGCTAACAAAATATTCTTTATTTCACTGAAAAAATTGAAGCATCGTCGGAAGGGAACCACCTTTTTATCTTGTCACCCATCAACCAACCCCCCCACATCTGCATCATCTGCTCTGCCTCCCTCTGTCCCTGCACCCCTGGTCTCTAAGGCTGACCCTCCACTAGGGTGACCAGTTGTCTCAGTTTGCTTGGGTCTAGGGGTTACCTGGGAAGTGGGACTTTCAATACAAAAAGCAGGCAAGTCCTGGGCAAACCGTGATGATTTGGTCACCCTACCCTCCACGGTGCACTGGATTCCATCTTCTTATGTAAGCATGTCTTCTCTCTCCTGCACTGCCATTTTTTTCTTTCTCCTCTGAAAGAGTCTCATTAGCACATAAACATGCCATGAATTTGCCCTTCTTTAAAAAATCCTTGCTAGGCTTCACGTTGCCCTCAGCTACTGTGCTGTTCCTGTGCTTGCCTGTATAGCTAAACTAGCAGTTGGTCACGTCCCATCATCACCAAAGTGTCTCCCTCCACACCAGACCTCCCTGCACCCACTGTCAGTGCTGAGTTGCATGTCATGAGCCACAGCGCTGACTCGTGATGTGAGCCAAAGCTTCACATGTTACAGCTGGGAGTGCCAAGGGCCTGCTGTATTGGGGTCATTTGGTTGTGTGTCAGTCCCTCTTCTTCACCTCCCACTATGACCTCCTTGACAGATGAGGCCTTGCTCTACTCATCTTTGCATGTCCAGGATCTAGAACATTGCCAGTAAATGTCTGTAGAGTGAGTAAATGACTGAGCACACGAATGAGTCATACGCCCAGTTCAAAGCCCCTGACCACCTTGGTCACATAGGCCTGGCCATCCTTGTACTTCTGAAGCACTTCTTGCCTTTGCTGTGTAGTTGACACTTAGCCACACTTCCATGTCATATTTTCCCTGTTACTGAGTGGCCCTTTATCTCCTGTAGGGTCTAACTCTCGGCTGTTAGTCTTAGTCTTCTCCCATAAGGCTCGCTAGTTCCTTGTAGGCAGACTGTACCCTCTACAGCATCAACAGCAAATAGATATTGGATGCATTGGTCAGTTGGTACAAATTACAAAGTACCTAATCAGAACACTCTTCCAGGTGCTGTGGGCCAATCTGACAAATGACATGGCTCCTTCTTGGAAGAGCTTGCACAATGAAAGAATGAGGGATTGGATAAGAGAATGACAGAGGCCTATTGTTCCCGAATAGGAGTGCCCCCCTCTCCCCCCTCCCCCGCCCTTTAGCTGCTCCAGGCCTTAGGTAAGGCAGGTATTTTGGAGGCCCCAGGAGAGCCAGCAGCCAGTGGTGAAAAATCATTGAACAATGTTTGGAAGATGGGTTTATCCTGGCTGCCTGCTATATCTAGGGGAAAAATAAATGTGACCCCAGAATATATCACCTGGATGGCCTGCTTTTGGTGGATTCCCCCTAGAACGTCTCTTCCTTGTGTGTTTGGAATGTTTGGTCATGTTGTATCGGTAGATCTTCCACTGAGGAGACATTTTAGGTTGGTGGTCTCTAATTTTGCTCTCTTACAACCCCACCCTCTCACACCTGCATCTGCTCTCCTCCCCCCAGTCTCCGAAGGAATACCCACCGAATCACTTGGGTACCAGCCTCTGGAAGCCTTTTAACCCTCCCTTTCACCCTTCCACACCCTCCATTTTCTCCTTCCCTGGAAAGGCACCTGCAGCCTTAGCAGAAACACAAAAGTCAATTTGTGCAAGCGTTTTAGCATATTGAGTGGTCCAAATATTTAAATATCTATGATATAGGAAGTGTGGAGAACATTAAAAACCATTTTTTCCCTGCTGATTGCAGGAGAGGAAACATAGACAGTCCCTGCTCTCTTGCACGGTTGCAAAACTGCTGGCCTAATCAAATTGCCTATGTAAAGAGCCTCTCCTGCCTCCTCTAGTCTGGTTTTAGGTTGCATTTACTGTAAACAAAGATGTATTTTGGGGGTGCAGTTGGATTGAGTTTATTGTTTATGTAAATCTCTCAGAATGTGACATAGCAAGATAGCTTCCTATGTTGTGTTGATCCACATTTTAGGCCAACAGCCAAAGTATTTTATCTTTTCCTTCATTATAGTGATCTTCCAATTAGCCGTGGTCTGTAATACCCTGATTTTGGTGGCAGTGGTTTGGACAGGATTGTTTGATAGTTCTGCTCGAGAGGCAAAATAAGGGGCCTTATTATAGAAGTGCAGAGGTTGTGCAGGAGCTGAGTTCTGTTGCAAAGTTTGCCGATAAGGGGAAAACCAGCCCTTAAGCGTCCATTCTGTTCTGTATATTAACACTTCTAATCTGCACTGCTGATAAAACTGCAAGCCATTTGCCTTTGGAGGAATTAGTTCTGCCTCACTTGTGTAACCAGGCGATGGTGATTAACCTTTAAACTGTCCAATATTCCCAGCAGCCTCCTGCTCCAGATTAGAAACTATTTAGTTATGACCAACTAAATTAACAACACTCCCTCCTCTGAAGAATGAGATTTGGAAGGTGGATGCATTTTAAGGTGGAATTGTGTTTCGACTTGGCAATCTATCCTTCTAAGGTGTTTATTTCCTCATCCTTAAAGTCCAGGATGCCACACTGGGGACGGAATGCTCAGCTAGGGAATGGGGCAGTGAGTAGAAAGGTAGGGGACCAGTTGTCCCTGTTGGGATTTCAGATGCAAGGTTACGTGGGCACAAAGGAAACCTGTCTTGGGTTTAGATTTCCTTCCTTGTTATCATCCTAGGTTAAAAGGGGACTTTAGCTCTTCTGCCAGACCCAAGCCATGCTCACAGCGGGACTGAGCAGTTATTCCTAATGGGAAGATTAAGGAATAAATAGAGGAGCTCCCTTACTCCCAATTTCCTCCTGGAGTTGAATGTCAGAAAAAGATGCTAACTAACTTTCATGTTCCAGACAGAGAGATCTGCCCACCGCAGGTGGGTCTACCCAATTGAACTGCAGCCGTGCTAACAACCCCTGTTCAGCCCTCTCCCATCTGACCATTTCAAATGTGTAATTTATCAGTTGAAACATACCCGCGGTGGTGAGGGCCAGGCAATTATGTAATCGTGTCATGCCTTAAATCCCCAAATTGTTGGTCCTCCCCGGATAACAAATAAAATAGAACAGCAATCCTCACCACCAACACCCCACCACCACCCAATGCTGGTAGCAACCTTTTCTGTTTTACCAGTTTCACATTAGCTACCTCCTTAAGAACTGCTAATCTAGATACTGCATTAGCAGGATGTCAGTCAAGCCGCAGTCCACGGCGAAGCCTTCTTCATATACCAATTTAAATCATTCATGGTCTTTTCTTTGGCATTATTCAAAAGATCATAATAATTTTCTTGTGCCCACAGCACAAAAAAATCAATTATTTCCCCACAAAGACTTGAAAGTACTTAGCGAGTGCGGCAAGAAAAGCTGAGGGTGATATCAAATTGAAATTGCACTCATTACATACAACACAATTAGTTGCCACTAGCCTGGCCGGGCTTTAATTCTGAATGGCATATCTTTATTATTACAGAAACAAGCATGCAAATGGCATTGTTCAGGATTTGCCGAAATCAATAGGATATAGTGCTGTGTGTTTGGTGGCCACTGTCACTCACGCTGCTGTGGATGCGAGATAATGTGTGTGTTTGAATTAATGAAGGGAGCAGGCAACATCATAAGTGACACCCAAATAAAAGAAATGGGTACATGATATTTGTAATTATTCTACTTGTGTTTTTGTTGTAAATACTTGTGCTTTTTGTTTTTTAATCAAAGGATTAATTGCATTTTAATAAGGCATTATGATTTGCAGAGCTTTAGTTAATTAAAACTTGTAGTATATAATTATGAAGTGATGCTGAGATTTTCTAAAGATCACCCATATGTTTAGAATATGTATAATTTTTCTGTTAAGCGGTGGCAACCTCCCTCCCCCACGCCTCTTTGCTTGGTCCCTCCCCTACAACAGAAGACATTGAAGACTTATGAGAAATGTTGGTGAATTGACAATTCCAGGTGGATTTCTCTAAGTGGCAGCTAGAACCCAATTTAGGTTACTGCACAAATTAAAATGACTCTGAAGCAGCACTCGTGTGATAAACTGCGGCAGAAAACTTTCTTGTTGACACTTGCTTTTCAATTAATCTTCCTGAGATGCAGCACTATAGAGGTTTGGGGAGCTGATATGAGTATTAGAGTGCAGACATGGAGATTTTAGACCTGGAGGAGGTGGTGCCATTGAGAGTTAGACCCTGGTTAGTTCTTTGGGGCTAGGACAAAATCCCAGGGGAGTCACGAGCCGCCAACCTTGTCCTCTGTGACACACAAGAACTTATCTGGGAGGAGTGGGATGGGGAACAGGGATGCTGAAAGTCAAGGCAGCTTGGAATTCCCTAGTGTTAACACATTAGTGATTCACGGTGGAATCCAGCCCAGAGACGTGTAATCGCATTTCCTGTAGGTGTGTATTATGTGAAGGCTGATGGATTAATTGCTAGATAGATGGAATAGAGCTAAGGTAAAATATTATTAAAAAGTTTTAAAATCTTAATGTAACAGTTTGAAGTTTGCTTTGGGAATTTTTTTTTTTTTTCATTTCTGTCTCCTACCTTTCCATTCTCTGTGGGATCAGGAGTCTTAGTTGTCTTTGCAGAAGAAGGGATCCATTTGTTAAGAACTCCGGATGTTTTTTCTTAAGGCTGGGTGTTCCTATGAGGGCAGGTGGACCGAGGAGCTGCTGGTTGGATCTCCAGTGATATAGGTGGCCAGTGATATAACGGAATGAGCTGACTGCAAAAGGCTGGACTCCAGTGACCCTTTGAGGTATTGTCTGGGCACCCAGGGGCTAATTTTTCCCTCCTTCTACATACCCAGATGCCGCAGTGAGGAGTATCAAGAATCTTCTCCCCCAAAGGCAAAGTGTGGAAGGATGAAGTTGAAGAGAAGAGGATCCTGCCATGTTCATGCCCCAAACCTGGTTTTCCAGGATGCCCATAATAGTGCTCTAAGCAGGATGGCCCAAAGCTGATTTAAAATCTAGTATGATTAGTTTGGTCATGGCTTCCTATTTTAACTCTGAAAACCTAGAGCTTGAAAAGGTGGTTCATTCAAAGCTTGCTAAAATATTTGCTCAGCAGCACAATGGCGTGTGATGGAAAATAAACTCTTGTGGCTTGCTTCATCCTATCAGCCGCGGCCTGCAGCAGGAAAAGAATGAGGGAAGGTCAGTCAATTATGTGTGGTAATCACCGTAAGCATATTATCTGAGACACAGATGTCTTCTATGACCCCACACGACATGGCTATTAACCTCGGAGCAATATAAAAATGGAGTGGGCTTGCGGGGGAGGAGTGAGGTAAACCAGACTTTCAGCGTAGCCTTGTCCACAGGCTCAGAAAAAAAAAAAAAAGTTCTGGATATGAAGATTATTTTCAGGAAACCGTCGGACCATCTGACCCCTGGATCTTCTTGCCCCTCCTTCCCCAAGGCATTTCTGTTGGCCTAGTCATGTGGTAAGGACTTGTGCATCTGGACACGAAACTGACAAATTGACTTGGAAGATATCTGGGACACACAATGGCCCTGGAATGCTACTTTCTGTTCACCAAAGAAAAGGAGAGAGGGAAAAGTAATTGGGGTGTTGTGTATGTTTAAACAAGTTTTCCTGCAGTCTTGGATGTGAGTTGGGATTGTCCAGGCATGGCAGGGGTCCCAAGTAGGCTACCCAGGGTTGTTATACCTAATGGGCTTTCATCCCAGATCTAGCCCTGACTCTGTGAGCTCTTCGAAGCAGTACCTGCCAGAGCCTGTCATGGGCCTGGGCACACGGTGATGTTCTCTGAAAGCTGTTGATGGGTTGTTAACTGGCCCAGGATGCACACTCATTTTGGTAAATGCCTGTTCTGGGAGACACCCTGGACCAGGCCCTGAGGATTCAAAACTGAATAAGCAAAGTTCCTGCTCTCCATGAGCTTGTAGTCTATGGGGGTGAAGATGGGTACAAACTTTGACAATAAATGAGTATAAGAAGCATGTCACAGATGGTGAAACAGACCATATAGGGGTCTATGTAGAAGTGAAGAAGGGACTGTACTAGCCAAAGGGTACGGAAAATTTCCCTGGAGGAAGTGTTACTTGAGTGGGACATGTGAGCTGATAACAATAACTATGTTAACGAGAACTTACTAGGAGCAGGGCATTGTCAGAGGCACATCCCTTGTGTGTCGTCTCGTCCTCACAACACCCCTGCCAGCAGCACTGGACTCATCAGGGACTTGAGGCTCAAAGGGATGAAGCTACTTGCTCGAGGTCTTGCAGCTGTTTAGTGGTAGAGCAGAGACGAGAATGAGACTCCAAGCTCAACTAGAAAGGAAGATGTTTTTGCCTCTTGAGCAAGAGGGACAGCATTTGAAGTGAAGGGGGGAGTGTCCGCAAGAGTGTGAGGCACATCCCAGAAGTGCAGGGACAGCTGGGGCCTTGAACAGGCAGGAGGTGAGTGACCAGAAAATGAGAGAGGTGGACAGACCCTGTCGCAGGGCCATTGGCAACAGAGGGACAGCATGGTCAGATGTGTGTTCCTGAAAGGTTTCTTTCTGAGTTGCAGGGCACAAGAAGCGGAGGACTGCAGTTTACAGATGGGAAGCTGGTGGGGGAGCAGCGCAGCACGTCCAGGTGCAGGAGGTGCCATGGGATGAGGATGGATGTCCCAGGTGTCAGAGGTGCCAGGAGGCCTGGCAGCGGAAGGGCCGTGGCAGTGAGGGAAAGGGAAGAGTCCAGGACGATGCCATTGCTCACGACAACCCCATACGTGTCTTACTACTGCTTTCACCTCTTCCACCATAAACAAATTGAGATTCAGAAAGAAGCAACTTGCCCAAGTCAAGTAGCTCATATTTTGTCCAAGCCAGGTCTGGAACCAAGTCCCTGGCTCTGCAGTCAGGGCTCCCAGGCACTCTCTCGCCACTGTGCTCCTGTGTGTGTGCATGTGTCCTAAATCACTCCTCTAGGACATTTTAGACCATGTTTACCTGCCCTTCCATGTACCCTTCTTCCATTTCCCTAACCTTCCTCCAGTGAAAAAGGTTAACAGTATATTATTAAAACTGCGGCAGTGACTCCAGCGACTTTTATATTTTTAAGCTGTTATGAGAAGGTGATTGTGCCAAATAAACTACAGAAGAGATCGTGCGGTCATGTATTAAAAAAGAAACTTAAAAAGCTTCATCTGACAGGTATTAATGACACGTGTTTTAGTGAGCGTGCCACCATCATGGTGAGCATGACTAATAAATGGCCTTATTAAGTATTCTTTCACAAAGTCATAGCAGACATGATCGGGCGTCTTCACAGTATCCTGCTCCCCTCCTCCACCTTGCTGACAGCAGCTAGCAGTAGGCAGAGGCTCTGGATGGTTCGTCTCCCCTGACCTTGTTGCTTTGCCTAGAATGAAGATTCTGGGCCTTCTCTGGGCCTTCTCTCTTTCTCTTACTTAAGTCTCTCTGCTCCCATATAAGCAAGGTCCAGCTTCCTCTGGTTTCCCGTTCAATTCTGGAAGAACCAGCCCTAGCGTCCCAGGACCCAAAGGCTCAGAGGCACCCAGAGCAGAAGGCTTCTCAGGACTAGAAGACTGGATGGGCAGCCAGTCAGCCCGCCCAGCCTGCCATGAGTCCTGGGCTCGAGGAGGGAGGTGCTTGAGGCTGGTGTGTGACCTGGGGCAGCAAGGATGGCAAAGAATAAAGGAAGCCTGGACCCTCAGTCCTCTGTCTGGGAATCTGAGGAGATGAGATGCAGCGAGGACCTCAGGGGTTAACTGAGGGAGGGACCAGCAGGCACAGAGCACTCCAGGGACCAGGGTGTAGATGCAGACACACTTGCTTTGCCCCCAGCAGTTCTGGGAAAAGAGTCTAGCAGCCCCTGCTCTAAAGCTCATGTTGTCACTTAGAGGAGCTTCAGATATGACTAAGGAAGGAGGAAAGGGTAAGAAGATCGCCTGAGAGGGTAGAGTGGGGAGACAAAAGAACAACTCTAGAGGTAGAGACAGGTGTGTGTGTGTGTGTGTGTGTGTGTGTGTGTGTGTGTGTATGCGCGCGAATGCGCGTGAACACACGCATGGCAGGACCATGTCTTAATTTCCTCATCTGCCTCCAGTGGGGAAGAAAAATGACTGCCCTTCTTACATTAGGAGGATTTTGCCAAGAACAAATGAAATAATGTATTAAAAAGTGCTTTGAAAAGAACAAAGCCTGCAAGGTAAATTGTTATTAGTATGCCTTTTCAAGATGTCGTTTGGACCCAACCTCCTGGTGACAGAAGGAAATTTGTATTTTTGGTGTGGTGAGGACAACACCATGGATGTGACAATTTAGCTGCCCGTGGAGGGAGGCACAAAAAGGCATTTTAGGAGATCCGGATGCCAATCGCCCACTCTCTCCTTTAAAGAAATGCGGGGTAGGCCCTGGAGTGCTAGGCTTGACTGTAACTCTCAGGAAACCTAGATGGACAGGAGGGAAACAGACTCAGGTTTTTCTTAGCGGGAGAGGAGCTGAGAGGGGACGAGAACCACCGGGAGCAGGGAGGCTGCCTGATAAACTGTATATTTGGTGGAGGGATGAGGAGGAGATAAAAGATTAAAAATGTAATAGAAGATTTGCTTACACTTCTTGGAATGGTAATTAAATTTATTTATAGTTCTGGAAACTTTGGGGAAGGGAGGAAAAGCAATTTAAATGCAGAGTTTTCACAGGGCAACTGCAAATGGCTTGCTTTAGTGGTGCCTCGGAAGGTTAACAGAGTGGCAGGGGGGTCGAACTGAAGTGCATATGATAAGTGACAAGTGTTAACATGGCAAATCATGTGTTTAAAATTACTCTGAGCTTTATCAAATATTTCCTCTTGAAAATAAACTATTCTGGAAGGAAAGGTTAACAGACAAAAGAGTATTACTCCAATGTTTCCATGATGACCGGTGGGGAGGGGCTGGGGAGTCTGTAATGTAGGAGAAGTGGTGATAATATAAATAGGTTGTTTTGTTATTAACAGTAAAGAAACAAAAATATCCCAAACTCACACTGCACTATGAGGAAAGGCAAGTAAATTTTCCCTCTCTTCTCTTTCATTCCGGTCTCCAATAGCTTCCTGGTCAACCATGAAGTGGAAGGGAGACACACAGCAGATGAGATGTTAACAACGGAATCATCGATAGCCAATGCCTCTATAGCTGTGAGCGTCCATGCACGGCTTTGGTCTTAAGAGGTTCTCTGAAATCCCCCATGCACCACCCACTCACCTGGTCTCCGTGTGTCATAGGATCCTCTAAGACTCCGCCTGGGGGAAAGGGCAAAGCAGGCAACTGAGCAAAGAGGAGGATGCCCACAAGACAGCCTAGCTGAGGGGACAAAGTCACGGAGTTTTAATGAGGGT
Organism: Cynocephalus volans; assembly: GCF_027409185.1. NCBI lineage: Eukaryota > Metazoa > Chordata > Mammalia > Dermoptera > Cynocephalidae > Cynocephalus > Cynocephalus volans. The sequence goes on from NC_084473.1 coordinate 42,263,806, forward strand.
CATGGGCTTTGCCACCATCTTCTCTCCATAGTCTCGGCGCTCACCAACGTATTGGAGCAAAGGCTCAAGTGGCTGGATGGAACAGTAGAAGCAGTCTCATCAAAGTCAGAAACGAGTCAGGGATGGTCTCTTCTATTACTGTTATTTAATATTGTCCTGAAAGTATTGTCTAATCCAATGAGACAAGACATAGATGAAATCATCATTCTTTGTATATGATGTGATTTTTTTTTTCCTTTTTAACCAGGGGGCAAAAAATAAGAATCAACTGAAAAACTACTATAATTCAGTAACATGGCTGGGTATAAAATTAATTTAAAGAAGTTTATAGCACTTCTAAAGAAAAGCAAACACTGCCAGAGCCTCAGGGCCCTGCCCGGGGGCCCAGGGCATCGAGCCGGGGACAGACACCCCTGCCCACAACCAGGCACATCACCAGCACCTTGAGGCTCTGCCTGGAGTCCTGAGGCATAGAGCTGGGGACTGGACCCCCCTCCCACAACCAGGCACACTGCCAGCACCAAGGAGCATGCCAAAAACGTCACCTCCATATGGTTGGCCCACCACAGCCACCACAGTAACCACAGCTGCCGTGAAAGTGGCTAGATGTCACAACCACTATGCAGATGGTCCACCAGCCACTGGAGTGCATTGACACAAGGAGAGTCACCAGCAGAGACCAAAGAAAATAAGAGGATGACTCTCTCCACAAAGCCCATTCCAGAGTGACAGAAGAAGCAAATATGATAATATTTGGGGACCTGAACACTGGACAGATCATCTAGGCAACAAATCAGCAGAGTAACCATTACTCTTTCAGAGGAAGAGAAGAAATCTAGGGTTATCAGGGGTGGGAGGGGGGAGGGAGAAGGGGATGGGGAGAGATTGGACAAGGGGCATATAGAATAAGTACAATTTGTAACCATATACGTACTAGTAATATTGATTTGATCAACATATGTCAACATTGAACTCCCAAAATATGTATAATCAATTATGATTCAATAAAAAAAAAGAAAGAAAAATAAAGAAAAGCAAGAGATAATGAAAGAAATAATACTTAGTAATAAATCAAGGAAGGAATATTCAGGAGCTGAATCATTTACAATGCTAATCGATGACAGCATAAACCAAAAAGACTTGAGCAAAAGAAACGATATTCTTTTAAGGAAAGATTTAACATCATAAAGATGTTAATATTCTCTAAATTAATCTATAAATCTCAATAAGACTTTTTTGGTAAGGGAAGGAGTATCAGACAAGCTGACACTGAATTTCACATGGAAAGAAGCAAGAATAGCCAGAAAAATTATGAAAGTGACAAAGACAACTGGTCCAGCCAGATATTAAAACATGTTTTAGGGCTGGCCAGTTAGCTTCGTTGGTTAGAGAGTGGTGCTGACAACTCCAAGGTCCAGGGTTCGATCCCTGTACTGAGCAGCTGCCAAAAAACCCAAACACAAAACCAAAACTATATATGTGTATAAAATGAAGCTACAAAATTAAATCATTCCAGTACTGGCACATGAATAGGCAGATAAATAAAACTATGTCTAAAAACTAATTTGTATTCCTATTAGATCTTATACTTGAAGACACTCCAGATAGATCAAAGATATAAGCATCCCAAATGCACTTTAAAAAAGCAATCAGGAATCAAGAGAGGATTTTTTTAATGATCCCAGAGTGGAGAAAGCATCTCGTGGTATGTCATAAAACCCAGAAACCATCAAAAGAAAAAAAACTGATAAATTTAATTATATGAAAATTAAAGTTTACGCATGTGGGAAAATACCAAATGTCCAAAAACAAACAAAAAATCAAAAACAAAAAACAAAAAACACAGAAAACTGGGAAAAAAGACTCGCAACTCATATCACCTAAAAAAGGGCTGATTACTTTCATGTGAAAATTTTCAATCAATACATTTCAGTTAAAAATTTTTAAAAGTTTTCATAAGTCAGTGAGAAGACCAACCAACAGAAAATGAAATACAAATAGTTTTTAAAAGTGAAAAGAGGGCTAACTGCTCCCATAATAAATGAAATATGAAATAAAACTACAATGAAATACCATTTTCACTTGTCAAATAGGAAAAAATCTAAAATGTATTGCAGAAGGTGTGGGGAAATAGGAATTCTGCTGATGGGAGTAAAATTTAATATAATCTCTATGAAGAGCAATTTGACAGTGTCTATTAAGAAAACAAATTGAACATCATTTTTGACTGAGGGATTTAGCATCTAGAAATTTATTCCACTGATTTATTTCCACAAGTAATACAAGAATATTTATTGATGCATATTTGTAATAGCAAAAATGGGAAACAACGTAAATACTCATCATTATGACATCGGTTGAATAAATTACTGTTCTTACAAGTAGTGCTATGGAACAATCTTCAAGATACATTTGTAAGTGGCTGAATTGTTGGCTCAATTGGTTAGAGTGTGGTATTGATATTATCAACAAAGTCAAGGGTTTAGATCCCCTTACCCACCAGCTGCCAATATATACATATATATATTTTTATTTTTTACATGGAAAATCAAAGTACATTATATTCAACAACATGAATGAATCTTAAAAATATAATATTGAGCAAAACTTTAAAAAGCAAGACTCAAAAGAATACATACAATATGACTCTATAATGTAAAGTTTAGAACAAACAAAGCTAAATAAACTACATTGTTTAGAGATACATTCAGGGGAGGGAACTGTAGAGAAAAGCAAGGAAGTGAATATCACAAAAGTCAAGATGGTGGTTTCCTCTGCAAGGAGGGAAGGAATGGATGCAGGAGGAACAAACAGGAAGCTCTGGAGTGCTGGCAATGATCGTTTCTTGATCTGGGTGGTAGTTACATGGGTTTACACTTTGTAGTTATTAATCAAACTTTACATATTTTTTTTTTTGCATTTTATTTTCCCCAACGACTTTTTTCACAAAAAGTAGGTACAAAACTATGTATAGAGTATGAGGCCATTCATTTTAGAAAATAAGATACACATATATGTTTGCATATGCATAAAAATAACTCTGATAGCAGCATTTGCCTCTGGGGATCTGAGCTGCGTGAAGACAGATATCTCCCTGCAGAACGTAGGGAGACCTACTTTCCATTGTGTACCCTGTAGTGCCTTTTGGATGTTTAACATGTGCATCCATTACCTTTTCAAAAACAATTTTAAAGCATTGAATAAACTTTAAAATGGTGATCATACTAAAGACAGGTTAAAAAATTTTGATAGCCAAGGCTTTGAATGTATTTTCAAAATTTGTTTGCAATTTTTATTTATTCCTTTTGGATTGTACATTAATATCCTTTGCCCATTTTTCTTTTGGTTATTTATTTATTTATTTATTTATTTATTTATTTATTTATTTTTGTGGCTGGCTACGGGGATCGAACCCTGGACCTTGGTGAGGTTAAAAAAACTTTAAATGGACTTTTACAGAAAGGGGACTGAAAAACGTAATGCACCCTGATTTTAAGGAAAATAACATATGCCAGTGTAATTGACCACTTAGATCAAAGGAGAGAAAACACGATCATCTCAGCAGATGCAGAAAATATTTGATTAAATGCAATATTCTTTCACGACTAAAAGAAATGAAAAGAAATAGAAGAGACCTCTTTTAATCTAATTAAGAGTGTCATCCCCAAACAACAACACAATAACATCTTACTTAATGTTTAAATTTTAGCAAGATTTCCTTTGAAGTCAAGAACAAGACATGGATTGCCATTATTGCTCCTCTTGCACAACATCACAGTGGAGATCCTAGAGAATGCAGTAATGCAAGGGAAAAAGTAGATATAGGGAAGGAAAGAAAAACATATTGCTTGCAGACAACATAACTATCTACACAGAAAATCCCAAAACCAGACTCTTGGAACTAATCAGAGCATTCAGCAAGGCTACTGGGTATAGACCAACACCCCCAAATTATCAGCACTTCTAGACATGAATAATGTCCTGTTAGTGAAGATTTGGTACTCAATGTAATTCCAAACAAAGTTTCAATAGAATTTTTCACAGAACTTAATCTTATTCTAAGATTCATACATAAAAGTGTTAGTGTGTAAATAAACAACATAAATTTGAAAGAGAAGATAAAGGATTTGCTCGATAAGCTATGAAGATGTATTTTGAAGTTGGCCAATTCACCAAACACCAATTTGTCAAATGGCCAATTTGATGTATGGCCAGTTTGCCAAAAGCCAATTTCCCAAAATTAATTTGTTGAAGGATTAATTCCACAAACGACTGATTCACAGAATTTATAAGATGTACTGAGTAGCCACAAAAGTGTTTGAAGATATATTCTTGACTTTTCCTTATTCTTTACTTGGTATTCTAAACAAGAAAATATTCAGCATAATAAATATAGTCAAGAATATATTCATGATGATATACTTCAAAGATATATTCTTGATGAATATAGCCAATAACTTTATAAGATAGTTTTCATTAACATATGCTTATAAGCAATATACATGAGAAAAGATCAAATATATACATGAATATATTCAAGACTATATTCAATATATTCAGGAATGTGTTTTTTATAATTTAACTTTTAGCAAATAAAGTATTTATTCAAATGCTGCTAAGAAAAAATGTAATTTAGGGGCTGGCTGGTTAGCTCACTCAGTTAGAGCATTGTGGTGCTGACAACACCAGGTTGTGAATACAGAATCAAGAAGAATATTGTCGCGCTTTAATATATTCAAGAAGGTTATTTCTTTAAAGTTTTGATAAGTTGGTAAATATGATAAGTTTAGCAAATTGGAAATTAGGTGGATTGACTTAAAAGTGACTTTCACAGATGCAAAAGACTACACATTGTGAGATTTTGTTTATATTATTTGTCCAAAAAAGGCCAATTTGTAGAGACAAAGAGCAGATCAGTTATTGCCTAGGGCTGGGGGAGGGGTGACAGGGGTAGGAAGTAACTGCAAAAGGGCATAAAGAAACTTTATGGGGCGATGGAAATATTAAAAAATTGAATTGTGGCGATTGCACAACTCTATAAATTAAGTAAAAATCATTGAATTGTACACTTGCAATGGGTGAATTTTATGGTATGTAAATTATAACTCAATAAAACTATTAAAAATGGAAAAAATTAGCTTCCAGTAAATTGATTGACAGCATACTAACCTAGAACTTTTATTATAAAACTATAATAATTAAGACAGAGTGGTATCAGTATAGGAGTTGATGAAAAGAAAAATGGAGTAGAATAGAAAGCTCAGAAACAGACTCAAATATGTTTAGGACCTTGATACTCATATATTACAGAGGTAGTACTGAAAAATACGTGGGAAAAGAATGGACCATTCAATAATTGGTGTTGTACCACTTGGCTAACCATATAAAAAATAAAATAAAAATTGATATTTATATTACTTCTCATGTAAAATTAAACTCCAGATTTATTAAAAAGTTAAATGTAAAAATAAAACTTTAGACTTTCAGTTTATGGTTCAGCATATAAGGAGTTTAGAAGTCTTCACTCTGTCCTAACATCAAGTAAAAAGCTGAACAAACTGAAAAATCAACAACTTTTCTTAGATCCATCAGAGAAGTGAGGTTACAGAGCAACCTCTGTCCTCAAAATCAGAGAGGCAGACAAATGTGTACTGAGAATCACAACTTACTTGAGCAAAATCCCATGAGCAAAAACCTCTGTGGGAACCAGTACTGGAGTAGGAACACCTGAACAGTAATTGACAAATTGCTGGAGGCTCAGTGTGAACAAAGCCTAAGAGATTAAAAACTCCAGAGGGACCCAGTCACAAAGGGACCCTTGTACATTTTAAGTTTTACCTCCAGGAGCTCTACCAGGTCCTCACAGTAAATATCAGAGAAAAATCCCCTTGTGTTTCTGGCAGAAGGACAGTATTTTGAAATATGCCAGAGCACTCTATTCTTATTCTTAATTGATGTAACAGATAATAATTTGTTCAAAATAATAATAGCAGCAATGTATTCAGTTATGTATACTTATGTACATATATGCTTATGTATAAGAAATGAATGACAGCAATAATACAAGGAGGGGAGGAAAGAGTTAGAATTATCTTGCTATAAGGTACTGGCACTACCCATGAAGTGGTGTAGTTATTTGAAAGTGGACTTGAATTAGTTGTGAATGTATATTGTAAACTCCAGAGCAACCACTAAAAAGTAAGAAAAGAAGTATAACTAATAGTCAAAGAAAGGAGAGAAAATGGACACATAAAGTGCTTGATTGAAACCACAAATGGCAGAAAAAGTGTGGAAGACAAAAATGGAAATACGGAAAACAAATAGTAAACAGTAACAAATACGACAGATACTAATTCAGCTATATTAATAATCACTTTAAATGTCAATGGTCTAAATACACCAATTAAAAGGCAGAGATTCTCTTGGAGAGGATCATAAAATAAGACCCAACTATATGTTGTCTACAAGAAACCCACTTTAAATATAAAGACACATATAGATTAAAAGTAAATGGATGGGGCCGGCCCCGTGGCTCACTCGGGAGAGGGCGGTGCTGGTAGCACTGAGGTTGCGGGTTCGGATCCTATACAGGGATGGTCGGTGCACTCACTGGCTGAGCGTGGTGCGGACCACATCATGCCGAGCATTGCGATCCCCTTACTGGTCAGAAAAAAAAAGTAAATGGACAGAGAAAAATATACCAGGCTAACACTAATCAAAAGAAAGTGATGCAGGTATACTAATTTCAAACAAAGCAGATTTTAGAACAAGGAAATTATCAGGGATAAAGAGGGGCATTACATAATTATAAAGAGGTCAATACTCCAAGAAGACACAACAATCCTTAATGCGTAAGCACCTAGAAATGGAGCACCGAAATACGTGAGAAAAAAACTGATAGAATTGCAAGGACAAATCAATAAATCCACTATTTTAACTGGAAACTTAAACACCCCTTTATCGGAAATAGACAGATCCATCAGGCAGAAAATCAGTAAGGACATAACAATACTTTCAACGAACTGGTGACATAATTGACATCTATTGACTACTTCATCCAATAACAGCAGAATACATATTCTTTTCAAACTTACATGGAGTATTCACCAAGACAACCACATTTTGGGCCATAAAACACACCTTAACAAATTTAAAAGAATAGAAATTATACAATGTCTGCTTTCAAAACTCAATGGAATTAAATAGAAATCAGTGACAGAAGATAATTGGAAAATCCTCCAACACTGGGAGATTAAAAAACACACTTCCAGTTAACATATGGGTCAAAGAAGAAATATCAAGAGAACTTTAAAAATATTTGAACTAAATAAAAGCAAAAATACAGCTTATCAAAATTTGTGGGATTCAGTGAAAGCAGTGCTTAGAGGGAAATTTATAGCATTGAATGCATATATTAGAAATGGAGAAAGATCTAAAATCAACAGAAAAAGATTCCACCTTAGAAAATTAGAAAAAGAATTAAATCCAAAGTAAGCAGAAGAAAATAAATGATAAAAATCAGAGGAGAAATCAATAAAACTGAAAACAGGAAATCAATAGAGAAAATCAACAAAACCCCAAAAGCTGGTTCTTTGAAGAGATTAATAAAACCAATAAGCCTCTAGCCAGGCTAAGAAAGAAGGAGAGAGAACACAAACTACTAATATCAGCAATGAAAGCGGGAACATCACTAAGAATTCTGTGGATGTTACAAGGCTAAAAAGGAATATTATAAACAAGTCTTTGCTCACAATTTTGATAGTCTAAATGAAATAGATTGATTCCTTAAAAGACACAATCTGCCTAAATGTATACAAAAGAAATAGACAATTTGAATAAGCTTATCTGTTAAATAATTAAATAAATTGAATAAATAATTAATAACCTTCCAAAACAGAAAGCACAGGCCCAGATGGATTCACTGGTGAATTCTACCAAATGTTTAAGGAAGAAATTATACCAATTCTCTACAATCTCTTCCAGAAGATAAAATCAGAGGGAATGCTTCCTAATTTTATGAGGACTGTTTTTTCCCTAATACCAAAACCAAACAAAGAACAGTTTCAAGAAAAGAAAACTACAGACCAATATCACTCATGAATGTAAATGCAAAAATTCCAAACAAAATATTAGCAAATTAAATCCAACAATGTATAAAAAGAATTATACACCACAACCAAGTGGGATTTATCCCAGGTGCACAAGGCTGCTTCAACATTCACAAATCAATTATTGAAACCCATTACATCCACAGATTAAAGAAGAAAAATCACATGATTATATCAACAGATACAGAAAAGGCACTTGACAAACCCCAACAGCCGTACATGATAAAAACTCACAGCAAACTAGGAATAGAGGGGGACTTCTTCAATTTGGTGAAGAACATCTACAAAAACCCTACTGCTAACATCATATTTAATAGTGAGAAACTTGAAACTTTCCCACTGAGATAAAAAACAAAACAAGAATTTTTTTTGTTTTTTATCTCACACCACTACTTTTTAACATTGTACTAGAAGTCCTAGCAAACGCAATGAGATGAGAAAGAGAAATAAAAGATATGCAGATTGAGAACAAAGAAATAAAACTGTCTTTGTTCACAGATGATATGACTGTCCATACAGAAAATCTGAAAAAATTAAAAACAAAACAAAAAAAACACCTCCTGGAACTAATAAATATTATAGCAAGGTTTCAGGATGCAAAGTTAATATACAAAAGTCCAGTGTTTTCTATATACCAGCATTAATCTAATGGAATTTGAAATTAAAAATGCATTACTGCTTACAATAGCACCCCTTAAAATTAAATACTGAGGTATAAATTTAACAAAATATTAACAAGATCTATATGAGGAAAACTATAAAAATGTAATGAAAAATGACAAAGAAAAACTACATAGATATTCCATGATCATGGACAGGAAGACTCAATATTGTCAAGATGTCAGTTTTTCCCAACTTGATCTATAGATTCAACACAACCCCAGTCAAAATCCCACCGAGTTATTTTGTGAATATCAACGAACTGATCCTGCAGTTTATATGGAGAGGCAAAAGACCCAGAATAGGTAATTCAATATTAAAGGAGAACAAAGTCAGAGGACAGGCATTACCTGACATCAAGATTTACTATAAAGTTACAGGAATCAAGACAGTGTATATTGGTGAAAAAAAAAAAAGATAAATAGATCAATAGGACATAATAGACAATGCAGAGACAGACTCACATAAATATAGTCAACTGACCTTTAATAAAATAGCAAAGGCAATACAAAGGAGAAAAGATTGTCTTTTCAATAAATAGTGCTGGAATAACTGGACACTCACATGCAAAAAATAATAATAAATCTAGACACAGACCTTACACACTTCACAAAAACTAACTCAAAATAAACCATAGACCTAAATGTGTAACATAAAAAGTATAATGCTCCTAGAAGATAACATAAGAGAATACCTGGGTAACCTTGGTCATAGCAATGACTTTTTAGATAAAACATGAAAGGTACAATCCATTAAAAAAAATAATGGATAAGCTGGGCTTCCTTAATATTAAAAACTTATGCTATGTGAAAGAAAGTGTCAAGAGAATGAGAAGACAAGCCACAAAGTGGGAGAAGATATTTGCAAAAGATACATCTCATAAATTACTGGTATTCAAAATCTACAAAGAACTCTTAACACTCAACAATAGAAAGTGAACAACCCAACTGCAAAACAAGAAAAAGACCTAAACAGACACCTCAACAAAGAAGATATACAGATAGCAATTAAGCATATTAAAAAACATTCAACATCATATGTCATTAGAGAATTGCAAATTAAAACAGGAATGAGATACCACTACATACCTATCAGAAGGACCAAAATAAAAAAGATAACACTAAATGCTGGTGGTAATGTAGAGCAATAGGAATTCTCATCAGTGGGAATGCAAAATGGTACAGCCACTTTGGAAGGCAGGTTGGCAGTCTCTTACAAAACTTAGCATCCGCTTACCCTACAATCCAGCAATCACACTCTTTGGTATTTACCCAAATGAGTTGAAAACTTATGTGCACACAAAACACTGTACATGGATGTTTGAAGCAGCTTTACGCATGGTTGCCAAAACTTGAAAGTAACCAAGATGTCCGTCAGTAGGTGACTGGATAAATAAACTGTGATACATCCAGACAATGGAATATTATTCAGCACTGGAAAGAAATGAGCTATCAAGTCATGAAAAGACAGGGAAGAAACTTAAATGCATGTTACTAACTGAAAGAAGGCATTATGTAAAAGCTACTACATACTATATGATTCCAACTATATGACATTCAGGAAAAGGCAAAACTATGGAGATGGTAAAAAGATCAGTGGTTGTTTGGGGGAGGAAGGGATAAATAGGTAGAGCACAGAGGATTTTCAGAGCAGTGAAACTATTCTGTATGATACTGCAATGGTGGAGACATGTCATTGTACATTTGTCAAAACCCATAGAATGTACCCTAATGTGAACTGTGGTCTTAAGTGATAATGATGTGTGAATGTAGGTTCAGTTGTAGCAAATGCACCGCTCTGGGGAAAGAAGTTGATCCTGCTGGAGGTTGGGGGCGTGTGGGGACAGAGAGTATATATCGTAACTCTACTTTTTGCTCAATTTTGCTCTGACCCTAAAGCTGCTCTAAAAAATAAAGTTTATTAATTAAAACCAAAATAAAACTTTAAAACTATTAGAAGAAAATATAGGAAAATGCATTTATGACCTCAAGGTAAGAAGTGATTTTTTTAAAACACACACACACGGCAAAATTATAAAGGAAAAGGTTGGGGAAAAAAATGACATCAAAATGGGAAACTTTGTGGAACAACTGACACCATAAACAAAAGTAATAGCCAAGCAGTAGACTGGGAGAAGACATTTACATCATATATAACAATCAAAAGATTGACATTTAGAATGAAGAATTACAAACAACCCTACATGGTTTTATGAAAAATGCATAATTCATATAAGAAGAAACCTGAATAGCCTAAAATCACACTTTAAAAAGCTGAGCATCAGTATAATCAAGGCAGCACTAATTAAAATCACAATGAGAGATCATTTCACACAGATAAGATTAGCAGAAAATAAATTCTGATTGTTGAAAAGGATCTTGGGAAATAGGAACTCTCACATAATGCTGGTGTTAATGCAAATTGGCATGACTACTTTGGAGATCAACTTGGCAATATTTAGCAAAATGTGAAATGTGCATATCCTATGCCCCAGTAAATCCATCTCTAGGTAAATATCCTAGAAAAACACTTGCACATGTGTTCAAGGAGTTATTACAAGAATGTTCATTCCAGCAATGAAATAGCAAAAAATTGGAAACAATCCAAATGCCCATGAGTAGAAAAAAGAATAAATAAATTGTGCTATGTTTATTCAACAAACCACTAAAAAGCATTAAAATGAATGAACTGTATTTGAAGATATCAACATGGATTAAGAAAATATAGAAGAAATAAGAATTGCAGAACATTACAAACCGTATGCTTCCATTTAAAAACACAAACAATATGATACTGTTTATGGCTTTACATATATGTAATAAAACATGCAATTATTTATACATAGCCCATCAGTTACGATCCTTTAAATGAAAATAAAAGAAGCTCTAACTCAAAATGGCTTCAATAATGCAGAGATTTATTATCTTGACATAACAAGAAACCCAGAAGTAGGGCAGATCCAAGGTATTGAATTCAGGAATTTAAATATATCATCAAGAACTTCGGTTTGTGCATATTTTCTTTCAGCAATGTTAAATTTGTTCTCCTCATCCTAACCCCTCTCTTAGACACCACATGCCTACCACAATCCCAGGCACCATATGAGGACACAACAGTATCCAATGAAAGAGAAAGGATCACTTCTTTCTTGTGTATATCATAAAGCAAAGATCCCTTAACTAGACCACTCAGTAGACTTCCCCTCTGCACATTCCCATTGTCCAGAATTGTGTCAGTGTCCCTTCCCAAACCAATTACAAGGGAAATGAGATCACAAAGATTGGCTTAGGTCATTGAGCAATGTGGGAGAAAAGGTGAGCAGCAGAACAAAATTGGGACTCGGCATAAGACAATGAGGAACATTTTTTGTGCAGGCAATCACATCAGTCAGAAATTAGGAAACAAAATTCACACTAGACATTTAACACAGAGAAATAGATGCTTATGAAACCTCTGGAGGGTTGGAGGAGCAGGCCACAGGCTGAGCCTCTAAGAATGACTTCTAGAACACCACAGGCCAATTGCTACTACCTCTAGCACAAAAAGGAAGGTAGGGCATTAGAAGGCCAACAGGGAGCTAGTGAGTTCATAAATACACAGCCATAGCTATGATCTAGGAGTCAGGGTGCTTATATCCAGAAACCACTGCCGTAGTCACAACTGCCTGGACATTAGACATAGTCCAGCTGTCACCACTTTTGCAAATATCTTTCAGATTACCACATACACAAAATGGATACTGGACCACGGCATCTCTGCAATCTTGCTTGCCAGCAGAAAAGAACCAAAAACTGCTTGGGTGATGGGTTCTGCTGCGCTATTATCTTCTAAATGTCACGTTAAATGCATATAATTTGTAGAACTTAATTCTTATCCAGAATCCTAACTGCAAAAGAGTCCTGGAAATTTAGTTTTAAGTTTCCAGCCTTTGCAGTACAGGAAAGTATGCTGGAAGGAGATGAGAATGAATGTAGTCCTTCACAGCAAGAAAAACACTGTCTAGTACAATTCATCCCCTTGCCTACCCACACGTTCAGTATAAAGAATGCTCATACTTACGTATGACACATTCATCCCCCTCACACGAAAGATGCAACCCCAAATCTCATTCAGTTACAGCATTCAGATCCAGGTCCAGGATCACTGTGTGATGTAAACTCTTATCAAACCCCAATATGGTGGGACCCAGTGCCATTGGGGTTGCTGGGAGTTGAAAGACATTTGCAAAGGTGGTAGCATGTGAATTCTATCTTATGTCCAGGTAGTCGCAACCATGGTCTAATGACAAAGGACTAATAAATATCATTCATTTCCACAACATCCAAAATATAATAAAAATCCCACAGAAAAGAAAAAAAAGAAGGTAAACACACAAGCAGTCACTCACAGTAATTACTATCAATGGTCCACAGCACATATCATAGTCTGCTGGACTCCGTGTGCTGCAAATGTTGTGAGACCTTTTGTCAGCTAATGTGACATCCCTTAGTTCTGCTCTCTTAGAAAGTCTCTCTTGCTCTTCATCCTTATGGCCACACCTAAGGCAGGCATTAGGGAGAATAACTCTTTATTGGGGCCACACAGCTTTAAGAACATATACTTTTGGTGAAAGATCAGGAGCTGGGGGATTGCTTTTGAGGCTGAACAGTTATGGGCTGTTGTTGGTAGTCTTGGTATTTCTTTGGCAATACAGTTCCCTTAGCAGATTTCCTGTTTGTTTGCTTCCAGTAAGTTCCATGAGCTAATCGTCTTAAGCCAAAATCTTGACTGGACACAATCTTTGATTCTGAGAATTCTTGCCTCCTAGCCATGTTCAGTCCCCGTCCTTCCATCTATTGGCCTCTGTCTTAAGGCAATTTTAACAGTCTTGTGGGCAAAGACCCAGTTTGTCAGGAGAGGACTTGAGAGGCATGTGACACTTGCTCAGTCTTCCTCTTTTTCTGCTTTGGGAATGTTTTTACCCATCTATTACTTGTAGGACTTTATCAGAAACAGTAAGAAGTAGCCAACCCACACACCAAGATTCTAAATTTCTTCCTAATACTACCGCCTCAATAGACATGTGGTCTATGTCGCAAGGAATGCTGAGGGACACTTGTTATGAATCAAGGTCCCTAATTTCCCAGACTTCTCTGTCCTATCACCTCCACTCAGCCATGTCCACATTTTAGAGTCCAATATTTGCAGCATCCACTTGCTAATAAAAATAAAGGGGAATTATCTTTGAATAGCCCAATATAACACAGACACACACTTAAAAAGTATAAAAAGATTAACTGGATATGAACCAAATTCATCATAGTAGTTGCCTGTGGGGAGGGATAGAGGGGAATCTATGTTATCCATAAAATTCATGTTATTAGGAAAAGATCTGAATAAATATAAAATATTTTTCTGTTTGAAATGACACATACATGGGTGTTTGTTATATACTTTTACGTATTTTTTTTTTTAATTTAAGATGTTCTAAAGGGGGCGGGGCAGAGTCTATGACCCATGGTTGAGAACTCAGCAAGGTGACTAGTCTGGCATGATAAACAAGCAGCTGGCAGCTAAGAAGTTACCGAGGGACGGTCTCTCACCACCGAGTGAAAGCCATGCTTGGGATCAGAGCGCATCTGGCTCATGGGCAGGTTCTGTCTTTGTCCTCTGCTCTGCCCATCTAAATCCTGGTCACTTTTTCAGGCCCTGCTGAAGTCCCACTCCTCCAGGAAGCCTCCCCTATTTCAGACCACACTCGTCTCTTGCTCTATTGACCTATCAGAACCACTAAAGCCACTACTCGGGAGTTTATCCTTAGTTCTTTGTTTCATAAGTTTTAGATTATCCAAAGAAATGAGGTCCCGAACCCATGAGGGCTGCTGCATGTTGACAGGGACTGCATGGTAAATGCATAGTCTCGATTAGCAGGGGAACACTGAGGAGGGTTCTTATTTCTGATGGGGCCTGACTTTTTACATGTCCCCAGCAGTGAGAATGTCCAGAGCCCCCCTATCACTCCCCAAACCACAAACCTATTAATGGAAGACAGCTTCTAACGTCTCCTAGCTGACAGTGTGCCACCGGCAGAAGTGGGCACATTCGCTGCATTCACCAGGGCTGGCTCTCAGCTCGGATGAGCCCAGTCCCCTCAGAACACATTTTCCTTTTGTGTGACATATGTAAAACACTCCTAATGTGAGGATCCTCAGAGAGAGCTCACACTGCCCGACTAAGTGTTTTTTAAAGAATCGAGCTCTTACCTTTTCAAATTACACCAGGGTGGTGTTGTTCAAATATGTAAGACTGACTACTCCAGAAAGCAGCAACAACAGGATACAATGCACTAATTTTACCCCACTTTGACTTAGAAAATATAATCGGTACTTAGAAAAATTGTAAATACTAAAGAATCAAGGGAATAGGATTATTCTAAAATAGGGCACTAATACATCAAGCAAAATAGCTTTTGCTAGTCTTAACTGAGGGCCATTATCTATCAGAGAAGATATACCTCTGGCCTTGATAATGTAAAGAAACACAAATGACTAAAGAAGCTTGCCAATATTTCTGAGAGGGGAAGAGAGGAAAGAGTCTATAACAAGAGAGAAACTTGGAAAAAGCTGAGTGATTCATCAGAGTAGGTTAACAGTCTCAAGCACGTCCGAGAAAGGGCAAACCCTGCTTCGTTCAATTCCTGTAGTTTCCATGGAGTCTCCATCCCTCTGCTCTCTGAATTGCTGTGGCCGTCATACAAGCCAGGACTTCCTTACCCTTAGTGGCGGTGTCCAATCATTGCAAGTATCTCCCCGACTAAAACACAGTCCCCGCAGGGTAGCAACTACACCCTTCCTTTCTTACATCAGCTCACATCCTCCTACCTCCCAGCCCAGACTGGCCCACACAGTAGCCTTGAGCAGCAGGGTTAGCCTACTTTCTCCTTCTCTTCGTCTCCCTGCCCATGGTCAATGGAAAGGGTTTTGAGACAATCTGCCATTTGTCTTCCTGAAGGTGTGCAGAGATTAGTAGGAGGCATTTGTTTTGAACATAATTCCAAGATAGAATGGTGGGTTATTCTAATTATAAGATATTTCAGCTGGCAAGCACTACTGAAGTACATCGTGTTTAGAAGACACTGATTTGATGACAGTAGGGACCAAAACTGGTGGAAAGTTGGGGGGCAAGTTTGAGGAGAACAGTCCCCAATCACCTTGTAGGAAACTACAGGCATGTTGATAACAACCAAGCATGGCACATTATTTTCTTCTTCGTTGGCATCCTCACTTCTATGGGCACCACCTGACCTTGACAAGGCCACCAAATCCATCCCCCTGCCTCTGAGTACCATCACATGAAAACAATTCAAAGGACATGATGTGGAGCACCAATTCTGGAGGAAATCAGCACCCATCATACTTTTTGTGCTTCTTACCTTTTGTGTGATTCTCAGTGGAAGAAGAAAAAGTAAGGAGAGGAAGCTCCCATTTCCTGTTATATATGTATATGTATAATACACATATTAGAGCATTTCTCTTATTTTTATTCTCTATACCAAATCCAGGTCATTTTTATCCATGGGCACATGCATGTTTTCTTTTCAACTATCAGATGCAAAATGTATTTATTGGCTCTTGATTTTAAAAGAAAACCACAACATCAAAATTAATATTTGCTAGATTAAATATCAACAATATATCATATTTTTAACATCTGTCATTGTTAAATTTACTATTCATAAAAATATCACATTAGAAAATGATTTGTAAATTAGATTTTGCCCCTTCCCAAAATTGCTGGGTGGGCACCACATTGCCAGAAATTAATTGTCAATTATGAAATGAGTTGCTCTTAGCCAGATAATTTTAAAAGTAAAATTTTTAAAGTATAAAAAACATCTTGTGAAAAATGTTTTACACACAAAACACACACACATATTTAGTGTAGGCGTGAGTGCCTTTTGATATGCTAGATGTGATGTGGGGTCGGGTGCCAAATTCAGATTGGCTATTGTCCATGATGATTTTAGGATGACAAATGATTCCAGTTTAGTGTCTACTAAAAATTTGTCTTGGTTCCCACAAAAGACTTATGTTTCCATTTACTCTGTGTGTGTGTGCATGTGTGCACATGCGTTCAAAACATATATAACATACAATTTATAATTTTAACCATTTCATTTACTTCTAAAATAAATACAAAATAGTATGTGTGTAACTTGTGTCATTCTTTTGAGTACTTGATCATTCTTTCTCTGGGCAATTTTGTAATTGATTTGAGTGTTTCTAGTCTTTTCTCTAAGATGGTGAGCTTTTTGAGGTATAGTAAGTAGCTCCTTTTCTTTTATGAGTTATAGGGCCAAGAACAGGGCTGAGTAGTTGGAATTGGAATGCGAAACATACTCACCAACGGACTGAATGAATATGTGAGTGATGACAGAAATCTTGGTGAGACGCTTGATTCAAAGCTGTGCAGTGCCACACTGCTTCTCAAACTCTGCTTCGTCTGGGGAAAACCACTGCATCTAAATGCTTACGGCGAAGGTGCTCTGGGTGAGCTGAGATAGAGGAACTGATGCTCCCTCTGTTTCCAAGTTTCTGGAAGCCTCCCTAAACCACTCCAGGCCAAAGGGAATGTCTTCTAGGATCAAAGCCCTCCTGAGAAAACATATGACTCTTCCTGGCACAAGGCACTTCTGCTTGTCTAACTTCCAGCTATGTCCCTGTTGTGAAGAGTTGGCCATAGACCATAAGATACTCCCTTTCCCAGGGTAAACAATTCCCATACATTTACCTTCACCCTTGGTGCTCATCCTAAAACCATTGATGGAAATTGTGTCTCTCCCAACTCCTTCCCTGGTTCTCACCATCCGTTTGTGTTCTGGGACCCGTATAAGTACACAAAGACCGAAACTGAGCCCATGACTTGAATCAAGTGGCTTGGGATGAAATCCTAGCTGAGATCCCAGCTGTGTGACCTTGGACAAGCTACTTAACTTTTCTGACTCTCAGTTTTCCCCTTTGCAAAATGGGGTGGACAATACCTTTCTCAAGAGGCATGGAATAAATGAGATAATGTATTTGAAAACACCGAGCATACAGTAGATGCTCAATCATAGCTGTATGTCTTAATGTAACTTAGTTATTCCTTCTGCTTCTGGTTCTATGGCTTTCTGTTGTCCCTTCTGGTTCCCTGTGATTCCTGCTGAGCACTCAGTCAGTGGTCATTTTGTTAAGTACTGCATGTAGTTTTGAAACCTTTATTTATGTATTTTTTCATGAATTTGTTGCCTCCTTGTACATAGAGTTTGAGGTGTGTTTAGATTTATGCCATTTTCCCAAGAACTCCTTGTGAACAAGCTGTAAGATTAACTTGTCTGACTTGGGAACATGTCCTTGCCTTGTCACCTTGTCAATCACTCTCAATGGAGTCCCCCTTTTCTTCTCTGTGTCAGGAGTGGCATAATGGCAGATATGCATGAGTTCTCTGGAGAACAATGAGGGACTTCACAGAGCTCAGTTTGGGAGAATACACAAGTGTTGTTGTTATAGAGTGATATTCTCTCGATACTTGCAAGTGGGACATGGACTGAACACCCGATGAAGTGAGGGACATTTGAGGGGAGAGAAACTTGCTTCCAAAGTGAACAAAACAAAAGTGCCCACAGCAGGCAGAACTGGGCAGAGAGCTCTGAGATAGGATGTGCAAGGTTAACTAACCACCCACTTCCTACCTCTGCCATCAACCCCTTGGCTGCTACTGTAGATGATGACTCTGAGCTCCGCAGGATAAGATTGATTTACTGGAACTTTCTTTTATTTTCCTTTCTCTTTTTCTCTTCCTTTTTAATTATTATTTTTTTTTAATTTGGGGGTGGGGTTCATAAGGACCTCAGTCCTTGAAATCTCTAGTAGCTTTCAAGTGATCACTAATTTTTCGTTCAGCATACATATGTTAAATGACTAATGAATGAAGTAAGCAGATCCTGGTTCTCCCAAGGAATCAGCCTCGAAGGTGACAAACTGAGTCTTTGAGGGCTGGGAGGGAAACTCTGTTCTTTTACTTTTGGCCTCCTCCATTTTCTGCTTCAGATGCTGTGGCAAATAATTCAATTCCAAATTCCAAATCAATTCAATTCACAGCCAAATATTGTGTGCGTATATCTAGTTAGGCAGAACCTAATTCCAATCCAGCATGCTACTTGCAAGAAAATTTCAGAAATGCAGTTTTCAGCTTTGTAATCTTTCCAGCTACAAGGAAGATGAGGGGAGCCCATCCAGAGAATATGGCACATTAGTGTGCCCAGGCCTCGTGGAGAAGATGGGCATTGAAACAAGGATTGAAAATTTGTTAGAATTTGTAGGATTTAAGAGGTAATCTTTCAGGGGAGGGAATCTTTCAGAGGAGAGAATTCCTGGCTGGTAAAGAGAAAAATTGAGTAGGGGACAAGAAGAATAGCTTATCTGAACTGGACTGAAATGGGCATGCTAGGAAGGCATGAGCTGGGTAGGAACTTGGAAAGCTGTTTAGAGGAGACTGAACATGATCTTATAGGCAGAGGAGTAGGGGAGACATTGAAGGTCATTAAGTAAGGGAGTTCAAAGAAGGTAAGTTAATGCTACCATTTCTATTATCTTAATCAATATATACCTGTTAAGTGGTAATCTCCTACCCTTCGACTTTTCTCTAGTTCTTAAAATCTATCAGTAGGTTACCACTATGATAATCACTGATATGATTTTACTGGCTTAATATTTTCAGAATCAGTGTGCAATCCTGAGAAATAGAGAAATGCTTTCGGTAACTGGAGTAAAATTATTTCCACCTTGGAATTCTATACCTAGCCAAACTATCAGTTAAGCATAAGTCTAGAATAATGACATTTCCATTCATATAAGAGCTCAAAAATTTACTTCCCCCTTATCTTACATATCTTTTTACCATGAAGCTTCTGAAGGAGTAAACCAAGACAGAGGAAGACATTGGATGTTAGAAACAGGGAATCTAATACAAGAGAAAAGCTGGCAGAATTACCAGAATAATCATAGGAAAGATCTTAGAACAATAACTGTACAATAGCCTTGCGAATAAACAGTCCAGATTGAAACAGGAGGACAGACAGCTATGGGATGGAAGTCTCTATGGAAAAAATGAAATGGATTAAATTCCTAATATTTTGAACATATTGAGAGAAAATTTACATTTAGGGATGAATTAGTGATAGGTATACAGAAAACTCAGCGAAAGAGAGAAAATTATTAAGTCTACAAAATCAAAGTAAATACAAGAAAGGAAATATAACCATGAAATACATATAGCTCCACAGTAAATAACATTTTCATAATCACAGTAATATAAACACTAAATATTGACCCCGTGGAAAATTGTGATAGATCTATGTTGTGAGCATAGGAGCAGAGAAAGTGTTGGTGGAGAGGGAGAAGGTGAGAATGGGTGGTGGGGGGACTGAGGGAAGCCAAATCCTCATCTTCTGCAGTAGGAAATTAGTGGATGGTGTCTCAAATTGGAAAATCTGGAAATAACAGCATAAGCATGTTTTTAGCTATATGTTATTTAGATATATGGAGGTAAATAATAGAGGAAGCTGTTAAAAATTTGAAATTGTGGCCTTTGGGGAATGTGAAAACAGTTGGGTATAAGCTTTATATAACTATATTTTTTACTTTTAAACTCTGCACCTTGATAACTTAGATAAACATAATGTTTTACAAAGTTTTAAAGTAAATGCTCAATGTTCATTCTCCGATCATAGTTTTCCTGTCACCAAATCCCTGCAAGTTCTCAAGCCCATCTATCTACTGGCTACTAGCAACTTGCTGGCTGCTTATATCAAACCGTAGTCTCCCATCGGCAAATGGAGAGCTCAGACTTTGTTGAATTTTGTGTTTGCTGCAAAATCAGATGTATTAGGAATCTCCTAAACTGTTACTGTTACCAATGGCCTCAGCTTGTGTGTGCAGCCATCGGAAGACAAAAATGGTGAGGAGGAAGCCCACAGTAGCAGCTCTTCCTTTGAAGAGCTGCTTTGGTCATGGCATGTGCTAGCCAGGGACAAAGCACTTAAGAATATTGTACATGTGTGAGGAACAAAGATATAATACAATCTAAAAATTAGTTTTGGCCTATGGCTTAAAATTATGCATTTTATCCTTCAGAATAGGCTGCAAAAATAATAGGTAAATTGCTCAAGGAAACCAATAAATAGAGCTGCTTCTGGGAGGAAATTCAGGAAAACACTGTAATATTTTCAAACCTTTCCCTGGTGGGGTTGTGTCTTACCATACTTCCCTTGGGCTGCGTGGCTTTTGGAAGAGGGGGAGATAATCGTTATTGTTCAGGAGGAGGAAATGGGAAAGCCATTTGTTCAATATCAGAAATTTAGAAAGTATTTCATTTTCTGAGCTCCCAGTTACTGATGCTTTAAGTTCTCTGAAAAATTCTCTTCCTAATTTTCTGTGATTTTTTTTCTTTCTAAGCTGTATAAAGCTCCAGTAGAAGGCAAAGACATTTCCTTGTCTGAATTACTGCCACCATGAAATAGATTGAAAAAAATTTATCATTTTATATCAACCAGTAGCATCCCAGTCCACGGAGGGGTGTCTCCTAAAGCCATCAAGATAGTATCAGGGTATTAATAATTTCTGGAACAGTGAGAGCCCCAACACCAGCCAGCACCCACAAAGGCTGCAACTGCAGGGCCAGCTGCAGCTGCCCATAACAATCTTGGAGCTCTGTGACTGAGAGCACGTGCCGGCTGGCTCCTGCTATTTGGCTAAAGGGCTGCTGCCAGACACCACGGCTGACTCCCCAAAGCTGGAGATCACAAAACCCTGGTCATTACTAAGTGTTGGGAGGGCTGGGAACAGCCAGAGTGGGAGGGACACAAGGGATTGCTGCAAACACACCCACGCGAATACTGGTGCCCTAAATACACATAATCAAATATCCCTTTTGTGGATTCACACTTAAATAATGCAGGCTGGTTCCGTGTGAAGCCGTAAGACATAGTGGTTTAAGAACACAGCTTTAGAGTGGGATTGGTTTCAACATTCATCTGGCAGTTACTTAACTTCTTGAAGCCTGTTTTCTCATCAGTAAAATAGAGATAAAAATAGTGCCCACTTCAGAGGTTCATGTAAGGATTATGTGAAGCACTAAAGCCCCGAATAAGGAATGATCCAAATAGGGGAGTGTCTCATCGGGCTGTTTCATTCCCCTGGGGAAAACCTTCAGCATTACACTCTCCCTGCCTCTTGCCAGCCCCAAGGAAGATTCTGGAAGGACTCTCCCAATTCCCCTAGAGCCTGACCATGGTTCTCTGGGGTAGGGTCATCTTACCTGTTCACAGCTTGGTGTATGGCCAGAGCTCAAGGGCCACAGGTGTAGGGCAAGAGATTTTCTTTCTGGTGCCAGCTGACAAAACAGACTTTAGAAGCTGGCAGCTGTGGGAGGAGGCAGTTATTTACCGACACAACTGCAGCCTTTCTCATCCCTTATGATTGTTGAATCTCTATGCCCCACACTCCACAGGTGGGCACTACTGGCCCCGTTTTACATAGGAGGAGATTAGGGTTATACGGTATAAGGTGATATAGACGAGTTAGGGCTGTGCAGTCTCTCAGCCTCTTGTCCAGAGGTTTTTCCACCACATAGGCCTGAGGTACATAACCAGGCCCTTTCCCATCCCAGGCACCTCTGGAAGATCTGGGCTGGGCATGTAAAATGAATTTGCATGTAGTTCCTACCACCAAGCAGTTTACAATCCACCAGTTGAAACAGTACACATGTATTAAGGGATACTATCCAATTATTACTCAGCAGGTAATAGCTGAATGGTGTGTCACCAAGGCTACAGCATGGAGCCAACACTCTGCCCTCAGGAACTTACATCCAAAATTATCCAAAGATGGCACCAGGGGCACGTGCTGACAGAGGGCCAGGCAGCGGGCACAGCAGGAGTGCCAACTGGGGCGTGCATGGAGGCTGGTGGGAGGACGGCTGAGTGGAGAGAAGCCTGGAGGGGTTCCAGGCTGGGAGAGGACAGTGGAGGTGGCTCCTTTCAGCAGCCGGTGAGCCATGGGTCAACCTTCCAGGACTGGAGGCTTCCAGGGAGGAAGAAGTGGACGATAAGGGCGGAAAGGTAGTCACGGTGGAGGTAACAGAGAGGGCTCTTTGACGTTTCCAACAAGGCAGTGGAGCAGGAGTGCTGGAAAGGTGACAGCAACAGGGAGACCCAGAGCCAGATGACTGTCCTAGCAGGAGCTGATGAGGGTCTGGCCAAGGGCCATGGTCCAGTGAGGTGAAGGAGAGGAGAGGCTACATGTGCAGGTGGAGAGCAGGACTTTGGGGTTGGATAGATAGGCCGGAGTGGCCACCCCAGCTGTGATCCTGGGCAAGTTTACTTTACCTCTGTGAACCAGGTACCTGCCTCATAGGGCTGCCATGAAGTTGACACAGGATAAAGCCTGGCATGTAGGAGCTATTAGGACTATTACTAGCACCACTGCTATTGTTATGATTATTTTGATTAATTTGGTGGGTGGGAGGGGTTGATGACACAAGACTAAGAGTCTGTGAGCCTGAGAAATGGGAGATGTGTGGACAGGCCGCTGGTTGGGGACAGAGATAGCCTCAATGTGCCCTATGGGGGAAGGGGGTTTGACTGTTCCACAGGGGGTGCCCCTGCAGAGTAGAAACCCCTCCCTAGTTCTCAGGCCTCCTTTCTGCTCTTCTACATCCATCTGCCTGCAGCTTTTAGAAATCAGCCTTCAGTCCTAGTAGGATGAGCATGTGGCTTCTTGGGGGATCTAATTCTCCATGGAAAGACTTCACCCTTTCTTAGTCTCTCTCTCTCTACAGGGCAGGAGGATGCACCACGAGGGAGGGGGCTTGACGGAACCTGCAAACTCAGAACAAGGCAGCCCCTGGCTCGGTAGCACCACACTCAGAGGCAGCTGGAGCTCGAGGCTGAGGGCTCTCCCTGTGAGAATCAGTTTCAAATATGAGGTTGATTTTATTTCCCCCCGTTGCAATTAACTGCGAAAAATATTTCAAAGCTGTATAATTAAAGGCCAGCGTTTTATGAAGGTTTAAAATAGTCGCTATGAAATTTGCTCCTGCCACTGGTAATTACAACGTACATCTTAATATCCCCTGCTTGCCAGCCCGGAGATAAGGGCGCCGTGTGCGCTGCACTGGCTCCGCAGAGAAGGTAAAATCCTTATCTTATCTCCATCTGCACACAACAACCAGCCTCTCTTCCAATTCAACCCTAATCTTCTTAGTAAATAATACTGATATTTTTCACCATAACAAAATGGAGCTGGTGCCAGATTCTCACTGATAACACCTCTCGTTTACACACCATTCTCTGTCAAAATCGGCCCGATTTTTCTTAATCTCTTTAACTTATCAAAAAATACTTTTTACATTCAGCCATAGTAAGTTCTTTTCTACCAAATAATAATATTATAAATAAATCCCTTTGCCTACAGCTGACTCATTGAAAAGATACTCAGCCTCCCCATTTTCTTCATGAATGGAAATTGTTCTGCTCTTCAATTTTCCTCCAAGTTTGGGGTCTGCACCAAGGGAATTGTTCCTGGGCAGGCCCTGAGCCATCTTTGTGTCTCGCAGGGGGTCAGCTTGGTCCAGGACGTGCACACTGGCTTTTTATTTTCATCGTCCTGGCTGTTGTGGGCTTCCCCCCCCCACCTCCATCTACCTCCAACTCATGCCGCCAAGGGAAAATGCAGAGATTTCAGGCAAATCCTGGCAGCCTGGTAGACGCCCCCCACACTGGGACAGGCTTCTGTTCAGAGCCCCATCCTGGCAGAAACAGGGACCAACTGACTTCTCCTGCCACCTTTCAATGTGAGCTGAAGAATTGTCACACAACCAGGAGAGGGGAAACTGAGAAGTGCTCATCACACAGTGGGGATTTATTTTACCAGGCTGAGCCTGGGAGGGATTCCAGAGATGGAAAGCGCAGTCGTGACCGGCCAGGAGCACATCACGTATGTGGTAGGCTCTTTCCAGGAATGAAGAAAACTTCCCATGTAGGAGGATTGGGGTTTAAGGAATTTAAAAATATTATAGGAAAAATAGGATTGGAGCAAGGAGGTTGAGCATGAACCCTTGGAAGCCTTCTGAATATTTGTGTCATCACTAAGATAAAGCAGAAAGAAGAAGACAGTAACGAAGACACTATCAATAACATTTTACACAAATCAAATGAATGATAATCAGCACTGTACTGGGAGATTCCAATTTCCATTTCCTATTTCCTTGTTCACTAGAAACTTTCTATGATTTCTCTCTCCCACAGTTTCCGTAATGTGCTTGTAAATTTGCTTTGCTTTGTTGCAGATAATGCACACCTCGGAGGGTTTTTATTTTCTATGTCTGTCCTCCTTCCAAATGTCCAGTGCTTTCCCATTCTATGACTCCCCAGTCTTTGGCAGCTGTCTCCTGACTCCCGGGCTTTGACTCCCCTTAGGGTGTCTTATCTCCCTCAAGACCCCAAGGAATCCAGATGCATGAGACAGCAAAGGCTGGGGATACTCTGTGTTTTTGATCCCACATTGTGGTTTCTAAATATCCAGGACTGTCAGATGTGGGCTCTGTCCATGGTGACATCTCTCCAAAGCATATGGCACCAACTCCTCTGACCCATGCACCTCCTGTCCTCTTCACCCAAGCCAGGGGAGTGCGGTTCTACGGCCATGTTCGTTTCCCTTTATCTTCCTTTGTCTTTCCCAAGGAGCCATTAAAAATCCTTCCATTTTTTTTTTCTCATCCATCTGCCATATATGCCTTTTTTATTCCCAATACCCAATTGCCTCATCATCCAGGACACAGGAGAGTATATTTACTAAGACTCAGAATCAGAAAGAGCTGGAGTTTGGTCCCAACTCTGCCACTTGCTTGCTGTGAGACTTTGGGCAAGTTACTTAACCTTTCCAGGTGTCAGTTTCCTTATCTGTAAAATGGATATTCTAATAGAACCTATCTCATAGGACCAATATAAAGTATTTAATGAGATGATTTAATAATTTATCTATGGACTTGGATTACAGCAAAGGCTCAAAAAATGATAGTTATGGCTAATAATAATATTAATTAGAATTCAAAGAAGAGAGATATCAGTGTGAATATCCTTGGCTGGGAATCTATTCAGTGTCAAAGAACATCTTTGAGAGCTGATCACAGAAGACCAGACAAGTTCTTTAAAGAGGCCTATTGACATTTTGGTTTGGGGACATCTTCAGAAACTCAGTGTTTCCTGGATCGATTGACCTCTTGGGAATAGCATGAAAAGCACAGACAATCCAGTAAACAACTTTGTGCCCTGGTTAATAATAATAAAGACAGAAACATGCAAAATTTGTTTTTTAAAATGAAGTTCTTCCTAATCATGCCAAGAGATTAGTTTAACCCAAAGCTTTACAAAGCTTTCTGAAATCTCAGAGCTGCTATTTACATGGGCCTTTGGAACAACTTTTGGACAAAAACAACTAAATGAGATGGATCTCAGTGCCTGACCTACCCCCTCCCCATCTTCATGGGACGCTCATTCCTCAGTCCCATGTGGTTCCACTTCCAAAGCCCTCTCCAGCTGCTCTTCTGAGATTCCCTCCTCCTCCCCTTTACACCCACAAAGTTTAAGCTGGAGATAATCCAGCAGGTCAGTCTCTCACTCACATGTAACAAGGGCTTACTTTTTACAAGGCACGGTGCTACACTCTTCACAGACTATCTCATTTAATCATCTAACAGCCCTCTTAGGCAGGCACTGTTATTATCCCATTTAACCGATAAGAAAACTGAGACTTGGGAAGGTGAAGTAATTTGCCTAAGGTTATGGGGTTAGAAATTGGTAGAGTCAAATTGACAAGCAGGTTCAAAGCTAGTTTATTGCAGCAAAGACAGAACCTGTTTGTGAGGTGTAAAAAAGGAAAAAAATATTAAAACAAACAAACAGAAAAACCTGGTCAAAGAGATAACATTATATACTTTCAAAATTACATGTTACCAGAGCACTACACTCAAAGGAGCAAAAGCTTGGTTAGTTAATTAATTTTCAAAGAAAAAATCCTCGCGTCACCCAGGTTATGAGATAGTCCCACAAGGAGGGCCCTGGGAGCTTGTGGGAACCCTTTAGGGGCTCCATCTGTCAGGGGAAAACACTCCTCAGCATGGCAGCTCAGCATGGCCAGGCTGGGCCACCCCGAGCAGCAATTTTCCATCCAGTCCCTCCCTTGTTTAGCGGCCCTCACGGTTCCCTCGCTGTCCCTTCAAGACTGCACTGCTTATCCTGGCTTAGCATCTCTCTCCCAAAGTCTCGCTCCTCACCAAGTACCCGCTGGCCTCCCCACCCCACCCCCGACCATGTCCCCAGCCATCACTGAGCATGTCCCTGCCGCTTGACCCAACCCTCCACTGGTCCCCTCTGGAGATTCCCCCCCATTTTTGAAGTCCCTGCCATGTCCCACACACTGGAGAAAGCTTTTTAGACCTTCTGCAACCCCACGGCATCTCCAGTCTTGCAGTCACTGACCTCCAGTCACTGCAACGTTGTTGTTTCATTGGAAGGTGTGTGTTGTGCTTTTTTCCCAGCAAGATTCCCAGGCACCTCAGGGCATAGATCACACCATGCAATCATAGACTGCTCTGGCTAGAAGTCTTGTTAGGCACCACTTCATCCAACACCTCATTTTTGAGATGAGGAAATGGAAGCTTGCAGAGGTGGAATATGTTTTCTTTTGTATCCCCCATGACTTCCTTCACAGGGTGGGTACTTAGTAAATGCTCCATAAATACTGAGGCCATCTGTTTGGGTCCAGCATTACTCCATTATTTTCTACAAAATCCGTGGTGCAAGCCTTGGTCCAGCACTCATTTTAATTGACCATATTAACAATAAACACAACATACAGGTATTCCACTTTAAGAAATTTAATATGCCGACTTCCTAAGCCAGATAAACTAACATGAACTATTCATTCTAAAAAACAGTGTTCCTTTAAGTAGCTACTATATTTCCGGTAAGATTGGATTTTAACACTTTGAATTTAAACTGAGCTTTCCAGCCACATATCAAAGTATACAGAATAGGGTCCTCTCACCTCACTAGCCTTACAAACAGAACGGATCTCATAAGGTGCCGAGAGTCCAACAGATTTTCTCTGAACTATTTGATGAGTTACCCCCACACCCAGGCTGGCTGAATGAATGGGCAAACAGATGTGGGGTGCAGATCCCCCGGTTCTGGGGAGCAGGATTTCCAGATAAAAGGGGGTCGGTGGCCAGGTCAACTGGGGTGTTGCTCTCCAACACTGCTGCTGGCTTCCTCGGGCGGGTAGTGACATGATCACCCCCTTGAGAGAGGCTCAGGCCACATGCTGCTCCCCACCTTCCTTGCCTGTCCTCGGTGGTCATCCTAGCCTCTCCTGACATCCTCTTCCTTCCATTCCTGCTCTCTCTCTCTTTCCTGTCCCCTCTCCATCTCCCTCTCTGTGTGACTATAAACAGGAGAGGAGAAACAGCCATGTAACAGTGTTTAAAATAGAATTTCTATTATTTGGAAAGTTCCTCAATGTTCTTATAACAAAGGCCCCAGCCCCTTTAAGAAGTTTGGAAGTAAATAGTGGAAACTCTTGCATGTACAGAGCAATTCTGAGAAGATTATTTAGAAGTAAACTGCTGATGCAGGGACTGTAAGTGCCTCTGAATTCCCTGCCCATCTCAATTGTCCACCCTGGAGGAATTCTATTGGGCCCAAGTGACCACAGAAAAACCCCACTGCTGACCTTATTCCTGGAGACACGGGCTAAGCCCAGGGTCTGAGGGCATAAATCTGCCTCAGAGGCTTCCCTATCTTTGCCAGGGACTGGAAATGACCCCAGCATCCTTTAGGATCAGAAACACAGAGAAGTTCTTATGTGAAACACGCCGTTCCAGGCAGCCTTCCTTGTTCAGCCCCACTTTCCCTCTGCGAACCTCTTCCCTCCGCAAACTTTTAATTCCTCAAATTTAGTCTGTCCTTGAGTGTTTTGCACTTGCTACCATGTTGTCCTATGACGATTCCCTACTGTTTCACATGGTTATATTTTATTTACTCAACTAGATCATAAGCTTAATAACAATAAGAGCAAACGCTTATTAGATGACTCTTAAGGGCCAGGCACTGTGCTTAGCACATAGTATATATAATCTCATTTAATCCTCAAACAACCCCGAAGGTAAGTGTCATGTTCCCATTTTACAGATGAGGAAACTGAGCCTTAGAGAAGATACATAACTGTCTGAGCACTATGCTAAAACTTCATCCCACCGTCTGTGCAGGAGCAAGCTGCAAGCTTACTTCCCTTCCCAGGGCTCTGCACATTGCATGCACTTAGCATTGCCACTAACCAGGAGCCACACTGTGCCCCCCTCTTCCAGGGGGTCCCAAGCCCAGGGCTCATGGCTGTCAAGATGCATCTTCTCATGGCCGTGTTGTGGAGTGCCAAGCCTCGGCATCCCTCTGCCCCTTTCCTTGCATACTTACCCACCGCAAGTTCCAGGATAGTTAGGATTATAGGGTGATGAAGTGGGAGCCCAAACATGCCTGGAAAGGGGTATCTACTTACACCAAGGAAGCACTTTCCAAAGTGTGAGGCTGAAAAATGGCTGCATTTGTGGATGTTTCCTGGGTGGCAGCTGCAGCAGCCCCAGGCCAGGAATGCTGGCTAGGGTGCTGGGGATACTCTTGAAGTCAAGGGCAAAACCTCCTGAGTGCCAGCTTTCCCTGCCAAGTATGGACCCGCCCTGCATGTGGCAGCCTTAATTGGACCCTCGTTTATTATTGTAATGAGGATCCCTTTTCTAATGTGTTTTCCTAGCCCTCATGTGGCTGAACTGTTATTTTTCTCACTTGACTTTTTTTTGCCTATGAAATGTTTTGGATAAATATGCAGCTGAAATGGCTTGTTACTGACTGTGTACATTTTCAGTTGAATGAAAAGTAAAGAAATACAGCATTTCGCATATAAAATATTCTGTTAATGTTATATAATTTGGCTGCAGAGTATCATTTTGCTTTTATGAAAGGGTTTGGTGAAACCCTCAGGAATAGCAGATGGCTAACATGTAGTAATTATTGGTTACTAAATATCACTTATATCATACTGATCTATTCATACGAGTATAACTGTATTCTCTCTATATATATTTTTAGAGATAATATGTAATGTGAGTGCTTGAAACAATGGCAGGACTTAAGGAAAATGAAGGAACTAGTCTAAGGTGTAAGTGATTTTAGGACCTTGTTTTAGCTGCTGCAAGCCCCCCTTCCCCCTTAAACCTCACCCCATCTCTGTTGCCCTCTCTTCTGGGTTTTACAGGAAGCTGGGCTCTGCCTGCTGACAGACAGCTGGGCAGGGTGGGAATATGAGGAGAGATGTAGTGTGGAGGTCAGCCCTTGAGCAGATGTTTTGAATTCCCCACTTGGAAGCTGGTGTTTAGGACCGATGATGACTGCCATTGTCGGCATAATTTCTATTTGGCTGTGAGTCAGTGATGTGAGCTGTCTGCTTGATGCATGATCCACAGCTGGTTTTCATTCCCCACACAACCCCCTGAAAGTTCACAGATCTTTCAGTTCCCCTGCCTTTCCCTGTCACTCTGTTCCCAGAAAATGAAGACCCAGCCCAGGTAGCTCAAGTAACTACCATGTTGGGAAAGTCAAACTGTCTCATACAGTAAGTGTCTAATCAATGCTTGCTGCCTCACTGTTACAACGAAGGCATTTTAAGGCTATGTCAAAGAGGTTTTAAGTTTCCTGATGGTTTAGGATTAGCAAAATGCAAGATGGCAAATAGGTTTTAACTCTTAGACCAATTCTGATCAATCAGGAGGGACTTCCTGGAGTACTCTTCCTAAGGAATATGGAGTCGAGTCCCAATCAGAGAAAAGGGTTCTGTAATCGATTAGTGATGTCTGCCATGGATGTGGGCATGAGGGGACAGCAGCATTTTGTTGTATATTTGAGAATCCATCTCTACTTATCCTTACATCCACCTCAGTGGTAGCCTCCTTAAGAGAGCCTGCCCTGGCTTCTCAGCAACATAGCCTGGGGTTTGAGAGCACAGGTTCTGGAGCACACTATCAGGTTTTAAATTCCGACCCTGCTACTCACAAGCTTTCTAACCCTCAGCAAGTCATTTACCTTTGCTGCAGTTTCCTAATCTGCAAAATGGGATCAGTAATAGTACCCACCTCACAAGATCATTGTGTATATTAAATAAATTGAGACATTGATGTCACCTACAACAGTGTCAGACACAGAGGTAGGTCCTCTTTAAGATTTAGCTAGCTGTTTTTATTTCCAGGCCAGCTCAAGTGTCACTATTGCACTGCTGCAGAGATCTCTCTCCTTAACTGTGCTAATCCAGTTGCATTTTTACAATGGTAGTGTGGGGATTTGGTTAAGGTCTGCTTCTGCTCATCATATGCTCAGTGTCTGGCATGTCATGGTGTCTGGTGAATATGTGTTGAATAAACTGATGACCTCCTGGGCTGATGGATGCATCCTGCATTGGAAAGAGAACCAATGGCTTCTGGGGGCACCCTGAGCCCTCCCACAGATGGTTCTCTATTCCAACTTATGATTGTGCCAACACTGCTGCAAGAGAAAGAGAGAGATGGTGGGGGAAAGGAATACAGAACTTTAAAAGGAGGAGGAGCAATAATTTGGAGAAGTAAGAGAAAAAACTAGGGGCAGATAAGAGAGAAAGAAGGAAAAAAGAGAGAGACCACCTTTTAAAAGGCAGGAAATAGGAAGGATGAGAAAAAGAAATAAGTGAGGAGAGAAGGGGAAAAAAGGAAAGGAAAGTCACAAACGTCGAGAGCAGGTGAACCTGTGGAGGGAGGTAGGGTGTCAGCCAGGCAAAAGCAACCCGGACGCTTCCAGCTGGCACAGGATCCCCTCGGCCACGGCTCATTGTGGAGGGACCTGCTTGGAGGTTAAGAGCGTGGTCTCTGGACTTGGACTGCCTGAGTCTGAATCCTGACTTCCTCACATACTGCCTGAGTAATCTCGGGCAAGCCCCTTATCTGAGCCTTGCTTTCCTCACCTGTAAAACTGTGATTAAAAAGTTTTCTCAAAATCATTGTATTATTGAGATAACCCATGCAAAAAATTTCAAGTTGCTGACACACAGTAAGCTCTTGATGAATAATAACAACAGTTGTTATTATTGGAAAATTCCAGGTGGGTCCAAGGGTCTCCAATCCATCCTCCCTGCCCTGTGGTTTCCCCCTCACTAGAAGCTTGGGAGCACTAAGCTTGCAGTACCGAGGCTAGCTCACTTAGCACCCTTGCACTGGGGATCTTCTGTTTCAGGCCGTGTGCTAGGCCTGGGGATACAGAAAAAGCACCAGAAGCCACTTCAGGCCCTTGGAAGGTCCAGAAGCCCATTCTCAGCTTCAACCTCCCTGGTGACATTGGGTTTTCTCCCTGCTGGGACGAGTATCCATCTCCAAAGTGGGAGATGAGGGTCAGAGGCTGTGAGCTACCCTTCAGACACAGGGGAGCTGGGAGAAGGGTGGAAACAGGCTCGGAATGAAAGATTCTGGCCCCAGCCCCTCTGTAGTGCCCAGATTCCAGTCCCAGCTTCTCCGTAGTGCCCCTGTGAGGCCCTGAGGGAATCTATTCACTTCTCCAAGCCCCTGTTTTGTACTTTTTTAAGTGGAGGAAATAATAACTATAACATGTTTCATAGAATCAATCACAATCACGGTTTTGATAATAGCAGGGACCGCTCAAATGCCCAAGGTTTTTATTATTGTAGTAATTATTCTCAAAAAGATGATAAAATTTCAAGCCAAGATAGATGGAAAATCCTTTTGGAGGTATTTTTTTTTTTCTTTTTTGAAATAAAAAGGCCATGACTGGTATTGGAAAAACAATAGAAGAGAGCTCAGCACAGTGGAGGGAATACGCTCTCAGGGGAGACGTGCTCAGGGCAAAGAGGGTGGCCGGATGGTCTGTAAATGGTGCGACTGGATTGAACCTTTGCCCCTCTCTGAACTTCCTCCTTTAGGGACTGGACAGGAAGACAAGATCCTGAAATACCGTAAGAATGGTGTTTCTCATTCCTCTCCAGTCCAAACAAGGAAGCCGGGAAATATTGCAGGGGCACGTTTTAGTTCAAAGGCCTCAAGTCCAAAGAGCAGAGTAAGTTCAGCTGGAGTCAGGAACCAAGGCCTTGAATGCTCAAATGGTCTAGCCCTAGGCCTCTGAGTCCCCCCAGACATCTTTTTTTTGCTTTCTGAGAAGGCTGTGACTGGATCTCACCTACTGAACCCCACTAATATTTTGGTTGACTCTGGTGTACAGCACATCAGAACGTAGTGGCTTGCCAGCAAACAACTTGTTTTACTATAAAGTTATATGAATAGTTGAAAAGAGCTCATTCGTTCTTTTGTTCATTCATTCAACAGCTATTTATTAACGAATGTTACCTACTGTACAATTTGAGAGGCTAATGACAGAATGGATAGTCATGAGAATTCTGGGCTTCTCTCAGAGTTGTTATACTCACGTGGACACAATGAAATCTTTCTTGAGATGTGAAACCATAGGTCTAGAGGAACTGTTTGGCTACTTTAAATTTATTCCATTTCCAAATCGCTTTTCAGAAAAGCAATAATATTTATAATTCTGCATCACAAAAGGTTCTCTCATGTACCCTCCCAGTGAATACTGCTCCCCATCACCAAAAGGTGACCTCTATCACCAAATATTCATTTTTTCTGTTCTTGACCTTCATATAAGGGGGGCCATGCAGTCTGTACTCTTTTGTGTCTGGTTTCTTTCATTTAACACTATTTTGTTGGGTGTATCAGTTGTCTGTTCTTTTTCATTGCTGTGTAATATTCCATTGTGTGAATATGTCACATTTTATTACTCATTCTGCTAGTGATAGACATTTGGGTTGTTTCCAATTTGAGACTATTGTGAATAAAGTTGCTATGAATATTCTTGTACATGTCTTCTGTGAACATAAGTACTCATTATGTCAGGCACATGCTCAATCTTAATTTTACCAAGTTGAAATGGGTCTTTGTGGTTACCCGATTCAACTAATGCTTATATTCCTAATGGTAGGAAAATACTTTTGGATTCCACTGGTTTTTCCTGAGCAGTCATTCTGCTTGAAGACTTTCCATGTTGCCTTCTATTCTATTCTACACAGCTGAGACCACAACCAATTTTTCTTAGAAGTAATTGTGCCCAGCATATACTCAGGAAAATGTACACTGCATCCCACAGTCATATTCAGAATTCTGAGTCTGTGTGCTACATTAGACCTAGAGCAATTTAAAAATCAGAGTAAAAGGCATCTTTCACATTGAAATTCCACTTGTCTGATAAAACCAACTTGAGAATGTGACCCTCCAAATTCTGAACAGGTAAAAGGAGGTCAAAGCTGAACAAATCCTTACTAAGATACAGGTGGAGAGCCAGGGAGCAAAGGTGAAAGCTGTGGCAGGCCTTCTACCCCCCTGAAGCAAGGCTCTCGCCCACTTGCAAATCTTGTCTGTGTTTTGGCAGCTAGCTGGTGCTGGGATCTGAACCCTTGGCCTTGGTGTTATCAGCACCATGCTCTAACCAAGTGAGCTAACTGGCCAGCCCTATCCTTATCTTTTATGTTTATTGTTATTAGTCAAACTCATTGTGGTCACTATCCTAAACAGTTTCCCAAGGGCAGAGGCCTCTTGGATAGCTTAATGCACTTGTATTATGTGGTCTGTAGTACCTAGCACCACTTGATAAGGAAACTCTTTAATTATTAATTATAGACATATTGTGTTCTTCTCCTGTACTCGTGAGAAGAAAGAGTTTGGACCATGACTTGAGAGACAGCTAATGGTGGTAGTAGAAGCAGCTATCATTTCTTGAGCACTAGTCCTTGCGCTAAGCAACTTATATTGCTTATCTCTAGTCTCTTAGCTCCATTTTACAGATGTGGAAACTCAGGCACAGAAAGGCTAAGTAACTTGCCCAGGATTAAACTGTTAATAATCTGCCAGGTCAATACTCAGAACAGGAGTGCCTGGCTACAAAACCCAAACTCTCCCCTCTACCTCATGCTGCAATCTTGCATTTATATGTTACTTTCCAATTTGCCAAGTGCTTCTTCATACATTGATGTCATTTAGTTTTCATTATAATCAGAGCTCAATGTTGCCATTTCTACTTACTAGTGTCACACAGCTGGCAAATGGCAGAGTCAAGGTTTGGACCCAGGTTGCCCGACACCAAATCTAGCTCTCTTTCCACAATACCACAGCTACCTTCCAATGGAAACCTTCCCCAAAGTTCCTGTAACAAGTCTTGTTTCAACACACTGCGTTTGATGACAATGCAAGTTACCTAGAAAGTAAGAATAGAAATTGCTTGCTTTGAGAGTACCTTAATTTTAGGCTCTCAGCTGTGTTGAGGGCTGGTGGGCAGTTGTCCCCACTTGGGCCAAGAAAAAACAGAGTAGTAGCATAATCAAAAGGACCAGGCCTGGAAGTTAATGAGATGATCAACAGAATAGATTTCCCTTCTTCAGGACAGATGTGCAACTGGAAAGGAAAAAGCCCAAGGTACGTGTACTCTCCCTACCCACCCCCACCCCCCAATTGTTCTCCTGGCAAGTGTTCTGCTCTCCTCCTTTGAAAGATAATATGTGTTGTTCATTGAAAGGTGCACACTCTTTGAAAATTACAATGCTCCATATAAATGCAGGGTGGGGATGTCGTTATTGTTATCACGATTATTTCTGCAGGGGAAAAAGAGGAGGGGCCTGGGGAGCTGAGGTTTCTTCCCCAGCCCCATCCCTCCTGCTGTGTCTGCTAACTGATCGGCAGGATGCCTCTGCTAGGTGTCAATAGAAGAGTCAGACCAAAAGTATTGTCTGAGGACATCACGAATAATGCAGGCACAATGATTCAAAAAGAAATCAATGGTCCTAAAAATAGCAAAGAGATGTTCCCAGAATAATGTCTTAATGGGAAAAGGGGGTTGAATGATGTGTTGTATTGTAAAAAGTCAAGTGTTTTAAAATTATCTGTATAGAAAGATGAGTGATCAGCATTTAATAAGATGGCATCCAGGCTGAGAGGCTATGGATTCCAGCCCAGGCAAGGCCCATGGGAGAGGACTTGCCTTTCCTCTTGTAGCTACCTCTTCCTAGTGTCTTGGGAGAAAGAGCTGCTGGAAAAGGTGGCAATCTTGTGATAATAAAAATCACCCAGGAAATAAGGAGCAAGCGGCCATGATAAGGTTCATTTGTACGCACACGCGCACACGCACACACGCATATGCACACACACCTACTCTAGTTTTGATTTTGGATTCGTTGTATTTTATTACATTGTATTGTTTTGAATTGTGTGGGTTTGGTTGGATTTGACTGAACTGTGCTGAATTTGCAATCATCCTCTGTATGAGGTAAAGTAGATGCATTTGCCCAACTTCAACTGAAGAGGTATGGGGGGTGAGTCTTCAGATAAAAATCTTGAAATTCCAAGAAGAACCAGTTTGCAAAGTCTCTTCAGAACTTTCTCTGGCCTTGTTCTCTGGGATAATGACTCAGAACCTTAGAGAGAACACTGATGGCAGTCTCCAGCCACAATGTCCCAGTGAGGCTCTTAGATTCTGCTTGTGTACCCCACCCCACCGTCACCACCTCCATGGTAGTCTCTGTTGATTCATTACAGGATCTAGGTTCAATTTTATTAAGGAAAGTTACAGTTGTATTACTGATGGTTACCACAAAAGTTTTTTCTGACTTTTACTCCTGGAGATGATATTCTTCTTGCCAAGTTTGCTGAAATAATGGGCCTTAAGTGGTATTAGTAACCTAATGACCAAGGAGGGTTGGAATTTTTATTGGCAAGGTGCAGGGTCTGTGGCTACCCATGTGGAGAGGCTTTTTATGTTGCAATGGGGAAGACCTCCATATCAGTTTGGAAGCTTTTGTCTTCAAGTAACAGAAGATCTAGCAGTAGTTTAATGATAAGGATGTTTATTGTTTATTTAAAAGATGTCCAGATGTTGGTGGTCCAAGGGTGGGTTTAGCAACCCAGCCCTGCCATCAGGGAACGGGCTCTTTGCATTCTTTATTCCACTGTCTTGGACTTCTTGGCTTTTGTCCTCAAGCTTATTGTCTCATGTTTACAAGACGGCAGCCACTGCTCCTTAACAGAAGGGCATGCACGGAAAGAAGGGACAGAGACAAAGGTTTTGTCTTTGTGCTGCTCTTTTGACAGGGAGGGAAATTTTCCCCAGAATCTCCAGCATCTCATGGAGAGGTGGGAGAGGACAGAAGATCTTAGGCTCAGACTCATCCAGGCTCTTCCACTTACTACCTCTGTAAACTTGGGAAAGTTCTCTATGCCTCAGTTTCAATGTCCATAAAATCATCATCATAATAATGCTCATCTCATAAGGTTGTTATGAGAATTAATGGGTCAATATATCTAAAGGTCTTAGAGTAGTGCCTAGTATATAGCAAGTATACAATACATGTTAGCTATTATTTTTAGTAACATTATCATTAATCTTCATGATCATTTCTTTAGCCATATTTGGGTCATACGTACAAGAGTATCTTTCAACTCGGAGGCTATGAAGATAGATTCATCAACAAGGATTCAAGCCTTTTGAACAAATATCACAGGCAAAAATCACCCGAAACATTTGACTTCTAATATTTTATTCCAGGAATTTGCTGCTCAAATAATGTTCCTAGGTAGCAGCTCACTGGGAACTAGGCTGGAGGAAAAGAGATGGAAGGGAAGCTTCAGGAGGAAGGAATCTGAGGACAGGTGAGCTCAGAAGCCATGTGGTCAGTTTTACAGTTTTGTCCAGAATGGAGTATCCAAAGGACACACTGTCTCATAACTAATGTGACTGTCCTCTGCAGAGCTACAAGGACAGTACAATTCTAACCTTGACATTGACACAAAAGGTCATAGGAGGCCAGTGATCCTCATTGGTATAAATCTTATTGTGACAACCAAGTTGAGTTCTTTAAAAGCAAAGATCGTTGATTTCCCATTCTTCTGCCCACCCCTACCTTAAACAGCACTAGGCACAAACATAATAGGTTTTCATTATTTACTGGTTGCTCAATTTCTATATTCGTCCAAATGACAGCAGGAGTCCTGGATTTCTAAAGAGGGTACCTAGTGCATTTGAGGCAGCCAGATAATGATATCAAGTAGGTTGGCACCCATCTTGATCCCTTGGGAGCTGAGGAGAAGAGATGGTTAAGAAACACCATATGCCAGATACTGTTCCAGACTGTCTGCTGACATTATTTGTTAATTTCTCACAACAATCCTGTGAGATAGGTATCATGATCCCCATTTGAAGATAAGGAAACTGAGGCTTAGGAAACTAGTTATTTCAGAGCACTTAGTGGACAGCCAAGACTTAACCTTGGTCTATCTCACTCCAAACACAGACTTTCCTTATCCTGTTTTCTGCGGGTGTTCCTGGGTAGAAAGGGAAAAAATCTCATGCCGTTGGGGTGCTGCACATAAGTAGAAACCTGTGTTACTGTGTCCTGAAGTCATGTGTGTTTCTAGAAGATGGTGGCCAGGAGTCATGCTGTCCAGGAGCCCTGTGATCTCAACTTTTGCCTCTACCTCCCAGAACCAGGCTCACCCATAATCAGCGGATGGGCAGTCCTGCCCTGGATGCCCAGGCACACTTCTCCAGTTGTTCTTATGTTAGGCTCAGTGTATGGTTAATGTGCAGCTTATCTCCCAGGCCTGCAAGATTGAAGCCAGCCACTATCCCTGCAAGTGGGATGCACTGAGTTACATTCCCAGCAAAATTCCTCCCCTTCTCAGATGGTAGCCAACAAACAGACTGAGTGAAATTGACTCCATCCTCAGTACAAGGAGTTTAGAAAACGGCAGTCCTATGCTAGGCTCTAATGATTGGTTTGGAGGTAATCCAATCAGAGAGAAACTCAGGACCATTGAGTGGTGGTTTAGGGAAGGTACCCTCTCTCTTCCCTGGAGTGAATAAAGAGTACATGGCCTTCGTTGTTTCTGCAAACATCCTGTGGCCATGAGGGAAGCCAGCCTATGAACCATGCTAACACACAGAGAAAGGTAAAGCCCACAGTAATGCAGAAAACCAGAACCAACACCCTAAGCAAACAACATCTAAAGCTCACCCACTCTGAGCTTTATATGATGCAATAAATCTAAGTCATTTTTAAGCCAGTTTAATCAGCTTCTTCCACTTGCAACCAAAAGCATTCTAGCTGATATACCCCTGCTATCCTGTGGATTTCATCTGAAGCATGAATCATGTGTCGTTGCCAATACCCGAGGAAGAAGCATAGCTATCATATGAGAAAAAGAGAGGAGGAGATGGGTCCTAATTGGAAGGGAAGGGACCTGTAGTGGATTGAATTATATCTCCCCCGAACTCACTGAAGCTTGAATTGTGTCCCCCAAGTTTTATGTATTAGAAAGATGGTGCCCACTGTGACTGTTAAGAGGGTGGGAAATCCTATTATGTAATTGAAAGGTGGAGCCTTGAAGAGGTGATGAGATTGTAGGACCATGCCATAGTGAATGGATTAATAATGGTGGTCAAGGGCTTGGCTCTGCGGGCTTTCAAAGAAGAGAGTCTGTCTTTCTCTCTGCTTTCTCTGCTTCCACCATCTCACAATGTGAGATCCTTGGGTCACTGTCACCACCACCAGATGGACTTTGGACTTCCCAGCCTCAGAAACTGTAAGCAATAAATTCTGTTTTCTCTATAAATCACCCAGCTTCAAGTATTTTGTTATAAGCAACAGAAATGGACTAATAGAGAAAATTGGTACCAGAGAAGTGGGGTGTTTCTTATAAGAAATACTTGAAAATGTGGAAGTGGCTTTGGAATTGGGTGTTGTGCAAAGGTTGGAGGAGTTTGGAGGACTCAGAAGAAGATGAAGAGATGAGGGAAAGTTTGGAGTATTTTAGAGACTAGTTACGTGGTGGGGAGCAGAATGCTGATAGAAATATGGACTATAAAGACCCTTCTAAGGAGATAGTATGGACACCAGGTTGACAAGGGGTGGACTTGTGAAGGTTAATTCTAGGTGTCAACTTGGTTAGGTGAAGGAATGCTGAGAAACCTGGTAAAGCTATCTTTTTAGGTGTGTCTGTGAAGGTGTTTCCAGAAGAAATTAGCATGAGAGTCTCAGTGGACTGGGTTGGAAAGACCCACCCTCAAAGTGGGCAGGAACCATCCAATCCTCTGGGGACCCAGAGAGAACAAAAGACAAAGAAAAATGGTGAATCCCTCTCTCTTTATCTGCTGGAGCTGGGATATACTCTTCTCTACTGTCCATGGACATCAGAGCTTGAGACTCTTCAGCTTTGGCTTCTAGGACTTACACAAAGGACACCGTCAGCTTTCCTGGCTTTGGGGCCTTTGGACTTG
This sequence comes from Cynocephalus volans, assembly GCF_027409185.1. Classification (NCBI taxonomy): domain Eukaryota; kingdom Metazoa; phylum Chordata; class Mammalia; order Dermoptera; family Cynocephalidae; genus Cynocephalus; species Cynocephalus volans. Next base: position 42,304,063 of record NC_084473.1, read on the forward strand.
GACTGAGCCACACTACTGGCAGCCAGTTTACAGACGAGCTAATTGCCCTAACAAATCCCCTGTCATATATTTATAACATATCTTATTGGTTCTGTCTCTCTGGAGAACCCAGACCAATACAGGACCCCTCTCTTTGTTACTGTGAACTGAAAAGAATGCAGTATGGTTGGAAGGAGGTGCAGTAGAGTCTGTGACCTGGGGCAGTCCAAGAGGCCAGGTGCAGGGAACCCATGCAGGGGATCTATGAAGAAGTGCTCATCACTGGGGCCAGAATGAAATTTTCTCAAGGCACTAGGAGAAATGTGAATGAGAAAGCTATGTTGGCTGTTTAATTCCTTGCACTTTTTATGTTCATTTCCCTTTTGTCCTCTGTTAAAATTTACTGAAGTCTTCAGAATATGCCTTCCTGTCTCAGCTCTGCTGATGGGTAGAGCGTGAAGGTATATGGCAGATGGCACTCAGCATCATTCCTGTTTCTTTCTTCACAAGCTGGAGAGGCTGGAAAACCAAAAGCTGTAGATTTCTTTGCAGCTGGGGTTCTGGGTATCAATTGCATTCTGCCAATTACATGCACTCTTGTGAGATATGGAAGGCGAAGTGGGGAGAAGGGCATCTTCCTTCCTTTGGCTGTTGCTCCTGGCAAGCATGGTCCATTCAAGGACAGTGAGAGGCATGTGCTCCCTGTTGGAGGTGCTCCCTAATACCTGGCTCACACCTTGGTGATGAGTTCTTGCACTGATTGCAGCACTGGCCGCCTGATCCTCTGCCTCCCTGATGGTGGCCGAAGCAGCAGCTCCCTGGTGGGTCAGATCTGAGACTGTATTCTGGAAGTTGATCCTGGAGTCCAGGCTAGAGCCGGCTTCTGCAGCCCTGCTATGGTTTCATAAGCAGCCTGTGTTAAATTCCATTCTTAAAATGCATAAAACGTCTTATTACTCCTGCAGCTCAACTCTGTCTGAGAGAGGAAATGAAGGTGAACATATCATACCTGCTGAGGACAGCATCAAAAAGCAGAAGCATTTCATGGAGCCTACATGGAATCCAGTGGGTCAGAATTTATGTTGCAAGGTCAGCTGGCTGATTCTCCATCCTAGACTAAATCCACTGAAGGTCTGGTCTTTGTTCACTGAGCGAAACCATATCCTCTTACAGAACACAACAGCATTATGCTCCACACTTGACCATTTGTGTGTCACTTCCACTGTATGTCCTCAATCAGACATCACATCCTGTAACTCCGAAAGAAGTAAGGCATAGCCCGATATTATAATCCCCTTTTACCAATTAAGGCACCAGTGTTTGGAGAATATGATCCAAGGGACCCGGACAACTATCCCTCCAGGGTTCCAAAATGTCAGATCTTTCAGTGCCTGCAATTCCACCATTAGAGATTCATTCCTCTGGATTAAGCACTGATCTCTAGAGGTTATTCTTTTAAAATCAAGTTCTCTAGGATCATGGGCCATACACTGAGTTCCTAATATACCACTATAAATGAGTTTATGATCTTGTTCCTAATAAAAGGGACAGAGGTAGGGTGAGTTTGAGAAGGCACCTGCCAGGGGAGGCACTTGCCACCTAACGCCAATGTTATACTTCTTGGACATCACACTTTTCTAATGGCCAACCCTGCTGTCACACATCTGTTTTCTTTAGAGTGGGAGAAGATCACAGATCTGCTGTAGGGACAGCCATTGCAGCTGGAGGGGCGGGGGGTGGGTTTGAGAGTGGGGAACTTGCACAAGAGCCAGCCTCCTTCCTTTGCCAGGAAGCTTGGCAGGATCAGGCCCCTAGAAATCCCTGTGTGTTCTGGGCCCTGCCAGGGACCCTGGAGCTAGAAGAACAAAATTACCAGACTAGATAAAGAGGCAACAGCAAGGGAGGATCAGCTCGTCAGCAGTTTATTGGATGACTTCCCCATCCTCAGACAAGGATCTCAATAGGAGCAGCCTTGCCCATCTACGGCAGGCCTCTCCCTTCCTGCAACCTGCAAAGGAGATGGGTTTGTTGTTGCTGCAGTGGCATCGCTGCCTCTGCCTCCTACCAGCGTGGCCGACAAAGAGAGCTCGTGGGGGACAGCCTCGTGCCAACCCAGAGACGCTAAGTCAGGATGTAACTGCAGAATGCACAGCCCATTTGAAGCCAGCCACAACTTCCTTTCCCCTCTTGATCAGCATTTTCCAAAGGAGGTGCCGACTCAGGGCTGGCTCACAAGGGAATTTGATAGGAAGATGTGACACCTCATCTTAAATTCCCTCATCGCGTTTCTGAAGTTGACGGGAGAGTCGGGAAGTGAGGCTGATAAAGTCCGCCGTCCCCTCTGAGCAGACTAATCAGACGTGAAGTCTTGGCAAGAGATAACCAGGTTACAGGAGAGCCAAAATGACACCACATCAACTTGATTTCAGATCCTGTACACACCAGTGCCTATCACTGCTCCAGGTAGCTGGCATCCTCCCCACACAAGAGGTACTTTCAGACTAGGATGCCTGCCCCCCCTTACCCTATAGCTGTCACTCTGGAGTATGCTGGGAACATGTTTGTCACTATGTGTAAAGCCACACATGTGAAGGGGCGGCCACTCTGGAGGTGAAGCCCACTTTGACTGCCCTCCTCCCCTGCTCCAGCACTTGTACCAGAAAGACCTTGCCCTGGGCATCTGAGACAGAGGCCAGGGGTGTGCCTTCCTGAGCCTACACCCCAATAATGGGATGGGGCTTTCCTGAAGAGTTGCTCACATCAGTAATGAATTTTGAATAATTTTTCCACTTCAAGAGTAAGGTTGGCATACAATCCTTACCGCTGGTTTGCGGAGATAATTGATTTCATGCAGTTGAAAGATGGGGAGAAGAAACAATGACGGGTCGAGCAGGTTTGGAGGCAATTGTGAGCACCATATCAGTTTAATTACAGCTCCATCTTTAGCTGACATGGGTTCTTTCCTCTTCAAATTAAAATATCCAAGCAACTTGAAATGGAACAGTGATGAATTTTTCATGTTCTGCTCCCTACCTTGCATCCTGGCTCAGGGCACGGTTACAAGCACACTTGGAGCTTTTTTCAATAGATAGTTAACATGACATGCCAGAGTCGTCTGCGTGACACAGATAACTCAGGGGAAGAGCACAGAGTAAATGAGGTGCGTTAGTGTCTGGATGGGAACTGAAGATAGAAGTTCTCAGAACTTCTTGTTTAATTTATAGAAACAGATTTCCCTCCTGTGCTTAAGATTTCAAAATAGTAATCACATTCTGAAGAGGAGACGTTCCCACTCCAGGTACTAATATCAATATGTAAAAGAAAATCATTAACTAGATGTACCTCTCAGCAGCACCTATTATATGTCAACAAGCTAACTGAGGTGATAAAACAAACCGTTAGTGGAAATTTAATTACTAGCATTGAGATTTGGGCAAGAACTGGGGATTCTAGATTCATTACTCTGGCACCAGAGGCTGCTGGAAGCAACCATCCACCCGGAACGAACATTTTTAATAGGTATTTTCCTTCCCTCTAAAAAATCACAGCACCAAAGACCAGTCAGAAACTTTTCAAATTCAGTTCCTCAGGGACAGCAAGGTCAAGGTGGAATGGACACTTGGAAAAAAAAAGAGAAAATAAAACTGTTTCCAACCATAAGTAGTCTGGTCAATTTCAGGAATGACAGGGCGGGGTCAGGGGAGTGCTCTGCAAGGTCATTGTATAAGTGATTTCTGCACATTAAATTATGTCAGATTCCTGGCCAATGGCCACTTTTCAAGCTGGTGCAATTTATCATTTATAATATGGTACAAAGCAGGGTCCCGCCCTCTGTGAAGCTAGCTAAGCCTGTTCCATATGCCCCATCCGAGCCAGCCTAGCCGCCCCCAGCCCTGCCTGGACCTCAGTGAACCCCATAACAGTGCCTTCTCTGCAGCAACGTCATGCTCCCTTTCTGCCCATACCCACCCCCTTTATTCACTCTGGCATAAGTGCAGGCACAGTGTGTGGCAAACAAATGTGTCCAGTGAAAGGTTGAGAGTATGGTGGATGCCCATGTGACTCAGCTGTCCCTTGGGAGCTGCCTTATTCCAAGATCTAGATAAAAATGGCATCTAACCACACCAGTTCTCCCAAGTCCAAAGCCCTCTTACAAAATATCTGCAAATTCTTGGAGGGCTTGTCATCTCAAGGCCACATCAACTCAGAGGACTTGCTGGTATCCCACACTATTTCAAAGCTGGAATGAAATTCAGCCACCTTTTCAGTTTTCCAAAGACAAAGTTATTCATATCAAGTGGTTTTTAATTGGTGGACTTTCATGAAATTAGAGGGTCATGAAATTGTATGTTGGAGGGTCACAGGCCCCAGTCCTCTGCCACCTTGTCACTTCACTCCTTTTGCTGCTTCCTCTCCTGATCCTGAAATGCCTGGAAAGGCTTAAAGTTCTCTGCTTCCATTATGCAGAAGAATTGAGCCAACCTGGGTTAGGTGGAGCATAGTGGAGTGACCGATCTTCCTGGTTTGGCTGGGACTGAGGGGTTTCCTGGGGCATGGGATTTTCAGTGCTAAAACTGGGACAACAAACTGGATGGTGAGTTGCCTTAGTGGTTACTGTCCCAGCACAGAGAGTGCAAGCAATCCAAGGAATGACATTTTCTCTTCCTTGTTATATTGGTGTCTTCCTCCCTTGCTCATCTAGAATGATCCCATATAGATCATCGTTCTCAATGTTAGCTCCACCTTAGACTCGTCTGAGGAGATTTAAAACACCTCAGTGTCCAGGCCTCATCCCAGAACAACTGAATCAGGATCTGTCGGGGTAGGATCTAGGCAGCAGTGCTTTACAAATTTCCCTAGATGATTCCAATGTGAAGCCAAGGTTGAGGACCAAGGCATAGGAGAAGGGATTGCAAGGAGCTCTTAATGTTGGGCTCCCTTTGGCTGTGTCTATTAAGCAGGCTAAGCTACCTCAGAAGCCCCCAAAAGAACCTGTGTTTTGGTAAAATGAATGATGTCAGAATGTGTCATGTTTCTATCTGAATCTACTGACTGCATTTTTTCAGCCTCGTTAAAATATCTAAACTGGTCTTATTGCTCCCTTTCTTTCTCCTTAAAGGAAAAAAGTCTTAGGCTTGCAACCTTCTTGGCAGGTGGCTAGAACTGATTGACATCTTAGGCAATCCAAATGCAAATGATATGAAACCCTGAGGTCCTGCCACCAAGGACCTTTTGTAAAGAGAGGTGATGGCTACACTCAAAATAAGTAAATAGCTACCCGGATGACCTTGACAAGCTCAGGCAGTTCTCTGGCTTGGTGACCCAGCTGCAAACCAAAGCTAAATAAACTTGTCAGTATTTTCCTGCACAGAACTTCTGTGTTCTGTGTCTGTAAGTTCTCTTTAGGAAATCCCACTTAGATCCTAAGATTTAGAATCTCTCACTCAGACTTTTTAAGCAAAAATGTCTAACTTTGTGTCTGTCTCTGAAAATTTGATTGATGCTTCTGCTGTTGCTATGGATATAGGTACCAAGAGAAGTTTCCAGTCAAGTCAGGCAAATCTGGTAGAGACCACAAGTCTTAGGTTCTCTGTGCCTCAGTTTTCTCACCTGGTGCATTAAGATGTTAATGATGACCTTGCCCACATGGAAGTAGGGTAAGGGGAGAAGGGCTGTGATGCAGATAAAGCTGTCTTTCACATATTAATTCCTCAAACATATATGGCACCTGTAGTGTGCAGACAAACATGAGTAAGAACGATCCCTGCCTTCAAGAGACTTACAATCTAGTAGATGTCTAGTAAGAGCTATCAAAGGACGCTGCACAGTGGAGTGTGCTATATAAAGTTAAGAGGTAGTAGTGTCATTGAAAGGAGCCCTTAGGAATCTGATGTTGTCATGTCACAACTAGACCGATTGAATTTAGTCCAGGCATTGATTAGAATGGCTTACCCTCTAGCTGTCATGGTAGTGTCATTTAAAATAAAAAAATATTTAATATTCACTAAGTGTATAAAGAATATGCAACTCCTTGCAAGTGTGGTTGGATAGTGTCTCTAACACTGCCCAATTCGTCACTGGGGCCTACAGTTGAAAGTGTCTGTAACAGTGACAGGCACCTTTGCATCCTTTTCACAGACAGAAATCTGAGCCTGGGAGTAAAGAAAAGGTGGTATCCTGGAAAGAAAGCTCAAGAAGGAAGTTCTAACTTTCCAGGCCAGCATCTATTCTCTTCCTCAGCTTCCTTTTTCATTCCCTAGAGACCAGAAAGGCCCATAGCACTATTAATTCGCTGTTATTTTGTATTTGCTTCTCCCTCTTCTTTCATTTTTCTGCCTCTTCTTCACATTCAAGCAATTTCTTAATAATCAGGTCTTGGCCCAGAGGTCACCAGCTCAGAGAGCTCTTTCCAGGTTCAACTAGCCTCGCTGGTTCCTCTCTATCAAAGCATTCTGTTTTGGGGTCTCCATAGCACATACTGCTGTCTGGCGTTATCTTCTTCATTCATATCTGTACTGTCTTCTCCTTTTAAAAAGGAACCTCCGTGAGAATAGGACTCTGTCTCATTTACTGCTGTATCCACTATGCCTAGACCAGTGACTGGTATATAATAAGCGCTCAATAAAAATTAGTTAAATTTGTTAAGAAATTATAACTCTGAGATTCCAATGATGGAGTGGCTAGCACAAAGAGGATAGAAACATGGGTCCCAGCTCTGACAGCATGGTGAGTCTGCTGCCACGTGTGTGCCTCAGCTTTCTCGCCTATAAAATCGGACAGCTCCACCCACCAGAGGAGCTGAGAAAAGAGGTGCTGAGGACCACGTGAGAAAACGGTGGAGAAAGTACTTTGACAAGTGAAAATGCCAGGTAAGTGGAAGATGTTATTACCTTCTACCATCTGCTTTACTTTAGTCTTTTTTTCCTCAGTGAGCAGACCTATTGATTGTAGCTTGCTGGAGGAAGCTCTCACTGTCTAATTACTGCCCCGGCTCAGCCTGTCACTGTGTCCTCTGCAGTCAGCACATCCTGACACTGACCCCTGATGCCACAGCCCTTTGCAGAGCAGCCAGCCCCAGCACTCCGCGCCCAGCACGGAGGGGGCAGTTCTCTGCAGCCCTGGGGGGGGGGGGAGGTGCTCCCCTCTCCAAGGAGCTGAGGGCCCAGCCACACAGCTCCCTGGGAAGAAATAAGAACACAGGTGCTGCCACAGCCAAAGGTGGTGGGGATGCAATTCTCTCCTAGAGCCAGGGGCCTATAACCAAACAGGGATACATCCTGCCATGATGTACTGTTTTGAGCTTTCTCAGAATGTGGCTTCTAAGAGAATAATCCCTGCAAAATTTTTTCTGGTCTGGGATGTTATTAGTGAGCAGAGGGGAGTTTGAGAATAAGTCATTTCTAGTATTGGGCAATAATAATTCCTTTTCCTTAAATTATAGATAGTTTCAAAGTGTTCAGGGTATTTTCACCCGCATTATCTCACTTGACTCTCACAGCACTCCCATGATTAGTTTCTCTTTTTTATAGGAATAGGAGGTGTGTCTTTAGAACTGAGGGATGTGACTTTCCTGAGTTCCAACATGGAAGTGGTGGAGAGGGGGATTAGAACACAGTGTCATTCACACTTCACACCTTCATTCACACCTTCAGTGTGGAATGACACCCCACCCTGCCCAGGGCTGGCCTAGTTGTAGACCTGTAACTTGGGTTGGAAACAGTCCTTGAGAGAAATTTGCAAAAGGTGTTGGCACTTTAAAAGTGCTCTTAAAGGAACAAATACTATTTTGGTCAGCAAAGGAAATGGAGATGTGCTAGAAAATACCTGTCAGTTTTATGTCTGTCATTTGGAAGAAAGAAAAAAGTTATACATGCAAACTGCACAAGATTTTTAAAAAAATTCTTAAATAAACCACAATTTTGTCTCAGGTTCAGTACCTCAGGAAATAGTTGAATCAGGTAACCCCCAGGCTAGGAAAGCATCACATAGAAGGCCCTTGGCAAAGCTTTTTGAGTGAATAGACAAATATTAACCAGATTATAAACAGCCTGTGCTAGCATTCTTCACTCATCTTAATGAAAAAGAAAATATTCTTTTATTGGATACAGATTGACAAAATGCTCTAATATAGGTATACTGCTTTACTTTATAGTTTAAGAGATCTTTCTTGTGCAATATCTTGATTGATCTTCAAATAACGCTTAGAAATAAACAATTTTATACGTGAGAAGACTGAAGTTTGGAGAGATCAATTGTTTGTCCAGGGTAATAGAAATGGTAGATGGAAGAACATTTTTTAATGTACTAATTAATTGGAAAGAAACTAAGGAATATTCAGAAACCAAAAACTAGATGAAAGCAAAAATCCAGAGAAATAGGTGAAGCACTAAAGTTGGCTTTGGCCTTGAGAGATTTTGCTAAATCAGATAAACTTTGTTTTCAGTTTTCACAGGTTCACAAGTCCAGAGGGAGAGGAGAAAAAGCCTAGTACTTACCCAAGGTGGGGTACATTGTGGAGATTCCTATGCAGAAAGCTGACACCCCAAATTCCTGCACCATCAGTGTAAAGATGAATGAGAAATAAACCAGACTCTGTTCCCACACAGGGACTACAGGGAAAATCACATGTATCCAACTTTGACACCAAATAGAAGGGAAGGATTATTCTGAGAATTTATAACCATAAACCAGCACTTCCATGGATTTGTACCTCAAATTCACATTCCCTGGATGGTCTAGGAGACCTCAAATTAAGATTTTGAGAAAGTGAACCTGAGTAAGTAGTGGCTTCAGGCACCTAGGAAAGAAGATGCTATCTCTTTGAAGAAACTTTAATCCAGACCTCAAAGAATTCCCATAGATAAAATATCAAAGATATAAACTCATGGTCAAAAATCATAAAGTATTCAAGGAAGCAAATTACCATGAGTAAGAGACAGCAGACCACAGAATTGCGCCCACAGTAGCATTAGATACTGAAATTATCAGATATAAATATAAAATAATATGGTCAAAATACATTTAAGGCAATAAAAGAAAGAAAGGATTAAAAGTATAACTAAGAAGTAAGCAGATATATTGGCCTGGCGCGGGGGCCTCCGCTCCCACTCCCTCCGCGGTTCTCTGGTGGGGCTGGTGGAGGGGGTGTCCCGGGCCAGTGTCGGGAGGGCAAGGAAGTACGGGCGGGCCGACTGTCACTCCACCATACCCTGGACTCCGGCCCCAGGTAAACTTCCTGTTACTGGGAGGCAGATACCATCTCTGCGACCACCAGTTTGGAAAAAAGCCTAACGAATGTCTGGTTGGGAATAGTGTGGTAGGAGAGTTCCCAGGTCCGCTTGAACCTGCCGGAGACCAGGCTGCAGGTGGGCGCTAGACTCGGTTTATACTGGGGGGATACAAAGGTGAACAAGACCCGAGAAAGATCTACATAGTGCTACAAAGGCACCCAGAGAGACCAGTCGTCTGTGCCCAGCAGAAACCTGGTAGACTTCCTGGGCGAGGCGGTGCCGAGCAGGGTCTTGAAGGCCCAGCTGATAGACAGGGGTGCCGAAGACACGCCCCAGCCCAGCACAGTGCGCACAGAGTGGGGAGACGTGCGGCCAGGGAGGCGGAGACTCGACAGAAACCACACACCCGGTGGGGTGGCCACTGCACGATCTAACAGCCTGGGCCAGAGCACACGGAACAGGGAGAAGTCCTGCACAGGAAGTGAAAGCTCAACAGAGATCACACACCCTGTGGTACGTGATCCACCAGCCCAGCAGAGTCCAAGCTGACCAGAAAGGTGGCTCCCCGGAGAAGCCCAAGACCCGAGACAACCACACACACAAGGCACTAGAGGCCAACTGAGCAGTCACGGAGGGAGCCATACGAAATTGGCAATCACAGCAACATCCTAGTTAGTCATTAGTCTCAAACCGGTGAACTGTGAAACCCCCGGCCACAATGAATAAACACCAAAAAAAAGATACCAGAAATACAAAAAATCAAGAAAGTACACCACCAAAAGTTAATAAATCTCAAACTCTAGATCCTATAGAACAAGAAGCCCTTGAAATGACTGACAAGGAATTTCGAGTGACAATTCTAAGGAAACTGAATGAGATACAAGAAAACTCAGCTAGATATCATGATGAAATGAGGAAAAGTATACAGGATCTGAAAGAGGAAATGTACAAGGAAATCAATGTCCTGAAAAAAGATGTAGCAGAACTTGCTGAACTGAAGAAGTTATTCAACGAAATAAAAAACACAACGGAGAGTTTAACCAGCAGGCTTGTCGAAGTTGAAGAGAGAACCTCTGAACTTGAAGATGGGCTGTTTGAAATAACACAAGCAGACAAAAAGAAAGAAAAAAGAATCAAGGACATTGAAGAAAATCTGAGAGAGATATCAGACAACCATAAGCGATCAAATATCCGAGTCATGGGTATTCCAGAAGGGGAGGAAAATGGAGATTCCATTGAAAACATATTCAACAAAATAGTGGCAGAAAACTTCCCAGGTATAGGAAAAATCACAGATCTTCAGATCCAGGAAGCTCAACGATCTCCAAATGTATTCAACCCAAAAAGACCTTCTCCAAGACATGTCATAGTCAAATTGGCAAAACTCAGAGATAAAGAAAGAATCTTAAAAGCTGCAAGAGAGAAGCGTCAAATCACCTATAAGGGAGCCCCAATCAGGTTAACATCAGACTTTTCATCACAAACCCTAAAAGCTAGAAAGGAATGGGATGATATTTTCAAAATACTAAAAGACAAAGATTGCCAGCCAAGAATACTCTACCCTGCAAGGCTATCCTTCCGAAATGAGGGGCAAATAGTATATTTCTCAGACAAACAAAAACTGCGGGAGTTCACTACCACACGACCACCCTTACAAGAAATCCTCAAGGGAGTACTGGGTTTGGTTCCTGAAAAATAACTACCACTGCCATAAAAACCCAAGAAAAATCTAAACCCGCTAGTATAATAAAAATGGCATTCATGAAGAGAAAACAAGCTAACAAAAACACTATCTACAACCTAAGGAACCAACAAACACAGAAAACAAACAGTAAATCAGAAAGCAAGGAACAAAAGACACCTAAGACAACCAAACAACCAATAAAATGCTAGGAATAAATCAACACCTTTCAATAACAACTCTTAATGTAAAAGGCTTAAATTCCCCAATTAAAAGACACAGACTGGCCGACTGGATCAAAAAGCAGGACCCAAATATATGCTGCCTACAAGAGACCCACCTCACCCATAAAGATTCACATAGACTAAGAGTGAAAGGATGGAAAAAGATTTACCAAGCAAACAGAAAAGAAAAACGAGCTGGAGTAGCTATTCTTATATCTGACAAAATAGACTTTAAACTAAAAACCATAAAAAGAGACAATGAGGGACACTACTTAATGATAAAAGGACTGATCCATCAAGAAGACATAACAATCATAAATATGTATGCACCCAATGTTGGAGCAGCCAGATTTATAAAACAAACTCTATTAGACCTAAAGAAGGAAATAGACACTAATACCATAATAGCAGGGGACCTGAACACCCCACTGTCAATATTAGACAGATCATCTAGGCAAAGAATCAGTAGAGAAACACAAGATCTAAACAAGACTCTAGACCAATTGGAATTGGCAGATATCTACAGAACATTCCACCCAACAACCTCAGAATATTCATTCTTCTCAGCAGCACATGGATCATTCTCCAGGATAGATCACATATTAGGTCACAAATCAAGTCTCAATAAATTCAAAAAAATTGGAATTATCCCATGTATCTTCTCAGACCACAATGGATTAAAACTAGAAATTAATAACAAACGAAACTCTGGAAACTATACAAACACATGGAAATTAAACAGCATTCTACTTAATGACATATGGGTCCAAGAAGAAATCAAGCAGGAAATCAAAAAATTTCTTGAAACTAATGAAAACAATGATACATCATACCAAAACCTGTGGGATACTGCAAAAGCAGTATTGAGGGGAAAATTTATTGCATTAAACACTCACTTCAGAAGAATAGAAAGATGGCAAGTGAACAACCTAACACTTCACCTTAAAGAACTAGAAAAACAAGAACAATCCAATCCTAAAGTTAGCAGACGGAAAGAAATCATTAAGATCAGAGCAGAACTGAATGAAATTGAAAACCAAAAAACAATTCAAAAGATCAACGAATCAAAAAGTTGGTTTTTTGAAAAGATAAATAAAATTGACAAACCATTAGCATGGCTAACAAAAAAAAGAAGAGAGAAGACTCAAATAACAAAAATTAGAAATGAAAAAGGCGATATTACAACTGATTCATCTGAAATACAAGGAATCATTCGAGACTACTATAAACAACTATACGCCAACAAATTTGAAAATCTGGAGGAAATGGATAAATTTCTGGACACACACAAGCTCCCAAAACTGAACCGTGAAGACGTAGAAAATCTGAACAGACCAATAACAATAAAGGAGATTGAAGCTGTTATCAGAAGGCTCCCAACAAAGAAAAGCCCAGGACCAGATGGATTCACAGCAGAATTTTACCAAACATTCAAAGAGGAATTGACACCGATTCTTTACAAACTATTCCAAAAGATTGAAACGGACGCAAATCTCCCAAACTCATTCTATGAAGCAAACATCATCCTGATACCAAAACCAGGTAAAGATATAACCAAAAAAGAAAACTACAGGCCGATATCCTTGATGAATATAGATGCAAAAATCCTCACTAAAATACTAGCAAACAGAATACAGCAACACATACGAAAAATTATTCATCACGATCAAGTGGGATTCATCCCAGGGATGCAAGGTTGGTTCAACATACGCAAATCAATAAATGTGATACACCATATTAATAAACTCAAACACAAGGACCATATGATCATCTCTATAGATGCTGAAAAAGCATTTGATAAAGTTCAGCACTCATTCATGACAAAGACCCTCGATAAGTTAGGTATAGAGGGAAAGTATCTCAACATAATTAAAGCCATATATGCCAAACCCACTGCCAATATCATCCTGAATGGGGAAAAGCTGAAAGCTTTTCCTTTAAGAACAGGCACTAGACAAGGATGCCCACTCTCACCACTCCTATTCAACATAGTGTTGGAAGTACTAGCCAGAGCAATCAGAGAAGAGAAGGAAATAAAGGGCATCCAGATTGGAAAAGATGAAGTCAAACTGTCCCTGTTTGCAGATGACATGATCCTATATATCGAACAGCCTAAAACCTCTACAAAAAAACTGTTGGAATTGATAAATGATTTCAGCACAGTAGCAGGATACAAAATCAACACACAAAAATCAGTAGCATTTATTTTCTCCAATAGTGAACATGCAGAAGGAGAAATCAAGAAAGCCTGCCCATTTACAATAGCCACCAAAAAAATAAAATACTTAGGAATTGAGTTAACCAAGGAGGTGAAAAATCTCTATAATGAGAACTACAAACCACTGCTGAGAGAAATTAGAGAGGATACAAGAAGATGGAAAGATATCCCATGCTCTTGGATTGGAAGAATCAACATAGTGAAAATGTCCATACTACCCAAAGTGATATACAAATTCAATGCAATCCCCATCAAAATTCCAAAGACATTTTTCTCAGAAATGGAAAAAACTATTCAGACATTTATATGGAACAATAAAAGACCACGAATAGCCAAAGCAATGCTCAGCAAAAAAAATAAAGCTGGAGGCATAACACTACCTGACTTTAAGCTATACTACAAAGTTATAATAACCAAAACAGTATGGTACTGGCATAAAAACAGACACACTGACCAATGGAATAGAATAGAGAATCCAGAAATCAACCCACACACTTACTGCCATCTGATCTTTGACAAAGGCACCAAGCCTATTCACTGGGGAAGGGACTGCCTCTTCAGCAAGTGGTGCTGGGAGAACTGGATATCGATATGCAGGAGAATGAAACTAGATCCATACCTCTCACCGTATACTAAAATCAACTCAAAATGGATTAAGGATTTAAATATACACCCTGAAACAATAAAACTTCTTAAAGAAAACATAGGGGAAACACTTCAGGAAATAGGACTGGGCACAGACTTCATGAATACGACCCCAAAAGCACGGGCAACCAAAGGAAAAATAAACAAATGGGATTATATCAAACTAAAAAGCTTCTGCACAGCAAAAGAAACAATTAAAAGAGTTAAAAGACAACCAACAGAGTGGGAGAAAATATTTGCAAAATATACATCTGACAAAGGATTAATATCCAGAATATATAAGGAACTCAAACAACTTTACAAGAAGAAAACAAGCAACCCAATTAAAAAATGGGCAAAAGAGCTAAGTAGGCATTTCTCTAAGGAAGATATACAAATGGCCAACAGACATATGAAAAAATGCTCAACATCACTCAGCATCCGGGAAATGCAAATCAAAACCACATTGAGATACCATCTAACCCCAGTTAGGATGGCTAAAATCCAAAAGACTATGAACGATAAATGCTGGCGAGGCTGCGGAGAAAAAGGAACTCTCATACATTGTTGGTGGGACTGCAAAATGGTGCAGCCTCTATGGAAAATGGTATGGAGGTTCCTTAAACAATTGCAAATAGATCTACCATACGACCCAGCCATCCCACTGTTGGGAATATACCCAGAGGAATGGAAATCATCAAGTCGAAGGTATACCTGTTCCCCAATGTTCATCGCAGCACTCTTTACAATAGTCAAGAGTTGGAACCAGCCCAAATGCCCATCATCAGATGAGTGGATACGGAAAATGTGGTACATCTACACAATGGAATACTACTCAGCTATAAAAACGAATGAAATACTGCCATTTGCAACAACATGGATGGACCTTGAGAGAATTATATTAAGTGAAACAAGTCAGGCACAGAAAGAGAAATACCACATGTTCTCACTTATTGGAGGGAGCTAAAAATTAATATATAAATTCACACACACACATACACACATACACACACAAACCGGGGGGCGGGGAGGAAGAAGATATAACAACCACAATTATTTGAAGTTGATACAACAAACAAACAGAAAGGACATTGTTGGGGGGGAGGGGGGGAGGGAGAAGGGAGGGAGGTTTTGGTGATGGGGAGCATTAATCAGCTACAATGTATATCGACAAAATAAAATTAAAAAAAAAAAAAAAAAAAAAAAGAGTTAAAAGACAACCAACAGAATGGGAGAAAATATTTGCAAAATATATATCTGACAAAGGATTAATATCCAGAATATATAAGGAACTCAAACAACTGTACAAGAAGAAAACAAGCAACCCAATTAAAAAATGGGCAAAAGAGCTAAGTAGGCATTTCTCTAAGGAAGATATACAAATGGCTAACAGACATATGAAAAAGTGCTCAACATCACTCAGCATCCGGGAAATGCAAATCAAAACCACATTGAGATACCATCTAACCCCAGTTAGGATGGCTAAAATCCAAAAGACTATGAACGATAAATGCTGGCGAGGCTGCGGAGAAAAAGGAACTCTCATACATTGTTGGTGGGACTGCAAAATGGTGCAGCCTCTATGGAAAATGGTATGGAGGTTCCTCAAACAATTGCAAATAGATCTACCATACGACCCAGCCATCCCACTGTTGGGAATATACCCAGAGGAATGGAAATCATCAAGTCGAAGGTATACCTGTTCCCCAATGTTCATCGCAGCACTCTTTACAATAGCCAAGAGTTGGAACCAGCCCAAATGCCCATCATCAGATGAGTGGATACAGAAAATGTGGTACATCTACACAATGGAATACTACTCAGCTATAAAAACGAATGAAATACTGCCATTTGCAACAACATGGATGGACCTTGAGAGAATTATATTAAGTGAAACAAGTCAGGCACAGAAAGAGAAATACCACATGTTCTCACTTATTGGTGGGAGCTAAAAATTAATATATAAATTCACACACACACACACACACACACACACACACACACACACACACACAAACCGGGCGGGGGAAGAAGATATAACAACTACAATTATTTGAAGTTGATGCGACAAGCAAACAGAAAGGACATTGTTGGGGGGGAGGGGGGAGGGAGGAGGGAGGGAGGTTTTGGTGATGGGGAACAATAATCAGCCACAATGTATATCGACAAAATAAAATTAAAAAAAAAAAAAAAAAAAAGAAGTAAGCAGATATAGAAATGCCCAAGTAGATTGGAAAAAGAATTCAAACAGAACTTTCATCAATAAAAAAATATATAAACACTGAAATTAAGAACGCAATAGATGGCTTCAACAGAAGATGAGACATAACTGAAAGGAGAATGAACTAGAATTCAGATCTGAAAAAAATTATCCAGAAGGCAGCTCAGAAAGAAAAAGAGAAGGAAAATGTAAAAGAAATGTTAAGAGACGTGTATGATACAATGAGCATGTCTTACATACAACTAAAGGAAATTAGAGGACAAGAAAAGAAGAATAAGGCCCAGGCTATATTTGAAAAACAAGAAATTTCTCAAAGATTCTGAAAATCTTCAAAATCACAAGAAAGATAAATTAAAGATAACTAATGGCAGAGTAGTCCTTATAGCTATATGACCTACAGAGATATTTGGGTTGCAACCTTTGTTCTAGTTCCGCATCACAAGTTTAAGACCAAGCTGGAAGTGATTAATGAGAATTATGTTTGCATATTAAGCTGCACTGAACTTTGTGGTCATACTATATATTGGATAACACCGAGATTGTACATAAGATTGGGCTTGGAAGAGGAAGATGTTTTTCTAGAAAGTCTGCTATGTTCTTGTTCACTTACAAATTGCCATCTGCAACAATGTACTTCTTTGTGAAAATTTGGTTCCAGAAGCTTACATCTCAGTATTTCTCTGCTATATATTCTCACTGTGCTAACTTCCACCTGCATCATTTGGATAAGCAAACCTCATCTGAATTATCCAGGTGGTGTTCATGTCTGGTTTTTCTATCAGTCTGAACCTACCACCGATGTTTATCAATACGGTGGCTATGCACACACCCTTACAGAACATGAAAGACAAAGAGAGAATCTTAAAAGCAGCCAGAGAGGAAAAGTCATTATTTTCGAAGGAATGATAATTAGACTAGCAACTGGGAACCAGTTGCAACAATGGAAACCAGAAGATAGTAAAAAAAAAAAATCTTTGATACGCTGAAAGAGAATACTTAACAACCTAAAAGTTCATACTTAGAAAAAAATATATTTCAGTGCATTTTCTGACAAACTGATTCTTTTTACCAATGTACTCTCACTCAGGAAAACTAGAAAATTCTCAAAGATAAAATCCTACATTCCAAAAATTGTGGGACACAGCTACAGCAGTTCTTGGAAGGAAAACTTTAACCTTAAGTGATCACATTAGAAATGAGAAAATAAAGGCTAACAGCTAAAGAGCTAAACATCTGACTTAAGATGGGCAAAGCCAGGGATCTAACCTCAGCCTTGTTAGGCAATTACGTTTTAGCTGATGTCTAAGACAGCAGCAGGCGGACGGGAGGAACATCCGAAATGGCTGCAGAGAGTTTCAGGTCCCTAGAACAGCATGTTTTCTGAGAATCACAAAAAAACCCTCCCCTTCTTCCTCACCGCCACATCCCCTTCCCACCTGCACAAATTTCTCCACCTACAGAAAAATCCCAGCTCAGCTTACACCCGGCTCGCTGCTTCCCACCCCTTCCTTCTTAGCCAATAGGAACAGCACAGCTCAGCCTAACTGGATATAAAAGGCCCAGCCCGAATCTCCCTGGGGCTGTGCCCACTTCCGAGAGGGCAGCCCGCTTGTTCATTTTGCCTGCCTAACACACTTTGGTTGAGTCCCTGTCTCCTGGTGTGTTTTATTTTTGCGCTCAGGCCAGGGCTTTTCCTTTCAAGCCTGACTCCTTGTCACAATCTGACATACACACTACTGTATGTCTGAGAGTGAATTGCATCTAAGAGCATTTAGAGAGGTTGAAACATAAGTAGCAATGAAATACTGAAGACCACACAGTAAGAAATGACATTGTGTTTTCGTGTTCCCTTAGATTTTGGTTCTGGGAATAGGGTAGCGAGGATGGGCATAAGTGGAACCTGAAGTAGGGGAATGGGGGCAGAAACGAGACCAGCTTGCTCTTTCCCTCAGGGTGAGGAGCCCTTAGATTCTACCTGTGTCCTGGCCTCTTTGGGCCCCAGTGTCCCACTCTGCAGGAGAGGCTCATGGAAACAGAAGTAGAATGATTCAGAAGAGCACTCATTAAATGCAGGCTACAAAAATAGATGAGGCACAGTCCCTGAAGGGTTACATGCCCCCAACACATTTTTTTTTTCAGCTGGACGGTACAAGGATCCAAACCCTTGACCTTGGTGTTATCAGCACCATGCTATACTGAGTGAGCAAACCAGCCCATCCTACAATCCCTTTTGCGGTAAGGGCTGTACGTAAGGAAATTAAATATCTCTCCACTGTGGTCAGGAAAACATATATCTCTGGCTCTCTCTAGATAAGTGTGTAACTTTGCTGTCTGTCTTGGGATGGATTCCACAAGTGGGTGAGAACATCCTGACATGATTCACAAAGTCTGGTGTCCAGAGTTGACAGGGATTCTCTATCTGTCTAACACCCATCCCCTGGGCACCTCAGTCTTGTGTCTGACACTGATTGGCTGTGTGATCTGGAAATAGATTGCAACACTTCCCTGGGACTCCCAGTCTCCCAATGGCTGATGCTGTGACTATAACTGAGCTGGAAATGTGCTTTGGTGGAAAGGTGTTAGGAATTACGAGATATTGATCGTCACCAAAGACTGGCCTCCTCTGGGAGCCTGGCAGAAAGCCCTGATTCTCTGCTGGCATCCTGCAAACATTTCTTCCTGTCAGATCCAGTCGTCTAATCCAGCAATTTGGGTAAGGAGTGAACTTAGGAAAATTTAATTTTGTGGACTTGAAATTCATATTTCTGTGAGTCTCTGAGTTGTTGATTTGCTTATTATTATTTTTTAAAATTATTTTGTTGAATGTTTGCTTTTTTCTTTTCTTTTTCCCTCCACAAAATAAAAGGCTTGGATTAGAGGAATGATTCTTTACCTTGACTTCACTTGGAAGACATTAAAATGCACTGCTGCCTGGGTTCCTCCCAGGCTGGTTGAATCAGAATCTCTGGGAGTGGGGTTCTGGCTCCGGCATTTCTGATAAGCTCCCCATGGGTTCTGATGCACAGTGAGGGCTTGAACCCTCAGGCCTAATGATGTCTGAAGTCCTTTCCAGTTCTCTGATTGTGTGACCCATGTATCTAAAATTTGCAGCCTGTAGCCCCTCAGGATTTAGTGCAGATGAGTTGTGTGAGTCACACCATGTATACCCCAAACATGATGCACTGACTAGTCAACACTCTGAGGGTCATTACTCCAGACTCCCTTGGGCTCTGCAAAACTGCCTTCTGGTACCCCACAGCAGAGTCAGAATCCTGGCCTATATGTCCATTCCAGTATTTTAAGGCCGAGGAAACCCAGATCTAAACTAATAGTCCAGCAACTACATTGTCCCAGGCACATGTGTGCATAATTGCAAATCCTCACAACCACCTTTCGAAACAGGATGTATTACTTCCATTTTAAAAAGGAAACACGGAGGCTCAGGAAGGTTAAGCAGCTTCACTAAAGTGGAAACTGGTGTGTTGGCAAGGCTCTGATTCAAGGTCAGGTTCTAGATCCAAACCCTACCTTCTTTCCATTGCACCTACTTGGCCAAAGCTGAGGCTATGCCTGGGCCAAGAGAAGACAGGGTTACCTAAGGCCAGACCTCTGTGGAATGGCTGGGTCATCGGCTATCAGAGATCCCAAGAGAAGACCCTCAGTCAGGTGGAAGCTGAGTCTGATGGTCTGCTCAGCTCCAGGCCCCCTGTGTGGGGAGACGGTGCTCTTGACTAACACACATTAGGCTGCCAGCCTCAGTTTGTATTTTTACAGTCCACTAATTAGGCCATTTTAACTAATTTGTTTGCATTTTGTATGAGCAAGTTGGGCTTTTGGATTGACTAATGTAATTGCAGCTGGTTTCTGCCAAATACAAATTACTCAGTCTAGCGTGGTCTAGGGAGAAAAGCAAATATTTAATAGACATCAATACCCTTGTAGCTTTTTAGTGGAGCTTTTTTCCCCCCTATGGAAAGTTGAAATAATTTCTCCAGCATCTGATTGAACTTTCATGTTAGGGAATTACTTTTTAATCATTTTTTAAAAAAATAATGAAGCAAATGCTTTAGTGGCTCTGTTGGGGTTTATCTCTGATCCATTTACCCCTAAGCTCAGGAAACTCATGGGACTTTTCCATTTCCAGGCCGGCTCCCCACAATCCCTTTCTGCTTGGGTTACTCCAGCAACCACCAACCAATCTGCATTACAGATTGTCACAGCTAGAAGGGGCCTGAGAGATCATCTAGTCCAGCAGTTCTCAACGTGTATCACTGGACCAGCAGCATCAGCAACACCTGTGAACTTGTTGGAAATGTAAATTCTCAGGCCTACTGCATCAGAAGCTCTGGGAGTAGGGCCCAGCCACCTGTTTTTGATAAGCTTCCAGGTGATTCTAGTGCATGCTAAACTTTGAGAACTATTGATCCAATCCAATCATCTCATTTTACAGATGGGGAAACTGAGGCCCAGTAAGGGCCTATGCTTCTGGACACAGCAGGGACTGTGACTGTTTCACTCACTGTGCATTCGCCAAGTGTAGCACAGTGCCTGGCTTTTGGTAAAAACTCAGTGAATCTTTGCTGAATGAGTGAATGATGGAATGAATGAGCTAGAATAGAGACGAAGCCCCTTAGCTCTATTTTGCTCTACCAGTGCTTTCTCTTGCTCTAGGGAAGGATGGAAAAATGGAGGAAGAACTGCTTCTTGGTTCTTGCTTTGTGAGCGGGAATAACTGGGGTTGAAGCATTGTATCCTGTGGCCTTCTGACCCTCTAGGAAATGAGAAGAAGGGGGAAGGCAAATATTGCTCATGAATCTTCGAACAAGCAAACAAGGGAATCTCCCAAGGCACAAAGAACGGGCTTATAGAGAAGGTTCCCGAATCCTGTGAACTAACTATTCTTCTATGAACTAAGCAACTAAAAGTACCAATCCGTGTGGATTTAGCCTCTCAAGGAGTTCTTCTAAATTCAAGTTCAAATGGCTCTCATGCCACACAGCTACCCAAGTCCTTGCCTCTGCTCACTGTGCCATCTTTCCAATACTCGTCGCATCCTCCCCGCCCTCCCTTGGGGACTCAGTGCATTCATGGTTATTTCCACACTTCTTGACACCTATCCTCAGGAAAGCACCTAGTAAGCACACTCCCTTACAGGTGGTAGCAACCAATAAGAGCTATCAGATCCACACACCATAGAAGGTTTTAGATAAATATTTCATACCCTAGTGCTAGATATTAATCCCTAATTTGCAGTAGACCATCTAACCCACTGCATTCTTCTCTGGGAACGGGTTCCCACCCACAGAAGGGATCAGTCCTCTGGGGCCAACTTCTGACCTAATAAGCCAAACAGACTCTCCCTCCTAGGAGTTTGGAGTTGGCCGATAGAAAAGTGAGTGGGAGTCTGCTGGTCCTAGAACTGAGGGGTCCCCCGTGCACAGGAGGAAGCAGAGAAGGTCATGAGCAGTGAGGCATGAACTAAGCAGGGCAAGAGCGAGCGAGGGAAAGAATGGCCACCTCTCCGCTGGAGCCTCTTCTGCTCCTGCTCCCAGACCTTTCCAAAGCGACTGCTCCTCCTGCCATCTAGCTCCCTGAAGTACTCTCGTATCCTTAACCTAGACTCCCACTTTTTAATGATGCTCGTTTGACTGGGTTTCTCTTCCTTGTAACCAGGATGTTCTCTGAGTCCTTCCCAGAGTGGATACCATAGTGGTGTCCAGTGATTCTTTGTGAGACAAATGAGTGGTGCTCAGCCCGGTGGTTCCCAAATGCCACACCGCTGGCTGCAGATGAATTGCCTGGAGTACTTGCTCAGCATTTGGTCCTGATCCAGCCTCCCCTGGAGATTTGGGTTGAATCTATAGTTGGGTCCAATGGATTTGTGCTTTTATGATGCTCCCCAGGGCTTCCCAGTGGAGGGCTGAAGATGTTCCTAGTTACCCCAGCAGATAGATTTCTATCTATGTGTTCTTAAGTTAAAGAGTTCTATTGTACAGGCTAATTCTATTAACAAATAATTATTGGGCACTCACTAGGAGCAACACGATGTTCTAGATGCTGAGAATATAACAGTGAAGAAGACAGATGAGATCCTTGCTCCCATGAGCTGACATTCTAGACCAAGAAGATGCAAAATAAACAAGTTAACAAATAAGTGAAGAAGATAATTCTCAAAGACAAGAAGTGCTGTGAAGACAATAAAACAGAGTGATGTGATAGAGGGACTTCACGAGCCAACTAGATGGGTTCATCAGGGAAAGCTTCTTGAAAAAGGTGCCATTTGAGTTGATTCACAACTATGGAAAAGTGTGGGAAGAGCATTCCGGGCAGAGGGAAGAGGCTGTGTAAAGGTCCTCCAGCAGGAGTGGACTTGGCATGTTCAAAAACAAGGCCTGTGTGGCTGGCACGTGCCTGTCGTTGAGAAGAGTAACCTCAGTGCAAAGGTTAGGGTGGGAAGCAGACTGTGACGACACCATCCTTACTTAGTCCTTTGGAATTGTTTTCTGTTGAAGAGAA
The DNA here is from genome assembly GCF_027409185.1 of Cynocephalus volans. Taxonomy (NCBI): domain Eukaryota; kingdom Metazoa; phylum Chordata; class Mammalia; order Dermoptera; family Cynocephalidae; genus Cynocephalus; species Cynocephalus volans. The sequence continues at coordinate 42,326,756 of NC_084473.1, forward strand.
GTACGTAAACGGGGCAGTAACTGGAGAGGGTCATCAAGTTCAATGGAGGAATCAGTTCTGGGGGTGGTTTGGTTTATTTGTTTTTACGGAAGTGTGCTGGATGTTGATGGGAATGATCAGTACAAGCTCCTATGTGAGTACCCCCACCCCCGACCCTGCCACTATCTGCAGAAAGGCCAGGCAACTGACAAAGACCCTCATGATATTTACTACTCCTGTTGATATGGCCTCTCCCCAGACTGCTTCACCCCTGCATGCTGCCTAAGATGGCACACCCTCAGGGGTGACTCTCACCACCCCAGACTGCACACCATCTTGAGCTGCAGTAGATATTGGTGTCATCTGGGGATCCCAGTCCCTCCAGCCCGTCCTCTGCAGAGAAACTTTCACAGCTAAATCCCATATGTCTATACCTCCTTGCCAGCTTGGTCATTCCCAGAAGGTCAAGCCTCCCAGCCCATTTTCCAGACCTTGCCTGATACAGCTCTGTACATCCTAATCTGACTCAGGCTCCCACCCACCTCCCCCCACCCTCCCAAACCCTTCTATTTAGGCTCATTGGAAATCAGCACAGCTCCTGTCTCTTCAAAGACTTCCCTGAAAGCTTTTCTCCTCTTCTTACATAAACTGAAGCCCATTCTCCCTGAGGACTTGCCTTGCCGCCTTCCCAGGTGGAGGCTGTTTCATCCCCCACATACGCTAAACAAGTCTGGAGGTGAGATGGAGCAGTCTGTTCCCACTGCTACTTCTAGACCAGTCTCTCCTCCTCCAAACCCCCCAGCCGCTCTCACAGGGTTGTGTTATACTATATCCTCTTGTCGCTGTCTTCTTAGTTACTCCCTCCCCCACTCACTGAGGACTCCAGCCCTGACTCACTCGCTGTCCATGTCACTGCCTGTCACAGTTTGGGTAGCTGTAGGAGGCCTCCTAGTGTCTTGGCCTTGCTGACTTCCTTCCTTATCTCAGCCTCCCACTCCCATGGCCCTACCCTAGACCCTGCCGCTGTCAGGAACTCTCCCACCACTGCAATCTGGATATCAGGCACCCCACTCTCTGGCCTCTTATCCTCTTAGCTCCCTTCTCCAAAAACGCTTTGTCCTCATCAAGATCTCCAGTCCATCCATTGATCCCACCACTTTCTCCACTGTCCTTCACCTTCCTCATTCCTTATCAACCTTCTTACCAGTTTGGATTCAATGACTCATCATTGTCATTAGTCATTCCCAGTATACTTAAGTCCACTGCCTGCTCTCCATCCATCACACTTGCCTGGCAAAACCCCAACTCCGATCAAACCCCAGCACCCGCCTACTCTGCTTGCACTGGAGCCAGCGAACATTGACGGGGAATATCACACCACTGTGCTCCCTGCTTTTACTTGAAATTCATGACCACGGCACTGCCCGGGCACCCTCATAAAATATCCTGCCATGCTCAGTTCCCCACTCTCTATAATTTCTCCTTTGTCTTTAAACCTCCATCACCGCCCCCCCCCCCAAACTTTCGACTTGTGGTTTTGCTTCACACTTCATGAAGACAGCGCTAATAGAAGCAATTGATAGGAAGGCCCTCATTCTCCTACCTGCCTGCATCTGGACTCAGACTCTCCTTCCCGCCTGTCATGATGGATGAAGAGCCCTCACTTTCATCAAACCCATTCCTTCACTTGGGCTCTGGATTTTGCTCCTGCAGTCACTGCCCTGCCTACTCTAACTCTAGCATCTCCAGTTTTTAACTTTACTGAATCATTCTCATCAGCGTACAAACATCGTCTGTAATCTAAAACAGGAACAGCAAACTCTTTCAGTAGAGGGCCAGAGAGTAAATATTTTAGGCTTTCTGGGCCATATGGTCTCTGTTATGACCACTCAATTTTCTTGTTGTTTTAGGAAAGCAGCCATAGACAATATGTAAATGAAAGGGTATGGCTGTGCTCCAATAAGACTTTATTTACAAAGACAGGTGGCATGTGGATTTGGCCCATGAGCCATAGTTTACCTAATCAAGAATAGTATGTATCCTACTGAGCAACAGAACACCAGAACTTATTCCTTCAATCTCATTGTGATTTTGTACCAGTTGATCGACCACTCTCTATCCTCTCTACATTCTCTGGTAAATACTATTCTACTCTCTGCCTCTATGATATCAACTTTTTTTTTTAGATTCCACCTATGAGTGAGATCATGTGGTATTTGTCTTTCTGTGCCTGCTATTTCACTTTGCATAATGTCTTCCAGGTACATCCATGTTGCTGCAAATGACAGGATTTAATTCTATTTTATGGCTCAATAGTATTCCATTGTGTACAAGAGGTCTTCAAAAAGTTCGTGGAAAGACTTGTATTATCTTTCTGTTCTATTTTTCCATGAACTTTTTGAAGTACCCTCGTATATATACCACATTTTAAAAATCCATTCATCCATTGTTGGATGTTTAGATTGATTACATTTCTTAGCTATTGTGACCAGTGCTGCAGTAAATATGGGAGTGCAGGTATCTCTTTTTCATTTCCTTTGGATATACATCTAGCTGAATCATATGGTATTGTTAAAAGTAAAGTGTGTATTTCAAAACAGCTAGAAGAGAGGCTTTTGGATATTCTCACCACAAAGAGATGATAAATGCATGAGGTGATAGATACATTAACTATCCTGACTTGATTATTATGCAACATATGTATGTGTCAAAACATCAAATTGTACCCCATAAGTATGTACAATTACAATGTGTCCATTCAAATTAATTAATAAAAATAAAGAATAGGGTGTAGCCTCTTACTGAGATCAGCAACAGTCCGCACTGTCAATAAAATTATGTTGGAGCTTCAGATATGAGGCAGAGAGTCATAGTAGTAGAGAGCCCTGGAAGGCAGGGAGCAGGAAAGAGAAAGTAAAATGTGAACCAAAGGGGATAGTCAGAGCGAAGAGCCTTGAAGATGGAGCCACAGGAGAGACATAGACAATTCAAGAATGTGTGAGGTGCTGTTTGACCTGAATCAGACCTGGGATCTAGTTGCTCACTGGTAGAAGAAGCATGGTATGAGGGAATATTGAAGAAAAGGAAAATTTCCTGGAGAGCTCAGAAAAGAAGGACCTGGCCAGGAAGGGCCTGGAATTAGGATGACTAAATTCAGGTAAAACAACATGTCCCCTGTACTGAACAGCCCTGGGCTCTGCCTGTCCTCTCTGTCTCTGTCATTCCCAAGCAATTACTCTGCCCTCTTATCTACCCTTTCCCTCAGGAAGTGTCTCCGATTTGCTCAGTAAATAGTAGTGAGCCTACTGTACAATGACAGCTAACACAGGGCTCTGTTCACCAGGAACTTACCATCTGGTGGCAAAGAGATTGCAGGACATTGACTACATACTTGATAGAGGGACATGGTGCAGAATGTGGGGATAAGGAAGGGATTCCTGCAGGAGGTGATGTTCGAGGGAGCTTGAAGGACAAAGGTGCTGAAGGAGGGGTCAGAGTGAAATGTATGGAAAGTTTCTGCAGAGACCAGCACAAAAAAGGGCCAGGAGGTCTGCAGATGGCCAAAGAAGGTATTTTATAGTTCCTCTCTGCAACAGTGTCTTAGCCCTGCAGATACCATTGGTGGTGACAAAAGGCAGCAAACAGGGTTCTATTCATGGTGGTCATGGTTTCACCAAGCAGAGAGCATATTTAACCAAAGAGACTTCAGCGGAGCTCTTTCTAACCTGTGCTCTGAAATGGTTAAATAAAAGCAAGAATATCTAGAATGTATGAGAATTTTTAAAAAAGCAACCTTGTGTTAATTATTACATGTAGACTATAATCATGGACTAAAATGAAGGCTGTTTTATTTGTCAGGTGAGAAAACTGAATGCCAGGCATCTTTAACAGTTTCTTGAGTTCTGAAAAGTGCTTCTCCTCACCACTCCCCACCCTTGAACATGTACACACATTCACATATTCATATACACACAAACACACACACACATGCACACACACACACACACACTACACCATATCCCAGGGGACCCAGTAGTTGCAGATCTCCTCTGGGGTCCAACCCCTAGCCCAGGTGTTGTTGTGGTCATCAGGTAAGAGAAAATGGAATCTGCATTGATTTTTGGAAAGAACTGTTCAAGCATTTTTTGAAGAAATAATGGAAAAATTCAGCCAATAATGAAAATAGGTTATGGCTATCTCCTATCTTTTGCTCCCTATATCTAAAATATTGTACAGGCATGCACAAAAAACATCCATGCAATTATATATAACCATTTCCTTCAAAAATCACCCCCAAACTTGTACTTGGTTTTTTTAGTGGGTTCCAAAACTATGACACATTTTCTCCTGTCCCCAACTATCTACTTTGTCTACCCTGCCCAAGATACATGACAACTGACATATCTTTCCTTCTTCTGTGATGTCTTGGCATGCTAAAAGTGATCAGTCCAGGCATACCAGTGCCTGAGTCAGTCCTGTATCCATCTTATCCCCAGGTAGTTAACCTAAATCCTCTGTCACACTCTTTCCACCCTGCCATCCCTGGTTGCAGGGGTTATAATTGATCTCCCTTCTTTATCCTGTGCCTTCTGACATAACTAGAAGATTTCAAAAAAAGCTCAAAACTGAGACTCAAACAAACACAAAGTGGAGATATTCACAGATTTTAGATTGGTAAAACTATTAGTTGTTGAACCTCTGTGTGGCCAAAGACCTGTACTTGTTGGAGGGGTCTCAGAGGGCTAGGAGCCAGAGGGAACAGATCCTCAACCCAAGAGACAGGAGGCCAGACCTAAGGGAGAAGAAACGATGTTAAGAAAAACACAAAAGGAGAGCCTGGAAGGTACTCAAACCAAGGAGTCTAGAAGTAGACATCAAAATTAGAGGTTGCATGGGGCTTAAACGGCCAGAAGTAAAACCCAAATATCCTAATCTTTAGCATCTGGCCAAAGTTGAGCCTGGCTGGCAGTCTTTGGTAGTGCAATCCTATTCCTTGGCTTCAGAATACCCCCTTTCCCAACTTCTTTGACCTTCAAACATTGATTGGGGAATCAATGTCAATTGATTACGGTACTTTCATTGAAACACATCACAAACACATATCCCTGACTATGGTGGTGTCTTAGTGTGTTCAGACTGCTGTAACAAAATACCATAAACCGGGTGGCTTATAAACAACAGACATTTATTTCTCACAGTTCTAGAGGCTGGGAAGTCCAAGATCAAGTCACTGGCAGATTCAGTGTCTGGTGAGGGTCCATTTCCTGTTTCACAGATGATGCCTTACATGGTAGAAGCGGGCAAGGCAGCTCTCTGAGGCCTCTTTTATGGGGCTCTGCCCTCATGACCTAATCATCTCTCTAAGGCTCCACCTCCTAACACCATCACATAGATGATTAGGGCTCAATATATTAATTTTGTGGGGACACAAGCATTCAGACCTTAGCAAGCAGGCAGGAACTGATTCCCCCTTGAGGCATACACCAAGGAATAGAGACCACTTGACAAGGTAGAATCTGAGTGGACAAGCCATGTTCAAGGGTTAGTGAGTGCCTGTAGGCCACTGCTCTGGAAGTGGCGTGATGGTGATGCACAGACATACAGACTGGGAGAAAATGGCAGGCCTTTTAGGTGAGGATGTGAAACTCTCAGTCACCTGGAAGGATAGCCATGTGCTCCAAAAAAGGGATAACTAGGGAGAGAGGAGGAAAAACTCTTCCATCTAAATGTCTCAGATGTGTCTCAGCCACCCCATTATGGCCAACATTTAGGGGCCGGGATTTATGATTCAGAATTGTTTTATTTGGGGGTGGGGTGGGGGAATTAGGGAGAAGTCCTGGTGATTTGGGGTCTTGGAGGAAAAGAGTAAAGCTATTATGGAGAAGGATGAGTGTATGAGTGGATTATGAGCCTGCATGGTGACTAGTGGGGGCTGTCACCCACTTAATTAGAATAACAGATTACTCATACCTGGCATATTCTCTGAATAGGAAAGGAAGTAGTAAAAATGGAATGATGAAGATAATAATAATAATGAAGAATTAGCTGATACTAGATGTTTTCTCTGTGGTTTCTGCTTGCCCAGGTCTGACTGGTGTAGCTTATAATTAGTCTCTGCTTGCAGATGTGTGGTTCCAAAGACTTGTGGATTAAGGAGAAACTCTAGAATCTCTCAGTACCTGACAAGTCGTAACGTGAAAAGCTACACTTAGTCCATTAAAGATTTTTCACAGTGACATTTGAGTGCAGCTTGAGAAATATGCCACCTTGCCATTTATCATTTTCAGGGCATGGGTGTTGGAAAGGAGGTTGCTATGAAGAACAAAACAAAATGGATTGCATGTGTAGAGGTGAGCTGGCGAATACTGATAAATGTACTTCACTGAATGTCAGCAAATGTCATTTAAGAAGCCATTTGCAGCTACCATAACAGCCTTCCAAACTCAACAAAGAGTAGCAAAAACAGGCAAAACGAACTGGGCTCTTGCTTCCGCATGAATAAGCAATGAGCCCTCTCAGAAGTTACACCAGAAAGTTGTTAAACTTGATAGAAGAAGCTTTTTTCAGCCATACTGATGCACACTGTAGATTGCTACAGAGCGAAAGAGACCTTCTGAGGACATCGGCGCTGTGGCTCAGGGCAGGACTTAATAACCCCTTCCATCCCAGGTAGGTGCCTTCTGCTAGTATGCGGAGGGACTGGCTGTCTCTGAGGAATGCTTTCTGGATTCTTCCTGCCCCCGCTTGCTGCTTTCACCTATGCTGTGGACCCCTGCTTACCTACCCTCTCTTGTAGTGTGATCCAGGAGTGGTTGGAGATGTGGCCTGGGTACCAGGACTTGAGGATGCTCTGTCAGGAGAACACCCAACACAATCACCCCTGAGCCAGGTTTTCAGCCTTCACTCAAGAAAAGGGTTTTCAACGTATCCCCTGGTTAATTTGAATATTTGAGAAAGGGACTTAGCTTCTGTTTCATTCTTGGTGAGCTAGTCAAAACTTTGCCTATTTGTCATTTAGGATTTCTGGAAGCTGGGGCCAAGTTTTCTTCAGAATTCAGCTTGGGTTGAGATGCTCCTCTCTTCCTCCTCAGCTTGGTGAGTCTCCATACTTAGCTGCAGAGAAGCAAATGCGAAAGAAGATCATATTCTCAGAAAAGCTCTCCAGGGAAATGTGAGACTAATTAAAATAAAATTCCAGCCCCTCTTCATTTTCTAATCTCTGGGGGCTCCTCCTCCACACATATACACAAAGTCATCTGATACTTTTTTCCTCCTTTATACCAAGAGACTTACAGAGTAGGCTGCATTCATCTGGCCTTGTAAATACTACACTACACTACACACACACACACACACACACACACACACACACACACACACACACACACAGCCCACAAATTGAGGTCAGTTCAGCTTTCACTGGAGCAGTGCTGTGGTATAGGGCTCCCATACAAGAAGCCCTTTGTTGAATGTACATCCCAGACTCTGTCCCTGAATGTGCTAATGGACAGACTTCCCTCTTCACACTCTTCTGCCATATGTTTAGCCTGTGTACACTGGAACTGAACACATTTTACAACCAGGAAAAGATGGGCTCTTGGGAAAGCAAGCTTCCCTCATATGAACTCAGGGGGATGGTACGTGGAGGAGGGGTTGGAGGCTGGCTCCTCTTCAGCCACACTCACTGCAGAGGCCGTCATAATCCTTGGTGTTTCCTCCTTTTGAATTAGGTGCTTCCCGTGGAAGGGCCTTAACTTGGGTCCCAGGGAACTCAAAAGACATGTTTATTATTGAAATTGAATTGCTGTCAACTTGTTGACTTTCATGCTTAGTTTAGGAAGAAACAGTGGCTTGTTTAGGAAAGAAAAAAAAAAAGAAGAAGAAGAAGATGAAAGCCAGATCTCTGGGTCAGATCCGGAGGTGAGGGCAGAGTGGAGGAGATGCTGCAGGGAGAATTGAGATGTGAAATGTTCTGCTTGGGGCAGGATTCATAACAGAGCTCGGCACCACTTGACTCAGTTGAGACACTCTCTAAAGAGCAGCTCTCTACTGCGTCCCAATGGAGATTGCATGTTCCAGACCTGAAGATCTACTACAACATAAAAACATGTTCTGAAGAAAAGACAGTATGGGTGTAGATTTCTCATCTTCCCTGTATTATCTATTTCTCTGGTGGTTGTAATTTAAAAATTTGTATCTTAAAGCTCAAACTAATAAGCAGCTGTCCCCAGGGGAGAAAAAAACTGTTCGTAATTGATTGATATCACCAGAATCCTGCAATTGCTGGAGGCTGGAGCTATGTAAAAACCTACCTTCCTATTGTTTAATCTTGAAAGAACAAAAACAAAAGCCTCTGTCGTAAAGACAGGGGTAGCCAATATTGTCTCTGTCTCTCAGATGAGAAAAAGCAAAGCTGGCTTGGGTGAGCTACTTTATCCACCCACTAATTAGTGGTAGTACCAGGTTCCTTTGTTTCTGATCCAGAGGCCATTTTCAGTGGACTCTGCTCTGTGCATAAAAACCTAGCAAGCCCTCTTATAACCATTTTGTATTCTGGGATGTTTTAAACAAAATGTTGAATTGGTACTATAAGAGAAAGGTTTGTTAAAAAATACAAAGTCCTTAGAATTGCAGTAATCCCCTCATTCTTGCAAGAATGTAAACAGGACATCAATACAGGGAACATTTGCCCATGGAAGAGTCTCCTCTGAGCAGGAACCTTCTCCCACTGTGTGGCATCACTTTGTCAGCCCTAGACAGTATCAGCATCCTCACACTGAGCTCCCTAGGCCTAGAGGGAGGGAAGGATACAACATTAAAGTGGGAGAGAAATAAGCGAATTTCAGGTTTACACAGCAGGCTGGCCATCCTAAGGAGAGATGTTCCTAAGGAGAGAAATTTATTATCAGGTTTATAGATAATTTCATTCATTCATTCATTTCTCTCTTTTGGCAGCTGGCTGGTACAGGGATTCAAACCCTTGACCTCGGTGTTACAACACTGTGTCCTAACTAACTGAGCTAAATGGCCAACCCCATTTATTCATTCATTTAAATAAGCACTTTTAAATGCCTACCTTTTGTGAGACCTGACACTATATCTTATCTGGATACCAATTTTGCATCATACTCTTCATCACCTAGAATTACACTCAACTTTACAGCACGGTTCAAATCCACCTCTTCCAGGGAGCCTTCTAAGATTGTTCCCAAACTTCCCTCCTGTGTGCTCCCAGCCAAGAAACCCAGAGAACAGCATTATTCTGTGCTGTCCTGAACTGTGCACACCCTCTCCCCAACAAGTGTCAGCTCCCTGAGAAGAGTCTCTATTTTATCTCTGCATTGCAGAGATACTCTCCCCTAATCTTTCTTTGAAATGGGATTTTGGGTTACTGGGTTATCTCTCACTCACATTGAGATTTAAACCACTTTGGTTTAAATATATGGCAAACAGTTTTCTCCTTGGCTATTGGTAGGGGGAAGACGCAGGTGAGGAAGAGGCAAGTGGGTGGCCCACCTGGATTATTTGGGCACTCCTCATAGTGGAGGCAAAATCAGACTGGTTAATTTGGGGTAATAAGAGCTGAATTATCCAAATAATTTTGTTTGTCTAGCCTCTGCTGGCAAGTGTCACCTTCTGTGATACACTTAGGTATTTAAAGCCATCTTCCCCACTTCTGTTTCAAATATGCTTTAGAGACTTGGGAGGTGACATGTCATCCAGATATAATGGGATAGAAATGGAGGGAGTTCACGTTTTGTTCTAGAGCTGTCGGCATTGAAACACCCAGGCTTCTTTCTTAATACAGTAACTTTCACTATTTACCGGCAAGGAAAGTTTGGTGTAGGAATCATTTCATTTTCCCTTTGCAGAGTCACAGGGAAAGAATACCTGCCCCCACCAACACACACAACTAATTTTACTATTGAAAACTAAGATTTTGCCTGAGGTTTGCAAATGTTAATGATGACTTTTGATGGAGAGATTTTCTTTTTTAAATCAGGGGTTCAGGAGTTCCCTTCCCTCCTTCTCATACCTGTTATTTTCATATGGGCTTTTCAGAGAAACACCTTTCTTAGAAATTCTGGATCTTTTTAGGGCAAAGAGTCACCCAAGCAGGCAGAATACATCGTGTTCACACCAAACGTCAGGCCAGAAGAAACTGTGCCCCGAGTTGCTTAATAAATGTTCAGAGTTTAACAAGCTTGTATGACTATTATTTTTTTCTGAAAAAACAAAAAACAAAAAACAAAAAAACTCACCTAACATAATTCAAAATAACCCTTACCATTTTAAATATTTCATTTCCGTTTCCATAAAATTTATTTGTTTCCCTGCCCAATTAGGGAGAAATAATCTGCCTCGATTTTAAGAAGAAAAAGATCTTCAAAGTTTCTAAAAGAATGGTTGGAAGGTTTTTTCCCCTCTCAGATAGGCATTCAGAAAAATATATTTACTTATTTATTAACTTCTGGTGAGAGCAGAATTGCCCCTTTCGCTCAAAGGAAAAGGTTTTTGAAATGACACAAATCTATATGTACGTGTTTCTAGAATTAACACGCATGTATTCACTGTACCAGTGGGATTTCCTACCAGGGGAATCCGCATTGGGAGAAGTATGCTCATCTAGGGAGCATTTAAGGAAATTTTAACATCCAAACAAAAGCAGTATTACCATCCTTATCCACTCCCTCCCATAGAGGATAAACAATTAATAATTTGCATATGCTCATGACACAAATTAAAGACAAAGGGCCCCTCACAGGCTGTGGTTACTACGCAGCCCTCAGCATGCTGCATGGTCTCAGCGCCGCACTGTTCTAGCTTCCAAATGAATAGCATTAAGCTCCATAACTAAAAATAGGGGTTCTGGGCCCTCTGGCCCATTCCCACTGTAGAATCGTGTGTCCTCAATCAGAAACATCTCCCAGTCTCTCTATGAGCTTCTAGGCAAAAAAGAACGTATAGTTCCAAGGGGGGAAAAATACGTATATACTTTGCCCCTTTTATTTTAATGGCCAAACATTGTAATGCTAGCTAAATAGAAATTCTTGTCTGTTAATAGGTGCCTTTAGTTTGTAATAAATAGGAATGCTAATGACTAAAATTTGGTATTTGGTATGCATTAGCTTTTGTGAGCTTTTCTTTACAGTCCTCATTGACATGCAATATGGCAAGCTTCCTTTGAAACATATTTATAAAATAACTACAGTATAATTAAACCAACAAAGCCATCTTTTAAGTAAGCTTAATAGCTCATTTTTTTCACCTCAGTAAAAATTTATTTTAAAAAGAAAAATAGTTATGCCTCAATCCCACTGTATATTTTATTCTGTGCATCTAATATTTCCTTTGCATCTATAATCTATGCATATCTAATTCTTTTTGACAACTATGATTATTAATAAAGTGCTCGTGAAAGATATGCTTCATAGCTTCTTCAACAAGAATAATGTTTTTTTGTTAATGGAAATTGTAACATATCTTGACAGATACGATATATAAGATGTGCTTTTTTCTTAATTGTTAATATTGCTGTGCTGAATACACAAGAAGCAGATCAACAGATATGGCAGGTAATAATCAGAGTGGATGCTATTTTATACAATGTAACTAAAAATATTTTAATGATATAAAAGCAATAGATAAATAAAAGCAATTATGTTTAATTTTGCTTTTGACGTGCGGGCAATTTTTGGTGGTTGTTGCTGCTGCTGCGGGTTGTATTTAGTAGAGGAAGAAGCTCGGAGAGCAGAGTAATCGGGACAGAAGCGGCTCTGCCTTCTTGCTGCTTAAGGGTCTTGCAACCCGCCCTTTCTCTGCTCTGGGAGGCTTCCAAGGTTCGGGGCGCTCAGGGCCGGACTGAATGCTAAATCAGGATGCACAGTGGCTCAAGTTCACCGAGTTTTCCACAGGTTTGCAAATCGTTCCCCTCGCCCCATGCCTCGCCGTTTAAGGCCACGCGATTTCCCAAAAGGAAAAACTCAGACGACACCAGGCGCCGGACTGGAGCCACTGGCGCGGGGTCTGGGTGCTCCTCCACCGCCCGGAGCCCTGGCCGCTCCGCTCTGACCCACGCGCCTCGCTCGCTTCTCCCGAAACTCGGTGCTCTCTGCTCAGGGGCCGCCTGGCCCCGTCCCGCCCCCTGCGCGGAGAATAAACACAGTTGACATCACTGTTAAAATCTTTATTTTCAACTGTTTCCAAGGTTACAAATTACCGTGCCTCGGATGCAACAGGTTCCTCCGAAGCGGTATCATTACAGATTAACCGTAATGTGCAGGATTAGAATAAAAGCATAAGGGATTAGGTAAAACGGGCGACGCTCGAGAAATAACGCCCGAGCGCATCTCGACTGCGCCTTCGGCCGGGGCAGGGCGCGAGGACGCCGGGTGTGCGGGCGCCGCGGCGCCGCCGACCTGAACCTCGTTCCTCCACTCGCGGCCTCGGCCCCGGAGCGGTCAGGGAAGGCGGCGCCGGAAGGGCCAACGCGGCCGGAAGCTTCGAGGCGAGGCTCCCTGGGCTCCAGGGACGAGGGACGGGGTCCCGGGGCTGGGGAAGGCGACGGGCCGAGAGGCCGCGGAAGGGAGCGCGCGGCCAGGCCTACGGCCCAGCCGGGGGCGGCGGAAAGCGACGCGCCCGGGACACTGTTCCAACCGCCCTGTGAAGCGCCCCACACGCGGCGGGGGCACAGCACGCCTGCACGGGGGTCACCGGGTTTATCGGTGTGGCTGACACCACAGTGAAAGCCCAGGCCTGATGAGGCCCCCCCGGCGTCCTCCAGGCTCCCCACACCGCCGACCCCCGACCCACCGCCGGCTGCGGCTGGGGCTGGGCCGGGGACCGTCGGCAGTGGGTGGGCGGCGGCGCAGGCTGCCCGCGCGCTTCTGAGCCCCGGATTTGGGCCTTTGCCTCCCGCCGAGGCCACGCGCCCCGCTGGCCACGTCCTCTGGCCGGCCGGCCTCGGCCTCTCGCTCCAGGCAGGCCCCGGATCTCACTCTCCCGTCTCTGCGCTTCCTGCGGGGCCCAGACTCGCCGCGCTGGCCCCAGCTAGACTCGGGCCTGCGCTGGGACACGGCCTGCGGCCGCTGACGCAGCCCCGAGGGCCGTTTGCGTGTCCGGGTGGAGGGCGCGGAGCTGGAAAAACAAACAGGGCCGGGGCGCGGAGGCTCGGGCCGGGGGCTGGAAGGAAGTGCGCAGGGCGGCAGGAGCGCGAACAAAGCCCTCTTGGGAGCCCCGTCACCCCGCGGTGACCCCGGGCCCGCCCCGCTGAGCCGCGGGGCTCCCAGGCCTCGCCTCTGAGCAGGCCGCACCGCTCGAAGGGCGCACGCCACCCGGGCCCGGGCTCTTGTCGGTCCCCGCAGGCCTGACTCCACGCAGATGTCCTCAGTCAGGAAACGGGGCGACTCCGGGGCTCGCGAGAGCCACAGCTCTGCCAGCAGCCGGGGAGGGGCCGAGGGGCTCCCAAGTGGACGGAAGTAGGCGACCACCTTCGCCGACACTCCTGTTTCCAAGAGAAGGGCCCTGGCTGAGGCGGCGGCGGGAGGGGACTGTTGCAAACAGCTGTTCCTCATACATATTTCATGACACAATCAGATAATGCGTCCCACCACCTTCTCAATTATTCACAGATAAACATTTTCAAGACGTTTTGACATCTGTCTTAGTGCCTGCTATTAATTTAGTAATCACTGTAGTTAAAAATGTATGGGATTTTTGCCGTCGGAGCACCTCCTCTCCGGCGCGCGGGCCCAGTGTTGGGCTGCGGCTGGGAGTCCGGGCCCTCCGGGACTGAAGACACCTTCGGAGGTGAGACGGCCTCTCTAGCGCGTTGACACTGTTGATGGAAGGGGTTAGAGGGGTATCAGGTTATTTTAATTTATTGTTGGAGATGATCAATCTCCCCCAGCCGCATTTCCCTCACTTTCCCACCCTAGCCCTAGACCCGACCACGTTTAGCCCTTTGCTCTGGGCAGCGGAAACGGTTAGCTTCGTTTGGGCGGCCGGGTTTTTGCCGAGGAAGATGCGGGCAACTCTAGTCGGTTTATAGAGGGGAACGGGGGGAGGGGAGAATCCACACAATCACTGAGAATGATTTCTTGCAACAAAAAAATCTAACAATACAGCAAGCCCCACTCAAGAGGTCACAAACCTCCGCGGTTTTGTCCTGAGCCCTATGGCCCAGGCAGAGGTGACAGGACGTTTGGTAGAGAGACAGAAAAATAAATTTGCTCCAGTGACTGTACATGGGGCATTCGGGGCTATAAGAAAACGAGTTGCTTTTCTGCTTAAGTGATAAATGTTGCAACGGGCTATGAACATGAAAACAGTTTTTCAAAAATCAGACAAGCAGAATTGGAAGAATCTATAGAACTGGAAATAGCAAACATTTCCAACTCTAAAATGCTGTTATTTATTATCAGAACGGCTCTGGATAAACTACCCAAAGAGGGGGGAAATACCGTAAGGTAAACGAGTTTGTTTCTTTGTGTTCTGAATCTCAGCTACAGAGAATGAAAGTTACACTTTGGGTTTGAGAGTGATGTCTCATTTATTTCTCTCTGTTGCAGTCTCTTTCCCAGGTGAGTCAGCAGGTGGACTCTCATTTGGGAATGAGGAAAAACAAAGCCGAGGAAAGAAAAATGGCCTTGGAAGAAACTGCCTTGCTAATGAAGATAAAGTGATTCTAACGCGATTTTTCACTCTTTATTGTTCAAAACACCCACCAGAAAAATTCCTTGCTAAATTTTCCAGGAACTGACTGTATCTGGGGGGGAAAAAAAAAAAAAAAAAAAGGACAGTGTTTGCCCGGAAAAGAGAAGAAATTCTTCCCTACTCATTCCCCTATACCCCCTCCGTTTCTAGGGCAACTGCATCTGCTGAAACGTGTGTTCCTGCAGTGTTTTCTGGGTGGTTCATTTCTTCTTCACCAAATGGACACTCCTTTGCCCCTTGAAGGGTGGTCATCCGACTTGCTGGCCCAGAAAGTCCTTTTTTCTTTTCTTTTCTTTTTCTTTTTTGTCTAAACAAATCTTTCTGGACTTACTATCTACTTTCAGAGGAGAGAGGGAAGCTCAGAAGATGTGCTCAAAGGAAAGAAAGTTGGGAAGGGAGGTGAAGTAGAAGCGAGGGCACCATTGCTTGCAGCGTGCCTACCTCTTCTGCAGGAAACGCCAAGGAAGCCACTGTCTGGGAATGCTCACTGGGACTGGGCAGGCAAAGGAGCTGACACGGAAAATAAGCCTGTGTACTTGCTGAGGCCTTGCTGGAGAGCCACTCTGGGAATCCCTCTCCGGAAACCCCCAGCTGGGCCAGGACAGTAAGCCCTGCCTGAGACTGGGGAGGAGGGGGTGAGAACTTCCCAATAACTCACAAAGAAAATTAGTTTAATAAATTAAATAATGCAGTTTACTTTGGAGAGTTCTTTTGCAGATTTATTTGATGTACAGGGGTTTGGGATGGAAGTGGGGGTGGGAGGGCATGGAGCTGAGCTAACAGTTCTTTATAACAACTAAGTTTAGGATAAGTGGAATAAAAGGGGCACAATGAGGGCCCTCCCAGTTCTTGAACCTTGATTAGAGCTGAATGTTCCCATTAAGAATTAGCAATCTCCAGACAGTGAGTGAGGACATTTATGTTCTCCACCCAAGTCCTCCTTCAGAATGCAATCTCCTAGGCCAAAAATAACAGACAAACAAATAGATAAATAATCCCGGCCAAAATGCATCTTTCCTGGATTGCCCTTTTCTGGGTGTCTCCAAAGAGCTGTGAGAAAGGTACAACGGTTGTCTTTGGGGTCGATGAGGCGTTGGTTCTTTCCAGGAGCCAGGACTTGATCTGAAACCTTTCACCCACTGGGCTTAACAAAGTTTCTCCCTCCGGGCCAACGTCCCTCTAGTGCAAAGCACTTGGCCTTGTGGCCTGAATCTTCCTTAGTCCTGTTTTCCCTGTGTGCGACTTCCTGTACATCTGCCGAGTGACTGCGGTCACTCCGCCCAGGCACTGTAGCTTTTGTCTGCATCTGGACAACAGGGTGTGCACCTGTGCAATAGAATAATTATGCCTGTGGACACTTCTTTATTCCTCAGATTTTGCTGTTAGTGTTATTTTGATTCTCCCGTGTATATTTGGATACAATTGCATGTACATTCCTTGCAGTCAGGTGACTCAGCTTGAGCCTGAGTTTGGAAGTGTACGACCCCCTGCGTCTGCGTGGCATGGAGGGTGGGAGAGGTGTGCAAGTGCAAACGCTGGGCTTTGGGTGGGATATGAGGTTGGCAAGCTTCCTGGCCCCAGGGCTCTCTAGGTCTCTTTTACACCTTCATCTGCCCAGTTTCTTAACCTTTCAAGAGAAGGAAGGAGATCCTCCAACGATTCTGCCCCCCTGAGACCCTTCGGAAAGAGTGGGACCAGCCTCTAGGATCTCTTCTGGTGGATTGTGGCTGGGCCAGGCCGAATGGTGAGCCTAAGTCTCGAGATCACCTCCCGGCTTGCGACTGCACCCTTCATCTAGGCAGAGTGAGCCCTGTGGCTCTGGGGAGGGTGAGGACCCAATAGTGGAAGTCATGGAGCCTTGGGGCGAGTAATATACGCACTTGGGGACAAAACTTTCCTCCTCGGCCTCCAGGGAGCAGCTGTATTTGTAACAGGGAACTGGCCTGGGCCCGCCCCCTCGGCCCCTCCTCCAGTCCCCATCGCGGCGCGCAGCACTCAGTCAGCTGCCAGAGCGCGCGTCCTGGCCACCCCCAAGCACCCTGGGGCCGCGTCATCCTTCAGGGCCCCTGGAGTGGCCTAGGGGCCTGGATCAGGGAGAAAAGGGACCAAGAAGAGTGGACACGGCTCTCCTGGGCTGGTCTTGAGGTGTATTCCTCCGCCAGAATCCGCCTTCTTGTTGCAGAGGCCGTTCGGAGCGCAGACCTCGAGTGTGCGGGGGTGAGGGGTGTGGTGTGTGTGCACATGTTCCTGTGCAACTGGAAGTGGTTCCTTGTGCATTCCTGGAATCTAGTAGATGTGTTTTCTCGTGAATGTGAGAAAGATGCGGACTTGCGGCCAACTTCAGGTCAGTTTGTTCGTAAAGGGCGAATATCAATCAGTCTGATGGTCGCTCGGTGGATCTCTCCTGCGCAATCGTACAAAATGAAGCCACCTCTCCCCCTTCCCCATGCTGCCTCCCAGGCCGGTTCAAAGGTCCAAGGCCCCGGGTCCCTGAGGCCTGCAGGGCTGAGGCCTTTGATATGCGTGAACCCAGGTGTTCTGATCCTAGGGCCCAAGCTACCCCGGTGCCCACTTAGTCTCAGGCTGGAAAACCTCCACGAGAGAAGGAGATCCGGAGAGCTCCTCCTACATCCACTGAAGGGTGAAGTCCCCATCTCGGCGCCCTGGACCTACCGAACTGGCATCTCTCTGCCGACCCGGTCTGGGATCTAAATTGGTGGCAGCGGTGGAGGGAAGGATTGTGAGGGAGTTGGGCTGGTACTTGACGGAGGTGGAGGTAGAAAGAGGAAAGAAAAAGAAACAAGACTGGGTGGGGATATGGAGATGGGTGAGGATGGGGTGGGGATGGAGTTGGGGCTGCCTCGGCGAGCGGCGGCTTTTCACCCTGCGGTGGGGGGGGGGGGGTGCGTCTGTCTGCGCGGTTGCCCCCCCTCGAAAATGAAGCTAATGATGTAGTAATTTAGGAGGGGGTGAGGGGCTGGGCGAAAGGAGGGAGGGGAGAGGATGGGGGAACGCGCGCCCCAAGAGCGAAAGCAAACAGCTGTGGAGGCGCTGCCCGCGGCTCAGGCTTCCCAACAGGTTATCTATACTGGGATCCACCCGGCATTTCGCAGGAAGGGGGGGGGGGAGACAGAGAGAGAGGGGGAGAGAGCATCACAAGAGGACAGAGGGAGGGAGGAAAAGAGATAGGAGCGAGAGAGCGCACCGCGCGGCTTAAAAGGAAAGACTTACACTTCCTAATGAATATTTATCCGCCGCTGCTTCATGCTCCCGGCTTCCCTCACTTTTCCACAGGTAAGATCTTCCCAGCGCCCCAGTCCTGAGGGCCCTCCCAGCCCCCCCCCCGTCGGGGGCGCCGGTGGCCGGTGGCCGTGGCCGTGGCCATGCGGGGCGGGAGGGCTCTTGGTAGGCGGGGGTGGGAGGGCTGCTCTGCTCCGCGCTCGGCTTGGGCGCCAGGTCGTGCGACCCCGCACGACCAAGAACCGCGTGCGAGGACTACCTGTGTGGAATGGGTGTAAGTGCGCGTGTAAGAGTGTGTGCGAGAGAGGGGGAGGGGAGGATGTGCGCCCGAGAGCGCGCGCGCCTGTCTCTGGCGCTCCGCGGACATTCCGACTTTTCTCGCCTTTGCCTTTCTGCTTGTCCTCCCCGCTTCTCGCCCCCTCCACCCTCCTCTACCCCTACCTCTACCCCTCTCCCTGCTCCCGGCTGCCGAGACGCTCCTCCGCGGTCTGTTGTACCGCCGGCGCGAGTTCCCCCACGCCGAACCCCGGGTGTCTCATAAAAGAGGATGAATAGTTTGGTTTCCGCCGCAAACCCCAACACAAAGGCCGCCTGGCCACCAGGTCCCCTGTCCCTCTTCCTGCGGGCTTAGCTCTTGAGGTGCTGCGGAGCCAGGGCCCAAACCAAGGAGCTAAGACTGATCGGGATGCGGGGGTGCCGCACAGAACTTAGCAGGGATCGCCTGCCAGGCTTCCCGAGCTGAAACCCCGAGCCCGAAGACCCCCAGGGGGAGGGTGCCGCTTCCCCCCAACCCCACCCCCGCCATCGCCAGCGGGAGGAGCACTGGGAACTGGGGTCCGTCAAGGGGGAAAGGGGGAGGAGGAAAGGAAGGAGGTCGGGGAGGAGCTGACGATATAAATTCTTTAAACCGACTTACCCGGCCACCTGTTGAGAATCCATTTGGGGTCGGGCCGTTCCGGAGCTGCGCGAGGTGGATATAAAACCAAAAGTTGAAGTTGGAAAAAGAAAATTCTGTCTCTGACCATGCCGTGAGCGGCCCTTCAGGCTCACAGGTTCGGACAGCTGTACAGCCCAGAGCGACTCTGCCAGGTCTCCCACCACCCCAGAGCCCCCCTCATCCCACGCTTTCATGGCTCGGACAGGGACCCAGAGCCCGCGGACGCAGCGCTCAGGGCCCAGCACTGGCAGCTCCGCTTAAGCCGGCGCAGGCTTTCTAAGCCCCGCTCAGAAGTCAAGAGCAGCAGCGCCGCCGCTCCGCGCGGCCTTTCATGCCGCAGTCTCTTCTTATTCTTGTGCTTCGGCCTCTCCGGGCGCCCCCGGACAAAGCGCCCGGAGCCGGGCCGCTCCCTTCCCGCTAAATCCCCTTCGGGGTCAGTGCGCTACCAGCACCGGGCCGTGCGCCTCTCCTGCCAGCGTGCGATTCTTAAAGAGCCGCACCCCACACCCCCGCCCTGCGCGCTCCCCCGACCCTCGCCTCCCCGCCCCTCTCCTCCTGATCTAGCCCCCCACGCCGACGCCTGAGGTCCCTGCTGCCCGGACCGACGGCCGCGGATTCCCAGCCCCCTCCCCTCGCCTCCTCCCTTGAACAGCCGGTGGGCCTGGCCTCGGGGCCACAGGGCTGAGTTCCACCCTGTGCCTCAGGTCCCCTTTCTCTCAACAGCGCCTACACCTCCCTTCTCTGCCCCTACTTTTGCCCACCACCTTTGCCCAGCTCAGAGATGATCCGAAGATTGTCAGTTTAGGCTTGAATTAGGGGGGTCATGCGATGGGAAATGGGGCAGAGCATTCCAGTGGAGTTAGGGAGAGAGAAAGGAAGAGGAGCAAAGCAGATGGATTAAGAACTTCACTATATCAGGGCCTACCTGGCCTTTTGGCAGAGGATGAGGACTGGCCTCTTCTCACTCCTTCCTAGAGATGGCAACCCTGGAATGGGGTCCTGAGGTTACTGAACTGACCAGGCCCACTGTGTGTCTGAGAAATTGTGGGCATGGGGGAAGGAGACCTCCAGAAGGCCCTAAGTGTGGATCCGGGAGCAGTCTGCTTCCCAAGCCCAGTGCATTAACACTTCCCCCCCACCCCCCCCTCCAGTAACCCTTAAGGGCCCAAGAGCTGGGTGTAAAAGGAGGAAATGAGAGGGTACCTTGAATTCCAACTGCCTAGGGAAAAGGGCATTGGAGGAGAGAGGGGACAGAGAGAGGACTTCTTTTTTTCTGAGAGCTGAAGGACAATATCTAATAGGGCTCCTTATATTTACTGGCCAACCATGTCATCTGCCCCTACCATCTGCAGTAGATGGTTCTGTTGGTTCCCCTTCCTTCCCTAGCTCTCCCTTTCCTCCTCTCTCCCAAGCCTGTATGAGGCCCAGTCTCACCTAGCAGCTAGCCAGCCTCTGTACAGGGTGGCCCTGCCTAGGACACTTTCTTCAGGCCTCCCCAGAATTGAGCATGGTTAAAAAGAGTCTAGAGAAGGGATGGTCCTCTGTGTGTGTTTGGGGGGGGGGGGGCGGGTGGAGGTAGATAGGCTGTGATACTCTGCCTTCTCTACTGCCAACTGTCATAACATTTGACTGTTCGGGCTCTGTGGATGGTAGGGGCAATGATGATTTGGGGAGCTAGCTGTCCACCTTTTCTCAAATCCAAGCTCTAGCACACTAGCTGTGGCAGTCAGAAGAGAATCCTTGGGAAGAAGTGTGTGGCCTCCTGGGCAGTGAAAACCAAAGGAACTTGGGGAGGGAGGATGATGGAAAGCTGACCCTCCCCTGGGCATCTGCCCTCTGCCATCCCAACATTAGTCCAGATGCACCTTTAAGGAACAGGGGTAATTAATAGATTTGCAATTGGCCCTCTTGGGGAGAGCTTGGCCGTGTACTCCCTGGTTTAGATCCTGAGGCCACAAAAGCCACAATCAGTATGGCTCTTATAACTCAAGTCTTCAGAACCCACCCTCCTGGGCCTGGCAGTGGAAGGTGCCATGGCCCAAGACAGAGCCAAATTTCCCTTGTTTGAGGATGTGGGGGGTGAGTGGGGGGTGGAGAGGCCTTTAGCGGGCGCCGGGCTCATTAGGCAGAGCGGGGTGCCGAGAGGTGCGCGCCGCCGGCCCCTGAGGCCGCCTTTGAGCCGTCGGGGCGGCTTCATTAAGCAGCGCTAACAAGGCGTACAAATGCCGGGCGCAGCAGCTTTCTTGCAATGCCGGGCCTTAGCAGGGCGCCGGGCTAATGAGGGTCACTCAAAGGGGCTGATCAAATATTCAAATTTCCCCGCACGCCGGGAACTTTTATGCACGGAGAAAGTTGAGGCAACTGAGCTGTGTTTACTGTCCAAGGCGACAATTGCTTGGAGCGCGGGTCCCCGGAGGCTAAGGCGGGGGGCGGGGGCTCGGGGAGGGAGCAGTTGTTGTTGTTGTTTTTCAAAGGAAAGTAATGGGGTCCTTGAAGGGCTTCGCGGCCTCCCCGCCTGCGTGCTGCGCTCCCCTGCGCCCTCCCTGGCCACCCGCGCCAAACGCCTCAGTTTGCAGCTTGCGGGGAGGCAGAGACCGCCCGCCACCCGGCCAGCCCCCACCTCTGGACGTCCTGGGGGCGGAAGGGGACGTTGCCCCCAGGACAAACCACCCCCACCCAGCCGTCTGGGTCTGCCGTTTAGAGCTGAGCAGGGCCGAGTGGGTGCAGCTGTCCCGGCCTCTGCAGACCCCTTGTCTTTTCCTGGAACCCGAAACAAGGAGAGAGTGGGGGGTCTCTGAAGCACTTCTACTGGTGGAGTTCAGACTTTCCCAGTACTGAGGTTGGAGCTGACATTTGTAAATAAATGGCCAATGGGCCTGGTAGGAGGAGAAAACTCTCCAGCCCAAACACCCTCTCTTCTCTTCTGCACCAACTGAACGCTGTTCTTCCGATCGCTGGGGTTGGACGATGGCGGCAATTTTGTCTTGCACAGGTGACCTCAGCCTGTACCCGCCCAAGTCCCAGACCCCTTAATTTGAGCAGCCAGAGGCCAGGGGAGAGACCTCGAGGCCCCATGGGCTGACCTATCCACCTCCTCTGGCCGCTTTGAGGAACCCGGGGTGAAGGCGCCCTCTGCGCTCCACCCCCTTTAGGAGTCCGCAGATCAGCAAAGTAGGCGGCCTGGGCCCTGGAACCCGAGGTCCCTCTGCTCCTACCCTCCTTCCTTTTGCCCAGTGCCTGGGAATTCGGGAGGGGAAGTTCTGGTGCTCGACAGCTCTTTTCACCCAAACACACATTCAGCATCCCTAGACCCACCCAAACACACCCCCTCAACATCCCTAGACCGAGACCCTGCGGAATCTGCCGGGAGCCAGTCCGACATCCGCACGGCTCGACCAGCCGCCCCGCCTTCCTGCCCAGCTCTCGGGACTCTCAACTTACGGGCTCCAGGAGGCGGGCGTGGTGCTTCAAACCAGAGCAGAGAGGCGCTGGCGGCGACGGGACCGCGAGGTGGGCTCGGTGGGCGGCGCGGAGCTCGGCTCTGCGGGGCGGCACAGATAGCCCGGGGCTGCCACCCGCCCCGCCAGGTCCCGCCGCACAAAGCCGCGCGACTTGCCGCTGCCCTCCGCCCGGCTTTCGCTCCCAGTCGCGGCCGCCACCCGAGCTGTCGGGATGCGGCGGGTCGGCAGGCGCCTGGGCAGAGGCTGGGGGCGGGGGTGTCGCAGAGCGGAGATTCAGCCCCACTTGCCTCAGTTCTCCGAGTGATGACGGTTTTCGATTTCAGCGCTTTCGACAGAGCCCGCGGCACCTGCCCAGCCTCCCTCTGGGGCTGGCCCGGCAGCGGCGGGGAGAGGACAGGTCGCCCCCACCCGGAGGCGGGGGTTGCCGGGACGGGGAGGGGACTGGCCGGGTTCACCCGCCCGCCCGGCGCCTGGGTCCCCGGCTCCGGGGGATGCAGTTTCGGGGTCACGAGCTGCTTTCAAAAAGTTGAACACAATATTCGGAAACCCACCCGTAGGAATTCTCCCCCCACACGCGGCACAATACCCACTCCCCTCCCCTTTTTCATTCCTTCCTCCCCCGCTTCCTCCTCCTGCCCCTTCCCCCTCCCACCCTTCAGCCTATAATCCTTCCCCTACGAGAGAAAGGGAGTGGGAAGAAAAGATGAAGTGTCTGTTTTTGTGTCCCAACCTTTGGGCTCTTTCTGGGCCGGCAGTGAACGACCGCCAAGAGCTTCGCAGCTGAGTGGAAAAGGGCTCACGGCTGGGAGGAAGATGTATGCAGGGGAGAGACCACTGAAGTGAGGCTTAGCGGGTCTTCCCTTTGCGGAATATTTCTCTGCCCAATTCAGCGAGTTTAGGACCCGCTATCCTTGGCTGCCTCGGGCTGGGTGAGCCAGTATGGGCTCCCAGCGCAGCCCAGAGCCTCCCTGAGGCCCTGGTGCCTTCAAGACTGCTCGCACTGCTAAGCCCTCGAGGTCTGGTGCTGCGGAAGTCAAGGCCTGAGCAGGGCCTAAGCTCAGAGTTTAAGGATTGGGACACTGCGGCTCCAGACACGTTAGGTTCCCCATTTAAATTCTCTCTCAATTTCTCTTTCTTTCTTCCCTCATTGAGATCTCCAAAGTAGTGTGGACCCGGTGCCTCGCCCCCAGATCTGCATCGGAATGCAGAAAAGATCTTTAAAAAAAAAAGTTTTGAATTCCTCAATGATTTTTCTTCTGGAAAGGCAGCTTAGGATAATTATTTCAGCTTTATTGAGGGCAGATTAGTTGAAGTCTGGGCGCTGCGTTTCAATACGCGTTGTACACGGGCCGACAATGTGGGCATTGTTGGCTACTGTGTGTGAATCCATTCAACATATACACTTTTTAACACCAAACCGAGTCCTGTCTAAATATACACAGTGCGCGGGGAAAGACGTCTCTGACCCCGACAAATCTGCGTAAATCACACTTCCATAGTTACAGAAGCCTCACAAAGGGAGGCCCGGCTCAAGATGCTGATTACATCTTCTTAAAAGCAACATACCTAAGAATAAATACTCATGCCTGGCCTGGGGGCTGTGGTGGTCAGAGGCAGGGGCCATGTGCATTCTACAGGCCTTTGGGGATCTGTTTTAGGGTTGCAGTGTTACTTTTTCTGGAGAAATTAGACAGGTTTTTCTCTTTCTTTCTTTCTTTTTCTTTCTTTCTTTCTTTCTTTTTTTTACAATATGAGCAAACAAGTAATTTTCAGGCCTCATTCGCTTCCTTGAGGTGGTCTCCAAAATCTGGGTGTTTTTTGCGGGCTGGCCGGCAGGCCCAGGACTCCTTCTGGTGTGTATGGCGGGGGGAGTGGGCAGCTACGGATTCCCAGGGTTCTGGAGGGTTTCACGGCTCCCGGTGCTTCTCCACAACTCCTGAGGGAGGCGGCCGAAGTCTGGGGGGAAACAAAGAGTCAGCGTCGGGTTGCTTTTTAAGATGGAAAGAGGTGCACTGTTGTTTCCCCCGATATTCTAAAACACAGGGTGACGGAGGAAATCAAAGCTCCTCGGCTGGGGGCAGAGTAGAGAGAAGCCCAGCTGATGCAGAGGGAATTGAGGTGCATGTAGGCCACGGGCACCCACCGAAGAGGCCAGAATGGCCTCCAGCCTCCTGGGTCCCGGGCTCGGGCTCCCGGGTGTCAGATGCCCCTCAATATGGGATCCTGGCGGTCACCGAGGCCGCCGCCAGGGTCGGTGCGCGGTGGGCCCCATGATCTCATCTTTCCTTTCCCCCCCTCGCCACTGTTAGTGTTCACATAGGCAGAAAGAGGACGCCCGACGTGCACACCGTGTGCAAACCGTGCCCTGGGTGGCTGGCGGCCTCTCCTCTCAGCCTTCCGGAGGCAGGGGGAGCCTCTTGCCTCCCAAGGAAATTCAACCCATTCAACGACCCGTGCCCGTGGCTTTTTGAATTTCTGGATCAACTATTTTAGGGAAAAGGGAAGGAGGCGGCTCAGAGACAAGTTAGAGAGAAAGGAGAGAGAGAGAGAGAGACGAGAGGAAGGGGAAGTGGCGAGATTAAGAGTTGCAAAAATGAAAAAAAATTCTCTTTCTCCTCCTTCTCCTTCTCCCCCCTCCTCCTCTTCCCGCTCCCTCCTCCTCCTCCCCCCGACTCTGGCTAAGTGGTAAAACCGTCCTTACGTTCTCGGTATTGATTGGCAGGGCTGACAGTGATTGGCAGCGGTTGTCGTGGCAACGCCACAACGACACGCCACAGACCAATAGAAAAGCGAAACAAAATGTTTCAACGCTGCACTCACTGTGGATTTAGGGGAGATATTATGAGCCGTTGTCATTAGGGCGATTGCCGTGGCCTCGCCGCACCTCGGCTCGGCGGCGGCTGGCTCTCCGCTCCCTGTCCCCGTCCGCGCCGGCGTCCTCCTCTGCGCGCGCGCGCCGGGCCGCTCCCCTTCCTCCCTCTCTATGTGGCTGCGCGGGCGCGTGTGCGTGTGGATGTGTGCGGGGTGTGGGTGTCCCTCGCGCCCTTCCTCCTCCCCCTCCTCCTCCTCCTGCTCCCCCCTCCTTCCCCTCTCCTCCTCCCCCCTCTCCTCTCCCTCCTCCTGGTCCTCCTCGCCCCTCTCCTCTTCCTCCCCTCTCTCTTCCTCTCCCTGAATTTTCTCCTCTCCTCTCAGGTCAGTCCATGGTATTCCGCTCCCCCCTAGACCTCTATTCCTCCCACTTCTTGTTGCCAAACTTCGCCGATTCTCACCACCGTTCCCTACTTCTGGCGAGTAGCGGCGGCGGGAACGGTGCGGGAGGCGGCGGTGCTGGCGGAGCAGGCGGCGGCGGCGGCGGCGGCGGCTCCAGGGCCCCCCCGGAAGAGTTGTCCATGTTCCAGCTGCCCACCCTCAACTTCTCGCCGGAGCAGGTGGCCAGCGTCTGCGAGACGCTGGAGGAGACGGGCGACATCGAGCGGCTGGGCCGCTTCCTCTGGTCGCTGCCCGTGGCCCCTGGGGCGTGCGAGGCCATCAACAAACACGAGTCGATCCTGCGCGCGCGCGCCGTGGTCGCCTTCCACACGGGCAATTTCCGCGACCTCTACCACATCCTGGAGAACCACAAGTTCACCAAGGAGTCCCACGGCAAGCTGCAGGCCATGTGGCTCGAGGCGCACTACCAGGAGGCCGAGAAGCTGCGCGGCCGCCCACTGGGCCCGGTGGACAAGTACCGCGTGCGCAAGAAGTTCCCGCTGCCGCGCACCATCTGGGACGGCGAGCAGAAGACGCATTGCTTCAAGGAGCGGACTCGGAGCCTGCTGCGGGAGTGGTACCTGCAGGACCCCTACCCCAACCCCAGCAAGAAACGCGAACTGGCGCAGGCCACCGGCCTCACTCCCACACAAGTAGGCAACTGGTTTAAGAACCGGCGGCAGCGCGACCGCGCCGCGGCGGCCAAGAACAGGTCAGTGGCATGGCGGGGCCTGGCTACAAGCTCCGGGGCCGGGGAAAGGGAGCGGGGTTGAAATGGGGGCGAGCGGGGCATGGTAGGGGCCGCCGCCGAGTGCCAGAGAAGCCGAGACTCCCTGGCCAGGTGGAGAAAGTTTCCGCTTGCCCGGGACGCGTGGAAGAGGAGGCGGGCTGTGGATTTCTTGACTGCTTGGCCCTAGAGGGGCTCTCGTCAGGACGGAGAGTGTGTGCGTGCGGCCCGAGTGCCCACAGCCCCTGGTCCTGGCTCCTGGGAGCCGTAGCCTTGCGCTGCACCCGAGCCCGCCTCCTCAGTCCCTGCCCCGGCTCGGCTCTCCTCTGGAGCCTAGAGACAAGGAGGGAAGGAAAGCATTCCTTGCCATCTGGTTCATATTTCCACACATTGCAAAAACTGAGAGGAGTCCACGAACGTCAGGGAGAGTAAAGTGAACCTAGGTCCCTGCCACAAAAGGAAAAGGCCGGCGGCCACCGGGCTGCTGGCCTCCTACCCACGACATTGCACATTGCCTGACCAGGAGCAGGAGAGCCGTTTGGAGTGGAGAAGCCTAGTGTTTGTATTTGTGTGTGTGCGTGTGCATGTACTTGCCCTCCTGCTCCAGCCGAGGAGCATCCCTTTGGGCCTCTAAGTTGAGAAGCGGACAGGAGCAGCCCCGTTGCTGGCAAGTTGGCCACAAATTTATAAAGTTGTGCTGGGCTTGACCGTCAGTGGAGCTATGCCTGGGGGAAGTAGGAGGAAAAAGAACTATAGAGAAAGAGGGAGAAGGGGGAAAGGAGTGGGGAGGGAAAGAGAGGGAAGGGAGGAAGTTGGGTGAAAGCCCTGATACGGAGCTTGTGTCCCTGCCCAGCTAGGAAAGCACAGGGCCTGGTATACCGCAGGGAGCAGGGCCTTCGGCTGACAGTTGCTTGTGGCTGGAGGCTGGGTGTGAGCTACTGGAGTGCGTTTGGGTTTAGGTGGCTCAGGCCTGAGTCACAGCTCTTTCATCCCTGCCTGTGGAACCCACATTTCGTCGGAAGGGGGGAGCACCCAGGGCCAGGCAAAGGCCTCCTTGTGGGAGAACTGGGAGACACTAGGTTCAGGCAGTAGGATCCCGACGCGGAAAGGGAGCAGCCGGAAACTGCTCTGCGTTCCTTTTCCTACCTTTTCTTTCACCGTTTTCTCTCTCCCTCCTCTTTCCCCACTTTTCCGCCTCCGGCTTCCCTATTTTCTCTTCCCCTGATCCTGCGCTCTGTGCAGGGATCCAGAGAACTAAGCTAGCCGGTCCAACCTGGGAGAGGCGGCGGGTGAAAAACCCCGCAGCTCCGGCTGTGTGTTTAGGAAGGCAGGGACAGGAAGCACTGCGGGAACCCTACCGATCCCATGGAAGCCCACCGAGTCTGAAGAGACTCAGGATCTGGGGAGGAAGACGCGCCCTGTCCCTCCCCGACTTCTGCTCCTCCGGGGCTCGGTGTCCTGTGCTGTGTGCGCCCACGCCTCCCCAGGCGGCCGGCCTCGGGTTCTACCTCTCTCCGAGGCCAGCCCCTGTGTGGGAAGCCTTGAGAAGCTCCCGAAACCGAGAGCCAAGAACTGGGCTGGAGAAGTTCTGGGGCGCTCAAGGAGAGGCCAGGTGCCTGGAGGAGGGCATGAGCGCAGAAAGCAGCGGAGACGGGGGGGCGGCGGCTAGGGGCGCGCGATTGGGGAGGCTGGGGAGCGCGGGCAGCGGCAGGCCCGACTCCTGGCGGTGCGGGCGCTGGGAGGAGGCGCAGGGGAGCCGGGTGACCGGCCGCTGTGTCAGGGAGGGCGCGGCTCTCTCTCTCCCGCAGGCTCCAGCACCAGGCCATCGGACCGAGCGGCATGCGCTCGCTGGCCGAGCCCGGCTGCCCCACGCACGGCTCGGCAGAGTCGCCATCCACGGCGGCCAGCCCGACCACCAGTGTGTCCAGCCTGACGGAGCGCGCGGACACCGGCACCTCCATCCTCTCGGTAACCTCCAGCGACTCGGAATGTGATGTATGATAGCCAAGGCCTCCCTCCTCCTGCTCAGTCCCCTCCTCTCCCTCCTTCTCCAAACCCTCCTCCTCTTCCTCCTCTTCCTCCTTCTCCATCCCCAGAGCAAACCGAAATCAGGATACACAACGGCACACACACACACAAGTCCACACACACTCCCACCCCAGCCCAAAATATATAAAAACCAAGAAAAGTAACAAATTAACTGCAAACCATCAACAACCCCCAGCCACCATCTACTACCACGGCCACCCCAAAGGACCCGGACGCCAACAGACAGTCACAAACGCTGATGTTGCCAGCAGAAAACATAAAAGAGGTGACAATTGTATACTTTCTAGGACAAGCACGGCTTCTCCTTTCGATTCCCATGGACCTGGCACCCCACCTGCATGACGATTTATTTGTATCTGGGAAAATATTCTCTCTAGTTTAAAATGATTTAAAAAGAGTCGACTATACAAAGCCAGCCACCACGACGACAAGACTACAAAAGCAAAACAGACAAAAAGAAAAAAAAAAAAAAAAACCAAAACAAAAACCCACCACCTCCGTTCCAAATTTGTTAAAAAAGAAAGAAAAAATAGAACTCCTTGAGAGGGAAATAGAAAATGTTTCTTGCCTTTTGTTGCGCTCTCTCTGTTTTCTCCTCTCTCACTCTCTCTCTCTTCTCTGTTTTTAAGTCCAAGTATTGGTCAAACAAGATGCAATCTTCTGTTTTTTTGTTCAGCAGACAATCATTTTCTTCGTAAGCACCTTTTTCTCTCCACTCTGTCACTGCCTGTGTGGGTACTGGTTATAAATGTGGAAAAAGAATAGTTATGACTGTAACAGATTTTTATTTTTATTTCAAAATTTTATATGAATTATGTATATCTTAATGATCGGTCATTTTCCCAGTTTGTAATCTATGTGTAGAAATTGCCTGTATATGATCTTGCTTTTTCTCCTCTCCCTTTCTCTTTCCTCTTCCTCCCGCTTCCTCCCTCCCTCCCTGCTCACCCGTCTCTTTCCTTTTGGGGGCTCCCCTCCCACTCGGTGTTCCTAGCGTTGACCTGGCACGGCACGGCGGCCCGGGTTAGGGAAAGGGACCCCGTCGCTAGTGAAAGCGGAGAGTGAGACCGTAGTATTCTTATGCAAAAGCTATTTCAAATATTTCTTAGCTGCTTTGGAGGTATCTCTCACTCCCTGTAGGGCGCTTTTACTGTTATCTTAAACTGGTGTTTATCTATATGTAAAAACTTTCTAAAGCAAATACAGTATTCTCCATTTTCTTATCACTCCCAGAGACTGGTGTTTTTGTCCGCTCCTGGCCCGCGGCCCCGGGGTGCAGCGGCCCGGCCTTCGCTTCCACTGCGGTTCTGCTGCCTCCGGAGCTGGGGCAGCGTTTCACGGCTGGGTCTGAGCTTTTTCCAGGAGGGACATTGGGAAGACCGAAACAGGCCCTTCGGGAAAGAGCCGAAGCAGAATCCCAAGAGAAAAGGAGGAGAGGGTGAAGGGGGAGGAGGCTAAGGCCGGTTTTTTCCGCGGGGGATGCCAAGCCTAGATCCCCCCGACGCGCGTGCAACCAGGGACTGTAGCCTGCTGCGGTCCTTGTGGGTCCTTGGGCTATGCTGGGAGTCTTTTGGGTGTTATGGCTTTGTTTTTTTAAAAGGGGAGACTCACAAGGTCGCTAAACCTAAGCATTCATCCCAAGCAGAGAGGGCAGATTTTGTCTTCGTTCTTTTCTTGGGGGGACGGAGTCAACTGTGGCCCAGGCGGGGAAGGTGGGGGAGTGAGGGGAGGAGGTAGTTGGCGGAGTTTAGGGCCTGGAATCGGAACGGACCCCCTCCTCACCGCTCCTGTGTGTCTGTATGACTGTGTGACTTGCCT
Organism: Cynocephalus volans; assembly: GCF_027409185.1. Lineage (NCBI taxonomy): Eukaryota > Metazoa > Chordata > Mammalia > Dermoptera > Cynocephalidae > Cynocephalus > Cynocephalus volans. The sequence continues at coordinate 42,356,931 of NC_084473.1, forward strand.
TATGGCTCTCAATCTGTCTCCCTGAAATTTCTTCCCGTCTTTTGGGATCAGCCGGAATCTCTCCAGCCCCTAAGACATTTCAGAATTGGTTTACACTTTAACACGAAAACCAGAAAAATCATCACCTCTTGCTAACCATGCTCCCGCTGGCCCCAGGCCTCCCCGCCCCGCGCAGGGGCCCCCACAGTTCCCTGGGATGGCGTGGCTGGAGGCGCCTCTGCAGCTCTGGCCTAGGGCAGCCTGCACCCGAGGAAGAGCTGAAGAAGTAATTTCAGAAAACTTGCCTTCACTTGAAAGTCCAATTTCCAAAGCAAGGAGGATTAAGGAGAAACGTGCCTGGAATTTCGCGCCGTTTCCAAACTAATTTTGACTTCCGATTTCCTTTTGTCCCCATTCCCGGCAGTGCCAGGGTGTTTACATGGGCCGGGCTGGACAGAGAGGGGGCCTGGCCCTGAGGTGCCCTGGGTTCTCAAGTGCGGCCTGGCGTGCCATGCTGGGAAAGTTTCCCGCATGTGTCCCTACTTAGAAGGAGGGCATCCAGCCGACCTCCTGAGCTTTCAAGTTCTATGGCCTGGCACGCAGTGTCAGAATCTCTGTGTGTGTGCTCACTGCTAGGGAGGAAAATGTTCCCTGTACTGTCACATTTCAGGCAATATTGATCTAGGTGGTAGGAGTTTGGGAAAGGGACTGCCTGGATTCTACCCAGCTTGAGACTCTGTTCTGGGATAAGGGGCTCTGTCACTTGCCCTCATTTTTTGATAGCCAGTCACATACTTGACTCAGACAGAGCTTAGGCCTGGAAACCCAAAGAGATGGCTGCCTCAGAGTGAAGGGTCTGGATGGACCCTGCTCAGCCAACTAAGCAGAATTGATGGGTGGAAGGAAAGGGGTGACACTATGGGAGAGTGACTCTTGGAGGAGCATAGGCAGGTGACACCAGGGAACAGGTGCCTTTTTGTCTGGGGGCAGGGGACAAACCTGGAAGTTAAAATGCTTCCTTCTCTCAACATACCCTACAGAGAAAGCAGGTTTACTCCACTACAGTAAACAAGCTGTCAGACTCCACAGCAGCCTTCAGCTTTGGAGGACCAGGGCCTTGCTGGGTGTCACCTGTCGTCTATCTATCTTGCTATCCAGCATCTATCACTCTCTTTCTCAGCTCCTGTTTCTACCAGATCTGCACAGATACCAATACTCTGCTCTTTGCCTTTTCTGACCTTACCTACAGGTTCCCTCCGTAAGGACATGTGTGCTTGTTGTGGATACTATATGTGTGTGCGATTATGAATGCTGGGCTTCCACCTCTCAATCAAGGTCTGCATACGAAAGGATGTGTGTGCCGTTTGGTATAAATCTATGTACAGTGTATCTGTGTGTGCCCAGTATATGTTTTCATGTATACTGCATAAGTATTTGTGTGTGGCTAGGGCAGTTTTTATGTACCTAGTTCTGCAAAGAGTGCCTTATTAGAATGTCTCCAATACACCCACAGGATGCTGTGTGCACACAACCTTTCTGTTCAGTGGACATGTATCTGTGGGTCTTGTTTCTGGTGTGGACATGCATGGATTCCCTTGTCAGTCCACAGGTATGACTGCCAGGCTGCCCACCCCTAACTGGCCTTCCTATCCCTTTAAGAAATGGGCATTCATTGACTGGAGGGCAGAGGGTGTTGGGCTCTTTGGCTTTCCCAGTCTACCCTTTACACTGACACGCTGGAGATATTATGGTTGATTTGGCCTCTGCCCCTTTAAACATTGGAGTGAGAGAAAAGAGGCCCCTTTCTGTCCATATCTCTGCCTTTTACAGGCTGACTGCCGAGATTCTCTTTCTGGGTCCCTCAAAGCCATGGCCAAAGCAGTCAATGTCCAATGGACACTCAGGCAGAGCTGGAGGACAAGGCTGGGCTGAAGCTCGGCTTGCAGAAAAGCCATCTCAGCTGCTGTGTGCAGCCCCCACCTCCTGGGAACATTGCAGATTGTGCCTGGGCCAGGGCTGTGTGTGCACTGGTGTGTCTGCTCTTGCGTGGGCCTTATGGGCCTGGGTCAGGCCAGATAAGCACACCTACGTGTTAACCATGGGTCCCCTCTGACTGCTCAGCAGCTGTGGACTGGTTTGTCTCCTGGTGTACCAGGATGTTCACACCCACCCTGTGCACACCTCCACTTGATGCACAACTCACTTCTGCCCAGTGCCCCAGAAGGTGCGCTCTGGCTCAGAGCCTTCCCATGTCTTAGGCCTCTTTGTACCTGGGCCACCTACTCTAGGGTGTGAGGAGCTTGAGGAATAACAGCCAATTTGGCGATATTCTCTTCATTCCTGCCTCCCTCAAAGAAAGACAATGGCAATCCAGGATTTGCGTGGGAAACCTGAATGGGCGGAATGGGGTGTGAAATTGGGAAAACCAGTATCAAAGTCCTTGACCCCTAAAAGCCACCTGTCTGGGGAAAGATAAGCCAATCTGTCCTTTCTGGCCTGTTAACCCCCTCCCACCTCAGCCCTCCTTCCCTCCCTGCCCCTAACCCTGGCCCTGATCTCCCATCCAGCCTCTCTTTTTGCCCTCCTCGAATTCTGTGGAATCGACTGCTCAGTGCCAGCATGGTTGATTATCCATGGCGAGACTTACAACTGGTTAAAATGAAATGACCCAGAAGCTGCCACAGAGTGGGGCAGAGATGCCGATCAATAGTGGGCCTGGAAGCACATGAGCTTGGCCCGTCCTGGCTGGGATCGGGGTGCAGTTGGTGGAACCAGCCAGGGGTGGCTGACTTTGGGTGTGGGGCTGGCTCCAGTGAAGAGCTGGAATAGCCAGGCCCAGGCCTAGGGTGCTGAGTGGGATGGACCTTGAATCCTGGTGTAGGCTGTGGTGGTAGAGTAGCCCCCCCCAGCATCTTCTGAAGGAGAATGGGACAGCCTGATACATTCTGGACCCAGCTCATCGCCTGGGTCACCGGAGCTCTCAGCTTGGTCCCAGGCTTGTGGCACATCAGGTGCACCCTGCCTCCCCAAGCAGGGGGTGTCCCAGTCTCTTCTCCCTCTCCCCATCTTCCTCTGCCTCCGTGGCCCTCTCGGTCCCTGCCTAGGCCTTTGTGTGGCTGTCACCTGGAGCACTGGCTGCTGCCTCAAGGGCTTTCCTGGGCCCTCCCCCTGTCCCCACCACCCCCAGGCATACGGGCTGAGATGCCTGGCCCCCGCCGGGATGCTCAGCCCCGGGCCCTAGCGCTCAGGCCCCTCAGCTTCCCACCAGCCGGGCCCTTTCCTGTCCCAGCTGGGCTGAGCCTCCCCCGCCCCCATGTGCTGGCCGTGGTGGCAGTCTGGCCTGAGGGAGGGCGAGGGAGAGAGAGGGAGTCAGGGAGGAGGGGAGCAGTACTAGCCCGGCTCTGATTTCTCCGGTCAGCTGAGCACAACTTTCCATTCGAGTGTATTCATGCAGCGGCTGATTGAGCTCCGCTGTGCGGGTGGGGCTCTGCGAGAGGGGGCAGGCACAGCCAGGCTGACAGAGGCTACACCACACACACACACACACACACACACACACACACACACACACACACTCTCTCTCTCTCTCTCTCTCTCTCTCCCTACCTCTTTCTCTCTCTCTCAATTCATCTACATAAATATACCCTCAACTCACATGTTATATACACAGCTCATCTTCAAGCCATATCATCATAAACACTGTATAGCCCTTTCTCTCACACACCCACATGCCCCCAGAGTAGTTTCCCAACACCCATAGACTTCCTTCCCTACAAAACATAAAGCCTGCCTTTCTGATTTACCCTTTACAGATTCCACACTGATCCTCAGGCACAAACACAAGAATCCTTCATCCTCCTTCTCCCCTGCAGGCACACTCATTTGGATGCATACACTCCAAACCTGCACAGATGCACACACAACATGCCCAATCTCACAATTGCACCCTCCTACAGAGCTATCCAGATTCACACCAATAGAAAGACATATCTGCATAAAACAGCATTAGCACCAATAAACATTTAATGCACAGCCTGTTATACACAGTGGGTTGGGACTCACCAAAAGTTCACACACAAGATAAGCAACAAATTCAGAGAACACAGCCACCACACATTCACCAAGACAAACAGAGGACATGCAGAGGAAAAATAAACCTCCAGACACAAATACATACCTATGAGCCAGCCCAAATTCATAATAGAAATACCTCCCAGAGGCACCTCAACCTCCAAACCAGGTAGCCTCACTCTAGGCACTTAGAGGCTGCCTGTTTGCCCAATCTCACCCACTCCCAGAACACACATTCACATACACATGAAGCTAAGAAGACAGGTAGGGAACTAGTTCAGCACCCTCAGAGAAACATGCCTACTCTTGGGAGTGGACAGGTCAACAGAGGCCTTCATTTTATAATCCACTACCAAATGCCCAGGGTAGGCTGTTTTGCAGAGTAGGAAGAGAAGGGATCATAAAGAAGAGGGAGAGGTATTACAGAGTGGAGAGAGAAGCAAAAGGAGAAGAGGAAAAGGAGAGAGGGGAAGCAAAAAGTGAGGAGGGAGGAAGGGAGGGAGGGGGAGAGAGAGAGAGAAGAGGAGAGGAAAGAAGGGACAGGAGCAGGAAGGATTAGAAAGAAAATGGGTAGCAGCTGCTTCCCAAGCTCTTCCCAGGAAGAGGGGCCACTGTAGCATGGAACAATTCAGTGTCCAAGAAAACGCCTACTGGAGCACACTGCCTTGTGGCTGCTGGACCTGGGAAGTGAACTGAGTACTGCAAGTGTGCAGCCTGGGGCCCCAAAGGGCCGGTTCTCCCTGTGGGCTGGGGAGCCCAGGCAGCTTCCTCTGCCCAGAATAGGCTCACCCAAGAGGCACACCTTCACACGCCACCCCTCCCTGCATTCGGTAGCAGCCTCTCCCCTCACACTACACATGCTGCTCAGTTCCCATCCTATTTCCCCTGCCTCATATATCTCTATTCGGGCGACACTCGCAGCCATCCCCTGCACACACACACACACACACACACACACACACACCTCTGCCTCCTACAGTGTGCACTGGCACACCACCCCCTTCTGCACAGGGATGAGCTCCCCCACAGCACATCTCCACTCCTGGGAATGATTCCCTACTTTCTTTTTTTGGTGGCTTGACCTGGATGTTATAACACCGATCCAACCAACTGAGCTAACCGGCCAGCTCCCTGACTCCCCACTCTTTACGAAGAAGCCCAGGACTGTCACCCGTTTATACACATACTCTTTCTAGCAAAGAAGAGGGTCTTAACCTTCAGGAGTCCAACCCTTCCGACCCGAGGGACTGGCAAGAAAGGAAAGCACGGGCAAGTCATAGACGCGTGTCTCCTCAGGCTGTGCCTTCACCCCGGCACCTCCAGGCTGCTCATGGCGGGACTCTGGGACGAGACCCTTTCTGTGCGTGGGTGGAGGAGCTACAGACCAGGCAAGCACAGGCTGTTCTCCCCTGGGAAAATAATGGGGCTTGGGGCAAGGGGCGAGCTCCCTGGGAGCTTCTCAGATCCCTGGAGGTGAAAGCAGAAAGAGTGTGTGCGGCCCAGGAACCTAAACGGAAGATCCGCGGGGCGAGGCACGGCCCAGAGGTGAGCGGCGCACGGCGGGGCGTGTGGGGGGCAGTCCTCTGGGGCGGGGGTCTGGGAAGACGCGACGCGGCTCTGTGGGTGTGTGCTCCCCTGGATCCCCGCTCCGCCTCCCGGCCTACGCGGCGCGCTCTCGCTGGGCCTTTGTCCCCCCTTCTCTGGCTCGGACTCTGTCTTTCGTCTTTCAGGCCGCTGGGAGGCGCTGTGGCCGAAGCCCCGGCCTCTCCCGGCCAGACGCGGTGGTCCTCCCGCCGCGCCGCCTCTCCGTGCTCCGGGTCCCCGCCGTGCTGGGCCACCCCAGGCGGTGGCCGGGCCTGTGGTTGGGGGCGGTCTGGAGCCTTTCCAGGTCGGCACTGGCTTTAGTTTGTTGGATTTTGAGTTGAGTATTTACCATCATAATTAATTTGCGACCATTATGGAACGGAAATTCTTAGCAAGGCCCCTAATGACTGACCGCGCTGCTAATTATGGGCGTGCGCGCCTCTGGCTCCGCAGCTCCGGACGGGTGCCGCCGCCTCCTGCCTGCCCCACCTCGTCCCGGACGCACAGGCGCGGGCCGGGCAGGCCACACTGGGAAGGACAGAGCATGGACAGACACGTATGCCCGCACATGCGGGTGCATGAAATCCAGGCTCCGGCCACCACTGCCTTTACCCCATGAATCTGAGCTGAAGCGGCTTTGATTACACGGGAAGGGGAACCCGAAGCTCAGAGGGGGCCGTGCCGTGGCCTCTGTCACACAGCCAGCCTCTACCTTCACCCCGCCACACCTGCGCACTCGGTGCCCCTGCAGTCTTCCTCGCCCGCGCGCTCCCGGTAGCTGGGCAAACACTTCTCTGAGATTCTTTGTTGGGAGCGCAAGATGAGGAACCGCGAGGGAAGAAAGAAGGGCGCCTAGGGCGGGGCGCGGCCGGCCCCAAGCTCCGCGCGTCTGGGCGCGCCATCGCTCACGCATCCCGCGCTCGGGCCTTGCAGGGATGCGGCCCCGCCGGGAACGCGCCGCCTGCTGGGACCGGACTGGAGAGCAGCGCCCCGCAAGGGGCTGCGTGCGGGCGTTCCAGGAAGCCCAGAGCAAGAGCGGGGATTTCGGCGGGCTCCCCTCCCAGAGGGGACCGGCTTCCGCTCGAACCACCAGCGCTTCCCATCGGGCTGGGACTCGCGTGTCTTTGGGTGTGAAGTGTGTGAATACATGTGAACTTTGCTGAGTGCGCAGCGAGACTGCTGTGCAGATTCCTGTAAGATGCAAGAGAAACATCTACCTCGTGCGGGTGACGGGTCTACCTACAGATGCCCCTGGGGGCTTGTGTGATGTGTGCTCGTGGGTATGAAGTATCCGACTTAGTCCAAAAATATCAACTAAGTTCTCCAAGAACTGAGGGGAGAGGGACAAGCACAATTTAGCAGTGCCCTCAAGTTGTTCACAGTCCAGTGGGAGGCACAGTCGAAATCGTCAGGTAAAACAAACAACAAACAAATCCCGTGGAGTTGCACCGAGTGTTTCCGGGAATAGCAACTTCGCGATCAATTGCGACTTTGGCAGTGGGGACAGGAAAGGCTGCTCAGAAGAGATGGTGTTGACCCAGAAAGATGAATCGGATGGAGTGGAGGGGATTCCAGGCGTGGAGGAGGTGCGTGTTTCAGAGGGCAGCGGTGGATGAGACTAGCCCCTGGTGGGGCCCATGGGGGGTTGAGTCTGAGACAAAGGTGAGGGGGGTAGCTACAAGGTCATGCAAGTTGTGTGGCCTTGATACCAAGGGCACTGGGGAGCCAAGTAAGACTTTATAAACGCCTAAGTGGTTATATGCAAATCTCTGCTTAGGAACTGTGGCTGGAGGGAATGAGGCTGTACACAGGAAGGCCCTTTGGAGGCCAGTCCGATGGGCAGGCAAGAAGTGAAGAGGGCCTGAGCTAAGGCGACAGAACTGGTTACAGACATTTTCAAGGAGGAATGGCGAGGACTGGATGACCAGTTGGAGGCCTCTGGGCTCCCTGATGACCCGATTTCGGTGCTTGTCCCCTTTTCATAGATCTGTGGCTCGGTCCTAGATCCCACCCTCTGACTTCAGTTCCTCCAGAAGCATCGTGACTTTCTGCTTCGCACGCGCCCGCACGATCTCACACGTGCTCTTTGGATGGGTCTGTCGGGGGACCCCGTGAGCCAATCAGACTCGTGCACTTTGTTCTGAAGTCTTCCCTTAGCCAGAATGGGAGTCCGGTCGGGCCTGGTCTCCCATACCCACCCATTTCTGTCTTAGTTCCACTGCTTAGCACCATCCTCTCTGAGGGGGCGCTGGGGTGAAGGATGGGGAAAGCTTCAGTCAGTCCCAAGCCCCGAGTCCTGGTGGGTCCTCCAGGAGTAGTTGGGGTGACCCAAAGAGACCAGCACCCTAGGTGAGTGGGAGCGTGGCCTGCACGAAGAGTCCCCGAGGGTCAGAGGTGGAGCAGGGCACCGAGGACGTGCGCCTCTCAGCTCCCCCGGAGAGTCCTGCTCTGGGCGCGGGCTCTGCGCATCTTCTGCTCGCGCCATCTCCTGCAAACCGTTTCTGCGCTGCCTCCTTGCCGCGGGCAGGGGACACGACAGTCCAGTGCGGGAATCTGCCGTTGGAGCCATTAGGACACTCAGGAAGCTTTCCAGGAGGCGGCAGCGCTTCCACGAGGAGGCGGCGTTGGCTTCGGAGCCGCCAGGCAGCTTGGCAATCTCGTTATTGGACAAACGAGGGTTTGGAGACCCAGAGAAATGGAGTGGGTCGATCAGACTCGTTTTTTTGGCTTCTAGTCCTGTGATCCTTCCACCGCACCTCTCGGCCTCGCACACCTACTCCTCGAAAACCTGAAGTGCACATGTGCCCGGGGCATGTCTGTGCCCGTGGGTGTCTGTGTGCGTGGCCTTGTCTACCAGTGTGTGTGCGGTGTGTGTGACGGGTGTCGGGGAGCAGGACAGAGCAGCCTCAGCTTGCAGACCTGCTCTCAGGTCCTAGCCTGAGCGGTGAGTGGCAGCGGATAGAGGTATGCGGGGAAGCATGGAGGCGAACCACTGCTCTGTTCCAGCAGAACAGTCCCATACGTGGTCCCCGCATGCCGAGCGAGCAGGAAGGAAGGAGAATGGATCCGTTTTCCTGGGGGTGGGAGGGTCAGGGGAGACGCAAAGGAGGGGAGCGGGTCAGAGCAGCTGGATTCCATGATGCCCTCGAGAAATTTCCAGACACTAGTTTAGGAACTTCTAGGAGCTGGAGATCCGGGGAAACTCCTTTTCCGTGTCCGGGGACTCCAAAAGCCTGGCCGCGGCACCCAGCCCTCGATCTCGCTGTTCCGCTGCCGGACGCCCCCCTGCTCTGGCTTTAGCGCACCCAAGCGACAAGTAAAGCAGGTCGCAGGAGGGCGGCAGCGCTCTCTCTGGAACCATTGGCAGGTGTTTGCTGCCACCTCGCGGCGCTAGCGCAGCCTCCCAGCCCTCTGCGCCGCGGGTTTTGCCTCGCATGCGAGTTGCCCTGGGCCCTCGTCCTCCCGCCCCGTTTTCTCCTGCTGGGCCTTTCGCAGCACCTCTTTCCCCGGGGATAGTATGTTTCTACTCTTAAAGAGGTCTATGATGGACCAAGCCCTGGTTTAGACCAAAGCCCACCGTTTTGCGTCTGTAGGACCCTGCACCCCGGCCTGTGGGATTTGGGTTCACTTTTCCAGCTCCGTCCTCTTGCTTTACTATTTGATCGCGTAGCTGCCCCCCTGGACGTGTACTACGTGTCTCATGCCCAGACTTCATTTCTCCCGCACTCTTAACTTCCTCTCCTGCAGATGCCTCCAGGTCTCCTGCAGAGGCAGAGTGGGGCTCTCCTCCACGATGATAATCTGTGTCGCTGGGAGCCACGCAGACCTAGCACCTACTCACCCTCTCCACTTGCTGAGCGTCTGCCGTGTGCCAGGAGCTGTGTTACACATCCGGGACGGCGAACGGCAATGCAGACCCTGCCTCTGCGATCATGGTTTATTGGAAGCAAAGACATGCAACACATAAATTATAATTTAAATGCCATATGGAAGTATGAACAAAGAGGGAGCCCAACGGAGGGCATTTGAAGCAGATCTTGATGGCTAAGTATGAGTTTTCCAGGATAGTAGGAAGAGAAGGACTATCAAGGGCCTGGGAAGAGCATGTCCAGAGACACTCATATGAGAGGGCACTGGGTACTGAGAGGGACAGCTGTTTTCTAGGGGTGCCCCATGGTGTAATGGTGAGGACGTTGATTGCCTCACTCTGGATGGTATAGCCAGCTCTGGCCAACGTATTGAGTAGGATCATAAAATGTCAGAGGTGAAAGTGACCTTTGGAATCCCTTCTTTCCTCATTTAAATAATAAGGAAACTGTGATGTGGAATGGCTAACTCTCTGGCCTTACATATACAGCTAGTTAGGTGGCCCATAACTCTATATAGAGTCCAAAGTAGTGTACTAGGGAGGCTGGCTCCGATGCCAGCTGATCTGGAGAGGGAGCCTGGGGGTGGTAGGGAGGGGGTGGGAGGAGCCATCACTAGCTCTTTTTCTTTCCTCAACTACAGTTTTGCTTGCCTTGTTCTCTCTTATGCAGTGTAAATACTGATCCTCACTCTCTTCTCTACAAATTCAAAATTCAAAAAGTTTTGGGTTTTGTCTGTTTGTTTGGTATGTTTGCTGCCAAAACTATTTGGCAGCAAAACCTGACCTAAACTGTATGAAGCTATTTATAATCTTTATTTATCCTACTCGGCATAAATATCAGATGTTCACTGCAGAAACATATTAATGTGTTTGATTACTGGTACTGCTCCAGACCCACTAGGGTGGTATTATATAATATATATTATGTGTTACCATTATATGTACCTTCCTGAAATCTCCAAAATTCTGAATTCTCAAAGGTTTTGGGAAAGGGATTGTGGTCTATTGGATTGAGCTTATATTGTCTGAAGATAAAGAGGTTCATGGTGGGAGAGGAAGTGGGAGAGAGTTGGAATTTAAATAATGTAAGTTGGAAAAAACATGAAGGGTAAAGTCTACAGAAAGGGTAGATCAAGTTGGCTGTGGGGCAGGGTTACAGAGCCAGCTCAGCAGGATGGTGGCATCCTGAAGGACCTCAGGGGCTAGGGTCTTGGTTTCTACACAAGCTAGAGAAGGCAGAGAAATCCTGGCTCCTGGCAGTAGGGGTGAGAGAAGGAGCTTTTACCCTCTAGGACAATTTATCTTTCTGGATGTCTTCCTGCCATCCAAATTGGCTGGAAGACTTGCCCAGGCCCCTGTCTCCAAACACTCTTTTTTCTCTCTGACACACCCAAGCCCAGGTTAGCTTTCTGCAGTACATCTCATGGCAAGCTGGGCTGGCTGACAACCAAGCCAAGTTAATCCAGCACAAACTGAGGGACATCACATTAAGTTCTGGGTTATTTCCAAGGAGAGAAGAGATCCGTGGGAGGCTTCCCAGGCTTTCTGTAGTCATCTGTGCCTATCTCCAGCTGCAGGGCTCCTCCCTTGGTCAGCATGCAGGGTCCTGGGCTATGTTTGGACCTGATGAGCTGCCTGGTCCTGAGGGTGAACCTCCACATGGTCCTCAGACCCCATGAGCATGGGCTCCATCCTGCCTGCCCTTCTGTGACTGGGAGCCAGAGTATCTAGACACGTGGAGAATAAGCCTCCTTTACCGGGGTGCCAGCTGTGAAGCTCGGTGCTGGCAAAAGCAGAGAGTGGGCTGGGCAGGGAGGTGAGCAGGGATGAAGGCCTGGAACTAGTCTAGGTCTTTCTTCTTCTCATCCTCATCCAAAGACTTTAGGTCTGAGGCTCATACTTGCTGCCTCGGTCAAGGCCCTTTGGGGACATCCTTAATGAGCTTTGGCCAGGGGACCCTACCTCCCCAACAACAACAGCAAAAAAAGCAATGTATTAATTTATTTTTATGGTGGTTGTGGCTGGTTGGTATGGGTATCTGAACCCTTGACCTGGGTGTTATAACACCACGCTCTAACCAGCTAACCTAACCCACCAGCCCAACAGAAGAAATTTAAAATTTCCTTTTTTGTTACTCAAGTGAGCTCTAGAACTCTTCCTCCTAAGTGGGGAGGGATTAGAAGGATGGAAGTGGAGAAGGAGATATTCAAAGCCTGGAAAGGTTTTATTTTTGTTTTTATCAATTGTGAAATACACATAACAAGTTCATCATTTTAACCATTTAATAGTTCAGTGGCATTTAGTACATTCACAGTGCTGTGAACTATCACCACTATCTTGTTCCAGAATATTTTTATCATTCCCAAAGGAAACCCATACCTATTACACAGTCACTCCCCATGGCCCCATTCTCCCCTCCCCCAGCCCCTGGCAACCACTAATCTGCTTTCTGTCTCGATAGATTTGCTTATTCTGGATATTTCATATAAATGGAATCATACTAAAGTATATGTGACCTTTCGTGTCTGGCTTCTTTCACTTAGCATAGTGTCTTCAAGGTTCATCCATTTGTAGCATGTATTGTACATTATTCCTTTTTATGGCTGAATAATATCCCATTATAAGGATATTCCACATTTTGTTTATCCATTTATCTGTTGAAAAGGGGAGTGTTTTGCCCCTTCCCAGGGGAAGATTGAGGTAAAGGGGAGGAAGTTCTGGATCCGATGCAATGGACCATTCAAGCCTGCCAGTGACTCTATTTGGGCTGTAGAAGGAAAAGTCACGTGGGCTGGGGATACTTGGCTGTTGGAGTTTTCAGATCTTTCCCTATTACACACACACACCCTGTACACCCTGTTATTTCCCAACAAGTTCATTCTATTCTGAGCCTGGATGAAAAAGAGGAGAGATAGGGCTGGCAGGCACCTAGGACAGGAGTCAAGGGGATCTGGGGGCATTTGGAGCCAGGGGTAATGGTGGTCACAAAGTCTCACCTGGACATTGGGAAGACTCCTGGGTGGCCTGAGAGGAGGGCTTGGCACAGAGCAGCTGGGGGAGCGGAGTGTCCCCTTTCTTCCCTGTGAGTGTCCCCGCCCCTGCTCTCTTAGTCCTGCTGCTGCTTCTTTTCACTGCTGAGCCTAGAGAAAGATGCAGCCTTCACCATCTGTGGAAGGAAGGGGCTTGGTTCAAGCAGCTTCAATGTTGAAAAACAAAAAGGGTCCCTTTCAAGAAAGTCTGTAATTCGGCAGAGATTAGATCTCTGGCTAAACTGCTCACTCGATATCTTGGGTGGGACTAGCTCCCATTTTTCGTGGCTGTTCTTGCCCAGAGTGAGACTCTCCCCTTGCTGCCAGAATTCACCCTCTCTCCAGACCCAGAGAAGCACCTGACTGCACCCCTCCACGTCAGTCAGGTGGCGACAGCCAGGTGCCCCTCATCTCACCCTTGGATGCCCTGGGGGAATCCATGTCTGCGATAAAGCCAGAGGTAAGTGCCTAAAATTTTAAACCTTTACATGAGAGAGACAGCCCCAAAGGGAGGAAGTAAAGGAACCATTATTGAATGTTCCCAGGCACCAGGCAGTGTCCTAGATTCTTGCACCCATCTTACTTTTTTTCATCCTCACAGCATCCCGGGAGATCAGGACTTTGATCCCCATTTTACACTTGAGGAAATTGAGGGCCTGAGAGGATTGTAGGATGATTTTTAGTCCTCTCCTCATGCTGAAGTCACCTGCTCTATGGTAAGGAGTCCCATCATGAGCTCTCCCCTCTTCCTTCTTCCAGGAAGGTGGTGAGACTGGAACCCTGGTTGTGTGTGTGTGTGTGTGGTGAGCGTGGCTCCCTTGAAGGGAGTGGCTGGGGCCCTGAGCACTGGGGGATGATCCAGGAAGTCCTGGCTTGAGGATCACCCTGTGGAGCTCCTTTCCCCATGACTCCATCAGAGAAAGATAGAATGGGACACATCCCCTTGTCCCTTCAGATAAGGCTGCTCCCTCCCCAGTAGGGCTCACCTTCTTCTGCAGCTCTTTATTTCTTCCTTCCACCTCTATGAGAACCTCAGCTGTGTTGTTTTGACATTTATTTAAAGTATTACAATACTAGAAACCTGTAGGAAGGAGAATCTGGATGTGCACTCCCCTGGAACATCTGGGCTCCTGAGTCACAGGAGAATAGCTTAGAGACAGGGTGGGGATGGTAACATGAGCTGGAAAGAATGACTCAGAGATACCTGAGTCATCCTGACCTGTCCAGAAGCAGAGGAAACAGGAACCCTTCAGGTGGGCCAAAGGAGAGCTGGGATTTTCAAGAACAGGTTGAGAATCCTTTATGCAAAATGTTTAGAACCAGAAGTATTTCAGATTTCAGATGATTTTGTATTTGGGAATACTTGCATTATATACTTACTGGTTGAGCATCCTAAATCTGAAAATCCAAAATCTGAAATGCTTCAACAAGCATTTCCTTTGCACATCATGTTGGTGCTCAAAAAGTTTCATATTTTGGAGCATTTCAGATCTTGGATTTTCGAATTTGGGATGCTCTACCCATAGCAGAAGGAAAGACTCAACTTAGGCTGTGGGAGGAGTTCCAGTGCACTGCAAAAAGTGCCAGACAAACATGGTTCCCTCACTGAGATACCTTGGCTACCAGAGAGTCCAAAACCACTTTCTCTCTAGCTATGCAGTCATTTTGGTGCATGGCTTATTTCCCCTGCTAGACCAGGGGCAGGGCTGTGTTGCATGCACCTTTGTACTGCTTACAGCACCTAACACAGAGCCTGGCACATAGTTGTGGAATTGATGAGTGAGTAAATGAATAAGTGCTGGCTCTGAACCATAGGTGAAGGAACCAGGCATTACCAGCCTGCCACAGAATATGCTTAGAGAAATCAATAGGTGACCCAGATGGGATTTGTCAAGCCTGGGGCCATAGAGATCCCCTAAAAGGAGAGAGGTGAGGAGTGACTAAGCAGATTGGGATAGCTTGGAGCCAACAGGAGGACTCTGGGGTAAGATGTAAGGGTGGCAGCCAGGGAGCTTACAAGGAGGAGGTACCAGCTGGCAAGGGAACCCCTGGAAGAACAGCTGAAGAAGGCAGTGTAAGTGCATGTGGTGGGGGATCCAGGAAGGAGGGTGGTCCTGGACATCACACTGAAGCTCCTGGAATTAAACCTCAGAACATCCTTGCTTGGGGTCAGTTTGGACACCAGTACTGAAAGTTCTTCCCTGGTGCTATCTCCACCCATTGTATTTGACAAACTTTAGAGTAACCCTCTTATCTCTCCCTGCTTTATTGAATTTACAAGTCAATCATTTGAACACAAGTTTCACATCAATTTATCTTATTGTAAAAATAGGAGACACATATGTGATCAAATTGACCTTCCCATTTTCTCCATGTAGACATGTGGGCTGAGCTGGTTTTGCATGGTAATTTCTGATTAATGAGTGTGCCCCAGAATACTAGGGGAGGTATGGATTTGATGATGAAAAACAACAAAAAGAACTTACTGTGTCTTGTGCATTAGGGCAAAACCACCATGTATCCATATACTTCAGTGGCAGGCAAACCCATTCCCATCAAATGAACCAAGAATTGGAAACAGTAATTTCTTTTTAATTTAATTTAATTTATATTTATTTTTGTGGGGAACAGTGTGTTATTTCAATACATGCATATCCTGCTCAATGATTCCTTTAGGGTAGATAGCATAGTTTTGTCCCCATTAGTTCACCCCTCATCTTCCCCTCCACCCCTGCCCTGACTCTGGAACCAGTAATTTTTGTAGGTCCATGTCTCTCTGTAAAAGGTCCCCACACATGTGCCACAGGCCAAATTACCACCCTAATATATGCTTAATTTGATTTTAGGAAAAGAATAAGCATATTCCTGGCTTGTTTGTGTTTGCAGCTCACGTGTCAACACTCTTTTCAAAGAGTTGCTGATCCACAGAGGTCAGAAAGATGTCAGAGCAGGAGGCCTGGGTTTGAATCCCTGTTCTTCCATGTAATAGCGCTGCAATATTGAGCTTTCTGTCTGATTTCCTCATCTGTAAAATGGGTATAATAGCACATATCTTGCCAGGGTTGATGGAACATTAATGAGAAAATGTATGTTTCTGGCCCCTGGTATACAGTAGGTGCTCAGTAACTGCCTATAGAGAGGACCCAGTTGTGCTGGTGGAAGCTCTGAAGTGGGATGAGGGTGGCTGGGACTGGGGTGGAGCAAGTGAGTAGGCAACTGGGACGGTCTGTCTCCTGCCCATGGGCTCCTCCTGCCCAGCCGCATGGCAGGTTCTGGGCCCTGCTGAGCCCCTGACTTTGGGCCAGTTCTACCTCCTCTCCTCCATCCCATTTCAGGGTCCTTCACCTCCCCTGCAGGCAGCTGGCACCACACCGAGCCTACCAAACATTGATTCTCTGCTGCTGTGTGATAGGGAAGACCAAAGTGATGGGCTTTGCAGACTTGTGGTGGACGTGGTCCGGGTGGGTCTCCACTTCAGAATCCCCTCTCATCCCTGCTCATTTGAGTCCCTTCCTTGGTTGCTTCCTTGCATTTTTTCTGATTTCCAATGGCTAAGGGCAGGGTGCGGTGCCTGCCCCATGCCCATTGTACTACCTTTGCCCTTCTGCACCCCAGCACAGCCCTGGCTTTCTCACTCCTCTGCTTCCTGCTGCCTTTCCTTTTTACCTGTCTCTCTCCTGCTCACAGGACAGATACTGCCTTGCCCCTGGCTGTTCCAGCAGCCCCTTTTCTAGGTGTCCCTTCCATCATGTCCTGGCCTTTGACTATTGGTTCCCATATTACAGATGAGAATGTGGAGGCAGAGAAACAGGAGAAAGCCCGCCCAAGGCTGAACACCAAAGCGATGTCAGGGCCAAGGCAGGCATTTTCCTGCTGGAGGAAAGGGCACCTGGTAAACCTAGGAGACAGTGAAGAAGGGCCAGTGTCTGGGACCCTGCTAAAGCTTCCCAGCTGTGGCCACGTCCCTTTCATACTTCCAAGGCAATGTTTCCCAAAGCATCTGACCACCAGGGGCCCCTGAGGCTGTTGTCAAATAGTCACAGTCCTAAGCACTTGAACCAGAATCTCCAGGTGCTCAAGGTGATGCTTATAAACAGGCAAGATGGAAAAACACTGCTCAAAGGACTTGCTATTCAAAGTGTAAGTGTTGGGGGGAGGGCGGCAGAGGGGTCCTGGCAGCATTGGCAGCACCTGGAAACTTGACAGAAATGCAGAGTCTTAGGTCCCACCCCAACATGCATTTTAACAATATCCCCAGGTGATGTGTAAGCACCGGGGTGTCTCTGGATTTGCAAATCTTCAAGGTGACATTGTATAGGGGGAAAATTCAGGCCTTGAAGCCTTAGTCATGTTATTTTACTAGTCGGCTCTTGCCTTTCTTCTGTATAAATTGGTGGTAATACTATCTGCCACTGGTTGTGATGGCCAGAGTGGATGGGGAGTTGAAACAATTTCACAAAGTTTAGAAATGACTGCTATCACTGTTGTCTGGCCCTTGCCCTTGGCTGTTGCTCCTTTTACTCTGGCCACTCCAGGACTCCCCATGCTGTCTGTCTTCTCACAGGTGCTGGCCTTCCCACCCTGTCGCAGTGCCCAGGCTGACTGCCTGAAGGTGGGGCTCTTCGGCTCCTGCAGATAAACTCCCGAGGAGGTGGTCAGCATCAGGTGGGTCATCACCTTGGCCATGCCCACCCATCTCTGGCCATGGAAACCAGGTGTCCCCACTACTCAATGGACAGATGCTGCAGGAGAACTGGGAGGACAATCACAGACAGAGCCTCCTTACAAGAGGGACACACTGCCAGGGCCTCAGCCCAGAGTGACTGTGCTGGTCCCTGAAACAGGCCCTATGGAAGATGGTTTGGGTGATGGGCAGGCCTTTTGAGGGTGCCTGGACTGGAGCCAACAGCTGGAACATCGCAGGGGTGAGGAAAGGTGCCTGGAGCTGATGTGCATGAACAGAAGTACTGTTGTGCCACCAGTTAGGGTATTTCCCGATCAGCTGGCCTGACTTACAGATGCAGAATAAGATGAGGCTGCTGCCACCTCCCCAGAGCCCGTGGCATTTCTTGGCTCCAGATGATTCCTCCCTTGTTAAGATTTGTCCAACAGAGCTGGCCCAGGCGGGTGTCTGGGGCTTCTCATTCTGCCCCTGTTACTCTGCATTCATGGTAGCTGTGTGTTCTAGATTTTCCCAGCCTGTCCCCTTCAATATTATACTCTATCCTGTTTGTTCCTGTAAATGTCCTCTTCTGCATCAGATGACATGTCCCATTTTTTTTTCTGCTCAGAAAATAGGATGATTACATTTACATGACTTGGATGAGTTTTATTTTGTGGAAGGCAGAGGCAGAGCATAATTAGTGAGTTTGTCAGACAGTGCTTTCCCACTCATTGTAGATTTCCTATTCTGTCTCTCCCATTGCAAATATTAACCCATCTACACTACTCTACAATAATAATGCACACGTTTTCAGTCAGTGGCTATGAATTATACTGACTTAAGTCCCATTGTACCACCAGCCTAGAATTCCTTCCAGGGAAGGTACTCCACAGTTTTCTGGGGCACAGCCCTGTTTTCTCCCACACAGGTGCTTTCACGGGGCCGCTCCTGAAAAAGGTAGACATTGTCTCCCTGTGCTCTGATTCAAGTAGGCCTCATGGAAAACATTCTTCTCACAATCCCACAAAGATCTATGAAGAGTTTTCTAAAACCATGACTATAAAACCCAGAATCTTAAAGTATGTAAGAAATTTAGCATGTCAGGGACCTCTGCAGTTAGACCACCTGATCTCCACGTGGGGATACTGAGATCCTAGGAGATCCTTACCTGTTCAAACCTTGGAAATGACATCCCAGGCCCACACTGTAGGTTTTCCTTTAGTCCTGGGTCTGGGGGCCTCTGTCATGGCTGCAACTTGCAGAGAGGTGTCTGAAGACTGGGATGCCACTGGATGAGGCCCAGCGAGAGGCCTTGGCTTCCTCATGAGGATCCTTTTCCCTTTTCTAGAAGCACAGGTTGAATTCCCATTTTGGGGCCTGGCAAACTCTTCCTGCAGGGTTTGCTGTTCCTGGCTACTTCCTCTCTTCCTTCCCTTTTCTCGTCTGTCTCCTCTTTCCCCTTCTTCTCCCTTTTCTTGCCCTTCACTCACCTGCCTTTCTTGAGAGCCCTGCCCAGTGCTCCCTCTTTCTAGGATAAGGGTCTGAGTGCCAAGTGTCAGGCCCCTGAAGGAAGAGCCAGCACCCCATGTCCTCTGCCCCCCACATGTCTGGCTCAGCCTGGGCAGAGGCAGCCCCTCCTGCATAGTTCCCCATCCTGAAGACGAGCAGCTGCCACACTAATTGCCACCAGCAGGGGGTCTGGGCTGTGCTCTCCCTCCTCCTGCCGATTAGGAGGCGGCCCAGGGGGGGAGGTTTTCTGGAGCCGAATGAGCTGAGCCAGTGTTGCGCATTATTCCAGGAATTTTAAACACGCGTTAAAGGCTTTGCCATGTCTCACTTCAGTACACATCATGCTCCAGTTACTGCTCAGAACTGCGGGGGCATCAGCCTGGGCAGCACTTATCAATATTTTAACACGAGAAAGGCAAATGATGTTGAAACATTGAACTATATTTCCATCTGTTCAAACTGAAATGGGACAAGCACAGCTTAGGAAATGGAATACCTCCTCCCCGGCTGCCTCGGAAGCGGTGATACCCAGTGGCTTGGCCTTGCCCCTGCCTCAGTTTCTCCTTCGTCTTTCTTCTCACTTGGCCCCCAATCTTCATATTAGACTTTGTGGGCAAAGTCTAAGGAGCTTGATATTAATGAGGTGTTGGATTTGTCAGTAGAGCTGGGGTAGTGGCACCTCAAAGATTCTGCGAGTTATCCCTCTCCTGTTAAAATGTGTCTTCCCCATTGATTGACAGAGAAAATGGGTCAAATGTTATCAGTCCCCTCTGGTGCCAGGGGACATCATCCACATCCCCTGCACTGACCTGGCTCAGTGACTGCAGATTGTCCCTCCTGTAGGAAGACCCAGGATGGATCTTGGATCTAGACATGAAAAGGAATGCACAGACTCTATGCAGGTGTATAACCATTGCATAAATACTGCAAACAAATAAAGCATTTATGGTATACTCCCATTTCCCCTGGAGTAAAACAGAACTTATTGGTGAAAAAGAACCTTGAGAGATATTGACATTCACTTGTCTCGGAGGATCTGAGAAGTTTCTACACTGTAAGCAGGGATGGCTGTTGTGGGCCCTGACCCTCAGATGTTTCAGGGGCCCCTGAGAGAGTCCATGGGGTATCCCCACCAGATGGGCCCCCGAAAGGCCTGAGATGTGTCTTCCCCACTGACTGACAGAGAAAATGGGGTCAAATATGATAGACCTGAGACAGAATTGGGGAATGCTTCTTCCCGTTTCCCCTAACACTGTCTTTTCGCAACTTCTCCCTTTGAGATTATTCAGTTTAATTTGATTGATTTACAGAGAAATAGGGATGGGGTGGGAGAAGCGCAGTGGTAAGAGGTAGGTCCAGAGCCTGCAGCCGCCAGGACTCACCCTGCTAAAGAAGAAGTTGTGGGCTGGCCTCAGATCTTAGGAATTGGGGTATGTACTTTTGTTTCTGACACCAATTGAAGACTAACAAGACATTCTTCACCCTGGACTCTATGCTGACAGCCATGCTCGTAGTAACTTGTCTTCTGGGGAAGGGGTTTTCATAGTGGCAGCTGTAGCAGCAGCAGAGGGTAGAGGCCCATACCTGTCACAGGAGATCATGGGCTGTAAAAGCCAGAGAGAGATGGGTTCCACAGATTTCATCCATCTCTCTGCTTGCAGACAAGGCCACCCACATTCCATGCTGGCTGGAGGAGGAGCAGCTTCCAGAGTCTTCAAAGATGGGCTTTTTTTCTTCAGTTGGCTTTTGTAGTCAGGACAGGAGACAAAGGAGAGGAAATATATAGTATATTTGAACCAAATACTCAAGTGTTAAATGGCTCACAAATAGTTATCTCTGAAAAGAAACCTGACACTCTGTGAGTCAGAGGCCAAAGCTTTTGCTGGCTCTCCTGGAGAAGAGAGTTCTTTGCAGGCATTTGTGCTTGGGTGAGGCTGGTAGGGAGGCAGCAAAGTGCCCAGCTCTGCAGGAATCTAGGAGGCTCCCTGAGTGATATAAAAATGCGGACCTGTTATGTCAATAGAGAAATATAACATGTTTATTTTTATCAAGGAGGGGTGCTTTTTAAGCTCACTGTCTCTGGAAGACTCAGGATTGATGTCACACTGTATGGAAAGACTCAGTGTCTCACCTCTCTCTCCACTGACCATAGAAGGCAGGGCTAGTACAGGGGAGGAGAATGGGGACACTTTGGAAGACTGGCGAAGCAAGCCTAGACAGGGTCACGATGAGCCCAGGTCTAGGAGGGGTCCATGCCCCCTGCCCCCCCCATCCTCACCCACATTGTCCCAGCAAGGAACTAGGCAGAATTCTAAGAAGGGCTGGTAAAGGTAGAAGACACAGGGAATCAGTGTATTGGCTGTGGCCAACATATGTGAGCCTGAGTTGGAAGAAAGCATGAACTAAGATCGAAGCCAAGACCCCTTCTTTCAAAAATAGCACTTAGATATTAGAAAGAGACCAGAAAGTCAAGATCAGGGGAAATCTCCAGTTAAGGGAGCACCAACTCTGCCCCAGGTGCTAACCAAGGTACTTTATGTGGATTATTTCTTACAGAACCTCCAAGATATAATATTATTATTAAACCCTTTTTTTTTTTTTGGCTGGCTAGTACAGGGATCCAAACCTGTGACCTTGACATTACAAGGCTGTGCTCTAACCAACTTAAGATAACCAGTCAGCCCTATTAAACCCATTTGACAAGAAAAAAAATAAGGTTCACAGAGGTTAAGTGACATGCCAAATGAGACATTCAAGGTCACTGAGATAGTAAGTGGCACATTCAGAATTTGAACCTAAATTTGTATACCTCCAAGGCTCATGTTCCTTTTATACCACATGTTGCATGTAGCACCAATGTCAAGGGATAGGGGTGGGGAAAAGTTGCAGACAGAAGGCAGGACAGGACTTCCCGGAGTGCAGAGCAAGGGAACATCTGGTGCAAGAATACTGTGTCTGCAAGCTTACTGAGATGTGGCTGGTCCACAGCCTGTTGAATCTGGAAGCGCAGAAAAAATGGTCTTTTAGAACAGGAGCCAGAAGTCAGAGGGATCCCTAAGAGGGCAAAGACAGCTGCAGAGTGAGTGCAGGTTATCCTGAGACAGAAGGTGCAGGCGCAGAGCCCAAACCCAAAGACCCTGGTACAGATGTGGCTGGTGGGCCAGCAGCATTCCTGGGGCTCAGTGTGAGGATACATGGTGGGGGTGGGGGAAAAGTTTCCTTCCTTCATGAGACAGGCTAATGCTACTGAAATGCCACACTATTTACAGTGAAGAGACTGAACAAATGCAAAGATCCCTTAGACTACGACTCTGCAGAGCCTTATCCCGGCTGTAGCAGAGCCCCCCCTTTTTTGTGTGCTCTGTCCACTGTAGACATATCCCATGACTGATAGGATCCTAGGTCAGAAGGTAGTAAGGGAGACCAGGATCCATCCAGCAATGCTATGTGCAGAAATGACAGAGAAAACAGGACCTAGAGTTTAGAGAGCAGGTGGGTGGGGTTCTTTTGATGTCTCAGAGGGGAGATCACAGGATTTCCTCAGAAAGCCGAGTTCACAGTGTAGATGCAAGTGGAAGTGAACACAAGAAGATTCTTGATCATGAGGCTGGGCCTGTGAGAACCCCAGGGAAGCTGCCCAGACTGGAGAGTAAGTTGTTCAGAAATCAGAAGGTCATTCAGGATTGAACGCATCACCAGAATCAAGGTCATATGGCAGTCCCCTTAGCAGGTGGGTTTGGCCCACTCTTCAGCTTCACCACTAACATCATCAGACCGTTTTTCTGTAGGCAGGAGAGTTACAGGGCTGAGAAAAGTGTTTCAGAACTCAAAAATACATCTGGCTCCAAAATATGAAAGAAAATAAAAATCACAATTAAAACATATTTTGTTCATATGTCCAAAGTTGTTAATTTAATATTTGTAAAAGATTTGAAATCAAATTGTAAGCTAGGCTCTCACACTCCCCAAGATTTCCCAAATATGCTTCGTGGTTGAGATATCAAAGCCAAATATAAATGAAATGTGTCAAGATTCTGTAGACAGAAATTTTAAGCAGGAAACCTAACGTGGGTGTGGTAACATTTTAGTATGTTTGATATGCAGCCTATGAAGCTCTTCAAATGGGCCTGAAGGAGACTCAGCTTATGCCAGTCAATTGGACAGTGTTCACTGAGCACCTGCTATGCACTAAGCATTGTTCTAGAAACTTGGGTGACATCAATGGGCAAAAACAAAGATCTGTGTCTTCGTGTTGAGAAAGATGGATAGAGAACAAGAAACACAGTAAATGAGTAAAACATGCAGTATGCTTGAAGGTAACAAGGAGTGATAAAAAGTAGGTCAAGGTAAGGGTATGAGGAAGGTTGGGGTGGGGGCAGGTTGTGACAAAAACAGGATCATCAGCTTAGGTCTCAGTGAGAAAATGAGATGTGAGCAGACTCAAAGGGAGCCAAGTAAGTATCTGGAAGAAATGTGTTCCAAGAAGACAGAACAGCTACAGCTGAGGCCCGAAGGCATCCCTGCTGCGTGTGAGGGACAGGAAGGAGGCCAGCATGACTTCAGGGGAGAGGCAGTCACAGAAGTGGTGCTGGGTCAGAGGGCAGGTCCTACAAGGCTGTATAGGCCACTGTAAAGAACTAGCGTGCACTCGAGGGAGATGGGAGCCCTAGGGGGTTCCGAGCCTCCTAGCAGCTGCCGTTCGCAGGGACTGGGAAGGCTGGGGTGAAGCATGTGTGGGGTGTGGGTGGGGAGCAATCAGGCGTTCAGTGTGGCCATGTTGAGTATGAGCGTCTGTGAAACAAGCAGGTAGACAGGTCCAGTGGGCAGTCGGACATACATGAGCTGGAGTTCAGGAGAGGTCTGTGTGGGCTGGAGTTGTTGGTATATTAAATATAGATGGCTTTCAAAGCCATGGGGTGGGATGACCTCACTAAGGAACAGGGCAGATGGAGAAAAGGAAAGGAATGAGGACGGAGCCCTGAGCACTACAAATGTTATAGGTCAGGGAGAAGAGGAAGAACCAGCCAAAGAAGCCAGGAGTGACCAGGGATACCAAAGAGGAAAACCGAGAAAGGGTCATCCTAGAAGTCAAAGGAGTGCCTCGAGGAAGAGGGCTACCATGATGATGGAAAGGTAAAACACATGCAGAGTTTAACAGAGCTTGGCACAGAGGAAGAACTCAGCAAACGACAGATACTTGAATTATTGTATGCACCGTATTGAGTGAGTGCTAGGGGAGAGGAGGAAGGTGGAAGGCCAGGCAGAGAAATGAGCTCTGTTAATCAGACCATCATCACTGAGAACCTACAATCACTTGGAATCTAATGGAGGGGACCCTTGCTTAGCAATCCCCAGATTAAGAACAGTTTAGCAATTCTCCCTTTCTCGTCAGCCCTGAGGAAAGGGCCCCAGGTTTAGGGTGGGGGCCTTCCTACTCCTCTCCAACCCCCTGCCATTCCTCACTGTGGGGAATCTGCAAACAGGACACAATCTGCTGGTTCTTGAGTTTGTCTCCCCGCTTGGGCTCTCCAAATGACTTCTTGGACCACTTTTGACCTGGGAATGGGGTCCTCTGGCAAGCCTGCCACAGACAGGTGGACAGAGGCAGGCCCACACATCCTCTCACATGACAGCCCACTTGAGCTCCTACTTGTCTCTGCCGGTCACCAGGACAGAACAGCCCCTGCTGGGTTCTCTAAACACTCATCAGTGTGGGTGGTGACCCAACAACAGATGCCCAGACTGGTGCAGACGTTGAGCAGCAGCTGAAAGCAGGCAGGGCAAAGGTTCTGGCAGAGCTGCTGATTCCACTCTGAGGCCATTTCTGGAGCTTGGCAGGTGTATGGTTGTCTGCTGGGCCCTGGAGTGCTGACTCATTGGGCCACTTTGGGGACCCAGACTTTGGCTATCTCATAAGGCTGTGTGCTGTATCTCTCCCATTCATGTGTCCCTAGTAGCTAGCACATGCTCAATAAATACTTAGTGTGGGATGCTCATGAACTTGCGTACACACAGGTCCTCTCCCTGCCACCTGACTCTAAACCCTGCAAAGCAAAACACCAGCAGGGATGGTGATTTCCCTTCTCAGCTCTTGTTCCTGTGTTTTTACCTGAGCTGATCCTCACAGCAAAGGATCTTGACAGGTGGGAGTCTGTATTTTTAACACACCTTGGAAGTGATTCTGATGTGCAGCTGATTTGGGACCCTCAAGTGTACACGGACCCTCCTGCCTGAGGAAATACTGACTGGTAGTTCCAGAGATTGCTCTGTAGGCCAGATGGATTCCCAGATGGAACAGGCAAAGGGGTGGGGTGAAGAAGTGTCAGAAAATTCCCTGTGCCCCAAAAGATGTCCTCACCAAAGCTGCCAATCCTACCTTACATCCTGCCATCAAGTATCATTCAAGCTCTTGAGCTATGTGTTGTCCTCTTCAGAACTTCTTAAAAGCCCAGCTGTCTCTGGAGAATCCATCCCTCTTCCCCAAGGGTGAAGGCTGCTGAGGGCAAAAACTGCTCTTCTCATTTGGTCAGGACTCATCCTGCCCATGTCATGGGCTGTACTCTGTACCTGCCATGTCCTGGGAGCCCAGGGTCTCCCCTCATCCTCCCAACAGCCCAGCCTGGGCTACCAGCTCTTAGGTTCTGAAGTAGTCTTTGAGAGGTGAGGGTGACATGTCCTCTCTCTGTGCCCATCCTCCTGCCAGTCTCCTGCCCACCCTAGCATCTAGGGCAAAGGCTCAGGGAAGTAGACTGTGCCTCTACCCAGCACTTTTGTCAGGAAACTGCTCGGCTACCCTGACTCTTGCTCCAGGCACCAGGATGGAAGGAAACTCCAGAATGGCAGTTTGGGATCATCTAGTGCCCTGGGCCAGACAGGCTCCCTGCAAGGATTAATGGCTTCTTCTGTAAAAGCCACAGCCACTCCTTTAGACAATACCTCCTTTTCTGGCAATCTCCTGCCCGCTCTCCTGACCAAGCAGCCCAGCACACAAGGGGCTCCGAATCTATAGAAGACAGCTAGTCTTGGAACACCTCTGAGATGGGAAACTCACCAACTCCCGAGGTAGCCCAATCTATCTTTAGCTATGCTAGAAAGTCCTTCTTTGTGCTGACACAGAAGCAGTTTCCTTGCTGTTTCCTCCTTGGGTCATGGAGCAAAGACTGCTGCTCTTTCCAGGGGCAGTGGGGACACCAAATTATCCTACCAAGTACCAAAGAGTGCTTGCTCCAAGCTCCTCCTCCACAGGATTCCCCTTTGGATACTGAAGACCCTTCCTAACGGGAAGATACTCTCAGGAATTTTGTCCCCAGATAGCTTCAAAGTCCTCCTCTTCCTGCTGCCCCTGCTGGGCCCTCAGGCCCCTGTCAACTCCACGCTCCACTCAGCTATTGTTCCAACAGGTTTATATCATCCTGGTATACCTATGTGCAATTCAAACGGGTCTTTCACCCAGCAAGTACTTGTCTGGAAGCCCCCTTCCTTTAAGCCCTACTAGTACCTATTCCCCCATAAACACAAGTCCTGGGTCCCAGCCACCACTCCAGCCCTTGAGAGAGTGCACAGGTGTCCATGACAAAGAGCTAGCAGGCTGTGTCTTTGGAAACACAATCCAAAACCTCCCAAACTGAGCCCCTCTGAACCCCAAACTCCACACCGTGTCATTTTTTTATTGTGGTGAAATATACACATCAACATTTACCATTTTAATAATTTTTAGGCGTACAGTCTGTAGCATTAAGTACATTCACACTGCTGTGAAACCACCATCACCATCCACCCACAGATCTTTTTCATCTTCCCAAACTGAAACTCCATACCCATTAAACACTAACATCTCATTTCCTCCTCCTCCGAACCTTTCTCTCTCTCTATGAATTTGACTGCTCTAGGTCCCTCATGTAAGTGTATAATGTCATACAGTATTTGTCCTTTTGTATCTGGCTTATTTCACCTAACATCATGTCTTCAGTGTTCATCCATGTTGTAGTATATGTCAGAATTCCATCCCTTTATAAGGCTGAATTCTGTTGTATGCATATACCACATTTTCTTTAGCCATTCATTCACTGATGGACACGTGGTACTTTAGTCCATTTGGGCTGCTATAACAAAATACCTCAGACTGGGTAATTTGCAAACAATAGAAATTTATTGCTCACAGTTCTGGAGGCTGGGAAGTCCAAGGTCAAGGTGCCAGTAGATTCTGTGTCTGGCGAGAGCTTGTTCCTCATAAGTGGTGCCATCTATGTGTCCTCTCATGGTGGAAGGGCAAAAAGGGGCTAATATGCTCCCTCAGGCCCCTTTCAGAGGGCACTAACCACATCTAGGAGGGCTGTACCCTCATGACCTAATCACCTCCCAAAGGCCCCACCTTTTAATACCATCACCTTGGGGATTAGGTTTTAACATATGAATTTTGAGGGGACATGTACACTCAGACCATAGCACTTGGATTGTTTCTAGCTTTTGACTTTTGTGTATAATGGGTGTACAGGTATCTGTTGGAGTCCAGAGTGTGCATTTTATGTATTGCCCAAAGAGCTTCTCTCTCTACCCCTATAACACACACTATGTTCCTATCAAATAAAACATTCCCCCAGGACAGAGCAGGAGCCTAGGTCTTAGTCCTTTTTGCACTCACCCCCAAGTCCACACAGCCTGGGAGAGTGGTGAGCACTTAGTGGCACCCACTTAAGGCCTGTGGAATGGATGAAGGAAGAGTCAGGAATGCATCCCAGTACCTGTGGGTCCTATGGTTGGGCACCGTGAATGCTGGTGCTTTGGTGACTGCTCCTCAGGGAGCCTACACTGGAACTTCTATGGGCCTTGCACATGGAGTTACCTGGTGTTCAAATCCAGGCTCTTCTATTTGTAATGTGAGGCCAATACCTACCTTTCAAAATGGTTATGATTCTTGGAGTTAATGCTGGCTCTCAATAAACTGTGGTAATTGTCATTGTTGTCGTTGGTTCTCTTTTTCATGCTGTTGACCCAGCATATGTGTGCGAATTACTTGTGGTGGGGGTGTGGTAAGTTTCCCTAGCCTTTTCTGGGGAAATGGAATGGGTCTAAGCATTTAAACTCAACATCTCAGGGATCAGAACACCCAGCTTTTTAGATATGATCTGCAAGAACACAGCTGTGTCTCAAAGGAAGCATCCTGCTGCAATACAAATCCTCAGGGCCCCTGGGAAGTGTAGTCAAGTCTGATGGCCTCTTGAACTAAGCCTTAATTCTGCTCCCTTGGCCCTGAGTGTCTCTGGGACCTAAGGCTAGGAGCTGGATTTCCCACTCCAGCAAGACTGGCACCTTTTGTTCTCTTCTACCCTCTCTTTGGGTGCCCCTTTCTCCAGGGTGTCCCCTGTCTTTATTCTCCTTACATTCTCCCACCAGAACCTTGACAAGGGTTCGGATGAACCAGTATGACACCAACCAGGGAGTCTGACATTTTGCAAGAGACAGTGCCTTAACCTGAAGCAATGAACTTGTAACAGAGGAATTCCAGGCATGAGTAATGGACAGAAGAGAGATTTGAGGTGAAGAGTCCTCAAATCATACCCCTTAGCCCCCACCTCTTTCAACAGACTCAGAAGCCCCGGATTAGGGGAGGTGTAAGGTCATTTACTTCATATCCTCTTCTTATCCAAAATCCTTTTGACCTTGCCCAACCTCTGCCTGAACACCTCCTGTGACTGAGAACTCACCACCACCCACACCAGCCCACACCATCTCTGGACCCACCTCTGAAGAGTTCTTCCTTCCTGACTCAATATCTCTCCCCATCGCTATGGGTCCATTATTCACCCCTTGGGATTCCTCAGGATGAATCAGCTCCCATTCCTGCAAGAGCAGCACCCCTTTAAATATTGTAGGCCAGTACTCAGTCACTTTGAGGCATTCCTTTTTCCAGGATGGAACATCCTGGCTTTTGAAACTCTTTGTTCAAGAACCCCTTTTTGGTCCAGTGAGGTCCCATGCCTAGACCGACCCCTAGGATTTCAGTCCAAAAGGAGCCACAGGGACCTGGTTTGCCTGGGACCACTTTGCCCTGCTCCCCTCCTAGCCCAAGAGCGAACCCAGCACTGAGAGCAGGGTAAGGGAAAGACACCGCTGCTGCTTTGTGCAGGCTGTTGTTGTCAGGTTCTGTGCTAGGCTTTCACTACAGTGTGGATGTTTGCATCCTCCTCAAATTTATATGTTAAAATCTAATCACCAAGGTGATTGTATTAAGAGATGGGGCCATTGGGAGGTGATAAGGCCATGAGGGCAGAGCCCTCATGCATGGGGTTAGTGCCCCTATAAAAGAGACCCCAGACACTCCCTTGCCCCTTCTATCATGTGAGGATGCAGCCAGAAGGTGACACCTATGAATCAGAAAGTGGGCCCTCACCAAACACTGAACCTGCCATTGCGGTGGTCTTTGACTTCCCAGCCTCCAAACCGTGAGGAATAAATTTCTGTTGTTTATAAGCTGTCCAGTTCATGATATTTTATTACAGCAGCCCAAACAAACTAAAGCAGCTTCTTATACATAATATCCCATTTAATCTGTTAGTCCCACCTTACGGATGAGGAAACTGAAGCTGAGAAAAGTAAAGTTCTAGGATTCCTGACAAAAGTTTTGGGTAAGCAAGAGCTGATGCAGACTCACTTTTCTTCTAGTAGCAGTAATAGCTTCTCTGTTCCCCCTAACTGAGAGGTAAGGGCGGAGGGAGAAGGTGGTCCTTATATGCTCAGAGTTGCCTTAGGGGATTCTGGGATGGGAGGGAGTGGGAGGCATCCTAGCACTTCACAGGACCCTGACTGGCATGGATCTAAGCAGCTCCCAGCCCTGGTCTAGCCCTATTGCCCAGGCCCTGCAGACACAAAGACCCTCCATCTGGCCCCTCAGGGATTCTGGATCCAGCTGTCCAGGCTGCTGCCTGGCTTCCAGCTGTTTCCAGTTTATCTAGGCTTGCCCCTCTGACCTGGTCTATGGTCAAGGAAGCTCAGGGAAAGTCAGAGATAAGGTATGGTGGGGTCCCCACAACCCCACCACACACAGTGCACCCCACACACACCCTAAAGGACTCCTCCCTGGGGGTGGAAGTGAGGGTGGATGTCAGCATCTTGGGCTTGGCCATTGAACCCCGTGAGTTAACAGGAGAAAGAGCAGAAGGAGGGGGCATGTTGAGGCTCCTCTCTGCCCTGTCGCCTTCCCCCTGTCTCCCTACCCCCTCAGTAATGGGTCAGAATCCCGGGCAAGGCCGTGTGATTCCCTAGGCAAGCAAGAAGACGGGTCTCAATCAGCTTAACTGGGGTCAGAGGAGTCAGGCAGTTTCCAGTGGGAGAGAGGCCACGTCCTGCTCTCCAGGGCACCATGTTGGAGTTGGGCACACAGTAGTGTGCCCATAAGCTTGGAGTTTTCCTGTCTGTGAGACGAGGTCAACCGTGCCCATCTTGTGGGTCTGTTAGGAGGATTAAATAACAAAACACAACACTGAGCAAGTTCCTGGTACCTCATGGGTGCTCAATGATGACTATAGTTATTATTCTACCTCATCCTCTTGGCACATACTTCCCTCAGCAATGCCTTGGGAGGCCCTGGGGCTCGGATGCTCATGGGTTGCAGCTTCCGGCTCTAATTTCCCATTTTTAATGCCTGGCACGTTGACATGTACATTGATTTTATCCCCTCGTCTATTATGACAAACCTGCTTTTCCTCCTGAATGCCCCGGTCGGTTAGCGGCACAATATCCCCTGACACGTGGAGTTGCTCTGCACCCTTCCTCTCCCTCAGCCCCCGTGCTCAGCCAGTATGCCATCCACGCCTGAGCCCAGCTACCCCCTGCAGGAGGAGTTGGCCGCCCACTCACCTGCACCTGTAGTGCTTTTACGCAAGTCCAGGACAGTGCTTATCACATATGCTGTCATTTTTGTTAATGAGTCTGTCTGTCCTGTACTAAAGGCCGGAGGGTCATGTCTTCTGCTTCTCTTATAAAGCAGGTATCAAGGACGGATGGACAGGAAAGGCGATGTGGAAAAGCGCTGTGGGTCTTGGTTCTAGCAAAATAGCCATCATTCTCTCTAAACTATAACGACCCTTCTTTGGGATGATTATACTGAACCCTCTATCACCCCTTCTAGAACTCAGAAAAATGGAGCAGCTGTCCCTTTCCTCTACCAGGATATGTTGATCGAAGCCCAGGAAGGTTAATAACTTGCCTAAGGACACAGAGCAAATAAAAGGATTAATGTCTCTGAATGCAGGACATTGTGTTGCCAGTTCCTCCTAGTTCTTAAACAAAGCTTCATTGTGCTTATACGGAGCCATCCAGAAAGGGTGGGTGGATTGAGAAGGGGGATGGCACAGAGGCATGGGGGCTTCACTCAAAGCCCCAGGTTTGGGAGACCTGTCTCAACACACACAGGAGAGGGGAAGAAAAAAAATCAAAGCAAGTCCCAGACAGTTTCTGGCCAAGAAATATGCCGGAAAGATTTGAACTGCGCAAGGGAAGACTTGCTGGGAGAAACCATCTGTGTCCTCTGACCAGGCACTGACTCCCCTGTTTAGGCAACAGTCAGCAGCAACCCTCAAAGGGACATAATCAGACCCTCTTTGACATAACTGTAGACACTGGGTGAGCTGTTCCTGATGCCCAGTTCTGGAAGATTTAGGCGGAGTAAGGAAGGTTGAAGTAAGATGGAAGAGGAGGGAGAAGTATAGAAGGGCAGAAATGACAAGGACTGATAGCAGAGCAAGGGAGGATGCTGGCATGGGGCCATTGGAGCCTGATGACAGTGGGCGTTTACATCCAGTGCGTGCCCACAGCCTTGCAGAGTAGATATTACTGTATGCTCACCTTCAGATGTAGAGACTGAGGTTCAGGGAGCTGAGTATAGTCACCCAGACTCACGGTGGCAGAATCAGCATCAGAACTCAAATCTCTGACTCCAGATTCCAGGTTCTTTTCTATATGCCACCCAAAGGACTTTGACATTGGGTCTAGGGACCACAGCAATAGGACTTGTTTGTCTGGAGAAGCGATAAAGTAGGACTTAATCACAGGGGGCATATTTCCCAGCTCCCACTTCCAGCAACACACACACACAGACCCTTTCCTTCAACTGGTTGGAAAATGCAGGATTTGGAATCCAAAGACCAGGTTTATCTCCCTGAATTATTGAGTGGATGGCCTCCCACCTCTGCACTTCATAAAGTTGTGACCACCATCAGATCTCCCAAAGAAAGTGTATTACACACTTAAGTCCTTAATAAGCCTGGTGGCTCCTGATGGAGGTGATGAGTATTTAAACGGTAATGTTAGTGTTGCTATTGCCACTGCTCAATCCCAACTGAGCTGGTGCTGTTTGAAGGGGCCCGACCTAGCCAGTGTGAACAGAACAGGGAACAAGTTGACTTTTCCAGCTCTGCCAGGTCTGGCCATCTTGTCCATCATCTCTGCCTCTAGGCCACATCCCTGTCTATCCCCCTCCTTGCCCACCCAAGCATTGTCACTTCTTTCAAACTTTCCCCTGAAGGAAGTTCTGAATTCTTCTTGAGGATTAACTGCACGCCTTTCCAGCAAGGTTTTTACTCTTCTGTGTGTATTTGTGTGTGTGCTGTGGGCCCCGCCTCTCTTTCCCCCTCCTCCCTGGGCAGTCTGAATAACGTTTTCAAATGCATAAAAGAAAATACATAGGGCCTCAAAGGAAACCAATCACTTTGAAATACAGTTATCACAATATTTTCCAAAAGTACTGATATAGTAATATGTGCTTCTCCACTAATGGATTAAAGAATAAGATCTGCTGGCAGGACTAACCACCACCAGAGTTTTGAAACAGTGATGAGCACAGATGATATTCACAGATATCTGCCATAATGGTGGTGGGATTTGAAAATATGTTACACATCTGTTGCCCAAATTCATTATTTAAGAAAAAGCTAAATTTCAATTAGAAGTTAGTGGAGATAAAGATGTCAGTTTTTTTCCCAGCCAAAGTCATGGACCCCTTTGTATTCTATTCATTAATCTCTTGATGGGGGAGGGGATATCTGTGGACTCCAAGTTTAAAACACTTGTTTTAGAGCAGTATTTCTCCAAATGTGGTCCCAGGACCAGCAGCATTAGCATCACCTGGGAACCCCTTAGAAATGTAAATTCTTGGTCCCTCCACTCCAGATTTACTCAATCAGAAACTCTGACATGGGTCCAGCAATCTGCCTCAGGCCAATTCTGCTGTGAGCTCAAGTTTGAGAACCACTGTCTTAGAGGTAGGTGGGTTACAACATCTGAAGTAGAATGCGTGGCTAAGGTGACCCCTTACCCCAAAGTCCTAGAGAATGATCTATTGTCGATTTCCCTCTCGGCTTCCTTTAGACTATCCCTGAATCTGAGGTAGACCGGTGGTTTGAAGTTAAAAAACCCAAGATCCTTGTTAATGCATAATAAAGTGCTACAAAGCAGCTTCTGTCACAAGTGCATGCAGAATAAAATGCAGCTGCAGGGACAGCGGTTAAAGTTTCACTCCTTTATGTACATAAAAAAATTGGCCATCTAATTATCTCCATAAAAGTGAGAAAACTTGCCTGGCTTATTAGCACCTTTATTAGCACTAGGAAATAATTAAACACCCTCAATAGCTTTCTAATGCTCCCTCTTAGAGGAGGGAGCCATTCTCAAGGCATTTGCCAGCCATTATTGGGTCATTCTGGAGCCTTTTGGACCCGGTCTACACAGAGCGGAGTACTTGCAGATTCATCAGTGTCGGTACCGGCTTTGGATCTCCAATGGTCCACGTGCCAGGAAAGGTGTTCTGTCCCTCACTGGCCCATGCGACTTCCTCAGAGCCTAGCAGCATTTGTCGCCAAAGGCTCTGCGAAGAGGACCCTCACCATGGGGGGCTAGCAGGCAGGGCTGTCTGTTCACAGATAGGGGGATCTCGGGGGACCCCATCTCTCCTCCTGTCTTTTTAAGGGACTTGGAACATGTTCATCCTGTTCGAGGCTCCCTTTGGGAAAGACTGCTAGGCTTGTAATATGGCAATTCTGAAACCCCAAAGCACGGGCTTCGAAGAGCTGAAGACATATAGGTAAGCAGGACAGTGGCATCCCACCTGGTTGGGGTGTGGCCCCCCTGCAGGTTTTGGGTCTCTGGAGGGTTGAGCCTTAGGGCTGAGACGGAGGAACAGCACCTGCAGGTGGAAGGACTCCAAGCCTACGTTTCTCCAGCAGGTGGCGCCATAACGTTATCTTCCGCGACTCTACCGCGCTTGAGTTTGCAAACCAGGGATGTGAGGCTGGTACCTGGGACTCCCCTCTTCAGTATGTAGGGCTTTAAAATCCCACAGAGACCCACATCTTTTCTCCAACTAACCTTCTCCATACCGCTCTCCTCCCAATAGCCTCAATATTTCTGATTCTTTATCTGAGCATCCAAAGTAATCCCTTACACACTTGTCAGAAGTGCTGATTTTTCTTCCAGATCTGGAACACTGAGGAAGAGATTGGGCAAGTCATAATTATGCTCTTTGTCACCCCCCAATTCTGGGACTTCCCCAAACCCTCAGCCTCCTTTCAGAGATCTGCCCTCCAGAACTACAGCTTCTAAAATTTACTTATATTTTCAATCTAACCATGAGATGGCTTTCCTGGCTGACCCTCCCCTGTCAGAGGCGAGGGGAAACCAGAAGAATACCTTGGAAAGATTCGGTCTTTGGAAAGATGAAGTCTTGACCAATAAGGTAGGAGGCATACATTTTTGCACACGTTTATGCCTTGGTACATGAAGCAGGACTACCCCTCTTTTTATAGAATCTCAACTAATTCAGCTAATTCAACTGCTCACCCAATGCAGGATCCCTCATGGAAGGAAGCAAAGTCCCTTCCAATTTGCAGATAGCGTTCCTATCTCTTTTAATGCTCACCACAACCCAGTGAGATTCGCGGGTGAAGTGACTCGCCCATGGAGTCCCAGCTACTAAGTGGCAGGATCTACTAGTGTCATCTGACTTCAAGTTCAGCATTCTTTCATGACAACACAGCTGCCCTGGCAAATGTTTGTCCAGCTCTTATTGAATACTGTCCAATGGAGTATTCAATCCCTCCCGAGGTGGACTGTTCCTCTGTTGGAGACCTCTGATTTTGAGAAACACTTTCCTTATTGTCTGTTGTCCTCTGCTGTATAACCAAGTACCCCTAAGTTTAGTGATTTAAAGCACCCATGTTATTATATCTCACAACTTTGTGTATCAGCAATTCAGGGAGCACTTGCCCGGCTGATTCTTCTGTTCCCTGTGGCGTTACTGGAGGTCATGTTGTGGCATTTAGTTGGCCAATAAGCTGGTCTGGAGGGTCCAAGACAGCTTCTCTTGTACATCTGGTGCCTTGGCAGGGAGGTCTGGAAGGCTGGGCTGGGCTGAGGCTATCAACCAGGTCACCACCGTGTGGCCTCCATAGCCTGCCAGTCTCAGAGGGGATGGGCTTCTCTCATGGAGGCTCAGAGCTCCCTGAGTGAGGGTTGCAGTTAACAAGGTGGGAGCATGGCCTTTCATGACCTAACCTTGGAAGGTGCATAACACCATTTCCACTCTATCCTATTTGTCAGAGGCCTGCCCAGGTTGAAGCAGAAGGGAGATAAATTCTGCCTCTTGATGGGACAAGTGTAAAAAAGTTTGCCACCATGTTTTGAAACCAAGTTATTGAATTGAAATTAGCTTTTCTGTATCTGCCTCTAGCTGTACACTTACTAAATCTAGTCTTTTTTTATCTATTCAAAACCTCTGTTAAGGTTCAAAACAGACTCCCTAAATACCTAAGAGCCATGACCCAACCTGCAAAATGATCCTTTGGGGTGAGACACAAAAGTAACAGGACTTTTAGTCATATTTCAAGTTTGCCTATAAAATTTAAAATAAAACTTTACTAATATTTCATATATGGATTGACTCTGACACCCACCTCCAGGCCATATTTCAGATGGAAATGTTACCTGCTGTACAAAAAGTTATGTCAAGGGGAGAGTGGATGTTCCCCACCAGGATTGTCAGCAGGGCCCTTAATCATTTGTGAGCCTCATGTTACGAAAGTGCTTGAGTTTATGGGTGCCAGGAGGACCATATCTAATTTTAATGACATTATCCATCCCCAAACAGTTAAGAATCTTACAAGAATTTTTGCAAACAATCTTGATATTGAAAAACTAAACAATTCGTGCAAGTAAAATTATGAAGAAAAAAAAAATGGCAGAGCAAGCACTTCTTCAGCTCCTGGCTTGAACACTTCATCTGCCAAGTTATGAGATAAAAACAATATCCCAATCAGATCAGACAAGGTCATACAAAAAAAAAAAAAAAAAAAGACAATCAAAATTATTGAGGCTATCTGAAATACAAATTGGCATCTACTGTTGTTATTGATGTGCTGTTAAAAATAAGATAGTAAAACTGTTATAGCTAATTTTATGCCTCATTCAGTTTTAATTATTTTTATATGTTTTATAATGTATATAATATCATATACAATGTATTTATAATACACATAAGAAGCATGCTCAATTTTTTTTTTCTCTGATGCAGTATATGGACTAAAAACTTTGGAGACCAATGGAATATATTTCTATCTTTCCATTAATTTATCAAACATTTATAGAACATGTACTATGTGCATGCACATACTATACTAACTACCAAAGACACAAAAACAAGGAAGGTCTTTGCCTTTACGTATTTTGGTAGGGGAAATAACGTGTTGAAAAGAAAAGTAGTTGAAATAAAGTGTCACGACAGAATTGTTTACAGAGTACTGTAGGACACTTAAGCAAGAGTAGGTCAGTTCTACCTGGGGGAGCCAGTCAGGCAGAGCTTCACAGAGGAGTTTACATGTGATCTAGGGTCAGAGCAAGACCCTTACCTCTGCAACCAGTACATGGTGCCAGACACTTCTCCTCTTGCTTTTCCTCTTCTTTGGACCTTCTCCAGCTCTGCTGTGGCCTTCTCTGAGCACAGTGACCCGTTTTGCATACAGTGTCCCAGAGAGTAGGGAAGGAGAATATTTCCAAACCTCTTCCTGTCGATGCTTGGAACTAGACCATGCATCCCGTGAAGGCAGGGGCCACATCCTGTATGTATTTGCAAACTGGCATTGGATATGATGCCTGGCACATCATAGACTCGATGCAATTGAATTGCATTGAACGTCATGCAATTGAATTGCATTGAACTTCATAACAATACCAGCTCAATAGTTAATGTCTTTGGAGAAGAGTTAGACTTCACCTTCACCTTCAGCTCCTAGCCCATGAATTTATATTACTATCCATCTCCACTCTGTTAGTCACTTGCTTCAGTTTATCTGTCCCTTACCTGGTCACTCATGAGCCTTTCTGAGATCTTCCTAAATTTGTTCTTACCCTCTTGGTACTTTACTCCCTAGAAGAGCATAGTATCATCTCCAACTCTAGAGATTTCACCATGCTCTTCCAGATCATTTATAAAAATAGGGTAAAAATAGTTTTGCTACTGATTCTATAAGCTTATCACCTTCTATAGCTCTGAAGGAACAGCTGTGGATTTTAAAAATCTCTTCTGCTGCTTCTGGACACTTCCCGAGACAGCCTGCTTGAGAAAAGCCTGAACTAAAAGTGGGAACATTTTTGGAAGCCTCCTGAGTCCAGACCAATTCATCCAGGGATCTGTGTGGCTGGGAACTTCTTCATCCTGGTGCCCAGGCTATGCTGTAACTCACCTTTTCATAATTCCCTCCGGTGGGGACAGCATGCATTGGGAAGCTAGGATTTACAACTTTTGGCTAAGCCCATTTTATTGTCTTAGGCAGTTCTTTGAACTTAATCATGTAATTTTCAGTACCTTTGTGAAATAGGAATGATCAGACAATGATACACCCCAAGGAAATACTGAGAGAATAAATGTAAATTACACACATAAAAGAACTATAGGGTTCCAGGAAAGAAGACTATACTCATTGAATATGGAAAGGTAGTTTTAAATTTAGAGTTGGATACAACTGCATATGCCAGAAAACCCAAGGGATTTGTAGCTAAAATAAGATAGGGGTTTATTTCTCTTTTACTTAAAGTCTGGAGTAGGCAGTCTAGGGCTAGAACAGCTACTCCAAAGTCATATGAGATTCAGGCTTCTTATATCTGGCTGTTCCACCAACTTAAGCATGCTGCCTCGTGGCCCAGTGTGGCTGTGCAAGCTCTGGTCATCACACCTGTATTTCTGTCATCAGGAAAGAGGAAGGGAAAAGAAAGGGATCATCGTTTTTGCAGAACACTTCCAGAAATTTGTATACATACAACACTTTCAATTATATTAATTCGTCAAAACTTAGTGACATAGCACACCTAGCTACAAGGCAGGCTGGAAAATGTGGTTTTATTTTAAGCAGCCATGTTTCCAGCTACAAACTAAAAGTCCTATTATTAAGAAAGATGTGAAGATTGAATAAGGGAGTCCAACAGCAGTCTATGCTGAGGTGGGAAGGTAGAGTCCATTACCAAAAAGAAAATGGTTCTGATAGCCTATCAAGCATACACACAAAGTACTAAGAAATGTGAAAAATATTTTTCTTTTTTCTTTCTTTCTTTTTTTTTTGCTTGGGTCACCTAATCAATCTATACCAGATTCGCCTTAGATGGGCATCATTTTTATCCTCTCTAATCTTTTATTATCTTCCCTCCCCATTACCATGGACGCCCCCCCATCTTTTTACCCCGTCTTTCTCTCAAAATCCTTTTTCTTCTTCCTCTGAGCCCATAAGTCCAGCTGTCAGTCATCACCCTGCTGTAGGAGATGAAGGAAGACAGTCGTCCCCAGTGTAGCCTCAGAGGGCATAGCAACAAAATGCACGGACCCATCTATTGCTAATGTGAGTTGCTTCTTAGAGCACGCTATAACTGAGTCTCTGACACTTTTTTCTATCTCATCAAAGACCTCCTTATATTTTCCTAATTTGGGAATAAAGTTACCATCTCCATTCAATTACTGAAAAATTAAATATTCATGTGTGGGTTTTCTAAGTCCTAATTGGGAGGCAATGCCCCTATATTCCCTTAATAGGATTACACATCATATGGTATTTGACTTTAGCACATTCCAGAAGTTCATAGACTATTTATAAATTATAGGTATGGCTGCAAAAACATTAACCAGGAGGGTGCCAGCCTTAGGAAACTAGCTCACAGGGATCAGAACTAAGAATTAAGTGCCCTTGTTCTAGGATAAAATTCCCTGTTTGCTATTGATGTTTGTATAGAGAGCTACCCCTAGCACTCTGTAGAGGGTCAGCCCGGGTAAATTGAGCACCTTTGCTTGATAAAATGAAGTATGGGACACAGGCCTGTGGGATCCCACAAAATTAAGGCTGGTGGAAAGTAGTATCAGTAGGATGCTTTTGGTCCCAAGTAACAAAATATCCAATAATTAGGTAATTCTTTGGTTCACGTAAATAAAATGTCCAGAGGTACCACCTCAAAGTGTGGGTCGATCAGAGCTTTGACTTAGTTTTTCTGGAATTCTCGAGTCACTCCCCTCCATATGTTGGCCATGCCTCAGGCTATCTTCCCTCATGATGGCAAAACAGCTACAGCAGTTCCAGTTCACAACCTCATATCACTCACTTAAACAGAGAGAGAAAGCAAACTTCTGTTAATAGACTTAGTACATAAGTCCTGTATTTCTCTGTGATTCAGTAAACCTAAACCAATCATGACTGTGCAGAATGCCATGGTGACCTGGGCCTGAGTTGCATGACCATCTTTAGAGCCAATAACTGTGGCAGGAGAGGTGGGATTATACTGATGGTATTAAGACAACCAGGACCCTCCCCTGAAGCTGGAGCTGAGGTCAGTACCACCCAAACCACACAGCTGCTATGCAGTGGGGGAGAGGCGGGTCCCCAAAGGCAAATCTGAGTGCCATTAGGAAGAGATAAGGAGGCAAGGAGTGATGCCTGGTATAAATGTTCCTATAAGAATAGGAACATTACTTCTGGGTTTTACCCAAATCAAGGGACTATCAAGAGGGAGGGGAAGAAGTCCAGATGAGCAACTAAACCAAGGCAGCAACTTGATGCAGCTGTGAGGATCTAGATTAGAGGATGGAGCCAGGTAGGCACAGAGCCAAGGAGAAGACAGGGAATATTGGAAGGAACCATTTTTAGTAAAACATCTTTTTTTGAAGTTCTGGCAATGTTTTAAGCCATGTTATGAGAACAAAGGTACAGTTTATTGCTGAGCCAGTGTCAAGCCCCAAACTGGCTCTTAAAGCCCTCAGGATAGTGTTTAACCAGCAAGAGAAAGTGCAGAGGGACAGAGTCAGCCTCCTGTGGGCCAGGACCCCACCCCACCAAAAGATTCAACCTCTAGTGTCAACCTCTATATTTCATGGTGCAAAAGAAGGTGACATTTCTTTATAACTACCCTGAGGTGTATGAATGTCTTAATATAGGGAAACTGAGGTTTTCTTAGAGAGGAAACCAGGCCTCCCGGGCTTCCTGACACTTCCACCCCACTCCTTTCCCTTCAATATCCTCCTTTCTCTCTTTCCTTTGATTTCTCCTGATCCCACTTTTATTTTCCTTCAGGCTCTGCCTTTTCCCCTTTTCTCTTCATTTGCTCTGATCTCTTTATTTCTCTTTATTTTTCCTCCTCTGTTTCCATGCTCTCTTCACTCCATCTTTCTTTTTCCTTCCTTCTGATATTTCACAAATGCTTGACTTTTTAAAAGCAACACTAAGTTAATTGGAATCAATTACCAAAATGTAAATAATTTGCACTGTCCCTTCCCACATAGATCTGAGCTTGATAAAAAATAATTATTATAGTGCCTAGAGGAAAGAGGGGTCCACAAAGTGAGTGGAGCCAGGAAAGCCCCCTGTGTGGGTTCAGGAAAGTTTACCTTATGTCTCTGAACATTAGCCTTCTCAACTGAAAAATGAAGAGATAAATTATGTGGATTTTTTTAGGGCTCTTGTAGGGCCCTTTAAGACATCTGGGAAAAGAGTCTTAGGGCTAGTCGCTCTGGATCTAGCCCTGAGTATTTTTATTTTTTGTTTTGAAAGAGATGGCATCCCTACCAGTGGGGGTGAAGATCAGTGAGTGCTAATTGGTTCATTAAACTTCTTGGAGGTGTAAAATTCTTAGTTTTTTAAAAATTTGGAAAGTGTTTGGCCTTTATTTCATTAAATGTTCTTTCTGCTCCCTTTCTCTTTTCTCCTTCTGGGAGTCCGATTATGCTTATGTTGGTATGCTTGATCGTGTCCCACTGGTCTCATAGGTTCTGTCCATTTATCTTCATTCTTTTTTCTTCCTGCTACTTAGACTGGATAATCTCATTCTGACCTGTCTTCAAAAAAACTGACCTGTCTTCAAGTTCACTGATTCTTTCTTCTGCCAGCTCAAATCTTCTGTTGAGCCCCTCTAGTGAACTTTTCATTTTAGTTACTATACTTTTCAACTCCAGAATTTCTGTATGATTCCTTTTTATACTTTCTATTTCTTTATTGATATTTTCTATTTGGTGAGATATCATTCTCATGCTTTCCTTTAGTTCTTTAGACATTATTTCCTTTAGCTCTTTAAACTGATCTCAAAGTCCTTGTCTCGTAAGTCTAGTGTCTGGGCTTCTTCAGGGACAGTTTCTATTGATTCCTTTCTTTCCTATGTATGGGACATACATTCTTGTTTCCTCGTATGCCTCATAACTTTTTGTTAAAAACCAAACACTTTAAATATTATAATGTGGCAACTCTGGGATTAGTTTTTACCCCCTCCCCAGCATTTGCTGCTGTTACTGTTTGTTGTAGTTATTCTGAATGTTTAGTGACTTTTCTGAACTAATTTAATAAAGTCTGTATTCTTTGTCATGTGTGGCCACTGAAGTCTCTGTTCCATTACCTTAGGAGTCAGCTAATAATTATACAGAGATTTCTGTAAACACTTGGATAAAAACTAACAAACAAAACAAAACAAAAAGCAAAAAGTCTCTGTCTTTGCAGAGGAATTCAGTGTGCATGTTGGGCATGTCGTCAACATTCAGCCAGGACTTTTACAGTTCTGCCTTAGCCTTCACATTAATGCCTGCAGATCCTCAAGGTCAACCAGCAGCAAGAGTTTAGAGCCTCCTCAGTTTTTCCCTGGGCATGCACACAGTCTTGGGCATGCATGTGATCTTCTAGATTCTCACGAATACATTGGAGCTTTACAAAACCCTTATTCCCCAAAGCACCTCACTCTTCAGCCTTTCCTCCCAAGCTTTTGGATGTCTGTTGTTTGCCCAACTGTAATCCATTGCCTCAGGCAGCAGAGACTAAAACATTTGGCTGCTAATGTTTTTGATAAAACCTCCCTGGCAGTGGCTTTCATGCAAGGCAAGTTCCAGTCAGGCAGACCAGATAAAGACAAGCCTTTTGAGCATGACTTCTAGGGTGCCACCAGACAGATCAACTAAGGACAACTTGTGAATAAGACCCACTCTGCTTCCTCCTGCACTGGAAGTGAGAATGTGAGCTATTATTTTCTAAACTACTACTGAGCTGGTAAGCTGGGAATGGGACTAGGATAAATCAAAATGCCACAAAGCTCACTGATCTTACTGAGGTTCAGCTGTTTTCTTGAATAAGTGCTGCCTGGGTTGCTGCAAGCTTTTAATTAGTTTTAGAGTTCTGAAAAAGTTGATTCTAACAGTTTTTGCCAATTTTTTTTTTTTATTGCTTTTATAGAGAGTGGACTTTCGGAGTTCCTTATTCCCATTTTCACTGGAGGTTCCTCTCCACCCAAAACTCATTTTAAAATCCCAGACAGTGGCTCAACTATAGTAGGTTCAAATAATTGTCCTCCAGCAGCATTTAGAGTAATAAAGTGTGTATTGCCAAACTTTATTCGCCTTCTAAAGGAACGATGCTCTTTTCCATGCTGTTGATCTCAAGGTTTTTGTTCCAAAGATTTCAGGCTGCCTTCCACACTGATCGGATTTCCTGTGCCACACCTATGGAATGAGAAGCTCTCCTTTATTGTTAAGGGAACTGAAGTTCAGAGACTTTTGCGGACTTGCTTAAGGTTGCACAGGAGGATGAGGATAGAGGTAAAGTCCCAAATGTCCTGCCTGCACACCTCGTACTCTCTCATGGGATGAAGCTGGGGAATTGTGTGCAGGTTGCTCTATGTGGCTGAACCAGAGGTTTATCTTTTCCATTAGTGGGAGCCTCAGTTGATTTTTCCCTATACTCCATTTCTCTCTGTCCCCACCCATTACCACACATCACAAAGAAATGAATTCTGAGGACTCTTGAACAGGCTGCCACCCTACCTGGCTTCTTTTGTGCCTTCTCTGGCTCCTGGTTCCTAGTCTCTAAGGAGTGAGGTGCTGCCTGCTGACACCTGCCTAACCCTGGGAATTGTGTCTCAGCTCCAGCTATTCCAGACTGGCACCTCCTTCACCCTTTCTCTGAAGGCTTGTCTTCACCTCTACCTTTTCCCTCCCCTCCCTCCCCATTTCTTCCTATTTAACATTATTTGCCTTCATGGTGATTGCTTTACCTAGTCCTTTAAAAAATAAAAAATAAATGATAAAGTGAGTTTTGACTTCCACACCTAAGGCTCCAAACTGACACCAGGGTCTAATCTTTCAGAATAAACAAAAGCCTTGCATCTCTTCCTATATTCTCCTGTTCAAAACGCTGCAACTCTTCCTCCCCACCCCCTGCCCCATTCACCTTCTAAGGAAATCTCTGGCTCCCAACGTATCTGCTGAGAGCCCTTAACTGACAGGTCCTGAGCCTAGTGACAGGGCAAGCTCTAGTTCTCAGTTCTGTACAGTTCTCCAAGCTTTCCTTGTATGGAAGTGGCTTCAGGCATCCCTCTTGGTTGTTTCAGGGGCAGGTTGTTCTGAGTTTGAGGTACCTTTGCTTTTACACCTCTGTAGCATCATCTAGGCCTCCACAATGGCTTTCGTCTCTTTGCATCCTTCCTCCAACCACAGAGGGACAATCGTCACTCTTTGGGCTGGTTTGGTATCTTCTATTTCCCCAAAACTCAACAAGTCATCTCAGTAACAGAGTGTAGAGGAAAGAGTCTCCACTAGCTCTGACCTCAGGAAAGCCTCACGTAATAACATCCTGAGCCTCATTTCCTCATCTGTCAAATGTGGGTGCGAATTACTTTCCTGCCTACCCTATATAATTCTGAATATTAAACAACAGGAAGTTTGTGAAACCA
Source organism: Cynocephalus volans (assembly GCF_027409185.1). Classification (NCBI taxonomy): domain Eukaryota; kingdom Metazoa; phylum Chordata; class Mammalia; order Dermoptera; family Cynocephalidae; genus Cynocephalus; species Cynocephalus volans. The sequence continues at coordinate 42,400,855 of NC_084473.1, forward strand.
TTGACTGAAAAGTACCATATAAATGCTAGGAACTATTTATCTTATTTTGCTTCTGAGAAACTATGGAGCTTCACCTTTTCTGCTTTTCCAATTCCCTCCTTCCCCCTCCCCCCAACCCCTCGGGGCTCCCCCCTGGGAAGGAAGGGAAGGAGTGACTCACACGTCCTGGTTTGTCCCTAGGATGGGCTTCACCCTCTGCCCACCGGTGACCACCTTCGTCAGTTCACGTGTGTTGGGGTGGCTTTCCAGGATCACCAATGTTCCTCAGGACAGTAGGGCATTTCATATACCCTACCTTGGAACTGACAGAATCCCCTAGCTCAGAGAGCTTGTACCACCAACATCTCTGTGGAGTGAAGAAGGGAAAAGGGGCTTCCAGTGAGGCCTAAACTGCGTGTGGGGGGGGGAGGGGACGGGCCGCGTCTGTTCTGGTCTTTAGAGAGCAGGGTCTGGGCTCTCCTCCCTGGCCTCCTGCACCCCAGCGGTACACGGGTGTGAATGTAAGGACGCTTTCCTATACTGCCCCCCACCCCCCCAGCCAAGCCCTGACCGACCAGTGCGGGATTAATGGTGGAGGGTGGTGGGCAGCGGGCAGAGAGGGCGACTCCCACCAAGGACTCATGTCTCAGCCCTTAGGGCCCCCGAATCAGCCTCATCTTCCCGAGCAGAGTGGGAGAGACGGTGCAGGAGTCGCAGAAGGAGGGCGAAGAGGGAGGCAGCAGCAGGCTGACCCTGGGGTCCCAAGGTTGCATCTTTACTCTCTTGTAACCGGTACTGACTGAAGTCCCCTCGGTGCTACTCAACCGTGAGTCGGGTCTACCTAATAGAGGGCGAGTGAGGAAACGAGGTAATTATCCGAATTATTGCAAAGATAAACTCAGCAGACGTAAGCCTGCCACTGAGGCAGCGAGCTCTGCTGCCGCCGCTCCGTCTCGGGTCAGGCCTAGTCCCACGTTCGCGTGGCCCTCGCGCTGCCGAGAGCTGTTCCCGACCCTCGCCGGAGCCGCCGCGCCCGCCCCTGCCACCCAGAGCTCCGGGACCAGGTGCCGCCTTCATCCCGGGCACCGCGCTCGCTTGCAGCTTGCGTCCCGGAAGGACGTGCGCTGCAGACTCGCAGAGACCGGTCCTGCCGCTGCAACGTGTGACTCTGGCAAGTTCCCGAACCTGGAGCCTCGGTTTCTTCTGCACGTGATCACAGCTTCTCTGTATGGCCGCGGTGAGAATTAAACAGACCCAGGTGTGTAAAGTGCCTGACGTGTAGCACGCTTTCTAGATATGGTAATGACCTGCTACTCTGGGGACCAAGAAGTCACCACTGAGCAGCGTCTCCACGGCCCAGGGCAGGTTACACGGATAATTCCGCCAACAGTGAGCTTTGGAGTGAGTGACAGCGCACGACCGGGCAGACCCACGCGGGCCCCGGAAAAGCCCTGGAGGAAGAAAGCGGAGGGCGGGCGGCTGCCCAAGTGCGCCCGCTGCCGCCCCTGCCTTCCTGTCTGACCGACCGGTCGCTGTCTTTATAGGACCTTAGGCGGCTCGAGTCCGACCCCCGGGCCGGCGCAGGGGAGGCAGAGCTTCCTGGGTGCCCCGGGCCCACAGAGGTGGAGTCCCCTGAGCCAGGGTGGCCACCAGGGATGACAGAGCTGCGGATGGCTTTGTCGCCCACGGCGCGTCTCAAGCGTCCTGGATCCCAAGCCTCCGTCCTACGCCAGGTCGCAGCTCAAAAGGCAGGAGGGAATAGGCTGACCAGCTCCGCCGGCCCGGCTGCCCTGCCCTCAGGCCCCAGAGCTTCGCCTTACCCCCAGCAGCGAGCGGGCTACTCGCCCCCAGAAAGCCCACCGCACTGGGGCAGGAGGAGGCTGCGGCCCGGCGCCGAGCACGGGCGGGACTTCGCAGGCCTCGGTCGCCGGGGGCAGGTGGAGCCCTGTATCCTCCCCGGCAGCCGGCCAGAGGCGAGGTCGGGTTCTCGCTACTTAGGGAGAGAGGACGGGACCCCTGGTAGTTCTCGATATACCCCTGGCAGGAGTAAGGATGGCAAGCGTCCTAAGGAAGGCCTCTCCCCACAAGTCCACCTCGCACCGGCCTCTCGGGTTTGTGGGGCCTCCCAAGAAAGGGAGCCTTTAGGGAAACTAGGGGTGCCTCTCGGGCTTCCCGAGGCGAGCCGTCTTTGGACCCATCCTACGTGTGGCTGAGACCCTCTCTACAGCCGGGCGGCTCAGAGCAGGCATGTACCAGGACGGGGAGTAGTACTGCTGCTGAGATTGTGGGGGACAGAGCGGAAAACTCGCCCCGTTGGAGGGCACCCAATGTGCCCCCTCTGCACTTCTATTTCACCCCGCAACCCAGGACAAATCATTTCTAAGTTCAGGCCACACAAGCACCCGCGAGGAGGCGATTCCCGCGAGATGGCACGCAGGGCCTTGACCCTGACACCAGGACACGAGGTCTTTCGCGACCAGGCTCGGTTCCATCGCCCGGCCCCCGACCGCGGTGACCCGGAGTTTCTGCCTCTCTCCCTGCTCACGGGGGCCGCGTGACTGGCGGCTTAGCAGCGGCTCCGGGAATGAGGTCCAATTCGCTCCGGGTTTGGTTCAGGCGGCGCGCGAGAGAGGCCGGTCGTCCTCCAGCCCCAGGCGCATCTGCTTAGGAGTCGCAGTGCTCAGGCGTAGCCTGACTTTGCCCGCTCCCCCGAATGCCCTGGGCGCTCACGGGCTCCCCCGCATACCTATGTACTGCAAGACAGCCACCCTCGCAAGGCGCACGTCCGCGCCGTCCATGCACACCAGCGCGTTTTTTTCACTCTCTCGCGCACGCACACTTTCTAACTTAAGCCTTTTCTCCCACTACATCCTCACAGACTGGCTCGCTGTCCCCCTCCAGAGCGTCAGCTTTGAGCGCCCAGAGGACCGAAGCTGTAGCGCTGAGTGGGAACCCTAAAAAAAGGAGGGGCCCAGTCTTGAGTCCAATTCCTCCTCTGTCCTTCCTCACCTGTCCCTAAACACAGAAACATTCACATCTGTTTCTTCCAAAGCCTTGGTGCCATCCTGACAGGAGCTGAGCACTGGGGTCGTGGAGGCTGAATTTGCTGCCTCCTTGCTCCAAGTCCCCACTTGGCCTGGTCCCTCTTTTCTACAAAGACTGGTGATAACCGAGGTGTGAGTAGCCCAGTGTTCTCTCCCCAGATATCCCTGGCTCAGTTTAACCTTTCCTGGTGCAGCGGGGTGCCATTACCACCAGCTCCCCAGGTGGGCTACCACTTCCTTGATATGCAGGGGCCGCTGGGGCTGGGAGGAGACTGATCAGGGACGCATTGCACACCCCACGGGCTCCGTTCTGACCTCTGTAACTGTGGGCTTTTACTCCCCCCCAAGAAGATTTCTTTCCTTCGGTCTAGACAGCTGCCCCTGAGGGCTGGGTTCCTCTTTCATTTGGTTTTGCCCTCGAAGGCCGCGTGGACATGGAACCTGGTTGGCAATAAATGAAAGGCGTCTGGTAGTGAACTCGGTCAGTGGAGCAGAAAGAGAATATCTCCGAGCTTCCAGCCGCTGCGTCCCTTTGGGTAGCCAGAGAAAACCCCATGGCTTGCACGGTTGCCACGGAGGGGATGGGATTGGAGGAGGGATGAGGAGGAATAGAGGAGGGGTGACAAGCCACTGGGAATCCTGTTCGGTGGACACCTACAGAGAACGATGTTATTCACCGAGCAATGTCTGTGTGATGTTACCTCCAGTTGGAGTGCTCTGGTTGGGGCAGCAGGCTGGTTTGTAGCGGGTGAGGGAGTAGCTGCTCAGATTTATTTCCAGAACTTCTGCATAGTCCCTCTCCCCCTTTTAAACAAATATTTTCGGGGTTAGCTTTCCAAGGGAAGAAAAAGGGAAGTTGCGACAAGTAGAGCCGCTATGCCGGGATTCGCTTTACCGAGTAAAGCCTGGGGACCGGCATCCCGCCCTCTACTGGTGGGTGAGAGCTCAGGGCAAACTATAGAGATCCCACCTGGGCAGGCCGAGGTGGGATTCCTAACTAGCTACCGCCTCTGGCTGGGACTATCTCCTTCTTTGGGACCAAGCCGCTCGGTGCAGAGGCCTTCCCAGCAAGCCACGCTGCAGGGTCGGGCCCTGGCCCCTGCAGGTTGAGGGGCAGGGGCTGGCTGCTAGCAGGGGCACCAGTGTGTGGTCCTGGGGAGAAGCGCTATGTGTATGCATTTGTGTGTGTGAGCAGACGCATGCGGGAAGGGTTCATTTGTGCATGTATCTTGCATATGTATTCGTGGGGGAGAGTGCCTGAGGACACGTGTTTGCATGTGTGAAAATGGGTTGAGGTTTGTGTATACTTGCTTCTGTGTGTATTTGTGTGCGTGCAGGTGTGAACATGTGTGTGACAGAGTCTGTGTTTCCCGGAGCTGCCGCTATGTATGCCATGTCTGGCACATAGCAGGCTCTCAATAATTGTGAATGGAGTTGATATTAAATTTGTATGTTCGATCTCCTTGTGAATTTTGATAGAGTCTGTTTTCCTAAGACTGTAAGACTTGAAAATGGAGGTTGGGTAGAGGCGATGTGGGATATAGGAGCTTCTGTTTGCCTCCTCCCCAGAAGTAAGCACAGAGAAGAGGACTCTGGCACCGCTGGGGTGGGGGTGGGGGGGCGTCACCAAGTCCTGTCTGGACGGCTCGGCTGACGCAAGGCGGTTTCGCGTGTCACTTGAGTCTCTCCAGACCCTCAGGCAGTAGCCGGCTCTTCACCCTGCCAGTCAGTGGAGCTTGGGCCGCTCTGGCCTTACAAGTACAGACCAGTTTTGGGGAGGACCTGAGTTGTCCTCTGACTGCAGAACGTCCAGGAGAAGCTGCGTGAGCTGCCGGGGCTGGAATTCCTCTCGGAGTGTAGAGGTAGAGGGGCGCTTGGTGTGGTCCAGGCGGAAGACTCCAGTCACGCTGAGGAGTCCCAGCCTCCCGGGTATCCCCTTGACCTCTAGGCCAGCACCGAGCGAAGACCCAGGTGTAGTCTATCGCACCAAGTTAGCCCGCCTATGTGCCCGCGTCTGCGCGGATCCCGACTGGCAAGGAATTCTTGTTAGAAAGTCCGGGTGAAAAGGTCTTCTGATTTTACCCCAGTTTTACCAGAAAGCGCTGATGTTACCAGAAAGGAAAAGTCCCGACAGGTTCCAGCGCTCTACGACCGCAGGGCCCGATGACCACCTCATCTCCTCTGTCCTTTCCGTCGTGGAACGGCAGGCCTGGCCCGCAGCGTCCTGGTCGCGGAGGAGGGACGCGTTCAGTACCTACAGCCACCGCGACCCGAGACGGAAAAGCCTGAACTTCCTCGCGGAGTCCTGCCAGCTTCGGATCTGCCCCGACCGGCTTAGATGTGTCCCTTCAAAAGGGGGCTGGAATCCCAGAGGGGAGAGGACGCTCTAGTTAATTTATAGCCACAGGCGAACCCACAGCGCAAGATACGGAGGCGTCCCCTCCGCCTGACCCTCGGCGCGCGCCCCACCGCCCCAGAGTCTCCTGACTTCTCTCCTCCCTGTGCTGTCATCTCCACCGCAAACCTACAGAAGCACTGCGTGCAGGGTTGCGAGCTCGGAGACCTTTGCTCCACGGCTCCACACGCTGCTGCTCCAGCTGCGCGCCTGGAGCTTAAGTCTCAGTGGCTGCTCCTGGGGTCCGCGAATCTGCCCCGCGCATCGCGCCACATTCAGGGGACCGTGATCACCGCCAAGGAGTCTGCCTATCATGAAATTTCCGTGGCCTGATTTGTTTCCCAGCCTCGGCATTTCCAAACGCACGTACCCACGCCCGGCACTCAGTCTGTCATCGCCCACCCGACCGACGCCGGAGGTGAAGAGGCGGGCACGGGCTCTGCCCCGCGACTGGTGTGAGAGTGGAGCACGCCGCCCCCTCCCCGTTTCCGCGGGGAGTTTTCCCGGACAAGAAAAGGGACTGAGAGCTTGGGGGGAGGAGGTTTCAGAGTTCCCACTCCCTTCGCCCTCCGATAGATATACGTTGTGCGTGGGAAGCCGACTGCTGGTTTTGGGGATTCACCGGAGCATCGCGACCCAGAGCGGCCCATCCGGGGCGTGGAGTCTGCAGGGAAATCAGACACTGCTGCACTCCTGGCCCGCGGGCCTCGTGGCATATATCCATATATATTTATGATTTCTAATTTTATTATAAAATAAAAGCAGAAATATTTCCCGAAGAACATTCACATGAGGGTGTAACAGGCAAGTCCTTGGCTCGGGAGGCACGCTCTGCCGGGAGCGCTGTGGCCACTGTCCCGGGAGGGCGCAGGGCGCAGCAGGGCGGGCCTCGTCGAGAGAGAGGAGCGAGCAGCAAGGGGCGTGCAGGGGCTTTTGTGGCGCTGCTCTTTCTCTTTCACTTAAGTTACTAGGCGAAAAGCTGACACCTGCAGCTCCTACTGACAGGGGCTGGGGCCTCTGGGAAGGGCTTAGGTTCAAAGGTCCCGTCTTTTCTCTGCTCTTCCCCTTCCCAACCCCCACTCCGGGAAAGTGAGGGACGGGGAAGGGGCCGATAGACGGCGGGACAGGAGGAGAAAGACTGAGAGCATAGACCGAGGGGCCGGGATACAGACTGCAGGAGACTGGCAGGAGAGGGAAAGAGGGGGGGAGGGAACAAAACGTAGAAACTAGTGAGAGGTGGCAAGCCAGAAACAGACGGAAACGGAGACAGAGAACAGGGGGGAAGCAAGAGAGGGAGAGGGAGAAAAGAGAAGGCAAAGAAAGAAAACAGAAAGGAGAAAAGAGAAGAAAGGGAAGGCAAGGCAAGGCAAAGCAAGAGAGTGAAAAAGAAAGCGAGAAGGCGAGGAAGGGGAGGCAGGGAGAGAGAGAATGAGAGTGCTGTATAACTTGTTCCCTTCCCTGGTCCAAGACCCAGTCCCTGGCCCCCAAAGAATGTCAAAAGCAACTTGTTGAAATTAAATCTCGACCAAGGACCCAAACAGCCGCCCACCCTGCCCTGGCTGGCGGTCGTGCCTGCTCAGGGTGGGGGTCTTTCAGTACCTGGTGGGGCCGCCGACATGGGCGCCCTCCCAGCACCGCCTCTGCCAGGTCCACAGCGCCAAGCCCAGAAGGCACGCGCGTCGAGGCGAGCGGGGCTCTAGGAGCCCAGGTCCACGAGGTTGGCCGACATGGGGTTGAGGATGGAGTCCTGCAGGCCGTGGTGATGCTGCAGTGGGTCCGCGCCGCCTCCGCCCGGCACGGGCACGGGCACTGCGCTGGGGCCCGGAGGGTGACCCAGGCTGTGCAGGGACGGCAGCCCGGGTGGCGGCGGCGGGCTGAGCAGCAGCGCAGGGCTGGACGAAGAGTGGTCTGGCGTCCCCGACGGCGTCTTCTCATCCTCCGAGCTGCCTAGCACCGACTTGCCGCTGCCGTTCAGCGACGAAGCCAGCGGGTTGTGGCTGTTGGAATTGGAATTCTCACTGTTCTCCCTGCAAGTGCAGGAGCAAAGCAGCCGGGTCAGCGCGGAAATCCAGGCCGCTCAACTCCAGCTCACCAGAGATAGGGCCAGAACCTGCCACTGGCCTTGGGAGACAGAGCCTTCCGCGCAGCCTGCGGCTGATCTCGGCTTCTGCCATCTTCTCTGCCTGGTTCTTTCTGCCAGTTCTCTCAATCTCTCGATGCCAGATTTCTCTCTTGTCCCTCCCCTGTATCATCTCTATCTCCCCACCTCTCCATCTCATGAATATCTCTACTGCTCTCTGTATTTCCTGCTTCCTCACCCCAACATTTCTTTCCAGGAGCAGAGGGACAGAGGAACAGGGCTCTCTGCAGTTGAGGGGGTAGGCAGGGTAGAAGAGAAAATGTCTGGATTTTCAGATCACTCTAGGCTCCTCAAGCCAGGTGAGCTGGGTAGAAGTAGGGCCAGGAGGATAAGGGACCGTAGATCCCATTCTGAGGCCCCATTTGAAGTTGGGCTTCTCACGGGCCTTCATTTCCCCTTGCTTTCTCTGCCTGAGGGAAACCCTGGCTGGTGGACAGGGTCCTGGGGCTAAGGGTCCTTTCGCTCTACCTCCAAGCTGGGTAGGCTCCATGAGGGCTCTCCTTGCAGGGCCTAGAGAAGAGGCTCCAAGGATAAGGGACTCCCTTTCCCTGGTGGCACATTGGAAACTTCAGCTGGGGGACCGGAAGCAGGAGTGGGGTGCAATGGAGGGCAGCCCCTGGGAGAACGGAGAAGGGAGAAGGAAGGGAGGGGCTTGCTAGTCCTTTCTGGCCTAGACTTTTCCATCATAGCCAGAAACTCCAGGACTGAAGAATCTGCAGCTCTGACTTGGGGTCTGGCCTGAGAATCCAGTTCTTCAGGAATCTGGATGCATGCCAGTCTGGGTGGAGGGGGACCCAGCAGAGAGAACCCATCTCCTGCCCTGCCTTTGACTGACAGCCCCTGCCCAGAGTTGGATATTTGAAATCCTGGGTAGACTCTCTTTTCAACGGCTTCCCAAAGGCTTTTCTTCCCGCTTTCCTGGGAGGGAACTTCCCAGAGGCTGGTAGCTAAAACCTCACCACTATGGAGACTCCAAACTCGTGGTCTCAGATACCAGGGTCCAGCCTGCAGGACCCCCCTTCTGGCATCTGTCCACTGTTCAGCACCCTCACCGCTGACCCTGATCATTCAAACACCCCATAGTACCAACCCCAGGTGTCCCGTTTTGCTGTTACTCTCACGCTGGATTCTGTTCCTAAGTTTCTCTCTCCCATTTCCCTCTCCAAATTTGGGGTTCTGAGGGGCTACAAGGCTACAAGGGCCTAGTGGTCAACCCTTAGGCTAGTTCAGAAAGTCCTGGTTTTCCTGAGGACATACAATTTCCAGTCTTTCTGTGGCTCTCAGCTCACCCCAGACATACCGACCTACTCACCACAGAGGCTAGGGCCTAGGAGAGATGGGTCAAAGGCCTGGAAGGCCAAGGAAGGGCTGCTGGGTCCAACAAGTCAGAAAAGGGGGCATGTGTTTCTCTTTTCTCCCAGAGGCGACACTTCCTCCCTGGAGCCTTTCACCACTTGGTCCTTTCTATGCGGGATAAAGGACTAGCTCTCAACTCCCATACCTAGACAGGGAAAATTTCTGCCCAGGGCCTTCCCCATCCAGGTCATATTAGGGAAGTTCCACTCCCAGTTCTGACCCTTAATCACACTTTGGCCCGAAAGAAGGCTGAGGAGAAGTGCGGGGAAACACAGCAAGGCAGAAATCCGCCACCCTCTTCCACCTGGACCCAAACCCCTCTGTACTTGGGAGCACAATCAAGCCCTGCCGGCCGTGCCTACTATTTATACAGGGGATCCAGGCCCTCAGTTCTGCCCTCACCCCAAAGCTCTCCGCTCCTCCACTTTTGTGCACAAGGAGTTAGTTGACAATTTCTCCGATTACTTTGCCCGCTTTAGACAAATCTCTGCCTGCCCGGCCTCCAGCAAAGACCTAAGCGCCATCCGGGTCCGGCTAGTCTGCAGCTGGGCTGTGGGGACTGGAGGCCCAGTTTAGGCCTCTCCGAGGGGTGGGCAGAAGCCCTGAGACCCCCTCCCTCGGCCCGGGGAAGCCAGCGCGGAAGCTCTACTTACTCGTACCTTTCCTTGGCCTCGGCCGCCCGGTCGCGCTGTCGCCGGTTCTTGAACCAGTTGCTGACCTGCGTGGTAGTGAGGCCCGTGGCCTCCGCCAGCTCGCGCTTCTCGCGGGGTGACGGGTAGGGGTTGTGCGCATACCACTCGCGCAGCACGCTGCGACTCTTTTCCTTGAAGCAGTAGCTGGTCTCTTCGCCGTCCCAGATGGAGCGCGGCAGCGGGAACTTGCGCCGCACGCGGTATTTGCCCACGGCGCCCAGGGGTCGGCCGCGCAGCTTCTCCGCCTCGATGTAGTGCGCCTTGAGCCACAGCTGCTGCAGCTTGGCGTGGTTGTGCGGCGAGAACTGGTGGCTCTCCAGGATCTTGTAGAGCTCGCGGAAGTTGCCGCGGTGGAAGGCCACCACGGCCTTGGCCTTGAGCACGCTTTCATTCTTGTGGAGGTGCTCGCAGGCCGGCAGCGACCACAGGAAGCGGCCCAGCCGCTCGATGTTGCCGCCCTGCTGCAGCACCTCGCACACGCACGCCACTTGCTCCTGCGTGAAGCCGAAGGTGGGCAGCATGGACATGGTGCCGGCTGCGTCCCCACCCGCCCGCGCGCGCCCTCACCGCGCCGCGCGGTCCCGCATGGGCGCCTCCCCGCCGGGCCGTCCGGGGCCCAGAGGCGGGCGGGGCGGGCCCCCTGGCCGGGCGCTGGCTCCCGGCGAGCCCCGAGTCACTGCAGTACGTCCCCGCGCCGGTCGAGGGTCCCGCGCAGCTCCGCGCCCCCGCCGCCTGCGCTCCGCGCCCGCGCCCTCGCCCAAGCCCGGGGGCCGCCCGGGGCGCCGCTCCGCATGCTCCGCGCCCGCCCGCCGCTCCCTGGCTAGCTTCTCACTCGCTCTCCCTCCCGTCTAGCTCGCTCGCAGCTTTTTTAATAATATTATTCTAAGCGGGCATGAGGCACGGCGGCCCGCGCCCTGATTGGTCCGGTTATCTGACCCGGGGCCTGCCCGCGCCAGACAATAGTCGGAGTCAAATTATTCGCCATGGAGACGCTGTCAGTCACCGGTAACCCGAGCCCCGCCGGGCCGGGCGGCTCCCCCCCGGCAGGCTCCGCTGACAGATCGCCCGGCTCCGCGCAAAGCGGAGGGCGGCCCGAGACAGGAGCCGGAGGCGCTCCAAAAGCCTGCGAGGCGGAGAGGGGCCGGGCAGGGGCCGGCAGCGGCGGTGATTGACGGGGCGGACGCCCAAAGAGCACGGGAGGAGGAGGACGGGGCGGGGGGGGGGGACGCGAGAAGAGGAAAAGGGGAGGATCGAGGCGGGGAGGGAAGAGGAGAGAAGGGAAGGCGGAGGACCGACTTAGGGGGTGCGCGGGAGGAAGGGGAGGGAGAAGCGTGGAGGGAGCCTTCAGGGGAAAAAACTTGGAGCAGCTATTCGCGAGGGGCGGCGCCCTGGCCTGGCCGGGTTCCTCCGGGTGCTCCCAGTCCCGTCGTCGCTGTTCGCGGGATTGATTCTACCCGGGAGCCGGCCGGGGGGATGGAAGAGTTTGGACGTGCGGGGCGCCCCTCAAGGACTTGGCTTTTCCGGCCGACGCGCCCCACCCCCATGCTAGAAACTCCAGACCTGAGCGTCCCCGAGGGAAAGGGGGAGAGAGCAGGAGACAGGAGTGGGAAGATTTGGCCACGGACGCCTGAGAATCGACTTCCCGGAGGATCCCGCCTTTCCTCTCCCAGCCGGGCCCGCTGCCCCACGGCCGGTACCGCCCCGACTCGGCGCCTGCTCCTCGCCGGGCGGGGACTCAGACTTAACCCCACGGGTCCCACGGCCCGAGAAGCGCCCGACAGTTCCGTGTGGCTTCTACGAAGTTGACTCCAGCGGGCGGCGGCGACGCAGAACCGACGTAGCCCCGCAGTCTGCCCACCGGGAGGCGAGGGCAGGGAGTCCAGGACGGTCGTGGCGCTTCCCTGGTGGGTGGTCGAGGGGGAGAGAGTGGAAGCAAGATCCCTCCCCTCTGGCCTCTCCACTTGGGCTCTGCTCGGTCTCCTGGCCGCTTCAGCCTGCAACCCGAGTCTGCGAGCTCCGGACCGACAAGCTTAAAAAGGGGGTCCTGGTCTTTGCTTCTTTGTCAGGGCGCGTGTGGAAACACATGGTGCTGGCTCTCTGGGAGAGAGGATGGAGGACGGAGTGGGAGGAGGTAGGAGAGGTGGGGGTAGGGGGAGGTGTTCCTGCTGTTTCTAAGGTTTCGAAAAGCCCTAGATTTAGCTCCTTCCCCCACTTGTCCTTTCCACTTCCGTCTTCCTTCTCCCCTCTCAACTGTTGCAGGCCTGGAGCTCCCAGTGCCATTCTCATTGTCAGGACCCCAGCCAGATTTGATCCCGGACTCTGCTCTCACACAAGGGCAATGGAACATGGGTCTAGGCCACGTTTCTTCCTTCCCACGCCTTTAGGTTTTCTAGAGGGTTCATGCTAGGAGCATTGGAATGGGAGTCCAAAGCCCTGGGTTCAACCTTTGGCTTTGCTTGGTATCTATCGAAAGGCACATATTTATTCCTTTTAAGTGTCCATTTCCTTATCAGCAAGATTTCCAAAATTTTCCCGCTGATGCAGCATTCTGGAAGTCCTTTTGGGGGTATTGCAGGCATGTGAGGGTGGAACCCCAGGACTGCCTCTAAGACTTTTTAGCTCCTGGGCGCCTGCTGTGGTATGTTGAAGCCACAGGGCTGCCAAAGTAGGTTCCAAGCCAGTGTGTGAGGTGGTGGTGTCGGGGTAGTTGCAGGGGGTGTATCCTGCAGAAATCCAAGTAGCATCTTTGGATGCATCTATGGTCTGGGAGAGGTCTTGCTGCATCCAGGCCACCCTATCCAGAATCCTATGTGCTGGCACACAGGGTTAGCTCCAGAGTCAGCTATGAGGACCCTGGGAAACCTGGGAAAGAATCTACTCCTGGATGCAGTGAGGTTCAGAGCCCACCTTGCTGACCTCCAACAAAAGGCAACCTACTCTTTCCAAGGCTCTTCTTCAGCTGCATGGTTAAAAGGATTCAGCTGGTGGGCTGGTCTTCACCCTGGCCATCACCATATTACATCTTGGCAAGATCAGGCTGGGGTTGTAGAGGGAACACCCTGGTCTGGTGTGAATGAGAGGGACCAGCCGGTCTCTTCCTGGCTTGAGACTTTGGGTCAGTCTCTGGTCTTCTCCACCTCATTCTCTCCCACTTTTAAATAAGGCCTGGGCGATTTCTAAAGTCCCTGCTGGTTCTGAGCTGGGGTGGGTCTAGGAATACTAACATTAAGAAAATGTGAGCAATATCTGCAACCTCAGCTGCAGTGTTCACTGCAAATGTGCACCTCCTTGGACCCTTGGAGCTTTAAGATTGAACTTCCCCCAGACCTGGGTCCTGCCTATGTTCAGTGAAGGCAGATTTTCTGGACCTTTTCGGAGCTCCAGACTCACTGACCCTCCAAATGCTGCCCTCTTTGCAGCCCTTGGCCCTAAGCCCTAGAATCAGCCCTGTCAGATGCCTCCCAGCAACAGTCAACAGTAGAGACAGAACAGAACAGACGTGGGACCTGCCACCTTGGATAATATACTGTGTGCCATATGAAAAGTCATTACAGAGCAAGCACAGAAAACCTGTAGTACCATTATTGATGTATGTGTGTGTGTGTCCATGTGACACTAGTTATCTACCTCCCCCATGTTTATCAGAAACTGGTTCTAGCAGGTCTGGGCCAGAACCTCTTGGCAGCCAAGGCAACTGGGTGCCTGCCCTAAAAAGGTTATAAGCTTAGCTAGGGTCTCTTCACACTCCTCAGCCACCTCCATGCCTGGCCCCCTCCCTGACGGTCTTTGCTAAAAGACTTGGAACATTTCTGGGTGAGGATTTGACAGATGCCAGCCTGACCCTAAGACAATCTCAGCCCCTGTTCCAGCGCTCAGAGCAGCTGTTTAAGAGGCCTGCCGGTGTCAGGCGCCTAGGATCTACTCCACCCCAATCCCCGGAATCCCTGTCCTCCTTCCTCCCCTAAAACCCATATTCAAAAGGCTTGCACTTATTGCTTCGTCAAGCACGAACAGAAGACGCTCCACGGCTAGGGAGAAGAAAACTTTTGCAGACCTGTGGAAATTTGGGCTTCATTGAAATGCCTCCATTCACCTCCAGCTGCGCTGAAAGTCCCTTGGGAGGATCAGACTTTCTGGAAGGCAGCAGCAGCAGGGGTGGGGGTATGGGCGTGTGGGGACTGGGGTTATGGCAATGGGGGTTGGAGGGGTGTGGGGGTGTACGTGGGGGTGTGCACCAATGATCTCACTGACAGCATGCCTTAGCCCCTGATTCTTGGTCAGAGACAGTCTGGGGCCTTTGTGTCTGGAGTTGGGCAGGAAGCTCCCAGGACAGTCTGTAGGCCTCCACTGACCGGCGCTTATTGACCAGCCCAGGATTGGTACATCGCGCCCACCCGCGGGACTTTTGGGGAAGGGGAGAAAGCAGCCGCAGTAGTCTCCCAAGGGCTTTCCTGGCTTTGGTTTGGGGCCATTTCGGAAAGAGCGGGGTGATCTAGGGAGAAGGAGCTGCTTACCGGCTATTTCTAAGGCCAGGGGACGGGAAAGCCTTCGTTTCGGGCAAATAGGGACCCTCGTTTGTGACAGAGAAGGGGGCGGGTGCTCCGTGCCAAACCCGGGGACCAGAGCTTTTATTTAATTTTATTTTTAAAAATCCGTATTTTCCAGCCTACAAAGGCTGCAGAAGCTCCCTGGACAGACTCCGGCCCTGGCGCCGCCCGCCTCAGTGCGTCCACGCAGCTCCGCACCGCGGGCTCGGAGCTCTGGGGCGTCCGGGCGCGGCGCGGGTGGGGGCTCTGCGCTCTCCCGCAGCTCCGAGCTCAGGGCCCTGGCTGGGCCGGGCGCGGTCCCCGGATGGCCCCCGGGCCTCTCTTCCCGCCGCACTCTCGCCCAGACTCGGCGGCTGCCCGCTCTGGCCGGGGAGGGGCGTTTCGCTGAAAGCGGGCCGGGGGCGCCTCCCCACCTGCCCCGTCGCCCGCGCCCAGCACCCGCGGGGCGGTCGCGTCCCGGCGGGCGCAGACGGCTCTGCAAACCCCGCAGTCCGCGGTTTTCTGGGTTGCCCAGCGTTTGGGGCAGGTCAAGGCGCGGGCTTTCTGCTCACACGAATTCTCGTTTCAGAGAAGGCCCCCGCGGCGCCCCGAGCACGGGCAAGGGGGCAAGGCGCTGGGCTCCGGGTGGCCGCGCTCCCGAGACGGCGCGAATCGCAGCGTCGCCCGCGCCGCACGTGGCGGGCGCGGACACAGGCTCCGAGGGCACGAGCAGCCGGGTCCCCTGGGGTCACCGCTGCCCCTCCGCTGGCGACCCACGTGGCGGCCTGGAGCGCCCTTACGAGAAAACAATTAGGAAGCCGCGGGCTCCCGCGGGATCTTGTTCAAACGAACAGAGTGAGCCCTGGGGCTCGGGGCCGTCGTCCCGGCGGCGACAGGGCCGGGCGGGATTCGGGGTGCTGGCCGCCTCCCCGCGGCGCCCGGCCCGGCCCGCGGCCTTCCGTGCCCGCGCGCGGTCACGCCTCAGTCCTGGAGTCCCTTCCTAGCACGCCCCGCTCCCTCGCGGGCCCCTTCGCCTGGGGGGCCGCGGGCGCGGCGGGCCGGGCCTCCGGGGAGGCGCCGGGCACGCGGCTTTTGGTTCCGGAAGCGGCCGCCGCAGTGCGCGGCGGGCTCGTTTCCCGGCGGGGCGGTGGGGGCTGTGCGTCCCGGGCCCGTCTGCGGCCGGCTCTGCACGCGAGCGCCCCCACGCGGCAGGTCCCAGAGCCCGGGGCGGCGGGGCGGCGCGCGCGCTGCCGCCTCGGCCTAGCAGGAGGGACAGGCGCGGGGAGGGACGCCGGGGTCCTCCCTACTCACCCCCAGCACTGACCCGCCTCTGCGCTGGCAGAGACGGCACGAGAAGTGGGGCGCGTCACACACTCGCACAGCCCGGAGGTGCGATAGGTCCCCAGATAGAGTCTGATTACACCATTCTTGGGGGCAGACGCTTTTCTCCATCGCATGTTTCCCCTGGAGCATCTGGAGGCCCAGGAAATGTTCGAATGGATGCCTGAATGACGATGGGGTTGACTGATAGCAACGACTGGGAAGTGACCAGGCCGATAGGAGAATGGCCCTCTTGCTCCTCTTTCCAACTGCTCTTCTCACTTAGCCCCCTTCTTGCCCTCCCCTTCCTTGTAGGGAATGTCTCAGAGCACTGGGTATCTTCCTTCCACCAGAAGCGCTGGGTGCGGGAGTCTCCCTAGGGCCCAAGAAGCAATGTACTGAACTCGCTGCTCTTAGAAATTCCAGGTCTAACTGCACATAGCATTACCAGGTTCCCATGGGTTGCAGGAAAGAAAGTTTTCGAAGTAGAGTTATTCTAATTTTCTGGGGCTGCTGTCTTTAGTTGCATTTCCTTAGTTTCTTTACAAAAATCCTCTGTAGGCAACGGGTAGATCAGGTTTCTTATGAGAAGTGACTTTTTTTTTTTCCCTTTTTTCCATTACCTGTGAGAAACTCTATTTGGGACTAAGGATTCCGGGCATGGCACTTCTCTCTCATGCAGTATCTATTTTTATTACCATTAATTACAACGCATCGGCCACACTCATCAGTGATATCCCCTCCCCCAAGGCTGGTGACTGTTCTTGGCTATCCTGATTTGGGTAACGCCTGAGCAAGAGGCCACTCCCACCCAGCCATTGGAGGCAGCCACACAGGGGTTTCCACTGAGTTCTGCATTTTTAAAGGGAACCTAGAAAAAGCCAGCATTGTTCTCATCTTGGAAATCCAATACTTTATTTTGTTGTCTCTGTGAATTAAGGCTAAAATCTAGGGGCTGTTTCTTATAGAAGAGAGTGTGCTAATTAATTTAGGAACAGTGCTGTGAGGACGCTTTAATGAAGTCGGTAGAAACAAGATACAGCCCTGCCTGGGAAGGCAGATAGCTCAGGGAAACCTGTGCATGAAGCTGCAGCAGAGGGACTGGGTCAAAGTCAGCCTCAAACAGATGTCTTCTGGCAGCACTGTGGCATTCTGGTTTATGGTGACAGGTATGGTTGGCCCTTTTGCTATAACCATCTTTGTTTCAACCATTCTAATAGTGGCGCTGTTAGCATATGCTCACACATGGACAGTGTAGGGTGGGTAGAGCAGAGGACATGGCCTTTGGCATCAGATGGGCCTGGGTCCTTGACCCAGACCCTCCACTTTAGCGAGTTACTCACTCTAACGAGTTACAAATTGTTCATTTGTAAAATGGGAACAAGATCCCAGTGCTTGGTGCACAGAAGGCATTCAATAACTGATTGTTGAATCGAATATAGTTACTTTGGAGATTAGAGATAAAGCTTATGAAACATCAGGTTTATAGGAAGTGCTCAATAATTGAGGCCATTGTCATTAGGGCTGTGATCATGATAGTGTGTTTACAGTTGTGTACACTTAATGTTATTTTGGAAAGCACCTGGCTTAAGTGTCAAAAAGCAGATTTAGTTTCCAGGTCACAAATATTATCAAGCCTCTATTGTATGCATAGGCCTGGGCTAGGCACTGTGGGAAATGCTCAGATATGTGACTGGAGGGTCTTGGGAGTAGTGGGAAAGACAGGAATGGGTACAACAGGAGACTACATTGGTGTCTGTGGTTCACTATCCACAGCAACTTCGGAAAGTGTGGGATTTGGAGCCAGGCTATCTGGGTTAAATCCTACCTCTGCCACTTGGTAACAGTGTGACTAAGGGCAAGCAACTTAATCTTACAGAGTCAGTTTCTCATTGAGGGTGAGAACACTTTTCTCACCTAAAAGCAGGTGTAAAGAACACTTTTTCCCCAAGGTTTTGGGAAGAGGAAATGAACTAATTTATGTGAAAAGGCTGGATCCCTGTTTGGAGACAAACGGAGACCTTCAGCTGCCATAATGTTTTGCATTACCTGATGGGGTTTGCAGGATTTTGATCTCATTAGAACAATTCTCAGAAAGCAAAAGACAGCTGCATACAAGCATGACATTGCATGTTCCTATGGAGTTGAGACAAAGTTGTCTCCTTTTGTGTTTGTTCTCAGGGCTGAGCACAGAGCAGAGCGCATATTGAAAGCTCTGTAGGTGTGTGCAGATGGCAATTGTGATTGAGAGCAAATGAAGTGACTCCCCTCCTGCTGCTTCCTTATCAGCCTCCTGTGTGTTGAGAGAGAGCCAGATATATCTGTAAAAATAAAAAAATAGCTTCCATTAATAGAATATCTTCTATGCACAAAGCAGCACACTAATGTATAGTGGGTACAATAATCCTATAAAGTGGGTATTATCACCTTTTACAGATGAGAAGACAGGCTCAGAGAAGTTAAGCAACTTGACCAAGGTCATACAGTAAGTAAGGAAATTTTGGAATTTCAGTTTGTGATGTCAAAACCCTTACCGTAAACCATAAGCCTTACTACCCTTAGTTCCTCTCTAATAGCAAAAATAATAACAGGAAGAATTTGCTGAATGCCTATTATGTGCCAGACATTGTGGTATTTCACACAATCTCAAATGCCTCCATGAACTGGGCATAATTACAACTCCATCTTACATGATGAGTCTGTGGCTGAGAAAGGTTGAGCATAAGTCCGGCAGCTCTGCCAGAGCTGGATTCTCCAACCCAGACCATTTGGCTGCAGAGTGCATGCTCATGCTTCGACCCACTTCATTAAGGCCAGCTTTCCCCCCAAGCTCTCCTCTCCTCCTTCACCCCCAGGCCTTTCTTCTCTCTGAGCTCAGGTTCACAGGAACTTCCACTTCTCAGTGGTTGAGAGTTCCTTCCAGGTATTAGGAAGAAGATGAGTCTAGATTCTAGCAAAAGCCATCCCTCTCCCTCTTCAAGTCTTAGACCCCAGGCCCTGAGATTTGTGGCTTTCAGACCCCACTTGTTCCTGCTGGACAGGAGCCCACTGTGACCAGGGCAAGCTGTACATCAGCTCTGTGGCTGGTGAAGTCTGGCTGTACTCGTGGCCCTATTGAGTTGGTATGCATTATGCCTGGGGTGAGCCTGGGTGACTCAGAGAATTAAAGTGTCTTAGTCAAGGTACTTTGAAGCACAAGTCACATAAATCCACTCAGATTAACAGAATAAACAAAAGAATAAATTTATTATAAGGATTCAGGGGCAGCACGTGGGAGGGAAACCAGAATCTGGAAAACAGTTAGAAATCAAGAGAGCCACTTTTCCCAACCCTGGGTGGAAGAATGGTCCCCTTTCTCTGCTCCCCTCTGAGCATCTTTATTCTTTTCTCTCTGAAGAGCAGCTTTCTACTCCTTTTGACAGGTCCCTACCCTTTAATGTGTCCCCCTGGTTCAGGCACTCAGGAAGTGATCTAAAATCTCTGCCCCTGTTCCAAATTCTTCAGAGAATGGGTTAGAGAGGAAGTGGGAGGTGGGGGGAGAGGGAGAGAGAGGATCTCACAGGCTCATCTTGGGTCAGGGGATTCCTAACTACAGTCAGTGATGTTCAGGTGAGTTGGTGGGAGGGACTACATGGCCCACTGCCTAATCAGCAGGAACTGTGAGGCCAGACTCAGAAGAATGATGTGATTGCAGGGCTACTGTTCTACTCTGCTGTTCAGTGTGGAAGTCTGGTGCCTGGTATCTCAGAGGCATTACATAAGTATTAGTATTTTTATTTTTCCCTTCCTCCCCACTCCCCAATGGTGGTGACTTTTCCAATTTATCCCTCACAAATTAGCCAGAGCCACCGATTTAGAGCACAGATGTGATTGTGCCACTCTGTCTTTAAATTCCTCTAATGGCACCTATTAACCTCAGGGTGAAATTTAGATTCCTTAGCATGGCTTATGAGGCCCCGTGTCATCAGATTTTGCACGTATGTCCAGTTTATCTCCATGCTACCCACTCAAGGCTTTAGCCATCCTGAATAGTTCACAGACTCTTCCACCCTTGCGGTAGGTGTACGTCACCACCTACTTCTGCTCCTGTAGGAGAAGCTTAACTCCCTGCTGCATTGACCCTGGGCTTGGCTATGTGACAGGCTTTGACCAATGAAATGTGAGTGGATGACCAGAAGCTTTTAAAGACATTGCAACTTGCCACCAGGACTCTTTCTTCTTTTGCCTTCATACCCCAGATAGTTGCTGCTCCAGCCTGTGCCACAGAATGAAAAGGAAGATGGAGCAGCGTCACAGCTGACCCACAGCCTACATTTAATATGAGTGAGAAATAACATGCATTGTAAACCTCTGAGATTTGGGGGTTGTTTGTTGCTAAAGCAAAGCTGAGTAATATACTTCCCTCTCTCACTTCAAATCTCTTCATGTGCTGTTTCCTCTCCCTGGAAACTTCTCCTTCTGTTCTCAATCCCCTGATCTCTCAGGACTCAGACTAGATGTTACTTTCCCTGGAAAACCTTCCTGGCCCCGCTCCTGCTCCAGATCAGGTCTGTGGCCCTCCTCCAGTTCCCGCATCATCTTCCTGTCCTCAGTCCAGCACTGCGCTTATCTCACAGTGCTATCATCCCTTGATTTCTTACCTGACGCCACCGTGACGGTGAGCTCCTCAAAGGCAGAGACTGTATTTTTCTGGTTTTCCTAGTAAGTCCTCAAAAAATATTTGTGGAAAAGGAATTAATTCATTAGTATGAGTAATCTTCTACCAGTGTGGCAGATTTTATTTTCTAAAGATGGCTACAACAATATTTCCATTCCATATACTTTTCTTTTAATATGACTTTGACATTCCTGTCATGGAAATGTGTGTATGTGATCCCCTTAAATCTGGATGGGCTTGGAACTATAGCAGACGTGACACAATGTGACTTCTGAGGCAGGGTTGTAAAGGCAATACAGTGCCTTCCCAGTTCTCTTGAGACACTTGCTCTTCAAATCAGCCACCATGCTATAAGGAAGCCCAAATGGCCTCTAGAGAGACCCATGTAGAAAAGAACTGAGGCTCCTCGGGCCTGGCTAAGCTCCCAGGCAACAACCAACACCAGTTTGCTGGGCATGTCAGTGAGCCAAGCCATCCTAGCTGTTGCCACAAGGATCAGATGAGCCATTCATGCCAACCCCTGCCTAAATTGCAGATTCATGAGTAAAATAAATGATTGCTTTCGTTTTAAGCTACTAAGTTTTGGAGTGATTGCTACACAGCAATAGATAACCAGAACATTGGCTATCTCTTAGCCATCCAATTTTCTTGTGGATCTAAATATCTGTCCTAAACCTCAGTCCCCATTGCCTTGGGCTTTTATATCAGTCCTCCCCACTGGGGTCCAGATATTGTGCCCACACCTCCAGCCACTGGCTGGGGTAACTCTCTGATGGATCTTAGCCTCTGGAACTTTGAGACTGCCCGCTATCTGGCTTCAGGTAGTACTTCCCCCAGTGCCTCTCCCTTAGACTGGGGTATCCATGCCAGTGGGGAATAAATCCCAAGTGTCCCACTCCCCACTGGACACCAGACAGTGCCTGCATGTTGCCCACCAAGGACTAGGACCCAGCTGGGGCAATTCTCCAACCCTAAGGTAGCTCCATTCTTTCCCTTGGTTCATGACACTGTGGCTCAAGCCTTCCTTGGGACTGTCTGAATTAGGATAATATCTCAAGTTCTTCATCTACAAATGGGTTAATATTAAGGGCTATCCCAGGAGGTTATTTTGGGGACTAAGGGTGACTCCATCCAGGTTTGGTAAACTTTCAATATCTTGATTCTGTCAGAATCAAGAAAAGCCTGCAGAGTGAACATAAGGGTGGCAGCAGGAAGGGACAATAGACTGCACCACCAGCCAACATATTCCTCCTCAAAGAACATGCACTGTAACTTTCTTCCTAGGACATGCAAGTAAAAATACATAGTTTCCAACAATAAGTTAATATTAAAGAGTAAACAGAAATATCATCTAATGTGGATGCGGCGTGAGGGGTCACTGATTCAGCTGAGGCTGTAAGAAAAGGGAGAGGGTTGGAGCCAGGGCTAGGACCAGGAGTAGACCCAGGGAAAAGTCACCACAGGTGAAACAAGCATAGTCAGAGAACAGACTCAGACTGTGCAATCCATGAGAGTTTCGTTAAGTTGAGATTTTCTCATGGGAAAGACATAAATTAAGCCCACAAGATTATTAAGTGATATATTTTGTAGCCTTATTAAGACTTTAATTTACAGTTCTTGTTCAAAGAGTATGTGGAGGGACACACACACACACACACACACGAAGTCAAACAGGAATGTACATGCACACACATATAAGTAAACATACATACAGGCAAACACCTTTCCACACACATACACAAGTGATTGCACATTGTGCTTATAATTAATAGGAATGATGGATATACACATTCATACTCATGCAGAAATAATTCCTGAAGTCATGGTGACTGGTTCACCTGCAATGCACCGGATACCTCTGGGTTACCCCCAAACCAGCCCTTTATAAGGGACTTTAGTTATGATTTATAGTTACGGTTTTGGAGGAGGGAGACTTAGGTGGTAAGAGTGGTAAAAGTTGAAACTAGAAAATGTAAATAAATTCAGTTAATGAGATTTCCTCCTTCTGAATAACAAGCATTCTTAATTGAAAAAAGTTGTACACTCAATGCATTATAATCTTTGTGGCTTTATGGCACGTGGCTGGGTCTATGGTTATTCATAAGGAATCTGTAGTTTCTACTAGCTTTTCTCTAGCCTGTATTTAATTTGAGAGGTTTCTAGAAGGTCAAATGTCACCCATATCAATATGTACAATGCCTGCCCACAATTCAATTCAATCTAATCTTATTCCATTCCAGTCAATGAAACAAATACACTTCTTTTCCCAAAATCTCAACTGAGGAGTCTCTAAGGTGCTTTCACTCTATGTGCAACTCTGTGCTAGGCTCCGTAGGGGCAAAAGACTAGTCAACAAAACCAACCTGTGTGAAGCAGAAGAAAACCAGACCACCCACCAGCACTTATCACTGTGGCTGCGGTGCAAGGTTGAGAAAGAGGAACGCTGTGGGCGTGGGTGGGCAAGGAAGGCTTCTCGAAGAAGGTTGTCTTGATTTGGGCTTTGAACAAGAGCGAGAATTAGTATGGGGAGGTGTGGGGGCGGGAGAGGCAAACTGAAGTCTTGGTGAGCACAGGGCAGAGGGTGGGCCTCTTAGGCTGAAAGGGGCTGGGGAAAGCAGGAACAAACTGCTGTGTCCTCTTTTTCTCTGCCTGGAGACCAGCAACATCTCTGCCTTGCATTTGCCTCTGATCAAGGGTCAAAGGAGGCAGCGAACACCAGAGCCCCCTATTTAAGACTGAAAGCTCCATGGGGTCAGGGTCTGAGGCTGCTTTGTTCATCGTGGGGTCCTCTGGGCCTGGCTTGGTGCCTGACATGTGGCCTCCTCACTTCTGTTCTTCCCCACAACTCTCCACAGATGCCCCGGTGATTTTCCAAATATGTTTAACATTTTCCAATGGCTCTCCACTGCACCCAGCACAAAGTCCTTCCCGAGGTCTCCAAGGGCTAAGGTGACCCGACCCCCACTTTTCTCTCACACTGCATCTAGCCCTTCTCTGTCTCTTTGCTCATTATACTCTGGCTGCCCTGACTTCCTTCCTGTTCTTCAAACATGCAAAGTTTGCTCCCACCTCTACACTTTTACCTTTGCTGTCCTTCCTAAATAATTAAGTTTAATTTTTTTCATAGCACTTTCTATCCTCTAAAAGTATTGTGCTTGTCTGATCACTTTTTGGCTATCCCGCTGCTAGAATATAAGCTGCATGACAGCAGGGACTTTGTCTGACTAATTCCTGGCTATATCTCCAACATCTGGAAGAGTGCATGGCACACAGTAGGTGCTCAATAAATGTTTATTGAAGAAAGGAATGAGGACTGTGGTGCACAGCAATGTGTGAATGACTGCAGGCCTCCATCCTATTCCCTGCTCGCGTCAGGTGAGGGGCAACTGCTGTTTTCCTCATCTACCTAGGAGTTGTGTTCGTTGCCCATCTTCCTCCAGGTCTCCAAAGTGAGAGAGTGAGATTTCTGGGAAAGGTCAAAGTATATAGAAATAATCAGAGTCAACCAATGCACATTCATTCGGGCCCTATCAAGCGACAGCTATGGATGCAAATACAGTCTTAACTGCAGGGAGAGGACTGGTGCTCCCAATAGAGTCTGAGCACCATGCAAGATGGGGTGAATCAATTCATACAGCAATGCTTTTTAACTTGGTGGGGTCAGAGAGCCCACGGGAAATGTGAAGAAAGCTGTTTCTCCAAGAAAATGCTCATGTGCACACACACACATGAAAGGCATGAAAGGTGACATTCAATTTCACACCCTCACCCCCCAGCCCTGACCTCATCCCTGGGCCCGTGGTGTGGGCTGTGGGGGGGGGGGCTGGAAGGGCTTCTGGGGCACAGCCAGTGGTCTAGGATGGGGCTTTCGTCTCCCTTCACAGCCACTAGTCTGTCAGGCACGAGTGGATGGGAGTGTCCTTGTACTCCCCCTCGTCATCGCATGGTCCCAGGGCTCAGCCCTCTGATCAAGGGCAGACACCGTGCTTAGCCTTTAGTCACTACTGCCAATTTCCTCAGACACCGACCGCTTTTCTTTTCCTATAACTCTTCATAATTTACTAAATTAAATAATTTCTCCCTTCCTGTCTTTGCCTATCCTTAATGAACATGGAAATAGTCCAGCACACAGCACGGTGCCTTGTACCCAGCAGAAGCTCAAAAAGAGTTTCTTAGTTAATTTATAAATAAGAGTGATCTTTTACTGAGTGCTTGCTATGTGCAGACACTGAGCAAGGGGCCACGGAAGGATTTCACTGACTCCCCTGACAAGGCTATAAGTGGGTGTCATCATTAGGTCCATCTCACACATTGTAAAGTGGGTACTAGTGGCACAGGGAGGTTATATGAGTGATGTGGCAGAGAAGGGTGTTGAACCAAGTTCTGCTGGCAGAGTCTGGGCAGGTACCCGCTATCCCATAGTGCTGCTCTGAGAGATAGAACTGTTGAGATACCATTGATTATGCTGACCATGACCCTGGCAGGAGCTAAAGGGAGGAAGGAGGAGCCCAAGACCCGCCTGGGCATCAGGCTGGCTGATCGACGCCCACATGAACGAGTGCTGCTGCAGGGCCAGGGCCCTTGGCCCCTCCTGGTGTTGTCCTGGGTCCACCTGAGCTGGCACTCAAGGACAGCCCAGTGCCACAACACCTTACTGGTGTTTTATTTCAGCGATGGCCTGGGCAGGAGGGAAACTACCTCATTAAAAGAGTTGGCTCACTCTGGAATGGAGATTCATTTCCGACTGCCCCCTCCCATGTCTCCCAAGCTGGCTGGTGTCACAGGGAGGATATTTTCATAAGGATGAACTGTTCTTGAGTGTTTCCTGCCATGGCACAGGTCTCCCTTCAGCAGTCACCAGGCCTGTTATCTAACACCTCCCTCTGCTTCCAAGCACATTCAGAGAAGAATAAAGCCCCTCTATGAAGAGCCCCTGGCTTTCAGGAAGCAGCTGGACGTAAGACTAGGAGCAAGCAGAGTGGCCGTCCACTCTCAACCCACGGTGTGAGGGCCTCGGAGAAATATTTGATTCAATTCAGCACACATTCTATCTATCTATCTATCTATCTATCTATCTATCTATCTATCTATCTATCTATCTATCTATCTATCTATCTATCTATCTATCTATGTATCTATCTATCTAAAATTGAAATGTATTGATTGTACATATTTATGAGGTACAGAGTTATATTTCAATACATGTATTCAATGTCAGCACATTATCTTGAGTGTCTGGCAGTGTGCCGGGCACTAAGTTTGGGGTAGAGAATGTCAGGCTTTTACCTAAAATCCCACCATTAAGTCATTATTGTCACCCTGTGAAAATGGCAACCAAGGAGAATGTGGATAGCATTCAAGGTGTCTGTGAACTTGGATGGGAAAAAAATATCTTTATTTTCACTAATCTCTAATTGCAATTTAGTAGATCCTTCAAGAATGTAAGTAGCAATCATAATAGAATTAGCAATACCTATGACATCCTCACCAGTAGAAACCATAGATATTTTCATATCACAATAAAATTGATGCAGCTATCTTGAAATAGTTTTGCTCATCACTACTTTGAAATTATGGTACTTATTAGTTCTACTTCTAGGTCTTGCAATTTGAAATGTTAATAAAGAAGCACATGCTCTAAATAAAGTTAATTTTTTAAACTTTATTTCAACATAACTGGTTTTCTTTGCAATCATGAATATTTTATTTTATGCATTCAAAAATGTTATTCTGAGAAGGGGTGCATAGGAATCACCAGATGCCAAAGGCCCAAAGGCACAAAAATTCGTTAAGGATCCCCGCAAAATCGGTGTGTATTTAGGGGTTCTTTCTTCAGTAGAGGGTTGCAACAGTTTTGAAAAAGCATTAATTCTTCATCTTTCACCTGCTCAGAGAGGCCCTGGGCAAACATCAGGGAGAAAGACAGGCAATGTGGGGAACCCTAAGAGGTTTTGACTTACTCGGGTCTCAACTTTCCCATCTATAAAGTGGGGTGGCCAAGCCCATCAACAGGAGGTGCTGTTTCTCCATTCCTGACTGATTAGAAAGTTGGCAGAGCAGTTTACACTTCAGGTGCCCAGATTTGACATGGCTGGGCACTGAGCTTGGCATGGTGACTTCACAAAGTCAGCTGGCCCCTCTGGGCTTTCGGCACACCCCAGTGAAAATAGCTTTTTTCATTTGGGATCCAAGATGCTGAGTTATCTGCCAGCTCCAAAGAGTAGGTTTTGTTGCAAAACAGTCCAACGGTCCCTTCCCCAAGTCCCTGCCTGGCACTCTAGGCCTCAACCCAATTTTAATTCTGAGGGGATGCTTCCAGGAAAGCATGGAGGGGGAGGAGGGGATACGGCTATGTGAAACAGTTTCTGCGAAAAAAACCCCGGGGTTTCAGAGTTTCTTAGGGGTGAGCCCAAGCCAGGCGTGTGTCCTGCACTTACTTTGCCCAGATTCTATGTTATTCGTTAAGTCATTGTTGGTCATCTGTTGTGTGCTCAGCCACATGCTCCAATCTATGGGACCCTGAAGGGGAAGACATTCCTATCCTTGATGACCTGACTGTTAGCTGCGGGTGGGGGAGACAAATCTAGCTCACGAGATATAGCCCACCTCCCTGAAGAATATGTGCTCCGTGCTTAGGTGTGTGCTACAAACAGGCCTGGATAAAACAGGGGAGGGGGGTGCTGGAGGGTGGAGGACTTGGAGAAGAGGCAGAGGGCAGAGGGAGGGCATTCTAGGAAGAGGTGTCAGCCTGGCAAAGGAGCAGGAATGAGTTTGGGGACACAGTGATAAGATTAACCAGGACTGAAGTAAAAAGCAATGTGGGAGCATTGCAGTGTTTGGATTATGGAAGACTGGATATCCACTGTAGCTTTTGTGAATAGGAGAATATCTGATAGAGTTGATTCTGGCTGTGTTTGTTGCAAGCTTGCAAGGAGGTACAGGTCTCCAGGTTTCTGAGTCCAGGCCCTGACCTGTTCCTGAGTTATGGCTCTCCTGTTTTTATAAAAGTAGCAATCATTCATCCATCCATTTGTTTATTATCAATCTATCCATCCATCCATTAATTATCTGTCATCCACTTATCCATCCACTCACTCTCTTATCCTCTGCCTGCCTCCCCACCCCCACTCAATGTGAGATCTCTCACTAGGGCAGAGACTCCCTTTCTCTGCCATATTTCTGGTTTCTAGCACAGTTCCTGGCACATAAAAGGCCCTCAATAAGTATTCTCTCACTGAGAATTCACTCATTCCCACTTTGCACAGGATGCTCCTCCAGAATTAAACTCTATTTGTCCCTACTCATCGCTGGAGCCACATCTGGCCATTGGGGGGGGTCTAGAATGCCCCCTCAGTACCAACAGAGCTTCAGAGGGTCTCTTTCCCCTTTAGTTAGCCAAGAGCCTCAAACTTCCAGAAAGGAGACTTGGGTGCTAGCCCCAGATATGCAAAGACAAGATTTGTGGCCTGGGCGCTAACGTTCTTTTTTTGTTTCTTTGGCAGAGAGATGACAAGCTTGGGCCAGGAGAGCTTCAGACTCTGACAGGCTATGATTCTATAACCTGAACCCACCCTTCCCACTGCAGGGCAAGTGACACCATGTCAGAAAACTGCTTGGATTCAATGAAAGGGAGATTTCCCTATCTCAGCGATTTAAGGTATATTTCTCAGCAATAGTTTCCCTAGCTGAGTAGCTAACCAATATTCAGCCCCAGAATAAGATTCTCTTCTGGTAGTCCCATTATGAACACATTGCCCCACTCATAACTGGGAGAATCCAGGAATGCCCAGAAAGGGACTTAATTACTCTGAGACTGAGTTACTTTTCCTGATTAAATCACTTAATAAAAGACCACATCAAGTAGCCCGAAGCAAGGCATTTCCTAAGAGGACCTAAATCACTTTTAATTTTAAGGGCTGTGTGCTTTCCTTCTGCAGCCTGGAGCTGCTGTGCCTAGCCTGCCATTTGAGAAACATTTCTTCAAGGTGTCAAAAGGACGTGTCATGCATTTGGAATGAGGGCTAAATTAAAAGGCTATACAACACATAGTTATATAAATAGTGAGATATTCCCGGCTGTTTCCAGTATAAACTACTCACTTGGCAGTCTTTTCTGGAGCAGAAACACGACGTTCAGTGGGACACTTACACCTCTCCACGTGCACATACACGCACAAGTACACACACATGCACACATGTGCACACACGTGTGCACACTTACATACACATGCCCTTGCAGTCAGGAAGTGCAGGATCCCCTGAACTGAATATATCAATTTAACCACATGGATTTTGTTGCTACAGAAAGTGTAATGATTGATGACTGATAACTGGCACCTCTAATTTTCATGCCTGCTTCTGAGAATGGTCTTGGGGCTCTGTCCTCTCACTTCTTGAGAGAGTCTTGGGGTCTGTGATGAACTCATATAACATGTTATATTTCTTAACTTAGAGGGCAGAGAAAAACTTTGAGTGATTTCATCTAACTGCCTCAATTTTAAGATGAAGACACCAGTGCACAGAGCAAAGATGCACAGCCCAAGAAAGCCAGAGCTAGTGCCAGGCCCCAGGTTTCCTGATTCTTCTACCACATACCCTGCCCACTGAGGTTTAGAGGGCATTCTTTGAAGTGAGCAAAGCAGCTGTCCTTGTCACTTCAGCTTCCACTCTGCTTGGAAGCTGGGCTGATATGCACCCTCCCCCAAACCCTGACCTAGCCACATAGGAAGAGCACTGTGGTAGCTAGTCTCCTAAAATGCGCTCCCCTCACCCCCGCACCCATTAACCACCCCTCCCAGAATTTATACCATGGTGTAGTTCCTTCTGCACTAAACCTGGGCTGGACCTTGTAATCATTAGAATGTAGCAGAGGTAAGTAACACTGGTGACTTCCGAGGCTGGGTCATAGAAAGGCTTGCAACTTCTGCCTTGAACTCTGAAAACACAAGTAGTGGACTTCTTTTTTTTTTTTTTTTTTTTTTTTTTTTCGGTACACAGATGTCAATTTTATTGTTATTCTTAATATTTTACAAAAATGTGAAATATTATTTTCTAGCTATTAAATGTGTAATTTATTTATTTTTTTTTTTATTTTTTTTTATTTTTTATTTTTTTTTTTAATTTTTTTTTTTTTAATTTTATTTTGTCGATATACATTGTAGCTGATTAATGCTCCCCATCACCAAAACCTCCCTCCCTTCTCCCTCCCCCCATCCCCCCCAACCATGT
This sequence comes from Cynocephalus volans, assembly GCF_027409185.1. Taxonomy (NCBI): domain Eukaryota; kingdom Metazoa; phylum Chordata; class Mammalia; order Dermoptera; family Cynocephalidae; genus Cynocephalus; species Cynocephalus volans. The sequence continues at coordinate 42,430,191 of NC_084473.1, forward strand.
CTTTTCTGTTTGTTTGTTGTATCAACTTCAAATAATTGTGGTTGTTATATCTTCTTCCCCCCCCCCCCGGTTTGTGTGTGTATGTGTGTATGTGTGTGTGTGAATTTATATATTAATTTTTAGCTCCCACCAATAAGTGAGAACATGTGGTATTTCTCTTTCTGTGCCTGACTTGTTTCACTTAATATAATTCTCTCAAGGTCCATCCATGTTGTTGCAAATGGCAGTATTTCATTCGTTTTTATAGCTGAGTAGTATTCCATTGTGTAGATGTACCACATTTTCCGTATCCACTCATCTGATGATGGGCATTTGGGCTGGTTCCAACTCTTGGCTATTGTAAAGAGTGCTGCGATGAACATTGGGGAACAGGTATACCTTCGACTTGATGATTTCCATTCCTCTGGGTATATTCCCAACAGTGGGATGGCTGGGTCGTATGGTAGATCTATTTGCAATTGTTTAAGGAACCTCCATACCATTTTCCATAGAGGCTGCACCATTTTGCAGTCCCACCAACAATGTATGAGAGTTCCTTTTTCTCCGCAGCCTCGCCAGCATTTATCGTTCATAGTCTTTTGGATTTTAGCCATCCTAACTGGGGTTAGATGGTATCTCAATGTGGTTTTGATTTGCATTTCCCGGATGCTGAGTGATGTTGAGCATTTTTTCATATGTCTGTTGGCCATTTGGATATCTTCCTTAGAGAAATGCCTACTTAGCTCTTTTGCCCATTTTTTAATTGGGTTGCTTGTTTTCTTCTTGTAAAGTTGTTTGAGTTCCTTATATATTCTGGATATTAATCCTTTGTCAGATGTATATTTTGCAAATATTTTCTCCCACTCTGTTGGTTGTCTTTTAACTCTTTTAATTGTTTCTTTTGCTGTGCAGAAGCTTTTTAGTTTGATATAATCCCATTTGTTTATTTTTCCTTTGGTTGCCCGTGCTTTTGGGGTCGTATTCATGAAGTCTGTGCCCAGTCCTATTTCCTGAAGTGTTTCCCCTATGTTTTCTTTAAGAAGTTTTATTGTCTCAGTGTGTATATTTAAATCCTTAATCCATTTTGAGTTGATTTTAGTATACGGTGAGAGGTATGGATCTAGTTTCATTCTCCTGCATATCGATATCCAGTTATCCCAGCACCACTTGCTGAAGAGGCAGTCCCTTCCCCAGTGAATAGGCTTGGTGCCTTTGTCAAAGATCAGATGGCAGTAACTGTGAGGGTTGATTTCTGGATTCTCTATTCTATTCCATTGGTCAGTGTGTCTGTTTTTATGCCAGTACCATACTGTTTTGGTTATTATAGCTTTGTAGTATAGCTTAAAGTCAGGTAGTGTTATGCCTCCAGCTTTATTTTTTTTGCTGAGCATTGCTTTGGCTATTCGTGGTCTTTTATTGTTCCATATAAATGTCTGAATAGTTTTTTCCATTTCTGAGAAAAATGTCTTTGGAATTTTGATGGGGATTGCATTGAATTTGTATATCACTTTGGGTAGTATGGACATTTTCACTATGTTGATTCTTCCAATCCAAGAGCATGGAATATCTTTCCATCTTCTTGTATCCTCTCTAATTTCTCTCAGCAGTGGTTTGTAGTTCTCATTATAGAGATTTTTCACCTCCTTGGTTAACTCAATTCCTAAGTATTTTATTTTTTTGGTGGCTATTGTAAATGGGCAGGCTTTCTTGATTTCTCCTTCTGCATGTTCACTATTGGAGAAAAGAAATGCTACTGATTTTTGTGTGTTGATTTTGTATCCTGCTACTGTGCTGAAATCATTTATCAATTCCAACAGTTTTTTTGTAGAGGTTTTAGGCTGTTCGATATATAGGATCATGTCATCTGCAAACAGGGACAGTTTGACTTCATCTTTTCCAATCTGGATGCCCTTTATTTCCTTCTCTTCTCTGATTGCTCTGGCTAGTACTTCCAACACTATGTTGAATAGGAGTGGTGAGAGTGGGCATCCTTGTCTAGTGCCTGTTCTTAAAGGAAAAGCTTTCAGCTTTTCTCCATTCAGGATGATATTGGCAGTGGGTTTGGCATATATGGCTTTAATTATGTTGAGATACTTTCCCTCTATACCTAACTTATAGAGGGTCTTTGTCATGAATGAGTGCTGAACTTTATCAAATGCTTTTTCAGCATCTATAGAGATGATCATATGGTCCTTGTGTTTGAGTTTATTAATATGGTGTATCACATTTATTGATTTGCGTATGTTGAACCAACCTTGCATCCCTGGGATGAATCCCACTTGATCGTGATGAATAATTTTTCGTATGTGTTGCTGTATTCTGTTTGCTAGTATTTTAGTGAGGATTTTTGCATCTATATTCATCAAGGATATCGGCCTGTAGTTTTCTTTTTTGGTTATATCTTTACCTGGTTTTGGTATCAGGATGATGTTTGCTTCATAGAATGAGTTTGGGAGATTTGCGTCCATTTCAATCTTTTGGAATAGTTTGTAAAGAATCGGTGTCAATTCCTCTTTGAATGTTTGGTAAAATTCTGCTGTGAATCCATCTGGTCCTGGGCTTTTCTTTGTTGGGAGCCTTCTGATAACAGCTTCAATCTCCTTTATTGTTATTGGTCTGTTCAAATTTTCTACGTCTTCACGGTTCAGTTTTGGGAGCTTGTGTGTGTCCAGAAATTTATCCATTTCCTCCAGATTTTCAAATTTGTTGGCGTATAGTTGTTTATAGTAGTCTCGAATGATTCCTTGTATTTCAGATGAATCAGTTGTAATATCGCCTTTTTCATTTCTAATTTTTGTTATTTGAGTCTTCTCTCTTCTTTTTTTTGTTAGCCATGCTAATGGTTTGTCAATTTTATTTATCTTTTCAAAAAACCAACTTTTTGATTCGTTGATCTTTTGAATTGTTTTTTGGTTTTCAATTTCATTCAGTTCTGCTCTGATCTTAATGATTTCTTTCCGTCTGCTAACTTTAGGATTGGATTGTTCTTGTTTTTCTAGTTCTTTAAGGTGAAGTGTTAGGTTGTTCACTTGCCATCTTTCCATTCTTCTGAAGTGAGCATTTAATGCAATAAATTTTCCCCTCAATACTGCTTTTGCAGTATCCCACAGGTTTTGGTATGATGTATCATTGTTTTCATTAGTTTCAATAAACTTTTTGATTTCCTGCTTGATTTCTTCTTGGACCCATATGTCATTAAGTAGAATGCTGTTTAATTTCCATGTGTTTGTATAGTTTCCAGAGTTTTGTTTGTTATTAATTTCTAGTTTTAATCCATTGTGGTCTGAGAAGATACATGGGATAATTCCAATTTTTTTGAATTTGTTGAGACTTGATTTGTGACCTAATATGTGATCTATCTTGGAGAATGATCCATGTGCTGATGAGAAGAATGAATATTCTGAGGTTGTTGGGTGGAATGTTCTGTAGATATCTGCCAATTCCAATTGGTCTAGAGTCTTGTTTAGATCTTGTGTTTCTCTACTGATTCTTTGCCTAGATGATCTGTCTAATATTGACAGTGGAGTGTTCAGGTCCCCTGCTATTATGGTATTAGTGTCTATTTCCTTCTTTAGGTCTAATAGAGTTTGTTTTATAAATCTGGCTGCTCCAACATTGGGTGCGTACATATTTATGATTGTTATGTCTTCTTGATGGATCAGTCCTTTTATCATTAAGTAGTGTCCCTCATTGTCTCTTTTTATGGTTTTTAGTTTAAAGTCTATTTGGTCAGATATAAGAATAGCCACTCCAGCTCGTTTTTCTTTTCTGTTTGCATGGTAAATCTTTTTCCATCCTTTCACTCTTAGTCTGTGTGAATCTTTATGGGTGAGGTGGGTCTCTTGTAGGCAGCATATAGTTGGGTCCTGCTTTTTGATCCAGTCAGCCAGTCTGTGTCTTTTAATTGGGGAATTTAAGCCTTTAACATTAAGAGTTGTTATTGAAAGGTGTTGATTTATTCTTAGCATTTTATTGGTTGTTTGGTTGTCTTAGGTGTCTTTTGTTCCTTGCTTTCTGATTTACTGTTTGGTTTCTTTGTTTGTTGGTTCCTTAGGTTGTAGATAGTGTTTTTGTTAGCTTGTTTTCTCTTCATGAATGCCATTTTTATTGTACTAGCGGGTTTAGATTTTTCTTAGGTTTTTATGGCAGTGGTAGTTATTTTTCAGGAACCAAACCCAGTACTCCCTTGAGGATTTCTTGTAAGGGTGGTCTTGTGGTAGTGAACTCCCGCAGTTTTTGTTTGTCTGAGAAATATACTATTTGCCCCTCATTTCGGAAGGATAGCCTTGCAGGGTAGAGTATTCTTGGCTGGCAATCTTTGTCTTTTAGTATTTTGAAAATATCATCCCATTCCTTTCTAGCTTTTAGGGTTTGTGATGAAAAGTCTGATGTTAACCTGATTGGGGCTCCCTTATAGGTGATTTGACGCTTCTCTCTTGCAGCTTTTAAGATTCTCTCTTTGTCTCTGAGTTTTGCCAATTTGACTATGACATGTCTTGGAGAAGGCCTTTTTGGGTTGAATACGTTTGGAGATCGTTGAGCTTCCTGGATCTGAAGATCTGTGATTTTTCCTATACCTGGGAAGTTTTCTGCCACTATTTTGTTGAATATGTTTTCAATGAAATCTCCATTTTCCTCCCCTTCTGGAATACCCATGACTCGGATATTTGAGCGCTTGAGGTTGTCTGATATCTCTCTCAGATTTTCTTCCATGTCCTTGATTCTTTTTTCTTTCTTTTTGTCTGCTTGTGTTATTTCAAACAGCCCATCTTCAAGTTCAGAGGTTCTCTCTTCAACTTCGACAAGCCTGCTGGTTAAACTCTCCGTTGTGTTTTTTATTTCGCTGAATAACTTCTTCAGTTCAGCAAGTTCTGCTACATTTTTTTTCAGGACATTGATTTCCTTGTATATTTCCTCTTTCAGATCCTGTATACTTTTCCTCATTTCATCATGATGTCTAGCTGAGTTTTCTTGTATCTCATTCAGTTTCCTTAGAATTATCACTCGAAATTCCTTGTCAGTTATTTCAAGGGCTTCTTGTTCTATAGGATCTAGAGTATGAGATTTATTAAGTTTTGGTGGTGTACTTTCTTGATTTTTTGTATTTCTGGTGTCTTTTTTTTGGTGTTTATTCATTGTGGCAGGGGGTTTCACAGTCCACCGGTTTAAGACTAATGACTAACTAGGATGTTGCCGTGGTTGCCAATTTGGTATGGCTCCCACCGTGACTGCTCAGTTGGCCTCTAGTGTCTTGTGTGTGTGGTTGCCTCGGGTCTTGGGCTTCTCCGGGGATCCACCTTTCTGGTCAGCTTGTACTTTGCTGGGCTGGTGGATCACGTACCACAGGGTGTGTGATCTCTGTTGAGCTTTCACTTTCTGTACAGGACTTCTCCCCGTTCCGTGTGCTCTGGCCCAGGCTGTTAGATCGTGCAGTGGCGACCCCACCGGGTGTGTGGTTTCTGTCGAGTCTCCGCCTCCCTGGCCGCACGTCTCCCCCCTCTGTGCACACTGTGCTGGGTTGGGGCGTGTCTTCTGCACCCCTCGCCTATCAGCTGGGCCTTCAGGACCCTGCTCAGCACCGCCTCGCCCAGGAAGTCTACCAGGTTTCTGCTAGGCACAGACGACCGGTCTCTCTGGGTGCCTTTGTAGCACTGTGTAGATCTTTCTCGGGTCTTGTTCACCTTTGTATCCCCCCGGTATAAACCGAGTCTAGTGCCTGCCTGCAGCCTGCTCTCCGGCAGGTTCAAGCGGACCTGGGAACTCTCCTACCACACTATTCCCAACCAGAAATTCGTTACGCTTTTTTCCAAACTGGTGGTTGCAGAGATGGTATCTGCCTCCCAGTAACAGGAAGTTTACCGGGGCCGGAGTCCAGGGTGTGGTGGAGTGACAGTCGGCCCGCCCGTACTTCCTAGCCCTCCCAAAACTGGTCAGGACGCCCCACACCCCCAGCCCTGCCAGAGAACCGTGGAGGGAGTGGGAGAGGAGGTCGGCCCGCAGGGTCCAGAAAGCCCCGCGCCAGGCCAAGCAAATGGGCTCAGTGATGGCCGAGCAGGGCGGAGCTGCCCGCACCTGGGAAAATGGAGGCAGCACCGGGGTAGTGAGTGGCCTGGTGGTGCAGGCGGGGAGCTGCGTGTGCATCCACCCCCCGAACAGAGCTGTGCCAGGGATCACTCACAGTGCTGTGCCAGGTCGGGCGCTCGCTCTGTCTCTGGTTTGTTGCCTTCCGTGTTCTCGGCGCTGCCGCCTCGGGCTGTTCAGTCGCGGCGCCGCTCGGGCGCTCCCAGGAGTCTTCTTTAATGCCGGCCTGAAACCTCGAATCCTGGATAGGGCAGCTGGCCGCCTTCAGTGCGGCCCCAGCCTCCGGGATCCTGGCTGCATCCACAGCAGCCCTGGCGCCGTGTTCCCTGTTTCAAGACTCACTTTTGCAGCTAAGAATCAGTTCTTTTCCTGCTCCACACTTCAAAGCTGTTGCCTGCAAATGAGGCAGCCTCTCCTGCCGGGGGCAAAGTGGCGTTGAGCCCCCACGACCGGCCAGCAGCAGCAGTCCTCCCTTAAGAGATGGCCAGAGGAAGGTCCACAAGTTTCCCGGCTGCCTGAGGCCCAGTGGCCACCTTTTCCACCTCAGCTACTCCGCGCCAGCCGCCGCAGCCGCCGCCATCTTGAAACTCTCAAGTAGTGGACTTCTTACACAAGTTCTGGGGAAAGCCACCACTGTGTAAGAAGTCCACTACTCTGAGACGGCCATATTGTGAAGAAACCCAAGCTAGCCTCGTAGCGAGAATGTGCGGAGGCCATCCCCCAGTGTTCCTACTGTCCCTGCCCAGGTGCCACACATGAGTATGAAGAAGCCTTTTTGGACATCCAGCCTTGCCAAGGCTTCAGATGACTGCCCCTCCTGCTACTGTCTGAAGAGACCCAAAGTGAGAACTGCTCAGCTGAGCCCATTCGACCCACAGAACCATGAGAATTAAGATAAATTGTTTTAAGCCACGATGCTTTGCAGGTGACCTGTTACACAACGATAGATACCAGAATGGCCACAGACACACTATGGTTTCTTCCAGCTCTGCCCTACCTCTAGTCAGGGACACCTTCGTCCCTTCCCTGATGTCCCCAGTCCTCCTCTCCTTCACCCTGAGGTTCTCCCAGCTCAGATAAGCCACAAGACAGATCTTGAGAGCAGACTGCTTGGCTACTGACTTTGCCCCAGGGGGAAACCAGCACTGTGGCCAGCTGAGAAGTCCCAGCTGCCCCCAGCATGTTCCAAAGCTGCAGGCTCTGGAGAGGCTGATGACTTTGCCTCTACTTCACACCATTGAGAGACCGATATTTTGTCGTTCTCATTTCCACTTTTTATTTAGGCTTGGGGGGTTTTATTCTTTTCATTAAAAAATGTCATGGTTTTTTCCCAGTTAAACTCTGACTGGGTGGCAGAGCCCAGGGCTAGCCTTTCCACGACAAATGAAGGCTAGAGAGCCTCTGGGCCAAACTTGCTCTGCTCCGCAGCCCAGGAATGGGCAAAACTGTGGGAAGAAACACGAAGCCCCCCTGGCCTTACTCCCAGACTCAGTCACCTGCTCCGTCAACCTCTTCTTGGACCCATTAGATGAGGAACCATCTGAGCTAAATAGACCAGTAATTGACCTCTAGAAAACCTGGGGGGTGAGAAGGGGAAGGCAGTTTTCCAAATGAGGCCCACACAAAACAAAATTTCTGGGCACCCACCACTGCCAGGTGCTGAGCTGGACACCTTCTCGTTGGGTACTTAACTGAAGCCTCCCTGGGATCAGGGGCTCTGGGCCCTGGTGTTACTGTAGGCTGAGCTCTGGAATGCGGTGATCACTCATTCTCTCCATGGGAATCCATCACAATCTCTCGGAGATGCCTTCCAGCCCGCCCACGGGGAAACTGAGGCTCAGAGAGTCCACTGCCCTCGCTATAGAGCTCCTGAGCTCTGAGGGCTTCTTCTCCTGCTCCCATTCTTTTATGACCTCGTAGGGCTGCCGGATTTAGCAAATAAAAATACAGGACACTCAGTTAAATTTGAATTTCAGATAAATAACGCATACTTTTTAGTATGTGTGTGTCCTGTGCAATATTTGGGCTGTATCTATGAAAAAAAATTATTCATCAATTTACTTCAAATTCAAATTTAACTGGGTATCTTATATTTTATCTGTGAACTCTAACCCATGGGGTTCTGGATAATTATTCATTTGACTAAAGGGGTCTGCTGCAGAGGGAAAAAATGTTTGAAAGTTACTCATTTAGGTCAGCCCACTTACTTTATTATTTTCCAGGAAAGCCCAGAGACGGGACTCATGTTCACAGTCAGGAACTCTCCTCCCTGCAGCCCTCTGCTTTCCCTAGCATCTCTGTACTGCCCTAAGCCTCCTTGGGCCCAGGGAATTTATGCAACAGTTGCCTTTGTGGACCGTGTGAGGATGCATGCTAGGGGTGGGGACAAGGAGGGCAGCCCTTGGAGCTTTGCCCTAGCCACTTCCACCGTCTTGCTGGGTGTCAGGCAGGAGAGAGAGTGGATGGACTCCCAGGAGGGGATCGTGGTGTGGAGTGGTATGTGGACTGGTATGTGGAGGGAGAGCTCTCTCTACAACAAGGAGAGCTCAGCTTACTGCAGGTGCTTTTCCTGAACTTGCTGCCTTCTGCTGAAAGTATAGAGATGAAAGTGTCCCGGAAAAAGGTCTGGACTAGAAGTCTTCTCTCCTCTCTGTGGGTCACTACTCACTGAATGGTGGTGAGTTGATCAGGATTTTCCTCTTCCAACTCATGCTTGGGAGTCACCACTGGCCTGGCAACCTCACAAGGGGAGGTCTGACTGCCTTCTGCCAAACCCACCAGCTTCCTTGGCTGGAAGTGGGGCAGGTTATGGAACTGGAGTTCCGCCCTGCCGTCCACCCTGTTGAACCTCGCTGCACATCAAACCTAAAGGAGAGGACTTCTCACAGAGTGGGGAACCAGCCAAGTGGGGTAGATGGTTCAGGGAAAGAAGCCCACCCCATTACTGCAGACAAATATCAAAGCCCTGGTTTGACTGGGACAAATGTCTCCCAAAGAAATGTCGAACACAGAGGTGTGACTTTGTAAAAACAATAAAATAAATGATTCTGAAGGACAAAAGAAAGAAAAACAAAATTATGTGTAACTGAAGAGCACTTGGAGGTCCTCTAATCTGTCCCCATTTGCTAATGAGGAAACTGAGGCTGGAGAGGCTGTCATAGGTTTGGTTCATGGTGAGAGGGGGCAGGGCCTCAGCGAGGGCCAGGCTCCCTTCCCCCCATTTTGCCACCTACACTCATCTGGAAGGTAATGTTGTTGGGTGACTCTGAAAGGGGATCTCAAGGGATCAGGTCTATTGCTCTGGGGAGTTCAACAGCTGCTGAGGGGCTTAGGGTCTGCAAAACAGCCACTCTCTAGGGTTTATGGTTAAGGTTTCTCCAGGTGGGGAATGAGCCAGAGCCTTATCACAGAGGTGGCTGGGGCTGTGGAATTTACTTGCTCTTTTGCCACGACCTTGGGCAGGCCTTGTAAATGGGTGAAATCCTTGGCTTTCGGGAGCCTCCATCCCTAAACTTGGTGAGGGCGAGTCCTCGGGGCAAGCTCCCAGCACAGGTGAGGTAAATGACAATGGAAGAGCTGGCATCTTACCCCACCAGGGTAGGGGGGAGCCTCAGGAAGGGTGACCGGGAAGGAGAGGGCCCAGGTAGGTCACGGACAGATGAGGTCTGGCGGGCCAGAGAGGGGAAGGGACTTGCCCAAACTTACCCAGCTGGTGGCTGGTCTTCCTGCTTCTCAGTCCAAAGAGGCCCCCACCTTTGTCTCTTAGCCTCCCTCCTGGGCACCATGAAAACAACCACAACATGTCCCTTTTGTTGAGTCCTGACTGATGCCAGGCGTAGTGCTAAGTTACATATATAAGCTACTTCAAAAAGGTCACGAAAACATTCATATTGTCTTTAAATTCTGTTTTTCCATGAAGGTTGTGCAGTACCCTCGTATTAGTTCATGTGCAATCCCAGCAGCATTGCGAGGTCGATACAACTTATGACTCCCACTTAATAAATGAGGAAACAGAGGCTTAGAGCATTCAAGCCATGCGCCCAGAGTCGCACAGCCGGGAGGGGACAAAGGAAGAACGAAGAGACCTCGCCCCCGACTCTACTCGCTTCGGAAGGGCTTCACCTCGGGGCAGGATGCACATCCTGCCTTTTCTTTCTCTGCTGCTCAGTGACCCAGCTCTGCCTTGGGATGAGCTTTCCCAAATTCTAGCCTCAGTGGCTTAATATGAAAACAGATGCCACCTCAGCTTTGCAACCACGGGTCCTGATTGATTTGTTAATGATTCTATTTATCAGAAGCTTCATTAACAGGTTCTCTGAATGTCCAGATTACAAAGTTTAAGAAGAATAGTATTCTTAGTGGAAACATGTCAGGAGATTATAGGTAGAGAGTCAGTTCATTATCTTTCCTTTCCAAATGGAAATTGACCTTAATTGTGAAATATTAATCAAAATATTTTATGCATTACACAGGACCCTCCTTTTTGACATGGAGAGCAAGGAAGGCAGGTCTGTGGTTTCATAATTGTTTTTAATTTAAGTGCATCAGTTAATTAATACTTGCCAAAAACCCAAGATTTTTCAGGAAATTTACAATTACAATCAATTTAAATGTACAGCTACAATGATATGGTGACAAGTCTAATAACAAAGCCTAAATGATTGCAGGCAAGTGCTGAACAGATGTGTGGATAGGTGTACAGGCTTTGGGTTGAGTATCAGATCATATTGGAAAATGGAGCAAAGACCCCCCAACTCCTGGTTCCCTACCTCTAGACCTCAGCCCCCAGCCCCAGTCCCGAGGCCCCAGCCTCCAGCCCTTAGCTTACAGCTCCAGCTCCAGCCCAGCTCCCAGTCCCCAACCCCAGCCCTTAGCCTCCAGCCCAGGATCCAGCTCCAGCCTGGCTGTATCTTTGTACAGATGGTCCCCTGAAATAGAACACAGACAAATCTGCTCTCTATATTTTGATTAATACACACACGCACACATCTGACACTGATATCCCCATTTTATTTATTTCCTAGCTATCAAAGGGAGTTATTTCTCAGCTCTGACAAAATAAGCACCTCTCAAACTGTAGTTAGAGTCCAAAATGGTCAGAGGGATCCGAGGAACCCATAGGAGCCAAGAAGACATGGACCTGGAAGGGTCCAGAAAGATCACTAGACCATTCTGCTTCTCTCCTCTGTCTTGCACTCTCCTGTGGATAATCATCAGGATATCACCCAGCAGGTCTCAGGTAGGAGAATGAACTCCACAGAGGGAGCAAGAGTGACTTCAACTTTGCTGTCTTCTAAGCTGCATGACCTTGGGCAAGCCCACTAGCCCTTCCTAAGCCTCAATTTTTCTATCTGTCCAATGGGGAATTGTGGCAATTTTAAAACATGTTAGGCAGATTCTTTGACACTCTTGCCATTGAGAGGTGGGAGTCTATGTTCCTTATCCTTAAATGTGGGCCAACTTTAATGACTCACTTGTCATGGAATGCATTTGAAAGTGACACTGTGTGACTTTAGAGACTAGAAAAGAAAAGGCCACACAACTTTTGCCTGGGTCTTCTGGGACACTCACCTTCATAAGCCTAAGCCAACATGGAAGAAGTTCACCTACAGTGAGGCTGCCATGCTGTGAGGAAGCCATGCTGTGAGGAAGCCCAAGCTACATGGAGAGGCCACATGTAGGTGCTTTGGCCAACAGCCCCAGCTGGGGTCTCAGCTGACAGCCAGCACCCATCACCATCCTCCAGCTGAGGCCCCAGACTTATGCAGTACAGTCAGGAATACAATATCTTCATTTCCACATTTGCAGGATTATTGGGAGGAACAAATGAAATAATACACAAAAAAGCATTTTGAAAAGACTATATAAAGACAGTTATTATTTTTGTGGTTATTGTTATTATGTTCAATACTGTATTAGATTATATAAGGAGAATATAAAAAATGGAGAAAAAAAGCTCTCTGCTTTCAAAGATTCTATTCTAGTTGGCAGAGAGAAGACCAAGAAACAGAAAATGACAGCAAATAGTATAGAATATGGCTAAAACAGTCAAGTGTAATGTACAGAGTAAGTGCTGTAGGTGTTGATAGGAAGAGGGGGGAGGGGCCGGGAAAGACATCTGGGAGTGGGTGGGACATGCCTTGAAGGCTGGGGAAGATTCAGGGTGCTGGAGAGGAGGTGGAGAGGGTGAGAGACGTGGGGAAACCAACTGAGCAAAGGAAAGGTAGGCTTGTATCTTAGTTTGTTTTGTGCTGCTATAACAGAATGCCTGAGACTGGTAATTTATAAAGAACTCTTATGGTTCTGGAGGCTGAGAAGTCCAAGGTCAAGGGGACACATCTGGTGAGGGCCTTCTTGCTGCATAGTCCTATGGTGGAAGGGCAAGGAGAGGGTGAGAGAGAGCAAAAGACCGAACTCTCAGCCTTAAGTCCTCTTATAATTGGCACAATCCATTCATGAGGGTGGAGCTCTTATGACCTAAACACCTCCCAACACAATTGCATTGGGGATTAAATTTCCAACACATTCTTTTTGGGGGACATATTAAAACCGTAGAAGTTTGTTAAAGTGAAGAAAGGACTAGAGGCAGAGGAAATCTACCTGTTAAGAGTGGATGGAGTCAGATAGTCCTAGCTCTTGAGGGCCTGAATGCCAGCCAGGGGTCAGGTGAGATTTCCATGTGTTTTCTGAGTCCTTATAAGGAAGGAGATTTCATGGCCCCTCTTGATCACTCCTTTTGATGTCATTGTGGACCTACCTGGAGGCGGAAAGCAGCTTTCTGGCTCACAATGACCCTCCTACTCTGGGAACTTCTTACATTGCCCACTTCTTTGTGTCCTTGCATCTGCTCCTGCCCCTGACCTGCTGGCCAAAGCTGATTGGTCTAGGATGTCTATCTGACCAAGCTGGGATAATGTGCTTTTTTTTCCCCTTAGGAGTTTTGTACCTTTGAGCTACCAAAGAAGAGAGTTGGCACCAAGTGCCCTGGAGAGAAGGTCCACAAATCCTGCTGCTCAGGCCAAGCTGCCCTGCATCCTTCCTGCCTGGGGTGCAGATGTCCACTGGATTCTGAGAGCTTTTCTAGAAATCTTCCAGTAAATATGAAACCCTCTCCTCATCCCTTAGTTAGTTATTATTTGTAACTAACTCTTGGTGTCTGGTATTAGTGACCACAGAACTTAACAAATATCAGCCACTGCTAAAGCATGGCTTAGTGGGGAGCAGACCAGCCGGCATTTGAATGTTGATGTCACACTTACCAGCTGTGACTTTGGGCAGGTCACTTTCTGTGAGTGTCAATTTTCTTATCAAAATGAGGAAAATAAGACCAAATGCATAGATTTATTGTGTGGATTTTATGAGATAATTTATGCCTAGCATACGTTACATTCTGAAAAAACCTGTTAGCTGCTATTATTATTACAATTTGAGCTTAAAGTGTGGGAAAAAGGCAGCCTGGAACTATGAGCTCCCATTTACCATGCTTGGTATAGCACATAGATAACAAACACAGATGACAAAGACAGTTATCCTAACCTTTAAGTAGCCTTTTGACATTCAATGGAAGGCACTTGACCCCTGACAGCAGATTAATCTCTAGAGCAGGATTCCAGGCTTGGTGTTTGATAGAGTTTGGATGTGTTGTCCCCCCAAAACTCATGCAGAAATCTGATCCTCAAAATGGCAGTGCTGGAAGCTGTTTGAGTCATGGGGGTAGATCCCTCATGAATGGATTAATGCTCTTCCTGGGGGAGGAGGGGTAGTGAGTGAGTTCTCACTCTATTAGTTCACATGAGAGCTGGTTGTAAAAAAGACCCTGGTACCTTCTCTCTCTCTCTTGCTTCCTCTCGCCATGTGATCTGCTGGTACCTGCTGGCTGCCTGCTGCTTTCCATCATGAGTAGAAGCAGCCTGAGGCCCATGCCAGATGCAGCTGTCCCAGAATTGTAAGCCAAATAAACCTCTTTATAAATTACCCAGTCTCAGGTATTCTGTTATAGCAACACAAACGGACTAATATAGTGTTCATTCAGGATTATCTAGCTCTTTACATCACAAAGGGGAGTCATGTGGGCTAGTTAGTTCTGTTAATTGGAGCCAAGTGTGAGATGATGAGGTCAACATTTGAGCATGCAAGCTGGAGAAATACTTTCCCAGGCCAGAGGCTGCACCCATAATTTTAGCCAGGTCATCCAGTGGCCTGGGAGAGAGTACAGATGGCTCCCTGTAACCCATCACCACTGCTGGAAGTAGTTCAGAGTGTTTGACCCCAGCTGGGTGTGAGTCAAGGGTAGTTAGTACACTGGCATATTGGGCTTTGGGGTATCTGCAGTATGAGACTTGGAAAAAGTGTGAGAGAATTTTGCTGCTTGTAATAAAATAAAACTCCAAATAGATTTAGTTCTGAAAGGAGTTTCTCGAGGTAGGAGAAACAATTGGGACCAAGTGGCCTTTGTCTGTAGGCATGAGTCATCCTTGCAGACATTCCCCTTGATTCCTGCTACCTTGCTGGCCCCAATAGCAGGGGTTGCTCTTTTAATGCCCCAGCCCAAGTGGGCACAAACACTTTCTCTTAACTCCCCTTAGCTCAGCTGTGGCAGCTGAAATTTCTTCAAAGTCCTCTGTAAATCTTAAGGAAGGGCCCAGAAAAAAAAAAGATTTTTTTTAAAGAGTGAAAACTAGGCTGGCTTCAAGAGAACAGGACCCTTCAGCCCTGTCTCATTCCCAGGAAGGTCCCAAGAAGAGCTCTATTTCTTCATTGTCATCACGAAGGGCTGGCACACCTCTGCAGGCCACTTGCTGGCTTTCCTTCCCAGCTTCTGGTTGTTCTCTGGGCTGTAGGCACCAGATCGCCATTCCCATCCAGGGGGGCCCTCCTACATATCTTAGTTCTCTGCAGTTCTCCCTCATCTGCAAGACCTGAGGGACCCTAGGGAAAGCCTCAGCTCTTCAGAAGAGGCTCTATCTCTCACACGCTAAAGGCGGCTCCGGCTGTATGCTGGTCTAAGGTCGGTAGCAGGTATGCAAGTGTTACCTACTCACCTGTCCGGAGGGGTGTTTTCTCGCAAAGGTTTTAAGTATGCTTATTTCACAGGTGAGAAAACTAAAATTCAAATAAAGTTAAATGCCATGCTCAAGGTCACTGATTAATGTTAAAGCCAGGATTTAATTTGTGTCCCTGCTGACAAGGCTTCTCTTTATACACACAACCTGAGACCTTATTGTTTCAGGCCTTCCTTCCCCACTCCTCTCCTCCCTTAGAAGTCACTGTGGCATGACCAAAGTCATTGAAGTTGCTTTGATTTACAGATGGAGGAAATGTTTACAGAAAGTCAATGGACACTCAATAAGTCTTGGTTGAATTACACTGACAGAGAGAGTTGTTGATAATTGTAGTGATAATAATGCAACTAAATGACCCATTTTAAAGGGGAGAAAAACTTTTTCTGAAAAGGAATAAACAGACAGCAGTGACTTTAAAATCCAATGACTTTGCAGGTTCAGGGTATTTTTCCCTGGGATTATGTTCTGGCTTCTGCATGGGCTTTGGTAGGGGGCCATACCTCTTTCAAAAGGGTGGGGGATAACATAACAATTAACTTAAACATTTTTCTTCGAAGTTCCTGCAATTGAATAACTAAAAACAGTGAAGGTTTAGTGTGAAAAGCTGGGGAAATGTGGCCATAGGAATAACATTCATATTTAACTGATTTAAATGACAGCCTCAAATACAATGCGATTAAAAAAAATACAACAAACATGTGGTGTAGTTTAGAGCATCTGGGTCTGTTTAAATTGCTCTTGTTTTTCAAGATCAAGGGTATTATTGATAAAAACAAAAATCTTTGTAATCACTAAATTTAATCCAACTAACGATGATGAGAAGACCGTTGTAAACATGAAACATGACTTGGGAACTAAATCTTACATATTTTCCTTGTTGGGAAAGGCATGTTTTCAGTCATTTGCATTGGAGAATGCTGCAGGACCAGTGAGGCAAGGAACATGGACTAATCAGTTGCCTGCGAGAGCCCCAACCAGTTTGCACTTAAGTTTGAACTGCTGGCTGCAGCACAACTGAGCAGCAGTAGGGAGTTACCTTTGGTCTCATACAACCTACAGGAGGGAGGGAAGCAAGTGTGCAGTAGGTGAGAAAGAAACTGAAAATCAATGGAAGAAAAAACATCCCCTGGGGAGAGTCTTATTGCCTAAGAACAAAGTGAAAACGAACTTTTCTGTGCTTGGCTTCAGCAACTCAAGTTGTAGGCCTAGTTTTAAAATTTTATCCCTTCTTAATTCCTTGGAAGAACTTGCCCTACCGAATTTTCAATTTGATTAATAAATGCTTATTGAGTGCCTGACACCAGGGGGGTTAGAACTTGGCCCCTTGCTCTCACGTGGAAATAGGCGCTACTCTGGGACCACCCGAGGGATCTTTTCTGCCCACTCTGGGCACCAGCATGGTGACAACTGTCTGCTCTCTTTCCTAAGTCCCAGACCCACATTTCCAGTCCTTTGGTGGATGTCTCTTCTGGGTTGTCCCCCACTGGCTAGTACCGCTCATTCAGCACACCCAAAGTGGAGTCCATCAACTTCTTCCCACTCCCCGATGTCTGATGTCTTCCTGGCCTTGTTGACAATGCTGCTCGAAATCTCAGGATCACCCTCTCCTCTGTCTTCCTAACCCTTCATATCCCATCAGCTGTCAAGCTCTGTGAGAGCAAGCTTCGTATTTCTTACATCTCAACTTCACATCCCCAGCACAGTTGAGCAGTCTTTCCTGAACTTCATATACTAATGTGACCATAACTTCCCTGTCTTAGTCCCTTCAGATGCTATAACAAAATGCCTTAGTCTGGGTACCTTATAAATAATAGAAATTGATTTCTCACAGTTCTGGAGGCTGGGAAGTCCAAGAACACAGTGCCAGCATGTTCGGTGTCTGTTGAGGGCTTATTCTCTGCTGCGTAGATGGCACCTTGTTGCTGTGTCCTCACGTAGTGGAAGGGGTGAACAGCTTCCTCCTACCTCTTTTATAAGGGCACTAATCCTATTCACGGGGGCTCTGTCCCCATGACTTAATTATACCCTAAGGTCCCCACCTCTTAACACTATCACATTGGTGATTAAGTTTCAAGATATGAATTTTGGGAGACACATTCTGACCATAGTGCTCCCTGAAACTCCAAAGCATTGTGCTTGCTCCTCTTTGACACACACATACACTCTGTTTTTTATTGACTTACTTCTGTGTGTTTCTTACATCCTCCCACCCTATTCAGATCACATGCTCCTAGAAATCAAGGACTTTGTTATTGACCTTTACCTCTGCAAATCTTGCACAGGGCCTCACGGTGTTGGGTGCTCAAATTACACACTTGTTGGATTATGTTGGATCCCAGACTCCAAGTGCAATGCATTCAGTTGAGTTAAACTGGTCCCTGTTATTGTTGCTGGTCTGGAAAACCCTGTTAGACTTGGCTCCCAATTTCAGGAGAGGCCTCAGGAAGGCCATATGTAGGGTATAGTGGTCCTAAGAAACAGAGACTCACTCAAGTTACCTCAGAAGAAAAGAGGACTTATCTTAAGGATACTCATAGCCTGGACCAGAACATGGTCTAGAACCGGGGGAGCTGGTCCAGGGTTCTCTCCCAGGGTGGTCTGGTTTCTGTGTCTCTGTGTCTCTGCTTCTTTTTGTGTGCCTTTTCCATTCTCCTCCTGATTATTTAAAGTCTGGCTTTTGTTTCCTTATAATTTCTGTTCTCATGTAACTTGGGCTTATACTAGATGATCACGGTTTCTCTGGTTTCTTCTTATGTCACAAACTTTGTTTTAGCTTTATTGCTAATTACATCCTTCACTTGGCATTTCTTGGTTCAAATGCCTTAGAAGGATAATCGGATGGACACAGCTCACCTTTTGGATTGACTGCCCTGGGTCTGGATGTCTGCCCTTGGTCTACTCAGCTCTTCCAGGGCTTGCAAAATAGGAAGGGCGGGCCATTCAGTTCAAAGCACAGCTACTTTAAGTCTCCCTGTAACACAGGAGTCTTCTGTCAGAAAAGCATTGAGGGTATGGCAGGTATTCTGAGGTCGGGCCTGTCCAGTTTAGTGATGTCATCCAGTGTTGTCTCTTGCTGCTGTGTTGGGAACCAGGAGCGGTCAAGAGAAAGGACCCCTTAGCTGCCTGGAATCTCAGTGCTCTTACTTCATCTCCCTGTTCCCCCTGCACACGCCCACACCAGACACCGAGAGCACTCTCTGACACGAGAAGTACGAGGATGGACAAGTTGGAAGGAAATCAGCAAATAAAGCAGTTCTAATTCTAACACAAGGAAATATTGTGAATTTTATAAGTGAGAACATCATTCTTCACTAGGAAGATCACAGGGAGGGAAAAAGAAGTTAGACAGAGAACTTGACACCCAGCCAATTCAGAGGCTGAAAGAAGCCAGGCCCTCAGGATGTCGAAATGAGAGTCTAATAAAATGGCAATGGATGTAATCAAGAGTAACTGCAGGTTGAGTTATGAGAATGAATTTTAAAAGGTTGAGTATTGATTTTCCAACACTAGCGCCGGATTGACCAACAAAAAGCCATCCTGGCCTTTCCATTTCAACTTCAAGTGAATTTCATAAATTGCCAATAAGTTTATCTTTTTTGCACTGCTGGAATTTTCTCTTGGTGTGCATATAAAGGTATTTTAAAAGAAAAAAGAAAACTTTGGTATAGATCAATCTTTGTTGCGTACTTAGAAGCTACTGTAAAATCTTTCCTTCCTTCCTTTTACCCTTTTACCCTTTTCCTTTTTCCTTTCTTCATTGCTTCTTTCCTTCCTTCCTCCAATATTTATGGATATATTTTTTATGTAAGGCAAAGGATGTATGAGATTTTTTATTCAACAGCATGAGAAATACAAATGTATACAATAATATCAAAGACCCCACAAAATTTATTGAATGCTTGTTATGTTCCAGGTGCTGTTCTAAGCTTCTTACATATATCAATTAATCCTCTCAGTCTTAAAAGATGGGTGCTAGTATCATCCTCTCTTGTAAAAAAATGAGAAAAAATTTAGGCCCAAGTGGTTCAATAACTTTCTCAAGATCACTATCATAGTTTGCTAGGGCCTTCATAACAAAATACCACAGACTGGGTGGCTTAAACTACAGAGATTTATTGCTCACAGTTCTGGAGGCTGGAAGTAAAGGTCAAGGTGGTAAAAGATTCAGTTGCTGGCAGGTTCTCTCTTCTTGGTTTGCAGATAGCTGACTTCTCCCTGTGTGCTCACATGATCTTTCCTTGGTGATTAATTTCTCTCTTTTTTCTTCTTATAAGACAGCTAACCCCATTATGAGGGACACACCCTCATGTCCTAATTTAATCCTAATTATCTCCCAAAGGCCCCATCTCCAAATACCATCACTTTAGGGGTTAGGGCTTCAACGTATGAATTTGTCAGGGGGGCGGCCACAGATACTCACATAACAATCACACAGTCTGAAAGCTGGAAAACGAAGTAATTGACCTCAGTGTTAGTGGGACCGTGAGCAGTGCTAGTAGAGCACTCAGGCAGTCGCAGGATGTGGAAGGACAGAAGCTCAGGAGGAGAGAGAAAGAGAAGGAGGAGTCTGCTTGTCAGCTCACAGCTCACCCTGTTTCTGCCAGGGCAGTTTTCCAAATGGGAGAGGATGCAGGGACAGTCTAGCACAGCACAGGCCATTAATGTGGAAGCTGTTGGGGAAAGCACCGGAGGCAGAAGCCCTGAACTCGAGCCACTTCTCATCTCTGTGACCTTGGGCACATCTTTTACCCTTTCTTTCCACAGTTTTCTAGATCAACTGAGGAGGCGTTTTATATACTGTGAAGGGCCATTCAAATATTTCATATGAAACGGCTGTGACCAGGTGAGAGATGATTTCAGCAAAACCAATTTCTGTGGGAGTGGCCAGCCCTTGGTCTGCACTATAAGCACAGGCTAGACCCACAGCCCTCAAGCAAATGTGCTTATTTGTGTTGACCTGGTGCCTTCAGTAAAGCTGAATCCCAGTGTGGACATGCAGTCTGGAGCAGCTCTCCGAGGAACACTCAGGAAGAGAAAAGCCGATGGCTTCCCTCAGGAGAATTTGTGCCAGGACGGTCACCATCTTCCCCAGACCAGCAACTTCTAGATCTTCTGAGAAATTAGTGAGACAAGCCTGTTTGTGGCAGGATAAGAGAGAAGAGACGCCAGTCACAAAGGACCACATATTATGTGATTCTATTTACATGAAATGTACAGAATAGACAAATCCATAGAAACAGAAACAGATTTGTGGTTGCAGGGGTTGGGGAAAGAGGGGAATGGGAAGTGACTGCTAATGGGCACAGGGTTCCTTTCTGGGGTGATGAAAATGTTCTAGAATTAGATTGTGGTGACGGTTGCACAACCTTGTGATTACACAAACTATGGAATAGTACCCTTCGAAAAGATGAACTAGATCATCACAGATTGTATACATGTACTGAGATATAACTCTGTACCCCATAAATATGTACAATCATTATGTTTCAATAAAAAATTAACTAAACAAATAAAAAGATGTATTTTATGGAAGGTGAATTAGATCACAACTTAAAAAAAAGATAAAATTGAGAGGAGGCTCCCAGCAAGGTTCCCATTGCTATGGGAGGTTCCTTTGAGTAGATGGGATGCTGCAGGGACTCAGAGCTTCAAAGAGGGCAGCCATCTGAGGAGCATGACTGGAGCATGTCTAAGGGGGATTCAGAGGCAGCCCCCAGCACAGACGGCCTGAGGAGAGATTGGCAGACAGGTCCCTAGTCCTGTTTCTCCCTGGGCAACAGTCCCCAGAAGACCAAAGTATTGTCAGCTATGACAGAGGGGAACCAGGTGGAATTTCTGCCTTTGAAAGTCTGCCCAAGGCACTTCAAGTGGTCACTGGGAGAGGAAGCTATGACCCAGATGGGGCACATATTTTGTGGTTTGGTGGGAAGGAGGGGATGGTCCTCCATGTCAATCTCAGCCTACAGCTGAAAGGTTGAAAGATGCCCTTGACTCTGTGCAGTTTCCCTTTGGCTTACCTTCAGCACACGCATACCCTTTCTTCCCTTTAGTGGAGGTCTTGGGAAGAGAAATTTTTCTTTTTTTAAAGAAAATATAGCAAGTATTCACCTTGGTCTACAAACTTAGGTACACACACACATACAAATCACTTTACATATTTTCTTTAAATCAACTTCCAACTCTAAGCTCCCATCTGGTGGGCTAGTGGCAAATTCAGTCATTACTGGCTCCACTTACCACCTGGCCTTGGACAGCACCAGGACCTGGGAGGTGTACATGGTGCCTGGAGAAGAGGAAGTGTCTCCAACTCTTAGTGAATCAAATTCCAGGCCTGTGTGTTCCCTCGAAGTCTGAAGGCACGAGGTCTTGGACAGGGCAGGGACTTTCTCAGTTTCTCTTGCTGAGGTCTTACCACCTGCCCAGGAAACTGCCCTCAGCTATGTGGGGATCCCTGCTCCTGTAAGATCCACCATGGCCTGTTTTATCCATTAGCAACTAAAGTCCAAGAGCTTTCCAAGGGCTCAGAAAATGTCTGATCCTTGGAAGAAAGTCCACAAGCTCCAAACTTTAAAAGGAGAACTGCAAAATGAAAATGCATAAATGTTTGTGTTCACAAAACCTAATATTGTCATTTTCATTAATTGTTAAACTTAATATTTCTGAATACTTTGTTCTGTTTGAAAACAATTTGCCAGCTTATCTCACTTTGCAAGAATTTTTGAGTATAATAATCCTTGCTAAGAAGTTATTTTAAGTCAAGTAGAAAAATAAGCTGCACCAGGGAACAACTCTGAACAATCAAGACATGACTTTTACACTATGCCAGGTTTCATAAAGCAGGGCTTCACAATTGTTAAGGTGGCTGTGAGCCACGTGGGGGTCTAGTTAAAATAGACACTGTAAGTCTCAGGTGGAGTAAGACTGATGCTGGTGGCCCCCAGTCCACAGTTTGTACAGCCAAACTCCAAAACATGCTTTCAGCCATTATTTTTTATTCAAGAACTTCCAGTACCCCAGCTGACCTCAGGGTTAAGTTCGGAGTCCTCTGGCCCATGTGATGGTGATCTCTCCCACTGAGATCCCAGTGACTTTCTGGGGTCGGGTGGTGCTTATTCCAGCTCGGGCCTTTGCTCAGGCCATTTCTCTGTCTGTAATGCCCTCCCTTCTAATCTCTGCCAAGCGAGATCCCATCTACCCTTCAACATCCAATTCGACTGCTGCTTCCTCCTTGAAATTTGCCCCAAACTTGCCAGCCAGTGCTGCTTCTTTCCTTCTCTGAATTAAGTTTTTGTATCCCTCAGTGTGGCTCTGATTATACACTCTATCATGTTTTGAAGATGAACTGTCTTATTTGAAGATGTCTGTCTTATTTCTAGAGCTATGCTGTAAGGCCCTGGCAGACATTGTTAATGTTTCCCACTTTTTCTGCAGTCTAGACCTGGCTCTGCCATTCATTAGCCATATGATCTTCGAAAAATCACTTCACTTCTCTGGACTTTGGGTCCCTCATTTGTAAAATGAGGAGTTGAACTAACTCAAGACTGCTGAAAGCCTGCCTGTCTGCCTCTAAAGTTCCTTGGTTCCATATGGTTCTGACTGCCCCATGTTGCCTAGGACATGGTTGACATCCAAGAGCACACCTAGTGGATTTAATTAAATTGAAATTTTAAGCAAGGAAAGGCTATATGTCCCCAGAGAGGTCTTGGATGAATGGCCCTGGGGCGGTGCAACAAATCGTAGGTAGGAGGGCTTCATTTTTCCTGAGCCTCCCCCGCTTCTCTTAGGCTTGTCTTCTGCATCTGGAATTTGCCATCTCTTCTTAGTGCTAGACATTTCCCTCCTTCCATTCTTTACCAGGACCACAGAGAAAAAAAAAGTATGAGGCAGATGCAGGCCCAGGGGTGTGAGAGAGAGAGAGAGAAAAAGAAAGGGGAGAGCAGAACATGAGGTCATAATCTGGAGAAACCAGACTTTTCAAAACTCATCTGTCACAGCAGCCCAGCCACCAGAAGATGTAAATAAATTAAGACGGTAATTCCATCCCAGATTTGTGGTGCCATGAACAGCCCTTCCAAGCTTGGCTCTCACGGTGTGTGATGTCACCCACATGCCTTGATGGAATTAGAGCCCTAATTTATTTATGGTTGGGGATATGCTATTCCTCATGGCATTGCAATTGTCTTTATTTTATAGGCTGCTTGAAGCAATTTAATATGGTTGGATCCCGCAGAGGATGCATACCAATAGAAACTCAACGACTGAGAGCTGGCCGGTTAGAGGCACCACAGCCAGCTGCCCGGGGCATGGCAGGCCTGCTGAAAACGGGGGCTTTGTCTCCTCAGGGCTCCTGCCTCAGGAAGCAGGGACCTCTCCTGTGTGATAATGAGGAGCAGTCACAGTGGCGGTACTCTCAGAGACCCGGCCAAAGCAACTCTCAGAAACAAACCCCAGCTGGATCGAAGAGGGTCAGATTTTGAAAGGACAACTGGTCTACACTCAGAGTTGAAGGAGGACTTTGTTCAAAATACTCCACACCATGTGTGGAGGTACCTAGAGCATCAAATGGTGCGGAACAGTGCCCGGGTGCAAGTCTTGGCTCTGCCGTGGTCTATGTTGTGCTCAGTCCTTAACAGTGAAATGGAAATCATATCTACCTCAGAAGGCTGTTGGGTTGACCAAATGACAGGGCAGGTAAGGTGCTTGGTAATCTCTGGGTGTTGCCTGGATGGAAGCTCGAGCCTAGGGAGGCAAGTGTGGATGTTCTTCTTGTCACACATCTCTCCTCTGGAAGTTCTGGAACTCCCAAGGGAACCAAATATCAGGATAATGAAGTCCCCTCCTGGCATCCCGCACTCCCCAGCCTTTGATGCACAGTCATCATAGATACCCACTGAGTTCTCTCTTGCTCAAGTACCCAGACATGAGGCTTCTCCAGGCCACAGTGCTGGGGGCCTTAGGTTCTTCATGGGCCAGGTATCCCTTCTTCTTGTAATCTCTCCTCTGTCCCTGCTTCTGTAGGAGTAATACACAGATTTTATTCATTTTATGGTTTTATACCTTAACTTGTCTTTCTTGAGTACACTGGAAACACTCCTTGTGTCCTGGAGCAACATACTTCTTTTTAGGTTTCGAGTTTCTAGAATGTTCTGGGGCCTCACTTGAGGAAGACACAGTGAGGTACAGAAAGGAACAGTACAGTTGAGAATTATATAACTTACTACAGCCTAATTCCTATGGGGCACAGCTCTATGTATTTAAAGAAATAGTCAAAAGAAAAATAAACTAGTAAAGATTTCATGGCTGCACACTTTAGCATACACTGCAATTTCTTCACCTATGACACGAAGAGTTTTGACCAAATGACCTGACAGTCATGTCCAGTTAATAATATGCTATAGATCTATAGTTTATTCTATCATTGGCAAATATAGCGTCCACTGCTGCGAGGGGATACCATGATACCACAGCACTATTCTCTTATGCTTCAAACAAATTTTTCTCAAATCATGTTACTCCATGAGATGAAGCCCATTAGCCACCCAGGTTTACTCATTCAATCGTCAAGCTATTGTTTAATAACTGTCATTTCTACTTTTAAAAAATTTATTTTTCCACCTCCTCTATTTTCTTAGCTCCCACAGTGACCATTACCCTGAGGGAAGCTCTATAAGAAAAATACAAAATGTAATGGAAAAAGAATTTTTGGATGAAACCAGGAGAAGGTGGCCCTTGAAATTTGATTATTAAAACGTCAATACTGATAACCCCTACCACTTAGCAGAGGGCCTGCTCTATGCCAGGCATCAAGTCTGCCCTTGATCCTACCAATCCCAACAACAACACTTTAAGGTACTTGTTATTTTTTTCCATCTTACAGATAAAGAAGCTGAGGAGTTAGGTCACTCGCTCAGGCTCACAAGGCATACAAATGGTAGAGCTGCCACCTTTGATGCCAATGGTGGATTTTCATAGGTAGAAATGGAGGGGCGGGGGTGGAAGAGGCCCAGGAAAAGGAAATTGAATAACCATTTAAAACATATTGCAATTAACATGCAGATGGTCCATGTGTAACGAGGTGAGTGTGGGATGAGCTCATGGGAAAACTGGCCCATTTGAAAGCAGACCTTTGCATCCCAGAACAGAGACAGCCACTAAGGTTATTGACTGCTCACCTGCGCCAGGAGGAAGAAGCAATGAATCCACTAGAAAACTTCTGCAGACAGGAAGTCTGCAAGGGGGACAGGCCTCAATGCTGGGCTTGTGTGCTGCCTCCTTGAGAGAGCTTTGAGGACCAGCAAAAGTCTTTTGAGGACTGTCTGAATGCGCAGGTTCCAGGATGGGAAGAAGGGCCCTGTCATTTCAAGGTCAGAGAAGGGATTAGAATGCAGAGGGGTCGGTGGTGTTCTGGTGGAACCAGGGATGCTCTAGCTTTAGTAATGTCATTCTCTCATCTCTGCAGATCAGAGTCTGAGAGAGGTCATTCTCTGGATCTCTGCAGATCAGGGGCTGTCTTGCTCAACAGCCCCTGTAAAGTCAGGCTACCAAGAGGAATAAGGGTGAGTAGGGGTGACCAGGCCAGCCTGGGCCAAGTCAGTGGGAACTAGGGGTCGTGTCCTACACAGTAATTTCCCAAGGCAGCTATGAACATTGTGGGCGAGGGTAGGGGATGAATGGCAGTATGAGATTCTGAGTGGGGCAACCCCACAATGTCCCTGTCCACCAGCCTGAGTGGGTGGGTGGGTGGAGTAGAGAAATTGGAGGCCATTTCCAAAGAGTATGCTAACAGAGTTCCAGGGTTTTCTGGATGAGGGACAGAGTGAGGGAAAGGCTCACGTGTGGCTGGCCTTCCCTGGGGAAGACGAGGATAAATGGGCTTATGTTTCAGTGGAAGAGACAGCCTGAGAGGCAGCCTGAGTGTGAGAGCCTCGCCCTGGCCTGAGTTACTGGGGGGCTGCACCCCCCTCTCCCTGTAGGAGAAAATACATGTGGATTTTTTTCCAGGTATATTTCATGCCTCTTAAAGGCCCTCAGCCTCAAGCTCCTCTTGACTGGGGAATATGGCACACCTTGGTCCATTTCTCTTCCCACCCCACCCACCCTTGCTCTTTCTATGATCCTTGGGCCCAGGCCCACATGCTCGGTCAGGTCTGTCAAGGTAGACTCTCCCGCAGGACTGGCCACTCTTAGTGATCACTCTGCTGCGTAATTCCTGTGCTCTGTCTCTCTGCTTGTTTGCTTGGCATTTGTTGAGCATGTGCTACATGTCCTGTTAGGCATCCAAGTCGTGTGGACAAGGTTGTGCAATACACAGAGAAGAACAGCCCAAGCGATTGCTTTAGAGCTGAAGTCAGATCAAGTCATTCTCAGCTTATGCACTCGCGATGGCCCCCAATTTCACAATAGCCTGCAAGGCTGCGCGTGCACTAAGGTTCCCACCCTGTGTCGTCTCCTGGACTTCTCTGTGACATTGCTCAGGCTACTCTGCCTCCTTGCTGTTTCTGCAACATGACAGGCACTCCCCTGCACAAGGCTTTTTGCACTGCAGTTCCCTGTCCTCACAAAGCCACATCATCCACTCTTTCACTTCCTCTAGGTCTTTGCTTAAATGTCACCTTCCTAGAAGACCTTCCCAATTGCCATTGCCAAAA
Organism: Cynocephalus volans; assembly: GCF_027409185.1. Classification (NCBI taxonomy): domain Eukaryota; kingdom Metazoa; phylum Chordata; class Mammalia; order Dermoptera; family Cynocephalidae; genus Cynocephalus; species Cynocephalus volans. The sequence continues at coordinate 42,456,961 of NC_084473.1, forward strand.
AGCCTCCCCAGCACTCCCTTCCTTCCCTGTTTTATTTTCTCCTTAGCACTTGTCATCATACGATATGATGTATATTTTACCTATTTAATTTCCTGATTGTCTGCCTTGTGTCACTAGATGTAAAGTACACAAGGCCAGGGATTTTTGTCTGTTTTTGTTCATTGTAACAGTGCCTGGCACATGGTTGCATTTGATAACTATTTGTTGAGCTGGGGGACCTCAGTTCTAATCCTGAGTAAGGTATCAACAACAATGTGACCTTGGGCCAATCATTTCCCATCCTTAGGCCTCAGTTTCTTCATTTAAAAATAGACACTTGTTTCTCCTATGTTTTCTTTAAGAAGCTTTATTGTTTCAGGGTGTATATTTAAATCCTTAATCCATTTTGAGTTGATTTTAGTATATGGTGAGAGGTATGGATCTAGTTTCATTCTCCTGCATATGGATATCCAGTTATCCCAGCACCATTTGCTGAAGAGGCAGTCCCTTCCCCAGTGAATAGGCTTGGTGCCTTTGTCAAAGATCAGATGGCAGTAAGTGTGTGGGTTGATTTCTGGATTCTCTATTCTATTCCATTGGTCAGTGTGTCTGTTTTTATGCCAGTACCATACTGTTTTGGTTATTATAGCTTTGTAGTATAGCTTAAAGTCAGGTAGTGTTATGCCTCCAGCTTTATTTTTTTTGCTCAGCATTGCTTTGGCTATGCGTGGTCTTTTATTGTTCCATATAAATGTCTGAATAGTTTTTTCCATTTCTGAGAAAAATGTCTTCGGAATTTTGATGGGGATTGCATTGAATTTGTATATCACTTTGGGTAGTATGGACATTTTCACTATGTTGATTCTTCCAATCCAAGAGCATGGGATATCTTTCCATCTTCTTGTATCCTCTCTAATTTCTCTCAGCAGTGGTTTGTAGTTCTCATTATAGAGATTTTTCACCTCCTTGAAATAGGACTGGGCACAGACTTCATGAATACGACCCCAAAAGCACGGGCAACCAAAGGAAAAATAAACAAATGGGATTATATCAAACTAAAAAGCTTCTGCACAGCAAAAGAAACAATTAAAAGAGTTAAAAGACAACCAACAGAGTGGGAGAAAATATTTGCAAAATATACATCTGACAAAGGATTAATATCCAGAATATATAAGGAACTCAAACAACTGTACAAGAAGAAAACAAGCAACCCAATTAAAAAATGGGCAAAAGAGCTAAGTAGGCATTTCTCTAAGGAAGATATCCAAATGGCCAACAGACATATGAAAAAATGCTCAACATCACTCAGCATCCGGGAAATGCAAATCAAAACCACATTGAGATACCATCTAACCCCAGTTAGGATGGCTAAAATCCAAAAGACTATGAACGATAAATGCTGGCGAGGCGGCGGAGAAAAAGGAACTCTCATACGTTGTTGGTGGGACTGCAAAATGGTGCAGCCTCTATGGAAAATGGTATGGAGGTTCCTTAAACAATTGCAAATAGATCTACCATACGACCCAGCTATCCCACTGTTGGGAATATACCCAGAGGAATGGAAATCATCAAGTCGAAGGTATACCTGTTCCCCAATGTTTATCGCAGCACTCTTTACAATAGCCAAGAGTTGGAACCAGCCCAAATGCCCATCATCAGATGAGTGGATACGGAAAATGTGGTACATCTACACAATGGAATACTACTCAGCTATAAAAACGAATGAAATACTGCCATTTGCAACAACATGGATGGACCTTGAGAGAATTATATTAAGTGAAACAAGTCAGGCACAGAAAAAGAAATACCACATGTTCTCACTTATTGGTGGGAGCTAAAAATTAATATATAAATTCACACACACACACACATACACACACACACACACAAAACCGGGGGGGGGGGAAGATATAACAACCACAATTATTTGAAGTTGATACGACAAGCAAACAGAAAGGACATTGTTGGGGGGGAGGGGGGGAGGGAGAAGGGAGGGAGGTTTTGGTGACGGGGAGCAATAATCAGCCACAATGTATATCGACAAAATAAAAATTAAAAAAAAATAAAAAATAAAAAAAATAAAAATAAAAAGTAAATAAAAATAGACACTTGGAGTAGATGACTCCTCTGTGTTCCTTGCAACTATAACTTCCGTCCTTCTATGAGAAGACATAGAAAGCCCTGTTTTCAGGGAACTTAGAGTCTAAGTAAGGAGACTCATGATGGAACGCACCAGGGTGAAAACGTGTTGCATAGACAGTGAGTGTGAGGAAGAAGGGGTGCACTGGGGAGGCTGCCCAAGGCTTCCGGAAGCTCTGAGCCAGGGGTCTGGGGCTGAAGCTGAGCTGAACTGAAGCCCTCGGATTAGGACCCACGTCAGACACTGGCTCTGGCTCTTTCCCAGGCTCACAGCTGCCAGGGCTCCCTATTCTCACAGTGGGGCAAGGGGTCTAGGTAGGGAGGTGGGGGAGGGAGCTGTGGCTTCAGAGACCCTTGTTAGTGCTATGGCTCCTCTCCCTCTTTTGGCCACAGAGATGCTAACCTGCCATCCCCCAGAGGTGGCTCAGCCCACATCTTGAAGTCATTTTCCAGCACAAGGGAGTCTGGTTCTATGTCACAGTCCAAGGCACGTGTTTACTCAGCCTCTCTGCTCGCCAGCCCAAGGAAAGATAACTGAACTTGATGGATAACCACTAATTGGATCATTACCTTCATTTCGAAATGATTGCCCCTAGCCACTGGGGCATTAGTTCTGAGCTGGGGCCCCCCAATCTGGCAGACTTTATCAGCTCAGACCCCAGCAGGACTGTGACCCCACAAGGGCTCACAGCTGTGCTCCTGCCTAAGGATACCCTCCAGCCAGCCCCCTCCCCACGCTCTCCCGACTGCCTGTGCCCGGCCAGTCCTGCTGCACCTGGCTCCCACTGACTCCCCCCAGCTAGAGTGCCCTCTGGTCCCTGTTCCCAGTGCTCCCTGTGAACACCAGTTCCCACCAAGCACTCCCCTCTGCCTTCTCGAGCACCCCCCCCCCTTGATGTGCCGGCTCCCTGGTTCTTTGATTGTCTGACTGATAGGCACACAGTTTGCCTCTCCAGATGGAGGACAGGGTCCCTGAAGGCAGGATAACCTCTCTTTTTTCAGGTACCCCTTGTATTGCTGGCACTGGGCTGGGCACACAGTGGTGGCTGTTGGTTGATCGATGTTATGGGGCAGGAGGGAAGGTCCGGAAGGGAGAGCAATTGATTCCAGCTGAAGACTGAGGCGGGCAGGCGCAGGCAGAGGGTAATGGATGACTGGGGTGGGGGCAGGGAGGGTCAGTGGCTCTGAAAGAGCCCCCACCGCCCAACCCCTGTGGCTCTGACCTGGGGGCCTGGGTTAAAAAAAGTAGTTTATAGAAGCAATTCCTCTGAGAATGATTAAATAAATTACCATAACTCCTGAGATGAAATATTACAGCCATTAAAAATTCTTTGAAGGATAAATGAGTAAAGAAAAAAGTTAGAAAATTTAATGTACGATATGATTCCATTCAAATTCTTGCTAAAACATACCTATAGAAAATAGTAGCTGACAGGTACTGAGCCCTGCATTGTGCTCTGGGCTTTATGTGTGCACTCTTCATATCAGTCCTAGGAGCTGGGTTCTTTTCTTATTCCCATTCCACATATGCAAAAGCTGAGGCACAGGAGTGTGGTAACTTTTCCCAGATCATAAGTGTAATCTGTCCCGCTTAGAGCCGAAGGTCAATAGCTTGAAGTCTTTTGAGCTCTGAATTTCTTATGCTGCCTGGAGGGTGCTCAGGCAGGGGAACCAGGTCAAAACTGTGTGAAAGCCATGTTGTGGGAAGAGTAGTTGGAGGTCTGCTATGTGGAAGACGGATGGGCCTAGTGTGGTGTGTCTCTGCAAGAGAAGGGAGGTGGGGAGCAGGGAGGTGGCTGTGGCTGAATAGGAGGAAGAAAGCCTTCCTCAGAGAGCTGGGCAGGGAGGAAGCCTGCAGCTCTGGAAGTGATCAAAGATGAGCTGGGGGACCAGCTTCTTAGGACCCTGGAGAGGGGATTTGACACTTTCCTGTGGGGTGACCTCTGAGGACGTCCCATTCTCAGTCTATGGATGTGCCAGTCTGGGAATGAATCTCCAAACAGCAGTTCTTGAGCCCCTGGATTCTCTGCCCAGCACCTGGCCAAGGAAAACCCTAGATTTCATTCCCAGAGAATCCAGGGGCTTGGCAATGGCTGTTTCACCCACTCTGGGAGAAGGAAGACTGGACAGGGTACCCTGTCCTCCAGGTCCTCCCCGCCCAGATTTCCTCACCATCTCTCTTTCCAGCTGCTCTCATCTCTCAAGCATGTGCTTCATGTGCTTAAGGCCCTGGAGCCCAAATCAAGTTTTTCAGTGTTTCTTACAAAGGACAAGCAGGGTGAGCTTGAGCACGGAAACAGTGTTCTGGATAAAGTTCCTGCTAATCCCCAAATTGTGTTGTCCTGCAGAGAACAACCTGGGGTAGGGAGACTGAGTCTGTTTTTGCTTTCAATGGCCTCCTGAGATGTTGCATAAATGTGGTCAGTCTGGGACTGGGAGGTCTGAGAGGGGTGTGTGGGGGGGAGGGGAGATGGGGTGGGTGACTCACCTGACTGAGATCTTCAGAGAGTCCATTTACAGTTTTCTAGGCAGCTCCCTGACCTTTGAAAAAGGACACTGGGATGAGAAATTCAAGCTGACATCATCCCTTTACTCAGTGTCCACTAGTGTTGGTGGTGGTGTTTGGTAATGTATCAGTTGACCTCTCTTTATTGCCTTAAAATTGAATAACCAGCCTTGCACGTGTGTGTGCCTGTGTGGGGGTGCATGCCTGTGCATGTGTTTGAGGAGACAGGGCATGAAGAAAAGGCATGGCTCCAGCAGTGAGACCAACCCGGGAGGGAAGAGTTCACAGTAAACCTGAACAGCGGATGCTGTGCTCTGTTACAAGCAGGAGAGACAAGAGTTGCTTGTCTGCCTGGAGTTGCTGAGCAGGAAGCAGCTGTGGATGTCTGAAAAAGCCCAGGTAGCCCCTGTGACTGACACTTAGTGAAATATCCTTTTACTCCGTGTTTTAAAAGAGGTCATTGAGTGCTGCTATGGTTTGAAAATAAGTTCCTTCCAAAATTCATTTTGAAATTTAATTGCCATTGTAACAATATTAAGAGGTGGGACACTTAAGAGATGATGAGGCTGTGAGGGCTCCACCCTCACGGGTGGGATTAATGATTGTAGAAGGGTGAGTACTGCTACCTTGTACGTCTTTGCTCTTCTGCATGTGAGGACAGAGCTCCTCTCTTGCCCTTCTGCCTTCTGCCATGTAAGGATGCAGTGCTCGAGGCACCATCTTGGAATCAGAACCACCAGATCTGCCAGTGCCTTGATCTTGGACTTCCCAGCTTCCAGAACTGTGAGCTAGTAAATTTCTGTTCCTTATAAATTGCCCAGTCTCAGATAGTGTGTGATAGCAGCATAAAGCAGACTAAGGACAAATGCCCTCACGTGGAGGGATTTGATATGAAAATTCTGTTGCAAGTGTGAACCTTGCACAAACTGGCCAACTCATCCCGCTGAGTGGGTCCTCCCCGTCCCCTCGCCTCCTCTCCACTTTTTCTCTGCACTGCTCTGCATTTAAACCTATGGGGAAAACACTGCTCTTATTCTGCCCTGTACATAGCATTGTTTTTCTTTTTGGGGGGTGAGGGCTTAGGGAGGATATAGGGGAAGTGGGGGTGGCATTTACTGGCATTGAAGTAAGGGAAGGGCACTGCCTGTGGGGGACAGAAGGTGAGTAAGACATGGTCCTTGTCCTCATGGAGCTCATGAGTGGCACTGCAGAGCCATGAGCCTTAAGGTAACAGAGTGTAGGATGTGTGGAGGTGGGCACTAAAAAATGGCACTAAAAACCTACACCTGGGAGCTGAGGGTGCTGTGAGCAGAGGTAGGGAGTTTGAGGAACGGAGGATGAGGACGAGGGGATTATTAGGGGGGAAGGTGGGTCAGTGTTTGCCCAGGCTGACTTCTGAGTAAGCACCACCCATGGTTAGGCAGAGCACAGTGGCAATAAATCTGTCCAAGCCCTGAAATGCTTGACTTTTCTCATAGACCCTGGCGGGGTCTGGCCACGCAGACACACAGCCAGTCATCTGACTCATTCTCTGCTCTTCCTAAAAAGCTGGCTGCCTCCCCTGTCCTCCTTCAGAAACTACTGGTTCCTTCTCTCTGAGCCAACCTGGGTCTGGGTAAGAGGGTAATGCCTGAATCCATCTTGAAGCTGCCTCGTGAGTCCATAGAGGGTAGGGGGTGAAGAAATAGCTCATTCTTCTTGAGGCTACCAGAAAAGACTTTGGGGAGACAGAAGCATGATAGAGAACAGAAGTCTGGAAATGTAGGATAATGCGCTCATTTGAGGGGGAAGGGAGAGCAGTGCCTGTAAAAGCACATGGCAAAATAAGGCATTGTGGCTATCTCATTGTAGGTGCTCAATTAATGTCAGTAAAAGAACACTGAAGAATACAAGATGTCTTGAAGTGGTTGAAACCATCCTATTGTATATGAACCTCTGTACATTTGCTGGGTACAAATTTTAGGCAACAGCGTGGTTAACTACATTGGCTTGAGTGAATTGTCAGAGGTGTACATCTGGTGCCATAGGGAAAACCCAGTGTCTGTCTGTTTCCTATTCGTGTGAACTTGGGCAAGTCATTTCATCTCTCTGAGCCTCAGTTCCCTCATTTGCAAAATGGAGATAATAAATCTCTTACCTTGTGGGGTTATAAAGATGGAATGGGAAAGAGTTTGAAAGTGCAAAACATAGTATGAACATAAATTATTATTATTATTGAGTGGCCACTGTTCCATGAATGCTCCATACCCACTTGAGTCTTTGAGTCTTTGCTCATAGTCTCTTTACCCATTTGGAAGTCCCTCTGTGTTAGTTAGGAGTAGGTTTAGATGCAATAACAGAAGATTCAAAATGACAATGGTGTGTTTCTCATATGATAGTCTGGAGGCACTCCAGGGCTGGTATGGGTGACCTAGGATTCTTCTCACTTGCTGCTCTGCTGTGCCTGATTGCCATTCCCAAGTTCACCTTATGGCCCAAAATAGCTGCTGGAGCTCCAGACATTAAAACTACATTTCAGTAAGAAGGAAGAAAAGAGAGAGGGCAGTCTGCTGTCTTTAAGGACACTCGCTAAGAGATGTACATGTCGCTTTTCTGTATATTCCATTGGCCAAAACTTAATTACGTGGACACATCTATCTTCTGGAGAAACTGTTGAGTGTGGTTTTTAGTTGGATGGTCATAAGCCCAGCTAAAAACCAGGCTTTTATTGTAATTGAAGAAGGAAAAAAGAATATTTTGGAGAGAACTAGCATCTGTATTGTGCCCTTCATTTCTTCTTTTTGGATCTATATTCATTCTTCAAGATCAGGTCTACTTTGTCTGCCAAAAAAGGAGCTTACATTAGGCAGATACATAGCTAGTCCATAGTACACTTCCTTTATGCCAGGAAGTGAGCTGAGTGCTTTACATGGGTTATCTCATTTAACCTGCACCACAACCCTAGGCACTATCACTGTCTTGGTGCTATAGATGAGGAAACATGGCTCAGGGCCATAGAAAGTCATAGTTTAGGTGTCCTAGGAAGCAAACTCTGAGATGCAGATTAGCAATGAGTGGGCAGAATGTGTATTAGAGAGTGCTTTGGGGGATTTATGCCGTAAAAGGGAGGGAGTCAGAAGTGGGATTGGGCAGAGGGAAAAGTTGAGCTGTGATGCACTTCCAGTAAAGGTCTCAGCTGATTCCCCAGGGAACTCTGGAGCTGGGATAGCCCTGTAGAGTTGTTCCAAGTTGGCACTAGGGGGACCCCTACACTGGTCACTCATTGGATGCAGGCTGCCCCGGAAGGGAGCCTGACCTTGGGCAAATGGCTGTAGCAGGCTGACAGCTGAGGGCTTTGTGCAGGCAGCTCTCCTGGGGTTGCAGGTGTAAGTCCTTCACTCTTGAAGCAGGATCCTGGAGGGACCAGAGAGTCTCCCACATAAGTCACTTGACTAAGCTTCCACTAAGTAGCAAGTGACAGAGTTGGGACCAGTACCCAGGACATCTGACTCCAGCAGTTGGGCTTTTCCTGCTGTGCTGAAGATTGCAGTAGTTAAATGGTTTGTTCAGAGTCACAGCTAGCAAGTAAAGCCCACAATTCAAGCAGCCTCATCTGTGTTCTAAATCAATTTGCTATATTGCCTCCCTAGCATCTCTGTTGGTGTTTCCCCTAGTAACTTTACCTCCATGTTTCCTATGTTTCATGTTCTTTCTTCTCTCCAAACAATCTCCAGCAGTTAATATCTCCTAGGGGCCAGGTGCAGTGGGATTCGGAAGGCATGGTCCTGACCCAGCACAGGGCTGTAAGCCACTTGGAGGGCCAAGCTACTGCCCATGGAGATATGGTGATGGTGGTACAACAGAGTGTCACTGGGTGCTACCTTGGGAGTCCCATCTGCATGTGCCATGCGGTTCACAGGAAGGAAGGATGGATTGGGACTGGATCAGAAGACCTGTGCTGATGTCTCCTCTACCCCACCCACCACAGGCTCCCAGAGGCTGCAGCCATATTTTCTCCTCTTTTGGAACCCGTCAAGCACTCAGGAAGTGTGGGGGGGATTTTAAAACCTAAGGAATGGAGGAAGACAGTCATGTTTCTTATCTCAGAGGTGATGAAACAGAGGCCTGGGAAGCAGCATGATTTTCCCAGGGTGACACAGCCAGGTGGCAGTGGCATATCTGGCTGGAGAACCTGGGTTTCCCAACTCCTGGCATGTCTGCCACCTTGAGCGGCCCCTGATGAATGAGGGACATTCAGAAGGACTGGACTCAGACTCCAGGCTGGCCCCTGCCTTCTGGCATCCTCAGTGAAGCACGCAGGACCATTGCTGTCACAACAAGGAAAGGAACAAAACTGGATTGGGACTAGACGGCCCACGGAAACACCCCGCGGGATTCTGTAACTGATTTCCACCAGGCCCAGCTGGCTCCTCGCTAGTCCAAGGCAGTCTCCCCAAGAAAGGGGGTGCGAGGAGAAAACAAAAGTTCTTTCGATTTGGGGCTTAACACCTGGGACTTCAGACAATGCTGGGTCGGCTGAGAAGATTTAGGAATGATTCTGTAGGAAGCCAGAGCGTAATAAGCTTTGGATCAACAGTTCAGTACACAGAAAGCTTTTGCCCACCGCCCAGGAGAGGCTTCCTAATACACTGTAACCCGCATCTTCCCCTGAAACATCTTAGCTCCATGAAGCAATAAAACAGTCTGGCCTAAGTTACTGAACTTCTTTGAAGTCCAGGAGAGGCCCATAAATAAGGCAGGTACTTTGGATGGGGTGGGGGGCTCATTTTGAGGGATCCCTACACAACTCTTTCAGAGCCACATTGATTTGTAGCTGCCCCTAAGTCAATTTCCTGGGGCTCATAAATCTTGATTCGAGCAAAACTAAAATGTCATCAATATTTATTTGATGCATTTCTTACCACTCCATAGGAAAGGAAGATTAAAAAAAAAAAAGTCAGCATTCTCACCCACCACCCCGGAGCAGATACAGGACACCACCATTCCTGGGCTCCTCGCAGACCACTTCGTCGTGAGCCATAAACCCCGGGTAACAAATGTACCATTTCATGGTCAGCAAGAGCGGTAACTGTCACTGGAGAAATAAAACTGAGTTATTGTTTCCAGTTTCAAAAGAACAGCAACAAGTATAAAAAAAAACTGTATGTGATCCCTGTCCCCTTCCCCTCAGACACCTGCAGGCATCTAATGTTTCACTGAATCCTGCCACATAAATGCATAGCTCCACTCACTAATCCATATGGCTCCAGAGACCACTGTTACATGAGAACTTAAACTGATGGGGCCAGGCAGCCCAGGGCAGCTTAATCTTTTTTAATTCAAATCGACTGAGTCCCATGTGGCCCGGAGATGATACCCTATATGCTGCAATCAGACTGACCTAGACTTCTCGTGCTCTAAATGATTAATGAAACTGCCTCCAGTTTGTTTCTATGGTGATTGGAAACCCGACCCAGACAGAGGAATCTGCCATTCACGGTGAACGGGATGGAAAGGGGGGTATCGGGGGACCCTGGCTGCTGGTCATGAACAGAAGATGCCCAAATGCCTCCAGTACCTCCCCCAGGCCTGCTGCTGTGGGCTCAGAAATCGGAGGGAGAGGAGAGAAAGAAAATGGCCCTCCTAGGGAACTTTTAACTCAACCAAACAGCAGAATTATTTTATTCCCCCAAAGAATTAAAAAACTCAAGTATTGCTAAAGCAAATGACCAAAGAAGAAATGAGGGAACACAGCCTTCAACTCACATTTGGTTTCCTAAAATAAATACATGAATAAATAAAATAAAACCAAGAATTCCTGGATTCCTTCTTTAGAATGAATGGTTTTGCCCATTAGGAACATTACGAAAGCAGCCGAGGACCTCACATTACCTGTTTACTCTGGTCCTAAGTAGTTTTATTTGTTTTTCTTTTTCATCTAAAATAGGTTGAATTTGGGCTTCACACAGCAAAACTTTGTTGTGAGAATGGCAGAGGCTGGCTGAGTGGAATTTAGGGGGAACTAGATGCTGCTGATGGAGAAGCAACAGGTATGAATGGTTAGTGCCAATGGCTACCTGATACTGTCCACCTGGCAGGACAGTTGGGTCCTGCTTCAGGATGGAGTCTATCCTGGCTTTCCTATCAGAGCCTCTAAACCCTGCCCAGGTACCCCAGCTCCACGAAATCCTGAACCCTTAGAAAGGTTTCATACAGGGACCACCAAAGGACAAAATTTGTCATTTGAAAATCCAAGGCCTAATGCAACATGGCTGTTGAATGAGGGGTAATGACTATGAAAACTTGTGGGGACATCATGCCCTGCATTCATTCTGCCCCTACTGCCCACCTACCTTTCTTCATTTGGTCACTGGCTACCTCCTTCAACACAGTCCCCCTGCACATGAATCTTCGATGACCTGTGTTCCCCCCAGAAGAAATTTCAGACTTTAATGAGACATGCAAGGCCCTTTAAGGCTTCTGCCCACCTGCCATTTCAGCCCTGTCTCCCACTCATCCCTGCTGCTGACTATTGGGTCCTTGACCCTCCTCCACGATTTTCCAGTTCTCTGCTTTTGCTCTTGCTGTTCCCCCTGTCTGCAGGGCCCTCACCATCTCCATCTCTTGAAATAATCCTCTGTTGCCCAAGACCCAGCTCAGGTGCCATCTCAGCAATGGGCATCCTGGTTCCCCAGGCACAGAGTCTCTTTCCTGCCTCTCTTCCCCAGTGTTGTGCTTTTTGTAATAAATGGTATGTCCCAGGTTCTGCCTTGCATGATGGGAAATCTTGTTCTCAGTCACAGCACTTGGCATGTGGTGTATAATCAATCCATGTTTAAGGTGAATTTCTTTTTCCAACCTCACTCCTAGCCTGGAGATTCATCAGCTGCCACACTTACTGTCCCCCTGACAGTCACTGTTGGTTGTCTCTGGATGAGCAAAGGCTTCAGGGCCTCATGGTTCAGAAAAGAACCAGAGATGCTTCCGGGAAAGCAACTAATAACTGCTCCAGCTCACCTTTAAGCCCCCCTTTTGACCCAGCTGGAGCTCATCTGGCCCAGGTTTCTGCAGAAGTTTCTCCAAATTGAAACCTTCCCTGTTAAAGGCCTGAGTGGTCCCAACTGATGGCTGTTTGAAGGGTTTGCCCTAGCCCAGCCTCCCACCCTGACCCCCTACAGAGCAATGGCCATGTGGACGGCAGCTGGCTGGGCTGCACTTGTCAGTCAGGGTCCTCCCTCCTCCCTTGGCAGGGGAAGGAGAACCTGAGTAGAGACGAGCCTCAGCCGGGCTCAGCCAGCCTCTCGCCCATCCAGTTAGACGTTTTCACAAACCAGCCACTGGTGAGCAATCCCTTGGCCTTATCTGACTCCCCCTCGGAGGAGGATATCATGTGTGCCTGTTTTGTTCCCTGAAGATACAGGTGGCAAAACTTGGGTGTGGGGCCTTGGCTGGGAGGGAATGGTATCCAGATAGCCAGAAACAGATATTTGGGTGAGCAGAGTGGAAGGGCAGAGTATTTTAACACAGGGTGACTGTCTGTCCTGACAAGTGGTAAGCCTGAATGAGCTATGTCCCCCAGCATAGTCTCCATTCCACCAAATTACAGACCCTACCCCAACCCCCTCATCTGGAGTCCCAATGCCCATAGCACAGAGCTCGTAGAATACTCGTCTCTCACCATCCCAGCCTCTGCTTCCTCATTTGCTAAATGGATAAGGTTGCGATCCCTGTTGTCTAACACTTTGGGACTGGTGAAGAATCTCTTTCCCCCATTCCTCTTCATCTCCCCTTGCCCACCCCCTTTCCCACCCAAATGTTATCTGTCATGGCTGCATGTTTCTTCAAATTGCATTTCATTTTGAAGGGTGGAGAAAAGTCCCATTGCCTCCATCTGGAAGTTTCTTCCCTGGATGCTGCGAGTGCTCTGTGTATGCCTGGGCCTGGCGGGAGGGGCTGGCTGAGTGGGCTGGAAGAACTTGGGGACTGAGTCAGCCACTGAGGTGAGGAATGTGAGACTCACAGGAGACACCAGGACAGGGAAGTGAAGCCATGAATATTTAGATGGGGTAGAGTGGAATTCAACCTGACACTGATACTCAGGAGGATTGGATTGATAGCAATAGCCTAAAATTAGAAGCAGTCGATATATCATGGGAGTTCAGAGCTTAGGCTCTAGAAACTGAATGGGTTCAAAACTCTGAATTTGCCACTTACCAGCCCAGTGACCTTGGGCAAGTTATTTAACCTCTCTGTGCACCAGCTTCCTCATCCATAAAGTAGAGATAATAATGTACTTCCTCTATGGAACTGTTGGAGGATTAAGTGAGTTCATGCAACAGTGCTTGGCACATAGTGAGTACATGCTAGCTGTGGGTATAACTGAACAAAGATCCCGTCTTAGATCTGTTGCGATCTTTCTTTCACCTGGAGTTCCTTTCATTGTTTTACAAAATCCGCCCCCTCCCCCGCTGTTTTTTATCTATTTTGGAGGAAAGGAGGGTGCAATGGACTGACAGTCTGTGTCCCCCGAAAATTCTTATATTGAAATCCTAGCGTCCAGCATGATGGTACTGGGAGGTGGGCCTTTGGGTGCTAATTAGGTCATGAGGGTGGATCCCTCATGCATCAGATTAGTGACCTTACAAAAGAGACCCCAGAGAGCTCTCCAGCTCTCTTCCCAGCATGTGTGGATGCTATGACAAGTCAGTGGTCTACAGCCTGGAAGAGGGCCCTCACCAGAACCCAACCATGCCGGCACCATGATCTCTAATGTCCAGTCTCCAGAACTGTGAGAAACAAATGTTTATTGTTTAAGCCACCTGATCTACAACAATTTGTTATAGCAGCCTGAGCTGACTGAGGTAGAAGATCTAGACCAGCACTGTCCAATAGAACTATAATGCAAAACACACATGAAGTTTAAAAATTTCTAGAAACCATGTAAAAATTAAAAGGAAATAGGCAAAATTAATTTTACTAATATATTTTATTTAACCCAATATATCAAAAATATTATCCTTCCAACTTGTAATCAATACAAATAATTGTGAGATATTTTACTTTTTTTTTTTTTTTTTTGCATACTAATCTTTGAAATTCAGTGTATATTTTACACTTATAGCACAACTCAACTCAGGCACTAGATTGTCATCTAAAATACCTAATCATATTTAGATTTCATCAAGTCAGAAGTTAAAGTAGATACACATACCCAAGTTGTTCCAACTTTCCAATAACTGAAGCCAGTATCAGTTTTTAAATTAAAATTAGTTAAAATTACATAAAAATTCAGTTCTTCAGGTTCTCTAGGCACATTTTAAGTGCTCAAGAGCTGCGTGTGCTACTGTATTGGACAGTGCAGATCTAGAAGTTGTTGTAAGGAGGACTTAGCACAAAGAAATGGTGTTTGGCTGAAAGAATCTTAGGCACAAGGAACTTATAAGAACAGAGACTCCAGCAGCAACGTGAGCTTGTTCCCAGTGGTGGCAGGAGGAAAGTAGGGTGGTGTGGGGACAGATGTGCTGGGATTTCTGTATATCCCTCCAAGAACAAATGCATACCAGTACCCACAGTCCACCAGCTGCCACTCGAGGTGTCAGGGATCAGTGTGAGCAGGGAAGAAAGGGTCCAGACCAAGTATTTACTGGGCCTCTTTTAATCAAAATTAGCCCTTTAAGCCTAGCTATTGAAATATAGACTGAAGGACAGTCATCCCAACCCTTGACATTTGTCTATTATGAGAAGCCTTCCCGCCCATCATCTCTTTGGGGTCTTCAGATCAGTTGAGCCTGAGGGACGGCTCAAGGACATTAAGTGAATTGCCCATGGCTGCCAGCATTTTCACGGCAGACCTGGGGCAAAATAGGAGGCTTCTGAACCCAGGTGCAGGTGCTGTGACTTGCTCCTTTCACTCTGGATGGAGGACTGGAAGCCCAGCATGCATGGGGCCTTGTGCTGTATGCTCTGAAACCATGGGGGTCTCTGCGGAGGTAAACAACTTCAGGTGGGCAGCGGAGGCCTCCCATCTGGGATGTCACCTTCATCTAGGACCATTCGGGGTGCAAAAGTTCTGATTCCTGCCTCACCTGGTTCCCATGGTGAAAGACCCATAACTGCAGACACAGGGAAGAAAAACGGAAGGAAAAATGTGAACACACAGGGCTCGTCCAGGTGCCCTTGCAGAAGTGCTCCCTTCTCTCCCTGTTCCCCTCCCCCCAGGCACACTCTACAGAGCTGCCCCTTCTGGGCAGGTCTGTTTCTGGGGCAGCCTTAGCTGTATTTGGTGTTGAGCTGAGGATGTGATAAGAGGTGAGGGCAGGGGACCAGTCCTGAGTGAAGAAGACTAATTAGGCCCCTACAACAGGACCTCATCAGCATAGCGTGTGATAAATATTTGTGGAATAAATGAGTGAAGGGAGCAGGGGCTCACCAAGTCTTCTGTGTAACAATCCTAAACTCTAACTGCCCGTGGGTTTCTATAACCAGTGACCCTCCACACATCCCACGGGCTGGGCGGGGGTCTCCAAGCCAGGTAAGACCACCGTCCCTTTGCTTTCAAGATATCTGGCTCTGGTTTTCCTACAGATGTTAGGCCTGTCCTTTCCTCTTAACTGAGTTTGGACAACAAAGGCCTCTCTCTCTCTCTCTCTGACCAGGGAATTTATTTCAGAAGAGGCCACAGGGTCCATTGCTGACTTGGTGAACACAGTACAGCTGGGCATTGGGAGACTTGGGTTTGAAGCCAGTTGGATCTCAAAGAAACCGTGTGACTCTAAGCAAGTCAATCTACCTTTCTGGGCCTCAGTTTATTTATCTGTCAAAAGGGGATGGTTATATTTGTACTAGACACCTTGAAGGGCTGCTGTGAGGATCAAATAAGATATGGGAACGTGGCACAAAAAGTGTTATACACACACAGTGAGGGATTTTTAAAATATTTTATTAGTAAATACATACCTGCTCTGTCAGGTTGTTTCAAAGTGGACAAATGTGTTACCTCAGAACAATATGGTATTAGTTTAATATTTTATTAATACATTAAACCATCTCTGTTATTGCGTTTGATGCTCTTGAGGGGTTTTTTTACTAAGAAAAAAAAATAAGAATGACAAATTTCATAGAATAAGCCAAAGATGGAGTTTGGAGAAACTGCAAAAACATGTTCTGTCCAGGAACTGAGTGTTTTGGCAGGAGGACATATGAGAACCGTCTCGAATGTGTAAAGGGATAGTGTGTGGCAAACAGACTTACAACGGGATTGATGTTCTCGTGGGCATCAAGGTCAGCAGTGGCTGCAGCATGGAAACGTGCAGGGTGAAGATCCGGGAAACGTCTCTGAGCAGTTAGAGGAGATGAAGCAGAGGCTTAAATCCCAAGGAAACTCCCCACTGCCAGGGTCTTCCAAACCCAGCCCTGACTAGCTCACCCAGGCCTGCAGGGAGCCCAAATGAGCTGGGAGGTGGCTGGAAGGGGAGGCTAGGAAGAGGGGCGGGAAGGAGAGAACCACCCCTCAAGGCCAGGTGGAGGGGAGACCCTTCCTCTCCGGGTCCTGAGGGACGCTGCCATCCCAGGAGGGCTGGAGCCTGCCAGTGGGTGGGCCAGGGACCCAGTCACGTCAGATATGTGGAAATGGAGCGTGTTTCAGGTGGGTGCCCAGAATGTCAGAAGCCCCCTCCTGTCAGCCCCCAACTCAGTTTCCCCAGAGAGAACTGAGTGCACAGGACTTGGAAGTGAAGCCTTGCTCCATCCTTGCCCAACCAGCCAAGCCACATGAGCCAACAAGTGGGACGGTCTGGAGGAAACCACATTTGCCTTTTGGGGGTAAGCACGTGGATTGAGCAAATTGCCCAGGCTGAAATCCTGCTTTGCCGTCTGAGTTATATAAGTTTGTTCCTCAGTTCCTCCATCTGTAAAGTGCGGTAGTAACAGTACCTGCCTGGAAGGATTGTTAATGAGGATAAACTAAGCAAGTCTTTAAGGGCACTGAGAATGGTGCCTGTCATTAATACGTTTGCCAAATAAATAAACTTTTTTCTAAGGGACTACTGAGGATATGATTCACTGCAGTACTCCCAGCCCCTGGTGGATACTCGGTAGGTATTTGTGGAATGAAGAAAGTGCTCTCACAGAGAGCATTGCAAACAGTCAGAAGGAAGAGTTTGATAAGCCACAAAAGGCGTGAACCATGCTAGCAGCTGGCAGTTGCTAACCTGTCTCCTGGTGGCGGCGGTGGTGATGGGGCTGGTGGGCAGACCTGTTGCTTTGCTGGAGGGGGGCGAGGCTGAGCAGCCTTCCCTTCCCTTCCCTTCGCCCACTGCATCTACTGTTTCCTAAACACATTTAATGAAAGTTTTAAAGGCTACCGGTTTTAAGGAGCACCTATTGATGAACCTGCCCAGGACACCCCAAATCTCCGTCTGACCCTGTCCGCAGGTTTTGTCTACCTCTGGGTGGACCTTGGCAAATGGCAGAGCCTCGCTGGGTGTTGAAGGTGACTTACAGCAGGGAGTTTGATCAAAGTTCATTCACATGAGACAGAAGCTCCTTCTAGAGGGTTAGACTCCAAGGAGAACAATCCAGAAACCTAGGCCATTCTCCCAAGGTCAGGGGAGTTGACGCCACACTGAACATTATCCACCCCCAACCTCCACCATGTTTGGAGAGATCATACGGATTGAGTAGAGGAACAAGGACAGAATCAACCTGCCAGCCGGGCCCCGGTGTCGGTGGTGAGTTTGGAGGTGCATGCATGGCAGGCAGCATTATTTAAGGTCTCCTGCTCCTGCATTGTCTCGCAGTGCCCCTGCGAGCTGCACTGTCCATCACTGAGGCTTCTGTGAGTCCCACATTAGCTCCCACTCTGCTTCCCTCTCCCTTCCTCCCTCCAGCACCCGGGCACACAGAAGTTGCTCAGGAAATCCTGCAGAGGGCATTCTGCCCAGGCAATAAAGCATCCCCCAAGGTCCTGCTGCATCCACCGTTGTAACTTACACAATGCAGGCCACTGCTGAAACATCTGTGCAAAAATAATCACCTTGGACCCAGCCTTGATTGAGTTCTCTGACACTGGGCTGCTCTCTCTTCTGATCTGACTAGACAAAAGGCTTTACTCCCTCAGTGACATCCTTATTTATCTGTGGAACTACTTTGCTACCAAGCAAATTAATAGCAAAAAATAGTCGTGAGCATGATGAACATTTACGGATCACCTAACACCTGCTGGACACTGTGCCAGGTGTTTCACGAGCATCAACTCATTTCATTCCTACAGCAACCCACTGAGGTATACACCACTGAAAAGGCTGGGGTGAGTGGAGAGGCAGGTGCCCACGCTTTGTACTGGATGGCTCATCGATGCCAGCTGTGTGATTTTTGGTGCGTGTCTTAACCTACCTGTAAAATGGGGGCAATCGATGTACCTGTGTCACAGGACTGTGGTGATAATAGGAGAGATGTTGATGCACGGTGCTTAAAGATGCACATACTATATCCTCAAACCATTTTAGCTGTTATTTTTAGTCTCTATATTATAGATGAGGAAACTAAATTACAGGTAATTGAGTAGCTTGCATAAAGTCATAGAGTTAGTAAGTGATACACTAAGATTTGAACACGGTCTGACTACCAGATCTTTGCTTGTAATCACCATACTGCACTACAATGAATACGAATTTATTCACCTTTGCCCTAAGCACTGTGTTGGTCACATTGCAACCAATTATCTCAATCTCCCAAATAATTCTATGAAATGAATTTATCTTCTGGGCGGGGCAAGACCTGAGAGGGGCTGCCAGCTGGGCCAGTATTCGGGGAGGATGGTACTTCCTGGGTCTGAAAGAGTCGCCCCAGGAGACCCATCTGTGGAGGATTGCACCAGAGGGAGGGCTGCTGCCTGACGGGGATGTACAGGCCTCAGGGGATGCATAGGCAGGGCATCCATACTGCTTGGCAGGTCAAGTTTTCCTGGGACAATAGTTTCACCTAAGGTGACTGCAGGCTGTGTAAGAACAGATTTCCTTTTGTCTATTTTGTTTATTATTATATACAGATCTCACACAGGACCTGACCCACAGTAAGTGCTGAAGAAATATTTATGGACTCAGTGGCAAGGGAGCTCTACATTATGTCCCAGGCAGAGGAAACTGTGTGTGCAAAGGCCCAGACGTGTGAGAGAGCACGGCCCACTGGAGGATTAAAGTTGGTTGAGCCTATTCTAAACCGCGGGAGCAATGCTCTAATAAGGAGTGTGCTCCTTCTGGGGCAGGGCGGGATCTGAAGGCTCACAATAGCCCAGTCTGGCTAATCAGGTAGCAGTTCACCTAATGGCCTGGGATGGACACCCTAGGGAGAAATGAAGAGGGCTGTTTTTGTGCCCCTCAGGCACAGGTGGGAAGGTGACAACGGGAGCCCAGACCTAGCTCCATAGACATGTCGATCAAAGAGTCAGGGGAAGAGAAGAGGTGCTTAGCATAGAGGATGGTCAGTGTCAGGTGAATGTGAAACACACACACAGTCTTCTTTAGGAGTGCCATTGCTTGTGAGGAGGTTCATCTCAATAAGTGTTTCTTGATTGCATACTGGAAAATGTTTACAGTTGGAAAAAGTTAAAGACCTGATTTTGCAAAGCAGCTACAGGTGAGGGGTTGGTCCTTGGGAAGCTGGAGTCTGGACCCCTGGCACCTCCTGGCCCTGTGTCTCTGAGTAAGCTGCCTTTCCTCTCTGCACCCCACTTTTGGGTCTTATATCTCTAAATGATCAGCTCTCAATGTAAATGCCAACTTCTCCAGGACACTCCATAACTCCTCAAACTGTCCCCTCACTCACCGTCCCCGCCTACAGACCCCACACATCCCCCTCTTGTAAGTGGCCATTTGCACGCTGCCCTTACATGCTTCCTTGTGCCAGCACTGTTCTGGGCACCTGGCATGTTGTAGAATGAATGTAGTCTATAGGCGGCCCCTGGGCTTTAGGCTGCCAGCGAAGGAAATCTGTCCAAATGTCCATGCTCACGAGCACACTGCCAAAGGTGTGAGGCAAGTTTTATTAAATGTAAAAGACAGATCTATCTAAATTGTCAACTGTGAAATCATCAGATTAAATTAATACATTGAATAGGTAATTTAGTGAAAACATACAGAGACAAACAGTGAAGTCAGCCCTCCCTCCCGCCTCCATTTAATTTTTGCCCCTCCCCTCAACAAACAAAACAAAACAAAACAGTTTCGTTAGTTTCTTGACACTTCTAGAGTTTTCAAAATATATACATCCAAGTAATTTTTAAAAAATACAAATTCTATCATTCTATATACATTGTCCTTCTCTTTGCAACTTCTCTCTCTCTCTTTTTTACTTAACAATGTATCTTTGGAATCTTTCTATATCAGAACATAAAGAGCTTCCTCATTTTATTTTAAAATAGCATAGCATTCCATTTTATGGATGTTCTGTAATTTATTTAACCTGTGCCCTATTTGTGGACATTTAAGTGTTTAAACTATTCCCAGTCTTTTGCTCTCACAAGCAGTGCTGTAATGAATGATCTGATATTTAGGCAACTGGAAATGTGCTCCTAGAATTGTCACTATAGAGATATTTCACACACACACACAGACACACACAATCCTTTACAGTTTAGAAAGCACTGGTGTTTCTTTGCTTTATGTTAAAAGTTTTATTTTGAGATAATTATAGATTCACATGCAGTTGTAAGAAATTATAGCCTTTATCCAGTTTCTCCTGAGTGCAAAATTATGTATAATATCACAACCAGGAAATTAACGTTGAAACAATCCACTCATCTGATTCAGATTTCACCAGTTTTTCACATACGTGTATGTATGTTTAGTTTTACGCAATTTTATCACTGGTGTAGGCTCTTGTGTCCACCGCCACAGTTAAGTAGAACAGTTTCATCGCCACAAGGACTTTTATAACCACACCCACCTTCCTCCCAGGCCACTGCCTCCACCCCACCCCCACCCTGTCCCTAACCTCTGGCAACCTGGCAATTTTGGCAATCTGTCCTAATTCTCTATACTTTTGTCATTTCAATAATCATATATACGGAGTCATATCATACAATGTATGATACTTTTTGAATTGACTTTTTAAAAATCAGTATAATCCCCTTGAGATTCATCTGTGTTGTTGCATATATCAATAATTTGTTTCTTTTATTGCTTCATAGTATTCCATGGTATGAATGTACCACAGTTTCTTAAACCATTCATTCATTGAAGTATACCTAGGTTTCTTCCAGTTGTTGACTATTAGGAATAAAGCTACTATGAACATTTGTGTACAGGTTTTCTTGTAAACGTTAAGTTTTCATTTTTCTGGAATAAATGCCCAAGGGTACAACTGCTGGTTAGTATGGTAATTGAATGTTTACTTTTATAGGAAAATGTCAAAATTTTTCAGAATGGCTATACCAATTTATGGGCCCACGCTCAGTGTATGAGTGATTTGCATGCTTGCCCATATTTGGTGTTGTCATAATTTTTAGTTTTAGCCTTTCTGACAAGTGTGTGCATTGCTTTTTAAATTTCTTGCTACAGTCTGCCAGCTCGAAGTCTCTGGCCTTAAATCCAGGACTTTGTCAATAATAATAATAATAACAATTGACCTTTATTGAGCCCATGCTATATTCTATGTTATATTCTAGACGCTGCACTGGGTAGTTTATATAGTCTTTTTAATTTTATTTCTTCCTTAGTACAAACCTGTGAGCTAAGATAATGCTGTTCATCACAGGCTCAGTCATTTCTGAAATGGTTGGTGGGCTTTAAACCATCTGCCTCTCCGTGTATCTGTTTTTCTATCTTCCTTTTCTTCTCTTGGTTTACTCTTTTGTCTTCTTCCTGGAGAGAGAGAAACTGGTAATATTTAGGACCTTACTGTTGCCTTTGAGACGAGTGCCAGATAGATGGGGAACAGGCTGGGGAGCCAAGTGGCCAGAGTGGGAAAGTGACTGATGGGCCTTTGCTGCCTCCCACTCCCCGGCTCATGGCTTCAGACTGCCCAGCAAAGCCGGTGGGCTGGGGAGGAGAGGAAGGGTTCTTCCCTGGTTGCACCTGCCTTCTCCAGCCTGGATGCTCCAGCCCTGAACTGAAAATGCCTCTGGCCTCCTTCATGTGGGGCAGGGGCCTACTCACTTGCCCACAGCCTCCCTCTGGCAAATGAAAACCCTGAACTGCTCTTAGTCCACGAGCTGAATCCAGGCTCACACCTCAGGGGAGCAGGGACGCAGGAATGTGCAGCTGAGACAGTCAAAGAGTTCCAATAAAATCTTAGGGGTAAAACTGGAAACAGCTCTATGTCTCTGAGCTAAAAAAAAAAAAAAAAAACCCTGGAAATCAATTTCGGTAAATAGTACTAGTCAATCAATCAAAATCAATAAACATACTTGAGCACCTTCTGTATACAAAGGCCTTTCACAGAATATTTTAGCAGGAAGAGACCTTAGGGGGGCCATCTCCAGTTTGCAAATAAAGAAACAGAGTCCACTTAGGAAAGAACCAAGAGCAGGGATGGGAAAATCCTATTTGCCAAATATCTTTTGTTTTCCAGGCATTTTTCAGGTCATTTCATCAAGCTGCGAAGTTGAACTTTTTTTATTTTAATTTTTTGGACGAGATGCTGCGATGCAAAGAGTTTAAGGAAATGTCCAATGTCTCCCAGTTAATTAGTAGTGTCACCAGGATTTGAAAGAAGTCAGCCTCCCCAACCCTGCTCTTCTGTTTTTTAAAGATGCGGTTCACACAACCACAGCCACTACCACCACCACCACTGTCACCACCAATAGATGGAGCCCAGGCCTCCCCACTAAATTGATAAGTGACTTTATTTAGATAAACTTCTTACACTCCCTAGGACTGTTTCTTTATTTGCAAAATGGAGAAAATGGAGATGGCCCCTAAGGTCCCTTCCAGCTCAAAAACATTCTGCGGTGGGGGCTTAATTAAAGGAGGTATTACTTGTTGATGATCAAGTGAGGGAACCATATAATATGAGCCCAACAACAATGGAGACAATTAGGATGTGTCTCTGAAGACTGGTAGGGCAGGTGGCGTAAGAGGACTACAGAGGACTACAGGGAGGTGGGTTTTGAGGATGCTTGGGCTACTACAGTCAATCTGGGGTGTTCAATTGTTTGGCTATTAAACTAAAGACAGCTTAAGAGCACTGAGCTCCTAAAGTGCCTGGTTCCCACCAACTGCTAACACTGATTTTATTCATGGGGCCTCCACTGCCCAGCCCTTCCTGCCTTCTGCTCCAGCCCCTCCCAGCCTCTGCTGCGCACGTGGCTGCAGTTCAGGCCCCTGACTACACACTTTTGGTTCCTGTAAGTAGCTTTGACAGAGCTCAGCAGTATTCCCAGGGTGGAAGCTGTTTTCTTTTAGAAAACAGATGTTGATGACAATAAAGTCTGAAGTGAAGACTGCAATATAACTGGATTTTTAAATCACTTCTACTTAGAGGAATCCACAGGACATGTTTTTAAAAAATATAGCCTCCTACATGATTCCTATTACTATTTCCATTGATGAAAAGGCTCGACCACATTTGGTTTAACATCCTTGATACAAAGGGGCACCTCAAAACACATTTCCAGGCAAAAAATGATGTAGGATTTTTTTCCCTCTTTTCAATTAGACCTTACTTTTCTGTGAATGGGGTTCCCTTGTTACCACTTTTTCCTTTTCAAAAATTAAAAAAAAATACAAGTGGTCTCTTCTATTTATGAGAAAATTTTTTAAAAAGAGAAGCAAAAAAGTAAAGATTATTTTATTTATATATTTAATAATTTTTTAAGAATGCAATTTTTTATTGAAAAATAATTGACTCTACATATTTGTGGGGTACAGAGTTGAATGTCAATACCTACGTACAATGTGTGATCATCGAATCAGAATAGTTAGCATATTCATCATTACAAAATGTAATCATTCCTTGTGTCCATAACCCATTTCTCTCTAGCTCCCGGCGCCCTTCCCCTTTCCTGCCTCTAGCGACAACACTTCTGTTCTCTCCTTCTGAAAGTTCAGGGCATTATTGTGATTCTCCTTCCTTCCTTCCTTCCTTCAACTCCTACTTATGAGTGAGGACATGTGGCATTTCTCTTCTGTGCCTGGCTTATTTCACTTAACATAATTTTCTCCAAGCTCATCCATGCTGCTGCGAATGGCAGAATTTCATTCTTTTTTATGGCTGAGTAATATTTTATTATGCATATCTACCACATTTCCTTATTCAGTCATCCATTGATGGACATTTAGGGTGGTTCCATGTCTTGGCTATTGTAAATAGAGCTGCGATAAACATGGGAGTGCAGGTATCCCTTTGGTATGACGATTTCAATTCCTTTGAGTATATCTCCAGTAGTGGGATTGCTGGATTGTATGGTAGTTCTGTTTGTAGTTGTCTGAGAAACCTCCATACTGTTTTCCATAATGGCTGTGCTAGTTTACAGTCCCATTAACAGTGTAGGAGGATTTCCCTTTCTTTGCATACTCAATGGCATATGTTATTCTCTTTCTTTTTGATAATAGCCAGTCTAACAGGGGTGAGATGATATCTCAAAGTGCTTCAGATTTTCATTTCCCTGATAATTAGTGATGCTGAGCATTCTTTCATGTGTGTGTTGGCCATTTGTATGTCTTCCTTTGAGAAATTAGGAGGATGGCCTCTGTTTCAATTTTTTGGAATAGTTTGAAGAGGATTGGTATTAAATCTTCTTTAAAGGTCTGGTAGAATTCAGCTGGCTGTCAGCGTGGGCACCTGTGGGCTCAGTGGGTCCATGGGTTGTACAGGGCAGGTGCATGCAGATGTGCAAAATTACTGCTTACTGGTGGCTTCCCTGCCCAGCTGGTCTGCCTGCCTACCAGGGTGGGGTTCGGGGGGGCAGCGGGGAGGGGATGAAGTATTGCATGGGCTCAGACACCAGAGTCTTGGTTGCTCTGTCTGACTTAGGCTCTAGGCAGCCCGGGGTGTGGTCCTGCTGGTGCCCATGCAAATGTGTGGAGTGTCTCAGGAGTAGGTGGAGCTGCTGTCAGTCTGGCTGTGGGCCAGTGTGGGCAACTATGGGTTCAGTGGGTCTGTGGGCCATGCAGGACAGGATGCAAATGTGGGGAACCACCACCTCTTGGCATCTTTTCTGTTCAGCTGGTTTGCCTGCTCACCTGGGGGGAAAGGGAGTGCTGTGTAGGTTCAGATGCTGGGTCTCAGTCTGTTTGTCTTAGGCTCTACGCAGCCAGGGTCGTGGTCCCACTGGTGCCCATGTGAATGTGGTAGAATGCAGGTAAGGCCTCCAGTCAAAGGAGTTAGTCTCACCAGGTCCAGGGCAGGGTGCATTCCAGCTGTGGGTTTGGCTCCAGGATGGTGCTATGTTGTAGCCGCTCAGGGCAAGGAGCCTCTCCTTGGGCCTCCGCTGTAAAACTGTGCAGCTACACTAACTCCCAGCTACTCTCCAACTGGGTCTGACTCTCTTGTGGCAGGGATCGCTGGTGTTTGTGGTGAGCGTGGAAATAGCTGGGGTCTTTTACCAGCTTACCTCCCTCTGCCTGATTCCAAGCCAGCCCCTGTGTGCGGCAGAGGCTGGATGCCCTGCTCTGCTCTCTACGGTGCCATTCCCAACTTCCACACTTCACAAGGATCTCATCACTCGCTGGTGCTCTGCAGTGTGTTTCCTCAGTCATTCTGGTCAAAACACACTCATTTGTCTGTTGTTTTAGTCTTTTTTGGGGGTGGGGGATGAGTGCCAGACCTTTCTACTTGGCCACCTGTGTCTTCAGCCTTGTCCTCCGCATCTTTGCCATTTCCCAAGAATGGAACATCTGCTGCTCTCTGCAGAACATGCTACTTTGTGCTGGGGGCTCCAAAATGGCATTGCCCATGATAGCAACAGCCACACAGAGCAGGAGGGGCCAGACCTGGGTGTCCATGGCAGGGGCATCCTTAGGCAGCATGGGCAGCATGCTTCCCTCCTCTGCCTGGGTCAGACACTGGTGGGAAGAGGGTGCTGCTTCAGAGACTGGTCAGACCACTGGTGGTCGAGGAGCCCGGTTGTCTGAACTGGGCTCCTGCTCCAGCTCCCTGCCTGCTGGTCTGGCACTCACTGGTCCCTCCGGTGGTTGGCCTGCTGTTGTGCTGGAGTTATGCTGGGCCTAAGTGGAACTGTATGGCCTAACTATATATATATATTAAATAGGAAACATATTAACATGATTAAAAGTTCAAAAAGACAAAAAGATAATCAGCAAAAACTTTCCCTCCCATCCCACCCCATAGCCCGCATTCCCATCCCCAGAGGCAATTAGCATCATCAATTTCTTGTGCACCTTTCCAGAGCTACATTACTCACAAACACAGACACACACAGCCCTGCCTACTATTTTTAATTTGTACATATCATACTACACACACTGTTCTTTTCTTTTTTTTTTCACTTAGCAATATATCCTGGAAATAATTTCTTTTCATTATACAAAGAGTTTTCTTTTCAGCTGTAGAGTAATTCATCACAATTTATTTAGTACGTTCCCATACGGATAGATATTTGGGTTGTTCTCAATCTGTTGTTATTAGAAAAAGGCTGCAAAGAAGTACCTTGTATATGCATAATTTCTCACATACGCTCATATATCCTTAGGATAAATTCTTAGAAATGGAAGTTGAGGGTCAAAGATATAAGCATATGTAACATTGATGAGTTAGACTTTCATTTTAAAATCACTTATAATCCCTTCTTGAGTGTTAGTCATGGTAACGTTTTTATGTATAATTTTCCAAAGTCACTCATTTGACAATTGCTGAGCCCCTAGTGGCTAAGTGCCCTGTGAAGCACTGAACATACTCACTACACAAAACTGACTTCTAGACCTGAGGGAGAGGCCCACAGCAGACGAGAGCCACTGGTATGAATTGTTACATGACACTTGGGTGTAAAATTTTCTCCCTAAATTTCATCAAATCAGGATCTTAGCTCTTCCCTTGTCAAGGTTTGCACTAAATTCAGCATTAGTTACAGGAGGCATTTCCTTTCCCATGGATGGTTCCGGAATCCTGGGGTTTTTGTGGCCAGAAGATCTCGCATCCTCAGCCCAGTGTCACAGTCCCTGTGCTTGCCGTGCTCTGCCTGCTCTCCTGGGGGCTGGGTAGTGCTTGCTCACAGCCCTCCTCTGTTCTCACCCACCCCCCAGGTGGGGTCATGCTAGCGTGGGTTGCTTCAGAGTTGAAGGCACCTGCTTTTTACCTGGATTCTGCCCCTGAGTTTACTCAGTTTCCCAGTACAAACCCCTCAGCATTCTTTTCAAAAACACCAGCTTCCATTTTTTTCCTTCCTTTGCTCAAGGCTAGCCCCCTCCCCAGATACCCACCAATACCTGGGAGACATGACCCTCCCGAAAGAGCCTACACATTGGACCACAAACGTTAAGCTGCTTTGAGAATTGGAGGAGGGGAAAAATCACCTTTTCCTTCCTGGGATTTCTATACCCATGGAAATAAAGCAACAATTAATATCTAAATGAATTTTCCCACTATATAAATAAGTAAAATATAACTACAAGTGTGGTAAGCCCTGTTTTGCTCACTGCTATATTCCCTGCACCTAGAATAGCATAGCAGGTGCTCAATAAATATTTGTTGGCTAAAAGAATGATGTATTATGAAGAGACAAAACAAGAGAGTGCCTGAAAGAGAATATTGGAGCTAGCGGGTAACTGCTTTACAATGGGCTGTCAGAGATGGTTTCTCCAAGGAGATGGCATTTCAACTGATCTTTGAGGATCAGAAGAAATCAGCTCTGTGAACTGTATGGGGAGGAGCCATCCAGGTGGATGAGAGACTGTGGGAGGCCCCAGAAGTAGGAGAGAGATGGAGGTGAAGTGAGCACAGAAAGAAGCCATGGACAGACAGCAGTTGTGGGGACCTTGCAGGATGTGTTAAGGTGAGTAGAATTTACAAAAACTGTAATGCAAAACTTTCAATGATTTTAACCAGGGGAATAAAGTCATTTTTTTTTTAAACTCTTTGTATTTTTAAAGTATCTTCCTGACAGCTGCTTTAGAGTCAATTAGAGCAGACAAGTGGGTGAAGAAGATCCCCGGGGAGGTTACTGCAACTGTCATAGCACGGCATGGCTTGAATTGGGGGTGGTGCTGGAGAAGATGGAAAAGTGTGGGCAGATTTAAGATATGTTTTAGAGGTAGACTTGGACAAAACTGGTTTATGGATCCAATGTGGGAGACAAGAGAAAGGGGGAAGATGTAGGAATTACTCCCAGTTTACAATTGTGGGCTGGGAACAATTGGGAGATGAGATAAAGACATCATTTAAGAGGTGCGGAGGGCCAAGCCCGTGGCGCACTCGGGAGAGTGCGGCGCTGGGAGCGCAGCGACGCTCCCGCCGCGGGTTCGGATCCTATATAGGACTGGCCGGTGCACTCACTGGCTGAGTGCCGGTCACAAAAAAGACAAAAAAAAAAAAAAAAAAAAAAAAAAAAAGAGGTGCGGAAGGCTGAGGGAGGCGGGATGGAGAGTTGTGTGTATGCATGACACCGGCGGCGTAGTGTTAAGAGCAGGTGGGAGCGTCTGACTGCCAAGGTTCTTGACCCGTCTCTTCCACAGCAGCCATGGGATATACTGGCAGGTTACCTGAACTCTGTGCCCAGTTTCTTCATCTAGAAGGGAATATTAATCGTTCCTAAATTTTTATGAGGGTCAATTACGATAATCTATATAAAATGCTTATAATAACGTCTGACACGTAGTAGCATACCGAATACAATTTAGCTATCTTTCTATTTTTGTGTGTGTGGCTGGCAAGTACAGGGATCAGAACCTGTGATCTTGGTGTTACAAGGCTGTGCTCTAACCAACTGAGCTAACTGGCCTAGCTATTTTAATGTTCTATTTCCATATTGGCATTTAAAATGGATGTAGAGTATTCCATTTTATGAATAAATTATTTATCTGAATCCCCATTTGGATTTTTTCCAATGCTCCATCTTAATAATAATAGTGTAATGGTTAAGAGCACAGACCCAGGAACTAAACTCCCTGGGTTCAAATCCTGACCCATGTACTTACTACATATATAACCTTGGCCAAGTTAACTAAATTCTCTGTGCCTCAGTTTTCTCATCTCTAAAATAAAGATAGTAATAATGGTATGTAATAACCTCTTTGTGCCTCTTTCCTTATCTCTAAAATGAAGAGAATAATAATAGCATCTAATAGTACTGGACTTCAGAAGGGATTCTATAACAATCAAATGAGTACTAAGGTCTAGATGACTGAGAACAATGCCTTAGAACTTAGACTGTATTAAACACCATGTAAGCATTTGGCTTTATCATTATGTGCTAGCTACTTTTTATGCATGTTATGTGTATTTCCTCATTTAATATTTGTAACATCCCTATGAAGCAGGTATTATTCTTATGACAATGTTACAGACCAGAAAACTGAGGTACAGTGATACGAACCTCGACTCCAGAGCCCCTGGTTTTAACAGCTACTACCTATGGCATATCATTTTATGTGTATCTGTGCTCATCTGTATAACCATTTCTTTAGGATAAATTCCAACAAATGAGATTTCAACAAATGTTCTTTTTAAGGTCTTTGATGCATATCAAATTACTTTCCAGGGATTTTGTAGCAATTTAAAAGTTATGACAGCTATCCTTTCTCACTGGATTACTTTCTTCATAGTTAAGTAATTCATATTAACATCACTACACCAATTTTCTTTTGGTTGGTATTTACATAATATATATTTTTTCCATTCCTTAATTTTAGTCTTTACGTGTCCTTTTGTTTAGGTTTGCCTCTTATAAAGAGTGTGTATCTAGATTTTGGCTTTTTATTCATTCTAGTTGTCTAGTGGTACCATAACAAAAAAGCTTAATTCATTTTCTTTAACTGTGACTACAGATTCAGTGGGATTCTTTTTTTGGCATATTATTTTGCATGTTTTATTTACCATACTTATTTCATTAATGTCTTCTGGTAAGTTTTGCAGGTTCTGTATATTTCATCATAGGGGTTTTCCTCCATTCCTATTCAGTAACTTGTTTTGCTGTAGTGAATAAGATCTTTTAATCATATGTACTTATATACACATATAGTTTTTGTTTTTGTTTTGGTCCAGACCTTATATTTAATGAAATAGAGTATTAAAAGGAAATTGTTTCTTTTTAAAAGTTTATTCATATTTTAATGTACTAAAATTCTTTTTCTTTCTTCTTTTTTTTAGTTAACTATTTTTAGTGAGGTATAATGTGCATATAGTAAAGTGCGTAAGTGTACTGATCCTAAGTGTTCATCTTGATGAATTTTTACATATGTGTAACCAGGTCAAGATATAGAATATTTCCAGTACCCAAAAGACCTCCTCGTGTTCCTTCTCCATCCATGAGTATTTCTATCTACAGGGAATAGTTTAGCCTGCTTGCAAATTCAATATAAATCGAATCATGCAGTATGCACTTCAGTATCTGGATTCTTCCACTCAACATAATATCTTGATGTTCATCCACTTTGTTGCACATATTAGTACTTTGCACTTTTTTATTGCTTTGTAGTATTCCACTGTACTTTGTGTGTGCATACATGTGCATGTATATATCTGTGTATTTGTACACACATACACAAATATTTATGCACACACACTGATATACCACAGTTTATCAGTTTATTTATCCTTTCTTCTGTTGATGGATCTTTGAGTTGTTTCTAGTTTTTGGCTATTATGAATAGAGCTACTATGAACATTCTTGTAATGGGGGCACATATGTACAGTTTTCTGTTGGGTGTACACCTGCATATGAATTTGCTAGGTCATAGGGTATGCAGACGTTTACTGCCAAATGATATTCAAAAGTGGTTATGTCATTTTACATTCCCACCATCAATGTTTGAGTGGTCCAGTTGCTTTCTATCCTCACTAGCATTTGGTATTGTCAGTCTTTTTAATTAAATTTAATTAATTAATTTTTAATTTTAACATTTACTTGTATATATTTGTGGGATACGGTGTGTTGTTTCAATACATGCATATACTGCACAGTGATTCACTTATGGTAGACAGCATAGTTTTGTACCCATTAGTCCACCACTTCTCCTTCCCCCCAACCCCTCTCCCCTCCTGGCCTCTAGTAACCATTATGCTACTTTCTATATCATAAGAACCACTTTTTTTTTTCTACATTCCACATGAGTGAGATCGTGTGTTATTTGTCTTTCTGTGCCTGACTTACTTCATTTAACATGATGGTTTCCAGTTCCATCCATGTTGCTGCAAATGGTAGGATATCATTTCTTTTTATAGAAGAATAGTATTCCATTGTGTATATATACCATAGTTTTTAAAAAATCCATTCATCTGTTGATGGGCATTTAAATTAATTACATTTCTTGGCTTTTGTGAGTAGTATTGTGATGAACATGGGAGTGCAGGTATATTTGATATATTTGATACACTGATTTCATTTCCTTTGTGTATATACCTGAAGTGGGATAGCTGGGTCATAAGGTAGATCCATTCTTAGTTTTCTCAAGAACCTCTATATTGTTTTCGACAATGGGTGTACCATTTTACATTCCTGTTAACAATGTAGGAGGATTCCCTTTCTACACATCCTCATCAGCATTTGTTATTTTCTGTCTTGTTGATATTAGCCATTCTAACTGAGGTGAGATGATATCTCAATGTAGTTTTAATTTGCATTTCCGTGATGATTAGTGATTTTGAGCATTTTTTCATGTGCTCGTTGGCCATTTGTAAGTTTTCTTTTGAGAAATGTCTGTTCATGTCCTTTGACCATTTTTTAATTGAGTCATTTAGGGTTTTTTGCTGTTAAGTTGATTGAGTCCTTATATGTTCTGAATATTAGCCCCTTGTCTGATGTGTAGTTTGCAAACACTTTCTCTTATTCTGTAGGTTGTTTCTGCATTTTGTTGATAGTGTCCCTTGCTGTGCAGAAATTTTTCAGATTGATGTCATCCCATTTACATATTTTTGTTTTAGTTGCCTGTGCCTGTTTAGTCTCATTCAAAAAAGCACCGCCCACTCCCACTTCATGTAGTGTTTCCCCTGTGTTTTCTTCTAGCAGTTTCATAGTTTCCGGTCTTAAAATTTAGGTCTTTAACCCATTTTGAGTTGATTTTTGTGTATCATGAGAAATAGGGGTCTAGTTTTAATCTTCTGCATGTGGAGATCCCAGCACCTTTTACTGAAGAGGGTGTCCTTTCCACAGTGTATATTCTTTGAATCTTTGTTGAAAATCAGTTGGCTGTAAGTGCATGGGTTTATTTCTGGGCTCTCTATTCTGTTCCATTTGTCTATTTGTTGTCTATTTTTATGCCAGTACCATGCTGTTTTGGTTACTATAGTTTTATAGTATATTTTGAAGTCAGGAAGTGTGATGCCTCCAACTTTGTTCTTTGTTCAAGATTGCTTTAGCTAATAGAGTCTTCTGTGGTTTTATACAAATTTTAAGATCATTTTTTTTTTATTTCTGTGAAGAATGTCATTGATATTTTGATAGGGATTGCATTAATGTGTAGATTGCTTTGGGTAATATGAACATTTTGATGATTTTAATTCTTCCAACCCAAGAACATGGAATATCTTGTCATTTATTTGTGTCCTCTTTAATTTTTTCACCAATGTTTTATAGTTTTCATGGTAGAAGTCTTTCATCTCCTTTGTTAAATTTACTCCTAGGTATTTCATTTTTTTTTTGGTAGCTATGTGACTAGGATTACTTTCTTGATTTCTTCTTCAGCTATTTCATTATTGGCATGTTGGAAGGCTATTGATTTTTGTGTGTTGATTTTGTATCTTGTCACTATACTGAATTCATTTATTAGTTCTAGTAATTTTTTGGTGTAGTCTTTAGGATTTTCTGTGCATAGGATCATGTCATCTGCAAATATGGATAGTTTGACTTCCTCCTTTTCAGTTCAGATGCCTTCTATTGCTTTCTCTTGCCTTATTGCACTGGCTAAGACTTCCAGTATTATCTTGAATAAGAGTGAGGAAAATGGGCATCCTTGTCTTGTTCCAGATCTTAGAAGAAAAGCTCCAATTTTTGTCCATTCAGTACATTACCTGTCTGTTTGTTGTATATGTCCTTCATTGTTTTGAGGCACTTTGCTTCTATACCTAATTTGTTGAGTGTTTTCTTTTTTATCCTAAAGGGTGTTGGATTTTATTGAATGCTTTTTCTGCATCTATTGAAGTGATTGTGTTTTTTTCCTTCATTCTGTTGATGTGGTATATCACATTTATTGATGTGCATATGTTGAACCAAACTTGCATCATTGGGATGGATCCCACTTGATGACTGCGAGTGATCTTTATAACATGTTGTTGGATTCTGTTTTCTAGTATTTTGTTGAGGATCTTCACATCTGTGTTCATTATGGATACTGGTCTGTAGTTTTCTTTTCTTGTTGTGTCTTTTACCAGTTTTGGCATGAGGTTAGTGGTGGCCTCATAGAATGAGTTCAGAAATATTTCCTCCTCTTCAACTTTTTGGAAGAGTGTGAGAAGAATTGGTATTAGTTCTTCTTTAAATGTTTAGTAGAATTTGGCAATAAAGCCATCTGGTCCTGGAGTTTTCTTTGTTGGGAGACTTTTTATTACTGCTTTAATCTCATTACTTGTTATTGGTTTGTTTAGGTTTTCTAGTTCTTCATGATTCAACCTTGGAAGTTGTGTGTATCCAGGGATTTATTCATTTCTTCTAGGTTTTCCAGTTTGTTTGCATATAGTTGTTTGTAGTAGTCACTTTGATCCTTTGTATTTCTGTGATATCAGTTGTAATGTCTTCTTTTTATTTCTGATTTTATATATTTGAGTCTTCTCTGTTTGTTTATTTACTAGTCTAGCTAAATGTTTATCAATTTTATCTTTTCAAAAAACCAACTCTTTGTTTCATCATCTTTTGTATTTTTTTAATCTATTATTCATTTATTTCATTTACTTCTGCTCTGATCTTTGTTGTTTCTCTCCTTCTACTGATTTTGTGTTTCTCGTTGTTCCAGCTTGTTTGTTCTTGTTTTTCCAGCTCCTTAGGTGTAACATTAGGTTGTTTGTTTGAAGTCTTTCTTCTTTTCTGATGTAGGCATTTATTGCTATAAACTTCCCTCTCAGAACTGCTTTTGCTGTATCCCACAGGTTCTGGTAGGTTGTGTTTTCATTTTAATTTTTCTCCAGAGATTTTTAAATTTATTTTTTGATTTCTTCTTTGACCCATTCATTGTTTAGGAGCATGTTGTTTAATTTCCATGTATTTGTTTAGTTTCTAGTGTCCCTATTGTTGTTGATTTCTAGTCTTATTCCATTGTGGTGAAAGGGTAGTTGATATGATTTCAATCTTTAAAAATTTGTTAAGACTTATTTTGTGGCCTAAAATATGGTCTGTTATAGAGAATGCTCCATGTGCTGCTGAGAATGTATATTCTGCAGCTATTGGAGGAAATGTTCTATATATGTCCATTAGATCCAGTTGGCCTAGAGTAGAGAATAATTCTGATGTTTCCTGGTTAATTTATGTCTGGATGATCTATCCTTTGCTGAAAGTGGGACATTAAAGTCCCTAACTATTATTGTGTTGGAGTCTATTTCTTCCATTAGGTCTAACAGTAATTGCTTTATATAACTGGGTAAGTATAAATTTAGAATTGTTATATCCTCTTGTTGAATTGATCCCTTTATCAGTATATAATGACCTTCCTTATCTTTTTTTACTTTCCTTGGCTTGAAGACTATTTTATCTGATATAAGTATAGCTACTCCTGTTCTTTTTTGGTTTCCATTTTCATGAAATATCTTTTTCCAACCCTTTACTTTTAGTCAGCATGTGTCTTCATAGGTGAAGTGAGTTTCTTATAGGCAGAATATTATTGGTTCTAGTTTTACAATCCATTGAACCACTCTTGTGTCTTTTAATTGGGGCATTTAATCTGTTTACATTTAGAGTTATTATTGATATATAGGGATTTGTTACTTCCATTTTGTTACTTTTTCTATGGTTTTTCTTTTTATTCTTTTTTCCTCTGTTCCAATCTTACTGTCTTCCTTTGTGGTTTAGTGGTTTTCTCCAGCAGTGTATTTTGATTTCTTGCTATTTATTTTTAGTATATCATAAGTTTTTGTGTTATGGTTACCATGAGGCTTACAAAAAACATGTTATAGTTATAACAGATCATTTTAGACTAATAACAACTTAACTTTGATACCTAAGAAAAAAGAAAAAATACCAACTCTAGACTTTGACATCATTCCCCCCACTTTTTGACAATTTGTTGTTACAAGTTACATATTTTAATATTGCTTATCTCTTATATGCTCGTCACATATGGTTATTAGTGTTTTGTTAGTTTTGTGCTTTAGTCTTCATACTAAGGATATGAACAGTTTATTTACCACCCTTACAATATTGGAGTATTCCAAGGTTATCTGTGAACTTACTTTATTAAAGAATTATGTATCTTCACATGTTTTCTTGCTGCTACCTAGCATTGTCTTCTTTCAGATTGGAGAACTCCCTCTAGCACTTAATGGAATTTGGATGTATTGTCCCCTCCAAAACTCATGAGGAAATTTGATTTCCAATGTGGCAGTGCTGGAAGCTGTTTGAGTCATGGGGGTGGATCCCTCATGAATGGATTAATGCTCTCCCTAGGTGGGGGGATTAATGAGCGAGTTCTTGCTCTATTCTCGCTAGATCTAGTTGTTTATAGGACCCTGGCATCTCCTCTCTCTTGTTTCCTCTTGCCATGTGATCTGCTTGTACCTGCCAGCCCCCTGCCACTTTATGCCTTGAGTAGAAGCAGCCTGAGGCCCATGCCAGATGCAGCTGTCCCAGAATCATAAGCCAAATAAATCTCTGTTCTTTATAAATTACCCAGTTTCAGGTATTTCTGTTATAGCAACACAAAATGGACTAAAACAGCACTGCTTGTAATGCAGGTCTAGTGTTGATGAGTTCCCTTAGCTTTTGTTTGTCGGGGAAGGACTTTATTTCTCCTTTGTATTTGAAGATTAGGTTTTCCGGGTAAAGAATTCTTGGCTGACAGTCTTTTTTCCTTCAGCACTCTGAATATATCATCCCATTCTCTCCTACCCCATACGGTTTCTACTGAGAAATCCATTGAGAGACACACTGGGGCTCCATTGAATATTATGTGTTTCTTTTGTCTTGCTGCTTTCAGTATTCTTTGTTTTTGCTTTTTGATAATTTGATTATGATGTATGTTGGGATGTTCCTCCTTGGACTGAATTTGGCAGCCTCTGACTTCCTGTACCTGGATGCCATCATCTTTTTCCATACTTGGGATATTTTCAGGCATTATTTTCTTGAATATACTTTCTATCCTTCCTTTTTCCTCTCCTTTGGGTATGCCAATTATGCAGAGTTTACTTTGCTTGAGGGAGTCCCATATTTGCTGTATTTCTGTTTCATTTTTTCTATTCTTTTTTTCTTTTGCTCCTCTGATTTGATAATTTCATACATTCTATCTTTGAGCTCACTGATGCTTTCCTCTGTTTGATTAAGTCTGTTGTTGGAACTTTTTATAGAGTTTTTCAGTTCAGATAATGTATTCTTTATTTCTAGAATTTCTATTTTTTTTACTTTGATTCATTCCTTTGTCAAGTTTCTCATTCTACTCCTGGATTGTTTTCCAGATATTTAATTCTCTATCTGTATTTTCTTGTGACTTCCTGAACATCCTTAAGAAGGTGATTCTGAATTCTCTGTCAGATATTTCATAAATTCATTGTTCCTTTAGTGCATTGCTGGTGCTTTGTTTATTTCCTTTGTTGGTGTCATATTTGCTGTTCTTTCCCTATCCTTGTGTCTTTACATTGATGCCTGGGCATTTGAGGAGACTGCTACCTCTTCTAGATTTTGTAGGTATTCTTTGGTGGTTTTAGAACTTTACTGGTTAGTATCAGAGCTTTGTCTCTGGTCTGTGGTTTTGGTTAATTTCAAAACTGGGGGAACTTCCTGTGGACACCAGCACTTGAGCCCTGTGGTTGAACTTAATTGCTGCTTTGCTGCTGATTCTCTGGGGATGCTTTTTGTCAGATTTTATTTTAATTGTTGGCCTTTTAATCTCACTTCCGGGTCTCATGAGGTCAGATACATGTGGGCTCTGTGGAAATTTTGACCTGGGACTGATTCTTTCCAGCAAACTGCACCCCCTGCGGTTCTATTGTCCTAACCAATCTCCACTGAGTGGGCCTGTGCCTATCAGAAGGCAGACCAGCTGCTCACTCTGTGCCCCAATGTTCTCCTGGCAGGCAAGATTCCCTCCTACACTCCAAATGCTTCCTGTGAGGTGGGCCATACAAGTTCCTTTGTGATGATTCATGAGCCTCTGGGTGTTTCCTTTCTTTGGTCAACTGTGTCCCCTCGCTCCTGTGTGGGTCCACAGGAACCTGTCAGTGGTCTTATTGGCTGGAGGCTGTGTGCTCTGAGGCCCTCTCTCCCCTGCCGACTCCAGGCAACTTCACACAAAGGGCTCAGCTGTGGCTTTTTCTGGCTCCTGCTCCATGTATTGCAGCTTCTTCCTGCCTCTCACAGGGCTGGCCCTGCTGTGGCCAGGGCTTGAAGTGGTCAGAGTAGTTTCTTATTCCTCTCACTGCTGCTTCTCCTGCCTTCTCGAATTCCATGGGTCTCTCCTCTTCCTCCCAGCTACAGTAGTCCCAGATTGGCAGTCTTTGCTTTTCAATAGTTGTAAATTGATCAGTTGTAGGGGAGAATGACACTGGGGACTGTCTATTCTACCATCTTGATCTAGTGCCAGTCTTTAATTTTTTGTCATTCTGGTGGGTGTGTAGTAGCATCTCATTATAGCTTTAATTTGCATTTACTTTAAGTAGTGATGTTCAGCACCTTTTCCTATTCTTGTTGGCCATTTGGATATCATCTTTCTTAAAGTGCCAGTTCAATATATTTATACATTTTAAAATTGGGTTGTTTGGCTTTTCTTATTGATTTGTAGAAGTTCTTCATATAATTCAGATATGGATCTTTTGTCTTATCTGCACAAAGATATTTGTCTGGGACTTGTCTTTTTATTTTCTTAATGATTTCTGTTGATGAACAGAAGTCTTTAATTTTAGTGGTGTTCAATTAATAAAATTAATAATTTTATTTAGGGCTACTGCTTTCTTGTGTGTTCTTTATGAAATCTTTGCTTACCCCAAGGTCATGAAGATATTCTGTGTTTGCTTCTAGAAACCTTATTGTTTTACCTTTTATATTTAAGTCTGTCATCCATCTCATATTAATTTTTTGTGCATTGTGTGAGGAAGGGATTCACACAATTTTTTTATTTATATGAATATCCCAAGTTTCAGCACCAGTTGTTTAAAACATCTTTCTTGCTCCCACTGAATCGCATTGGTGTTTTCCTCGTGAATCTGATGAGCGTATATGTGGGTCTATTTCTGCACTCTTTTTGTAACATTGGTTTACTTATTTATCCTTTCACAGTACAGTCTGTCTTAATCACTATCACCTTGTCATCTTTGTTAGACTGAACATCTAGTGGTGTAAATTCTCCGATTTTATTCTTCAAGATTATCTTAGCTATTCTAGGTCCTTTGCATTTCCTTGTAAAATTTAGAATCAACTTGTCAGTTTCAACAACTATAAACTTTCTGGGATTTTGATTGGGATTTCGTTGAGCTTTATATCAGATCAGGGAGAAATAATGTCTTAACAATATTGAGTCATCTTATCTATGAGCATGTGTGTCTCTCATTTATGTAACTTTCATTTCTTGCAGTAATTTTGTTTTTGTATTTTCAGTTTACAAGTCTTGTACACATTTTGTTAGTCTTATTACCAAGTATTTTGTATTTTTGATTTTATTGTAATGGTATAAGGCTTTTAAATATTTATTTTCTAATTGTTTGTGTCTATTTTATAGAAATACAACTTTATACATTGATCTCATATTAATTCATTTATTATTTGTAATAGTTTGTTGTAGATTCTTTTGGAATTTCTACATACACAATTATGGCATCTGCAAATAAAAACAGTTTTACTTCTTCCATTCCACATTTTATGTCCTTTTATTTATTTTTCCTTTCAAATGAACTTCCAGATATTCCCTCTGTAGACCAATGGTCCTAATTGAAGTCATATGTAAAATGAGCTATAAAAAGTGTCAGGACAAGGAAGTCTTCTTTGGAAAGAATACTGGATAATTTAATTGAAGCAATGATCTGAATATGATTTCTCATTGAATGTCCCTGTTGATATAAAATGTTTACATGCAGTATCAACAACTGCATGGTGAATCACCTTCACAGCAAATGCAAGAAAACCTTGCCTGAAGGAAAACTTTTGTTAAATCACAAAATGCTCAAGAGCTTGAATGCAGAGGTTTCAAAACAAACTTTGCTTATGTCAAACTTTGCCTCTTGATGTCTTGGGACTTTTTGGAAAGCAAATTTCCCTGTATTTCAACAGAACACACACAAAATAAGGGTAGATTCTCTATCTTCTATTCTTAAGCTATAGCTTGCCAATTAGATGTTCCTTGAATGAGTGAATGCACAAATAACTGAATGAGTTGATTTATGAATGAGAGAGGTCAGCCCCAGTCTTCAGTTATCTTTGACAACTCAACCTATTGAACTTTGAATTTATTTGCTATTTTCTGTTTTATGTTTGGATAATCTGGTTTTCCATTTACAACTTGGTTTCATTAAAGGAATCTGCCCATCTGTGGCAGACTGTTTTCAAAGGACCACAATAATCTCTTTTCCCCCATCACTTCACTCCCACTTCTCAGAGGCTGTCACTAGTAACAGTCAAACAATGAAGTACAAAAAGTGGAAGAAAGGGAGAATTGAATGTTTAAAAAAAAATGAATTTGGCTGTATCAGTGTTTGTGCATATATCATACAGTTATGTTCATGGAAGATATGTTGTAATTATTGCACAGCTTCAATGAGCTTCAGTCCAGCATCTGTCAGCTCTGGCCCCACTACTCATTGCCCCTTCATCTATCTGGAGGCAGGTGCCTCCACCCTTTGTGCCTACTCAACACTCCTGCCAATGTCTATGAGTCTCTTTTCCCAAGAATAGTTTACTCACTTACCTGAACACATGTCCATCTTCATATACAACTTCTCTAGACCCCAAGGAGCCCAGGACAGTGCTTTGCAAAAAGTAGGGCCTTCCTTGGAACAATACTTGTACCGAATAAAAGAGAAAACTAGCCAGACAGGTAAACATTAAAGATGGGATGCAACCAATATATAGTGAATATTACAATCTGCAAGGCATAGTATACATACATTAAATTGCATTGGATTACTTTCTAGTAATTACAGTTCTGGGCTTACAATGATTTTGAGAGAGGGATTAGAAATTCCTACTTCGGCTTAATCATAATATTTAGTTTTCTCTCGGAAGGCACCTTATTTATTTAATGTCATAATACTAAAATCATTCCATTCTACAATGTTCAATAAACAGAAAAAAACCCAACATCTATATTAAATTGTTGTTAAGAAAGTAAACATTTCTCCCCCTGTTTCTCTGTGTTGATTAAGCACCAGTGTATTTTAAAATGTTTCCTAAGCCTGAGAAGTCTCTCCTCTGTACTTACAACTATTCAGTGTAGAATGTTTTTCCTACCACTTGATTACAATTTGGCAGTAGTTTCTGAATAATTTACAAATTTTAAATTTCTGTGCCCTAAACACACATGTGTTTGCAGCTAAACAGACTTGAAAGAATATGCAAATTGCACTTTTATGTCAAAAATGAGTGAATGCAGCTTCATGCAGAAAAAAGCTGTCACCCTCATGTTTTTGTTTAGACTAATCTGTGTGCTGTCGCCCCCACATCAGACTGCATCAACATTTTCTTTGGGATATTAGACATAAATGTTTATGACTACAGAGAGCCTAGGAGGGATTGGCACTTATTAAAAATGACCCTGAAGTATTTTCTTTGGTTTCCACATAAATATCCTAGGGAAGCGTTCAATCCAATGAGGCCGCCAGGTAGAAGGAAATGAGCATTGCAGCAGGGCACTGGGGCCTCCGAGGTCCCGTCATGCAAGAGGCCCCACCCAAGAATGTAGCAAAAAGGCCAAGCCCAGAGAACCTAGTGGAGCTGGCTTCTTCTCAGTGTGGAAGATGATGTTGCTGATGATGGGAGATGTCTCTTTCAAAGGCTAGGAATCTTAGCACCCCCAACAAAAACTTCACATTTTAATGAGTCTTTAAAAACTAGGTACCGTATATGGCTTCATCCCTTTCTCCACTGTGGGGGCCAAGCCTTGGTGTGCTACCAAGATGGGACAACCTCCTACACCATGCTCAGTCTCATTCATAGGACGAGGTAGGCGAGAGTCCATCATGCCTTCTCAAGGAGCAGGAGCTAGTTCCTGAAGTGGAGCCATGGAAGTGTTCTTTCCTGACTCTAGAAAAATCCGTGAATCTTATTCTAGCATCTCAGACACTGAGGACATGTTTCTAGCCCTCCCTGCTTCAACCAAAATTCACTAGAGTCCCCTTAAGTTCTCCCAATATTAGCGACTCCAATGTAATTCACTGTCACCTTTTACCCTAGACTCCCTGAAATCTAGGGAATGCCATCTCACTCCCTGTGGTCTTCCATCTCCTATCATCCCAGTTCAACAGCTATCACGAAGGTTGCAAACAACCTCCACAAAACCAGACAAAATGACCATTTTTTAGTTCTCACCTTATTTTACCTCTCAACAGTGTGGAAAATCTCTCCACCACTTCCTCCTCCTGGAAACACCCTTTTCTATTGGCTTCAATAACACCACACTCGGGTGGTCTCCCTTCTCTGTCTGACAGGCTACTCCTGTCCCTTGCAGGCTGATTTCTTTCTACGTGGTCGTTAAATGTTGATAGACCAAGGGCCGACCCCGTGGCGCACTCGGGAGAGTGCGGTGCTTGGGAGAGTGCGGTGCTTAGGAGCGCAGCGATGCTCCCGCCGTGGGTTCAGATCCTATAAAGGAATGGCAGGTGCGCTCACTGGCTGAGCGCGGTGCGGGCGACACCAAGCCAAGGGTTGCGATCCCCTTACCCGTCACAAAAAGACAAAAAAAAAAAAAAATGTTGATAGACCAAAACCACATGATCATTTCAAGAGATACAGAAAAAGCATTTGACAAAATCCAACATTTTTTCATGTTAAAAACACTCAGCAAACTAGAAATAGAAGGGAACTTCCTTAGTCTGATAAAGGCAAGAAAATGGAAACTCCCCTAGAGTCTCCAGAAAGGAACATATTCCTGCTGACCCTCTGATTTAGTCCAGTGAACCACATGTGGGACTTCTAATCTACAGAACTGGGAAATAATAAATATGTGT
This sequence comes from Cynocephalus volans, assembly GCF_027409185.1. Lineage (NCBI taxonomy): Eukaryota > Metazoa > Chordata > Mammalia > Dermoptera > Cynocephalidae > Cynocephalus > Cynocephalus volans. The sequence continues at coordinate 42,498,962 of NC_084473.1, forward strand.
TGTTTTAAGCCATCAAGTTTATCATAATTACTACAGCAGCAATAGAAAACTAATACAGCTACAGCTAACATCAGTTTGATGGTGAAAGACTAAGTGCTTTCTCTTTAAGATCAGGAACAAGACAAGGATGTACACTCTCACCACTTTTATTCAACATTGTACTGGAGGCTCTAGTCAGGGTAATTATGCAGGAACAAAAAAAAAAAGGGAATTTGGATTGGAATGGAAAAAGTAAAACTAGCTCCATTCTCACATGACATCATCTTGAATATAGTAAATCCTATAGAATCCATAAAAATGCTATTAGAGCTAATAAATGGGTTTAGCATAGTTGCAGGATACAAGATCAATGTGCAAAGTCAGTATTTCTCCACCACTGGCAAGAACAATCAGAAAATTAAAATTAAGGCAACAATTCCATTTATAATAGCATCAAAAAGAATAAAAGTACTTAGAAATAAATTTAAAATAAGTTCAAGACATATACACTGAAAACTACAAAACATCGCTGAAACAAATTAAAGAATTCAAGTAAATGAAAACCCACCCCATTCTCATGGACTGGAAGATTTAGTATTGTTAAGATGCCATTACTCCCCAAATTGATCTGCATGTTCAACTTAAATCCTACCAAAATCCCATGTGGCTTCTTTGTAGATATTAGGAAGGTTACTTGGAAATTCACATGGAAATTCAAGGAACCCAGAAAAACCAAAGGATCTTGAAAAACAAGAACGTACTTGGAGGACTTACTCCTTCCAATTAAAAAACATACTACAAAGCAACAGTAATCAAGACTATGCAGTACTCACGTAAGAATAAACATACATCGGTGAAATAAAATTGAGAGTCCAGAAATAAACTCTTTCAGTTTTGGTCAATTTATTTTTGAGAAGGGTGCCAGAAAATGCAATGGGGGAAATAACAGTATTTTAAACAAATATGGCTGAGACAACTGATGTCCACATGCAAAAGGATAAACTTGAACCCCTACCTCATTCCACATACAAAAGGTTACCAAAAGGGATTAGGTAACTTAAGGTAAGAGCTAAAACTATAAAATTTTAGAAGAAAATATAGGAATAAATTTTCATGACCTCAGATTAGGCAGTGGATTCTTAGATACGAAACCAAAAGCACAAGTTTCAAAAGGAAAAATAGGTAAGTTGTACTTCATCAAAGATAAATTTTGTGCTTCAAAGAATATCATCAGTAAAGTAAAAAGACTACCTACAGAATGGGAGAAAATTATTATGAATCATATATCTGATAAGGGACCTGTATCCCAAATCAAAAAACTTGTACCCAACACACCAATAAAAAGACAAATAACCCAGTTTTAAAATGGGCAAAAGATCACAATAGCCATGGAGGCCACAAAAGCGGCTAGACGCCACAAGCACCATGCAGATGGCCCACCAGCCACTCGAGCGCATTGACACAAGGAGAGTCACCAGCAGAGACCAAAGAAAAGAAGAGGATGTCTCTCTCCACAAAGCCCATCCAGAGTGACAGAAGAGCATCTGCTCTATGATAATAGTTGGGGACCTGAACACACCTCTCTCAGCACTGGACAGATCATGTAGGCAACAAATCAACAGAGTAACCGTTACTCTTTCAGAGGGAGAGAAGAAATCTGGGGTTATCGGAGGTGGGAGGGAGAGGGGATGGGGAGAGATTGGATAAGGGTCATAAAGAATAAGTATGATGTATGCTAATAATATTGATTTGATCAACATATGTCAATGTTGAACCCCCAAAATTTGTATAATCAATTATGATTCAATAAAAAAGGTAAACAAATAAATAAATAAAATAAAATGGGCAAAAGACTTGAGTAAATATTTCTCCAAAAAAGATATAGAAATTGTGAATAGCACATGAAAGAATGCTCAACATCATTAGGGAAATGCAAATCAAAGCTACAAGATGTCATTTCACATCCACTAGGATGGCTACAATAAAAAGACAGATAATAACAAGTTTTGGTGATGATGTGGAGAAATTAAACCTTATATATTGCTGGAGGGAATGTAAAATGATGCAGCTGCTTTGTAAAAACTGTTTGGCATTTCCTCGAAAAGTTAAGCATGGAATTACCATATGACCCAGCAGTTCTGCTCCTAGGTATATAAGAGAATTGAACACACAAAAACTTATGTCCACACAAAAACTTATGCATGCATGATCATAGCAGCCTTATTCATAACAACCTCAAATGGAAATAACCCATATGTGCATCAATTGATGAATGGATAAACAATATATGGTATATCTATATGAATACAACGGGATATTATTCAGTGTATAAAGGAATAAAGTACTGAAATTATACTCTTTTTCTACATTCTCCCTAGGAAATCTTCAACACCTGTGGCTTCACCTGTAATTGAGGTGCCTGTCAAGTTCAAGTTTAAATCTCCACCATAGATCTCTCCTCTGAGTTCCTCTGAATGTCTTACTTGGAGGTTTCAAAAACATCTCTAATTCAACATGGCTGAGACTAAAGTTCTGCTTCCCCCCCTCTCCACCATCAATGTTGCCTTCTTCACCTTCTCTTCTTCCTTCGGTGTTGCCAGTTCAGCAAATGGTACTACCATCCACTGATTTACCAGAGTTGGAGATAAAAATGGCACTTCCCTTCCCTATGCCTTGTTGGTGTGTAGGAAGTCCAATAAATAATAGTTCCTTTCTTCTGCTCAAGTTGATACTCAGTGATGTCAGGTTGATACGGACAAAGATCTTACTGTCAGCTTTATTACTGATAAAGACAATTCTAGAAAAAGTGGCTTAATTGTACAGTACCAGACAATTTCTCAACACTGAGCCTCAGATATAGGCAGACTGAACACTCTTTCATAATCAGAACCAATAACTGCAGCCTCCCCAAATAGGGCACTGTCTCTGCAAAACTTAGGGCAAAGAGGAGCAGACAAGGATACATATTTTCAGTGGACAGGAACGGAGAGGTGAGATCTGGCATAAAGAGATAAACTCGTGGTTCACGGGAACCTCAACAGTAGTTGAGCTATAGGAGCAGGAGATTGCCTGCAGAGCACATAAAGAATGAAAAGGATTCAGGAGTAAGGCTTGAGGCCCATGAACTTTTAAAGGCCACATAGAGAAAAATGAGTCTGTAAAGGAGACAAAGGAGTAGGCACACATAGGAGCAAAGCCATTGTGGGGTCGTGGAAGTCAATGGAAGAGAGGGTTTCAAGAAGGAGGGAGCTGTCAAGCACCTTCTTGATACAGGGCCTTTGCACACATGGTTCTCTGCTGGAATGTTCATCCCCATCTCTTTATCTGCTTAATTACTACTTGTTTATCCAGTCTCCATCTAAATGGCATTCCTGCAGAGAAACTTTCCTGATCTCTGACCACTAGGCATAGGTTTGTCTCTCACTCCCTTTACACTCTCTCGTGGCCCCTGAAAGTGTCCTACATAACCCTTATCACAGTTGTGTTGGCTGAAATGTGATTAAATCGAATGTAATTTATTAATTGAAATGTAATTAAATGCATAGGTATCATTCCATGTCCCCACTTCACTGTTACTTCCCTGATAGTCTATTCCCCTCTCTAATCGTTTGCTCAAAAATACTGATGAATAAATGAACAAATGAAGGAACTGTTGTAACAGTTCCCTGCAATAAAGGATAGGTTTCAGGCTGATGTATGGGTGTTGCTTTTGGAAATAGTGGCTGTCAGTAGAAAATGCACCTGCTACTATGATGTATATTTCCTATTACAGAAAGGCAGGGAACAAAATATGTTTGAACGTGGAGCCTGAACTTCTGCCATGGCTGTTGACCTTCCTGGAAGATTTTTGAAAACCCACACTTGCAAATGGGAAGGCCCTTCATGCTCCATGAGTGTTTGCTGAGTGACACTGAGTACTTGACAGTGGGGAAGTCTGGGCTCTCTTCTACAAAGATTTTATGGTGGTGACAATGGGATGAGAGTACTTCTCACATGTGGCACAGCAGCCTGTCTTGTGCAGTCCTCCCATACTTGAAGCAATAAACCCTTTATGTTGGTCCTGCCATCTTGCACACATCTACCTTATGCTATTTTGGAGCTCCCTTTCAGTCTTATTCAGTTCTCCCTAAGGGAGAGACATAGCGATTGATCTCACAACTATGCATCTGGTCCTAAGAAACTTATAAGCCAAAGTCCTCTTGATGTTTGCAGTTTACCTCCTCCACTTGAAAAGGCCACATTGAAGTTGAGTGATTCTAGTCACTCATCGGGTATGTGCTGGCCTCCTGCATCGATCAAGTCTGGGACTTTCTGAATGAACTCAATATTGGGTAGTGATGAAAATTTGGGCTTGAGCACCCTCAAGAACCATCTGTGCTTAACATGCCTCTGCTCATTATTATGATTTAACTCAATGGCTGTATAAGTTACTCTGTATATTTGTTGAAAAACATAACCTAGTGAGCCCTGCAGGGACATTAAAAAGTATGCTGCCAGAACTCGCAATTTTGCCTTTCTTCCCAAAGCTTTTCTGGAGAAGCCTTTGGTCAGGAGTACGAGGGTAAGGTATGTAGGAATGCATGTTGGAGAAGGATCATTTTCTCCTCTCCTCTTCCTCTGACAAAGATTGATGGGCGTCTGGTTGATCATGTTGTGTCCTGTGCATCCTAACCTTGACCCTTGCCCTTTCCTCTTCTTTCAGAGCCTTGGCTGTCCCACAGTGGCCACCAGCACACTACCTAAGCCCCATGACTTCCATGTGATCTAATTTACACTGGTGGTGACCAAAAAACACAAGCTTAGCATGTAAGAGAACAGGCCTAGGAGTCAGGCAGACTTGGCTTTGAATACATTGTGATCTTGTGCAAGATACTTAGCTTTTCTGAAGCTCTGTTTCCTCACCTAGAAAACTGCGATAATAATACAAACTTCCTCTTGAGGCAGTTGGAGGAATCAATGAGCTAACATAGGTAAAGCAGAGTGTTTGGAACATGCAGGTTGTCCAATAACTGTTAGCTGTCATTATCGTCATCGTCATTGTCATCATCCTCATCATCACCATCATTATATTCATCAGTAAATTTTAGTCACAAGTGACAGAAGCCCAACTCAAATGAATTTAAGCAAAGAAAGAAAATAGTTTGGCTTGGTTAATAAAAATATCCGGGCACAGGCTTGATCCAGAGGTTCAGCAGTGTCACCGGTGGCCAGTCTTTCTCCAAATCCCACTCTGCTTCTTTCTGTGTTGGCCTCATCCTCCAGCAGGCGGACAAGAGGATAACTGGGAGACCCTTGCTCACGAGGCCCACCCCCACTCTCTTCCCACCAAAGGGCCTGTGTATACGCACAGGGACACTCCAGCCCATGTGTCCCAGCTCCATCCACAAACCCTGCCTCCCAGCAAATGGCCTCTCCTTGGTCACTTCTTGTCCACAGAAAGACAGACCTGGGGAGAAGACTCCATAGGCCCCACAATAGGCTCGAGGCTATTTGGGAGGGAATTTGGGGCCCTGGGTCTCCAAGTGGGAGTAGAAAGGATGCTGGCTCAGTATGGGCATGGTCACTTGGTCCCATGAACTGTTCTCCTGAGGGGAAGGGCAGGGCCAGTTGAGAGCAGAGCAGAGCCTTCCGATGTGCAGAGGCCCTGGTTGCCAGGTCTGAGAGAGGGATTTATTTATTAAATAGTGTATTTATTCATAAAGTGATAGCTGGGAACAGTCTAACACAATGCAAGACAATATATGATTAACTACTGTGTCAGTGTGACGGTGGTTCTTGGAGGATGGGGAGATGGGGATGTCGCCAGGACATAGAGAAGGCTTTCCAGGTGAGGAGAGCGATGTGAACAATGGCCATGAGGTCATGTTGGGTCCCTGTGTGCTGGGCAATGGGCAGCCCAGCTTAGTAAGACAGAAGGGGCGTGCTGAAGGAAACAGAGATTCCTGGCACAGGGAGGCTGGGGGAGGGGGCCTGCGGGAGGCATTTAGAAGGTCTCTCAGAGAAAGTCCAGCTCTAAATCTGTTACCATCAGAGTTAGGGAGTCTTTGAATGGTTGTGAATAAAGGATGACCATTGAAAGGATGATTGAGAAGCTGGAAGTGCCATGTTGGTGGACCAAAGGGCCCAGAGCTAGTGGATGAGGAACAGACCAGGGCCACTGTGAGGAACAAGGACAGGGTGTGGGAGGGAGGGAGGGACTGCTTATGCACAATCAATGGGAGAGGCTAAGCTGGCAAAGTGCCCAAACTGAGATCTGATGTCACCAGAAGAAACAAGTGCACAGCACTGAGTGAGCTGCACAAAAATGGGTTGCCAAATTGAGCTGTAGGAGTAAATGGGATGGACACATGTCTAGTCTTATTTGGTAGTTACAGTGACCAACCTGACTGCACCGGTGTTTTGATTTTCAATTTTGATCCAGTTCTCTGATGGGCAAATTAAATTTGGTGAGTTTATAGGACTTGGTCTGGCCTGGGTTACCGCCTCTGGGTGTTCTGTGGGCAGAGCTGGCGCCTCAGGCTCAGGCTGACGTGTTGGTGAAGTTCCTGTGGCCAGATCTGAGGACTTTTTCCTGGCTGGTTTTTCTGGGTGGTTTGCAGGGCCATGTCTGTTGGCCAGGGGTGAATGCATACTTGAATGTACTAGTAAAGGGAGCTTCCAGTCCTGGTCTGTGCCTGCTGGCTTCTCATAGGAGAAAAGAGATCCACAGTGCCTGGCCAGCCACATGACTGGAGCACTGGTATCACTAGGTCTGGGTGAATCCCTCCAGAGCCTTGGCTCCTAAAGTATGGGGCACCTAGAGGGACCCAGGGTTATTCCTGGAAGAGAAAAAAATCATGCAAAGCATGTGATTCAGCTCCAGCCTTTAAGACAGGCTATCACGTGGTATCAATTGACCCACAACTGTTTATTAATCACCTAGTATGTACTCTGCATCGTGCTGAGTGACACATGAAATAAAGAAGAGATCCAAATGACTTCTAAAGAGTAGGAGTTTTGAGTCAGAGGATTTTGGTTCAAGTCTCAGTTCTACCATTTACTAGTTATGTGGATTTTTAGCAAGTCTTCCAACCTCTCCTGTCTTCAGTTTCTTCATTCATAAAATGGGTACAAAAACATAATCTATCTGACAATGTTGATGTGAGAAATAAATGAGATCATCTATAATGATATGTCATAAACTGACAGATATTTATGCTAATCTAATATATGGTAGTTAATATAATTTATACTGTTGCAATTTTTATTTTTTAATTATAAAATTCCTCCAGTTCTAAAATCTACTAAGTACTATGAAACTTTTTCTTGTCTAAGAAACATGTAATCTGTCTGGAAAAATAAAACTAACATTCATATATAAGAGCAATGAGTACGAGAGAAAATATACCACATATTGTAAAACAGAGCATAAGAGCCATTTGGTATTTTCTCAGCTTTGGCCCAAATGAGACTGGTCATTTTCTTCCTTTCTTATTGCCACCTCTCTGGAAGGATTTGGTTTCTCCATAGGCTCTGCAGGTGGAAAATGTCTATAGCTGGAGATGGTCAGAGCCACTGTCCTCTCAGCCCCTTTTGCAGGTGTGCCCAGGGCCCAGAGAAGTAAGGAATCTTGCTCTGCAAAGATTGTACCATTAGGAAGTGGTAGGACTGTGACTTGACTCAGGACTTAGGGCTCTTTCCAACCTGCTCTGCTGCCCTCCGACCTGGCAGTCATCCACAGTGTTTAAGATCTGGGTAACTGAAGGGGGTCCGCTGGCTCCTCCCCATTTCATTGAGGCCACTCCTGGGAGTGGTTCCTCACCTATAACCTATTCCTGTAAGGGGCCGAAATCATTGTCTTTGTAACCATTCATTTTTGAGTCACACACACACATGCACGCACACACGCACACACGCACGCACGCACACACACGCACACACACACACGCACGCACGCACACGCACACGCGCACGCGCACACAGAGCACAGAGCAAAGGGAATTTTCAAATAGGAAGTGGGTGGTAAACATCCCTGAGCTTTCCTCTCCCCAGCAGGGTGACCTCCTCTCTGACCCTAGGCCTTCCTGTTCTGCACAACCGTCAGCAATCTCTGAGCAGGAGCAAACAAACCGTAAGATCCGAGAGAGTTTACAAAAACGCCCGACTCTGACCCGTGGGCTGGGAGGGACAAGAAGGGCGCGGCTGTCGGGGCAGCTGCAGCAGTAAGGACGTCTCTTCAGTGCTTCGTAAGGGCAGTGGGAGTTCAGGTGCAGGGAGCAGCCGTCAGCCTCCCGGAGCTGAGCACCGGAGCCGGGAGCCTCCGAGCTGCCTCTTGGCTTTGTTGTTTCCTTATCTGGCAGGAGTTGCTAATTCTCATTACTGAAAATAACTTCTTTATGCAAGACCCAATCACCGTGAAACCACATATCATGGGGATGCCGTTTCTTCCAATTCTGTATGGTAACTGATTTTCCTAATGATGTCCCCGAGGCCCTGCAACACCCTGGAATGCCCTCTGAATCACTGAGGGAGTATGTGGTTGTGTTCAGTCTAGTATTAAGTGAAGTGATTCTTATTGTGTTTTTTTGAAAGCATGGAATAAATGGCAGTTCTCATGGGAACTACCCAAATGTTCTGGAAAAACAAAAGACACCTGTTTGTGGAATGACAGTATGGTCCAGTCATTTCAGCCACTTCTGGGCAACTGCATGTCCATGACAATCCATGTGTATCTGCTTGTGGTTAATCAATGTGTGTCTGCTCAGCTCTGTTTGGTTATATCTGTGATGTTTGGTGTGTGTTACCTGGGTTTGAGGATCGTATTTTTGGCTTATCCTGTTTCCCCCACTTGATCACAAACTCCTCAAGGGTGAGGAACATTGCTCATCCTTTCTCTGTCTCCCAAACATGCTCTTCTGCTGACTGTGGTCATGCCAGGAGCTACGTCCATGGAGTACTGCAGGGCCCACTCTGGCCAAAAACCTGTCAATGCCCTGTAGACACATGTCATCTGCAGAAACATAAACCTGCCTCCCCAAAGTGGTCAATCTCTGGGTCCAAATTTCCCAATGACTTTGAACTTTTCCCTGGAACTCAGTTTGCCAGCAGTTCTCCCAGGGAGAGTTATCCACTCTGGGGTTTCTGCCTACTCTTCTCACATGCTCCCTTAATTACATTATCTGCCTCGAGGGACAGGAGTGGGTGAATGGAATGAAGGGAAAGAGCTGGAAGGAAACACTGGCAATGATGTGATAGGAGGCACAGATGTGGCCTTGCCCTCTTTCCATAAGTGGCCTCTATAACATAAGGCCCCTGAGGACAAGTGCCTTATGTGTCCAATTCACCTTCCCATTCCCAGCACTGAGGAAACTGCTCGGCTTATGTTCAGTACTTGTAAATATTTTCTGGGGGAGTGAGACTTGGGCTTCCCAAGCCAGTTCAGCCATTCATGAGTTCTATGATCTCTTGTCTTTCCCCATCTCTAAACCGAGAGGTGACTGCTCTAGTTCCTTTACACTGCTGTTGGAAAAATCTCAGAACAGTAATAGCTAGAGGGAAAGAAAAGTAAATAGTAGATGATAACAATATTAATTGTCATCTTTTAAAGCTCATCCAAAAAGCAAAAGTATACAATATGCTATTCAGGGATACATAGCATATCAGTCAGCTACTGCCACAATAACGCAGCACAACAGACTACTCCAAAACTCAGTAGCTTACAACATTGATGTGTTCTTGCTCAGGTATCTATGGATTGTCTGGGGGTTGGCTAATCCAGGCTGGGCTCAGTTGGGCTTAGTTCTAACTTCAGATTGGGTCCAGGTTTGCTCCGCATGTCTCTCATCCTCCTCGGACCAGCAGGTGACTGGGAGCACGTTTTTCACATGGCAGAGGCAGAAATATAAGAGGAATAAGAGGAGACATATGATTCCTCTTAAGGCCTAGGCTCAGAATTTGTACCCCATCTCTGCCTACCACATTCTACCAGTCAAGGCAAATATAACATCTCCAGGCAGGGAAATTTATTCCACCTCTAATCGGAGGAACTGCAAGGTCATATGCCAAAGGGTATTTAAAGGACTTGAAACAATAATGAAATCTACTGTGCAAATATACTTGGCAAAACTATAAAAATAATCAAAGGAGTGATAAACACAAAATTTAAGATAGTGATTACTTCTGTTGGGGAAGTAGCAGAAAAGAATGGGAGGTGCATCCATTGTAACAGTCTGGTTCTAAGGCTGAGTGGTGGGTTCACAGGTTTTATTATTATTATGCTTTAAAATTTATATACATATTATTACGTGGATATAAAATGCAACATAATAAAAACAGTAAGTTTAAATAAATATATCAGATCCATGATATGAGAGGTTCTTTCCAGTGCTTACGTTGTATATTCTACAATTCTAAGGCAAACGGGAACCGAGGGCTCTTCTTTGGAGGTAGAAAGCTCCTGAACAGTCAGCAGCAATCGTGGCCACCCAGTACCCAAGCTAAGAAAAAGAACTCAGCCCGAGCTGGTTCTGTCCAGCCCTGCACTAGGGGAAGATGAGAAGATATGATCCCTGCCCTTCAGGCAATGGAAAGTCTCTAGAAAACCATTGGAATGGCAGCTGTGAGACAGCAGAGAGAACCTTGGTTTTAACTTCAGGCTGACTTGGCCTCAGATCCCAACTGAAACACTGACCTTGGGAGAGTTGGTTAGTTTCTCTGAGTCTATTTCCTCACCCGTAGAGGACACAACCCTACCTTGGAGGGCTGCTATGGATCCTTGAATAAGTGAGTTTCTATTTGCTTTCTGATGTTGAGCAGAGACCATATGGCATCGTGAATTGTGAGGTCTGATCGCTGTGTTTGAATCTCACCCGTGCTGCTTATAGGAATGGGTCCTCAGACAGTAATTTAATTTTACCAATTTCCATTGCTTTCTGTAATGTGGTGGTACTAATATTTTTCCTCAAAAGGCATATTCAGTGGTTTAAATAATGTGTATTATGTACCTGACACATATAGGAGAGGGCTCCATAAATATTAATCCCACTCCCCTCCTGTATCCAGCCTCTACACAGTATCTTTCTGGCTATGGAACAAAGATGGTGAGAGAAAGAGGTCAAGTTCATGGTCGGGTGTCTTTAGGAGAAGGTGGGTATGAATGCTGAATGCTAGCCTCATTAGCTCTAAGGGTAGGAGTGTCTCAGGTGTGGGTACAGAAAGGGGGGTTGGGCCTAGAGAGGGATTATGTTTTCCATTACCAAAACATCTTCAATTTCAACCTCCAATTTAGAGAAGCAAAATAATTTTGGCCCCCCACGCAGTATCTGTCTCTGGAACTGATTATCTGCTTTGTTAAGTTCAGAGGCATTCTGATAAGAGTAATTAAATTAGGCTTCTCGGGACTCCTACAAGTAGGCTGGCTGCCACAGTAGGGGGTCTCGTGTCCAGGCTCCTTGGCATGCCGGCCCTTCCTTCCCTGCTTTGGAGTGGGTCCTCCTGGGGGTCACAGTGCCCTGGGCTTGGCCTTTGAAGATCTTTGCATTGCAGGGAAGCCTCTTTACACTCCAGAGCCCCTTCATGCTGCCCTGGGGTCCTGCTTTGAATCTGTTCCCAACCCGCTTTGTAGGCCTCTGGAGGTGAGGGGGCGAGAAGTCTTCCCTTGAGATGGAGGAATTTCTAGAGGTCAACGAAATGTCCAGGAGGACAAAAGAGCAGGAGGTCAAGGTTCAAATGATGATGACCTAAATTTTTTCCAATTCCAGAGGGTTTTTTCTCTGGGGAACTTGCCTCTACCATCCTCACAATCCTGGCAGAAACGATAGAAGTCTTGCCATTTGGGAATATTATTATGATAGTAGCCACTCGAGCTTTCAGAAAACAGTAGGCTGCAATAAGTTATTTGACCCTAAAAATGTGTGCAGACCCAGCCCCCGTCTCTCACACCATGGTCTCTGCACCCCAACCCTATCCTCCTCTTCTTGTGACCCAGCACTAAAAAAAGTCATGGGGTCTGTTTGCAGCACCCCTCCTAGGAGCTGTTTCTCCTTCCTCCTACCAGACCAGGGTCCCATGGAAACTCAGCATAAAGAGGGTGACAACAGCAGAGTAACCATGCAGTGTGCCCTTCAAGGTCAGGTCAAGTCCTCTCAGTTCGTAAATCTGCCAGTCCCCCCCACCCCCTTTCCCCACCTTCTGCCCACCACACAGCCCTGACTCTCTATCACCTGATGAGCCCGCTGAGCTCCCATCATTATAAGAAAAAGTGATATCATTTTAGAGACCACTGGAACAGAGCTGGGCTTGCACTCTGACTTTGGAATTTACTACCTGTGGGATCTTTGTCTGGTGAGTTAGTAACCTGGTAGGATCAGCAATAACTTAGAGGTGCTCAGACTTTCTCAGTTCATGGTGTCCTTAGTATCTCAGAAATTTTTAAGTGTCTCTCAACCTTAAGGAACACCTAAGAGTTCCATTTATCAAGAATATGACCAAAGAACTTAATAAGAATTTGTGTCCTGACAAAGTAGTTACGTATAAATTGAAAGAAAAGAGTAATAGTTTGATTTTATAATAGGACTGTAGACCCCTACTAGGCACTTACAACTTCTCAAACTTTGGAATCTGATTGAACACTGTCTCCCTCATCTCCTGTTCCATGTTAACCTTCACATGGTTCTTGTTTATTTATTGCAGCCACCACCAAAGCCCAAGCTCCACAAAGATATGACATCATCAAAAGGAATGTAGTATGATCTAATGTTTAACCTGTGAACTACCTTAAGCTAGCAGTTTGCACAGTATCTAAAAGATGTTAAGTATCATTATATTCCCCTCAAAAATTTAAAAGAACCCATAGTCCCCCTATTAATGTGCTTTGGCACTGCAGAGTAGAAACTGTAGTGATAATGCTTGAAAAGCACCTAATATATTGTAGGTGTTTAAAAAATGGCAGCTATTATTATTTCTCTTTGAACTTTTAAAGTCATTGTTGGTTGCCTTATGGCTGAACAGCCATGCCACTAGACTAGACTACAACCTCGTTGAAGGGTATCTTATCCATCTAAGTATCACCTATGACTGGAACATAGTGTTTGATAGATGTTTCTTGAATGGATGGACGGATGAATGCCTGTTGGACCACCCATCATCGGGTTCACCCATACTCACTTGCATGTGTGCACCCACCCATGTGTGCACCCATCCACGTGTGCACCCACCCATGTGTGCATCCACCCATCTATGCATCCAGTAAGCAACTGTCAGCCAGAGCTGCCCCCCAAACCCTGTCTCGTTTTTATTTACCTCATGTTGCTCTGAAGTACCATCACGCTCTGGCCCGCCAGCTCCAGGATTGTCTTTCATGTGTGAAACTTGTTTTCTCAGTCTCTGCAAATCCCTCTAGGACAGAAACAGGTCTATTTCACCCATGAATTCCCGCATTTTCTGACATAGAGTGTTCCCCACAGGGCTGACCATAAGCTAGGTGCTCAGTAAAGACTTGTTAATTGAATTAGTGGATTTATGTTATGTTCTATACACAAACTCATGTCAACATTTTGGTCAACTTGTCTAGTGACTCATTAGAAAATGGGCAGCTAGTGACAGCGAATACAGCTTCACGGAGGAAGGAGGAGTCGGGACAACTTCAGCAGTCAGCAAGGGCTTTCCTGAGGAGGGGGCCAGAACTGGGTGTTGAATGATGGGCGGGATTCAGAGAAGCCAAAGGAAGGAGGCAGGCCCTGGGGATTCGGACGGTGGGACACAGCATGATAAATGGCCTGAGGAGGGAACGGGTTTGGTGTGTAGGGCCCATGAGCAATAGGCTTAACGGAATAGAGAGAGAATGAGATGGAGTCATGAGGGGTAGTGTTGGATAAGAAACTTCTAAGATCTGGAAAGCTACGAAGAAGCACTTTAAAATGTGAACGTTAGCAGTTTAGTGGAAGTTATACCATAGTGAGTTGCATAAAGGTGGTTGCACCATATTGAATTACTTTACCTAGGGCAAAGGGATGAGTGGTGGAGGGAAAATTAAAATAATATGCCCTGCTACAGGAGAGGTCCGAACAAAAACATTTTGCTTGGGTCTAACTGGCCATAGGTCCGATGGTTTTCTATCCACCACACAAGTAAATAGCTCAAAGGAAGGCTGCCCGCCAGCATAAATCTTTGTGTGGAAAATCCTGCCAGTGTGGCCATGGAAAATGCCCTCTTGCTGACCATAATTATAGAGAATATGTGCAAATAAAAGCAGAAAGAAAACACTTTTGCAGAGGCGTATTTTTTTGGTTGTTCTTATTTTGACAGAGTGGAAGAGAAATTCACAGACCATTTTCTCATTCTCCCAGTTGGGGCAGAATGAGCTCATGCTGCCTGGCTGGTCTGGGGGCTGGGTTTTAGTGAGAGACCCAAGACTAGTTTCTGCACAGAGACCTGCGTTTATGGGCCTTTCAGTCCTGAGATGGGCTCGGGGTGAGGGTGAGAGTTGTTGAGGAGAAAGTCACAGAGGCCATTGCCTTATTTAGCTCTGACTGGCCAAAATAGTTTGGTTTTATTCAACCAAAGGGAGATGGGAAGGTAACTTTTCTGTGTCCTCAAGTTTTCTTTCTAACTCTGAAGAAGCCCAAAGCATGGCACACATCTCCTAGAGATCCCTCTCCAACCAGTGAGATGGCAGATTCTGTTCCTTCAAGTTTTACATCTGCCCATTCCAGAATGTTGTCCTTTCTCTGAAAAATCCTTAGGTGAAGAGTTAGTATTTACTAGTCTGGCAATGATGCCTGTATGGATTGCTTGGCCCCCTCAGGACTGGGCTCCAAAGTGCAGACAGTGCTTTGGGCTGGCTCTGAGCTGCAAGGAGAAGAGACACACTCCAGGTTCCTGCTGTTGTACAAGGTTTGTTGCAGGGGCACATGTGCACTGGAGTTAGAGATGGATCAAAAATTGGAAAACTAGAAGTATCCAAGGCAGCTCTGGAGACCAGCCCTCTTCCCAGCATCTCTTGGTCTATCTGTCGCATTCTCCTGTCTGCTTACGTATAATTCCTTAGCTTCACCTTGCACATGGCCCATCATGATTGCCAGCTCTCTTCCCTTCTGGAAACTCTCTGTACAACTTTTGGCCTCTGTCTCCAATGCTAACTGGCTGTTTTTCTGCTTCTTAATGGAAATATAACTGGCCCAACTAGCCTTGATCATCTGGGGCAGGCAGGGCCTATTGCCCTGGTCTGCTGGTGGCTTGGTTGCCCTTGTTTTGGGAACCCACCTAGAGTTCAGTGAGCCAAGGGGTGGGCAACATGCCACTTATGAGCAGAGAGGTTAAGTTGGGGTGTGGACAAAGCAGGAAACACTACCATGTCTAATATAGTAGTCATTTTAAACAGCACTGGTAGGGAATGCTCTGGTAGGGGCTACACACATAGTTTTTATCAGCTTAGCTAACATTTGTTTTAAATGTAAAAAATATTTATAAGGAAAGAAAAAACCTTATCACGAATACCATGTGCTTGTGAATAGTCTGAGAAACAAAGGTATATTTGTACCCAATAATACCCAAATAAAGGTTCTAAACATCTCATTTTAACTCTGTAGTGTCATGTTGGAAGAAACTTATATTCCATCAAAAGCAAAGTAAACTTTTTAAAGTGGCTTTTTGAATTTTAAAAATTGTTTTTCAGCACAATTTCTTCTAGCCAAAGGAAATAGGAGGAATTGTAATGTTTAGGTTACAATCCCCATTTCCTTTTAAACTTAATTTTGTGGGAAAACAATCCTACTTTATCCCAACTCATGTCTGGGAATATGTAAATGAAAATATGATATGCACACATGTATTCAGCTTTCTCTGACCTCTGCGACAGGTCCCCTCAGTTATAGTACATGTTGTGCTTGGGCACAGTAGAGGGACACAGGAAAGTTTAGGAATATCATTTAGGATTAAGTTGGCTACTGGTAACAGATATCCAAATAGCAGTAGATTTGACAAAGAAGTTCAGAACAATACAGTGGCCTTGCTATGTTCTTTCCAGCTTTGGGATTTCCAATTTATTTCAGCTTTGGGATCTTCAGTTCCCAGGTGTGGTCCTCCTACTCCTGTGGTCCAGGATAGAACTCCACCTGCCACATCTCTGTTTCAAGCAGCGGGAAGGAGGAAGAGGAAAACAAGTAGCAAAGGACCTTTGCCAGCTGTGAGTATGTCTTAAGGAAGGTCCTTAGATGCTGCCACATGAACTTCTGCTTACATCCCATTGGTCACAACTTAGTCACATGCCACACCTAGCTACAAGAGAGGCTGAGAAATGTAGTCTTTATTCCAGATGGTTATTTGCCAGGTAAAATTTCCATCACTATGTGTATTATTCAGAGTTCTCCAGAAAAGCAGAATCAACAGGATGTGTATGTATACAGAAAGAAATTTATTATATGGCATTGGCTCATGCAATCATGGACACTGGCAAGACCAAAATCTGTAGGGTAGGCTGGCAGACTGGAGAATTCTGTCTTGCTCAGAAGGTTAGTCTTTTTGTTCTATTCAGGGCTTCAGGTGATTGGATGATGTCTACCCACATTATGAAGGGCCATCTGTTTTACTCAAAGTCCACTGATTTAAATGTTAATCTCATCCAAAAACACCCTCACAGAAACACCCAGAACAATGTTTGACCAAATGTCTGGGCACCCTGTGGCCCAGCTAAGTTGACACATAAAATTAACTGTTACACTCTAGAAGAAGTGGAGCTGGATATTGGGGGGACGACAGTAGTCTCTGTCACATTGGGGGTCAGCAACCTTTACTCTGAACAAGAATGTAAAATCCCTGAGGGAAATGACTGTCATCATTGTATTTCAGTGATTTTCATAATACTTTGCACAATAATGGTAACCAACAAATACTTGTTGAGTGAATAAGAAACATAATCAACATATAGAGATGATTAAAATGAGCTGGAACCACAAATGAAAATAGGGGCAGCAAACTTTTTCTGTAAAAGGTCAAAGAGTAAGTATTTTCAGTTTTGTGGGCCATATGGTTTCTGGCCCAACTCTGCAGTTGTAGGTGAAAGCAGCCACAGACAGTATGTAAACAAATGGGTGTGGCCAGACTTGACCAAAGGACAGTAGTTTGCCAAGCCCTGGAGTAGACTGTCAGGATCTAGCCTCCCATTTTATACGGAACTGGAGTTAGTTGGCTTGGTCAAGGTTACCCATGGGTCAGTAGCAGCAGAACCAGGATAAGATCCTAGGTCTCCTATCCTCTCATTCAGTGCTTAAGTCTTACCATTTAAAAATTAATTTTTGAGGGTCAACAATGTAGAATAGACAGCACCTGCTTCTCACTCAATGTCACAGACCTTGGAAGAATAGGATGTGTGTGTGTGTGTTGACAGCATCCATGAGAAAGGGTCATTATACCCCATGGGCCTGAGAGGGCACTGGTGTGCCATGACATCACATCAGCCTCTGCAATTCCTTGTCAGAGGAGACAGAGAGCAGAGTGCCAAACCATGCCCACCACCTCCTGAAGTTATTTATGCCTTAATGGGTGGCACAGACTGAGACCTTGTCCTCTTGTGGAATAACATATGAAAATAAGATTTCAGGGCAGGTGCATGTTGGGAAAGAGAAAGCTTGCCCCCTTCCCAGAGTCTGAGATGCCATAAAAAGTCAAGCTTCTGCTACTGTGGAGGACATTATTACTCTATGGCCGAGCTGTCCAATATGGTAGTCACGAGCCATGTGTGGTTATCAGGCACTTGAAATGTGGACGGCATGACTGAAGAAGTAAATTTTAAATTTATTTAACTTTAGTTTATTTAAACTTAAGCTTAAAAAAACTGATACTTGACGAAGTTATTAGAAAACTTTCAGGTCTGTTTGGAACAACCTACATATGTGAATCTATTTTCAGTGGAATATTTTATGAAATCTAAAAAGAAATTAAGTATTTCTGATGCAAATCTAGCATTTCCATAGAGATTTTAAATACACACAGATCTCAAATATTTAATGGAAAACAAAAGGATTTAAAATGTCTCATTAGTAATTTTGTATATTGATTATGTGTTGAAATGATAATAGTTTGGATATTTTGTGTTAAACGTATTGTGAAAGTAAATTTCACTTGTTCCTTTTTAACTTTTTTTTTAGTGTGGCTACTAGAAAATGTAAAATGACATATGTGGCTCACATTAGATTACTGTGGGACAGCACTGTTGTGGGGATGCCAACCTCACATTCTCAGGAATGCCCTGATTTACCCCTCTGCCCACATTTTTTCCTCTTTGCAAATTTTGTCTAACGCAGGACACCACAGCATCTCTGCCTGGTCTGTTTCATAACACGGTCTTTCTTTCCTTCCTTGCTGGGTGGAAGTGGAGGAAAGAGACTTTGCCATCCTCAACAGAGTCTGGCATAGAATAGTGACACACCAAGGATTCCAGTGGAATGATTCCTGAGCTGGTAATTGGAAAACTGGGACTTTGCCCTGACTTCATGGCAATCATGAGGCATGTCAGCTAACACGGGTGGCTTCGAGCAAGCCGCTTCTCCTCCCTGGGCTTCAGTTTCCTTACCTAAAGAGTGAGAATAATATTTCTTGCCCCCCAGTTAGAGCTTTTTTTAAAAAAAAGACTTTATATCAGGGGAGAGCTGGAAAAAATGAAAGCACTATTCTAATGCTAAATAATCTGCATTCACCAAGTGGAGGAATTCTGCTCTTTCCTGCCCTTTGTTCTCTCTCTTTCTATTCATGCAGCAATGCTAAATGCAGAATGCCTACTTTGGGCCAGGGCTGCACTTGGCTTCCCTGTGCATCACACAGGGTCTTCCTTACCTGGCCCCGCGCCACCCTTTCCTTCCAGAAGAACCCTGGTTATTTAAATGGCTCGCTCCTTCTCACCTCCAGTCACGAGCACAGCCTTGGGGCCAAAAGTAGTTTATCCAACCTCATCTTCATCATGAGCCCTCCATGAAGCCCCGAGGAAGAAATCAGCTCACACACTGTGCGCAGGCCCACCGTTACCCCCCGCATGATGAAATGTACACAGAGACTCTCAAAATTGGTGTTAAAAGCACATAAACCTCTTGGGTTGTTGAGATTCTAGCCCAAGCAGGGTGTGTGTGTAATATCACTAAAAGCAGGTATGATGGATAAAAATGAATGATGGCCCCTTCCAAACATAAACGGAACTGCTCATCCTTCAGGGTTGTTTATAAATAGAGGGGAGTCCGTTCGTTCGGGATCCCGGGGACAGGCCGGCACTCCATTTAGATAACAACCGCGTTTTGTGCCCAGCCGTCACTCTCCAGCTTGCAAGGGGGCGATTAATCAAACAGTGTTTTGGTTTCTCCCGATACACATCTAGTCCTTCCGGTTGAGAGTGAGCTGAAGATGGCTTCGACAGTTTACAGAATAGCCTGGGCCAGTACATTAGAAGGCAGCCTGGACGAGAGCCCTCGGGGGGCTGCGCATTCCAGTTGGAATTCTCAGTTGGGAGCAGCAGCAGGGAGGGGGATTCCACAAGTTTAGTCCAGTGTGGGCCTGGCCTTCTGGGGGGCATTGCTATCTTGTCACACTCAGTCCGAGAGAGGGAATAACCCTTGTCATTCAGACAGACACCTTGAGTTGAAGGAACAACAGCACTGGAATAATTAGGAGGCATTTATTTTTCTGATAAGGTAATTTTCAGGTACAGAGCCAGGATAATCCAGTCTCTCCCTGGGCCTCCTCACCTCCACCAGGAGGAGTAAAGGGAGCCCCAGTGTTCTGTGTGCTCTTGCAAGACACTCCCACCCCAACACTCCCAGCCTTGTGACCATAATCGGCCTTGCAAGCCAGTGGGGTTTATACCATCATGGCCTTTCTTCCTGTCTATGTCCATCACCCCAAGAAGTCCAGAGTTCCCAGATCATCCTGTACCGGCTACTTCTCACCTCCAGACAGCTCCATTAAGCCCTTAATCTTAACCTGTCTACCACTCCCCAATTCCCCAAACTCTCTGGATCTCATGGCCCATTGTAAATAGAATCCCCTCCATCCTCTGCACCCCTGAATGTTCCCTTCATTTCTTGCTCTAAACCAGTGCTGGCTTTCCTCCAGGGACACAGCTTCCTCTACAGCCCTCTCAAACGGGGTCTGTTCCCTCTCCTTATCCCTCATGCCACTGGTTCTGAGGCTGGGTCAGGGTTTTCCCTGATCCTCAGTGCTGCTTGGGGACCACTGTCCTCTCCTCCCCCTTTGAAGCATATGCCATTGGTGTACAGATCCCACAATAGCCTGTCATTGAAGTCAGCTACTGAGCCCTGCCTCACGGCACTGCTTCCACACTCTCCTGTTATATTTCTTCGCGATTCTTCCAACATCTGGATCCTCAGTTTCTTAACCACCTCTCCTCCGATGACCTTGTCTTCCGACCCATCATAGACACTCATACCTTATAACCTTCCCATGACCAATGACTGCAACCCTCCCACAATCTTCATTTCATCTTCCCGCTCCAGAATCACCCCTGCTCTCTTGTAGCTCATCCCTCTAAGTACTCAACCCCAACAGTCCTTTGACCCAGGCTGCCATGTACAGTTGTGCATTTTGTGTAGTGCACAAAAGTCCCTGGCCAAAAGGACAAGGGGGCCCTGAAATCCAGCCCAAGTTCCAGGAATGATTCTCATGAGAGAAGCTGTGTGGCTTTTTCTAGCCTGGCCCTTCTAAGGGACAGGTACTATAGTAAGCACTAAAGACATAATAATGAATAAGAAATAGTTATTGAGTTCAGTGAGTTTATAGACTAGAGGGGGAGACAGACAAGGGGACTCCATAGGTTAGAAGCCAACATTCTAAGAACTGTCACAGAATTAAGCAGAGGGTACCTCAGGAAGTAAGACGAAGGTGTAAATCAGAATGGGGGGTTTGATTTGAGTCTGAAGGCTGAATAGGCATTACAGTGTGGGGCCGGGGGAGAGAGGGGCTTCTCCATAATGAGAACTGCATTGACACTAGAAAAAGAGGTTAAAAAGGGCACTGTGAGGTTAACAGTTGACAGACCATGCAGTGAATCAGACAGGATAAATTCAAATCCTCTTTCTTGCACTTACTAGCTGAACTCGGAGAAATTACATGGTCTCTGAACCTGTTTCCTCATGTACAGAATGGGAATTAAAAATTACAACAATGCCTGTCCCTTCATAGGCATTCAATAAATGATCATTTTAAAAAATTACTTAATTAAAATTGCCCAATGTAGGTTTTTGGGGGGATGTTTTTTCTTTCATCAGTCCTCTTCCAACAAGGCCAATCTCCAGAATTTTAATCTAAGAAATAAAAGAAGAAATTTAGGGAGCAGGATAGCAGAAAGTTTCATCTCCCCCAGTCTCGTTTGAACCAAAGCTGCACAGCCTGCCTCGCAATCTCTCATCACCCCTATTTTCAGTACAGAAATTCCTTGCAGCAGCCACATATTTGAATCTGGGGCTTAATCTGGGGATGCTGTCCCAGGATATGGACCAGCAGATGAGGCAGTTGCTAGGTCATGTTACCCTCTATGTCAGCTGGGGTGGACAGGGAGTGAAGAGAAAATAAAAGGAAAATAAAAGTTTTTGGTTTTTTTAAAAAATTCAATCTTTAAAGTCCATATTGTTGAGAAAAGAACATATAATAACTGATCCTTGACTTCAAGATGCTTACTACATATTAAAGGGAGTAGACTAAAATCTATGAATCTGAGTTGGAACCACAGGATATAATTAAGCATTTCAAGTGTCAGAATGAAAGACAGAGACCCTGGGTCAGGCAAAGCTGGAGGCAAGGAGGCCCCTGTCCTGGCTGTAGTGGTCAGAGAAGCCCCTAGCCTCTCTTATCAAGTCTGGCATTGCTGGGGCAGATGGTGTCTCTACATAGTCACCTGCTTTTTTTCCAGCTGTTCATTCCAAGACTGCAACTTTCTGGAAAGGAAGTGCCAGCCAGACCCGGAGGCCATTAGGCCAGATCTATCAAAAAGCCTGCCTCACATGCTTTGAGGATTAACATTGGTCTTATTTAACAATCTAATTAATGTTTTGATAATTTAACAATTTTTGTATGCTTTTTGGAGGGTTTTCGAGGGGAGCGACCTTGGCAGACAAAGCCTCATTTTCTTTCATTCTTAGAGAGATGCCTTTTCTGATCCCATTAATGAGAAACACTCTTCCTGTCTGTGCTGAGCCAAATGAGTGAGAGCCTGCTTTCTTGCTGTCAGGAGGGGATGGAGCATCCCCAATAGCGGGGCTAGTGAGGGGTGGGGAGGTGGGGACTGAGCCAACCAGAGCAGCAGCCATGTCCTTAGCCCAGTCACACCAGTGTCAGGGACAGCCACTGTTCAGGCTTCTAGCTGTAGCCCATCAGGCAGTATGGCACTGAAAAAGGTGCTCTGGGTGCTGGATGCAGATACCAATTGGCTGAGTTGCCTGGGACTAGGCTTTTCTATTTTCTGGGACTCTATTTCTTCCTATTTCAAATGGACATGGTAATCCTTATCTTACCTGCCTCAGTGGCTGATAAGCCAACCCATCCATTAGCAGTGTAGGAGTCACTCCTCAGTCATTGGAAAAGGGGAGAAGAAAGTTAAAAATTAGAAAATTAGATTTTGAAGAGCCCATGTAACTGAAGGACAAGGACTGTGGTGAGGCTGCAAAAGCCCCTTTGCATGATGAGATGTGCCTTCCCAGGAGAGGCACAACTACTTTCCTCCTCCAAATCAAGGCCCTAAGCAGAGCAGGCTCCTGCATTGGATGAATGGGGTTTAAATCTCTGCTCCATCACTGCCTTGCTGGGTGCCCTGCTGTGGATTGAATGTCTCCTCCAATCTCATTGACACTTAAATTGTGTCCCCCAAAGCTCCAGATATTGGAAGCTTGGCCACCACTGTGACAGTGTTGAGAGGGTAAGAAATCCTATTGTGGTAATTGAAAGGTGGGGCCTTAAAGAGGTGATTAGCTTGTAGGACCATGTTCTAGTGAATGGATTAATAATGGTGGTCAGGGGCATGGTTCTGAGGGCTTTAAAAGGAGAGTGCATGAGGAATTATCGCTCTCTGCTCCACCATTTTCATAATGTGATACCCTGCATCACTGAAGTCGCCACCAAAGAAAGCTCTCACCAGATGTATTCCCTGGACTTTGGACTTCCCAGTCTCTGAAACTGTAAGCAATACATTTCATTTTCTTATAAAATATGGTTCCAGGTATTTTGTTATAAACAACAGAAGCAGACGAATACATGCCCTTTGGTGCAAGGGAGTTGACCTCCCTGAGCTTCGTCATCTATAAATGGTTATAATAATGACACTACCTTCATCCTTCATAAAGTTGCCATGAGAATTAAGTGAGAAATTGAACAGGCAGTCCCCACTTTACATAGTTTAAATAAGCATGCATTTCAGTTATCACAGTTTAGTTCAATAACCCTACTCCCAACAACATGGTTCAAATTTCAGTTACCGCGTGTATTAGCTGTGAGTAAATGCACAAAGCACAGACTTCTCTGCTAGCTCTTCAATCCACACACCTCTGTGCAGACAACAGAGGCACATCATGATCAGTGACCAATCATGTCACTTCTTTCAAAGCCTGTTGGTGACTGGCACTGCATGTCTGTTACTCAGTTTGTGCACAGACAGCAAAGCATGTAGCTGTGTTGTCTCCTTGTCTCCCAGTGATGAACCCACCTGATATTTAACGAAAAAGTATATTCACAAGAGGGAATTGGCCAAGAGAGATGAAAGCACAGAAAGGAAAAACAAAGTGATAATAATGGAAGTAAAATTTGAATCCAACATAAATGGAGTTTAGTTTATAGGAGAAATACTGACCATGGGAATGTAGACATGGTCACTCTTCCAGAGATTCAATGTATGCATCTGGAGGAACTTGGTGAAGGTGAACTTAGTGATTTAAATGAAGAGAGTGGTTGTGATGAAAAGAATGATGATGCCCCAGGGGAAGTGATGCCAGCAAAAAGTCTCCCATGAAAGAAGTCTCAGAGGCCCTTCGCAACAACGCAAGAGCAAAGATTAGAATGTTGGGAGCTGATCCAGACTTAGGAAGGACCATAACAATTTTCAAGGCATAGAAAAGGTACTTGTTCTGTGTCACAGGTTCTGTGATGAGAGGGCAGCAAGCACTGTTCAAACTACTCTTGATAGGTTTTTTACAAAGAAATAAGATCCTTTAATTCTTAATGTTCTGTTACATTACTATTAGATTACAGTGTATGAAATAAATATTGGTTTTACTATTTTTTTCATTTCACTCTACATTTATAACTGGCAGTAAGAGAGTTTTTAATGTTTTGTCAAAAACATTAAAGGTTGCAGAACAATTATAATATCCCCCTATGATTATTAAGATTGCCTTGCAGGGTTTGAGCTTATGCGGTCATGTTTACAGTCCTACACAACTGTGCAGATCCAGGACTGCCTGCATTTACAGACAGATTCTGATCAGTGGTGGCTGCGTTCATGATTATATTGGCCCGGGAGCCCAGAGAGCAAGTTGTGTTGACTCTTCCACCCCCCTTTCTACTCACCTATCAGGTGAGAACATTGGCTGAAGAAAGTCTGGGACAATAAGAGGTTGTAATAACCAAGAGGAGGAAGGGTCCTGAACTGCCAAGCCTTACCCAGAGAACGTTCTACCTGAAACGAGTATATCTGCAAGCCACAGGCAACATGGTTGGTGGAAATTTGCAAATGCTTTTTCTAGCATCTTTGCATACTTGACATTCGGTAGAAACTTTCAAATCCCACATTTAACTTGACTGACAGTAAAAGAGACAGAAAGTTTCTAGGTGGGTTCAAGATCCTGAAGAGAACCCCAGCCTCACCCCACTCTTGGAGATGTCTGCAGAGGGTGGTCAAAGGCCCAGAGCACAGACTGGTTCTGAATTTCCAACTCTCTCTCATTCTCTAGTGAACCAATCAATCAAAAGCACTTATTTTATACTCAGCTCCAGGCAAAATGGAGGTGTGGAGTTGGAGAGTGGGGGTGAGGGTTGCAAATAACTTAGAAGACAAGCTCTGTGCTGGACTGTTACCTTGTGTTTAAGGCAGTTGGGGCAAGTTACTACCCTCTTCACCTCAGCTCATTTTCAAACTAAACGTAATATTATCTACTTACACAGTTGGGAAGTCCAAAAGTGATATTCTATATAAAGCCCTTGGCAAAGTCTTTGGCATATAATGACTGCTCTATAAATGTTTGTTATTAGAAAGCAATTCATTTTTTATTTTTTATTTTTATTTTTATATATTTTTTAGAAGCACTTTTTTTTATTTTGGAAGTTTCAACATGAAATGTGCAAAATCTCTAGATATTTTAGTTTAATAACACAGCTGTTCAAGAAAATAACACATTTTAAGCATTCACAACATGACCTCCCACTAGAGTTTTTGTTGATTATATTAATGACCCAGGTGGTTACAAAGAGTTTAGTACTTGTTTAATCCAGTTCTACCTCTGACACAAGTAGACAGACAGATAGACAGACAGGTAGACAGATAGATGTCAAATAAATTGCAGCTCCCAAAACTACTTTTGTAATTCCAGCGAAGCCAAAGCTAAAACTGAGTGGCACCATTATAAGACTGGTGCCTTTTAAACTGCAGAAGATATGGATGTGCCTTAATGCCGTGGCAAGCACACAAAGCAGAACATGAAATATTCCTTCCCCCAGTGCAGAGGCATAAAGGCGGGTAAGATGTAGGCATCTGCCTTTGCATGTTATGGGTCTTGAGAAGTGTAATTCTAGGATGATTTGGTGTGAAAAGGGTTAAGCACCCACAAATTCTCTCCCTCTTATGACTACCTGCTACATTCCAAAGGGACAGGGCTCAGTGACTATACAGCCCGGTACCTAAAACAAGGAGAGAGGGTTCTCGAATTAATTAACTGGAAATGAGACGTCGATGTTTTGGAAAGCCAGACGGGGTAAAAAGAGATTAATCGCAGTGAGAAACTACTTCAACTCCCTGCCAGAATTCAGAAAACCCAATGAGAAAAGGAAAATCAAAGGAGCAAAGCTGACTCGTCATCTGAAGGCACAAACACAATCCAAGCAAACGCCCAAGTCTCTGCCGAGTAAGGGATGTGCCCTGAAAGAGGAGGATGTATTATTTGCCGCCACAGTAAATACAGTGCATTCCTAAAATGCACACTCTATCCAGGGGACACAGGCAAACCAGACAGCTACATTTAAAGCAAACGAGAGAAAGCTCAGTGCCCCCACTTTTAGCTTACACACACTTAGCTCTATTACCCACAGGATTCTCAGGTTCCCGAATTTGTACTTATCGATCTTCAAACACGTGCAGTCTCACATACTGCTGAAGTTGAAAAATCCACAAAACAGATTCTGAAAATTCAGATATTTGGAAAGAGAGTTCACTCACGGCTGAGGTGTGTTATTAGTGGACTTCAGAATTAGCTTTTCAGCCCTCTTTTCAACTTCAAAACCCATTTTTTAAAGGAGGGATGCGTCTGCCAGCCCCTGGTCCTCCATCTTTGCAATCACATCTTGGTTCTGGCTGTTGTCTTCTGTAAGGTTCCGGATGGCATACACCACCCACTGGGTCAGAAAGGGGTTACTGTCATCAATGTTGCAGCTGTCCAGGATCAACGGAATGCCATCCAGCTCATTTACCTTGTCTTGGTTATCTTTATTCTCGTAACAGAGACTTCCAATCAGATGAATGAGATGAGACTTAAATCCCTCAACTATATTTGAAATATTACCTTCTGCTCTTATGCCACCAGAGGTACTGAAGATGTTTGTAGTGTCTTTTCCAGCTACATGAATCAGTTGTAAGAGATCAATCACTCTTTCCAACAAGCAGGAAAAACCTATAGATAGCCAAGCAGCTCAGTATGAGCAGTCATTTCACACAGGACACCAAGAAGCCTAACTGCAGCCAGCGCCTCCTCCTCATCAGTCTGCTGCTCGGAGGTCAACTTGAGCACAGTCTTGCACTGATCCACAAAGGCATTTGCAATCAACTTGACACGGCGCAAAAACACAGGGATGTCATCCTTGGTCAGGGGCTCATCACCCACTATCTTCGCTGTCATAAGGTCTAACAATGTGACCCTTTCCTGATTGCTCAGTTTGGCATACATGGCTCGCACCAATTCCGGGCTTTTCAGAAAGTGGTCTATAATAACCAAGACCGGCCACTCTGATTCAGGCTGCTTTTGGTGAGCTTCTATGACATGAATCGCAATATTGACATTTTCTTCCAATTCTTTCATTCTTTCAAAATTAAGGGATATGAACAAAATCACTGAAGAGTAGGCAACAATCTTTTTGTCTGGATGGTTTAAGCAAGACGAAAAGAGTTCTGGAAAAGCATGCACCCAAACAATAGACTGGGAATCTTCATTCCGGGAGGCAATGGTGCCTAAAAACTTCAGGCCACAGCGAAAAGCTGTCAAGAGGGATTCCCATTCCACTCGCAGTTCACGAAACAGAAGAATCCAATCAACAGCAGCACCAATCGCATCCGAGTTCCTGATTGAGTTTTGGTTCACAGAACACTATACGAGCGTTTTGGAGACACCTGAAGCATTCTGCTATTAACTGCAGACTGGAAGCAGATGTCCCTTGGGATGGATCTCTGCAGGCCAGCTCAACAGCATAAGGTTTCTCAAAGATATGCAGGACTCTCTGGAAGACAGTCCTGGGTGCTGTTTCTCCATGGTGCTGCTCTCTGAAGGGCACCATGAGCACATGGAGGGCCTCCGGGTCCCAGAGGGGACCAGCAACAGGGCCCAGCCAGGTGAGGAGGAGGAGGAGGAGAGGAGGAGGAGGAGGGGAAGAAGAGGAGGAGGAGAGGAGGAGGAAGGCAGAGGAGGAGGAGGAGAGGAGGAGGAAGAGGAGGGGAAGAGGAGGAGGAGAGGGAGGAGGAGGGGACTAGGAGGAGGAGGACAGAAGGAGGAAGGCAGAGGAGGAGGAGGAGAGGAGGAGGAAGAGCAGGGGAAGAGGAGGAGGAGGAGGAGAGGGAGGAGGAGGAGGGGAGGAGGAGGAGGGGAGGAGGGAGAGTAGGAGGAGGAGGAGGGAGAGGAGGAGGAGGAGGTGGGCATGCCCCACACAGCTCCGACTCCGCCGCCCTCCGGAGGCCGCAATTCATTTTTTAAAGAGGGGGAGGAAAGCCTTCACACTCATGCAGAAGGTTCCAGACTGTTAGGTTTCCGCTGCTCTACCAGTACAGGAATTCAGTCCCACATTGCGTGGTACAGAGAATTGAGCGGCTGGTCTAAAGAAGTGCACATGAGACCTATGTGGGAAGCCCGGTAGAGGCTTCAGAGTCCCACCCATGTCGTAGGCCGCCACCTCCTCTCCAGAATTTCTTCTCCTGTGAATGAGACGCTACTGAGGTAGTGACAGCAGGCATTTCCCTTCGTCTGTGCCACCACAGAGACGGCACTGGAGGTGGCTTTATTTTTAGGGCTGGGGTGTTCAGAGCCTGTCCTGGCCTCCTCACCCCTCCTCCCCATTAGTGGCAGGCTTGTGGGAGGGCTGGCCAGGGTTAGGGATGGTCTGTGGGAGAGACCGGGAGCATGACCTTGTCTGTGACGGTCGGACCACGCCAGCCCACGCTGTGTGTGCTAACTGTCGTCCACCCAGGCAGATGTTGCATTCCCCGAGGGCACAGCACCACCTGTTACTGCCTTACCGCTAAGCAGTAGGCATCTGCTGACTGATGCTGAGGGGGGACCTCACAGGGAAGTAGGATTGAAGCTCTTGGTTTGGGAATAGCCCAGAGGCGAGGGAGAGGCTTACACACTCAGAGCCTGCATCTATCTCATTTTTATCCCTGTAATTGGCAGTCTGCACAGAGTTTGCCACCTCTTACTGCATTTGCCTGGTGGTGTGTCCCAGGTGACTTCATGGTTCTAAGAAAATGAGAGTTGGAAATGGGCGAGTTGCACTTTCTGGACACAGTGGGAGGAAAGAGTCCATCCATTGAAGGCCCACACAGCAAATTGGACCGGCTGCATCATTTGCGGAGCCCAGTGCAAAACGAAAGTATGGGGCTCCTTGTCTAGAAATTAAGAATTTTAAGATGGTGACGGGAGAGTGTTAAGCCAAGTGCAGGCCCATCTAAGAGTGGGGCCCTGTACTGCACAGGCCCCGTGTCCATCTAGCTGGCCCTGCAGCAAATCCAGGCTCTCTGCCCAGCTTGGGCATGGTCCATTAACTCACCACCTACACTTCTAAACTCCTAGTGGGCTTGGGAATCAGGGGTAAGGGAGGAAGGGTAGCATGGGGCTCCTTCCTCCCTGGCTGAGAACAGGGATGGGGAAAAAGGAATGCTGGCAGGACTAGGCATGTTGCACCCGCAGTGGAGGCCCCAGCAGCCCCACGGATGGAAATGTTAAACACAGAGTCTGTGTTTATCTCACCCTGTCGTCATGGCGCATGACTAAGCCCTGCCTGCAACTCTACACTGGGTGTGCTCAGGAGGAATTACAGTCCTCTCCATGGCGACATTTACCTCACTGCTGCCCTGGGGAACTCTAAATTGGAGGATGGTGCTGGGTTTTTTTCTAGATCTTCACCCTCATGAGCAGCTTCTTGTGCCTGCTGAGAGTGTTCTGGTTTGAATCAAGAGCGGAGACCCAAGACCTGGGCCACACGAAGGTACTCAGTTTACGGAACAGAGGGAGGCGGGGAGACCAGGAGGGCCCTCTGCTGTGCTGAGTGTGTTGGGCATTGTGAGTTGGGCTAGAGGGTGGCGAGGGACGGAGGGCTGAGGAGAATCTGCCCTTCAGATCTGTTCCTCCTCAGCTCCTCAAGGCAGACCAGGCTAGCTGGAATTCAGGTGCTGACTTTTGCCAAATACTTTAAGAGGAACGAACATTTAACAGCTTTGTGAAGTTCCTCACAGAGGCACCAGGGTTTTCCTAAGGATTTAGTCTGTCGTGAGCACGTCACACCTAAGAAAACTGTGCTTTTGAGAGTGATGTCCCAGAAAAGCCAGATAATACGGGGAGATGAATTTCCTGTCTTCAGGAGTCTAGTAAATATAATGTCATTTTGCCTCACGTAGATATTTCTATTCTGTTCATATTTGTAGCAATACATTTCCTCTGGCACGATTCTATGACAAACCTATCAACCTACATTATTGAGAGTATCGCACAGGTTTTATCTTAATGACACAAACTAGGAGACATAAAAGGAAAGTAATTTGTTATAAGTTGAAATACTATTCTAGTCTATGTAATATATGCATGTATTATATATTATGTTATATATATTATGTCGTGTGTTATATATGTTATATGTTATAGTACATGTCAATGTTACATATCTTACATAACATACGAGGGTACTTCAAAAAGTTTGTGGAAAAATAGAATAAAATGATAAGATGAATATTTCCATGAATTTTTGGAGACCCCTCATATATTCTATATTTCATACATATAAAGTATGTAAAATATAGTAATATATATAATAACATCCCACTGATTTCAGTTATAATTTAGGTTTCAGAGGTAATTTAGGTTTCCTTTTTCTAGACTTCCAAATGCCTTCTGTCCTGATTGGTCCAGATGCTTGATGTTGTCACATGCTTCTCCTGAAGAAGAGAGGTTTAGCTTTTAGCTGGTGATTTTACCAGACTGTTCCCCACTCTGTCCTTTTTTAATGTGACACAATTACATGATAGCATATGCCAATGAATTATCGTTTGCTCTCTGTTTTTGCAAATAACTTACTACTACTCAGTATTTCATTTGTAAGTCGGATTGGCTACAAACTACGTGATTTTATGGACTGGACAGATAATGGAATACATATATCCATATATCCATCAGCCAGTCTGTCCCTCAAAGGTGACCATGATGATTGTGGCCTTCTCCAATTGGTTTAGCCAATTCACAGGACTGAGTAGTAAACAGAACTTACTACAGGATGCACTTGCTACTCTTCTGCTTTCTGTTGGGACTTTACTTAAAGTTTTCAGGCTAGGAAGGGTTGGGGGGATCTTCTTCAATCTAGGCACTCAGTATCCATAATCCCTATTCCACAACTTTTGAAATTTGTTTTTTCCCACTGTTATCACACACCTCTCATTAGAGACATCCTCTACATGCAGATAAAGTGGCAGACTCTTGGTGGCCTTTCCAATATCAACCCCCTCCATGGCATCCTGGCTAACAGCACCTACTTCCCATAATAGAAGTTTAAAATGGCAGCTGGGCCTGGGCATGTGATTTAGTTGTGGCCAATGGGACCAGAGGGAAGTAGCCTTGTGGCTTTTGGGAAAGGCTTTCTCCTAAACAGAAGAGCAAGGGAAAATGGCAGTTCTTGCCTTTGGACGTGGAGCATAGTGAGGAAGAAAACCCACATGCTGAGCATGACAGAGGAGAGAGACGCAAAGAGCCTGGGTCTTTAATGTTGTCCCTGAGTCTCTGCACGGGCCACTCCTGCTCCTGCCCTGCCTCTCAGCTTCTTGCTGTGTGAGCTCATACATGCCCGTGTTGTTCAGGACGCTTTTGGTTTTACATTTTGTCTTGAGAGCACCCCTCCCAACTAATAACATTCACTGATTAACAATACACAGAGTAGATGAAGGACTTTGTAGCTGGTACTAGTGGTAGTGGGGGAATTCAAAAGAAACAAAAAACATGTTTATTTCTTTCAGTGAAATTATAATCTAGTTGAGGGATGTAAAATATACCAACACGTGCAACATGAGAATCACTAGCACCTCATGTTTATGTGTGAAGTACCACAGTGCAAGCTAACTAGCAGTGGCAAAAAGCTCTGCGATAGTTACGTAGGTTATCCGTTTCTATCAGGGTGTTTCACACTGTTAAGAGAGCACCAAAGAAAAATTAAATATAAGAGGTGGCTCCCTTTTTTTTCATGAATCTGCTTGGAAGTCGCATTGCTATCTTTAACATACTCTGATGTTATTTCAGAAAGTGTTGGGACATAAAATAATTCCCAGAAATAGAAATTCACCCATACAGCCAGCTGAATACAACACGGCTGCTTATGTCTGATTTGAAATATGCAAGCAATTTCCCTATGTAGGAATGTATTGCTATCAGGTGAATGATCTTCACCTGATATCATAAACACCTTTATGTTTTTCAAAACTCTATCTGTAACTGAGCAGTTAGCTAAGATTAGTACAAATTTTCACATTGTCTTCCCAGAAATACCATGAAAAAATACCATGACCTAAATTCCCCTAGAATTGCCAGGGGGCTGTCAGCTAGAGGGCAGCTCTGCCCCAAAGAACATCAGAACTTGACTGGATCCCTTTCAGGCTAAGGAAGAAGTGAGAGCAACAAGAAGGGTTTTTGGATGCCAATATTTATGTGCTGCCAGCATCAGCCCAGGAGGGGACACACTGTAGAATGCAAGACTTGCATGAACTCCAGAACTTTCCACAGATCCATTCTGTCTGCTGCCTCAAGTCCAAGCCCCTCACTTCAGCTTTTCATCTGCCCTAACTTTGGTCCCATTTTTCTTCCACGTTTATCCTCTAAAGTGTACATTCATCCTGCTTAGCCTCCCAGAGTGCTAAATGCCCTTAAGTCATTGGCACACATTGGGCTGTGGTAGACACATGGGCGTGGAGGTATGTTCTGGAAATGAAAGTCCATTGGGATGGGATGGGGTTTTTCTACTCTCCATACACTGTTCCCATCCCTCCCCACCTTGGGAGCTGGTACATACTGTGAAAAGGGCATTTGGCAATGCAACTCAAGGAATTTGATAATTACAGCTCTTAGCAAAATGATGCTCAGATTGTCTTGCAGATGTACCACCTCTAGGAGTTAAAGGCATAAACCCATTCAGAATGTAAAGAGATGGGAATGAAAGACTGACAACATTCATCCGAGGTTAGAGACAGGCTATAGGACCCAAGGGGTATGGAACAAAGGCGAAGTGAAGAGAATCCAGACAGTAATACTTTGGTTTCCTCATGATAGAGAGAAGGGTAGCCTATGGGGCAATTCCAAGAGCCATGATCAAAGGGTCTGCTGATCCTCATCAGATGCTCAGTGGTCCATTGAGGAGCTGGGGACAGGTTTAACAAGCAGGGGAGCTACTCCCGAACTCCCACTCTACTACAGACTCTGGGTGAAAGCTCTCCTTGAGAAAGAATGGTGGTTTGTGTGTTTTAACCATTTTGTATATTCTTCTAGGCACTGGAGAAAAAAGTCCTAGACTTGAAAATGAGTGAAAGAGATTACTGGTGTCCTTTGAGTGAGCATTGCATGTTGTCAAGTGGACCCTCTAGGGATTCTCTGGCTCAGTAGGGGAGTGCACCTTTGATTGTCTGCCTATTGGTACTAATTAACAGCTCTGTCGAGGGACAAGTTAAGTTGGAGAAAACTTAGAGACACAAATGCTCTTAATCTATAAGACTCTAGTAAATTTTGTCCAGTAGAGATACAATTATTTCTGCTCTGTTGAAAAAGTGATCCCAAACACAACACTTTGTTGTGTTATATTAATCAGTTTTGCAAATCATTAGGAAATTAACTCCAGGTTTCTGATTTCATATACACATATGAGCCAGTTCTTTCAATTTTTCTTTAAATCAGTTTCAACATCTTACCGATTCTCTCATTTAATGAGTTAAATGAAACCTTTGACACACGTTCATTTTGTATGTATATGAGCATCAATATGCTAGCCTAGCTGAAGGTGTTTAATAATGAATCCTACTCCACCTTCTGCCCACGAGGATGGCATAGTCCTGAGCTTCACAAATGGTAGTAAGAGTGGAAGGGCCCCTTATTTTTCTCTGTCAGCTATCATACCTCAATATCCTATGGGAATTATCAAGAAATTCTTATACCTGGTGTATCTTGCCAATGTATTTTTAGCCCTTTCCCCCTTCTCAACCCATCTGTGGTAAAGAACCAGAATTTTTATTTCTAGTCCACTGCAGTATAATATTTTTGACAAATATTATAAAAGTGAATTACTAGAAAAATACCCATGTGTTCAGATGTTGCAGAAATGTCAAGTTGTTATAAAAGCTGCTAAACGCTTACTCTGAATTTTTATACTTGTCTCATGGGTGCTGGTGACAGACAGTTTGAGGGCTGGTACCAGTCTGCATGCAGTCCATGTTTTGAGAAATACTCCTTTATCTAAAGGTCAGAAAAAATTTCAATTCCCTGGGCTAACTTGTCCTACAAAATCTGACCAGAGCCAACAAGCCCAGCTATACAAAGTTCTTTCCTGAGTGTGGGCAGCTTTCAATGAGTAAATAGAGCATGGGAAGGAAAAAGATTGAATCTCCAAATGTTTCAACCAGTTTCTTGTTCTGAACCAATGGCCCTTGCAAGATTAGACTTTTGCAAGAAGGGTCACCCGGGGACATTCTCGTCCTCCCAACTTCTCTCTTCCAAATCCGGTTTCTTGTCCTTTATTCATCTTGTTCTCTGCATTAAGTAGAATACAGGCCTGGCTCCTATAATAAACACCAGAACAAGAATGGCTTAAACAAGGTAGGAGTTTGCTTGTCTCTCCCCACCAGTCTGAGCATGAACAGTCGGTGGCTATTAGACGACTTTACAGAGTTGGGAGCCCTGAATCCGGTCTCGTGTCTCTGCAGTCCTCGACACACAGCTTCCCTTTCGTGATCTAGGAGCCACTCCAGCTCCCCTGTCATCACGTGCACAGCCTTGCAGTGGGAAGGGGGATAAAAGGAGAAGAAGAGACCATGCTCCTCCCTTCTAAGGACGTGACCCAGAAGTTGCACAGATGACTTCTGCTTACATCCCATTGGCCAAAACCTAGTCACTACACTCATATACAAGGGAGCTGAAAAATGTAGTCTTTATTCTTAGCACCAAATTGCCCAGTAAAAATTCAGGGATCTGTTTCAAAAGGAAGAAAAGAGATGGATACTGGGAGACAACTAGCAATTTCTGCCACCATCTTCTGAAAGCCCTCGAGTCAGGTGCCTCTTGTGACAAAAGGGAGGAGATTCTGCCCCTTAGCACCTTGTTCCTTGCAAACCTTGGGCCAGATGCCCACCGAGGCTTTCTTCTGCTCTGTCACACATGCTCCACAGCAGACAGTGCGCTGCTCTTACTAGGGTGCATGTGCATTCTCTAATTCCAGTTCAACCTCCCTACTGGAAAGAAAGACATGGTTATTTTTCTTACTAGAAAAAGTAAACACACCCAACCAGGGCAACTCTTTAAAAAGGCAATACAGCAAGCTCTCACTTGGTGGGGAGACCATTGCTCACATTAGCATGCCCTGGCTCTGCCTGTTTGGGAATAGTAAACCTTGTCATTCATGCTATGGAGCCCTGGACTGTTTCTCATCCCACCTGAGCCTGCTTGTATTACCCTCCTTTTGCTGTCCAGGAAGGATGGTGCCAACTCGCTTTATTTTATTTTCTATTTCCAAGAAATGAAGGGATGATGATGATGATGATGATGATGAAGATGATGATGAAGATGATAACTAAAACTGACTGAGATATACCAAGTGCCAAGTGCTCCTCTAGGTGCTTTACTGCTTCACTTCATTTACTCCTCAGAAGTCTTTGAGGTTGGTGGTATTGGTGTTGTTTTCAATTTACAGATGGGAAAACCGAAACTTAAAAAGGTCAAGTAACTTGCCCGAGATGATATAAAACCCAGCGTCCCAGTTCAGATTGAAAAGAACATTTGTATTTTTTGTTTTATTTTTAAATGAACAGTTATTGGGAATATTTCAAATTATCAATCTTCACTGCAGAAAAGTATGAGGAAAAAAATAGAAATCATCCATCCCACTGTTTTCACAAAGACAGCCCCTGTAAACATATTGCCGTGTTTCCTTATGTATAGTCTTTGCCTCTGTCAGCCTCCCTTTATATTCATCTCTGGTTTTGCTTTAATATCTAAAAACCTAGCTCTGCACAAAATGCCACTCCCAGCTTGTAGGCACTCTATGCTCCCCTCACTTCTAATGTGGCTTCATCAAAACCTCCAGCCTGTGACCTTCAGAAGTAACTCTCCAGGATGTGGCCTTGTCGTGTAATATGCACACAGGGAAATGCCTGGAGAAGTTTTTCAGGCAACGACGGTAATGCTGGGATGTTTTAAAGATGTCATCTGTGTTCTCTCAGTTGTAACTCAAATCCTCCCTGATGACTTCAGCTTGAACCCTAAGGCTGCAAGGGAGACAGGACATGTGGCTTTGTTCTTGGACTGAAGGCCTCAGCTATCAACAAGAAATTCCCTCAGAGGAGCTCCCAGGCTTTTTAAGGCAGAAGCCAAGAAACTGAATCACATGATGACATTCAATAATTTCTAAAAAATGAAACACCCACAGAATGATAAAATTCTAGGGACTGTGCATCGCCAGGCAGCAGCTTTCCCCTACTTTGCGTGATGTCAGGATCTACATGCTTGCAGCATGAAACAAAGTGGTTAGACTAAAGATGCTAGCTTTCCCTGATGTCAATTTAATATGGAAATGTTTACTCCAATTGTTTAGGCAGGGTTAGATTAAGCATCCTGGGACTGTTCTAATTTGGGCAAATTTTGCTTGACTTTTGGGAGCAAAATATATCCCTATGATGCCACAGAGAACAAGACAAAGCATTTTCAAGGTCTCTTTTCTCTTTGGCTCTGCCCTCCATCATGTAATGCTTGCTCTTCTCTG
Organism: Cynocephalus volans; assembly: GCF_027409185.1. NCBI lineage: Eukaryota > Metazoa > Chordata > Mammalia > Dermoptera > Cynocephalidae > Cynocephalus > Cynocephalus volans. The sequence goes on from NC_084473.1 coordinate 42,535,586, forward strand.
AGCTCTTTTTAACATTTTCGGATTCTTAGCAAAAGATATTTTGTCACCTTAGCCATCTTTTGAGTGCATTGGTGGCTTGTCCTCAGCACTCAATTGTGCTTTCTTGGGGCCTTTCTTATTCTCCTCAGTGTCACTCTCACGACCAAGCAGGGTATCCAGCACACAGTGGTTGCAGTGTGCAGATATTTTATTTGTTCCTGCACTAAGCTGCAGAGAAAACATTTCAGAATCCACATATTCCAAAGAGCTCTCTAGACTGGCATCCGGGTACCCTTGATTCCCTGTTTAATTCATTCAGTCCTCACGATTCACTGTGAGGTACCATGAGCTCCTTTACCAAGGAGGAAGCTGAAACACAGAGAGGTAAAGCAGTTTGCCAAAGGTCCCTCAGACAGCAAGTGGCAAAACCAGGGCTGGCGGTGAGGTTTTCTGACCCCAAGTCTAGCATTCTTACCCTGATGCAACAGCTGTTCTCACTCTGCCCCAATTACCGGGCAGGGGGACAACTGTAGCAATGTGGAGGGGACAGAGGTGTCCTTTCATGGCTTAAGTCTGCATTGCTCCGCTGCTGGTATGCCGTGCAAGGCCCTGATGGGCTCCATGGTGCGCTGCTTGGCAGCCTTGGGCTCCTTGTTTTTAATCGAGATTCTTTCATTCCTTTTTCCTTGCCTCCACGCCCGCCACCCCCCTACCAAATACAGAAACGATCCCGGGAATAAAATGCAAGAGCTCGACCAACATAAAGCAAAGGTTAGAAATTGAACGCCAGCCCTCCTGAAGCCAGGAAATTCCAGAGCCGTGGTTCTCATGGCAAGGGAACTTCAAGTTACATATTTTGCAGTCTGGCTAACTGCTTGTAGTTTTCAGTGTGAGGCTTAAGACAGGGTCTGCCTGTGCCACAAGGTACCTCCGGGCTCTCAGGCCCATATTAGATTGCAGGCGGGCTGTACTGCGGATTAGCTGTGAGATTTGCAAATGTATAGTTTACAATGTGGTAAGAGCCTCGAGGCCCCAGAGCGGAGTGAGTGTGTTCACTGGCGTTGCTGGTGTTTGGGGAGATCTGCTGTTCAACCCTCAAGGCTGCATTAGCACAGTTGGGGCCTGTGGAGGTCTCCTGCTGTAACAATCAGTCTAAAGTTAATTTAAAGTGGTTTTCATGAGTCCTGCCTCCTCCCCATGCAACTGGATGTGCTTCCCTGGGTAAACCTTGAATGCCTCAGAAGTTCACATAAGCTGGGATGCCCAAGGTTTTAGACCCAGAAGACTGGTCTCTATGAGAAGTAGCTTTGTAATCAGTTCTGATCTAACTGTGGAGCTCCTGTGGCTCTCCCCACCCTGGTCTCTAGGTTCCCAGGAAGTGGGCAAAGTACCTGTTCCAAATGTTTTAGGCTGAGTACTGACTGTCCACCGTGCCTCTTGCCCCTAACCAAGGCCTGGAGAGTTCTCCAGCCCATGTCAAGGCACAAGGCAGACCCTCACCCCAGCCTGGAGAACAGCAGTGAGGGAACCCCAAGCTCTTCTCCTAAAGTCGCTCTAGACTGGAAGCCTGAGCAAATTGTGACTTCCCTTTCCCATTCCTGAGCTGTCCCTGACCCCACAGAACAGACTTGGACCTTTCTATATCATTTCTCTTCAACAGATCTTCTACAGTCTCTGTTTCAGCAACGGAAGCTGAGCCCAAGAGTCTCAGACGAATCATCACACCAGCTGTTGGATTTGGGCATCTTTCTTGCTTCTCTTCTGCACCCCTTCTCCTCTTAAGACCCCTCCCTATTTCCCTATGACCTTCTGGTTCTTGGTAGGTGCCCAGCACCCCTTCCAGGCCAGCCTGCCTTGGACCATATTCCCACAGTGGAGGTCTCTCCCTCCCCTCCCCTTTATCCCTCTTCCTTAGGCTTTTTGCCAAACCATCTCCCAGCTAGCTGTCACTCACAAAGAGAGCTGATAAAATCGATTAATAATGACTGATGCTACTGTGTTCTATAGCTGAAAAATGTATTTAACATTTTCTCTTGACTCTCACATCAGCCTGTGATATTATCTTTGTTTCACCCATGATGAAGGAAATAAATACCTATCTCTCAAAGAAGTTAATTGACCTTTCCCAGATTGTGCAACTAAAATGTGTTAGAATTTGAATCCAAGTCTCGATTCCAAATACCTGGGACCCTTTCCTTTCCCAGCTGCCGTTTCCTCACCACTGTCCTTCTGGAGTTAATGGCTATTCAGGACTTAATCTGTTACTTATCCCAGTGGGGCTTGTGTTTTAGGACCCTGTGGATGGCAGAAGAGTAAGCCAGCAGCAGAGAGAGGCCTGTGGGAGAAGCTGGGAGAGCCTTTCCAACTGCCTTCCAAGCAACTTCAGAGCAGATGACTCCCACTTGCCCTGCTCAAGAGAGAAATGAGTTGTGCACATCTAAAGAGCTTGCAGGGCTCTAGGGGTTTTTCTGCCAACTTCTAGAAGGCAAAGCCTGGAAGGGAAGACATTGCTAGATGTATCATTCTGTATGGTGAGCTGACCTTGGGAGCTCCTAGGCTCTCCTTCACTGTCTCTTCCTATTCTCTCCCTTTCTGGGGGTTAATTCTTCACTGCGAGGCAGAGAGGCCTCTCTCAGATACTCTGGCTATGGTTACACAGCAGGTCCTGCCAGTCAGGAGGCTTGATCCTGACAGTCAGGAGGCTTGATCCTGACAGTCAGGAGGTTTGATCGTGACTGTGAAGCTGCTAATGCCCCTCCCCACATTCCCCTAGTTCCCCTCCCTTCCTTTATTATTTGTTGCATGAATGAAGGAATGAATGAATGCTGCTCTACCCCTCTGCTCATGGAGCCAAGCCACTCAGCCAAGTCACTCATTCTCGTGGATAGGATCCTAGGAGCTTAAGAAGTTACCTTTTGCTGCAGCAATGCTCTATTAAAAAAAAAAAAAATTACTAATGTGAAACTTAAGGCCCTATAGTTCTTGGTTGGAGAAGATAACTTATAGAAGTTATTTTAGTTTACAGGCATATCCTGCATTCAGATGAAAGTTGATGCAGGCTGCCTGTTACAAAATTGGACTAGATGGTTGCCCATTTGGTATAACTGGAGAGGGGCTGGAATAGCTCCTCTGCCCTGCATATCACTCACACCAGTCAGTGTCAGGGCCTGGGATTCCACCATTAGAGATGCACTACTTTGTAGTCTTAAGAGCCTCTAGATAAGCTTTGTCAACAGCTTAATATGTGGTTGGTATGACACGAAATATTCAGAAACATTCATCTCTGTGATTGGGGTTGTATAGAGATAGCATCATTATCCTGACCAAATTAAAGAAAAATGTACCCAATATGAGATTCACATGCTTCTCATTTTCTGAAACTAAAGGCATTTTGCTGGGTCTGATTCTCCCACCCCCCCCCCCCGCCCCGTATTGTTCTCTGTATTAGGACGCAGCTCAATCGCACTTCCCACGCTTTGGGCCTCCAGCAGGACAAGGTCAAGTCCACGGATTCAAGGCCCAGTGGAAAGGAAGGGAGGGTGTGTGAGGAAAAGATGGAGCTGAAATCAGAAAGAGTGGGAACCAGAGGAAACAAGCAAAGAGTAAGAGAGGAGAAAGGTAAAGAAGGAGGTGCTGGGGGTGGAGACAGGAAAGAGAACTATGGTGCCTGTTTCCTGCAGGAGAGCAATGATTCGTCCCTCCTGGGCCCAGGCTCTCTCTCTTTTCCCTGGACTCGCCTTATTCCGGTTTGTCCTAGGCCTGGAATCCCACCTTTAGGGATGAGCTTCTTCCGAAGACTTGACAGCCTTTTAGCAAACTTCGTTGTTTAGCCTGGAGCTGGTCCCGTGTGGTTCCCTGTCTGCAGACATCCTCTGCTCCTCTAATTGGACGTCAGAAGGCAAAGCTGGGCTATATGTTTTGTTCACATCTTCACACCATGCCAAGTTTTAGGAAGAACTAAATGTGTGACTTGACTCTAATCAGGTTGCTCAGAGGGATTGTCTACCCCAAATGCAGGGATCTGGAGTTAAAGACAGGGAGTTCGCTTCACAATGATGAAGCAGCACATTTGCACCTTTGTAGTATCCAGCTCACAAGTTCTCATTCAGAGATCTGGGCCGGGCCAGGGGTGAGCTGCTCCAGAGAGCCAGGCTGACGAGCAGATGTTGCTTTGGCTGTGTTCTTTTCTGAAGCAAACCTGTGTGTACATACTGGGTATTTGGAGATCAGCACTAACCTGACTCCCTAAGATGTCAGGGCCATGCACTTGTCCACCTGGGCAAGGTTTTCTAAAGCTTTGGCTCTCCAGTACAAACGAGAGTTTCGGTCTCCATAGCAAACAGCTGCTGTCATAATCTGCACAGGCAAAACATGCCTCACCCTTGAACTTCTGCCAGAGCCTTTGGACTGCAGAGATGGGGTGAGAATTAAACATGCTGCTTGACTCTAACTTTCAGTGAATTCTTCACAGTTCCAAGGGGCTCTCTCCTCAGCCCCTCAAAGAAACTCATTTTACCTCCTTTAGATCTTTGAAAATGCTTACCAAAACTCAGGAGAAAGACTTACACCTTTAGATTCTGACCCCCCCCACCCCCCCACAATTGCAACACCTTACAGCGGCAGTTCTCAAACTCTACTGTCAGGACTCCTTTTCATACCCTAACAATTACTGAGGATTTCAATAAGCTTTTGTTTATATGAATTAAATCAATGGATAATTTTCATATTAGCAAGTAAACCTGAGAAAATTGTTAAATATTTGTTTATTACTTCATTTAAAATAACAATAATAAACCCATTATATATTAACATAAATAACATTTTTATGAAAAATAACAACATATTCAGAAACAACAACAAAACCTAGTGAGAGGCCTGGCATTGTTTCCCATTTCTGAAAATCTTTTAAATTCTGGTTTATTAGCAGTTAGCTGGAGATATACATACATATATGTTTCTGCCTCCAGTCTGTTGTGATATCACGCATCGCATAGACTGTGGAAAAATTCCAGCGCATACACATGAGAGAATGAGAATGAAAAAAAGCAAATAATGTCTGAGTATTGTTATGAAAATAGTTTTCACTTGTGGACCATTAGGGAACCCCTGCTTTATAGCATTAGAGTTGTCAGGCTTCCCAATACCTAATAATAATTGCCTTCTCTTGCACATGGGCATGAACAGGCACACATGCTTGAACACACACAAACACACACTTGCATGTGCTTGTCTAGTACTTTTGTCTTGGCAATGTCATAATGTTGTTGGGATAACTGAAGATTGTGCGCTGAGAATCAGCATTCTGCACTACTAACTAGTAACAAAACAGAGGTCACGGGCCCTACTTTAGAGTCACTTAGTCCCAGATTTGGATTTTTTCTCTGTCACTGATAAACTCTGTGGCCTCTGTAAAATTACACAATCTCTTTAAAGCCTCAGTTTCTTCTTCTGTAAAATTGGGACAATAATAACTTCTCTTCATAGGTCATTGGGAGGATCAAAAAAACAATGTATGTCAAGCAGCTTATAGCCTGATTAGTAAATGTCCATGTCCCTCTTGGTGGCAATTGCCACTACTGTGTTTTCTTTTGAATATTTTTACATTGCATCACACTTCCATCAGGACCAACTAATTTCTGTGGCCAGGACTTTTCTCATATTTATTTCCCTCTTTTTTTCTTTCAGTCCAATTCTACTATCCTTCAAGATCCTACTTGGCCCATGGACTTGCAGGACTTCCCTAACTCCAGCTCTCACTGATCACACCCTCCCCTGAAGGACCACAGCACTGGTTATACGTAACATACATTTTGCCACTTAGAATCTAAGCATCACTGATTATTAGATCTGACTGGATTTCAGAACTGGAGCTCAACATAGGAAACTGGAGCTCAGGGAAAGTGACTTGCCCAAAGTCTTGTAGTTAGTTAGCAGAGCATGGAGCATCAATATTGCAACTCTAACTAGTTTTGGTAACCCAAATTTACCAAACATCTGAGTTAAAATGGAACCAAGCCCTGACCCACTGAGAACCAGCAATTGCAAAATAGGCTTATACCTTCTGTAAGACGAAGAAAGGACACTCAGAGGAGGGAGTTACAAAGTTGGCTTCTATCAGAATGTATTATCTATAAGGCAAGATACTCAGAACAAGAACAAGCATCATCTGGGGGGAAAGATTAAGATCAAAACCATAAAAATGTATCTATTTGGTCAGAGCCTACAATTTGGACAGCTCTGCTGTAATGAGCAAAGTCTCTGTACAACAAAGTTCCTGGCCTGCCAGACACTGCCCTTGAATAGCACCACCTTGGAGAGCGTATTCCAGTTGCTTGACCTCTGTCCTGAATCAAGATCATTCCCTTGTATGAGAGGACTTCAAAAAGTTCACAAAAAATGGAATTAAAAGATAAAAATAAAAAATTATAAACTGTATTTCTCAACATAAGCTCCATCAAATTCAAGACACTTTTGTAAGTGACGATACCAGCCATTTAGTCCATCCCTAAAGAACTGAGGGTCCTAGGAATTTAACCATGTCAATGCAGTCTTTTTACATTATTAGCTGAAGAAAAATGGGTGCCTTTAAAGATTTTTTAAGATTAGGAAACAAAAAGAAATCAGAGGGAGCCAAATCAGGACTGTAAGGTGGATGCCTAATGATTTCCCATTGAAACTCTCACACAATTGCCCACATAAGAATGAGCAGGAGCACTGATGAGATGGAGAAGGACTCTCTGGTAAAGTTTTTCTGGGCATTTTCCTGCTAAATCTTTGGCTAACTTTCTCAAAAAATTATTGGAAGAAGCAGATGTTATCATTCTTTGAGCCTCCAGAAAGTTGACAAGCAAAATGCCTTGAGCATTCCCTCAAACACTGTTGCCATGATTTTTGCTCTTGACCAGTCACTTTTGCTCTGACTGGACCACTGCCACCTCTTGGTAGCCATGGCTTTGATTGTGCTCTGTCTTCAGGACTGTACTAGCAAAGCCATGTATCATCACCTGTTACAATTGTTTGAAGAAATGTTTCATGATCTTGATCCTACTTGTTTAAAATGTGTATTGAAAGCTCTGCTCTTGTCTGCAGCTGGCTTGGGTGCAACAGTTTTGGCAACCATCAAGCAGGAAGTTTGCTCAATTGTAATTTTTTAGTCAGAATTACATAAGTTGAACCAGTTGAGATATCTATGATGTTGGCTATTGTTTCTGCTATTAATTGTTGGTCCTCTTCAGTCAGGGTATGAACAAGATTAACTTTTTCCTTGAATATTGCTGTGGATGTTCTGTTGCTGTGGGCTTCATCTTCAACAGCCTCTCATCCCTTCTTCAAATGAATTATTCATTTGCAAACTCCTGATTTCTTCGGGGCATTGTCCCCATAAACTTTTCATAAAGCATCAGTGATTTCACTATTCTTCCACCTAAGCTTCAACCATAAATTTGATGCTTGTTCTTGCTTCAATTTTAGCAGAATTCATGTTGCTCTGATAGGGGTTCTTCTCAAACTGATGTCTCATCCTTCTTAGTGCCCCAAACTAGATCCTGTTCAGACATGTTATAACTAATTAGTATGAGTTTATTTTGGTGCAAAAAGTTTTTGAAAGTCATGGATGTTTTTTCATAATATGTACTTTCCATGAACTTTTTGAAGACCCTTCATATTTTCAACCTTAGCTCAGCTGAGAAGATAACTGAATCATTAGAGTAGTTGAGTAAAAATTATACCCAAAGCAAAGAATTAAAAACCTGAGAAATTAACAATTAGAATGTAAACAAAGAAAAAGAAGAATCACATTAAGTAAGTGATGACTTTCTTTTACGACTGTAGTGTATCTAAACTGATAAGTTTTGTAATTATCAAATTATTGTCAATTTATTTGCTAAGGCAATTAAAGCAATTAGAATTGTGAAGACTTTAATTGCTTAAGTGTGCAAGAAATATTTACTCGTTAGGAAAATCTAGTTAGTTAAGTGATTTAAGACATTTTTGAGTTATTATTTAGTAGCATGTGAATGTTTTCAAAATGTTAATTGCTCAAAAATTAGTAAATTGGATATCAAACTAAGTAGGAATCATTGTGAACACTTTTTTCCATTCCCCAACATCCCTTGGACATGAGAAGCCTTGACTCCGCCCAGTTCCTAACTCCAAGGCTGGTCACCCCAGCGCCTCCCTCGATCATGCCGACCTTGCGTTGCTCTCTGTTTCTTTCATGCATGTTCCTTTCCTATCACAGAAGCAGAGATGCAGCATCCTCTCTTCTTTTTCCTTCACTGCTCAAAGCAACCCCAAATTATCTTTACATTTTAAATTAATTGCATCTCACAGAATTGAATGGGACTTTTAATCTAATGACAGCAACAGGCCAGGTGAATCAGGCACAGCTCTTGTCAAGAAACATCTCTGAGGACATGACAAAAAAAGGGAAAGTATTTCCATAGCCAGAGAAGGGAGATTGTCAACACACTCACCTGGAATATACTGTGCTTCAGGATGATGCTGGCGGTCAGGTTTCCCAGAAGTGATACTGAAAGAGGTGCTTATGGCCGCCTCCAGAACGGTTTTAATAGATCAACAGAGGGAGGAAGACATGACCAACCAAGGGAGCCTAGGAGTCATGCCTCCAGCCTCTCCTTCCTCACCGTTTGCAGCCCCTCAGCCCTTCACTCAGGACAGACAAGTATCAGGTATGAGGAAAGCCTGAGAAGGGAGACAGAGCAAAGGTCAAGGGTGCGGTGCGCTTGGTTCGGAGAATAAAGCAAAGGGAGAAACTTGGCAAAGGCTGATTTGGGAAAAAGAGCTCCTGGGATGGCTAATGCTTACAACCGTAAAGGTGACAACTAGGATTTTATTCAAAAGCCAGTCGGAACTGAGGCTAATGGGGAGGAAAGGCCCGTGTGGTCAGAAAAGAAAAGAAGAGGAGTAGTTTGAACCACACGGGGAAGAAAGCTGTGGAGTCAGTGAGAGCAAAAGCACACCCGGAAGATGTGGGAAAGAAAAGAGCCCCAGGAGGATGCCTCGCCCGAGCAGTAGAAATGTGGCAAAGGGGCCCTTTGGCCACCAGGCAATTCAGGATCAGAGATGACTAAGACATTGCCTGGCATGTGGGTGTAGACTGAGGTGAAAACCTGAGGTGAGAAAAAGCATTTGAGCCACTTGCATAAAGCAAGTGAAAAGTATAAGAAGGTAAGGTTTTCCAGAATATTAACATTTGGGACAAAACATTGGCCTTAGTGTCAAGAAGGGTTTCTACACGCATTGCAAGACCCATTGAAAGTTAATCCTTCTGTGGTAGAAAAAGCTGTCCCTTTATTTGTACAGTCTCTTATTTTGCACTTAGGGGAAAACACAGCGATGTGAATCATCCTGTGACTTCCATCCCTGGTGAACAGGGTCGTGTTTGGGAGAACCCGTAGACTTGAAAGCAGCAAGCATTTAAAAAGGCGCTAACTGAAGTATGTATTTCGAAACAAATTTTTTTTTCATCCAGACTGAATCAGTAGACGTTAACCACAGCAGGAGAGGCTGATGTGGGAGGGATGGGTGAGAGCAGAAATACAAATACCAGTAATAGCTGACTGTACCGAGCACCATGTGCACGCCAGGCATTGCCTTAAGCATGTTGTATACATTGTGTCATTTAATCCTCCCAACAATCTGCCTTGTGAGATAGTACTATTACTTAAAAGTGAGGAGCCTTGGGCACAGAGCAATGTAGTAACTTGCCCTAGGGCCCAGCAGTGCTGGGGTTGTAGTGCAGGTCTGTCTGACCCCAGCACACAGCTGAGGATGGGGTGATGGGCAGACAGCATTGCATCAAGACCTGAGAGAGGACCACAGACCGAGGCTGCAGCCTTAAACCATGACGTGCTCCATGATGTGCTGAACATGGGGAGAGGATGCACAGTATGCACATCAGTGGTACATTAGTGGCTGTACCACTTATTGGCTACCTGAGACATCTTGCTTTTCTGTTATTTACATTGTGTCTTGTCCCCGCAACCTGACCAACAGCTCCCGAAGACGGGGACTGTCTTGTGAGTGTCTAGCCTCCTGCTTGGTACCTATTGCACTCAGAAGCCCGTCAGTGAAAACACAGCTGATTAGTCCTTTCTAGCCTCTTGCTCAACCCTCTTTGTGAGTGAAGGACAGTCAGACCCTGAACATTTTAAAAAAGTGATAAACCAATTTTGTAAACACTCGACTGGGAATTTTCTAAATGCCCTACCAGTAGAATGAATTTAATGATGCCCCCAAATTTTAATAAAACTTTTTTCATGCTGTCTTCAGGTCAATGTTTAATTTAAAATTTTACACTAAACTTTTTAAAAATTTTTCTTTTGTATTTAAATTGTCATTCTATTGAGGCGGTTAAAATGTATCATCTGCCTATCAAAATACCGTCTTGGGGCAATCAGACTATCCTAAAAGTTATTTTTTGCTTTAAAGAAAAAAGGGCTCCAGAATTGTCCTTAGATTTTCTGTTGGAATAACATGTTGATGATACAATACTGAAAATGTAGTCAAAGGAGAGAGAGAGAGAGAGAGAGGGAGAGAGAAGAGAGAGAAGAGGGAGAGAGAAAAGAAAATACTCACAGGATAATGCTAAAATACTAATCTTTCCTTGTTGTGCACCTGAGAGTATAGAACTGACCCTACCAGGGTCTGGAATGGTTGAAATGCTGACAACAGTTGATGACTTTCTGATCAGATTCCATTGTCACTCTTGCCCAGTACTGAAATGGGTAAAGGACAACAAATCATCCCACCTTTAGCAATAACTAAATGGACAAAGGACAACAAACGGATAAAGGATAAAACATAACAAATCTTCCTACCTTTAGCAATAACTAGAATGACATCTTTCCAGTTGATGGGATATCCTTCCCCCAGCGCGATGCTGCTTGGAAAGGTGGAACTGCAAAGCCCCTCGGCTCCAGAGAGTAGAAGTTAGTCTGGGCATCGTATATCTCAGAGGGGGGATAAAAAGGGTTCCTGAGGGAAGCTTGGGCAGCAGTGGTGAATCAACTATTGTCGTAGCTGACTTCAGCGAAGTCCAGCTTTAGGAAAACCTCCATTTTGTGCAAACTGATCAAATACAGATGTTTCCAGGGAGCTGACCCTAGTGACCGAGACTTCACTAGAGATTGAACGGCGGACAGCTGGTCAGTAGTGGGGTGAAGGCATGTTTTGGTGGGAGAGTGTAAATGTACATACAGTTGACAGGATGTGAATGACACTAGACAAACATCTGCTATATTGACAAATATATGTTTTACTTCTAAAAAGTCTTATACCAGGGAGATGTAGTGAAAAATAAATACAGTTTCAGGCTTTGCTAGATGTCTCATGTGCATGTCAAACTCTGAAAGAAATGAAGGGCAAAAAAATATTAAAAATGGGTTCAACCTTCCGTCTTCCTGAAATATCAGATTTCATATAAAACTCATCAGCTGAGCTAAGTATTAGGCTTGATCAATGGCAGGAAACTAAGGGATCAAATGCTAATAAATCAGAAACAGATATCCTCTCTCAAGCAGAAAATATATCACAAAACTGAAAACGAGAAAATCATCTGATGATTTTTTAATGCACGCGCATGGAGAAAATGAACTTTTGGGGAGGGACGCTGCACCTTAAACAGGGACGAAGAGTAATATCCTTAAAGAACTTAATCTGACTTTGATGTTAACATATTCAAAAGAAACAAGAAAGATCCAGCTATTTGGTGAAGAATGAATACTGAGGAGTAACTAAGTGTTTGTGGTTGTGCAGATATTAAAATGGCAAAGTAAACACATTCAAATCTTGCTAGTAATATTTCACTAGAGGTTTTTGCGCATTTTCTCTCTTTTGGAATTATATATACAGCCCTCAGCCCTAACCCCTCTGCCTTTTAAAAATGTATTGTCCCACAATTCCATTCCCTTACTTCCTTAGTATTCTTTCTTATTCATTTTCATTTTGTAGAGTAAATGTTTTATTGAAATAAAACATATATACAGAAAAATGCACAAATCCTAAGTTCACAAATTCTTACGCTCAATGACTTTTCATAAGGCAGACACACCTGATGTAACAAGCACCAGCTTGAGAGACAGAACATTACCAGCAGCCCAGAAACTTGTGGCTGATTGCTGCTCTGCTAACTGCTACCCACGAACCACTAGAAATTAGTGTTGTCTGTTTTTGAGCTTTATATAAACGGAATCATAAAGTATGTATTTTTGTGTTGGCTTCTTTTGCTCAATATTATGTTCGTGCATTTCATCCATGACGGTCAGCAGTGTACTTATTAATATATAGATTGTATTGATTTTAGTAATACAGATGTATTCATCTCATCAATGCAGTCTTGTAGGTACACAAACATCTCCACTTATTTCAGCACACTGACCAGCCTCGGCACTCCTCAGAAGAGAGTTCAAAAAAGTAACCAACAACCAGCAAAGTCACAAAGAATCCACTGAGCTGTGATAAAATTCTCAAACTGACATGTCTATAATGAGAGGCACATTATCACCAACACCTTTGAATCTTCATATTTAGGTCCGATTTATTTTTCTTAAAAATACCTGTGCAATTATTATTTTTTTCTTTTATCCACTTTAAACAAGAACCCAGAGAATGTGGTCCTGCTCTGAATGGAAACTGTTTGCTTCTGTGAAAACAGAGAGCTAAATTAAATTAGAAAATCCTGGTATTCCGTGGGACTGAATTTCCCTTCCTTCCTACTTTCCCATTCCACAATCTATCACCTGGAGTAATTAAGACCAGGGAGGTATCATCTCCACTGGATTAACCTTAACTAAATTGTGCTCATTCAACATGTGCCCTTTTGATTAGTCCGAGCAGGGCCTGCTGTCTCGGATACACCCACCTTGTAATTCTACACACTTAATTAATTTCAGATGAAGAGCAAGGGGGATAATCTAAATTCTCCGATTAATAAACTATAAGTCCTTATGTGTGTAACAGTAGCTCAAGATTTTCATCCTTCTTTTATTTCTTTGCCTTGCAAAAAAGGCTAAATGGAGACTGGAAAAAAAACCCCAAAACCCACACGCAACACATACACATAACTACAATTGTGTGAGGTCAGTGAGAAGGTCCCCTGAGCAGCTTCATCACCATAGGGGGCAAATTTTAAGAATTGTTGGTAAAATACATTATTTTTCTGCCAAGCATAATTTGCAATGTCCTTCTCCACCCGGATCTCAATATTTAATTTTTATTTGCACCTATTTCCTGTTCTGTATACAGATTCTTGGTTTTGAAAGTTCAATATTAACACCATTAACTTTGTATTTTTAAATGCATTTCTCAGAAGTAAAATAGGACTTTTCTGAGAATTGTTTGAAGTTATTTGTTTAATCATCAAATTTAACAGCTCTCAAGAATATAATAAATATCGCCCTCATGGGCATCTCTGACAGCAAAGAAAATTATTTCCTTACAATAAAACAGATCCCAAGGATGTTTATATGCTATAATTTATTTCATATTAAAAGATGGCTAGAAAATTATACAAGATAGATTTACAGTCTCTCCTTCAACCCAGAAAATTTATGTCTAGTTATTAGTGACTTAAAAACTACCACTGATCTGCATAATTATATATAAAGAGTTTCCCCAGTAGCTTTAAAGTCCTATGATTCAACTTAATGAGGTCAATTCTATTCAGGGAATTTAAATTACTGATACTTAGGAAATAAAACCAGCATACTGTTAGTTTCCTATGTTGGCATACAGGGAATTCTAGTTACATAAGACAAAATACTTATCTTATACAGCCCACTTTATGTGTTTTAGCAGAGATTTTAAAAGACCACTAAGAGTTTTTATTTAGAAAAACACTCAAGAAAACATATACTCAAGTGACTAATGTCTTCAGATGTTAGGACTATTCTGATTTTGTTTTCTAAATTTAGTCCTTTGCTCCAAAATGATTTTTGAAAATATTTTGAGTAATTCTGTTAGTATTTTCTACTAGTTTAGAAAAATTAATTGTGAGACTCTCGCAGTCCATTTTAACCACACTACTAATTCCCTAACTATTAAATATTTCTACAAGTCACAAGTAAAGAGCACTGCTCGATAATTTACCACTAAATAAATGACAGAGTGTAGATTCTGCTGATCATTTTGCTAATTGCTTACTTATGAAAATTCTCAAATTGATTAATTGAATGCAAATATTAAATAATTTTTGAACGATGTCATGCATGCTGATAGGTACATCATTTTTTCAGGAGACATCAGCTAATGCCTTACCAGGTTTGTATTATTTCCTCCATCTGAAGCTGGGTACATGGGCATTTTAACTCAGGAAATCTTATTCTCTCTGCCTTCCTTAAAACCAGATCCTACATTTGACCCTTTGGAAAAACACAAGAGCAAGTAATTTAAATCAGCCAGCACCTGTATATCTTCCAAAATATCCTCATATGAATGCTTAGCACATCTCTTGCTGAGCACCTCAGGCGGCTGAAAAGGACCGTTTATTCCTCCTAAAGAACATAATACTGACATTTCTGCTCGTCTCCTTTGGGGTCGAAGGAAAGTTGAGATATTCTTCATGAAAGGGCAGCTATGTTTGGCCTTGTGTGATTTAGATTTATTACACAAACCAACAACTATTTTTACACAAGGGGACGTAACCGTTCTTCAGCTTGGTTATGTCCTGCCGTTCATGTTACACAATCAGAACCCTGGTGAATACTTTAGGTGACACATCACCAAGAATTCGTACATTAGAAAGAAATCATATTGTCTGGGAGTGTTTGCTGTAGGGAAACTTGTTTAGCTAAATTTTGCACTTTAAAAATAACAGAAAAAGTCATTAGAACGTCTCCGTAAGGGACGGTAGAGTAGACTTTGCAGTTTCATTGCCGTGCGTCCCCCACTCCTGTGCTGGCCTTTTAAACAGGACTTCTACCACTAAAATGAAGTTTTTGTTCTTGCTGACGACCAGCACTTCCAGATCCGGCCAGGCCCGCAGAAAGGGATTAAGGATTCAGATAGTTTTTCAGTATAATTTGAAGCGGTTTATCACTCTGTCTTTTAGGAATCGCTCCCCTTTCCGCACACCCATTGCTGCCGCCTCTCGGGCTGGATAAATGAGTCTGCGCCAAGCCAGGTCGCGTCTGGGCCAGTTCGCGCTCCCGCGCCCCGGCGCTCGGATTGTCGTATCCCCCTCGTCTCCTGCGTGCACATCTCTGGAAAAAAAAAAAAAAAAAAAATTAAATCCGTGGCACGTCCGCACGCGATGGCAAGGCAAGTGCGGGAGGAGGGTGCAGGTGCGGGCGGCGGCGGCGCCTGCTGGGCGCACGTGGCGCTCGGCGCCGCTGCCCCGGAACGCAGAGGGTCGGAGCGGCCGCCGGTGCCGGCAGCTCCCGCGTGGAGCCCTGTGCACCGCGCCGGCACGGAGGGAGGCAGGGACGCCCGGGGTGGGCGGGCGGCTCGGGCGGGTGGGCCCCGCGCCGGGCCCCGCCGAGCTCCCCGGGAGGCTCCCCGAGGCCGCGGGGGTGTCTAGAGGCGCCGACGCGGGTGTCTCCGACGCGCCGGGGACCGACGGGAAGGCCCGGGGCGGCCGGGCTGCGCGGCGGGGCCGCTGGGCGGAGAAGGCCGCGCACCCGGTGCGGTGTCCGGCCCCTCCTGGAGTGATCGTTTCCGAGGGGAGCCGCTCCCGTGGCGCCCGGGCGCTTGGATGGCGCGGTTGGGGCCTGGAGAGAAGGCACTGCCCCGGGCCAGGGGGCGGAGGTGGTGCGGGGACCCGGCCCGGCCTGGCGTGCCACCGAGTGGTCTGCAGCTCCGACCTCCGCCACCCTCTGGGCGACCGGAGTGGCACCCGCAGAGACGAGCGAGGATGGGCGAAGGGCCCGGGTCGGAGGGCGAGACTGCAGGCGAGGGTGGCCGCGCGGGCTGGGAGCTGGGCGCGTGGTGATCCGTTTCTTCCTCGCTGCGCGCTTTCCCCCGAGCCCTTTCTACGCGGAGCCTGCGGTCGGGCTGGAGCGGAGACTGAGGGTGGCGGGTTCCGCGGGCGGCTTCTCGCCCCTCGGCTGCGCCGCTCAGCTCCACCCCGGCTGGGGCCCTGACCCGGGGGATGACCTCTCCCAGCGCCGCGGCCCGCAGGCCGGGACGTCTCCACCGTCGCCCTCGTCTGGGCGGGCGCCCGGCTTCGAGCTCTCGCGCCGAGGCCCCAGGCTGGGACGGGGAATGGGGTGTTTTTTCCGCGTGGGGTGGGGGTTACTGTGGGTTATTGGTGGCGAGGCCAGGCCGTGCTGCGGGACATCGAGTCCTCCCCGCAGCGGTCCGGGCCAGCCGAGTTCGGGATTTCCTGGCGATCCGGCCCGTGGAGGCCGGGGGTGGCGGCGAGGGTGCCGGTTACTCCCAGCCTGTTTAGGGGAGCTGCAGCGGGGAGTTCTGGACGAGGGGGTTCACGCCACTCCCGCGCTGCCCTCTGCTGTCACTTGGCGCGCACCCCTTTCCTCGGCGACGTTAAGTCCTGCGGCGCACCAGCCTGCGCCAGGAGGAAGGTGCGGGGCGGAGAGGCGGCCCTCCCTGGGTCTCCCCTGTCTGTCACATCTGCACTTATTTAAAGCTCGGCTGGTGGTCCGCGCTCTCTGGAATGCCAACTGCGGGCCTGGCCTCCTACGACATTCGCCTTGATTAGTGAACAGGTCATGGGGGGAGGTGGGGGCCGCTGGGGAGACCGGAGGTTCACAGTATTCTGCCTGCCTCCGTCCCGAGAGCTAGCCGGAACCAGCGATTCCCACCGCTCGGGATTGCTGAGTGTTATCAGGAAACAGAGAAGCGAACTTCCAGAACGTTCGATGTGTATGGGAACCGACCATTGCCACTTAGTAGGTAGACGGTGGTCTGGTGTGCATCCCCTAAATCTCTGCAGGCTGCTGCGCTGAATCAAGCAGAGAGGGTGAACAAGTGCTGTGACAGGATGTCATCCCATATCCTAGAAGTGCGTACGCAGTGTCGGGGATATGCAGCTTCCTCTGTGCGGAAACTCTTAAGAAATATTTGCTAGTGCAAGAACGTAAAAAATTAGATTGACCTACCACGCTTAAAGTACTGAACACAGAGTAAAAGAGGGCACGGAACCTGCATCGGAGATGCCAGTCCAAGCGGAAGAGGCCCGGTGCAGATTAATCAGTGAAAAACAACCTGTGTTCCAATTTACTGTGACTCCCACAGGCGTGGAGGTGGGAGGAGAAGCAAGGGGAGTCCTTTTTTATTTTATAAGCCTCGATAAGTTCGGTCTGATTTGCATTTGCCTTTGGGTTTGGTATAATTAAGGGTGAAAATAAGGCCCTTCTGTATTTCTATTTCCCTTTGCTTTTCTGCAAAGCTTTTACCCCAGAGGAAAGTTGTTTTAGTAATCCGGGAAAGAGAAACCATGTGCTGAGTCAGCAAAAACGCTGCACCAGGCCAGTTCAGTTCAGTAATACTGCTATGTGTAATGTACACACTCTATATGCCTTTGTGGAAATAACGAAAAATATGTTGGAATTTCATGGCATAGAAATGCCCACAAAGCCTGCTGGCAGTTGAAAGGCCAGATTGAGTAAGTCCTGTGTCTTCTAATCCAAGGAAATAAGTTCTGAACACGTCTTCCAACAAATGTTAGATACAACACCACTCAATGCGAGAGAGAACAAGAGAAATACAGTTCTCAAAACAACCCCAAATGTTTTATTTTTTCAAATCGTCATGTTGCAGAATGTTTAAACATTTCTTTTTTGCCTGTGTCTTTGTGACAAGTGTTCAAGGTCGCTCCAATGGATGGAATCGTATTTTTTTATTTTGCATCATTAAAAAGCATTTCTCAAAAATGCATCTTTAAAAGGTCTGAAAAGTCTCCTTGTAAATCCCATTAGGACCTTGATAACCTAATGATCATGCATTCTCCTTTGTGTGCAAGGAATAAACGTATTCACAGAGGCATTTGGTTTGAAACTCTATTAAGCTGTTAAGCAACTATTTTTCAGAATAATTGTTTGTCTTTTAACTTTCCAAGTGTGATGTGAATTTGCAGAATGTAAGCAATCAACTGTTAAATCAGCAGTCCACATTGTACTGTATTTTCGGTGACAAACACGCAGTATTTCTGGCGATATTTCTTCATAGTTCTTTTAATTCTTATAGTTTAGTTGCAGAAAAATGTGGCTTTAAAAAAACCCTCATGTATTGCATAAGAACCAACCAAAAGTTTGCTTCTATTTCATTTATCTTTTCTACCTCAAAACTTAAGTGAAATTAGTACAACTTTTATACTTTTACTACCTAAATTCTTTAAAATATAGCTGACTTCTTTAAATTGCTTCAGCAAAATGCAAAAACATCTGGATATGAAGTGAAAAATTCAGTCTGTCACCCAGCTTCCAGATGTTTGGTACTACGTAGACAAAACATCAGAATGAATGACTGAAATTTTTTTCTCTATAATCCAGATGGTTTAGTGCCTGGTGCTTCTATAAGGAAGCATATTTTCCCTTCTCTAAACATCATCTTCTACCATATCCCACGTAAGGCATGATTTACACTCTTTCAGCTACAAAATAGTAGGCCATTTGGAGTGCAGCAAAGCAATCAGTAAATGAAACTCTTAAGTATATGTTTTGGTAAATGTAGTTCAAGTGCAAGTGTCAGTGTGTAGTTAGGAGGGAGAGGTGGTGGTGGACCAGAAATGGGAAGGGAAGAGCGAGCCTTGATCAGTGGAAGAATGACTCGACTAAAAAGGACATAGTCTTCCAGAACTCCAGCTGTGGCAACCCATAATCTTAAATAGGTGAAATGTAGCATTAGCAACAGCTTGGACAGGCCTGCCTTTTGCCTGAGAGGCAACTGGACTATGAAATGTCATTGTGCACTCTCAAGCCCTCTTTCCGCACTATTCTTTCTTGGAGTATTATTAAATCCAACAGTGATGTAATATAATATTAAAACATGATTAGAACTCACAAGCATTATATAGGTGGGAACATTCTGTGTCTGAAAAGTAAGAAAGCAATATGGTGACTATTTTAATCACTCAAAAAATATAGTAATGATGAATAGATTTCTCTTCATATGAAACGTCAGTACATTTTATAGCTGTTAAACTTGGAGATGAAGACACAAAACATTTTTTCCTTCTCCAAAGTCATAGAGATTTAAGGTCATGAGCGGTGTAAGAGCTTCTCCAAGTCTCTTTGCCTTTTCATGTTCAGAAAGAAGGAACAGATAGAAGAGAAGCCCTCAACTAAAATCAGCAGAAGAAATCAAATCCAGAGTGAATTCCATTCAACTTATTGTCCTCACACTCACTCGATTATTGAAGAGTGTTTAGATAATGAATGGCAATGAATGTTAAAACATCATAAAACCTGACCACTCAACAATTGCTGTAAGAAAAACTTACCATTAGACCTTCTTACAGCTCAGAATCTAAGCCTTAGATAATAAGACACAGGATTTTATACTGGCCCCAAATCAATTTTTAAAAAGTTTACAGGAATCTAGTAGACTTTCAGGGGTACACATATTGACTAAAGAGACTCAAATGTCAAATGGGAATCTTTAACACTGTTTAAAATAGAATCAGTTATTTTTCTTGATTGCTATAATTAGATGTTTTCATGACTTTTTTGTGATTCATTTACTAGAACAATAAAATGACAGAGCTGGAAGTGGTTTATAGCTCATCCAGGACTCCTCTGCCCTTTTATAGATGGTAAACTGGGGACCAAAAACATGAAAGGACCTATCCAAGGCCACACATTAGTTAGAGGATGGGTCAGAACTAGAATCACTGAATTTCGGTTGTGACTCACAGAGTCCAACCCTCTTTCCAGGACAGCTTGTCTTCAAATCATTACAAGGCTGCTCCGAGTTAACAGATTTCCTAGTAGCATCCAAGAAACTGACACCCATCACTACAGGTTGGAAATAGCTCAAAACCATTCATTTGCCTTACACATTTAAGAACTATAAAACAAAGCCAGTGTGAAGGCAGAGTTTTCCCATTTGTCTCCAGAATAAGACAGACTATTGCAAAAACAGAGCTAATAAAACTCTGTCAACTTCAACAGTTTGGCTGGAGATCCTGATAACAACAAATGACAGCTTAGCTTTTTATAGAGAACTTACAGCACCTTGGAAAAATGTGATGTGCAGAATCTCTACATCTGCTGCAGTCTCTTTTCTTTGAAAACAACACATTCAAACATTCAAAATAAGTAACTCTAATGGGGAGAAGGGAGGAGGAGGTGGTTGTAGCTGGGTCAACACCATTCTTTATAGGAGATGATGTCAATGGTCCTTCCCCTAACTCAGAACCATCACAACTCACTACTCTAGTAGCTTGCATGACAAAATGGAAGGTGCAGGAAGGGGGTGGATGGGTGACAGAGAAATACCCTGCTTAAGGATATTTATATAGTAATATGGAACATGTGTTCCTAATTTTAAGGACCTGGTAATCTCACCAGTTCTTCATGGCATGAATCAAAGAATGGACTCATGTGATGTTACCAAACCTCTTCCATTTAATATTTTATTCAACATCATATGAGGACATAGAAGCATTGCATCTAAGAAGGGAAGACATCTCTTCACTTCTTTATGAGTATCTGGTTCAAGAAATGCAAGGAAGGTTAACGGTTATGAGAGGCGGGGGTGGGAAAAGTGGGTGAAATCATGTCTCCATATTTGGAGCTGTGAGAAAAGAATAGTCATGTTTTGATTGGCCTGGAGAGAGGTGATATCCTGGCCTTCTCTTCGAGCTAATTCAAGGTCGGTGCCCCCTGAGAAGCAAGATCTGGCCAGAATTTGGAGGAAGGGGATGCTGGGAGAAGAGGTCTGACAACCTATATTCTTCTTTTGAAATGTTAGGGGAGCAACTCAGCCAGCAGAAGTTAAACCAAATAAAACCAGCATGCACACTTACCTCTTTAATTTACTCTCCCAAACAGATCATCATTTGGGCTATTCCCTTGAAGTCAAGCATGAAATCTATTTAGCTGTATAGCTACCCATTTCCTCTGACCTACAAAAGAGATGCCCTATTCTTTCAGAATCCCTGGAATGCTCGAATCCAAGGAAAACTGGAGCCACATGCCTGGGCCCCCTGAGATTCTTCACCCCATGCCAAAAGAACACATTAACAAAGATGGAGCAGACTTTCAGTAACATGCAGACCAGAACCATGGCTGCTAATTCATCACCAGAGGTCACTGAATGGTTTTAAGTTACTGTGGATCTCTTAGTGGACAGGAGTTTTTTAACCTTATTCATACCCAGGACTCTTGGTCAGTTTTGTAAAGCCTATGGACGGCTTCTCAGAATAATATTTTTCAATCCAAAAATTGTGTTGAATAAAGTTCTCAAGATACTTTTAAGAAAGAAGTTTATGATACAGTATCATATTTGCTTCTTTATTAGCACTTTAAATGCAAGATCTAGTGGTGGGTCTAATAACTTCTGGAATATTGAAGTAATAAGTGTGGATGATAATTCAAAATGTCATCAACTATAATGTGATATGAAGGTGTCTGTGATTTCTACTGGTGACAAAGTCACAGGTATTGCAAATGCAGCTAGTTTACTGTTTATATTCATAATTAAAAGAAGTGTTAATTTTCAAAGAGAGGTTTAGTTTATCGATTTTGCTTTTACTTGTTTTTATTTTCAAATCACTTCACTTCCAAGTGAAGAACCCCTTAGAAGGAGGAAGGGGGCAGTTCTAGCAGTACTTTAGAGATATACGATGAGATGGTCATAGCCTTTTGATTGGATTATGGTAGGTCCAAATTTGGAGTGTAAACATTGAGCCTGTGATATGAGATCTCATTCCTGAGGTTAAAAGTAACTTTATATTGTAATCCTGTAGAGTTGAGATCTTGAGAAGCATCCCCTTACTGAGAGGACACTGAAGGAAGTGTCAAGATCACCTGTCAAAGCAGGGGAGTGGTAACCAGAGCCAGGAAGGACTTGATAAGAGTGACTGAATCACCTCTGCTTGGTCAGGGAGCCCAGTGTGGGGCTCAGACTGCAACCTGAAATGCAGAGGGAGCTAGGGAAGGAATATTGGCTGCTGATGGCAGGCAGGGAGACCCCTGGGAGGATGACATAGTTCCAGCCATCAAGACCTGTGGTATGAGTCAGAAAAAGAGAAGGACTCTGCTTATCCAAAGAAGAATAATAGCGTCAGCCTCCATCCAGGGAATCTACAGCAAGGGATCTGCAGGAAGGGTAGGGGAGGCACCTGCAGGTCAGGGCAGATCAGCCTGCAACCTGAGAAGACAGAGCAGAGAGACCCCGAGCAGGAATGTCTTCCTGAAGAGTAGACAAAGAAACAATTGATAATTCAAACTTCATTCATGTTAAGAACTTTCATTCATCAAAAGATATCATTAAGAAAATGAAAAGACAAACCACAGACTGGGAGAAAAATATTCAAGACACATATATCTGGCAGAGGATTCATATACAGACTCTATAAAGAACTCTTAAAAATCAAGAAGAAAAATGCAAACAATCCAAAGTTTATATGTGTACAAAAGACCCAACGGGCTCTTCATTAAAAGAGCATACCCAGATGGCCAATAATTATATGAAAAGGTACTTAATGTCATTGTCATCAGGAAAATGCAAATTAAAACTTCACTGAGATACACACGTTGCAGAAGGGCTAAAATTAAAAGAATAAAAATTGACAATATCAAGTGTTGGAGAGGATGTGAGGCAACTGAAACACACTGTGGGTGGTGATGTATACTAATGCAACCTCTTTGGAAAGATTTTAGTGTCTACTGAAACAAAACACAGATTCATACCCTAAGACCCAGCAACTCCATTCCTAGGTATAGGCCCAAGATAGCATTTGTCCATCAAAAGACACATATAAGAATATAGCTTTGTATATTTTATATATTTATAAGTATAAATATTATATTTATTTACACAAACATTTATTTATCGACTTTATGCATTATAGCACCAACCTGGAAACAACCCAAATTGCAGTACATTTATGCAACGGAATGCCATATAGTGATGAAAAAGAACAAACTGTTACAACACACAATGTCAGTGAATCTCACAGGCGTACTATAGAGCAAAAGAAGACAGACACAAAAGAGTATGCACTGTATGATTTCATTTATGGGAAAGTTGAGAACAGGCAAAATAAGCTATGGTGGTAAAGGTCAGGATGGAATTTACTTTTGCAGGGGGGTTATTGATTGGGAGGGGGCACAAAGGCATCTTCTGTGGTGCTAAATTACAAATATTATTGACTTTCTAAAAAGTGATTTGGAAATGCAACCAAGTAAAAGCAGCCTGCCACACTACAGATTCACTTCTGTCTCCGTGGTTTTATATTACCAAAAGATTTTACTTGGCACGTATTAGCATGGAGAGAGTGCAAGGTAAGCTGCAGACAGGCGGAAGATTTTTACCATAGATATATCTGATAAAGGGCTTGTATCCAGTTAAAACAGTGCAAAAGACTCAAAATGCATTTTACAAAAGAGGACAACCAAATGGCCAATAAGTATAGGGAAAGTTGCTCAATGTTTTTACTCTTCAGGGGAAATACAAATTAAAACCATGTGAAACTAATACACACTCATGAAAATGACATGAAAAAGACTGGCAGTACCAAAGGTGGGCAAGCATCTTGAGCAATGAAACTCTCCTACCCTGCTGATGGGAATGCAAAATGGCACAGCCACTTTGGAAACCAGCAGTGTCTACTAACTGTAAACATGTACCTATCAGACTAGTGCAGGGCTCTGCATGACTGGTCTAGGAACCAAGTTAAATAAGAACAGGGAGAAGGATCTTGTCTAATGAAGTCTGCCAGACATAGGAAACCCTATTCCAAATGTACAGGATTTTTCTTAGATTTCTAGCCAAGTTCCTTATGCAAAACCCCAGCATTCTCCTGGTTTAATTTAAGGGAAAGGGAAAAGAAATCTATTGT
Source organism: Cynocephalus volans (assembly GCF_027409185.1). Taxonomy (NCBI): domain Eukaryota; kingdom Metazoa; phylum Chordata; class Mammalia; order Dermoptera; family Cynocephalidae; genus Cynocephalus; species Cynocephalus volans. The sequence continues at coordinate 42,559,551 of NC_084473.1, forward strand.
ACAATGTGGTGACTATAGTTAATAACAATATATCGTGTACTTGAAGGTTGGTAAGAGAGTAGATTTTAAATGTTCTCACCACACCCACACAAAAGATAAGTATGCGAGATAATGCATAAGTTAAATAACTTGATTTAGCCATTTAACAATGTATACATGTATCAAAGCATCATGTTGTACACTAAATATATACAATGTTACTAGTCAATTAAAATTTTTAAAGGTGAGAATGGAAGGGGAGTTGTCCTTGCTTAGTTCAGAACAACAGGAGCTCATGTCTGCTGGTGGGAATGGCTGGGCCAGCCAGAAAACCTGGGAAGAACCTGGGAATCCCTGGAGTGATTGGTGAGTCAGGATGGCTAACGGGTTCTCACATGGGGCCCCAAGTGCAAAGACCGAGAAGGCCACTCACCTCTTCCCACCACTGTCTGGGGAACAGCCCCTCCCTGCTTAGAACTCTGGCTTCCCTGAGCAGAGTGTTTCTGCAGCCCTCATTTCTGTATTTGATGAGCCGGTGCTGCAGGAACTGACAGAGGGGAGCCTGGCAAGAGTGTTGAGAATCCAGCTTGGGAGGGGAGGCTGGAGGTGATGGAGGAGGGATGTGGGGGAGGGGACAAAGTGACCGGAGAAGCTAGGAAGACTGGAGCCAGCGGAAGCCTGAAGCCCGGCTTCCAGCTCTCCGCACGTGAGCCCTTCCATCAGCACGTACTTCAGGCCACACACTGATGCTTCCCATGAAAATGGGTGCCGGGATGGACATGCTCCAGGGTGACTCATAGCAAACAGCAAACAGCAGCATGGCTGGGGATTTCACATCTGTTCTACAGCCCGTAATTAGAACTTCTTCCCCCTAAACACTGAGGACAGTAGTTATAAGTGCCAGCCTTTGTGTGTCACTGTCAGAGTATTCTTTTCTTGGTCTGAGAATTTTTGCAGGCGAGGCAGCCAATGAAACAGCTACCCCAGACTTTCCAGGTCATGTGGTGAAGTTCCAAGTTATGGCAGCTCAGTCCTTGAACAAGATATGAAGTACAAGATAGTAGCCCCTCTGCAAAAGAAAGTTTTTTTTAAATGACACTATTAAACTTAGGCCCTATTCACTTGTCTCATTCTGTTCATTTGGCTTTGAGATCTGGGAGACTGACTTTTTCACTTCGTTGTCATCATCCACTGGCATATATTAGTCACCTACTGTATGTAGAATACTGTGTTTATCATAAAAGGGATGTGCATAGATTCATAAAAGGTGTCAATAGAATGACCAAGGTCTTGTCTCTAAATGACAAGATGCCATTCATTCATTCATTCATTGAAAGAATATTTGTTCAGCCTCTTCCATGTGTCTGGCAGCATGTAGCTGTTGGTGGCACAACAGGGCACAACAGAGAGCAGCAGAACAGAAATAATTTTTCTGCCTCTAAAATGCCCATAGACCAGTGAGGGAGGAAGATTTTAATTTTTAAAAATCATTCCTCTCTGAATATTTCACCCTTCCCCAAGCCACCTAAAAAAGATAGCTGTCAAGCTTAGGGTGATCAAGGGTACACAGTGGGACACGAACTCAATGCACTTTGAGAGGGTTGCAGATTGGCAGGAGAAATCAGCACATAGGCCAAGGAGACTGCGGCTAGTATTTCCATCACATGTTGTCAGGGGTTTGGGGTGTTTTGATGGAGGACGGCTATGGCATCCTCCAAACTCAGAGACACGATCTTGCAGGAAGAACTGCAAGGGTGTTTTTTGGTTGTGAGTCCTGTGCCCCCCATGTGGTTGAGAATCCCCAAAGCTGACTCCAGAAAGCAGGTGGAATCTGGGGTAAGGAGATGTGAGTTGGGGCTCAGGGCAAGCAGAGCCCCTGACTGAAGGCAAAGAAAACATCGTTCTAGGTATGCCCCACCTTTGATTCTCTGACGGGGTCTCCACAGACAAAAAAGAATAAAGGATAAGAAGTCAGCTAATATTGCTCCCCACCCATAAAAAGGGAAAAGATGATATATTTGCAGCTGCTGCCCAGTTTACAGACATGTTCACGTGTCTGTTTCTCTTAATAGCCTTTGAAGTAGGCAAGGCAGGCCATTTCACAGAGGAGAGAACTGAGGCTTCTTTCTACAGGTTAAATAATTTGCTCAGTACTGTACAATTTATTAGGTGGCAGAGGGAGGATTTGAACCCATTTCCTCTGTTAGTCCTATGTTTTTTCCACAGGCATAAATATTATTACTTAAGTTTGCAGATCTGAGAGCATGGATGAGCCCCCGATCAAGGAGCCCAGAACCTCCCAAGGTGAAGGTAGGCTCTTGAACTTGGCAAATAGCATTGAAGATTCTGCTGGGAAGAAGTCTTTCATTTGTCAAACACTTCCCAGGAGGGCTTGTCTCAGTGTGCTGAAGAGAAAACAGATGTCAGGGACAGGTTCTCAGCCTCTGACATTCAGTCCACTTTACAATTCTCTTGCACAGGCAGAATGAGAAGGAGGGATTCCTGCTTGCCTGACTGAGCCAGTTTTATGCACATGGAAAATAAATAGCTGTCTCCACCATATGATTCTGGAGCTGGGGTCAGCAAACTCTGTAAAGGGCCAGGTAGTAAATATTTTAGGCTTTTCAGGCCACATGCAATCACTGTTACAACTACTTAACTCTGCTGTTCAGGCACAAAAGCAGATATAGACAATGTATGAATGAATGGGTGTGGCCGTATTCCAATAAAACTTCATGGATGCTGAAATGTGTATTTCATGCGATTTTCATGTGTCTAGAACAATGTGCCTAGGACAATGAAGAGAGTTGCATAAATACTCTGTATACATACTGGTTGAATGGGTGAACAAACTTTCCCCTCTAACCTGAAAGATTGGAGCCGCCAGAACAGTGAAGGAAGAGGCGCTGGAAGAGCGGGGCAGAGGTGATGAAGATAAAGTGACGAATTCATGAGGTTCCCACAGGCCCCGGGCCTGGGAGATGCTGAAGTCCGCTGATGCTCCAGGAAGCCCGTGAGCTTGGAAGAGGCAGGACGCAGGGCGTGCCAGTGCCCGTGGAGCCTGGGAAGGGAGTTTGGAAAGACTGGCTGCCCACAGTGCCTGGAGAAGCGGCACCCAGGCCTGATGGACTCACCCGATCCATTTCAGTGGAGTGGTGCAGTCCCTGCCAAGGAAAATGTCAGGACTGTCAAGATTTGGCAAGTCCCTGAGACATGAATTTGTGCAATGTAATGTCAGAAGGGCCTTTGGGGATGTGGGGCAAATCCGAACAGAAGGTGGAAAAGTGTGCATGGGATGTCAAAACCCACTCCCTCTGTAGGGAAGTGTCAAGGGAAGGCTAAAAGAGGGAAGAAAATGAAGACACCCCCCTTAGAGTCCTTCCAAACTGGCTACATACTTTCCTGGGTCAAACACATTGTAAAATGCTATAGGACTAGATGAATGCAATGGATATAGTATGCATTATTAAAAAGAATCAGGGTTCCTCACTGTGACCACAGTGAAAAACATCAACCAAGGCACTTATGGGGTGGAAATGTTCTTAGAGATAAACTGTCCCAGCAAAGGGGCTCCAGCCTTGATTTCTCACCCTGAGTGTTCCTTGTGCAGAGCAAGATTAACAACAACCATCCCCATCCCCTGGCTGCGCACTAATCTGATCCTCATCTCTTGCTTATGGACATTTGGATCTGACCTGGGGATTCCCATACTTGTACAGGGATGGACCAAATCAGTGACTTTATCTTTGGTTAGATAAGTCAAGCTGTGGCCTTCTGAGACCTTCCAGAAGTTGGTACAGGGAGCGAGATCCCCATTTACCTGGCCTGGGAGCCCTAGGATGAAGAGAACCACTAGGACAAAGTGAGCTTCCCATTTGAGCTCAGGTCTGTGCCTGCAACAGTGGAGGTCACTATTTGGGGCCAACACAGGAATCACAAAACTTTAGGGAGAGCCTGTGATGAGTTGTGGAGACACATGCTATATGTCTCTTCCTTAAAATACCCACAGCAGCATGCTACAGTAGCTAAGAGTCTGCTAAACCTGCCATCATATCCCAGACCTCGACCTTACTAGCTCTTTGGGAAATTACTTTACCTGACCCTGGCTTGTTTCATCAGCTGTAAAGTGGGAGTGATATCTGCCTAGTTGGCTTGTTGCAAGGATCAATCAAAATAAAATGTGTAATGCAACTAGTACAGTGCCCGACACTGGGAAGTGCGTGATACATTGTATTTGCTATTGTTATTTTTACTGTAGTTTAATGAAACCATTACCATTTGCTCTTAATTAGCAAGGCTCAGCTCCCATTGCCCAGACTCCATGACACAACATCACCTACTCCTCAAACTCATCTGCCAAAGTTTCCCAGTGGGGAGGAGAGCAAGCAGGTGTCCAGCTGGGTATGACCCATCAGTGGCCCTCCGCTCTCATGAAGTCTCAGCTTTAACTTAAACATTCTTGCCAATGTTGCATTTTACCTCATAAAATCTTTTAATGTATCAATTCTTATGAATTTGTTCTCCTGTAATCTGAGTAACTTTAAGTCTCTGAGAAGTCAAGCGTTCATCCTAAACACAGACCCCTGTGTTAGAGAATCTCAGACTAACCTCCCCTCTGGCCAGGTAGGATTGGACACGTGGAAAGAAGGAAGAAGTGTTATGAGCAAAGGTTTAGAGGTGGAGAACACAAATGAAACTCTCATTGAAACTTAGTTCCAGAAACCAGGAGCTGGGGCTCTTTCTCACCTGAATGTTGCTAATCTTTGTCTCATTCCAGTAAAACCTGATCCCCCAGGATCCAGGTGTGCCATCCCAAGGCCCTCCGTCACCTTCAGTCACCTTCAGCAATCATGCAGTCCCTTTTCACTTTCTTACTCCCTACACATTTTCCATCTGGATCAGAGCCCTGTGCAAGCATGGCTGGTGCCAGACATAGCTCATGGGCCTCCCTCAGGGCTTACAGTCATTAAGAAATTCTCATAACGAGCACTTTGGCCCCAAAGCACCCAGCCTTCCCTAACCCTCTCAGCAGCCAGCCTTTGGGCTCCTACCTCCCCGCTCTCAGGCCACGCACCTATTCACTGTGGGATTGTCCTGGCTTCCCCGTCTCTTCCTTTCCTTCCTCTGTGAAGCTTCCTTCCTGGAAGTCTTCACAAGGGCTCCAGGCCAGGGGAGGATGCATTATGATGTTCAGTCAAGTGTGAGCTGCCTCAGTGTGCTGAGCTGACTTGCCTCTTATCATCAGACCACCCTCATATCTCTCTTCCAATTTTACCCGTCTTCCTCCAGGCTCAAGTTGAGACGTTAGAAATCTAACAGTGCCTTCCTCCCATTGGCACATTGGCCACCACTGAGGAAGGCTGCTTTGGGACTAACTGGTACGTGATGGTGCTGTAGGAAGGAGCCCCTGGGAGCTCATCAAGTCCTTAGAATTATTTTGTGGTGTTTGTTCTGCATCTTGAAATGACAGCCTGGGCCTCTGAGGCTTGGCTGCAAGGAAGACATGGCACGTGGACATGTTTTACTGTGTATTCCAAAGCAGTTGGGATCCTTTGTCCATGCAGATGGGATCTCTCTTTCTGCTTGCTCCCTACAATGCTGAGCATATTGTAGGTCTCAATAATGCTGATGAAAGATCTATCAGTTTCCAGCCAAGATGTTTAGCCCTCTTCCACACAGATACCAACATAGCACATCAGAAATAGGAGCATCGATTATTTCATTTGGAAAAGCAGAGGTTGCCATAGGGCAGCATATAATGCTGTTACAGACTGGCTGTAAGATGAAACCTGGAGATCAGGCTTAGGCTTTAATCCAGATAGTAAAGCATCACTCCTCATCTGTAAAATGGAGATATAGCTGCCTAAATAATAGGTATGCTGTGAAACAATTTAGCAAGGGTGAACACTTAGCAAAGGGTTTAGTACATCACAGACTCCCAATCATGATCATTTACTTCTTCCTCTCTTTGGTTGGTCATCAAATTTAAGTTGGTAAAAGTGGTCCTTTGGAAGCTTGGGAGAGAAAGATGTGTCCATTTAAGACAGTGGGAAGTCAAATTATGAAATTCACTCTTCCTAGATGTGGCCCTGATGGAAAATACAAAGAGCTTGGAGGATCATTTGGATATATGGCGATTGCTATTTCTCTGGATGCTGAGTTCCTGCTCTGCCTTCCGAGGTTGTGGACGAGGCTTCTCAGAGTCCCTTGGTGTCTCTGCAGTCGTGAGATTCTAGGCTGCACAGACTCCAGGCTGCTGAGTCCATGGAGGCGTTTCCTGGGCTCTGACTTTCTTTGTTCCACAATGGCTGGCTAACACCACAGCACACAAGCTTAAAATTAGTCCGAGATAGAGAGTGGCTTCAGAAGTCTCCTTAGGGCTTTGGGGAGGGACATGGGGATGCTCAAACAGGGTGCAGGAAGAACAGAGCCCGTGAAATCACTGCCCCTTGTCAGTAAGGCAGGTCATAGTGGATGACGCCCACAGTACTTTGTGCCCTCTCCTCTGGCCTGTTCCCCAGGTTGAGGCTCTCTGGCCCTGCAGAGCAGGCCTCAGCCATCCTGACCCTTCTCTACTCTGGCAGAGACAAAGATGCTGCCTCTGACAGAAGAGTAAGCCCTTGAGGTGATTGTAACCACACCAGGATTCTCTGGTCACTCGAGGGTGTGGGTTTGGGCCATAATCCCAAAAGACACAATCCCAAACACCACAATGCGGAATGTTCAAATCCCTAAAGTCAAAAATTCCTAACATTTTTAATGTATTTCATCTTTGCATCATTTCCAGTATGGTGGTATAAATTGTGTAAAGATTATTAGAGTTCTCATCTGTTTTATGCATTGTTTGCAAATTTGACTCCACAAAGTGCACCATTACAACACTGCCTTTGTGTGTAAGTGTTGTGTGTGCACATAACAACATTGAAACTTACTCAGTAAGTGAAGTAATGTCCTTTTTGAACATACGCCTTTGTGAAAGATAAGACTTCTCGAGATCTTAGCTCTTTGGGTGACAGCGTATGTGTTGGTGACCCATCGTGGTTTTTAATCGATCTCAAAAGACTTAGGTTGTTTGTCACTGTAGTTTAGATGACCATAATTGTAAAACTGTATGCACACAATTGCCAGCCATAGTGATATGCATTTATGCATTTAGCTTTTTGACCTATTTACGAATACAGTTCGTCTGCTCATAGCTGTTATACCCATAAGACTGTCTTTCGTACATCTGAGTGTTTATGTGTACAAAAATATATGTTATTATTGCCTATTTTATTGTGTCAAGAGGCCTATGAAGTGTCTTGTCACGTTTTATATGTTTCTCAAATTAACCCCCCTTTAAAATGTAAATAAATGTTTTTTAAAGAATTTTTTAAATTATTTTTTTCCAGAATTATACTTTTAGGATTTTCACCTTTGGGGATTGTAATTTTGGGGATTTTAGACTTTAGGGATTTGATCTTTTAGGATGTCAACATTTGGGATTATGGCATTCGGGATTATGTCTTTCAGGATTGCGATTGGCACTGGAGGTTGCAGGTCTGACCGTGGCTCTGACACTGTTTAATTTCCAAAACTAAACTGGGCAGATTTTTTTGATATCTGTTAGCTTTGACAACTCCAGTGAACATCAAGAAGTCAAAAGACCAATGAGATTTCATCTGAACTGATTTTGTTTGTTTGGTTTTGTTTTGTTTTGTTTTACTGCTGTAACAAGAAGGCAACACCTACAAAATTTTGTAGAACCAAGCCCCTTTCTTAGTGAGGTTCTTTTTATTGAAGCAGCACCTTCTTTTCAGGAAGCTAGTAAATCAACAGAATGTGTCCCAGAGGAAGGTGAATAGGAATAATCATGTGAAAAGTTTAAGTCACCTGCCTGGATCACAGAGCACAGGAAAGCTGAAGAGAAGGAGAAGCCGCAACAGGGGTTAGTTTTATAACTCCTAGTTTACAATTCTTTCTGCAGAGATATGTATTTTTTATTTGGTCTCCAAATTTCAGCCCAAAACAAGGCTGTACTGTCTTAAAGAAGAAGCTCACCCATGTCAACAAAAAGGTTTCTTGCTGTGAAGTTCTCCCTGGTTGTTGCCTGAGTCCTTGGCCTCTGGCTTGCTCCTGCAGCTGCAGTGCCATCCACAGCTGCAGTGCCATCCGCGGCTGCAGTGCCATCCACAGCTGCAGTGCCATCCACAGCTGCAGTGCCATCCGCAGCTGCAGTGCCATCCGCAGCTGCAGTGCCATCCGCAGCTGCAGTAATCCCACCACTGTGTTCTCTGCTTCTGATTCTGCTTCCAGACTGCCGAGAAGGCTTAGGTAAATGTCATGACCATGCAGCCCAGGCTGCTGCAGAGCCAGGGTTCCATCTTCTCAGTATTGCCCAAGGCCTTATTATTCATTCCTGCTGGATTTTCTATCCCTTTTCCTACCTGCCTCACATTTCTAAGCCACCCCATTCTTCCCATCACCTTGAACTGCACCTCTCACTCTCAGCACACGATCTCATGGTTCCCTGCCTTCCTTCTGTGATCTCATGGCTGCCAGCATTCTCACCTCCCCTGCCTTTACCTCGGCAGCTCTCTGGACCATCGCCCCTTCTTCCTGCTGCTTTCCAAAGCCCACCCCTGCCCCCTTTCTGCCTCTCCATGATCTTGCTCCACCAGAGTCCCCTTTCTAGTGCCTTTTCAATCTCTCCCTCCTTACTGATTCCTCCTTGAGTATAATTCAAGGGCCCATCACCCAAGAAAACCTTCCTCGCACTCAGCGCTGTGAAACTTCTTTAAAGCTGTGTCTAGCACCCCCTCTTGCTGCCTCTCCTTTGCATTCCGTTCTCAACTTCCCCTTCACTTAGACTGTTCTCTCTGAGATAACCACTGCTGTGATTTCAATGAGTCCCCTAAATTTCCTGTGTTGGAAACTTAACCCCCAAATTCACAGATTGGAGGTGGGGCCTTTGTTTTTTTTTTTATTTTTTTTTATTTTTTTTATTTTTTTAAATTTATTTATTTTTTTTATTTTGTCAATATACATTGTAGCTGATTATTGCTCCCCATCACCAAAACCTCCCTCCCTTCTCCCTCCCCCCTCCCCCCCAACAATGTCCTTTCTGTTTGCTTGTCGTATCAACTTCAAATAATTGTGGTTGTTATATCTTCTCCCCCCCCCCCCCGGTTTGTGTGTGTGTGTGTGTGTGTGTGTGTGTGTGTGTGTGTGTGTGTGTGTGTGTGAATTTATATATTAATTTTTAGCTCCCTCCAATAAGTGAGAACATGTGGTATTTCTCTTTCTGTGCCTGACTTGTTTCACTTAATATAATTCTCTCAAGGTCCATCCATGTTGTTGCAAATGGCAGTATTTCATTCGTTTTTATAGCTGAGTAGTATTCCATTGTGTAGATGTACCACATTTTCCGTATCCACTCATCTGATGATGGGCATTTGGGCTGGTTCCAACTCTTGGCTATTGTAAAGAGTGCTGCGATGAACATTGGGGAACAGGTATACCTTCAACTTGATGATTTCCATTCCTCTGGGTATATTCCCAACAGTGGGATGGCTGGGTCGTATGGTAGATCTATTTGCAATTGTTTAAGGAACCTCCATACCATTTTCCATAGAGGCTGCACCATTTTGCAGTTGGAGGTGGGGCCTTTGGGAGGTAATTAGATTTAGATTAGGTCATCAGGGTGGGGACCCAGGGTGGGACTAGTGAAGAGGAAAAGGGACCTGAGACGACACACACTCATGGGATGATACACCAGATGTGGCCCCTCAATCTTGGACTTCTCACCCTCCAGAACTGTAAGAAATAAGTTTCTTTTCTTTATGAATTATCCAATGTGGGTATTCTGTTACAGCAACAGAAAACAAACGAAGACACCATCGTTCTCTTTACTGCCGAGCCAAACTGCCTCAACATTTCTCCTTCTTGGGTCTACTTGAAGCCTCAGAAATGTGTTTCATCCCTTCTTCTCGAACCCTCTTCTTCTTAGCTCATCTCCACTTGGCCTGCTGTTCCCTCTTGTCTGTGGCATTGGCTGCTCTCAAAGTGGGCATTGCTCAGGTTTCTGTCTTCCTCGTATTTCAGGCCATTTCTCCCTTTACTGTCCCCTGGATATTCCTTCGTGGAAGTCACCACCAGGAACTCCAGCTCCATTTTTCCAACTGGAACTGGTGTTTTCTTTTCTCCCTCCCTCAAACCCACTTCTCTCTTGGAGTTTCCTGTCTCGTCATGGCCACAGCCATCTTCTGATGTCACCTGAAGATAGCACACTGCTTGCTGGTATTTCCCTTCTCTTACCACATCTAACTGTTCTCCCCTGACCTCTGAAGGGTCCCCAGCATCCATCCTTCTCTCCAGGAACACTGCCTCTGCCTTGCCAGACCTCCTCCTCTCTGACCTGCACTACTGAAATTGCCTCTGGTCTGCCGGCCTCCAATGTCTTCCCTCCTCAGCCTGCCCTTTCTATGGCTCAGTGGTCTATTATGAAAACACAGGTGGGGTCCCCTCACCACTCCTTCACCCACTCACCCCCATCCTCAAGGCTCCAACACCTGCCTGTGGTTTGCAAAATAAATTTTGGCTTCTGTAGCCTGCTGTTGAACCTCTCAATATGGCTCTAAACTCTTCGATTCTATTTCCCACCCCCATTAACACGCATGTGCGCACGCGCACGCACGTACTTACCTTATCCTCCATTCATATTTGGGACCACTCATTGTTCTCCAGATTCAGCTTTTACTTTCATACCTCCACATTATTCTGGTTCCTTACCCTTGTTGAAATCGTACTCATGTTTTAAGGCTCACCTGTTCCATGAAGCTTTCTCCCATTCCTCCTGACACAGCTCACTTCTTCCTCCCCTGAAGTCATGCAGCATTTTGTTTGTGTCTTCCTTCCAGCACTCACTGCATCCCCGAGAAGGCAGACCGTGGCTTTGTTATGCCTGTACCCTGAAAGAGCCTAGCAGCATGGCTAGCACCTAGTGAGAACTCATTTACTGAATGAATGAATGAGTGAAGTGTCCCATTGTCACATGGGGGCAATAACTATTATAACTTTAGCAGTCGCCTGAGTGGTAGATGACAGCACTCTCCCGATCCTTACATCTTAGTTTCATGAGGATCCAGCCCAGACTCAGCCACAGCCCACGGGAGTGGCCTTCCAGCATCACTCTGCTGCCTTCTCTCTCTTCCTCCCCAGGCACGGGCCTCTCTGTCCCTTTACCTTGGATAAGATTAGGTCTCTACTTCTTCTATAAATCTCCCAGCTGTCATTTAATCAAGGGGACTTTCTGCTTCTTCAAGGGACACGACTGTGAAGGTGTTTATTGGCTCTAACACTTGTCTCCCTGCCCTACTTCTTTGCCCTTTCCCCTTCCAAGACGTCCCCTCCTACTGTTCAGATAGCAGTAAACTCAGGCCTTTTTCTTTCTCCCTCTCATGATGGGCTTTGTCTTGCCCTTCATTAACACCTGAGTCCCTGTGACATCTCAATCCCTATGTCCCTTTCTCAAAGACTTTTGCATCCAAGCCTCCGTAATCACGGAAGGAAAGGCTTTGTCCCCTGTGAGAAGGAATTCAGGACTTAGGAAATGCGCAGGCGGGGTTCTGAGGAGCTGAGATCCTTTCTCATGCTTCTGAAATCCCATAAGTAGCCGTCTCCTCTATCTTCCACTGCAGTAACTCAGGGAGGCCAGGACCACACAGAAGCCCTTCCCCTAAACACTGTCCTAGGACTCAGCAAGACAGAGCTATGCTGAGGCAGGACAGCTTGTGATTCTGGCCTGGCCTCTTGGGTGAGTCAGCGCTCCTGCGGGCAGCCCTCTGGCTCCTCTCCCCAGCCTGGAGAGAAAATGCTGAGTCGCACACCTTGTGACCAGCCATGGAACTGGAGGCTCCCTGGTTGCTCTCCAACTCCCGCACCCCAGACAGCAAATGGGCCTCCTCTTGGCCTTTGAGGAGGGGGCCTATCAGTCTCCAGAGCAGCTGCCACTCTGGGAAGCCATCCCTCTAGTGGTTACATGAAACACAGGCCTTCGGGGAAGGGACAGAATCAAAGGTCTTATGTCCACTGCCTGTACCTGTGCAGGCCCCAGCGAGAGTGGCAGGGCCCCCTTCCTGGGCTGCGGGAGGAAATGGAGCCAGCGAAGACCACAACCCGCCAATCCAGGTTTCCATTCATGAACCTTCTACAAGCGCAAGGCTGGAAGGCCGCCCCCTTCGCTGTGGCTTGAAGTGGTTTGCACAGACCGAGTCCAGATATGTAATAGTCGTTCTCTATTTTCTATGAGAAGATTTATTCAAAAATAAATTTAGCTAAGGGGGAAAAGTTAAAGAAAAAAAAGGCAAACGGAGGGACAGATTTTCTTGTTGACTAGCTGCCAGGGATTGAAACATGGAGGCAGCCAGTCCCTTCAGAGGAGAGACAGCTGCAACATTTCACGGTGGAAAGTCAGCGAATTTCCACAGGCCCGCCTGCCAGGGACCACAAAATGGTTTCAAACAACGGCTCGCTTCATGATATTTGCGTGCGTGTGTGTGTGTGCGTGTGTTTGTGCATGTGTGTGTGTGTGTGTGCGTGTGTGTGTGTGTTTAAAAAAAGGTAAGGATGGGGGGAGGACAAAGGGGGATCTAAAAAGTGTCCTCGTGTGGCTGGCGGAGTGGGCAGGGGCGCAGTGAGCAGATTAATGAAAACGTTTTGCTGGCACGAGGGGTTTGATTGCCCCACTGCAAAATTGCTTGCAGATTCGAAAACAGCATGTTTCATTTCAAACTCATTCTCTTGCCATACATTAGCACTTGTCAATGTAACCATTAAGCACAGGCAGTGCAGAAATTTAATTACAAAACCATTTATTTTATTGAAAGAAAAATAAACCCAAGCTACCTCAAATGCATTAGGTAGGTTCAAAACATGTTCAGCTGATAACACCCAAGGGTAGGGAGACTGCTGCAGGAATAAATGCGTCTTTCATGTGCGGTGGGGACTCGATATTAGAAACAGCTGCCCATAGGTTGCTCTTTATTTGAGTTCAATTATGAATTAAAACACAACTGATTTAATGAAGGGACTTTTTATTCCTGAAGTTACTGGGCTGTGGTATTCATTCTTCCCTTCCCATTTTTGCCTCCCCTTTTAAGCATTTGAGTAAAAAATGCTAATTAAGCGAACAGAACTTTTTTATTGAATGGGTCTCCCTCCCCTGCCCCCATCCCCCACCCCCATCTCAGGCTTGTCTTTTGTTCTCTTAATGGTGGAAGAATGCACCGGCTGTGGTATTAAAGGAAGTCACAAAAATGTGCTAAACACATCAAAAAGTCTCGAATCTGTATCTTATTTGTGCCGTCTTCCCGTCTCCCCTGTGGACGTCTTCTACACAGTTGGAAAGCCAGCAGTGCTAGGCTCTCTGCTGAAATACTAGATTTGGGTCAAGCGGAGGACTGATGTCATGCTGAAGACCGCTCCTCCTTAGCACTAATGGGCTGCCAATAACGAGTCTGTTTTACTGTTCTGCTGGAAGGGAAAAAAGAGAGTTATAACCGTAGTGGTTTGGACTGATTTGTCAATTTAAAGTGCATTTTTTTTCTGTCTGAGATATCTACCCACAATTTCTTACAGACATCTCCTCATGCAGTGCACTCAGAGGAAGAATCTGGGAAGGGAAGCATCACTCGGGTCACTCTTCCTGCAAGAGGTGGGGAGCAGGAAGTAGATAGACATGAGGGGACTCTTTTACTGAAAGTTCATTTTTAGCTCTAGTAACTAAACTTATGCACAGTAGCAGATGCATGTGATATTGACACAGCAATGATTTTGCCTGTCATGACTTCCCAGGGGGAGACTAAGGAGAGCTTCCTGGCCTGTCTCAGAAAGGCCACAGACTTCTGTTGCCCCTTGAAGCACCACTGCAGATGCTCTCTGGGAGGCAACCACATCATTGTGGGAACTGCTCTGAGACCCACCAGGAGCAAAGCTTGAGCAGCCACACTATCCAGGCACCTTGGAAATGTGCCACTCCATGTCCTGGACTGGCACGGCTGTCTCTAACCCAGCTGCCATGCTCCGTTCTTGCTACTTGCTCTTCATGATAAAGACCCAGGGAGCCCGAGGCAGGAAAAACACATTCAGAAATAGAGAAATGCGCTGCTCCAGGCAGCAAGCATTTTACTGATAGATTTTAGATAAGCACTTGCTTGGAGAAGAGGGCAGAAGGAAACAGGATGGGGAAGTTGGTCGTATTTTAATATTCTAAGAGATGTGGCATCTAAATGAAGCCCTGAAAACCAAGGAAGCCTCAGAGTAGAGTGGGCTTCCATCCTGTTATGACAAGTGCACCCAGCAGAGAAAATAGCAAAATACTATGAACATTTCCTGAGGGCATCAAGAAGATGACACCCGGTCTGACCCAGCCAGAGGTGCTCTTCTTCCACACTATGCATAAAAAAGATACAAAGGAGGAGAAGGGGGATGTGGGAAGAGAGGGCTGGATTGTTTAATGCACTGTTACTGAAAGAATTTCCACTTGGGGTATGTGCTGTAGACTTTCTGGGCATCACATCTCACTCAATAAAAGTGCACGCCAATACCACGTGCTTCTGCTTATGTGTCTACCCAGTGCTTGGGATGGGGGAAGGCGCTCTCCAGGGCTTCCAACTCTTGTTAAGTGTGATGTTTCCCGGCCTGGGTTTTAGGCAGGAGAGTTCCAAAAATGTATCCTAGTTTTAGAAACAGCAATGGTTTTTAAAATAAAGCAACTCAGTGGATTATTCAAAAATGACTTATTTTCTCTTATTCTTGTTTTCAGGAGTAAGATGTAAACTCCCAGGAAATAGAATAGGTTTCCTCTCCTAGGAGTTGGGTTGGCAAAGCAGATGCAGCAGGCAAGCTCTTCAAAATCATCTTGTGGCTTGGAACCAAGAAGCAGGGAAGGTGGAATGTGCTTGCATTCACAGTGGACTTCTAGAAGGTGTAGAAGTCCCAACCCTGAAATGTGCATAGTAGAGTGTGCCCAGGGAACAGGAGAGCTGGATTTCTTACCCAAAGCATCATTTTTACAGGCAAAGCTACTTCTCCCTAAGGAGCTGCAGAACCCAGCAAGATCATGACCTCCTTTCAGGTAGGATAAGGGTGACTGGGGCCACCCCTTCCAATTGGTCTTTCTCTCCCCTCCTCTGATCTTTCACCCCAGCTCATCTTTCCTCTCTGTGGTACACAGAGTTGATAACACAACCTTTAGTATTTAGTTATAGCTAGTTATCCACATATACTTATTGAGTACCTACTATATGCAGGGCACTATACTAGGTGTTGCAGATTTAATGAACAAGACAGACAAGGTCCTTGCCATAGTGGTTTATATCCCAGTGGGGGAGGCAGACATGAATCCAGTAAACAAATAAATTAAAACACTACAAACTGTTAGCACTTTGGATGGAATAAATTGGGCATTGTGACAGGCTTTGATAGGGGAGATACTTCAGGTAAGAAAGGTCCATCCGAGGAGGTGAAAGTTACACTAGATCTAAAGGCAAAGAAGGAGCCAGCCTCAAGAAGAGCTGGGAGGAAAGTGGCAACAGTAGCAGAGGCGACAGGCAGCACAAAGCCCTGATGCCCATGAGAGCTCGGCCTGCTAGGACCCGCCAGAAGGCCATTACGACTTAGTGATGAGTGAGGGGAGTGAGTTTGGGCGTGGGGCCACCGGAAGTGGTATGGACTCAAAATATTCTCAGTGCAGTAGGAAGCCCCTGGATGAGTTTAAACACCAGATGAACATATTCTAATTTGTGCCTTAAAAAGATGATTGGCTGCAAATGTGGAAGATGAGCTAGAAGTGAGCAAATGTCATAATGAGGAGACCTATTGGGAGGGTGGTGCAGTCTAGGTGAGAAAACTTGGTGGCCAGAATTAGAATGATGGCCGTGGACGTTATGTCTCTTGCTGTTTCATGTAGGTGGATTTTGTTTTCCAGCCAGTGTGAGAGCTCCGTGATGGCAGAGAGCTTGCTTTATTCTTCACAGGATAAAGGAGGAGCCCTACTCCTCCCCACCAGTACGTTTATCGGATGCAACAAGAACATACTACTGCTCAACTTCATCTTCAGGGCAGCCTGACACAGACTAGTCTTCAGCCTTCCTAGGTTACCACTGCCCTCCTTGGGGACACTACACTCCATTTCATCTTTCCCCCTCCTCCCAAACCATGGCAGCCATTTCCCAGAACCCTTCTACCTAGAAGGTTCTTCTTGCTTTTTGGCAGAGACTGGTTCTTCCTGCTAACTTAATTGCCTAATTAAATACCAACAATTTGAAGGCTTTTCTGACTCCCTAGGGTGGTTGCAGCCATGTGCACCTCTGTGCTCCTGTGGCACCTTGTTCACATCTGGATTTTAGCACCTGGTCGCACTGTGTTATAAACTCTCTACTCCAGTATCTATCTCATAACCAGATCTCTAGCTCCTAGTCACACTATGAACTCATCGCAAAATCTCAGCCTTTCTTTTAAAGAGTAGTAAGTTTGAGGATATGTTTTGAATCATACCATGTTTGAAATCATGATATTACATGCTTAATATTAATAAATCTTATCATTATGAACTTCTATTGTACTTTAAAAACTGAGCTATAGTCTCTAAATTAAGTAGAAAACAGGCCTGGTAAATATAAATCCAATCTCCTAATGAATGACTGAATAAGTGAACTGGAAGATTGATCAATAGAAATTATCCAATCCAAAGACAAGAGGTAAAAAAGATTGAAAAAATGAAGAAGCCTCAGGATCTTGCAGTACAGTATCCACATGTTAAATATGCAGTTAATTAGAGTCCCAGATGGAGAGGACAAAGATAATGAGGCAGAAAATATATTTGAGAAAATACTGGCTAAAAAATTCTCAAATTTGTTGAAAAACATAAATTATAGATCCAAAAGCACAATGAATCCCAAATGGAGAAATTATGAATAAAAACTCATCTAGGAACATCATAATTAAACTGCTGAAAACCAAAGTTAAAGAGAAAGTCTTGTAAATAGACACAGAAAAATGACCCATTATGTACAGGGGGACAATAATCCAAATGATTAGGGACTAAAAGTGATAGTGGGCAAGTGGTAAATGGACTTATACTGTTTCGAGATTTCTATGTTTTATGTAAAGAAATAGAATATTAACTAAGTATATTGTGAAAATCTGAGCATATATTTTGTACTCACCAGATCAACCATTTAAAAAGTAGTCCAAAGTGGTATAGCTAAAAGTCTAATAAGTAAGTTAAAACAAAATTATAACATATATTTGAATAAAAAGAAGACAGGAAAGGTGGAATAGAGGAACTAAAAAACAGATGGGACAACAGAAAAGAAATACAATCATAATACAATCATATCATTAACTACATTAAATGCTAATAAACAAAATACTCCAATTAAAGGGCGGAGATTACTAGAATAGATTTTTTTTAAATAAAGCAAGACCCAACTATATGCTAACTAGAAGAGATTAACTTTAAATATAAGGGGTCAACTAATAATCATAAATGCATATGTGTCTAAGGACAGAGCATCAAGATACATGAAGCAAAAAATGACAAAATAAAAGAAATAAAAATTTTTACAATTATAGTAATTATTTAAACACCCCCCTCTCTTCAATTAATAGAACACAAGACAAAAAATTCAGTAAAGTCATAGAGGATCTGAGCAACTTTATCAGCACCTTAACCTAATTGGTATTTATAGAACACTATACCCAACAACTGAAAGATACATATTTTTTCCAACAGTACACACCAACCAAGAAAGACCACATCCTGAGCTATAAAATAAGTCCTAATAACATCAAAGGATTGAAATAATAGTACATATCCTGCGACCACAATGTAATTAGATTAGGAATCAATAAAAATAAGATATTTAGGAAAAATCCAAGTATTAGAAAATGAAATATACACTTCCAAACAGCCCATGGCTGAAAGAAGAAATTACAGAGAAATTATAAAATCCTTAAAACTGGATGATAGTGAACATACAACAAAACTTTTGGGATGCAGCTAAACCAGTGCTTAGTGGGAATTTTATGGCTTTGAATTCTTATTTTAGAAAAGAAGAAAGATGTAAAGTCAGTGACTTAATATTCCACCTTAAATCCAAAGTAAACCAAAGTAAGTAGAATAAAGAAAATAATAAAGATAAACCAGAAATCAATGTAGTAAGAAACAGACAAGGAATAACGAAAATGAGCAAAGCCTAAAGTTGGTTCTTTGTAAGAACCCCAAAACTGATAAATTTTGTTAGACTTCTCAAGCAAACAGAAGATACAAATTACCAATGTCGAGAATGAAAGAGTAGTTACCACAGTTTTTACAGACATTAAAAAGATAAAAAGAGAACATAAGTACATTATAAATAAATTTATAACAATAATTTCTATAAAATCAATGAAACAAATTCATTAAAAAAATATAAATCACCAATATTTACAAAAGATGAAATAGAAAACCTGAATTCTAGGCTCAGGTAATTTCACTCATAAATTGTATCAAACATCCAAAGAAGAAATAACATCAAATTTACACAAATTCCTTCAAAAAATAGAGGAGGACAAGATACACCTCCCAATGTGGTTTATGGTACCAGAAAAAACTCCATATGACAGAGATGTTATAAAAAAGGAAAATTACAGGTCAACATCCCTCATGAACTTGGACACAAATGTACTTAACAAAATAGCAGCCAATTAAATCCAACCATGTCTAGAAAAGAGTAACACATCATGACCAAGGAGGATCTATCCCAGGAATTCAAGGTTAGTTAAATATTGGAAAATCAATCAATATAATTCACCACATTAGCAAAATAAAGGGAAAAAAATCATACAATCATTTCAATAAATGCGGGAAAAGGCATTTGACAAAATTTAGCATGCATTCATGATAAAGACACTCAGCAATCTAGCAAAGAAAAGAACTTCCTCAATCTGATAAAGGACATCTTTAATGATGAAATATTAAACCTTTTTCTTGCCAGTTTGGAAACAAAGCATGTATGCCCACTCTCACAACTTTTATTCAACACTGCACTGCTGGTATAGACATTACACTAAGGCAAGAAAAATAAAAGTTTGAAAGATCAGAAAGAAGGAAGTAAAAGTGTCTCTTTTGGAAGATGACATGATTTCTTATGTAGAGAGAAGGAGAAGAAGGGAGGAAAAACAAAGGAAAAAAAAGATAAAAAAGATAAAAAGAACCTCCTTCTACCCTACTTACCTTGTGGCATATTAATACTAAAAATAGATCAGAGAGCTTAGACTATACAATGTCTAAAAGGAAACACAGGAGAAAAGTTTTGTGACCTTGGATGAGATTTCTTAGATATAACACCAAAAACACAATCCATAAAAAATTTTTTTTAAAAAAAATGTAAATTGGGCTTCATCCAAATTAAGCAGGCAGCAAAGTATTACTTTATTAATAGCTTGAAAATTGAGGCTTACCCAAGGTCACATAGCCAGCAAATATCAGAGTTAGAAATGCACTTTGGGCAGCCTGACTCCAGAACTTAGAGTTTTATGCACAGTATTCTAGAGCAACTCTATTTGCAAGACACAGTGCAGGGAGCACAGACTTCAACAGCACAGCGTGCATCTGGGCCAATTGGCCAAGGACCACCTCCTTCCCCACCCTGTCTGTACCTGGGGAAGGCCTGAGTGCCTGAGCTCTAGCAACACTGAATGAGCTTTCCACAAACCTGGTGATGCTTCATCGCCAAAGGAAGATGTTATGATGGAAATTAGGACTGGGCTGTCTTCCCTGAAGCTCTGCTAGCTCAATCTTGATGACTTGTTATTGCTGAAAACAAGGGCTGTCCATGTGCCACAGTGAATGCAGTTAGGCAGGAACCCGCCCCTCAGTCAAGGCTGGTACAGGGAGGGCTGAGCAGGGTTGGGGGCTGAAATCCCATAGTGTGGGTCCTTACTTTCTGTACCTGCCTGTGCTTCTTTCTTTCTTTCCTGCATTGCCTAACATAGCAGGTTTCAATAAAAACTCATTGCTTGAGAGATGGCTTGTGGATGCCATTATTCACCTTAGGGATCTATCTGTAGTTCCAAACTCCAGACCTTAGACCATTAGATTATTTTATCTGTGTTCTGCAGAGCAGCACATACAAGTGTTTTTAAAATCCAGACTCTGCTTCAGTAGTGCTGGGGTGGAGGTCGAGATTCCATATTTTTAACAAACTTTCAGGTAGTGCTGATGCGGTCCACAGAGCACACTGTGACTGGTAAGACTAGAGAACATAACTTCCCAGAAGCATTTACTCTCCTGCCTTTCAACCCAGAGAGTTCAACAAACACAATGCCTTTTGATCATTGTCCTCCTGGGAAATAAAATTCATTTCAATTCCCTTCATGCCTTCATTTATTTTTGAAAGATTGATTAAGAATGTACTGTGTGTGTAGTAAAGCTACCAGGCCAGTTGGGGAACTGTGAGTGTCAGGACACATGGTTGTGCAACTCATGGTATGGCCTGAATATTTGTGTCCCCCTGAAGTTCATATATTGAAATCCTGGCCCCCACGGTGAAGGTATTAGGAGATGGGGTATATGGGAGGTAGTTGAATCACAGGGGCAGAGACCTCGTGAAAGGGGTGAGTGCCTTTATAGAAGAGGCCTGGGAAAGACCCCTCATCCTTTTCACCAAGTGAGGACACAGCAAGAAGGCATCCTCTATGAACAGGAAGCTGGTCCTCCCCAGACACCAAATATGCTGGCTCTCTGCCCTTAGACTTCCCGGCCTCCAGAAGTGTGAGAAATTGCTCTGGTTTATAAGATACCCAGTTTATGATATTTTTTTACAGCAGCCCAAATAGACTATTTCAGTGCTCTTCAAACACTTGTGGGCACGTGTATTTAAAGGCCGTGCCAAGCTTTGCCTGGTGATGGGAGGAGTAACCCATCTCCTTTCTGTCTTCCTGACCAGTTTGGCTCTGGGCCAATTTTTCAACCCCTTAGAAAAAAATGTGTGGCAACTGTCTATTGAATGTCCTCAAGTGTCCCTCCTAGTCACGCTCTGCATCCCATTGGACAGACTTAAGTTTACTGCTTGCCCTTCGCACTCTGAGAAGAACCCAGTAAATATAAGTTTTCCATCTTGATAGTTATAATAGACCAGAATCCCGGGGAAAGGCCTTGGCCAGCCCATCTTTTAACAGTGCAGTTATATCTCATTGACTCGCACTGTATCCTAAGCCCAGTGCTGAGAAAACATACTCTTTGCCTCCAGCAGGCTTCCCATCTTCATGAGGAAAGAAGGCTTGCAGATAAGCAGTGAGAATATGTAGCTGGATCCTGGATCGTGCTGTACGTGTCGGACTGCTGCGTGAACAGGCACAGGTCACTGCAGCCTGGAGGAGCTTGTGGAAGCCTTCGTGGAAAGACTGGGCTGGGACTGAGGGACAGGAACATAATGTGAAACCAGAAAGCATGAACCAAAGCCGGGGAAAAACTGCAGTCTGGACAGATGCACACATGACCAAGCCTGCAGGTGGTTGGGAGCCAGTTCCTCCAGGATTTTAGAGCCTCTCCAGCCATGTGCTCTGCTAGCCCGCGCCTGGCCAAAAGTTCCACAGAAATTTCCATCCTGAATTCAGCCAGGTTGGGATATTTCATTCTATCAAAGAAGGGAGCCAGAATCTTTGACCTGAATGCATAAAAGGAAGGTAGAAAAGAATGTTTGAAATTCTTCAGAAAAAGAAAGCAACCACCAATTAATCTAGAAATTCTACTTGACAGAGGTGGAAACACTGTGAGGCACCTTCCCCAAACTGCGATTATGACCTCGTTGTTCCTGGGAAAAAGAGAGCTGAGGCCTTAGCCTTGCTGCTTTGGGACTTTAAGAATCTGGGTTTCCTTCCAGTCTCTGATACTGCAGCCAAGACTTGGTCTTTCTTTTCTGCAGCGCAACACACCACAGCAGCACTGATCCCAGTGCATTCCTGCCACTCTGAGGCTTCTCAGCAAAGCGGTTGCGAGATCGGATTTGTTCGTGATGTATTTGTGGAATAAAATGCTTTAGCAGTTTGGCAGAGGATGGAGGGAAAGAAGAAACCAAGATGGCTGAGCACTTACACCTGATGAGAAGCTCTTTGAAAGGGCAGAGGAAAACAGTTGGGCAGCAGGCAGGGGGAGACCTAGGGCCCCTTAGGGTCAGCCTCAAACTCTGGGCAGCTGCCCAGAACCTCTAGCTGGTAAGGCCCCTTTGGAAGGGCAGCTGGGCAATGAGGAAGGCCCTGAGTGTTTCCAGCAACCACAGCCAGAGCCACACATTGGCAAGCTGCCACTGGGTAGCTAGGGATCCCAGCTCCCCACTGCTTGGGGCTTCTGCTCAAGAGGGCTTCGAGCACCTTGGCTGCCTGGGCATTTCAGGGAAAGAGAGACAGTGGCAGAAACAACATTGCAGCAACCTCCTATAGAGAGCCGTGGTTTATGGGACATATTACAAACCCATAGTGACCAGGCATTCAACACCTTTAAAATATGGTCCAATCCATCTGCCCAACCTCGTTGCTCCCTTGCAAACACCATGTGCTCCGGCAAGGCCAGTGTTCTTTGTTCCTCCGTCCAGCACACTCCTTCTCTTCTCTCCCCTTGTCTAATCCTATCTTCAAGATCCATGAAGCTTTCTGACTGTACAGGTCCATATAAGCTCCTCTTTCTCCAAAGCCAGATTACCCAAACTGCAGATCATAGTAGATTTAGCACTAGCAAAGCATGAGCAACTAAATGCATTGCTTGGAAAAAATTTATCAGAAATTTTCTTTTAAAAGTACTGAAATAATCATAATGGGAAAATATAAACTTTTTTTGTACTTCTTTACACTAATTTTATTGTTTATAGCATTGCTTATTTGTTAATTACTGGGGTGGGGTGCCCACAATTTTGTATGGGTTTAAGTCCCCTAGAATTGAACAAGCCTGTCCCTCTCTGACCATTTCACCTAGTGACAGCCTGTCCTGCATATCAGGGCTTTTAATCATACATGTGTTATGTATGGTTACGTAAGTGTTTCCTGTCTCGATTCCCAGTTAGTTCAGAGTCTTCTCAGGGCAGGCACTAAGCCTTCTGCATGGTTAAAGGATGTGATGCAGGGAAAGCTGTGAGGATAGTGCCTGGTATAGTAAAAGCTTAATGCATATTAGATATTGCTGTTGTTATTCACATTTTACTTCTTTGCATCACCCCAGAGAAGAGATTTTTATTTTCTTCAGAGATTGTGCAGGGACAACTGATAGTAGCTTATCAAATACTTGTTCAATTTTGTTGCAATGATATAGTATCTCCTAAATTAAAGGGTGGACGAGAGAGCCAGCATAGCATAATGATTAAAAGCAGAGTATCTGGGGACATGATGTTTGGCTCCATATGCTGGCATCACCATTTGAAGCAGAATTCCTAATCTTGGGGGTCTCTGTTTCCTTGTCTGTAAGGCCTACTTCTTAGGTTTGTTATGAGATTTAAATAGGTTGATATTTCTATGGGTGCTTCAAACTGTGCCTAGCATATAGTAAGCCTTATGTACATGCCTTTAAATAAAAACATTAGAAATTTACCTTAAAGGGAAAGTTCTCTGTCAAGAAGCCTGGTGCTGTTTTATTGATTTGAGAGGCTAAATTCCCCTTTTTGGTAATGTCGTTTGCATATAAGCATTTAGTCTGCTAATTTCATTGACTCTCAACTTTTCATCACAACAGATGCAGCAGGATCGCTGGCAGGACTTGACTAATGACTGGCCTCCAAGTATACTGGTACGTCATTATAGATATTTGTTACCCACACGCCCCTCTCCCTTAGGGTTGTGGGTGCTGTGCTCGGCCACCCTGACCCCTCTCAGGCCTGCTGGGAGTGCTGCCAGCTGCCAGCCCTCTCCAGAAATCTGCCCTCAGGGCCAGCCTCATCTGATGACTGGTTGATGTGGAGAATAGAGACCTGTTCCCCTCACCCAAACTTGGGATGGCTCTGAAGGTCATCCGGATCCCACAGTTCCCCATGGGGTCAGCGGAGGTCTTTGATGAGACTGTTGCAGTCACCTTCTCCCTCTGCCTGATCCTGCTTTTTTCTCCCTTCCCTTCCAGGAAGGCTCCCTAATAAATATCCTGCACGCTAACCTCCATCTCAAAGTCTACTTCCAGGAAACCCAGCCTGTGACACCAATTAGGAAAAATCCATTTGTTTTTATTAATTCTGATCTGACCTCTAATTTGCAATTCCCTGGGTGTATTTGTAACTAAGGGGGTCATGTGGCCTGGTTTGCCGGGGACAATTCGTTAGTGACTTTAATTACTAAAAGGCTTAATTATTAATAGCAATGCCTTTCACTTTCAAAATATTCCCAGCTTGAACAATATATTATATAGTTTCTGTAACTGTAAACAACCCTAACATCCCCAGGCCTCACTGCCAGTGTGGAAAAATAAGGTCACGTTGACTGAGCCTAACTTCCCCAGCATGGAGCTCCATGTAAGGATAACTGTGGAACCTCAGCCCCCTTGCAGGGCTCTCTCTCCACTGACCCCCTGCTTCCTGCCCAGAACACCTGAGTGACCACATGCAGCCCACACACTCTCCATAGATCAAACCATGGCTCAGCCGCTGCTCTCGACCGTCTTCTGAGGCTGCTGCTCATGCCCCGGTGTCATTGGCCTCCCTTCCCCTTCCCCTTGCTCCACTGATGCTGCTGATCTTGGGCATCAGACAGCCTCTGTGTGCTTCACTGTTGCCACAAGGCCCATGTGGCCCCAGAAGTCCCAATGGATGCTGAGCCCAGGCCAGGGTTTGAGTGCCTATTTTGGTTGTAGCTTGAAGCCGTGAAGAGAGTAAACAAACACATTCCTCTGTCTAGCGTACATCCTTTTAGCTGAATCCCACAACAGAATGGTGGACCCTATATGCATGCAGTCAGCCTCATTTTACCCACAATGCTTTTTCCCCACTCAGGGTCACACACAGGCCATTAAGGTGGCTGGGTCAGGTTGGGGTTGAACAACAGCCTCCAAACTGTACCTGGAATCCCTATTTCTACCTAATCCTAATGTTTCAAGTTCTTTTTCTGGAAGTTTCCTCACACTCCACATAAGTGTGTTGGACAAACAGATGTGGGGAAACTGTAATCTAACTCCACATAAACCAGGTATGTACATGGGCGGTCCTTGCTTAGCACGGTAGTGCAGGACCATAAAAATGACTGTGTAAGTTGAAACCATGCAAAGCAATCTTAATCATCAATGGTAAAAATTACAATTGTTCTGTGACCTCTAAAAATTTATGTCAAAATGTTAAAAATTCTCTTACTGTCAGTTGTAAATGCATAGGGAAATGAAAAATTAGTACAAGTAGTATTTATTTATTACCCTGTAATTTAAAACATTAGAAACATTGAGAATTAAGGCGTTTTATTTCTTTGTAAAAAACTTATCAAAAGTAGTGTGAATAGGACTTGCCTTCTTCCTCTCACTGTGTAGCTTTTGATGCAGAGCAAGCATCTCTTCTATGCTTTGGCAGATTGTCTTACTTCTTTCTAAGTTTAGATCAGCTTCCAACATTTTATCTTTTGCTCTTGCAATGTTATAAAATATCTATGAGAATTCCTGGGCTGGCTGGTTAGCTCAGTTGGTTAGAGTGTGGTGCTGATAACACCAAGGTTCAGGGTTTGATCCCTGTACAGCCAGCCACAAAAAAAAATTTTTTTTTTAAGGTGAAGTTTTTTGCTGGTGTCAATTCTTTTGGACGTCTTCATTTTCTTGGAATCTGGGTACAGATTTCATGGCAGCACCTTACCTGTGCTAGCAGCTTCACTAATAGTTTGATATCAGGCATCTCGTGCTGAATTCTGAAATGATGAAACCATCCTTTACTGGAAGTAAAAGGTTCCTCTTCAGTCTCCTTATAATCATCATATCTTTCAATGTGGCATCTAACTTCAGTGGTTTGGCCTGAATGCTAACCAAACTAACTGGGATTTTAAAATATTAGTCTTGGACCCAAAGTAGAAGAAAACACTGCATTTCAACCATACGCAGCTTTCCATTCCTAGTTCAACTTAAACTAAAAGATGATGAAGTGACTTTACTTTGTTTTTTTTAATACTCTTTGGACTTTCGCATTATGATCGGTACCATAGCTTCATGCAGGTCACGTTTTATCCTATCTTTGCTTTGATATTGTCATTTTCAAATTTTTTCATCACATGCAATTTCACTCCCAGCATGATCAGTTCTTGTTTCTTTGTTGCACTTTTATTTTTGTTAGCTTACTGTCTATGGGTTATCCATTTTTGTAAAATGTCACATGGGTTTATCACAGGGAGATAAGGAGGCAGGCAACCCAATACCATGCTTTGCTGTCTGTGCATGAACTGAGTAACAGAGGTGCCATGGCCTGTCACTGACAAACTTTGAAAGAAGTGATGTGATTGGTCACATCATGATGTGCATCTGTTGCTTATGTAGTGATTTGTGGGATGACAAGCAGGCAGTAAAGTGTGTTCTTTATGCAATCACGCTTAATATACTGTGGTGACTGAAATTTGAATCAATTGTTGGGGACTGGTATTATTTAACTAAAACTGAAACTCGTGCATCTCAGTACCATGCAAAGCAAGAACTGCTTAATTAATATTGTTTACCAAATATTTCTGAGCACATTATTAGCACTGCGCTTCATCCTCCTTGCAGCTGGGTGGTTCCACGTGACCAGCTTGGCCAATGGATTGTAAGCAGAAGTTACGTGATTTAGTTCCATGCCAAAGCATTTGATGGCCAGTCAGTACTGGCACAGCCCCTGATGACATCTGAGGAGGTGGCTGCTCTGTTAGCCTGGATCCCTGAGTACCTAAGATGAGCAGAGGCCCCCTGCTGAGATATGATGGACATGTGGCATATGGGCTGTTTGTTTTTAAGCCACTGAGGCATTTGGGCTGTTTGTTTCTGCATCATAACAGCCCATTCTGATCGATGCAATATGTAATTAGGAAAGAATCTAGGAAAAGGGGGATAGGGAGCTGGGCAGAATTCAGAACTCATAAATTGGCAACTGATATTCAAAAGAGCTCCAAATTGGTGGGAAGAGGGGTAAAGAAAGAATTGGGGGCATGTGCTTAAAATAAACAAAAATTGTTATATGGTTAAAAAAAAGTACAAACACAGAAAATAAGTGTATTAAAAAGTGAAGTCTTGTGTAACCTCCACCCAGTCAAGACTCAGCCAGTGCCCCAGAAGCTCCTGTCTGTGTCCCTCCACAGCCTCACCTCTCTGCTCTCAATGGGTTACCAGTTACCTGCCCTTTATGATAATATCCTCCTTCCTTTTTTTATACCATCATCAGTCCACATGTGCAATCCTCAACATTGTGGTTTAGTTTTACTTTTGAAATATTTTTATGTCTCTTAATGTACAGACCCCTCCCCCCATCCTATCCCTTTCTGCTTGTGAACTTATTTGTTGACAGAACTGGTCATTTGTAGAGTTTTCCACAGTGTAAATTTTGCTACTTGCCTCCCTGCAGTGGTGGTGATGTGCTCCTCTGACCTCTGTATTTCCTATAAATTGCTAGTTGAATCTATAGGCTTGATGCAATTTGGGTTTGATTATTTTTGGCAAGACAGCTTCACAGATGGTGGTACACCACAGATGGTTCACCAGAAGGTACATAATCATCTAGAAAATAATTGTTTTCTGGCTGTATTATGAAAAGCCATAGATATCCAATTCCAAGATTCAGCCTATATCTGTTCATTTATTTGGGGTTTCAGAATGGTGAAATACCAATTCAGAATGTCCCCTGTTCTACTATTTGGTTATCAGCAGTACAGTTCAAACAGGAAAATCAGGGTAAGTATTTGATTTTTTTTTTTCAGAGTTCAAAGCTCTGTCACATCCAGGTAATTTGCTACGATTTGAAATTGGCAAACTTGTCGTAAAGGTCAACATGGCCTTTCTATGCCCAGCTTTCACTTGCTATGTCCTTGGACCCCCTGCGAGGTCACCCCAGGCTCTGTGCATCCTCAGGTTTTCTCCCCAGCCCCCCACCCCATCGGAGCCCACCTTCAAGGAGGAAAGGTCCTCATTTTCTCCCACCTTAGAAGGTAAATTGTGGCACCATCCATCCTAGGGGACGTGGGTTTTAAGGCACCTCTCACAAATATTCTCTCACTTAATCGTTGTGGGGTAGAAAGTAGGTAGCCTCAAGCCCATACCCACCCTGCAGTTATGCTTGGTTTTGGCCAGCATGGCATGTTTTTGCTTGTTGGTTTGTTTTGGCTTTAAGCTGAATGAGACTGCATTTAGATAGGGGGCATATTCTCTCCGGGTAGATCAGAGGCTGTTATCCTCTCTTGTATCATGTCGGCCCTGTGGTCTGAGTCCCCTTTGCGCTTGCCATCTCTGTCCTCCAGCAACTGTGTAGGAATCTGTTAGCCCATTTTACAGGTGGATGAACAAGGACTGGAGAATTGAAGTGAGGGGCCTAAGTAAGGCACAGGTGGAAATGGGACAGACATTGCATGCTCTGGGAGAGAGACTATGAGGCCCAAGCAGAGCCCATGACGGGAGAAACCAGCCAGGGGGCTCTCCCCAGCTAGCCCTGTGCAAACCCAAACCCGCATTCTTTTTCTCCCCCTTTTACAGAAACAGCTCAAGGAAGCATGATAAAATGAGGCCTAAGACAATATTTGGGGGGAAAGTTTATTTTTTTATGGTCTGTTTGCATTACACCGTCAGGCAGAGGGAGGCGGAAAAAGACTTGTCCCTAATGGCAGGGCTGGAGAAGCACAAATCCAATGTCAATAGTTGGAAATACAAGTGTTTGGTTTCAATAAACTTCTTTTTAGAAAACATTTCTTCTTTCCTTTTCCTGAGGCAATCCAAGGGAAGGGGGTACAGAGCTGGAAAGACACGGGGCGCAGGTGCCGGGGCCAGCACGGGGGCTTGTCTGAGGAATGTCCTCCCCCCCAAGTGTCTTCAGCCAGCTCAGGATGGTGGCAGGCCTGACCTTGAGCCATTGGCTGGAGTCATCCCTGGGCCCAGCGACATTGCTAATCAAGGGCAGGCAAGCTGGAGTTGCAGCATTTGTCCAACAACAGACTTTATTTTTAAAAAACTTACTGGAAATGAACACATAGTCAAATCAGGGCCATTCTTGGAAAAATGACTTGACTTCTCTGTTTTCCCATGTCCCTGTTCGGCAGCAGCTGTCCCGTTTTCCTCTCCCACCACCATGCTGGCCTTTGGCTCCCCAAGGCAGAGGCCATGTGTGTAGAGGCAGAGGAGGGTAGGTTAAGAATGCAAGCTGTGGTTGGACAGCCTGGGATTCCAAGATAATGTCTCAGCTCTGGCACTCACTAACTGGATCACTTTGAGCAAATTCTTTGTGCCTGAGTTTCCTCACCCATAAAATGGAGAAATGATAATACCTCATGGGCTGTTGAAAGGATCCAATGGAAAAAATGCTTAGAACGGGGCCTCACACGTAGTGTTTAGTAAACGTTGTATTCTAGCATGTTTAGAGTTCTCTCTGTCTGCCTTTGTCCTTCTGTACGTGCCGCTCCTCAGCAATCCCACTGGATTTGTCTGAATAGATAAGTTCACCGGTAGAAATGAAAATGTGTGTTTTCTTGCAAGGTATTCTGCACTCTGTCCTTCTAGACCCTTTCTCTCAGTCAGTTTCTGCACAGCTCCATGGATACCACACCCTTCCCCCCATCAGCCCACCCTGGTTCATATGGTACCACCTGCAGAGATTGCCCTCTTCGTTCACCTCCATCCACCCAAGTCTAGTTCAAGGCCCACCTTGCAACTGAATGCTTTGTGTTTCAAGAAAACTAATCTAATTTCACATAAGAATGGAAATGCTTTGACTACATAGTGGAAAAGTCCAGGGGGTAGGTCTAGCTTCGGGCATGGTTTGATTCATGGTCTCACATGAAGTCACTAGGACCTGGTTTTATCTCTTGGTCTTCCTCGGTCCACGCTGGCTCCACTGTTAGACAGACTGAACTGTCCTGATGAGAAGGGGGTTGCATGCAAAATGGACTCTAGGTTCAAGCTCAGTGAGAAAGAGAACTTGCCTCTTTCCGAATAGCCCCAGAAGACATTGCATGTATTCCTTGGCTGTGACTGGGTCACAGGCCCATCCCTAGACTGATCTTATGGTTGGAGGAAGGGGGAAAGGATGTGGTACTCCCACCTGTAGCTCATGGGCTGATGTGGGGAGAAAGGATGCTTCCCAGAAAGAAATCAGAGTAGTTTCCAAAATAAAGGAGAATGAACACAGGGGAGCCAAGCCCCAGCACATGTCCACCCTACACACATCTCCAATACCTGTCCCCAACAACTCCAGCCAATTCTTTTCTCTGAACTCCTGGCCTAATTTTTTATAATGCCATTCATCTTGCCCAAGTCTTTTGTTGAGAATATGTCTCACTGTATCAGGTACTCTCATGTTAAAAGCTGTTTCTGGGCCGACCCCGTGGCTCACTTGGGAGAGTGCAGCACTGGGAGTGCAGCAGCGCTCCTGCCGTGGGTTCGGATCCTATATAGGGTTGGCCAGTGCTCTCACTGGCGACACCAAGCCAAGGGTTCCGATCCCCTTACCGGTCACAAAAAATAACCAAAAAAAAAGCTGTTTCTGTGTCCTTCATTTGGCAATAAATTATTTACTACCTTCTTGTACTGCACTGTTATGTCTCTCTTACTGATACTGACATTCTCATATATGTATGTCTTACCTTTCTTAAAGATTTTAAACTCCTCTTGGGTGGTAAACAAGGATACTTCTTGCTTAGCACCTTGTATATAGTACTTGTTTGTTATACGTTATTGATTGATCAAAATTAAATATTTCTTCACATACTTTTCATTGGTTGAATGTCTTGTAGGTGCTAAGTAATATTCTAGGAACCACAAAATTTAGAGGAAACACTGAATTTGGACAGACCCTTGTAATCTAATGCAGCTCCCTCTTTTGCAGAGGCCCAGACTAATGAAGTGATTTTATAAGCAAGCTACAAAGAATAAAAATCAAGATCCTTGTGACCGTAGTTAGCACTCTGTATCTGTTGACTGACTGATTGATTGCCAGTTCAGTGGCTTTTCCACTGAACCTGTCCGTAAGATCAGGAACAAGGCAAGGATGCCCACTCCTGCCACTTCAATTCAACATGGTACTGGAAATTCTAGACATAGAAGTAGGCAAGAGAAAGAAATATAAAGCATCCAAACTGGAAAGGAAGGTGTAAAATTTCCTCTGTTCACAGACAAATGATCTTATATATAATAAACCCTAAAGATTTCACAAACAAAAAACCCTGTTAGAACTAATAAATGAATTCAGCAAAGTTGCAGGATACAAAATCAACATGCAAAAATTAGTTTCATTTTAATATACTAACAAACAACAAACAATTAAAAGTAAATTAAGAAAACAATCCCATTTATTATAGCACCAAAAAGAATAAAATACTTAGGAATAAACTTAAAGACTTGTAAGTAAAAGTATAAAACAATGCTGAACAAAATTAAAGAACACACAAATAAATACAAAGACACTGTGCATTCATAGACTAGAAGCCTTCATATTGTTAAAATATCCATACTAATCAAAGCGATCTACAGATTTAATGCAATCCCTGTAAAAATCCAATGGCATTTTTGGCACATATAAAAATAAAAACAACTAAACAAAACCCTAAAATTCATGTGGAAACAAAAAGAATCCTGAATAGCCAAAACAATCTTGAGAAAGAAGAACAAAGCTAGAGGCCTTATATTTCCTGACTTGAAAACATATTACAAAGCCACAGGAATCAAAACAGCATGATACTGGCATAAGGACAGATATAGAGAGAGAGCAATGGAATAGAATTGTGATCCCAGAAATAAACCTATGCACAAACAGTCAGATGATCTTCAGCAAAGGCACCAAGACTACACAATGAAGAAAGATTGTCTCTTCAACAAATGGTGTTTGGAAAACTGGATATCCATGTGCAAAATAGTGAAATTAGACCCTTATACCACACACAAAAATCAACTCAAAATGGATTAATGACTTAAGCATAAGACCTGAAACTATAAAACTCCTAGAAGAAAACATAGGGGGAAAGCTTTATGCCACTGAATTTGGCAATGATTTCTCAGATATGATACCAAAAGTACAGATAATAAAAGCAAAAATAGGCAAATGGGACTACATCAAACCAAAAAGCTTCTGTGCAGCAAAGGAAACAATCAACAGAGTGAAAAGGCAACCTACAGAGTGGGAGAAAATATTTTCAAACCATATATCTCATAAGGGGTTAATATCCAAAATGTATAAAGAACTCCTACAATTCAAAAACAACAAAAATAATAATAACTTTATTTTAAAATGGGCAAGGGACTTGGATAAATATTTCTTCAAAGAAGACATACAAGTGGCCAATAGGTATATGGAAAGATGCTCAACATTACTAATCATCAGGGAAATGCAAATCAAAACCACAATGAAGTATCACACCTTTTAGGAAGGTTGGTATTTAAAACAAAAATAAAAACAAAACAGAACATAACAAGTGTTGACAAGGCTGTGGAGAAATTGGAACCTTGTGCAATATTGGTGGGAATGTAAAATAGTGTAGCTGCTGTGGAAAACAGTACGGAGGTTCTTCAAAAAATTAAAAATAGAACTATACATGACCCTGCAATCCCCCTTCTGGGTAGTTTTCCAAGAGAATTGAAATCAGGATCCAAGAAGATATTTGCCCTCCCATGTTCACTGCAGCATTATTCACAATAGCCAAGAGGTGGAAACAGCCTAAATGTCTGTTGACATGAATGAAGAAAATGTGCTATTACATACAATAGAATGCTATTCAGCCTTAGAAAAGAAAAGGTAGGAAATCCTGTCATATGCTACAACAAGGTTAATACTTGAGGACATTATGCTAATTGAAATAAGCTAGTCACAGAAGGACAAATACTGCGTGATTCCACCGTATGAGGTATCTAAAGTAGTCAAACTCTTAGAAGTAGGAAGTGATTGGCAGAGGCTCAGGAGAGGGAGATATGGGGAGTAGCTGTTCAATGGGTGTAGAGTTTCAGTCATGCAAGTTGAAAAAGCCTTAGAGATCTACTCTACAACAATGTGCATGAGGTTAAGAGTACTCTACTGTGCTCTTAAAAAATTGTTAAAAAGATAGATTTCATGTTATATGTGTTTTATCATAATAAAAATAAAATAAGTTGCTACTAGTTAAAAATAAAAGTTGATTGAAGAAGGAACATTGCCTTGTATCTACTGGTGCCATTTAGGGTCTTCAGGCATATGGCATTGGGGCTATTTTGGGTCAAAGAATTGTCCCCAAACTCCTCTTACCACACATTGACTAAAATGTGGGCCTCACATTCCAACTAATGTACTTTGCATAGTGGTCTAAGTGTCACTAGAAGTCCAGCCTGCCAACCTGGGGCCTGTGGGCTGGGGGACCAGAAGGCAGATGAGCTGAGTCCAGCACAGGAGACAGGAGTACAGCCCTTAAACAAACAAAACAAATGAGCCCAAAACCTATCTGACCTTTCTTTCTTTGGGGAACAGAGATTAAGACAGGGCAGATCGTTAACAGGTGAGTGAAAGAAATCCAAAAAATAAGAGAAATGCCAGAAAGGTGTTAAACCAGTTTGGACACTTCGTCCAAAGTCTTTGCCATTACCTGCAATGACTACCCAGGAAAGCTCCTTTACATCCGGAGGTAACTCTGTCCCAGGCCTGAGACTCTTCTTTGGGACCTGGCCAGGCACATGGTCCCAATCCAAACCCAAGCTGAGCTCTGCATGAGGCTGAAGGTGAGACCTGCCTAAACTGGTTCCCAGGCCAAAGGGCCCCCAGGGACACTGACCAGCCCACAGCCCAGGGAGAGGTGAGACTGCAAAGTCTCTCTGGTTCTCCTCAATTCTCCTTGCCAGATGCAAGGGGTTCCCAGGAGCCAGACCCAGGGCAGGGGCTGGAAATCAGATCCCCTCCTTCACAGGGAACCTCCAGCAGACATCTGCCACCCACCACCCACCATCCCTGCCTTCCACTGTGGGGCTTTAGGGTGAGGTGAAGTGTAGGCACAGTCTTATATTCCTGGAGGAAGAAGGAAAATACAGAACACTTGAAAGAATCCTGCCAGGAGACCTCAGAGCTGATCCTTGTTTGGCCATTTTCTAGTTGCGTGGCCTAGCAATCTCTCCAGGCCTGGCTGCACTTGCCTGAGGAGGGCATTGGGTTGGACGACAACCCTCCCTGTGCTAAGTTAGGTGATGGTCAATTTCAATGACATGCTAAACCTGCACCAACTCAACACCCACAGATGACATCTCTAGGACATTTGGGTTCCTTAGTGGACAATTCAGGCCAGCAGTGAAGGGCACCACTCTACAGCCAGACTGCTGAGTTTGAATCCCAGCTCTGCCCCCTTTCCACGCCTCAGTGTCCACATCTGTAAAATGGAGATCGTTCCTATCTCATAGGGTTATTATGAGGATTCAATGAGATGAGCTACATACAAACCCAGAACGGTGCCTGGCACTTGCTAAGTGTAATATAGAGTTGGCTGTTAGTACCACTAGTATTCAGGAGCCCATAGAGCTCTCCAAACCACCATCTGAACCAGCAAAAAGCCCACGGTGCAGCTCCCAAGGACTCCATCTCAGGGAAAGTTGAGCTGGTGCAGACCTAGGACCAGAAAGAGATGGCCTAGTGTGTTCTCTCCCTCACTCTGGAAGGAGACACTTGTCACGGCGATCTAGAGACTAGGTCCTTTTCCCCACCCAGGTCAGGAACGTGCTGTCTACACTGACTGGCCGCAGCCCATGTTTGCACAGTGTGGCCTGGAAGGCTGGAGGTGGCCTCCTTTCCCAGGGGGCTCCTGCCAGGCGCAGCTCGATTACCGTGGAGTGCATTTCAGGCCTTCTTGCTCTTATCAGCTTCTCACTCACAGCTGCTGGATCAGGAGCAGGACCCCTTCCTTCTCCCCTCTGCCCCATCACTGAGAGTTTGTTTTCACAGCAGCCTGGCCTGCAGAGGTGAGCATCTCCTGTCCCAGTAAAGACTCTGCTCAGACCCACCCCAGACATTACCCCATATCTCCCAGGCTGGAATCCGATTCTCCCTCCCAGTCCCAACCCAGAAGGAATCTGTCTTAAGTGAGGGTTGGGAGGTGAGGAAAGGGCTAGATCACAACTGTCCAGTCCATGCCACCAGGAGTTCAAGGTGTCAGAAGGAAAAAATCTTTCCTGCAGTGATGACTAACGCACCAGGAAAGATAAAAGAGGAGAAGAAAATGATAGTGAAGGAAGAAGCAAAGATTTATGCTGAAGTTATAAAGATGAGATTTACAAAATGTGCCATCCTGCCTCCTCTTCTTTCCTCGTGTGGTGTCTTCCCCTGTGCCTGTCCCCTCCTCCCTGCATCGGCCTGCCCCTCGTCACTCCGCCCCAGATGGACTGTGGGCAGAAGCTGTGAATTCTGCCCCCCAGACCCAGGTCAGTACAACTGCCTTATGTGAGATTAATTTCTTAGAGGAGATGTGGGGGAAATGTCATCTTTAAATAAACAAACAAATCATTCTTTTGTCAAAGAGCTCCAGAGAGAAGTCCTTCCAGGGGGAGGGGACAGCTGGGCAGCTGGTCTCTAACCTTCCCCTGGGTTTTTTATCCCCACTAGCACAGCCCTTTTGTTCTCACTACCACCAAGCCACCTTGTCTTCACAGTTCTCCAGCCCAGGTGTGGGCCACACCCCCTCTTTGCAGAGCTCAGACAGGCTGGAATTCTCCAAAAATAACCTCACAGAAAATCAACAAAATGAACAAAGAGAACACAAACAGCTGAACAGCAGATGTGCTTGCCTAGTGCAGGTACCTAATCCTAAAACAACCAAAGTCTCACCCCTAGTGCACTGGCCAGGTCTGGGTACCCCCCTGCCCACTCCCTGCCCCTACCAGAAAAGACCATCCTATGTAAAGATTTTCGACACTTGCCCCCAACCCCAGCCGGGCAGAAATGGGCAAGAGAAAGGGTAGGTGGTGTTCAGTGTATAGCTAACAACTGGGCTTGTGTCTGAGCTAAGGTTAAAAGGTAGGGGGCCTCTAAGTCCCCTGAAGGGGAGCAGAATCCTGCTGAGTGAAGCAGCCCCCCTACTTGATGTGACCTTTGGAAAGGGGAACTTAGCCGGGGGGTGAGGAGATGGGAGGAGATGACGGTCTAGAGGTTGCGCCCAGGTACCTAGCTGTAGCTCTGCCTCTGTTATTCTGGCTCCCTCTTCTCCGGGCCTCAGTTTCCCCACTGGTAAAAGGAGGAAGTTTGAGTAGGTGATCTCTGAAGTCTCTTTCACCTCTAACATTTTTCAGTTATGTAATTCTCTATATTTAGCCAGAAGTTCCCAGAGGTTAGGAAAGTCCAGTCCGCCCAGATAGGTCTGATCCATGGTATAAACTCAGTAAATGCATGAACTCCCAAAACAATAAAACAGCTTACTTTCCTGAGTATTGAGTGGGTGCCAGGAACTATTATAGCTTCTTTATACATGTTGACTCGTTTCCTCCTTACAACAGCCCTAAGCCTAGTGTCCCCATTTCACCATGAGAAACTGAAGCACGAAGAGGTTAAAGACACACACAGACATCCAGGGTGGTAAGTGACAGGCTAAGGTCCCAAGCAGTGTGGCTCTAGAAACTGTGCTCCAGTCTCCCACACTAAACTGCTTCTCCACAGACGCGTGACTACAGTGTCTGCACTAGCCCTGGTAGCCAGAAGGTGGGCACAACCCAGGTGTCCCTCGGCAGACAAATAGATAAACAAAATGTGGTCTATGCATTCAGTGGAATATTACTCAGCCTTAAAAAGGAATGAAATTTCAATATATGCTAGACGGTGGATGAGACTCTTATGCTAAATGAAACATGCCAAACACAAATGGACAAATATTTTATGATTCCACATATATGAAATATCTAAAATAGAACAGTTCATAGAGACAGAAAATTGATTAAAGGGTGCTGAGTACTGGGGGAGGGGAGAATGGGGGAATTATTGCTTAATGGGGACAGAGTTTCTGTTTGTCATGATTTTAAAAAGTTCTAGAAATGTATAGTGGTGATGGTTATACAACATTACAAATGTTCTTAATGCCAATGAATTGTACACTTAAAAAGTGGTTGAAATGGTAAATTTTGTGTTATGTTAAAAATAAATTTTAAAAATTATCTGTAAGGGAATAGATAGCATCTATTGAGTACCTACAAAGACCCTCCTGCACTAGGAGCTTTATGCAAAGCCTCATTTTACATTTACAGCAGCGCTGTGGGATAGGCTGCCATGTCATTCTACCTGCTTTACAGGCAAGAAAACCGAGGCTCAGAGAATAAACTCCCTAAGGACTCGCAAGCGGTAAGTGGCAGAGCTGACACGTAAACCCAGATAATGCTGAGAGCGAACTCAGAGAATAGGGTAGAGGGAAATCTGAGAGGGCTAGAGCACGCCAAGACAAACCAGGGTGTCGGGCCACCTGCACCCCTACCTGCTCTCACAAATTCCACTTTTGTTCGATCTCATTCCTCCCTGCATTCGTTACATGTTTTCCCCCGTTCCACACCCAACAGCACCTTCCTGACCCTGCTCCTCCACTGACATCGCTGCCTCTGCCTGTGTTTGCCCAGAACCCCTCCCCCAGCCCACCCCAGCATCGTAGGGCAGCCTGCTGGGATTTGGAAGAGGAAACAGGGGTCCCTCATTCTGTGCTAAGGGCGAGAGAGGCCTAGATCTCTGTTAAAGGAGACCCAGAGCAAGCAGCTCCCCTACCCTCCCACTGGGGGTCCTGCCAGAGCCAGAGGGAGCTGGCTGAAGGTTGACTGTCCCCAGAAGAACCTCAGGGAGGCTGGGCAGGCAACTCCATGGGATGCCAGGCCTTGGTGAGGTTCTAGTTCATCCCAGTCTCAGCTGATTTCCGATCTGAGAAGGGAGGGCAGTGTCTTAAATAACTAAGAAGCGCCCGTTCCTGCTGAGGCACGCAGGATTTTGTATTCACATCACTCAGGAAAGCCAAGCACACCTACATCCAGACCACCTCACTCATGTTCAGTTGTGGCCTCCCGAGGTGTTAACCTGGCCCTGAAGGTCCCTAGAATCTGCTCACACAGAAGAGCTCGAGCAAAATTGCCAGATGTCAAAGATTGTTATTGTGCATGCCCACAATGTGCTCTCCCTACCCCACATCCCCCCAGACATTTCTCTGGCATTTTGTTCCCTCAGGCCCTGCACCCAGCCAGTGACAGAAAAGCTCCAGAGGATGTCCACTGATGAGCTATGACTCCTCTCAGGGGACCCTGGACAGCTAACACCAACCCAAGAAATAAAGCCCATGGGGATTCCAGACCATGGGCATGGTGTGCGGGAAAGATTTTAAGCAAACATCCCTTTAATCATGTCCAGAGAGGATGGCTGCTACCAGATAGCAGATTTAATGCACAGGTTCCCATGATTCAAGGAGAGTCACTATTGCCTAAGAGAGAGGACTCTGGTGTCAAACTTCTAGTGTCTAACTCCTGAATCTGCCACTACCCAGTTGTGTGATCTTGATCAAGTTGTATAAAATGGAGACGATGATAAAACCTACCTCTGTCTGCAACCAAACTATGCTGTTCTTAACTTGGCATTTAGTGCCCATCCCCTCTCTATGAGATAGGACCCCTCTGCTTCTCTACTTCTTCACCCTTATCTCTTATCGTGCCAATGCTAGGACCACCCCGTCACATAAAAACACACACATACTCTTTCAATCCAAAATTGGTCCCTGGTTTCCCCATGCACAATTTTAAACAGCTTTATTGAAATATAACTTACATACTATAAAATTCACGCACTTAAAGTATACAGTTCAATGGTTAGTATATTCAGAGCTATACATTCATCACCCTAATCAATTTTAGAATATTTTCATTACCCAACCCCACAAAATCCCACACCCTTTAGCCATCACCTTCCAATCTCCCCATGCACCCACCCATGCGCCCCCCCTACCCCCAGCTCTAGGCAACCACTAATCTATTTTCTGTCTCCATGCATCTCATTTAAATAGAATTATACAATATGTGGTACTTTGTGACTGGCTTCTTTTATGTAGCTTAATGTTTTCAAGGTCCATTCATGTTGTAGCAGGTAGCAGGACTTCATTTCTTTTTATTGGTGAATAACATTCTGTTGGATGAATATAGCCCATTATACTTATCTATTCATCAGTTGATGGGCATTTGGATTGTTTTCGCTTTTTGGCAATTATGAATAATACTGCTATGAACATTTATGTTGAAGTTTTTGAGTGAGATGTTTTCATGTCTCTTGCTAGATTCCTAGCGGTAGGTCATACAGTAACTCTACATTTAACCATTTGAGAGACTGCCAGAATGTTTTCCAAACCAGCTATACTATTTTGAATTCCACCGGCAGCATATGAGGGTTTGATTTCTCCATATCCTTGCCAACACTTGTTATTATCTGTGTTTTTGATTATAAGCTGTCCTAGCAGGTAAAAAAATTGTACCTCATTAACCACCTCCACCTCCTCCGGCCCACCTCCTCCTCCTGCATTCACTGTCTACTCTGCCTCATTTTCCTGACCCACCACGCATCACACTGTTTCTACCTAAATTGGGGCTCTAATCTGAACAAAACACATATGTAGAGATAAACATATATGTGTTCTGTCTCCAAATCATTTTAAATAAATGTTACCACAATAGGGCTCAGCTATGCAGATTTTTTTTTCTTATGCTATTTTGAATATATCACCCTGTTCTCTTCTGGCCTGTAGAGTTGGACTCCCATATAGGTGACTTGATACTTTTCTCTTGCTGTTTTTTTTTTCAAATAATTTATTTAAAGAAAAATTTACTTACCTATTATTATTATTATCTTTATATTCTAAGATGTTGTGGAGCAGTTGGGGGAGAGGGGGAGAGGGGAAGGGGAAAGGAATAGGGTAGGAGAAAGGTGGAGGGGAGGCATATCGAGGTCCATGGCATCCCCCTCATTCCAGCAGGGGATCCCAGGGGGCTTTCAGCGGCAGATCATTCATGGCTGGGTTAGATGCAGACTTAGGGGTCAGGGGGCATGGCTGAAGCCCTCAACCTCCCCTACTCTGGGTCAGGAACCCAGGGTGCTTCTGGCGGCAGCTTGGTAGTTGTTGCTGGACTGGATGCAAATGTTGGTGGAATGTGGCTGAAGCCCTCAGCACCCCACCTCCTGGGTTCGAGAGCCTGGGGTGCTTTCAGTGGCAGCTTTGTGGTTGTTGCTGGGCTAGATGTGGACATTGGAGGGATGTGGCTGAGGCCCTGGGCCCCCCCACCTACCCTGGCTTGGGAGCCCATCACTTGCTGTTTTTAAGATTCTCCCTTTGTCTTTGAGTTTTCCCAGTTTGACTATAATGTGTCTCAGAGAGGACCTTTTTGGGTTGAATCTGTTTGGGGATCTTTCAGCCTTCTGGATCTGAAGGTTCATGTCTCTCCCTATATCTGAGAAGTTTTCCACTATTGTTTCATTGAATAGGTTTTCAATGCCTTTTCCTTTCTCCTCCCCTTCCAGAACACCCATGATTCACATGTTTGTGAATTCAAGGTTGTCTTCTAGCTCTCTTGGATTTTCTTAATTTTTTTATTCTTTTTTTTTTTAGTCTGTCTGGGTTATTTCAAAATGACCATCTTCAAGATCAGAAGTTCTTTCTCCTGCTGCTTAAGCTCTTGATTGTGTTTTTGATTTTGTTGAATGAATCCTTTAGTTCCAGGATTTCTGTTACGTTCTTTTTTAAGGTATTAATCTCTTTGTAAATTTCTCCTTAATATCCTGGATAGTTTTTCTCATTTTGTTGTGTCATCTAACTGATTCTTCTTGTATCTCATTGAGTTTCCTTAAGATTGTTGCTTGGAATTCTTTTTTTAGTTGTTTCAAGGGTTTCCTGCTCCATGGGGTCTGGTAATTTAGAGTTACTGTATTCCTTTAGTAGTGTCATATTTTCTTTTTCTTTTCTTTTTTTCCTGTATTTCTAGTATCTCTACATTGATGTCTAGTCATCTGGTAGAGCAGTTACTTCTTTTATTACTTTGGAATGGGCTTTGAGGAGAGACTTCCTCCTGTATCGACAGGGTTTTATATTGACCATTGAGTAGGGTGTTTTAGTATTGGTTCTGGGTAGACACAGCAGTTAGTCTCTGTGTAGGTACTTTGGCTCTATTCAATGTTGAAGTTGCATGTGAGTGCCTCCATGGCCCATGCACTGGGGCACTTAGTGATTCCTTGATGAGATTAGTGACACTGTGTTGGGTCATCAAGGATGTGGGCAAGCTCTCAAGTTCTTGGGAGAAGCACCTGGGTGCCCTGTCACTCTTTGACTGAGGCAGGTGGCCCTGGGTGGGCTTGTTGGCACCTTGGCTAGTGTACTGTGACCCTGATGGGTACACTGGGATATACTGGAGCTCCTCAGTTTGAATGGATGAACCTAGGCAGGGTTTCTTTTTCCTCCTTCCTACAGGCAGAGTCTCATTCTGGGTCCTTGCTTCCCCCAATTGGGGGGTGGGTTGGTGGTGGATGGGAATTTTTTTTCTTACTTTATTTGGCTATACAGGGTTTCTGCATTGTCAGGGGATTCTATGTGTGTCTCTCACCAGATCAAGGCAATCACATGGACTCCACATGTACCTTCCACCCTCAGGTGTGCTACTATGTGTGGCAGCATAATTCCCCTGTGGGTTGGACTACTGGGTCGTGGGTCTGCACTCATCCACCTCTTTCCCTGGGGTCTGCTGGCGACTCTGTTTGTGTCAATGCAGTCAAGTGCTTCATGGGCCACCTGCATGGTGGCTGTGGCTGTTTCTGCAGGGGTGGCTGTAGTGAACCACCTGTGTGGCAGCAGTGTGTGCAGAAGCTGTGGGGGCTGCCCTCAGCTCCTAGTTCTTGTGTGCTCCTGCCATCTGTTGTGTGGGGGATACGGCTGCTGAAGTCCCTGCCCGATTTTCAATAGCTGGGAATAACCCTTAAAAATTTCAGGAAATATATGAAGAAAACTTTAAAATACTCCTGGGAACACAAAGGGGACTTGAAAAAAAATGGAAAGGTATACCATTTTCTCAACAGGTAGGTTCATCATAGTGAAAAGTCAATTCTCTATTCACTTATTTTATAAATCTAACACTATCTCAATAGAGAGACCTATGGGACCTTTTGTGGGACTAGAAAAGCTAATTTTAAAGTTCATATGAAAAAATAAACAAGCAAGAATAACCATAAAAACTGGGGAAAGAAGAGTGCTGAGCAAGCTTTGGAGTGAGAATCAAGAAACCAGGGCTTAGGCCCAGCTCTGCTCTAATGAATTAAAGGACCAGTCATTCTTTCTGCTGGGGCTTGAGTTTCCTCATCAGCAAAGTGAGGCACTCAGGCCAGAGGATGTCTAATCTTCCTTTCAGCTCTAGGATTTTCTGATTGATTCTATAATAAGACTGTTAGTTCAGATACTCCAGACTTGGTGCCATATTTGCTCTGAAGAAATCTGGGCAGCTCAGCTTGGCAAAGCACCTAAAAGAGCATTTGGCTATGTAGGTGAGCTTCTGGGGCACCAGGAAGGCCCTTTGTCAAAAAGCAGTCCTACTCGCCCACATTCTGTCTCTGGTATTGCTCCATTGGGTTTATTCAATTGATTTGACCTGGCTTCTCTCTCCATTACCTGCCCACTGAAGAAGTAAGTAGTATATTTAGGTATTGATGCAGTTCCTCTTAGATCCTTACTTAGGAGCCAATCTGAATAGGAGATGGAAGAAGATAGGGAGAAAAGAGACCCCACAGAGGGAAGGTGCGCTGCCCAGGGCAAAGAAAAGAGAGAACGGAGGCACAGAAAACAAACACTGCAGACATCTTAGCCCCAGAGAGTCCATTCTGAGAGGATCACTACATTCAGCCTGATATAGAAAACACACACTCAAACAGAGAACTCGGAAGAAGGTTCAAGACCTATACCCAGACTAAAGTGGAATTACACAAATCAATGTCTTTGTCTATGATAGAACAAGTGCATGGTAGACTGAGCTCAGTATTTGTTGCTTTGAACAGAGCAGAATAATTTGCACAAGAAAAGAAAATCTCTATTTTCTTGTCTCTTCTCCTCTCAGTCAGGAAGGACTTTCTGGGGAAGAGAAGATTTGAAAGAGTTCCTTGAAGGAAAGGGAAGAAGATGATTGGTAAAGCTTGTGAGAATGTGCTTTCTCCAAAACCCAGAGAAGACATAGGAAAGAGAGATGGGGGTACAGTCAGAGAACAAGTAGGAAATAAATTTTTACTTGAAAAGAGGAACTGGGGAAGAAATAGTAGCCCAGGATGGCAAAGCACAATGAAAAATTCTGCAAGTAAGCTGACATAAAGTAGGCTGAACAACTCTTCCTACAGGAGGTGGGACAATTCCGCAATACCAGGCCCCTACTTGGGAGTTTTGGAGGTAACACTCTGGGGACTGGTATAATTCTCTGTGATATCGTTGCAGGGCATCTGGGGAGCTTGGAGTCTGACCAACTCCAAGTGTTTATCGTCTAACCTCAGAAATGTAAGTCATGCTACAGTATTGCTAGTGGACGAGGCTTTGGCTTGAATTCAGGTCAACTCAAATAACCGCTGAACTCCTACCATGAGTACGGGCTCACATTAAGGGCTGTGGTAAACAGAAAGGAAGCCAGATTATGGCCTTTTCTGTGAAGGGGTTTATAGCTGGAAAAACAAGAATTCCATATTGGAAAATTGTATGATTCATATAATTGACCCAACTCTAGAATTATTTAATTAAAATGAGTGGAATAGTGAATGAAGGAGCTCAGAGGTCACAGAGAGAGGACCATGGACTGGGCGGCCAGGGAAAACTTTACAGAGAAGGTGGAACTTGACGCCACTTTGCGTATGTACGAGTCCGCCCCTTCTTCCTTCCTCCCACCCCCAGGCACGAGAGGACCAGGCCGGAGGGCTGGGAGTGGCAGAAGCAGATTCTCTCCTGGAAGCATAGAGGTGAGGTTCTAGCGAGAACTTTCTCCTGTCCTGTCTTTGTCAGTGCTGTTTGTTTGAAAAAGGGAATAGATTTTCCTGTTACAACAGCCAAAAAAACAGAAAATAAATCAAGGAAGGAGTGGCCTGGAAATGAAGTTAAAATATCTAGGCTTGGTGAAGACACCACGAAATGGTTTTCTGCTCAAAGTGGCTGCTCAGTTCAGGGGGACGGCAGACTAGACTGCTCTTATGGACCTGGGGACACATTCTTCTCCCTGACAACTCCACCCACCCCTCTTCCCACCCCATTTGCTCCAAAAGCCTTTTGCAGATGGTGTCTCTCAGTTCCCAGAACCAGTCTGGAGCAGTGATTAAAAGACCAAAATTCCAGGAACCATTCTTTTTGTTCTTGTACTCCTTGGCAAGTGCTTAAGCTACACTAAGACACAGTGAATCATTTAAGAGTGACAATCAAGATGCTGGAGGAAAATTAAGGATTCCACTAGGCATGGGGCCAGTCCTCAAACAAATGCTTGTTTGGGAAAAGGTGGGATTCTGTGAACACTCTTTTTGCGAAAGCTTCGTCCCCTCTGGTGCTCAGGCCTCCCTGTGACTTCATGGTTCCCTCCTTCCTTTCCCCATTCCCATGGACAAGAATCATTTCATTACTACCAATTTTCTACATTTTACAAAGTTACAATATAAGCTAGAAAAAAGAGATAACAGAAAGCTCAGGACCTTATAGGATCTGCTAACCCTGGAGAGTCTGCGATACAACACCCAACATTCCTGTTCTCTCCTCTTCTTATAAG
The DNA here is from genome assembly GCF_027409185.1 of Cynocephalus volans. Taxonomy (NCBI): domain Eukaryota; kingdom Metazoa; phylum Chordata; class Mammalia; order Dermoptera; family Cynocephalidae; genus Cynocephalus; species Cynocephalus volans. The sequence goes on from NC_084473.1 coordinate 42,604,414, forward strand.
GGTGCCAATCATCGGATTTAGGACCCACCTGAAATCCAGGATGATTTCATCTCTAGACCTTTTAACTAATTACATTTGCAAAGGACTTATTTCCAAATAAGGTCAGATTCTGAGGTTCCAAGAGGACGTGAATTTGGGGAGGACAATGTTCTCCTATTGCACAGACCAAAATAATCAAGAGACCAATAAGTAAACATATCCCAGCAAGATTCTGGAAACAGAGGGATAAAGAAAATACATTTCCCCAGCAGTAAAAAGTAGTTATAGTCAAATGATGAAAAATCATGTTCTTTAAACATCTCAACTTTATGGAAAAACTAATGATACAACATCTCCAAGTTTCTAAGGGAAAGACAATTTTAACTTAGCCAAATTGTGATTTTTGTCATTTATGGATGGATGCTTCCAAAAAAAAATTTCTCAGATATTCTTAGGTATGTCTTTCTTAAGAAAATTGCTGTAAGATCCACTCCAGCCAATGGAGAGGTAAAGTAAATGAGCTAAAGTATGGGTAAGTCATCATATAGAAGAGTGTTGGTAGGCACTGAAGTTATTTAAGTATAGAACTAAGTTTAAATAATTATTATATAGTTTCAAAACAATGTAATTAGCAACTAATTTTTGAAAGAATATAAATAATGTAAAATTTTTATAATTTAATAGTAATACATTGGTTCCTTGTATCCCAGATCACACAACACACATACATATGTGTACATACACAGACACACACACAGACAGAATAAATAGACAGAAAGGGGTTGAAGAAAGTAAAAGAATGTTAATTTCTTCTTATTACATACCTATTCAGTATTTAGAAGAAATATGGATTCAAGTATGTCTACTTTTAGTTTTTATAAATGATAACAAAATTGACTGTGTGTGAGAGAGAGAGAGTGCACATACAAGAAAGAACAGCCAGTTCCCTACCCTTTTATTTGATAGGAAGTCATTTCTCTTATTTTTTAAAATTCATTTATTTATTAATATACGTTTTTTTACATTCTAAGATGTTGTTGTGGAGCAGTTGGAGGGAAAGGGGTGGGGGAAAGGAGAGGGAGCCAGGATGGGAGGAGGAGGAAGGGGGCATGGTCAAGGCCCATGGCACCCCCTCATTCCAGCAGGGGAGCCTTGGGTGCTTCCAGCCGTGTTCAGTGGTCATCTCTGGGCTGGATGTGGATGTTGGGGTGGCGTGGCTGATGCCCTCATTTCTAAAGGAACCTCATTTTTAAAGAAGGAGGTCATTTCTAAAGAACCAGTCCTCTGTCCCCACTGTTATCTCTAGTCCTTTTCACATTTTCACGTTCCCCTAGCTCATCAGGCTCCATTTCTGGTTTCACTTTCCTTCACATCCATCTTGCTGTGGTTTGAATGTTCCCCCAAGCTCATGTTGGAGCTTGATCCCCATTGAAACAGTTTTAAGAAGGTGGGAAATTCAACTATGGAATTTGAAAGGTGAGGCCTGTAAGAGGTGATTACATTGTGAGGACTACGCCCTTGTGAATGGATTAATCCATTGATGGAGTAATAATTAATGGTTTAATGTGTGGCTTTATCAGGACAGCAAGTGAGCACATTGAGGTGTTCTTGCTCAGCCCTCACTATGTGACACCCTGTGTTACCACAGGACTCTGCAGAGAGTTCCCACTGAGATGAAGGCCCTCACCAGATGCTCTCCCTGGACCTTGGACTTCCCAACCTCCAAAACTATAAGAAATAAATTTCATTTTCTCTACAAATTACTCAGTTTGAGGTATTCTGTTATAAGCAACAGAAAATGGACTAATATACAGTCTGTGTACATTCTGTGGGCAAAGGGACAGGGGAGGAAGTGGAGGAAGACAGGAGTGGGCAGTAGATACATGGCTCTTCTCTGTATACTTTGTCCCCCTCCACCCCATAGCATAAATTGATTGGGCCGAGCAGGGGTTGTGGTGGGGAAAGGTGGGTGGAGGGGGGTACTTACTACCTGGATACGTCCCAGACCTTTGATGGGATATCCATGCTATTTCTAATTTTTTGTTATTATTAATAACATAGTAGTAAACATCTTTAAATGTGTATTTTCTTCAAAACCTCACAGAGTATGGAGTGAGACTTTTCCTCTTAATCCACAGAGCAACCAGGACTCAAAACTTAGACCAAAGAAGCGAGTACCATGGTAGGCAGCTTTTAAGAAGGCTCCTAACGATTTCCACCTCCTGGTATTACACCCTTGGGCAATCTCCTCCCCTTAAGTGTGGGCTGGACATAGTGACTTGCTTCTAATAAATAGACTCTGTAGAGGAGTGTTTTAGTCTGTTTAGTCATAAAGTAGGTAGCTTATAAACAACAGAAATTTATTTCTCACAGTTCTAGAAGCTGGGAAGTCCAAGATCAAGGTGCTGGCAGATTCCGTGTCTGGCAAGGCCCTGCTTCCTGGTTTGTAGAGGGCACCTTCTCACTGTGTCCTCAGGTGGTAGAAGAGCAAGGCACTTCTCTGGGGCATCTTTTAAGAGGGTGCTACTCCCATCCACAAGGACTCTGCCCTCATGGCCTAATCACCTCCCAAAGGCCCCACTTCCTAATATCGTCGCATTTGTCATTAGGTTTTCAACACGTGAATTTTGGGGGAACACAAATATTCAGACCAAAGCAGGGAGAAAAGACTTTCCCTCTAGGTTCCTAGGTTCAATAGCTGGGTCTATGAAGTAAATTGACAACAGGTAGATTATCAGGACAAAATGTATACACATTTATTGATTTTTAATACTATGTTCACAGGGGAGAATTCCAGGTATAAAAAAGTGAATGCCCCAAAGAGAAGTGAGATTTGAGAGCTTATATACACTTAACAGGGAAAGGGGAGGGAGGATGTAGGCCACGTAAGGGAGAGTAAGTGATTTTTAGGAAAGATGAATGGGCCATTAGAAAAACAAATGAGACATATGAGAGTTCGTGACAATGTTGGTCTGGGTGTGGTGACCACTTCTAGTCTCTTGTGCTGTGGTAAGAGTCAATCTTCCCTAGTCAATGAAACTGCTGGGCAGGGGGTTTACAACAATTGAATTCCTTCTGGAGTACCTGTCTTTAGGCAAATAAAGGAGATCAGAGAAAGCCTCTTGCTGCATTTGCTGTTTTTCAAGTGCCTTCAGCTCAAAGTAATCAGTATACCAAAGCAGCATGTTTTTGGCATATTTCCTGAACTCCTTCAACTCCTTGTGGGCAGGAGCAGACTATACTTTTCCCCATAGCATCCAGCCCTGTGCCCGGCTCTCAATAAATGGTTGGTGAATGACATGAGATGTGAGGGGTGAGAGCCGACATGGCCTTGTAGGCCTGGCCATACTGCCACTCTTTGGGTTAGCCCAGGTCTTCAAACCAAGGTGTGATGCATGACCAGGCACAAACCAAGACTTTCCAAAAGATGTAGAAACAGGTAGTTTTAAGGGAATCCAACTCTAGATTTTCACCTTCCATGATGACTATTTTTCCTATGACATCTGCCTGACAATGTCTCATGGTCAAAGCTCCTGTGAGTTCTCCTTTTTTATCTCCCTTTTACAATCCCACTTTACAAAAGAAAGGGATTCCTCTAACTCATCCTGAGCCTTAATTACTATGGTGCATTGTTCTCTGAAAATTAAAACCTCCAGGTATCAAACAAAGGGACAATTTAAGGTATATTTTATTTAACAATCTCTCCTCTGCCAGCCCCTGACTACTACTGTCAAAGAATAGTCCTTTCTGGGTAGAGTCCCCTGAGAACAAAACAAAGAGAGTGCTGGAAAAAGTTCCAACAATGGCAGCACCTTATTTCCTGCAGGTGACAAACTCAGGCAAGCCTCTGTACCTTATCTTTCACTCTACTGGAAATAGAATTCTTAAGTGAGACTGTCTCCAAGATGCATGTTGGCATGCTTATTTGAATTAAAAAGTGAAGTCTGACTTTTTCTGACTGGGAATCAGTCTGATTTGGCTATTTGGTTTGATGGTGAGTTTTGGCTTTATGAATTAAATTAAATGGTGAACAAAATTTGTAAATTGAATGGGCTTAATCTGCAGCTCCGAGAGTGTGTGTTTATGTATATGAACTTTTTATTTAAAAAACCCAAAAGCTAGTTTGTATTAGCAAGGTATATTAAAGTAACAATATTTTGATTTTTCTAATATTTTCAGAGTATATTGGGTTAAACAAAGCACTTCTAGGTGAAAAAGTTTCCAGATATAATTGTTATTCTGTAAGTCGTGATAGAACCTTCTTGATATACTTTCTAGAAATTTGTAATCTGAATGAGTGCAGTGACTAAGAAAAAATTTTCTTAGTCAGTTGATTCTTCATGTTTGCATTTAACTAAATTGATGGAGGACCTAATTGAATTATCAGCTGATAGATCATTAAAAGTAATTTTTGATGATAGATCACCATGTGATTTTGATATACAACTGGGAAGGAGTTAAAAGAATTGAGTGTCACTGCTATAACAAAACTTTCTATGCCCATAATGTTTTTATAGACACATTTTCTCAGCATGTATATCTACAAGAAAGGAAAATAGGAATAGAATTGAAGCTAAACACTATCTCATCCTAACAAAAAGTAATATTCATCCAAGGATAGAGGAGCAAAGTAAAAGAAAAAGTCCTTCCACATCATTAAGGGATGCATTTCCAATAACATTCTGCTTTTGTTATTTATTAAAATGTGTATTACATCTGTGGTGTTTTGATCAATTGTATAATAAAAATTATTTTAATGGAACCTAGAAATTGCTTTTAACACTTACACAGTTTATGATCACAGGAGGTTTGTAAAGTTAATTTCAATATATACATTTTTATTACAGAGTATAATAAGCATACAAATATATCAGGATAAAATCTATGGGGAAAGTGGAATAAAAATGCAGATTGAAGGAGAAGTAGGAACAATATAAAATTTTTGATGGCTACAGAAGAGCTTGTGTATTTTTTAAACAGGTGATAGTAAGTATCAAATTGCTATGGCGTTTAAATTCCATTGCATACATTTAAAAGAGTAATGTGACAGATTTATTTTCTAACTGTCAAAATTTCAAAATACCAGAAATTGCACCCATTGTAATTACTATTTAAATTTGTGATGAAAAACATACAGTTGTCAATGTGCTCGTGCTGCCTTGGCCTTGGCTTAGCCCTTGCTCTTGTCTGGTATACTCTTCCTCTCCTGGTCACTGCAGTATGTACAGGCACAGAGGGCTTGGGATTGGCGTGGCCCCACCGAGTATAGGACCCGGGAGGAGGCACGTGGGAGGGTGGCGGAACCCAGGGCTCACTGTCTGCATCCCAGCTGTGCTGGTGCTGCCCCAATACCACCATTCTCCAAGAGCCAAGCAGAGGGAGGTCCCTTGCCTCCCCTCAGGGAATATGCCATCTGAGCCGAGGACAGCACAGGCAGTGTCCATGCAGACAAAGGGTCCCCAGGACTTTCAGGCCACAAACCACTTCAGAGTCCTCTGTCCTACTCAGTGATGCTTGGATTCCTAAGGGGCCTGGGCTGCACATGTGTTCATGCATGTACACACATGCACACACACACACCCCTCACCCATTCCATCCACTGTACAGCCCACCCTTCCCCCTAGCAAGCCCTGGATAGGCACTCTGGAGAGAAAGAGAGAGAGGACTGAAACACTCAGGCTGATGAAGGAGACAGTCCCCATACAGAGGCTGAGAGGGGACATCAGAAAGCCCCCCATCCCCAATCTAAAACAGGGACAGTCTAAAAGAATCCTTAGAGAAGGGATTCTTTAAAGAGTCCAGGTCCTGAAATATTCACAATGTTCCTTTAGGACCAGCTACAACAGAAGAGAACCACCTACACAAATAGCAAGGCTATTGTAAAGGAAGCAAAGTCTTAAGGAAAGGCAATCCAGGAAGGCTGCCTGGAGGAAGAGAGATATTTAAACTAGTTTTAAAAAGAGATTTGAGTCTCATGGAGGCTACTAAGCAACAATACTAATGATTATTGCCCCCCAGAATGTTCCCTCTGTGGTAAGAAGTTGTAACATTGAAAGTGCCAGAAATCAGCTGGAGACAGATAAGCTGAAATTTTGGGAAGGGAGGTAGGAGGAGTGAAGTGGGAAGAGAAAAAAAATCCTATCTCAAATCTAATAACACTGCCATACTTCATTTCATTACCAGAGACGAACGGGGCTTATAAGTGACTATGTTATAAGCTGAAATGCGATTCTCAGGGAAAAGCATATCAACTGCCTCAGTAATGATAGATTTGCCCACTGCCTGTCTCGGGTAGTGATCTACGTGAGCACTGAGAACTGACAGGCAGGAGCACCTTCCACTGAGACCGGTGGTGTGCTAGCTGCTAAAAGCATAACTGGGCACAGCACTGAGCCTTGTTGGGTAGCCCTGGCTTGGGGCCTCAGCCGTTGAACCCACAGAACCTGGGCCCAGTGGGTCCCTGGGCTCAGGGGCAAGGCCAAGAGGGACAGCCAGGTCTTTCACTCAGCCCTCCTCTTTGAGTGAGAGGGGCACAGAGCAGTTGGCATCCTCCAACTTCCCAATTTGGCCCTTCTAGGTACTCCTGGCCCCAGCCTAACCAAGCTGCTTGCTCTAGCCCTGCACCCCCTGCCTGGTGTTCTCATGCCCAAGCCATTCCCCTCCCTGAAATGCCTTTTGTTGGCATACCAGCAGGTCTACCTTCTACCATTCCTTCATACCCTCCCTCTGCAGCCCCTCCTCTGTAGGGGCTTCTCAACCTGCCCAGCCCTTAAGCCAAAGATCATCTGCCATCCTGAGCTGCATCCTCTGCGCTGAGCCCCTGAGCTGCTGTTCTCTCATGGTTGTTGACATGGTCTGATTTCCCCTCACAGCCTGGGGCAAGGATTATTAGCCCCTCTTCACTTCAACTCCATGCACATGAGCTGAGCACTTTCAGGTGCCAGGCGCTGTGCAGGGTGCATTACTGAGTGGGGGAGACATGGCCTTGCAGCCCGGAGTTCACATCCTAGTAGGAGAGCTGAGGCTCGAACTGCCTGCTTAAGGTGGTCGAGCACAGCCCAGAGCATTACCCTCTACCACCAAACTCAATGCTTTGTCTACAACTTTAGCTGTGAATGGAGCTCAGCACCAGATGGTTGGAACATGGTTTATCTTTCGCTGAATGAGGACCAACCTGTGACTGGGTGATGGGCGAGGGAGCAGTCATTGGAAGAAGATCTGACAAACACCACTCAGCACCCAGTCACTGGGTGTAGGCCTCCTGGGAACGGTGGACTCACCCTCTGTCATGACACTTTATCCATCCGATGGCCCAGGAGGGACTCTGGGAGCCAAGATTCCTGCTTGCCCCAGCTAAGTAGAGGGAGAACTTTCAGTTCACAACCAGCAGGTAGTTCCCAACTTTCTGAAAAGCTAATGAAAGTTCTGGATGTTCTCCCCAGAAGTGCACAAAGATGCACACACTGTATGACTATTTTGCACACAGTTTCAGGTGGTCACCTACTCTCAAAAGTCCATCCATGGATCCCTGCATCTGTCCCTTAATCTGAACAATGGGTCCATTAGTGTGGTTGCTGTGGAACAGTAGACAACACCTATATACTCTGGGGGGAAAGGTGCTCGTAAATATTTGTTGGATTAATGAATGACCTTGAATTTGATCAGGCCAAGATCCCCAGTTGTGTTCACTGATGGTTAACTATTTCTCATATTATCTGTGTAGAGCCAGCACCGGGCATTAGCCAGAGCTCACCCGGTATTCAGATGGAATAGGCAGCCCCCTTCATCATGACATTTGTGGGATTCAGGGAACACCCTGCTTCTCAAAAGTATTTTCTTCCAACAATCTTCCTTTGATTCCACTGTGCCTGAAACTACTGTAAACACAACCATTAACGCAACATCACTTTTAGCAAGAGCTCAGAGCACCTGGGTTTACGGAACCCCTTTTCTCCTTCCAGGAGGAGCCTGGGGGTTAAGGACCAACTGTAGAGAAGAGGAAGGGGCTCTGCAAAGGGAAGTGTAGAGCATCGTCAAACTGAGACTTCCCAACCCACACTCTGCCTCCTTTGGCAGTGATATTCAAGCTGTCACTGCAGAGACCTTGAGAACTATTTCAAATCAAAACACCACTCTTATGATCTGACAATGCAGAAACACTAAAATATCCTGGAAAATCTTTAGTGAGCAACTTATGAGAACTGTCAAGAGTCCTCAGCCTTCAAAAAGTTTGGATTTATCCAAGCAGAAAAGGGTTTCCCAAAAGGGGTGTGGAGGGAAGAAGATGAACATTTATTGGATTTCTTCTACGTGCCAGATGGTTTCCACTTAATCATCACAGTATCAGGGGAATAAAGTATCAGTTTTCCCATTTACAAGTGAGGAAAGCAAATGTGCCCAGAGTTACACAGCTATTAAGAACTCAGATTCAAACTCAAGGTTGTCATTTTTCACAGGCCATGAGCTTTGCTATTGTAAAATAAATCGAGGGTGTTTTCTTTAAGGACAGAACACAAATTGGACCTGTGGTCACTTCAGCTCAAATTCAGGAACAATTTGGGGAGAATAAAATTGCCCTGAATGGCATGAACTTCAAAAATTGGGGGATGAGCCAAAATCCCACTATTTCCCATGGAATCAGTGTTGGGTTTGCATCATGATAAGAATTAATCACTTTTCTTTGTCAACATTCATACTCTGCAGACCTTAGGACTCTTGTGAAAACTGATGGCCTAGGTCCAAATCTTCCAGGTTTGCTATGACACATATCTCTGCAAGGACACCAGGTTTAGGAGCCCAGAGGAACCCAAGGAAGCCAAGCCCTGTTACTCCGGGTGAATGTGACAAGGGACCCAACTGTCCATATACTTCATGGTGCAGAAATGGCCAGTCTGGAAAAATATTCATTTCCAACAGAAAATTTCAATAATTTGTTTTTCTTTTTAGAAAGTATCTTTATTCACTTTGCCCTTTTGGCTTTTCCTGTTATTTCCATAGCAAGCATACTCCCATAAATGTAATGATCACACCATCACATGACAGCTAACATCCGAGGAATTCATCTGCAGTCTAAAAAGCACTTTCCAATAAAAGGCACATCATGTTTATGAACCATCATCAAGGCTTCCAGAGACAGTCAGTATTGAGATAAAGATAATTTTTATTCTTCTGTAATGAGCAATTTTCGGTATGTTTATTAACTTTCATTCCCAGATTTTAACTTCTCTTTCTTTCATAAATAAATTTATTTTTAACTGGACATTTTTGAATAAACCACTCTCCTATTGACCACCCCCTTGGACACAGAAATAGGGACCAACTAGGGCATCTACACAAAAATAAATATTTTTTTACACCAATAGTTGCAAACTGATGAATTTTAAGGTCTAACTAGAGAGGTTTCCCAGACAAAACCATTTGGATAACCTTTTTTTTAAAAAAAAAAAAGAAAAGAAAACCTTTTCTCACTTAATAAAAAGTCCTGCCGAAAATATTTTTGGCACCTCAAGTTGTCTTGTTACTAATCAGCTATTATTATAGGGGTTTACACCAGAACAATTTTCCAAAAGCTCTTTATCTCAGTTACATAAGCAGAATGGCATTTCAAAATCTCATTTTTAAAAGGCATTAGTCACCAGTATAACAAAACACATGGTCTGTACCAATAAAATTTAATGTTCAAATAAAAAATTCTTGTTTACATGCATTTTTATATGCCTCTCTGTATAAAAGAAACCATGTTTTCAAGAGATATTTTCCTTAGGTCAGTGGGCACCCCCTCCCATTTCTTGTCTAGTGGGAAACTGGCCCATCCCATTGGCGTCAACCCTGGAGAGAAGGCAAAAAGCCAAGAGGGGCGGGGCAGCCCCAGTAGTTCAGACTTTGTGATACGGAGCTAAACAGTAGCCAGTAGCCATATCCCCCCGACTCCTGCGACTCAGGCTGGGGTAAGAGCTAGGTCTACAGGTGGGGTGGTTGTTGGAATGTGCTGTATCTCTTGTCTGCCCTAAAACTCACCAGGTTGTGGACCCTGCAAGAGGGTCCCTCTTGTCTACACCCACAGTAAAGAGAGAGCCAGACACAAGAACCATGACGAGGGGTGAAGAGCGTGTGTGTGTGTGTGTGTGTGTGTGTGTGTGTGTGTGTGTGTGTGTGTGTGTGTGTGTTTTACACTCCTTTTTTATTCCCAAGTTCAGAGGAACCCTCCATCATAAAAACTGCTTGTTAAATTTAGCTTTTACTTCATCCCAAATAATTAAATTCTACGAGGTAGGGCAATAGTTCACTTTAAGCTACTGTAGCTCTATTTAATATCTTTAGGCTAAAATTTTCTCTTCGATCTAATTTAAACTTCCTAATTGCAGTTTAAGCGCTGTGTCTGATTTTTGTCTGTGGTTTGATGTACTTCTCACATGCACTCAGAATTCATTTAAAGCCAACATTAGATCATTGATAGACTTGTCTTATGTGCTTAGCAACCATGGGAAAGGTTATTCAGAGTTAAGGGTAGAGTTGCTGGTAGGTAATATCTTTCTTTTTGGTAATATAAACAAAACTAAGTACAGAACTAAGTAATATTTTATTTTACTAAGAGCTTAAATATTATTCAATAGTAGGTTAAATAATTCATTAGGCTTATTAATTACATGCCAAAGCCCTAACAAATAAAAAAAAATTTAAGCTTTAATAGTAACAGAGACAGGCCATGAGGACAGAGAAATATGTCCTGGAAACTATTTTTTATGTGCAAACAAGTACAGTTACCACTAATTCATTCTTTTCCTCGCTTGAAAGCCTTGCAAATTCTAGACAAACTACTTCTCTGTCAGAGTTCAGAAAGAGAATGAAAAAACAAAACTAAGCTGACACCATTTTTTGCCCATGATGTCATTTTCTGTCTTCCAAAGCCCGTGGGTCCGATTTTGATGTCAGGGTGCGTAACTCCGCAGTGACAGCCCCAAATGTATTTGAAGAGGGAAATAACCTTTCAGCTCCGCAGCAGTCATTTTTCCCACAAAGACAAATATAGCCCAAGCTGAAATCACTTAGTGTCAATCAAGGTAACCAGATCAGCTCAGCGTTAATAATGAATTTGGTCACGTGCCCACACGGAGAGAAAAGTGTGAGATAGCTGAGCACTTGTTCCATGTGACACTCTTCTGACCGGCTTCTATGTCAGGCCACAGTTCTCCCAGCCCAGCTGGGAAGCAACAGAGTAATTTAATCTGCCACCCACTCTAATTGCTAAACTGAGAGAACTATCAGGGTTTCCAGAAAAGGGCTTTCAGAGCACTGGGTTCAGGCTTGGTGGCTGGTACATAAGCCATGTCTGGGGGTGTCATTAGGGGTGCACCCAGGTTTTGTGGGGCCTAACACTTACACGACTTGGGGTTTTTCTTAAAATTACAAATTCAAGATTAAAATCAGGGCCTTGGAAGGGGCACTGAAGCTTAAGCTTCATTGGCATCATGGTAAAGCCACCCCTGGTTGTCATGGAAACTGAAAAATCATTAGCCTCTCTTGTCTTTTATCCTGGATTCTGGATTGACTGACTCTCTGGCAGCACATCCTCTCTACTCTTATGTAATCAATTGCACTTTTCAATGTTTCCTCATGTGAAGATGAACTATATTATATCATCAGGGGTTGTGGGTCCTACCATTACTGACCGCTCAGCCCACCTCAAATAAATGTAGGATTGTGTTTCTGATAGGCACCAATCAGTTGGTATGCCTTGGTCATCCTCTATGATGTCAACTTTAAAAAGTTAAGAGCATGTTCCAAATACCCTTAGCCTCCCCTAAATAATCTGCTATAAAACCTTTGAAGAGAATGGTCACAAATTCAATCACCAGAAGCAAAAATAATAGAACACAATCAGGTGAGGCCCTTAAGGCAGTCAGTTTGCAGGTAGACCAAAGATTGCCTGTCCTATGTAAGTATTTACAAGCAAACTAAAGGCATTCTTACCACAAATGTGAAAAAACCAAATAGATTTTATTTCCTAAAATGCAATGTTGGTTCAACATTTCAAAATAGTGTGAAATTCATAGACTAAAAGAAAAATTATGTGATCATCTCAACAGAAGCAGAAAAATCATTTCATGAAATTTAACACTCATTCCCAAAAAACTCTTACCAAGTGAAAATAGAAGAAAATTTTCTTTCCTTTTTAAAAGATGTCAGCTAGAAACTTGAGCAAATATCATACTTAAGGATAAAATAAGAGAATGCTTCCTATTGATGTTAGGAACAAGATAAAGATGCTCACTACGATTATTTTACATTGATCTGAAAGTCCTAGACAATTAAATGACAAGGAAAAGAAAAGAAATAAGATATAAAGATCTGAAAGGAAGAAACAAAACTGTCAGTATTTGCAGACAACATAATAGTGTGCCTAGAAAATCTACAAGAACCCTCTGAAATAAAGTATCAAAATTCACAGAGTTCATTCATTCAGGAAGCCAAGCACAATATTAACATATGAAAACTATACTTGTCCCTATTCTATAGTAACTATTATAAAATGTCATAAAAAAAAGATTCTATTCTCAAAAGCCACAAAACTACAAAATACCTAAAAATAAATTTAAAATGTGTAAGATCGAAATGACAGAAAATGATAAAATATTACTACAGGACATAAAAGAAAACTCAAATAAATGGAGAACATGGTTATATATCTGGTTGAAAAGACTTGGCATTGTAGAGATGATTATTCTCCCCAAATTATTCTATAAATTCAGTGAAATCACAATTAAATTCTCAGTGAGATTTTGCAAGGAACTTACAAACTGATTCTAAAATTCTAGAAGAGAAAATGTGAAATTAAATCCAAGAAAACTTTGAAAAACAAGTTTTGAAAGAGAGGACATGCTGTTCTAAATTTCTGAAGTAGTCCAGTAAAGGCTGGCTTGAGGAGGAGGAGGAAGGAACACTTTGACACGTAGAGTATAAACACTGCCTGTCATTGTCATGACCTTGAAGGTATGAGATTGCATCAAGCAGGAGAGCTTGGTGAGCTAATTCCACCATGAGAGACAGGCTTGAATTGCTGGCATGGTCAGCCTGTCAGGAGAAACTTCCAGGTGACAGGGAGTCCTGAACAGTGTCTTCTGGAGGAGCACAGAGACCCCCAGCCTTAACACCTCAAAGTTCCAGAATGGTTTTGCATGAGCGCTTTTGGCAAGCCACATTATCCAGACTTATTACCAGTTTCAACTACTTGCTAGATAGCTAGATTACCATATTGCTGCACTAAACACAAATTAAATGATAACGACCAGGCATCACATATGCCTGGTTACGCTAAGACGATACAATGGGCCATCTGTGATGTCTGGTTATCACCACTACTCATCTTCAAGCCCATCCTCTGCTGGACTACTTTAGAAATGTAGAAGAGCATATTTTCTCTTTTAGAACCCCTTTTTCAACATTTCAGGCAGATATGTCATTTACCTACCAGGAGGAGCTGAGCAGAAGCCTGACCATTGCCTATAACAATATCAAAACGTAATATAAAGCTATGAGAAACAAAACATTGCACTGTCAGTGCAAGGATAACAAAAATAGCTCAATAGAACATAAAAGGGAATCTAGAAGCAGAGCCAAAAGGGTATGGGAATGTATTATATGACAAATGACATTTTAAATCAATGGGGAAAGGATAGACTGACTATTAAAAGAGTGATATTGGAGCAATTTTACTGTCCACTTGGGAAAATTAATTTACATTACTACTTTTAACTATTCAAAAATTTAAGTTGCAGAAGAATTAAGACCTAAACACAATGCAAAACTAGAAAACATGATTACAAAATATTAGAGAATGTAACATAAAGAAAGCCTGTGCAAAAACCATAGAGGAAAAAGTGGTTAAATTTCACTTGGTCAAATTGTAAAATTCTGTCAACAGAAGACATCATAAACATACCAAAAGAAAAGGAACAGATTAAGAAAAAATATTTGCTACATATACAACAAAGAATTGGTGTTCAAAATATGTAAGGAACGCCTTCAAGAAAAAGACAAATAGCTCAATAAAAAAATGGGTGAAAGGTATGAATTGGTAATTTATATGACAGACTGTAAGTTAGTACTAAATGTAAAAAAAAGTGGTCAGCCTCACTGCTCACTAGTAATAGATTAAACAATAGTGAGTTACCATTTTTTTACTTTGATCAACAATATTTTTGTTTGTCTGAAAGTGCTTTTATTTTTTCCTTCATTTCTGAAAGATATTTTCACGAGGTACACAAAATTCTGGTTTAAAAGGTTTCTTTTTTTTTTTAACCCCCTTTCCACCCTCCACCCCATCCCCAGCACTTTAAAGATGTGATTCCATCATTTTCTGGATTACATAGTTTCTGACAAGAAGTCTGCTATAATTTTTATATTTGTTTCTCTGTATATGTCTTCCCCCCACCAACTGCCTTCAAGATTTTCTTTTTATCCTTGGTTTGCAACAGTTTGAATATACTATGCCTAGATTATTTCATTCTGTATTTGTATTTATTCTGCGTGGTGTTCTCTAAGTGTCCTAAATACTTGGTGTAGTGTTTGTAATTTACTTTGGAAAACTCTCAACCATTATTTCTTTAAATATTTCTCCTGCCCTTTTCTTTCTCTATTCTTCAGATTGTAATTTACATGTATATTAGACTATTTGATATATTGTTACACAGATTCTGCATGCCCTGTTCTGTTTTTCTTTCTTTTCACCATTCTCTTTTTGTTCTGCTGCTTCAGTTTGGGTAATTTCTATTGATCTATTTTCATGTTCATTGATTCTTTCCTTAGCTGTATCAAGTCTACTAACCAGTCCATTGAAAGCATTCTTCATCTCTGTTACTGTGCCTCATTTCTAACATTTCCATTTGATTTTTAAATTATTTTCATTTTTCTACTGTAATAATCAATTTGCTATTGCACATTGTCAATTTTTTCCCTTAGACCCTTTAACATATAAACCATAGTTATTTTAAATTCTCTGTCTGATCATTCCAACATTTGTTTTATATCTAAATCTGACTCTTGATTGTTTTTTCTCTTGACACTGTTTTTTTCCTTGCTTGTTTTGTATGTTTCATAATTTTTTGTCAAAACTCAGATATCTTATAGATGATAATATAAATTATGCCTGGAAATGAATATGTCTTTCCTTCTGCAAGGCCTTTGGTATGGGGGTTTGAGTCGATCTATTCAGGAGATGCCTGTGGCAGACACTGTTGATTGTACCCCCAACAGTAATCTCTTCTTTCTTCCTTGTTGGAAAAACTCCGATTGTTCAAGTATGGGATAACAATGCCTTTAGGGGGATGACTCATGTGTGGTTCAAGTTAATCATGGAAATCTGATTGCCTTTTGCTAGTTATTGGTTTAAAAATAGGCATGCAACTGAGTTCATGCCAATGATAGAATGAAAGTTGCAGAAAGGAGTTTGGGATAGATTCTTCCACATGATAAAAAAGAGGGATATGGAAGAGACCCTCACCCACTTCCACCCCTCTCTCCACTTTCCTGCCATGTGAGGATATGACGTTTGATGCTGTGGAAGCCAACTGTGGCCATGAAGGAAAAACCAAGGGAACCCTGGAGATGTTGACTCCAAGCCCTGACATGGCAGAACTGCCGAATGAATCAATCCTGGAATCATCTATCTCTGTATTCCATGTATGAAAAAAATGTCTGGTCTTGTTTCTTATAGGGAAAGCTATCCCAAATAATATAATGCTTAACAAGCATCCACTGACAGAATGTACACAAGGCTCAAGGTCAGGGTTCTGCTTACCTTCAACAATATTCTTACTACTTCTTTCCCATTCTTCCATGTCCCAGCCATCCTGATCTTTGACCTCTTCCAGTGCTCTATGACTTACACTTGGTGTTCTCTCTGTCAAAAACAGTCTTCCCAACATCGTTGTCTAGATAATTTCTAGCCACCCTTTTAATCTCACCTAGGGCGTTGCTTTTCCTAGGAAGCCTCCCGGGTTTCTTGAGTACAGTTAAGTGGCCCTCTTATGTTCTCCCATGGTACCCAGTACTGTCCCCTAAATAAAACTTGTCACACTGAACAGTCATTGTTTCTCACTAGACTGCAAGCTCCGTAGGGCAGGGACCATGTCTGTCTCATTCGCTGCAGTGTTACCACATGGAGCCTAGGACCTCCTATGTGGTTAGTCCACAAGAAATATTTGTTGAATAAATGAATGAAATCTTACCATCTAGAAAGGAAGATAAGGCACACACATAAAATAGAAATAAAAATACAGGTCAGGGTATGCTAAGTATCCAATAATTCCCATTAAAGCTTTGGGGAGTTGGATGGAGTAACAGAGGAAAGATTCCCAGTGGAGGAGAGAGTGAGATGGACCTTGCAGGGACTGTACCCAAGGGAAGAGGACATTTCTGGCAGAATGAAAGTCAAGGTGCCAGAAATGAGTACAAGAGGGTATAAAGCATTAAGGCTGGATCCAAGATTTCAAATTAGGTGAGTGCAAGAGATAAAGTTGGACCAGATTGTAGAGGGTCTTGAAGGCCAGGCTAAGGAATTTGAACTTTATTCAGTAAGAAAAAGGAAATCCTTTAATAGTTTTGAGTGGAGCGGCATGGGCAGGTTTGAGGTACTGACTATGAAATCTTGAGAGAGCCTGAGGTGAACGGGAACAGGCAGGAGGGAGCACGGCCACCAGTGTGATGGCCATTGTGATACTCCAGGGTGTGTGCGAGGAGATGGGAGTTTTCGCTTGAGTAATGACCCCTCTACAATTTTTAGCCTATGATTGTGGAATAAAACCTGTGATTAGTATAAAAAGCAAATACAAAAGATAACGTTAAAAAGACCTATAGAGAGAACAAGTCAGACAAAGATGATTTCCTACCATGACCCTACAGACAGTGGATCAAGACTCAGGAAAAGAAGGAAGGAGGGTCCCCAGGCAACTTTTTTAGCAACAAAAATGAGATCTTTAAAAGTCATCCATTTCTGCAGAGACTGAGGAGAAACTTGGTTCAGTTTTGCAAATTCCAGTGTCATTCACAGTTTGTAGTGTTTTCAACTCCAAGACAATTTTCCTACTGTCACTAAAAGCTGTAACTTTTCTTCAAACTACAAAGTTAAGGTCAAAACAATACCAAAGAGGGCGAGTGTGCTTTCTTCCAGAAATGTCTTTTAAAAAGGGGCGGGAGGAGAGATATTCAAGTAAGATTTTTTTTTTTCATACCACAACACTTTAATTATGGTAACAGTTTGAAAATTCCTAGCACCTTTCATGTGAGGTGGATCAAAAGCAATTTTATCACACTCGTGGTTTTATTTATATGCAGAAAATCTCTTCGGATTTCAGTAAAGAGGTGAGATTTATTATATATTTGCATCAAAGCTACCAACTCATATACCTGACAGCAAGTCATATTTTACCCAAAAAATGAAGCCTTAAAATTTTACTGTCATAAGGTTTCCAGTCCCCTCGTTGTGTTTTAGCATTCCTGCCAAACTTGCCAAGAGAAAAGGCGCCTTGAACTTCTCTGACCCTATTGTGTCAAACACATCTCTTGTGCTTCGTCTCAGTTCTGTTTGACAGTCAGGTCCGAGGTTTAAGAAATTCACCACAGGAAAAAACCTCAAACATGCAGCATACCTTCCACTCACATCTGGAGCCCTATGTCAAAAACTTCCCTCACAGATCAGCTGCCAGCTCCTACTGACAGAAGGGAAGGATGCCTATCTCCGGACCTACAGCTGCCTCTCCTGGGAGCCTGTCCTTGTCTCCTTTTCCCTCACCTGAATCCTCATTCTCCCTTTAGGAACCCCTCTGCACCTCAGGAACTCAGACTCCTTGGACAGTCTGACCCTGGTATCCTGAGAGGTCTCAGAATAGCTCCTCAACCAAACTGGTCTCCCCAGCAGGGCTCAGCATCTTTCCACCCCAACTTGTGAAGTCAAATGTCTTCACTACCACGGAATATGCATATTTTAAAATAGGCCAAACTGAGTCTAAATCTCTGGGGGTGAAGCCCAGACATCAGTTCAATTTTTAAAGCAGCCCAGGGATTTTTATCTGCTGCCAGGGTTCGGAACCACTGGGTTAGATGATCTCTAAAGTTCTGCCATCTATTCCATTCCATGATTCTGGGGAGTGCTAGTGGATTACTGGGGTTCACCATTCTCCTTTTCTTTTCATTGACAGACACCCTGGAAACCTGATGCTAACGCTAGAATGGCAAGGACTGACGTCAGTGGCTTAGCAGTGGCTGTCGAGAGCTCTGTGATGAGCAGTATCTGGGCTGAATGGGAAAGAGAGTAGGGATCAGCTAGCAGGGCCTGCCATGAGCAATGCAGGGAGAGAGGCACTCGAGATTTTCCACGACCTGTCCTAATCCAAAGAGGAGATCACACAGTAAGAGATCTCAGACACTGACGTGCATCAGTGCTATCCCTTGTTTCGGGTATGCATTGCTGTGTAACATACATTCCAAACTGTAGTGGCTCAAAACAACAACTATTTGTTCATGATGGTGGAATTTGGATAGGGTATGGAAGAGGACAGCTCATTTCTTTTCCAAGTGGTATTAAGGGGGGCTCATGACTGGGACTGGAGGTTCCAAGATGGCTTCACACTCCCATATCTGGTGCCTTGGCTGAGAAGGCTGGAATGATGACGGCTTGGCTGGGCCCCCATCTCCAGCAAGGTGGTCAGACTCCCTTACAAAGTGGCTCAAGGCTCCAAGAGAGTGAAAGTGGAAGCTGTCAGGCCTCTTAAGGGTCTCTTACCAGCAGAATTCACTTGGCCAGAGCAACTCACAAGCCCAGCCAGGTTCAAGGCAAGGAGTAGACTCCACTTCTTGACGGAAGGCCCAACATATTCATCCAGGGAGGAAGGAATTATTGGTGGCCGTCTTTGTAGACAATTTACCACACCCCTTACTTGGCTGAACTGACAGATCCTATTGTGTGTCTATTGGCCTGAAAATCATACTGTAAAATAGGTGAAGGGAGTACGTTGATATTCCTGATTACTCACCCTTAATTTAAATTGTTTAAATATCAATATTATGGCATGCACATGCACATTATACTCATAAAGACATATATTTACATCCCTGCCATAGCTAATATCTAAATATTGTCAAATGTAAAAAAAATAATAATAATAAAAAATAAATATAGTCAAATGTAATCATGTATTAGATTATTATCTTCACCAGTGACTATCAGTAACAGATAATGTGGTTGAATTTTAATCCTTCAATCCCTCAGAGGGGTTGTACTTTGTTGTATTTAAGAATATAATTGGAAATAGGGAATTAAGAATACAATAGGAAAATAGCAGTTTTCCCCCACGGTACTCTCACCCTAAATCCAAATTGGCAGGTAGACATTCTCCTAGGTGTTAGTGTCAGGATATTGTGCACAGCAATGAGGTTAAGAGCACGAAGTGGAACCAGTGGCTTAAAACCCACTTCTTTCATGAAATTACGACCCCAACCCCACTCTGGCCTCCCCTCATGCTGCACATCCTTAGCTGTCTGTCTCCTTCCAGGGACTGTGTGCACTTCCTAAATCCTTTGTCCCCAGTCATATCATGTGAACCCAGTGACTTTGGATGGAGATCTTCCCTTTTTTAATTACTCTTCAAATAAAACTGGCCCCAGACTCTGTTCTTAAAACCATGTCAAGAATAGTGTGGCAGGGACCACAACTCCGAGTGGAAAGATTTATTACTAATGGAATTTCACTTGTTTTCACATTGTAGTGCTACTGGTTAAAAATTCCAGAACAACTTTCTTTTGTTATTTAAACAAAAATGAGACCTCAGGTATTTTTAAAACCACAGACAATTCATGTAAAGTCCACAGAGGTATAGGCGACAGACTGCTTGTCCTATGAAGTTTACTGGGAAAAAATGACATGAATAATGTAATAGACATGACCACACAGACTATACCCAATTATTTATCCAACAAGCTTTTATTGAGCACTTAATATATTCCTGACATGGTGGTTCACACTGAGAAAACAGAAAACTGGGACTCTATTCTGGCTCTAGTAGTCTGAGTAGGGGAGGCAGATGTGTAATCCATTATACTACATTGCATATGATTTATTTAGCACTCAAATAATAACAGGAAATATTTATGTAGTACTTATCATGAACCAGGCATTGTTCCAAATGCTTTAACTTTTACTAGCTCAGTAGTCAGAGTAACCCTATGATAAATTATTTTATTATCCCCATTTTACAAATGTGGAAGCTGAGGCACACAGAGGCTAAATGACCTGCCCAAGGTCACCTCCTCATAAGTGGCAGAACTGGCATTTAAACACACATGGTCTGGCTCTGGAGTTCCTTCCCTTCACCACCACACAGAAGAGATGGCAGCTAACTCATCCGGGGAGTTTAGAATGTTCTAATGAGGCAATGAAGCTTCCACTGTAAAGGATAGGAGGAGTTCCCCAAGTGCGGAAGGGAATTTGAGGACAAGCTTGAGGGCAGGAAGTACCTGAGGACTGATGACAAGGCTGGTGAGGCTGCCAGTCTGGGGGGTGATAAGGACTGGGGGGCAGGGGTTGATGTTGAAAAGCCTTGTGTACTATGACTATGCCCGAGTTTCCACAGTGGGTTCATTTGGGGACAACAGGTTCTCCTGTATCCCATTCTGGGACCTCACCTCTATTTCAGAGCCATGTCCTCACAAATGACATGCTGGCATCTGGAAAAGAGAGATGGAAAATAGAGGTCATAAAATCTACATGCATAGTTTCGGTTCCCAGAGTCCTTTAGTACACATTCTTTTAGTACATTTCATGTTTTGCAGTTGAGAAAACAGGCAAAAAGAGAAGAAAACAGAAGTAAACAAGTACAGAGTCAGGCCTTGACCCAGGTCTTCAGATTCGTTATCCAGCGTCCTTTCCACTGTGACCAACAGAGTCTATCCCCATCACTGGACCCCAAAAATCTCCAAGTGTCTGTTCTGCTAGTCCTTGGTCCAGAGGACCCCTGTCACACAGAAAAGATAGTGAAGAACATTTAGAATGCTCAGGCTCCAGAAGAGGCAAGTGACCCATGATGAAAACAACACTGGAGGGGGAGCCAGGAAACTTAAACGTAAGTCTCATCATCATCACAAAGTCACAATGTGACCTGCAGGCCTTGATGTCCTCACCTGTAAAATAAAGGCAGAGTGCTCAAAATGATTTCCAAAGGGCCCGTCTGGCTCTATCTTTCTTTGCCTCCATCATTGTCTACATGTAGCTTAATTATTTTAGTCAACTGCTGTTTTGGGCCATCACTGAGGGTCCAGTTCCACTCAAAATAGAGCTGAGTTGACAGACTGTGTGTGCCACTAGAGCTGGAAGCTCCGCGTCTGGGACACAGCCTCGGGCATGTCTGTATTCCAACTGAGTTCCTCTCTTCAGTTTAAGCTAACCTTGAAGCGCCCAGCATTCCCATACCCCACTGCTGGATCTGCTTTGTAGCCTGAAATGAGATATGTGTCTCCCTATTAATATCCTCACACTGTCTGATGCATTTTCAAAGCTCACCATGTTTGGCAACCTGTAGGCCTGTCTTTGTTATTGTTGGTTGAAGTCTTGCATACTTGACTTAAACGTTAGCACTAAATGCAGCTTTATCTGACCAGGAAAGCATGAAATACAAGCAATGGGTAAATTTCCTTTGCAAAGCAGACATCCCTGGATGTGTTTTTCATGCTGCAGATTTGAAAGAATGGCAGCCGCTGGTTCTCACCAGGCACAGTGAGTGCCAGTGAGGTCACAGAGAGAGCAGTGGGCATTGCAAAGACAACAACACGGACTGAGTCTACTCTGCCCAAGAAATGGGGCACAGGACAATGACATTGTTAACTGGAGTCCCTAATCCACTCCTATGTTTATACAGGGCTCTTCAGTTTTCAAAGAGTCTTTACACTCCTTGTTTAGTTCAATCACCACAGCACCCAGGACGTGACAATGGCATAGGTAATTAATTATCTCCAGTGACAGGAAGCTGAGGTTTGGTGAATGGCCAAGGTAAAACAGAAGGGCAGGACTAGAACTCAGACCCCCTAACCTGTAGTCCAGTACTCTTACCTCTGCACATGCTGCCACAAACACTTGGATTCAAAGTTGAACTTTGTGGGGGCAGAGATTGCCTTAATTGTTAATGTATCCTCAGGGCTTGGCACACAAATTCAAAATGTATTTGTTGGATTTCTTGAACTCTAGCTTGAGTAATGAAAGAGGCTGGCCTTTACTAATTTTCTCAAGTAGAGGCAGAAAAAAGTCAAAGTCCTCACAGTGCCTACAAGGCTCTCTATGATCTGGTCTCTGTTATCTCTGACCTTACTGCTTCTACATCTCTCCACTGCTCTCTTCACTCTGGCCACTCTGGCCTTTTTGCTGTTCCTTAAA
Source organism: Cynocephalus volans (assembly GCF_027409185.1). Classification (NCBI taxonomy): domain Eukaryota; kingdom Metazoa; phylum Chordata; class Mammalia; order Dermoptera; family Cynocephalidae; genus Cynocephalus; species Cynocephalus volans. The sequence goes on from NC_084473.1 coordinate 42,626,810, forward strand.
CATGCCAGACACACTCCTGCCTCAGGGCCTTTGCACTGGCCATTCCTTCTGTTTGGGAACCTTGCTTATCCCTGGATATCCTCATAGCTAATTTCCTCTTCTCTCTTAAGTCTATGTCCAAACATCCCCTTCTCTATAAGGCCTACCTCAAACACCCTATTTGGACATGTAAGCCACCCCCCACTCCAGTATTTCCAATCACTCCTACCCTGCTCTGTTATACTCAATGGTATGTCTATACCTATTAGAATGTAAGCTCTGTGAAGACAAGGATTTTTAATGCATTGATGTAGCCCAAAGGCCTAGAACAGTGTCTAGCACATAATAGACTCTCAATAGATATCACTGAATGAATGAATAGGTTTGCAAAGTTACAACATACTTTTATTTCATGGAGAGGCTTTCTTTCTGATCTATCCAAGTGCATATAAGCTGAACTGTGATATAATTGACTCTCTACTTGGAGATATAGGGTTGTTGGAGGGCAGGAAATCTTGTTGGAGGGGGAGCGAGTTGCTGTGGCCTGAGGAGTCACTGATCTAGTACCTTCTCCCACTGGGTGTGGGTCTTCTGACTCTAGATGAGGTTCCTGCAAACAGGAATAGAGGAGCAGATGGAAAAAACAGGAAGATTCATCCCTCGCAGTAGATGTTCAAAAAGGCTCTCAATCTCAGAATCAGGAAGGAAAGGCTCTGAGAGTACTACAAACAGCAATTCCAGATGTCGAGGAAGAGTCAGGATATGGCACCCGACCTACTGACAGAGCAGCACAGGTACCAGGATGGGACTCAGGAGCAGCCTGAGGCAGCAGGCATTGCACTCAATGAACATGGCTTCCTCTAGACCCCGGCCAAGCAAGTGCTGAGCAGTGCAGCAGGTGGTAGGGAAGGGGGTCTTCCCAGGAGTCATGGAATCTCAGCAAGGATGCCAAGCCCAGGTCCAGGCAAGCTGGAGAGCTGACTTCAAGCACCCAGATGTCTGTACAGAGCAAGCTGGAGCCTTGGCTGTTGTAGGGCTGAGGTCCTAGGCTGGCCACCAAGGCAAAACCCAGCAGGGAGAGGAGCTGGAGCTCAGGAACCGAATGAGAGCAGGGCAGAGTGATTAGGACAAGCAGCTGAGGAGGACTAGTCTGGAGCCCAGGGCTAGTCTGGGAAGTGGGGACAAATTGAGCTAAAGGGGGTGGGGTCACGGAGCAGCCCCAGCTGTGGACAGGGGGAGGATGCAGTGCAGGGCAGCTGGGCAGGGCTGACTCAGGTGCAAGAGGCTTCTTCCTGAAGAGGAATGGCTGAGCCAGGTCCTCTTTATCTAGCAAGGCACTGTGGAGAGAGATTGCATGGGCTTTGGGAGTTAGAGCCAGGCAAGTTCTTACCACGTCAGAGCTCCTGTCCTCACTCTCTTTCCTCACAGGAGTGCTGAAATAACTGGATGCGAGAGCGCTAGGACAGCCCGCAGCCCAGCCTCACAGGCGCACGGGGTAGGTGCTCAGTGGGGCTCTGCCCCCAGCAGGTTCTGGAAGGATCAGGTGTCTGACTTCCTCCTTTTTGCTCTAACCAGGCCCGGACCCAGGTAGGTTGGAAGGAAGGAGACTGCAGCAGGCGTGGGCCTTTCGGCTGGCTCCCTCTCCTGCCCCTGCCCAGCCAGGGCTGCTTTATTTGAACTAAGAATTTAGACGTAAATATGCAACGTCCCTTCCCCTCTCCCTGCACTCAGCGGGAGGGAGCGTGTGTCCACCCCCACCAGCTGCGGCAAGAGTGCCCTGTGCACAGAGATCCTATCTATGTTGAAAAGAGCAGAAATATTAGACGCAGCTAAATAAGAAAACACAGATTATTGCTGGAGACCCCTAAGGCCTACTTTGTCTGTGCAATAGTTTGTTTTACTTTTCACAGAATTTATTTTGGCTGCAGCCAGATTGATGGTGATTATATCTGAAATCCCTCCCACATATCTGTCACATAAACACTTCGTTTAATTCAGGTTTGTAAAAATCTACGGGCCAACAGGGAGCTGGCTTTTGGATTAATTAGCAAATGCTAATACTGGGCATCTTGTCACATGATCCAAAGGCTTAGAGGTTGAGGGTACAAGAGGGAACGAGCAGGCAGCCCTGGCTTCTTTCTCAGGAGTCTGATCCTCTGGGCTAGTAAAGAAAATGAAGGAAGAGTCGGAGGGGAAAAGAGAAGGCCGCTCGTTGTCCAGCCTGGCTGGAGAACCGGATTCTGGGCTGGAGAACCGGATTCCCGGCTGCAGAGTGGGCCAAAGTCGCCCATCCGGGCCCAGGCAGAGGGGACATTCATAGGCGTTTTGAAGTTGATACAAAGTAAACCCCCAGCTTCCTCAGAGTTTCTGTCGATAGCATCACTGGATCCGACACCTCCTGGGAAGGAGAAGGGCCTTGGGGGCCAGGGCTAGGGAGGGAGGCCCCCGCTGAGGGGGGATGCAGGGCCCGGAGACCCCCAGACTGCCTGCTCCCCACTGGCTGCCCTGGCCCTGCCAACACCGGGCAGGATTTCCTTCTGTCGGATGAGAGCGTGCCCCTAACAGGCTGCATATGCCCGCCAGCTGTTGCTCTCCTTTGCCACTGCAGGCCAAGACAAGAAAAGCATTATTTCCTCCTGCCTTCCAATCTCCAGGCCTCGCTCACTTCACAGGCCCACTTTGGGCATCGGTAACTCAGTACTTCTCTAGGGTGAGTTCCCCTCTGCTCAGAAAAGGCTCTTTGGTTCTTCCTGTCCCGTTTGCCTTTCCCTCTGACGTGGGGTTCTCGGATAAGGGGCTGTGCTGAGAGTACATGGGACTTCAATGGGGATATTTGGGTTTTGGAGGCTTTCTTATACCCTTTCTGCTTCAGAAGAGGCTGTTCCATCTGCATGAATGGTACAAGCCAGTGAGGATTCCTGTTAGACCAAGAATGAACATTTTTTGAGCACCTAAACCTCTGGTCTTTATACATACTATCTCATTTAACACAAAAGCCCAGCCAAAGAGCTACTTTTGAAGCCCATTTCACAGATGAGGAATCCAGATGGAGAGGTAAAATGATTTGGAGGAGGTAACCCAACCAAAAAGTGGCTAAAACAGCGCTGAATCCATGCCTGCCTGAATCCACGTTCCAAAACAACCCAGTGCCTCCCAGAAAGGACACTGAGACTGAAAGTGAGACATCTCCACTCTTGCCTTTCCTGTGCCACTAACTAGGGTGACCTGGGTCAAGACCCTGGCCCTCCCTGGGCCTCGGTTTCCTTCTGTGTAAAGGAGGAGTGGGTAGCACCTCCCCAGGCCCTGCTTTCCAGGGCCACCTGCCTCGATTCCACCCCCAAATAACCACAAGAACTGAACTATCCCCAACTCCTCAACCTGCAGAGGGACCGGAGGCCAAAACCAGCTCTAGCCATATCCAGTTACTAACCAAACACTTGTCTTTCTTTCCGACTGAAAACTGAACGTGCCTGTCTGTCGCTTGAGGCTCTCAGCCAAGAGAGCTAATTTTTAACCCTTTCACAACAGCTGTTTTTCCTGCAGCGCAAAACACACAAGGCACCGATTTGTCAGACGTGACTCCACTCGAGACCTCACCTTTGAAAGGAGAAAGATCTGCAGTTGCCCAAGAAGCACACACCATTTTTGGCTTAGCCTGTCATAATTTTTCACTCCTGTTCCTTTTTGTAGATGTCACTTTGGAAGTGCGATTATTTCACCTTCATTTTTTAAAACAAAGGATGCCATTGTTTAAAGGGCAGGAAAAGAGAGGCTGGTTTGGAGGGGGGAGAGAGGGCAGGGACAGGAGTTGGGTCAGGGGTCACGTCTTGGTCCAGGCATGTGTGTTCCCCAAGGTGGAGCTGAGGAGAGCCAGGGCTCCCGGTTAATCCCACACAATCAGGACACCCCAAGTCTGTGGGGAACTCCCATCTAAATACTTCAAGGGGTCTTTTGAACATCAACTCCTTATTCCTCACAACTCCCCTCTAGGGACAGAACTGGGGTATGAGTTTTGTTCTCCTGCACCCGACTTTTGCTGGCTTTTAAAGATTTTTAAAGCTCCACCCCCAGCACCAAAACAAACCAACCAAACAAAAACAAAACAAAACAAAGCAGCCTCAGGGGATAGTACTGTGGAAACAATGAGAACCCAAATTACAAAACTCTTGAGTTCACCCCAGGATTAAGAATGTGATAGTCAAAGCCAGGAAACAGCAGAGCCTGAGCTCAGGCCTCTGGGCTTAGAGGCCGAATTGTCAGACTGTGTTTCCAGATGCAAGATTTCTGCCTTTGGCACGGACTTTTTCTATAACAAACCCACTTTAGGTCATTCATCAGTGCATAAATGCACACCTGGGAGGTGGGGGACAGCTCCCATTTTTCTGGCTTTATAAATACGGAACTCACGTTTCTCCAATTGACATTTGCAGAGGAATGATCGATTAGAGTGCCTTCCACCACGGAGAACTTTCAAATAAACGAGTCTGCTGCTGCAGGCTCCAGCTCTCCATGCCCTGCAGAGGAAATAAGCCTTCCCTTCCAGCCTCTTCCTTTCACATGAAAAGACCTAAGCCCTGAGAGGAGTTCCAGCGTCAAGCTTTCGACCCAACGAGGTGGGGTGAGGAGGGCGTGAACTCTCAGCTGCATTTGCTACTCAGAAAATGTGGGGAACTGGAAGTCCACAACAGAGCACAGTTCTGCAAGACCACCTGAGGACCAGGAAAATGGAGTGTGTCAGACTCACTGCTGGTGACTCCCAGGGTCACTAGCAAAAGAGACCAAGGGTGGCCTCTGTGTGGAAGCCAAGTAACTGGTTGTCCAAATGGAAAGATTTGAGAGAACTCCTAGCATTGCTGCCTGACCCAAAATACTGTCTGCACCTGACACCTGGAATGACACCACCGGAGATCCATTTCTGTGAGGTAACTATTGCCTTATTTAGGTTTCTATTTCTTGAGCAAATGGGAAATACATTTGGTTCCCTAACTTCTTGGAGTAACAAAACCCATCAAATTCCTTTCCAGATAGGACCAGAAGGAACCCTGGCATTTCTTCATTCATTCCTCCTTTATTGATCGAACATCTATTCCATGCCAGGCACTATGCTACACACACTAGGGAAACAATAATGAGCAAAAGCAGACGTGGCCCTTGCTTCCATGAGCCTACAGTCTGCTTGGAAGATAGTCACACTAACAGTCATCCAACAAACAGGACACTACGACTGTGACATGACGAAGAGGATACCCTGAGAGCCCATGACGGGGATAAGGAAAGCTGCTCTGCCTGGGGGAGGTGATGGTCCAGCTGATTCCTGAGGGTTGAACAGGGGAGGGAAGGTACTCCTGACAGAGGCAGCACAGGCAGAGGCCCATGGCCAGTGGGGTGAGCACCCCAAGAACATGGAAGGGGGCTGGGGTGGGAAGCGGCACTGTTGACAGCTGGTGGGAAGGAGCACCAAAAGCAGAGGTGAGAGAAGGAGGCAAACACTGCCCATTCCACATCCGTCCTACAGATGCAGAAGCCTCTGAGGGCTGCACCAGCCCCCACATCCAAGGGGCACGTGTGATGGAGGCACTTGGGCAATGCCCCTGCAGGGGTCTCCAACAACAAACAATAGCAGTGCTGCCCAGTGCTGGTGACCATGAGGCTGTGCTTGGAGCAAGGTCAAGTGGGGCTGGGCACCAGAAATCCCTTCCGATGGTGACTCTGTCCTTCTGAAGCTGCTGGGACGGGCCGTGTGCCGGGAAGTAGCTGGCCTCCTTACCTGCTGCAGGCTCCTGGCTCGAGCCTCTGTTCCCTTCATTTATGACTCTCAGAAACTGACAGAGACAAGCGCATACCTGGAGCTGCTGTGCTCATGGCAGGCCTCATGCCCCCCTCCCCTGTCCCCCACCTCAGGCGAGCAGAGCACATTTCCAATCTGACAGGCTGCCACGGCCTCCACATGATTATATTGTCACATAAGCTTTCAGGGATTCCAAGAGGAGAGCCCTCTTAGGGAAACTTAATTCTCCGCCCAAACCAATCACCTGCTCCACTTTCCCCTCCCCCCACCGCCCCATCTCTCCCTCTAAACACTCAGGAGAAAGTTCAGCAGTGGCGGGCGCCTGCTCAGTGCTGCAAGAGGGGACCTGGAGGGGGTAAGGAGGGCTCCTTCGGTCGGCCTCCCTCACTCCTTTCTCTCCCAGTCACTCGGGCCTCAACTCCCCATTTACTGGGGCTCTCCATTGACTGGGTCATTTAATCAGGACCCCAAACTCCTCCATCCTGATGGCTCCCTACTGCGTTGAAGGTTCTTCCACATATGACATATTATACAAACTGCCCTGAGAGTCTGCAGATCTCCCAAATATTCTCCATCCAGTTGTCTCACCGAGGAAGAGTGTTAGCTCTCTCACCTCTTCTTCAACCCCAGACTTCAGTCCCATACACATTGCCTCCATTTCATGACCTGCGCCTCCCCTACCATGTTGACTGGAGCTGTCTTCTTTAAGATGACCATTAATATTCGGGCTCCAATCCCAGGACCATTTCTGAGTCCTCACTGGCTCTGCCACATTACTTCCTGTCACCAGCTTCCAGACCACCTCCTCCTCTTCCCAGTCTACCTCCCCATCCTCCCGGTCCATCTAAACCTCCTCCTCCTCTTCCCAGCCCACCTCCACCCCCTCCCTGTCACTTGCATCCCTCCCAGTCCACCTCCTCCTCCTCCCATCCGCCTCCCACTCTGCCTCATCTTCCTGATCCACCACATCTCACAGCTGTTTCTACCTCACTTGGGGCTCCAATGTGAACCAAACTATGATCTGAAAAACATCGTGGCCCCTTAAACAAATGTCATTATCCACAAACAACAGACACCAACACACATATGTAGAGATAAACGTAGGCGTGTTCTGTCTCCAAATCATCTTAAATAAATGTTACCACAACAGGGCTCAGCTATGCAGACCATTTTTTTCAATCACTGTTGCCTTGGGCTAGCAAACAAGGAAGGAAATCACTGGGAGATGCATTATTCATGAGCTCGGTGCAGCGCTGATGACTGGCGGTGATAAGAGCCCTGAGAGCCCCGTGAGAGCTGAGAGGCAGTCTCCCGGCTCCGCATCGGGTCAATCTACCCAGCTCGCTTCCTGTGTTCGGGAGCGGAGCAGGAGATCAGCTCTCATCACTTTTCTCTTCTCCTTCATTTAGGAGAGTGGGGCCGGTGCACCTGTGGGATCTGAACGTAGGGAACAGGATGCAGCCGGGGAAGGCGAGAGCCAGTTCCCTCGGGGGACACCTGATGAGAACTAGAGTTCTGTCTGTCCTCTGTGCTACTTCAGCTCACACCTTCTTGTGAGCAGGAAAGAATCCCTCTCAGCTTCTGAGAATTCTAATTGGCACAGGGAAATAATCATTGGACATTCATCGATATGGAGCCCTTCCCAAATGGAATTCTGGAAAAGGCTCTCAGAAGCCTGAGCACAGAGCAAAGCGACGGTCGCCCTGTGCCCCTCACAGTTAGCTTTCCCAGCGGGGGCATGAGGATGAGGAAGGGGATAGGAGGGGCCTGTGGGACAGGGGATCTTGGGACTTACAGATCCTCTGCTGGCACATCAAGTTACCTCGGCAAGGTACCCCCCTCCACCTGGGCTTCTTAGCGCCCCTTCCTCCTGTGAAAGTAAAAAGTCAGGATCCCACAGTGTCATGAAAAGGGACCTGAATTGCTTCTGATGTGTTGCGTGAGCTAGAGTGAGAGAAAGGGAAAATTGAGAAGTAAGAAAAAATTGTTGTTTCAAATTAAATTTCAAATTGTGAATAACGCAGGCTTATGCATAACTTACATGCACCTGAGAAACTTGTTATGTAAATGAACACAAAGTTCTCAAGAGCAGAGTTCACACACCACCATGTATGCGGTTGTGTATGCAGTTGTTGTGAATCCCAGTACTGTGCCCGTGGAAGACACGAAGAACACGGAAACACAGGCATGATAGGGTCATTTCCAGCCCGGCTAAAACAGCTGCCATCATATCTGTTGCACCTTGGAGGAAAGTAAGAGTCAGTTGTCTGATGTAGTTGGTTATAGGCATAGGTCCCCAGACTACTCTCTGCCGGAACTCCTAGCAGGCCGGGTGGCTGGTATACCTAGACAACGGTGTCCAAGCCAGGCATCAGTGGATGTAATTCCAAAGGAAGAGGCATGGGCAGAATAAGGTCCAGGAGTCCAGTCTTCCATCCTCCCAGGTGGCAGCAGAGAGGAGCTGAAGTGGTGTCATCACCTTTCAGTCCTGGCCAGACAGGGGTACCAGGCCAGTGGGCAGGGAGAGTCAGAACATACACGGGGCAGAGCATGGGACAGCAGCACCCAGTCATCATTCAGCCGAAGGTGAATCAGCACAAGCAATGAAACCCCTCGTAGTAAAGTCAAACTCCTTCTGTGAAAAGCCTGAGTTACAGATTTCTTTCTTTTTTCTGTTGTTTTGATATTTTCATATACACACAGGGCTTTGAATGAGGTTAACAAAGATTGACTAGTAGAAATCTGTGGTCCCACTTACCAAATAGAAAAGAATCATTGCTTATCACTCATGTGGTTGATTGTGTTCTAGCACATATTCCTAGAGTGTGTGATGATTGTTCTTTGGATCAAGTGACCTTTCCTCCTGCAATTTTATTCATGCGATGGCAGTTACCCGAAGGAGAGACTTGCAGGAATCTGGAGCACACAGAATTACAATAACACCCAATAACTGGGCAGTGACAAGAATATCTGAGGAACCAATAACTCTCACTGTACTCTTCAGAAGACATGTATCCTTCAGCCTCTTGCCAGATGCAGCGTCTAAGAGGCAGAGCCTGGCCACGATGAAGACGGCCAGCAGTAATCTGTTCCCAGCTGACGGCCGAGGGAGTGCTGCGGGAACAGTTCTGCTGTTGGTTTTTCTTCTAGGTCATGAATCTGGGCCCATTTAGTGTAGGGATGGCAAACATCAACAACCACCACCAAAACCCTGTCCTTCCCTTAATAATCCTAGAGTGCATCCTGTGTTACAAAATAAGATAGAATAATAGAACATGATATTAAAAGTCACCCTAAAAATCATCTAGTCTGGTGCTTCCAGAACTGGAGTTTCCAAGAACATTTTTTCCTAAGAGATGTTAATAGGTAGGCTGTATAAAATGAATCTCATAGCAAAATTAGTTTGGGAAATATGTAATATCCTCTCCACTACTACCCATATATTCACAATGTATATTGAAATATTGAAGACACTGAGAAGTACCACAGCAGATAAAACTTTGATTTTTTTCAGCATCTAACAAATTTATTTAAGGATAAAACAATTTTCCCCTTAGCACAGCCAGCACCATACAGTAGAATGGTGTTATTTTTGTTAAATACATATCTGCCACCTACACACATAACTTCACCAAGACCTAAAAAGTTTAGGAAATCCCCACATGAAGCCCTCAGAACACCTGCCTGAATAATGTAACCTGTTGTCTGTGGCTGATTGCTTTAATAGCCCCAATTCACTCTTCCCTATAAGCACACCCTTTGTCACATAATGTTTTAGTTCCTTTCCCCACCCCTTCACTCTGAATTTGGTTGTGTGACTTGGTTTGGTGAATAGAGAGGACAGCGTGCCAGTTCCCAGCCTGAGCCTCAAGAGGCCTGAGTGATGCCATTGCCAAGAGAACACGCCCAGTGAGCCTGCTGAAGGATGAAAGACAGGTGGAGCAGACTGTGTCACCCCTTTACGCCAGACAAGGCCAGCCAATCGCCAGACGCATGCGTGAGCCCAGCCAAGAGCAGCAGAGTGCCTGGCCGCCTCCCAGCTGACCCCAGAGGGGCGAGCAGTGAGCACTTACTGCTGCAAGCCACTGGGGCTTTGTGGTCGCTTGTCGTGCATCATGCAGAGTTACTGAGGCAATAGATCATTGGTATAGTGTGCTAGAAAGAACACGGGCTTTGGAGTCGGTTGTAGTTGCATTCAAATCCCAGCTCCAGTGCCTGTCAACTCTGTGTACCCAAGCAAGTCATGCAACTTCTCTCAGCTTTAGCTTCACCTATTGAACAAGGATAACCTCAGAGCATGATTATCTGGATTAACAGAGATAATATATGAAAGCTCCTAAAATAGTGTCTGGCACATGGTAGGTGATCAGTGAATGTTACTTCCTTTGTCTGGAATCCTTTAAGTGCACAGAACTACAAACTAAGGCCACATACTTTGGTATCCTCTTTCGTAGATTTGAACAGTCTGGAATCAGAGCTCACCAGGATCGCCCAGGCAAAGGGGCCATCCTCACTTACATTCTATTTAGCAGCATACTTGCACCACTTAGTGATATCGCATATTTTTCTTTCCCAAATTCCAATTTACATTATTTCCAAAGGCCACAGAGTAGCCCACTGAGTGAACATACCATCATGTATCTTACCATTTGCAATGTTTCTGTTAGTTTTTTTTTTTTTTTCCAAGTAAGGAGTAAATATATGTGGGTACTTCAAAATTTTGTGGAAAAACAAAATTAAAAGATAAGACGAATCTTTCCATGAACTTTTTGAAGACCCCTTGTGTATTAAATACCAAGGTAGATGACGTAACGTAATTGTAAAATAGCACAGAATGAACAGAAGAAGAGCAAAGAGAAGACAAAGTCCTTAAAACTGACATTCAAAATAATGGCCCCGTGTCATCAACGAGCATTTAACATCTCCGCAACAATTCAGTCGAAGAAGAGGGGCAAGCAATAAATTTTTTAAAAACAGTCTATCCTGAATTGATAAAAGCATCAGTTGATTGAGAAATTTTATTTCTGAGGTGCACCAAAGCCAAATAACTCAAATCTGTGGGCAAATTCTTGAAAAAAGCGGACAAAGATAAAGCCCACCTTCCCGGATTTTGAGAGTTCAGACTGGTGAGACTGAGCGCCAGGACCCCCAGCCCTCTGAACCTGCTTCTATTCCTGGTCCTCTCAATGCGTAAGACAGACAAGGGCAGCTCCCTGGCTCCAGGGAAAGGCCTTTCTCCAACGCCCTCCGTGAACTCACAGTCCCCTCAGCATGCCGTTTCCCCCATTTCGGAGCCTTCTAGTGGAAACAGTGGGTAAGTCTGAAACAGCCGCTGCCAACTGGTGGGCAGGGCACCTGCAGCACAGTTAGCCGATCCCTGGCCTCCAGCGGAAGTCCCTTTCCAGTTATCACCAGGAGACAAATGGCTTTTAAATTACATCCTGAAAAGCCAACAGGCCATTTGTCTTTGTAAGTAATGGCACAGAAATACTGTATCACTACCATCCTCACCCCGCAAAGGGGTTGTGCCTTGCAAGGGGGAAGACGGGAAGGTGGATAAGAGACCCAGGAAGCAGAAACACCCAGGTAGGGGGGATTCGATTCAAAAAAAAGTTGGGAGCTTTTCTGGAGCCCAACAGGAGCATGCGCACTGACTGGACCCCAGAAGGCAAAGCTGAAAGCATCTGGATCAACAAAGAGAACTGGAGTGGAACTTCCAGGATGGGAAGAGGGAGCAAGAACGAGGAGACTGGAGTGTTGGGGACTGGAGAGAGATAAAGCCAGACAATGGCCATGACTGGGCCTTGACCAGCAGGCTGGGGAGTCTGGGATTTATCCTCAAAGATGCAACTTGTGAGCTGTGGACTTTGCAAGGAAGTGGCCCGATGCCTGGCCCGAGAGATTGGCTCTGAGCTCAGCCTCTGGGGCTCCAGGCCTCTCTCCTCACCACCCTTGGGAGATCTTAAAAGCCTAAAGCTGCTCCCTCCACTGGGCCAGGCGCTAGGTCTGTGACATGTTATGAGGAGGGAGACATTAAAGAAAGAATTCCAGCATTCCATGCTCTAAAGCCTTTGTTTACCTTATTAGTCAAGGCCTGTCAGTTCCCCCGTGAGCTGACAGGTCTGGAGGGTGAAGGAAGCTGTCACCGCAAGGTTTCCATGCTGACAGTCTGTCTCGACTCCGTTTCAGCACACAGCCAGCCTAGAGGCACCAAGTCACGCTACATCTTTCAGATCCGTGCCTCCCTGGGGCATGGCAGGACCGGAGCCCCCAGTCTGGAGCCCAGAGAGTCACACAGCGGGGCCTCTGGGTCTCCCAAGAACAAAAAGCTGCCAGCTTTCAGGGATGAAGTTATCATCTTCTCCTATTGCGGGCCTCGCCTCTTCCCAGGGAGGAGGAGTTGCTACGTGTCATCTTTTCCCTTCTGCTGCCTGTAAGGGATCTGAAGTCCCATCCTTCATAGAAACAGTCACAGGCCCAGCTGTTTAAGATGTCCAATACTAACTTCATGTCCCTCAAATTGGAGTTACACACTCACAGATAAGCACACCATACAATGGATAAGAATCATTTATGTCCAGGAGAGTTGATTTTATAAAGAGAAAGGGTTTGAGGGGAAACCACTATTTCTATATTAGAACAAACATAGATACATCAAAAAACAGAATGCAAAATTTCATGCATTTTTTTTAAAGATAAAACAGAAGTCTAAGGTGTTTAATTCTTATGGAATAGAGCTAAGTCCCTGGATTCCTTGAGTTTATTTTTCTACTCTTTTCTGATATTAGAGATGCTTTGGTGAAAAGTTTAAGAGCCTCTTTACTAAAATGACAAGTTACAAAATAGTCCCCAGTATCCATTTTCCAGAAAGTCTACAGAATAGGTCTGTCTATCACATTCTCCATTTACAGCAATAATAAAAAAATAGCATTTAGATGCCAGGCTCCATTCTAAGCACTTTATACGAATTTTCTTCTTTAAACATGGCTACCACCCAGTGAAACGGACTGTTATTATTACTGTTCAAAGAGCTTAGGTGACATGCCCAAAGTCATGCAGCTACGACGTGGAGGCACCAAGATGACACCAGACCCTCTTCCTTAGCCATTCATCTACACTGTAAAATGAAGGGGCTGTATCAAATGATTTCAAAGTTCTCTTCAGCTATGCACTCCTGGGGCTAAAATGCAGGGAATTTGATTAAATAAAGAGAAACCCTTTCTTATAAAAACAAATCTGAGATGGCCAGGCCATCCTTAATTTATTCTCCTCCAGTTTTTGGTCAGTGGGACTTCTGAGCTGGGTTTTCTTTTTCTAGTAGAGTCAGGTTAGGCAAAATGGAATCTGGAAGGATTCCTGGAGGAAGCTCTTGGAATGTGCTCAGAAGACATGGATCCCATGGGCTTCCAAAGCTTACACAGTGCTGTGGTAGGACAGACTTCTGTAGAATGGGGGTGGCTTCTTAGTAGCCACTTCCACCTATAAAGCGAATGGAGAAGTTGACAATCAAGTGAGAAACATGTGGTTTGAAAGGAGGAAGCATAGCCGAAGAGAGGACTCGAGGAATGCCTGTCTTCCTGTAGGTTCCTAAGGGGCTCTGAGCAAGGTGGCTCTGAAGGACAGGGACATCTGGTACCCAAACCCCATCCTCCTTTCCCTTCTAAAATCTACTTCCTCATGCATGATGCTGGCCCCAACACCCTGCCCTCTGGGCCTGTTCTTATACAAAGCATAGTAAAGTAGGTTTGATCCACAGAACCAAGGGAGGGAGCAGACGACCATGGAAGCGGTCCAGGGGAAGAGAAGACAGGGGAGATCCTGGGGCCTCGGTGAGCCGATGTGTGCAGGGGCGGAGAGCCCCCACCAACCCCATGGGGGGCAGGAGCCGCAGGCTGAATATCTGAGAACATGGAACTTTTTATTTTTAGTCACTGACTTGAAGACTTTCTTCACCCACCTGTCCCTGATTGCCCCCATCACCCCCACCCGCAGTTACTGAGTTTCAGCTGCCTCGTCCCTACAGCAGCACAGGGTTCCCCAAAGTACATGGTTCAAGATAATGCCCCCAAAGTTACATGGCACCACTTGGCCAGGATGTGATGCAGGGGAGATCTTCATCATATTTAACTATAGGTATGACTTGGGCGCCAACCACTCAGAACAGGGCCTTTACCAAAAACACCTTCATGCTGAGTCTCTTCTGCCTTTTAGTTTTAATCTTCAGTGACGTACCCCTGTGTGGGGCAGGCAGTCACCCTTGAACATATCTGCCGATTTCCCCTATTGGCAGCACCAGCCTCTCACCCTGAATCCCTCCTCATACCCCACAGGCCCTACCAACTCCTAGTCTCTCTCCAGCAAAGATCACCAAAACACATGACACCAGTATCACTCATTCCAACCTCCAAGTTGTCCTTCAGGGTTGTCCCCCTCAAGAGTGCCCTTTCCTCTCCTTCACTGGCCATATATCCCCATCCTGGGCTCTACCTTTGGCTTTCTGATTCCATCAGTGTTCCCTCTACTCCAACCAGTGGTGTTTGCATCTCTTTCAGGACACTTGAGTCTGGATTTGGCATTTAATGTTATGAAGCTCAGCTCTTGACTGGATGTTGCCCTACAGTGTTGTTTTGACTGCTTGATACATTAGTTCTGCCACCGCACTGAGGCTGGATGCTCCTTAAAGGCAGGGAGCAGGCTTCAGGTTCTTCTTGTAACCCCTATCACGCCCAGGCCAGGGCTGACACTCTGCAGGTATTCAATGACCACAAAGCAAACGAAGTTGACTTGTGCCTGGATACGGGTCCTGGGTTTGACACTGGCAGTCACCTTTATCTTGGGCCCTCAGTTATCTCATCTGTAAAATGAGAGGTTGGACTGTGGTTCTCAACACTGGTATTGCATTAGAATCACCCAGGAACTTAGAAAAAGTCTCAATAGCCAGGGCAGACCCCAGGGATTCTGCTTGAGTAGTGTTGGGTAGGACAGGACATGAGTTTTTGTCTTTTTTTAAAAAGTGTTCCAGGTGATTCCAATGTGCAGCCAAGACTGAGAACCACTGGATTAGATCATCAAAACAGTCCTGTGTAACTCTGTGATTCCATGAATTGAACTGAATTGGATGGTATTTAAGTGAGGTCATCCCTAAGAGAGGGTTTGGTTTAAAGCTCTTCCTGACTCACAGGTGGGGGAGAGGGCACAGGTGGGGGCTGTAGCAAGAGCCACTGTCAGAGCTCAATCCTGGTCATCACCTATGCCTATGGCACTGTTCTTAGGTGATGCATATCTCCAAAGGACTCCTAGATATTGAATGAAAGAGTTAAGGCCTCCCCCAAATCTGACACCCTCCCCCAACATATTACGTGCTCTTTCAAGTGTCAAGAAAAGTTCAGGATTGCTGTTGGCAGGTTGTGCCAAAATTCTTGCCTGAACATATTGGATTATAAAATATGTGGATATGACAAGCATATCTGACAGATCAGTTTGCCTCATACTAAGATGATGTTTAAAAGAAAGACATGTTTTT
Organism: Cynocephalus volans; assembly: GCF_027409185.1. Lineage (NCBI taxonomy): Eukaryota > Metazoa > Chordata > Mammalia > Dermoptera > Cynocephalidae > Cynocephalus > Cynocephalus volans. The sequence goes on from NC_084473.1 coordinate 42,642,100, forward strand.
TCACTGTTGTGGTTTAGAGTTTTTTGGTTGTTTTGTATGTCTCCTGAGTGTTTTCATTCTTTTCTCTTTCTTAAAATATGGTCCTGACTTGGAGTTGTGACATCAATTAAAAACTACAGTAATGAAAAAAGCTAAACCCGTGGGAGCACATTAAAGGCCACTTAGGAAAGTTGATTCCGGCTCCTTTTCAAAGCCAAATCTTGGACACAAAACCATGCTCAATTACAGACCTCCATTATTCCCTGGGTATAAAAGTCTTTTTGTACCCCTCCTCATTGTGGGCTGCATACGTGGGGCACATTCATATTCTCCCCTCTCTTTTTCTCCCCTTCTCTCTTTCCCTCCCTCTCTCACTTGTTGAAACAAGCACAGTAATTGCATTACCAGATTTCCAGGATTAACTTTTGGTTCAAGGAAAAGAGCTCAGTTTGAGCGTGTATCTGTAATTAGAGGTGGTAGGGTAATTAGCTGCACACAGCTAGACTGTGTTGGCAAGGGGCCTAGAAGACAGATCTATTTGTTTCTTTTCATCAAACAATTTAATCAAACAGTGAGTACCTTTGCTCATAGGCCTCACAAAACAAATATTTGCTGATTGATTGATTCATCAAACAACTGGTCAATTCAGTTAAACCAGCTCTTTGCTGTCTGGTAAGTCAAGGAAAGAAAAATAATTGACCTAAGTCTTTCACTTTTCAAACAGCGTCTTTGCTGCCTTGCAGAAACAACTGCAGAACGGCACATGGTGAAGGTGTTGAAACCTACTCCTTTCCTTCCTTTGAATGTCTTTCCAAAATAAATAGCGCTTAAAAATCAATAGGCTACCGAATGAAGCTCAGTATGAAAATCTACAAAGACATTCATCGCTTTGTCTACTTGAAGGCCCGCTTCTCAAGCAGCCTGTCTCCTGGGGGTCAAGGTAGCTTCCATCACTGAGAGGCATTTAAGTCGGTGTAGACAGTCTGGAGCAGCCAGTCTTGGCCCAGGAGGCATGCCTCAGCTGCCATCTCTCCAGATGTAAAGGCAAAGAAACATCAAAGCACTGGGTATTCTGGTGTGGATGTGATACCAACATCTAGATGCAAAGGGACACCGAGACCAGATGCTGGGGTCCTGCCCGCCTCCCAGAGAAATCTCTGCTTTCTTTGCCACTCCTGTAAAGCACTGGCTGGAAACCCCACTCTGCCCGTTGGTAGAAATTCCTGGTGGGGAGTGACATGTTTCAACACACTTTATTTTCCATTCTGGAGCCGCTGACCAGAGAGTATTTGCCTCTGTTGGGCCCAGAAGAAAGAAGTTTGCCCCACAGTAAGGCAGGGCTCTAGCTGCGCACAGAAATGCCTGCCTGGAGGCTCTCTGCGGAGGCTGAGGAATGGCAGGGAGGCAGCTTTCCATGAAAAGCAATTTAAAGTGACATGATGTTAAAGGCCAGCAGTCCAAAAAAAGGCAAACAGCCCATCACCTGTGAGTGATCCCTGAGCTCGGGCACATTTTTTAAAAATCCGTTTCTCACAAATTGCCCAGTGTTTAACTTGAAGTCCATTTGTTAATTTGGTAAACAGGGACATGATATTGACAATATGCCTTTAATCCAGGCAGGAAGGAAGTATCCGGTGTCAGGCGACTTCAGGCCCTTTGCAGTCCCCTCACCTGAACGGCTGGGGTGCCTGTGGGGGTGGGCTGAGGAGGGAAGAGTGACAGCTCAAACAGCAGGTGCAAGAGCAGTGGGGGCAGGGACTCCTTAACCCTCCGTGTGCCAGGATACTCTTTCTCAATGGGGGGTAGGGGAAGAATCTGCAGAGCTTCCCCCACCACCCTTAACAGAACAGGGCAGTTTACAGTTTACGAAGCACTGCTCGTATTTCCTAACTAATTAACTCTTCAGGCAGATCCTGTGAGACTGGCTGTGATGGTTAATTTTACATGTCATTTTGGCTGGGTCACAGTGCCCGGATACTTGGTCAAACATTCTGGATGTTTCTGTGAAGGTGTTTTTAGATGAGATTAACATTTTAATCAGTGGGCTTTGAGGGAGCAGATCACCCTCTATAGTGTGGGCAGGGCTCATCCAGTCAACTGAAGGCCTCACCTGCTCAGAGCAAAAGGGAATTCTGCCTCCAGACTGCAGGCTACAGCTTTCCCTGAGGCCTCAGCCTGCCGCCCACCCTGCACATCTCGGACGTGGACCTCCATGATCACATGAGCTAATTCTTTAAACTAAATCTCTCTCTCCTCTCTCCCTCTATCTACCTATACATACTATATATACACACATATTTACATATGTATGTATATAAATACAAGGGTACTTCAAAAAGTTCATGGAAAAATAGAATTAAAAGATATGACAAAATCTTCCACTACCATATATGTATGTATGGTGTATACACGCACACATATATACTGGATATATATTTTATACACACACACACACACACACACACACACACCGTCATCCCTCCATATTCAGGGGGATGGGTTCCAGGACCCCATCTAAGGATGCTCAAGTCCCTGATATATAACCTACACATATCCTCCCATATACTTTAAATCATCTCTAGATTACTTATAATACCTAATACAATGTAAGTGCCATGTAAATAGTTGTTATTCTGTACTGTTTAGGGAATAATGACAAAAGAAAAAGTCTGTATGTGTTCAGTGCAGACACAATCACCCATTTTTTTTCTGAATACTTTTGATCCATGGTTGGTTGAATCCACGGGTTCCTAAATGGAGAGCCAACTCTCTCTCTCTCGCTCTCTCTCTCTCTCTCTCTCACACACACACACACACACACACACACACACACACACCACACACATCCTGTTGGTCCTGTTTCTCTGGAGAACTCTGAGTAATACACCAGTAGTGTAATCAACCTCATTTTATGGATGAGAAAATGGGCTCAGCGAGAACAGGAACTAAAATTGGGCCACAACGGTATAAACCAGTCACTCATCATTTAGAAACATAAAAGGCCAAGGCTGAACCCAAGAAGTAAGGGTTTAGCCCCTGACATCAGATCAGTCTACGTCTTGATCACAGCACCTCTGTTCTTGAAGGTTCCTGTGGCATGCACCCCCATCCCATCACCCATTGCTTCTTCCCCCTTCGATGATTATACCCTTTCTTTTAGTTTAGACCCATTTTCTTTGGTGCTGTCATCCACACGGGGGGGGGGGGTGGTGCCTGATTTTAAAGTTTCTGGGAGGAGACTTCTGTGAACTAAATGACAATTTTAAATAGCGCATAACACAATGCTCAGAAGACAGCAGATGCACAGAACAAACAAACTGAACAACTGGGTGAGTGGTGTACTACAAATGTGATGTGGCTTTGTAAAGCATACGGCATTCTACATAGGTAAGGTACGAACATCACGATTGTTCCAGGCTGCAGGACTGAAGGAAGCTGAGAGACCACACAATGTCTCAGATAGAAGAACCCGATCATGAAACCTCCAAGTCCGCAGTTGAGTCGATTCCATGCTAAAATTTAGTTTAAGTGTGATGGTATGAGACTTAGGACCCTGAACTTAAGTAAATAAATTCTGGACCCCTAGTTTAATCACCTTATCCTCTAAACCCTCTCCTGTCTTCACAGTAAAATAAATAGGTTCCCCTTCTCTATTAAAGAGAACTGTTTGGGTTGTGAGAAGCAGACACCCACTCAAGCCAACCTAAACACACGAGTGCAGGGCTCACGGACCCGAGGGCCAGAGCAGCGGGGCCAAGGAAGGGGCTGGAGTCAGAACATGGAAGGCCACCGGGAGCCCAAGGGATACTCTTTCTTCCTCTCCCCGTGCTTCATTCTTGCCCCTGTTAACTCAGTCCACGTAGTGGAAAAAAGCCTCCTGACTGGTCCTGATCTTATATTTCTCCTTTGTTCAAAGGTATAGCCAAGAATGGATCTCTTGGTCTTTATTCTCGATTATAGGGTAAGGAATTCTGATGGTTGAGGTTTAAGCCAGGTGCCCACACCTTATCCAATCAGCTATGGAGGTGGCGGGGCGCTGGTGTCTGTACCACCCACATGGCTGACAGAGGCCACCCTTGTGGCCCATGGCTGTAGGATGGAGACTGGAGCATCCCCCACAAAACTGTCAACCACACCAGTGGTTCTGGTTCTCAAACCTGGCTCTGCAACAGAATCACCTGGAAAACTTGGGAAAAAAAATAGATTCCCTAATCCTACACTAGCTCAGAGACCTTGGACTAGTAACCTCGAGCTGCAAGCAGCCTTGTCTACTTTCCCTAGAATGTTCTAGGAATAGGACAGGAGAATCAGTGCATTAAGCAATAGCATCCTCCCCATCTTCCATCCCTACTTCCTCCCACCCTACCCAAATGATTCTATACAAGTATTTGAAGACCCTTTTTTGGGAAACCACCGTAGCATATGACCAGGGGATACAGAGTACGAGATGGGGAACAATAATCTCACAGCCCTGCACGAGCCTTCCACTGTGTGCCACATGCTTTCCCACTGAGCGAGTGCTTCCTTCCAGCTGGTCATTGTGCCAGGATGTTTAATAAGCATGACCTCATTCCCTCCTCACAACAACCCCATAAGCTACATGCTTTTTATTCTCATTTGACAGACAAAGGAAACGAAGTCCAGAGCAGTTAAATGACTTGCCCAATGTCACTTAGTAAGTGACAAAGCCACTTACTCATATGTCTATCTCCTTCAGTTAGACCTTCAGTCCCATGAGGTCAGGGACGATCAGTACCTACTTCTGCCCATCCCAGCATCCCCAGCACTTAGCATGATGCCTGACATAGGGCAGTTGCTCAGTGGTGTTTGGGGGGAGAAAGTCAGGTAAATGAGTGATAGCCTGACAGTCTTTAGGCTGGGCCACTGCAGGAATCCCTACCAGAGCTCCCAACCTGCCGGCATAGCATCTTTGCAGGCCCTGCTGGGTTACAGGTGGACCGAGTTACACATCCTCTTAGCCATGGGGGCAGCCAGGGCCTTTGGAGCAGCAGCATCCTCCAGCTGTAGGTAGCCTTGTCTACTTTCCTTAAGATGTTGAACAATTATGATGTTGTGTGTGTCTCAGGATATGTGAAAGTGTAGGAAGTATGTAGTACAATCTCATTCGAAGAGTCAAGATCTGTCCTGTGTATTAGTCCGTTTCTGTTGCTTATAACAAAATACCTGGAACTGGGTAATTTATAAAACAACAAAATTTATTGCTTCAGTTTTGGAGGCTGGTTAGTACAAAGTCCAGGAAACACATCTGGTTGCGGTTTTCTTTGGTGGTGGCTTTACAGCAATGCATTGTCTCACATGGCAGAAAAATGGCAGAGTAGAGAAAGAGAGTAACATCCTCATTCATTCTCCTTCTAAAGCCCTCAGAACCATGTCCCTGGCCACCATTTTTAATCCATTCACTACTGCATGGTCCTACAATCTAATCACCTCTTCAAGGCTCCACCTTTCAATTACTGTAATAGAATTTCCCACCCTCCCAACAGTCACAGTGAGGATCAAGCTTCTAATACATAAAACTTGGGGGACACAATTCAATCCTTATCATCCTACTAATCAAAAACTTGCAAGGTGGGCTGTACCACCCCCAACCTTTTTCGGTTATCCAAAAGCTATTCTGAAACATTAAGAAAATTGTTCTGTATCCTCTGTCTTAGGAGAGTAACCGGATGACAGTCCTCACAAGCCTGCTCCTCCCTTCCATCTAGAGCACCCCAAGGCTTCTTCACCCTTGCCCAAGTTTAAACCCAGACCCTAATGGTGGGGGAATGGTCAGGTAGGGGATTCCTCCAGTGTGGAGATGCTGACCGAGAAGGACAGGGCTGAGAGCATCTGGCATCCCTCACGTGAAACCCAGAGGCTCTAAGCCTGATGCCAGGACTCCGAAACGCCTTTCCTGCCCAGGGATTATGTTCATTTGCACAGGATCTGAGACAGAAATTCCAGAGAAATGATACTGGAAACCAAAGGCCTATATCATATTAATAATACAGACAGGAAGGCTCCCTCGACAGCTGGTAGCAAACATATATTAAGTAAAGAAGGGAACCTGGCCCCAGGCCAAGACCAGCAATCCAGCCAGGTCATTTCAGATTACAAATAGAAACAATTAAACCTTATTAGGTTTATTATAGACCTTGTCTCTGGTTAGCTATTAGGTTTCTGCACTTACTTGCTAATTTCTGAGTCAAGGAATCAGTGATCTGCCCAGATTAGGTATCTACTACAGCTCAGCAGGCTGCAAAAATCAAGCTGTATTTGCACTTCGCTGGATCTTCTGTGCCCATGTTGGGCATAGCAGTTAGCTGAGGGCTGGGTCTCAAGGCACAGCACAGGAAACAGCAGCTCTGCATTCAGAGCTTGGGTGGGAGGGCTGGCTCAGCCACTCCCCAGCTGGGTGACTGTGGGAGAGGCAGGAACCACACTGGACCATTTCTAGCGTCAGTCTGCCCAAGCACCCCCAGCCCTCCCCTTCCCCGAAACCCAATTCCAGTTCCCGCATTCCTATATCCACCATGTCTTTGGCCAGCAAGCAAGCTGGCTGAGCTGATGTCAAAAGAGGACAATCACATCTTTAAGTAGCATGGGTTCAAATGCAGATGGACAGAACTCCAGCTTTCTCATCTATAAAATGGGGACTGTAATAACACTTGCCTGGGTTCTGGACCCATCCAGGTTCATATTCTTGCTCAGATTACTAGTCATATAACTTTAGTTACTTAACCTCTTGTGGCCTCAGTTTCCTCATCCATAGAATGGGGATTGGCTTCTGGAAAGAAGTGAGGAGATTGGTGTATTTCTTCTTTTGCAAACTGTTAATTCTTATTGCTTGACCATTTTGTCTTTTGAGACACCTTTCTTTTATTGATTTCTGAGAGCTCTTTATATGTTATAAACTTTAACCCTCATAAAAACCATATATAGATTTTTTTAAATTGGTTATCCTGCTCGGGAGAGTACGGTGCTGATAAATTGGTTATCCATACTCATGGAGTACAAAGCTGACTATCATCACCTGAGACCAAGATGTGATGGCCAGATCAATACTATCAGCATGCCCATTACCACGAATTGTGATTATTCCCCATGTTCCCCACCCAATTAATCCCTGACCTCCCCACTGCCCACTTCTCAACCCTAGGTATGCTCTCTCCTTCTGCAAGTTCAATGCACCACTGTGATCTTTCTTTCCTTCCTTCTTTCTCTCTTAGCTCCCACCTATGTGTCAGGACATGCGATATTTTTCCTTCTGTGCCTGGCTTATTTCACTCAACATAATTTTCTCCAAGCTCATCCATGTTGCTGCAAATGGCAGAATTTCATTTTTTTTTTTTTTTGTGGCAGAGTAGTATTACACTGTGCAAATATACCACAATTTCCTTATCCAGTCATTCGTTGATGGACATTTAGGTTGGTTCCATATCTTGGCTATTGTAAATAGAGCTGCAATGAACATGGGAGTGCAGATATGCCTTCAACATGATGATTTCCATTCCTTTGGCTATATACCTAGAAGTGGCATTGCTGGATCATATGGAAGATCTATCTGTAGTTGTCTGAGAAACCTCCATACTGTTTTCCGTAGTGGTTGTGCTAATTTACAGTCCCACCAACAGTGCAGGAGCATTCCCTTCTCTCCACACCCTCGCCAGCATTTGTTATTCTCCATCTTTTTGATTACAGCTAGCCTAACTGGGGTGAGGTGACATCTCAATGTGGTTTTATTTCACATTTACCTGATGAGCATATTTTTTTTTGTCATTTGTTTATGGTATATAAAGTGCTTAGCACAGTGACTAACACATTGGTAGCAATTTTATTACTGAGAAATGATTTCAAAGTGGGAAAGTTCTATACAAAAATGAGTTATCATTATTTTATGATTGCCAGCAAGGAAAAGGCTGGACCCAAAGAAGGGGAGCTCTGCCTTCCTAGAGAACTGAAATTGAATAGAGCTGGCTGGGAGCAGAGGTGGTACGGAGACTGGTGGGGCTGGCGCCGGAGACCAGGAATCTTCAGGTGAGAAAGACAGATGCTGAGAGGAGCCAAGATCTCGAAAATGAAGGGCTCTCTGGGATGAGACTGCATCCCATCCCCATCCCCATCTCTCTCTCTCTCTCTCTCTCTAACACACACACACACACACACACACACACACACACACACGCATGCGCACACCACACGCATGCACACACACATACTCAAGCTTAACAGAGCAACAGAAAGGCTCACGTTAAAGCCCATCCTACTTCATGCTGTTGGAGAAAATTTACGAGAACAGCTTACCTAGAGAATCAGCACTGGTTGGAATGGAAACCAATCCAAGAAGGGTTGGATGCATTTTTGTGAACAAGGGTCATGTTTGGTTATTAAGGTGGGGGTCTCTGAGGATAAAAATATATACTAATATGAGCATCTATTTGAAAAGCTTGAGAATATAACATACTTTTACATCCACTCTCTCACTTGATTCTCAGAGATGTCCACGACAGGTATTTCCAGGCCGTTTCACAGAAAGGGAAACTGAGGCTCAGAATTTTCATGTTTTATTTTAAAATGCTTAGCAAATGACAGAACCAAGACTAGAATCTGGATCTCTTGATGACTATTCAAAGTCATTCATTCAACGAATGTTTACTGAGACCCTACCTTGTGCCTGGCTCTAAGTTGTGGGTTTATTCTAACCCCTGGCTACAGAAGTTTTGGAGTTCCTCAAGCCTTTCCATGTTGGCCAATGCATCCTGGGATTCCCAGAATCAGAGTCTCACACACACATAAGCAAGAGTGGCACGTCTCAGGATTTTGTGAATGTTCCTATATCATATGCCTAAAAAAACAGAACATTGTTCTGTGGGTGATCATTTGCCAAACAGCTGGGCTATGGCAGCTGTAATAAAGACAGAGTTTGTGGACCAAGCAGAGTCCTCCAGTTTATTTGATAGCATGAGAGGTTTGTGAGTCTAGGAAATACCTTTGGTTTCACTGCCCCAGTTGAAAACCCTTTTACGTTGCAGTTCCTGCTAACTCAGCAAGATGAACATGGCCTGGTTTGGGGCTGGTGGGGGAGATGATAACTCTCATTCCTAAACCCAGTTCACCACCAAACCAGAGCAGTCCCCGGTGGGCTCCATGTCCCTTTATTCCTCCAGTAAGCCTTTCACCACCACCACTGTGGGAACTGCTCACAGATCCGCACAGCGGTGAGGCCGTGGAGACCCAAAGCAAGTCCAGGACCAGCTGCCACCTGGAGCCCGCAGTGCTCTCGGCCCCTCCTCCTCACCCCCTCCTCAGGAACCACTCCCCTCTCAGGAAAGTCTAATCGGCGGCAGCCAGAGCTGTGGTAACTGAGCTCAGACACTGGATCGGATGTCCAGAGGGCCCCACCATAAACTGCAGGTCACATCATTCAATCTGATCCCTCACTCCATCCTACGATTTATGCTTTATGTGTTTTGAGGGACACAGGCACTGATGGCGAGAGAGATAAGTCCCTGCCATGGGGCTGTGAGATAAGGGATTGTTCACATATGGAACAGTTACTGCAGGTCCCAAGAGGAGTGACTGGGTCAAGATCTCACAGGTGTTGGGGGGACACCCTGGTGGACCCATCAGGAGTAGGATCTGGCCCTCTCTTTGCTCCTGCTCCAGGCAACCTCCTTGGAACTCTGTCTGGAGCTTCTGGACTCCCCCATTTTCCCATCTGTGACACGGGAAATGAGGAAATGAAGCATCAGTGCACATCAGTCCTTGGGAAGAACAGCCCTCGACATGTGCAAGAGGGTTATTTTCCACCCCGGTGACCATGAACTGTGGAGCGAATGCTTCCTTTTATTCCCTAGCAGTGACACCACTGAGTGGCAGTGATGATGGCACGTGAGGAGTTTGCACCAAAGGTATACGTGGTGGGTATCTAAGAAGACAGAATCCTCCACAGAACCTTTCAGAAGGAGGTTCAAGCCCTCACTCTTCTTTTCAACTGGAGGAGTTGGAAGGGCCACCTTGCTCTGACCCAGGGCCCTGGGCCCAGGAAACCAGGAGCCAAGGGACAAGCCTGCCCGGGCCCTCCCACTCGTGCAGCTCGGGCGACAGATGACTCCATACCCTGGGGCACCATTTGCAGGTGACACTCAGTCTGGGCTTTTCATTTATTTGAGCAAATCTCTCCCTGCCAACAGCCATGGCGGACAGGCCTGATGGTGAGGCCGCGGCTTAACAACATTGAGGCACATGGCTAAATGCTTCCAGCTGCCGCAGGACCCGGATGCTATATGAGGTGAGACTCTGCGAGGTTTCACCGCACAGGCGAGGACAGCCAAAGGGCATTCCCTAAACTTTTTTCTACTGTCCTCCATTTGATGAAAGACTTGTGGTTAAACCTTTATCTTCCATAAACATTTAAAATGTGGTTACCTTGATTTCCATGTCTCATTTTTGTTTTATTAAAAAAATGGGTTTCTTGCAGTAAAACATCTGATACTGTGGATGTTCTGCAGAAAACAGATGTTTCTGCATGTAATAGACGTCGGCGGGCCTCTGTGCACCCAGCAGGCCTCACACTCACACTCAGACACACGCATGCACACGTGTGTCTTATGAAGGGCCGGGGCAGGGCTGGCCCCACGGGGGACACTGAAGCTAACCAGCCCCAAGGCCACATGGCTCGAGTCCCTACAGCCATGAGCCCTTCAAGCCAAGAGGCTGGAGGAAATGCAACTGCTCCACCGAGAGAGGTAATGAGGCCTGGAACGGTAATTGGGGGCTTGCACTGGTTCTGAGTTCTCGTTCTGAACATTTCCCTCCATGGTTCCTTGTTTTGCTCTCTGGGGCCTCTGCACACGGTGGAGGAGGCGTGAGGCTCTGCCTCCCTGAGAGGAAGGGCAGAGCTTGAAACCCAGCGGGCACAGTCTCTCCCAGGGGCGCACAGAAGCACCTGGGGACTCTGCTGGGTCGGCTTTGGCAGAGCTGCCGGGGGCCTTTTTCCATCTCTTTCTCTCCTCTTTCCACATCCCAGTCCCAGCTGAAGGGAGGCCCATGTGGCCTGGGGCCTTAGGAAAGCTGCAGTTTTTCTTCCTTAGTCAGCTTTATGCCTTGGGCTTTGGGACAGCCCGGCTCACTCATTTTCTCAGGAATTTTGCTCTCCATACCTTCTGGAAACTCCTCTAGAACTAGCTGAGACACCTGAGGCCTGCTGCCTTCCCAGGGATATTTGTACTTTCATTGGGATCCTAAAAAATTCAGAGTTATCAAGATGCAAAGGAATTAATTTCCTACTGTTGAATGCCTCAGCTGATGCCAAGAAAGCCATTTCTGGGCCCGAGGGGACTCTGCCACATTGGAGGTAGCCCCCAACCACTCATGCTGCCCAGGCCAGGGGGCAGTGTTCCAGAACGTGCCCTGCACCAGGGTACCTGGGTCCCCTCTCAGCCTCCCTCCCTCTGATCCAGGACCCCTGAAGCACCACTGTGCCCTCTGTCCCTCTCGATCACTTGAGGAAGGCTTGATTTTGCTCCCCATGAGCTCCTGTAGTTCCTACAAGCTGAAACTCTGAGCCAGTGAGTCTGCGAAACTATTTCCCTAGAATTATCTTTATTTATGTCCACCTCTCCTCATTCCAAATGGAATTTGTGGAAACTTATAGAAGTGCACATAAGATGAAAAAAAAAGATAAAATTATAGCCAGCGACTGAAAAACAACAGTAAAAAAATAAGGTGAATCACAGTTGCTACATAAATTTTTTAAGAACTGTAAATTTGGCTCTGGGCTTCCCAGATGCTACAGTAAAGAGGATAATACCATTAGCTACACGAGTGACACTGTCACTAAGGTAAAAAACAAACCATTACTCAGAGGAATCACAGATATAGCTGGGAGTGAGACTTCAAAGCAATTTCTCATGTGGTTTGCAAAGGGGACATTGAGTGAGGTATGTAGTAAACCAATGGTTTTTATCTTGAAAAACAAAAACAAAGAACTCAAAAAACGGGATAAATCTTTTGTCAAACTAAAATTTATAAAAATGTAAAAAAATGAAATAGACAAAAAACTTGTTTGAGCTGAGAGGGACAAGGGCTCTGTGCTGTGCTTGGGATGCTGAGTGACTGAGTGACCACCTGACTCTCGAAACAGATCAGTCAGTCTAACTGACTAGGCACCGTGTGAGTCACTGTTTCCAAAGCTCGACAGAAGGCTTGAGTCCCCTGGAAGCCTGGTTAAACACAGGGATCCCAAGGTCCCACACCAGACAGCTGCATCAGAATCTTGAGGAGGAGGAATGGGGTATAGTCTGTGGCCCCAGGTGACCTTATGTCCAGGCAAGCTTTGGAAACCCAGCCACAGACTAGCACTTCGTCATCTGGCTGAACTGGATGGTAAAAACCCATTAGAATGGCAGCCCACCTCCTGGGTATGTGGCATTCATTGTACCATGGGGCTGCTGAGCAGGTCTCTGCCAGGAGAGACAGCGGGGGTAAGACAGCATTGTGTCAGCTCTCAGGGTCATGGGCTGCAGTGATCCGGGAGCAGGAGCGGGAGAGAAAATGTCCCTGCCCCACCCCTGGAAGCATTTCCCCCACCCCCACACCAGCTACCCCTTCCCATCCTGTCTTCCCTGCTCCCCGAGGTGAAGCAGCTCTTCATGTCCTCTCCCCAGAGACATGCAAATATCAGTGGCGACAACACCCGGTAGGGTGGGCAACAAGGCTGCCCCCATGTGGCAGAAGTGGGAGAAGCACAACGCCTCAGGTGAACTGACTGACTGTGAACCTTGCTCTGTCCCCCTTGCCCAGCCCACCCCTCACACATCAGCCAGTGCAGGCTTTCACAAACCCTGCTGTCATCAGGTTACTTCCAGTTTGAAGTCTTTTAATGACTTCCCATTGGACATGACTTTTGTCAAGTCATATTAACAGCCGGGGCTCTGGAGCCATATCTGGGTCCAAACCCTGACCTTCCCACTTACCAACTCTGTGCCCTTGGTAAGTTCTTGACTTATTCAGAACCCTAGTTTCCTCATCTGTAAAATGAGGGTGTTCACAAGGCAGAATATGCTAGGCTGTGCTGCAATAACAAACAATCCCAACATTTCAAAGGATCAGAACAACAAAGGCTTTGTATCTCAAGAATATTCTTAATAAATATTAAAAACAAACAAATAAAAAAACAAACAAAGGTGTCTTATTCAAACCAAGTCAGGTGCTGGTCCAGGGACTTCCCCAAGGCAGTTGTTCTCCAGGTGGAAGCTCAGCAATCCAGGCCATCTCAACTGCATGTCCCTCCTGCCTACAACATGCTCCCACAACTATAGCAGGACCCTGGAGGGCGTCACAGGGACTGTTACATGCTTTAGCCAGAACTGACACACACCAGTTCCATTCACCGGTTATGGTCAAAACTAGTCAGACGGTCCCGCCTCCAGCCAGGGTGTGGGCAAAGGTGATCACCCTGGTGTCTAGAAGAGACCAGCTATGAGGGAGCACTGAACATGGGTGATAATGTTTAATGGGGTGCTGGTGATAATGAAAAGAAGTAATCCATGTCAAACTTCAGCACAGCTCCTGCCAAATAGGCAAGGTTTAATACATGTGAATCTTTTGCCTTCTCTTCCATTCTGGTTCTGACCAGTTTTCTAAGAAGCAAAAAGATGAGATTTGCATCAGCCATTGTAAGAACTCTGGATGCCTCAATGGCAAGAGGCCAAAGACGATTTATCATCTAATATATAATCATGCACGTGACACATACATACACCTGTGCTGTGGTCTGAATGTCTGTCCCCTCCAAATCTCACGTGGAAACTTCGTCCCCAGTGTAGCAGTACTGGGGGATTGTGAAGGCTCTGCCCTCATGAATGGGTTAGTGCATTCATGGATTAATGGGTTATCATGGGAGTGGCACTGACAGCTTTGTAAGGAGAGCAAGTGAGCATGTTAGCACGGTCCTCTCACCATGTGACACCCTGTGCTGTTCTGTGCTTCTCCAGGAAGAAGACCCTCTCCTAATGTGCTCCCTTGACCTTGGACTTTTCAGCTGCCAAAACTGTAAGAAATAAATTTTGTTTCTTTATAAAATACTGAGTTTCAGGGATTCTGTTCTAAGCAACAGAAAGCGAACTACTACAACTTGTTAAAGAGGGCGTATTCCAGAGGTGGTTAGTTATTGTTTCATCGGTGCGGTCATCTTCAGTGAATACAGCTGATCCAAGATCGAGGAGCAGGAGGGGCCGCCAAAAGCAGAGGAAAGAACATTCCTGGGAAAGAAATGACAACTCCAGGTTCTGAAACCTCAGTGTCCGTAGCTGTAAAACAGGGCTAATGCTCTTGCCAAGATCACTATGCTGTTTATGGGACCCGACAAGAGCAGGAAGCCTGGTCTCCTGTGACATGCCATCCAAATGTGGAGTAGCATTCTCTGACAGGTTCCAAATACTATGGTACCTGTCTCTGAGAAAACTCATCAGCAGAGTCCTCTGAAGATCTCAGAGGCTTCCCTCTGTCCCTCGAGGTTTCTCTCCTCAGAGGTCTCTGTCGCCCACGACTCCCTAATTCTCTTCCCTTGACAACTGAGTCGACATCAGCTTGCACAGCCCAGTACCCTCCTTTCTCCAGCCTCACTGGGAAGGGGACGTCAGAGTGTATCAGGGGGTGTGCACAGCTCCCCAGGGCTTTTCCCACTGGAGCCCCAAGCTCTGGGGAACAGCTCCCTGCTGCTCTAATCATAACAAGGCTCACACTACCATTACATAACTTTAATACCGGCTTTTACGTGGGCATCTGGGAATGTGTGTGCTTATGAGCAATTTGTAGTGAAAAAAAGACCAACCCACAGCAGGCTGGGAGAAGAGGGGCCCAAAGCACCAGGAAAGACAGACCCCAACTCAGGGCCCACCTTAGGCTCTTGGGATAGGAGGGCTTCTGCCCTGGGATATTTAAGGCACTATTGGATCTTTCAATAAGTCTCACGTGCCTTCAATTTCCATGTGCTCTGAAAGAGAATGAAATGAGGGTCAACAGATCCATCCTGTTTTTCATAAAGATGTGTTCTTAATCAAGAAAGAGGAGGAGAGAAGGAAATTCACATTCATGGAAGGCCTACTATGTGCCAGGACCATGCCATAAGCTTTATTTCCATGCCTCATCTCTACCATGAGCCTCCCAACAGTCCAGTGCAGGTTGTGTAAATACCCTTCGTGGTAGATTGCAAACAATAGCCATGATATTTTGCACTTCATCCCATCAAGAAGTGGAGTCTGTTTCTCTATCCTTTGAATCTGATATTGGCCATCTTCTTGCTTTGGCCAATGGGGCACCAACAAGTCCAGTACTAGCAGGGGCTTGGAAAGTGTTTTTGCATCCGCACTTGCCCTTTCTTGTTGCTTTGAACCCTTTTGGCACTATGTGAGCAAGCACAGGCTAACTTCCTGGAGGAAGAGAGACCACATGGAGCAAAGCCCCAGCCATCCCTGCAGAGGCCACAAGCAGAGGAGTGAGGCCATCCCAGACCATCCAGCCCTAGCCAAGGCAGCCCAGACCTGAAGAACAGCCCAGCCGACCTATAGAATATTAAAAATATATAAAATATGAGAAATTGCTCATTGTCTTAAGACACTGTGTTTTCAGAAGCGTGTTAGTTAGCAAAAGCTACCTAACACATCTCTTATTATAGATGAGGAGCCTAGGCCTCAGAAAGCTTGTCATTTCTCCAAGACTCCTTGGTTGGTAAGTTGGCAGAGCAGGGATTGGAACCCAGGCCTATATTCGGTGCACTGAATTACCTGTTTTCCCTTACAACGCGCTAGCACATGGAGTGGGATGCCTGAGAGAAAATTCCCTGATAAATGCTAACTCTTCCCAGCCATGGTCACTATTCCATTCTGAGGAAGGTTGGAACATCTCCAGTCCTCTAGAGAGCTTCTGCTTAGGTGAACTTCACTTCTTACAATAGGTACAGCACAGAGCTGAAAGCTTTTCTCTAGGTGGCATTTTCATAAATAGGATCTAATTTCTCCATTGCCTCTTATTTAAGAACTACTCCGTCCTTACCGCTGAAGAATCTTCAAAGGGCCTGGGCAGCAGCTACTCGGTTCTCTGATCCTCTGGCTAAGAGACTCTCACCTCTGGTCAACTGCTGAGTGGTTTGAAGATAAACCTTCAAGTGCATCTGGGGACCGCCTTGTTCAGCAATTGTGCTAAGGAGAACCATTTTGGATGTTTGAATTTATCACCTGAGGAAACTACCTTCCTCTCCTGGCGTCATGTTCTGACAAGGGCCCACCTGAAGATGGACGCACCAGGCTCAGGGAGCCCAATGACAAGTCTTCTGTGTCCCAGCAGTCAATACATGAGAACAGATCTCCCCAGCAAAGTTTTACTATGCTTGCTGGTATATTCTCAGACTAATCTATGTACCCTGTGGCATAGGCGAAGGAAGGCATGTGAGTCCTGCTGGTGGCAGAGCAGCCCTCTGTCCTGATGCAGAATTGGTTTTAAGCAGAATTTTGAAATAATCACTTATATTTTAGCACTTCTGGGGCTCCTTTCAGGCCCCTGGCTTCCCCTCTTTGGAATAAGCCCTATCCCTGTTCCACCTCCCCCACCGTTAAAGTGCTCCTTGCTTTAGAATTCTCTCTCCTCTCCCTTTTCTCCACCTCCCCTTTCTGCTCCTCTCACCACCTAGACAGGTCAGACCTACATGGTGGGCTTCCTTTAGCTGTCCTCACTTTGTTTCATTTCAATCACTTCTCATCCTCCACTTAGAATTCCCCGGATTATCTAGAAGCACCAGGTATTTTTCACCCTGTCTCTCACCTGGAAATGGCAGCTGAGAGTCTGCTGGCAGCAGCATTGACTAATTCATCATCAACATTAAATTGGATTCTAATTACATCCAGAATTTCAGTTACAAACTCTCACATCGACAGTGAGGAGGGAGTTTGTACTCTGGTATTCTTCACTACTTAAATGCTAAAGTCTGAACCTGTCTAAAAATAAAATGCATAAGAAGAAAGAAGTCTTTTGATATGATTTATGGGATACCATATGGAACCTGGAATTTATTCTTGAAAGCAATTGTGTGCAAAGAAATTAGCAGGTACTAATTGCTTTCAGGAAAAAATTGCATCTCATTACAAACTATTGGATTTTTCAAATGAGCTCCTTCCCAGCAGTGCAAACATCTGGATTCCCAGGGGCTATAGGCAATGCTGAGCCTCCTTTTCAGCCCAAGGCAGAAGACCAAGTTTGCAGGTTGCTAAGGAGCTTTGCCGGAGAAAGGCTGCAGGCTGGGGAAGTGTGCGATGTTGCTTTTTGCATCACAAGGTGAATCGAGTCGGGGGCCATCAGCAGCAAGCAAGCATCTAAATCTCAGCTTCAAGTCCAAACCCAGCATGGCACTCAAGGCTCTCTAAAACCTGGGCCTTGCCGGCTTCTTTTTCCACCACCTTCTCCCTTCCCACAACCCCCAACTCAAAACTATTCCCAGTCCACAGAGAACTCCTCCACCCTGGACAGCTCTCTCCGCTTTCTTCACTGATCCAAACCCCAGCTTTCAAGGCCCACTGCAAAGCAACTCCTCCCCACTCCCTGCAGGGGGCTGGATCCCCCGCCAGCACCACCATGGAAGAACTCCATAGACCGTCTCCTGCCGCCCTCCACTTCTAACAGAGGGGAGAAAGTGAGGCTGGAGGTCTCCTGCTCAGAAGATCCTCCTCCAGAGCTCATCCTCCAGGCCCCTGGGGGTCAGACCTTCTTCACAGGCAGTGCTGTACTAGAGGTGGCCAGCTGGGCAACTTAGTACCCCGATTTGTAACGACCATAGACTGAGCCATAACGTGTCAAGATGAAGGAAAGTGCATTTCCCAGAACTCCCTCGGGCCTGCGGCTGGAAAGAACACTTTGGTAGCAGGAGGGGGTGGGGCAGGAGCCCCAGGGGTGATTCTCAAGTAACAATGGACGGTCTCTAAACTGCACTTAAGGGCCTATTAAACCCAGGACTTAGGTTTTGCTGAGAAGGGAACCCAAGTTGGAGCTAGAGCAGAATTAATTGCTGAAGACCAGAGAAGAAACTGAGGTACTGTGGAAGGTTCTCCTTCCGTGCCCCTCCCCTCGGAGCCTTCCACCCCACTCCACATTTTTTAAAGAGAATCCATTGGAAACGGCGCCAATTTTATCAGCTGGCCCAGGTACCTACTGGCTAACTGCAGCCCTGCTGACAGAGAAGAGGGGCCTCTGTTCCTCCTTCTCCCTTCAACTCGCTGAGCACACCAGCCAGGCCTCTCTTCTGCTCATGCAGAGAGATGGGGGCTGCTGTCCACAGCTGGGTCTGAGAGTTCTGCCCTGAAGCACATCCCTCGGAGAAGAGCAGTCACTCATCAGTCAGACCAGAGCGCTCAGTCAGGTTCCTTCTTGCTGCTGGCATCTTCCACTGACTGGGTTACTTTGCCCCTGGGAGCCCAAACTTCCAGCCCCAGCCTAGGCACTAGTTCGAGGCCTTACTAGAATTCCCCTATAGAGGAGGAGGGGGTCTCTGACCCCAGACCAGGACCTCCACAGAAGGACATACCATTGAGCCCAGCCTGAGGCAGTTTTGACTCCAGGGATAATGAATCCAGAAACATAGAATTGAGGTTTCTGCTTTTTTCCCTCCCTGACCCCCCAACACACCCCTCACACCCACCCCAAGCAGAGAAAATGGGTTGCCCTAGGAATCCAGGCCTTTAGATTCCTCCAAGAAGCAGCTACAATTGTAGACCAACAGGTGCTGTCCCTCAAACCACGACTGTACCTCCTGTGTCCAGTGTTCGGTCTGCAGGCCTGGACCCCAAGGAGAATGAATCACAACCTGGCCCTTCTGCTCCCCCGAGGAGACCACCATGCTCTGCAGGAAGCAGCTTCCCCCCCTCCATAGGCTCCAAAAACCAAAGCTTTCCCCAAATGCTGATATTTCCAAGCACCTAAAAGGCCCTGGTTTGGTGCCTCAGTTCTGGGCCTCATGTTTCCTACGCCCAGACACAAACTCTTGTCACCAAGGTCTGCCTCCTGCCAACATTCCTCACCAATTCATTGTCACGTAAATAAGCACAATCTCTTGAACTACATCAAAATTAAAAAGTTCTGTGCATCAAAGGACACAATCAAGAGAATGAAAAGGTAACCCACAGAGTGGGAGGATATATTTACAAATCATCCATCTGGTAGTGGTTAATATCCAGAATATGTAAAAAACCCAACAAGAAAACAAACCACCCAGTTGAAAAGTGGACAAAGTACTTGAATAGATGTTTCTCCAGAGAAGATACATAAATGGTCAATAAGTACATGAAAAGATGCTCAGCATCACTAATCATTAGGGAAATGCAAAACAAAAGCACAGTGAGATACCACCCTACATCCATTAGAATAGTGGCTATCAAAATAATAATAATAATAATAAGTGTTAGTGAGGATGTGGAGAAATTGGAATCCTTGTGCCCTGTTGGTGGAAATGTAAAATGGTAAAGCTGCTGTGGAAAACAGTAGGATGGTTTCATAAAAAATTAAAAATTAAATTACCATATGATCCAGCAATTTCATTTCTGGGAATATATACAAAAGAATTCAAAGCAGGGTCTAGAAGAGATATCTGTACACCCATATTCATAAGAGTGTTATTCACAATAGCTCAAATGTAGAAGCAACCCAAGTGTCCACTAATGGATGAATGGATCAGCAAAATGTAGTATTGCTATGGCCTGAAAATTTATGTTCCCTCCAAAATTCATGTGTTGAAATCCTAACCCTTAAGGTGATGGTATTGGGAGTTAGGGCCCTTGGGATGTGATTAGGTCATGAGGGTGGAGCCCTCATGCAAGAGATTAGTGTCCTTATAAAAAAGGCCCAGGGGGGCTCCTTCATGCTTTCCACCGTGTGAGGACACAATGAGAAGGTGCTGTGTATGAACCAGGAAGTTGGCCCTCACCAGACACCAAATCTGCTGGCACCTTGATCTTGGACTTTTCAGCCACCAGAATTGTGAGAAATACATTTCAGTTGTTATAAAGCCACAGTTTATGGTATTTTGTTATAGCAGCCTGAATGGACTAAGATAGGTGTATATTCAACAATGGAATATTATTCAGCTTTTTTCTAAAGGCAGGAAATCCTGACACGTACTACAACATGAATGAACCTTGAGGACATTTTGCTAAATGAAATAAGGCAGTCACAAAAGGACAATTACAGTGTGATTCTACTTATATGAGTTATCTAGAGTAGTAAAATTCATAGAGACAGAAAGTAGAAGATGGTTTCCAGGGGCTGAGGGGAGGAGGGAATGGGGAATTGTTTCATGGGTACAGAGTTTCAGTGTTTCAAGATGAAAAGAGTTCTGGAGATTGAATGCACAACAATGTAAACACTACTGACCTGTACACTTAAAAATGGTTAAGATGATAAAATTTAGGTTATATGTACTTTACCACAATTAAAAAAAAAAAAAAAAAAAAAACAACCTCTTCAGATTTGGGTCTCCATAGAGCAGCTTCCTGACTACAGAAGGAAAGATGCCTTTCCAAGGCTGCAGCAGCCTGTGTTTTCACTGACAAGGACAAAAATTTAAGAATGGTCGCCCAGCAAATCATCACCAAGCATGGCTCAGGCACCATGACATACTCACAGCACATCCACAACTAGTGATCAAGATATCATCTAAGCAAATATCAGTTTGAGCACAGCACCGAAATGTTTTCCAACAACTAGTGAAATAGCCAAAGCTTGATCACGCCCCATCTGAGGACATAGTACCCTGGGATTACAGGCTCTGCTCTACCTTGGACATTCCCATTTTATGTGTGATTTGACACCACTTTTGTTTCTAGATGGCTATTTTACCAAAGATGGAAGACCAATTACTGGGAATATTGTGGGGAACAATGGTTTTTTCAAACTGTTTTAGCCATGGAACCCTCTCTTCAAATTGAAATGGCATGTGGAAGCCCAAAATTTAAAACCAAAGGCCCCCAGGATAGCCCCCCTTTTTGACCACCTAGGGGGCTGTCTTTAGCTCCCTCTGGGAGTGGAAGTTGGGAGCTCAACCTTACTGTTTCTGCAAACAGACACCCCACATGACCTGCTAGACCAGAGACAGGGTCCTCCAGGCCCGTCAGCAACCATGCAAAAGTGAGCTACCCTTAACCTACACGGCACCCCTCCTCACCTGCCTTACCCCCACTGAATCCCACTGACTCTTGAAAATCTAAAGCTGTTCTTTACTAATGAAGTCAAGTGATTGTTCCAAAGTTCTAGAAAAACTAAAACGACAACAAAAACAGGCAATGCAGTGGGGGTGGGGGTGGGCAGTACATCGTTGGGCCCCATGTTCCATACTTTGCTCTTTTACATGGCACAAGAGACCACACCTCACTGCCTAGGCCTTTGGAAACAGAGCGTAGTGATAGGAATGCTTCCTCAGTCCCCAACTCTCCCCTTCCTTCCGACTTCCCTTTAACCCTTTCTCTCCTGGGGGATAGGGGAGGAGCCTAACTATCTCTGCCCTTTCCCCGGTGGCCTCCTCCCCCATAGAAGTATTAGTTCCTACCCCTGAGGCCCCTCTCCATACCTTGCAAATTTGATGGACTCCCGGCAGCATCATGTGAATGTCCTGGAGCCTCTTGCCAGTCCAGTGTCTCTTGCTTTATGAAGTGAGGGAGGGTGCACTCTGGCCTCAAGGTCTTTGGACAACTTGGGGGCAGGATGAACATGGCAGATGTCCTACTATGGATATAGTTGTCTTTTTCTCAACCATAACACACCATCATGAGAATTATTTCCTTAAAATAACAAAAATAACAACAAAACACCTTGGCTGATCATCAGGAGAGATTTATATCCTTCCTTTAACATGGCTTTGATCTATATGGGAAGAATTGATAACCCTGGCTATGTATGACACTGTGCCCAAATCTCTTCTCTGTGATGCGTAGGATTTTTCCTTGATCACAGACTGTGGATGGGGAGAGGTTTGTTTTGTTTGCTAGTTTTGTTTTAACTACCACTGACAGATAAAAGCAGAGCTGGTCTTTCTCTTTTTAAAATTTATTTATTTATTTATTATTTTATATTCTAAGATGTTGTTGCAGAGCAGTTGCAGGGCAGGGAGATGGTAGAAGAAAGAAATGAGGGGTCATGGTTGAGGCCCATGGCACTCCCCAACCCAGGAACCCAGGGTGCTTCCAGCAGCAGCCTGCTGGTCATCACCAGGCTAGATGAGGATGTTGGGGGACAGATCAGCTGTCCATGCTGTGCCCTAATGTTTCCCAGGTGGGCCTGTCTCCCCCACTGCCCACACTCCAAACACTTCCCATGGGATGGGCCATGCACTGGTCCCTTGAAATGACTCACCAGCCTCCTCGGAGTGGCTCCTTTTTTTAGTTGTCTGGCTCCTCGCTCCTGTGTAGGTCCACAGGAACCCTGTTATTGGTTTTGCTGGTCTGGGGGCCACCAAGGCCCTCTTCTCCCTTGCAGCCACCAAGCAACTTCATAGGAAGGGCACAGATGTGTATTTTTCCAGCTGTTGCTCCGTGTGCTCACCAGGGACAGCCTTGAAGTGGCTGGGACTCCAAATGGCCAAAGCAGTCCTTTCTCTCTCTCATTGTCACCTCTCCTGCCTTCAAGAACTCCATAGGTCTCTCTTCCTCTTCCCCTGAGCTCTAGTGGCCAGAGCTAGTCTTATTAAAATGGTGCATAGGTGGCAGAAATCCCTGCCCACCAAGCCCTCCATTCCTCTCCTGGCAAAGCCCCTGAATTGGGTTGCCAAATTTTGCAAAGAAAAATACAGGACACCCAGTTAACTTTGAATTTCAGGTAAACAACGAAAAATGTTTTAGTATAATTATGTCCCAAATATTGCATGGGACACCACTACCCATGAGACAACCCCGAGCACCGATTGAACCCACTGCTGGGGGCAATGTCAGTATCAGGTAGGGGATCAGAGTAGCCGAACTTTACGATTCCTTCATCTCAAGGATTCTATGATTTCTTAAGTACTGATGCACAAGGGAGGACAGAATGTGGATTGGGTCATGGTCCCTGCCTGCAGAGGGACCCTCCTTTCCAAACCCCATCTCCTGCCTCGACCCCCACCTCTGGCCCTGACTGTAGTATTATTGTCTATTTGAGCTCAGGAGCCTCAAACCCTGCCCTTTGCTCCCTCCTCAGCCCCAGCACTGCCTCCTAACTGGCACCTCCAAGTGGCCACCAACCCCTGACGATGGGCTCTGCCTCCAGCATCTCCACTACTGGCTGTCAAGTCTGGGCTCACTCATTTCCTGGAGCCATCACCAGACACCTATGGCGAGTAGTGTATAACCAGGGTTTTGCTGGCTTCCCTCAGAGCAGCACAGACCAACCCTGCCTTGCAGTAGGAAGGCCTCAGGCTCCCAGAGCTAGAATCCTTGTCAGGAGAGTAAATGAGGGTGTCCCTTCCTAAATACAACGAGCTGAGATCACCACATGGGAGAGAGCTGTTTAGTTTGGCCAAAGTCAGGTTTAATGGAGTGTGTGTGTATGATAACCATCTCCAGGCTCAGTGAGGGGATACAGACCAAGGAGGAAAGAGGAGCTGGGCAGGGGACTCACAGAATCAGGAGATAATGGACAAGGGGAAATAGAGTCTGAAATACAAGACTGCTTCCCAGCCCTGTTCACCGGACATGTTGAAGCAGGCTTGCAGACAAAAAAGATAAAGATGCTGATAGTAATGCTAGAGCTGTCCTCCAACCTCCTCTTTCTCTCAAACCCAAAAAGAAAAAAAAAAAAAAAAAGGAAAGAAGAGAAAAGAAATAGAGACATAATAAGTAACCCTCTCCATTTTTGTCTCCTTTTATACTGGAGTAGGATAATGTCTTCCTATCAGCATCAGGCACACAGCGTCCACCCCGATTAATTAATCAGTGAACCACCAAGTAAAAGGACAAGAAAATGAAGGTAGCTGCCTTGTTAGAGCTCCCTCTACATGTGGAACCAGAATACCTGCGTTCAAATCCCAGCTCTGTTACTACTTAGGCTATGGCCTAAACAAGCATTCAATCTCTCCAAAGCCTCAGTTGCCTTATCTATAAAAGGGCGTTCATAATTGCATTGACCTCACCAGAAAACAGGAAGGATTCAATGACATGACATAGCAGAAAGGGCTTGCAAACTCTAAAGCTATTTCCCAGTATTAAATATCATACAATGTCATCCCTACCTTTAAGCAGCTTACAGTCTAGACCTACATTGTCCAATATGGTAGCCACTAGCCACCTGTGGCTATTGAGCACTTGAAATGTGGCTGATGCAAATTGACACATGCTGTAAGTGGAAAATACACACTAGGGAGTGTGTATATTTTTAATATAAAGAAATGTAAGAAATCTTGTTAATATGTTTTCTGTTGAACACATGTTGAAATGATAATATTTCGATATATTGGATTAAATAAAATATATTATTAAAATTTCTCCTGTCTCTTTTTACTTCTTTTAATGTGGCTGTTAGAAAATTTTAAACTGCATATGTAGCTCATATCACATTTCTATTGGACGATGTTGGTCCAGATGGACCACAAGAAACGGACACACATAAAGTCAATGACAATACAAGAGTCAAACAATAAAACTTCAAGAAGCGAAAGTCAGGAGGGGTTCTCAGCACCCTACCGATGTTCAATTATTGGCTGACAATGGCAGCAAATTATTGGTACCCAAATTCTGACTGACCAGTGTGCCTTGAAATACAAGCTAATTATTTATGTTGTATCTGTTTGAGTCTCGCTGATCAGAAGAGCAAACATAAACATTTTGAACCCTAAGTGACCTTCAGCATAATCCAATCCAACACTTCATTTTTTTTTAAACAAAAAATCTAAGGTCCAGAGAGAGTTAGAACTTAACCAAAATCACACAGCCCATAAACGACTCAGTATATTTTTCACCAGATCACAATGAAGTTTTTAGGGCTTTTCAAAGTTTTTTAATGAAGATTTCCTAAATCTAACCTCAGGATATTTCTGGGAGATAGCAACCATATTCACATTTGGCAGATGAGAAAACCGAGGCCCTGAATGACTAAACACACATGATTAGTAGCATCTTTGAGGCCCGAGCGCGGACCTTTCACCCCATGCTCTCGCTCTGACCCTCTGTTGTATCCCCCTTCCCTGGTACCCCCACTACCTCTTGTTCAGGACACATTCAGGAACATTCTTCAGCCTAATTAAATAATGGAACCACACTGATTCTTTCTTCCAAGGTCCAGGGGCACTGTTTCCTCTCCACCCGAGTTCTGCCTGGGAATGTTGACTTTGGAAAACGGCACCAAAGACACTCCGGCTGCAATTTCCAAATCAGAAACAGCCTCCAAATCCTTATTCAGCAAAAGCAAGAGACACTGGAAAGGCAGAGCCTGTTTAGGCTGTGAGAACCTAGAACCTCTTCTCCCCATGGAGAAGAGACAAAAGAGGTCATCACATGTCAGCTCAGATGCATAAATGGAGACCAGCTGGATGTCAGCGAAGAATAAAATTCTCACCTCCTAATCATTCCTGGTCCAGCAGGGGAGATTCACATAAACGGTTAGCTAAACTGTGAGGCAGAAGGACATGAGGCACTGTGGGAGCAGAATAAGGAGCCTCCAATCCAAGTAGGCTTTCCGGAGGAGTGAGGTCTGACCAAGGTCTTAGAGAATGAGAAGGACATTATAGGGAGACAAAGGAGGGACAGACCTTCTGGGTAGAGAGAGCAGAGATCCAAGGAAAATTCAGTCTTTGAGGACACGTGACACTGAGTTGGCTGCTCCTTTCTGGTACTCTTCCAGGTCGTCCTGAGCCCAGCATTTTTGGCAGCAATATTGATAGTATATCCTTACTCTCTGTAATACTTCATGCCCATGCCCAGTCTCACTGGATCCTCACAAGCACCCTGGGAGGCAGGCAGGGTAAATGTCACCATACCCATCATCCAGATCAGAAGAATGACACTTGGGGAGATTAGTGCCCCGCCTGGCATCACACAGCAACATTAAGGGGCATTGGTCAGGCATCACCAAGGGTTTCTGGCTCCCCCACCTCTGCTCTTTCCCTTCCATACAGTTCAGCAGCTCGGAACTGTGAAGCTCTATGGTTCTCCCCACACTCCCTCATCTTGTTGGAAACTCAGTTACATCCAAGTTCCACTGAAGGGCACTTTGCATGTATGGCCTTGACCTGCAGCTGTTTTCTTGGGGTCTTTGTCTTGTCTCCCAAGGTGCTTCTTTTATCTCTCACAATACCTAGAACAGTGCTGGGCACACAGTAGGCACTCAGTAGACTGGCGGATTCGTTGATCAGCAGACACAGTGCAGAGGTGCCGTCAAAGGGAAAGGATATGCTGGGAGAGAATTTCAAATATTCCTATCGTTACCTCAGTTCATGGACACTTTTTGTGGTAGTCTTTAAAAAACAGGGATAGCTCCTGTTGTTATCTCCTCGCTTCATGCCAGTCACCTGCCTACAAACATCTTCCTGCCGCCCACTCACATCTCTTTAATTCCACTCAACCCCCTTGCCTCCCTGACATTTTGTTTTTCAGGCTGGTGCGTAAACATCAGTCTATTTAACTCTGTCTTAGGCACAGAGGCATAGAAGACGCGTGTGAGTGCGTGTGTGCGCGTGTGTGTAAGGGGTGGAGTGTGTTGCGAAGGAGACACATAGCCTTGCGCTGTCCACTAAGTCATGGTAGCTATTGAGCACTCAGAATGTGGCTAGTCTGAATTGAGATATGCTGTTAAATTTAAAATACACACCGGATTTCAAAGACTTAGTACAGGGGGGGAAAAAAGAACGTTAAATAGCCCATTAAAATTGAATGCATGTTGAAATGACAATATTTTAGACATACTGGGTTAAATAAGATATATTATTGAAATTAATTTCACCTATTTCGTTTTACTCTTGTTAATGTGACTACTAGCAAATTTTAGGAAACACAGGTGGCTCATGTTGTATTTCTATTAGAAGGTCTAACCTGGAAAGGGGACAGCCGTATGAACAATCCACTCAACTGGGACCTGGAGTGTGGGGGTGGTGTTGCCTTCTAAATTTTAGTCTGTGTGTCTTAATTTCTTTCTCCATTTACTCCACATTTGGTCCCTTAGTCTGTCCAGCCCAACAGCAAATTATGTATATCTGCCCTCCTCCAACCAATCCAAACCCACGTGTTTCTAAAAGCAACGGAAGGGCACCCTCTACCCACCCCTGCCTGTCCACACAAGCCCCTTGCCTGATTCTCTTTTCTGCTTATCGTTTATTTTGCCCAATTGCCGCCTGATTGGCCACAGCACAAAGTGCCTGCAGTAAGGTGGTCCCTCAACAAAGACACGAAAGTGCTGTTGACAAAATGAGTAAGTGAATGAACAGAGTGTATAATACGCGCACACGCACGCACAGAATGTTTGCCTATTTCGCGTGTGTTTCCCATTTCATATGTACATGTCTCGTGAGTTTTATTAGCTATAAGGCTTCTGCCTTATGACTTCAGTTAAACTCCAGCCACATGTTTTTTATGTCAGATACTCGATACATTCTTGTTGGCTAATTAATTCTTTGCTTTTCAAGGCCAAGCCAGAGTCTCCCTCCCTTTATAAAGTCTCTGTCACCTCATTCCACATGGCTCTTCCTACTGGTTCCCACTGCCACCTTGTCCCGTGCTGTGTGACAAGTATGTCTTGGGTTTTCAATTGTTTCATGGGCTTGAATCCTGCACCCCCTTTGGCCTTCCCTCCACTCACATCCCCAGTGGACAGTAAACTTCTTTGAAGCCTGAAACTGTCTTCCCTTAAAGCTCCAGCAGAGCCTAGCACCCAGTAATTTTTCAACACAGACGTGCCGATTGGTGGTTGGGGTATAGAGGGAACTGCATGTTAGGGTCTTCAAAAGAGACATTTTTTGGAAGCTTGGTGCCTGGATTTCTTATCCCTTCTCTCCAACCCTAGCATTCAACTATGTCCCATTAAAAATAAAAATCAGCCAAATAAAAATAACTTCAAAGGGTGACCCACTGGCACTCCAGACCCTGTTTGTCGGTGGATTCTCCCTGCTACCTTCTCTCCTCAAGAGTGAATCAACTGGTCTGCACAGGAACCAGACACAGTGAGGCCTTTCAGTCTGGGACTTCAGAAGGGAGGCTCCCGCCAGGGATTTCAGCAAAAGCAGGTGCTGATTTAGACCTCCCTAATTTATATCGGCTCATACACTAACGGGAATGGCTGCGAGAGGGCCCAGCAAAGGCGGGGAAGACAGACGAGTCTCTAAGGAGTGGCGAGCTCCCAGACTCAGGCAGAAAAGACGGGGAGGACAGGAGGTTTCAGAACGATCACAGCACCACTCTCTCTAGCCACCCAGAGTGCCAGAGGAAAGAGCCCATAAACGCCAAATATTTGGTCCTTCATGTCCACCAGGCCAGCAGGCCAGGGCATAACCTCAGGACCCCACCTCCTGTGGCCTGGAGGGTACCCTGGGCCCTGCCCTCAGGCTTCCCAGAGGAGCCTCTTATTGTTGGAGAACGTCAGGGTCAGTCAACAGCCAAGACACTGGAAGTGGGCTGGTTGGAAGGGGAGGCGGGGGTTTCTTTTATCTTTTGCAGTTGTATCTGGCTTCTCTGCCTTCTTCACCACAGGCCAGCCTGTTATCCTGGCTCTTTTGAATTTCTGTGGGGCTATGGGTGTCTTGCCCATAGTGTGACAGGCTCAGGCATCAACAAAAGGATGTATTTGAAATAGGAGAGATACCTAGGATTTGGCCCACAGTGTTCCCTGGAACTTCAGTAGACCACTGTTAGGGCCTGCTCAGCAAAGCCAGCCATAGCTCCCAAATCAGGCCTAGGATTCTCTGACCTTCCTTCAGGGAGCATTGGGCCCCTTGCCCGGTATCACAGATCCTAGAAGGCCTGGCCTGAACCCCAGGGGCCCTGGGAGCAGTTCTTATCCCACACTAGACACCTCAGTCTCTGGACACCTCTCTCATGGCCTCAGTCATCTCTTCTAGCCAGAACTTAAGTGGCCCGTTTCACCAAATGTCACAGGGATGAGCCTTAGCAACTGTCTCTTTCTAAGAGTTCCCTGTAGTGGAGCCTCTGAAGTGGTTTTGAAGGCTCATCCCTGACTCACTTTCAATTTCAGCCAGGCCCATAGGAGACTTCACGACACAGCTGCCACCCCACTTGGAAACACGAAGGTAGTGCTCTAGCTGTCCTGGAAGACAGTGTGGCAGCCAGGGACCACAACTGTGGCCTTCTGCCTGATGGCTTGCTCACCATTCTCACTCCCCTCCCCTCCATACTGTGAGGGAGCTGGGCCTTAGGGGTTGGCCATGGTCCTAAAGCTGCTGGGACATTGAGGTCTTCCACTCCTGTCCTTGCCATTCTTCACTATTGCCAGGGTCTCACAGAGACCTGGTGTGTGACAGAAGGCCCTACACTCAGGGGAGAAAGGAACCTGGTGGTTTTCACCTTGACCTGAGCCCCATTTCCAGGAGCTAAGAGGAGGAAATCTCCCAAGCCCAGGCTTGGTGATTTACTCCTGTTACCCTCTTAGCAGCACACCAGAGGGTACCTGTCCCCTCTGTGGAGTCCCTGCTTCCATATGCCCCATCTGGCTTTGTGGGAATATTTCTGGGTGTGCCATGTACACAACGTGTAGGCTGTAGTGGCAAAGTCAGGTTTGTGCCCACAGCCTCTGTGCTTTGAATAGGCTGCCCACTTTCCAAGTTTGGTAAGACTCCAGATGGACTTCTGAATGGATTCTGGGGCAGCTGAGCTTGAGTGATTCTTAGTGAATCCTGAAAACTTGAATATGTGGAAACTTTCTGATTTCACTTGAATTTGCATAAGCCTTTGCTCAGTGTGCAGGTGGTACAGAGCTTCAGAATTTCTTACCAAGGGCTCTGAGTTTTAGTTCCTCTTAGGGCTTTAGTGAGGCTCTTAGGCCCTTGGAATTACACATAACTAGTGGGTACATGTGTCCCCTGTGAACTCATCTGCCATGTCTAAAAGCTGAGAATCATTGGACTTGATTGCCCTTAATGCTCTGAGAGCAGGAATGTGTCTGCATATCTAGTATCCACCATCCTTCATAGGGCTAGATGTACTGTAAGTGCTCAACAAAGACCTGCTGATTGATAATAAATACATCAGCCCATAAATGAATTTATTAGTGGCTTGCTTTAGTATAGGGCCATCCACAAACAGGTATCTGTTGGCCATGAGATGAACTACACTGGGGCCCCCAGGAACCCAGGGAATAGGCCAAGCCAACAGAGCAGCGTGGGCAGAAGGCCCCTCATAGGGGTGTTGGGAGAGCTTGAATGAAGGTTGTCAGGAGGTCTAGATGCAGGTATCCACAAGACCTGGAAGTGTGACCCAGGAACAGATCTAGGCAGCAACCGATCCAGCATTAGAGAGGCCTGTCAGACAAGACAGGTGTGTAGACTGGCCCAGGAGTACCACTCTGATCCCAGGGAGGACTAAGTAGAGAGCTCAGAGTGAGGCTCCAACTCCAGATGAATTGGGGCCCCAGCAAGGGGAGTAGGGCAGAGACTGAAGCTCAGGGGATGGTTTGGACCCAAATCCTGAGCAGAACCTCAGAAGAGATGGCCTGAGGCTGAAGTGCTTGTCCAGAGCCTCTGGGGCACAGCAGGTGAGTTCAGGCAGCCAGGTAGGACTGAGCTCAAGGCATTGTTCATGGCCCCAACAGGAAACATGACAGAGACATGGTGTCAGGGCCTCAGCATATCATTTCAACAGCCAAGTAGAAGCCGCAGAACAATGACTAATCCTAAGGAAGGTAAGAAAGTTAACATGTCCAGTCATGTGCCTCAGTCAATAACCCCGAGAGTCCAGCCCATGCCAGCCATCCCACCAACTGCCTTCCTTTCCAATGTGGGTAGAATCTACACATCCACAGCCTGATCCTCCTCAAGCCCCTCATTCCTTGAATGCCCAGACCACTTCAGTCTGTGCTATTTGCATGTGTGTGCACACACCTACCTCCTACCTCCAGCGTTAGAAGAGTGCGTGTGTGTGTGTTCTTTACTGTCCCCCCAGGCATGTCTATTGAAGTTACATTTTTCTAAAATTTTATTGCAGGTGAAAGAAATGCATAAATGTGCAGTGTGGAATTACTGACACATTCAGGATATACGAGGGACATTAAAGGCACTGTTAGGATTTGATGACAGCTGCCAAGAATCTTTTCTACAATCATAAATGAGATAAACACAGAGCAGTGAGACAACATAAAAGCCTGGCAGGAGCTGGGGACAGGTGTTTCCCCACTGCAGTTAATGACCCCGTGGGAGCCGCTGCAGGCTGGAAACACGTGCAGAGCCCCTGGTGCCCGGGGTTCAGGGGGCTGGGGAGCCGCAGCAGCTCGCTCATTCTCCATGTCCATTTTTACCTGCACACACTTTCCAGACTGATGCCCCAGCCTGCAGAGCATCCCCTCCTGTGCTTTCATCCCCGGGGACTCCTGCCAGCCTTCCAAGCCTCAGCGGGCACCTTCACCCCTGAGAGACTGCGTTAACTTCTCCACTCCACGATGCCCTTGCCCTGCCTCCTGCCACCTCAGTGGGTCCCCGAGCACTTGGGTAGCTGGGGCATTCCCTGGCTCTGCGGCAGGGCACACTCTGCCCACTCAGGCAAGTGTTTTACCTCCACGTTGTTTATGCTCCAGCTACCCCTCCTGTCTTCCAAAAGTGCTCTGTTCTGAAACTTTCAAGCAAATTCCTATTAGTGGCACACGCCACTCTGTTACGATCCCAATGGAGACACCCGAGGGAGCAGAGTCAGCCTCAGCGTAACTGAGGACAGTCAGGACGTCTGTCCTCTCCCCGCACTCCCTGCATGGGCTCACTCAGCGGGAGATCGCCCTCTCTGAGGCCTGATGGGGGGTGGGGGAGCAAGGGAGGGGGGCCAGAGCTCAACCTGAGGTGAGATCCCAGCCAGCAGATCTCAACTGCTTGCGGGAGACTGTGGGGATGGACCCAGTCTCCAGTCCCTCCTGAAGGGGGCTGAGGCATGATGGGGAATGAGCTGAGGGCTCTGCAGGATTCAGCCTGCCTCCCCCAGCCCCAGCCCCAGCCCCAGCCCCAGAGGCCAGCCAGCCAGAGGGGAGGGGGCTCCTCAGCTTGCCCAGGAGACTGGCGGGGAGTGGAGCAGCCCTGGCTACAGAGGACAAGGACAAGGACAGGGAAGGCTCTGGGACCAGGGCAGAGCAGGTCAGCCGGGGGCTAGGACGTCCTCGCTTTCCACCCCAGACAGCTCCTCCTCCTCAGAGACGGCTCCAGCTCCAAGGCTCTCATGAACATGTGGACCAAGCGAAGACTCAGGTGAAATGACACCCCATGTTTTAAGGCCTCTGATTTAACTGTGGGCTCATGAGCTGGGGAAATCCATAGATACCAGTATTCAGGAGGAAGGGGCTTTAAGGTGGAAGCCTTTGAGCAATGTCTGATACCCGGGGGGAGTCTGGGAAATGAAGGGGAGGCCCGAAAGGCAGGAAAACTGCCCTCAGCTTTTCTAGCAGCTGATATCCTGCACTCACCCCAGGACTGCCCGCCCCCCTGCCCTCTGGACGCACCCACCCAGGTGATTCTTGCTTCACCTAACTCAACCAGACCCTGTCTGCACCACCCAGCTGCTGCATACCCTCTAAGATCTCTAATCTGACCAAGCCTAAGTGGAGACGGTAATGTCAGTGCCTACTTTCGGATTGTTGTGAGGATTTGGTGAGCTGGGTTGGCCCCTGTGAAGCACCCAGAGCTGGGGCTGACACAGCAGGGCTCACTGAATGGCAGCCATGGAAGTGGTGCTATTATAATCACTGTCATTCTCCCAGCCGGGAGAGCTCTGGGCTGTCCATTGTCAGTTCTCCTTTGTGTACCACTTAGGGCCTTATGGGGCTGGAGCTTGAGGGCAGGGAGAGGAAGCCAGGACCACCCAGAACCCTACTTATTGCTACAGGTACCACGGCTGCTGCCTCCTGTACACTGAGCACACTCTGTGGCAGGGATGTTGTCTACACAGGATCTCTCAAACATTAGTGCATCTGAGAACCTCCTGGAGATCTTGCTGAAGCACAGAACACTGGGCCACACCCTCAGAGTTTCTGATTAGGTTTGCACTTCTCACAGGTTCCCAGGAGACGCTCGTGCTGCTGGTGCAGGGGCCAGGCTGTGAGCACCGCTGCTGGAGGATGGTGCAGGCAGGAGCTCTTCCACATTGTCTCAGCTGTCTCCCCTGCACCCAGCACGGTACCTGGCACAAGAAAGTGTTCAGTAACCACAGCTGATGCTTTGTGCATGCCTTGCTTGTTCTGTGATCATCCAGCCTACCGCCATCTGGTTTGAGAAGCCAGGGGATCTGACCTACCCTAGCAGCAGGGGAAACCACTCTGTCCCCAAACCTCTTCAACATGCATCTAGCAGAGCTACAGTGCAGCCCACGCCTGGCCTGAGCACAGCTTCCGACCATGCCATGCCCAACACAGTGCACAGATGCCTGTCACAATTAACCTCTGACACTTCCAACATCATGAACTGGCTCCAAGACAGGAAGGAGCCAGAGGTGAGGGACAGAGGGAGAAGGTGGAAACGGTGGGGCAGTCTGAGCCCTGAGGCAGCTGTGCTCAGCCTTTTTATAACCCACCAGTTCTTTCAGCTTTTTGTTTCTTCTTCCTCTTTCCCCTTTCTTCTTCTTCCTCCTGCTCCTCTTCTTCTTCTGTCCTCTTTCTTTGGTTTCTAGTATTTTTCATTTTTATTTCCTAAAATGTTATTAACTAAGATAAGACACTCTCCCAAGACCAGCGATGAGCTTTAGGAGTTCCTCTCTGTTTCACATAAAGGTTCAGCAGACTCTTTCTTAGAGGATGTAATTTTTCCTACCCTGTGGCCTCCACCACACCTGCCCCAACACAGACTCCAAGTCCTCCTTTGAAACGTTGCTCCATCCTACACGCCAGATGTTAGGGTCCATCCTGCATCCCTGTGGTCTTCCACCCACAGTAACCCCCTTTGACTCTTCTCATTTTTGTGATGTGTCCTCTCTCCAGGGGGGTCTACACCACTCTCCTGTTTGTCAAAACTAAAAAATTAACATCAGTAATCACCATTAATTAAACTTCATATTTTATTTGGATTGCACCAGTTTTCTAGTAAGGTCATTTTTCTGTTCCAGTATCCAATTTGGCCAATAAATGGTTTTGGTAATTCAGCAAACTTGCACGGAGTACTTTGGGTGCTGAAAGCTACTGTGAAGCAATCGTGCCTTTGGGAAGCAAAAACTTTTTGATCTTAAGAGGTCTCTAATATACCACCCTTCTGAGACAGGTGACCCATGAATGTGCTATCAAGCAAGCAGATTCTGTTATCTGTCATTTATAGAAATTCAAAGGTCATAAGCAGCTATATTTGTGAAACAGCTTGACAAGAGTCTGTGACTTCCCAGGGAGGTTGGCAGATGGCTGGCAAAGTAGGTGGAGGGGCATCCCAGACTGACTCTTGCATTCTTAGGTACATGCAGCATTGTTCTGACTAACCAATGATCGGAGGACCTGCAGACCTGTGTCATTGTCCTGATGGTGTCCCTCTCCAGATAAGGGACCTTAGCAACTTCAGTGCTCCTCTCTGCTCCTCAGCATCTTACCTCATGAAGAGGGGTGGGTGACCTGGGTGACATCCAGGCTCCCACCTGCTAACTGCCTACTATTTGCTATGCAGAATGGCCTGGAATCTGACAGACAAGGAGTAAAAACAGACATGGCCTAAGCCACCCCAGGGACACCAGAAGGTCACTTCTTCATATCTCATCTCCTAGGCCCCACATCAGAAGTCTAGCCTCAGAGGCCAAATTTAGAGACAGGAAGCATGAAAGCAATTTCACAAATAGGTGTTTTAAAGGCACCTAGCCACCTGCAGCCAGTATGACTTTGCCATCTCTCTTTGCCCAAGCCTTTCACCAGGTTGTACCCAAGGCCACCCACAGCCAGGGGCTGGCTTTTCTGTGGGCATGGGGAGGGGAAATAACTGAGGTTGGAGGTGTCTCAGTACACAGGGCTGTCTACCATCTGTCTGGTTAGAGGGATGTACCCCATGTGCCCCCTACCTCTAGGCCTGGACAGTGGATGGGGAAGCAGCTTCCCCTGAGGGCCAGATGGTTAATTGGCAGAGCCCAGGGCTGGCTGAGGTGGTGCAGCTGCAGAGGACACCTCAGATGAGCTTCTGCAGTGCCCCAGGGTATGAATGTTAGAGCCCAAGGAGCAGGAACTATAGAAAGGATGCGTGGCCCAAAACTCCACCACTAGAATGAACAAAAGGACAGGACCACGCTGCGCTGTGAGCCCATGTAAGATGGGGTGCTCTGGGCAGAAGAGTCCCTCCTCCCTTGCCTGCAGAGCTGGGCTCCTGGGGCTCCACAGGGAGAGTGCTCTGTAGCGAGCACCCTCGAGATAAGCATAATGCCGTCCAAGGGTCTGCTTTGAAGGACACTTAGGAGATTACGTGGGTTCTCATGGGTTTCTGTTCTTTTCTCAAACACAGTACATACAGTCCAATATCCTGCTGCATGTCCCTGAGTTTTGTGGGTTTTTTTTTATCCTAAGTTAAGAGCTTTGGGGCTTTCTGGGTGTATAGGAAAAACAAACTGTTTTTCTCTATACTCTCAACACTTCTGACACCAAATATGGGGGTTGGGGGTCCACACCAAGCAATTTTCCAATTCTCTAGGGACACCAAATGGGTGTCCTGTAATTCAATTTTGTTCTGACACTACCTACCTGGAGTCAGTTAGGGGTCCCACGAGGTAAGGGTTCAGTCCCACTGCTCCCACTTCAGATGCCAATCCCAAGTCCCAAGTTTTCACCGGTACTTCTGACCAACTGGCTATGTATTGGTGTTCCCATGACCTCCTCCTCAAGTTCAATAACTTGCTAGAACAGCTCACAGAACTCAGGGAAACAAGTTTACCAGTTTATTATATCTTGAAGGATATGGTAAAGGATAAAGGTGAGCAGCCAGATGAAGAGATATACAGAGTCAGGTCTGGAAGGGTCCCAAGCACAGGAGCTTCTGTCCCTGTGGAGTTGGTGTGCGCCACTGTCTGGGCATATGGATGTTCACCAACCTGGAAACTCTCCAAACCCCATACTTTAGGAATTTTTATGGAGGCTTCATCACATAGGCATGATCAATTCAATCTCCAACTCCTCTCCTCTCCCCAGGGGATGGGGGGTGGGGCTGAAAGTTCCAAACTTCTGACCATGATTTGGTCTTTCTGGTGACCAGCTCCCATCCAGGAACCCACCCAGAGTCAAATCATTAGCCTACGAGATGCTTATATTATCCAGGAAATTCCAAGGTATTAGGAGATCTGAGTCAGGAACTGGGGGCAGAGACCAAATGTACAGTCATGCATCTCTTAATCATGGGGATACATTCTGAGAAATGTATCATTAGGGGACATGCTCATTGTGCAAACATCATAGCATGTCCTTACACAAACCTAGATGGTAGAGCCTACTACACATCTAGGCTATTACGGTATAGCCATTATGATCTTATGGGACCACCATTGTATATGCAGTCCATCGTTGACCAAAACGTCTTTATGTGGCGCATGACTGTACATCTTTTATTATGTCACACTGGGCCACACTAAGTCCTGTGGTTAATGAGAACCTCAGATGCATATTTATCAGTTTGTGTTGAAATTTTCCGTAGACTATTTCATTCTTCTTTTACACTTCTCCACGGTACTCAGTAGGGATTTCTGCCCACACTGTGTTTGAATGAATGGTGCTCACCAATTTACTCCCGTAGGTACAAATGAGAGCAGTGGGGAGTGAGGTTAGCTACTGGGAATGACAAGCTGAGACTCAGAGCTGCTGGTGCCAGTGCAGTGCCATAGGCACCAGTTATGTGGGTGAGATGTGGCAGGGCATGCTGCACTGCAAGCACGACAATAAACAGAGGGACTCAACAGCTCTCGTTTAAGTCAAGAAAACACATTCATGTGTGTGTGTGGTTTCTGATCTTCAAGGAAAATGGAAAAGAGAAAGGGGAAAAAAATAATGTTCTCTTAAGCTTGGAAGTGGCCAAAGCCTTTGATTTCTCACCTGAAGTTCACAAAATGTTTCAATTTGGGTGGTTTCCTTGAGGAGAGGATAAGAAGTGGCTTCTCTCTATTTACTTATTGGTGTTGGTGACAACTAATATAATAGTATTTCTGGGATTGTCCACAGTCACGGGACCCTTGATATTAATGAGCTCCAGTCCCTGGCTCCCAGCATGAAGGGCCTCAACTTGAAGTCATGGCAGCTTGCAGACAACATGCTCTAGAGGGTCTACACCCACACAGCAGCAACTTTTGCATCCCTGATTGCAAGACTCCTCCTGAAAGCTGGTAGTATAGGTGTAGAAAAGTTAGGACACTCTTCAGATGTTGCCAGGACAAGTCTGGGCTCCCTGCAACGTGGGTATCACAGCCTCCATCCCTGAGGACAGGGGACATTGTCTGGTCCCTTCTCCCAGCCCTGAGGCCCTCTGCCCCTCCCCCCAAGTATATCTAAAGTGGATTTTCCTGAGAGACAGAAAGAGAAACAGCTCCTGCTTTTTCCTCTACCAAATGCTCCCTAGGCTAGGAATGCACAGGCTTCAAACATGGGAAGAGGAGCCAGGAGGAACCCACACCAATTAATACCATGTGAATTACTTGACTACATGTGTATATGTGTGCACATGAAGAAATCTGGCTGGGTGTGTGCCCAAATGTAGTTATCTCTAATGACAGGGATGGGGTGGGGAGACAGAGATTACGGGTGATTGTATTTTCTCCCTTTAATTTCTCTGCACTTTCTACAGTAAATATGAATCATTTGTATCAAAAATTTAAAGTTCAAATGAATAAGTCGGTAATAAAGATAGGATTCTTTTAGAGGCCTAGAAGATAGAATTTCTAAAACAGGAGAAAGCTAAAAGCAGGGGCTATGAAACTGGCCCTGTGAGGAAAACGAAGATTTTCTGATTGATTTCAACTCTAGTGCATGCTCTGAAGATTTAGCTCCTCTTCCACCATGTGTGAATAGCTACAGAGGAGAAGAGAACCACTCAGAGCTCTGTATGCAGAGACCCAGACCTGGAGATGTCAGGTGGGGTGAAAAAGCCATCTCACCACATTTGGAATAAGTCAGGACACTGGCATCATAAACTTCAACTTTATAGCAGTCCAAATGTTCCAGGAGTAGAAAAAATAGCTGTAGGCTGGCCGGTTTCTCAGTTGGTTAGAGCATGGTATTATAACACCATGGTTAAGGGTTCAGATCCCTGCCCCAGCCAGCCACCAAAAAAAAAAAAAGAAAGAAAGAAAGGAAAGAATAGCTGCAGAGAATTGAGGGAGTGAGATTGAGTGAGCAGCCCCCCATCCAAGGCCCCCTCCACCAGAAGCCAGAGTTTCAGAGTGTACATCCTGGGCCATGACCGTTAAGTGCTACCCAGTGAGTGTGTGTGGTGGGGAAATTTCTAATCTTCCCTGAGTCCCCTCAGTCCCTCCTCCCTGTGTCCCCTCAGTCCCTCCTTCTTGTGTCCCCTCAGTCCCTCCTGCCCTGAGTGCTCTCAGTCCATCCTGCCCTGAGACCCCTTAGTCTGTCCTGCCCTGAGATGTAGCAACACCTCCAGATGTGTTTTTTATTTGTCCCCAACTCCCCCTCCCCACAAACTTCTACTGGGTGACAAAACAAAGAGGAGAAGCAAGAGCGTCTGAGTCCCACTCACTCTGGTCAGCTCCTCACAGGGGACTGGCTTTATTTGGTTTGGCGAGCTGGCCAGCTGTTAGATGTTTGGTTTGGGGCTTGGGATCAGGACTGTTTTCCTTTCTGAGTCTGGTGGAGTCCAGCGAGAGGAAGGATCCCAGGGCCTGGCCTCTCAGCCCTCAGCTCTCTGCTGCTTGGGATTCCAGCTCCCCCAGCAAATGTTGAAGAGGCTGCTTTTCAGGGCCAAGCAACAGGCAGCCAGATGTCCCCCCTGCTCCAGGGGCAAAGCACTCCTAGCCCCTGGGACTCTTCCCAGGAGTGGGAGCCTTGGTAAAGGACAGAGGAAAGGGGCAGGGAGGTCAGCTCCCCTCCAGCCTTGAGCCCCCTGTTTAGGCTGCCCGGCTCCCAGGGCTGTCAAAGGCTATTTCCCCCCACCTCCCAGCAGATTCTCAGCATCCCCAGAACACGCAGTAAGTGGGGTCCTCAAAGGCTCTTTGATCTCAAATTACTGGAGTGCCAGGCCATAAATATTGTGCTACCACCCCTGTCACCAGCCCTCCAGCGTGACAACGTCTGTGCTTTTGATTCTTACTTAGATTAACAACATTAAGTTCTATTTAATGATGCCTCTGTCTGGGCTTTTTCCCTTAGCTTGATTGAAAGTTCTTTTAGGATAGAAAGTATTTTCCCTCAAGGCAAAGCATAGGTTAAAATATGACCAGTTGCCCAAATCACACTTTGAATGATAAGGCTGGATGGATGGATGGTCAGACGGATATAGGGGGACACATGATGGGTGGAAGGCAGACATCCTTCACTGAGGTCTTTCCATAGCAGGAATAGCTTTTCTGTGCAATCATCCAAGAAATATTTACTTACTACATGCCAGCTGCTGTTGCAGTGAACAAAAACAAATAAAAGTCCCTGCCTTCATGAAACTAATATTCCATTGGGGGAACCTGTAAGCAGTAAACATTTCAAAAACAAGTATGTTATATAGGATGTCAGAAAGGGATAACTACTGTGGAAACAAAAAAAGTAGAATAGGGTAAGGAGGGTTGAGATTCGGGTGGAAGGAGGTTGTAGCCCATAGGGAGAGCGGATCTTATTGAGAGGGTAACATCTCAGCCAAGATTTGAGGGAGTCCAGGCAGTGGATCACGCGGACATTCGGAGAGGGAGCACTCCAGCAGGGTGAACGGCAGTGCGGAGGCTGTAAAGTGGAGCGTGCCTGGGGTATCTGAGAAACTGCAGTGAGGTCAGCAGCCTGGAGTGGCATAAACAAGAGGAGGAGTAGAGAATAATTCAGAGGGGGGAGGTGGGATGTGCTGGCAGATCTTGTAGGGACTCAGAGAAATAGGGAGCCACTAAGGTTCTGAGAAGAGGAATGACATAATCTGACTCCCTCTGGCTGCTGTTTTGAGAGAAGAGTTCAGAAGGACAAAGGTGGAAGCTGCCAGGAGTTGATACAGTAATCCAGGTGAAGAACGATGGTGGTGCCAACCGGGATGGTAGCCATGGGGGTGGGGAGCCTATGCAGGTGGGAGGTTGCAGTTGCCATCAAGTGAGATGGAGATGGCTGTGGATGACACAGGTTCACTAGGTGGGGGTGGGCACAGGGCAGATCAGAAGAATATGCTGAGCTGAAGATATCATCCAAGTAGACATGCAAGCAGAGATCTGAAGGCTGGAGACTTCAATTTCAATTTGGGCATCAGTGATACATGACATGCAAAGCCATGAGATCAAGTGAGATCACCAAAAGAATTAATGTGGATAAGAAGAGAAGAGGACCGAGGCCTGAGCCCTGAGGGATATCAACCCTGAAAGATCAAAAAGATGAGAGGAACCAGCAAAGGCAACCAAGAAAGAGCAACTCGGGAGCCAGGAGGAAAACAAAGTGTGTGGTTCTGGAAGTCAGGTGAAGAATACGTGTCATGGAGGAAAAAGTGATTAGCTGTGTCAAATGCAGCTGGCAGATCAACTAATCTGAGGACTGAGACTTGACCACTAGACCCAGAAATATGAAGGTTGACAAGAGCAGTCTGTTGAAGGGTGGTGATAAAAGGCTGATTGGAGTGGGTTTAGGAGACAATGGGAGGAAACAAATGGGAGAAAGGGAGCAGAACTTTCTGGAGAAGTTTTGCTGCAAATGGGGATCAAACAAAATGTTGCAGGAGAAGTGAGTTGAAGAGAAGGTTTTTTAAAAGAGGCAGAGATAATCACATGTTTGTAGGCTTATGGGAACGATTCAGGAGAGAATGAACAATTGAAGACACAGGAGAGAAGTGAGAAATTTGCTGGAGCACTGTCCTTGAATAGGCGAAAGGGATGGTGGCTCCAGCACGCAGGTGCAGAGGTTGGCTCTAGAGAGGTGCCTGGAAGTTCATCCCTGTTAGAGTCAAGGAAACAGAGGACGTGAAGGCAGATGCTGGCAAGAGGGAGAGGGAAGGTTGGTGAAGAGGGAAGCAGGGTCATCAGGCGGGAGTAACATCAGAGGAAGGTGCCAGGGTCTGCAGACAGAAATGATGGTGCTAAGTTGCCATCTAGGACAGTGGCAGAGTGAATGGACTCAGGACATGGTGTATGATGATCTGGCAGCAACTAAAGGCCTCCTAGAAAACTGTAAAATGCATTTAAAATGGAATCAGTCAGCAGTTGTATTTTTTCCCCAAACAGGCATGGAGTAAATGGAGAAGTGGATTTACCCATAGTTGTGGTTTTGCCAAAACAGTACAATGAAATGAGAGAAGCAAGGGTGTCAAAGAGACGTGCAATGGAGTGACTATAATGAATGACCATGGAATTTAAGTTGCATCCTAGAAAGAAGGGTTTCCATGTTAGTAAGTGGGAACATGTGAGGTCTTTTACTTTGCCAAGAGGGAGCTGTGGATGGAAAAAGTCTGAGACTCACCGCCTGGAACCATCATTAACTCAGTGATTCCCTGATGACTTAATGGAGGTGAACTGCCTCCTGAACTTGCTTGCACGATCAGTTCACCAAGAGAGGCGATGCAGTGCAGGGTTGGCAGCAGGAGAGGGAGGTGAGGGGCTGTCCTGTTTCATTAAACTTGCTGTGAGGCTGTCCATGGAGCACCCTACTCACCCTAAAGACACAGTCCTCCCTGCTTCATAGCAAGCCTGGCCTTGCCAGGGAAGTTGCCTTACTCCAGCAGTTAACTCTGACCTCAGCTCCTCCAATTTGGGCCAAAGGAGCTCTGCTAGGAAGCTGCTTGTTCCCGTTCTCCTGCCTCCATTTTTGTGGTTGGCCTCCCCACCCAGTTTGTGAGTCCTGGGATGGAGACTCACCCTGGATTAATGTTCTCTGAATTTCCAGAGATTTCTGATCTCTGCATTTGGCTTATAGGACCAAGTCCTTGGCTACTCTTCCACAGTCAACCCTCCACTCTTCCTCACCCAACTGGTCCCCATCAACATCCAGGCTGGACCACACCAGCCAGTCTCATCCCTACATATTCAGTCCCAGGATTGGTTGGCTCAGTCTCACCTTCCCCCTGCAGAGAGCCAATCTCTGGGTCTGTTTCCAGGATCATGATGATGATAATAACAGTAGTAACCACCACAATGTAACCACTGAGAAGGTAGGAACCTGCTACTTTGCTCACTGCAATGTTCATGTTCCCAGAATCCAGTACAGAGCCTTATGCCTAGTAGGTACTCAGTAAACGTCTGGGAAATAAAAGAATGAAGGAGTACCATCTACCAAGTGTTTATTAAGTCCCCGGGATGGTCTAAGAATTTTGCACACATTACCTAACTTAATCTTCCCAACAATCCTCTGTAAGAGATGATCCTGTCCTAACTTTATGGATGAGGAAACTGAGATGCTAAGAAATCACACTGCTAATAAATGGCAGAAATAGATTTAGAACCCAGTTCTGTCTCGCTCTCAAACCTACTACATTATATGGATCTTAAATCCACTATATTATATGTGAGTCCCCAAGGTTACTCTGGCCCTACAGAGAACAGGACAAGAAGTTACAAATCAGAGCACCCAGGCCAGAGCCCTTACCAGTCAAGCAACATCTCATGATGTATTATACAGGAATGGCGAGCCCCTGGCCCCCAGAAATGTCTTTGTCCTCCCATCCCCAGCTCTGGGAAGCCAGGCCCCAACACATGCTGTCCCAGCCCTCTCAGACAGCTCTGCCCAGGGGGTTCCAGCTGACCATCCAGAGCTCTGGCCAGGGACCCCAAAAACTCCTCCTTCTGGTGACCTCCTTCAGCCCCTTCCCTCCACAGCCAGCCTCACTGTGCATTCCAGGCAGGTGTCTGAGATATGAGCTGGGGCTCGAGTAATTTTGTAGTCCAAATACCTGACATGAATGCAAAGACTACCAGTTGTCCCTAAACATTTATTCTTTCTTTAATAATAGAATTCCCAAGTTTTAGATGGATATATGGCTGCCCAGCAAAGTTTTGGGCAATAGGATGACACCAGAAGTAACATATGCTTTTTCTAGATCACTTGTTCTTGACTGGAGGTGATTTTGTCTCCCAGGGGACATTTGACAATATCTGGAGACATTTCTCATTGTCACAACTTGGGGGTACTACTAGTATCTTGTGGGTAGAGGCCAGAGATGCTGCTAAACATCCTACAATGCACAAAACACTCCCCCACAAAAAAGAATTCTCTGGCCCAAAATGTCAACAGTGTCAAGGCTGAAAAATTCAATTCTATATCATATCTTTAAAAGGGATGCTCATGGCTTCCTCAATCCTTTCCTCCTTTTCCAGCCTACAAGTTGAGGAAAATTGGAGCAATCTCCTTGGACTTAGATACTACATGTTTGGAGATGGGACAGCCACTCTAACAGCCCTGGACTGCCTACCTCTACTATTACCATGAAAGAGAAACTATCTTCTCTCTTGCTTAAGGCATTGTATTTTAGGGTCCTCTTGTGCATCTTAGCCCATACCCTAACAGATACAATGGATTTTAAGAGGGTAAAGACCTGGACCCCCTGAAATGGCTTACAGAGTCCCCAGATACCACTCCCTGCCCTTCGGCCCACACTTTCAGATCACCATCTGGTGCTTTTTTGAGATGGTGTCTAGTTCCAGACTAAGTAAGATTTCAATTTAGTGTAACTGAGTGTAATTTCTTTTCTCCTATTTCTTTTGCTCTTGCCCTTTCTTTCTATGACACCCAAAAATGCAGAATAAGTCTCCCCTCCCCCCAAAGATGTCTACGTCCTCATCTCTGGAAACTGTGAACATGTTTTCACATGGCAACAGGGGATTAAGATTGTTAATCAGCTGGCCTTAAACTAAGGAGGTTATGCTGGGTTATCCAGGCAGCCACAGTGTCATTA
Organism: Cynocephalus volans; assembly: GCF_027409185.1. Lineage (NCBI taxonomy): Eukaryota > Metazoa > Chordata > Mammalia > Dermoptera > Cynocephalidae > Cynocephalus > Cynocephalus volans. The sequence continues at coordinate 42,686,222 of NC_084473.1, forward strand.
CAAAAGTCCTTATAAGAGAAAGAGGAAAGCAAGAGAGGCAGAGGGCGAGTGATACAGTGTGAGCAAGACTTGACTGACCATTGCTGGTTTTGGCAATGGAAGGGGCCACAAGCCAATGAATGCAGGCAGCCTGTAGAAGCTGGAGAAGGCAAGAACGTATTTTCCCTACAAGCCTCTAGAAGGAATTCAGCCTCACTGGCACCTTGATTTTAGTTCAATGAGACCCATTGAGGACTTAAGACCTCCAGAGCTGTAAGACAACATAAATTTATGTGTTTGAACACCAAGTGTGTGGTAATTTGATATTGTGGCTGTAGAAATAGAATATTCACCCCCTCTTCCTTTCTCTTTCTTTTTTCCTTTATCTCTCTTTCCCATTTAGTTTCTGGGGATCTATTTTCTGTCTATGAAAGTCTGAGCCAGTGTGGAGGAGAGACCCCGTTGGCCTATGCCTGGAGCCTCTTCAAAAGCCCCCACTGGCAGCATAGAATGTACACTGGAGAAATGAAACAGTGGTCATGTTAATCCTGAGCATGGCCAGGTCCAGCGATTCATGGATTCAGAACTAATCTCTTTTATGATTTGTTTTCAGAAACACACATTTCTTCTGCACCCAAGATCCTGCAGTAGTAGCCCAGTGTGCTTTTTACAAAATCCAGGTTATCTCTATGATGGTCTGCTTTTCCAGAGGTGTTCTGTCCAAAGCCAAAGGGACCAGCAGGCAATAGCCATACTAAATGGAGGCAGAATTAGCCAACCCTCTAATTCCAAAGTGTTTAACTTTGGAGCACAAAAAGTTAAACACCTTCTTGCAACACATTGTAAACATGTCAGTGTGTTTAACATGTTAACCGTGCTCTGTTCTCCTGCCCACGTGTTTAGAAAAGAAACAGGTTATGATGTTTAACTAGTGAATGGATGTATGCGCTCATAGCAGCTAACACTTTTTAAACACTTGTGGATGCTTAAAATTATGATGTGTTTAAGATTCGAACACGTTTGCTTTTCTACACTCTTAATCCAATGAGTACTGGCAGCATTTTTTTCTAATCACAAGGGTTTGTCCACCTTGCAAAGGCCAGTCTGCAATGACAAGTTCCTAGAGCTGCCAATTGCTCTTTTTTTTTTCTTGGCATTTTCTTTCATACATGAACCCCCTTCTCAGGGGAAAATAATAACTAAGAGCATGTAAATAATAGTCATTCTTTAGAGGATGTCTAGAGCCCTGTTTCATTAGAGAATCTAAAGGGTTTTACTGGCATCAACCACAAGGCTTTATCAACTTCACTATATGGTTCAGAAAATGAAAAGCAAAGGGATTCCAGTAACTTGATGGGCCACACAGGTGCTACCCAGGTGCTACCTGTCTTCTCTACTCAGTCTGTCCAAACCAGTAGCTGAAAAAGGCATTAAATGCTGCTGCACTCTTCCAAGAATGGGCTCATTGTTTCCAACCATCCGGAGGGTTGTTTGGGGTGGTTGTCCATCTGTATTCCTCTGTGCTGGCGTGACCTCTCCAACCTGGGCCTCTATCCTACCTGTCTGATGACTCCAGTAATCTCCCCATCAATCTCCATCCACTTTGTCTGCCAGTTCTGCATACCCCAGTTCCGACCATAGCCCCTCCTGTAAGTGGCCTCTAAATGGCCTATAAGGCTGTCTGCCATCCGACACCCTCCCTAACCAGCCTTATATTTTGCCAATGTCTCCTTCCCTCTCTATGCTCCAGCCACTATGGCCTTCTTTTAGTCCTCTCTACTTCCTGCTCCCAGGACATGCTGTGCCCTCTGCATGGAAGCCATTCTTTCTTGGTTCTCTTCAATTGGCTGTTTTAAACAGCAGTGCCTTGCAACCCCACAATCCCCTCAAGTCTAGGTCATGTCCTGCTTTTCTATGCTATCCTAACACTCTTTGCTTCTCCCTTGTAGCACTTAATTACCATTTATTTAGGTTTGCCTTCCCCCACTGGGCTAAATTTCCAATGACTTTTTCACCATTGTATTCCCAGGACCCAATGCCTGACACATAGTTAGCACCTAATGAATGTTTGTTGAATGGCCAATGGGACTTCCGGCTATTCAGTCAGTCTCCGAGAAATGCAAAGAAAGATTGCATTGTGAGTTGGGGCTGTAAGTGTAGTTTCCCACCTCCTGTGAGCTGTTTCATTTCTCTGACTTTCAGCCCGTCTGCATACCAGATGGGGAACTGGCTTAATTCAGCTAATGTTTATTGAGCTGACACAGTGTATAAGGACTTTTCTAGGCTCTCTTGGTGCCTAGTGAGATGAAAAACACAGCCCTTGCCCTCAAGGGGCTTGTAGTTTAATGTGCAAGATAAGACTTCAACATAAATAACCACAATACAAGGCAAATTTGATGATGCTCCAAGATAATTTGAAAGGACTAGAGAACCCACTTCCAAGTGGCAGACTGAGAAGGCTTCATTTAGGAAGAAACATCGAGAAAACCTTAGAACAGGAAGGACTTCAGCAGACTAAAAAGTGGCAGAGAGGAGAGGTAGTCCTCTCTCTAATGCAGTGACATTAAAGCCACAGAGATGGGAAAGCTTGGGACGTGGCTGAGGAGTGTCTAGTGTCCAGTTTGACTGCCATGTAGGATACAGAAGAGGAGCTGAAACTGGAAAGTTTCCATCTATGAGGCGAGTCCATTCACGGCAAGCAAGGCTGCGCGCTAGACCCAACACCAATGAATTTGCCAAGTGAATGCCACCTGGTGGAGACCGGGGTCGAAGAGAAACAAGGAGGTCCCTTAAGGGAATCTTATGGGCACAAGTGATCCTAGGCTTTCAAAACCAGTATTTTAAAGATATTTAACACTTATTTAGAAGAAATAAAGGGGAAATTTGTTTTCCAACAATAACGAATATTAATTTATTCTAACTGATATAAAATTGAATTTCAAAATTGAATGTGCCATTAACACTTTAGTGCATCTGGAACAGTCCTTCATTTTCCAGTTTTTTCCTCACCCTAAATGGATAGCATTAGTCTCTCACACTCACTGAAGTTAGAGGTAACCTCCATGGATAGAGTTACAAAGTCATATTTAAAATATGATTTATGATTTTTTTCCTGGTTTCCTATTTTTCTGTAACTCCTTTGGAGTCAGGTGGGTGGAAGGTTGGTGCCCTGCAGGTGGCCTCCCAGAGAGGAAATCGGCCTTCCACAGAGCTCCACGGTTTCTCGGCAGTTTTCTAAACTAGGTAACTTCTTAGGAAGTATATTAAAAAGTTTAACTTTTAGATAATAAATCACTCATTTCCTAAGAATAGCATTACTCCATGCATGATTCAGTTTCAGAATTTCAGCTGACTGTGTCTGCCAGCTTCAAGCAACTGTCAGGGGCTAGTCTCAGGACTGGCAGGGATGCCTTCAATTCATACCATGCAACTTGCAAATATGAGGTACCAAAGCACTTGATGGATACAGAGTCAGTGCAGTAGACTGTTTTCCATGCCTCTTGAGTGCACTGTGTCTGTGAGGACATGGTAGGCTTCCACTAGTGTCCACTAATCATTAGTTCTCATTCCCTTCTTGCCCCAGGACATCTGTACTTCTCAAGCCCCTCAGAGCAAGGCAAAGCCATATGCAGGATTCTGGCTGTGGGTTGAGAAAGGAAGTGACTCCTTGACCAAGGCAATGACAAGCCCTTGCATGGTTTTCTCTGCCTCATTGATTAAGGAGGTCATATGTTTTAGAAACACAGCCCTCATGGGTCCCTGAGTTGTTATACAGAAGACATTGTTATCACAGAGTTGCCAGCACTAGTGTGAGTGAGAAATAAACTTTGTATGTTAAAACTCAGATATTTGAAGATAGTGTGTGGAAATGTGACCCATACCAGATTTTTTCATTTGTTTGGGTGACATGTTAGCTCCTATAACAGATTGGTGACTGTATTAATTCCCTATTGCTGCTGTAACAAATTACCACAATCTTGGTGGCTTAAGAAAACACAAATTTGTTATTTAACAGTTGTGGAAGTCAGAAGCCCCAAATCAGACTCACTGGGCTAAAGTCAAGGTGTTGGCAGGGCTGTTGCCTTCTGGAGGCCCTAGGGGAGAATCCATCTCCTTGCCTTTTCAAATTCCTAGAGGCTGCCTGCATTCCTTGGCTCGAGGCCCCTTCCTCCATCTTCAAAGCCAACAGTACAGAATCTTCAAACCTCCCTCTCTCTCCTTCTCTCTGACTTCTGCTTCTGTCATCACATCTCCCTGTATAACTCTGACCCTTCTGCCTCCCCCTTAGAAGAACCTTTGTGAGTGTATTGGGCCCAGCCAGATAACCCAGGATAATCTCTCATCTCAAAATCCTTAACCAAACCACATCTGCAAAATCCCTTTTATCATGTAGGGTAACACAGCCATAGGTTTGGAGGACTGGGTTGTGCACCTATCAGGGCAGTGACAGGGTGGTGTTGGGGAGCATTATTTGGCCTTCCACAGTGACTAAATGGTCCTTAATCCCACACTAGTGGGATTTGGCTGGCAGCCAGATGGCCTGCCCCAAGTAAGATTCCTCCATATTTCCTACAGCCATACATCTTTTCTGAAACACATACTGTTACACATATGTTGACTGATTATGGAGAAATAATCCAAATGAAGATAAGTTTTATGCACAAAGACGTTTATGAAAAATTATAGATTTTCTTATAAGAAAAATTGGAAACATCTAAATGTGGAACAATAAGGAAATGTGCAAAGAAATTCTAGAACACCCCATATATGAATATTATGTAGCTATGATGAATGTTTAAGAAAAGATTTTATAACTTTGATACTCTCTTTGTAATAATTTTTATAGCAAGTTACATTTGTATGATCTCAACTCTAAGAAAAATACATAGAAGAGAAAATTCTGGACAGGTATACGTCAAAATGTCAACTGTGTGTTTTTTCTGGAAGTTATATGTGAATTTTGTTTTCTTTTTTATTCTTTTACTTTTTAAAATGTCCACAAAGAACAAGGACTACTTTTGTAATAAGAATTCTCTACTGGTGATAACAGCAGATCACCAGACTGGACAAGAGTGACCTGGAAGTCCTAAAAAATTATTACTTACTAGGCAAGGTGCTGCATCAGTCTATAAGTACCTGAGGACTGGTGGCTGGGTGATTCCTGCTTCCATGTGTGCTCAGATTCTAGGGCATCCCTTCTTTCTTGGTATTTGCACTCAGGATTAGCTGATCAGCAGCTAGGATTTCTGCAAAAGGTGCAGGGACCCACTGGAGCAGCATGGACGATGAGGTATAAAGTTGGAGATGTCACTTTGATGGTTACCCACAGGCTTCTATTCAGCCCAGCAAAGAGATGATCAAAGGAATGTCTTTAGTGTGAATATGAAAAACTACACCACCTTCCAGGATAGCCAGAGCCAAGGTAAAAAAAAAAAAATCTCAAGCAACAGCTGCACTGCATAGAAGCAGCGCTGGTCTGAGACCACATCATCCCCAAGACGAAAAGGAGTGACAGCCAGTGTGGTAGACAGAGTGGGAAAATGAGCTCATTCAAAGACTGCTAGAGGATGTGTATACTGGTGATAACCATGTTGGAAGGCAGGAGGGAGTCTGTATCAAGTCGTAAAAATGTCTGTAACCTACGTACGGCTCAGGCTCAGTATTCCCACTTAAAGGCATTGATCCTAAGATGGGAAAAATAATCATCTAAATGTTTAGCTCTATGAGATCCACACAGTGGAATACCATACAGTCATAAAAAATTATGCTAGAGAAGAATATTTAAGAAAGAGATGCTATTCATAATATATTGCTAAATTTGAATAGCAGAACATAAAACTGTAAATATATCATAATCCAATTCAATAGTAAATAAATTTTTAAGCAAGTAAATATATAAACAGATGTTTCTAGAAAAAAGCCTGCTTACGCTAAAATCTTAAAATGTGATAGAATAACAGGTAATTTGCTGGGTGTGTGGGGAGGTGTTATCCCGATTTCCCAAGTTTTCTGCATGAAGTATTACTCTTAACATAGGGATTTTGCTTCCAAAATTCTCATCCCAAAATTTCTGCTGCTGTGGGAGCCCCTGTTCTGCTCCTTGGCAGGAACTCCCTCCTCCACTGTCCTCCTGGGCCACATTAAGTGGTTGCTGGAAAAGATGGACTTTCAGGGGACTACATGGCTTTTGCAGGCTCCTTCTTCCTGTTGCAGGACTGAGTGCCCAGGAATGGTTTTAAGGATTGAACAGGCTTTTTAAGGCCAAGTTTATGGTTTCTTTGGTAAAATAATTTCTTCAAATACTTTTGAAATACTTTTGCTTCTGGTCATTCCATGTGCAAAAAAAAAATACCATTAAAGCTCTTCTTGCCTATTCATAATTTTTAAACCTACAGATTATTCTTTCACCTACCAACTGCTGGGCTCTGCCAGTGCTCCCAGTTTAATGGGAACTGTCCTGAGGCCATCTGAAGCAGCAGGCGCTGGTAGGAAGGCAATGCTCTCCAGCCCGCCTAGGCTCACCACTGCCACATGGCAAAGCACTAATTTTATCCTCTGCTAAGTCCATGGCTTTTCAACAACAGCTTATTCTGTGCTTTGGTTTCAGGTACAGAAACAATTGGCTTTTTCAACCCAGCAAGGCTCCAAATTCCTGAATTCTCAGTCAATTTAGATTCTGGGCTGCAGGCAGGAAAGCAGCACAAAGCCATATTCCCTTCAGGCTGTTCTTGCAGGCCAGCTACTGCTAGCCTGACCTCCCCTCCCTCTCGCAAGATCTAGTAAAAGCAACAAGGCACAACCCAACACACGCTAACCATCCGAATCGTTCTCTCCACTGCCCCTATCGCCACAACCTCAGGCAGCATATGGTCTCTCCTAAAATCAGGCACAGTTTCAGCAAATATTTTGCCAAATACAACAAGTCACTCAGCAATATCTGAGTCCTTACGGAATGACACCTAAAATCCTTTCCGGAACAAGGCTGTGTATGTAGCAGAACATGCACATCCCAAGGAACACCGCCCTTGCTAGGTGATGACTTTGAAGGGACAAGCTTCATCTGGCTGTGTACATTCTATAAACCTAGTTTTTAAAATGCCAGCCTCATTATCATCTTCGTCACACTTAATAATTTCCTGCTCAATGTCCCTACAGGGAGACTTCCTCCACATTTAAATGCCTTTCTCATCAATTAGCCAAAAGTGGACATGAGCTTAGCTTGATTAATCATGTCATGTATTAAGGTGTCTACACAGCAGGAAGGTCCATCAATTCCTCATTAGATTCCAGTGAAATGTCTACTGCTGATTTGATGATGGGTACACAAGGTCAGCACTCAGGTTAAAGTAGAATAATGTCCCTTCACCCCCTGTTTCCCCAGTGTCTGACCAGAATGACGGTGTTTTCCTCATGGCCCCAGATAGGAGGGGGTGAGTTGTCGTAGGTGATGCCCCAGCTTTGTCTGTGTGTCTGATCTGGGTCCACCAGCCCTTCTTCACTCTGCCTTCCATTGCTACAGCTGCAGGGAAGAGTCTGCTTTTTCCAAGACAAATGATGACAATGGTGACAACAGCTTTGCAAGGTTGGAGGAGCCAACCCCATTAGCATTGTCATCTCCCTGGTCAGGACAATCTTCATAAAAGACCAAGGGGGTGGGGTTGGGTGAGCAGGAGGGGCAGACGAGCAAGCTGCCTGTGGAGTGTGACCTGTGAGTGCAAGGGCACCACCAAAGCTCCCTGTTCTCAAGTTTCTTGTCCCCTGAAGTCTCCACAGTCCACCATTAAGGTTCTTGTTCCTTAATCAAGTTCCTCCTTTAAGTGCCTATACCCAAGTAGGACAGCTGCTTGTGGACTGGGGGTACACTGCAGGAAAGACGCCTGTCGCGAACCCACCCCCAGTATCTCCTCGTCCCTCCTCCAGCCTCTGTCCCTCTCATCTTTCTGCCCGCTCCCCTGCCCGGGTATGCTGGGCTCTGACGCGGCTCCTCTTCCTGCTCAGCCCGGTCCATGGGGTCCCTCCTGGTCACCACCCTCGAGGGCAGTGAACCCACTCATCACCGAGCACCTCCGAAGGGCTAACTCGACCGCTGCTTCCCAAGAGGAAGGAACCTGTGGGCAGGGCTGGAGACCAGGCCAAGGGCTAGCTCTGCTTCCCACTGTGCCCAGGGCTATGGCAGCGTCATGGCGCTCGGCCAGGTTCCCTTGTCATTGACCGTCTTCTTTCAGGTCCTGATCCAAAGACCATTCTCAAGGATGCTGCCCGTCTCAGACCGTGAGTTCCTTGAGAGGACAGGTGGAGCCACACCCAGCACAGGGCAGACGTGCAGGGGTGGGTACGTGGGGACACTGGAAGAGGGAGGACAAGAGCACCTCCCTGACTCCAGCCTCCTCCTCTCCCTGTCCCCAGCCTCGCCGCCTGGCCCCATCACTGAGTGGAGCCCGGCCAGTACCCTCCCGCCAGCTCGGGCTCGTCACCTGCGTGCACGTGGCTGCATGCGGCGTGCGCATCGTCTTGCTCACACCCCAACTGGCAAGCTGCTCCCCTCCCTTCCCTGCGGTGCCTAATGGGTCCTTGCTGCAGCCTTGATTGATTGGGTGACAGGGTGGCCAGGGTCAGAGGCACCCTGGTGGCTCTTTGCAGAAGAAAGGGGTGTCCAGGGCACATTCCAAGCCCTGTCAGCGCTGGCTTAGCCCCTTTGTGGTGTAAAATCTCACGTCTGGAGCCCCATAAGCCCCTGGTACCAGCTGCAATTTTATTGGTGGTCTGTGACTTCAAAGCCCTCTCCTCCTGCATGGCTGGGCCAGGCCGGCTGCAGAGCAGAAGGCCCGTGCCCAGGGCACTGGGGAATTCCCCCAGGACCTGGACTCAGCCTCCTCACCAGCCTGCCCTGCCTCTTTCTTTTGTAGTCACAAAAATCACTTTCCCAGCTCAGTGGGTAGCCACAGCAGACGAAACTGCAGAGAGAGAAGCTCTCTGCTTAGGAGACTGCTTTCATGGACCTGTATGTCCCAGGTTTATAGGAAGGATGCTTCTGACCAAATATCTGCACAATGTCCCAAAAGAATTAAGATACTTTTTCCCCCTATGGAAAGCCCTTGCAGTGGCAAAACAGGAGGCTGGTGTGTGGTCTGGGTAACTTGGGCACCCACTTGACATCGCTCCACCTCATCTATCAAGAAGGGTGACACTTAAGTCCAGCTGCTGCCTCACAGTTCTTTGGAGGTTGGAAGAGGTCAGGTATGGGAGGGCAAGCAGAAAAGCTCTCAGATGGAGGTGCTGCTCCGTCGCACTGCTGCTATCCCCTCTGCTGCTGTCCCCTCTGGCTGCCTTGAAACTCAATGAAGTGTTTAAGACACACTCACTGTTTGAATTTCAACTGTGGTATTTCCCAGCTGTGCTACTTTGGATGAGTTACCCAACCCCTCTGTGCCTCAGTTTCCTCATGAGGATTAGTTAATGCTGGTGAAGCACTTTAACAGTCCCTGTGCCCACCAGGTGCTATAGAAATGTTTGCTATTACTATTATTACCACCCATAAACTTTATCTTTCTTGTTTATTCCACATGAATAGGTTGGGCCCGCTAATGAGATGACAAGCTTCCAGCATTTTTTCCCTCCTTTCCCTGGAAACACACACAGACACACAGGTGCACGCCAAGCCCAGCCTGGTGTGGGGGCAAGGGCAGCCCACGTCCCACTCTGCCTTTTGCTTGTTAGGTGAGGTTAGGCATGTTATTAAACCCCTGCAACCCAGTGTACTCACTTATACAGGGGAGCTTCACAGAGCAGTATAGAATTTAGATGAAATTTAAGTAAAGCTACCAGTAAACATCAGCAAAGCTCAGTGCCTGGCCGGCAGTAGGCGTTTAACGAATGTTTTTTCTCCCTGGTCTGGGCACACAATAACTCACTAAACACTCAGGCTTGAAGTCAGTTCTGAAGAGCATGTATTAAACTGGGCGGTGGCATCAAGTTGCCACCCCCCACACACCGCTGGCCACGCCTTCCCAGTGGCCACACGTAGAAGACACTCAGGCCGATGTGTGTGAACCCCGTGAGAACAAGGACTGCATCTTATCTCTAGAACTTGCCTGTTGCTGGTACAGCTCAGTACAAACCATGCAAGACCCAGCCCCAGCAGAAGTGGCCCTGACTGTCTGAGATCCCATCCAGAAGAAAATTGTGAGAAAGTCAACGAAGGGAAAGCTGCCCTCAGACACACCCAGAATCTTGCTGGAGATGGAAACTAACATCGATGGAAACATGACAGCAGAAAAATACAGAGCGTTTTGAAGTCTGCCCACCTGGGAGTCAAGCCACATTGAAAATCAATAAGGCATCAGGGCCGGGAGCTAGGAGAGCTGACTGCGTACCTGTTTGGGCCTCCTGCTTTAAAGCAGGGAAACCTTTGAAGTTGCAGACGACCAATAAAAATACAGCTGGCATTTACAGCTTCAATTCCTCCTGCCTTTGCTTTTCACCACATTGCTAAAGCCGCAGACATAGCTGCCTCAAGCTGGAATCTTGGCTCAGAACCACAGGGCCCATTCCCATTCCATGGACAAGGACAGTGGCTTCTTGTGTCCACTGGCCAAGGGTTGGTGATTAACTGTAGGCACAGTGGCACCTTCCCAGGACAACTCTGTCTTGGGTTTTGGCCATTAGAGGCAGTGGCTGAGGTCCCCCAAAGCACTTTAGTAAGGTAAGCTTAATTAGAAACAGTGTAAGTCTTGGCCAAGGTAAGCCTCAGAGAAGCTCTTGCCCTTGTGGGACCTCCACTCAGTGTGCTTTCCCATCTCCTGCTCATTCTGTGCTCTCTTTTTAATGCCTGTAACACTGGGAGGAGGACAGGCCAGCTGGAATGATTCCTTCCCCCAAAGGATGGAGCAATTGAGACAGAACAGGGTTAAGAGACTAGCCTAACAAGGCAACAGAAGTTACAGTGAGAGGGAGCTAGACCCCAATTCCCACCCTAGGGTTTAAAATGCTGAAATCGGAGGCTCTTCTCACATCTCTCATTTTTCTATTTGCCATTCCTAGGAATCTCCATGACCTTCCTCTTCCTTCAGTAAGCATGTAAAGGGCTCTCAGAACTGAGATCGTGGTCCACTCAGGGAGACTGTAATGTTAAGGAAAAAAGCTACAAAGCAGTCTTAGAATGAATGGACACTGTTATACCATACAACATATATGGGCAATGTCAGGCCTAATGACCAAGCTGAGCTAATGTCAATAAACAGAGAACTATTAGGAAATTCATTAATCAAGGTCTTGTTTATACTCCTATTTTTCAGCCAAATTATTTGTTTGACTTGTGGCCTCCTTGGTTTATTATGGTCACTCCTGTCATCAGCAGAACTGCGCTGCTGGAATTTCACACATAGGCAGCGCCTGCACCCGTCTTAGGTATGCCGTTAGTCAGCCTTTGCACAGAATCAGAGCTCGCAGCAGGGGCCAAGGTCTGTCTTCAGTTAACAAATAACTGCTCTGTATAATCCATGGCTTACTGGGCTTTAATTACTTGATTTGCTCATCACCGTTTCCTGCTTCCAGAAATAACCCCAGGAAGTTGACCTCTGAAGCATCCTCCTGCCCTTGGGGGAATGTCATCAGACTGAAAACACAACAGCAGGGCATATGGGGACTAGCAGCTTTCTGAGGACACCTGAAGTCCTGCCCCGGCTGGTTTTGCTCTTCACAATGCTGTCTCTCACTGTCCTCCCACCCCCACCCGTTCTGCACATTTCCTTCTTTCTCACTGGGCTCATGCAATGCCCCCTTTCCTAGCCTCAGGTGGAATGTCAAGCGCCTCCAGAGAGTCTCCCCAGACCACATAAGCCAAAAAGGATTTGTCCCAGCTCTAGCTTCTGAACTCCTCAGTGCCAACGACTGTCTCTGTTCCATCGATACCTTTCATGCCCAGCCTTGTGAACTGTACACTCTGACTAGCAGCAGAGTATAAGTTCCTCTTTGCATGCCATTTCCTTGGCCCCACACCCCCACCAACACACACATATGTGTACATGCCCACACGCAACGCTGGACCAATAGAGTACTCTGTGCAAATGTGACTATTTCTGTAGCAGTTTTGCCTCCTCCCATACCATACCCTAAGGTATTCCTGTTTAAGGCCCTGCCTGTAAGCAAGTAGGGAATGATAATCACCTTGGTAAGGAGCAACAGCCTTCCCCACTGTCATCTCCTAAGTTGTACTAGTTTCTGGGGTTTCCACCTTCTCTGGGCCAGAGCTTCCTGTTTGGGAAATAAATGTGAAATGATTTCTCCATTCAAAGTGACAGATCACAGTAGGTTTCTGATTAGCGGGCAGGGGAACCGGCCTCATAAAACGTAGACATCCTATATTACTTTGAAGGGAAAAGGGTGAAGGGCCTTGTGGGGGAGTGGGACCAAGGATCAGATTTCTCCAGAATCACTCAGTAATATCTATCCTCAGCAGCCACCCTATGGATTCTGACACACCTCAAAAAAGCAGGAGTCTGGAAAAAAGAAGTCAGAATCTCTTGCTTTCTGCAAAAAGCTACTGTGCAGTCTGTTCCTTTGTAGTTTGGGGTTTTTGTGAAAAGTCAAACCATCTTGGAAAAATCAAAAAGCAGATGCGCCCATAATTGAACTTGGCAAGAGCAATAGAAACCTCGTTATGGGAGTTACAGGCACTCACACCTCAATTAACCTGGGGGGTGGAGGGGCTGTCAGTTTCTCTGCACAGATGTCTGGGGTTAAGAGACCCCTGTGGGCAGAAGATTTAGGTGCCCTGAGACCCCTCTGGAAACTAAGGGCCCAGGACCCTCACCCAGCCTGGCCCAGAATCCCTCTCCGGGTATCAGAGACTCATGCCCAGGGGAGACGCTGGACCCAGGGCCATCTCTGGTGAATGGACCTGCCTGGGGCACCAGGCGCTCCGCAGGGCAGACTGATCATGGTCTGCGGCTGGCTCTGCACGACAGCCACGACCCAGTGCTGAATTTTACTATCCACCATTTGCCATTCTGACGGGGAAAACAAATTTAAAACACCTGGAAATTTATGTCTCTGATGGGTCAAGTTGCACTGTTCCATTATATTAAATAATCCAGGCTGTGCGCTTCAAAGGCCACCAGCCTCTGGGAGGCCGCCAGGGCGCGGGGCCTTTGTTAACATCAGCGCCGACCTGCGGCCGGCCCCATCTGTGTCCCAGCCCTGGCCGCCAGGGTGCTGGGCCTCCTGGAGGGTGGCCTTCATAATCAGCCCCTAGGGTGTCCACAGTGGTTTTGACTCTTTCGGAGGCCTGCTTCCCCCTTCCCCTTCCTCCCTCAGGATTCACCCAGTAGCTTACTGGCTCAGTGACCTGGAGCCTCAGTTTCCCCATCTGTGTAACTGGATGATCATGGTGAGCAGCTGTTTGTGTAGCCAATGCCCCTCCCCATCCACATGCTGCCCCTGACACACTCTCAGACTTACCAGCAGTATCCAACTGAGTCCATTCAAGGTCTCTAAAGGTCAAGGTGGGCACGGAGCAGAAAGAAGGCTGGAGTTGGGAGAAACACCCCAACTGCTAAGACTTGGATGGCTAGAGGAAGCCAGAAGCAGAAGCTGGAAAACCTCCAGTCGGGAGGCACTTGCTGAGATTCGGGGCCAGGCAGACCTCTTCGAGGAGGGAGTGCCCAAGAGCAGCTCGGATTTGGTGGGACAGGGCTCAGCATCCTGGGACCATCCAGAGAGCAGCAGTCACTGAGCACTGACACTGCGGGCAGGAGAGGCAGGGCCTCCCCAGGGCTTAGGGTCAGGGTGAGGACTAGAAGCCCAGAAGCTGGGTAGGAAAGACAGGTGAGTAGTGCTTGGAGTCTGAAACCAACAGACTGGATGAAGAACTTGCATGAGGTCGGGGAAACCTCCAGAAAATACTAGAGGATGGGATGGGGGTGGGCTCTGAGATGTTCTCACCCTGCGGTGAGGGCTGTGAAGCTTCTTGACTTGTTTGTGCTACATTAGTAACATGGAGATAAAGCCTCCTGCTCCCTCTGCATGACAGCTACTACTACTGTGGGGGCCAGAGGGACAGTCTTCCAAAAGCATGTTGTAAACCTAGGTTTTATTACTGTAGTTAGGAAAAGGGAGTCTGGAAACAGGGCAGAGCCTCAGCAGAAAGAGGAGAAAGATGGGAGAAGGTGCTTTCACTCCCAGCTCTGTGCTGTCTAGTCCCCCTGTCCTGCAGGTCAGCAGAGCCCTGCTCCCCTCCCTCGTCTCCTCTAAGTGTCTCTGCCAAGCCATGGGTCCTTCTCAGGGTCACTGGGGATACCCTGCTCAGACACAGCACCATAAAGTAGAGAAAACACCAAGCCAGTCTTTGTAGAACTAAAAGACTTCCTAGAGCAGGTTTGCTCTTTGTATTTATGGCTGCTGTTATGTGGATAAAAGTCATTAATCCAGCCCATGCTCAGGCCGAACAGAACACTTCTGAAGATGGCCCACCTCAGAGACTGGGACTCCAGAGGTCTGGGTCCCAGGGCTGGATCTGCCTCCGCCTAGCTGTGGCCTCAAATTACACCTTACTTTGCCTCCGCTGGCCTCAGTCTTGTCACTGTGGACGTGAGGGTGTTGGGCTGCATTCTCTGAAGCCATCCCACTCCCTTCAATGGTTCTGAACCATGGAAGCACACTGAAATCATTGGAAGAGGTTTTTAAAAACACCATTGTCTGGTCTTCACGTCCTGAGGTTCTGATCTAATCAGGCTGGAATGGGACCTCAGGTGACTCTAGGGTGCGGAGAAGCTTGGGAACCCCTATGCTAGCTGCTGTGAGGATTTTTTTAAAGCAAATGTCAAATCCACATGTAGTGAGAAGCTCAGGGCCCAGAACCTGGACATTTATTCTGTGAGTTTGATTTTCTCTCCTGGAATAAAATTTTTAAAAACTCAAAAAGCCCTAAAGGTGACATTTTTGGTCTCTTTTCAAATTATGGCACTAAAGTCAGGCCACCGCAGTCTTATATAGTCAGAAGAGGGTCCAGTCCCGGCCTGGTGTTGGAGGAATTCATTGGCCACAGAAATACTGGACTGAACTATCCTCAGGGGCCTCCTGGGCAGGAGGAATCAGGAGCCAGAGAGGCCGTTCCACTGCCTCACTCAGACCCCAAGTTGGAGGGACACTTTGAGCCCCATGCCACTAGGGCAGCTTCCCCGACAGGAGGCGCCACCTGGGTGTGTGTGGTCAGCCATTCCCTCTAAGCCTCAGGGGAGCCTGAGAGCTTTGAACTGGTCTGCTGGACCCACAGTGCAGTCAGTGTTCTGAACTGGCATGTGGGAGAACACTGCCAGAAACTCCCTTCCTCTATGCACCAGAGGGGGAAGGACCTTGAGGAGCAGTGAAAAGTTCTCTACCAGAGTGTTCAAAAGAAACCCTATTTTAACCCTTTCAAGGATACCAGATACAGATGTTGGATCTTGAAGATGACTCCAGGGAGCACCTGGCCCAAGCTCTACCAGAAGGCAGGAAAGGTACCCTATCCCCCATGTTACCGTCAGTAAAAACCCAGAGGAAGAGCTGGTCATGTGCTGCCCACCTGGTTCGCTCTGATAAAACGGGCTCATTACTAATTAACCAGACTCTATACAAATGGTGGAACTGACATGCTCGAGAAGTTTTCCTTTCTTAAGTAATAACAATACTTTCCCTTGATTCCAATGTGCTTGCACAGTACGGCACTTCATAACCCCTTGAGATGGCTGAGGCAGGGATTAATGTCACTGTTTCACAGATTAGGCACCTAGTGGAAGTTAACGCCAGTGTGAAACTGTTCTTTAAGCCAGGTCTCCTGAGTATCTGCCATGGTCTTATCATTTCATGTTGCTGTTAAACAATTCTCTCTTCAACTGCAATCAAGCTTATGCTGTTTGCTTGCTCAGCAATTTTATTTTTAATTTAAGGGCTTATGTTGTGTTCCCAGTTATAACATAAAGGTAAAAAAAAAATCATGATACAAAAGTATGCTTAAAGTATTATCCCAACTTTGAAAAAGTGTGTGTATGTCACACTCACATAGAATAAAATGACCAAAATACGTCAAAATATTAATCATGGTTAGCTATGGATGGTGAGAATGTGGTTGACTTGCACTGTCTTCATTTTATCTTTCTATACATTTTAAGGCCTTTAAAATGAGCATGTGTTGATTTTGAATTTTAAAACAAGATATTGTAAAAACTGAGTTTTGGTTCAGTAGACTGTGTAAGAGTAAGCTTCAGTTCAGCCCCATCTGCACCATTGTGAGTTTTCAAAATGGCACCAATCCAGGTGGGAATGGCAATTACCAAGGGAGAGCTGGTAGTTTAGCACCCCAAGCAAAGCCCCAAATTAATGGCTGTTAGCCACGACGATGGCCAATTTCTCAAGGATCACTCTGTTAGGATCTTCTCCGTGGCTTACAACACCAGCCCTGTGACTTCAGACAAGGAGCATCTGCAGCACAGCTGGAGCAGCTGGATTGGAAAATCAATCACTGCCCAACAACTGAGCAACTGATGGCCCATCAATCAAAAACATAAGGCGTCCGCTCCATTTATAAAACACATACATTTGCTTGCAAATCTGCAAATGCAATAAGCAGCCCAAGCACCTCCAGCTCTGGAGAAACAGCAGCACCAGTCACTTTTGCCTGCAGAGAATCACAGACTGGCACCCCAGATGAAGTGCTCCCACTGCAAGAGCCTGGAAAGACCCCTGGCTCCACACCCACTGGGCCTCATAGCCTCTGCCATCTGCAGGGGTCCTGAGTCCTCCTGATATCCACATTCAAGGTTGGCTTTGAGATTTTTAATGGCCCTGACAACAGCCATGCTATAACTCTGTGAGAACACATCAGTGCTTTGAGCCTTCTAAAATGCATTCCTCCCTCCCTCCTCCCTCCCTCCCTCAGTCCCTTCCTCTCTTCATTCCTTCCTTCCTTCCTTCCTTCATTCCTTCCTTCCTTCCTTCCTTCCTTCCTTCCTTCCTTCCTTCCTTCCTTCCTCTTTCTTCCCTCCCTCCCTTCTTTCCTTTATTTCTTCTAAAATTCAAATATTAAGGAAGAAATGTCTTTTGCCTAGATTGTGGTCAGGTGAAGATCAAACTGGTGGAACTTAGTCATCTACATGTGAACTGATTTCTGGGGTGAATTTACTTTCTCGCAAGACTTTGCCACAAGGCCCACAAATGACATTGCTTCACACAGCATTTCACAGGCCCTCAGTAAATATGATCTGAATACACGTATGAACAGAAGGCCTTATATGCAAGTATGCCCACCTGGAAAAGTACTATAAGCCACGTCTGTTCCCTCCAGAACACCCCAATACTGTCTGACAGCGAATCCCTCACTAACCTCTGTAGTAAGGTGGACAGTCATCGGGTTTTGGCCTGGCGCTAGGGTGGAAAGATAGCCCAGCCAGTATCTCTGGTCCCTACCAAGACCACTTAATATGTTCCTCTCCAAATAATAATAATGATTATGAACACCACATATTGCTTCATGATTTATAGATTATCTCACTGGATCCTGAAATTCCTGTGAAATAAGCATTATCATCACCAAAAAAGATGAGGAAAGTAAAAGGGAACTAAGGGAAAAGAATATTTACTATGTGCCTATCAATGATGTGCCTGGCACTGTGCTAAGCACTTTTTAAATGAGAGGTCGTTTATTCTTTAGGACACCCTGAAGAATGTAGCATGTATATATTATTACACCCATTTTAAAGATAAGGAATTAAACTCAAATAGGAAAAAGAATCAGAGAGGCTGTAAGATATATCAAAGTCACATGGCTAGTGATGGGATGAACTAGGATTTAAACCTGGACTTCTGACTCTAAATCCTCAAAACCTTCCAGCTACAGTTTTGTTAATCAAAGTATGTTATGGGCACAGTTCTTAAAGTCATATAAGCTTTCTTCATTGATTGATGACCTGGAGCTCAGGATTTCTTTGCAGGAGCAGAAACTAGACCAGAAAACCCCAGAATTGCTCAGCTCGAAGCCCAAACTCACTCCTGAGAATAGTTCTCCATGACCCACCCCAGCCCAACTCAGCCCTGCAGCTGGAAATTAGGGTTCTGGGGTCACCGTTACCTACATACCAAATACAGCATCAGGTTTTCTCCTCTCAGTCCCTGCCAACTCAGCCCAGAACCACGGGCTCTAATTGCTCCCAAGGGGATGTTTCCTGAAGCCCTTCGATCCCCTGCCTGCAATGGTTTGGGGGAAGAAAGGCTGAGCTTCCTCTGCCTATGGCTTTTGGAGCCTTTCCCTCTGTGAACAAGGAGCACATGGAATTGGGGGGCGGGAGCAGGAGGGAGTGCTGCAGCAGACCCCGTTCCCATTCTGAGAAATGTAATAGTGGTATTACCACATCGTCAGAAAACTGCAGGCAGCAGAACCAGACTGCCAAACCACATCACGCCTGGAGGTGAGCTGTGAAATGACGGGGCACGCAGTGCACAGGGAGCTTGGCTGGGTTAATGGTGTTCAGAAATTATCATTGTAGAGAGCAATTACTGAGCGTTTACATGTTACCAGGTGGAGGAGTGATTGAACTTTTCCTTATGGTTCCAAGCGAGGACCGCAGGGAAGAAGCCAAAAGGAGACAGATTTCAGGTTGTAAAGCGAAGAACAAAGCTATGCAGATACAAAAGGCTGCCTTGGTGGGGAGCGGGTTTCTCATTACCCAAGGTGTTCAGACATAGTGTGGACGAGCCCTTGCTGCGATGTTATGGATAGAATCATGGAATAGAGCGTAAGATTTGAAAGTCTTTAATGTCCCTTTCAATAATGAGGTTTCTATGATTCTGCTTCTGTTTCACCCACATGACTCCTCTCTTTCATCCTTCAAACCAAGCACTTGCTGAAATTTTCCAGCTCTTCTTAGCAATCCCCATGTCCCAGAAGCTCCTGGAGGGGTGGGGACTTGAGGACTCTTTTTCCTTGTATATTCCCACAAAGGTTCAAGACCATGCCCCAGAATTTTATGCTAACACAGTGTTGTTAGGTCACACCTGGAGGCCTTCCTGCACTACAAAACATAGCAACATCACATCAAATATAAGACGAGAAGTTACAAAGACATAGCTCCAATAGCTCCAAACCAGATAAACACTTCTGAAGACCTGAAACCAAATAGAAAGGCAAGCTAGCAAATAGGCAGCAGCTCAGCTCTCACTGGATAATAGGCTCTAAAAATGTCACATAGAGGCAAATGAGTCCAGACCCATGGTCCTGAACAAGGGATTGGGATGGGGCTTCCTTACCCATGAAATGAGGTGGAAAAGAGCTCTGATTGCTGCTCTAGGGTCCATTTTTCAGGAGGGGCAGGGTGAAAGAGTACATCCCCAGAGCCAGGGCCTAGGCCTAGCTCCCTCTGGCTCAGAACAGGAGACCTGAGCCACAAACACCAGACCTGTATCTAAATGAGATTCCTGGGACACGGAACCCAGGAACCCGGCAAAAATGCTAAACAAAGGGATAAGTGCAAAGAGAAAGACACACACACACACACACACACACACACACACACACAGCAAAATTCCATTCAAAATGAGCTTCCAAACAAAAATTCCAAAACACACAAGGAAAACTAATCCTCAGGGGAAAAAAGCCAGGAGTGTACCTGAAGACCTCACCAGCTGCAAGCAGCCTCCTCACCCACTTGCCAGACAGATGGCAGCAGGGCACCAAGGGAACTCAATAGCCACAGGCAGCCTCCACCTATCCAACTGATGGCAGGTGTATGCCCAGGAACCTCACCAGTCACAAACCTTGGCCCCCACTGCTGCTGCAGACACCAGTGCTGCACAAGTGGTCCACCATAGCCATGGGAACAGCCATTGCTGCCACAAGGATGGCTTGCTGCCGCAGCAGCAGCCAGCACTGTCTTATAGGCAGCCCACTGACCAACCAATGGCATCAACAGAAGTAGAGTCACCAGTAGAGCCTGTAGAAAGATGTGAGTGGGTGCAGACCCACCATCCAGTGGCCCACCCACAGGAGGAATTATGCTGCCACATGTGGCAGCATACCTAGGGTTCGAAGGTACATGCACAGCCAATGAGACTGCCTTTACCCAGGGAGATACACAGGTGGAACCCCCCAAGAGTACAGAAACCCAAGATACCCAAATAGAGCAAAGAAGAAAATTCCCATTCACACCAACCTATCCCCCAAAAGGGACCCAGGAGAAGACTCTGCCTGTAGGAAAGAAAGAGAAAACCTGCCCAGGGTCACCCATTCAAATTTAGGAGCTTCAGTATACCCAAGTATACCTATCAGGGTCACAAGATGATCGCTGGGGTGCCGACAAGCCTGCCCAGGGTCACTCACCCCAGCCAAAGAGCAACAGGGCACCCAAGCGCTTCTCCCAAGAACTCTAGAGCTTTCCCACATCCCCAAAGAACCAACACAGGGTCACTAACCTCAGCAAGGAATCACTAAGTGCCCCAGTGCCTAGGCCATGGGGGCACTCACATGCAACTCCATGGTGAATACAGACAAAGTACCCACATAGAGACTATACTATTGCATCTACCTGAAACCAATGCTAAAACACCACACTCAACTGTCAATATAAAACACATCTAAAGGAGGAAGTCTTTCTCCTCAAAGGCCACTCCAAAATAATGGAATAAGCAACTGCTCTACCAGATGACCAGACATCAACACAGATACTATAAATACCAACAAAGAAAACAAAACAAAACAAGAAAATATGACACCACCAAAACAATACAATAATTCTCAAATACCAGACCCCAAACAACAGGAAGCCCTGCTTTTCCTGTTTTCAGGAAATGAGTGAAAAGGAATTCCAAGCAACAATCTTAAGGAAACTCAATGAAATACAAGAAGACTCAGTTAGACAACACAGCAAAATGAGAAAATGTATCCACAATCTGAAAGAGGAAATTTACAAAGAGATTAATACCTTAAAAAAGAATGTAGTAGATTTCCTGGAACTGAAGGATTCATTCAATAAAATTTAAAAAAAAATTTTAAAAACAACAACAACAAGAGCTTAAGCAGCACATTAGAGCAAGCAGAAGAAAGAATATCTGATCTTGAAGACAGTCTTTTCAAAATAACCCAGGCAAACAAAAAGAAAAAAGAATTTTTAAAAAATGAAGGAAGTCTAAGAGAGATAGCAGACAATCTTAAGCGCACAAACATCCAGATCATGGGTGTTCCAGAAGAGGAAGAGAAAGGTAAGGGCATTGAAAGCATACTCAATGAAATAACAGTGAAAAACTTCTCAGGTATAGTGAGAGACATGGACCTTCAGATCTGAGAGATTCAAAGATCCCCATACAGAATCAACACAAAAAAGTTCCTCTCTGAGACACATTATAGTCAAACTGGCAAAGCTGAAAGACAAAGAGAGAATCTTAAGAACAGCAAGAGAAAAATATCAAGTCACCTATAAGGGAGTCCCCATCAGAGTAACAGCAGACTTCTCAACAAAAACTCTGCATGCCAGAAGAGAATGGGATGATATATTCAAAATATTAAAAGAAAAAACTACCAACCAAGAATACCACACCTGCTGATGGAGCTTGGTTGTATCATCCTCCCAGAACTCATATGGAAATCTGATCCCCAGTGTGACAGTTTGAGTCATGGGGGCAGAACCCTCATGAATGGATTAATGCTCTCCCTAGGTAGGAGGAGTAATAAGTGAGTTCTCACTCTTTAGTTCCCACAAGAACTGGTTGTTTAAAAGACCCTGGCACCTCCCCTCTCTCTTTCTTGCTTCCTCTCACCATGTGATCTGATTATACCTGCCAGCTGCCTGCCACTCTCCACCATGAGTAGAAAAAGCCTGAGGCCTGTGCCAGATGCAGCTCTCCCAGAATCATATGCCAAATAAACCTCTGTTCTTTATAAATTACCCAGTCTCAGGTGTTCTGTTATAGCAATACAAAATGGACTAATACACCCACCAAGACTATACTTCAAAACTGAGGGACAAATAGTATATTTCCCAGACAAACAAAACCCATGGGAATTCACTACCACACACCCAGTTCTGCAAGAAATCCTCAAGAGAGCCCTGCATCTTGAATCCAAAAAATGATAATCACTACCATGAATACACAAGAAAGAATAAAACCCACTGGTAGAACAAAAATGCAAATAAAAAAGAGAAAGAAACTTTATCTTACCACCTCAAAAAACTAACAAACACCAAAGACAAACAACAAAAGGGGAAGAAAGGAAAAAAAGACAGGTAAAACATCCAAAATAAAATTGATAAAATGCTAGGAGTAAGACAATACCTTCCAATAAAAAAGCCTAAATGTAAATGGATTAAATTCCCCACTCAGAAGACACAAACTGACTGATTGGATTAAAAAGCTAGAGTCAACTGTACGCAGTCTACAAGAGATTCACCTCATGTGTAAAGACACACACAGACTAAGACTGAAGGGATGGAAAAAGATATACTGCACAAAAGGAAACCAAAAATGAGCAGGAGTAGCTTTTCTTATATTGGATAAAATAGACTTTAAACCAAAAACCATAAAAAGAAAGAAAGAAGGTCATTATCTAATGATAAAGGGATCTTTATCAAGAAGACAGAACAATCAAAAGTATATATGTACCAAACACAGGAACACCCACATATATAAAACACTATTAGATCTAAAGAAAGAGATAGACCCCAATATGATAATAGTTAGGGACTTGAATACCCCTATCTCAGTGCTGGACAAATCATCTAGGTGACAAATCAACAGAGAAGCACAGGATATAAACTACACTTTAGACCCATTGGACCTGGCAGGTATCTACAGAACATTTCATCCAACAACTACAGAATATACATTCTTCTTATCAGCACATGGAACATTCTCCAGGATAGACCACACATTAAGTCACAAATCAAGTCTCAGAAAATTTTAAAAAATTGAAATCACTTCAAGTATCTTTTCAGACCACAATGGATTAAAACTAGAAATCAATAACAAACAAGACTCTGGAAACTATACAAATTCATGGAAATTAAACAACATGCTCATGAATGATCTATGGGTCCAAGAAGAAACTAAGCAGGAAATCAAACAATTTCTTGAAACTTATGAAAATAAAGACACATCATACTAAAATCTGTAGGATACTGCAGAAGTTCTAAAAGAGAAGTTTATTGCAATAAATGCTTGCATCAAAAGAAGAGAAAGATTTCAAAGAAGCAACCTAATGCTATACCTCAAGGAACTAGAAAAATAAGAACAATCAAATCCTTAAGTTAGTAGAAAGAAATAATTAAGATCAGAGTAGAACTACATGAAATAGAGACACACACACACACACACACACACACCCCGCCAAAAAAAAAGATATAAAAGATCAATGAAACAAAAAGTTGGGTTTTTGAGGGCTGGCGATAGCTCAGTTAGTTAGAGTGTAGCCTTGTAACATCAAGGTCAGAGATTTGGTTCCCCGTGTAACATCAAGGTCAGAGATTTGGTTCCCCGTGTAACATCAAGGTCAGAGATTTGGTTCCCCGTACTGGTCAGCCATGGGAAAGAAAAAAAAGTTGGCTTTTTGAGAAAATAAGCAAAATAGACAAACCATTAGCTAGGCTAATTAAAAAAGGAAGCATGAAGACCCAAATAAAAAAAATTATAAATCAAAAAGGAGACATCACGACAGAGAAACATTACACATTTCTATTATTAAAAAAATATATGCCAACAAATTTGAAAACCTGGAGGAAATAGATAAATTCCTGGACACATACAAACTACCAAGACTGAATCAAGAAAAAATAGAAAACTTGAACAGACCAATAACAAGCAATGAGATTGAAGCAGTAATCAGCAGTTTTCCCAAAAAGAAATGCCCCGGACCAGATGGCTTTACTGCTGAATTTTACGAAACCTTTAAAGAGGAATTAATAACAATTCTCTTCAAACTATTCCCAAAAAATTGAAACATAGGCCATTCTCCCAAACTCATTCAATGAGGCAAGCATCACACTGATACCAAAACCAGACAGAGATACAACAAAAAAAGAAAACTACAGGCTAGTGTCTCTGATGAACATAGACATAAAAATCCTCAACAAAATATTAGCAAACAGAATACATCAGCACATCAAAAAAATTATACACCATGATCAAGTGGGATTCATCCCAGGGACACATATATTTAAACATACGCAAGTCAATAAATGTGATATACCACATCAGCAAAATCAAGGACAAAAATCATATGGTTATCTCAATAGATGCAGAAAAAGCATTTTACAAAACTTAGCTGCCCTTCATGATAAAGACTCTCAACAAATTAGGTATACAAGGAAAGTATCTCAACATGATAAAAGCTTTATATGACAAACCCACTTCTAATATCATCCCGAATGGGGAAAAGCTTTCAGCTTTTTTCTTGAGAACAGGAACAAGACAAGGATGCCTACTCTTACCACTCCTATTTAACATAGTATTGGAAGTACTAGCAAGAGAAAGAAAGAAAGGGCATCCAGATTGGAAAAAAATGAAGTTAAACTGTCCCTGTTTGCAGATGACATGACCTATATATAGAAAAACCTAAAGACTCTACAAAAGAACTCTTAGAGTTGATAAATGACTTCAGTAAAGTTACAGGACATAAAATCAACATGCAAAGATCAGTAGTGTTTTAATACTCCAACAACAAACTAACAGAAAAAGAAATCAAGAAAGCAAGCCCATTTACAATAGTCACAAAAAAAATGAAATACCTAGGAATACAGTTAATCAAGGAGGTGAAAGATCTCTACAACGAGAACTACAAATCACTGTTGAAAGAAATTAAAGAAGACACAAAAAGATGGAAAGACACTCCATGCTCTTGGATTGGACAAATTAACATTATGAAAATGTCCGTACTACCCAAAGCAATCTACAGATTCACTGCAATCACCATCAAAATACCAATGACATTCTTCACAGAAATAGAAAAAACCCTAATATTCATATGGAACAACAAAAGACAAAAAGAGCCAAGGCAACTTTAAGCAGAAAAAATATAAAGCCACAGGCATAACACTACCTGAATTCAAATTAAACTACAAAACTATAGTAACCAGAATAGCATGGTACTGGCATAAAAACAGATACTTCGACCAATGGAACAGCATAGAGAACCCAGAAATCAATTAATATACTTATAGCCAACTGATCTTTGACAAAGGCAACAAGAACATACACTGGAGAAAAGACTGCCCCATTCAGTAAATGGACATCCATTTGTAGAAACTGCAAAACTGGACATCCATATGTAGAAGAATGAAACTAGACCTGTACCTTTTGCCATATACCAAAATCAACTCGAAATGGATTAAAGACTTAAATATAAGAGCTGAAACTATAAAGCTCCTAAAAGAAAACACAGGAGAAACACTTCAGGAAATACGACTTGGCAAAGATTTTATGAATAAGACCCCAAAGCACAAGCAACACAAGAAAAAATAAACAAATTGGATTATACCAAACTAAAAAGATTCTGTGCAGCAAAAGAAACAATTAACAGAGTGAAAAAGACAACCTACAGAATGGGAGAAAATATTTTCAAACTGTTATGTAACAAGGGATTAATATCAAGAATATACAAGAAACTCAAACAACAGAGAAAAAAAAAACCAAGTAACCCTATTAAAAAATGAGCAAAGGAGCAAAATAGGCATTTCTCAAAGGATGATACACAAACGGCCAACAGGCACATGAAAACAAGTTCAACATCACTAAGCATCAGGGAAATTCAAATCAAAACCACATTGAGATATCATCTCACACCAGTTAGACTGGCTATTATCAAAAAGACAGAGAATAACAAATCCTGGCGAGGATGTGGAGAAAGGGGAGCCTCCTATACCATTGGTGGGACTGTAAATTAGTGCAGCCATTATAGAAAACAGTATGGAGATTTCTCAGACAACTACAGATAGAACTGCCATACAATACAGCAATACCACTGCTGGGTATATATCCAAAGGAATGGAAATCACCATGTCAAAGGGATATCTGCACTCCCATGTTTATCACATCTCTATTGACAATAGCCAAGAGTTGGAATCAACCTAAATGTCCATCGATGGACAACTGGATAAGGAAAATGTGGTATATATACACAACAGAATACTACTGTGCTGTAAAAAGAATGAAATTCTGCCATACACAGCAGCATGGATGAATTTAGATAAAATCATGTTCAGTGCAATAAGCCAGGCACAGAAAGAAATATCACATGTCCTCACTCATAAGTGTGAGTTAAAAAAATAAATAAATTTAAGAAGACAAAGATAGAACAATCACAATAATTCATTGAACTTTCAAAAGAAGAGAAGAAAACTGAGGCCACCAGAGGTGGGAAAGTGGTGGGGGAGGGGGAATTAGTGAGAAATTCGTGAAAGGCCACAAAAAATGATTTCATCGTGTAAGGTTGAATACACTAATTATCCTGATTTGAGCATCACATAATGCACACAGGTATCAGTATTCACCACTGTACCCCACAGATATGTACAATAAGTTATGCTTCAAAAAATAATAAAATATAAAAGAGAAAAAGAAAAAACAGTCTAAAACTTCAAAAATCAGGGAATGACTTTATTTCAAATGAAGTGAAAATTATAGAGAAATCTAAATGCAAATTTAGAATAAGTACTTTTAGGTATAGGAGGCAAAAGAAGTAAAGGAAGAATTAACACAAATATTTAAAATTATGAAACAACAACAAAAAAATCAGGAAGAGAGAGATAAAAATAAAGCGAACCAAAATATTGGAGATAAAAAATTTAGTTAATCGAATAAAAAAATTAATAGAATAAATTCTACATGGTATATAGTTTTTCTTTTCTTTT
The DNA here is from genome assembly GCF_027409185.1 of Cynocephalus volans. NCBI lineage: Eukaryota > Metazoa > Chordata > Mammalia > Dermoptera > Cynocephalidae > Cynocephalus > Cynocephalus volans. The sequence goes on from NC_084473.1 coordinate 42,713,062, forward strand.
CTTTTATTTAATTTATTTATTTATTTATTTATTTAATTTTATTTTGTCGATATACGATGTGGTTGATTATTGTGGCCCATTACCGAAACCTCCCTCCCTCCTCCCTCTCCCCCCTCCCACCCAACAATGTCCTTTCTGTATGCTTGTCATGTCAACTTCAAGGAATTGTAATTGTTATGTATTCTTCTCCGCCCTGTTTGGTTTTTTTGTTTGTTTGTTTGTTTGTTTGTTTGTTTTGTGTGTGTGTGTGTGTGTGTGTGTGAATTTATTTCTTTATTTTTAGCTCCCACCAATAAGTGAGAACATGTGGTATTTCTCTTTCTGTGCCTGACTTGTTTCACTTAATATAATTCTCTCAAGGTCCATCCATGTTGTTGCAAATGGAAGTATTTCATTCTTTTTTAGAGCTGAGTAGTATTCCATTGTGTAGATATACCACATTTTCCGTATCCACTCATCCGATGATAGACATTTGGGCTTGTTCCAACTCTTGGCTATTGTAAAGAGTGCTGCGATGAACATCGGGGAACAGGTATACCTTCGACTTGATGATTTCCATTCCTCTGGGTATATTCCCAGCAGTGGGGTAGCTGGGTCATATGGTAGATCTATCTGCAATTGTTTGAGGAACTTCTATACCATTTTCCATAGAGGCTGCACCATTTTACAGTCCCACCAACAATGTATGAGAGTTCCTTTTTCTCTGCAACCTCGCCAGCATTTATTGTTCAGAGTCTTTTGGATTTTAGCCATCCTAACTGGGGTGAGATGGTATCTCAGTGTAGTTTTGATTTGCATTTCCTGGATCCTGAGTGATGTTGAGCATTTTTTCATATGTCTGTTGGCCATTCATATATCTTCCTTAGAGAAATGCCTACTTAGCTCTTTGCCCATTTTTTAATTGGGTTGCTTGTTTTTTTCTTGTAAAGTTGTTTGAGTTCCTTGTATATTCTGAATATTAATCCTTTGTCAGATGTATATTTTGCAAATATTTTCTCCCACTCTGTTGGTTGTCTTTTAACTCTGTTTCTTTTGCTGTGCAGAAGCTCTTTAGTTTGATATAATCCCATTTGTTTATTTTTCCATTTATGATTGTTATGTCTTCTTGATGGATCAATCCTTTTATCATTACGTAGTGTCCCTCATTGTCTCTTTTTATGGTTTTTAGTGTAAAGTCTATTTTATCAGATATAAGAATAGCTACTCCAGCTCATTTTTCTTTTCTGTTTGCATGGTAAATCTTTTTCCATCCTTTCACTCTTAGTCTATGTGAGTCTTTATGGGTGAGGTGGGTCTCTTGAAGGCAGTATATAGTTGGGTCCTCCTTTTTAATCCAGTCAGCCATTCTGTGTCTTTTGATTGGAGAATTTAAGCCTTTTACATTAAGAGTTGTTATTGAAAAGTGTTGATTTATTCCTAGCATTTTATTGGTTGTTTGGTTGTCTTAGGTGTCTTTTGTTCCTTGCTTTCTGATTTACTGTTTGTTTTCTGTGTTTGTTCGTTCCTTGGGTTGTAGAGCGCCTTTTTGTTTGTTTGTTTTGTCTTCATGAATGCCATTTTTATTATACTAGTGGGTTTTGATTTTTCATGGGTTTTATGGCAGTGGTAGTTATTTTTCAGGAACCAAACCCAGTACTCTCTTGAGAATTTCTTGTAAGGGTTGTCGTGTGGTGGTGAACTCCCGCAGTTTTTGTTTGTCTGAGAAATACACTATTTGCCCTTCATTTCAGAAGGATAGCCTTGCCGGGTAGAGTATTCTTGGCTGGCAATCTCTGTCTTTTAGTATTTTGAATATATCATCCCATTCCTTTCTGGCTTTTAGGGTTTGTGATGAAAAGTCTGATGTTAGTCTGATTGGGGCTCCCTTATAGGTGATTTGACACTTCTCTCTTGCAGCTTTTAATATTCTCTCTGTGTCTTTGAGTTTTGCCAATTTGACTATAACATGTCTTGGAGAAGACCTTTTTGGGTTGAATATGTTTGGGGATCTTTGAGCTTCGTGGATCTGAAGATCTGTGATTTTTCCTATACCTGGGAAGTTTTCTGCCACTATTTTGTTGAATATGTTTTCAATGCATACTCCTTTTTCCTCCCCTTCTGGAATACCCATGACTCGGATATTTGAGCACTTAAGGTTGTCTGATATCTCTCTCAGATTTTCTTCAATGCCTTTGATTCTTTTTTCTTTTTTTCTTTTTGTCTGCTTGTGTTATTTCAAACAGCCCATCTTTAAGTTCAGAGGTTCTCTCTTCAACTTCTGCAAGCCTGCTGGTTAAACTCTCTGTTGTGTTTTTTATTTCGCTGAATAACTTCTTCAGTTCAGCAAGTTCTGCTACATTTTTTTTGCAGGGCATTGATTTCCTTGTACATTTCTTCTTTCAGGTCCTGTATACTTTTCCTCGTTTCATCATGATGTCTAGCTGAGTTTTCTTGTATCTCATTCAGTTTCCTTAGAATTATCACTGGAAATTCCTTGTCAGTCATTTCAAGGGCTTCTTGTTCTATAGGATCTAGAGCTTGAGAGTTATTATCCTTTGGTGGTGTACTTTCTTGATTTTTCGTATTTCTGGTATCTTTTCTTTGATGTTTATTCATTGTGGCAGAGTTTTTCACAGTCCACAGTTTTGACACTATTGACTGACTAAGATGTTGCTGTGGTTGCCAATTTGGTATGGCTACCTCAGTGACTGCTCAGTTGGCCACTAGTGCCTTGCATGTGTGGTTGCCTCAGGTCTTGGGCCTCTCCGGGGAGCCACCTCTCTGGTCAGCTTGCACTCGGCGGGGCTGCTGGATCATGGGGCAGTACCGCAGGGTGTGTGGTCTCTGCTGAGCTTCCACCTCCCGTGCTGGACTTCTCCATGTTCTGTGCGCTCTGGGCCGGGCTGCTGGGATGCAGGGAGGCACTGCAGAGCGTGTGGTCTCTGCGGAGCTTCCCCTTCCCCTGCTGGATGTCTCCCTGCTCTGTGCACACTAGGCCAGGCTTGGGATGGAGACGGGTGGCGGCTGTGAAGCCTACCTGCTGCTGGATCGCATGGTGGCAGCCCCCCTACAGGGTGTGTGGACTCTACGGAGCTTCTATCTCCCCTGCTGGACGTCTCTGTGCTCCGTACGCATTGGGCCGGGCTGCTGGATCTTGTGGCAGCAGTGTGGTCCCCGTGGAGTTCCCGCCTCTCCTGCGGACATCTCCCTGCTCCGTGAGCACTAGGCAGGGCTGGGAATGGAGCCAGGTGCCTGCGGTGAAGCCTACCTGCTGGATCACGCAGTGGTGGTCCCGCAGGGTGTGTGGTTTCTGCAGAGCCTCCACCTCCCCTGCCAGACGTCTCCCCATTTGGCGCACTGGGCCGGGCTCGGAATGGAGCTGGGTGGCGGTGGTGAAGCGTATCTGCCGGATCATGCGACGGCAGTCCCACAGGGCATGTGCTCTCCGTGGAGCTTCTGCCTCCCCCGCTGGATGTCTCCCTGTTCAGTATGCACTTGATGTTATGTTTTTATAGTTTAAATTGGTTGATTTGTGGGAGAGAGTGATGCTAGGGACCATCTATTCTGCCATCTTGACCGGAAGACCATCTACATGGTGTATAGTTAAAGAAAGAAACAATAAATTAGAAGACAGTACCAAGGTACAAGGGTACTTCGAAATATTCATAGAAAAATAGAATTAAAAGATAATACGAGTCTTTCCACGAACTTTTTGAAGATCCCTGTATATATGCAGTTTAAGAGAACTGCACGATAAATTGAGCTGCTCAAACAGATGTTTAATAGAAGCTCCATAAATTAAGCAAACAAAAAACAACAACAACAGCGAAGGAGTAACAGAGAAGCAACATTCAGAGGGATGATGCTGGGAGTTTTTAAAATTGAAGAGATATGGCTCATCAAATGGAAAGCGGTCGCTGAGTGAAGATCGGGATAAAGAAAAATACTTTGACACATTAGAATGAAACTGCTGACCCTTGAAGAGAAGAGAAAATCATTTTTAAAAGTCCTGGTACTGGCTCTATTAGAACTCAGAGAAGGAACACCTGGGGAAGCTCAGGCCTAGGAGCTGTAAATTCTCTTTCACTTGGTTCTGGAACAAGGAGCAAGATTGTCCCCCAACACCAGAAAGGAGCAGGGCTGAGGAGCTGCCGCCCCATCCTCGGAGTCTAGGCGAGGTACACCAGGAGGCACTCACATACCTGTGTCTCTTGGGAAGCTGCGTCTATCAGGGCCCTTCTGCATGCCACAATCTGACAAGCTGTTTATAAAAACTCTCAGAGCCATGGTAGCTCTTTCTGGCATTTGCAACGAACACAGAATCCAGAACTTCTGTGACTGAAATAACCGTGATTCCCAAAGAAACAGGTCTTCTGGAAGGCACTGTGTTCCTCCCTTGCTATTGCCAATTGCTCTTTTTCTTTACTTTGTAACTTTTAGTTCTTCCCACAGGTCATCACTGTGGAGAAAACATGGAAATGGGGCTTTCCCATGTTCGAGACAGAGAGCAGACTCCTGTTGGAAAAAATGAAACTGCCAACCTAGAGCCCCAACCCTGAGTCAAACTTTCCACTGAGCCAAGATATCTACTTGCAACTTGAGAGGCAAAATTAAGTTGTAATATTCCAGCAAATGGCTACAGCCATTCAGAATGCTACTCCTGGCTCCTTGGCTGAAGAACAAACTGATGCAGAGACAAATTTAATTACCTGTCAGGAACTAAATAAAAGCTTTGCTTCATCTAATACTCCCAGTGTGGGGGACAGCTATGAAAACAAGTCTGATGCTCAATCGATTTGCTGTTTACAGAGGCCCAAAGAGGCACTAAGACACACAGGTAGGCTACCTGAAGCTTTTGAAAGTGTGAATATTCTTTAATGCATTTACAACTGCTCCCTTTTCCTGAGCTGGACTCAGAGGCCATGCCTATCCCCAAGAGCTCTTGCATGTGTTCCTTAAAAATATCTCATAATCTTTCCTTTCAGATGTCAAAACCAGCTGTCAGAGTAAGTCCCACCCCTTAAGGTTATCCACAACAGAATGCTCATCTCTTCCAGAGACAATCTTGTTTTCTGAGATCCACTTTCTACTCATCAAGACCTCCAGGTTGCCTTTTACCCCTAGCAGCACTGGCTATCAGCAAGACATGGTAGAAAGAATATTCTGGCACAGGGAGAGTGCTAAGTTCACATCCCTTGCGCTAAACCTCAGTTCCCCAACTACAATCTGGAGAAACATGCTTTGCCCACTGACAGGGTGTGATGGTGGGTGTGGAGGACTGGGGCCGATGGAAGGAGGTGTTCTTCTCACTGATTAATACGTGCCTGGAGTTAGAGGGCCAGAGTCCAGGAAAGGAGCAATGTCTCTCTTCACGGAGGTTGGAAATGGCAGCTGTGAGCAGCATACAGAGAACAGGAGAAGGGCAGGGCAGGTGTATGGTGGGAGCTGGGCAGGAGACAGCTGCTCCCAGCAGAACCCACACGTGGCTGGGACATCCAAGCCCCTCCTCGCACGCTTTGCAGAAAGCAGAGTCAGCCCACAGCCTAGCTTGGGAGAGCCCACCCAGCTGATGGGAAACAAAGGGCAAAATCGGGACTGGGGAGAAGAATTTTAATTTTTAAAAATCCTTTCTTTCCTGGGCCTAAAGTCGGCAGTATTGGTTTTTAGAGCTGGGACTCTGTGTGGCTTTAGCACTAGGACATGTTACTTAACTTCCCTAAGTCTCAGTTTCCTTACCTATAAAATAGATTCTGAAAAAGTAAGTAACTTTTTATAGTGAAAATCATTCTGTCAACAATTCTTATACCATTATGGTTTCAGCCACTTTTCACCTGGGGGCCTGGAGGACTCCGGTGAATGATAGGGTCATCTGTCCTCACTCTATCCATATGAAGGACGCTAAGGATGCTGAGGGTTCAGACCTCGGTCAGTCTCCTCAACCCCGGGTCACTGGGCCAAGTGGGCACATTTTTCAACTTAAAGGGCCCAGGGTCCCAGCATGAATGTCCTGAACTTATAAGGGATTAATTAAAGCAGAGTCTCCCCATCTGCCCCCACACCTGACATCCAGGCTCTGCCACCAGCCAAAGCAGGGATCCCAGGACCAGAGGGGCCTCATGAGTCTTTCCCCACACCCCTTACTAGACAGGCCCTAGCAAGTGCTTGACACAGCTGGGCCAGGACCTGAGTCTGTGCTCAGTCCCCTCTGCTGGCCTGTCATGGTAAGAGTGAGAGGGCTCTATTCACATTCCCACCTCCCCGTCTTTCACAGATCAACTTAAAGTGTACCTCCACCAGCCACCAAAGAAGCATCCTACTCCCTAAGCCCTAGAAGGGGCTGTGGATAATCTCTCTCTTCTCCGCCAAACTCAGGGAGGCCCAGGTTATCCCAGCACAACTGGCCTTTAACCTAAGATGGAATAGATAACGGCTTTTAGAGAGCCTCCAATTCCTTTTTCCAAGAGTAGTGTAAAGAAACATGCTCCCTATCGCATCTGCAGTACCCTGCTTATCAGCAGACACATTTTAAATTTCTCTCCATAGCGTTTTTTTTCTAAGCAGTACTAATAAAATCTTCACGCACGTGGCAGCCTCCCTGCTCATCCACTGTTAGCTGCCCTCAGGCTGCACCAGTTTGTTTATATTATAAATAAAGGCTGAAATATGCAGCTTGCTCAGTGCAGGCTCCTTGGGGGCAGGTGGAACGGAGCCAGCCCCCTCCTTGCCCACCCCCAGTTGGGGGAGGGGTGGCCCAGGAGAGGCCTTGCCTGAAGTCAGCTCCCTGGGACATTAACAAACCACTACGCGGGTGAGGGCGTGCAATCCATCCCTGGAATCCTGGTTTAATTATTTAGGAGGAAGAGCACTTTTGCTCCCCCCAAGTCCTGAAGCCCCCAGAGCCCAGGGAATCATTGTTCAATGTTTATTACCGCCGCAGCCCCCGGGCACAGTGTTGCAGAGACCTCATTTCAATATTTACCACTTAGATCACTTAAGGGCTGTCAGCTTTAATAACATTTTATCAATTGGATACTTATATTATTCAAGGCTTCATAAAAATAACAAGACCTGCTTTGGCATTTCAATCATACCCAGGCTAATTTCAGTGACTGCTCAGGGATTTCGTTTTTATTAACATTTAGATCCACCGTGACTGATTCTCTTCCTGGATGCACAGTGCTTGAGGTGGCCGCCTGGGCAGGCCATGGGAGTGGGCTACAGAGCTCTTCTGCCCTGGGGCTGGGGGGCAGAAGGGGTCATGGAGTTGACACGCCAACAGGCTGGGCTGAGACCCCTCTCCAGTGGTGTGACTCATTCCCAGTGAGTGGTGTGGCTCAGGGCTCCATTGGTAGAAAATGTTCTCCTACAGCCCTTGACAATCTGGCCCCCAGCCTCACCTCCGTCCACCCCACTCCTGGGCTGCAGCCGTGGTGAACTAGCTCCTGGGCTCTGGAAGGCAGCATCCTATTCCTCAGAGCTCGGTCTGGAAAGCCTCCACCGTGTCCTCCACCTGCAGAATCCATACTCAAGGTTGGCTCACCTCCAAGGTCACCTCCACCAGGAAGCCCTCCCCTGCTCCCCAAGAGCCTGCAGTGTGGTGGGTGCTCAGAGCGTGTCTGGGGAGTGAGTGGCGTCCCCCTGGCCTTTCTGGTAGCTTCCCGCACAGCTTCTCATGCCTCTTCTCCCTCAAGTGCCAGAGTTCTGGCCTTTCCTGCAGCCGTCACCACCCTTTCTGCTGTGCCTCAGGAGCATGGCACACACCCAGACTTTTCCTGCCTTTTGCTTGCTGAGGAAAACGCTTGCAAACCCTTTCCCGGCTCAGAGGTGTTTGCTGTTGCTGGTAACTGCAGGGTAACTCCAGGACTTTCATTCCTTGTTCAGCTTGGCAACCAACCCCTGAGAACTGTCCCCTTAGAGGAAGTGCCACCTGCTCCAGCAGCTGCCCCATCTTCAGCAGCTCTTGACCCCCATCATAACTCTCCTCTCTGCTGCTCTCGGGCTCTCGGTCCTTTTTCAGTCCCCGTGTCCCTCAGCCATGCCACTGAGGCAGCCTCCTAACTGGTCCCGCCTGCTTCTCTTTGCCCCCTCCAACCCATCCTCCTCGCAGGCCACGGTCCTTTCATGTCATTCTGCTGCTTATAATGCTTTGGTGGATTTCTATTGCTCTTAAAACCCAATCCAAAGTCTTCACTGCCGCCTCCACTCTCTGGCCTCAGCACACGGCCCTTCCCCAGCTTACAGGTCTCTGGCCACACTGGTCTTTCAGATTCTCAATCCCCCAAGCGTTTTGCTTCCCCCGCCCCGAGCTTGCACAAGGGCAGCCATCCCCAGAATGCCCTTTCCACTGTTTCTCACGGGGCTGACCTAATCTGTTTAATGTCACCTAAAAGAGAGCTTCCCCCTCTAACGCTGCTCTCTCCTTCCAGCCCTGTCATTCTCTACCTTGGTCCTCTTTGCTATCTCCATGGGACCGATCACAACTTGCAACTTTGTAACTTCTTTGTTGACTTGTTTTGTTCCATGAACTGAGACTGTAACTCCCGCATAGTTGCATGGTTTTGTGGTTGCTGCACAATTATGTGTTGAATGAATGAATGGATTATCTATCCATCCCCTTATTCCTTTGCCTTATGAGAATCCTCCCCCACCCCCTGCTCAGCAGCCTTCCCTCTCACATCATCTTGAGTGTTCAGATAAAGAGAATCAGACTCATATAGGCCATTGTTGTGGGAAAATGCCCAGACTAGTGCCCACAGTCCACAGACAGACAGGACAGCACGGTTTAGTGACACAGGCTCTGGGGACAAACTGTGTTCATGTGTCAGCTGTGTGCTCTCAGGCAAGTTCCTTAACCTTTCTGTGCCTCAGTCTGTTCATTTGTAACTTGGGGTTAGTAATACCTACTTCATAGGGTCACTGTGAGGATTACATGAGTTAATATATGTAAAGTACTCAGAACAGGGCCTGGAGCACAGTAAGTGCTCCATAAATGTCATCTGTTATTATTGTAAGTTTAGAACTGCCTTCTGCATCTCCCACAGATACAGTCATCGCCTCCCCCTGCCCACACTGTGCTGCTCCTGAGCTGGGTGACTGGTCACCACTCCCCATAGAGCCCAGGGAAGAACATTCAATGAAGCTGCGGCTCCCTCCCCTCCCTGCGAGTGCTTTGAATGGCCTGGGCTGGGGATGCGGGGGAGAAAGGTGAAGCCCTGCTGCTGGCTCACCAGGCAGATCTTCCCAATGTGGGGACAGGCCTTCTTGCTTCTCATTCCTGCCTGCTGTGCAAGGGCAGACTCCCTGGATCTCTGTAGAAAAAGCCTATTCTTTGCAAAGAGGCTTAAGGGAAGTCAGATTCTCACAACTGCTCCCACAAAAAGGTTGTCACATCTGCATGCCCCATGGTGGCGGGGGGGGGGGGGGGGGGGGGGCGGGTAGCTGGGGAAGGGAAAGCCTGGGCTGGCTTCTCTGGTCACCACACAGAAAGTCAGAGCCTGGCCTGCCCCTCCTCCCCTGGCTGGAGTCCTCTTAACAGAGGCAGATATTCCAGAGCTCCAGGCTCCGTTTGTGCTCTTAAGCAGTGCTGATTCTGTCACTAAATATGTCCATTGCTTGAAGTTTCAATTTCTGTTCCAGAGACGTTAAATGCCTCCCAGGTGACTGACTGGGCTGCAAGGTTTCCAATCTCTTGGGGTAGAGAGAGAGTGTGTGTGTGTGTGTGTAGTGGGGGAGCTATGTAAAATAAGACCTATCCCTTTTGACTCCCTGGGTTGCCTGGGTTCTGTTCTAAATTGCAGGAGAAATTGCCCAGACAGAACCTCCCGCTGACAGACAGTGTCTTTTGTTACAGACGGAGGTGTTGATCCTTCTCTAATCAACAGCTTAATTAGGTCTGCCGAGATGAAAGAGTCATTTTTACTTTGGGAGCTAATATTTATAGACAACCCTGTCCCCAGCCCCTGCACTGGAGGTGTTAACAACTTGAGGGCTAAATCAAATAAAAATTATAAAACTCATTTCTTCACTCTACAAAAATCCCCAGCAAACTCAGACAAAACTCTCCAGACTGTAACCTGTATCATAGAGCAGACTGGGTCACGGCCACAGAGCCCAGCACAGATTCTGACCCACAGTGGGCACTCAGGAAGCATTTGTTGGATTTTGAAAGAGTGGAAAGTCTGTTTGATGGTTTTCTTCTCTATCAGGAATCACTATGATATTGTGATTAAGAGCTTGGCTTGGAATTAAATCCTAGCAGCCTCACCATTCAGCTGTATGACCTTGAACAAGTTGTTTAAGATCTTTAAATCTCAGTTTCCATGGCTGTAAAATGGGACAATAAAAATACGTATTTTATAGGGCTTTCACCCTTAAAGCCTAGAGCAAAGTCTTTGGTGCATAGCAGCACCTTTAGCTTTGGCTACTACATGGAGAGGTGGTAGCAGGTAGAAGTGGAGGTGACCGGTAAACCCCAGTGCCTTCACTTCTATAGGCAAGTCTCCTGGGAAGCTTTTAACCTATCTTGTTTCACAGACTGCTCAGTTTTGTTAAGAATGTAGTAGGCTCCCTTATCTGGGAAATGAAAATCAAAACCACATTGAGATACCGCTTCATACCGACCAGGCCAGCTATGATTAAAAAAAAAAAAGTGGAAAACAACAATGTTGGTGAGGATGCTGAGAAATTAGAACTCTCATACATTGCTGGTGGGTGTGTTCAGTGGTGCACACCAAAACAGTTTGGAGGTTCTTTAAAAAAGTTAAACATAGAATTACCATATATCCATCCAGCAATTCCACTCCTAGGTATATGTGTTAGTCTGCTCAGGCTGTTATGACAAAAGTGCCTTAGACTTTTGTTCTTAGAGTAATTTATAAATAACAGAAATTTTTCACTCACAGTTCTAGAGGCTGGGAAGTCCGAGATCAAGGTACCAGCAGATCAGTGTCTGGTGAGGGCCCACTCCTCATCTATGGTTTCTTCTGTGTCCTCACATTGTGGGAGGAGCAAAGGGGACTCCCCCAAGTCTCTTTTGTAAGGGCACTAACCCCATTGCAGAGGGCAGAGCCCTCATCTCCTAAAGACCCCATCTCTTAACACCATCACAACGGGGATCAGGTTTCAACATGAATTTTGGAGGGTCACAAATGTTCAGGCTACAGCAGTATATCCCCAAAAGAATTGAGAACAGGGACTCAAATACGTACTTGTATTCCAATGTTCACAGCCACATTATTCACAATAGTCAAAAAATCGAAAACAACCAAAATGTCTGTCAACTGATAAATTTTTAAAAAACTAAAGTATATCCATACAATGGAATATTATTCAGCCATAAGCACCAATAAATTCTAATAAATGATATAATGTGGATGAACCTTATGAACATTATGCTAAATAAAAGAAGCCAGACACAAAAGGCCATTTATTATATGATTCCATTTATATGACATGTCCAGAACAGACAAATCAATACAGACATAGATTCGTGGTTGCTATGGCTACCCACTCCCCCTGTAGCTGGGGGGTGTAGGGGGACACTGATAATGGGTGTGGGGTTTCTTTGGGGGATGATGAAAATGTTCTGGAATTAGATAGTGGTGAAGTTGCACATCATGGTGAATATACTAAAAACCACTAAAGTGCACACCTGAAAATAGTGAATTTTATATTATGTGAATTATATCTCAATTTTTATGAAGAACGTATTGAGCTCCAATGGTCTATACCCGGCACTCACTCCCGCTGCGCTGCTCGCACCCACCTGCTCAGGCCGCCTCATCTCCTTGCTGTCTGGGACCAGAACCAACGACGGTTTCCAAGGTAAAGCTGACAGAGTATAAAACTTTTTGTAACACTCTGCAATGTACAAATCACCTTCTAGTTTGATCCTTACAACAGCCAGGAAGGCAGGTATTATTATTACTCTTCTATATATGGAAACGGAAACTCAGAAATATGAGCAACTTGGCAAAGGTCATGCAGGTAATGGGTGGAAGAGCTGGAACTGGAACTCAAGCCTTTAAACTTTAACACCCTCTATTTTCCCTACTAATGCTACACAATTTGGCCAACAGTGCTTTTCAATCATCACAAAGTGAGGCACTTCCACACAGAGTCCCGACTCACCTCTGGTCTCAGCCCTTGACCTCATCTACGTGTGTCGCATTCCCGACCCTGGGACCTCCAGGCCTCCAGAGTGCATGTCCCACTGGTCAGAGAGACAGAGCTTCATGCACAGGACTTGCAAAGCGGGTCACCCAATTCCCATTTCACCCAGGCAAGGAGTTTACCTACAGCATGAGTCATTATCCAGCTGCCAGGTGCTCTCCTGAATGTCCCACTAATTGTGACATTGACCAAACACCTCAAACAAGGGGAAATAAGGAAGTCCCTGTTTTCACTTGTTTCTGTCTTCTTCCTGCCCTATATAAGTCCTGCTCCTTTTGGAAGAAAGCCTTTGCTGAAGTTCAGAGGCTTTTACCTACAAAGATGAGTCAGATGTTGGAGGCCTCCAATCAGCTGGGTCAAGAAGAGCAGGCCAGATTTGCGGAAGCTGGAAGAACAACGAGGACTTTCTATTCCAGATGTTGGGATGAGCTGTAAGAGAAAGAGAAGGGGGAAACCGAGGAAGAGGGTGGGGAATATGCTAAGTATATGGAAGGAACCATGAGGAGCCCAGCCTGCCTGGAGCAAAAGGGCAGAGATGAGGCCGGAAGAGCAGATGGAACCAGATTTAGAAGGCCACGCACACCTGGCTAGGAGGGAGGCGACTCTAGCAGGCAGTGGAAGCCATCGGAACTTCCTGAAAAGGAGACTGATATGCGAGTTCATAGAAGTCTCCTGAGTATGAGTTGTCCGTGCAGAAAAGCCATAAAAACACTCATGAGCCTCAGATGTAATTTCTGTGGGTGGCCAAAAAAGGTTTTAATAACCAATCAAGTTGGAGGTTCCTCGTGAGGAACAGAACCAGTGGAGTATGTACAGAAGTTCGTACAAAAACTTTGGACTATGAGATGTTGGGAAAAGTCCCCAAATCCCAATGCTCTGTTCTTCACGTGAACACCCTGGCACCTCATGGAACAGAAGCTGTCCCCCTTCAGAACTGGTCAGACTCAATAGGCACAAAGATGATGGCCTTGTCACTTTTTCCTGTAGTCACACCAAATCATTTCTTCTTAAGGCTGAAAGTGACCTCAAAGTCATTGATGCTTTCACGTGAAGCCCAAGTTCTGAACTAACATCCTTGCCAAACTTGTCCACCTTCTGCCTGAACACCGCAGTGACAGGGTTGTCACTATGTATTGAGGCAACCCTCTCTATCTTTAGAAAGGTCTGGATTTTAGAAGCTATTTTCTTAGGTAAAGACAAAGCCTGACTTCCTGTGACATCCGTTCATCAGTCTCGTTCCACCTCTTAGGGCTGTTCAGAAACCCACTGGCTCACTCTTCTACCTGACAGCTCTTCAATATTTTATGCCTTCTGTCATCTCCTCAGCACCTGCTCAATGAGTCTTCTCTTCTTTGTATGTCTTGTATGTCACTGATTGGAAGCTTCAAACTATCTTCCTCATTTTACTCTTTTTTCTCTTCTTACTTTTTAGAGAAAAAGAATTCATTTTCTGCATTTCCTCTGAGATACGTCTGAACTTCCCCTCCATGGGTTAGCATTGCATCCTCACTAGGGAAAACTTAGTAAAGGTATGATTTTACCTCCTCCTCACTTCCCAAGTGTTACATCTCATTGCATGGTCACATGTGAATGACGGCAGGAATGGCGATCTGGAACTAGATGCATCAGCTGGAGTATCACAAAGTCAAGCATAACAGCAGAATGTGACATCTAATGGGCATGGAAACATCAGCAGCCATCCAGGAGTTAGTCCAACAATGAGGGTCTCAAGGAGGGTCTCCCCAGAGGTCTGGAGCATAGACACCCAGGAATCAGACATCCAGTGATACCGCAGGAACGAGGAAGACAGCGGCACCAGGGAAGTGTTGCAGCAAGTGGCCAGGCCGCAGGCCAGGGCCCTTGTCTTAAGGAGACTGATATTCTGTGAAAGCCATCAGCAACAAGGATGCAGGTAAAGAGAATTGAGCCCTAAGTCCAGATCTGGGTGAGGGACTTGGTCTTGGCCAGGTTGCATGCCACCTCTGACTGGTCGGTAGTAAGTCGTGGGGCACCCTGCTGCTCTTCCAGCCTCCTCTCTTGCCCTTTTTGCCCCTGGCACGCTGGGCTCCTTGTGGTTTCCTGCACACACTGCACATTGTCCACTCTACTCCTGCGTTCTCCTCTTCCTCCCTTTCTCTCACTCCCCATCCCCCAATCTGCAATGAAAAGCCCTCCTGACTCTTCTTAGTTTCTTGACGTCTGGACTTTTCTTCCTGACCCAGATAATCGGATGCTCCCAACACCTGACTCTTCTAAATTCTAGGACTGTAAGGCTGCTTCTAGAAAGGAGTTTCATGGTTGATTACCAATGTCACTCCAGGCATAGGAGGCTACAGTAGTGGCGTGAATGTTGAGTATTTCCAAACCAGCAATAAGGTTTGTTGCTGAAACTGGGATCAGGGTCACAATGGCAAGAGCATCAAAGGGTACCTGAAGCTGTTGAGTCCTGATGTTGGACCAGAGCTGCTTCGATCTCTCCTGCAGGCAGGACTGATGCGCAGACCGCAACGTAGCTGAGCCTGTCGGGGACATGGTGAGAGAGAAAGAGACCACCAAGACTGGAAGACCAGGCCGGACTCAACAGCCACAGTCTGCAGGTCTACGTGAGGCTCTAGCCACTTACAACGCCTCCAAATTGTGCTGACGCTAGACTTTCCCCGGTTTAGGGGGGAAGTTATGCAATCAGGCAGCATTCTGCAGAAGCAATTTTTACAGTGAACAAAAAGAGAATTCCAACTGTTTCAGGTCAAAAACAAAAACAAAAACCAGGGTGGGTGGGACGGGGGGAAAGGGAGATGAAATGAGGATGGAAATAGTAATAGGAAGACTGGCTTCTATAATAAGTAACTGGCCAAATATTTGAAACTTTTTTATGTATATCTAAAAGTCTCATATCACTACTTGCAAGGTTGTCCTGCATGTGAAACCTGTAATAGAAACTGGCTAGGTTTTCTCTGACTGACTTTCTTGTTAAAAACCCACATTCTTAACAAGGCATGGGAAAATCAGAAGAGGCCACCAGGATGGACCACAGCAAGAAAGAGGACAGATTATCTTGAGATGTTTGGAGCCTGTCAAGACATTTGAGTAGGATTTTATGCAAATCTAATCAACTCCAAAATCAAATCACAATTATTTATCCCATTATCACTGGTCCAGAGTAACGCCAGGCATATTGTTCTTACCAGCTCCTTACTCTGTCAAGATGAGGAAGAAAGACAAGTGTTTACTTTTATTATTATGCATCCCATGATGAACCCCATAGTCGCTGAGTACACACAGCACCTTTAACTAAAGAAACTAATTGCAAGCCACTTTCAATATCTCTTGTTTTTTAATTTAATGCCCTCAGAGAGATATAATTGGGCTGGAGGGAAGAATTTTCACTGAAGTCATGAATTTGCTATATAAATACAAACAAGAAAGAAAGCTAATACAGTAAGGGAATATGGGATTAATTTTGAAATTGTCTGATTAGTGGATTGCTGCCCATCAATAATTGCCTTATATTTTCCCAAGGCCCTCTCTTTATTGGAGTCTGGCACCGCATCTGCCCACAGTCTGTCAATCAGCCCGTGCAGCTGGAAGGGTCTGGAGAGACTACAATTGGAAGCCTGCTGGGGCACCTTGTTAGACAAAGCAATATATCCCAGACGTGAAAACACTCCCATCTCAACTCGGCTGCTAACGTCTTTACACTCAATCCTCCTGCGTTGGAGGAGCGCCTTAATGGGACTAGGTCTGATTTTTAAAAAAGAAAAGAAAAAGTCACAATTGCCTGTTTACATGCCTTTTACAGGCCTGGACTCTGCTGGAGTTTGAGGTCAGAAACACCTTCCCCCTCTCAGAGGCTAAGTGGCCTAATAATGTTATGAAGACGGGCTCTGCAACAGCTGGAATTTTAAAAGCAACATCAGCATCATGGGGGAGACCTAAACACGCTTCATACATTTAAAAATTAAGAAAGATGATCAGAAGGGTTACAAACAAGTATACAGATGGCAGGTTTCTAACTTAATTAATACTTAAAATCTGGAATGTTCCTCAAACTCCGAGAACATTTCCATGTATCCTCTCCAGGCCTGATGGCTCCAAGTCCTTAAAGATTCTTGATCAGAGAAAGGAGAGGAGGGTCTGTTGACTGAACTTACCATAAACATCTTTTCAAACCACACACACACACATACATACACACAACACACACACAAGTTGCAGAGCTGCTAATGATATGTTTATGCCACGTCCATTTCCAGAAATATTTATGTCTATCTTGCCAGCAATCAGTCAAAGTATACAAAAATGGATTTGCATGTAAAGATGCTTCATTTGGAAGACAAAATATGATAATAATAGAACAAAGATGGCTCAGATCATGTTCTTTTCTGTACCATTTTCTTATCATCTACCTTTTTCCTTTTCTGTTTGGCATTTGAGCATTTGTTGTAAATTGGGATTTTGTTCTTGTGAGGTAGGGAATAAAGTGACCCGGAGCTAAGGTCCCTATAGCACCAGGACGAATTTTTAGCTAATGAAGGGCAATTTCCTTTCAAAGTCCAGGTTCCTGCTCTGTTCTGTGGCCAAGATTAGGTGCCACCGTCCAGTCTGTGCTTTGGACACCTGCGTGCTAAAGCAGCAGCCCATTAGGCATAGGGGCTTTGGTCTAAAGGACAGAGCTAGACTGGACCAGGCCTGTGTGATGGGAATACCAGCCCCTGGGACACTGAGCAACTCACGTCCATGCCAGCCACAGAAACCTCAGAAACCCACCCGTTCCCCCGCCCTATACTTTCCATTTGGGCCCCAGCCTTGGAATGTGTCGCACCTCCCTCACTGTGTGTCTTCCTCCCTGCATTGGTGCTTGGACAGCCTCAACCACTCAAGGTGGATGCTTCAGAAAATGTACATCTCCTTCTGGTAGGTGGGAATACAAATACTGTATCACAGAGCTGCTGTGAAAATTGAGACAGAAACAGGCGGAAACGCTTTTTAAGTTCTAGTTTAGAACATTCTGTCAAAGTCAGGGGATATTTTGTTATTACTAATACTAGCAAGCCTTTTAGTGACTGTCTATAATAGTGGCATCGAGGCAGCCACTGTGGCTGCTTGCCTTGCTTTTGGGGAGCAGGAACCACCAGCTTAGGCCACAGGTACACTTGTGCTTATGCTCATAGCAGCAACCTTCCCAGGTACTGAACTTGCAGCCCAGGATGGCGAATGTCTTCCCCAACTGTTTCTCTTTTCCGATCTGCTGCCACCTTAGACACTGGACCGCTTCTCACTCCAACTTGGAGGAAATTACAGTTTCTTTTTCTTATGGGTTAAAATCCTTGGAAAGACAAAGCAGTAGCAGGCAAAGTCCTTCTCTCAGGGTCCTAACCTGGCTCTCAGGACCTCCATGGTGCAGATCTGCTACTCCCCAATGCACCCACCTCTCCCAAGCTGACCTCACCACTCCTGAGCAGGGCTGAGTCTTCCATCTGTGCAAATCTTCCCCTTGCCTGCAATGCCTCTCTTCTTCCTGCACTGGCCCAAGTCTGCCCTTCTTTAATGCCCTGCCCTATCCTCATGGCTTCCAACCACGCCTCCCTCCACTTTCTCTAACCACACTAGCTCTTACTCCTCTCCTCCTCCCTGAATCTGGCAGCATTTGTGGTTGGTAGATGTCACTGGACAATGATAACCTCCATGGGCTCATTCCTTTCACATCTGTTGAGAATCTCCTGTGTGCCAAGCACCATGCCAGGGCAGAGCCACACAAGAACATACATGCTTTATCATTCCTCATTTTATGTTTGCAGGTTTCAACTGCCTGGCTTGATTTTAAGCTCCTGGAGGGCAGAAACCATATCTTATTCTATATTTTGCAAATGTTTGTAGCATCTATCAGTGAATATTAAGTGAGTGACTCAGCAATAACCAGCGGTTGGAGAGATTCAAGGATGAGGTTGCACCATAGAGAAAACAAGCTCTTAAAAATCGAAATGTTGGTGGCCCAGTCAGGGCAGCAGTGTCTCTTGCTTCCTAGATGGCCTGTCCCATATTCTCAAACACATAGTGTGATAGATAAAATCAGACACAAAATAGTCATAACCTCTCTCTAAAACATGATAATCAGCTCTGTGGATCAGACACAAAATAGAAAAACAGTATTCAAGTGGGGCTGAAGCCATCAGTTTGCTGGTTCTAAGACCAGAGGCAGGCCCCTGCTTGTGAAGGAAACCAACACAGCTGCTTAGGATCCAGGGTCCCTGCCCTGGAGGAGTAGGCCGCCAGAACAGGGCTGGCGCTAAATCTGTGAGATCCCCAAGGTTACTGTGGGTAGGAGCCTTAAGCCACCCATATGTGAAACTGAGTTCTGGACTGGGAGGTCAGTAAACCAGGTGGAGACTCCCACAAAACTGTTAGATCAGGAGGGGTGAGCTCAGGGGTGGCTCTTCTATTCCAAATTTGTAAGTGCTGGAGTGCCCTACAGCTCAGTCCTCTTCTCCACCTACGCCTCCTCCCTGAGTAAACCCCACCCAGCCCCATGGCCAGAGTATAGCTATGTGCACATGATACCTATATTTATAGCTTCAGACTCAATCTCTTCCTGAGCTCCAGCTACTTGGATATCTGATAAGTATCCCAAAGTTAACCTGTCCAAAACACACCTCTTGATTCCTGTCCCAAACTAGCTCCATGTTCACGTTTCCCTTTCTCAGTAAATAGCATCACTGTTCAGCTGCCCAGGCCCAAACCCTACTTCTCATTTTCCCTCACGCCCCATAGGCAACCCGTCAGCAGGTTTTGCTGGCTCTATCTTCTGCTGGCTCTATCTTCAGAGACGCTGAATTGACGGCTTCTCGACAGCTTCTCGCCGCCTCGGCCACCGTGACAGGGCACCAAGCCAGCCAGCCTCTGCCCGAGCTGCTGCCGCCGGCTAGCTGGTCTTCTTGCTTCCACCTTGTTCCTTGCTAGTCTGTTCTCTACACAGAATCAGAGTAATATTTTAAAGTGATAAATCAAACCTTGTCAGTTGACTACTGAAAACCCTCTGATGACTTTCCCTTCTGCCTAGAATAAGATCCAAAATCCCTCCCATAGTCTACAACACCCCACCTGATGTGGCCTCATTTCCTGCCAAGCCCTCTTTGTCCTCTGGGCTCCAGTTGCATGGCCTTGAACCCACCATGCTGTTTCCTGCCTCGGGGCCTTTGCACCTCCCTGATGTTCTTCTCTTGGATCTTTGTATAGCTCCCCGCCTCATTTCCTGCCACCTCCACCCAAATATCACCTTCCAAGGAGGGTCTATCCCATCTACTCTCCCTTTCCCCACACCCTCATCACTCTTTATCCCTTTTCCCTGCTCATTTTTCTTCACAGTCACTGCCTAGAACTACATATTCTATATGTTATGCTTGTTGACATCCCCTCCATATAAGATCCATAAGGGTAAGGGTTTTGTCTTTCTGTTCACTGTTATAACCCCAGTGCCTGCATGGTGCTTGGTACAGAAGAGGCACTCAAGGAAGATTTGTTAATGAGTAAATTAGTAAATGGATAAATAAATAAGCTCTAAGTTAATGCAACATTATTATCCTCATCATCGTGTACATGGTAACTCTTCTGGAGTAATTAAAAAAAAATTTGGATATCTTTGTGGGGGGAAAAAATGGTCCTCAAAGAAAGAAAAACACTAGGGTTGATGACAGGATGGCACGGATGATAAAGAAAACCCTTAGCTTCCTTAATAAAACAAAACTCAGGTCTTGCAGGGTTGGAGAAGTATGTCATGGGGGTGTGGCTGGACCCTGTCCTGAAGGTTCCCTCCCTCTAAGAGCTCTGAATGTTCCTGCTCTCACTCCAGCTCCAGTTTCTCCCAGCGGAGCTGAGGCCAGAATGGAACATTCAAACAGGACTTCAGCAAAGGTCCAGGGAAACTGGAGGAAAGGCTTGGTGGGTAGTTAGCAGGGTATCGTGAGCGGGCACAGGAAAGGAGGAGGAATGGGCTCCTCCATGCCCTTCCTTGAGGGCCGGACTCACTGACATTACAGGACGGCCCCTTTGAAAAAGAATGGAAGGTTTGGGAGGCTGAAGGAAGACTTAGAAACAGAGATAAGAACGTGCTTATACTTTCACTCGTTCACCTTAATCTTCCTTACCACTCATGCAAGGTGGAAACCCTAGTCACAATTTTTATGAATAAACACTGTGCTTGGAGGCGGAAGCTCCAATCAGGTGTGCATAACCAGAAAGTGGTGCTTTTTGAAACACCTTGGATCTCCATGCCACCAAGACCCATTGCACCGAAGTCCCTTTCTCCAGCTCGAGCCTAAAGAACATTGTAGGCATCCACTTACATTCCATGGTCTTTAAAAGTCTACAAACACATGTGCTGGCTTGTTTTAAAACAAATGGTATCACACCTGACTCCACATGATCCTCACACCAAAATGGGAATAGGCGAGCCCACAGGGGAAGGAAAGCTTTGAAGCAAAGCTACTCCCTAACCAAGAGGCCAAAACCTTGCCAGGGACTGACTGATGATGTGATAACAGGGTGCCTGTACCATACAGAATGCAAAACAGGAATTCCAAGGTAACCGATTGCATATAAAGAACTAGGTAACTGACTGCATACTAGGAACACAGTTTCCATTTACCCCCTTGGAACAGAACAATCTATAGCATAAAAGGAGAGTAAAATTTGGCAGGGCTCACCGTGAGCTGGCAAGGAGGCATGAGTAGAGAGAATTCCTAAAAGAGATCCTAACTTAATCAATCACTGAAGCAGGAGGCAAAAAGCTGCCTTCGGAAATAGATCAAAAGGGTTGTATTGGCCCAGGCATGCACACACCGTATCAATCTCTGGCCCAACCGTGCAAGGCCCCAGGCATCACCTCACAAGCAAGCCCAGAGCAGCCTGGTTTTATTTGTAAATGCACAGGGACCACCTGAAAAGCAATCCCGGAGCAAGGCTGACGGGGTAGGGGCCATGTGGAGGAGGTGTCAGGACCAAATGGAAATTCCCTCAGATTGATTTTCCTCCTGATTTCATTCCTGTGGAACACACACTAAATTCATCCCCTAACTGACAAATTAGTGGGGACCCCATGTAAGAGATGGAAAAGGACCTGAGGCGAGAAAGGCCAGAACTGGCTTGTGCTAAGGACAGAGGACCCGCCTACTTGGCCTGTATCTGCATGAGCTGGACTCCCAGTAACTGAGGCCATTCCTGGTCCCATCACCTCTTAAGCTCTGGACCCTGCAGCCAGTCTTAGCTCACCTAACTCTGTGCATATAGAAGCAACTATATAGATAGCTTTTTTATTTACATGGAAGGGATTAATTATACACTGTGTTATCCATCTTGCTTTTCTCACTTCATAATATATCTTTTCTCACTTTACACTATATCTTGAAAATATTTCCATATTAACTTTTGTCCCAAGAAGGAACTAAGCCCAAATGTTCTAAGGCAACAATGGATGTCTTATGTCCTATGCATTCAGAATGGCACTAGTCATGTACAATCCTCGGGAGAACTGAGAAAATGGTCATTCAATCACTTTCTGTTTTCTGGGGTTTGGGTGAGTACTTGGGGTATGAAAGGCTTTGAGTGTCACCTTGCAGGGTGAACTATAATTTAACCAGTCCTGTGTTGATGAACATTGAGGTTATCCTTCCCTTTTTTTTCTATTACAAATAATGCTGCAGTGAATATCCCTGTAACATGACTTGGTGAACTTTTGTGAGTATATCTGTAGGGTAAATTCCTAGCTCTAGAAATGCTCTGCAACTACATTTTAAGGTCCTTCAAATAGGAAAAAGTTTTAATCACCTTTCTTGCTCCCTTACCTAGCACAGTCAATATATAGTAAGGGACTCAATAAATACTTGTCGACATGTATTAATGAAAAAGATAAATACATACCCTGAAATTATAGAGCCATAAACACAAAATAAACAACAAAACAAAATGGTTTATAATAAAGTGTTAAGTGAAATGATATAGAACTAGTAAAATTGCCACAGGAATTCCAAATGGAAGGTGTTGGGTCTTTGAATTTTACCCTTTTTTCTACATCTGAATTTTATATAGCATTGCTAATTAACATCTTGTTCTAAAAGGCCAATTATGGATAAGCAGCTCTGCCTTCTTATTCCTGGAAATGACAAATGGGAGGAAGAAAATAATCCTGGTCAGAACTTATTCCTTTTCACTGTAATTTTTTGGGAGACACCTAGAACTCATAGATGGGCATGATTTTGAACACAATTTTCTAGTAATCTGACTGACTCAGGATGTTAGTTTAAAAAAAGGAAAAAGAAAAAAAGAAAAAAATGCTGTAATTTGGAATTTGATATTTTTGTCTTCAAAAAAATTTGGATCACAGCTACTTAAGGACAAACCCCACTAATAACCAGAAGTTCCTAAATCCACATATATGAAGATCTCAGGCTTCCGTATGGGATTTGGAACAACTACGGTTGACTTTGAAGCTAACTGGTATTTCATTGAGACAATGTCATCATTATTAGCATCCCAGCAAAACACTATGAGGTTTTATTATCACCGTTTTACAAATTGGGAAAGTGAGGCATAGAGAAGTTAAGTACTTGACATCCCATAATTCTAACTGGCAGAGCTGACCTTGAATCTGGGCCTTTTACTCTACTCCCTTCCCTTTGCACCCAGGGGTGGAGTTATCTTATGCTTAAGCCTCAGACCCACACTTACACCTCAGCTTCCAAGACCCTGGGAGGGGCCCTAGCATGGTGTTATACGTATCTTTCACATGTATTTTTGTCACATTTGCAGATGTAAGATATTGACTGGGAGTTAAAACCACTGTGTTTTCATTCCAACTTTCCTCACCAACTCACTCCCTTCCTGTTGGGTGGCCTTCAAGTAGCTGAATGCATTTTTAAGATCTGGCTAAAAGAAAGTTGGGTTGGGGATACATTTAGTTTGGGTTTGGTGAGATATGTTCATATAATTCATAATTATTTCTATATAGAGTTAAGTTATTGTTGGCTGTTCTTGTGTAAAAACTAAACAAAACAAACAAAACCCTTAATTTTACTAAAATAATATGTATACTAGGTTACAAATCAAATAGTACAGGGAGCTTAGAGAAAAGTTGAGTAGTACTGCAAGACTTAACAACCAAAAGCAGTCCTCCCCACCCCTCTGAGATAGTCACTTTTCATTATTTTGGCAATTTCTTGTGGCATTTATCTCCATAGTTTTAAACAATATCCTACTACTTCATTTTTAAATTTAAAAAAAAAAACTTGTGGATGTGTGAAACTTTCCTTACAGAAATTATTTTAAAGTAATTTTTGTTTGCATAGAAAAATATCTAAATTTGGTTTTGAATATTATGAATATTAAATATGAAAGTAAGCTTTATAGTATATTTTATAACACTTTTTCTTGATTTATCAATATTAGACATTATCTGTTGATTTCTTATTTCAGTAGATAAAGCTAAAGTTCTCTTTAACCTATCTAGTTCCTCTCTCCCATCTTTTCTTATAGTTATTTTATAATTTTTGGCTAAATCAATAGTCAGAGTTTACATTTCATGTAACAGGGATAATATTTTTACAGATATTAATACATTTTGTTTTCCCCCTCAGATAATTATTCCTAACAGAAAAGCATGCATATGTTCACCAAGAAGATAAGCGCAAGAAAGTTCATAGCAGAATTATTCATAATAGCTTCCTACTAAAACCAACCTAAATGTTCATCAATAGTAGAGTAGATAGGCGAGGCTGCGGAGAAAAAGGAACTCTCATACATTGTTGGTGGGACTGCAAAATGGTGCAGCCTCTATGGAAAATGGTATGGAGGTTCCTTAAACAATTGCAAATAGATCTACCATACGACCCAGCCATCCCACTGTTGGGAATATACCCAGAGGAATGGAAATCATCAAGTCGAAGGTATACCTGTTCCCCAATGTTCATCGCAGCACTCTTTACAATAGCCAAGAGTTGGAACCAGCCCAAATGCCCATCATCAGATGAGTGGATACGGAAAATGTGGTACATCTACACAATGGAATACTACTCAGCTATAAAAATGAATGAAATACTGCCATTTGCAACAACATGGATGGACCTTGAGAGAATTATATTAAGTGAAACAAGTCAGGCACAGAAAGAGAAATACCACATGTTCTCACTTATTGGAGGGAGCTAAAAATTAATATATAAATTCACACACACACATACACACATACACACACAAACCGGGGGGCGGGGAGGAAGAAGATATAACAACCACAATTATTTGAAGTTGATACAACAAACAAACAGAAAGGACATTGTTGGGGGGAGGGGGGGAGGGAGAAGGGAGGGAGGTTTTGGTGATGGGGAGCATTAATCAGCTACAATGTATATCGACAAAATAAAATTTAAAAAAAAAAAAAAAAGAAAAAAGAAAAAAAAAAAAAAGAAAAAGAAACAAAACAAAAAAAAAAAAAAAAAATAGTAGAGTAGATAAATAAATTATGATACACTTGCATGATTGAATACCTATATACATGATAATGAACTATTGTTACACACAACATGAATTTCAAAAACATAATATTGTGCAAAAATCGTGCAAAAATTCATAGTATATGAATCCAATTACATAACATACGAAAACAGACAAAACTAATACATTTAGAAATTAGTGTAGCAGATACCCTTGAGGGAGGTACAATGACTATAAGAAGGCAAGAGGGAGGCTTCTGTGAACTGATAATGTTTTATTTCTTAATCTGTTTTTTTTTTTAAATATGGGTGTGAAGTTTAATTCTAGGTGTCAACTTGGTTAGACGAAGGCAGCCTGAGAAACCTGGTAAAGCTATCTTTTTAGATGTGTCCAAGAGGGTGTTTCCAGCAGAGATTAGTATGAGAGTCTGAGTGGCCTGGGTGGGAAAGACCCACCCTCAGTGTGGGTGGGAACCATCCAATCCACTGGGGGTCCAGAGAGAACAAAAGAAAGAGGAAAGAAGTTAAGCTCTCTCTATCTGCTGGAGCTGGGATACATTCTTCTCTCCTGTCTGTGGACATCAGAGCTTGAGACTCTTCAGCTTTTGGGTTCCAGAACTTACACCAAGGACACCATCAGCTTCCCTGGTTTTGAGGCCTTTGGACTTGGACTGAGCCATGCTACCAGCATCCAGTTTATAGACGGCCTATTGTGGGACTTTTCTTCATAGTCACGTGAGCTAATTCCCCTAATAAATCCCTCTCATATAATTATAACATATCCTATTGATTCTGTCTCTCTGGCGAATCCTGATTAATACAGTGGGTATATTCTGTAAAAACTTAATTGTATGTACAGTTACAATTTCTGTATTTTTCTATATGTCTGTTTTACTTTCACAAAAAGGTTTTGAAAATATCATTACAAAAAGATATTTACACCTCTATTATTAATGATATCTTTTGACCTCCCAGATTTTAAGATTTTTTTATACTCATAACATCTTCATCTTTATCCCTTCTGCTCCCAACTTTATTACTTTATTCCATTTTCACAATATCTTAGTTTACGATATTTACATTTTCTTTTGTAATCAAAAACTCTACATTTATTTGAGTTGTAGTTCTGTAGTTAAATAGATTCAGTGATCACCATCAGATTATTTTACTACAGTTTCCCAGTCTTAGGTAATTAAAATGCATGCCCTTATTCATCAAAAAGCTTCAATGAAACAATACCCCCCCCACACACAATATTCTTACATATTCAGAACAGTTTGTTGGTTGCTTTAGTAAAGCATTAGGATGATAGTTTGGCTGGTAATAAAATTATTGAGTCATAATTTCTCAAGAAAGTATGTTCTATTGCCTTTTAGTTTATCTGAGGCTTGTCTGATAGGCTCCATATGTTACTCTCCCATAAGTAATTCTCAATTTTTTTGTCTGTTTTCCCAAATAATTCTTTGATGTTCAGTGATTTTGTAATGATATATCTCTAAGTTGACCATTCTGACTCAACATTTCCTGGCTTTGCCCTTTCCATATAAGGATTCATACCTTTCTTTTATTTCAGGGAAGTCTACATTGAATTCTTTGGCTTATCTTCCACAATAATCATTTCCCCTTTAAGACTTTCTATTCATTCATTTGCTTTTATTTCATTTTGCTATCTCTTCTCATTTCTATTCTCAATGCTAATAGTGTTAATGGATACCCCTGGGCAAAGACTTTCTAAGGGATATGCAAGCATAGATTGTTTTAAGAGCATCAATTTCTGGAAGCAAGATGGCTGACTGGAAGACTTTACCACTTGTATCTCCCACAAAAATAGACAAAACAATTAATAAACAACTACACTTGGATGAAAATAACTAAAGGCAAGCACTGGAGTACTCAAAGGAGTATCAGAAATGCTACTAGGCACAGAAACTCAGAATAGCCACATAGCAAACAGAAGGAAACACCCAGGTTCCACCACCCTATCCCTCAGCCAGGAACATCAGGGAACCATGAGGAACTTCTCCCCATGGGGATAAGACAAGTGAGAGGACACCAGCATCCCTCATCAATACCTTGGACACCTACTGTCCTCATCACTGGGGACCCTGGCAGTCCTCACAGGCACTAAGCCCAGATGAGGGAACTGTCTGGAGTCCATGCAATTGTGCTCCCTCAGAGGAACCAACACTATGCCCTAGCCTCTGTGGCTCATGCAGCTATTGTACCATCTTGGAACTGGAACTGTTGTTGGAGGGTGTCTTACCCCAGGGGTGAGTGATACCCTTTCATCCCAGAACTAAGCTGCCATTGAACTGGCTTCCCTAAGTGGAGATGAGAGCAGCTGTTACACCCTATCCTATGGGACTAGGTGGTGAAAACCCCCTCAGGCTGAAACTGAAGCTGCAAAGCTGCATATTCTCCCTGGGAGAATCTTTAACTATCTCCATCCTCCCAGTGTGGCTGTGTCCCCCCTGCCCCAGGGCAGAGCTGAAGGGACACATCACCCCCTAGGAAGTTGCTAGTTTGGCTGTTAAGCTGCTTGGCCAAGAAGCTGCTTGGCTGAGCTGAGCACCTGTGTGTCCCAGGGCTGAGCTTACATAGTACCTTGTATCCCAGGGAAACAGAGCAGTGGCTGAGCTGAGACACCCTGCCCTATGGGATGAACAACTCTAATACTCTGCTTCCCTGGGGCAGGTCAATTCCCCTGGAGACTGAGTTGCTGACACAACCCTTGCCCTGGGGAATGAAGTCAGTGCTGTGCTGCTCCATGCTCCTCAAGGCCCAAATAACAGCTGCATCATATCATTCTGGGTTTTTGCTGCCACTGCACCTGACCTCACAGAAGCTGAGATATTGTTGAGTCTCACTGTTCCAGGAGCTAGAGTCACCACTACAAGGTACCTTACCCACTTCAGACTCTAGTGACAACTGAGCCCCATTTGCTCTGGTTCACAAATTGCAGCTATACTCTGCTCCCCAGGCCTAAACTTCAGAGCACTACTTTTCCCCCATAAATGGACCAGTACTGTGCTCATCCCCCTAGGGTCAGAGTCACAGCTATAACCCAGCTCACACAGCCAAAACAGCCAGAGGTCCTCAGAATCACAGACCCTGGTGCAGTGGACAATTGACATCCAACCCTAGCACAGAGAGTGAACCTGAACCTCAAGATCTAGGTGCCAAAATAGGTTTGCAAGATGCTGAGCCACAGCTGCTCTAAGTACCTACACCTAGAACCCCAAACCACTGAAGCTGCTTGTAGGTGGGTCAGACCCAATGCCAAGAGCAATCCCCTTGATAAAGTTGCCCCATTGTGGAAAAAACAAGGATAGAAATAGCCCACAAGCCCTTGCCACCAGAGATCGTAACAACCTGTGCTGCCGCCACCACCACCACAAACGTCTATAGCTGAGGGCACTGAAATGCCTACAGTTAGTGGTGATGTTGACCACAGTTGAATAATCTGCCCAGAGACTAAACCATTGCATCAATGTGGAAATAAAACCACCACACCCTTTTCAACCAGCACAGTGAGACCTAACTGCAGGTGGAAGATTCTGTTATTAAGGCTCTCTGTAAAGTTTGGAAGAGGCAATTATTTTACCAGATACACAGACTCAACACAGGAACATAAGAAACATGAAAAAGCAAGGAAGTATGACACCACCAAAGGAACACAATAATACACCAATGACAGACCCTAAAGAAAAGGAAATCAATGAACTTCCAGAAAAGGAATTCAAAATAATGATCTTAAGAAAACTCAATGAGATGCAAGAGAATACAGACAAATAACTCAGTAAAATCAGGAAACAATTCATGATATGAACAAGAAATTTAACAAAGAGACAAATATTATAAAAAAGGAGCCAAACAAAAATCCTGCAGCTGAAGAATTCAATAAATGAAAT
Source organism: Cynocephalus volans (assembly GCF_027409185.1). Taxonomy (NCBI): domain Eukaryota; kingdom Metazoa; phylum Chordata; class Mammalia; order Dermoptera; family Cynocephalidae; genus Cynocephalus; species Cynocephalus volans. The sequence continues at coordinate 42,741,596 of NC_084473.1, forward strand.
AAAAAATATAATAGAGAGCTTCAACAGCAGACTAGAGCAATCAGAAAAAAGAAACTCTGAATTCAAAGACTGGTCATTTGAAATTTCCCAATCAATGAAAAAGAAAGAAATAAGATTTTTTTTTTAAAGTGAAGAGAATCTACAGGAACTATGGGACACTGTTGAGCAGACAAATGTTTGAATTATGGGCATTCCTGAAGAAGAAGGAAAAAGGCATCAAAAACTTATTTAATAAAATATTAGCTGGAAACTTTACAAGTCCTGAAAGATATTTGGACATATAGATCCAGGAAGCTCAAAGTTCCCCAAATAGATTCAATCCCAAAAAGTCCTCTCCAAGGCACATTATAGTCAAAATGTCAAAAGTCAAAGAGAGAATTCTGAAAACAGTAAAAGTGTCAATCAGATATAAGGGAATCCCCATTAGACTAATAGCTGATTTCTCAGCAGAAACCTTACAGTGCAGGAGACAATGGGATCTTATATTCAAGGTGCTGAAAGAAAAAAATTTCCAGACAAGAATGCTATATCCAAGAAACCTATCCCTTAGGAATGAAAGAGATATAAAGTCTTTCACAGACGAGCAAAAACTGAGTATTAATCACTACTAGACTGGCTTTACAAGAAATGCTCAAGGGAGTTTTCATCTGGGAGCAAAAGGAAGATAATCACCATCAAGAAAACACATGAAAGGATAAAATTCACTGGTAAAACAACTATACAAACATTAAAGAAAAAGGTAGCAAACCTTATCACTGCAGAAGAACACCAAATAGCAATGATAAACAATAAGAGAGGAAGAAAGGAACAAATATATACGAAACAACCAGAAAACTATCAAGAAAATGGCAGGAGTAAGTCCTCACCTATCAACAATAACCTTAAATGTAAATGGACTAAATCTCCCAATTAAAAGATATAGACCAGCTGAATGGATTCTTTTTTTAAATATCCAACTATATGCTGCCTACAAGTAATTGACTTCACCTGTAAAGATCACATAAACTGAAAGTGAAGGGATGGAAAAACATATTTCATGCAAGTGGAAACCAAAAGTGAGCAGAAATAGCTATACTTATGTCAGATAAAATAGACTTTAAGTCAAAAACTGTAAAAAGAGACCAAGAAGGTCATTATATAATGTTCAAATGGTCAATTCAGCAAGAGGACATAACAATTGTAATATATATGTATATTAATATATAATTGGAGCACTCAGATATATAAAGCAAATATTATTAGATCTAAAGGAGAGATAGACCCTAATACAACAATAGTTGAGAACTTCAACACCCCACTCCCAGCACTGCACAGATCATCCAGGCAGAAAATTGACAAAGAAACATTAGATTTAAACTGCACTAGAGACCAAATGAACCTTACAGACATTTACAGAACAGTACATCCAACAGTTGCTGAATACACATTCCTCTCATCAGCACATGGAACATTGCCCAGGATTGACCATATGTTAGGCCACAAAATGTCTCAAAAATGTTTAAAAAATTGAAATCATATCAAGTATCTTCTCTGACCACAACAGAATAAAACTTGAAATCAATATCAAGGGAAACTCTCAAACCTGTACAATTACATGGAGACTAAACAACATGCTCCTGAATGACCATGAGTCAAAGAAGAAATTAAGAAGGAAATTAAAAATTTTCTTGAAACAAATGAAAATAGAAATACAACATACCAAAATCTATGGGACATAGCCAAAGCAGTACTAAGTAAGAGCAAAGTTCATAGCAATAAATGATTATATCAAAAAAAGTTGAAAGATTTCAAATAAGTAACTTAACAATGCATCTTAAGGAATTAGAAAATCTAGAACTGGGCTGGCCTGTGGCTCACTCGGGGGAGTGCAGTGCTGATAACACCAGGCCATGGGTTCGTATCCCATATAGGGATGGCTGGTTTGCTCACTGGGTGAGCATGGTGCTGACAACACCAAGTCAAGGGTTAAGATCCCCTTACCAGTCATCTTTAAAAAAAAAAAGAAAAGAAAATCTAGAACTAACCAAACCCAAAATTAGCAGAAGGAAAGAAATAGTGATCAGAGCAGAAATAAGTGAAATTGAGACCAAAAAAATAAAAACAAACAAAAGATAAAAAAAATTTTGGTTTTTTAAAAGATAAACAAAATTGACAAGCCATTAGCTAGACTAACCAAGGGGAAAAGAGAAAAGACTTAAATAAAAAAGTTCAGAAATAATAAAGAAGACATCACAATTAATACCACAGAAATACAAAAGATCATTAGACATTATTATGAACATCTACATGCCAACAAATTGGAAAACCAAGAGGAAATGGATAAATTCCTGGATGCATACAATCTACCAAAATGGAACCAAGAAGAAACAGAAAACCTGAACAGACCTACTGTGAGTAATTAGATTGAATCAGTGATAAATAGTCTCCCATTAAAGAAAAGCACAGGACTGAATGGCTTCACTGCTGAATTTTACCAAACATTTAAAGAAGAATTAATACTAATTCTCACACTCTTCAAAACAATTTAAGAGAAGAGAACTCTTCCAAAGTCATTCTACAAGGTCATTCTGCAAGGTATTACCCTGATACCATAACCAGACAAAGACACACACACACAAACTATAGGCCAAGGTCTCTGATGAACATTGATATAAAAATTTGCAACAAAATTCTGGCAAACTGAATCTATCAGCATATTAAAAAGATCATTCACCATGATCAAGTGGGATTTATCCCAGGGATGCAAGGTTGGTTCAACATACACAAATCAATAAATATGATACATCACATCAACAGAATGAAGGACAAAAAGCATATGATCATCTCAACTGATTCAGAAAAAGCATTTGATAAAATTCAACATCACTCCATGATAAAAACCCTCAACAAATTAGGCATAGGAGGAACATATCTCAACATAATAAAAGCCATATATGACAAACGAACAGCTAACATACTGAATGGGGAAAAGCTGAAAACTTTTCTGTTAAAAACTGGCACAAGACAAGGATGCCCACTCTTACAACTCTTATTCAATATAGTACTGGAAGTCCTAGCCAGAGCAATCAGACAAGAAAAAGAAATAAAGGGCATCCAAATTGGAAAAAAAGGAAGTCAAATTGTCCCTTTTCATAGATGACATGATCTTATATATAGAAAAACCTGAAAGCTCCACCAAAAAACTCTTAGAACTGATAAACAAATTTAGTAAAGTTGCAGGATACAAAGTCAACACACAAAAATCAGTAACATTTCTATAAACCAATAATGAGCAAAATAAAGAAATCAAGAAGGCAATTCCATTTATAATAGCTACCAAAAAAAAAAAAAAAAAAACCTAGGAATTAATTTAACCAAGGAGGTGAAAGACGTCTACAGGGAAAACTATAAAACACTGGTGAAAGAAAGTGAAGAGGATACAAAGAAATGGAAAGACATTCCATGTTTGTGCATTGGATGAATTAATATTGTGAAAATGACCATATTACCAAAAGTAATCTACAGATTCAGTGCAGTCCTGTTTTAGTCCGTTTTGTGTTGCTATAACAGAAATACCTGAGACTGGGTAATTTATAAAGGAAAGAAGTTTATTTGGCTTACAATTCTGGGACAGCTGCATCTGGCATGGGCCTCAGGCTGCTTCTACTCATAGCGGAAAAGCAGCAGGCAGCCGGCGGGTACAAGCAGATCACATGTGAGAGGAAGCAAGAGAGAGAGAGGAGATGCCAGGGTCCTATAAACAACAAGCTCTCGCAGGAACTAATAGAGCAAGAACTCACTCATTACCCTCCCTCCCCCAGGGAGAGCATTAATCCATTAATAGGGGATCTGCCCCCCATGACTCAATTAGTTTCCAACACTGCCACATTGGGGATCAAATTTCCACTTGATTTTTGGAGGGGGCAACACATCCAAACTCCATCAAGTCCCCATCAAAATGCCAATGACATTCTTCACAGAAATAGAAAAAATGATCCTAAAATTCATATGGAACCACAAAATACCCTGAATAGCCAAAGCAATCCTGAGCAAAAAGAACAAAGCTAGAGAGTTCCAGTCAAGATGGTGGAATAGGTGGTCCCCAGCATCGTTCTCTCACACAAATCAACAAATTTACAATGATAAAAATGTAACATCAACCAAGCTGGGGCTACTGGAGCTCAGGTGAAGAGCAGGAGAGACCTATGGAACCCATGAAGGCAGGAGAAACCACAGTGAGAGAAAGAAAAAACTGCTCTCAGTGTTTCAACCCGCAGCTGCTTTAATGCTGGAGCGCATGGAGCAGGAGCTGGCAAAAGCCATAGCTGTGCCATTTAGATGGAGTTACTTGGAGGCAGAAGGGAGAAGAGGACTTTGGAGGCCCCCAGGACAGCAAGACCACTAATAGGGTTCCCGTGGACCCATGCAGGAGTGAGGAGCCAGAACAGCTGAAAAAGGGGAGCCATTCAGAGGCCAGTGAGTCAACGCAAGGGACCAGTGCAGGGCCTGTCCCATGGGAAGTGTTTGGAGCACAGGTGGTGGGGGAGATGGGCCCACTAGGAGAACACTGGGCCACAGCAAGGACAGCCGATCTGTCCACCAGTCAGGACAGGACCACTCAGAGGGGACTGGTCAGGAATGCAGAATTGCATGGGGTGCAGTTTAATGAAAAAACTCAGGCCCAGATCAGAGTTTCTACACAACCCAGGTGCACTGAGTATCAGAGCCAGAAGTACCTACAAGGTCAACCATTAAATCCTGAGCTGCACAAAAAGTCTTCCCTAGGGAAACAGCAGCAAAGCAGCAATTTAGGTTAACCACACAGCTCAAGTACTGGTTCCCACAGGAAGTTCCCCCATGTTATAAGTAAGCAAAGAACAGAAATTTAGTTTCGGCCCAGGCACACCACCAATGCCTTGGGGCCCACCAGGGGACATGAGGCATGAGGCCAGGGGCAGGACTCCTGCCCACAACCACTCACACCGCCAGAACGTTGGGGCCCCACCCAGGAACCCAAGGATTGAAGCCAGACACTGGACCCCACTCCCACATCCAGGCACACCACCAATGCCTCAGGGCCCGCCTGGGGACCTGGGCATGGAGTAGGGGACCAGACCCTCCCTCCCACAGCCAGGTACACAGTGCCAGTGCCTTGGGGCCCATCTGGAGACTGGGGTCATGGAGAAGGAGACCAGACCCCTCTCCCACAACCAGGCTCACTGTGCAAGCACCTCAGGGCCCATCCAGGGTCCTGGGGCATGGAGAAGGGGACCAGACCCTCCCTCCCACAACCAGGCACACCTCACCAGTGCCTTGGGGCCCACCCAGGGACCCATGGCATGGAGAAGGGGACTGGACCTTCCTCCCACAACCAGGCACCCCATGCCAGCACCTCAGAGCCCACTCAGGGACCCGGGGCATGGAGAAGGGGACTGAACCCCCCTCCCACAACCAGGCTCACCATGTCAGCACCTCAGGGCCCACCTCGGGTCCCAGGGTATGGAGCCGGGGACAGGACCCCTCCCATAACCAGGCTCACAGTGCCAGTGAGAAGAAATCTAGGGTGATTGGGGGGAGTGGGAGGGAGGGAAAGGTGGATGTGGAGGGATTGGACAAGGGGCATAAATAATAATTATGATTTGTAACAATGTACATGCTAGTAATATTGATTTGACCAATACATCTCAAAGTTGAACCCCAAAATTTGTATAATCAATTTTGATTCAATAAACATTTTTTAAAAAAAGAACAAAGCTAGAGGCATCATACTTCAGTGTATACTACAAAGCTATAGTAAGCAAAACAGCATAGCATTGTCATAAAAAGAGACACACTGACCAAAGGAACAGGACAGAGAACCCAGAAATAAAGCCATGTATTTACAGTCAACTAATTTTCAATCAAGGCACAAAAAGTATTCAACGGGGAAGAGACAGTCTCTTCAATAAATGGTGCCAGAAAAACTGGATATCCACATGCAGCAGATTGAAACTAGACCCCTATCTCGCATCGTACACAAAAATCAACTAAAAATGGATTTAAGATCTAAATTCAAGACATAAACTATGAAACTACTAAAAGAAAACATAGGGAAAACACTACAGGAAGTGGGAGTAGGCAGCACTTTTTTGAACAAGACCACAAAGGCAATTTAAGCAAAAAATAAACTAATGGGCAACTAAAGCAAAAGTAGAGTAATGGGACTACATCAAACTAAACAAAGATAGAACTAAAGCAAAAATAGGCAACTAAAGTAAAAAAAAAAAGTCTAATGGGACTACATCAAATGAAAAAGCTTCTGCACAGCAAAGGACACAATCAACTAAGTGAAGAGACAACCTACAGAATGGAAAAAAGTGTTTGCAAACTACACATCAGAAGAGGGGCTAATATCTAGAATATATAAGGAGCTCAAATAACTCGACAGCAAAAAAAACCAACCCAATTCAAAAATAGGCAAAGAACCTGAACAGACATTTCTCAAAAGGAGACATACAAGTGGCCAGCAGGCACATGAAAAAATGTTCAACATCACTAACCACCAGGGAAATGCAAATTAAAACCACAGGAAATATCACCTTATTCCACTTGGAATGGCTGTTATCATCAAGACAGAACATAAATGCTGGCAAGGATGCAGAAAAAAGGATTCTCCTACATTATTGGGGGAGGGTAAATTGGTACAGCCATTGTGGAAAACATAGAGTTTCTCTAGAGAACTAAATAGATCTTACAATCCAAGTATCCCACTACTGGGTTTATACCTAAAGGAAATGAAATCAGTATCTCAAAGACACACCTGCACTGCCATGTTCTTCACAATATTATTCACAAGAGCCAAAATATGGAATCAACCTATATGCCCATCAAAAGATGAATGGATTCAAAACAAGCAAACGAAACACACAAAAAACACCATGGTATATAAAAACAATGGAATACTATCCAGCTATTTAAAAAATGGAATACGGTCATTTGAAGCAACGTGGATGGAACTGGAGACCATCATGTTAGTGAAGTAACCCAGGCATAGAAACACAAGTTCCAGATGATCTCACTCATAGGTAGAAGATAAAAAAGAGCTGTTCTCATAAAAGTAAAGTAGAATAATGGTTACCAGAGGCCTGGAGGGGAGGGGGAGTATGGAGAGGGAAAGTGGTAGACTAACAGGTATAAATCCTCTAAGTGAATCAATGTACAGTACATGCATCTATTGAAGCAACACAGTGCACCCCCAAATATGTACAAATACATATTAAAATTTGAGAAATAATTTTAAAAGACCGTCAATTTACATATGTTTTCTTTCCAAAAATTGATCTGCCAGAAAACATACCTGAGGTTGAGCTGTTTTGTAGGTTCTTTCATCCCATCTCCCCCTTTACAATTATGCAACATCACTGGTGTTGGTGAAATCTCCTTTAATCAAGGCACTATGAACCCTCAGTAGGGCTTCCTGTCTTTCCTTCTCTTTTACACGTTTATGTTAATGTTGAAGCACGGCATTAGAAACAGAATTTTGCCTGTTTTGGCAAGTTCTGAATTCATTGTAGTGTAGGGCAGCAGGAGAGATGACAAATTTTTCCTACTAATCTCACTTCTTCCAATCCATAACAGTCGTCAAAGAATGCATTGCCCCTCAGGGGAGTCTTGTGAGAGCATGCAGGGGACAAATTCATGACAAGCCCTGGCTCTTATCTATCTTATCTACATATCCATTAACCTAAGAGTTTGAGTAAGATTTATATTGAAATGATATATCAATCTGCCACAAATCACTCTTTCTGAATTTCCACCATTCTTAGTGATGGAGCTTGGAGAATATTCTCATTCACCCATGCCTTGGTGCATCTCGGGTGCAAATCTGCAGGATTTTGAGGAGAAGGGAGTGAACAGTTCCACTAATTTCCAATGCTACCGGCAGATTAATGCTACATTTGGAAATGGAATATATACCTAAATTAGTATTCTATATTTTCTGGAACATTTATTCAGACTGGTAGGGAAAACATTGTTATTAACTTTCACCAACAGATTATGGGATGCTATAAACTCCTATTTGTGTTTTATTTGGACACAGATCTCCTTCTCACTGCCACTAGTCAACTCCCTGCTGCGTAATTATTCCTTTTTGCCATGCAATTATTAGATATACATTATTGAAACAGAAATATAGACCTCACTGTAAATAATACATGTAGCAACAATTAGTAATAAAGTTTTTATGTCTTCTACTTATTGACAGCCCAATACTATTTTTTTGCTGTTAGTTTACACAAAGTAGTTTAAAATGCATTCTTAAAAGTAGAACATCTACCTCTGTACAGGTGTAGGATAAAATGTTCCCAAAACAAAACTAGAACATAATATCTTGAACTTTACAAGACCAGCTTTATTTAATTAGGAATAATTCCTCCCTCTCAAATGTTGATGTGCTTGTTAAATAATGTCGAACACATATATATAAACATGCCCCTTTTTGACCATTAAGTAAATTACCAACTTATCTCTATATAACAACTGTCAAGTATCCAATTCTGCCCATCTGTCTTGCCTTTTTAAGACATTTTAAGATGTCATAGAAAACTGAAATTCAGCCTGATTATACTTTGTTTACAAAGGAATTAAAATTTGCAATTTTATGTTGCTCTTTTCTTAAATCACCGTATAAGTCATTTAAACTCCAAAATTGAGGTTTCTCTAAAAATAACAAGAATAATTAATAGTAGTTTGATAAGTTTTTTTCTTCAACCCAACAATTTAAATAATGGAAAGTAATTTGATGTCTTGAAAAGACTTTTTGACAAAATTACCAGAAATTGAGAAATTGGATGGCTCTAAAGACTAGGAAACAAAATCTTCTGCAGGTTGGGGGGTTTTAATTCCTGGGTTTCAACAAAATTGAGGGAAAAATCTAATCAAGTTATTAGCTATAGATCATTAAAAATAATTTTGATGATCACTATATGATTTTGGCATATGACTCAATAGAATTTCCAAGCCTTTAGTGACATTAAAAACAAAAGCTAAAAAAAACCCCTCCTTTTACCTTCACCAAGTTATTTATGTGAACAAGGGATCTCAGCTCTTACATTTATAAAAACTAAAAAGAGAACAGAACTGATGCTAAGCCTGTCTCATTCTGAACATAATCATATTTCTATATTTACGTATGGATACATGGACTGTCCAAAAAATGACTTACTCAATTTCATTAAGTGATAATATTCTAATAAGCTTTTACTTTTTAAATTTAAACATTATTTACAAAAATTTATAACATTTATTTTGCTTAATTATATACTACTAATCATTGCAATAACTCAATCAGAAGAAAAAAATGAATACCTAGAAGGCTTATGAATATAGGAAATTACAACAAATTAAATTTTAATTTACATATGATTTTTGTTGCAGAGAAATATAAGATAACTAATAAACACGTTTTAAACATAAAGATATTATACTGGAATAAAATTATATGGAAGTAGAAAGGAAATAGGATTTCAAGGTAAAAAGAAATGATTTACAATATTTTACTGCTAAAAAGAGTTCTTTCATGTATTTTGGTGCATATCAAAGCATTGTGATATTTAGATTTGAATGGATAATTTAAAAGTTGTGCAAACAGTTTAATATGCGTCTCCCTGGTCTAGACATAGGAAAGTGATGGAAAAAATGTTAATAATGCAGGTTAAACTTAAAAGTATGTCCTGTCTGTAGCTATCGCATTGTGACTAGAAAAAAGAAAAGAAGTATTCCTCCAGTATTCAAAAACTATCATCCAATCCAGCAAAGAAGTCACGTGCCACTGACAACTGAGGAAGGAGTGATGTTCCAACATATGTTTTCGTGGTTTCACTTTCATCTTACTCATTAACATTAACAAAAGTATCAATCAACATTTGTATAGGAACTACACTTGGAGAGCAGATTGTTAAACATTTTTTAAAAATTTATACATATTTATGGGGTACAGAGTTGACTATCAGTATTTGTGTGCATTATGTGATGATCAAATCAATATTATTAGCCTGTTTGTCAGTACAAATCAGAATTAGTTTTTCTGTCCCTTACCCAGTTACTCCCTATTCCCCGTCTGCCTCCACCCTTTCCCACCTCAAGTAACTACGGTTCTGTTTTCTCCTTCTGAAAGTTCAACGTTTTATTATGGTCTTTCTTTCTTTCTTTTTTTCTTAGCTCCCACTTATGAGTGAGGACATGTAGCATTTCTCTTGGGTTGTTAAACATTTATCAGCACTATACACTGCTGGACTTAAATGCATGGTTTCTTGTTTAATCCATCTCCTTTTGTTTCTCAAAACCCAATTTGATCTTGAGAAACTTCTGCCACCAGCCTATGCATTTTTTTCTTGCTATTGTGCACAAAGGATTTAGGTCTTACATTTTGGGATGTGTCCCTCAACGCTGAGAAACACACTCACTAGGATGCTTTGAAATCCGCAGTAATCTCTCTCTGCTTCTGCTGACTTGCAATGTGAGACCCCTGGGTCACTGTACCGCCCCGTGACACAGCAGCCCGGCAGAGTCCAAGCTGATCAGAGAGGTGACTCCACAGAGAGGCCCAAGACCCGAGGCAACCACACATGCAAGGCACTACTGGCCAACTCAGCAGTCACTGAGGTAGCCATACCAAATTGGCAACCCCAGCCACATCTTAGTCAGACAGTAGTGTCAAACCTGTGGACTGTGAAACCCCCTGTCACAATGAATAAACATCAAAGAAAAGATACCAGAAATACAAAAAATCAAGAAAGTACACCACCAAAGGGTAATAACTCTCAAGCTCTAGATCCTATAGAACAAGAAGCCCTTGAAATGTCTGACAAGGAATTTCAAGTGATAATTCTAAGATTTTCTTGAATAGGATACAAAAAAACTCAGCAAGACAACATGATGAAATGAGGAAAAGTATACAGGACCTGAAAGAAAAATGTACAAGAAAATCAATGCCCTGAAAAAAAATGTAGCAGAGCTTGCCGAACGGAAGAATTTATTCAGCGAAATAAAAAATAGAATGGAGAGTTTAACCAGCAGGCTTGTGGAAGTTGAAGAGAGAACCTCTGAACTTGAAGATGGGCTGTTTGAAATAACACAAGCAGACAAAAAAAAAAAAAAAGAAAGAAAGAAAGAAAAAAGAATCAAAGGCATTGAAGAAAATCTGAGAGAGATATCAGACAACCTTAAGCAATCAAATACTCAAGTCATGGGTATTCCAGAAGGGGAGGAAAAAGGAGATTGCATTGAAAACATATTGAACAAAATAGTGGCAGAAAACTTCCCAGGTATAGGAAAAATCACAGATCTTCAGATCCACGAAGCTCAAAGATCCCCAAACAAATTCAACCCAAAAAGGTCTTCTCCAAGACATGTTATAGTCAAATTGGCAAAACCCAAAGACAAAGAGAGAATCTTAAAAGCTGCAAGAGAGAAGTGTAAAATCACCTATAAGGGAGCCCCAATCAGACTAACATCAGACTTTTCATCACAAACCTAAAAGCCAGAAAGGAATGGGATGATATATTCAAAATACTAAAAGACAGAGATTGCCAGCCAAGAATACTCTACCCGGCAAGGCTATCCTTCTGAAATGAAGGGCAAATAGTATATTTCTCAGACAAACAAAAAGTATAGGAGTGCACCACCACACGACCACCCTTACAGGAAATTCTCAAGGGAGTACTGGATTTGGTTCCTGAAAAATAACTACCACTGCCATAAAACCCGTGAAAAATCAAAACCCACAAGTATAATAAAAATGGCATTCATGAAGAGAAAACAAACAAACAAAAGGCTATCTTCAACCCAAGGAACCAACAAGTACAGAAAACAAACAGTAAATCATAAAGCAAGGAACAAAAGACACCAAGACAACCAAACAATAATCAATAGAATGCTAGGAATAAATCAACACTTTTCAATAACAACTCTTAATGTAAAAGGCTTAAATTCACCAATCAAAAGACACAGATTGGCTGACTGGATTAAAAAGGAGGACCCAACTATATGCTGCCTTCAAGAGACCCACCCCCCCCTAAAGACTCACATAGACTAAGAGTGAAAGGATGGAAAAAGATTTACCATGCAAACAGAAAAGAAAAACGAGCTGGAGTAGCTATTCTTATATCTGATAAAATAGACTTTACACTAAAAACCATAAAAAGAGACATTGAGGGACACTACGTAATGATAAAAGGATTGATCCATCAAGAAGACATAACAATCATAAATATATACGCACCCAGTGTTGGAGCAGCCAGATTTATAAAACAAACTCTATTAGACCTAAAGAAGGAAATAGACACTAACACCATAATAGCAGGGAATCTGAACACCCTACTGTCAATATTGGACAGATCATCCAGGCAAAGAATCAGTAGAGAAACACAAGATCTAAACAATACTCTAGAGCATTGGATTTGGCAGATATCTACAGAACATTCCATCCAACAACCTCAGAATATTCATTCTTCTCATCACCACATGGATCAATCTTCAGGATAGATCATATATTAGGTCACAAATCAAGTCTCAACAAATTCAAAAAAATTGGAATTATCCCATGTATTTTCTCAGACCACAATGGATTAAAATTAGAAATCAATAACAAATGAAATTCCGGAAACTATACAAACACATGGAAATTAAACAACATTCTACTTAATGACATATGAGTCCAAAAAGAAATCAATCAGGAAATCAAAAAATTTATTGAAACTAATGAAAATAATGATACATCATAACAAAACCTGTGGGATACTGCAAAATCAGTACTAAGGGGGAAATATATCGAATTAAATGCTCACTTCAGAAGAATGGAAAGATGGCACATGAACAACCTAACACTTCACCTTAAATAACTAGGAAAACAAGAACAATCCCAACCTAAGGATAGCAGATGGAAAGAAATCATTAAGATCAGAGCAGAACTTAATGAAATTGAAACCCAAAAAACAATACAAAAGATCAATGAATCAAAAATTTGGCTTTTTGAAAAGAAATAAAATTGACAAACCATTAGCATGGCTAACAAAAAAAAAGGAAGAGAGAAGATTCAAATAACAAAAATTAGAAATGAAAAAGGTGATATTACAACTGATTCATCTGAAATACAAGGAATCATTCGAGACTACTATAAACAACTACACGCCAAGAAATTTGAAAATCTGGAGGAAATGGATAAATTTCTGGACACACACAAGCTCCCAAATCTGAGCCATGAAGATGTAGAAAATCTGAACAGACCAATAACAATAAAGGAGACTGAAGCTGTTATCAGAAGGCTCCCAACAAAGAAAAGCCCAGGACCAGATGGATTCACAGCAGAATTTTACCAAACATTCAAAGAGGAAATGACACCAATTCTTTACAAACTATTCCAAAAGACTGAAACAGAGGTCATTCTCCCAAACTCATTCTATAAAGCAAACATCATCCTGATACCAAAACCAGGTAAAGATATTACCAAAAAAGAAAACTATAGGCCGATATCCTTGATGAATATAGATGCAAAAATCCTCACTAAAATACTAGCAAACAGAGTACAGCAACACATACGTAAAATTATTCACCATGATCAAGTGGGATTCATCCCAGGGATGCAAGGTTGGTTCAACATATGCAAATCAATAAATGTGATACACCATATTAATAAAATCAAACACAAGGACTATATGGTCATCTCTATAGATGCTGAAAAAGCATTTGATAAAATTCAACATTCACTCATGACAAAGACCCTCTATAAGTTAGGTATAGACGGAAAGTATCTCAACATAATTAAAGCCATATATCATAAACCCACTGCCAATATCATCCTGAATGGGGAAAAGCTGAAAGCTATACCTTTAAGAACAGGAACTAAGGATGCCCACTCTCACCACTCCTATTCAACATAGTGTTGGAAGTACTAGCCAGAGCAATCAGAGAAGAGAGGGAAATAAAGGGCATCCAGATTGGAAAAGATGAAGTCAAACTGTCCCTGTTTGCAGATGACATGATCCTATATATTGAACAGCCTAAAGCCTCTACAAAAAAACTCTTGGAGGTTATAAATGATTTCAGCACAGTAGCAGGATACAAAATCAACACACAAAAATCAGTAGCATTTCTATTCTCCAGTAGTGAACATGCAGAGAGGGAAATCAAGAAAGCCTGCCCATTTACAATAGCCACCGAAAAAATAAAATACTTAGGAATTGAGTTAACCAAGGATGTGAAAAATCTCTATAATGAGAACTACAAACCACTGCTGAGAGAAATTAGAGAGGATACAAGGAGATGGAAAGATATCCCATGCCCTTGGATTGGAAGAATCAACATAGTGAAAATGTCCGTACTACCCAAAGTGATATACAAATTCCATGCAATCCCCATCAAAATTCCAATGACATTTTTCTCAGAAATGGAAAGAACTATCCAGACATTTATATGGAATAACAAAAGACCACACATAGCCAAAGCAACACTGAGCAAAAAAAATAAAGCTGGAGGCATAACACTAACTTACTTTAAACTATACAACAAAGCTATAATAACCAAAACAGTATGGTATTGGCATAAAAACAGACACACTGATCAATGGAATAGAATAGAGAATCCAGAAATCAACCCACACAATCTACAGCCATCTGATCTTTGACAAAGGCACCAAGCCTATACACTGGGGAAGAGACAGCCTCTTCAGCAAATGGTGCTGGGAGAACTGGATATCAATATGCAGGAGAATGAAAGTAGACCCATACCTTTCACTATACACTAAAGTCAACTCAAAATGGATTAAAGAATTAAATGTACACCCTGAAACAATAAAACTTCTTAAAGAAAACATAGGAGAGACACTTCAGGAAATAGGACTGGACACAGACTTCATGAATATGACCCCAAAAGCACAGGCAACCATAGGAAAAATAAATAAATGGGATTATATCAAACTAAAGAGCTTTTGCACAGCAAAAGAAACAATTAAAAGAGTTAAAAGACAACCAACAGAGTGGGAGAAAATATTTGCAAAATATACATCTGACAAAGGATTAATATCCAGAATATACAAGGAACTCAAACAACTTTACAAGAAAAAACAAGCAACCCAATTAAAAAATGGGCAAAAGAGCTAAGTAGGCATTTCTCTAAGGAAGATATACAAATGGCCAACAGACATATGAAAAAATGCTCAACATCACTCAGCATTCGGGAAATGCAAATCAAAACTACACTGAGATACCATCCCACCCCAGTTAGGATGGCTAAAATCCAAAAGACTCTGAACGATAAATGCTAGCAAGCCTTCAGAGGAAAAGGAACTCTCATACATTGTTGGTGGGACTGCAAAATGGTGCAGCCTCTATGGAAAATGGTATGGAGGTTCCTCAAACAATTGCAGATAGATCTACCATACGACCCAGCCATCCCACTGTTGGGAATATACCCAGAGGAATGGAAATCATCAAGTCGACGGTATACCTGTTCTCCAATGTTCATCGCAGCACTCTTTACAATAGCCAAGAGTTGGAACCAGCCCAAATGTCCATCATCAGATGAGTGGATATGGAAAATGTGGTATATCTACACAATGGAATACTACTCAGCTATAAAAAAGAATGAAATACTGCCATTTGCAATGACATGGATGGACCTTGCGAGAATTATATTAAGTGAAACAAGTCAGGCACAGAAAGAGAAATACCACATGTTCTCACTTATTTGTGAAAGCTAAAAATAAATAAATAAATACACAAAAAAAACGGGGTTGGGGGAAAGAAGACATAACAATTGCAATTCCTTGAAGTTGATACAACAAGCATACAGAAAGGACATTGTTGGGAGGGGGTGGGCGGGGGGAGGAGGGAGAGAGATTTTGGTAATGGGCCACAATAATCATCCACATTGTATATCGACAAAAAAAAAAAAAAAAAAAAAGAACATTATGATGTATGAAAACTTAAAAAAAAAAAAAAAAAGAAATCTGCAGTAATGATTTCTCTTGGCTGTCTGCATGTTCTCCCACTTGAGTTGCACAGCTTTTGTTTTAATTTTTATCCAGACAGAATAACCTCTTCCTTTTAATCAAAGTATTTGTATTTAAAGTACTTACTGATGTATTAATACCTAAACCTATGAACTTTCTATCTGTCCTTTCTTTTCTATGCTTCTTCCCCTCTTTTCTCTTGCATTTAAGAAGATTAACCAAACACTTTTTAATCATTGAATTTCTTTTTTGATTAGTTTGTTAATTATACACTATTTTACTACTCTTTTCATGGTTACCCTAGATTACAACATGCATTTTGATTTGCTATAATATGACATAAATTTGTATTTTTACCCATGCAAGGAATATACAATAGTTCTCTTTACTCTTTTCCTGCTTTTTGTGCTATTATTGACATGAATTATATTTCTACATATTTTAAACACCTCAAGATAATATTATGTGTTTTTATACAGTTAATATTCATTATATATATATCCACTTTTTGGTATCAAGATAATGCTGATCTCACAGAGTGAGCTGGGAAGTATTCTTTGATATTCTAGAAGTGTTTGTGTAGAATTAGTATTATTTCTTTCTTAAATGTTTGGTTAATTTCCCCAGTGAAGCCATCTGGGCCTGAAGTTTTCTTTGTAGGAAGATTTTAAACTATAAATTCAATCTCTTTAATACATATGGTACAATTCAAATTATCTATTTCTTCTTGTGTGGGCTTTGGTATTTGTGCTTTGTAGGGATTTGTCCATTTTGTCAAAGAGTTAAATTGATTGTCATAAAATTTTTCTTTTATTATTTTTTAAATCTTTTTTTGTAGTTAAGTTGCTTTTCTCATTCCTTACAATGGAAACTTTTCTTCTTGCTTTTTTTTTTTTTTTTTTGATCTGTCTGGGTAGAGTTCCCCCCCACCCCCCCAAAGAATTGGTTTTTGGCTTTATTTTCTCTATCGTTTTTCTGTTTTCTATATCACTGACTTTTGCTCTTGTGTATTACTTTCTTCTGCTGCTTATTTTGGTTTCATTTGCTCTTCTTTTCTTAGTTTCCTAAGGTGGAAGCTGAGGTCGCTGACAGGACTTGAGGGGCAGGAATCCCAAAGAGAAGGGTAGTGTAGTCTGTGCAACTTTTCTTTTCAGGGAATCTGCTGATCTCAAATGGCATAGGAGCAAGCGTTGAAGAAACAAAGCAAAGAGCAGCGGCTTAGAACCTGGGAATCCAATTGGATCTTGCAGCAATCTCTCAGGCTGTGTGACAGAAATTAGAGATCACGGCCTACCAATGAAGATGGGCCCTGGTATACATTCCAGATTTCCAGTTAAGTCTCTGGAGGAATAACACAATAGGTATCTGGGTAAGTTGGAAATAGAACAGCATGCACAAAAGACTGAAACTCAGCTTCAAATGAGCTCATCCCTGTTTGAATTAAAGTGATCAATCCCTACCCTAACTGCCTGCCAAATATCAGTAAGTATACTCTGGAAAAAAACCCCAAAACATTAGCCAGAGCCTCAAATTATATATACAATTTTCATATATAAGGTTTGACATTCAATCAAGGAATTATCAGACATGCCAAAAGACCAATTGACCAAAACCAAGAAATAAAACAGACTTTAGAACAGATTCACAGATGATACAGATATTGAAGTTATCAGGCATGACTTTAAAATAACCATGATTAATATGTTCTAGACAATACGGGGCAAAAATGGAGACTTTCACTAGAGAACTAGAATCAATTATAACGAAAAGAGAGGATCAAATGTAATTTCTCAAACTGGAAAACATAGATTGCTGAAATTGAAATTTCATTAGAAATTAAAAACTGAATAGACACAGAAAAAAAGAGGATTAAGATAGGTTATTGGAAGATACCCAGAGTGAAGCAGAGAGTAAGAAAGGATGATTTCATGGGTGTACAAATGTTACAACTTATCAAATCACACATTTTAACCAAGCGCAATTTATTGTATGTCAGTAAAGATATATCACCTATTATGGGACAAGAATCAAAGTGGCATCAGATTTCTTTTCAGTAAGATCATTTTATAGAACACAATAAAGTAATATTTTGAAAGCTCTCAGAAAAATATCACTTTTACTCTAAAATTCTGTGCTCAGCTAAACTAGCAATTGAGTAAGAGGATAGATTAGTGATATTTTCAAACATGCAAGTCTCAAGGTATTTACATCCAGTGCACATTTTTTTGAAATAAAGAAATGTTAAGAATGTACTCTAGTTAAACAGAAAAAGAAGTGCAAGAAAGACCAAAGCTTCAACAAACAGTGATACTTACCTATGAGTGTGATAAAAAGAAATCCCAGAATGACAGATAAATGGTGGACGTAGAAAACAACTAGTTCCAACTGGACCACAGAAAGGCTACCTTACATAAGAAAGTGGATTTTATCAAAAGGTAGTGTGGTGAAGAAGATGTATGTTTTAATGTTATGGTGAAGGTATGTATTGCATATATTGTAAAAAATGTGTATAATGTATATATTGAGAAGAAAAAAGAAAGGTAATATAAATTTTATATTTGACTTTATAGACATTTTCAATAGCAAAAAATTCCAATATTTTTCTTTTTCAAACATTAATTTAACCTTTTGTCAGACCTACTTGATCATTTAAAAAATATGCTCTTTCTCCTTGTACAAATGATTTGTGTGTTCAATTTCTTCTTTCATTTAAACATATTAAATACACTTATTTTATAACCTTTGTCTAATAATTCCAATACGTAAGGGCTTCACGAGTCTCATTCAGTTCTAGTTTTTTGCTAGCTCTTACTAAAAGTGGCTTGTTTCTTTTTTGAGATTTCTTTTGTTTGTTTCTTAATTTCTGACTTTAAAGTTTTTTTAAAGTTCCATATTCATTGGAATTTTTCTGGGAGAATTGTCTTTCAGAGATTTGTGTTCGTTTCAGCAGGGGCCAAGGAACCCAGTCATTTAAAACATATTCTTGGCTTGAGGATTTGGGGATCACTCAGGTAGCAAGAAATCAGCAGTACTAAGCAGCATTTTTGTTATTTTTGATAGGTTGTGTTTTTCTTTTTTTTAAAGTTCTAAGTATTTTCTAATTTTCATTTTGATTTCTTCTTTGATTGATGGATTATTTAGAAGGTCTTTAAACTTCCAAACATTTGTTATTGTTGGTTTTTGCTACCTTCAATTACCTCTAAGAGCATTCTGCAAGTGAACCTTTATCACTACTACTGTATTCAGGACTTGGTTAACTCTTGCTTGTACTAGAATAACCAGTACACACTAGCTATAGCCCCAATGTTGTATCTACACTTAGGGGAGAATACACTTTGTCCTTTGGGTTTGTTTGTTTTAACTATATGTAGAGGCGTGTCTAAGCTATATCTTGCAAAATTATTCCAGAGAAAAATTCAGACAAAACCTCCTAGAGAGGATATCAGTGATAAATGGAATCACCTGAATTCACCTGAAACAATAGAGCCTATTGAATCAGGGCAGTCAAACATGCTTTCTCTGAGGACACTGAATTGATTTGTTTAATTTCTAAAAGGTCATCTGCCCTGGGAAAGGGAAGAGGAATTCTGCTTTTTCTTCTATGGTCTGTAACCTCATCCCTGACAGCTGCAAGAACACGTGCATGGGGAAGAATCTATCCTTCTCCTCTTTCCCCCTCCTCCCTTGCTATTCACACGTGACTGCGTGGCAAATGACTTTCATCACCATGTCCTGGGATGGCTTTACTTGCTAGGCAGCATGCTCTCCACAGAGGCTTTCCATGGAAAGCCTCTCTCTCTGAGCCCTTCCAATTGCCAGACCAGGCATTATTCCCCTCCTGGGTCCATCCTTTACTGACCTCAGTTCATCAGCAAGTCCTGTGTGTACCTATCCATGCCTGACTCTGAATCAGTGCCTATTCACACTGACTTAGACATTCTCAGCTCCAGAAGGCAAAACACAAGGCAACAAAATCAAAATCAAGCCAAATCAAGGCTCCCATTAACTTGTACCGATTGCAGCAAACTGCCTCTGAACTTTCTCCCTGATTTCCAGCCTCACACCACCCCAAATGCATTTACACGTCTCCCAGAACAACTGTCCTCCTGTCACTGTAAATATTTAAATACTCCCCCATTTCTTTCCCCCACCAAAAATCTTTTCAGTGGATCCTCTCTGCTTAGAAAATAAGGTACAAATGAGGAAAACCAGAAATGATAGATAAAAAGGTTAATATAACAAACTGTATAAATATATACTTGCTTTCTTTTCTTAGCTTATTTAATAGACACTAAATTATATAAAGTAATACTCATACCAATGTATTGTTGGGTTTGTAACATATAGATGTAACAATAATATAACACAACAATAATAGTCCAAAAAGGGTGGAGAGGAACAGAGTTATATAGGAATAGCGTTGCTATATCTTACTGGGAATAAATTAGTATAAATCTGAAGTAGGTTCTGCTAAGGTAGGATGTATATGGCAAGCCTAGAGAAACACTAAGAATGTAACTCCAAATAAAGACATCACAAGTAAAGAAAACTAGAGACCAACATCTGCTATGAATACAGATGCAAAAATCCTCAACAAAATGTTAGCAAACCAAATCCAGTAATATATAAAAAGGATTATGCATTAAGTTTGCTAGGGCTTCCATAACAAAGTACCACAAACTAGGTGGTTTAAACAACAAAAATTTATTGTCTCACAGTTCTGGAGGCTAGAAGTCCTTGGTTTGTGATTATATACCTCCAATCTTCACATAAAACCAAAAGCACAAGCAACAAAATAAAAAAATAGATAAATTGAATATCATAATTTGAAATCTTGTTCTTCAAAGGACACTGTCAAGAAAGTGAAAAGAAAACCCACAGGATGGGATAAAATTTTTATAAATCATATATCTGATGAGACTTGTATCTAGAATATATAAAGAATTCCTATAATGTAGAAAAAGTAACCTAATTAAAACGTGGTCAAAGAGCTTGAAGAAACATTTCTTCAAAAAAGAATACAAATGGCCAATAGTACATGAAAAGATGCTTGACCATTTTATCCATGAGGGAAATACAAATTAAAACCACAATGTGGGGGCCGGCCCGTTCTTCAAAGGACACTGTCAAGAAAGTGAAAAGAAAACCCACAGGATGGGATAAAATTTTTATAAATCATATATCTGATGAGACTTGTATCTAGAATATATAAAGAATTCCTATAATGTAGAAAAAGTAACCTAATTAAAACGTGGTCAAAGAGCTTGAAGAAACATTTCTTCAAAAAAGAATACAAATGGCCAATAGTACATGAAAAGATGCTTGACCATTTTATCCATGAGGGAAATACAAATTAAAACCACAATGTGGGGGCCGGCCCGTGGCGCACTCAGGAGAGTGCAGCGCTTGGGAGCACAGCGGCGCTCCCGCCGCGGTTTCGGATCCTATATAGGAATGGCCGCTGCACTCACTGGCTGAGCGCGGTGCAGGCGACACCACGCCAAGGGTTGTGATCCCCTTACCAGTCACAAAAAGACAAAAACAAACAAACAAACAAACAAACAAAAAAACCCCACAATGTGGGCCGGCCCCATGGCTCACTTGGGAGAGTGCGGCGCTGGTAGCGCCGAGGCCACGGGTTCGGATTATATATAGGGATGGCCAGTGCGCTCACTGGTTGAGTGTGGTGTGGACAGCACCCTGCTGAGGGATGTGATCCCCTTACCGGTCAGAGAGAAAACAAACAAACAAACAAACAAACAAAAACCCCACAATGTGAAACCACTAGGATGGCTATAATAAAAAATACAGGTAATAACAAGTGTTGACGAGGATGTGAAAAAATTGGAACCCTCATACATTGCTAGTAAGAATGTAAAGTGATGTAGCCACTTTGGAAAAAAGTCTGGCAGTTCCTCAAAGGTTAAACACGGAATTACAATTTGATCCAATAATTCCAGCCCTAGGTATCTATCCTAGAGAAATGAAAACATATATCTACACAAAAAATTGTACGTGAATGTTCATGGCAGAATAATTCATAATAGCCAGAAAGTGGAAACAATCCAAATATCCATCAACTGATGAAGAGACAAATAAAATATGATATATCCATGTAGAGTATTATTTAGCAACAAAAAGGAATGAAGTAGTGATACATGCTACAACATGGATGAACTTTGAAAACATTCTGTTAAGTGGAAGGAACCAGTTACAAAAGCCCACATATTGTATTATTCCATTTATATGAAACAGCCAGAATAGGCAAAAATCTACAGAGAGAGAAAGTAGATTAATAGTTCCATAAGGATGGAGGTAGGGGTGGGATATGGAGCAACTGCTAATTGGTACAGGGTTTCTTGGGGTGATGAAAATGCTCTAAAATTTATTGTGGTGATGGCTGCAGAACTCTGTGAATACACTAAAAACCATTGACTTCTACTCTTTAAATCGGTGAATTGTATGGTATGTAAATTATATATCGATAAATCTGTTAAAGATGGGGGGCGGGGCAAGATAAAGTTTCTGGAGGCAAAATTTTTGGTTGTAGACTATTTTCTTTGGTCCTGGACCTATTCGTTAGGGCCAACAGACTGTATTAGGGAAGAGTTGGCCAAAGCCCAAAGGAACTCTCTTGATTTGTGCTTTGCCTTGAGCAATTTATTTTTATCTTATTTTATTTTATTTATTTATTAATTTTTTTAAAGATGACCGGTGAGGGGATCCTAACACTTGACTTGGTGTTGTCAGCACCACGTTCACCCAGTGAGCTAACCGGCCATCCCTATATGGGATCCAAACCCGTGGCCTTGGTGTTATCAGTACCACACTCTCCCAAGTGAGCCACGGGCCAGCCCCTGAGCAATTTATTTTTAAATAACCCTTTGTCAAATTAGACATACAGCCTAGTTTTGCATATCCTTTCCTACGGTTTTCAATGTTTTTATCTTGGGGGTGTGGGGTGTAGAGCGTTTGTTTTCCTCTTTGAAAAATGTGGTGAGTTCAGGGCCAATTGTCAGTTTTAGTTTTCTTGGCCCCTGACCCATGTCCATTTGCAACTCCAACAGCTTCCAGTATCAATCACACAGGAGCCAAAAGCTCCATGAGCCAGAGAGATCTCCCCACTGATCTGAATTTCTAATTTTCTTTCTTTAGTGGATGTGCAGCTGCTGCTCAGTGTTCTTAGAGGTCTAGGTGGTAAGGAAGTGGTCCAGGGGAACCTTGTAAACAATGAAGAAAGAAAGGCTTTTTTGGCACCTCTGTTACCTGGTGTTACTACAAATTGCGATGCCAGGGATGGGCAGGTTCTAGGGCTGACTTGCCTGGGAGCTGGTTGTGTAGCCTGAGTCAGAGTTGAGTTCCACGAGTATAGAACAGGAGCAAGAGATGACTCGGGGGAAAACTGGGGTGGTGGGGGGCAGTTCACGTAAGCTGAGCTAGTTCGGAACAACCCCGATTCTAATGCTCCAGAGGCTACACCAGACCTGTTCATGCAGCTCCCCAGGTTCCCTCAGCCTCGTCTGCATCACCCGTTCCCCACACTCAGCCAGTTGCTCCAGGGAAAGACTGGCTGCTACTGCAGTTATGCTGCTTGCTGTCTCACCTCAGCTCGGGGATGGGGGAAAGGACCAAACTTCAGTGTGGGCTCCATCATGCCTGCCACCGTGGGATCCGAAGTAGCTGCAGCACAAAGGTCTGACCCAACTGGACCAAACTGTGGACTTCCTTAGCAGCTGTCCACAGAAACCAAGTCGTAAAACCTGGAAGTATGGGGGATCAATGCCTGGTAGGATAAATGTTGACCATTAAGAAAGAAACAGGAGAACAGGAGACAAGAAGAAGACAGCAAATAAATTCCTTCTCTTTCCTGCCTTCCTTTTACACTTCCACTGTTCTGAGCCACCATCATTCCACACAGCTTCTTTCAAGACAACCTAGTGACTAAGAAACTGTCAATGTTTTCTCATGAAGCTGTGACCAGCTCAGTAATGCAGTACTTTGTATTTGCTTTCTCTGCTTCCTGGTTCATTTCCCTTTTTCCTTCTTCTGGCTCTCAGATTGTAACCCCAATAAAGCATGAATACATAAGCTTTTTTCATGCTCTGCTTTCTAGAGAAACTCAGCTAAGACAGAGACCAAGGCTAAAACACCATATCTGGAGGAATCAAAGTAAAAAGATGGGAGACTCAGAAAGTCTGGTAAGAGGAGGTCAAAACCAGAGGAGATAAGGAATGAATAAAAGGGGGGTGAAGTTCCAAGATTACCACAAATAGTGGTGGATGTTCAAGGGTGCAGAGGAAGACATATTAAATGCTGTTATGATATACACAAATATACATGTGCCAGAAGTGAAAGAAAGTTATATGGTGCAAGGACAGCTTATAACAATGAACATGATTTAGTCTGGGAAGTAAATAAGACTCTTCTGAGAAGGCCATCTGGAGTGAGATCCAATCACAGGGACCTGATAAGGGGTGGAGGTGAGAGTGAGTGGAAGCTGTTTCAGGTGAAAGGAATGACAACTACAAAGACTGTAGTGCGGGGGGATGTGCCAAGGTGGGGAAACAGAAAGAACTCCTCTCATAGAGACAAGTGGCTCCCAGTCTTGGCTTTTACACTTTTTTTTTTTTAACTCAACCTACAATAAAGAATATATTTTACATCTTAACCCAGTACCAGCACAAATATATGGACATACACAGCTGAATCAAAAGTTTCATGAAACAATATTTACCTGTACTGTATAGGGGGATGGAGTTTCATAATAGCTGTTGATATTTAAATGTGCATATGCTTTGACAGAGCAATACCAGCAGGTCAGTGTACCATGGTGTTCATTTCAGCACTCTTTTCAGCTATTTACATACATACAATGAAACATATTCAGGTAGATGTGTAGGTATTGGTGGAAAGATGTACGTATTATACTGTAAAGAGAAAAAGTGGAACAGTATTTATAACATGATTCCAACTTATCAAAAGTTTTTATAAAGGGCTGGCCAGTTACCTTAGTTGGTTAGAGTGTGTTGCTGATAACACCAAGGTTCAGGGTTCGATCCCTGTACTGGCCAGCTGCTAAAAAAAAAGTCTTTTTATATGGAGGGGTATATGTATAGGAAAAGAGCTGAGGATATACATAAACTAAAAAGGTAGCTACTTCTCAAATTACAGGGGACTTAGGTCTTCCAACTTTTATGTTTCATTATTTGTACTTTTTACCACATATATATTACCTTTTCAGTCAGGAAAAAGGCATAAAAATAAAGGATGACAAATGACCAAAATAACTTCATGTTTCTTGCGGGTGCTACTACAGATAAAGTAACAGTACACCCTAGTAGAAATTCAGTTGTTTTGGCTACAGAAGTAGTAAATTACACCAAATTTGACTGAACTGGCATTTTAAGTTTTAGCTTCATGGAGTCACTTTAACTCTGTGAAGCAAAGAATCTGAGCAAAGCGTAGGTTTGACTTTCACTGGTGCCACCTTCTCCCTCATTGCCAAGAGACTTAAACCTAGGAAACAGGTGGGCAAATGTCAAATGATCAAAGGACCAATCACTAGGGCAGGAGAAATACATCCAAAGGCGTGCTCCCTTGGGGGAAATTTCCCTAGTTATTGTAGAATTGGCTATAAGGAGGTGGAAAGTTTGGTCAGAAGTGGAGAGCTTTCAGTAGCAGACTTTTATCCGTTACTTGATTACTTCTGCAAAACACTGCAATAAATCTGGAGACGTATATTTGGCCAAATTGCTTGGATAAAACAGGACTCTTGAAATGTGGGACTACAATAGTGAGGGGCTACTGCATTGCTCTCTCCTTCCCCCCATCTCTCCCTTCATCATTGTAGCTTTAATTTTAGATTTTCCTGCTAAGATTGGGCTATATAACATTTCTGGCCTGTCACATCAGATGGGTCATACGGTTGTGATAAACTCTCTGGTATCTGAGAGGTTTTCCTGTGGTATTTAGATTAATAATTTATTTCCTTTCTTCATGATGAGCTTTTTCTCCTTGAAAATATTTGAGCGGTGGGTATTACAATCCTTATGTCGATTCTTGGCATGAGGCAAGAGAACAGCAAATCTTTTCTGGGAGTGGTTTTTAAATGAATTTCTAAAAAGGTAATTTTTAGTGCTGACAGGTCCATAGTCTGTTCCCTAAATAAGAAACCCAGCCTTCACACACAGAATCATCCTCACCATAGAAAATGAGTGAGTGAGAAGAAATCTAATCTTTCTTCCTGTGGAACAGACTGCTTTGGCAATGAGCCCAGTCATTCAGGAGCTCTCCATGATCTGTTATTTAAATTCAACTCATTATGACTGATTTTAGGCAGGAAGCCAAAATGAAAAGATTGACTATATATTTTTGGTTTTTCCATCCTGTCCCTTCTTGCTGTCTCCAATTTTAAAACAAGTGCTAACTCTGAGGTCAGGGTAAGATATATAGACGCCCAACATGAGTATTCCATTAATCCAAAGCTAAACTTTCCAAAGGGCCCTGTGGCTTCAAATGAGATGAGAAGCCACCATTTGTTGAAGTAGACAGCAGCCAGGTTGAATTCCAAAATGTCCATGATATTGAAATTAAAATCCCCTTTGCTGCAGCTTAAATGCCAACTCCTCCAGGCTGAAGACACCCTCAAAAGATGCCTTATACATCTTTCGTTCCTAGCACCTCGCACAGCATCTCATCGTTAAGCGTCCAGGATATGTCTTCTGAATGGAACTTTTAGGTCTATAGGCCTGTGTTCCCCCTATCTTTTCTTGCATTCCACAACTGTGACTATTCAATCACTTCTCAAAGGCCTTCCGTTTGCTAAGGATAATTTTATTTATGTATAATTCACCTGGAATTTATTTTTGTGTGTAGTGTGATAATATAATCTTGCCCCAATCTGAAGTGCTGCTTTATAACACGCATAAAATTCCCACTGATTTTGAATTCTCTGGTTTTATTCCATTCTTCTGTTTGTCTATTCCTGTGCTACTAACATACTCTTTAAATGATGGAAGCTTTAGTGTACACTTAAGTATCTGGTAGGGCAATTCCCCTATACCATCCAACCCAATTTTCTTTTTAAATTATTGATTTCATATTTTTTTCACATACTCTTCTAAATAAATTTAACTTTAAAGTTTAAATAAATAAATAAACAAAAGCAAATCCAGTCGGAATGATGATTAGAATTTTGTCAAGAGTATGTATAAATTTTTGGAAGACTAATCTTTCTATACTAGTGTGTCTTACCGCTCAGGAACATGGCAATGTATTCTGCTTTTATTTTATATTCATTAGTAAAGTTTTATAATTTTCTAAATATTCATTTTTTATATTGCTTGTTGGATTATCTCTACATCTTTTATAGTGTGTTGTCACAATAAACAGGAATCTTTATTCCATCATATTGTCTAACATGATTTTTTGGATGATTATTTTATATTCAACCATTTTATTGAATCCTTATTAGATGTTAATTCATTCATTTATTCATCCAATCAATCAACATTTATTGAGCACCTATCACATGCTGGGCATTTTTCTACATATAGGGGATATAGTGGGAAACATCACAAATGTGTATTACACTTTGACTGTAAACCCCTTCCCCAGCTTAAATGAACGAGGGGTTTTGTTTTTTCACATAATGTTAAGTCCAGGGTAGACAGTTCTGGGCATTTTGGTTACTCTACAATGCCGAGATAGACTTAGGAACTGTCTACCTTTCTGCCCAGAAGTCTCTATGGAGTGCTTGTCACTGTTTGATGTCCAGCACTTCCAGCATTCTATTTGCATTCCAAGCAGGAAGGAGGACAAGGGCAAAGGATAAGAAAGCATGATAGCAAAGCTTGACCTCCCCACACTTTAACTTCCCTAGAATCCCATCCCATGACTTTTGCCTACATTCAACTGGCTAGAACTATATCACATGACCATGTGCATCTCCATTAGCCACTTTATTGCTTCCCTCAAATCAGAATTCTCTTAGTGAGGAAGGAGCGGAGAAATCTGAATAGGCATCTAGCAGGCCCCACTACAAGACAAAATTCCTGTCCTTATGGAGATGTTTAAAGAATTCACAGCTGAGTGTCTTGGATTTTCAATAACTCAGTCCTTGAACCTATTCTTTATCTGTACTCATTCCATGGGTGATCTCATTTAATCTCATGGCTATAAGTACAGTTATATGCTAGTGACTACCAAATTTACATTTCCAGTCTGGCCCTCTTCCCTGAACTTCACACACAAGTAGCCACTTGCATAACCTGGCATCTCCATTTGAATGTCTAACGAGTATCTCAGATTTAACCTGTCCAAAATGAACTCCATTACCAAACTGTTCCTCCCACAGCCTTCCCCATCTCAGTGGATAATAGTTCTATCCTTTTGGCTGTTTAGGCCAAAATCCTTGAAGCCATCCTAGACTCCTGTCTCTCTCACACACCTTACACCAGGAGATCCTAACTGTCTCTACCTCCACTTTCCAATTATATCCAGAATCCCACCACTTCTCACCATTTCTACCACGAACATTCTGTTCCAAGCCACCATTATTTTATGTCTGCATTACTGCAATAGTCCCCTAAAATCATTATCCACATAGATAACCCTTGAATTCTCAGTTCTTGATCTCTTCTTCTCTAATGGTCATATCCTCATCCTCTACTTCTGGTACTTAGCCCACCATCATTCCCTATACTGTCATTGCCAAAAAGTCTAGAATGTCAAGGCTATGCATCCCATTTTTGGCAACCACTCTTATCTACCCATCATGTTCTCTATTATTCCTACTCAAACATCCCTCCAACTCCATCAGGACCTACAATCATTTAATCCTACACTTTTCTACTCCTCCTCTCTTTCCCCTTCTACTCCCACATTTCTTCTTACTGAGCTTACATTCCATCTTCAACAAATTTCTTGCCCTTCTCTCCATTGTGCTCGTTTTGCAAATTCCCAAACCTAATTAGATCACCTCTACACCTAATCTGAGCCTGGATCCACACAGCTGATAGGGCTGGAGAAAAATATGTAATCAAGCTGACTGATCCTACGTTCAATTCATGATCACTAACCTCAAGTGGAACATTTAATACTGCCTGACGATCACACTCTATTTATTTCCCTAGGCTTTCACTTTCATTCTTACCCTTTTCTTTTCTTCTCAAACCTCCAACTCCCTGTCCCTCTGATGTTCAGTCTCGTATGATGACATTCCTTCATATTTCAGTAAGAAAAACAGAAAAAATTCAAAGACACCTTCCACGAGCTTCCACACTTACCTACCTCAATCTGTGCCCACATGATCTTTTCTCCTATTAATATGGAAGAAAACTCTTTGTATTTCTATCTTAGACCAACCCCTTTTGCACTAGATTCCATCTGATCTCATCCAGTCAAGGATATCATTCCAGTAATTCTCCTGTCTCCTGTATCAAATTAACCTGTTTTACTAGATCATTTCCATTTGTATATACATTCTTTTGTCTTAAAATAATAAAAAACCTTCTCTTGACTCCATTTCTCCCTGAAGCCACTATGCTATTTTTCTTCTTCTTTACACCCAAACTCCATGAAAGAATTATCTACATTCACTGTCTCCACTCTAACATCTCCTACTCTCTTTTAAACCCACTCCAATAACGCTCATGTCCACCATTTACAGAAACAGCTCTAATCGAGGTCAACAAAACATTTGTCCTATTTATTAACTTCTGGTCATCTTTCACATCTCAGTCAAACGCTACTGAAACATTTTCTGACTTTTCTAAGTCAATTCATCTATTATATGCTGTCACAACTATATCACTTATCATGGTTACAATTTAACAATTTTATAAGATTCTTTGATTAATGATTCTCTTCCTCAATAGACTCTAAGGGTAGGGATAATGTCTATTTTTCTATCACAATTGTATGGTCAGTGTCTAGCACAATGCCCGGCACACAGGAGGCCACCGATAAATGTTCAGGAGAATAAATACTTTACTATCATCATCCCAATTTTAACTTTGAGAAAACGCAGCCCACAGAACTAGAGATACAAGTTCAAAGGCACATTGTGGGTTATTGATAGAACAGGGACTAGGAGTAGTAGAACATACCACCATGCTACGTTTTGGGAGTTGCAATGATAAATGAGATATGACTCCTCTTCTCTCATCTTAGGCATATGGAGTCTCCACCGTGTTTGGGATGGAAAGGACAAACAACACAACCTAGTGCAAAATAAAGACCTCCTTGTGTCCACAAAGGCTTAGCTGGCAGGTCAATGGAGCTGCTTCACACTGTCAATTGCTCTGGTTCCTGTATCCAAAGTGCCCATGGAGAAGACCTCTTCCCCAAAGTTTTGCCGTGAAATTACATCTCTGGCTTCAGAATAAGACTCTTCGCTCATCGTGGATCTACAAATTATGAACTAGGAAGAATATTGGGAGGAGTAAGTAGGAAGATCAACTTAAAGTTATAACATTAAGATCTATTGTCAGTTGAAGACCAGTAAGAAAGAGAGAAAAAGGATTTATTTTTAAATTTTTATTTCTCCTATGGATTTTTTAATACTATACTTATAATTACACAGTAAAATCATTTCTGGTGGCCCTTTACCAATTTCTGGCTAACCCCTGCTTCCCCCTTTCATACGTCTGGTGGCCTCAGTTGCGTTCTCTCCTTTTGAAAGTTCAGTGATTTATTGTGATTGTTGTATCTTCTGTCTTTATTTCTTTTTCAGCTCCCACTTATGAGTGAGGACATGTGGTCTTTCCCTTTTTGTGCCTGGCTTATCTCAGTTTATATAATTTTCTCTAAGTTCATTCATGTTGCCGCAAATGGCAGAATTTTATTCTTTTTTATGGCAGAGTAGTATTACATTGTGTAAATATACCACATTTTCCTTATCCAGTCATCTGTTGACAGACATTTGTTTCCAACTCTTATCTATGGTAAATAGAACTGCAATAAATATGAGAGTGTAGGTATCCCTTCCACATGATTATTTCCATTCCTTTGGGTATACACCCAGCAGTGCAATTACTGTTTTCCATTATCGCCGTACTAATTTACAGTCCCACCAACAGTGTAGGAGTGTTCCCCTTTCTTCACCTCCTTGTCAGCATTTATTATTCTCTGCCTTTTTGAAAATGGCCCGTCTAACTTGTGTGAGGTGATATCTCAGTGTGGTTTTGATTTTCATTTCTCAGTGTGGTTTTGATTTTCATTTCTCTGACACTTAGTGATGTTGAGAATTTTTTCATGTATCTGTTGGCCATTTGTATACCTTCCTTTGAAAAATGCCTGTTTAGCTCTTTTGCCCATTTTTTAATTGGGTTACTTGTTTTTTCACTGTTAAGATGTTTGAGTTCCTTGTATATTCTGGATATTAATCCTTTGTTGGATGCATAGTTTGCAATTATTTTCTCCCACTCTGTAGGTTGTCTTTTCGCTCTGTTAATTGCTTCCTTTGCTGTGCAGAAGCTTTGTAGTTTGGTATAATCCCATTTGTTTATTTTTCTTGTGTTGCCTGTGCTTTGGGGGTCTTATTCATAAAGTCTTTGCCCAGTCCCACTTCCTGAAGTGTTTCCCCTGTTTTCTTTTAGGAGTTTTATAGTTTTGGGTCTTTATGAGTCTTTAATCCATTTTGTGTTGACTTTTGTATATGGTGAGAGGTACAGGTCTAGTTTCACTCTTCTACATATGGATGTCCAGTTTTCCAAGCACCACTTATTGAAGAGGTAGTCCTTTCCCCAACGTATGCTTCTGTTCCCCGTGTCAAATATCAGTTCTGTAAGTATGTGGGTTTATTTCTAGGTTCTCTATTCTTTTCCGTTGGTCCGTGTGTCTGTTTTTATGCCAGTACCATGCTGTTTTTTTGTTAGCCTAGCTAATTGTTTGTCTACTTTATCTTCTCAAAAAACCAACTTTTTGTGTCATTGGTCTTTTGTATTGTTTTTTGGATCCCTATTTCATTTAGTTCTGCTCTGCTCTTTATTTCTGTCTACTAATTTTGGGATTGGATTGTTCTTGTTTTTCTAGTTCCTTGAGGTGTAGCATTAGGTTGTTTATTTGAAATCTTTCTCTTCTTTTGATGTAGGTGCTTACTGCAATAAACTTCCCTTTTTGTACTGCTTTTGTGGTATCTCACAGGTTTTAGTATGATATGTCTGTATTTTCATAAGTTTCAAGAAACTGTTTGATTTCCTGTTTAATTTCTTCTTGGACCCATAGGTTGTTCATGAGAATGTTGTTTATAAATTTCCATGTATTTGTATAGTTTCCAGAGTTTCGTTTGTTATTGAGTTCTAGTTTTGTGGTCTGAAAAGATACTTGGAATGATTTAAATCTTTAAAAATTTTCTGAGACTTGATTTGTGACCTAATATGTGGTCTATCTTGGAGAATGTTCCACATGCTGATGAAAAGAATGTATATTCTGTAGTTGTTGGATGAAATGTTCTATACATGTCTGCCAGGTCCAATTGGTCTACAGTGTAGTTTAAATCCTTTGTTTCTCTGTTAATCTCTTGACTAGATGATCTGTCCAGTGGTGAGAGACGTTGTTCAAGTCTCCTCCCATTATTGTATTGGAGTGTCTTTCTTTAGGACTAATGATGTTTGCTTTATATATCTGGGTGCTCCAATGTTGGGTACATATATATTTATGACTGTTATGTCTTCTTGCTGGATAGATCACTTTATCATTATACAGTGGCCTTTGTCTCTTTATGGTTTTTGGTTTAAAGTCTATTTCATCTGATAAAAGAATAGCTACTCCTGCTTATTTTTGATTTCCATTTGCGTGGTGTATCTTTTTCCATCCCTTCAGTCTTAGTCTGTGTCTTTATAGGTGAGGTGAGTCTCTTGAATATAGCATACAGTTGGGTCTAGATTTTTAATCCAATCAGTCAATCTGTGTCTGTCTTTTTAGGGTTGTTGTTAAAGGTACTGTCTTTCTCCTGGCATTTTATCAATTTTCATTTGGGTGTTTTAAATATCTTTTGTTTCTTTCTTCCCCTTTTATTATTTGTCTTTAATGTGTGTTGTTTTTTTGAGATGGTAAGATTTAGTTTGTCTTTCTCATTTGCATTTTTTGTTCTACCAGTGGGTTTTGTTCTTTCTTGTGTATTTGTGGTAGTTATTATCACTGTTCGGATTCCAGATACAGGGCTCACTTGAGGAATTCTCACAGGGCTGGTCTTGTGGTCGTGAACTCTCATGTTTTTGTTCGTCTAGGAAATATACTTTTTCTCCTTTATTTCTGAAGGATAGCCTTGCTGGATATAGTGTTCTTGGCTGGCAGTTTTTTATTTTAGTATTTTGAATATATCATCCCATTCTCTTCTAGCCTGTAGAGTTTCTCTTGAGAAGTCTTCTGAGAGCCCGATGGGAGCCACTTTGTAGGTGGTGACTTTACGCTTTTCTCTTGCTGCTTTTAGGATTCTCTCTTTGTCTCTGAGCTTTGCCAATTTGACTATAATGTTTCTTGGAGAGGATCTTTTTGGATTGAATCTATTTGGGGATCTTTGAGCCTCCTGGATCTGACAGTCCATGTTTCTCCCTATTCCTTGGAGGTTTTCTGTTACTACTTTGTTGAATAGGTTTTCAATGCCTTTTCCTTTCTCCTCCCTTTCTGGAACACCCAGATTCATATGTTTGTGTGCTTAAGGTTGTTTGCTAGCTCTCACAGATTTTCTTCATTTTTTAAAATTCTTTTTTCATTTCTTCTGCCTGGATTATTTCAGAAAGACTATCTTCAAGATCAGAAATTCTTCCTTCAAGGCTTTCTTTGGGGCAGAGCATGGTGTTATAACACCAAGGTCATGAGTTCAGATCCCCACACTAGCCAGGTGCCAAAGAAAAAGAAAGAAAGAAAAGAAATCTCTTCTGTTTGCTGCTTAAGCTCTCAGTTGTTTTTATTTCATTGAATGAATCCTTCAGTTTCAGGAGTTCTGCTACATTTTTTTTTAAGGTACATTAATCTCTTTGTAAATTTCCTCCTTCATATCCTGGATATTTTTCCTCATTTCATTGTTATCTGAGTCTTCCCATATCTCACTGAGTTTTCTCAAGATTGTTGCTCAGAATTCCTTTTTAGACAACTCAAGGGCTTCCCACTCTCTGGTGTCTCATACTTAAGAATTAGTGTATTCCTTTGGTAGTGTTACATTTTCTTGTTTTTTTGTATTTCTAGTAGAATGTAGAACATTGATGTTGGGTAATCTGGTACAGCACTTGGTTCTTCTATTATTCTGGAGTGGGATCTGAGGAGAAAGACTTCTTTTTCCAGTCTGTGCTGGTGAGTCTCTTTGTGTCAATGCAGTCAAGGGGGTGGCAGGCAACCTGCACAATGGCTGTAGTTGCTACTGTGGTAGCAAGCCACCCTTGTGGTGGCAGTGGCAGTGGCTGTGGCTGTGTTGGACCACCCACACGGAAGCGGTGTTTCTGGTGTGCGCCTGCCTTCTGTGCACCAAGGGTTCTGCCTGAAGCTCCTGCCTAGGACCATGGGCATGTGCCTGCCTTCTGCTGGGCTCTGGGGGCTACCTGCAGCTCATGCCTAGGACTCTGGGTGTTTGTTTGCCATCTGCTGGGTGGTGGAGGCTGTCTGTGGTTCCTGCCTAGGATCCTGGGCATGCTCCTGACTTCTGCTGGGTGGTGGGTGCTCAGGATTTCATTT
The DNA here is from genome assembly GCF_027409185.1 of Cynocephalus volans. Taxonomy (NCBI): domain Eukaryota; kingdom Metazoa; phylum Chordata; class Mammalia; order Dermoptera; family Cynocephalidae; genus Cynocephalus; species Cynocephalus volans. Next base: position 42,776,235 of record NC_084473.1, read on the forward strand.
CTGAAGGCAAATAGGACTTGAGTTATACAACTTTTAAGGAACCTACTGTATTAAAATGATCTACACACACCAGTTGGAAGGCTGTACATTTTGAGAATAGTAAACCACTGGACAGAACTGTCATGAAACACACAATCATAGTCACTAATTTGTACATGATTACTGTTACTAGATGATCATATGATTTACTATCCAAAATGGAGCACTTTGAGAACAGAAAGAGGCACTTACAAAATTATGCTAGGTGGGCTGGGCTGGCCGGTTAGCCCACTTGGGAGAGCACAGTATTGGTAACACCAAGGTCATGGGTTCGGATCCCTGTACCAGCCAGTTGCAAAAAACAAACAAACAAAAAATACCCTTCTATACTCAACAAAAATAAATATAAATAAAATTGATAAAACAACAACAACAAAAAACCCCAAATTATGCCAGAATAATGGATGCTTACTAGGCAAACAGGGCTGTCACCCTCTTTAGTTGCCATCTTTCACTATTTACACATGCAGAAAACCAGGTACTTATTCATTTATGCAATTGACTTTATTAAGCAAATCAACAACAGAAGCAGTAGTCAGAATGAACAGGATACCATTCCAGTGTGGGCTCTATTTAAATCATTTTGACCCTGAACAGTCATGCTACTACTTACCATCTCTGCTGAACAAAAAAAGAATGAGTCACTTTCTTTATCCACTTGCTTTTCTTTCCCCTTCAAGCCTGATCTATATTTAATCTTTAGGAAGACCACACCTATCACCATTTTAAGTTTAATCCTGATGGCTAAGAAACAATATACCCTTCTGTGTTAAGTGAAACAAAGCCATTCTTCAAATTTTCAGAGGCTTCTCTCTTCTCCAAAGGTGCAGCTGAATGGCACACCTTCTTTAATCAAGATTGACTTCTAGATCATTCACTTAATCAACACAGCAAAAACAAGTCACTAGCCACAAAACTTTATTGTAGGGATCAATACATATATCCTTATAAAAATGTTTTGAGCCATTCACTTGGTAGTTACAAACACATTAGAATCTGTTTTACTGGTATATTTTTTGTTTGTTCAGCAAGGTAAAATAAAGATTACTGCAAAATCACAAATCAAGTCCAAAAGGCCTGATTAAAAAAAACCCTTATAAAATGAGAGGATTAAACACTGCCAGCCCCACTGTGTCAACAAACATTTTACAATTCAAATCAAGAAGACAATCCCATATAAGTCCAACAAGGTAGATACTGGCAAGGAGAGGTGAAGCAATCTGTTATACAAAATGCAAAAAGAGTCAAAGATAAATTATAAAAAATAAAATTTTGGTCAGAAAACCATCACTACATAAAGCCAAATAAGGGTGTCTATTAGTTGTTTTCTTTAAAGGGAAAAGAAAGCAAACTGTTGTTAGTTTTTTATCTATCCTGAAGAAAAAATAAGAAAAGTGTTTGGAAAATACTTCTGATATTAAGTCAATTCTTTCTCTTCTGCTATATAGAATTCATAAACATCTGACTTATCCTTGTCAATCTGTAGAAATGAGCAGATAAAATCAGTGTTTGGCCTTCAGTGGGACACTCACAACACCCGAATGAGGTCTAGAGTAATCCTAGATCGGGGGACGTCAATGTTGAGAACTTGGACTTCTACTCTTTCTCCAGGGCCCAGTCCAAGACTCCTTCTCTTCTTCGTTTTAGAAAGTTTTGCTTCTGTTACATTTCGTATGGGAATAAGCCCTGATTTCCCCACTCCTATATCCACAAAAATTCCAAACAGAGTGGCATTCTCGACTTTGCCCGTAAGAACTGTCCCGACCTGCAGATCTTCTAGGCACACTATGCTTCTCTTGAAATCAGGTTTATCAAAATCTATAAGTAAAGGGAAAAAAAGACAGTTAGTACTTCTAGACACAATATAACTCAGTGAATAAGAATTAACTATGTATCAATTACATGCCCGGACCAATATTAAGCATTGTGGGGGGACATAAAAGATAGGCCTGACTTTGAAGAGAATGCATCCTTGTTGGAGAAACAACATTCATACAGAAATAATTTTTTAAAAAACTTACTCAAACAATTTATTCTCCTCAAACTCTACCTCACTAACATCACATTAGCATTGTACACGAGGATTGAGAAGAGTAGAGTATTATTTTCTCCTTTGTGAGACGATAAGAATATGTCTTTGCTCAATGAATATACAAGGCTAAAACACAAACATTGAGAAAGAAATCTCTTAGAGACAGGAGACTGGGAGTTGGTTATTTTTTTCAGTGTCTGGATTCTTAAATTCTTTATAAGTGGTAGGAAGTACATTAACTTTTGGTAAAATGTGGATGAAATTCAAATGTTCTCTCTCCTCACTTCCCACAAATTTGGAACTCAGGAATCGATTCCTATCTATTTCAAATATACTTATCCAATCAGAATTTATGGATTCTTGATTATCCATGGCTCAGGAAACCAGACCACCTAGTACCTAATCTTCTTTCTCTCCTTTCAGGTAGAACATTTGTTATTCCTATTATTATCTCCCACTCAGGCACCCTGCTGGTTTTAGAGTCACAAAGATGAAGACAGGAAGATCTCTGTTCTCAGTTTCCTTTCAGCCCTCTTTCCTTGCTCACCCCAGCATACATTTCTCTGTTTATTAACACCAACCCCCAAAAGGTGGACATAAAGCATGTCAAGGAATCATCAAGGCTCTAGTTAAAACAACAACAACAACAAAGGTTTTATATAGAACTAACAGTTAAATGGGGCTGTGGATTCTCTGTGGACTCCATTTATCCATGCTCTTCTTGGCCCCCATTCCTAGGATTACTGACTGTTTGCTCTAGTAACAAAGAACGCATTCTATGCTTGGATCTCCTTTTACTAAGACCTCATTTTCCCCTCCACCCATTCCATTTCCTTTTCCTCCACAGCTGTTGGCTTTATCCTGATTACTTGTTAAAGCTATCCTTTACATTCGTATTAACAAGAGGTCACCTCTTTCTCCCCCTCCCCCAGTCCAACCATACTGAAACCAAGATTTTTAAAAAATTAAGCTTTTTTCTGTAAAACAAGACGAAAACCCTCTTTAAAACTCAAATCTCATTTTCCTCATAAAAAAAGAGGACATGCTAAAATTAGAATTGATTCTGTAGAATTTCACCAGACATTGAAGCAATGAATTCCAAATGCAAAAACCTACTGTAATGCAATATTACACTGGCCAAGGACTGTGTCAAAGCAAAGTGAAACTAAGTTGTTGATAAGGGCCAGAGGTATGATGGTCTCTGAGGTCCCACAGGCATTGTTTTTATGCTTGGACACTTTTTTCCCTTTTTTTCTTGCAGAGGTCCAGCTGCTGCAAATTCCCCAAGGGTTCCTGATCAGCTGCTTAGTTTAATTTCGCACGGAAAATCAGAGTCAGGAATTACTTAACATGTTCCTGAAGACAGTCTGGGCCACTGAGAAATCCAAAAATCCTCCATGTACCAGGAAAACTTTAACACTTTGATGGCCAAGGCTGCACATTCAGTCTACTGTTGCCGAGCTACTTCTGATGAACCCCATTTTAGATTCTGATGAATCAAACTAGCAACCAGAGTGTTAATAAAAATGGAATTCATTATGTCACTGAGAAAACAGAGGAGAGGATGAGTATGAGGAAAGAATGAGGCATTAAGAAAGGAAATACTTTCAAGAAAATGGAGAAAAGAGATGTAAAAGAAATACTGTAGTGGAAACATCCAAAATACCATCTACCCCCTAAAGAATATGGCTCAGATGCATTCCCCCTTGGGGATGTGTTTAGTAGTAAAACGAAAGTTCTCAGACATCTTGAAAATTATGGCTTACATTAGGGCAAACGTCAGTTCCAAAGTTTGCTTAAAGAGACCTATTTGAAATTTCACTTGTCATACCGATAAACACTGTCGTAACTGGAAAGCTCAGTCCAGAGTCCAGGTGCATTCACATTTCTGCTCAACTAAGGGCATCCCAGGTAAGCACCTCTACTTAGCTTGGTTGTTATTTGATTAGACCAAACAATTTGAGTGTTGATCTTTGCTCTGATTCATAGTGTGACTGGGATAATGGAGCAATCAACAGCATGATAGAAAAACAAAGATGGGCAAGAATATCCAGTACAGGATACTTGCAGCTAGAGTATATTTGCAACCCTCTAATGCACTGCATGTAGGCATGACACTCCAAATCCCACCCTGTTTGAGATCCACTGTTTTACTTGGTATTCCTGCTAGACAACACCCATGGAATTCACATAAAAGGATACCAGGCCTCCAAACAGAGATGGATTTGTTTGCTGAAATATCCACTTGTGTGGAGGACCACTTGGTGGCTTCTACTCCTACATTTTTGGCATAGGTCTCTTACTGGGTGTTTTATTTTATTTTTCTTCAATTTTTTTTTTTTCTTAAACTTAAAACCTACAGAAGAGTTGAAGGAATAGTACAATGAACTTGTGGGTGTGTTTTTAAATTCCCTTAAGCCTTTTCAAAGAAGCATGTCTAATCACCTCAACACAGCCTAAACTGGAATGAAAAGAGCCAAGCCCTAAACATGGTATCATCAAAACTGGTTATGAGATGAGTGTGGAGATTCATTTAAATCTCTATTCAAACTTCCTTGGGAAGTAAGTCATTCAGTACCTTAATTCTTTTTCTCTGGGTCACTGCTCTCAACAACTATGGCTGTTACACTTCCCTCACCATCTACCTGTGCTGAAAGCTGAGAACATTTTTAATTAGAAGGAAAATCAACAGAGAGATATTATCTTATTTGTTCAATGTGTTCATTGACAAAGAATCCAAGAACTTGGAAGACTGTAATTTAGGAAGAAGATTCACTTTTTAGCTTGTGAATTGAGTGCTTTACCTTGGAATTCTGGTTCCTAGAAGATAAAAACAGATTACAAAAGGTTCATTAAAAATATGTGCCTCCACGTACACAGCAGTACAAGTTTGATGCATTTAGTCTGGCATAATGGGAAATGAATAGTGGACAAGGAGTCTGAAAGCCACCTGACTTTTAGCTTTGGCTCTGAATATTAACTATAATGACATTAAAGGAAGCCCACTATGTGTTAATTTTCTCATGCAGAGAATGGGAGAATAATATCTGCTTTGCCTATGGCATAGAATCATTGGTTGTGATAACAAAAGGAGATAACGTGAGCTGCACAAATGCAAGGTGGTATAATTCAAGTTCAATTGTTTACCTGTTCGAAAATCAAAACTTTCAGGCTGGCTGAGACCATCTATGATGACCTGTAAGGTGTGTACTGTTGTTTGCAATCTTTCTGCAGTTTTCTCTATTCCCTCCTTTTCAAGGAATGAATTTATTTTCTTTTGCATTTCAGGCTTCCCAGTCTCACACAGTGTCCCTCCAATGAATGATAAAAATCTGTAGTAGAAAAAAAAGCCCGAAACATATCAATAATATTACTACTTTTCCAATTTCCTTATACAGGTCACCTTAAAATTCATTCTTCTTAGATCCATACACTGATCAGTCTTTATCGAGAATCTACTCGTATCCTGTGCTATAACTGGTGATCTGTTTTGGAGGGGGAAAAAAGGCAAAGGGAGGGGGAGGAGGGGGATGTAGATTCTTGTGCTATTTTCCAAATGAAGCACCTGCTCAAAGTCAGTACCAGAAACGTTTTACAGTGGAATATTCATTATTGTTTATTGTCATATATATTTTCTAAATAAGGATACCTTAATTTACCTCATGTTTCCTAAAATTTCAGTTAGGAAAACTTATTTGAATTTAAATTATCTAATAGGCAAACAACTAATTGATGATATTAAAATCTAACAAAATACACATAAGTGTTGCCAGCTTTTGACAAATGAATTACTCTATTCACGTGCCATATCATTGCTTTTTACTTCTGTGTACCCATGATAGCAGTGTTACCTGTGTAGCATACTATCAGCCTAATAACTCTAAAATTCCATCAATAGTCAAGCCTCACATAAACTAAATTATATCAAGTACACTGAACACTCAGATTCAACAGAAAATATATGGGAAGGGATATCGAAAAGAAAAAGCAACTTTCTTCCAAGTAAGACTTCAATTATATAATCTAAATACGCATACTATCTTACACACTTTATATGTTACATAGCTGTAATCTTTACAAATAAAAATGTCTGCCTTTTAAAATTTCCTTTTGCTATGTTTACCATGTCCCTGGCTTGCACTCCTCTCACTTACTTAACTTTGGAGTTTTATAATAAGTTGATTAAGAAAAAAACAATTAAAGGGTTAAGATGCATTTCCCTTCAATTTCATGTGAATATTAGGCTGTAGCTTACTCTCTTGACATTCCTTGGCTGGATATTTGTCTCCATCATTAAGTTCCATTTCCTATGATTAATGGCACTTTAAAAATGTCAACACAGTAATCAGACAGTGATACTAATGCCCTCAAATCCTTTCCTCTAAGGATGTCTCTGGAATACAAGAAGGGAAAAAAGAAACTGTTAAGAGGTTTGTCTATAATCAGAATTGGGATGTATCCTATTTGGCAGATTACTGCATCATCATTGAAGGAATGCTTGTGATTCCTAGTCTTTTGCATTGTTCTGTTCAATCACAAAAGGCCTCTCCAGTGATAACCTAGTACCTGGTGGAGAAAGTGCTCCCATCTCTCATTTAATTAGGGCATCTCTTTGGTTTCAAATGAGCAATGGTTTTATATTTCTACAGCCATATTTTTGGTCAAAACAAATTCTCCAGCATCCAACTAATTCTTTTGAGAATATATTTTAGTTAATGGTCTAATAAAAGACCATGGATTTGGTGCCTGGTCTCCCTCTTTGGAAATGAGCTTCCATTCAAACTGATGGCCAGTGAGACACACACTATAAGTCTTTGTGTCCATGGCTTCCCCAGCCTAGTGGAGAGACAGCCGGTATCTGTTAGTGCTGATGGATGACAGTGACACACAAAGGCCCTGGTGACAGGGAACAGCTGTGGGAGCTCTGACTGACAGGGCAGATGACACATGACAACCTTTGCCCACAACCAACTTCCTTACACAACTTTCTAAATAATTCATGCCCTGCTGAGCAAGCTTCCCTGGTATTCACCCTCTTGGCTTTGCTGGTCTGTAACTGGTTATTTAGCAGAACATCTTTCAAATCATCAAGATTCTGGCTTATAACCATTTGTTAAGATGCCAAAAAGTGTATTTGTGAGCTGTAAATCTATAACCTTCAATCGCATTTTATAATTAGTAAAAGCAACTACATCACAGAAACTTCCAGAAACACTATACAAATCTTGGCCTAAATAACAAAAACACCAGCTCAGCAGGACACTTGGACTCTTAAGGTTGTGTGTGCACATGTGTGCATGTGTGTGTGAAAGAGGAACTAATTGCTAACAAAGTCATTTCCATATAAAGAATTCTGCTTATAGTGGTTGCAGATGCAAAAAGAAAATTGGTCTGTTTAACCTGGGTGCATATTTCATATATCATTTTCATTCTCACACACATAAGCCTGAGGGCACTGGTAACTGAAATCGATAAAAAAGCACCAAGTTGTACTCCTAACTAATGCTTCATATTGATCAACCCTATTTTTAAATGACTATGGAATAAAGTCAAGTGCTTTTTTATTTTGAAAACTTTCTTAAAGCTAACAAGGTCACATAAAAAGAAAAATAGCAAACAAAAGGGTGAGGAACTATAAAATAAACTGAGAATAGCATTCAGATTGACTTCTCCCGTACTGGATTCCAAGTATATTCAACTGTATATGATAGGAAGCAATGTTTTATGCTTAGTGGCCACTCAATAAACATATTTTCCTTAAATATCCTATGAAAAATTTATTCCACATATTCTTAATTTTCCTTTAGAATTGTGATAAGTAAGATTCAATATAAAGTTTCTCTTTAGAATTGTGGTAAGTAATACTCAATACAAAATATTTTTTAGTCTGAAAGTTCCAAATAGAAACACATTGTACTTTATGAAGCTTGGAACACAGAATGTAAGTGAATAGATACTGATAAATATGTGCCAGGCACTATGCTAGTGCTTGATATTCTCATTTAATCCTGACATTAACCCTAAAAGGTACGTGTCATATCATACAGAAAAGGAAAATTGAGGTTCAGGGAGATTAAATAACTTGCCTAAGGCCATGCAGCTATTCTTGCTAACTAGCTTCATTGATGTGCCACACACAATGTGTGCATCTGTGTATAACTGAAGGTATGTAAAAATTAAAGTGCTATATATGGTTACGATAGAAAATACAATACTTTTGGTAAGATTTTACCAACACAATTTAATGGCAGATTACCTTTAAACATTAGACAGTTAACACTGAATAAAATCCTGCAAAGAAATTATTATACACATGCTTCTAAATAGACAATTCTCTCAAAAGCCAATGAGTTATTAAAATCATATTCTCATTTTCTCCACTGTCTCTGGAAGGCTTGTTCAATTTGCTAAAGATTGCTGTTTGAGCTGCTGTTTTTATTTAATGTGTAATTTCATCCATCTTACTTAAAATAAGAAAGTAGCATGAATGCAACAAATAAGCACATCATGTTCCTTTAGCACACATCTGCACAAAGTTAAAATACAGACCTTTCAGCACAGATAATGCTTATTTTTCAAATGGGATGCAATATAACCTAAAATTGCTTATATTTCCACAGAAACTTGTTATAAATGTAGGGTTTTCCCCTCAAAGAATAAGAAAAGTCCTTGCAAGATTCTTCCTAAAGAATAAAAATTCTCAAGATTCATAAGACTTCAGACATAGCCATTCGGTTTTTTGTAAACTTTTCCAGCATGGAGATTTAGGAGCTGAAGACTTGGTTCATTACATTAAAGCAACATGACACCCTCCAGAGCACAGAAGAACCATGGTGATGCAACACAATCACTTTAAAAACAACTTAATATTAGCATGTGCTTTGTGGGCAAAACACATGTGATTTATAACTCCACCAAGAACCATTCTATAAGGCCAAAGTACTTCTAGTTCTCTATTCACTATCAACGCTTTTAATAGACTTTCATACTTGTTTATTTTTACCCATTAGTTTTACTGTTTTAAAGTAATTACACCAATAAGCAAAACTTAAAATGCAAGAACACAGTCATTTTGGAACTAAATATATAGGAGATAGAGCAGGTCATAACTTGTGAAACAGGTAGCCATTCAATAATTTAGAAAGAGAGTTTATATTCTAAGAGAAAATGTGGCCTTTTAAACTGTGATTGTAGATTAAGTGGTGGGACACAAATGTACATTTAGTAATAATTTGTTACTCTAAAAAACACAGACACTACATAACATTTCCAAATCTACTGCCCTTAATATAAAAGACCAAATATAAGTTCAAATGTGGCAAAGGAGAAAACCTGCTACTCCTTTTGCACTATCTACAGGGGAGCTAAATTTACACAGGTGGGTATATAGCAACACATGTTTAGTTTAACTCAAAGTGCCAGCTTTATCACATCTGCTGTTCCAGCAGTCAAATCAAAGAGACAACAATGTGAACTGCACCTCAATCATCATCAAGGAATCCTCTCAAACTTCTAAACTCCCTGTTAAACCAAGGCATTGAACTGGGCCAGAATCCTTAAAAATCTTAGCGGGTGCAAAATCCACAGAGGCCTATAGAGGTATATTAACCACAGAAGCTAGTAGGTACCTAGTGAAAATAATATTTAAATGGCTTTTCTTAGTATATAATCATCCACAGAAAGTTAGAGCAAATAGTTCTCCCCAACAACTTACAGCTGACTGACTTTTGAAAACTAACATATTGCAGATAAACATTTTAAAAAATATAACTTTTCCAGAAAGGGTAACTGGGTTGTTCTGAAAGCTCTTACAGACTCTGATCTGAGAGTATAGTTTTTAAATGGTATGCAGCTATCTTGACATGGGTGGGGGCAATTTTAATGTTATTGCTTGGTACCATTTAGAGTGTCTTTGGAGTATCTCTTGCATCAGTGAGTAGCAGAAGATAACCAAGAAGAACTAAAAAGTAGAAGCTGTCATGAATTAAGGAATGCAGTTTGTTTTCCAAAAGGTTTGGTTTATAAGCATTGGACTGTTACCTGTTTCTAACTTCTGAAGAACTTACTAAATGTTTCCTTCTTTTTCAAAGGTCTGTTATACATGCACAGAAATCAGATACTCATTGCATGTTGCATTAATTGTACATAGAACATATCCTCAGAAAACAGTTTTATTTTGAAATTTATATTCCTTAGCAATTTAGTACAGGGCATTAATATTATAAAAAAACCAAAACCAAAACAAACAAACAAAAAAACAGTTAAAATGTTTTTACACAGAGACCTTCTTAAAGTTTAAGGTTTAGAATAATCCTTTTAGAAAGAGTTGAAGACAGTGCACATATGAGTTACATCAAGTATCTAACATCAGTGAAATAACATGCCATAAATAAGTAGCACTGATTATTTATGTAGCTTTTCCTGTTTTAGAATTACTTGCTATGTATTATATACTATGTAATTATCACAGAATTTGAACTATAATTAAAAAAACAAATGTATATACATATATATCCAAATGAGTATGAGGATATAAAAACAGGAAGGTATCATGTATTGAGGTGTTGCTATTATTGCTGTAAAAATGTCCAAACTCCTGTTGCAGGTATTGCCTTAGAAATAAGTAACAATTTACATGTGACATAAAAAATCAGCTTTCTCATATTTTTAAAAAAATAGCTCCCCAACTGCCCCCACCCCCCTATCCTATTTCAAATGATAAAGATTTGCTTAAATCAAGGCTCTTCAAAGAAATGTGAAAAACATGCTGAAGCCAATTAAAAATAATTTAGAATAGCATACTCAACTTTATTCAATAAACATTTATTTCCTTCGCAGGAAGACTCTATGAAAGATAACAGAGCCTATGCTGTTGAGTAAGCTTACAGTTAAATTTCAAGTAATGACAGTACAATTGGAATAAATAGTCTTCCACTTATATCTGCTCTTTTAGAGGCGGGATTTTATGTGCAGATAAATAGATATTTTGAAAGTGCTCAATAAAGACGATTTCATTTAATTCTCTCAAAAATTTACTGTGAATGTATATTTGCAGATAAGGGAACCAAACCTCAGAGAGATTAAGTGACCTGCCCAAAGTCACACAGCTGAGACCACAAGACTACAGCTAAGGTAGATGTTATATCAAGCTTTATTACCACTTCTACTCCTTTACTTTGTGGGGGGTATTCAGTGCAGGCAGAAGATTTAAAGCTCAGATAAAATTTGGCACCCAGGACCACTGCCTGGGAACAATTTTATTATTATTTTTTAAATCACATTCAAAAGAAAAAAACCTTTGGCTCTTTTTGAGTTACTGAATAAGAGTTGGACAAAATTAAGTTAGTGATTTCAAAGGCTACAGACTCTGTACAGCTCAAAAACACTGTGTTTAGAATTAATATAATTTAATATACTGCCTGTAAAGCTATAATGTGGATTGATGCCTATGAATGTTGAAAGAGGAGGGCAAATAAAAAAGGAGTATTCAAAAATGTACAGGCTAGTGACGAAAGAGCTGACACTAAGCAGCTCTGGCACTACTAGGGGTCAAAGCTCATGCACTAGAGGTAAAGGACTTTCTTCCTTGAGAAACAGCATTTTTGCTATGAATGCCATCCTGTCAAAGAATCCTCCCTTCAAAAATTTTAAAATGCTATTAACACCTGCCATTTCAATAAATCCCTCACTGTCCTCTGAATGGGCAGAGATGTTTTCATTCCATTTAAAGAGTTGGTTACTGAGGTCAAAGTAACTTGCTTAAGGTGATGCAGAGAACCAGAAGACCGGCTAAGATTAAAATCCATAGCTAGAGTGGGGACAGGAAGGGGAGGAAGGAGATAATGGGAGAATAAATCAATACCCTACAAAGTTTCAGGCTCCAGACTGAGTGATCTAAGCTTGAAGAAGAGAAGAAAAGACAAGGGCGGACAATTACTTTGGAGATGGAAGAGACTGAAGCAAGCACAACTTTATGGCTGGCCAGCAACTTCCTCTCACTACTCCACTGGGTACTAATAGGTGGCTCCAGATAAGCAAGAGAAACCAGTTTTCTCCAGTCCCAAGACCCAGTATTAATATTAACAATGTTAAATACTCCACATTACATCCAGATGACACAGTCAAATAACAAATAGTAATTCATGTAATCCTATGACATAGGTACTATTATTATCCCCATTCAACAGACAAGAAGACTGAGGTTAAATAACATTCCCATGTTAAATAGCTGTGATTTGTCTGATTACTGCACTGCCTCCAGACTGAGCTAGAGGAAAGTTAGATATAGTTTCATGTTCTGGAACTTCCTCGTTCCCTGTACCAGCTTTGTCAGAAACTTCATGTAGGCTGTGTGTTGGACGAATGTGTAACATATTAGATATCAATCCTAAGAACCCCATAGTTGGATCATCTATTCTCAAGTGGGTGGATTCTCTTTCATCATTTTTTTCTTTTGTGAGGGCATTTTTGAAAGTATGATGAATGTTACTTCCTGGGATCTATAGTAAGTTTTTTAGGTTTTAACTACTAACAAGAAAAGAACAAAAACAAAAATCACTTTTAGTAATCTGTCCATTTAACATCCTTGTATTTTAGGTTTGGCCTCTCTCATATGATGCTATGTCTTTTTGTGAAAAGGCAATCTAATATTGTCTAACCATAGCTCCATTAGAAATTAATGGAAGATGACTAATTGATACACATCCTAAGATATCATTTATCAAAAGCCAGCAATGATTCTGCCTTAATTTTCATGTTCATGATACTGCCAATTATTGTGTGGCAAACCCAGAAAAATTTGAGATCTTTCAAATTTGCAAATAATCTCTTAGGTCTGTTTACCTAATCGTCATTTATTTTATAGCACTGGCTGTTGGATTTCTTTCCAGACAAGTTTCCTACAAAGAAACATGTTTTTATCATTGTAGGAATGAGACGGCATGCCAATGCAGCACAAAGCTGTGGTGAATTTTAGATGTGGGGAGGTGTACTAGACATACTAGGCTAAGGGGCTCACCCCTCAGAAAAATGACAAATCATAGGCTGTGGGCCTTCTGGTTGCTCATAGCCGAAACTATGAATATCAAATCTGTCAATGTCATGGGTCTACTGTTGCTGTTTTTTAAAAACAAAAACAATTTAAACTCCCTGCATTACAGCTACTTATTAGCTAGAAGATTTCTTTCCTTGCTGGGCAGCAGGCTAAGGTTGGAAAGAAGGTAATAAAACCTCTGAAAGCAATTCTAAAAGAGTTCAGAGATGCTAAATCCTGGAACAGGAACGGGAAAGAGACCCACAGAGACTAACATATACCCACTCACCTGAGTCTTCGATATTGGCCACGTGTCACCATCTGGCTTGGCTTATTTTAGATCCATTACAGGAAGCAAGCCAGGACCACTAAGGGCCTCCCTCTGCCCCAACCACTGTTAGATGCACCTGTTAGGATTCATTATCTCATCAGGAAATCCTTGTGTATCTGTAGGATTAATTCTACTTTGTGTCTTAAAAACCTGACACAAGTTTTAGTAAATTAAGGATGAACATTGCTTAGCTTTTAGATAGAAGTTCCTCCGCTCCCCAAGTAAATATTTTGCTAGGTTATGTGATTATTCCTGTCCCAGACCTGAATTTTAAATTCATGGTTGTCTACTCTCTGAAAACATACTTTTCAACATTGATTGTCAGGGTCAGAAATAGGCACACTGGCAGTAATAAAGGAAACATTACCATACTAATATTAAAGTACAGGTATTGATACAAATCATTCCTTGATACACATTGACCTAGTCCATTAGAATGGTGCTGCATGTCATATTCCTCCTACAGAGGCTGTTAGCCTAATGGCCAAAATGGAACTAATAAACACTAGCTAACGCTTTATCAAAATGAGTGCCGAGTGACAGTCTTGACATTAAATTTCCTGGCATTTTTCAAGTTAAATCAAGAGCACAACAACTTTCAAGCTTAACTATCTGGAGTGAATCAAATTCTTAATGCAGCAGATTCTTTGGGAGAGTGCCAGGTCTCACTGTGACATGTACAAATCAGCATAAGCTGCAGCACAAAGCACTACTTCCTGGCACCTTATTCAAGAAACAGAGGGAAATCCGATACTTGCCTTGGCTCTCTGGATCAACCCAAACCGGTAAGACAAAAAAAAGAGGAGGTACTGGGGCTGGAACGTTGGTAATCCCTAAATAGGTTGTTTCTGGGCCTCATTCTACTCAATACAGCAGCAATTTTACTCATGGTTTACAGTACCCAGCACAATGAAATCACTCACATGTGGAAACATTGTGATGATTTCTGGATGACAACAGAAAATGGTAAGAAATCCTCTATCATGGCCTGTCTCTGCTTTTCTAGTCTGTAAAATCTAGGAGGGCCTGGGCCCTGAACACGATGCTCTGTGAAAGCAAATGGGATTCAATTTGGGGAGATCCTGAAATCCTTTCAATCCAAGAGAGATACTGAAAGAAGCACTTAATCAACTTGTGGGATAGGTAATGTCAGGACAGGATGTTCTATTAACAGTTTTGTTTATACAACTTCATTGACCTCAGCCGGTTTAGACTACAAAAAAAAAAAAAAAAAAAAAACACAACAAAATTGGATTGAAGTAAAGCTAAACATTTCATTTTGTTCTATTAAAGTTATCAATTTCTGAGTAGTTTCCTTTCCTCAGTGTTCTTCCATGTACTCATCTTTCATTCTCTATTTCTATCTATAGTCTATTCTTTCATTAAACAAATATTGACAATATCAGTCTTTGTTAGGTGCTGGGGATAGAGTGACAAATAAGATTCTTATGGTCCCTGCCCAACTGGAGCTTACAGCCTGCAATATCCTTAAATTTAATAGCCACTAGTCTAGCAAACATTTTCAGATGCATTATTTATTTTGTGAGACAAGGACAATTAGAGAGGCTTACAGCTTTACTTTATGATATTCTACAGTGTTATACTTCTTTTTGACCATCTACATCCATTATAAATAAATGGTGATAAAGTAGAGTACTGAGGGCCACATCAAAAGCAGCTTTTTAACTGAAAATAATTTTAACCTATTATTCTTTTTCTTGCTTTTATGCAAGACGTATCTTCTTTTAAGATCCCTGATATCTAAGATCAGCTCGATGTTCCCCATATTTTTTGTATTCTTTATGGCTTTAATGTTTACTGTATGAATTTTATTGGTGATGATTTTATTCATCACTTAGAATGTGCAGAGACCCGAGGAAGGGTCTAAACAATATAAAATAAATAGTGGTGAGACTATTTAAGGAGACTACCAAAGTAGAGAGGATAAAACATATACACAGATACCATAATAGAGGTCAATAATAAGGAAGTGCACTTTGTGAAGCACAAAGCTTGTTCAAGGAGAAAGCTTATCTCCAGATATGGCAAGATCAAGGATGATTTCAAGGCTTTTGGACCGAGAAACTGAAAGGATAAAAAGAAATCACCTGAGATGAGAAAAACCATGGATGGGGCAAGATTTGGGGGAAAGACCTGGAATTCAGTTGTAGGCATGTTAGGTTTGAGATGTTGAGTAGGTAGTTGGATACATGAGTCTGAAATTTCAGAGTGGTTTGGGCTAAGGATATAAATTTAGGAGTCATGGTGCTTATGATAGTCCTCAAAGCCGTGAGACTGGAAGAGCTCACCAGTGAAGTGATCACTGTTTACTTCTCTAACTTCTCCCTTTCCAATTCTCCTTCCAATGAATGGTCTATTTCAGTCTCCACAACGTCTCTAGTATTCACATTATTTTTGCCATTCACAACCACAGTTACTGTCTTTCATACCCTTCACTCTATCTGGCTGTACTTTCAAAATATGGTCGGAATCAGAACACTTCTCACCACTTCTATTATCACCTGGGTCTCATCTTTCACGTGGACTACTGCAATTAGTTTAACTGGTCTCCCTGCTTTTACCACTGTCCCTTATAGACTGTTCTTAACACAGCAGATGAATGGGATTACTTTAACATGTAAATCAGATCATGTTACTCTTCAGCTCAGAACCTGGCTATGGCTCCTCATTTCACTCAGAATTCAGGCCAAGTCCCTATAATAGCCTCGTAATCCCTTTTGACCTCATTGCCTATTTGTCTCTCCCTTGCTTACTCTGCTCTGGCCACACTGGCCACCTTATTATTCTTTTACCATGCCAGGTCTGCTCCTATATTAGGGTTTTCTCAATTGTCCAGTCCCTCTTCCTGGAACTCTTGCTCCAGATATCTGAATATAGCTAACTCTTTCACCTCCATCAAGACTTTTCTCAAATGCTACCTTGTCAATAAGGCCTACAATGACTAGCCTGCTTAAATCTGCAAGCCCTTACCCACAAACCTGGCAATCCTGATCCCATTACTCTGCTCTTTCCCTGTTTTCCACAGCACTCATCACCTTTACTATACTGTATAATTCATTTATTATGTTGGTTCTGTATTGTCTGTCTCTTTGAGATCAAAGATCTTTAAATGTATTCCAAGATCACAAAAACCTGGAATACAGGAGGCACTCCAAAGACATTTGTTTAATGAATGAATGGATTCTGTTAATTCTAGCCTAGGTTAATGGAAAGACAGTAGTGTCATTAACCATTCTTTATGAAACAACAGATGAAATACCAAGCCTTTTTGTTTGTACTGTTTTTTTTTCTCTTTCTTTTTTTGGTGTGTGTGCAGGGCTAGTGAGGAGGAATAATGGGAGGAGAAGATGGATTACAAAGGGAGAGAGAAAAGGGGGTTCAAGTTTCAGTTTTAGATATATTGAATTTGAATTGCTAAGACATTTATGAGAAAAATCTCTTGCAGACAAATGGAAAGGGGGAACTAGAGCTTAGGAGAAAGACCAGAACTACAGATGTTAAGATGTAGGACTGGAATTACGTGGAAAGGTAAGAGATAAAGATAGTCATGTGAGTGAATGCGGTCACCCAAGGGAGCATATAGAACAAGAGAAAAAGAAGGCTAAGGTAAAAAATGTGAAGAATATCTACATCTAGAGGGCTAAAGGAGGAAGAGAAACCAGAGAAGATAAAATATAAAAACAAAAGCCACGGAAGGTCAATAAATTAATGGTGTTAAATGTGGCCGAATGGGTAAATGGTTTAAGGATGGAAAGAGGCCACTGGTTTTGACAATCGGAAGGTCATTAGTTGAAAGAATAAGAATGAAAGCCATCTGTAAGGGACTGGGAGAAAGAAGGCAGTAAGAATTAGAGGCAGATCTCCTAAGAAGTTTGGCAATGAAAAGGAAGAGCAATGGATTATAAATTCTAGGGGAAAGTAAGATAAGAGGTGATTGCTGCTTTTAGCTTTTAGGGAGTGGGAAAAGGGGAGACCACAACAATAATAAGGCCATGGGCTAAAACTATAGGAATAAGTGGAGGATACATTAAAGATATAAGAGGCAGTCATAATATCTTACAATGCTAAAAGATCTTATTCATTCAGTTGTCATTTACCCCTCACCTTTAGAGGTGAGGCAATTACAGAGATTACAGACACAGAGATTAAGACAATGGGCAAAGTCAAGAGTCCTCAGCAGCAACCTGGGAAAGTGAGGAAGGTGAAGGAAACAAAATTTTAAAAATGGATGAATAGCTTAGGAAGGACAGGAGAGAATGAGTAAAGATATGGAGACAATCTGAAGAAGGGGATTGTAAGGTAGTTTTGGATTTTTTTCAATGAGATGGGACGTGAAATGAATTTGAGAAGACCCTAAAAAAGTAAAAGGGATTTAGAATAGAATGGCAAAGGTGCTGAACAGACATTTCTCAGGGGAAGATATACAAACGGCCAACAGGCACATGAAAAAATGCTCAACATCACTAATCATCAGGGAAATGCAAATCAAAGCCATACTGAGATAGCATCTCAGCCCAGTTATACTGGTTATTATCAAAAAGACAATAACCAATGTTGTCAAGGACGTGGAGAAAGGGAAAACTCCTACACTGTTGGTGGGATTGTAAATTAGTACAGTCATTATGGAAAACAGTACGAAGGTTTCCCAAACAACTACAGATAAAACTGCTACACGATCCAATCCAGCAATCCCACTATTGGATATATACCCAAAGGAATGGAAATCACTATGTTGAAGGGATACTGCACTCTCATGTTTATTGCAGCTCTATCTACAACAGCCAAGAGTTGGAACCAATCTAAATGTCTATCAACAGATGACTGGATAAGGCAAATGTGGTATACATACACAATAGAATACTACTCAGCCATAAAAAATAATGAAATTCTGCCATTGACAGCAGCGTAGATGAGCTTGGAGAAAATTATGTTAAGTGAAATAAGCCAGGCACAGAAAGAGAAATACCATATGTCCTTACTCATAAGTGGAAACTAAAAGATAAAGAAAGAAAAAAAGGATGGATGGATGGAAGGAAGGAAGAACAGAAGGAGGGAGGGAAGGAAGGAGGGAGGGAGGGAGGGAGGGAGGGAGGGAGGGAGGGAAGGAAGGAAGGAAGGAAGGAAGGAAGGAAGGAAGGAAGGAAGGAAGGAAGGAAGGAAGAACAATCACAATAATATGCTGAACTTTGATAAGAGAACAGAACTGTGGTTACTAAAGGTGGGAAAGGAGGAAGGGGAGGGTAGTTAGGGAGAAATTGGTTAATGGACACAAAGAATGATCACGTTTTACAATGATGAATATGCTAATTATCATCATTTGATCATCAAACATTGCATACAAATACTGATAGCCAACTGTGTACCCCACAATATGTATAATCAATTATGTTTCAATAAAAAAATATGGCTTCAAATGACTATTGAAGGAAAATCTATCTGCAGCAATAGTAGGTCTCTAAATCCCATTTTCCCATTATATCCTCTATAATATGGGTTCTCTTACCATGTTTTTTTTTTTACACTGACATTCCACCCCCATACTCCCTTCCTCCTGGGAAGACACTTGTGTGACACTGTATAAGAATATGAACTATCTATGTTGAGTGATGTTTAGATTAAGTGCACTTGAAAGCCAGAAATGACTATTGTAGTTCCAAACTGGATAATGGGAATAAAGCTTAATTAGATAAATGGTCAGTTTTATCTCGAGATTTTAAATGTCAGGAACTGAATAGCATACAGAAGAAATTTTCCAGGAAATAGTCCATAAGTACCCTGCTTCTGAGAGACAAGGATACTCCCAAAGCAAGCATAGAGAAGGTTGGAGTCACTAGTAGAGCATTTATGTTTCACATGTAGAAACTGGTCATATGAAAATTGGCAGAAAAGTACTAACAGGAGAAATTCAAGATTTTTCAGGCTTGAACATTGTTGATTGCATTATAAATCAGTATGTTACTTAGCAATGTATGTCAAGAGCCACAAAAACTTTCAAACCCTTTGGCAGAGTAATTCCACTTCTAGGAATCCATAATAAGCAACTACTACTACTATTACTACTACTAAATTACAGTTCAATCACTTGGTAAAATGTTACGTTGCCTTTTAACAAGAGGGATATGTAGAAACAAAAAAAGTTTGTGCTTATAATAGAAAGCAAGTTGAAAAAACTGAAAACTTGTAAACCATATTAAAATTATATTACGGAGACAAACAAAAATGTACATAAAAAAAGACAATTGTTTGCACAGAACATCATGCTAATTTAGTCCCCATGGAGACATCAGAGTTATTGCAAGAAGTCTGTGAATCCATGTGCACATATGCTTCTTATGAAGCAACAACCACTAACAATACAATTACTATAAGGTCACAATATTTTTTGATATTAAAAAAAATGGGAGCCATGGTCCTGGTGTTGAGAATAAGACAAGGATGCCTACTCTCACCACTCCTGTCCAACACTGTACTGAAGGTCCTGGCCATTGCAACAGGCAAGAAAAAGAAAAATATTAAGATTAAAAATGGAAGAAGTAAAGCTTTAATCTATTTGCTATGACATAACTGTTTATACAGGAAAACTTGAGGAATCTACAAACACCTATGAGAACTAGTAAGTGAATTTAGCAAGTCTTCAGGATATAAAATTATTATACAAAAATTGATTGTTTTTTACACATTCACAACAAAGTAGCAGCAAATTTAAAAACTGCATTTACAATAGTGTTGAAAAACGATACATTTAATAAAACATGTGTAAGACTTGTACACTGAAAACTAAAAAACATTGCTTACAGAAATAAAAAAAGACCTAAATAAGTGGATAGAGATAATAAGTTCATGGACCAAAAGACTCAATAAATATTATTAAGACATCACTGTCCCTAAATTCACCTATGGACTCATAATGCCACCAGACTGTTTTTCAAAGTAGAAATTGACAAGCTTATTCTAAAACTTATAGGAAAATGAAAATCATCTAGAATATTCAAAGCAATCTTTAAAGAGAACAAAACTAGAGGACATCTACTGTCTAACTTCAAAACAGTATAAAGCTACAGTAATTAAGATAGTGTGGTATTGACATAAGGATTGACAAATAGATCAATGAAATAAAATCTCTATTTTGAGCCAGAAATAGACTCATACAGTCATTTGATTTTCAACAAAGGCACCAAAGCAATGGGTAAAGGAAAATGGCTTTAAAAAAACAAACAAACAAACATGGTGCTGGAATAGCTGAATGTTCATAATGGGGAAAGAAAATGAACCTTGACTTCTACTTCCAATCACGCACAAAAAGGCATTTCTGATATATTCCAGATCTAAATATAAAGGTTAAAACCATCAAGCTTTTAGAAGAAAACACTGAAGAATACATTGACTTCAGGTAGGCAAGTTTCTTAGATAGGACAAGGAAAGTAACAAGGATAAGAGCAAAAAAACTGATAAATTAGACATCAAAGTTAAAAGCTTCTCATCAAAAGACACCATGAAAGAAATAAACTAAGTCAAAAACTAGGAGAATATATTTGTGAAACATATTTGACAAGGAACTTTTTAATATATGTAGAATATATATAAAAAAACTTCCAAAACTCAATAATAAAAAGGCAAACAACTCAATTAGAAAATTGCCATATGTTATAAACAGATATTTCAAAGAAAATACACAAATGACTAATACGCCCATGAGAAAGTGTTCAGTATCATCAGGGAAATGCAAATTAAAACTACAAAGAGAGACTACTACACACATATTAGAATGGTTGAAATCAAAAAGACTAATATCAAATAATGACAAAGACGTGAAGTAACCAGAACTCTCATGGTGAGGGTGTAAAATGTAAAATAATACAAAAGTTTCTAATAAAACTCAACATTCTTCAACCCTATAACCCAGCAATTCCTCTCCTAGGTACTTTTCCAAGATAAACGAAAATAAATGACAACAGCAACAAAAAAATGTACAAGAATGTTCATAGTAGTTTTATTCCTAACAGCCCAAAACTGGAAATAGCCAAGGTTCCACATGACATTGGGAAATATATATTTAGTTTTCTTCCTGACAAAAAGCTCCTAAAACACTTGGTCTCTGGAGTGATGAGAGGTGTGTGTGTGTGTGTGTGTGTGTGTGTGTGTGTGTGTGTGTGTGTGTGTGTGTGTGTGTGTGTGTGTGTGTGTGTGTGTGTGTGTGTGTGTGTGTGTGTGTGTGTGTGTGTGTGTGTGTGTGTGTAAGCTCCTAAAACACTTGGTCTCTGGAGTGATGAGAGGTGTGTGTGTGTGTGTGTGTGTGTGTGTGTGTGTGTGTGTGTGTGTGTGTGTGTGTGTGTGTGTGTGTGTGTGTGTGTGTAAGCTCCTAAAACACTTGGTCTCTGGAGTGATGAGAGGTGGGTGTGTGTGTGTGTGTGTGTGTGTGTGTGTGTGTGTGTGTGTGTGTGTGTGTGTTAATAAAATGACTGAGGGCTCCTAGATAGCTTCTGGTTGGGGGCCGGGGTGGTAGTGGTCATCAGAAGAACCAACCACACAGTTAAAGGGTTGTTACTTTCAGCTCATCCCCTACCTCTGGGAGGGGAGAGGGGCAGCCAGTTGAGTTGATCACCAATGGCCAATGATGTAATCAAATAGGCCTACATAATGAAGCCTCCATAAAAACCCCAAAGGATTGGGTATGAATGAGCTTCCAGCTAGCTGAACATGTGGAGCTTCTGGAGAGTGGTATGTCCAGGAAGGGCACAGAGTTCTGTGCCCCTTATCCCATACCTTGCCCTATGCATTTCTTCCATTTGGCTGTTCATCTGTATACTTTATATCATCCTTTATAATAAATGGGTAAATGTAAGTGTTTCCTGAGTTCTGTGAGGCAAGTTAATCGAACCCAAGGAGGGCATCATGGTAATCATGATTTATAGCTAGTCAGTCAGAAGTACAGGTGTCTGTGGTGGTGGAGAGAGCAGTCTTGTGGGACTGAGCACTCAAGCTGTGGGATCTGATACTATCTCCAGGTAGCTAGTCTCAGAATTGAACTGAATTAGAGAACACTCAGCTATTGTCCCATAGAGAATCTGCTACAGAATTGACTGGCTGTTTGTGGGGAGAAATCCCCATACATTTTGGTGACCAGAAGTTATAGACGTGTTCTACGTTGCATTGAGAGTACAGAATAGAAAAAACAGCTTAGTTTTTCCTATATTTCTTAGCTTCCATCAATAGAAGAATAAACTGTGGTTTATTCATATAATGAAATATGACTCGGCAATAAAAAGGGACAACCTACTGGTGCTTGTTATAATGTGGATAAATCTTTAAATGCAATGCTGAAAAAAACCTTACACGAAAGAGTATAACTGTATGGTATCATTTATATAAAGTTCTAGAAGCAGCAAACTAATCCTTGGTAGAAAAAATCAACATAGGGCTGGTCAGTTAGCTTGGCTGGTTAGAGGGTGGTTCTGATAACACCTAGGTCCAGGGTTCGATCACTGTACTGGACAGTGCCAAAAAAAATTAGGCTATATAGTTATTTCCAGGAGGTTGAGGAAGGGACTGAATTGGAAGAAGTATAAGAGGATGTTTTGGGATGATAGTAATGTTCTTTATCTTGACAGAGGTTTGGGTTATACAAATACAGGTATTTGTCAAAATTCAACTTATGTACACTTAAAATCTAATTGTATGTGAATTTTACCACAAAAAAACTGTAAAGAATTATCAAATTGTAGTTAATTATATGCATACTAAAGTACTTAGTGGAAAGTGTACTGATGTCTGTAATTTTCTTTGCAATGCATAAAAAAATAGGATGGATTGATGGAAGAATATATGAATAGATATGTGGGAAAACAGTTGCAGTAAAATGTTAATGATAAAATTAGGTGTGGGTATATAGGAGGAATTCACTGTAAATTTTTTTCGTAATAAAATGTTAGGGGAAAAACAGGAACCACTGCTTTAATGCCGACAGAGTATTATTTTTACTTCTTTTTTCTATGTTCTAAGTTCTCTATAATGTGGCATAATCTTTATAATTTCAAACATTTTTAAAAGAAAGCAAACCAATAACATTTACTAAAATAATCAAGTAAAAATTAATTAAAACAAGTTTAACATTTTATTTTAGATTCAAAGAAAGTTAAAATATTTACTATTTTTAAATCCAGTCATATAATTCAGTAAGAACCTTTAAAAAATTTGGTTATGTCACAAGTCACTGTCTTCGAACTAATTAACATTTTTAAACTAATCAAATGTGCTATTAAAAGATTGTTTTCTCTTTTAATACCTTACATTCAACTTTCCTTGTACTCAAAAACCTCCCCCGTATCATTCTGTGTTAATGTATGCTCACTAAAAGTACACCATTTCTTAGGCTCTGTAATATCCAATCAGAACAGTATTTCTTAGAAAATCTGAGTTTGCTGTTTACTTTCAAAAGGGCTTTATCTTCAGAAAAGCACAAGCTTTATGCCAGGTGCTAGTCAATTGTGTCTTGTTAATTTCCAAAGCAAACAGAGGAGAGTGCTGTGCAATTTCCATTACACACACTTCACCATTAATATCAGGGTTTATTAGCTTGACATTGCTCCAGGAATAATGGTTTCATTCCCCACTAAAATAAAATCATGTGTCACGTAACTCAGCAATGCAGAACTTCTGAAAAATGTCATGTTAAACACGGTCATATATTTCAGTTTCCATTATGCCAAAACAAAGGCCATTTGCTGTAAAGAATTCACTCTGGGCATGGAGAATTCTTGCATGAGCCTGAGACTTACCTCATCGCTATGTCATATGATTCCGGATGAATACAAGTTTGGTCCAAAGGATTTGGCTTCAATACAACGTTCACCGTAGTTTTGCTCTTCTTTTTGCTCTGCTTCTCATTTGTGACCTCCACACCTGCTGAAGATGTCACAGGAACTCCTTCAATTTGGCCTGAAGTTTCAGTCTGACTACTGCAGCCATGTAAAACCAGAAGAAAAAATTTTATAAAGAGGTAAGGTTGGGCAGAAAAGAGTGCTATTTCTCTGCCATACAAATACATATAAACAGTAACCAGATTCTGACCATTCACTTCATAGAAATTACCGCTTATTTGTTTAATCCACTGTTAATAGAGCTTTCTGGTACTTGAAGCCAAAAACATTCTTAACTGATTCAGTCTGTATAATTGGCATTCTAGGAGAGAACAGAACAATGGAGGATAAAGGAGGTGGAGGAGAAGAGGAAAATGAGGAGGAAAAGGTGGAGGAGGAGGAAGACTTCTTAGATCTGAAGAAAAACACAAGTACTCAAAAGAACCTTCTGAGTGCAGAATAGGATAAATGGAAAAAGACTCACACCTAACATATTGTGAGGAAACTTCAGAAAATAAATAATTTTAAAAACCCCGAAAGGATTTCAATAGAAATAAAACAGATTACTTCGAAAGGGACTAGAATCAGACTGGCATCAGATTTCTTGTTGGCAAAAATCAGATGTCAGAACATACTGGAATAATATTTTAAAAGTTCTGAGAGAAAATGATTTTGAATCTAGAATCATATAATTAGCCCAACTAGCATTCAAGTAAGAGGGCAAATTAAAATAATTTCCAGATGTAAGGACTTAGTATAAACCATATAACCTTTGTAAGAATTTCTTAAGGATAAAGTACAACAAAAAAATGAACTCAAGAAAAATGGTAAGAAGAAACAGCGATGAGCACAGAAACCGTAAAAACTTCTTAAGTTAAATAAATACTCATGAATAATATTAAAAAATATATATGAAAAGAACTAGTCTAAAACTAAAATTCTAGGTCATCTCATCGTGGGAGGCAGAGTTGAAGAGAGGAGGTTAGGAAGAGTCTCAAGTTTTCAGTCTTCTTTGGGAGACAGACAGAGACAACAATTAACTCCAGAGGTCAGTCCAAAACAAATTTAAGGATGATAATCATCAGAAGAACAGAAGTAAGATGTACAACTCTGAAATCACTAAAGACAGGTAAAGATGAGATGGGAAAACAAGGAGAGAAATGAGGAGAAAAATTGTTAATGGATCAATCCAACAAACAGCATGAAAGGAAAAAAAAGAATCAGAAAGCATGATGGAGAGAAAATATACAATAAAATGAAAGATTAAGTTCAAACATATCAATAAACACAATAAAGATGAATGTATTAATATCGGATTGGGCAAAACCACAAAATTCAGCTATATGTTTATAAGAGCCATATCATAAATTAAATGCCATAAAAATATAAAATAAAAAAATACCAAGTGTATTCTGAAAAGGCAAATATAACAACATTGCTAACAAATTTCAAAGCAAAAAACATTAAATGAGATAGCAATATTCCATTCTAAATAAAAATATGAACTATCCAGGAGATATAACAATTATAAACTTTTGAGTACTTAATCATCAGTTAAAAAAAAATAAGGCTTTAAAAAAACGTGAATGTTCATCAGTAAGGAACCAATTAGATTAAAATATGGCCCATCCATACAGTTAAATATTATGCACATCATAAAGAATAATAGAAAAAAAAAAAAGTATGTGTGTAATAAGTTGGGAAGAGATCCAAGATATATGACTTAAATAAAGCAAGTTTCAAATAGTTGTGTATAACATGATCCCTTCTGTATGCATTTAAAAAATAATAAACATATACACACAAGATGATATAAGCATAAATTTGCTTTCTGGAAGCAAATATAAGAAACTATTTTGAAGAGAGAGATTGAGGCACCTTTTAGTCTTCATTTTATTCTTTATTAATACTGTTTGAATTTTCTAACCAAGTGTTCAAAAAATATAAAAACTAACAAATATAGGATTTATTTTACCCTCAGTTTTTTTCATTTCTGGCTTCTGGGTTTTGTGGTATACTTAGAAAGAACTTCTACCACTCCAATGTTCTGCAAAATTTGCCCATGTTTTCTTCTGGTACTTTTACAGTATCACTTTTTACATTTAAATCTATTATCCATGTGAAATTTATTTGGGTATAAGGAGTGAGGTGGGACTACAGCTTCTTCCATACCTACAGCTTCTTCCATACATATCAAATTCCTTCCAGTTGTTATAATACCATTTATTGAATAATTAATCAATTTTCCCGAGTATTTGGTGAATTTCAGTTTTTATTCTGTTCTATTTCATTCTTTTAAATTTTAATATTCTTTTTTTCTTTTTTTATTGAAACAATTGGTTATACATATCTGTGGGGTACAGCATTGAATATCAATATCTGTGTGCAATATATAATGCTCAAATCATGGTAATTAGTACATTCAACCCTGCACATCGTAATCATTTTTTTGTGGCCCTTTACCAATTTCTCACAACCCCCTTTTCCCATCATTGTTGGCCTCAGTTCTGTTAGTTATCTCCTTTTGAAAGTTCAATGAATTACTGTGATTGTTGTATCTTTCTTTCTTTTATTATTGATTTATTATTTTAGCTCCCACTTTTGAGTGAGGACATGTGGTATTTCTTTCTGTGCCTGGCTTATTTCACTTAATTTCCTCTAAGTTTATCCATGTTGCACCAAATGGCAGAAATCCATTCTTTTTTATGGCAGAGTAGTATTACATTGTGTAAATATACCACATTTTCCTTATCCAGTCATCCCTCAATGGACATTTAGGTTGGTTCCAACTCTTCGCTATTGTACATAGAGCTGTGATAAACATGGGGGTGCAGGTATCCCTTCTACATGATGATTTCCATTCCTTTGGGTATACATCCAGCAGTGGAATTGCTGGGTCATATGGCAGCTCCGTCCATAGTTGCTTGAGGAAACTCCATACTGTTTTCCATAATGGCTGTACTAATTTATAGTCCCACCAACAGTATAAGAGGGTTCCCCTTTCTCCACATCCTTGCCAGCATTTGTTATTCTGTCTTTTTGATAACAGCCAGTCTAACTGGAGTGAGATTATATCTCAATGTAGTTTTGACTTGCATTTCTCTGATGCCTAGTGATGTTGAGCATTCTTTTGTGTGTCTGTTGGCCACCTGTATATCTTCCCTGGAGAAATGCTGTTCAGCTGCTTTGCCCATTCTTTAATTGGGTTACTTGTTTTTTTACTGTTAAGTTGTTTGTATTCCTGTACATTCTGGATATTAATCCTTTCTTAGATGCATAGTTTGCATATATTTTCTTTCATTCTGTAGGTTGTCTTTTCACTCTGTTAATTGTTTCTTTTGCTGTGCAGAAGCTTTTTAGTTTGGTATAATCCCATTTGTTTATTTTTTCTTGTGTTGCCTGTGCTTTGGAGTCTTATTCATAAAGTCTTTGCCCAGTCCTACTTCCTGAAGTGTTTCCCCTATGTCTTCTTTTAGGAGTTTTATAGCTTCAGGTCTTATATAAGTCTTTAATCCATTTTGAGTTGATCTTGATATATGGCAAGAGGTACAGGTCTAATTTCATTCTTCTATAAATGTCCAGTTACCCATTTATTGAAAAGGCAGTCTTTTCCCCAATGTATGTCTTGTTGCCTTTGCCAAAGATCAGCTGGCTACAAGCATGTAGGTTGATTTCTGGGTTCTCTAATCTGTTCCATTGGTCCAAGTGTCTGTTTCATGCCAGTACAGTGCTATTTTGGTCACTATAGCTTTGTAGTATAATTTGAAGCCAGATAGTGTTATGTTTCCAGCTTTATTTATTAATTTATTGGGTTGCTTTGGCTATTTAGGGTCTTTTCTTGTTCTATGTGGAAGTTAGAATTATTTTCTCTATTTCTATGAAGAATATCATTGGTATATCAATAGGGATTGCACTGAATCTGTAGATGGCTTTGACTGGTATGGAAATTTCTA
Source organism: Cynocephalus volans (assembly GCF_027409185.1). Taxonomy (NCBI): domain Eukaryota; kingdom Metazoa; phylum Chordata; class Mammalia; order Dermoptera; family Cynocephalidae; genus Cynocephalus; species Cynocephalus volans. The sequence goes on from NC_084473.1 coordinate 42,804,499, forward strand.
CAATATTAATTTTGCCAATCCAAGAAGCATAGAATGTCTTTCTGTCTTTTTGTATATCTTAAAATTTCTTTCAGCAGTGACTTGTAGTTCTCATTGTAGAGATCATTCATCTCTTTGGTTAAGTTTATTCCTAGTAAACTTTATTTTTTGGTGACTACTGCAAATGGGCTTGCTTTCTTTATTTCTTTTTCTGCTAGTTTGTTATTGGAGTATTAAAATGCTACTGATTTTTGCATGTTAATTTTGTATCCTGTAACTTTACTGAAATCACTTATCAGCTCTAAGAGGTTTTTTTTTTCTTTTTTTTTTTTTGGTAGAGTCTTTAGGTTTTTCTATATATAAGGTCATGTCTTCTGTAAACAGGGACACTGACTTCTTCTTTTCTACTCTGGATGCCCTTTATTTCTTTCTCTTACCCAATTGCTCTGGCTAGTACTTCTAATACTATGCTAAATAGGAGTAGTGAAAATGGCATCCTTGTCTTGTTCCTATTCTTAAAAAGCTAAAAGCTTTTCCCCATTTAGGATAATACTGGTGGTGGGTTTCTGGATATGGCTTTTACTGTGTTGAGATACTTTCCTTCTATACCTAATTTGCTGAGAATCTTTATCATGAAAGAATGCTGAATTTTGTCAAATGCTTTTTGTGTATCTATTGAGATAATCATATGGTTTTTACCCTTGCTTTTGTTGACGTGGTGTATCATATTTATTCACTGCATATGTTGAAACATTCTTGCATCCCTGGCATGAATCCCATTTGATCTTGAGGTATAATCATTTTGATGTGTTGCTGTGGGTGTTGGTATGATGTTTATTTTAATTAGCTTCAAGAAATTTTTTGATTTTCTGTTTAATTTCATTTTGGACCCACAGATTGTGCAGGAGCATGTCATTTAATTTCCATGTATTTGTATAATTCCCATTTACATTTAGAGTTGTTAATGAAATGTACTGTCTTACTCCTGGCATGTTAACAAGTTCCACTTGTTACTGATTTCTAGTTTTAATCCATTGTGGTCTGAAAAGATACTTGAAATTATTTCAGTTTTTTAAGATTTTCTTAGACTTGATTTGTGAATTAACACATGGTTTATCCTGGAGAATGTTCCATGTGCTGATAAGAAAAATACATATTCTGTAGTTATTGGGTGAAATGTTCAGCAGATATCTTCCAGGTCCAATTTGTCTTAAGTACAGTTTAAATCCTGCATTTCTCTGTTGATTTCTTGCCTAGATGATAGGTCCAAAGCTGAAAGAGGTGTGTTCATATCCCCAATTATTATTGTATCAGGGTCTCTTTTTTTAGGTCTAATAGTGTTTGCTTTATATATCTGGGTGCTTTGGCTTGGGTGCATACATATCTATGGTTGTTATTTCTCCTTGCTGGAGAGATCCCTTTATCATTATATAGTGGCCTTCTTTGTCTCTTTTTATTGTTTTTAAAGTCCATTTTATCCAATATAAGAATAGCTACTCTTGCTTGTTCTTGGTTTCTATTTGCATGGTATATCTTTCTCCATCCCTTCAGTCTGTTTGTGTCTTTACAGGTGAGGTGAGTCTCTTGAAGACAGTATACAGTTAGGTCTAGCTTTTTAATCCAACCAGTCAGTATGTGTCTTTTGAGTGGGGAATTTAATCCATTTACATTCAGAGTTGTTATTGAAAGGTACTGTCTTACTCCTGGCATGTTATCAATTTTTGTTTGGATGTTATAAATATCTTTTTTACCTTTCTTTTCCTCTTATTGTCTGTGGTGTTTGTTGGTTTTTTGCGATGGTAAGATAGTTTCTTTGTCTTTCTCATTTGCATTTTGTTCTACCAGTGAGTTTTGTTCTTTCTTGTGTATTCACGGTAGTGATTTTTGTTTTTTGGATTCCAGATGCAGAACTCCCTTTTGGATTTTTTGTAGGGCTAGTCATAGGATAGTGAACTCCTGCAGTTTTTTTTTTTTTTTGTCTGGGAAATACACTATTTCTCCCTCATTTCTGAAGCATAGCCTTGCTAGGTATAGTATTCTTAGCTGGCAGGTTTTTTCTTTTAGTATTTTAAATATATCATCCCATTTTCTTCTGGCCTGTAGAGTTTCTGTTGAGAAGCTTGCTGTTAGTCTGATGGGGTCTCCCTTATAGTTGACTTGATGCTTTTCTCTTGCTGTTTTTAAGATTCTCCCCTTGTCATTGAGTTTTTCCAGTTTGACTATAAAGTGTCTCAGAGAGGACCTTTCTATATTGAATCTGTTTGGGGATCTATGAGCAAATTCAAAGATTCAGGTCTCTGAATCTGAAGGTCCTTGTCTCTTCCCATACCTGGGAAGTTTTCTGCTATTATCTCATTGAATATGTTCTCAATGCCTTTTCCTTTCTCCTCTCCTTCCAGAATACCCATGTTTTGGATATTTGTATGCTTTAGGTTGTCTGCCAGCTCTCTTAGATTTTCTTCATTTTTAAAAGTTATTTTTTCTTTCTTTCTTTTGTCCTCCTGGATTATTTCAAAAAGACCAACTTCAAGATCAGAAATTCTCTCTTCTGCTCACTCTAGCATGCTACATAAGCTTTCAGTTGTGTTTTTTATTTCATTGAATGAATCCTTCAGTTCCAGGAGTTCTGCTACATTCTTTTTTAAGGTATTAATCTCTTTTTATGTTTCCCCTTACATATTCTGGATACTCTTTCTCACTTCATTGTATTGTCTGAGTCTTCTTGTATCTCATTGAGATAGTCTTTCCTTAACAGTGTTACTTGGAATTCCTTTTCAGTCATTTCAAGGGTTTCCTGCTGTATGGGGTCTGGAAATTGAGAACCATTGTAGTCCTTTGGTAGTGTCATATTTTCTTATTTTTTCATATTTCTAGTACGTTTACATTGATGTCTGGTCATCTGGTAGAGAAATTATTTCTATTACTCTGAAGTAGGCTTTGAGGAGACAAGATTTCCTCTTGTACACGTGCTCTTTCTCTGGGCTCCACTTGTGTTAACACAGTTGAGTGGTCTGTGGGCCGCCTGCATGGTGGTGGTGGTGGCTGCTGCAGCACTGAGCTGCCCTTGTGGCAAGAGTGGCAGTGGTGGACCACCGGCATGGTGGTGCTCCCTGCTGTCTGCCAATCTGGCAGGGGCTGCCCACGACTGCTCTATTTAGTATTCTAATTGCAATTCTCTTGCATTCAAACTTTGCATGCAAAATTGAGTCAAAAAGAGACTTCTTCCAAAGCTTGCTTTCTTCTGAGCCATAGGGAGTAGTCATGATCAGCAGTTGTTCCCAAATGTGAAGCTCCTCAAATCAATGGAAGCTGGCATTTGCAAATTGATGAGTGTTTCAGTTTTATTAACTCTGATACAAGGATCCTTTGGCCACAGTGGTACTCTAGATCCAAATGTCCACTTGGGGAGATGGTGGAGGATAAGTCTTCAGATCTTTTTTAGATTTATATCATGAACTCTTTCTGTGGTTGCACACTATCAGAAGTAATACATCAAGAAACACTTCCTTCTATGAAAATCCCACAAGAACAATTCTGTCAACATAGTCTATGATGTTCAACATTCTGCTATTTATTTATTTATTTTTGGTTGGCTGGTATGAGGATCTGATCCCATGACCTTAATGTTACCAGCACCATGCTCTACCAAGTGAATTAAGTGAACACCCCGTTCTATTTCAACATCAAAACCAAACTTTTCAATTACTATAGCTTTATAATGTATTCTACTAGCTTCTAGGGCTGGTTTTCCCTTAGTCTTTTTTCCAGAATAAAGATACTTTTCCTTATGAACTTTATCATAGTTTTGTCAAAAGAAAAAAATACACATGAATGAATCAGGTAGTCATAAAGTAGCAGATACATAAAAGCTGTTCTTTCATGATTATAAAATGCTAAGTTTATCCAATTTCTTTGTTTTTGTGCTACCAGGATTAGAAAGTAATAATTTAGCTCTTAATCTACACAACTGATAGTTAATGCTTTGGTCAATTTTCAGTGAGGAGGGAGTGGGAAAGCTTGTCTATGCTTAGGGAACAGCTACGTCAGTATGAAGTGGTCATTGTGAAGTCACCTTTGTCACCTCATCTCGTAGCAGTCCTTCCCATTTGCTATGCTTCAATCATGTTGGCCTTCACCTCGTTTCTTGAATGCACCAAAGTTGGTCCTGCCTTAGGACTTTGCACACAGTGTTTGCTTTGCCTGGGATGCTTCCCTTCTGATCCTCATTTCCTTCAAAATTCTGCTCAAATAATTTTTCAATGAATAACTCACCTAAAGCAGTTGCACTGCTTCTGAAGACTGTGTCATATCTCTCTGTTTTAATTTTTATAGCACTTATTACATCTGAATCCACTTATTTTACTAGTTTGTTTATTGTCTATCTCACACATTAAAATATACGTCCATGAGAACAGGGAATTTGCTGACTTGTTCACTGCTGTATTCCCAATGCCTAGCAAAAAACAGACATTCCAATACACATTGAATGAAGGCATGATCAAGGGACACCTAGAAACAATAAGAGAGAAAACTGGCGACAGAAACAAGAGTGTACACTTTAATAATCACCTGCAAAATGTTCTAATGTAATCCTGGTTGATTCTGATGAAGCCAGCACACTGCTGGAAGGATTTTGGACCCAGCCCTTTCACTTTCTTCAACTGTTCTCGATTGATGAAGGGCCCGTTTTTCTCTCGCCATTCAATAATACTTTTGGCTCTGTTGGCATTGAGTCCTGCGATATGCCTTAGAAAAAAATATACAGAATGAGTAAACTGAAAGGAAGATCTCATCTGAAAAGATAACGATATAAAACATGTGAATCATAACAACAACTGCAATTACATATTGTTATATGACTAAGTGAAGTTAATCCAAAAGAACAAAGAGGAAAGAATTGTCCAAGAAGAGGGAAGAACAAAATAGTGACAAAACCAGTAGCTGTTATAAAGATGCTGGTAAACTGGTTAACACTGATGCAAGAAAAAGAACTATTCCCCATAGTGTTTCTATACTACACACATTCCTTGTATTTCTGAATCAAGTAATAATTCTGCCTATTTCTGTTTAGCTTACAATGTGAATTAGCAGCAGAAATTAAAATAGCAACAATTGTCTTATCCTCCCCCTTCTGTTGTTGGCCTGTTCTTATTAGTTTAAAGAGTTCAACTACAAAAAGGTACTTATCCATGAATATCATAGTAAGTATAAAAATATGAAAACCATATCATTAGGTAGTTTGCTTGGTGTTAATTAAAAGATTACTATTTCAGAGAATCTAAATTCTATTATGGAATTCCATATATGGAATTGTGAAACATTTGTAGCTTTGGTAGAAAAACAACACCTTAAAATGTAAGGGATATTTTCTACTATACCAGTTTCAAGGAAAAAAGGTCCAAATCCAGGGAATTTCATACTGTATCAGCACACTTGTGTAATAAATGCAAAGCTATAAACAAAAAAACAACTATTTTCTACAGGGAAAAAAGAGTACGTAAGATACGATTACAGTATGATGGAAATTTTGATAGGTGACTTGTGGAATTAGGGTACAAATACGGTAACCATACGTTGAACCCTCAGAATTTATCTTTTGGTTACTGCCAGCTTTGACAGATGCATGCAACAGACTGAAACAGCGAAAAATATTTACTTTCATGTGGTGGGAAACAGCTCTTTTCCAGGTTAATCTTATTTAAATTCTATTAGCGACACTAATACACTCAATGGTTACACATGCTCTTCACTTTAGATTTGCAATATTAAAAATGATAATGTGAACTGTTACAATTCTTTTCTTAAATGATGTCTTCCCCTCTGACTGATTACCTAAAGCAATGTATAAACCCACAGATTTTTCTATACTTGACAACTTGACACACAAGTCCCCTTGTTCTAACAGAGTTTGGACTAGATAGCCAGTTAAATTCAAGATTCTGTGATCTTCAGCCACAGACTTCCTGTCTCACCTTAACAAAATTTCTGAACAGATGTTAATATCCACTCCCACAAAGCTGACGCATTCTTCTACAACACTGTCCAGTGTTGCCTTGAGTAAAGTCTGGGATACATCATGCTGAAAAGACAAAGATCAAATATCAATCAAAAGCAAAGGAGATGCAGTTCTTGGACTATTTATTCCATTACTCTGTCTATATTACTGGAAGTTGGTTAACATACACCATAGTAAATTTCTTCATTCCTCTTAAACACATTGTTAGCAGATGTAATTGAGCTAACTTAAGGAATCTGTGTTTTTTTAGTCTCATGCACCTGACTTGAATATAACAGCACCAGTATTTTTCCCTTGTCTGAAATTCTGCTTAGAGCAATGGTTCTCAAACTTCAGCTTGCATCAAAATCACTTGTAGGGCTTGTTAAAATAGGCTGATGGGCCCCACATTAAGATTTTTGACTCAGTAGGACTGGGGTGGGGCCTGAGAATTTGCATTCTACCAAGTCCCCAGGTAATAGATGGCTGCTGGACCACCATTTGAGACACAGTGGTCTCTATCACTCATGTACTGACTTAAAGTGTTAACTTCACTCGCATAGGTATCCTGTTCCTTAGTTGTTCTTAAGATAACAAAACTTAAATTATAATAGGAGGCAGTAAAATAATAAGTTGAACAGTAAATCAAACTCTCATGTTTCATTAAACTGAATATGGTATTGTTTATATGAAGCAACATTATTTTATGTACCATTAAGAAAGAAAATACAATTAAACTATGAAACATGCTTTCTTATTGCTTAGAATTTTTATTTTTTATTTTATTTTTTAAATATTGAGAGAGCTTTTTTAGATTTACTTAGAAACTTCTGAAACCATATACCATGCATAAGTAAAAAGAAAAATATCAGCAATCTACACTAAAGTATTCCTAAAATTTCTTCACATTCAATGCTCAACTTTTCTGAATCACTTTTATACTTTGAAGCTTTTTTTTAATACTTTATAGCTTTGAAGACGATACATAGCCTTTTCTTTATCTAAGTAGATGAGAAGCAGCAAAATGAAGAGTGGACTTTTAAAAATGAGAGGGTTGGAGATAGGATGACAATGTAAAGGCAAGTACAATGATAGCAACAAAAAAAAACTATCAGAGGAAAAAGATAAAACTATAAAGAAATCAGGGAAAGGAAGAGTAAGAGTTGGGAGCCATTAGATAAGAGCAAACAACTCTATATACTTCAAAGTACTCCAGATGGTTAGGCTATCTAAATGAGTAAGTTACGGTCCCTGTAGCAATCTTGTTTGCCTATCCTGCCTCTAGCTCCAACCCCTTTTTCCCCCTTCCAAACAGATGCTTGACTGTGTTTCATGCATCTACCCCCCTTCTGTAAGGCAACATGCTTTGGAGAATCTGGCCCCACCTCCAGCAGATGATACTGCTTGGTTAATACCAGTGGTTTTCAAACTGAGAGTTATGATCAATTAGTGAGTCATAAAATTAATCTGGTTTGCTTCCAGCATAAAAAAAAAAAAAATCAAAAAAGTAGACTACATATAGCACGTCACACATATCCTTAACATGGAATGAACAGTACAATAAATAATGCAGCCAATTAAGACTATTATGTGAGAGGAATAAAACATAAATTGGCCAGAAATAGGTATTTGGTTTACTGATATCTCATTTGATCTTCTGATACATAATGGTCAATTTGACCTATGATTGATGGAGTTACTTTTTAGTAACGTTACAGTGTTATAAAGCAAAGTATGTAAGAAGTTTATCACCTATTGGCAAAGTGATGATTCTTTTAACCAAGTTTAGTTACAAACTTTCAGTGTTTTTTTCCAGAAAGAATGTTATTGAGTGTAAAATTTTCAGCTATTATAATATTTTAACTGAGTTAGTACAAGCTGCCTATAAAACGAAGCATTTGAAACTTAGAAGAAAAAAAGAATAATGAAGTAAAACCTACAGAGGCAAGCCCAACTACCAGATTTGGAAGTGCTAAAGTGGCAAAATTGAGAAAAAATGTTGACTCCACTCAGTAATCTTTGACTTGAGCCAAGTTTTAAATAGGAAATAATTATAAGACTTTAATATAAACTTGATTTAAAAATGGTTTTATAAATATGCAAAACAATAAAAATGACAGATCCCAGATGTATTGTTGGTAATATTCTTATAGATGATAGCTTAAAACCTTCAAAATTAAAAAGCAAACAAAAACTTGGAACACCCCTACCAGAATGGCTAAAGTGAAAAAGATGGAAAATACCAAGTATTGGTAAGGATGTGGAACAAATGGAATGCTGATAACATTATCATCATATATGTTTTAGGTCATATATGCAAGACAAGGCAGTTTCATAGAGGATTTATTTCATACAGCTTAAATGTAACTTCACATAAAACTGAATCAGATATATTTACACATTATAAAAATGCATTATTGTTCAATATAAATTAAACTAGATAAACTGTAAAGAAATTTAAAGATGGACAAATTTCTAGGAACACAGAAATTGCCAAAACTGACTCAAGAAGATATAGATTAGAACAGACCTATGACAAGAGATTCAATCAGTAATCAAAAATCTCCTAACAAAGAAAAGTTCAGGACCAGATAGCTTCATTGGTGAATTCTACCAAACCTTTCAAGAATTAACACCAATCCTTCTCAAACTTCTAAAAAATAGAAGAAAAGGTGGTATGGGTTACATATGTCTCCCCAAAGCACATATACTGGAAACTTTACCCTCACTGTATTAGTGTTAAGAGGGTAGAAAATCCAAATATGATTAGATTGTGAAGACTGTGCCCTCCTGAATGGACTGATTCATTCAAGAAGTAATGGGCATGGTTTTTATGGCTTTATAAGGAGGCAAGTGAGAAGACTAGCTTACTCTTGTTTAGCCCACTGTCACCATGGGACCCTGAACAAAGTTCCCACACAGAAGGTGACCCTCACCAGATGTGTTCCATGGACTTAGGACCTCTCAGCCTCTGAAACTGTAAGAAATAAATTTCATTCCTTAATAAATTACCCAGTTTCAGGTACACTCTTACAAGCAACAGAAATGGATTAATACAAGAGGCAACACTTCCTAACTCATCCTATGAGGCCATCACTATTACCCTGAAACCAAAGCCAGACAAAGATACCACAAAAAAACTACAGACAAATCTCTCTTATAAAAAGGTGTAAATATCCTCAACAAAACACTAGTAAACCAAATCCAACAGCAAATTTAAAGGATTATACACCATGAATACATATAATATGTTCACCATTTATGAACTCAAGAACCAGATACACTTTTTTTAGTTAAAAAAAAATCCCTCTTCACATTTTTAAACTTTTAATTTTGAAATAATTTCAGATTTAGAAAAACGTGTAAGAGTAATACAAAGAACTTCCTTAAAGCCTTCTCTCAAATAAATTCTTCAGTATGTATTTTCAAACAATAAGGACACTGTCTTACCATACCATAATGTAATTATTAAAATTAGAAACTTATTGATGTAATATCTAACATTCAGCCCATACTCAAATTTAATCAGTTGTTCCAATTCTACTTTACAGTGTTTTCTTCCAATCCAGAACTCAATCCAGGATCACATATTGCATTTAGTTATCTTTTCATACTCTGTACCAGGCAGCTTCCAAGATGGTTCCCAATGACCCCCAAATCCTAGTATTCATATCTTGTGTAATCCCCTCCCACAGAATGTAGAATTCATTGATAAAACTTGTCTGAATCAATGATCATTAAGATCATTTTGCCACTCACAAAGACCTACTTGTATGAAAGAGTATTTTCCATCTTTTTACGAAATTTAAAAGAACAGGCTCAACAGTGTACCATATGTGCTCACAGCATTGTCCTCATGTGTTCTGGACTGGAAAAAACTCATGAACAGCTTAAATTAAATCTTCTCTAAGTTTTGTATTTGGGTATGTAAAAACTTATATTTAAATATAAATAAAAAAGCATTTAACTTCATTATAGGTAGTAAAGGTAAGAAAGTAGTGTTTTGAGAAACATTTATTTTGAATTGTGTTTAACTGTAATGAGAAATATATATTCAAATATATGTGTGGTGGGTGCTCCGGTCATGATGTAAAATGTATTTCCCAATGTCTGTCATGATCAAAAGGATGAAAAACAGTACTCTAAGCCAATCACTGTGGTCCCATTCCATTTATTCAATGAAATGTGAGGGTAAATCTCCCGGGTGCTTCAAAAAGGACTTCACTGCTCTTGAATAGAGACCCTTATAAAGAGCTGGACTTTTCTTCTTTTTATTCAAGTATGACTCCTGGAATCAGGGTAAGCATTGTGTCATGTGATGGGACTAGCTCGAGGAAAAGCTGACTCACTGAGGATAGCAGGTGGCATACACTGAAGACTCAGGTTCTTGAGCTCTGCAATTAACTAGTTCTAGACTCGCCCTCCTCTGGGCTTCCTGTAATGAAATTTCCTTACTGTTTATTAAAGAATAATAAGTTTCCTGATTGTTCAAGCCATTCTAAGTTGGAATCTCTGATGTTTTTCTAACTGAAGCAGCCACTTTAGGGGCTCAAAGTCTAGTGGGAAGACTGAGGCAATGAAAATAAAACCATATTACCCAAAATCCTTGAGATTTTACTGTCAGGCATTGTTGTAAAGCTTTATAATGTCTAACTGAACCCTCACTACAATCCTACAAAATGTATATAGGATTTTATGCAGCATCTTCATATGTAAGAATTTATTCTAAGGAAATAGCAAGACACATGTGCAAAGGGGTGTGTGTGTGTGTTCACAATCTAAAAAATCCACCCAGAGGGGATTCAAAACAAATAAATTATGGAACAGCTACACAGTGAACTACTATGAGGCCATTAAAAAACACACAGTAGACCAGCTATTTCGCCAAAATGCCTTATAAGAAAAAAAAAAGTCCACGATAACATGCTGAGTTAAAATATTTTCTTAATTCCTCTAAGTAGCTATGCATGTAAGAGAAATTTCCATAAGCACTACAATCAGATATAATCATGAATTCTGCCTACAGTCCTTCCAAACTTTTGCTTAGGAAAGTACTGAAGAGTTAAGACTATTTTCTAAAAGTAAAAATTATACATATTTGGGGGAGGGAATACCAGACAAAGTTCTTTACTGTCCCCACAGTAATGTCTTTGACATTAAAGCAGAGGCATTCACTTTGCATTCTAAAAACATTTTCTAAGCAACTATTATATACTAGACACTGTGCTAGTTGTGCTAGGTATTGAAAATATAGGAAAAATCATATGTATTCCATGTCTTCAAGAAGTTCTGTTTAGATTTGCTAAAAGCTATGTTGTGACACATCACCCTACTGGCAGTCACTGGTATAAGAGGCATGTGGCCTCCAGGACTGACTGTGCTAATAATTAATAATTCCCAGGACTTCATGCCAGGGAATATGAACTGTTCCTTTTTCCCTTTTTTTTTTAAGTTACCCAAATCTGAATTTTTGGGCAAGTTCTTTGAATCATATAAAAAGTCTTTTTCAAATTCAAGGAAATACTGTTTGGACCATTACATTTTTAACTAAAATTTATGAGATTTTTAAAACGGAATATGTGGTCATTTATGCTAGTCAGCTTTTTTGAGGTCAGAATCCACATTTTTATTATTACTCTACCACAAACTTCTGAAGAATTGCTCAAACTTCTGTGTTTTATGTTGTCCTGAAGCAATAAAAGTATCTCACAATTATTTTTTTTAAAAAAAGTCCTTCCAGATAAAACACTGATGTGGACTACAGCTTCTACAGCAACACAATTTCAATTTACATATTCCACCTTAAACTTCAAGTTTATTCCCAAGTGATTTTCTGGAGCAATACTCTTACTCAAGTCTTTATTTTATTTAGCAATTATCACACTCATGTTCATCCCTTCATGCCCCTTACTATTGCCAAAATACAAAATGCAGCTAGAAATTGAAGAGGGAAAAAAGCTTTACAGGGAAAGTGTACCACTTTTCAAATAAAGCAAGTTTATTTCCTCATCTTGCATATAGTTTTCATTGATTGACATGTGACAGTTTAAAAAAGTCATTGAGAGGAGTGTGTTGGATGACCTATCAAAGACAGAACTCACAGGAGAATGGAAAACAATTGAGGAGAAGCAACGGTGTGTGCTTAAGAGTAGCTCCTTCTCCAATTCTTCAAATCCAGTATACAAGAGGTATTTACATACTGCCTTTAAAGATTAAGACAATGTTCAGCACCACAGAAATACTTCTTTATAACCTTTAAAAAATCTATGTGTTCTAGCTCTATTGATTACATATAATTACATGTTACAGGACAAATAATCTTTTTAAAACATGTACTTTGAATACTAGCAAAACATTTTTATTTTAAAAATGAATAAACTGTACAGGTTGTTACTCATTGTGTCTATGGAGTTCTGGAATTAAAATGGCAAAAAGCATCAGACTTTCAGCACTGGAGGGATTTTTCCAGATTTGGAAACATAGATTAAAGTATTAACAGTGGTCATTGGGGGGGGGATGGGGATGAGAGGAAAAACACAAAAATGGATTCTCTGTGAATTTCCTCTTTTGATAAGGCATATGAAAGGTATGCTGAAGACTCCTTTGTTGCTAACTCGATATTAAAACATCCAGTTTGCATGTACTTACATTATTTAATGTAAACCAATTATTCAAGCCAACTTGACAGAAAGATCTCTGGGACAATGATTGTTTTATTTTTTTCTACACAAGAAAAATGGAAACTAATTTTAAAAATCCAACCTACCAGGGCTTGACTAGCCCCACTCCTAAGGCACGAACCTTCTGGGGTATCAACTGAGTGCCCACAGTTGTTCAGTGAGGTGTCCTTACTCTGGATGGCCAGAATTCTTATGTTTCCAGGGCAGTGTGTAATCTCTGGAATCTCCATTCAGCTCACAAATCTCCTTCAGCTTTTCCATGCCAGGCCTCATGGAGTCTTGGCCTATACACATGTACCTTAATATTTGACAACTGATTTTAGACATTAGACAACACGTAGTGCAGGACCATGATCCCAGAGAGAGGAGAACTACATAGAATAAGCTCTGCAATCACCCCAGCTTTCTGGGGACACTTTCCAGATTGTGGTACAGAACAGTGGCACAAGCAGAGCATGGCAGAATTACTGAGCTAGTGAAGCAGAAACTGAAGGTCAGAACTGCTGAGGCAACTGGAACTTTAAGAGCATAATACCAGAAAGAATGGAGTTTGAAGAGCAGAACTCCAGAAACTTGTATAAGAGACACCTTAAATATTTAGGTAAATACTAAAGTTGCACATACCCAGGGCACCAGGACAAGACTCTACAAGTCCAGGGGAAAAACAGCTGCCTAGGAGTTGTTGGCTACATAGAGATTCCTGAAATTGTACAGAGCTGGCGACATAGGATGTCCTACCAGCTATGGTAGGAAGACCTCATGGAACACCCCGGATACTCTGCTGATACTCAAGAAAGGGGTAGAGGTGTACTGTTCTAGTCTTAAAGTAAGGGCTACTCTATACTCACCTTAATAAAGTTTTTAAAAATGATCTTTACCCAGATGGGTTCGCTAGTAAATTCTATCAAACATCTAAAGAAGAAATTATACCAATTCTTTACAATCTCTTCCAGATGATAAAGGTGGAGGGAATACTTCCTAACTCATTCTATGAAACCAGAATCACTCTAATACCAAAACCAGACAAAGACAGTACGAGAAAACTAGAGACAAATATCTGTCATGAACATAGATGTAAAAATCCTCAACAAAATATTAGCAAATCAAATCTAATAATGTATCAAAAGAATTACACACCATGATCAAGTGGATTTATCCCAGGTATGCAATTCTGGTTCAACATTCAAAAATCAGTTAATGGAATCTATCACTTCAAGAGGCCAACGAAGAAAACTCACATAATCCTATTAATAGACGCAGAAAAAGTATTTGACAAAACCCAACAAACATTCATGATAAAAACTCTCAGCAAATAGAGGGGAACATCCTCAACTTAATTAAGAACATTTACAAAAAAAAAACCTACAGCTAGCGTCATATTTAATAGTAAGAAACTGGAAAATTTCTCACTAAGAACAGGAACGTGGCAAAAATGTCATCTCTCACCACCCCTTTCAACATCATTCTGAAAGTCCTACTAAGGCAATAATATAAGAAAAGGAAATAGGAGGTATGCAAATTGGGAAGGAAGAAATAAAACTTTGCTCTCAGATGATATGATTGTCTTTCTAGAAAATTTGAAAGAATCAAGCAAAAAACTCCTGGAGCTACTAAGTGATTATAGCAAGATTGCAGGATACAAGGTTAATAAACAAAAATCAATTGTTTTCCTATACACCAGCAATGAAAAAGTGGTATTTGAAATTAAAAAGACATTACCATTTACATGAGCCTCCCCCAAAACAAGGATCTTACGTATAAATCTAACAAAATATGTATAAGATCCATATGAAGAAAACTGCAAAATTCTGGTGGAAGAAATCACAGAATTAAAGAAGTAGGGAGATATTCCATGTTTATGTATAGAATGACTCAGTATTGTCAAGATGTCAGTTCTTCCTATCTTGATCTGTAGATTCAACACAGGCCCAATCAAAATTGCAAGTTATTTTGGGAACATTGACAAAATGATTCTAAAGTTTATAGGGAGAGGTAAAAGACCCAGAATAGCCAACACAATATTGAAGGAGAAGAAGAACTATCACAGAACTGACACTACCTGACTTTAAGACATACTATAAAGCTACAGTAATCAAGACAGTGTGATATTGGCAAAAAAGCAGATAAACAGACCAATGGAATAGAATAGAGAACCCAGAAATAGACACACATAAATACAGTTAACCGATCTTTGACAAAGGAGAGAAGACAATACAATGGAGAAAATACAAAATAAAACACAGTAGGACTGAGTACCTATTGTGTTTCAGGATATAGCAACAAACAAAATATGCTTATTTACTTACACACACACTTGTATGTATCAGATGATAATAAGTACTATGGATAAAAATAAACTAGGAAATGAGGCTAGGAGTGGTATAGGGGGCAGAGTTTTGGAGCCCAGTCTTCGTTCCCATCGGTGCAGGAGGTTAGGTGTGGAGTGATCATTGCGGGTCACATGGAGCGCCTGGATTCTCTGTTTCCATGGTCATGTGGAGACATGACATGCAAATAAAAGAGAACCTTGCCTTTCCATATTAACACTCTGACTTACTGGAAACACATTAACGTGCATCCTTTGCTTGCAGTATCAGCCTCAGGTCTAATTGGGAAAAGTTTACTGTCTATAATAATAATGGGCTAGAAACCAATTCATATCCAACTGCATGTGTGGCCACATACGTGTATGTGTATTTAGGGAGAGAAAAATGTACCTTTAGAACTTACTCCTGGAAATATTAACAAGGAGCCTTGTTTCTACATTTGGGGAAGCAAAACCTTTTTTATTACTTTGCATAATTACCCTTTGATCTCCAACCTCTGCCCCCTCAAACAAACAAACAATTTAAACACTAGGCTATCAAAATTTCTGTGCATGACAAGTGTTCTCTCTCTCTTTCTGTCTTTCTTTCTCTGTCCCCTTCTCTCAGACACACAAACACAACCATAGTTTCAGATCAGATTTTCTGCACGCTGTTTTAATTTATTAGATGGGAAAATTCTCTCTCATGGCTAAGTCTCTGCACCCTAAATTTTTCTAAAGTCCACTTTTATGACTAAACTATAAATCTCTAAAAATAGAGATTTACAGTGGAAATGTAGACTCCTTTGTATTATGTCAGGTCAAAATATGTAGCTAATTGGTGTGCATTTGTTCATGCATGTGTCATAAGCCAGGATTATGTTTTAGCCCAGTGACCACACATGGGGCAGAGAGGTATAGTCTGTTTCATATGTGTTAATGTTTTTTTTGTTGAGGATATCTTTGTGTATTTACCAGCCATTTAGAGATTTCTTTGTATTCCTACTTCCTAACACCATGCTTCTTAGTACAGGTAGGTACTGAATACACCGGATAAGGAAAAGAACAACCAGGGCAGATTTCTACCAGTTCAGCTTTTGGATTGTTGCTGAGGCTGGGAATTTGGTTTAAGAAAATGAGTTGCCCTAAAATAAAAGGAGATACTAGTGACATGGAATTGCTTGAGGGTAGTATGTATAGCAGCACAATCTAAATTCATATTACAGAAAAACATTTTTAGCAGGCATTAGTCAACAGCAAGCTCAGAAGTGAAGTTTTAAGATGAAATCTAAGATGTCCTAACATAACATGTTGAGACTGACCATGGCCACAGGCCCTTCTACACCAACCTGCCAAATCCTCATGCAAATAGTTTCCCCCTAAGTTTCTAGTTCAATAAAGAGTTCCTGTTAATTAAGACCCAAGTCAGACTAATTTCTGATGCTTTTGATTAGAAATGCTTAAGTCCTTCTTTTCCTGGGAACTTAAAATTCAAGCTTCTGTCAGTTAGAACCGAGCTAAAGTGTAGCATCTTGTCACACAACAAAAAGAGACCAAAGAAGCTGTGATATCTGGAACCAGAATACAAAGAAACACTAGGAAGAAAGTCCTGGCTTGCCAGTTTCCATGTCAAGCTTCATTCATGAGATCCCATATGCCATAAAACAGACTATCTGATAACTGACATGATTACAAATCAATGAGGCACCTCTACCAGAAGGTCAAACAACACACCTTGACACTGGTATGTACCTTGATACAACTAACAGGTTTGGAAAATTGATATGAAAATGTTGCATTTAGACATAATGTTTCAAGGCTCAATTTAGCATAATGACTCATTTTCCTTAAATACCTCAATGGGTCATGGCAGGATTTGGCAAAATCATACCCATTTGACCTATACAGTAACTGGGCAATGCACAGGGGCTAGGTTATAGAGTTAAAATACAAATTGAAGGATTCTAGAATTTAGAAGAGGGATACAGATGTTACTATCTCCTCTTTATCACAGGCCATAGGAACCAAACATTGCTCTTTAAAGGATCAGCTATACAAGCAAGATCAGATTCAAATAATTCTTCATGTTATTCATTCCTCAAACCATTAAGGGGAATATTCTATTAAAGTAAATCTCAGTTTAGAACTGACAATTTATTTTAAATAAGTCTGGGTTTTAAAGTGAATTAGCAACTTATTTCCATTCACGTTTTAAAGTTTTCTAACATTGAGAAGAGGGAGGAAAAGGCAGTCTAGCTGCCTTCTTTATGTGCCTCTTTTTAAAAATAACATTCTAACAAAACTTCTTTCCTTCTCCTTGAGGCAGAAAGATCTTTGGTTCATAAAGAGGAAGTCTGTAATAAATATCTACTGTTCTGAGTGGAAAATTTCAGAAGCAACCAAAGTCCCTTGTTTGAGTGGGAAGCAGTATTACGCTTTGCTCTTTCTAAAAGTCATAGTGGCCCAGGTACACTTAGGAAACTGATACATTATCATTAATTACTGTGGCAGACAGACCCTATGGTGACTCTAGTGGTACCCACCTCCTGTTGTTCACTCCTTATGTAATCCCCTCACCTCAAGTGTGTTGCAGTAGAATGCAACAAAGATGACAGAATGTCACTCCTGTGATTAGGTTTCGTTATAGGGTAAAGGTGATTCTCCCGACGTCTTGATGAGGTAAGTAGTCATGGTTAAGAAGCCCACGTGGCAAGGACTGTGGGTGGACTCTAGGAAGATCTAGGAGTGCTCTCTAGCCAGCAGCCAGCAAAAAGCTGGGCCCTCACACAACCACAAGGAAATGAATTCTCTCAAAAACCCGAATGAGCTTCGAAGTGAATTCTGGTTATTTGTTATGGAGCAATAGAAAACTGATACAGGTGTCTATGCTTACTCCAATACTCACTGTATGACTACTGGACACCTTTTGTAAATGTTAAGCCCAGCTTTATTTTGCCATATAACTAATGTCAGCAGCTCTTTTAAGTCTAGTTGCTTTAAGTCTGTGCTATCTGTTTATAATTTATTAATATAATTTTCCTATGTCATCTTTCTAATCCATTCCCATTGTGCCTTGAACAGATTCAAAGGCAAGCAAATGAAGAACTTTCTAATGCTTATAAGAATTCACTCATTCACTTAATAAATGTTCTATTTCCTGAGTGCTTTATACCTGGCCCTATTCCAATTAATAGGAGAATAGTAGCAAATTGATAGACAAGACATACAATTAAGTAAATAAATAAAAATTACAACTTGTGATAAATGCTTTAAAGGAAACAAATAGAATAACATGATAGTCAAAGGGGTTTGAGGTAGCTGCTTGAGTGATTGGGAAACTGACTCTTTGAAGAGATGAATTACAAAGAACGAGAAGGAGTGCTTGAAGAATGGGAGTCAGCCATAGAAAGAGCCAGAGAAAGAACATTACTGGCAGAGAAAACAAGTACAAAGACCCTGAGGCAGGAGCAAGCTACGGTGTTCATGAAACTGAAAGGAGGGCAGAGTGGCTGGGACATAATGGGGAAGTGGAAAAAGTGGTCAGAAACAAGGGTGGAGAAGTAAAGAAGGATCTTATAGGTCTCCATGACAAGGAGCTTGAATTTTATTCCAACTACAGTGGACAAAGAAATAGAATGACATACAGTTTTTAAAAATCATGCCATAGAAACTGGTTTGAAAAAAGACAAAAACAGAAACAGAGTCCTAGTAAGAGACTTTTTCAGTACACCAGGCGGGGATGATGGTTGTCTAGAGTCAGGTGGTTGAAGTGGAAAGAGGAAGGGAAAGAAATTGATGGAGTTAATATTAGGAGATAATGAAGCAAAGGAAGAATCAAGGATTTTAACAGAAAAATTTTAATGACAATAGGTTTGTAGCTTTACTATTTAAGGGAATGGAGATGCCATTAATAGAAATGGGGAAGGATTCGGGACAAAGTGTCTAGCGGTTTTTATTTTAAATTTTTCTGGGGGGTGGGAGGTTTGTGGAGGGAGATCAAGAGTTCTCTTCTATGTTTGAAACACCTGTTAAAACTTCCAAATTGAAAGGTCAAGTTGGCAGGTGGATATATGGAGTTTAGAGTTCTGCGGAGAGATCTGTGGTAAAGCATTTAAAGTTTGAAGGGCCTAATGTGCAGGTGGGAGGAAGATAATAACCATCTAGGACCTTGGGAGGGAGGCAGGGTAGAGTAGGTAGAGGGTCCAGCAATATCAAGGGACAGAAATGGAAACACACATATTGTAAGCAGCTAAATAAACAAAAAATTGTATACAACTCTTTTGCAGTTGCTATACGCAAATAAGTCTAAAATTTATCTGAAAAGGGGAGGAGGTGATAATTAACTACTTTTTTCCTAAGGAGTGTTGTCTCCAAAATCCTTCTTATGTAAACGCAGTGATGTCCATTAGACAAGGTACTCAATCTTTATTGACAGGTGATCCATAGGTGCATGTCTATGACAAGGCTGAATTTCCAGGTAAGAATTCATAATTTGGTGCGGTTGTAGAGGCAAAATATAAAATGTTATAGAGAAGCTACATTAAGCAGTTAAAGTTCTTCAAAATCCCAGTACAAGAAAATCCATTTTATAGTAATAATACCAGAATATATTTATGCTGGTTGCTAGTAGTGTCTGGAATTTTGCAGTGCTAACTTAATTTACCCTCACAACCTTGTGGGGTAGGAACTATCATCATCTCCATTTTACAGAAGAGGAAACTGAGTCACAGATAGGTTAAGTAGATCACCCAAGGTCATGCTGTCAGAGTGTAACTCAGTGCAGAGGATCCATATCTTGAGCCCAAACTTTTAAACACTAAGCCCCTCTATTTCTCATAAGTAGTATCACTTGATCTAGCAATGCAAATTCTATCTTTTGCTTGGGTTGCAAAGGAAAACCACCGACTGCCTATTTTACTTTTTAAGGGAAAGTTCTGTAACAATCATGAACTTTAGTATTTTTTATTCATTCATAAGGCTTACTATGACTAAAAATGTTCTGACAAAATAGACATGCTTTTAAAATTCTGTATCACATTGTTCTCATTACGAATCTTATATAAGTGGTAACAATGTCTGTGCAACCTCAGAGGGAAAAAAAGATTTCTGAAGAAACTACATGGCAACTTGCTTTGACAGGGCGCTAGTCTTTTCTATTATAAAACTATAATTTACTTTCTCCTGTTCCCTTTCCCTCTAATTTTTCTATCCTTCTGTCACTAAGAGAGATCAATTGCACCATTTTATTTGACACACTGAAAATGATTATGATTTGCTACCTAACCAGCTCAGTTATGAATGACAGATGCATTTCTTTCTCAAAGGAAACAACTACTTTGGAACATTGCCATTGTGGGTTGGTTCCTTCACACTGATATAGCATACTTTCTAGTATGGAGGTTAGGACATAGTATGTATGAGTTAGAGTCAGAGAAAAAGAAATATGTCCCTTCAACTGATGGTTTTCTCACTTTTGACTTCTGGATACTTGTATTTTGTCCTGATGAAGTTCCAAATTTGACTAAAAACAATTGCATTTTTAAAAATGCAAGCAGCAAAGATTTCATGATTAACGCTTTCCTTTTGTTGGCAAACAGTACGGGAGAAAAGAATGATCTCCAAAGGTCTTCTTTTGGAATTTCAAAATTTTAGGACTAGAAAAGCTTCTGAGACATCATATAGTATAACTTTTTAATTCACAGATGAGAAAATCTAAGCGCAGAGAAACTGGACAGCATGATTAAAGAAAGTGTCTTTATGTGTTACTGTGCCTTCCACCACAAATAAGAAATACAATTTGAGTTTCTTCAGTTTGGTTTTTTTATAGCCACAATTCAAAAGACAACAAATTTTTCTTTGTTTAGCAAACACCTGAGAACACAAAGGAAGGCAAAGTTGAAAATTGCTTATTGAAATATGGCTTATTGAAACAATGGTTCCCAAATGCCAGTTTATGACAAAATTCTCAGTGGTCAATAGCAAAATGAGGAAAAAATAAATGTGACAAGTTTTTCAATAAGCTAAATTTATTCCATTTAAACAACTGTTCTTAAATGCGTGATTATGACATTCCTACTATTTTTGTGCTAAAACAGTCCTTCTCTTTTCCTTGTTCGTGACAAGGATAAACTTTAGAAATATGTCAGTTCTCTATAACCCCACTGCATTAGTTATCTACAGCTGTATAGCAAATTACCCCAAAGCCTAGCCGCTTAAAACATTATTGTCTCATGCAGTTTCTGAGAGTCAGGAATCTAGGAGAAGCTTAGCTGCGTGGGTCTGGCTTTCATGAGGGTATTCCGTGAGGTCGCAATCAAGATGTCAGCTGGGGCTGCAGTCATCTCAAGACCTGAGTGAGTTAAAAGATCTGTTTCCAAAACGGCTCACTCATGTAATTGTCAGCAGAAGGCCTGAGGTCCTTAGATGCTGCTGGCCAGAGGCCTCAGTTTCTCTCCATAGGTCTGCTCATGACATGCAGTTGGCTTCCCAGACAGAGAGTGATCCAAGAGAATGAAACCATCCATGACAGAAGCCACAATGTCTTTTATAACTTAATCTCAGAAGTCACACCTCTCTTCTGCCGTATTTTACTGGTCACAAAGACCAGGCTGTCTACCACAATTTTTAAAAAAATTATTTTATTAGTCCATGAAATAAAAAACTGGAAACTATTGTTGTAGAAAGGACATAAAAGTTAAAATTTAAAAGAATACTGTTCTAGTCATAACCAAAACACTAACTAGTGGTGGACAAGCCACTTAATTTTCTAGGCTTGTTTCTTTAGAAAATAAGAGGGTTGGGCTTGACAGTCTCAGATACCTTTCAGTGCTAACATTCTACAGTTCTACACTAGGAATGATGATGGTGATTATGACAACTTGATAACTTTGCCCAAGGTCACCAGGCTAGTAAATGGTACAGCCGAAATCTGAACTCAGGCAGCTAGACTACAGAGCCCATGCTGTCCTAACCTTAGGAAATAAATGACAATGAAAGGTAGTAAGGAAGACTAAGCAAGTCAGATAACATCTTGCTGCCCATACTATCCCTATTAAGCACTTCATAAATACTAATTAACTGTTTTCTTCATTATTATTGACTTAGTATATTCCTTCATTGCAATGGCCCATTTTAAGAAACTGTCTTCATTTCAACTTATAATAATGTTTTGTTTAACATAAAATTCCCATTGTAAAATCATTATGCTTACTATATTGTTATAGTTTCACTTCCAGATAACTTTGGTAAAGAAATGATAAGCTTGTTAATATCTACAGTCAATGCAAGCCTTCTGTTCAGAAGACTTGGAGTACAGATGAGGTGGTGGCAATTTTTTATCTTGTTTTTTTTCTTTTCTCTTTCTTCCTTCTTTTTCTGAGAACTACTTTTAACTTACAGGGAAATTTTATAATAGCTTAGTTTTTAATGAATCCTTTTTGTTAATATGTTTTTCAAGAAAAATATCAAATACTATACAAATAAAAGGGCAAAAGGTCATACTGGTCATACTGTAATGGCTTTTAAGTTTGTTATCCTTCTCTTTTAGTTAAAAATAACAATAATAACTTACCAGTTGGCATCACATTCAGGACAATTTCAGTTATGTTTTTTCTAAATTTCCTCTGAATATACTTCTCAGTCCCCCCAATGCTAATGCTCTTTGCACCAGAATCAGAAGCCAGTTAAGTGGGGGAACTCCTTTGATATCAGTATGACACAAGGAAAGCACTTGGCCCTGTGATTGCTCAGTGTTCAGCAAAGGCAACCCTCTGGCATGAAAGCAAGGCCAGAAGTCAGTCAGAAAGAATGATGCAAAATTTCTCAAAAATTTTTCCAGAGGATGAAAATGAAAAGTAGAAGGCAAAATAACATTGTCAAATTTGCTCTCCATTTTAGGAACTCAAAGCAAGACAAAAGTCATCTTGTGAATAATAGACAATGTTTCCATTGCTTTGAAATAATACAGTAGAAAAAGCATTTAAGGTTTCAGGCATTCAAGAGTGACAACTGTCTTTCAGACAGTTGGAAAGGACTTGAAAAAACATTTGTTGGAATAAATGGAATGTGCCTTGGCTTCTGTGGTCAAAATTTCTGGAACTCAGCTGAAACAAGATTCTGGCTTAAGACTTATATGGTTTTCATCACCCCATAAACATTAACATTATTGATGCAGATCTGTCACTTGAAATATTTTACCCATATCCTCCACTGCAAGGAATTTTCTTTTTCCCCATTAATCTCTAGTGACAAATTTGTGGCACTTACAAATTTAAAAGGCTGTCAAAATCTAATAATGAAATCTTGGGGGGAGTCATGTGGGGCACCGATCAGAAAGAACCAAAATTAATTTCAGAGGATTTACTACATAGGTTAGGGGTCACAATGAGGCAAGTTTCTCTATAAAATGTGAAATCTACAGAAGGAATACCTTCCTAGAAGGAAAGAAAAATCAAAAAGGAATTAGTGCTAGTCAAGCCATGGAACAAAGTTAAAAACACATTAAAGAAACCAATGCATAGAAAGCACAGAAAAGCATATGTTGTCAGTGACTTAAACCATGCCAGGCCCATACTTGTTTTAATAATGGCTATTACTAAGAATCAGACAAACTTTTCAACTACTGATAACTCACCTATGAAACTTCCCCGTTGAAGGGATTGAATTTTAAAGGCTTGAGTTCTACAACTTTTCCGTAGCAAAGTAAAACAAAAATGGAAAGATGGTTTAAAAAGAAAAAAGGCCAGGATTTTTTCCCTTGCCAAATCCTCTGTGATGTACTTGCTACTAGAGAAAGTTCAACAGCTAGGAGCAGACGTTTGCCTCAAGGCTTTAGTATCAGGTGTCCTGAGGAAGAAAAGTCAGGAGAAAGTTGTAAGCTGGCACATTTATGCAGGTGACACAGTTGAGGAGAGAGCTCAGAAGTCAGGCAGAACTTCTAGAGGTCTGGCTTGGGATATGTCAGAGACCATACCGGATAAGACCTGGGGCATTAATTCAAAGTTGGACTATAAAACAAAGAGTTGCCTCTTACGAGAGGTAAGAGTTAACATGCCAAAGACTGGTTCCTGGTATGCTGGCTTCCCACAGAAGGAGGTGGCCTTCTGCACAGTGTTCCAAGGGAACAGCAGTTTAAGACAATCAATTCTGATAAAAGGCTGAGGTGATGAATCAGGTCCCTACTTCATAATGTCCCCAATGCTAGAACTGTAAGTCTTCAGACCCCAGACCCCTTTACCATGCCCAAGAAGGGCTGGTGGTCCCCTAACCATGATGCTGAGGTAGAAGAACAGAAGAGGAGGCAAAAGTTCTGCCACACCCTACTATACTTGAATCTTCCGAGTCCTTCCCTAACCATCAAACCTATTCATCAAGTCTATTCTCATTGCCTAAGGACTGGGAATCCTTTCCAAAGTCTGAGGTTTCATATCTGAGGTCTGGTCCTTTGAACTTCTTGCACACAGTCCCAAATGTAAAGGGCTATGAAGAAGAGATGCTGTTCAAAAGGCCTGATGAGTGTGCTGCTCAGGCTATTAAGTCTTATTTGCTGCACACCCCTTTCTTGGTTTCCTAAGGTTGCTGTAACTAAACCCTACCTGCATATAGCAAAGCTCCATTCAGTTTTCTATGGCCATATTCTTAGATGGGAAGAGACTATTGAGGCTCTCATAAGAAGCTGAAAAAGTCTTCATCCTAAGAGATATCAAGATAGCAAATTGGAAAACAAAAAAGAACCAGAAGAAACAGAGATAGAGGAGAAATCCTTCTGGTTTGTAGTCTTAGAAAAATTAAAGAAAATATTGTATGTAGCTAAAAAAATAGACAACAAAAATAACATAATACCATAAAAGGGAATTAGAGATTAAGATAGTATTTTTTAGAAATTAAAAATATGGGGCCAACCCCGTGGCTCACTCGGGAGAGTGCTGTGCTGGGAGCGCCGAGGCCATGGGTTTGGATCCTATATAGGGCTGGCAGGTGTGCTCACTGGCTGAGCGTGGTGCGGGCGACACCAAGCCAAGGGTTAACGATCCCCTTACCGGTCACTAAAAAAAATAAAATAAAATAAAAAATGAAATAAATAAAATGATTAGAAGAAGGTAAGGTTGAGGTACTTCCCCAGGACAGCAGCAATAACAACACAAACCAAGAACTGAAAAATCAGACAAAAGAGACAAAGATGTTCTACCTAACAAGTCCAACATCCAACATAGTGGAGTCAGAGAAAGAGAAAACAGATGGCAACAAGTCAAATATACAGCAAAAGATAATTTCCAAGAAGTGAAGGACATTTTTAGATTACAAAGGTACAAGAAGTATCCAGACCAATGAATGGAAAAACACAAGCACTTAAGCAAAACAAAGATGCAAAAACACTCAGAAATTCAAAAAACCCTCAAAGGAATCAGAAACAGATCACCGTCAATACCACTGTATGGAAGAAGAAGACAGTAGAATGGATGCAATAAAATCCCTAAGGGAAAATTATTTTCAATATAAAATTCTACATTCAGTGAAACTATTATTCAAGCATACGAGTAAAATTCCTTTTTGACATGCACAAACTCAGAACATATACCGTATATCTCCAAACGTCATCCATCAGTGGTAGGGCTTTACTTGCTTATTCTTCTTTTCTAATTTTCCATCTTCTACTAATGTAATAAATGTTTTGTATTTACTTAATGAATACTCTCTCCCTAAAGAATTTAAAGCAGAGATTACTTCTGTGACTTTCTTCCTTTTCGTATCACTTGTAAATAATTACTTTTAAAATCATATGCCACATTTCCTAAATGGGACTCAGATACAAACAGTTAAGTGATTTAAACCTCATAAGATTATTACAAATTTTGGAACACATATATTTTTTGTTCCATATAGAAACCAATTTTCTCCCTCTAATCAGAAACCCCCCAAATTGGTTTTTTTGCCAAAAGAAAACCAAAAGGCAGAAAAATACCCATATATTTGAGATAACAGGCATTAGGCATGTAAAGCTATGAAGGTTGTATATCAAAGTATTTACCAGACAGCTTTGTTTTTATACACTTAGATAGTTATTGCAGGGATCATGTTCCTGAATATGTTAAGTAACAGCTACTGAGTATATCAGAATTACATATTTGAAGCTAACAATTTTACATAAGAAATAGGTATACTATTCCTTAGGACAGAATAATATTTATACCAAGTTTCCATGGTAAACACCAGTATTTCTTCTCCATATCTTAACACACGATATACAATTATAAATTTAAAATAAAATAGCACAGTTTATTGTTTTATAGTAAGAGTATAAAGAATAATACCAGAAACCTATCTCCTTTCATTTGTGACATGCATAAACAGGAAAGGCAACTGTTACCTAGTGCTCTCTTTAATAATATAAGCAGCATGGTTAAAGACTTGTAGTGATGCTGAAATACAAATATAATCATCATGCATATGACTTATCTGTTAAGAGCACAGATTTTGAATCCAGTAGATTTAGCTTCAAATCTTGGCTCTACTATTAACAGATTCTTAACCTCTTTGAGCTTCAGTTGTTTTATGTGTAAAATGAGGAAAATAACAACACCTACCAGTATAGAATCTTGAGAATTACAATGATTAATGTAAGTTTTCTATAAGCTGGGTACTGCATAGGGGACCAACAAATGCTAATGCTATAATCAACACCATCACCACTACCATTATCTTATGATGGGTAAAACCAAACCAAACAAAATCTAGAGTGGAACATTCTACCATTATGACAAAGGTGTTCAGCAATAGGCATAGAGCTGGAAAAATAAAAAGTGCATCTCAGAGGCCTAGTAGGTTACAAAAATGTGTGAACTGAAGAAGTAGAAGAGAGAGATGGGTAGGGGCTTATGGCAAACTGGAGAGGCTTATGCCCTCTTCTAAGGTCATTCAAATTTAAATTATTTTAATATTTCAATGCTGGCCAAGAAAAATCCTCTCTTGGTGGAACAGGGCCTTCAGGTAACTATTTTTTTTACCTCCTGAACTAGAACCATTATTCAAGCCTTCAAGCTGCCCTGAAAGAAATTAGAAAACAGGATTCCTACATTCCAAGTGTCACTACTATTTTTTTTTTTCTGGATTTCTCATTTAATACATCCTTTTTTCTCTGGGAGAAAAAACATGTTTTAATTATATGTTACATTTTTAAATTATAGCAAATTAGGAAAATGCAAAAATGCATAAAGAAAAAGAAAATAATATATACAATCTTAGCACCCGGGTGTAACTCATCTTAATTAACTTTTAGGGATTTTTCCTTTAGTTTTTCCTAGGCATATTTTTCTTCTGTAATACAAATATGAATCCAGATTTTTGATATTTGAACATTTTATTTTCACATCTTCTTAAAGATTTTTTGGAAGCTTAATTTTAAATGACTGCAAATTATTCAATTACATGAACACACTTTAGTTAATTCAGTCTTTTTTTTGTTGAACATTTTCTTCGCTTTTCCAGTTTTCAATTATTATAGGTAACACTATAAGAACATGTTTATGCATAACACTTAAAAATTAACTTGCTTCCTTAGGACATGATGTCCAAAAAAAAAAAAAAAATCATTGGTAAAACAAAAAAAGGACAATTTAAAGACCTTGATACATATTGTCAATCTGTACACTGATTAAATCAGTTACATTCAGTTTATATTCAGTTTAATCAATTTAATTAGTTAAATAGTTTACACTCCCCCAAAAGAATAGAGGAATGTCTTTTTGGCTACCTGTTCACCAATTGTGGGCCTGTGGGTATTCTTAACACATATGTCAAATTAAGATTCCAGGCCCAGGGTTCGATCCCTGTACCAGCCAGTGGCAAAAAAAAAAAAAAAAAAATCAAAATCCAAAATCACTTCTTATACACCACCAAAATAAGAAAAACAAATTTAAATTCTTATTTAATAAGTGAGTCTGATTCTGAAATCAATGCCACTATGACTTAGAATTTATATTATTTTTACTAAGAATGCATTGTAAAGTTGTATTGATCCTCTGAAATATTCTATATTAATACATATGAATATGTATGATTTTATTTCAATTATTTAATTTGTTGGGGAGCAAAACCAGGGTGGGATATTAAGTTCCAGGGATAACATTAAACCTATCACTTTGGCCAGTATTTTCAACCAATTTCAAACCTGAATTTCTCTTTTACAGAGCTATAAGAATAAAAACTAAAACACTGTATCTTACAGCAACATTCTCAGAGGACATACTGTAGAGTACTAGCTTATACTCTTGTAGATATGCTATGGAAAGTAAAGTCTAACTACATGAGAGTAAAGAAGCCGCAATAAGCCAGCTAAAGTTAATACAAACTCATCCTGAATCAGCTATTTCAATTAAACTTCAGTGTGTGAGCTGAGAAGGCAAAGATCAGGGCTTCATAAAGGTGATTAGGATTTATAGTGATTATCTGTCCTAGCTCTCTGCCTTAAGATAGGTGAAACCATGTATCACATATAGGTTTTAGGGATAATGGCCCCATGCAATATTATAAAGTGTCCAAACACCTGGAAATGAAACCAGATTTTTACATTTCCCAACAGATAGCATGAGACCATAGAAAGAAGCAGGATAGGCCTAGGATACTAAATTTTCCTATTCATCTTATTAACGTTACAAGGAAATCAAATGCAAGAACAGCTAAGCATTTGAAAAATTAAAAATCATTATCCCTAAATAATGTTATAAACTGACACATTTTGAAGCATTAATTATTAGTGCAGTACAATAAGAAGATTCTGAATTCAAAGTTCCTTAAGGTCAGGGATCATGTACTTCATGACTCCCATGGTTTATAGCATGTTGCTCTTGACACTGCAGGTTTAATATAATTATTTGTTGAGTAAATTAATAAATAACATTAAACTATGTTTGTATAGTACCATATGTAAAACATTTTTCACATAATGAATCTATAGCCCTAGTAGCAACATGTTTCCAAAAGTTTTAGATCCTCTTTCCTGGAAGAAAGTTACAGTATTCTTAAATTTTTTGAGCTCTAACATTAGTTGCAAATTAAGTTATCAATTAGCATTATATCTTAAAATGAAGCACTGTCCTCGCCCATTAGATGTTCAGGGAGGGAACAAGAGAATGACTATATATGTCAAAGCAATTACAGAACAGAAAGATGCTGGGATGAATATCTATCAAGTTAGTTTTAGAACACATAAGAAGCATCAGAGTTTCAGAGGAAAAAAAAAAAAAAAAAAGGCAAAAGTGCCCTATCTTGGCTGAGTAGCACTATTAAATTCAGATGCAGGGTTCTATTTAGTTTGGACAGATCCCAGCCATAGAACAAAGTCAGTCTGTCTTAGTTCCATAACTGAATTCTACAAGTTAACAGCTTTTCATGAAAAGCTGCCATTTCAAAATGTCAATCAAATCTGAGCATAAGT
This sequence comes from Cynocephalus volans, assembly GCF_027409185.1. NCBI lineage: Eukaryota > Metazoa > Chordata > Mammalia > Dermoptera > Cynocephalidae > Cynocephalus > Cynocephalus volans. The sequence goes on from NC_084473.1 coordinate 42,833,889, forward strand.
GGGAACTCCTGCAGAAATAACTAGCTGCAGGTTTGAAAAACATTTTTCACTGAAAGTGGAAACACAAAAGATGTTTGAACGGGATCTCTTTTCATTCCTGTAACAGTAGACAGCCATTTTCACAACATCAAGGACAGAAAACAGAGGACAAAATTGCAAATAATGTCTTGAAAGGGCTATTTGCAGGGGTGATGACTGATTCAAGTTACAAATGACAGAAATATTGACAAATGGGAACTCATTAATATGAAATTGTTTGTTTCTCATTAAGTGATCATAGTATCAGACTATTTTTTTAATTGCATTTGAATGATTATGCCATACAGAAGGAAATATAGCCTGAAGTTTGACATTTATTTTCAACATCTTTACAAAAATTGACTATAGTATCTTCTGAACTTATGGGGGGAAAATCCTCTAATTATGGCTTATGAACACATAAAAAAGAAACACTATTTTGATAGCCTGAAGCTTGACATTTATTTTCAACTTCTTTACAAAAATTGACTATAGTATCTTCTGAACTTATGGGGGAAAAATCCTCTAATTATGGCTTATGAACACATAAAAAAGAAACACTATTTTGCTTTTCAGGATAAGAAAGATAATAAAAGTACTATGCATCAATATTGTACCTTTCTTCCAACTCCCTTGTAAGCAATTATACAATAAACTGAGACTAAATGATAGAGTACTAAACATGATATGAGAGTTTTTGTGGAAGAGAAATAGGACCTACTCAGGGAGATGCATGTAAGAAAATAAGACTCTGTAGAAGATCTGCCACCGTGCTGTATCTTCAGAGACACATACAGCAAAAAGATTAATCAGAAAATAGATTTTTAAAGTGGTTCCACAACTTTAAGAAAGTGGTACAGCACAAATATCCTCCAAACATTTTCTTTTTACATCACACACTTCAACAAATCTTTTTTTCATTTGCTGGCTGCAATTAAGAGAATTTCAGTTCACAGAAATTATGACTTCTCTCAACACCAATGCAATTGTCTGCCTGTGCAATAAGATGATATCAATGTTGATTTTCTTTTATAGAAATGAAAGGTAAAATCAAAACTGTAGTTTAAAAGGCACTACCCATACTATAAGGTCCTATTAGAAATTTGGGGGCTCCAGAGTCAGCCAATTTTTATTTATTTGGAAGACTTAGAAAACCTGTTTGAACTTTGTTTATATATTTATTATCCCCTATATTGTTGTCACAAATATGAAAACAAAAAGGAAATAGACTTTCACCCCCAAATAAATGCTACAAACTATTCAAACCAAAAAGTGCTTTCACATGTATGGAATAATTCAGGAATATAAGAATCATCTCTTTTTATTTTTCAAAAAGTTCAATTTCTCATTTTCAGATAATTAGACTCTGTTGACACAAAAATTTGCCACATCTAACTCAATTTCATTTTAGTAGGTACAGTCTAATTAACATACTTATCTCTTGGCCAAATTGTGATTCTCTGGTTTTGCACATCTTTATCTACTTGAAAATTTCTCTTGGGCTCACACCCAGCAACAGTGGAGCCTCCAAATACCAAATAAGCATCTAATAATATTTGTATATAAATTAATTAAGCAGAGATATAATAAATTTCATTAATCTTCCTTAATCTTTCCCAAAGAGCCAAACCTCATGTTTAGCTACACACCAATGAAATTCTCCCTTAGAAAGAGAAATACTCTCCATGCTAATGTGAATAAATGAATTTGGTTTTAATATAGGTATTTCCAAATATGGGATAGGTAAGTCTTGGCACAATGGTATCTTTTGCTTTATTTTAAGAACTTTTCACCTAGTGCTGAAGCATTCATAGCTCTTCTTATGAGAATATCCAATACTTAGTTCTGAATTTTTTTAATTCTTGTGTTCAAACAGCTGTATGAGATTGTGGAGCTTGTTAAAAAAATTGGTTGTGGTAAGGGGTATGAGTTGGTTACCAGTTGTCACCCAAAGATAACAGTTACTTTTATTGGGGTATTACAAATGCAAATGGTTAATGTGGTATAAACTGTACACTAGGTTTTAGTTAGAATGTCTAAAGCTATCACACAAGGCATTCATCTGTATTCCCTGTTTATAGGAATGAAATATGTAGTCATTTGAAGTCCACAATATGTATACTGTGTTTGTAATAACTGCAGATTTTACAAGCACATTATTCTTTCCATTAGGATTAAAACCTCACCGAATAGCAATTTGTGAAAGAATTCTAGCAGGGCCTGGAGCCCAGAACTCTGACCTCTGATGAGATGCTTGGCAGCAACAAACTCTAGGTCTAGGCAAAACATCTGGTTTGAGTTAGACTTCCTGAAAAAATAGCCCCTGTACTGGGGAAACTGGTATTCACTCAGCTTTGTATATATACTTTGACTGACTTCAACACTGCTATGGAAAAAAAAAAAAAAAAAACTCCACTAGAATGCTGTCAATCATGACAGACTCCTTGGTGGCCCCTCCAGAGTTAAGCACACTTATTAGTTACAACAGCCTATTTCTTTCCATATTCCTTGAGTATTTTTTTCCAATTATAGCATACAGAATGTACAATAATGTCAAAAAAAAGTCCAAGTTTGTTATTAACAAACACAATATATAACTTTTCACTTAGTCACTGTAGGTGAGGAATCACTGGCTATATTTAACCTCATTCTGTTTACATATATGAAAGGAAAAAAGATAAAACAATCATGTGTTGAGAGTTCCTATAAACTTGGCAAATATTAAAACTCAAAAAAAATTAAACAGATTTTAACAAGCATTCCTTTCTTCTAAAAAATTACAAATTTAAATGTAGTAGCAATGTTTATTGGAAAGAGGCTCTGTTTTTGTTTTTAATCTTCACTGCAAATTCAATAAAAATCACAATTCAAAAATTATTACTCTAATACATACACTAGAAAAAAAATGCTCTGGGTTAATATGTAAATATGAAACAAAAATTTGGAGATGAGACATTATTTAAAAGTTCTCCTGCCCATTTTTATCTTCTGATAAGTACCTTAAGTAGGACAAATGTCACAATCTGTCCACTGTAATTAACATAAATCTCTAGTTCATTTAAAACTCATCAAAAGATGACTTAAATTATTTCACATTCTTATATATACAGTCTTTTGAAGTAGGGTTCTTATATATCAGACTGAAGATGCCCCCAAACTATGAATGGTGCTACAAAAGGAAAGGGCAATACCTAGGTGAAGTGGTTTCTACAGCCAAAGGTTAATGTAGGGCCCTTACTAGAAGCATATAAGCAGGATATTCCACTCCATACCTTGAATGTGTTTTGATTTGAGGTTCTGGTAAAAGCAAAAATATAACCTAATTTATCCCATTGTTAATGTCTAAGATCCAGGTCATATGGAATAATGATTGGGAGCATGATTCACTCTGAAAGACCCGGAAGAGTTTTGTCAATCTCAGATGGTGGTGACTTGCCATTTTACCTTGCTATATATCACCTTAATTTAACTATCATCTTTGTGAGTAGAAATGCAAACTCATTTAAATTTAGTCTTTTGATAGAACAGTGTTCTCCAACAGGTATCAGCAATCTACAAACTCCACTTTTACCATACTTTGGCAAGCAATTTATGAGTAATTATGCTTATTTACACTCTGCTTACAGGTTAAAAATAAAGTCTTACCGATGAAACAAGCCAGACTCTGCTCAAAGTTCTTCAGTTCTTAAGTCACACGTATACTTATTTGTCTACTTGTCACAAATAGCACAGTTTTTAATGTAGGTCACAACTGTTATTCAGATTATGGATTTTGTGCTATCTTAACATTATACAGTTTTTAAAAAGAACATTCATATTTCTACCACAAAGTCTTTTTATTTCTATTCTAATCTAAATCAATAAAATAACCATGGAAAGTAAAAAATTTTGCTTCTCTAAACTTTGTTTCTTGAATCCATAATTTTTATATATTTTAACATAAAGTCTTCATTTGCCAGCTTTCAGTAAAGACCATGAAACTCAAATTCAGCACCTTTTTTCTCCACACCCTTGCAACCTCTGGATATACACAGAACACACAACCTCTCTACACTTCTTAGCACACTATAAAATTAAATAAATACCTTTCTCTAGAAGATACTAATTTTGATATAAATTTTAAAGTTAATAAATGACGTGACAAATTCTTTATACTTAAATTTAATTTTTGAGAATGTATTGTGAAATTAAATGCAGATTAATACTAGTAAATTTCTACAAGGACACATTTACCTTTCCACTTCAAAACAACGATAAAGTAAACCTGTTCGGTTCAGTTCAAAGAGAAGGCAGAAGCATTTTTTTAAAACTCTGTAACGATGCATGCAGTAGTATCACTCATACGTATATGTAATCATACGATAGGTATATGGAGGTAGACTGACGGATAAAGTTTTTAGAATAATCATTGCCTCAGATGCCAAGATAAAATATTTTTCAAAGACTGCATTACTTTAAGCCTGACTGTATAATGATCCATATTGTATATGTCAGAGCATAAACATAAATATGTATGACTTGACACATGTAGCTTTTTCATTTTGTCTGATGATGATAAAAGAAAGCCATTCTCCTAATTCTGAAGGCCACTCTGACAGGGGAACCCACTGAAGCACAGGGAAGCGGTCTCCTCTGTCATCCTCCTCATGACTGAAGTATCAAGCAAACATTTTCTCCCTGATACAATTGTGGAATGTATGTAGTTAAATCCTGTGAGTACAGATCAAAAAAGTTGAACAATGAATAGTAACAAAAAAAATAACAGTGGTGATTTTGTATTCTAGTAGTACTTTCACACTGGAATTAAGCAGCAAATTCTCTTTCCAAAAGGCATAAAGAACATGTCACTGCTAACCCCATGCATTTTTAAAAGCTATGGCCACAAAGGCACATTTATAAAATAACCCCCAACTTGTTAAAACTGTAACATTGCCACCATCACTAGTTTCACCTTAGTGACTTAAATAAATATAAAGTAATAAACACTATATGTTTTATAGAGTTCTATGAACTAAAAAAAAAAAAAAAAAAAATCACCTTACTAAATAACCTCCTGGCAAATGCAAAAGAAAAAGCTAAATTTGGTTTGCTTATATTTTCTGAGTTCCCAGAATATAAGAAGCAGTGGGGAAAACCTAACCTAATTAGGTTTTCCCTAAAAAATAAGACTTTTGCTTATTTCACTGTTCACATTGGTCTTTCTGGAAAACAAGGAGAAAAAAGGATTAAACAGGAAAGAATGAAAGAATTAGAGAAGAGCAATCAATATAATAAAAAATATTTGGGCCTTTTACAGACATCTTTCGTATTTATGTTTTAAGATGACTTGATGAAAACCTTTCTGCTCACTGAGGTTAGAGAATGAAAATAAGCTCTATAAGAATCAGACATGATGGCCTGCTAGCCCAGGTGGTCAAAATATTGAGCAAGTGAATTAGTTATCCACTTTGTTTTCCTATCAGTTAAGTGAAGGTAAAACCCTTCATGCTACCGCTGTCAGATGGAGGTTAGTAAAATGTTTATTCAGAATTGAGGAAGAGAAAATAGTAATGGCTACTTTCATATGAATAACTTTCAAAAAATACATTGTTTCAGATTTGTTAATATACTAATGGAGATTTTGTAAAGTTTAGATATAATTTTTGAGTCATCACCTGAATGATATCAACAACAATACTTATTTTAAATAACACCAAATTATATACAGTTGAATAAATTTTATTTGTTTTCATTTAAGGTTTTCTAAAGTTGAGGCCAGCACACTGAAGAAAAATATTAAACTATCCATAACCCTGTGTCAACATATGATGCTACTGGGAATGGTAAGTGAATTAATTTTCCAAGGAAAATTAATTACTTATGACTTACAGTTGTAAAAGCAAACAACGTAACTCTGGATTAGCGCACATTTAATTTCTGTTTGTAATAGCGATTAAATTAATTTCATATAATTCATGGTATGTAATGGAAAGCAGAACAAAAATGAAATTCTAGACAATGACTGACATAGAAAAATGTACATATTTATGAAGCTGATCCAAAAATAAAGGTCATGGATATTAATCACTGGCTAATAAACCTGCATTTTAATGGTTCTGTACTAATGGATTTTTAGCATAGTTTTTGAGAAAGCATTACCAAATAAAAAAGTCTAACACTGAGAAACAAAATAGGAAACTGTAATAATATCCTGTTACATCTCCTAATACTCCCCTCCCCAAAAGGCTGTTGGAGTAAGGATATGCACACCTTTTATTTATAATTGAATAATTTCTGTCCACATAGATTTGGGGCAGTTAAAATTAAATATACCATTAAATGGTTTAAGGATGAAGCTCTTAAAATTACAACTAAATTTTCTTCCCTGGACACCCAAATAGTGAAGTGCTTTTGAATCATCTGTGATTCATCTGACTGAACTATACACCTGAGCACTACTAAGACAGACTTTGGTTGAGACCTAAGACTATATGCACAATTGCACATGTGAAATTATTCACCTTTATATTCACTTCATCACCTCCTATCTGCTCCAATTAAGCCAGACATAATCTTTTAATTTTGGATTTCAACTTTATGGTATAGCTCATTTTTTAAGATAAATAAGTGTTGCCCTGATGCTAACTACAATTATATAGTTTAAAGTAGCTCAAAGAAATGTCATTCTCATGGTGTATTTAAAAAAAGAAAAAAACCACAAAATCAGAATATTTCACATTCTGGTAATCATGCTAAGTATTAACGGTCACTAGCCACCTGGTGAAATCACTGATACCCTACTTCCTGCTAACATTTGGTATCATTTGGCTATGAGAGAGCAAGCATTTTGACACGTGCTTTTAAAGTAAAGTAAAATATTTCTATGACTTATGCTTTTAGAAAAAAGTAGATGTGAACTTCAGGTGACAAATATAGTGTGAACACCATGCAAATAACGGAAATAAAACTCATATGAAATATACTTTTCTCCTCAAAACTTTTTACAAATTTAACTAAAGTATTCCCTTTCCTAGTCACTCTTCTATTACAAAAATAGCACGTACTATTCACTATTTCTCTTTTAAAATATATATATACAGAGAAAAAGTATTAATTTATGTAATGCCTTGGAGATCAAAGAGAGAAAATTACTAAAACTATTCTAAACTCTATCATAATTTTAAAACTATAAAACCAAAGAGAAATTGTGATGTTACTTTGGAATTTATAAAAATAAAAATTTGTGGCACTGTGAAAAGATAAATTAGGGAGAGAAACTTTTCTACTCCTAGAGAAGCTGTGATTTAAGCATGATTAGAAGACATTTTTCTTTATTTTGAAGAGTAAAACTAAATGAAGCAACAGAAACCTCACCTTTCTGGCTTGTTTTCCCAAAATACAGGGTTACCCTTATTTCAAAGTGAGCCTCACTTAGCATAACCCAGATTGAAAAGGGGTCTGTTTATAAAATGGCCTAGATAAATCTCTTTAGAGAAGGAGGCACATTCAGCTTTTTTTCAGCTAGTGAAGCTACTCAGCAGGCGGAAACATCACCTTGGACTCTCAGAAAACTTAAACTTAACTTTATTTCCTTTCATTCCTGCTTTCAACATTAGAACAGAAAGCAAGCAACCATTTCCTTCTGAATAAGAACAAAATATATCCTGCTGTCCACATTAGTGCTGCCCAACTACATTGGTGAAAATGGAAAACAGAATGCTTTTCAGATTGGCAACAGAGTCTCTAAAACAGGGAAGAGTTACACTGATATTCCCTTCTTAGAATACACACACAAAACACCCTCTGTGTTTCCTTAAGTTTGAAATGAATTTCAGAAGTCTCTTCAGGCATCTTTGTTTTATTACAACTCACATTCATATTTCAGTAGAATGACTACAGGGGAATCACTAATTTTTTATCTAAACTATGACGTTTTGGCAAACGTTATATAACCAACTATAAATCCACAACAAGCCCCAAATACTAAAGAGCTGGTAATTACATGATGAGAAACAGCTTGATTATGGGAGAGGAAAGTCAGGCTGTCAACAAACAAACAGCTGTTTCTTATTGCCAACCCATAACTAGACCATGCATCCCAACAAACTGAGTTTGTTTCTGTTGTTCTGTCGCGTTTGTTTTTAACTATTCCATCCTCTTCCACTCCCACCTCCTAAATACTGAGTCAATTTAAACATTAGATATAAACCACAACAGAAGAATCAGATACACAAGGATAACAATTAAAGCACTATACACTTACAAAAAAAAAAATTCTGTAGGTAGTAACTAACAAGTTTAAAGTATATTTTCCAATTCAACTTCAAATGCCTATCTTTCCCCATGCAACAAGTCCTCGTCCTGTCTTTACTATTTATAAGAGGCAGGCAATGGGCCTCCATTTCCTCATTCCTGTATTATTGACCACAGCCATGCCGCCACTCTGATCCTTTGTTCTGGAAGCTTTCCCCACAGCTGCTTCTGTGCTCCCTTTTAGCAGAAGGGAATGAACATGCTTATACCTGCCAGTATGAACTACATGACCTCAAAGTTCCCTTGTAACTCAAAATTAAATTAAGTATTCTATGAATACTTAATAAGGTTAGCATATCAATAAATAATAGAAGTAGAAAAAAATCCCACTAAAGTAAAAGGAATCTGTTTATTTGATGGCCCTATCATATGAAATAACACTTTCACATCTGCACCTTCAGGCACTTTCATGTCTATTTTTTTCTTTTTCCTTTTAACACTTCTTCAGAAAGCATACAGGTATCCTTATCTTATCTTCCAATAAAGCATGAAGAAGTAAAATTACTTTCCCAAGGTGACATGGCAAATGAGGAGCTACACCAAGGTAAAGCTGTATGATCCCTTTGGTGCCCCCAGGACTCGGAGTTCTTTCCACTGAACCACACTGAAATGAGGATGGTGCCAGCGAGAATATTTATGCAATTTTAGTTTGTTCCCTGTCTCTATAGGAGCTTTACTTCCCAGGGAAATTTTGATTAAACACACCCTGAATTATAACTACCTAACTGCAAAGATGGGCGTAGGTCAAGGAGCATAGTTACGTGCCCCAGGCATGACTAGCCAAGAATTTTAATCTAGAATCCAAATTTCCTTTCACAAACTTAATGATAAACACAGGATTTCTCCACAAGAAGGTAAGTCCTGCCTCACTCTCAACTGCAATGTTCCATTTAAAATCATGCCCTTCCCATCTAGCAGATAGGGCTAATGTCTTCTGTTTTCTGTTGCTATCACTGGGTCTGTGTTAATGCTAACTTTGTCCACAAATTTGTATTTTGAAAAACTCAAAAAGTTGCTTAAATTTGTCAACACATATCTTAGTATGTTTCAAATCATAAACAAGGGTTGGATCACTTTTTTAAAGACCCGGTTGTATTTCACACCATATGAAGGGGGCCGAGTGAGGGACTAGGGAACAAAATGCCTCTTCAGAAAGCAGCTCATAGGTTGGAGAGGAGGTGAGGAAAGAGGCACATAAGCAAGTAGACACAGCAGGAGGAAATGCTGAGGGAGACAGAGAAAAATGGAGGGCACACTTGGAATTAAGCTTTCTCCATTATCTATGCTTTAAAAGCATCTGTTATGTTCTGCATTGGTTTGGGCATTTGGAAGAGAGAAAGAAAGAATGGACTTTTTAAAGTCATCTCCCAAGAAGAGTTTTTTAATCTCAATCTTTTAAGAAGAAGCAAAACTGTTAAGATGACAAATTCACTTTTAACAAATTAAATGCTAGCTTACATAGTGTTGAATATAATGTCTCTTGGAATGTCCAAACAGTTTTATTCTGCTGAAGAAGATACCTGGAAGTTTGAGAGGTCCAACCAATATCATTAAAATGAAGTTTTACCTATAATCCAATTTCTTTTAAATTTCTGCCACAATCTGGGGCTGTGGATGATCACAATTAATCACCAGAACTGACTGGTCATGATGACTGTGTAATGACCTAACCAGGGGTGCCGATGCTCCCTCCTAGTCCACTGTTTACAGAAACCACAGGCCTAGACCTCCCCCCTCTACGCCGTCTTTAAATTACATAAATGATGTTTCTCCTGGCTTTTGCCAACACTCCTGGGGAAGTGCTATGAAGGAATGACATAATTTTTAGAGTAAATGTAGGGTTCTGAAGAAAACTGTGGTGTGCCATTCCAAAGAAGCAGAAATAAAATATAAAACTAATTGTTATCCTTACTTTCATGAAGACTCGTAATGTTCCAGATATAAAATGCCTTAACTTATTCTTGTCAATTACTGATTTCTAAGTAATTCTGTTTGTAAATGGTTGGTACTAGGCACATCTGGAAAATGAAGGAGTCTTTCAAAAATATCGCTGGGAAGATGACCTATTTTTACTCTCTCTCTAGGCAGGTTCACATCAACAGATGATGCTACATATGGCTCAACTCCAAGGAAAACAATCTTTTCTTGGTCTTTCAGGGGCTGTTTATGTGTATACAAGTGCTTTATACACACTGCAAGCTTGTTAGATGGACAGGTCCTCTTTCTATCCTACTCTACAGTGTGTATACTTCTGTGTGGTATTACATCTTCACCTCCTCCCACAACCGACTCCCACTTCCAAACAAACGTTGCTCAGAGACCCTTCTGCAGGAGATTAATTTTCTTTTCCATTATAGTATCTGCTTATAAATGCATCCCACAAGAGAGAAAAACAATATGTGCCTTCCTTAACTCCTATCTGACTCCATATGGTTATCCTCATTCATTGAGGGTCGAGAATATTGATTCATTTTGTGGAGTCCTCCTCTGAGGTAGGTACATGTGGGTGCTACTACAAAGATGCTACTTACGTCCCTAATGCCCTCTCCCCCTTATGGATCCTCTCCCCATTTTTTTCCTTTGGCTTGCTGGCAGGACTGTTTAGATCATTAATACTCAGTAAATGCCCACAATAAAATGAGGGAAAAAATGTCGAGTTTAAAACTGGACAAAAACATTATGAAAAAAAAAAAAGAAGAAATCATTTTGTAGATAAACTTCATGCTCTGGTGTTGAAAGTTAAGGTCCACAAATCAAAAAGCAGTCATTTCTACAGAGCTAGGCTTTTCCACTGCACTCTCAGTGAATCATGCTGTGGTTAGTTGAAAGTGCTGTTCACATAATAAATTAACCACCTCATTTCCTTCATCACCAAAATATACATAGCACCCCCATACAGATTTGTTTTAATAAAAGTAATAAAGCAAGCCCAGAGGTTATGGCTGTTATGACATAATCACACCTCCGAGATTTAAAAACACTCACTTGCACATCATGCCTCAAAAAGCCTTTGCAAGCCCCTCTGCACAAAACCTAACTGCACTCATACCCTCTGGCCCCATTTATTCCATATAAATAATGAAACAAAAGCCTTGTATATGTCAGGAGAAAATTCTTCCTTTCAATTATATGTTTGAAAACGACACTTTTTAGTCATACTATACAATAAACAACTTGGTTACCCTGACCTGGATTATTAAAGAAAATGTATCACCGGAGTGAATAGTATGCTAAGAAGGCAGCCTACTAGCCTACTGTCTCATCCAAAACAAATATATTTTCTAAAGTTAGTTGTTCAAAATGTCAAACAACATATGTATTTCCTTCTGAGGGCTGAAAAGCAATCTTCATTCTATACAAATCAACGGGTAATTAGCTTTTCTTACCTGCTAATGACATTTAATTATTGAGAATAATTCAGGGGAAAAAAGAAATCTCTTGTCAATATAATTTTTTCTCAATACAGACTTTTCCCTTTAGAATTCCTTTCCGTGATTACCAGAATAAAAGACACTTGAATACAACTGTCCATAGCCTAAGATAGATTTGGTGGAAAATGTGCCATGAGTGAACTCATGCCGTAATTCAATGAGGCCATTTTTCCTGTCTCTGTACCACATTATAATCACTTTGTAGGCAGGGTTCACTTCTCACCTCAACTCTATAAACCTCACAATCTTTTCTGCAGGATCATGTATTTAATGCATATTGTCAGTATGATAATTACAATGCCTTTCCCTTGAATTTAAAACGTAATATACTCTCACAAGTAATTAAATCTACCTGTGCTATTCCTAAAGACTATGATCAACACTCACCCCAACATATACATAAAGAATGAGTTAATTAACATTCCTAAACAATTTCAGATATCAGATATTCAGAATACACAGTTTTTAAATTCTTAGAAGCAACCTTCCTAGTATTTACAGATTTTATTTCCTGTCTCAAGAGCTATAATTACTTAGCATAATCTTACATTAGGGTTTTCAATGATTTTTTTCTAATATGAACATTACACATAGTAGTTTTTTGTCCTGAGTAAAGTTAAAAATTACATCCAAGATTCTCTCTTAGAATGCCAGTTATCCACACATAATTATATCCCCAAAATCCTGTAAAATGGAAAGTGATATCGGGCCGGCCTGTAGCTCACTCGGGAGAGTACAGTGCTGATAACACCAAGGCTGCGGGTTCGGATCCTATATAGGGATGGCTGGTTGGCTCACTGGGTGAGCGTGGTGCTGACAACACCAAGTCAAGGGTTAAGATCCCCTTACCGGTCATCTTTAAAAAAAAAAAAAAAAATGATATCTATATAAATATCAGAATGAACCGTTTTTGGAGTAATCTTATTCCACTATTTTTAGTCTATAGACTATGCATCCACACACAACCAATACTAGACTTAACCAGTACACTAAAAACTTCCTTAGGGCTCTGTATCAAACAAAAATAAAATTATTAAGAATTTCCATAAGTGTACATCTTAATAGACAATTTCGCTTTATAGGAAAGATTTGATTACAATGAATCCATTGCAACAAAGATTTTTCTTTGATAAAGATATTATGTACTATATTAGTTATATATTGATTTGCTGATTTAGTCACAATTGAAGAACATTCCTCTAAAAGTACTCCTTCTGATCTTTCCTGGTAAGAATTATTTCTGAAGAGAATAGAATATGTATTGTAGAGGGGGGGAAAGGAATGAAATGATGTGTGCTAAATTAAAGAACTTTAGTTCTTTCATCAATCGCCATCCTTCACTCTCCTCAGTCATTCTCACTTCAACTACATGGCTATTCTAATGTTCTGTGCCCCTAAATTCTCAAACACCTTTCACTGCAGGTGTTCACACACAGCATGCCCACAAAAGGATCCGAGACAAAGGGGAACAGAAAGGAGATGAGGTGTGCCAAACAGCTCTCTCCTATCCCATTAGCTTTTATGACCTTTTACTTACTAACTCATTTTATAGAGAATTAGCACCACTCTGTTTACTTTTCAACTCCTTATTTTGACTAAAATTCATTATAGAAAAACAATGCTCTAAGGCATCTCTTGAAAAGACACTTCATGTTGTTAGAACGCTGGTTTAAATGGCATGTGTAATAAAGAAACAATAGTCTTAAAGGGTCAATTAGTAAAGAGCTGTCAAGTGTCACCTCCATACACTGGACTTCATAAAGCATTCCATCACCAAGAACAGAAAGAATGTGGCATTGGTTATTGTGGTCACTACCTCAGCTTTGAGACAGATACATTTTGAGCATGTAACAAGGCCTTCACAAGGCCAGCCACTCACTGTAAACTAAATCCAAGAGCTTGAAATCCACATAGGGAAAAAACATGGAGGCACAAAGTTGGAGACTGGATCAGTGTTCAAGATTATAGAATGTGTAAATGAGACAAAATATTTTCAGGTAACTACAGTCTTAACATTAAGTCTCTAAAAAAGTATATGCCAAATATAACTTAATAAAACAAGAAAAAAGGCTATTTGTGAAATAGTAAAGTGATTTCACCATCTTTAAGCATTCATTGGAATTGTTCTCAATGAACTGAGTATAAATACTTTGTGTTAAAAAAACGTCATGTTTGAGATTATACACACACACACACACACACACACACACACACACACGGAATGCTACATTCTCTCCGTTCTTTGTGATAGAATGTTTATGCAGTCCAGTGTATGGAGGTGACACTTGACAGCTCTTTACTAATTGATCCTCGTGTATATATGTGTGTATATATGTATATATGTATATATGTATATACATATGTGTATACACACACACACACATTACACACACACGGTAGTCAAAATTCTGATGGAAAGTCATCTGACTACAGAAGCAGACCATGGTCCCTGTCTTGCCAAAGAACTGAACAAATTCTTACCTTGAACATAAAGGACTTAAAACTTTTAAGGGTTAAACTATAATAAGAAGAACTGGAAAGGAAAACAAGAGGATTTTCGAGATATTTTCCTGAAAGGAATTTCATTTAAAAAAAAAAAGTAATAACTAACAGTTCAGGTTTACCCAACAAAAATTTTACATGAGTGCTACAGAATTTTTTGGTGTGGGTTTATAATAAATAGAGTTTAAAAATATAGTAAATGGCCAACTACACTGATAATCTATCACTCACTTATTCAGCAAATACTGAATGAATATATACCATGAGCCAGTCTGGGAGCTGTAGATATAGAGGTGGAAATACTGTGCCCTCATATAAGGGTTTACATTGCATTAGAAGAGACAGACAGTAAACAAATGAATACTGAAATTTCAGAAATTTAAACACTAGCTGGTTTTTTTGGGGGGGGGGCGGGGGCGGGTATTAAACAGTAGGTTCCTACTTCACAGAGAAAATAAAAACTGTCAGGCAGGGGAGCAACCCCCCTCACAGTCCTGCTATCTTCTGTTTCTTCCCAGCCACCCACTACCCACAAGCTTCTCTCTTTTGAACTCTTTGTTCATTTCCTTCTTAGGCTAGTTCTGTAGGTATCTTGCAGATGCCACCTCCTTAGACACTCAGCTTTCTCCCAATCCTGCATCTTAAACTTCCCCCTCTCTACTTGTTTAAGCTCCTATTGACATTTAAACACATTTAAATCCTGACCTCCTTAAAAAAAAAACCCGTCATCTTTACGGATTTGTATACACGTTCTCTTAAATGCTAACCTTTCATTAAATCCTGGATTTACTACTGACTTCTGCCTCCACCACTGCAGTAAAATCATTCTTGTAATGATTACCATCAACATTTTTTTATTTAAATATGAAAGACAAATTTTCAGTTTTCATCTTACTTTATCTCATCCTACTTTTGTAATGTTTTACAATATTAAGTTTTGCTGCTTCTCTCTCACCCTTAAATACCAGCATGTCCTGATTTTCCTATTTACATACATTGTAATGTGCATTCAAAACACCTGGAAATCTTGTTAAAATCAGATCCTTATTCAATAGGCCTGGGGTGGAGCCAAAGAGGCTTTAAATAGGGTCTCTTGCTACTCAAAACAGACCAGCAACATTGGTATCACCGGAGAGCTTTACTAGACACACACAATCTCATTCCCCACCTCAGATCAACTGAATCAGAATCTGCGTTTTTAACAAGACCGTGAAGAGGCTTTACATGCACATTCAATTATGTTTTAATTAAAAAATAATAACAACAAAATTTTTAAATGCATCTCATAACTTTCACTGAATGAAAGTTAAAGATTGGACACAGGCTTGTGAATAGGTCTTTGATGTTCTGCACAGAAATAAACTATTTGAATCTTAAAAAAAAAAAGAAAGGAAGGCATTAGAGACCAGTGGTTCTCAAACCTAAGCCAGTAAGACAGATTAGAGGGCCCTACCCCCAGACTTTCTGATACTACAAGTCTGGGAAGAGGGTGTAAGAATTTGCATTTCTAACTAACTCTCAGGTGATACTGATGCTGATGATCTGGGGATCATATTTTGAGAATCACATTAAAATGACCTGAAGATTTTTAAAAAGTTTTTTGCGATGTGGGGCTCACCTCCAGACCACCCAGAGACCAATTAAACTAAAATCTCTTGGGGTGTAACCTAAGTAAAGTATTTTTAAAAGCTCCCCTGCTTAATCTTAAGGTTTATAATTTAGATAATTTACAAGTGACAGAGGCAGATCGTGGTGAAAAGAAAACAGGTTGGGTAAAGGGCATAAAGAAATATCATGATTTATAAGAATGAATATGCTAATAATAAATTTTAAATTTTAATAAAAATTAAAAAAGGAAATAGTGTAAGATGAATGCCAGTTAAATGATACCATTATTAAAACATCCCACAATTCCTTAAACATATGCTCTACCCACTCTGCCCTGTAAATAAGCAACAGAAATTTAACAGTCTACAGGTTTGTCCTAGGCCATATCTCTCTAAAATGACCATGGGCGCAAAACAAATAATATTCAATTCTTAAAACTCACAGAAGAAAAATCTATATTTGTGAGATGAAAAATTTCTAAAGGTAGTGTCAAAACTTGGCATTAAAGATAATAGCTGACTTGGGGCAAAATTAGGGTCTTACAGAAGAAAATTTATAAAAATTTTATAAAATGTAACCTGTAATATTTAATGTATTTTTTCATTTTCACTGAAAAATTAAAATAGCTTTATCTTTTGATTAAATAAATAAATCCTCATTGTAAAACACACACACAAATGTATAAGGAGGAAATTAAAACCCACTGAAAGCCAAAGTTCCTGAATTAAAGCACCTTTATCGTTTGACCAAGCTTAGCTGCATCTTATTTTAAAATTATGAAATATTTAACAAAAAATTATAGAGTATGAGACAACATCTATCCACCAATCAGCTTAAGAAATAAAATATTATAAATTTAATTGAAACTCCTTGTGTACCTCTCCCAGTTCTCATTCTTCTCATTCCATTCCCTACCCAAAGTAACCTCTATCTTAAATTCTTGTGCTTATTTTTATATTACTATATTTTATATTGGTATTCATAAAAAATTTATAGTATTTTTCATATTTTAAAATTGTATATCAATCATATAATATCATACATGTTCTGTAACTTGCTTTCTCTCAACATTATGTCTTATGAGGTTTATACATACTAATATAGGTAGCTATAACTGGGTCATTTTCATTGCTATATAATATTCCACTGAGTATACTAGTTTAGTTTTCCATTTTCCACATGATGGACACACTGTTTTCAAATTTTCACTACTATAAATACTTCATTGAACTTCCTATACCTGTCTTCTTGTGTCAATGTGAAAGATTTTTTCTAGGCTATGTATATGTAGCAACAGAATTATTGAGTAGAAAAGAATCCCCATCTCCAACCTCATTAATTTCCAATTACTCTCCAAAGTGGTTGCACCAATTTATACTCCTACAATTAATGTACAAGATTCCCAATGTTCCATATGCTTGCTAACATCTGAACTCTCAGATTAATTTTTGAGAATCTGAAGGGTTTCCCATCAAGGCTCTAGTTTGCATTTCCCCCATTACTAGTGAGAGTGATAATTTTTTTCATATCTTTATTGGTCTTTGTGTCTGTCTTTTGTGAACTGCCTGTTCATATCTTTTGCCTATTTTTTCTGTTGAATCACTTGTCTTTTTTCTCTTGATTTGTAAGAGATCTTTATATATTCTGTTTCATTTATACAGAATAATCCTGTCTGTGGATTGTCTATATACTGCTTTCTGATTCAAAGACATTTTAGATTCTGATGCAGTATAATTTATTAATCTTTTCCTTTATGGATGTATTTTTAATGTTGTGTAATTTTTTTTTTGCAATAATCATAATTACTTGTTTTAAACACCGTGAAAATACATTAAAGTGTTAGAAATTCTAACAGTGATTTTTGTGCTGATGTATGAGAACTAGAAGGTGAACTTCAGCAGAAACTGAAATGGATCTAGTTTCACTGCCAAGGTCAATGACATATAGAGAGTAAGCAAACAAAGATAAAAGAAATTAGATATGTCATTGTTAATAATTTAAGGCATTATTTGTAAGGTTCTTGAAATCATTCTAACATTTCACATTTCCTTTAAAGATAAGTAATGGTGTTACACAAGGGTATGTGTGTGTGTATACACGGCTTATAACATTGTTGGTGATTTCAAAGAACCTAAAAATTAAAGCTAATATTTTAACGTAGGATGCATAACTCATCCCGAAGGAAAAAAATATCCAGAATAGATATTTTAAAATTTGAAGTTTAAGGAATAATTAGCAAATTCTAACACATGAGTTTGGTTCATACTCCCACTCAAGGTCAATTACTTGTTTCCATTCAGTTAGGTCTCTTCATGGTCACAAATGAATGAAATATCTGAGTTGCAAGTCTGAACTTCACTCATAATATCCTGTAAAGCAGAGATTTGGGTAGAGCCCGTATCCTGGGACTCAGAGTCAAGGCACAAGATTGCAAAATCGTTTTGGCAGGGAATTCACTTGGGAGAATAATGATTCAATTTTAGAAGAGTTTCCTCTGTTTCGCCTTTGTGCTTTCTCTACTTCAAAACATTGCTTCAGTGTATGGCATAAAAATCCAGGCAAAAGTCATCTAAGTGACTGTCCATGAGGCAGACTCTTCTGAATCCCTCTCTACAGTCTCAAATAACTAAGAAATGAATATATTTAAAAAGATTTGAGCTAACAATACAGAACAGATGAGGAACATTAACTTTTATAGACCTAAACTAAAACTACATTTGCCAATCCCTATATGTTCACTATAAAACAGTTTTTAACAGAGTAATGTCACACTGAAGGTTTTTTTCCCCCTAGGATTGATCCCACAGAGGGGATGGTAGAATAAAATGCAAATGCCCACCTTTGAGTTTTACCATGAAAAATTTCAGCTGGGAAGATAATTTTCCTTTTACAGTGACTCTTCCTTATCCACAATAATGAGGAATAAAGATGGCCTGGATATAGAATCCACTGAGGGTTCCAAAAACTTCTTTTGTACCACCACTTCATTGTCTTAACATCATCAAATGATCTAACAGAGAGGCACAAAAGGAGGAAAGAGGGCCGTTCTGAGTCCTTCCTACCTTACTGTGTGCATGCTCATTACCAAATGGAGGTGGTAATGAGCATAAAAGTATTTAAAACACAGTCCAAAGAAGAAATAAATAACAAGTAAATCCAACATATTTAAGTTGTGCTTTCAGGATACGACAAGGCCAAGTTAAACGATCATTCCCCATGTCCCACAGAAGTCAGTACAGCCAACACTGCATCATCCTGCTCTCACCCTGGAGTGTTTTCTTGGGAGTAACACCAAGCCACTTTCCAGCAAAGTCTTTAGGGGTCAGTTAGGGATATGCTGTCATTCAACCACACTGGCTGCCTCTCTCCAAAAATAATGACAGGCATGTGTTTTTAAAATCAGCTCTCCCCATTTTCTAAGACAAAGACTGGAGTGCTGCCTTTAGCATTTTAGCTCTTATTAAACCAAAAGTATTTTAGTTTCCACTGAAATAATAATATTATAGCTTATATTATTTCATCTAACTATTTGACATTTTTTCTTTGAACAGTTTTCACTTTTTAAATCAGCAGTGTTTGTCCATCTACTCATATCTTAAATTAAAATGAATATAAGTATTAAATTTATACTAAACACACTTAGTAGTCCCAACTAAAATGAAATTCAGTCCCACTCTGGTTGTAAAGGAAATCCATTGTATCAAGTCTTAAGTGATCCATTGGCTGAGATATGGAAATGAATATATATTTTATAATAAATTTTTCCTAATACATATTCACTACAGAAAGTTTGAAAAACAAGAAGTGAAAAAGAAAATAAAAGTCCCTAATCATAACAATCAGACATGTCATTCACCAGCCAAGTTGTTTTTCCTTCAATGTAAGTGCATATCTATATTTTTAAAACACAAATTTGTTTTATTCTGTGTCAACAACTTTGTTGTAATTTAAAAACGTGTCAAGAGCAATTTCATGTTTTATATCCTCCTTGGAAGCTTGAATTTTTAATGGTTGTATAATTTTCAACTGATGGATATACCGTAATCCTTCTTAAACTATTCTCCTACTGTGTTTGCTTCCAATATTTCGCTATTACAGAAAACTTGTATATAAATCTTACCAACAGTTCTTATCACTGCCTTAGGACTAGCTAATGGGAGAACTACCAGGTAAAAGAGATGCCTTTTTAAGATGTGCATCTTGCTAGGCATTGATTACTTGCTAGAAATAGCAATTTATACTTCAACCAGCAGTGTACAAGTGTACTTCAAAAAGTTCATGGAAAGATTCATATCATCTTTTAATTCTATTTTTCCACAAACTTTCTGAAGTACCCTTGTATATGAATGCTCAGTTCACTGTACCATTCTCACCTGCACAGATTTTTATCCTCTTATTAGAACTTTACACGATTGTTAAGTTGAAATACTATTACCTTGTTTAATTTGTTTTTTTTTCAATAAAGAGAGAAATTTATATTTCTTCTAACGTAAATGGTGTATAGAGGCTCTTTATATATTTTATACAAATGTTTTATATAAACTAACGTAAATGTTTACAAATCAACAAGAAAAAAATAAAACCTTAATAACAAAATATGTAGTAGGTATATATACATATAAGTTTGTGGCAAATAATTTTTCCATTTCATTACCTGGCTTTAAATTTACGTGTTAACAAATGACTCAGCAAATCCACTCTGAGATATATATCCAAGAGAAATTAAAACACACATCATAAAAACTTGTATGCAAATATTCATAGCCACATAGCTGATTGACATTTGGGTTATTTCCACTTTTGGGCTATTATGAATAAATCTGCTATATATATATGTGTGTGTGTGTGTGTGTGAATATATATTATAAATAATGCTGTATATTTGCATGTGCATGTACACACACACACACACACACACACACACACACACGAATACTATTTGGTCATAAAAAAAGAATGAATTACCAATACATGCTGCAACATGGACCAACCTTGAAAACATTATGCTAAGTGAAGGAAGCCAATCACAAAAGACCACATATTGTATAATTCCATGTATATGCAATGTCCAGAAAAAAGCAGATTAGTGGTTGCCTAGGGCTAGGGAGGGAGGGACAATGGAGAGTGACTACTAATGGATATAGTGTTTCTTTTTGGGGTGATGAAAATCTTCAATTTTCACAACTCTATGAATACACTAAGTATCATTGATGTGTACATGTTAAATGAGTGGACAGTATGGTATGTGATTAAATATCTCAATAAAGTTATTTTTTTAATGTATGTATTAATATATTATGGTCTATTAAGACTCCTGCAAAAAATGTAAATTTGACTCATTCCCTATTTTTTAGAAAATCTGTAATACTGCATATTTCTTGAGGCTATGCTGTTAAATAACAGAATGTTCAGGACAATTACATTTTCTTGGGAAACTGTACCTGTTATTAATATAAAATATCCTTCTTTGAGTTATTTAATCCTTTTTGCCTTAAATTCTATTTTGTTTGATATTCAACATTGCTATGACTGTCTTTGCATTCATGGGGAATATTTTTCTCCAAACTTTTAATATCAAGGTTGCTTTTTTTCTTTTGAAGTATCTCTTGCACATATTCTGCTTAGAGCTATATTTTATTTTTAAAAGTCTGAGGTTCTATTAATAGGGGAATTTCACCTATTCATTTTTACCTACTACTTATTCCTGTCTCCTTACATCTTGTTTACTTATTTTATTTTATTTTCTCTGCCTTTTGTTGGAATAATAAACTTTTTGTATTTTACTTTCATGATTTATATTAAATATCTTATTTGTGGTTGTTCTTCATATATTTCAGGTTACTTAAAAAAAAAAAAATCAAATTCTAGAGGTAATCTATATCTGAATCTTTTTCCTGAAAAAGAATCCTAATACTTTATCACTACTTTTTCTTGTACTCTCCCATGCTCAGCCGATCTGATCCAGACTTAAATATTTAAAAATTAACATTACAGATAAAAAAAGAAAACTATGAGACTCACTTATACATTTTACTGTGCATGTGCATGTGTGTGTATATTTTTAAGCTCACCACTGTTTCCCATGTCATGTCTTTCCCTTCTTTGGACACCCCCTCCCTTTTTTGGACAGGAGTAGTTCCATAAATTCTTTCAAAGAAGATCTGTAACAATCAGGGAAGGTGAATTGCTACAGGTTCAAAAATGTTTTTATTTTCCTCTCATACTGAATTGATGGTTTGGGCCGACCCCGTGGCGCACTCGGGAGAGTGCAGCGCTGGGAGCGCAGCAGTGCTCCCGCCGCGGGTTCGGATCCTATATAAGGACGGCCGGTGCACTCACTGGCTGGGTGCGGTACGGCCGGTCACAAAAAGACAAACAAACAAACAAAAAAGACCTGAATTGATGGTTTGCTTGAATATAGAATTATGGGTTCAAAATTATTGGTTCAACAAGTTTTTCCCACAACTTTAAAACTACTGCATTTCTACCTTCTATCATTTATTTTTACCAATAATAGGACTGATGTCAATCTGATTCCTTCCTTTGTAGATATACTGTGTTTGCTTTCTGGACACTTTTAATCAGTTCCTCTTTATCAATTTCTGAAATTTCATAAGGCATTTGAGTGTAGGCCTAGGCCTTCTGTTATCCTTTTATTCAGCACTCACTATGCATTTTCAAAAGACTTGTCCATCTTCAGTTTGGGGAAATTTCCTTCTATTATTTCTGTGCTCATAACTCTCCTCCATTCTCTTTATTTGGATCTTCTATCAGATGGATATTGAAGCTTCAGAATGTCTTGTAAATTAAAGCTTCAGAATGTCATGTGACTTTCTGTTCATACTTTCCACCTTTTTCAGTAGAAGACTTCATTCTGAAGAATCTCTTAGCTCAGTCTTCGATTTTATTAATTTGCTTTTAACTGTGTTCACTCTATTCAGACCATATATGCATTTTTTATCTGGACGATCATATTTTTGAATTCTAAGATATCTGATTGGTTTAATTTCATTCTACCTCATGTTTGTTTATAAATGCAGCAACCTCTCATCTCTCTGTGAATATTAATTTTACTTATTTTAAAGTCTCTGTTGCCTATTCATTGCTTCATTGGGTGTTATTTTTTAAGTTTGGTGCCTTGTTTTTCTATCAAATGTTTGATTCTTAGTAGGAAGATCATTTCAGAATCCCTATTTGTCTGTCTACGTATGCTCTTTCTGTTTACTATTATCTGTCTCCAGTGATAATGTACGAAATGTGGGACATCATGCCAGATGCCATGTACATGTCAGGAGTTTGTCTTCTCAGTATTAGGCTCCTTGAGCATCCTGATAATCAAAGGCCTCTTGAGGTATCTCCCAGCCTCTCTGGCCTGTATTATACTCAGTGCTTTGGCTTGGATTCAGAGTATATTGAAGGAGGAGGTTACTATGAGCCTAGCTACTCTATGTGCATCTCCTTATCTAATACTAGATAAGTAGGCCACCTCCCCACTACCTGAATCTGACTGGTTTGGCTCTACCTGGAACTACACCTACCTCGAGAACACTATTGACCTATATATGTTTTGAGCTGTGGCTCCATCAGGTTTTATGTCTCTGTGGGTGTGATTCCTCATATTTAGTATCTTTCAGGAATTCCTGAAATTTCTCTCCACTGATGGGATCCCTTCTTATTTTACCAGGCTGTTGAATAAATTATCAATTTATTCATATAAATATGTGTTTACATAGGTACAGATACACATGCACACCTTTTCTGTCATCTCGTGGGATTTGGAATTGTGGATATGCTGGTGGTGGTGGTGGTAGTGTAGTTAAAGAGTATCATGAGCTCAGCCTTTCATCTCGACTACTTTCCCAGTTTCATTTTTTGCTGAACGGTGTGTACTCCAATGCTAATATGGCTATTTCTTTTAACCTCAGACTTGTATATCCAACTCTTATTTGACATCTTCCTTTGGATTTCTTATAGGCATCTCAAACTTAACATGTCTAAAACTGAATTACTGATCTTACCCTACCAAATCTCTCTATTCAGGCATCATCCACATATCAGAACCCTTAGAGCAAATTCTTAATGATTCTCTTTCCCTCACTTATCACCAAGTAGTCTACACAAAACAGACTTAGTTTCTTTTCATTTGTACTGCCATTAACTTTGTCCAAGCACCATCACCTCTCATCTGGACTACTGTAATAGCCTCCTAATTGGTCTTGCTACTTTTCTTCCCCTCTAATTCCTTCTCCCCAGAGTATCCAGAGTCAATGTTAAAAAACACAAATCAGATCATGTCATTCCCTTGCTTAAAACTCTTCTATTACTTCTCACTGCTGTTGGAGTGAATCTACCTCTGAATCCAAACCTGGGGGCTAGGTCTTTGCTCTTTACTTAAAGACCTCTTTGATGTCAACAGCTTATTAGGCTGCCTGGGTTCTTATAAATCTGAAATCTCTCTCTTTTCTTTATTCCCCTGCCTTGCTGAGATGATCCATAACTTCATCTTGAATTGATATAACTATAATTCCCTCTCAATACAGTGCCCATATCACAAAACTGCTATAGTTGTACACTTTAAATACCAGGCATTTCTATCTACTTGTAGCTAGATCAGTACCTTAAGCAACTATCTTTCCCAAATGAACAAGCCCAGTTAAAGGTCTGAATGGCTCTTAGTCCACTTTGCTATAAAATGGGAATACTCCCACTTGAGTCTTAATATATGACACGTTCCTCCAAGCTTTGCCACTGTGTGATCCTGAGTAAAAATCTTGACTACTCTAGGACACAGCTTCTTTCTCTGTCAAATGAGGTGGTAGGGTTGTGTGATTTCTGAGGTCTCTTCCATCTCTAGTAGTCACAGATACCATGACCTAATATAATATTTCTTTAGAGAAAGTATAGCATATCACTGAAATCCCATGAAAACTATATGGAGGATAATATTCTATTTCAGGTTTAAGAAGGACTTTCATGACAGCAAAAAACAATTTGACTCAAGCCTTTTGGAGACAACTTAAGCCCACATAACATTCTGCTATCACTACAGATTCACTCTGACAAGATTTAGTGCTATCCTCAATTGCACGACGAACTCTAGAGTTGAAAATACAGTAACAACAAAAACTACTACTACTATCACTACTACCCAGTAACAACAATCAGGAAGTTTTAGACTATTCTGAACTAACTGCAATAATCAAATAGGAATTGAAAACACAGAAAAAAAAGTAAAGCACAGTAGGTACCAAAGGCTCCTTCCCGAAAGATCAATAGTTCATACTGATTTACACAAAGAGCCAACATGTCTCCATTGTTCTATATCCCTCCATTTTTATAATAATGATAAAGGGACTGGATCTCCAAATTAAGTTACTAATTTGGTCTAATGTTTTAATAGTCTTTAAATCTGACTGCAGCCAATTCTAAGTTGTTTTTTTTTTAAGGGTTTCATTTCTGCTCTGGGACTTTTAAAATTTTTTTTTCAAGTTTATCTATTAATAGTATTTTTTTTTTTACATTCTATGATGTTGTTGCAGAGCAGCTGGGTGGCAGGGGCAGAAAGGAAGGGGGAAGGAAATAGGGTTGGAGAAAGAGCAAGGAGAAGGAGCAGGGTTGAGGCCTGTGGCACCCCCCTCATTCTTGCATGGGAGACTAGAGGGCTTCCAGTGGTGGCTTGGTCATAGCTGGGCTGGGTGCAGATGTCAGGAGGGTGTGGCTGAAGCCCTCACCCTTCACTGCCCCAACTCGGGAGCCTGGGACGCTTCTTGCAGCAGTTTGGTGGTCATCACTGGGCTGGTTGCAGGTGTTGGGGGGGTGTAACGTGCATGGCTGAGGCCCTTGGCCCCCCACTGCCCTGGCTCCCCCCTCCCTTGCTTGGTAGGGTTTTATAGGTGTTCTTTGTGAGATCTTTACTACTTAATATCAATCTTTGTCTCTGGTCTGTGGGTATTTTGTTTTTCTTTCCAGTTCTGTGTTGGATTATTCGCTCTTCCTACCACTTAAACTCTGCACTGGAACTAATTTGTTGCCCTTTGCTTACCTCTAAAATGGGGGAACTTCCTGTGGGGACCAGCACTTGAGCTCTGTGGTTGAGCTAAATTGTTGCTTTGCTGCTGATTCCCTGGGGAAGCCTTTTTGTGCAGCTCAGGTTTTAATGATTGACTTTACAGGTACTTCCACGTCTCATGAGATGTGGTACACCTGGGTTGTGTGGAAACTCTGGTCTGGACCTGAGTCTTTTCATCAAACTGCACCCCATGCAATTCTATATTCCTGACCAGTCTCCACTGAGTGGTCCTGTGCTGACTGGGGGGCAGATCAGCTGTCCTTGCTGTGCCCCATGGGGCAGGCCATGTGCCGGTCTCTTGCAATGACTCATTGGCCTCTGAGTGGCTCCTTTTTTCAGCTGTCTGTGGCTCTTTGCTTCTACATGGGTCCACTGGAACCCTGTTAGTAGTCTTGCTGGCTTAGGGGCCACCAAGGCCCTCTCCTCCCCTGCCGCCTCCAAGCAACTTCATCTGAAGGGCACAGCTGAGGCCTTTGCCAACTCCTGCTCTATGCACTCACCAGGGCCAGCCTTGAAATGGCTTGAAATGGTAGGAGTGGTTCTTTTTTTCATCATGAATTATCCTGCCTTCATGCACTCTGTAGGTCTCTCCTTCTCTTCTCCTGATCCCTAGAGGCCCCAGCTTGGCTGTTGTTGCTTTTTAATAGTTGTAAGTTGATGTGTGGGAGAGAGTGATGCTGGGGACCATCTATTCTGCCATCTTGACCGGAAGCCCTCCAATTTTAAGTCTTGATCAAAATAATTAACACTAGAAAAAAATTTTTTTTCTCCTTCCCTAATAACTTAGAATTCCTAACTACCTTCCCACGAACTGTAAAACCTTTGAAAATGGGAATCTACTCCCACTGACTCTTAATTACTATGCCAGGTTTGAGTACTGTTCTTTGCATTGATGGATTTCATAAATTAAATGATTTGCATTGCTTTACCTGATACATTCCAACTCCAATGTGCTTCGGCTCAATTTTCACTAGCTCAGCTAATGGATCTTGTACACGTCTTGCTATGGAAACTGAAAAAATAGAATCAGAAAACAAGTATGACTTAATGTGAAAAGCAGTGCCCAGATAGTTACTTATGTTAGTTCCTCATAATGTAACTACTTAATTCTGTCCCTCCTCCTCCTCAATCCGCCAAAGACCAACATTTTAACTAAGTTTCAAAACTCCCTTTTTCCCCCCACAAAATTTAAGTGCAAAATTTCAGGATTTAATTATGTCACCAGAACTCCTAGGCATTCTTGAGCAAAACTAGGTGGAAAGGATCATAGATTTAGAAAAACAAATAAAACACTTAGTTCCTATACCTATACAATTATCTGTTCATTTTTTAAATAAAGCATAATAGAGAACCTCATGTTCTAAAAAGCAAGAAGATATTTGTTTTTACTTTTAAGTAATCCTGCATTATTATAGATATGACATTTATATGTCAAATATGCTTATTAGGACTACATCCCGATAATAATGAATGAATGATGGAATCATATCTTAATGCAACCAGAGACCAAGTCACTTGGCTACTGAATTCACTTGCATGGTCTTGAATATGATTGCAAGCTTGCCCTGGGAGGCGATCTCCTTTGATTCCCAATTGCCTGTCTCTTAACACACACACAGTTATTACGTTCCTTTCTTGACCATCACAATCCATGTTCAAGAAACCTCGAGAGTTAACTTCAAACATTCCTTTATCTGTGTCATGATTTTATTTAGTTTATAAGATAGATTTAGCTAGGGAAAAGATATAATATTTATTATGGTTTTTACAGATACTTCTAAAGGCAGCTCCTCCCCATCTCCCATTGTCTCTATTTCCTCCAAATAGGTTTTTTCTCCCCAGAGTATTTTGGCATCTGCCTTTAATAATGTAAGTTTCCCTTACATGTTAGGTGACCCTTCATTGTCCACCAGGGGGCAGGGTACTGAAAAGATAACTCTAAGTGTTTTGCTCAAAGGCAAGGCTTGTCAACTACGGGCTTCACTATACAGTGCTCTGGCCATTTCTTTGTGGAACCTCTAATCTGTTTCTTTAAATGTTGTCTCTTGTGTTGGTCAGAGTCCCCTAATCTGCAAGGAAGGTTTATTCCTCTTTAAGGTCTCTATAACAGCTGTAAATATTTACTTAACCCCCCCCCTTTTTTCCAGTAGATATCCCACTATCATTTGTAAGCTATGTCGTCCATTGTAGTGATCTTCCATTTAAATCTCTCCAGAGAACAAACCTCCAGTCTTCTTCAAAGGTAGAAAAAGAACAGTTACTCAACTGTGTGGAAGGGGAGATTTAATTGTTGTTATTTCACTGAGGTGAAATTCACATAATAGAAAATTAACTAACATGTAGAAATCAATGCTACTTAACATATTTACAATGTTGTGTGACCACCACTTCTATCAAGTTCCAAAACATTTTCATTGTGGCAAAAGGAAACCCTGTATACATTAAGAACTTTCCATTTCCATCTCTTCCCAGTTACTGACAACCACCAATTGGCTTTCTGTCTCTACAGATTTGTCTATTCTGCACATTTCATATAGATGTGATCATATAATATGTGGTCTTTTGTGACTGGCTTTTTTCACTTAGTGTAAAGTTTTCAAGGTTCATCCATGTTGTAGCATGTAAAGTACTTCATTCTTTTTATGGCTGAAAAATATTCCATTGTATGGATACACCACATTTTGTTTATTCATTTATCTGCTGATAGACATTTAGGATGTTTCCAGCTTTTGGCTGTTGTGAATAGTGCTACTATGAGCATTTGTGTGCAAGTATTTGAGTACCTGTTTTCTATTCCTTTTGAGTACATGCCTAGGAGTAAAACTGCTGGGTCATATGGTAATTTTATGTTTAACTTGGTGTCACTGCTTTTTAAACAGACTTTCAAACAATCCTCTTATTTTAGATCCTCCCTCAACCCTCCCAGCATACTTCCAAAGGTACCTGGTGCCATTTCCTGAACCTATAAGGGTTCTATGATACATACTGGGTTAGCTTTCTATTTACAATGCTGCATTGGGACTCAACTTTGTCAAGTTGGCTACTCATCACTCTTCAAAATTTGTTGTTGCTGTTATCTCCCCTTTCAATCTTTCTGTCCTAGTGGGTTTATGCCTTCATTCTATCATGTTACTGTCCTTTTAATGGGATTTCAGAAGGGAAGGAATAAAAGGTATCCCAATATCCCATTTTGAATCAGAAATCCATAATAAACATTTCAACATCCTCCATCTACTAGTCTATCCATTCAACTTAAATGTCTCTCATGTACGATGTATTTATTGTGGGGAATGTGATCACATATAAAGACAACTTCTGTATTCAATAAGCTGATGAGCTGGCTAAGGAGATACAGTAATATGAGGGTCATTTTCTTACATTTGTTTAACACATATATGAATGTGAGGTTCTATTATATTCTGATATAGTAAACTGATTGAGGGTGTAAAGGTAAAATCCATGTCTGTAGGTAGCTCAGGTCCCAAAGCATAAAGTCATCCCTGGCATCAACCACTAGGAAAGAAAAAGACTTCCAGTCAGAAACAGGAATTGAAAAAGAAGTGGGACCTAAAAAGCTAAGAATGAACACTTCGAACTTCTTTGAATATTTGCTCCAGGACCATACTTTAAAGACTCAAAGTGTCTAGGTAGATGTTTTCGGGTGATATGGATTAAACATGATCACTGACACACAGAAGCAAAGTGAGACACAAAAGAAAACCATACCAGCAGTAAATAAGAAACTGAAGACACAGCTAGATTTTGAAATCAGAATAATTAGAATCATATCCCTGTTCAATGAAATAATAGCAGAAAACTTCGCAGGTATTGGGAGAAACATGGACTTCCAGATCCAAGAGGCTCAAAGAGCTTCAATCAGATTTAATCCAAAAAGGTCCTCTCTAAGACATGTTATAGTCAAACTGTCAAAAGTCAAAGACAAAGAGAGAATCCTGAAAACAGCAAGAGAAAATCATCAAGTCATCTATAAGGAAGCTCCCATCAGACTAACAGCAGATTTCTCAACAGAAACCTTACAGGCCAGCCAAGAATGCAATGATACAGTCAAAGTAATGAAAAGAAAAAAACCGGGGCTGGCCACATAGCTCAGTTGGTTAGAGTGCAGCCTTATAACCCCAAGGTCACAGGTTCAGTTCCCCTTACTGGCCAGCCACCAAAAAAAAAAAAGCTGCCATCCAAGAATACTACACCCAGCAAGGATATCCTTCAGAAATGAAGGAGAAATAATCAACAGTATATTTCCTAAACAAAAACTGCAGGAGTTCAACACCACATGACCAACCCCACAAGAAATCCTCAAGGGAGTCCTGCATCTGGAACCCAACAATAATCAGCACTATGAATGCAAGAGATAAAACAAAACCCACTGGTAGAGCAGATACACAATCGAGAAAAAGAAAGAAAATATATCTTACCACTTCAAAAAACCAACAAACACCAAAGACAAATAAAAGGAACAGAAAAGATAAATAAAACAAACATACAAAAATCAATAAAATGCCAGGAGTGAGACAATACCTTTCAATAACAACCCTAAATGTAAATGGATTGAATTCCCCAAAAGATATAGACTGGCTGAATGGATTAAAAAAACAAGACCCAACTATATGCTACCTACAAGAAACTCTTCTCACCTGTAAAGACTCACACAGACTAAGAGTGAAGGGATGGAAAAAGATATATCATACAAATGGAAACCAAAAACAAGCAGGAGTAGCTATTCTTATATTGGATAAAATAGACTTTATGTCAAAACTATAAAAAGAGACAAAGAAGATCATTATAGTAATATAGGGATCTATCCAGCAAGAGGATATAATAATCATAAATATATACACACCCAACACTGGAACACCCAGATATGTAAAGTAAACACTACAGACCTAAAGAGAGAGATAGGCCATAATATAACAGTAGTTGGGGACCTCAACATCCCTTTCTCAACATTGGACAGATCATCTAGGCAACAAATCAGCAGAGAAAAACATGATTTAATTGTACTTGGTAGACATCTACAGAATATTTCATCCAACACCTACAGAATATACATTTTTCTCATCAGCACATGGAACATTCTCCAGGATAGACCACGTTAGGACACGAATCAAGTCTCAATAAATTTTTAAAAACTGAAATAAAGGGCCAGCCCATGGCTCACTCAGGAGAGTGCGGTGCTGATAACACCAAGACCACGGGTTCAGATCCTATATAGGGATGGCCGGTTGGTTCACTGGCTGAGCGTGGTGCTGATAACACCAAGCCAAGGGCTCAGATCCCCTTACCGGTCATCTTTAAAACAAACAAACAAACAAAAAAAAACC
Source organism: Cynocephalus volans (assembly GCF_027409185.1). Classification (NCBI taxonomy): domain Eukaryota; kingdom Metazoa; phylum Chordata; class Mammalia; order Dermoptera; family Cynocephalidae; genus Cynocephalus; species Cynocephalus volans. The sequence goes on from NC_084473.1 coordinate 42,865,151, forward strand.
AACCAAATAATTTCAGGGATCTTTTCATACCACAGTGGATTAAAACTAGAGATCCAATAACACGCAAAACTTTCAAAACTATACAAATACATGGAAATTAAACAACATGCTCCTGAATGACCTATGAGTTAAAGAAGAAATAAAACAGGAAATCAAAAATTTCTTGAAACTAATGAAAATAAAGACACATTAAACCAAAACCTATGTGATACTGTAAAACCAATACTAAGAGGGATGTTTATTGCAATAAACACAACAAAAAATAGAAAGATTTCAAATAAGCAACTCAACCCTACACCTCAAAGAACTAGAAAGACAAGAACAATCCAACTCCAAAATTAGTAGATGTAAAGAAATAATTAAGATCAGAGCAGAACTGAATGAAATAGACACCAAAAAAGCAAGACAAAAGATCAACATTAAAAAAAGTTGTTTTCTTGAGAAGATAAACAAAATAGACAAACCATTAGCTAGTCTAACTAAAAAAAAGACCCATATAACAAAAATCAGAAATGAAAAAGGAGACAATACAACTGATACTATGGAAATACAAAGAATCATTAGAAAAAAGTATCTGCTAACAAATTTGAAAACCTAGAGGAAATGGATAAATTCCTGGGCACATACAAACTACCAAGACCAAACCGAGAAGTAATAAAAAACCTGAACAGACAAATAACAAGCAATGAGATAGAAGCTGTAATCAGCAGACTTCGAACAAAGATAAGCCCAGTACCAAATGGTTTTACTTCTGAATACTACCAAATATTTAAAGAGAAATTAATATGAATTATTTTCAAACTATTCCGAAAAATTGAAAAAGAGACCATTCTCACAAACTCATTCTATGAAGCCAGCATCACACTGATACCAAAACCATATTAAGATACAACAAAAAAAGAAAAACACAGGCCAATATCTCTGATCAACACAGACACAAAAATCCTCAACAAACTATTATACAACAGCATGTCAAAAAGATGCATCATGATCAAGTGGGATTCATCCCAGGGATGCAAGGATAGATAGTTCAATGTATGCAAATCAATAAATGTGATACACCCCATCAACAAAATCAAGGACAAAAATTATATGATTATCTCAACAGATGCAGAAAAAGCATTTGACAAAATTCAACATCCCTTCCTGATAAAGACTCTCAACAAATTAGGTACTGAAGGAAAGTATCTCAACACAATAACAGCCATATATGAAAAACCCACCACCAATATCATTCTGAATGGGAAGAAACTGAAAGCTTTTCCTTTAAGAACAGGAACAAGACAAGGATGCCCACTCTCACCACGCCTATTTAACATAGTACTGGAAGTACTAACCAGAGCAATCAGGCAAGAGAAGAAATAATGCAAATCCAAATTGGAAAAGATGAACTCAAACCATCTCTGTTTGTAAATGACTTGACCCTATATATATACAAAAACCTAAAGACTCTACCGAAAAACTCCTAGAGGTGCAAAAGGAATTCAGTAAAGTTGCAGGATACAAAACTATATGCAAAAATCAGTAACATTTTAGCATTTTTATACAAAAGAGACAAACTTGTAGAAAAAGAAATCAAGAAAGCAAGCCCATTTACAATAGTCACCAAAAACCAAAACAAACAAAAACCTAGGAATAAATTTAACCAAGGAGGTGAAAGATCTGTACAATGAGAACTACAAATCACTGCTAAAAGAAATTAAAGAGGACAGAAAAAGATGGAAAGATACTCTGTGTTCACAGACTGGAAGAATTAACGCTGTGAAAATGTCCATACTACCTAAAGCGATCTACAGATTCAATGCAATCCCCATCAAAATACCAACAACATTCTTCACAGAAATAGAAAAAAACAATCCTAACATTCATACGGAACAAAATACCCTGAATAGCCAAAGTAATATTCAGCAAAAAAAATAAATAAATAAAGCCAGAAGCATTACACTACCTGAACTTCAAATTATACTACAAAGCTGTGTCAACCAAAGCAGTATTGTACTGACATAACACAGAAACACAGACCAAGGGAACAGAATAGAGAACCCAGAAATCAATCCACACACTTACAGCCAACTGATCTTTGACAAAAGCACCAAGAACATGCACTGGGGAAAGGACAGCCTCTTCAATAAATGGTGCTGGGAAACCTGGATATACATATGTAAAAGAATGAAAGTAGACCTGTACCTCTCGCCACATACCAAAATCAACTCAAAATCGATTAAAGACTTAAATATAAGACCAGAAACTATAAAACTCCAAAAAAAAAAAAAAAACAAAAAAAACAAAAGACATAGAGGAAACATTTCAGAATTGTAGGACTGAGAAAAGCCTTTATGAATAAGACCCCAAAAGCATAGACAATAAAAGAAAAAATAAATGGGATTATATCAAACTAAAAAGCTTCAAACAATCAACAGAATGAAAAGTCAACCTACAGAATGGGAGGAAAATATTTGCAAACCATGTATCTGACAAGGAGTTAATTTCCAGAATATACAAGGAACGCAAACAACTTAGTAAAACCCAAATAATCCAATTAAAAAATGGGAAAAGGAACCGAACAGAGATTTCTTAAAAGAAGATATACAAATGGCCAATAGACACATGAAAAAATGCTCAATATCACTAAGCATCAGAAACATGCAAGTCAAAACCACACTGAGATATCATCTCACCCCAATTACACTGGCTATATCAAAATGACATAGAAGAACAAATGCTGGCAAGGATGTGGAGGAAGGGGAACACTTCTACACTGTTGTTGGGACTATAAATTAGTACAGCCATTACAGAAAACAGTGTGCAGGTTTCTCAAACAACTACAGATAGAACTACCATATGATCCAGCAATCCCACTACGAGGAATATTTAAAGGAAAGGAAATCATGTTGTCGAGGGGATACCTACACTCCTATGTTTACCGCAGCTCTATTTACAATAGCCAAAATATGGAACCAACCTAAATGTCCATCAATGTATGACTAGATAAGGAAAATGTGGTATATACACAATGGAATACTACTCTGCAATAAAAATGAATGAAATTCTGCCATTTGCAGCAACACAGATGAGCTTGAAGAAAATTATGTTAAGTGAAATAAGCCAGGTACAAAAAGAGAAATACTGCATGTCCTCACTCATAAGTAGGAGGGAGGGAGGAAGGGAGGAAGAGATAAAAAGGAAGGAAGGAAGGAAGATCACAATATGTTGAACTTTCAGAACGAGAGAACACAACTGTGGTTACTAGAGGTGGGAAAGGGGGAGTAGGAGGGGTATTACTGAGAAACTGGTTAATGAACACAAAGAATGATTACATTTTGCAATGACGAATATGCTAATTATTCTGATTTGATCATCACATGTTGTACACAAATACTGATTGTGAATTCTGTACCCCACAAATATGTACAATCAATTATGTTTCAAAAATTTAAAAAGTAAAAAAAAAGTAATCCAAGCAACTTTACAAAAAAAGAAAAATCACATCAGGATCCTCCTTTTTAGTATATACTCTTTTCATAAAGTCTTGTTGGAATGTTGTAATCTTATCTCACCTATAATGCTGTGACAGTTATGCACCCACATGGGCCAGTGGTTAAGAAGAAAAAGCAGTCCTTTTAGTAACTGAAGACCTGAGGGATTGCTACCTCCTAGAAAATATGGTCCAAGAGGATTCTTCAAGATGGCGGTGGCTGCGGCGGTTGGCGCAGAGTAGCTGAGGTGGAAAACGCGTCCACTGGGCCTTAGGCAGCTGGGAAACTTGTGGACCTTCCTCTTGCCGTCTCTTAAGGGAGAACCGCTGCTGGTGACCGGTCGTGGGGGCTGACCGCCACTTTGCCCTTGGCAGGAGAGGTTGCCTCGTTTACAGGAAACAGCTTTGAAATGTGGAGCAGGAAAAGAACTGTTTCTTAGCTGCAAAAGCGAGTCTCTAAACAGGGAACACGGCGCCAGGGCTGCTGTTGATGCAGCCAGGATCCCGGAGGCTGGGGCCGCGCTGAAGGCGGCCAACTGCCCTACTCAGGATTCGAGGTTTCAGGCTGGCATAAGAGAAGATTCCTGGGAGTGCCCGACCCACGCCGTGGGACCGACTGAGCAGCCCGAGGCGGCAGCAGCCAAGAACAGGGACAGCGACAAAGGAGAGGCAGAGAGGGAGCCGCCCGACCAAGCACAGCCCTGTGAGTGACCCCCGACCCGGCCCTACTCGGGGGGCAAACACCCGCCTGGCTTCCGCCTGCATCACTGGGCCACTCACGGCCCCCGGGGCTGCCTCCATTTTCTCAGGTGGTGACAGCTCCGGCCCAGCTCAGCCAAGCCTGTCCTCCTCACCCGCCTCGGCTCCTCACTGAGCCTTCCCACTTGCTTGCCCCGGCGTGGGGCTTCCCGGGACCTGCGGGCTGTCCTCCCCTCCCACTCCCTCCACGGTTCTCTGGCGGGGCTAGTGGTGTTGGGCGTCCCCGGCCAGCGTCGGGAGGGCAAGGAAGTACGGGCTGGGCCGACTGTCACTCCACCGCACCCTGGGCTCTGGCCCCCGGTAAACTTCCTGTTACTGGGAGGCAGATACCATCTCTGCAGCCACCAGTTCAGAAAAACGCCTAACCGATTTCTGGTTAGGAATAGTGTGGTTGGAGAGTTCCCAAGTCTGCTTGAACCTGCCGGAGAGCTGACTGCGGGCAGGCACCGGACTCGGTCCGCGCCGGTGGGATACAAAGGTGAACCGTGTGCTGCGGGCTCCTCCCCCGAGGAGCTCATGCTTTGGTGTGGGAGATAAGACAAGTACACAAATAACCGGGATACCAGGAGGAAGGTGATAAGTCCCGAGAAAGATCTACACAGTGCTACAAAGGCACCCAGAGCGACCGGTCGTCTGCACCTAGCAAAAACCTGGTAGACTTCCAGGGCACGGCGGTGCCGAGCAGGGTCTTGAAGGCCCAGCTGATAGACGAGGGGTGCAGAAGACACGTCCCAGCCCAGCCCAGTGCGCACAGAGCGAGGAGACGTCCGGCTAGGGAGGCGGAGACTCGACAGAAACCACACACCATGTGGGGTTGCCACTTCACGATTGAACAGCCCGGGCCAGAGCGCACAGAACAGGGAGAAGTCCTGCACGGGAAGTGAAAGCTCAGCAGAGACCACACACCCTACGGTACCGCTGTGTGATCCAGCAGCCCAGCAGACTCAAAGCTGAACAGAGAGGTGGCTCCCCGGAGAGGCCGAAGACCCGAGGCAACCATACACACAAGGCACTAGAGGCCAACTGAGCAGTCACGGAGGGAGCCATACCAAATTGGCAACCACAGCAACATCTTAGTTAGTCAATAGTCTCAAACCGGTGGACTGTGAAACCCCCGGCCACAATGAATAAACATAAAAAAAGAAGATACCAGAAATACAAAAAATCAAAAAAGTACACCACCAAAAGTTAATAAATCTCAAACTCTAGATCCTATAGAACAAGAAGCCCTTGAAATGACTGACAAGGAATTTCGAGTGATAATTCTAAGGAAACTGAATGAGATACAAGAAAACTCAGCTAGACATCATGATGAAATGAGGAAAAGTATACAGGACCTGAAAGAGGAAATGTACAAGGAAATCAATGTCCTGAAAAAAAATGTAGCAGAACTTGCTGAACTGAAGAAGTTATTCAGCGAAATAAAAAACACAACGGAGAGTTTAACCAGCAGGCTTGTAGAAGTTGAAGAGAGAACCTCTGAACTTGAAGATGGGCTGTTTGAAATAACACAAGCAGACAAAAAGAAAGAAAAAAGAATCAAAGACATTGAAGAAAATCTGAGAGAGATATCGGACAACCTTAAGCGCTCAAATATCCGAGGCATGGGTATTCCAGAAGGGGAGGAAAATGGAGATTCCATTGAAAACATATTCAACAAAATAGTGGCAGAAAACTTCCCAGGTATAGGAAAAATCGTTGAGCTTCGTGGATCTCCAAATGTATTCAACCCAAAAATGTATTCTCCAAGACATGTTATAGTCAAATTGACAAAAGTCAGAGACAAAGAGAGAATCTTAAAAGCTGCAAGAGAGAAGCGTCAAATCACCTATAAGGGACCCCCAATCAGGCTAACATCAGACTTTTCATCACAAACCCTAAAAGCTAGAAAGGAATGGGATGATATTTTCAAAATACTAAAAGACAAAGATTGCCAGCCAAGAATACTCTACCCTGCAAGGCTATCCTTCCGAAATGAAGGGCAAATAGTATATTTCTCAGACAAACAAAAAGTGTGGGAGTTCACTACCACAAGACCACCCTTACAAGAAATCCTCAAGGGAGTACTGGGTTTGGTTTCTGAAAAATAGCTACCACTGCCATAAAAACCCAAGAAAAATCAAAACCCAATAGTATAATAAAAATGGCATTCATGAAGAGAAAACAAACAAACAAAAACACTATCTACAACCTAAGGAACCAACTAACACAGAAACCAAACAGTAAATCAGAAAGCAAGGAACAAAAGACACCTAAGACAACCAAATAACCAATAAAATGCTAGGAATAAATCAACACTTTTCAAAAACAACTCTTAATGTAAAAGGCTTAAATTCCCCAATCAAAAGACACAGACTGGCTGAATGGATCAAAAAGGAAGACCCAACTATATGCTGCCCACAAGACACCCATCTCACCCATAAAGATTCCCATAGACTAACAGTGAAAGGATGGAAAAAGATTTACCATGCAAACACAAAAGAAAAACGAGCTGGAGTAGCTATTCTTATATCTGACAAAATAGACGTTAAACTAAAAACCATAAAAAGAGACAATGAGGGACACTACTTAATGATAAAAGGACTGATCCATCAAGAAGACATAACAATCATAAATATGTATACACCCAATGTTGGAGCAGCCCAGATTTATAAAACAAACTCTATTAGACCTAAAGAAGGAAATAGACACTAATACCATAATAGCAGGGGACCTGAACACCCCACTGTCAATATCAGACAGATCATCTAGGCAAAGAATCAGTAGAGAAACACAAAATCTAAACAATACTCTAGACCAATTGGAATTGGCAGATATCTACATAACATTCCATCCAACAACCTCAGAATAGTCATTCTTCTCATCACCACATGGATCATTCTCCAGGATAGATCATATATTAGGTCACAAATCAAGTCTCAATAAATTGAAAAAATTGGAATAATCCCATGTATTTCCTCAGACCACAATGGATTAAAACTAGAAATCAATAACAAATGAAATTCCGGAAACTATACAAACACATGGAAATTAAACAACATTCTACTTAATGACATATGAGTCCAAAAAGAAATCAATCAGGAAATCAAAAAATTTATTGAAACTAATGAAAATAATGATACATCATAACAAAACCTGTGGGATACTGCAAAAGCAGTACTAAGGGGGAAATATATCGAATTAAATGCTCAATTCAGAAGAATGGAAAGATGGCACATGAACAACCTAACACTTCACCTTAAATAACTAGGAAAACAAGAACAATCCCAACCTAAGGATAGCAGATGGAAAGAAATCATTAAGATCAGAGCAGAACTTAATGAAATTGAAAACCAAAAAACAATTCAAAAGATCAACGAATCAAAAAGTTGGTTTTTTGAAAAGATAAATAAAATTGACAAACCATTAGCATGGCTAACAAAAAAAAAGGAAGAGAGAAGACTCAAATAACAAAAATTAGAAATGAAAAAGGCGATATTACAACTGATTCATCTGAAATACAAGAAATCATTCAAGACTACTATAAACAACTATACACCAACAAATTTGAAAATCTGGAGGAAATGGATAAATTTCTGGACAAACACAAGGTCCCAAAACTGAACCATGAAGACGTAGAAAATTTGAACAGACCAATAACAATAAAGGAGATTGAAGCTGTTATCAGAAGGCTCCCAACAAAGAAAAGCCCAGGACCAGATGGATTCACAGCAGAATTTTACCAAACATTCAAAGAGGAATTGACACTGATTCTTTACAAACTATTCCAAAAGATTGAAATGGACGCAAATCTCCCAAGCTCATTCTATGAAGCAAACATCATCCTGATACCACAACCAGGTAAAGATATAACCAAAAAACAAAACTACAGGCCGATATCCTTGATGAATATAGATGCAAAAATCCTCACTAAAATACTAGCAAACAGAATACAGCAACACATACGTAAAATTATTCACCACGATCAAGTGGGATTCATCCCAGGGATGCAAGGTTGGTTCAACATACGCAAATCAATAAATGTGATACACCACATTAATAAAGTCAAACACAAGGACCATATGATCATCTCTATAGATGCTGAAAAAGCATTTGATAAAGTTCAGCACTCATTCATGACAAAGACCCTCTATAAGTTAGGTATAGAGGGAAAGTATCTCAACATAATTAAAGCCATATATGACAAGCCCACTGCCAATATCATCCTGAATGGGGAAAAGCTGAAAGCTTTTCCTTTAAGAACAGGCACTAGACAAGGATGCCCACTCTCACCACTCCTATTCAACATAGTGTTGGAAGTACTAGCCAGAGCAATCAGAGAAGAGAAGGAAATAAAGGGCATCCAGATTGGAAAAGATGAAGTCAAACTGTCCCTGTTTGCAGATGACATGATCCTATATATCGATCAGCCTAAAACGTCTACAAAAAAACTGTTGGAATTGATAAATGATTTCAGCACAGTAGCAGGATACAAAATCAACACACAAAAATCAGTAGCATTTCTATGCTCCAATAGTGAACATGCAGAAAGAGAAATCAAGAAAGCCTGCCCATTTACAATAGCCACCAAAAAAATAAAATACTGAGGAATTGAGTTAACCAAGGAGGTGAAAAATCTCTATAATGAGAACTACAAACCACTGTTGAGAGAAATTAGAGAGGATACATGAAGATGGAAAGATATCCCATGCTCTTGGATTGGAAGAATCAACATAGTGAAAATGTCCATGCTACCCAAAGTGATATACAAATTCAATGCAATCCCCATCAAAATTCCAAAGACATTTTTCTCAGAAATGGAAAAAACTATTCAGACATTTATATGGAATAATAAAAGACCACGCGTAGCCAAAGCAATGCTGAGCAAAAAAAATAAAGCTGGAGGCATAACACTACCTGACTTTAAGCTATACTACAAAGCTATAATAACCAAAACAGTATGGTACTGGCATAAAAACAGACACACTGATCAATGGAATAGAATAGATTCCAGAAATCAACCCACACACTTACTGCCATCTGATCTTTGACAAAGGCACCAAGCCTATTCACTGGGGAAGGGACTGCCTCCTCAGCAAATGGTGCTGGGATAACTGGATATCCATATGCAGGAGAATGAAACGAGACCCATACCTCTCACCATATACTAAAATCAACTCAAAATGGATAAAGGATTTAAATATACACTCTGAAACAATAAAACTTCTTAAAGAAAACATAGGAGAAACACTTCAGGAAATAGGACTGGACACAGACTTCATGAATACGACCCCAAAAGCACGGGCAACCAAAGGAAAAATAAACAAATGGGATTATATCAAACTAAAGAGCTTCTGCACAGCAAAAGAAACAATTAACAGAGTTAAAAGACAACCAACAGAGTGGAGAAAATATTTGCAAAATATATATCTGACAAAGGATTAATATCCAGAATATATAAGGAACTCAAACAACTTTACAAGAAAAAAACAAGCAACCCAATTAAAAAATGGGCAAAAGAGCTAAGCAGGCATTTCTCTAAGGAAGATACACAAATGGCCAACAGCCATATGAAAAAATGATCAACATCACTCAGCATCCGGGAAATGCAAATCAAAACCACACTGAGATACCATCTAACCCCATTTAGGATGGCTAAAATCCCAAAGACTCTGAACGATAAATGCTGGCGAGGTTGCAGAGAAAAAGGAACTCTCATACATTGTTGGTGGGACTGCAAAATGGTGCAGCCTCTATGGAAAATGGTATGGAGGTTCCTCAAACAATTGCAGATAGATCTACCATACGACCCAGTTATCCCACTGCTAGGAATATACCCAGAGGAATGGAAATCATCAAGTCGAAGGTATACCTGTTCCCCAATGTTCATCGCAGCACTCTTTACAATAGCCAAGAGTTGGAACCAGCCCAAATGTCCATCATCAGATGAGTGGATACAGAAAATGTGGCACATCTACACAATGAAATACTGCCATTTGCAACAACATGGATGGACCTTGAGAGAATTATATTAAGTGAAACAAGTCAGGCACAGAAAGAGAAATACCACATGTTCTCACTTATTGGTGGGAGATAAAAATTAATATATAAATTCAGACACACACACACACACACACACACACACACACACACACACACACACACACAAAACCGGGGGGGGGGGGGGGAGAAGATATAACAACCACAATTACTTGAAGTTGATATGACAAGCAAACAGAGGGGACATTGGTGGGGGGGGAGGGGGAGGGGGGAGGGAGGGAGGTTTTGGTGATGGGCAACAATAATCAGCCACAATGTATATTGACAAAATAAAATTAAAAAAAAAAAAAAGAAAAGAAAAGGGATTCAGAACAGATCAGAAGGTTAACAAAAATAAAAAAAATTTTTTAAAAAAAGAATATATGGTCCAAAAATTTTTGCAACATCTTGTTGGAAGATAATCTTTCAATGCCAACTTGGGAGGTTCTAGATTTTATTTTTATAAAGAAAAGTATCATTTTATTATAGAAGTTAGGGACACAAATATTATGTACACACTTACTGGGTGTGTGGGCTCTTTAAATCTTAGTTTCCTCATCAGGAAACTATTCCTTTATAGTGGGGATAAAAATAAATGTCTCACAGAGCAATTGTGATGATAAAATAATTTGGGTAATATATTTACCACAACATTTCATAATATTACATGCTTAAAAAGATTAGTATTAGCAGCTCCCACTATGATTACTATTTCTACTCCTATTATTATTATTATTACTATTGTTATTACAAGGCAAGCACCAAAAGAGCACAGAGTAAGGAGGTAGAGACCATGTTGAGCTGGTGTGATAGGGAAAAGCTTCACAGAAGAAGCAAAATTGTAGCTGGGACATGACTCTGAAAAGATGATCATTTCAAAAGGGATTGCATCATTGAACAAACAATGAAAGGAAACTACAAGTTCTTTTGGATATAAGAACATTTTTATATTTAGATTAATGCAAAAATTTTCAAAGATATATTTCCAGGCATAAATTTCAAAAACAGCCAATAAAATCTGGTGACAATATTTAAGGAAAAAAATTAAAGGTCCACTACTCACAAAGTAAATTACCTGCCTATCATGCAGAGAAATGCTCTGACCAGATCTAACATTTTGCTTACGATACCAATTGCTTTCACTAGATGTATTGAAGTAGCCTAATTTCTTTACACACAAGATTTTAACTATTCTACATCATAAAAATCAAAGCAATTGAATACAACTAAAATCAAAACAGGATGTTTAAGCAATACTCTATCAAATGACCTCTATTAGCAAACAAGAAAGACTAGTCATTTGACATATTTAACAGTAAACTGAAAGACTGTGTATGTTCATATATTTGCACTACAAATACTTTTATGTTAATATATTATTTTTTTCCAACAAAAGGCTGTAACAGTTAATATTCTGTAATAATAACAATAATAGATCTTAGATATTTTATTATTTGTATTAGTAAACTCTTTGGCATTTAATTTTACTAAAGAATTTTTGGGTTAATTTTTCATGGTACTCTAGAATACTATTCAGTATTCTTTAAAAACAGTACAATATTCTCCCCCTTTTTTCCCCATAATTCCAATTATTAGTCCAACCAACCACTTTCCTTCTAATATTCCAATTCTTATACATATGATAAATTTTCTTGAACATTTAAAATATTTAGCTTTCCATACATGCAAGCCCAAAATATCAAAATCACATGCTTTTGTGATGGCCCATAGTTTCTTACCTGCACTTCTCAAATTAGGGTCCAGCCCTGGCATCTCTTTGTTAGCTTCAGGACTGACACTGTAGATTGATGCTCCTGCTTCACTGACAATACTGAGAAGAAAGAAAATGGGAAATATCACTTTCTAAACTTTCTGCCTAGTCAAAGAAAATAAATGAATAAGACTAGGTATGACAAGAAAAAAATAGGAAGGCAAAATGCTCTCTCCATATCTCAGTGAGACCCATAGCGTCTAATATTTCATTAATATAAAGTGATTAAACAATAATAGTTTTCTTCACATAGGAAATACACAGGCTTAAATCCACAATAAATTCATTCAGTTGTTTTCTCTGCCACTGGTAACAAGAGATGGCTTATAGATGAATATAATTAATACTCGCTCATGATGCCAACTTCAAAATTTTCAGAATACACTTAGCTTCTCCTGTATTTATAAGCCATTATTGACTGACATTTATGACTCCCATCTGAATTAATCATTCTAAGGCATCTTGGAAAGCATATGTGTGGATATGTGGAGATGAGGACACATAAAAAAATCATTTCCATAAACATTGCTATTGTTATTACCTGGTTATAATTAACAACCACACATGAAAAAGAAAGGGAACAAACAGGATGTCACCCCACTTCTTTTCAGGAGGGTCTGAAATCACCCTTTCAGTGAACTTGAAGCCTTTTACTTCAGGCAGGTGTTAAACCATTGCATTTCATCATTTATTTAATCAAAGCATCACACAAATTATCCCCTTCCTTTCTTCTTTGGTTCCAAATACTTTACAAACCACAATGGGAACACTATCTTACAGCTCACATTTGTATGGTTGACATTTGTATAGTTTTTCAAACATTTTTAAATTAGAGTTCCCCTTTATGACATATGATGCAAAGAAACATCACCTACCCTAAGTATACACAAGGCCCATGACTCTATACCACATGACCACCTAGGTGTCAAGATTCAAAAGCAGAAACATGTTAGGGCTCAATTTTTAATACACTCTTAGCAAACTCTCCCTTTCTCTGTTCCTCAGTATTCACTTCAATTATTTGAGACAAGTTTGGTGGATAACTTTTAATGTATTGCCCCATTGTAACAATTAAACACTGAGAAGTAAAATGTGAAAAAGTTAGTTTCCTAACCCTGTCTTTGGAGAGCTTTTGACCAAATTTTGATGACAACTGTAAGGCACCAAGTCTTAAGATTATTCTATGGAATGTGAAGACTTATCTTCTTGCAAGCAAGATCTATCACTCTAAATTTTGTAATAGGAAAAATAAACCCTGTAATTGAAAAGCAAGGCTGCTGTTTCTTATCAACACCATCGTCATGATACAATAAGAGGTAACTGAGTGCATATTATATACAAAGCACAAAACCAAGCATGTTATAGACATTATCTCATTTAATGGGGTAGGTTCTATTTTACAGATAAATGATGTGCCCAAGGTCATATAGCTATTAAGCAACTGAGCTGGATTTGGACCTTAACCTTTTTGATTACCAAGTCTGAGCTTTTAACCAGCACAGCCAGGTAACTCCTAAATAGTTTCACAACCTCTCATTAAAATGAAAACCCATATTTCTGTGCCAAATAACAAATGCTACATCTTTACTAAGGAAGAACTGCTTTAACAATAGATCTACAAGAATGCGTATCTCTTTCATTTCCTTCACCTTTGATCAAAAGGTATAGTAAGTTTTATTTTTTTAAATATCTAAGGTAGAACCTAAAGCATATATACAGAAGGTCAAATATGTTCTCTAATTTTAGAGACCGACTTTAAAATTAAAAATCAATTGTGCTTCTTCTTCAAAATAAGATTTATATTATGCTTATCTTCTACTATATAACAGTCAAGGAGAAAATGTAATGTTAAGTAAAGCTTGAAGTGAAGAAAACTTTTAGTGTGGCATAATAATATGATGTTAAAACCAAAATGCTAGAAGTGATTTTTCAGTTCCATTATAAACAGAGCTTCCTGACGTAGGGCCCTTGAACTACAGGGCAGGGAGAGGCAGGATTAATTAAAACTATATACAAAACGTTTGTGTTTATGCATTTTTTCCTCTAGGACAAGGAGTTATAACTTTCATTGATTACTTGATATCCATGACTCCAAGAAAGGTTAAGAAACACCATCACAGGATTAGAATATTCAGTCACCAGCCATGAAAAATTCAGTTTCAGATATAAAGCAATGCTAATTCTAACAAAGTCTTTTCTAAGAAATCGGAGTATCCATGAAGTGCAGGCTGGACCTATCTATTATTAAGATAAAAGAATATTCTTAAAAATCTCACCATGGATTTATTTGCTATAATTTCTAGAAGCCTCCTAAGTTACAACTGTTTAAGCAAAGAGAACTTAAGTGGTCAATAAAAACTCCAATTAACTGTGGCCTTTAGCATTTGTGTACCTGAGAATTTGCTGGGTGATTCACTGTCTCTTGGAGGTAATAATTCCCAATAGACCGAGGGAAACTGTTGCAGAGAAAAACACTCAGGTAATAAATATTCCCCCAAATACCATACTGCCACTTCTTTTAAACAGATGAATACAAAACAGATGTGACACACTGCACCCAAAGATTTTAGATTAACATTAATATTAAATCAATACAAAATGTAGTAAATTTCATATGCTCTAGCTATTGAACAGTATGGATCCAATAAATAGTTCAGTACTAAACACAGATCAGAAAGCTTAAATAATCTAAATGAATAGAAAAACCTCAACACTGATTACTTCGATATAAAGCATAAAAGGAGCTAAGAAGTAAGTATATATGGCAAGAATTAAATGAAACAAATCAAACTAGGAGTGGTGATGATTTTTTCCAGGAGAATTTGCTAAGAACAAAAGCTATATGTCCCCTTCCCCCTCCGTTTCTATTTAGAGTTCAAGAATAGACATTTGGTTAGATTTATAAGGTGCTTTCTGTTTAATAGCTTATTGGGAAATTATTCCAACTATCTCTAATATATTTTGAGGAAAGCAAAAATGCACTTTGTACAAAATTCATATAACTTGTGATATAATAAGTATTATATTTCACAAAACAAATTTATCTCTGGTATAAACAAATTAGGCTCAAAATCTTAGCAATTTGATTATTTCATGTATTTTGCCATAAAGCAGACAAGACTCTGAGCAGAATTTATTATTTAAGGGGATTTTAACTGATGCAGTTATAATTGAACTAATGTTTCTAGATTATTACAGTACTCCAAAGGCCCTTCAAATTGCTACAGTTTAGACAAACACCTAAATGGATACGTATGGTATCTGGAGCTTTATATATATGAAAGTACATTTCAGCAGCTACCATTGGCCTTACATTTTACCAGACCTATATGTTAATATGCTAATTATCCATAATTAAATTGTTAATTTTAAAAACGTTTTATTTAATCAAGCACTATTTTAGGGTCTCTTTAGGTCTTTTTATTTTAAGAAAATAAACCATACCCTAATTACCTAAAAAGCAAGTAAAATACCTACAATATAGAGGCATTCACTTTTAAATTCATTTAAAAGATTTTTTTACAAAAACCATATGACTTAATAATGCTAAATTTTGTTATCTCAAGTAAAATGCAATGATGTTACTTACATAAAACCGATCATTGATCAACGTAATTGTTTTCTTTTTAAAAGATATATATTTAAATTACAAAATTGATATTTCCAAAGTTTGAGTCTCTTCTGCAGTGACAGACTGTGTGTTGTCGACCTTTTAAAAACAGGTTTGTGAGTATTTTTCCTAAAGTGACCATTCTGGCAGTAAGAAATTAGTAATTTTTTAAAATCAAATTGAGATGGGAGTTTGGGATTCTTTTCACAAGAAAGGAAAACTAGCTTGGTTTTTTTTTTTTGTTTTTTTTTTTTAAGTTATTGGGCTAATAGTTTTCACATTCATTTGCAAGGCTACATGAAACCTCCATATAATCTCCTACCCTCTCCCTATTTCCCAAATATGAAAATAGCTTTATTGATTTTTCTGATTTTAAAATTAATTACATGCTTCCTTATGTTAACAAGAGAATTTAATTCAAAGGTAATTTACTTAAATGAAAATGCAGTTATCTAGCAAAATATCAACAATCAGCCAGGATATATTTCTTAAACTAATACAGACTGATGTGTTTTTAATTCTTTACAGAAGCATACTAGAATTCCTCAAGCCCTCTCAATATCTAGCACCTTCTCCTTTTTTCTGCCTATCAAAAAACATGTACTAAACAGTTACTATGCTAAATATCTTGCTCATTTCACTAAAATTTCAAAAACAATTTATCTAAAAACCATTCTTTCAACTTTTCAGACTGAGAAACATTCATATCGGGAGAGTTTAAATGTCTTGCCCTAAGTTTCTCAATAATTAATAGAAAACAAAATATAAACCCACACGGATCTAAATTCTTTGCTCTGCATATGACACAACCTGTTCTGAAGTATGAAAGTATAGCTGTTAGTATTTTAGGGATAGCAGACAAGGCCAAAAGCCAAACCACCATAAATAGAAAGGGCTTTAGGATTTAATGCTTAAAGGATATGGCTTATTTCTAAGACAATATCAAAGCAATTTGAAATTCCTTTATTTAATAATGAATTATCATTTTAGGTAATCTCCAATGAGCAATACTTAGTCACTTTAATAACTAAGGTAATCTGGTGATGAAGAGGATACAGAGAAACAAGCAAAATCATGTACTGTTAAAAATGTTTAAACTATAGAAATCTTGGGTGGTAATTTAAAAATTAGACCAAAAGTCAAAAAAATGTACATTCTCTCTGAACCAGCTATTATATTTTTAGGAATTTATACAAAAGAAATTTTAAAAATACACAAAAAATTAAACAGTGCTATTTATCAAAGCACAGCTGTGACCAAAAGGAACTGAAAACTAAAATGCCTATCGTTAAAGAGTTCATTAAATGGAAAACTATGCCGTCATTAAAAGGTTCTATCGTAAAATTTTTTGATCTCATGTAAAATAACCATATAAATTATATCTCATATAAAAATAACCATGAAAGAAATGGTTATAAAGCTATGAGACCAACTTGATATTTTAAAAATATGTGTACATACAAAAATAAAAAAGATTGATGTAATGTTAATAGTACTTAAACATGAATTTAAGTATTTGATATTTTAAAAATATGTGTATATACAAAAATAAAAAGTTTTATTTAATATGTTAATAGTACTTAAACAATTACTCTTTTAATTACATTATTGTTTCTTTAAATTTTTCTGCAATAATCATGTAATATTTATTTATAGTCAGAAAAAGTTTAAAATTTAATCACAATTATTTAACTGATCAGGATGTCTGACATCAGATAATGGCCAACTTTTAAAAAATTTTTACCAAACTTTCTCTTAAAGTTATAAATGTGATTTTTGAACTTAAATCTGGGTATTTATATCATTTGTTAGTAATAACCTCTGAATATGGCCTCTAGGAGATCTCAAACAATGACATTTTATGATATTGTTAGATAACATAACAGAAAGGTAGCTGAGCAGAAAGTCAAGAATAAGTTGTCAACTTTTATACACAGGCCAGATAAGAAGCAAATGCATGATGAAAAATTTCACCAGAAAGTACATATTATATATCCTTATGTTTTACTTATTCCATGGCCTCCTGAATCCATTTTCCAAGTTATCCTTCATGATCACTATCCACAATATAAAAAATGTGAGGTAACAGTAGTATACCAGGAAAGCAGTATATATGAAGAAAAACACTAACAGCCAATATGGTAAAGCAAAAAAAGAAAAACACAGAAAATATACAATCTCATTATTTCAATAACACTAGAGGAGTTTACACGAGGTATGTAACACTAGCACCATCTGGTGGAAAACTAGTTAGAAGCAATTCTTCAATTACCAGTTTAAAAAAAAAAAAAAAAAAAAAAATTAGCATTTTCCAAAGAGAACAACTCTAGCAAGGGTACAGTTATCACATAGAGAATCCATAACAAGCCTGGGAGAACTTAAAAAGTCTACCAACCAGAGGACCTGAGTGTACTCCCTGATGGACAACCTATCACATCTTGTCCACAAAGCAATATTTCAACAAAAGAACACTTTCCAGACACAAAAGAAACCTAAAAAGGGTAGACCCTAATTAGCAACTGCCAAGCAAAACTTTAATTTGGAGTTTGGGGTTCCTCAAAGTACCAATTACCTATCCTTCTTTGCCATAAACAATAGTATTTAACCCAAGAATCTGATTTTGCTCTTTAGCATCACAGATTTATGTTCACAATGACACTAAGCTGCTAGAATGTTTCAAAAAACTATATTCAAATCACTTTTACTGCTCTTGACCGGCCATTCAATGATAAAGACGACAAACTCAATAGTACCTTCAAATGCATCACAGGGGAAAAGCAAAGCAACAACTGAAGGACAAAGAAGATGGAGCATTTGTCTCCTATTTGTAGGTTAAGTCTGTCTCCTGAGGTAGAAGCAAAGTCTGACAAAGAATGGCACGAACAGAATTTGCCAATTCTCCACTACCTTCCACACTAAGCATCTCTTTTATTCTCTCTCTCCTTTCCCTTCACCTTCTTCTGCTTTCCTTTTTAAAAATCTCTTCTTTGTTTCTTTTTTTCCCTACCTATATCTGAAACCAACTTGAAGTTGTTACAAGTACTGCATGATACCATTAAGGGAACTCAAGGAAAAAAAAGTTACTGGACCAACTACAAGGCCTGGTGCATAAATGGCATTGAACTAGGCAAACGGCAAGGGCCCTAAATTGACTCTGGGACAGGAAAAGCAAGCTCAAAGGAACACTAACTGTGAACAAAACTGTTGTTTGCAGCAGTACTATAAACATTACATGTTCCCTACTAACAAGATACAAAAACTGAGAGCACAGGGAATAAACACTTTTAATTTTATAATTAAAATGTTCTTTGGTCAATATTTTATATTTTGATATGTACTGACTTAAAAAACATATGTCAACCCACCTGCCATCTCCCCAACACACCCTCCTGATTCTTGCAGTTAACACCAGACTTTTTTTATGAATTCAATTTGTTATTCATATGACAGTTTATCCATATTTGTTTATTCTTGTTCAATTGCAATTCTATTATGAGAGTTGCGTATAGAATTGGAAGCAATAAAATTCTCTTACAAAGAAAAAAGTTTGCTTCATTTTCTCTTTTTTTCCTACCCCTTCATAATTTTTTTTTTTTTTTAGCTTAAATGCATCTATGGGAGTCTGTCCACTAATAAATAAATATGAGGAATTCATATTGCTATGGCACAGATTTTTAGAATACAACTTTTTGCAAATTACTCTACTCCTTTATCATACATCCAATAACAGAAGTCAGAATCAGAATGACTAACTTAGAGGGTTAATATTGTAATATTTTGCTCATAAATACCCAATAATATAATACTGAGTATGAAAAGCTTTAAAAAAAGAACAATAACAACAAAAAGAAAACCCCAAACAAACAGAAAAGAAGTAACAGTAAAGAGACAGAAGCAGAGATATACCCCGTCAGCAACAAAGAGCCCAGTTCTTTTTCCATACAACTGAAAAAAGTTTTGGATTTAACAATGGTTTGTGTTACATTCCCTGAATATTCTTCTAAATAGTATTGTTAACAATCTCAGTGAACTTCACTAACATACAACACACAGTTATCAGTTTTCATATTGTTTCCCAATCCTCCTTTTCTCCCCTCTTACATTTTTATCCCTCCCCCTGCAAACTCTACTTCCCTCTGAAGTGAACTTATACCTCAGCAGAAGTCATCACCACCCCCCACCCCCCCACCCTCCCACCCCCGTCAAGGGAGACCCTATTTACAAACTTCATCTAATATACTTACCAACCAGCAGCCTCCAGTTCGGATCTCCGAGCCCTATTCTGGAGCAGCCTCAACCTTTAGAATTTCTTTTGGACACCCAGTTAATGCTGTAAAAAAAAATACTGAAAGCACATGCTATGTATAAGATCACTACTGTAGATCAGCCCCTTTTCTAATCATGGTTTTTAAAGTACACTGAACAGATGGAAGGAGAATGAGTTGCTCAGTTCAGCTGGCTGCTCCATTTACTTCTTTATCTATAGTCAGATCTCTACTTTTTTTTCTATCACTTCACATTTCTGGCTCTGCTATATTATACTATGTAAATATTTAGGAGAAGTAATTCCTTTCAGGGATCTAAACTTCCACTGTTGTTATGGTAAATGAACCTGTTTATGCTATGTTCGTTAACTAACAGAAACCCTAAAAGAACACAGGAATTTACTAACAAATGTAGTATACAAACATCATAATCATAAAGCTTCTTGTAGGGACATATCAAGAACATGAAAGCCCAGTCTATTTTTATTCCCATTGCCCTGTAATTTCCTTTACCTCTACAGGAACAGTTCTTAATTTAAACCTTTCCTGCAGTTACAGGAACAGGATAGGCTGAATAAGCTGTACCAAAAACTACCCACATCTCTATATGTAACTTTCCCTGACTCTAGAGCAGTAATTCTCAAACTTGAGCCTGCATCAGAATCAGCTGGAGAGTTTGTTAAAACACAGATTGCCAGGTCCTATCCCCAGAATTTCAGCTTCACTGGGACCAAGAATTTGCATTCTGACAAGTTCAATGGTGATGCTGATGATCCTGATCCTGGGACCATCCTTTTTGCTTTCAGGTTCTGTTAAGTTATAATTTATATTTCATAAAATTCACCCTCTTAAGTGTATAATTCAATGACTTCTAGTAAATGTTGCACAACTGTCACCAAAATCCAATTTCAGAATATTTCCATCTCAAAAAGATTCTTTGTGCCTATTTGCAATCACTCCTCTTTCTCATCTCCAGCCCCAGATATCCACTAATCTACTTTCTGTCCCCATATATTCACCTTTTCTGGACATTTCATATTAACAAAATCATACAACACATTGTCTTTTGTGCCTGGCTTCTTCATTTAGTATAATGTTTTTGAGATTCATCCATCTTGTAAAATCAGCACTTTCTTTTTATCATTGAATAGTATTGTGCTGTTATGGATATATCACATTTTGTTTATCCATTTACCAGTTGATGAACTTTTGGGTTCATCCAGTTTTCTGGTATTATGAATAATGCTGCTATAAACATTCACATACAAGTCTTTGTGTGGACAGACATTTCATTTCTCTTGGATAGACTCCCAGAAGTGGAAATGCTGGGTTGTAAATTTATGTTAATTTTTTTAAAAACTACCTAGGTGCAATGAATGAGGGCTTGTTTGTATCTTTGATAATGTTTGTTATTTGTCTGTCTTTTTAAAGCCTCAAAAACTCAAAAGAAACACCAAGCCCTTGAAAACTATGAAAGCTTAGTGGTTTCCCATCTGCATAAGCAATACATTAATGTCATTCATAGCATCTGCTTTTCTGTTTCGTTTTATAAAGTAAAGCCTATCATAATCAGAACTATCATCCTAAACATATTTATACTTTTTATGAGAAGAAAAGAGAATTTGCAACTGGCTTTAATACATTATGTAATAAATAAATGTATTTTCATTTATTTCAGCTGCAGATGGGCCTGAGCTACCACCTGGGAACACAGGATGGCATGTTGATACTAAAGAATAAGTGTTTTCAGAGTCATCAGTTAATACTATGGCTTTTGACACTATGCTAACTAAAGATGTAAGAACTATGTTCACTCTACAAATTAATGGGAAGAAAGATAAATGTTGCACCATGGTGAAGATTACAGAGACAGAGCATATTATCTGAAAGATACATTTGATCTATCTTGGTATTTTTGTGTAATTTTTTTTAGTGTTCCTCACCCCAAGGCCTTTTAAAATAATTCACACACCAATTCAGCCCTTTCTTTGTTGAAAATCTATTGTATCTTAAGTTAAGAGAAACCAAAGATGGTAGCTAAAATTCAAATCTTGTCTAGTACCATAATTTGCAACTGTATGAAACATACTTCAAGAAGTATAAAATACATTTGATTCAGGTAGAAGCAATATCAAGATTGTTCATTTCCACGGTGAAACCCCAAATAATACCAAAATAATATCTATTCCTTGATGATTATCCACATCCAAAAACCAAATCCAAAGAGGAAGATACTTATGTGAATACTATTTTTATAACTATAACCTGAGACACATATTCTGTGATTCTTTGGAAAAACTGTTACAATAGAAAGGATCCAGTTAAAGGATAAAGAAAGTTTAAATTTGCAACAAGAATCCTTCATTATATAATTCAAATTGACCTAGGACTCTAAGCAAAAAGGTTTGTTGAATGAAGAACTACTAGGCTCCTACTGTAATATATTTTTTAATATTTATGTTCCAATTCATGGATCTTATTGATAACATAAAAGCCATTTGTCCTCATTAGTTTTCAGTTGCTAAAGATGAGTTTTATTTTTCTACTAGTCTTCATAAATTACATTACAAGGAACAAGCCTTCTTCAATATTAGCCAATATTTATTCTTCCTCTCCCACTGTGCCGCTTAAAAGTCACTTGAGAAGAAGCTTTCAAAAGAGATGCCAGAGGATACAGCTTCACATGTGATCCACAGTCTCTCAATATGGTCTGGCTCCCAATAAGGTAACTTTTAGAGCAAAGTCTCATCCAACCTCCTTACTTTTTTGCAGTTCAAAAAGATTAGAGTCATTGGAACTTCTTTCCTAAATTACACCAAATTCGACTATCACCATCCCTACTGATCTTATTAAGATCAACGTATGAGAAATAAAGAAAATGGTTTACTCAATAACATACAACCAATTATAATTTATCCATAAGATTGAAAAGTAAGAACAGCAAAATAATAGTAATAGTAATTGTGGATTTTTAAGCTTTCATTTTATACCAGTCTAGTTTTCTCCCTCAATCAGTTATATACCAGTGACTAGGAGGAACAAACTCATCAAATGGGCAGTTCTCCTGTCCTTTATTTACCAATCAGTCTTCTGGACTTAGAACTAAGATGGCTCAAGAGAAAAAAAGAGAAGACAAAGCAGCAATAACCTCAAACAGGTCTTAATCTTGGCTATTTAAGATTTGACAGTCATTGGTGTGTGCATATGTACAGCACATGATCATAACAGAAGCCCATCCTCAAAAATCTCCAATTTCCTACTGAAATTTTGAATATACTATTTAATAAAATTGAGCTTAATAAAAATGAAGAGTAAAGATGAGAACTCCCCAACCCTCATCAATATCCAGTAAAATCCAGAAAATAATCACTGAAATCTTTGCTTATATAAGTGGCAAATTAGCATCACACCAAATAGGTGCAAAGGAGAATAAGAACACATAAACACACCTGAATCTTCTATATAAAACCTATGTGATCTCTCAAAAAATAACTGAAGTGTACCACTTCAGCAATTCATCCAAATGTGAACGAATGCCCTCAGCCTACTCCTGAGAAAGGGAAGAATGATCAGTTGTATCTGTCTTCATCTTGTCTGAAAATCTTGACATTTTTCAGCAAGTAAAGGTTCCAAATGGCAGGTGTCAGAATGTCTTAGCCTCACATGTGGTGCTAGAAGGCAGAAAAAGCAGCAGCAGCATGTGGTCATGTCAGAGCCACACAGAAGCTGCCTAGAGAGCACATTCTGAAAAGAGCAAACCTCAGACTCAGTTAAATCAATCTAGTGCCAGATGCCACTATCAGAACAAAGCTGTGGTGCCAAGGATTAGCTGCCCAGAGAAACATTCAACTCAAGCCTCTCGCAAAAGGGAAAATAGCTAAACACAATGGCACCTGTCCATGTCCTGTCTGTATAATAATTTGGTCAAACTGTTGTCCGCCAACCTCCCAACCATCGTTAATAAAACTAGCTTCTTCTATGTTGAGAAGAAAATGGCCATAGAATTCTTTGCTTAGTCTACAATTGGTATTATTTTCTCAAGGTTACTTTCAGTTATTCTAAAGTAAATAACATGAATCTCCTGCATTTGCACAATACTTTTATAGCTTTCTGAAAGTGCTGTAAGATCTACTAACTCAAACTAACTTATTTTAATATTTATAGCCCTATAAGGAAGTCAGGATCATATAAGTAATTTCATATTTTGAGTGAGAGACCCCCAAATTTAAATAATCTAACAAGATCATCTGAAGCCAACAAGTAAAACCAAGACTTAAAAAGACTTAAAAAGTCTGTTAGGCCAGACTTCATTTCTATGAGTATTTAGATACCCTCTGTCCATTCCTCTCCTTCAAACCATCTTTTCACAGATATTCCCAATAATAAGAAAGCTTTGGAAGCCTTAAAAGTTGTTTGTGAAGGTCAGTCAATTACCATTTTTGTTCCCAGATGTTAATATAACCAGTATTATTGTTACCGACAGGCCAGGCATGGCTTGCCCTCTCGCATTAAACAAATGACCTGAAAGTCCAAAAGTTGGTGCAAGGATTGGAAGGTTTATTCAGATAACTGGTATTCAACTAAATGTCTAACCAAAGCAAACAAACAAAGAGAAAAGAGGAGCAGTGGGGTCCAGTTTATCCTAGTTCCAATCGGTGGGGCCAACCTATTCCATTATCAGTAAGTGATAAAAAGCAGTTCTCCCCACTGTTTTCAGCAAAAAGAAGAAAAGTACCAACTAGATTTATAAATCAAAGAAACAAAGCATAGACAGGAGCCCTCCAGCATGCACCTACATAGTAGTGGATACAATCCAACTAAACAGCAGAAGAGGGCTCAGAAAATCAGAGAAAGGTAAACAGAATAAAGCATTGCCTTGTCAGAATTTAGGCCAGGGACTCCAGGAGAGATGTACCAGCAGCAGAGACATGGGAGCAAAATAGTCCCAGTGGCCACTTGCCTCCTGCAGCTAGAGTCTTCTCTGGTACACAAAGCTTTCCAATTTTTGCCCATGATTAAATTCGGCTCTTGGATTCCAAAGTCATAGAAATGAACAATGTATCCAACAGTAAAGCAAGCAACGCTTTATTAAAAGAGGAGATAGACTTATGCATAAGGGGGGTAGCAACAGTAAGCTAGCCGCCCCCACCCCACCCCCCCCACCCCCCCCCCGCCCAGGGGAGCTGTTCAGAGTCTTTTACAGGGAAAAGAGTTAAGGGGTACAGGCCAGCATCACTGCAGGTGGTCCATGTCCTTCCTGGTTGGGTCATGGGCTCATGCTCAGTAGGTCCAAAATGGCAGTGTTCATCATTGATCCATCAGACCCGCCAGGAGGGTCACTGTAGCAGTCACCTTGATGCTTTGTGCACAGGTGGGAATTCGTAAAGGGGTCTTAAGGTTAATCTGTAACTTTTACAATTATGGTAAACAAGCCTTGGTGAGGGGTTTTGCAACTCAGTAAATATCTGTTTCCTCTCTTATCTCAGTCTATTTTGTCAGGGAAGCCAATGGGGTAATCATTTGCCCTGGGGGTCTCATGACTGAGGAGTGGAAATGCAACTAAGTATCCTCTACAGAGAAAATGGAGTCAGGTTGGTTCACAGGCCTAGCCTTACTCTGTTTCATTATGATATACTTTGTTTCTCCTCAGACCTGAGTCTAAGAAACAGTCATGATGTTTGAGGGATACTCAAAGCAGGAGATGCTGGGGAAGCACCAAACTAAGTTATTTCTTTAGAAAGGAGCATTCACTATCAAGTCATCTGTTTAGATACATCACAAACTAAACAAACTAGTATTCACTCAGATGAGCATTACATGGTTAATGATACAATCCATTCATGGAAAAAGAAAATTCAATATCATTTAGGTTTTTATATTCCATTAGAATATGCAAAGGAATCACTGGGCCAAAGATTAATACTGGGCCAAAGATTAATACTTGAAAACCACTTGATTTCTTCCCATACCTCACAAGACAAAGCATGAACAAAAGCCAGGACTTCACTTCAAGGTAGTAATCCTTTAACATAAGATAGTGTCAACATGAGGGCCTTTGAAAGTATCCAGAACACGGATAATGTAATTCTCTTACCAAAAAATTGTTTTTTTCCTCTACAACATTTTTACTCGCCATGACTACACCAATGACATTTATTTATTTGCCATACACTTGTGCCTATTTTCCACTAAAACAATCTAGTGGAGCCTACATTACCTTGTCTTGCCTTGTCATCAACTAGCAAATATTATTATTCTTCAACTCTGTGCAGTTGCTCACGTAATTTCTCATCTTCATATTAAGGCCAATTAAAATTTATAGCATAGAAAGGATAAAAATACCAATCAACATAGACCCACATTCATATAAGGACCAAGAGTACTATCACCAATATATTCTATAGTTTGAAAATCAAATGTATTAAATAAAATTAAAATTAAATACATGTTAAAATAAAAGTACAATATTCCAAATTAATTTAATATCTTGTTCACTTTTTAGTCTGCAGGTTTCCATATCTGTAAAACATGTTATTTTGATATAATTTCCATGTCTGCTGTTTTTTTCCTACATACTTTGCTGACTTAATTGATTCCAGACTTCCCAGCATCTCATGTTTTTCTGTTTTACACACTGAAATAGAGGGATGTTTTTTCATTAATATGGATAAAAACTAATTTGTGCTCATATTTGGAGTATAGTAAAGATGAGTGTCGGTAAAAACAGTGCTATGCTGCTGTCAAGGAATGTTTATTACTCAAAATCATGCAAATGGTAAACAGAGTCATGAAATAGACAGGCTTTACCTTAGAATCATACTTGGAAGGTATATCAGCTGAAATACAAGCAGGACTAAAACAAGCCAGACACAAATAACTCAAAATGCTGTTATACAGTCATAGTAACAGTCACCAATTTTTTCAGTCCACAAAAAAGCAGACAGACAAACTAGGGCACTTGAATGTTATTTGGCTAATGACACTCACTGCAATCTCTCTGATTAAGCTGAACCACAGAAGACTATGGTTATTGAGATCACTAAACATTCTCTGAAACTTAAAAGTAAATTATTCTATAAAAAGCCAATTCTCCCTTCAAGCCACTAAAATCTTCTAAATCTTTTTTTTTTTTAATCTCATTTTAAAAACTTAATTGTTAGGCCTAACTTTTGGCAAATATGTTTTACCTCAACAATTCTCGATGCTAAGATGAAATAATAAGTGGCAGGAAAAAAAGAGCCTAAAACCAAGAAATGAATAAACATAACCTTTTGGTCTAATCTGACCTAAGGTAATGATATCTTACAAAACAATGCTATCTCCCCTAAGTGAATCATTGTGCAGTATTTTCATGTACTGAAATACACCATACCCACAAAAATGTACATGAAAATATTAAAATAATTTTTGAAAAGTAATGACATCTCCCCCATTCTTTCTTACAGTTTCCTGTCCTTAATTGTTAAAACCTGGCCAGGAGATATTTATATAATATTAAAAACACAATATACTAAAAAAATTTAGAAGGTTGTTAGATATTTAGTTACACTATAATTTAAAAGGTATATATTTTTGGAAATTAAAAACAAATAAAAAATTAACACAAAGTAGAAGAAAGCTAAAGACATGTTCTTGAAATTCCCAAAGGTAGAGAGGAAAAGAAAAGTTATAGCCATCACTTAATATGTACTTAACACCATGTGTAAAAAAATCTACAATATAATCTGATCCTAAAGAATTTAAACTACAGACTTCCTGATTCCCCAGTGCTGGATATCACCTCTAACAGTACCTATACAAAATGGCTGAAAGAACATTTAAAATTACTTTATTTACCCTAAGTTCATTTTAAGTATGAAGTCTCCATTCCAAAGTAAATTTTAAAGCACTTCATGTTGTTCTAAAAATATATTTTATAGCAGAGTTGCGCAGCGGAAGCGTGCTGGGCCCATAAAAATATATTTTATATCAAAGGTTCCCAATAAATTTTTCCTGTTAATTTCTCAAGTTTTCTAACTCAAATTTAGGACAATTACATGTAAAATTACAATCTCTAAAGTAATATTAATGTAGCATATCACACACTTGGAGTCACATTCCAACATCATTTCCATTTGAAAGTTAAAAAACACTAACAAAAAGATGTTATAATACAAACTCAAGTGTGTGATATGGTATGTTAACTTTAACTTTTTCATTCTTAGGATTTTTTTTTCTTAGAAGAAGTTTGAATAGTAGTGTTTCTTCTTTATAAGCAATTTTAACCAGTGGATTGCTAAACATAATAAACAATTTTAATAAAAATAAATGTAAAAATGATTTAAATCATAAGTCTTCATGAAACAAAACAAATTATTCAGTCATAGAAATTCTTACACAATGATAGGAAAGATGTTAACCTTTCCCCATATTTAAATGAGAGAAAAGAAAAAGGGAGAGGGAGGGAGGAAAGAAAAGGAGATGGAGATGGACGTTTGCAAAGGGGGAGGTGAGGGGGGAGGGAGGAAGAGAAGAAGAGGGGGGAGTGGGAGGAGGAGACAGGGAGAGAGGGAGAGAGGGGTGTGTGTGGGGAAAGAACATGCACTAGCACGCCTATGTATATGACCAGCAAATCCATTAAAAGTCTCCTTTTCACTAAAATACATAGGATACACTCACACGGCTTGTAAAGAAGTAACAGAATGTAACAATACTAAGCAGTCTACTTCTCCAAATCATCCACCCACCCTAATCTCAGGAGAGTATATTGGTAGTAAAATGAATGTGTTTTCCTCACCTAGGATAAATCACTATTATCATGAGCAAGTTTAAGAGTATCAATTTCTAACCTTATCTAGTGGTTAAAAAACAAAACTTTACATATTAGAAACACATGCACAACACAAAGAAGAAACTAAAAGTCACTTTTTCCTTTTCTTTCAACATATTTCTCCAGTTTAGAAACTAGGCCTCTGTCACCACATATTTTTCAAACACCTATTCCATTTCCAATTTGGCCATTTAAATACTTTCCCCAAATACTTGGAGAAATGGAGATTTCTAAGATATTTTTTCAGAAATAAATAGCATACATGCTTATGTGTGTATGTTCACTCTATATTTGCTTCAAGCTTTAGCTCTGTTACTTAAAAATGTAAGTTTTCCATTATATGGAGATATACAAAAGCAAAAAAACCCAAAAAACAAACAAAAAAACCCCAAAACACTGTAACTGAAATTAGTCTATTTTACCATTTTCAAATGCCAGGAAGAAATTATTAAAACAAATAATATTTAGAGTTAGAAAAGTGTACACTAACATAATTAAATACAGGGGCATAAAATTTACACATTTTATACCTAAATTTATTGTCCCTTTGGAAAGCTGTGTTTTTGTCACAGGATTAGAATTTACTGCATTACCCCCCAAATCCTATTTATAGAAAAAAAGTCTTTCAACTGTATAATAGTACTTTAGGTGAAGCTTCTATGAAAACACCTGCCAAGCAGCTTGAACTATCATATTAAATGGATCACAGGGTTTATAAAGTGCTACAGACTTTCAAAGGCATTCCCTGCAATGAGTATCACAATCATAGCAAGAGAAGACTCCACTCCAGGCACATGTCTAAGTCATTTACCTGAATTGTTTCTTGTCAAATTAAAGTGTCAAAAATTATCCTATCAATGTTGTCCCTAAGGAATCTAGCTCAATCCAAAAGGCAGCTACCAATTAGTAAAGTTGGGCCTTTTAATGAGGAAAAATTTTCTTTTTCTATTGATATGTAAAATTAGCTGGTCCAAAAAGAAAAGTTTCATCTCAGCAGTTAGTTTAAGTGCTACTGATAGCTATAATCACATGCAGGCTGCAATTCCTTTTGAAAGGCTTTTCTTTTTTTTTTTTTTTTTTTTTTTTTTTTTTTTTTTTGTCGTTTTTTCGTGACCGGCACTCAGCCAGTGAGTACACTGGTCAGTCCTATATAGGATCCGAACCCGCAGCGGGAGGGTCGCCGCGCTCCCAGCGCAGCACTCTACCAAGTGCGCCACGGGCTCGGCCCTTGAAAGGCTTTTCAAGTGAACAAATACAAAGAAAAACGAGAAACACAAGTGTTTTCACAGTGAATGACTGCCTAGGAGTACACAGTTATAAAAAAGGCAAGGTTAGAGATCCAGATATCCAGGAGTATTGTGAACTAACAAACCAAAATCAAAAGTCAAATGAAATCCTTGCTTACTCTTTTGACAAGGTCAGTGCACCTTATCCCTTAGCACAATAACCGATTGAATTGCAGGTTGCAGAAGGTGCTCCAGGAAAATAAAATGCACCACAAATCATTTAATGTTTCTCAATTGCCTTAGATGAGCAAATAAAATCCTCAGAGAAAAACATTTCCTGTTCAATTGGTTGTTTTTCAAAAGCTCCATATCACTTGGGATTGCCTTGTAAAAGTGCTCATTCATTAGCAGCATAAGAGTACAGATGATTAATAGATGCCCTATCTTTTTCACCGGCAAGTCCAGATGAATTTTTATAGTACACTTATAACTTACCTACAGAAGTGAGAGTCATGTTCACCTACGACATGAACTTCCCCCAAAAATTCTAAAACTTGATTTCAAAGAATAGAAATACAAGCAACAGACAGACAAGCTCATGGAATAAGTCTGCTTACAAAAGGCATGTACTTAAGTTGCCCAGGCTTACGATGTTGCAAAAAATCATTTTATGACTTGTGGCTACTAGAGTAATCAAAAGGTTTGATTTTTAACTGTGGTGAAGGACAAAGTTAACAGCAAAAATTCAACAGTATATATTTCCATGCATATATTCCTTCCACACTTTTCACAAAAAGACTCAGACTTGATCAAATACTTCTTAATGTTGATGCCTTTAAAGTCTCTATTCCCAGATACCAAACTTCTTAGATTTGTGGTTCAAGCGATGACAAACGGATCATTTCCTATTCACTCCACTTACTTTATCATCAACAAGACTGCTAGAATCCAGTTACATAAAGAATTATTTTCGACAGCCACCTTCAATTACAGATGTTTGACAAGATCACAGACTTCCGATGTTAATCTCAAGTTGAAATACCCACACTTGTGTCAAGGGCCCTTTGCGACACACAGCATGGCTATTTTTCTTTGCTTTGCCTTATCCTGCAAAGATGCTGAAATAGATTGGAATCCTCTCTTCTCCCCCCAAATTACTGCCATATCCATCTCTTATGCAAAGTAGCATGCAGACCCACATGCTTTCTTGACAAAGGGATTTTCATGGTTAAAGCACTGTTTTTCTAAATATGCTTCTAAACCCAAAGGATTTTTAAAGAAAGGGAAAGAAAATCTTCATGTAATTGACTCATTTCTCCAAGTTTTCTACCTATAGATCATACTTCCTTAGCTTACATTCATTTGCATGAACTGAATGTATTTAATTTCAGGGCTCTATTGCCAACCACAATTCTGGACTTAGAAACTTTATAGTTTAGTTCAGAGAGTATACCCATCACTTACTGAAAAAAAGGAAGCCTGAATCTACAAAGAATAATCCTATCAGCATACTATATTGTACTTATCTGTTGAACAGAGATTTTTTAAATAACACAATTTTCTGGCAAACCAAATTCAGGTATTTATACCAAGAGCATAGATAGAACTGTCTACTATTTCCATGTGACAACCAACTGGAACTCTGAACACAAAGACAATGATTCTGCTTTATGTGTAGGTGAATTCATGAAAATCTGCTCTTAAACTGAATTTGTATACCAAATTCCATTTTAAATGCATTTAACATGTAACAGGGAGCTTACTAGCTAAATGAACTACAAAGTAAAATTTTTACAGTGCAAAGAATTCATTGGTAAAGGAACTGATGACCCCTTCTTTTATGAGCTTTTGTGATATGTGTTTAGAATTCATATAAGTGAATAAATAATACTTTTCTTTGTGCCTACATCATACCTACGCTAGTCATGGAAATGTGGACCTCCATGTTCTCTTAGAGGAAAGAAATGTTGGTCCCCCTTAAGATACATCTAGCTTATGTTAAGGGAAGTGGGAACTCATGCTGAGAAGGACCAAGCAAGCACTTAATAAACACTCATAAATTACCCTGGGAGCACAGGACCCTCAGCTAACAGGAAACAACATGAGAAAGCAAGAAATCAAACTCTACCTTCAAATTGATTCTTTCCTGGCCATGCCACTATTCTTCTGTAACATTTCTCCCATTGCTCCAGCAAGGTCATAGCCACAGAACAGCATTACACATTCCTCCACGTTCCTCATCATATAAAACTGTGTTAGCCCAAAGCTAATCCCTCAGCGACTATTTCTTGCCATTTGCTGACACTTTAGGCTCAAAAAATGTCCAGGTATGATGAGAACATATGACATGTAGTCTACTCACATAATGAAGGCTAGATTACCCCTGAAAGTTCCACTCCTCCAGAATGCTTCCTCAAAAAAAAAAAAAAAAAAAAAAAACTGACCAGTTAATGAAATAGTTAATTAGTTTCAACCTAGCATTGAGACAAATTTAGTTCATTCTGAACCCTAAAATGTTTAAAAGCTGAAGAAGATGGAAAATTCAAAAGAAGTGTTGTATTCCACTACCTTAATAAATGACTACTTGAAAGAGATTTAGGGCCTATAAAGAATAAACTGGCTGGCTTGATCATTTAGCCTCAGGCCCCTTCTAAAAAATGAGCTGGACTAGATCTTCCAGGTAGATCTTTCAGGTATTAATCTGAATATAAGCTCAGTCTTTTTCAGAAGTGTATTTTGCTACTGTCTCCTCAATTAAAGATAAAAGGTAAAATTAAGAGTGTTAAAGATAAGTTTATTCTTCAAGTCAAACTTCCTGGTACCAGCTACCATATTTAAAAAGGTGAAAAGGCAGCATGATGTGCTAGAAACAGCATGAACTTTAGGATCCATGTTAGTCTGCAGTTCAGTTTCCTCACTTGTAAAATGAGAATAACACTTATAACCACGGGGTTACTGTGTGAAATGAATAAGAATAGGTGTAAAGGTACTTGATAGGCAGCAGTAAACCCACAGACTATTATTACAATAAAGTCTGCATTAAAGAATTTACTAAAATCTACTTTTATTTCATCATGATGAAAAATCCATCATGATTTAAGTTAAAAACACATAATACGAGGATACTTCAAAAAGTTCATGGAAAGATTTGTATTATTACAAAATTGTGAATAACACAAAATTTTTTTTAAAAGTAAAATTATTTCTCAAGTACAAACTACAAAAGTCAATACTTAAAGGCAATTTTCCTGATTTTTGACTGTAGTAACTTTTATTTTCTAAACAAACAAAGAAACAAACTATTTGAAACTCTTACTAATTAAGAGTATTAATTCTATAACTTCATTCTTCACAAATTCCCAATTTATGAAATCGCATTTTAGGAAGTGGTGACCTACTGACGAAGCAAAAAAACAAGGTAATTTTTTGTGGTGAAGTAGCACCCAATAACCACAGGATAACCAGGAATTCTAAATTATCCAAATACAATTTCATAAGCAAACAGATACGAATCTCAACAAAAAGAAAATTGTGAGAAATAAAATTTATCTGACAAAAAGATTACTACTATACTTTAATCCTAAAATAAAAAAATACCATTCAGAAACACAGATAATTTAGCTAACTTGCAAGCTAAAATTGGGCAGAAAAATCATTTTCGTACGTGCCTACATAATCCACGGCTAGAATGAAAACAAACACCTGTCACTCTGGACCCTTCTCAGCAAAAATAAAATGGAATGAAGGGTATTGGAACTGTCTGAGACCTTCTGGCTCCATCATTATGGAAATCAATGAGTAGTCTGAGTCAGGGTTTCCAGAGGAAATATCTACTTTCATCACAGTCTCTCTGGAATAAATTCTTCTCAAAATGTTCCAATTCTCATTTAAACCACTTATAAAATTATTAACAACTTCCTTATACCTTACAAATTTTAAAGCACTGACAATTTTCAAAGCATTTTAATAAAAAACTCCATGTCTGTCTTAATTATGAACAGATAATACAGACCATATTCTTTATCAAATGTCCTTATTCAGTCCTTTAATCATTGTATGTCACTCTTTAAATTTCAAAAAGAATTTCTGTATCTCATAAGAAAACACACTAGTGAGCAATATGACTGAGAAATTTAGAAGTTAGTAGTGCTTCAAGCTCAAGAACAGCAAATTCAGTGAAAATTCAGGACAGGAGAGAATGAATAAAATTATATACTACTAGACATATAGTGTGGAACCACTTCTGAACTAAGTCTTATTATTATTAGCTACTAAGTATTAGTACTTACAGCTTATAGAATCAGACACTATTGTCCTACATATGTATTAATTTATTTAACCTTAATAATAAACATTTTATCCTATATAACAGCTGAGGAAATTGAGGTACAGAGAGGTTAGGTAATTTGCTGAAGGTTTTACAACTACTAAGTGGTAGAGTTGGGAAATGAACAGACAGTCTGACTCAAGAGCCCTTATTCTTAAGCACTATTTTTAAATACATACTATGTTTAACACAGTATGGATATTTCATTCAATCCATACATTCCTGAGAAGCAGATATTATTATTCTCATTTTACTAATTAGAAAACTGAAGCTCAGAGAGATTAAGGAACTTGCCCAAATTCAGCCGGCTAGCAAGAAGCAGAGCTGGGGTTCAAACCTAGGACTGTATGACTCTGAAGTCTGTGCTCTTTGATTTAGCACTGTACCACCTCCTAAGGAGGCAGAGACTCCACTACTGCCATCAGAATGCCTCAGCAATCACTGTGATACTTCTTTCTCCTTCTCTATCTCGCTGGATTACTGCTGTGATTGGCTAAGCATGAAAACCAAAATAAATAAGATCATTTACATATTATGATATTTCTAAGTCATCTCTATAAAGACCATTGTCAAAAAAAATTTTTTTACTCTCATCATTAGGCAGGTCATAAATTCACCTTTTCAAAATCCCTGGGCATGCTGGCTGATATGCACCATAACAAATCCCAGAGACACAATCTTAAGGGAATCTTTTGGTGCAACTGTGATGTTCTTCAGCAATCTCTGCCTTGTCCTGGGTCACCTATCTTTTCTTCCATTCTAAAAGAACTTCTAGTCAAGTATTCAACCTTGACTTTAAACACAGGGGAAAGAAACAGGACATCTAATAAGCTCATTCCAAAGTGCCAGGAACTTAGTGTGTTCAATTCCAAAATTGGATTTGAGATAAAACTACTTAATATACAGATTGCATCAAGGGTAAAAATAAGAATCTTTTGCTCTTAAGATGGGGAAAAAATAAACATTCCAAATATATAAACAAAAATATAAGACAGTACAATATTCTTTTCCAAAAATAATTATTAAGGATAAGTAGCAGTTGGAGATGTTTTAAGAGGTGGGATCTGTGTGCTTAACAGTACCCCTGCAA
Organism: Cynocephalus volans; assembly: GCF_027409185.1. Taxonomy (NCBI): domain Eukaryota; kingdom Metazoa; phylum Chordata; class Mammalia; order Dermoptera; family Cynocephalidae; genus Cynocephalus; species Cynocephalus volans. The sequence continues at coordinate 42,900,501 of NC_084473.1, forward strand.
AAAAAAAAATCCATATTCTGAAAAAGTACCATAAAATATGCACATACAATTAAATACTATTTGGCAGTCCTTAAAAATGATGAGATTCCTTAAAAATGATATTTATCTGTAACATATTAATGAGTGGAGGAAAAAACAGATATCCATTAATGTTAAATTATGTAACACACATACATAACAGAGATATGAATCTAGATTCATGTTCACCAATATAATAACGATTGTTACCCTTGGAAGGTGAGGTACACATAATTTTCTGTGTTGTTCTTTAGACATTCTACACTGTTTAAAACTGCTAGCAGGAGCACATACTTCCACAAAAACAATAAAAATAGTATTAATTTGTCAGTATATAAAGTGTATAAGTATAAGACTACTGATACAGTTTGGAAGTGTTGGCCCCACCAAAACTCATGTGGAAATCTGATCGCCAATGTGGCAGTGCTGGAAGCTGTTTGAGTTATGGAGGTGGATTCCTCATGAATGGATTAATGCTGTCCCTGGGGGAGGAGGGGTAGTGAGTGAGTTCTCATTCTATTAGTTCCCACAAGAGCTGGTTGTTTAAAAGACCCTGGCACCTTCCCTCTAGCGTGCACATACTCGCTTGCTTGCTTGCTCTCTCTCTCTCTTTCTCTCTCTCTCTCTCTCTCTCTCTCTGGCCATGTGATCTGCTTGTACATGCTGGCTGCCTGCCACTTTCTGCCATGAGTAGAAGCAGCCTGAGGCCCATGCCAGATGCAGCTGCCCCAGAATCGTAAGCCAAATAAACCTCTATTCTTTATAAATTACCCAGTCTCAGGTATTTCTGTTATAGCAACACAAATGGACTAAGATAACTACACATTAAAATTTTCACAAAAAATGGTTTTGTTTTTTAAAAAAAAAAAAGCTAAGTACTTTCACCATATATATTCTGTGAGACTTTTAAAAGTGCTACTGTAGAAAAAGGCATTTTATTAATGTAAATGCAAATAAGATATACTAGAATCCATAAATTCTGGTTATACAGAATATATCAATTTAGTTACTGAACATATGAATACCATGTGCTAGGCACTGCTCTTATGCCCAGGGATATATCAGCAATCAAACAGCCAAACATGCCCTGCACCAAGGAGCTTACACGTTAGTATAAATGGGTATCTAGTTCACCACACACTCATCACCATTAAATATTACTTAAACATTTTAAAAATCAGTTTGAACACTATTAAACCATACTGTCTTCCCATTGTTTTGCTATGTATATTTTATCTTTTAAATGCTTAGCTCTGTTTTGGCATTTTCTACTGTATTTATTAATCCCTATTCCTATTTTTGTTGAGTGTCACACTGCTTTGTAATATGTTTAATTTCATTTGGAACACACCTTTTATGTTAGTGAGAGTTTTCATTAGAATATGTTGTGGTAACAAACAAATCTTAAAAACAAGTAGGTTATAGCAAGGTAACTAAAAGCAGGAAAAACTGCTAAATCCCTCAGAATAGATGAAAGCTATTAAGAGAAATGAGAGGCTGGTGTGACAAGCTTTGAGCAAATCTACATACAGCTAAGTCATTGAGCATTAATTTGTCAAATTTCTTGTTGATTTCAAGCAAAAGTTAACTCTCAACTCTTCAAATATAGAATTTCAGAAATGTCATGGTCAATTTTATTTAGTTTATACTTTTTATGTATGTACAAGAGTAATTCATGGTAAAAATTTATGTCTAGATAACTCAAAAAGCTCATTCTATGTGATGAGAAAGCACGTCATAATTTAATAGGCAGGGTTTTTTTTTCCTTTAAAGGTACATAAAAATGATACATTTAAAATTGATAACATCTTTGATTCATCAAAATACAATAATGTATTTAGCCTCCACAATAATCCTGTAAGTATTATTATCATCACCATTTTTATAGGTAGGAGAAATGAAAGGTTAAGTAATTCACCCAAGGGTATAAAACTAGCAAAATATCAAAGTTGACCTGGAATCCAGAAATCTAGCTCTGCTATGAAGAGTGGTTTAAGTGAAAATTGCCCCTTCAAAGAGTCTACTGAATACTTAAGTAATTACCCACCACCACCATCTCCCAACTTACTTGAGCACTCCTATATGAGATGATTTTGAGCAGAATGAATGACAACGGTATTGTACGGTAATTCCTAATTAGATTGGCAGTACTTGCCAATTCAGCTGTTTGCTGAGTGGAGTGGGAGGGAGAAAAAGAACAGAGAGACTAGCAGAGGCCGCAGAGTCTCATGTTATGCCTCTCATTACCTTAATCCACAGCACTTTGTTTGGAAACCACAGCTAAGGACAAGTAGGGATTAATCTTCCACTTTACATTTTTACAACATGCCTGGGATTTCTTAAGAATCAACCAAGGAAACATCTTTATGTTATGGACAGACAGTAAAGGGATAGTTTAAAATTAAACAGAATAATGACCTGAAAATTTTCTATATAAAGGATACAACTGTATTGAGCAACTAAACTTCTTCAGCCACAAATATCTAATTTGACTTATTTTGTTTTCATTAATGAGCCAACAATTTGCAAACTGCTCATGTACTTTTCTAGTTTGTACAACTAAAAAAATGTATTTAAATCTCATTTTTCTCAGACAGAAATGGCAGATTTGGGTTTTCTCTATGGCTTTCTCAGGTTGAGCTCCTGAAATGAACAAGCCTTTAAAAAGAAAAAAAAAAAGATAAAAAGAATATCACCATTTTAGTCTAGTAGATTTTCTCACAAAGTATATTGAGCAAGCCTAGAAAATTGATACAGGGCTGGCTGGTTAGCTCAGTTGGTTAGAGCATAGTATTACAACACCAAAGTCAAGGCTCAGATCCCCGTACCAACCAGCTACAAATATAGATAGACAGATAGATAGATAGATAGATAACACAAAAAGCTATAACAAAAACTAAAGATATTCTAGGAATGACTGCAAGCTATAATTTTTATGGGTGCTGGCTGGTTAGCTCAGCTAGTTAGAGCACAGCCGTGAAACACCAAGGTCAAAGGTACAGTTCCCCATACTGGCTAGCTGCCAAAAACGGAAAAAATAAATAAATAAAAGAGTTAAACTAGATAGATCCTAACTAAAGGAGAGCACTGAAAAAGGAAACAAAATGTTTAGTTTCCTCATATATAGATAAGTAAAAATATCAGTTATTCTCAGAAAGACAAAAGAAACAACTTTATAGCCTGCACAATACTCCCATACTCAGCAGTCCTCAACTGTACAACACTGGGACCCCTCTAGCCTTACCACCACCTCATCTTACACCCCACTTCTTTCAAACTAAACCTTGTCCTCCACTGGCCCAACCAAGGAAAGGAAGGAAGTTTCCAAGGTACAAAAAGAAACAAAAAGTTCATCTGGCCTGTTATGCTTCCAAAGGCCTAGGTGCTGGTCATTTAAGGAGTTTACAAGGGTATCTTTGATTAAGCACAGTTTTCATTATGTCCCTCACCCCCAAAGATTGATTAATCCATGCATACTCTTTTACTTCCTTAAATTTACTCAACATACTTATATTCTTTATCTGATAATTCCAACTGCAATGTTTGATGGTTCAAAAAAATTTTTGTTACTTCTGCTGACTCAGGCACAACATTATGTGACTTCAAAAAAAAAGTTTATTCATTTGTCATGGCATTTTAACTTAAGAAAATCTTTGATGCCTGAATTTAATGAATTTTTCCTTCAGAGAGGATGGAATTTGCCTCTGCTATACTGTAGTGGAGCACTCTCCTAAGTACTTTCATAGTTAACTCATTTAATCCTTGAAAAACCTTATAAAATTATTTCTTATTATTATACCCATTTTACATAGGCAGAAAACTAGGCGCAGAAGGGTAAAGTAACCTGACCAAGACCCAAATGCTAGTAAGTGTTGGAATTAGGATTCCAACTCAGGCAGACTAGACACAAAAGTGATGCTCTTAACTACTCCCCTGTATAGGATCTTCATATTTAAAAAAGATATCTCTAAAATGTGACAGACCAAAAGGATAAGAGTAAAAAACAGAAAATTACCTCCCAGACAACTACGACTCAAAAGAAAGCTGTTCCAGATGTCAGTCAAGTAGAGACCAGACCAACAAGCTGTGAGTTGTGGGCAGTGCAGAGACAGCAGCAGCAGGCTGCCCGGACCCAGTGGTAGTTCTGTGCTGTTGCTGGGTTGAGTCAGGCCCATGTCTGCAGGAATACATCCACTCAAGCTATCTGGGTTATTTAAGAGCATCTGGAAGAGACTGTCCTCCAAAGCCCCATGGGCAGCCCAGGCAACCTTGTGAGAACAGAGATTAGCACCTGTTCACACTGCCTCAGGGTACTTTGCTTTCAGCATCATTGGTGATAGCTACAAAAGCCCTGAACTCACCACCAGGATGCAGCCCAAACATGTGGGGAGCTAGAAAAGCAGAGGAGAGCACCAGTCTCACAATGTAGAAGAATCCCTACAACTGAACAATGAAAAGGCAAAAACCCAATTCAAAAATAGGCAAAGAGGACTTGGATATTTCTCCAAGGAAGAGATACAAATAGCCAATAAGCACACGAAAAGATGCTCAACATCACTAGTCATTAAGGAAATGAAAATTAAAACCACAGTGAGATACCATTTCACCCCAACTAGATAGCTATAATCAAAAGAGAAAACAGTAAGTGTTGACAAGAATGTGGCGAAACTGCAACCCTTGTGCATCACTGGTAGAAATGTAAAATGGTATAGCCACTGCGGAAACCACTTTGGCAGTTTCTCAAAAATCAAAATATGGAATGACCATATGACCCAGTAATTCTACTCCAATTCCAAAAGAATTGAAAGCAAGGACTCAAATGAGTATTTGTACATCAATATTCATAGCAGCATTCTACACAAGAGCCAAAAGGTGAAAACAAACCAAGTATCCATCAACAAATGAATGGATAAACAAAATGTTGTATATACAGTTATGTGTCACATAAAGATGTTTCAGTCAATGATGGACCACACATACGACAGTGGTCCCAGCAATAGGCTATATAAAACATAGGTGTGTAGTAGGCTATACCATCTAGGTTTGTGTAAGTACATTACACAATGATGAAATCACCTGATTCATTTCTCAGAATGTGTCCCCATTATTAAGTGACACATGATTATACATACAGCAGAATGTTATTCAGCCATAAAAAGGAATGAAAGACTGATATATGACACAACATGGATTAACCTTGAAAACATTTGGGGAATTGAAAGAAGCCAGACAGAGAAAGACAAATGTTGGATAATTCCACTTATATGAGATATCTAAAATGGACAAATTCAAAAAGGCAGAAAGTAATTGAGGTTACCAGGGGTAGGGAGGAAGGTAGTAGTGTTAATTATTACTTAATGGGTACAGACTTTTTGCTGGGGATGATGAAAAGATTTTGAATACAGACAGGATGGTTACACAACATTGTGAATGTATTTAATGCCACTGAATTGCACACATACAAATGGTTAAAATAATTTATATGGTATATATATTTTACTACAATAAAAAAAATTAAAGCAGTGGGAGTGAAAAACCAATAAATAAATAAATAGATAGATAGATAGATAGATAAATAAAATTTAAACAGATAGAAGCAATACAAAGTATGTGTATGGCCACAATAAAATGAAATTAGAAATAAGAAAGAAATTGGGGAAATTCACAAATATATGAAAATTAAACTCCTAAGCAGCTAATGAGTCAAAGAAGAAATCAAAAAGAATTAAGAAAATACTTTGCGATGAATGAAAATGAGGACACAACATATCAAAACTTACAGGATACAGTTAAAGGAGTACTTATAAGACAAATTATAGCTGTAAAAGCTTATATTAAAAAAAGAAGAACAACCTCAAATCAATAACCTAAACTTTCACCTAAGACACTAGGAAAAGAAGAGCAAACTAAAGCAAAAGCAGGCAGAAGAAAGGAATAACAAAGATTAGAGCAGAAATTAATAAAGAGAAAATTATACAGAAATTCAATGAAACAAAAAGTTGTTTCTTAGAACATATCAACAAACTTGACAAACCATTAGCTAGACTGCCTAAGAAAAAAAAGACTTAAATTACTAAAATCAGAAATGAAGAGGTCACAACTACTGACCTTACAGAAATAAAAATGATGATAAAAAAATAATAAAAACAACTATATGCCAATAAATTAGGTAACTCAGATGAAATGGACAAATTCCTGGAAAGACACAAACTACTGAAAATTATCCAAGAAGAAATAGATAGTCTGAATAACTAATAAAGATATCGAATTTGTAATTTAAAAAAAAAAAAAAGAAAACACTACCCACAAGGAAAGAAAAAAAGCCCAGGCCTAGATGACTTCACCATTGAATTCTACCAAACATTTTAGAAAAGAATTAATACTAATTCTTCACAAACTCTTCCAATAAATAGAACTCATCCTATGAAGCCATTATTACTCTGATACCAAAACCAAAGACAACACAAGAAAACTATAAACCAATATCTCATATGAATATGGATAAAAAATTCTCAACAAATACTAAAAAACCAAATCCAGCAACATATAAAAAGAATTATACACCACAATCAAGTGGGATTTATCTCAAGAATGCAAGGTTGGTTCAACATTCAAAAGTCAACTAATACAATACATAGTATCATGTCAACAGAATAAAAAACAAAACTCATATAATCACCTTAACAGACACAGAACAAGCATTTGAAAAAAGCCAACATCTTTTCATGATAAAAACACTTACCAAACTAGGATTAGAAAGGAACTTCCTCAACCAGATAAAGAGCATGTAGGAAAAATCCACAGCTAACATTACAGTTAATAAGGAAAGACCAGGTGCTGGCCAGTTAGCTCACTCAGTTAAAGCATAGCCTTATAACAACAAGGTCACAGGTTCAGATCCCTGTACCAGCCAGCCACAATAAAATAAAATAAAATAATGAAAGACTGGAAGCTTTCTCCTAACATAGGTACAAGATGAGGACATCCACTCTGCCGTTTCTATTCAACAGTGCATTGGAGGTTCTAGCCAAGGCACTATAGGCAAGGAAAAAAAAAAAAGACATCTAGAAAAGAAAGAAGTAAAACTATCCTTTATTCAACAATGACATGATTTTATATATTGAAAATCCTAAGGAATCCACTAAAAAACTGTTAGAACTAATAAATATGTTCAGTAAGCTTACAAGATCAATTACAAAAACGAATCATACTTCTACACACTTGCAACAATCCAAAAATGAAATAAGAAAAGTCTGTTTACAATAGCAACAAGAATAAAATATTTAGGAATAAATTTAACGAAGTATTAAATTCATACTTTGAAAACTACAAAACATTGTTGAAAGAAATTTAAAAAGATCTAAATAAACAGAAAGACATCACACGCTCATGAAGTGGAAGACTTAACCTTGTTAAAATGGCAATAATCCCCAAACTGATCTACCCATTAAATGCAATCCCCACCAGAATGTCAGCTGACGTTTTTGTAGAAATTGACAAGCTGATTCTAAAATTCTATAGAGGGTTAGAAATCTTGATTCTCGTTTGATTTTTAGTATAGGGTTTTTAGGTATTGCATGTATGGGACAAAAGTCCTCAGTTACAGGGCAAAAGTCCACAGCCAGTGGGCAACAGCCCATCTAATCAATTCTAATCACTGTCTAGGGATGGGATTATGTACTTTGATTATTTAACATACTGATTGTTGATAAAAGATGTTGAAAGAATTGCTGTAGGGAAAAATGTGAAAAAATGTTTGCTATGGGCAAGCTGTTTGTTGATGGAAACTTTAGAGACAATTATATTTAGATTTAATCTCTAAGAACGTAACTTTTGCTTAAATCATTTAAGGAGAGGTTATATTTCAGATTAGATAATGATTGCAGTTTGATCAACTTAGCTTTTCACCAATTGTACTTCGGAAAGTCATGTTATTAATTTAAATGATGTTACTACTTTCTATTGTTTAAGCTATACTTAGCCGTAGATAACTTCTTTCACATTGCCCATGTGTTTGTGTCCTTTTGAAATGACTGAATCAACTGATTTTTCTTGTGAAACATCCTTGTCTTTACAATAAAAAACAGAAGCTAACTTTGAATCGGGGCTGTACTCAGTTTTCTCCTTCTAACAGAGGAGTCGCTGAGTTGCAGTCCCTTCGGGCTTCTCATTGCATTCATGCAACTTTGAGTAATCCTTTTTCACATCTCCGTTACACAGCAAGAAGTGTAACAAAATTCATATCAAATTTCAGGGGACGCTGAATAGCTAAAACATCTTGAAGAAAACAAAGTAGAAGACTCATACTTCTCAATTTTAAAACTTACTATAAATAAATGACAATCAACACATTGTGATACTAGTACAAGGACAGATTTATAGATCAATGGAATAGGACTGAGAGTCCACAAATAAACCCACATACCTATGGTCAACTGATTTTGACAGGGTGCAAAAATCACCCAATAGGGAAAGAACAGTCTTTTCAACAAATGCTGTTTGGACAACTGGATAGCCACATGCAAAAGTATGAAGTTGGACCCTTATTTTATTTCATATACAAAAAATTAACTCAAAATTAATCAAAGAACTGAATGTAAAACTATAAAACTCTTATAAGAAACATAGGAGTAAATTGTCATGACATTGGATTTGGCAAAATGTTCTTACATATGACACCAAAAGCCTGAAAAACAAAAACAACAAAAAATAGATAAATCGAACTTCATCAAAATTTAAAACTTTTGTTCTTCAAATGTGATCCTCAAGAATGTAAAAGGACAACCCACAAAATGTGAGAAAATATCTGCAAATCATACATCTAATGAACTTGTATCCAAAACTATAAGGTACTCTTACAACTCCACAATAAAAAGACAAATGATCTAAATAAAAAATGAGCAAATGCTTCAGTTAGATAGGAGGAATAAGTTCAAAAGATCTATTATATTGAATTCTTAAAAAATGCTAAGAGAGTGGATGTAAAGTGTTCTTACCAGAAAAATCATAACTATGGGAGCTAATGCACATGTTAATTAGCTAGATATAGTCATTCCACAAGGTACATATACTTCAAAACATCATGATGTACATAATAAATACATACAATTTTATCTGTCAAATTAATAAACTAAGATAAAATGAATTAAAATCACCAATAAAACACTAATATGTGTTTTATTAAGTTCTTAAACAAAAAACAAAAACAAGCAAAGGATATGAATAGACATTTATCCAAGAAGCATATACAAATGGCCAATAAGCACATAAAAAGATGCTTGACAACATTAGTCATCAGGGAATGCAAAACAAAACCATAATGATACCACTTCACACCTGCTAGGATGTCTAAAATCAAAAAGATAAGTGTGACAGGATGTGGGTAAATCAGAACCCTCATACCCTGCTGGTGGGAATATAAAATGGTGCTGCCACTTTGTAAAACTATCTGCAGTTCCTCAAATAATTAAACATAGAATTACTACCATAGTAATTCTACTCTGAGGTATATACACCTAAGAGAAATGAATACATATGTCCACGCAAAAACTTGTACATAAATATTTGTAGCAGCAGTATTCGTATTAGCCAAAGAGTAGAAATAACCAAATGCCCATCAACTGATGAATGGATAAACAAAATGTGATATATCCATATAATGGAATATTATTTGGCTATAAAAAGAAACAATGTTCTGATACATGCTTCAGCATGGATGAACCTTGAAAACATGATGCTAAGTGAAAGAAGCCAGTCACAAAAGACCACATATGATATGATCCATTCGTATGAAATTTCCAGAATGGGGAAATCTGTAGAGAACAGAAAGCAGATCAGTGGGTGCTTAGGACTGGGGGGAGGGGAAGGAAGGAGGAGTGACAGCTAAAGGGTACAAAATTTATTTCTGAGATGAACATGTCAATTAAAAATTGACAGTGATGATAGTTGCACATATTTGTAAATATAATTTAAAAAATTGAATTGTATGCTTCAAATGGGTGAATTATATGGTGTGTGAATTATATTTCAATAAAACTGTTAAATAAAATAAATGAATTCAAGCTTCCAAAAACAACAAACAAAACCAAAAACAACACAAATGTTTATCACCTCTAAAGTAGAAAGATACTGTATAATTATGTAGTGCAACACTGATAATGAATAAATCACAGTTTATGTATATGTATGTCTCTGTGTGTGTGTATATACATAATGAATGAACCTATAAAATAATCCTGGGGGGGGGGAAGCAATTCACAGAAGAATGTATGCAATAGGATTCTATTTATATAAAGGGGTCTTCTCATAAAACAGCAAGAGAATTATTAACACAGAACTCAGGAGAGTAAATATCTCTGGAGGGGAAAATGGGAGATCTGAAGAAGGAGGGACAGACAGGAAGGTTCAAAAGTACTGATAATGTTATATGTCTAAAGCTGAGTGGTGGAGAAACACTTCGTTTAGTCGTTATTGTTTAAGTTGTTTCTATGGTATATTTTAAAAATATTTTTAAATATACAGATAACATGTAGTTTTAATCTAGAAATCATACCTTTTATTTTGTGTATCCTCCATAGCACTTATGGAAGTAACATATGCACAGAAGGATCATGTATATATACAAATATATATAGATACTCTTCACATACATTATGTGCAGATGAAGGCAGTAGTTAGTTTTAAATCAATTTGAATTTCTAAGTGTCAAGATGGGCAAAGCAGTAAACTAGGTACTCTTCTAAAGAGATGTACAACAATGACCTCTGGTCATAAACGATTTTCAAATAACAGTTATACAAATAGGTACACTATAAAAAAGGCTATATATTAAGTGTCATATAGAAGTACATAGAAAATTTCAGGGGTACTCGGAGGAGGGTGAGATTAATTCTAAACAGAGAAACCTAAGAGAATTTCATGGAGGATGTGGCATCTGAAACAGGACCTGAAGGACAGGTAAGATTTTGATAGGAAGAGGATGAAGAAAGGGTATTTCAAGGGAAGAAAACAGGATGAGCAATATTATTATTATACATTTAGTAGTTATGGTAAAAATAACAGCAGCTAACATTTATTAATTACATACTATGTGCCAAGCACTATTCTCAGTATTTTTTAATGTATTACTGAATTTAATCTTCAAAAAACACCACTATAAAGCAGATACTATTATTATCCTCACTTTAAAGATGAAGAGACAAAGAAAGATTAAGTAACTTAAGCCCAGTCACTGCAGTACTAAGGGATGAAGCTGTAATTTGAACCTGACACCACAGTCTACGCTCTTAACTGCAAAAGAGTTAGGGGAAAAAACACACACATGCTCCAAGAACAAATATAGCAACTCACCTGCATTTAAGAATTACTGGTATCTGAAAATACTTAGTATAGAAGGAAATGGCACATAAATGGAAGCCACAGGAACCAAAATTTCACTGTAAACAATAGATCATTTAAATCCTCTTCTCATATAAATTATAGATCAGGCTGCCTTGAAAAATTAAACAAAATATTAACAAAAGATAGGATGTAATTGTAACCCTGTACTCATTTCTTTATATATGTATTATTACTTCTCTCATGTCCATGTGCTAATTCTTGTAATGAATAAAGAATAAGTAAACTGTTGATTATATACAATTTTTTAATTGTATGGTTCCTTAATGAATGACATCAATGGCATAATGTAAAGATAACTATGGAGACTCAGATTATGAATGATTGAATGATGAATGTCTTGTGTTGAGAAGTGAGTATCAAGAAATTATACTGGAAAAGTAGGTTGAGGCCAGCTCATGAAAGCGTTAACATCTCAAAGAAAGAAGAGACTGGCAAACAGAAGACATTGAAGTGGAAGAAAGAACTGGCAGAAACGTTCCAGAGATAGAATTGACAGGACCTAATGGCAGTTTGAATGAAGTATATGACAGAATAAGAAATCAAAGATTACAAATTTTGTGCCCAAATGGATCATTAGCACATCACCAAAGCAGGGGTTAATAAAAGAACAAAAAACACATGAAAAACAATAGGTTTAGGAGCCAAAGCAAGGGGTTAAATTTGGTTAACTCTGAGGCACGAGAGGGATAATCTAGAGACTAGCACAAGCCACTGAATTTGATGCCTGGAGAGAACTTGAAGCTAACGATGTAGACTTGGAACCCATGCAGTGGCAAAAGACAGAGCCCCAAGAGCGGATAGAGAGACTATCAGGGAAAAGGAGATATACAGAGAAGACAAAGCGGATGAGGAAAATATAAGTATTTGGAGTGTTGTCTAAGTTTATAAGCAGGATAGGTGCAACAATGCATGGTTAGCAGAATTAGAAGTAAGACTATCAAATGGAGGTGGGAAAAATATCAGTATATGAAATTGAAAAGGAGTGCAAACAAGTTAGAGCTTAGAAGATGCTGCTGGATTGAACATAAAATGGTCATTTGATATGGTTTTATGAATCTTTGACTCCACAGTGTCTAGCACAGACCAAGGCACTCAATAAATATTTGTTGAATGAATGAGTTAATAAATTTTGATAATTAAAGGGGAAAACAATTATCCTAAATACCCAGAAGATTCCTGAATATGTTATTGAAGATGACAGTAATTGTGATACTACAGTAAGATTTCAGGCTTTTAACTGTGGAGGGAAATTTAAATGAAATATTTCACTTCTGTGTAATGCCAAAAAAACAATGCTGTGCATACACTAGATTCTGGAGACAAACATTCCCTGAAGATATTAAATTCAAAAAGACAAGTACACTTTATGTTTTCCCGCTAAGCATGAACCTGTCACTTCTCACTAAAGAAGAGGTAGTCAGAAGGAAGATGGGAAAAAAGCAGTAAAAAAAAAAAAATGAAGAGTAGAAGCAAATCAAACTTGAAGGATCTAAGATACTTCAAAAGGATTTAAGATAGCCCAATGGGTTCCTGAGGTATCCTCATATCTGCTTTCTTTATCCACTTCTCATACGTTCCTGCCAAAAACCATGAATGAGAAAAAAGTTAACTCCCAAATATGAAAATTTGAGCAGGGGTCCCTAACATCCTTCCAAACTTTCTGTACCCAACAAAATTAATTAAATTGAATAAAAGACTGATTTTGTGGTAGAAATTTTAATTATTACTTTTCCCACCAACATGTAAAACATCTAAAAGTAGCATTTCCTATTTAGAACCAGATACAGAATCTCCCAAATGGCTTGAGTGGCAGGGCCCCCCCAGTAAAGTATATAATAAGTATCTGATTTCCTATATAACCAGTGAATTTTAATTTAAAATAAGCCTTGGACCTTGAAAAGAAGGAAATCGTTGAATCCTTGAAATTGGAGTATACGATATGAATAGAAATGGACATCCTCAAAGTATTTCTTGATACCTAAGACATTGCAGAGGTTTCTCTGCATCTCTATCCCACAAAGTTTTGGCAATACTAACATTTGAATTCAGAGCCAGAAACATCCCAAATATATTGCTGAGTGTAACTTAAAATAGAAAGTGGAATATGACAATAACAGTGATGACAGTGGCCTGGTTTAAACAATGGAACTTTGTGAATTCAAAGCTGTTAGGAGTAAGGAAGTGTTTTAGTCCGTTTTGTGTTGCTATAATAGAAATACCTGAGACTGGGTAATTCATAAGGAAAAGAGGTTTATTTGGCTTACGATTCTGGGACAGCTGCATCTGGCATGGGCCTCAGAACTGCTTCTACTCATGGCAGAAAGTGGCAGGCAGCTGGTGGGTATAAGCAGATCACATGGTGAGAGAAAGCAAGAGAGAGAGAGGAGGTTCCAGGGTCTTTTTAAGCAACGAGCTCTTGAGGGAACTAAGAGCAAGAACTCACTCATTAATCCTCCCTCCCCCAGGGAGAGCATTAATCCATTCATGAGGGATCCGCCCCCATGACTCAATCAGTTTCCAACACTGCCACATTGGGGATCAAATTTCCACATGAGTTTTGGAGGGGACAACACATCCAAACTCCATCAGGAAGGTAGTCTATCAAACTTCTTATGGTCCCCGGCAGTCTTAGATTCATGGAAATCATTATGTTGAAAGGAAAAATAAAAATGCTTTGAAGGATAGCAGGAATTTTTTAAAAAGTGGGTAACTGAGTAAACATAAGAATCAGTCAAAAATATACCCATTGATTGCTAAGCTGCTGACTCAATCTGCAAGCTCAAGTTGCTCATCACTAAGAAACTAATAAATCTACTTATAATCTTTGGCTTTGCTGACTCTAATCAATCAAGCTTTAGACTAACTTGTAGTTAATATGTTTGAATGACAATATATACAATACTAAGGCCAATTCATGTACCATAACTGTACTGACCCTAAATTAGGTAGGATACACAAAGCCTCAGAACCTTAACAGGAAAAAAAAAAAAAAAAAAAAAAGCATGAGTCACCAGTCAACCAAAGGACTTCACAACTCTCTGCCTCAGGACATTAAAATCCTTTACAAAATAAGATCTTGGTGACTTTTTAAGCAGTATCATTCTTCATTGTTTTCCAATTCTCTATGACTATGATGAGTCAGTCATATCAAATTATTAAAGGAATATCCTATATGCTAAAGAAGATACTGTTAACTGTGAAGGGGGAAAGAAGACAGGGGTCAAAGGGAAATGTGGCATAAATAGAAACATCTTCCAGCCTTCATTCTACTACCTATTTCCTAATATCCATCTCTCTCAATCCTAGAGGTGTTCAAGTGCAAGGGGTGAGCCATATATGGTATATAGCAATGGCAGCAAGAAGTTCTACATTGCCTATACTAACAAATGGGCAAAGATGTACCTCTCCCACCCACCTTCGTTAATCACAGATCCACCTCCCAACACCCACAACCAGCCCAGCAATGACCACCTAGCCACCGCAGGGAGTACCCCAGGCTCCCAAGCTGGGGCGGTGGGGGGGTCAAGGTCCTTGATACCTGCAATCAGCCCAGTGACTACCAGTGAGCCACTGCTGGAAGCCCCCTGGTCTCCCAAGCCTGGGCAGTGGGGGACCAAGGGCTTCAATCACACCCCCCTGATATCTGTATCCAGTCCAGCAATAACCAAGCCACTGCTGGAAGCCCCCTGGTCTCACCTGCAGGAATGAGGGGAGTGCCACAGGCCTGAACCACACCCCCCTCCTTCCTCCTCCCACCCTATTTCCTTCCCCTTTTCCTTCTCCCCCTCTCCCCAGCTGCTCTACAACATCTTAGAATATAAAAAAAATTATTAATAAACTTTAAGAAAAAAGCTCTATATAATCACAGATTCAAATGCCAACTAAATAGCATACATTCCTCACTCTCCATACATACTAGGCTATCTTCCTTCATAAAACTCCAAAGAGACCACGTAAAGCATTCTATATTGACAGTTACAGTCTGTCTCAAATATCTGCTTTCCTTAAAAAGGAAACACCATTACCAAACTCTGTATCAGTTGTAGTACTGGTTTCTTAAACTTCACATGTCAAAGTCTTTTGTTCAATGAATTGCCAAATCCAGGTCTGGGCTGCAATTTATTTTCATACCATATATAAATAAAAAGTTAGTTAAGCAAGTAAGTACAGACAAAATTACAGAATATCAAGGGAATATATGGGGAAGGGGGAAGAAAAAGAAAAAGAAAAAAAAAGAGAATATACTATTTTAAAAGCATTTTAATATCATACAAATACACATCAACTACTTTTGTACTACCTACAAAAAAGTTTTTATTGCAATAGATTTTAAATGACCTGTACAAGTCAAGGTTAGGTTAGTAAGTTGAAAATAAAGTATGAATTCAAACTCAAGTAAATTTCATTTTCTAAGATATTCCATAATTTCCATTTTTCACTATTCAGATTAAGAAAGTTCTATGGTAAAGATGATAAGAATAGGTCCGGGGACAATCCTGATGATAATCTAAAAAGTAAAACGCTTTTAAATACTTTTTCTTAAGTAGGGAGAAATAGCCAACTAATATTTGTGAAACAAAGAAGGAATCAGTTTCAAAATTTAGCTGCAGGAAGTTCTACCCACATATATTCAGCCTAGAACAGAGACAACAGCCTCTAAAACATGTGTTTACAGCAAAATAAATATTGTACAATACATATGGCAAGCCTTCTCCGAGTCCTGTTTCCTTTGTTCTTTCTTCAGACTCAGTTTCCCACATTACTATGTTTAACAGCTTTTTCTCATATGGCTCAGTAAAGAATAAACAGGCTGTGAAGTTAGACTGATTAAATAATCTCTGAATAAGATACTGACATTGCCTTTTATTCTTTCTTTCACAGAGATTCGATAAATTTTCTTTAGCCATCTTCAATTTTTTGATAACCAAGATGAGTGCCTCCTCCTTCTAATCATAAGCACTGTATTGAAGACACCTCAACCCAAATAAAAGCACAAAAACAATCTTGGAGCACAGTTAGAAAAAAATATGGTCTTAATATCTCATTTACTCTCATTTCTGGCTAAGTATTACCATCCCACCACCACTATCACCACTGTGGCCATAATCACCATTCCCCCTTCCCCCCAAGACTTGAAACAACTGCTTTAAATTTCTTTTAGTGCAGCAAGCAATAGCTTGTAAAAGGATGCAAACCAGCTGAAACATTTGACAGACAGTGTTAAATACCAAGGAATTCCTATCAACCATTTTACTTTAAAAGGTGCTTTGATGTTGGCTATCTTTCATGTACCTCTTTCATGGCACATTAATAAAGAAAACGGAGCTGAAGTAAATCAAGACCCAAGGTCATGTCTAGAATTACAGCAATGTAGGTACCTGATGAAATACGGATTAATGCTGCATGAGTAGTGAATAAATAAAAGCACCTCTACCCACCAATCAGGCAAGTCTTACAAGTGCTTCTGAACTTTATTCTGCAACTAGACCTGAGACATCTTTAATCCCCCATGCCTCTGAAACCTAATTATCATAATGTGAACCCAAATGTTAGGGTTCCTTCAAAATGCAAGTGCTATGAAGCAGAAAAGTAATGAGAATTAAGCTGAGTGTAACCTTAGAAATGTACGGATGTGGGGAACTTAAAAGTGGTATGTGGTATTTCAATAAGTTAGGAGAGTATAATACAAAAATTTAGCCACATAAAATACATTAGAATCAAAAGCCCCCATCCTACTCCTGGCCATAAAGCACATATTAAACACAAACAAGGTGGATTCCAGAACTAGTATGTTCAAATATCAGTTTCTGGCCCCTGAATCTCCGAGTACTACACACCCACATGAAAATGATCTCAACAAAAGAATCCAACAATTTTGGATTCTTCTAATGCAACTGAAATGAGAGAGAGTACCATAGTGTTTCTGTACAACCTGAACAGTTGCAATAAGAAAAAAACTTAAATGTTCCCCAGTAATCAATTCAATACATTTTTTTTAAGTGTTGGTTAAAGGTGAGGGAAAGAGCAAACTGTTTAATGCCAAAGAAAAAAAACAAAATATGAATGAGAACAGGCCAAAGAGTTAACAATCTCAAAGTAAAAATGGTTCCATTAGTAACCACTGATAATGCAGTCCTTCCTATCCCTTGCTCATCTAATTTACTCTAGTAACTATTGTCAAAAAAAGAGCTAAAATTACTTAATACAAATACATTCATCTTGTATTCACTACAACACAGAATTCAGCATAAATGAAGACTGCACTGGATTCTATTCACAGGGATAATTACTAAAAGTCCCCAAAGAAGTACACTACAACTCTATAATATGGTTCCTAACTTCACCAGAATACCATTAATGGAAAGGATTTCACCTACCTATTTACAAGCATTAGAGTCTTAAAAACTATTCTTTTCTACTCAACTGATGTCTCTATGACAAATTACCTGATGTATCTACTTTAAGAAATAACAGAACTGTGTATATATGAAATTGGTAAACTCCACTCTATTTTCAAAATCACAGTAAAATGTCAGTTTGGGGGAGTATCTAGGAGTGTAAAACTGAACATACAAACAGATTAGACAGAGAAGAAATGTAAAATAATTGCTCAAAATAAGGCATTGTTTCTTCCATTTCTAAAGGTTATCAGAAATACTCATAAAATCCCAAAGTTCATCAATTGTTACATTAATGCTGAACATATTGCTGTTTAACTTATATTTTAGATTCTACTACAGCAAATACACTTGTCTAAACAGAACATCTGTTTTGGTTATAATACACTGTATCTTTGGCAAGAACTTACAATAAAACTAACAAAAACAATCAAGAATTTTTATAAGATCTGGCAACAAAAGCAGATTTGTAACCAAAAACCTTAAAAGGAGAAATGACCATCTTTGGGCTGTAGGCCAGTTCTAATCTAAGTCAATAAACAAAGATCTGCAAGAGGGGGTATAGTTAAGGGTGGGTTGAGATAACTCCTGCTGTTATTTAAATTGGACTTAGGGACACAAAACACATGGGATACAAAACTGGTAAAACATTTTATTTTGATCAAAAACTGTCAAACTGAATTCAAATCCAAATGTGTTTTAAAACCAAACACACACACACACACACACACAAACACACACTATTTTTCTCTCTCTCTCTCCAATTATTCATTCCTTATGCCTCCTTTCTCAGCATACTTCACTGAAACAATCTATTTAAATATGTATTTTTAAAAACTACTGGCATTTCAATAAAATGAACATAAATTATATTGGTTGTAAAACATAGTTTTATTTTAAAATTTACTTTATGTCAAAAACATCCCAGAAACGAAACCTTATAAATAACAGTCTAGTGTTTATAATAATCACAGAAATGGATAGAGGAATATCAATAGGTGAAAGGCAACAAAATTCTAGACTGTCACAGTACATCTGCTCAAGCCATCACTGTAGAAAGAAGTGGGAAATTTAAATACCATATCACCTTAACTTGTCATTAAGCATAATAATCAAACTATATCCAGAAAACAATTTAGGCTGTCCCAAGTTCCAAGGCTTATTTATGGCCTTCATCATTACTAGGAAATTGCTGATGGAGGAGACATAATATTTAAATACCAAAACACCTGATTTCACATTTCACATGAAAAACAGGGAAAGTATTGCACTAGTGAGAAATAAATAACAGCAACCACAACAACTTTTCCTCCATATAAAACAGTATTAACATCATAATATTATAAGCTTTACATAGCTATATATACAGTATTTTAAGTTGCCTAGCTAAGCTTTTTGATTTGTTGGAAAGTAAATCTCTTTAAACGAAAGCAAAAGAAAAAGGTTTAGGTGGTTCAGGGCAGAGAAAATCTGCTGCATATTATTCTGATAGAATCATCATGGTCAGAGTTCAAAGAAAAAAAAAAAACCTCTACCAAAAATTCCCTCTAGCACCACAAAAGTCATTTATTCCTATTACAGTTCATGTTAGATTAGGTCCAAAAATTCAAGTCTTTCAAACACTTTTCTGATCCTGATTCTAACATACCTCAATGTCCACCAGTTTGAAAAACATGCCTCCAAACCCAGACTAAATTATTGACTAAAATGTTAACTGATACATGTCTTTGGCATGCCACTAGACCTCATACCACATATCAATCCAATAGCTAATTAACATTCTTTTGGGAGCCACATAACCAAATATTTAGTTTGTCCATAAAGGTATCAAGAGACTATCAAAAGCTGTACTCAGACCCAGATGTGTCTACCAGTCTAGTTTTCCTACAAGAAAATGAAATAGGATAAGATCAAAATGTTTTATTTATAAGAAATGAATGCTGACTGTTCTATTGTCCCTCCCTAAGTGCTCATAAACCATCCTTTTATAATTTAATAATAATCTTACCTGATTAAGATCACACTCAACAGCTATTTGCATAACTTATTTTATTTCCTCTTTGAAACATCGAAATATCTGCTAATCTCCAAGCTTCCACAATTTCTCAACAATTACCAACAATGGGAACAAAATTTTATTTACAAGTCCATTCAGAACTCCAGAAAATGATTCATCTGGGCCAGAAGATAAAACAAGAAACAGAAGCTCTCTTAATACATCTTAATTACATTTCAGTTTTCTTCTATTGATACTTATTTTTTCAGCTCAAAAATCATTCTATCTCACAGATCAAAAGAGGAGTTGAGTAATTCTACTTTCTCTTAGCCACAATTAGGATTATGAAACTATCTATAAGCAATGGGATACCTTTTCTAACTCTCTTTTCCCTAAGATATCATTAAAAGTCTTTTATGCTATACACTCTTAGCACTAGAGGGGAGGCAAGTACTGGAGAGAGTCAGGCATTCTTAAACGTTAGTATTCTAGTAGTATTTTGACAGATCCGTGATACCCCTCTTGCACACATCCTTGGTTACTTGCACTTTTTTCTAATTATATAAGTCTCTGTAAAATCCACACTTGGTAGGGAGTCCACAGGTAGTACATACAAACTGATTGAGAGTAATCTTCCTTTATCCATGGTTCAACTTTCCAGTTTCAGTCAACCACAGTCAACTGCAGTACGAAAATATTTAATAAAAAATACTGGAAATAAACAATTCATAAGTTTTAAATTGTGTGCCATTATGAGTAGCATGATGAAATCCAATAGCATCACCCTTCATCCTGTCCCCGACATGAACCATCCTTATGTCCAGTGTATCCGCACTGTCTATGCTATCTACCCATTAGTCATTTAGTAACCATCTAGGCTACCAGACCAACAGATCACAAGGAGAAGGGTGAGTACAGTACAATAAAAGAGAGAGTGAGAGAGAGTGCATTCACATAAATTTTACAATATATTGTTCTATTTTTTTATTAGTTGTTAATCTTTTAATGTACCTAATTAATAAATTAAACTTCATCATAGGTTTTTTCATAGGAAAAAACATAGTACATTCAGGTATCCAGTGGAGATCTTGGAACATATCCCCCTCAGATAAGGGGAGACTACTGTACTTTCAGTTCCAATTTTTTTTCTGGTGACAAAGTCCCTGGAAGTCAATGTGCTCTATTCAGAAGACGATCGAATACTTGTATAGTAAACAATATGATTAAATATATGAGCTAAATCAGATACTAGATTTTAGTAGACATCAAAAAATTAAGAAAAATGTATGAGTATAAAATAAAAATTGTTCCAAAGTTGGTCTGGCAAAAAAT
Source organism: Cynocephalus volans (assembly GCF_027409185.1). Taxonomy (NCBI): domain Eukaryota; kingdom Metazoa; phylum Chordata; class Mammalia; order Dermoptera; family Cynocephalidae; genus Cynocephalus; species Cynocephalus volans. The sequence goes on from NC_084473.1 coordinate 42,921,645, forward strand.
GTCTCTTGTATAATGTAATTTGTAAACTTCTCCTAGGAAAAAAAAAAGAGCATTCTTGATAGAATGCTTAAGTAGTTTTCTGATATTCACTAACGGGTTTAAGACATGTTCTAGCAAACCAATCACCCAAACATTTTTGTTTATTTTTTTCCTTCTGTAATTATTTTACGCTCTCTTTTCCACAAAATTTTGTTACCCAAGAGCACATCTCCGAATTGTCCTACTAGAGGCCTTTTCCCTTGCAATAAAATTACAACAAAACTTTGACATGTGTTAATAACTAAAGTGTTTGGAAAGTTTTCTTTGACATGTGGAATTTTAATTGAGAAGATTCTATCCATTAATTTAACTTTTTCCAGAGAATTGGAAAGAATCATTGTTTGTAATTTTACTGGTAGAGTACATTAGTCCCATATCACAATGTGTTCTGAGAAGTACTGCCCTATTTTCTTTCCTTAAAAGGACCTTTTGCAATTGTATAAAGTAGTCTGAATTATATTTCTAAGAGCTTCCCAATTTCTTATTACAGACTCTTGCAAGTCAATCTTGCTTTTAACTTTGCATTTTTAAAGGTTCAAAAATGGAATTTCATACAGCAAGATTTCTCAGACTTGTCTGATCATCAACAATGAAAAATATGCTTTACATCACAACTCAGTACACAACACATATATGTAACCAAAATAACGATTCAAGAGACAGTACGTAGCCTACTACATGAAATGAACTCTATTTTCTATTCTTTTCTATTGCTTTGTTTTTTTTAAATGCTGGTTGAGAACCACTAAACTGATTTCACCTTTCACCAATGGGTTGGAACCTACAATTTGAAAAACATGGCTTTAGAGAGCTTGCACAACATGGAAAAATGAGGATAACGAGGATATGAATCTGGATGATGTGGATAAATGAGGATATAAGTTCATCATACTTTAGTATGATGTTCAGCCTGGGTGGTTTTTCTTAAAATGTATCTCAAATACCATACCACACAAACAGAATTCCTTTCACTAAGAGATAGGAATATCTGTTAAACCTATATCTATCCAAAAATTGTACTTCTTGTCACTCTCTACTCTCTTGCCTTTCTTTTAATTCTCTATATAGAATTTATAACTAACTGACATAGTATATATAAATACACACACAATTATCTTTTTGTCTATTTTTCTCACTACAAGGAAAGCTTCAACAGATCAGGCAGGTACTCTGACTTATTCACTGCTCTTATTCCCAGTGCATAGTACTGTGTGCCTGCCACATAGTGTGGGTTCTGAGCAACGCTGCTGATTGTATGAAAGTACATGTAATGGGATGGTTTTGTTCTAATTAAAGCCTGTTTTGCTAACATTAGCAATCACCAACTTTGTCCTATAAAATGGGTATGTGTTTGCAGGGAGAAACAGGAGAGAGTTCAAGTTGACAGAGAAAATTTCTTTAGGAAAATGGCTGAAATGCTGTGACATTTCTCCTGTTGTCCCTACATTTTATGGAGAAGGACATCCCCATTCATTGCATGCCGAGTGAGAGGTTGTCACTGGGACCACTATGTGAGCTTCACATATGCTTCCCAGAGTATGGGGAGGTAAACATGTCTTAGAAAAATGAAAATCAAGAGCTACCACTGAGGGCACAGAAAAGAAAGTACAAGGGACAGGAGGGTATGGATACAAAAGAGAATCAGTATAAGCCCAAGCATATGAGAAAGAGAAAGAATTAAAAGGGGGAGAAAGCTGTGCTGAGGATAAGTTGTTAACCCCCCTTTGAGAGTAAGCAAAGATGTATGAGCCCAAATGGGCCCATAGGAAGAAGTGTGGAAGGCTTTCAAGAGATTCTGTCCAGGAAGATTGAGTAGCAAAGTGACCCAGACAAGGGCGGCCTGTCTGAAGCCCAAGTCTGGTGAAGGAAAGCCGCAACTGGTCAACCAGAAAAGGTATCTGCTATGTCACATTTTCCTAGTAGGGGAAATCTCAGAAAACACAAACAAACAGAAAAATCCTTCAAAACACCCCATGAAATAAAGAATCAGTGACTGTATTTGGGCCACCCAGAGGGCCCTATCCCCAGACTGCAACTCTTCCCACTTCCTAAGACTATGCTCCTTTCCCCTATTTTCCTCATCTCTGAGGACTAAACTTGGAGGGATCAGAATATTCAGCTAGTAAGTTGGAGAAGAGGAGAATAACAAGAAGGGAAAGAGAAGAAGCTAACCGTGCCCCCTGCAACCCCCTACAGGAAAGTAGTATTTCTCAGAGTGAAAAAGACCTGACATGGAATTTATCTTATATCAAGTTTGGAGCTTTGATTATTGCACTAGAGATATTTCAATTGCTGAAATGAGACTGTTGCAATGACTAAGAGGGACTAAAAAAGCTATGAGACCTGTCCTTATTCCAGCTAGTGATGAACTTGAGTTCATAGAAACAGTTGAATAAGGAGTGGTGGTAGTAAAGAAAAAGTTGTTATCTTATATCCTATTGAGTCTACCTCATTCAATACAACATTTACATATGATAAATACTTGTTGAATGAATGAATACATAAGTAAAATAACTAAAAGAAAAACTATAAAAATATTAATACTATTCTCTGAGTAGTAAGATTACAAATAATTTTTATCTTCCTCTTTGTATTTTGCTAGATTTATCAAAATCTCTCTTTTGAGCATACTTCAAACAAAAAAATATTATATTGCCAGAGAATGAAGGCTATGTCATGTACATGTTTCAACAGGCACTCATATCCTGAGAAATCAGCAAAAGAAACAAGTAATTCTTAACTGAAAAATATAAATTGAGATGATTAAAATGATCATCTTCTAATCTGAGAAAAATGAAGCTGATGTTCACACAAAGACTTGTACAAGAATGCTCATGCAGCTTTATTTGTAATAGCCCCAAACTGGCAACAACCCAAATGTCCATCAACAAGTGAATGAATAAACTAATTGTGATACAGCAATATAATGGAATACTACTCAGCAATAAAAAGAACAAACTATTGGAACTATTGGTATATGCAACGACATGGACGAATCTCAAAATAATTGCACTGAGTGAAAGAAGCTAGCAAAAGAATATGTACTGTATGATTCCATTATATATAAGTCCAGAAAACACAAACTAATCTATAACTATAGAGAGCAAATCAGAAGTCACCTGGAGGGAAGGAGGAGGCAGGGAGGGAAAGGTAGATTAGAAACACATGAAAATTTTGAGGGGTAATGGATATGTTCATTATCTTGATGGTGGTGATAGTTTCAAATGAATATACATGAGTTAAAACTCATGAATTGCAGGCTTTAAATATGTGCATTTTATCATATGTCAATTATCTCTCAATAAAGATAAAAAACTAATAGAACTTCTTTCTAAAAGTGAAAGGTACAATAACTGAAATTAAAAATTCAATGGATAAGTTTGACAGCTAAAGAAAAAGCTAGTGAACTAGGGAAAAAACTGGAAGAAATCCACCACAAAGCAGCCCAGGGAGACAAGAGATGAAAAATGAAGAGAGAGAAATTAAAAGTCATGGATGATAGAGCGAGAGGCTGAACACAGTCATGCCCCACATTTGGTCAACGACTTCGTATATGACAGTGGTACCATAAGATTATATGGAGCTAGTAACGTCATATCTATAGTAACATCACAGCTCAGCACATTAGTCATGTAGAAGCAATAGGTTATACCACATAGCCTTGGTGTGTAGTAAGCCATACCATCTAGGTTTATGTAAGTATACTATGATGTCCATACAATGACAAAATTGCCTAATGATGCATTTCTCAGGAAGTACCCCAGTCTTAAGCAATGCAGGCATAACTGTATACGTACACTCAGAATTTCAGAGGGAGAATGGGGAGGAAGTGGGACAGGGGCAAAATCTGAAGAATAATGGCTAAAATTTTGAAGAACTAAAAGATAACTTACCTATAAATTTAACAATTCCAATAAATTGTTAATGGAATAAATAAAGCAGTATAAAATGACACAATGGCAAAAAAAACAACAAACTGTCCAATATTTCATTTTCTTATCAACATATTTGTACTCTTCAGATTGAATGGTCAATAGTAAATTTAAGAACAGAAATGCCTTCTCCTTACCACATTACAAATTCACACTAAATATGTCTGCAAATAAATATTGAAATTATGTTCTATAAGTCTGTACTAATAGTTTTAGAACTAAAGATATATCAAGAATTAGAAATAACCAAGTTGTCAAACAACAAGAGATGACTAGAATATGGTACAACCAAACAAAAGAATTAAGGGAGGGAGGAGAAAAAAGGGGAAGGTAAAAAAGAAGGGAAGAGGAAAGGAAGAAATCAGGTGGCTTTGCTGTTTATGCAATATCACACTTGGGTGAATAAAGACCTTATGAAAAGAAGGGAGGAAAATCAGTATCCATTATTTTTTTCAAAACAACTCTCAGTTTATTTAACAACCTTCTAGTCTCTATTTCTGTTATCTAAGCTGATTCTCTAGTTAATTTTTGGTGTCTTAGAGAAAAAAGCTTCAAAGCAACCATATAAGTAACTGAGACGATAATCAGGTTCTATAGCTTCATAAAGAAAAGTCAGAAGATTAAAGAAAAGTTAGGAAAATAAAAATTTGAGAAAGGCAAAAAAAAAAAAAAAAAAAAAATTTGAGAAAGGCTTGAATTGAAAAAAAACGAAACTTGATATTCCTGGACATATGAGACAGAGTTTCTACAAAACCGACACAATACTTTATTAATATTCTAGACTCAAACAAGCATACTACAAAACCCAAAAGCCATAAAGAAAAACGACAGGTAAATCTGACAAAATAAAATTTAAAATTCTGTGTGAAATAAAACTTACATTACAAATGGAGAAAACTATTCCTATAATTTGAAAAAGTTATGACATATACACCAATTATTAATACATAAAGACATTTATAAATCATTATGAATGAGAGGAAAACCCCCAACAGAAAAAAAGAATAAACTAAACAAAGGACATGAAAAAGCCACTACCTACCTCCACACAAACAAAACACAAATGGCAAAAGAATATATAAAAATACATTGGCCCTCATTAAGAATAATAGCAAGTATGAGCCAGTTGCTATTCTAAGCACATAACATATTTTAACTCATTTAACCTTCATAACAATTCTACAAGATTGGTACTATCCCATTTTATGGATGAAGACACTATAATACAGAGAGGTTAAGTAATTTGTCCAAGGTGACATAATTAGTTAATAAGTAATGCTGCTGGGACTTCAACTCAGGTAGCCAGGCAAATTAAAACAAAAATGGTAGACCAAACAGGCAGTGTTAAGACCCACACAGAACAATGGGAACAGAGACATTGCAAGTAGGAGTATAAACTGGCACAATCACTCTGGAAGACAAAATAGCAATGTACTTCAAAAGCCCTAAAAATGTGCAGCTTTAAAACTGATTTTCTTAAGCAATAATTTATACTAAATTCAAGATAGTGGTTATGGGGAGATGGGGTTTGAGGGAATGAGTATGGAGAAAGAAGCTATCCAAGGGAAAAGCATGCAAGGAACCTGAAAGCTGGAAACAAAGAGGCTCATTTTATGCTTCTTTAAACTGTATTCAGGTTATATAGTCTTTAGTACATTTTGATATATTTCACAATTAAAAAATGTTTTATATTCTTCCTTTTCTATACGGTCTTTTATATGTACGAATAATATATACATTTTAAAATAAAAGAATCCCAAATTAGCCAACATACTGAGAAGAGGGAGAAATGTAGTAAGAAAATAATCTAAGTAGTGGATTGGGTTTGGTATTTCAGCATTTTTAATTTAGAAGCAGTGGTAAGGTACCTCTTTAAACCTGGACCCCATTTCCCAGAAAGTACTCTAAAGAAATAAGATTATGTACAAAGATCTAAGCACAAGGAGATTCATTTTAGCTTTGTTTATAATGGCAGTGATTAGAAAAAACCAGCTGTCAAACAAGAAATAACTAATACCAGATAAAATCATTTAAGAGTATCTGAGGGAGAAGGCAGGAGCGCACTTGGGGACCTCAGCAGGAACCACAGGAAGCCCCACCCGTCAGAAGGCAGGAGAGCACCTGAGGACTGCATATTCCTGCCACTGCCGCAAACACTGCTTCTGCATGGGTGGTCCACCACAGCCACTGCCACATCCACTGCCACCATAAGGGTGGCTTGACATCACAACAGCAACCACAGCCACCCATGTGGCCCATCAACCACTCAACTGCATTCACACAAGGAGAATCACCAATGGACTTTGGAAAAAGAGGAGAAAGTCTCTCTCTTCAAAGCCCACTACAGAGTAATAGAAGAAGCAACTGCTCTACCAGATGACTAGATATCAACATAGAGAGATACTAGAAATAAACACAAACAAACAAAAAAAAACCCACCACCACCAACAAAAAAAGCCAATATGACACCACCAAAGGAATAAAGTAATTCTCAAGCACCAAATCCCACAGAGCAGGAAACCCTTCAAATGACTGAAAAGGAATACCAAGCAACAATCTTAAGGAAACTCAATGAGGTACAAGAAGACTCAGTTAGACAACACAATGAATTGAAGTAAAAGTATCCAGGATATGAAGGAGTAAATTTACAGACATTAATACCTTAAAAAATGTAGCAGAACTCCTGGAACTGAACAATTCATTCAATAAAAACAAATAAACAACAACAAAAAATACACAACCAAGAGCTTAAGCAGCAGGTTACAGCAAGCAGAAGAAACTATTTCTGATCTTTCTTGAAGATAATCTTTTTGAAATAACAGAGGTGGGCCAAAAAAGAAAAAAGAAAAAAAAAAAAAAGAATTTAAAAAATGAAGAAAATCTGAGAGAGCTAGTAGACTACCTTAAGCATGCAGACATCCAAATCATGCAAGAGGAGGAGAAAGGAAAAGGCACTGAAAACCTATTCGATGAAATAACAGAAAACTTCCCTGGTACATTTAGAGACACAGACCTTCTGATCCAGGAGGCTCAAAGATCCACAAACAGATTCAATCCAAAAAGGTCCTCTCAAAACACAATACAGTCAAACTGGTAAAGCTCAAAGACAAAGACAGAATCTTAAAAACAGCAAGAAAAAAGTGTCAAGTCACTTACAAGGGATTCCCCATCAGACTAACAGCAGACTTCTCAACAGAAACTCTATAAGGCCAGAAGAGAATGGGATGATATATTCAAAATACTAAAAGAAAAAAATTGCCAGCCAAGAATACTGTACCCAGCAAGGCTATCCTTCAGAAATGATGGAGAAATAGTATATTTCACAGGCAAACAAAAACTGCAGAAGTTCACTACCTCATGACCAGCTCTACAAGAAATCCTCAAGGGAGTCCTGTATTTGCAATCCAAAAAATGATAATCACTACCATGGATACACAAGAAAGAGCAAAACACACTGGCAGAATAAAAATGCAAATGAGAAAGAGAAAGGAACTTTATCTTAACACCTCAGAAACCAATAAACACTAAAAACAAACAATAAAAGGAGAAGAGAGGAAAAAAAGATGTATAACATCCAAATGAAAATCAATGAATTAGTTATAGAAGTAAAGTATCTCAACACAACAAAAGCCTTATACAACAAACTCTCTTCCAATATCATCCTGAAGGGGGAAAAGCTTTCAGCTTTTCCCTTAAGAACAGGAACAAGACATGGATACCCACTCTCACCACTCCTGTTTAACACAGTATTAGAAGTAATAGCCAGAGCAATCAGGCAAGAGAAAGAAATAAAGGGTATCCAGATTGGAAAAGACTAAGTCAAATTGTCCCTGTTTACAGATGACATGATCCTATATACAGAAAAACTTAATGACTCTACCAAAAGACTCTTGGAGCTTATAAACAATTTCAGTGGGCCAAGCCCATGGCACACTCGGGAGAGTGCGGCACTGGGAGCACAGTGACGCTCCCGCTGCGGGTTCGGATCCTATATAGGAATGGCTGGTGCACTCACTGGCTGAGTACCGGTCATGAAAAAGACAAAAAAAAAAAAAAAAAAATTTCAGTAAAGTTACAGGACACAAAATTAATTCACAAAAATCAGTAGTGTTTTAATACTCCAATAACTAGCAGAAAAAGAAAGCAAGAAAGTAAGCCCATTTACAATAATCACCAAAAAAATAAAATACCTAAGAATCAATTTAACCAAGTATATTAGTCTGTTTCTGTTGCTTATAACAGGATACTTGAAAGAGGATGATTTATAAAGAAAAACGAAATTTATTGCTTACAGTTTCTGAGGCTGGGAAGTCCAAAGTCGATCTGGTGGTAGTGACAGTGACCCAGGGGTCTCACATTGAAAGATGGTAGAAGCAGAGAGAGCAAAGAGAGACTAGCCTCTCACGTGCTCTACTTTTAAAGCCCTCAGAACCACACCCCAGCCACTATTTGTAATCCATTCAATAGGGCATGGTCCTACAGTCTAATCACCTCTTCAGGGCTCCACCTTTCAATTACCATAATAGGATTTCCCATCCTCTTAACAGTCACAAGTGGGCCAAGTTACTAATACATAAAACTTGGGGGACACAATTCAGGCTTTAGTGAGTTTTGGGGGAACAAAATTCAATCCACTACACAAAGGAGGTGAAAGATCTCTACAACAAGAACTAAAAATCACTGCTGAAAGAAATTATAGAGGACACAAGAAGATGGAAAGACATTCTATGCTTTTAGATTGGAAGAATTAACATTGTAAAGATATCCATACTACACAAAGCAATCTACAGATTCTATGCAATCCCATTCAAAATATCAATGACATTCTTCACAGAAATAGAAAAAAAATTCCTAATATTCATATGGAACAACAAAAGATCACAAATTGCCAAAGCAGTCCTCAGCAAAAAGACAAACAAAAAAACATAACACTACCTGACTTCAAATTATACGGCAAAACAATAGTAACCAGAACAACATGGTACTAGCATAAAAACACACATGGACAAATGGAATAGAATGAAGAACTCAGAAATCAACCCACATACTTATAAACAACTGATATTTGACAAAGAACATGCAAAGAACACACAACAAGAACATACATTGGGGAAAAGACTGCCTCTGCAATAAATGGTCCTGGGAAAACTGGACATCCATATGTAAAAGAATGAAACTAGAACTGTACCTCTTGCCATATATCAAAATCAACTCAAAATGGATTGAAGACTTATGTAAGACCTGAAACTATAAAACTCCTAAAAGAAAACACAGAAGAAACACTTCAGGAAGTAGGACAGGACAAAGACTTTATGAATAAGACCCCCAAAGCACAGGCAATGAAAGAAAAAATAAACAAAATAAACAAATGGTATTACATCAAACTAAAAAGCTTCTGCACAGCTAAAGAAATAATTAACAGAGCAAAGACAATCTACAGAATGGAAGAAAATATTTGCAAACTATGCATAAGACAAGAGATTAATATCTAGAATATACAAGGAACTCAAAGAACTTAACAGTAAAAAAAAAAAGTAGTCCAATTAAAAAATGGCCAAAGGAGCTGAAAAGACATTTCTCAAAGGAAGTTATACAAATGGCCAACAGACACATGAAAAATGCTCAACATCACTAAGCATTGAGGAAATGCAAATCAAAACCACACTGAGATATCATCTCACCCCAGTTAAACTGGCTGTTATCAAAAAGCCAGAATAACAAATGCTGGTGAGGATACAGAAGAAAGGCAACCCTCTGACACTGTTGGTGAGACGGTAAATTAGCGCAGCCATTATGGAAAACAGTATGGAGGTTCCTCAAACAACTACAGATAGAACTGCCATACAACCCAGCAATCCCACTGCTGGATATATACCCAAAGGAATGGAAATCGTCATGTGGAAGGGATACCTACACTCCCATGTTTATTACAGCTCTGTCTACAATAGCTACACGATTGAACCAAACTAAATGTCCATTGTCAGATGACTAGAGAAGGAAAATGTGGCATATATACACAATGGAATATTACTCTGACATAAAAAAGAATGAAATTCTGTCATTCACAGCAACATGGATGAGCTTAAAGAAAATTAATTCATTATTTTATAGTATAAGTGAAATAAGCCAGGCATAGAAAGAGAAACACTACCTGGCCTTCCTCATAAGTGGGACCTAAAAGAATAAACAAATAAATAAAAAAAGAACGAAAGATACAACAATCACAACAGTTCGTTCAACTTTCTAAAGGAGAGATTGGAACTGAGGCCACCAGAGGTGGAAAAGAAGAAGGGAGAGGGAGGTCAGCAAGAAATTGGTAAAGGGCCACAAAAAATGATTACATTGTATACTGCTGAATATACTAATTATTCTGATTTAAGCATCATACACACAGATATTGATATTCAACACCATGTCCCACAGATATGAACAATCAATTATGTTACAATAAAAAAGAAAAAACTCTTCTAATGTAAATTTTCCACCAAGACAACAAAAGAGTATATGAGGGTACTTTTAAAAGTTCATGAAAAAAAGAATTAAAAGATAATAGGAATCTTTCCATGAACTTTTTGAAGTACCCTCATATCTGTGATAATTTTTAAATGATGTTGTGAAGTATGTTTACTGGTATGGAAAGATGACAATATATTAAGTGAGGAAAAGGATAGAGAAGATACAGTGTGAGCTCCTTTTTATAATACAAACATAACAAAAATCTAGATATATGCTCTAAGATATGAATAACAATTCAGGTAATAGAAAATCTTGTCCTATATCTGTATTTTCCAATTAATCTACAATAACATATATTATTGATATTTTTAAACAAAAAAATTTATTTTTTAATTTGAAGACAAAAGATTTTCATTAGCTTTACTGTAAGGAATTTTTCACAAGTAAGTTAATCCTTTAAGGCTCAAGCTATTCCCTGCAATTAAGTTAGAAACTCTGGAAGGTATATCAACTTATCTCAAGCATCAAAGCTATGATTCCTCAAATTATATTTTCCTTCTGTTAAATGTTCGTACCCGACTGGAATGAAAAATGAAGAATGAGCTTCAATGTATGTTTCATAGATGTCCAGCACCAGCCCTTCTTTCCTAATATGATCTGGCCATCTGCCTGTCCTTCACTGACTGGGCCCCTTGTACACATCTAACCTCTATAACCATGTCCCCAGCCCCCTACTACAGCAATTCTTCCCTTTTCTTATTCTTTCATCACATACTATACTTTTGTAGTTCACTCTGTTTTCTAATTCTTTTACCACCCTAATAAGAGAGGTCATAAGGAAGCAAAACCAATTTCTTTTCTCTTGTTTTCTATACTTGCCTGCTTAAATTTCTTTGTACATTACAGCTTTCAGAGTAGAAACATTAAGCATAAGGTCTGAAATAACAGCACAAAATACTCTTTCCCATTTTCTGCTCCCAGGTTTTAAGTGGCTTCATAAATCTGTGATACTTCAAAATTCACATAATGCTGTGATTTTTAGCAATGTTTAACATAAATCCTGCCAAACAGTTTAAAATATAATACAACAAACATTAAAGATTACTTTTGGTTCTTTCATAGTTCATTAAATATACAATTCTAAACATCTAATTTTTCTTATTTCCAAAAATCATCATTTATCTTTAGCAACATATAAGTCTATAATTTGCCAGTTGCAAATTTCTGCATCAATGAAATAGAGAAAATTGTAAGTCATAGATTTACTAAAGCATTAAGCAGAGCAGAAAATTTCAATAATTTTTGTGTATAGTAATTCTGGTAAATAGTCTTGAAAAGACCTATCTGATTAAAAATAGTTTTATGTTTAATACTTAAGAATTTGAATAAATAAATATTTATCAAGCTAGAACTATAAGTAATATGCCTAACGTGAAGAGGGTAGAGATTAGTGATACATGGTCCACTGATTTAAGAAGGTTTTGATGAAGAAGAAATTGGGATAAATTTCATATAAACAAAACTGTGTATTAAGAGCTAAGCAATTTTTACATTTCAGTAAGTTTCACCAGTACTACACAAAAGAAAACACTAGTTTTTACAATGAAAAAGTACAGGTAAAAGATTGGAAAATTATCAAGTGTGGCAATTTAACAGGAATGGAAACAAATATTCAGATATTCAAAAAATAAAATGTGTGCCTATTATGTTACAGAGGATTGAAAATAGCAAACCATTCCAGCATGTACTTTAAACAAAAGACACATAACATACTGCAGAATTTTTCACTAACATGTACAACTTCATACGTACGTGGCTAACTGAGCCTTAGCATAGTTACATTCTGCAATATAATTCCAGTTTAATTTTTTTCTCTTTTGGTAATTAGGTTTTGAAGCTTTGGATGACTTGCCCCACAGTAGGTATAAGTATCAGAGTTTGTAAGGTTTTTTAAGGGTAGGGAGGGACATAAATGACAGAAAAGATAAATGGATAGATCAGAGGATGCTAAAAATGACTGCCAGAGAAAACATGGAGATTTTGACTTCAATGTAACTTAAAAGTGTTAGATGGAAAAAACATGGTTTCTTCAAACGGCCCCTTTGAACTGGTAAAATGATAACAAAATGAAATCCAAGAGCTGATTTTCCTAAAGTACTCACTGTAAATTTGATTAGATATTTGCATCATTTAAGAATTTCACATTAGCAAACAGATTCTACAAGTATATTAACAGTACACTATGACAAAGTGGAGTTCAAATCAGAATTGCAAAGATGGCTCAATTGTAGGAAATTACTGCTATTATTCACCATATATATAGATCAAAAACCCCACATGACTATAGCACACTTCTGAAAAGGCATAAACTTTATCGTTCATCTTGATGTTTAAAACAATAAAATATAAATCAATATTTTAAAAATACTCATAAAGAAAGACTATTTTCTAAAATGATATTTTAAAAATATACAAAGCCAGCATCATACTTAGGGGACAAATAGTAGAAGTATTCTCAAAAAAGTAAAGGAGGCAGAAAAAAAGGTCCACTATCATCATTATTATTTAACAGTTTTTCAAAGATACTGTATCCTGGGAGCGCCCGAGCCACGCTGCGGGACCAAGCGAGCAGGCCAAGGCGGCGGGAGCCGAGAATGGGGAAGGCGACAAACCAGAGGCAGAGAGGGAGCCGCCCGACCTGGCAAAGCCTTGTGAGTGACCCCCTACCCGGCCCTGCTCGGGGGGCTGACGCCTGCCCGGCTTCCGCCTGCATCACCAGGCCACTCACCGCCCCCAGGGCTGCCTCCATTTTCTCAGGTGGCGGCAGCTCTGGCCCGGCTCAGCCAAGCCTGTCCTCCTCACCCGGTTTGGCTCCTCACTGAGCCTTCCCACTTGCTTGCCCCGCCGTGGGGCTTCCCGGGGACTGCAGGCTGGCCTCCCCTCCCACTCCCTCCACGGTTCTCTGGCGGGGCTGGTGGTGTGGGGCGTCCCCAGCCAGTGTCGGGAGGGCAAGGAAGTACGGGCGGGGCCGACTGTCACTCCACCGCACCCTGGGCTCTGGCGCCGGTAAACTTCCTGTTACTGGGAGGCAGATACCATCTCTGCGGCCACCAGTTCGGAAAAACGCCTAACCGATTTCTGGTTAGGAATAGTGTGGTTGGAGAGTTCCCAAGTCCGCTTGAACCTGCTGGAGAGCTGACTGCAGACGGATACAGGACTCGATTCGCGCCAGGGGGATACAAAGGTGAACCGTGTGCTGCGGGCTCCTCCCCCAAGGAGCTCATGCTCTGGTGTGGGAGATAAGACAAGTACACAAATAACCGCGATACCAGGAGGAAGGTGATAAGTCCCGAGAAAGATCTACACAGTGCTACAAAGGCACCCAGAGCGACCGGTCGTCTGTGCCTAGCAGAAACCTGGTAGACTTCCTGGGCGAGGCGGTGCCGAGCAGGGTCTTGAAGGCCCAGCTGATAGACGATGGTTGCAGAAGACACGTCCCAGCCCAGCCCAGTGCGCACAGAGTGGGTAGACGTCCGGCTAGGGAGGCGGAGACTCGACAGAAACCACACACCCTGTGGGGTCGCCACGGCACGATCCAACAGCCCGGGCCAGAGGGCATGGAACACAGAGAAGTGCTACACGGGAAGTGAAAGCTCAGCAGAGATCACACACCCTGCGGTACCGTCCCGTGATCCAGCAGCCCAGCAGACTCAAAGCTGAACAGAGAGGTGGCTCCCCGGAGAGGCCCAAGACCTGAGGCAACCATACACACAAGGCACTAGAGGCCAACTGAGCAGTCACGGATGGAGCCATACCAAATTGGCAACCACAGCAACATCTTAGTTAGTCAATAGTCTCAAACCGGTGACCTGTGAAACCCCCTGCCACAATGAATAAACATCAAAAAAAAGGATACCAGAAATACAAAAAATCAAGAAAGTACACCACCAAAAGTTAATAAATCTCAAACTCTAGATCCTATAGAACAAGAAGCCCTTGAAATGACTGACAAGGAATTTCGAGTGATAATTCTAAGGAAACTGAATGAGATACAAGAAAACTCAGCTAGACATCATGATGAAATGAGGAAAAGTATACAGGACCTGAAAGAGGAAATGTACAAGGAAATCAATGTCCTGAAAAAAAATGTAGCAGAACTTGCTGAACTGAAGAAGTTATTCAGCGAAATAAAAAACGCAACGGAGAGTTTAACCAGAAGTCTTGTCGAAGTTGAAGAGAGAACCTCTGAACTTGAAGATGGGCTGTTTGAAATAACACAAGCAGACAAAAAGAAAGAAAAAAGAATCAAAGACATTGAAGAAAATCTGAGAGAGATATCAGACAACCTCAAGCGCTCAAATATCCGAGTCATGGGTATTCCAGTAGGGGAGGAAAATGGAGATTGCATTGAAAACATATTCAACAAAATAGTGGCAGAAAACTTCCCAGGTATAGGAAAAATCACAGATCTTCAGATCCAGGAAGCTCAACGATCTCCGAACGTATTCAACCCAAAAAGGCCTTCTCCAACACATGTTATAGTCAAATTGGCAAAACTCAGAGACAAAGAGAGAATCTTAAAAGCTGCAAGAGAGAAGCATCAAATCACCTATAAGGGACCCCCAATCAGGCTAACATCAGACTTTTCATCACAAACCCTAAAAGCTAGAAAGGAATGGGATGATATACTCAAAATACTAAAAGACAAAGATTGCCAGCCAAGAATACTCTACCCTGCAAGGCTATCCTTCCGAAATGAAGGGCAAATAGTATATTTCTCAGACAAACAAAAACTGCGGGAGTTCACTACCACAAGACCACCCTTACAAGAAATCCTCAAGGGAGTACTGGGTTTGGTTCCTGAAAAATAGCTACCACTGCCATAAAAACCCAAGAAAAATGTAAACCCATTAGTATAATAAAAATGGCATTCATGAAGAGAAAACAAACAAACAAAAATGCTATCTACAACCTAAGGAACCAACTAACACAGAAACCAAACAGTAAATCAGAAAGCAAGGAACAAAAGACACCTAAGACAAACAAACAACCAATAAAATGCTAGGAATAAATCAACACCTTTCAATAACAACTCTTAATGTAAAAGGCTTAAATTGTCCACTCAAAAGACACAGACTGGCTGACTGGATCAAAAAGGAGGACCCAACTATATGCTGCCTACAAGAGACCCACCTCACCCATAAAGATTCACATAGACTAAGAGTGAAAGGATGTAAAAAGATTTACCATGCAAACACAAAAGAAAAACGAGCTGGAGTAGCTATTCTTATATCTGACAAAATAGACTTTAAACTAAAAACCATAAAAAGAGACAATGAGGGACACTACTTAATGATAAAAGGACCAATCCATCAAGAAGACATAACAATCATAAATATGTATGCACCCAATGTTGGAGCAGCCAGATTTATAAAACAAACGCTATTAGACCTAAAGAAGGAAATAGACACTAATACCATAATAGCAGGGGACCTGAACACCCCACTGTCAATATTAGACAGATCATCCAGGCAAAGAATCAGTAGAGAAACACAAGATCTAAACAATACTCTAGACCAATTGGAATTGGCAGATATCTACAGAACATTCCATCCAACAACCTCAGAATAGTCATTCTTCTCATCAGCACATGGATCATTCTCCAGGATAGATCACGTATTAGGTCACAAATGAAGTCTCAACAAATTCAAAAAAATTGGAATAATCCCATGTATTTTCTCAGACCACAATGGATTAAAAGTAGA
The DNA here is from genome assembly GCF_027409185.1 of Cynocephalus volans. Taxonomy (NCBI): domain Eukaryota; kingdom Metazoa; phylum Chordata; class Mammalia; order Dermoptera; family Cynocephalidae; genus Cynocephalus; species Cynocephalus volans. The sequence continues at coordinate 42,937,837 of NC_084473.1, forward strand.
AATTAATAACAAACGAAACTCTGGAAACTATACAAACACATGGAAATTAAACAGCATTCTACTTAATGACATATGGGTCCAAGAAGAAATCAAGCAGGAAATCAAAAAATTTATTGAAACTAATGAAAATAATGATACATCATACCAAAACCTGTGGGATACTGCAAAAGCAGTATTAAGGGGGAAATTTACTGCATTAAATGCTCACCTCAGAAGAATGGAAAGATGGCAAGTGAACAACCTAACACTTCACCTTAAAGAACTAGAAAAACAAGAATGATCCATACCTAAAGTTAGCAGACGGAAATAAATCATTAAGATCAGAGCCGAACGGAATGAAATTGAAACCAAAAAAACAATACAAAAGATCAATGCATCAAAAAGTTGGTTTTTTGAAAAGATAAATAAAATTGGCAAACCATTAGCATGGCTAACAAAAAAAAAGAAGAGAGAAGACTCAAATAACCAAAATTAGAAATGAAAAAGGTGATATTACAACTGATTCATCTGAAATACAAGGAATCATTCGAGACTACTATAAACAACTATACGAAAACAAATTTGAAAATCTGGAGGAAATGGATAAATTTCTGGACACACACAAGCTCCCAAAACTGAACCATGAAGATGTAGAAAATTTGAACAGACCAATAACAATAAAGGAGATTGAAGCTGTTATCAGAAGGCTCCCAACAAAGAAAAGCTAGGACCAGATGGATTCACAGCAGAATTTTACCAAACATTCAAAAAGGAATTGACACCGATTCTTTACAAACTATTCCAAAAGATTGCAACAGATGCAAATCTCCCAAACTCATTCTATGAAGCAAACATCATCCTGATACCAACACCAGGTAAAGATATAACCAAAAAAGAAAACTACAGGCCGATATCCTTGATGAATATAGATGCAAAAATCCGCACTAAAATACTAGTAAACAGAATACAGCAACACATACGTAAAATTATTCACCATGATCAAGTGGAATTCATCCCAGGGATGCAAGGTTGGTTCAACATATGCAAATCAATAAATGTGATACACCATATTAATAAAGTCATACACAAGGACCATATGATCATCTCTATAGATGCTGAAAAAGCATTTGATAAAGTTCAGCACTCATTCATGACAAAGACCCTCTATAAGTTAGGTATAGACGGAAAGTATCTCAACATAATTAAAGCCATATATGCCAAACCCACTGCCAATATCATCCTGAATGGGGAAAAGCTGAAAGCTTTTCCTTTAAGAAGAGGAACTAGACAAGGATGCCCACTCTCACCACTCCTATTCAACATAGTGTTGGAAGTACTAGCCAGAGCAATCAGAGAAGAGAAGGAAATAAAGGGCATCCAGATTGGAAAAGATGAAGTCAAACTGTCCCTGTTTGCAGATGACATGATCCTATATATCGATCAGCCTAAAACCTCTACAAAAAAAACTCTTGGAATTGATAAATGATTTCAGCACAGTAGCAGGATACAAAATCAACACACAAAAATCAGTAGCATTTCTTTTTTCCAATAGTGAACATGCAGAACGAGAAATCAAGAAAGCCTGCCCATTTACAATAGCCACCAAAAAAATAAAATACTTAGGAATTGAGTTAACCAAGGAGGTGAAAAATCTCTATAATGAGAACTACAAACCACTGCTGAGAGAAATTAGAGAGGATACAAGAAGATGGAAAGATATCCCATTTTCTTGGATTGGAAGAATCAACATAGTGAAAATGTCCATACTACCCAAAGTGATAAACAAATTCAATGCAATCCCCATCAAAATTCCAAAGACATTTGTCTCAGAAATGGAAAAAACTATTCAGACATTTATATGGAATAATAAAAGACCACGCGTAGCCAAAGCAATGCTGAGCAAAAAAAATAAAGCTGGAGGCATAACACTACCTGACTTTAAGCTATACTACAAAGCTATAATAACCAAAACAGTATGGTACTGGCATAAAAACAGACACACTGACCAATGGAATAGAATAGAGAATCCAGAAATCAACCCACACACTTACTGCCATCTGATCTTTGACAAAGGCACCAAGCCTATTCACTGGGGAAGGGACTGCCTCCTCAGCAAATGGTGCTGGGATAACTGGATATCCATATGCAGGAGAATGAAACTAGATCCATACCTCTCACCATATACTAAAATCAACTCAAAATGGATTAAGGATTTAAATATACACTCTGAAACAATAAAACTTCTTAAAGAAAACATAGGAGAAACACTTCAGGAAATAGGACTGGACACAGACTTCATGAATACGACCCCAAAAGCACGGGCAACCAAAGGAAAAATAAACAAATGGGATTATATCAAACTAAAAAGCTTCTGCACAGCAAAAGAAACAATTAACAGAGTTAAAAGACAACCAACAGAGTGGGAGAAAATATTTGCAAAATATACATCTGACAAAGGATTAATATCCAGAATATATAAGGAACTCAAACAACTTTACAAGAAAAAAACAAGCAACCCAATTAAAAAATGGGCAAAAGAGCTAAGTAGGCATTTCTCTAAGGAAGATATACAAATGGCCAACAGACATATGAAAAAATGATCAACATCACTCAGCATCCGGGAAATGCAAATCAAAACCACACTGAGATACCATCTAACCCCAGTTAGGATGGCTAAAATCCAAAAGACACTGAACGATAAATGCTGGCGAGGCTGCGGAGAAAAAGGAACTCTCATACATTGCTGGTGGGACTGCAAAATGGTGCAGCCTCTATGGAAAATGGTATGGAGGTTCCTCAAACAATTGCAGATAGATCTACCATACGACCCAGCTATCCCACTGTTGGGAATATACCCAGAGGAATGGAAATCATCAAGTCGAAGGTATACCTGTTCCCCAATGTTCATCGCAGCACTCTTTACAATAGCCAGGAGTTGGAACCAGCCCAAATATCCATCATCGGATGAGTGGATACGGAAAATGTGGTACATCTACACAATGGAATACTACTCAGCTATGAAAACAAATGAAATACTTCCATTTGCAACAACATGGATGGACCTTGAGAGAATTATATTAAGTGAAACGAGTCAGGCACAGAAAGAGAAATACCACATGTTCTCACTTATTGGTGGGAGCTAAAAATTAATATATAAATTCAGACACAAACACACACACACACACACACACACACACACACACACACAAACCAGGGTGGCGGGGGAGAAGATATAACAACCACAATTACTTGAAGTTGATACGACAAGCAAACAGAGGGGACATCGGTGGGGGGGGGGGGGAGAGGGAGGAGGGAGGGAGGTTTTGGTGATGGGCAGCAATAATCAGCCACAATGTATATCAACAAAATAAAATTTAAATAAATAAATAAATAAAAATAAATAAGTAAATAAATAAAGATACTGTATGATACCATTAAACAAGGGAAGCAAATAAAGAGGCATAAAACTCAAAAATGAGTTAGTAAATTCACTATCTTTTGTAGATAATATGATTATACATGTAGAAACCCAAGAGAATCAATGAAAAAACCTATTATAAACAATGAAAAAATTCTGTACTATGGCTGGGGAACAAAATTAACATAAAAAACAGCATTCCTTTAAACAGATATAAAAGAAATAGTAATTATTCATAGAAACATGAAAAGAGATAAATATAAAAGAAAGTTTTCATATGAAATATACAAGATCATTATGAAGAAAACTTCAAAATGTTACTGGAAGCAAAAGCAATAAAAGAAATAATTGATAAACTGGACTTAAATGAAATGGAACACCATGTTCTTCAAAAGACATCATCCAGAAAGTAAAAAGAGTGGGAAAAAAAAGTATTTGCAAGTCATATACTGACTTGAATCCAGAATATATAAAGAACTCTTATAACTCAATAATAAAAAGACAACCCCATTTAAAAGTGGGCAGAAGATTTGAATAGACATTCCTCCAAAGAAGACACACAGTCAATAAGCACATGAAAAGATGCTCAACATCATTAGTCATTATGGAAATGCAAGTCAAAACTATAATTATATACTATTTCTCACCCACTACCAGCGCTATAATCAAAAAGACAGATAATCATAAGTGTCAGCAAGAATGTGGAGAAATCAGAACCCTCACACATTCCTAGTGGGAATGTAAGATGGTACAACCACATTGGAAAAGAGTCTGGCCGTTTCTCAAAAAGTTAAAACAGACTTTCCACGTGACCCAGCAAATCTACTCCTAAGCATCTACATAAGAGAAATGAAAACAGACGTCCACATAAGACTTGTACACAAATATTCATAGCAGCATAATTCACAATACTTAAAAAGTGAAAACGTCCATAACATAGTAAGTAGATGAATAAAATGTGATACGTTTATACAATGGAATACTATTCACCAGTTGGTAACTGACACATGCTAAAAAGCAGATGAACCTTAAACATGCTCTGTCAAAGAAGCTAGACACAAAACAAAACACATAATATATAATTCCATCTAAATGAGATGTGCAAAAAAGGCAAATGTATAGAAACAGAAAGTAGATTAGTGTTGCCTAGGGTTGGAGTGGGAAAGGAGAATGCAAATGTACACAAGGTGTCTTTTCAGGGTAATAGAAATGTTCTAAAATTAGATTGTGATGATAGTTGTATAATTCTGTAAATACACTAAAAGTCTTTGAAAAGTACCCTTAAAATGGGTAAACTGTTTTAAAAAATGTTGCTAAAATAATAAGTATAGCAAAAGAACTAAAAAACAAAACAAAAAAATGTTACTGAAGAACATAAAGACAGTTATTGTGTAGAACAGCCATGAAATAGTAAATTTTCTCTAAATCAATAGACAATTTGAACACAATGAAAACTACCATAAAGATGTTTACAGGGAGAGGGGACTAGAAAAGGTGATTCTAAAGTTTGCATGGAAAAATAAATTTAAAGGACTAGCCAGTAAAATGCTGAAAATGTCAAATAACGGGAGAAGTATATGTTGAAACACTTCAGGATTCCACTGTCATCAAAATAATGTGGTACTGTTTATGACAAATAGAACAAAACATTTCAGAGTTCAAAAATACCCAAATGAATATAGGGCTCTAGTATAAAGATATTAATGACATTTCAAATCAGTGCGAAAAATTTGGATTATTCAATAAATGGTAGATATCAAGGGATTAATATCCAAAATGTGTAAGAAACTCAATTAATTCAGTAGCATGAAAACAAATAACCCAATTAAAAAATGGGCAAAGGACCTGAATAGACATTTCTCAAAAGAAGACATCCAAATGGCCAACAGGTACATGAAAAAATGCTCAGCATCACTAATCATTAGGAAAATGCATATTAAAACCACAGTGAGATATGACCTCATATCTGTTAGGATGGCTTTTGTCAAAAAACTGAAAGTTAAGTGTTGGAGAGGATGCAGAGAAAAGGGAACTCTTACATGCCATTAGTGGGAATGTAAATTAGCACAGTCATTATGAAATACAGTATGGAGTTTCCTCAAAAAACTAAAAATAGAACTACCACGTGACCCTGCAATCCCACTTCTGGACATATATCCAAAGGAAGTGAAATCAACATGTCAAAGGTTTACCTGCACTCCCATGTTCCTTGCAGCCTTACTTGCAAAAGCAAAGATATGGAAAATACAATTATCCATCAGTGGATGAATGGATAAAGAAAATGTGGTATATATACACAATGGAATATTGAGTCTTAAAAAGGGAGAAAATCCAATCATTTGCAACAAAATGGATGGATCTGAAGGACATTATGCTTAGTGAAATAAGCCAGGCACAGAAAGACAAATACTGCATGATTTCACTTATATGTGGACTCTAACAAAGTTGAACTCATAAAAGTAGAGAGTAGAACGCTGTTTTCTAGATGCTGGGGTTGTAGGGAGGGACAGAATGGAGTGTTGCCAATCAAAGGGTACAAAGTTGCAGACAGACAGGAGAAATAGATTTTGAGATTTATTGCACCCCAAGGTAACTATAGTCAAAATAATATATATTTCAAAATAAGAGTAAATTTCAAATATCTCACCTTAAGAAATGCTAAGTATGCAAGGTGATGGATATGTTAATTAGCTTGATTTAATTATACCACATTGTATACATGTATCAAAGCATCACACTGTATCCCATAAATGTATACAACTTTGAGTTTTCAATTAAAAAATCATAGAAAATTTTCAATTTCCACATTAAAAAAAATTCCATAGATAAAGCCTCAGGACAACACAAACAGTAGAATATGTGAATACATAATAGACAAAAGACTAATTTTCTTAATATATAAAGAGCTCCTACAAGTCAACAATAAAAAAAAAATAACAATCTATTAAAAAATGGGCAAAAGGAAGATAGCGGAATAGAAATCACTTTCTCACACAATCGACCAATTTACAGCTATTAAGAAAGCAACGACTGCCCAGCTGGGGCTTCTAGAACTTAGGGGAAAGAGGAGGAGAGACCTATGAAGTTCAGGAAGGTGGGAGAAGCTGCTAAGAAAGAAAGAAGGAACCATTCTAACCATGTTGAACCCCGGCCATTTCAAGGCTGGCCCTGATGAGCACATGGAGCAAAAGCTGGCAAAACCCATAGCTGTGCCCTTTGTGTGAAGTTGCTTGGAGACTGCAGGGGAGAAGAGGGCCTTGGTAGCCCCCAGACCAGCAAGAGTACTGACAGAATTCCTGTGGACCCACATAGGAACGAGGGGCCACAGACAACTGAAAAAAGGAGCCAAAGGCTGGTGAGTCATCACAACGGAGTGGCGCAAGGCCCACCCCATGGGAAGTGTTTGGAGCACAGTGGGGGGGAGGGGCATTCTCCCCTAAATATCAGCTATTATAACTACCCTGTCTTCTGGAATTAAACTCTCTAGGACTTAATATTTTACTGTAGTTTGGAGAGGGTACACATGGCTATTTGAGATTCAAGGAGAAAGTGGGGAAACAATGGTGAATGAAAACAGAACTACGACAGTTACCGGTATACAGAAATTGGGTCATGTACTAGAGAAATTCAATACTAGAGAAACTGGGTCATGCTAATCCAAGGCTATACAGAAGTTATCTGCATGCCTGTATGAAATGAAAGCCTGTGACCAAAAGACAAATGAGAAAGAAACATCAGAAATGCTTTTTAATTTATAATACCTACCTTGGCTCTCAGTTATGACACTGGTTCATAGGCTTCAAAACTTTGGGAGAAGAAGGCTAAGTTATCCACAGTCTGCAGCTCCTAGCCTGGTACACCATCCTACTTACTAGTCAATATTTAACTAGAGCCCCAACGCAAGGTACAACCCGGAAAATCCCATGAAACTAAGTGAGCCCTAAGATACTCCCTCTTTGAGAGGTTTCAGGATACTGTCCGGCTCTAATCATTCCTGTCTCAAATTTCTCCAAGAGACAGATACTTTACATTATCCTGCAAAGCTCATATGAACAGCAAGAGGTAGCTTGGGGGGCAAATAGGAGGCATATCTTAAAATGAGAAGGGAGAATTCATCACAAAAGATATAAGTTTCCATGCAAGAAAACAAACATTCCTTACCAGTAAACAACATCCAGTGGTGCAAAGTAATTTCTCATTATAAGATCAGCAAAGTAAGCTTCGGTTTCCCGGCAGGCGGTTCCATTTCCAATCACCACTGTGCTGCAGCTTCAAGCGAGAAACAGAATGAGAAATTCAATGAGTTCAAAGCATGCTTTGAAATCGACCACAGAAAATATACAAAACGCACAAATACTATTATAGGATGCTCTTATTCTCTCATATAGTCAAGCAACCTCTCCATTGTTTCGCAAGGAAAACACAGACTTATGTAAAATAAAAGGAACTGCTCCTGCATTTGGTATAAGAAGTGGTGGAGAAATATCTTACTGTCATATAATCTCAAGAACAATCAGCTTTCTTCCTATCTAGAAGGAACCAAATTAGACATGAGTGAATAAACTCTGGAGCATTCCAAGTCTCAATAAAGACATTACAACTGAATCATATAAAATGTTCTCAATTTCTGAAGCCTTTACCTAGTACCACATCCATTCCTCAGAGAAGGAAAGAAGAAGAGAGGGAGGGAGGGAAGGAAATCCAAACAAAAGAATTAAATGCTCACATTTGCCCATATTACCACATTTATTTGTGAAGTTGGCAGAGGAAGAGGGCAGCATTCCTCGGGAGTCTCCATATGTAGAGCTCTCTAGCAATTTGCCCAGGCATTGTTTTACATGGTTCCTTCTCTCTCACCAAGGCACTTCCCTTAATCCCTCCCGCCAAATTAGGGGCTTCAAAGGTATCTCTGATTGGCTGACCACTGAAGTACTCAAAAACATTTATTTTCGTACTTGAAATTCAGCAAAAGCCTCTTTATTTTCTCTGCCTCTCGGAAGCCTTGTCCACAGTGCAAGTAAACCACATCAGTATGAAGTATCTGACCTTAAAAAAATGAAAAGAAGCCATTTTGTAAGAAATTACAAATATAGCATACCAACGATTTAATTAAGCAAGTTGTAACAGAAAAGGGCTTGTCTTTTAAAATGCAGTCTTGTTCTGGTCAAGATGGTAGAATAGACAGTCCCCAGCGTCACTCTCTCCCACAAATCAACCAATTTACAACTATAAAAATGTAACATCTGGGCCGGCCCGTGGCTCACTCAGCAGAGTGCGGTGCTAATAAGACCAAGGCCATGGGTTCGGATCCCATATAGGGATGACCGGTTAGCTCACTGGGTGAGCCTGGTGCTGACAACACCAAGCCAAGGGTTAAGATCCCCTTACCGGTCATCTTTAAAAAAAAAAAAAAAAAAAAAATGTAACATCTGCCAAGCTGGGGCTACTGGAGCTTAGGGGAAGAGGAGGAGAAACCTATGGAGCTTATGAAGGCAGGAGAAACCATGATGAGCGAAAGAAAAATCTGCTCTGAATGTTTTGGGCTGCAGCCACTTTAATGCTGAAGCACATGGAGCAGGAGCTGGCACATGCCATAGCTGTGCCCTTTAGATGAAGTTACTTGGAGGTGGCAGGGGAGAAGAGGACTTTGGTGGCCCCCAGAACAGCAAGACCACTAATAGGGTTCCCGTGGACCCACACAGGAGCAAGGAGCCAGAACTGCTGAAAAAGGGGAGCTATTCAGAGGCCAGTGAGTCAATGTAAAGGACCAGCACAGGGCTCGCCCCATGGGAACTGTTTGGAGCACAGGCGGTGGGGGAGACAGGCCCACTGGGAGAACACTGGGCCACAACAAGGACAGCTGATCCGCCCCCAATCAGCGTAGGACCACTCAGAGGAGACTGGTTGGGAATGCAGAATTGCATGGGGTGCAGTTTGATGAAAAACCTCAGGCCCAGATCAGAGTTTCTATACAACTCAGGTGCACTGAGTCTCTGGAGAGCTGGAAGTACCTATAAGGTCAACCATTAAACCCTGAGCTCCACAAAAAGTCTTCCCTAGGGAAACAGCAGCAAAGCAGCAATCTAGCTTAACAACACAGCTCAAGTACTGGTTCCCACAGGAAGTTCCCCTGAGTTAGAAGTAAGCAAAGGGCAAAAAATTAGTTCCCACTCAGGCACACCACCAATGCCTTGGGGCCCACCAGGGGACATGAGGCATGGAGCCAGGGGCAGGACACCCACACACAACCACACACACTGCCAGCACCTCAGGACCTGCCCAGGAACCCAAGGCTTGGAGCCAGGGCTGGAACCCCCCTCCCACAACCAGGCACACCACACCAGCACCTCAGGGCCTACCTGGGGACCTAAAGCATGGAGAAGGGGAATGGACTGCCCTCCCACAACAAGGCACACCGGGCCAGCACCTTGGGGCCCACCGTGGACCCAAGACATGGAAAAGGGGACCAGGTTCCCCTCCCACACCCAGGCACACTGTGCCAGCACCTCAGGGCCTGCCCAGGGCCCAGAGGCATGGAGAAGAGGACTGGACCCCCTCCCACAATCAAGCACACCGTGCCAGTGCCTCAGGACCTACCCAGGGACCCAAGGCATGTAGCCAGGGATCAGACACTCTCCACAACCAGGCACACCACCAGCACCAAGGAGCATGCCAAAAACATCACCCCCATGTGGGTGGCCCACCACAGCCACCACAATAACCATGGCTGTCACGAAAGCAGCTAGACGCCACAACCACCACATAAATGGTCTGCCAGCCACTGGAGTGCATTCATACAAGGAGAGTCACCAGCAGAGGTAAAGAAGAGAATGTCTCTCCACAAAGCCCATTTCAGAGTGAAGAAGTATCTGCTCTATGATAATATTGGGGGACCTGATCACACCTCTCGGGATTGGACAGATCATCTAGGCAACAAATCAACAGAGTAACCATTATTCTTTCAGAAGGAGAGAAGAAATCTAGGGTAATTAGAGTGGGGAGGGAGAAGGGGATGGGGAGAGATTGGACAAGGGGCATAAAGAATAATTACAATTTGTAACAATATATATGTTAATAATATTGATTTGATCATTGTATCTCAATGTTGAACCCCCAAAATATGTATAATCAATTTTGATTCAATAAAAATTAGAATAAACAAACAAACAAATAAATAAAATGCGGTCTGCATCATTCATATCCACTAAGTCAGATTTTGCCTAAGAACTCTAAAATATTGTTAGTTCCAAAGTCACAAGGATTATATTTTGCTACACGAAACCATTATTAGCTGGATAATACTACATGCCAAAATACATAAAAGAGAAATGATTTTCCTTAACACCTAACATTAGTAATAGTAAAAGCTAACATTTACTGAATACTTGCTACATATCAGACACTGTTGTGATACTATTCTTCTTTCTAGATGTAGATATATAAATTTCTTTACCTTGGAATTATTTGAGCTGCATATTTAATAATTATGAGCTACTCTGTATTGCATTATACAGATATTTTATTTTTTTCCTTCATCTATTAAGATATCATATGGGTTTTGTCTTTTACTGTGTTCCTGTGATGAATTATATCATTAGATTTTGTAAAAATGGCAGATCACACTTTCTTAGATAAACTTAACTTGGTCTTGATACTTTCTTCTGCATAATATTATTAGCTGGATAATACTGGATAATTTTATTTTAATTAAAAATATTTTTTAAAATTTGAGGGTAACCACCTGAAGCATAGAAATAATGAGCTAGGAGACCAACTTTGGAAGTTAGGAAAAGGACAACAGCATAATCCAAGGAAAGCAGAAGGCAAGAAACGATAAAAGCCGAACTTAATGAAATAGAAAAAAAAAAAATACAACAGAAAGGATCAACAAAGTTTAAAGTTAAAAATCACATATAAGAAAAACACATATTTTTAGCAATACCAATCAAGAAAAAGAAAGGTTAGAAGGCACAAGAAATGAAAAGAGGATAAAACTAGAGATTGAGCACAGATTAAAAAGATACAGAGAGACTATTATAAATAACTACATTAATTTAGATTAAATGATAAAATAAATTCCTAGAAAAATCTTACAAAAATAGACTGAGGATATATGGGTGTATGTGTATAAAATTTAAAGAATTAGCCTATAAGCAATATAATAACTGAAAACTGATCCAGCAACATATCCAGAAGTATTACGATCAAGTTAATTTTGTGTAAGAAAGTGTGATCTGCCATTTAAAAAAAAATCTAATAGTGTAATTCATCACAGGAACACAGTAAAGGATAAAGGCCACATGATATCTCAAAAGATGAAGGAAAAAACAGATAAAATATGCTTCCCATTTACTGTAAAAATGATTAGCATAAAAAGACAACTAGGATAACACCACCAAAAACCCATGACTATATCTGTAACAAAGGTAACAAAATGTCCCCCCAAAACCCAAAAACTGAGCAGGTGGGAACAACAAACTGATAGCTACAAGACCTCCATGCATCAGCATCTGTATGGGAGGAAGCAGAGAGAAGCAATATTATCTGATGGACCTGAGACCATAGGAATCCCAAAAATGTCAAAAGACACTTCCCTGGAAATCACAACAGTTTGAGAAGCAGAGCTGAAACTGGGGGGATTCAGTACAAAGGTTGCTCTGTAAGATCAGAATGCACTGGAAAACTCTGATCCCTATGAAACAATAGAATATCCCTTTCAAGACAAAATCCCACCTGAAAAGAAGCAGTTGGGAATCACCTCCAAACTGAGCAAGCTAAGGATCATATGAGCAAAGGGGAAAAAAAATCCAGTTAAAAGAAGGGAAAGCAACAGAAAAGCAGATTCCAGAAGTATAGGATTATCTCTCTACCCACATAATTTTTTTTTTTTTTAATAATTCCAAAAAAAAAAAAAAAAACAGAAGGGAAAGTTCTACAGATATACAACTAACAAATCTTTCTTGGCCCTACCTCTCCTAAAATTTCTGGAAAACTAATTTTATGTAAAACTAAGCAACAGAAAAGGATGATGGTCAAATTCCATACAGAATGATTATTTATTAAAACAAAATAAAGAAGACTAGTAATAAAGTCCTTATGGAAAAATGTGCCCACAAAACAGAATATGAGAACAAGCTTTAAAAAAGGAACATTATAGAAAATGAAAAAATTATAAATCAGAATTAGAAAATCTCAGTAATGAATTAGATATGAAAGAAAAAAATTATTTCAGAAGTGAAAACCTAAACTAAAAGAAACATGAGAACAAATAAACGTAACAGTAAATGCCATAAGAGAAACAGAAGATAAAAAGAAAAATTTTAAATATTGGAATTTAAGATATTTACCAAAGAACTGTAATCTATTTTTTAAAGTATCAAATGGAAATTCTAAAACTGAAAAACCAATAACTTAAGAGAACTCAATAGATGGATTTAATAGCAAATTAGACATAATAGAATGGAGAATTAATTAACTTAGAAAATCAACAGAAAATAAAACAAAAGAATGGAAAAAAAGTAATTGAAAGGTCTAACACACATGCAATTGGAGTTCCAGAAAGAGATGCTAGAAGTTCTATGAACCCCAAGTAGAATTCATATAGGAAAAAAAAAAGAAAAGAAAAGAAAAACCCTCATACATACACACACTTAAGCACATCATAAGAAAAGTTCTGAAAATCACAAAGAGAAAATCTTAGCAGCCAGAAGAAAAAAGCATATTACCTTCAAAGAAACAACAATAAGATTTTTGGCTGACTTCTTAAACAGAAACTGTAGTAGTCCCCAAAAATAAAATAAAAATGGAATGACATCTTTAAAGTACTGAAATGTACTGCCAATCTTGAATTCTACAACAAACAAAAATATCCTTCAAAAATGAAGGCAAAGTAAACTTTTTCAAACAAAAACAGAGAAAATTTGTCACCAGCCGACCCACATTAAAAGTAACAGCATAGAGTTCTTCAAGCAGAAAGAAAATGATCTTGAATGAAACACAGAAATGCAGAAAGAAATGAAGAATAATTGAAAAGGTAAATACATGAGTAAACAGGAAAAAAAATTCTGACTGGAAAAAACAATAAAAATGTCTTTTGTTATTTAAAATACATACAGAACTAAAATGCATCACATAAAACTGCATCACAATAAACAGAAGTAGATAGGGAGATAAAGAGTGTTCGAGTCTGAGCCTAGTTAATCCTCAATATCTCCACTGAGGCACAGGAAAAGGTATAAATGATGGCCATATGCTGATGGTTTTGACGAACAAATAAGAAAAACAGAAAGTTTGATTCTCTGGTTCCCATATCCATGTATGTAAAAAAACCATTTTCTAAGCCTTGAAAATTAACATTATTTCGAAATCCTCAGGAAATGGATGAAGTGAAACTTATGCCCAAGCAAACAACTATTCTATGAAAAGCTGAAAGACAACTTACTTGTAGGAGAAATTATAGCTAATTTGCAACCATGTTTGTAACCAGGATCCACTCCCATCAAGGTGCGTCCTGGAACAGGGCTTGTTAAAAGGAGCTGACGAAGATTCCGTCCAAACATCATTACTGATTCCTTCTCTGCGTCTGATGTTAGTTTGGCTCTTTAGAAATAGAAAAAAGGAAAAGAAAACAGGTACTTTGTTTTTTCATACACTCAAATTTTCTTTCCAGAAAATGAGAATTCATTTTGTACTGTTCCTCACAAGAGCACTTATTATAACAAAACAACTCAGGAGAAAAAATATCATATACAAAAATTATATTGAGTTTGTTTTTGCTAATCAGCAATACATCATACCACAGACAGTTCTGAAGCAAACCTTGAGTTTGTCCTATCTACATTCCTGTTGTATCTGCTCTCTGTTATATACAAAACCAGTATGTATATATATGTGTGAATTTGAGAAAGACAGAGAGTGTATATAGATTTGTCACATGGGATGTTAAAGTTTCTCAAAGGATTAAAAATATAAACACAAAATTAGAATGACAAATTATCAAATCGCAAGTAGCCTCCAACGATATTACTGGAGTGAGCAGGACTAAAGCTATGTTGGAACCTAAAACCACATGGGCTCTAAAAGATTTTTAAAAGACACAGTTTTTTTCTTGGCATGCATTTTTCTGAGTTCCCCCATGGTTATTTAATATTTTGAACCTTGATTATGGGGCAAGATGATATTATCTGTATAAATGTAAAGTTGTTTTCCAGTCAGCCTGGAGCTGCAGACTTGCATGTACTATCCAGACCCTGGGAAACCAAGGAAGACATCAATAAAGCTATGCTGATTCCACCCCTCCAGCAGGACCCTGAGATAACAGCAAGGACAAGAGCAGAAACCAGATGGAGCCCTGGCAAGACCTTGCACCTGGCTCCTTGCACAGAGTTCCCATAGCTCACATCCCTGTCCCTCGTGCTTTTCATTTCCCATGTTCCATTTTCTCTACCCCTTCTTTTAAAAACCCTTCAGTAAATCTGAGTCTTTGCGACGGCTTTAGCCTGGCCATTCTCCTTCAGGTTTACCTAAAGTACTCAGGTTTACCAGTATTCCTGAATAAAAGCTGACTTCCATTTTCAGCTGGAGTGGTTTGCTTTTGAAAGGGGGCAGGCAGCCAGACTTAGGCCCTGTAACAATATTTAGTTTAACACCTTCACCTATAAATATCTCCATGTCAACTTCTCACTTTATTCTTTTCTCTACCTTCTTATCATTCTCATTGTGACATGAAATGACCATAGGTGCTAATAGCCAGTCCAGAACTATGCCTCATATAAATAACTTCCAAATTTTATCCAGAGAAATTATTAAAAATCTAATTTTAAGACTTTCTAGGATAAAACATACATCTATAATGGGTTTAAAGGCATTTGGAAACTAAGCTTTACACTATTCATCTACTTAACAGAAGCTCTCAACATATCTCCTGAAATTCGTAAGAATTTATAAAAAGTATGTCCTCTCTGTTAGACCAAATAAAAAATGCATGCCATTGGCCACAAGAAAATTTAGAGTACAAAAGCAACTCAAAGTACATTTCATATTAGTGTTGAGGTAGAATTATCTACATATATGAAGATGCACACAGCTAAATAATGTTTGCTTCTCTGGCTTAATTTAGTTTCTTAAGGTTTTTCAATCATCTTCCCTAACATTTCATTGTCATTCTCCCTGCATTCAGGCAAACTACACGAAAAGTACCATTATATGTATTTCTAATTCTTCACTTTTTCAACTTTACTAATTGGGTGAGCAGTTGTTGTCAGCCTTACACAAGGTACTGTGATTGCTGCGAGAGATACAAAACTGAAAAGATAAAATCCCTGCCCTTAAGACCATTGTCTGATCGAAGAAACACAAAAATAAACAAACAAGCCTACAACAATATTAAGCACTAGGCTAATGGGATCGCATGGGAGGGAGAGCTAAACAAGGAAAATTTTCTAGAAGAGATGTCTTCTCAGGTAAATCAAGAAGGAAAAGGAGTAGAGTTAAGCAAACAGATGTCTTCTGAGGTAAATCAAGAAGAAAAAGTAGTAGAGTTAAGCAAACAAAGGTAGGCACAGTAGATGGAAGACAGGAGAAGAAAACCCAGACAATGGTAGCAGTATATGTAAAGGCTTATGGCTCATTATAGAAAAAGCAAGTACTTTCATATGCTATAGTAAAACGAAATAGGAAGACAGAAAGCTGTCGAGGCAAGAAAAAAAATCAGATCACAAAGCGTCATACATGTTCTTGTAAAGAGCATGGATTTTATCCTGGAGACAAAAAAGATCCAGTGAAGGATTTTAAATAGACAAGCATGAAATAAAGAGATAGGAGTTTTAAAATGGCAATGGGGAATAAATGTTGAAAAAGACAAGACAGAGATCATCTATGACTCCAGTACAGTAATCCAAACAAGAAATGATATCTTGAATTAAGACAGTAACCACGGACATCAAGAGGAGGCAAAATTCAAGACAAAGTAAAAGATGGTAAAATAGGTAGCACTTGATAACTGAAAATATAAGATTGATAAGAGGGGTAAGTGTGAAAATGACACATGGATATTATGACAGTCTTAGAAATAAGAAATGCAGAAGTAGGTTATGCATAGTATACAGTCAACTGAATAAAATGACTGCAAAATAATTAAATCTATATGATTTCTTAAATGCACACAAACGGAAAAAAGTCTGATTAACAACAACAGTTATCTCTAGGTAGTAAAATTATGTGGGTTTTTTTCCTTTTTGCTTTATTGATTTTTCCAATTTTGTCTATAATTAGAACAAGTTTCCTTTTAGTTAGAGAAGTAAAGTATTTTTCTTAAAAAAAAAACAAAAAAAAACAACAATTGAGTTTCCTCCCCTCAACTGCTATTCAGGTAAGTATTTAAATCAAGAGACAGCTCTGTAGACAATGTCTGCAAACTAACTTATGAACAGAACTAAGTTATATTTTTTAAACACAGGCATTTTAGAAAAAGAGAAAAGTACTCTTGCTTGCCCACTACTAATGGAAATCAGAAAAGGATTAAACAATCCTTTAAAACAAGGATTAAACAATCCATTAAACAATCCCAAACCAAACTGCTTACATTAAATCTCAATAAAATTATTCCACATGCAGTGAAGCTACTCAAATCAAATGTATACAAAAATGTCAAAAATGCCACCAGACATATGCAACATGAGAAAACAAGATAAAAAAAAATACAAAAATGAATTGAAATTTTAAATAAGATCTGTTTCCTTCAACAACAGAATCCCTTATTTTTAAAGTTTACACCCTGGCACTCAAAAACAAGAGATGTTACTTCACAGACTTGAAATAAAATTCCAAAAGAACAATATTTTTAGGGGCCATCGAGGCTAATAAAGATGATGCGAAAGATTGAATGACTTTGATAAAAAGAAATTGAACAAAGAAGCTGTGTCTTTTTTGAGCTGTGTCATTTCTGAACTCAACGGTCAAGTCCAGCAAAAGAGAAACAGATAAATATTACACAGGCTACTAGAAGTTCTAGTGAGATTGAAGAGAAGGCTAGAAATCCACAGTTCCTAGGTTGCTCTTGCTGAATCCTATAAATAAGTGAAAATGAAGAAAATCTATAGCACACAGGAAGGAATGTATGAGGGAATGGCTAGTTTCTAAAGATTGACTACCAAGGCAAAGGCTAAAGAGAAGCGAGAAAGAGAGGTTTTTCTTTCCATCTTCTCCCCTAAAAACAATTCTGCACCTCACCTCTTTTCAGTTTTCATCTTTATTGCTCTTAGTCCTTTTACTAGTCCATTTACAAGGTCATTTTAATAATCTCCTAATATTTGTTCATCACTGTTGATAATTTTTCATCCAAACAACTCTCCTTTGGAGTTAAAAACATATATACTAGCATTCTCTTTTCATAGTAATAAATTCATAATGTCCTCTACTGATCTCCTTATGCTTTCTTTGGCTCTCTTACCTCTAAAAACTGCCTCCAACTACCTTTTCCATTAACTTCTCAGTTTCCTTCCTCAAAGCCAAATCTCTAAAAACCATTTGTTTGGCTTGGTTGTCAAACTGCAAGACTAGTATTGCAGAATTGGAAGAAGTACACATTAAATGGTCAAGCCTGAAAAGTATATCATAATTAAGAACTATGTTTTATGATATATGCATATGAATGCATCTACAGACTGAAATCAAGGTAAATTAAAGACTTTGTGATTCTAAGTTCTTAGGACTGGTTAATCGATCAACAAATATTTACTACATGCTATAATGGGATTAGTACCATACATGATAACAAACAGTACACAAAATTAAATAAGAAAAGATGCATACCTGAATTCTCTACAGAGAAGAGGACAAATAAGACGTTTAAAGGAATCGTCCAGTGAATTATGTAAGATCTTCATTAACTCTGGCCTTGCAAAGCCACGTGGTCTCCACCTGCAAAAAAGAAAAAGCCATACAAAAATTGATACAACAAGAATAAGACCACGAAAGGGCTCCTGAAAGAAAGCAGGAGGAGAGGAGTAGAAAAGGGGGAAAAACCTTTACTGAAGCCAAAGTAACATAATCTGTGAGGAGAGGCTGTGCCATCTGGAAATTATTACTATGACATCTGGAGTTTTTATTTTTTAAATCCCGGTAACTATGGTGAGACATATAACTTAAGTGAAAAAATTTCCTCTTCTGGGAAGAGTCTCCAAAGCATTATTAATAATGGCTAAATCATAAGATATAAGATATAAGAAAGTCACACAAAAAAATTACTACCGCACTGCTATATTGTGTACCTCCCCAAATTCATACACTGAAGCCCTAACCCCCAAAGTGAAGGTATTTGGAGATGGGGCCTTTGGGAGCAAATTAGGTTTAGATGAGGTCATGAGAGTGGGTCTCTTGGAATTAGTGCCCTTACAAAAAGAAACACCAGAGAGCTTGTTCTCTTTCTCTCCCTCTCCACCATGTGAGGACATAGAAAGAAGGCGGCTGTCTGCAAGCCAGGAAGAGAGTCTTCACCAGGAACTAAAATGGCCAGCACCTTAATCTTGGACTTTCCAGCCTCTAGAAGTATGAGAAAATAAATTTCTGTTGTTTAAGCCACCCAGTCTACCTGGGTTATGGGACAAAATGTTAGGAAGATAGTCCTTAGAGAAAGAAAGATCTTAATGGAGTGAATTTTTTTTTAATGTACATATCTGATATCTGCTAAATGTCATTCCCTTCAAGCCCCAACCAAGGTTTCCCAATTGTTTGCAGAAAAATGCCATAAATCAATATTACCTACCCACACCCTCTCAAAGCCCCAAAAGTCTTCTTTAACCCTTAAGATCCTCCCTTGGCTTGGACTGCTCTGCTCACCTCCCTAGAAAAGAGTGCTGTGAGTCTATTTTATACCTGAGGATTCCTCAATTACTCTCATTCAGTTGACCTTTAGACCATTAGACCAGGCCCTAAAAGATAATAGCACCATACTTGTTTCCTACATTATAGAAACTCCTTTTTGTTCTTTACCTAACAACATTTTCATTTCACTGCTTCCTGGGATCTATTCATGGTACTTAGCACACTAAGGGACCTGAAATAGTACAGTGAATCCACAGACCTTATTACTTTTTCTATCTTTAAACTTAAATACAATGAGTTTGCTTTATAGGATATCATCTCAAAACTTTATTTTTCCTCTAATTCAATAGTTAAATACCTCTGAATAAAACTAAGAAGCACCTGAGTTAAACCAAATTCCACAATACAAATCACATGTTATATAAGATGTGCACAATGAAGCACAAAATTACAATGGGGGGTCACAAACTCAAATACCTACGAAGGCCAGGATACTACTGTAAACAACTGAACAAGACCTTAGTCCTAAACTGTATGTTTTTGACAGAGACATGTTTATTCACCCATTACACACAAAGAAATATTCTCCACTTTGACAAAGAAATATGCTCTCCCCATTTCTTACATGTAAGATAAGGATAGGATGTCACCTAATTTTCGTTTTTCCACATTTAAAAGAGAATTGGATACAGGAAATAGTTCCCCTTAAATCTACTACATGAAAAACAGGAGCACAATTTTAGAGAACAGAAATTTATTCATCAAGTTAAAGACACAAACATCTGCAAGCTCAAGAAGAGAAGTTCTGGTCATTATATAATCCAACTCATGGATGGGGAATCGTTGAGATCATTCCCTCACATATGTTTTCGTTTAAAGAGCAAACACAGAAACTCGCATTATTGGGGTTCTCACAAACATAACAACTATTTCAGCATCTGATAAGCTTAGAAATGGAAAGATTGATATTATCTTTTAATTCTAATTTTCCACAAACTTTTGGAAGTACCCTTGTATTTGTCTAGTTTACGGGTGGATCTCCAACATCTAGCATATAACCTAAATGGATGGTGTTGGGAAAATAGAATAGCTTGGTCAGGGCCCTCGCCTTGGGTCCAGTTGGGTGTGGTTCAGCATTCTTTGTAAGCAAATTGTGTGTGTGTGTGTGTGTGTGTGTGTGTGTGTGTGTGTGTGTGTGTGTGTGTGTGTGTGTGTGTGTGTGGAGTTAGTGTGCATGCATGCCAATGTATCTTTTTAGTTTTGTTGCTATTCTTGTGTTCTTCTTGAGAGAGAGAGAGAAAGATAGAGGGAGGGAGAGAGAGAGAGAGAGAGAGAGAGAGAAAGAGGAGTTTTAGTGAAGCAGGCAGGTGGGCGTCTGCCTTGGGCATTTGCCCTGCGTGGCCATACTTTCCAACCTATGGCTCCAAGGACCTTTTGGCCGGTTACCTAGCTCATAGACCTGCGTGTAAGCAGTCTGGTGACCCAGCCTGATGTGTGTGGGGTCTGGTGACCCAGCCTGGCATACGAAGGGTTTGTGACCCAGTCCATGAATTGGCTTGAGGGGTCTGGGAGCTCCAGACCCAGACCTAGCTCAACAAACGGCCCAGTCGGCAGGATTACTGGCAGGTAAAAGAGCCTGACAACTGGCGTGGTTATGGAGCTAGACAATTGGTGTCGCAAACAGGATAAGTAGCTCTGCAGTTGGTGCTGTGAGCAGGATTTTGACATTAGCCATAGCCTAGCTGGAGCGCCACAACTGGCGTAGTCAGGACAGGATTAAGAGCTCTACCATTGGCTAAGTCGGCAGGATGCCAACATCAGCCTTAGCCCTGGCTCCACAGATGAGTACATGAGAGAGAAGGAGGGTGGAAAGGCAGGAAAAAAGAGAGTTAAAAAAAAGATGAAAAGATTCATCAAGTAAGCATCTCCAATAATTTGAATGTGTTTAAAGAAAAGAAAAAAATCCTTGAGAATAGTACTTTAGTTACCTGAGAAATGTTTCTGCTCTTAGAATTATCTATATGAAGAAAAACTGCTAAACCTGACTAAAAAATATATTACTATACCCTAATGGTATAATACATATATTGTAGGTAAAATAATATTACCAATTATTCAACTGGAGTAGAACCAAACAAAATAAAATATAGATAAGCTAAGGAAAAACAAATCACTGTAAAGAAAACCATTCCTTAACATTTACGTAGTATAAAGATAATTGGTTAAAGCATAACTAATACTTCTTTAACTATTGAGGACTGACTCTGATACTGAGTATATGAATATCTGTAGGAAAATAAGCTAGAAATTGTATCCAATTTACTGTGATCTATTTACTAAAACATTTCTAAAAAGGGAATAAGCACAATAATCCCACCGCTCTGTAATAATAGATAATCAAAGGCCAGGCACTGTACTACACAATTTCATGGTATATCACTTAATTCTCTCAAATCTATGAGGAAGATATTACTCATTATTTTAAGGATAATGAAACTGAGAAAGAAATTAAGTAACATGGCCATGGTCACATGGGTAGAAAGTAATATAACTGAAATATACCCGTTTCTCAGGATTTTGCTCTTTCTATGAAACTGTCTTAGAGTTTCATTATATCTTAAATTGAAATTATCTAATTTCTTAATACAATCTTTTAAATCTAGGATTTCTTTTCCTTTTTATTTTCAATGGAATTTGCTTATTTACAAAGGAAATATGCACTGATTAAAAAATGACAGCTATAAAAAAAGGGCATATAATAGAAAATAAAAATCTCATATCAGAGCGAAGGAATAAACTGTTTATCTTCTCAGACATTTTCCTACACATACATAAGTATCATTTGCCACTAACGAGATCATACTATAAATATAATTATAAACTGTCCTTTTAACCTAAAAAGACATGTCTATATCTCCACTTTTAGATCTATCTCAACTTTTCCATACCGTATGAATATAATGTAATTGCCTTAAGTAATCTACCACTAATTAACATTTAGATTGTTGCTTTACTTGATGCTTGCTTAGTTAGTATTATTTGGTTCAGCAAGTTGATACTTCATGGAATTGGCTTTTTGCAAACCGGCTTCCAATGAATTGACACAAGAGCTACGTTGGATGAGAGAGCTAATTCCCAAGGTACACAGCACTTACTCTTCTCAAAGAACATCTCATCTAATTTTTCGAGTAGCATTCTCAGCAATCTCTCTAATGTAAGGACACACAGAGCCAGCTGGTGATGAGCACATCCAAAATTTATATCTCCTCACTGCTAGGTAAGCCACTTTTCCTCTTTGCATCAGTTTCTCATTGGTCAAATGGTGGCTACAAACTCTGCTCTACCAACTAAATAGATTGTTGTGAAGCTGAAACACAATCTGAAAAGTTAAAACTAAAAGTTAAAAGTGTTATACAAACATGTGGTACTATTTTTAAAGGTTCCCTTAACAAATGAAAAGGATAATAAAAATTACATATGTTTAGAAATTTCTTTAAAATATCTAATAAATTTAATGTTTATTTCAATCCTTAATGTGTAAAATATTTTAGGTGAATCACATATAGTATGTTTAGAGATTTACAATGTAATATCTGATAAATTAAATTTAGTTTTGATTATCCTTAATGAGCAAAACATTTCAGATATGCTATATACAGTATCATGTTTTCATTAACTTATTTTTTCACAAGAGAAAACATGCTCTTTATAAAAGATTCGAATGGTACAGAGAGGTATTGAAGTAAAAGTCCCTCTCTCTAAAGATAATCACTATTAATAATTTCTTATGCACGTTTCCAGATATTTTCTATTTAAACACACACAACACGTATAGTGTACTTATTTTTTTAAATGTAAAAGGAATACTATATATAGTCACTTGCTTTTTTTATTTTTAACATAATAGACATCTTTCTATATTTGTACATACAAGTGTCACCATGGTAGTTTAGAAAGAAAAAAGAGAAAATTCTGAAAAACTCTATAAACAGACCTGTTTTGGATACACCACCTACAGAATTCATTCCTCACTCCATCAGAAATATTGACCTTGACTGTTAGTATCTTCAAATTTTCTCCACGGTTAATTGCCAGAATCTGAGAGCAAACATATATGGCAAAGACGGATAATTCACAAAACATATAAATGATAAATTTAACCAGTCAACATTTAAGAAACAAACCAAGTGGCTAGCTAAGAGCTTTGTTAATTTTTTAATCACTTATTTACCAAGAATGTATTCAAAACTAATAATTTGTTTATACTTTTCTCAAGTAGCTTACCTCCCTCATAAAACCATAACATGCATTTTGAAAATAAAATACAGGTACAAACCCTATCTATCAGATTCCTAAAAAAGAGACTGAAGAGAGCTAAAAAATCTCATTTCAGATTCTACTAATTAAAAATTTTGATCATCTGGAGTTGGAAGGGTATACTTTTTACAACTGTGAAAAGATAACTGCTGCTAAGAGAAATACAAATATGCAAAATCCTAAGTACAATATTTAATAGCTGCTAATTTTTACCATTTACAGAACCCTTACTAATTGTAGGGCCCATCTAAGCACTATAAATATATTAACTCAAGTAATCCTTACAACTACCAGTGATGTATGTATTATCATCTTCATTCTATATAATGATTTTTCTGAAACTAACTTGTCCCAAGTCACAAAGCTAGCAAATAGCAAAGGAGGAATTTAAACTTAGATCAACTTGTCCATGCTCTTAATTCATATTATATTAAAAGAACAACTATTTTAAAACACATTAAAAACACTCCTTTAAGAAGTGTCAACAAAACCTAAAGCAAGCAGAAGGAAGGAAATAATAAAGAATAGGATGAAAATTAATAAAATAGAGAATAGAAAAAAAAATAGAGAATATCAACAAAACCAAAAGTTGGTTCTTCGAAAATATCAACAAACTTAAAGGACCTTTTGCTAGATGAACCAAGAAAAAAAGAAAAAAACACTCAAACTACCAAAATCAGGAACTAAAGAGAGGCCATAACTATGAACCTTATAGTAATAAAAAGGATTATTATAAGAGAATACTACGAACAACTAATGGACAAATTCCTAAAAAGACATAAACTACCAAAACCAAATACAAAAGAAATAGAAAATCTGAATAGACTTGTAACAAATAAAGACATTGAATTAGTAATTTAAAAATTTGCCACAAAGAAATGTCCAAGCTCAGAGGGCTCCACCATAGAATCTGGCCAAACATTTATAAAAGAATTAATAACAATTCTTTACAAACTTTTCCAAAAAATACAAGAAATGGGAAAACTTCCCAACTGTTTCTATGAGGCCAGTATTACCCTATACAAAAACCAGACAAGCAGAATTACTGCAGATGGCAGTACTGAACAAGAAATAGCTAGTGTAAAAGATGCAAGAAGTGGGACATCAATAAAAGAGACAACAAAAACAAAAAGGAACAGAAGGTCTGAAGTGACAATGTGAAGGCTGAGTAACAAATTCATGTGGTAGAAAAGACCACGCAAAGGACCACTTTGGAGAAGAAAGAAAAGAAAGATACAGCCAGAAATATTAATTTAGTAGACAGCTATAACAGCTATTCCCACAGTATTTGGAGAAGGAGTTCCAGGTAATGTTGTTCCTTTACCACCGTCTTTCAATGTTTTTATTCATTTCTGTATTTTGGGGTATTACATACTGGGGTATCTACAGGGAGGCTAGAAAGTAGGGCTCATAGTTAGGGACATGAGGCCTCAGCACTATAGAGATTGGAAAGCCATCTTTATGACCTAGCATATCCTCATTCCAGCCTACAAGATAACTAAAAAGTTTTTAAAACACAAGACTGTTTTTCAAAACCGACATTCCCAAAATGCTTTACTTTCTCAGACCTGAGTACTGTCACACCCAGAAGCCAGTGTCAATCATTATCTTAAATTCAGCCACAAACTAACTCAGAATGCCCCATGTGCTAAACACACTAGTTAAAATGCAGAGACCAACAAAATATTTTCAGAGATTAGAAAGGCTAGATTTTAATAGAATAAAAGTATTCACATTTTTCCAAAAGTTCCAATAAAATTAAATCAACATGAAGGAGGACAAAATATTACAGCAAAATCATTTCTACAAAAGAAATTTTTGTATTCTTAATCACTGGTTCTATTAAAAATTATCTTTCATTATGCTGTATCAGTGGACCATAACTAGGCAAATAAAATTTCACTGTACTAACTTTTCAAATTATTTAAAGTATGTACTTCATCTGATATGATAAATACAGTGTACACAAAAGTAAAATTGAAAACTTTAGACATAATAGTGAAACATTTCAAATCTTCAAGGGTAGTACTCGCGTCAGCTCTATACCCCAAATAGGACCCAACATATAACAAGTGTTCAAGAAATATTTGTGTGATAATTGAAGACTTGTCATATCATATTACACCAAAACAAACAAAAATTTTTTATATCTATATCATAAATTTTAAAAAGTTACATTTTTAATGATGAAAATTAAATATCGCATGAAAAGTAAAACATTCTAGTCTTTTCCATCATCTTCTCTTTATAGCCGTAAATTGCTGATAGGAAGAAAAATAAATTTAAAAAGTGATTATTGAGGACTTCCAAGTTTGGAGCACACTCAGTCTGATGATTCCAGATCTCCTTCTCATCTTTCCAGACGAACCATAAAACCAATAAAGAGAATAAATAAAACAACACAGGACCCACATCATTGGCATTTCTAGGAGGTAAAGGATAACAGTCGGCAACTAACAGACAAACCAAAAATTCTGTGAATGATGAGGCTGGAAAATGAGATATTTGAGGGGAATATGGCTTTTTAAAATTCCTATGCATACCAGTGACTCTAGCAGTCCACCTGCATACTCAGGGCTAGACACATGCTCTGAAAAGACCAGAGAAGACCTTAAGCTTTCACCTTGGAATGACCTTTGAGCTCCATGCAAACAGGAGGTAAAGGCTAAGGAAGAATTGTTAATGGCCTCACTAAGTGTTAAAGGAGTGCCCCAACACACAGCCAATCTACAAAGGCTGGGAGAATTTGTGTTTTAGTTTGCTTGTTTGCTTAGTTCCAGGTATTTAAGAAAATCTCTGTCAAATAACTAACTGGAGACTTTGGTGGCCACACATAACAAGGAATACAGATTTAACAACCCACAATAAGCAACAACAACTAACACTAGGGAGGGAAGACAATCTGATTTCCAGAGTTGCCAAGTTATAATATTCAAAATATCTACTTTTTAATCAAAAAAAAAAAAAAAAAAAACAAGGAATGCAAAGAAACAAGAAAGTATGACACATTCATAGGAAAAAAAAGAAATTAATAGAATCAGTCCCTGAGGAAGCTTAGACACTGGCCTTACTCAACAAAGATTTTAAATCAACTGTCTTAAATATGCTCAGAGTTAAAGAAAATCATGGAGAGAGAACTAAAGGAAGCTGAGAAAATGATGTCTCAACAATATAGAAACCAATAAAGAGTTAGAAATTATAAAAAGAAACCAAATAGAAATTATGGAACTGAAAAGTACAATCACTGAAATGAAAAATTTGCTAGTGGGGTTCAACAGCAAATTTGAACAAACAGAAGAACAAGTCAGCAAACTTGAAGATAGCTCAATTGAGATTATACAGTCCAAGAAGAGAGAAAAAAAAGAAAGAAAAGAAAAAAAAATGAACAGAGCCTAAGAGATCTGAGGAATACTACCAAGCATATCCAATGCATATGATGGGAATCCCAGGAGAGCACGAAAATGAGGAGAAAGAATATTTAAGGAAATAAAGACTAAGAATTTACCAATTTTGATGAAAAACATTAATTTACACATTTAAGAATCACAATGAACTCCAAGGATAAACTGAAAGAGACCCACAACAAGACACATTATAATCAAACTGTCAAAAGATAAAAAAGAAAGGGGAGAAGCCACACACACACACACACACACACACACACACACACACACACACACACACACACACACACACACACACACACACACAAAGACAAAGACAGAATCTTGAATGCTACAAGACAGCTGATTCCTCATCAAAAACTGTGGAAGCCATACCATAAGATAGCAGACGACATATTTAAACTGCTAAAAGAAAAAAAGCTGTCACCAAGAATTCTATATCAAGAAAAATTATCCTCCAAAGATGAAGGAAATGTTTAATGGGTATAGAGATTGAGTTTTGCAAGATGACAAAGTTCTGGAGATTGGTTGTACAACAAAGAGAATACACTTAACACTACTAAACTGTACACTTAAAAATAGCCAAGACAATACATTTTAAGTTATGTGTATTTTTACCACAATTAAAAATAGTTTTTTTAAAAAAAGGAGAAATTAGGATTTGCCAGAAAAACAAAAACTAAGGAAGGGTGTCACTAGTAGATCTACCCTACATTAAATATTATAGGACGTCTTTCAGGCTGGAATGAAAGGACAATAGACAGTAGCTCAAAGCCACACAAAGAAATAAATAACACTGGTAAAGCTAGCTACATATGTAAATATAAAAGCCAGTATTATTGTATTTTGATTTATAACTCCTTTTTTTCTCCTTATATGATTTAAAAGCTGCATTCCACAATGCAGATATAGCCTATGAATACATTTAGAAAAAAAATTAGTAAACTGAGATAAAATGACTAAATGAGATCTCTCATACTTTATTCTAAATCAGATATCTGTGACTTCTATTTCACATAGAAAAGATCCAGAATTGAGCTCAAATGTAAGCATACTGGGGAGCAGAGACTAACAATAAAGATGACCAGACAAAAAGTCAAGATAACTGAGTTGTTACACTGTCAGCTCTGCTAATAATTCTCAGTTTCACTTACTAACTTTTCTGGGTCTTCAGTTCCCCATTTGTGAAATGGAAAAGATATGACAATATTATAGAATTTATGATTTAGATCCCTGTACTGGTCAGCCACCCTGCACCCCCCAACCCCCCAAAAAAGAATTTACATGAAGGAAAAAAGAAAACAGTTGACATAAAATTCTTGAAATCCTTAGTCCTTAGTAAGTAAAGTAGCAGGCAAATCCAAAGTATTATCATTATTACTATAAGCATGCACAAGCAGTTTCCTTATTTACCTGATGATGCTGGATGTTTCTTATGTTGCATGAAAAATTCTGGTAGAGCAAAAACTTATCAACATCTTTCTCATTTACCTTTTTTGAGGACACTTTTGCCAGAGATGACTGGATACAGATGTATCTATTCTGGCACCTGTTTAGATTCACAAATGTTCAAAAAACAAGCAGTTATTAATAAGCGCTTTAGTAAAGAAAAACATTATGTAGAATAAGTATAGAAAAAAAAGTTAAGCTATTACCAAATGAGATTTTTTAAATAATGCCCAACTATGAAAATGATGTTACTGACCCACCAAAGAGGACTCTTTGCCTATTCATGCTAGTGCAGGTCCTACAAATCTGTTTATATATCAACCCAATCCCCCATAAAATGCCTAAATGAGTTCAGATACCATTTGTAGTTATACAAGAGACCAAACTATCTATAAAAAACACACCAATAACTTGGTCTAAATATCCAACCACTAAGTTAGGTAGTCAGTTAATTAAAAGCTAAAAAAGGAGGGAAACAAAAGGATGTGTCAGGACAGCTTCCAACAGCAATTTATAAAACTGAACCAAATATCAGCAGCATAATTACTTATAAATACACATTTTTAAACCTAAGCAACTCTCCTACTTCAACTCATTCCTGCTGGGGCCATTGAGAAAACAGAAAAGTTCTCTTCCTTGTAATAACAAAACCCTGACAAGCAACAGTACTCAAGTGGTTCATCTCTACCTTTCCTCTCCTCGGTACAGCTCACTCAGAGATGTAGAGAGAGAGAGAGAGAGGAAGAGCAGACCTCTGGAAGAAGTCTGTCTTCTCTTCTGATACACAGCAGAAAAAGACAGAGTACATATAAAAGGGTTTTAAATTAATATCTTTTTTAAAATGAGGAATAAAACTCATATAGCCAAGTAGGCTTTCGGTCAAAGAGCTTTAATCTCTTATAAATTGGGACTGTGATTCCATGGATAAGCTGCTCTCCCCAAGAGCTAAAATTCATTCTGAGGTCACCACTTTTATCCATACCTGATATTACACATTCTCATGTCAATCCAATCATTGGTAAACACCAGAAATGAGATATTATAAAATTGAGCATATACACCACAATCAACATGTTTAAAAGGCAATGCCACCTACTCAACATGACCATGAATCTCTCTCTAGTATCTATTGTGTAATTCAATGGTTTTTAAACTGTATTCATCAGAGCCCTCCACTGAGGTGCCTCTGTGTAAGGAGGATGAGTAGACAGAGTTCCAGTCTCCCTGCCCAGAATTCAATTAAAACAAATTTACTTTTATCTGTTTTATATATTAAGGTTTTGTTGTTTGAACAAAGAGTTCTGCTACTAAAAAAAAGTACGAATACAAAGTTTTTAATGAACACTGGTGTTAGCACTAACCATGTGACCCTTAACACAAGTCAACAAAGCAGAAAACTCTATAAAAGAGTTACTCACAATTTCCGAATGAAGTCAAGCGTGTCTTTGTCTTTAGCAATCATGTCTGCTAAAATATGCTGCACTCCTGTTTCAACATCCTGGAGCACTGAAAGTCCTTTAGGAGAAGGATAAGGAGAACAAAAACAAAAAGTATAAGATTGGTTTTAAAGTCTATAATTAAATCACAGTAAACTGATTCCAATAAAAATAAAACCTTAAATTGACAAACTCAAGACAGAAAGGTGTCAGCAGTGACTAGCTCCCCTCTGCAACAAAAACAAGTCTCCAAAAGCAATAATTCAGGCCATTACATACTCCATCGCCTAGTGGCAAAAATGCAGCTCTGGAGCCAGCTGCCTGGTCTAATCCTGGCTCTACCACTTGTGAATTATGGGACCCTGCACAAGTTACTTGACTTAGCTCTACCTCAGTTTCCTATAAAAATGGATTAATACTAGTACTACCTTCATGAAATGGTTGCAAAAATTAAATGTGTTATGGGAAATATATATTAATAAAGTCATATCCCAAGGTACACTATTTTATTTGTTACAAAAACTCTCCTTTACGAGCCATTTTATTAGTATTCTTATTTTGGATTATGAGGCATTCATTCACATTTTCAATGACCCAATTGAATTTCTCAAATCTTATATACACAAAGCAGGAGCTATCATGCAGTTGTTCATCTTCACAGTTAAAATGTCTTCCAGTGGAGCATTAAGTTCTCTCCAAGAGCTTTCAGTTTGCTAATTGACAGCAGTGAGTCTCATACATCATGGCCCTTGTGATACCAATTTATACATTGAGAGAGAGCATTTACATTGCTTTCTTTCATTTCTTTTGTCATTATTGTCCTATTTGCATTAAAGCTTTTTTTTTTTTTGCATTAAAGCTTGAATTACACAAGCACTGAATATCATATCAAATGTGTGTTCTCCTGTGAGTTTAGTTTTAATGAGTAATAGGGACAAAAGCCAAAGAGAACAGGAGAACAAATTTATTATGGCATAATTAATAAAGAGAAAGTGCCTTGTTTGGTTGTGTTATGATAGCTAATGACTATGGAAGTAATTCTATTTATTTTAAAGAAATTTAAAGAAAAAAATTTGGCCCTTGAAATTAATAGGAATTCTATTTACATTTTAAGAGAATTTCCCTATGAGGGAATTTTCAGTAACAAATTACCTTTATGAGGTAGAAGATTGTATATGTAAAGGACTTAAAACAGCTATGGCACATAGTAAGCACCCAATAAATGTTTGCTCTTGTGTTAGCTATCTCCCTAGAGCAGTCTTCATTTAAGAAAACCATTCAGTGTGCTCTAATCCCTGGAGCCCCAAAGCACCTCAGAGCATCATTACACAAAATTTAATAAGAACACCAGGGTGATAAGTCAGTAATAAAGATGGAACCTATAGTGAGAAGCATTAAAGGAAGCAAAGAACAGAAAGAAGAAATTATGGACTTTGCTATAGCAAAGGCCTTTGAAAAGCCCCCCATCATATGGGGGAATACAATTTGAAAACCTTACATAATTAAAATTATGCTAGAGCTCTACAGCAATGTTTTGTAAAGTTGAATTTGAAGACCTGAAAATAAAATCATACTAGGAACTTGTTAAAAATATGGATTCCTAGACTGTGGGATTGTATTGTTTTATAGAGAACCCCAGATGATCCTGATACTCATTAAATTTAAAAAATCACTGCTAGGAAGGTGCCTTGAGCTACCTCTAGAGCAGTGGTTCTCAATGGGAGGCAGAAATTATCGGAGTCATTTGGGAAGCTCTATCAAATTACATACCTCCTCTTAGTCCAACCAGGGAGAAAAAGAATTGAGAAAGAAAGTCTTGTGTGTTTTGAAAAAGCTCCATCCCCCATCAAAGATAATTGATCTTTGGGGCTTAATACAGCCAAGGATAACTGGAGTTCCAGAAGTTTATCACCTCAGTGAAATCAGGAGGAAATAAGGTCCACAGAACCAGAAAAATATGTCCCTTGCCTTATAATGAAATCTTTCCAGCTATAGAATCTCCAAAGGTCCACAACTGTAACAAAAATTGAAAGGCCAACATTTCTTTTCATCTGCACTTATGGTACCTCTTCTTACATACAACAGATCGGCTACTCCCCCTTATATACAACACAGGGATATTCTGTATCTCCTAGGACAGAGTCCATTTGTGGCAAAGCATAGCTTTTTGATTCAAACCAAATTCTTATTAGTCTGTGGAAAGCTACAAGTGTCTTCTACTGGGGTTGGGGGGACAAAAAACTGAAATATCTGGTTTCCTAAATATTTCTTTGAGGAATCATGGGAATGACAAAAAATACTTCTTTAGAAAAACAGTAATAGAATTGAAGGTGATCACAAGTATGTTGTGTAGCATAAAGAATAAGGGGACAGAGAGAGAGAAAAAACATTCCAAACAAACTTTAAAAAGCAGTACCTAGCTTATTTGGAATTAATTATAATTCTTCTACATTTGTGATCAGAGTAAAAGAAAGACGGAGTAAAGCAAACAAAGTCCTGATACGTCTGCTAGTCCTACTGTAACTGTGCTGGGCCCTGAGCTATCCACATTATCAGAAGTATCACAAAGTGTCCATCATCATGTATTCCAGGAGCATCACAATATATGACAATCCCATATATCCTATAAAGAGATACGGTTATCAAAACCCACCTAGTAGAAACTCAGTATTTCTGAGAGCTAAGGAGACCTTTGATCCAAAGGGGGTGGGAAGTAAAAGGAAAGGAAATTAACTATAAGGAGAAAAAAAAAATTTTTTTTTAAAGGCAATAAACCTTTGTGAATCTAACATTCTAAAAGCTCCAACATTCCATTCTAATAAAACATACTGGGCACAGATAGTTCCCACTGTAGATAACCTTAATGCTTGGTCATAAAAATATTAAATGTTGCAACCATTTGAAAATCTAACTATAAATACACACTAAAAAATTTAAAAATTTAAATTTTACTCATTTCAACCCATCTCTAAATTCAAAAAATCCTATTTTGTTTTGTCTTTTCATTATTGCTCTTTTCCAAACATATTAAGATGTGTATATTTGTGCATGAACAAACATTTGTATTTTACAGACACACACTCAATTTTTTTAATCACAAATTCACATTTGCTGGATTACTTAAAACAAAAACAGGCTATGGTATGCTATAGTTTTCTACAGTTTAGCGCATACAGTGGATTTTGTTATCAGAGATTGCCCCCTACAGACATTTACATCTCCCAGCCTAAAGAATCAACAGAAGGCCAAAAGAAACTAGAATAGGGGATGGGGAAATGCAGGTCACAGAGTACAAAGTTGCAGTTCTGTAGGCTAAATAAGAGCTAGAGATCTAACTTACAGGGTAGATTACACTTAATATTGTACTGTACATTGGAAATTTGTAAGAGTGTAGATTTTAGGAGCTCTTACCCCCCAAAAACAAAAACGGTAACTCTGTGAGATGGCGCATATGTTAATTTGCTTGATTATCACATACAGTGTTGCTTGACTGTGGTACTCATTTCACTATGTATATCAAAATATCATGCTGTACACCTTAAATATATATAATTTTTAAAAACATTAAAAAAAAACAATTTTAAAAAAAAAATTTAAGGTGTCATGCTGTACACCTTAAATATATATAATTTTTAAAAACATTAAAAAAAAAAAAACAATTTTTAAAAAGAGTAGGGATTACCAGAGCATCAATCTACCCCACCCAATCCTAATAGGGAACTCCTAGAAAAAAACACTCTTACGCAGAAAGTTTTCACTCTAAGGCTCATTTTGATAATAAAACCAATGCATCCTGACTTGCATCAATGCCATTATCTTTGAGTTTTCCTTAGAAATATCTCTCCTTTACTCCCTCCCTCTCTCATTCTCTGTCTTGTGCATGCATACACACAAAAGGACAGGAAAATACACTTGGAAGTAAATTTCAGAAAAAGTCACTTTACTCCTACAGTGTAGAAGTATGAGTGGAGCTTCTCCTTATACTTCGTGCATGTCAGAATGTTGAAATTCTTTTTAAAGAGTAGATGTAACTTTCATAATTAAAAAGAAATTTTAGAAATAGAATAAAAGTTTTAAAAGACAATACATGAGAATCTTTATAATCTTGGGATATGATGGGATTTCTTTAAAAAGAAAAAAAAGCAATTATCTTAAAAGAAAAGCTTAATAAATTAACTTCAATAAAACTAAGACCTTCTACTTACCAAGAGATGGCATAAAGTGAAAATATAAGTTACAAGTTGGGAGAAAAGATTTGCAACACATACATGTGATAAACAACATCTAAAAAATAATTACAAATTCATAAGAAAAAGAGAAACAACACAATGGAAAAATGGGCAGAAGACTAGAATAGGCATTTCATAAAAAGAAGAAAGCTAAATGTCTAAGCAAAAGGTATGTCAGGATTTGTTTTATTAGAATTACAGTATTTATTCTTTATATGCTATAATATTCTTTTGTATAGTCATTACTTAATGAAACATTTTTTTCAACATGATTTTTCAAATTAAAAAATAAAAAACCAGAGAGAATCACTTAAGTAAAGCTGGTACCTTTAACATCAGTTTTAATGTAAGATAGCAGATTGAGCTCCCCTGGATTCTCAAGCAGTGTCCTGGCTGCTCCTTCTAATCCCAACTGTTTTGCTCTCTGGGCTTTGGTGCCTTTGCTCCCAGTTTTATATGGAGCAGACTAGAAAAAAAAGGCAGAAAACATATGATTCAGTTTTAAAAAGCAAAAGTTAAAACTAGGATATAAAATTACAGGACATGGCAAGAATGCTAAACACTTTTCTCAACCATTTCCTCTTCCTTCAGAAATGAATACTAACTAGATAATACTGTACAAAGATGGTGTGTGCCTCATCTTATTCTTTACACTTTTCTGTATGCTTAATAGGTTATTTGTTTGGTTTCACTCATTTAACTCTTCACTGGACAAGATCCTCTCCTCAACACCAGTAAGCTTCCCTAGAAGTTGTCTATACACAATGCTCTACTTCTTAATCCACATCCACTCCTCAACCCAACACTACCTAGCTTCTCTTCCCACACAACCTGCTGAAATTGGTATCACAAAGATCCATGACGATCTCCTAATTACCAAATAAATACGTATACATTTTTTAGTCTTTATCTTGCCAAACCTCCCTGCTATATTTAACTATTGATCATTGCCTCCTTCTAAAACTCTCTTCCCTACTGTTACATGGCACCATCATCTCCCGATTCTCCTCATACTTTTCTGACCATTTTTTCCATGTCTTCTTAAGCTCTCCCTTCTTCCACCCACACTTCAAAAGCTGGTGTTCCCCAGTGGTCAATCCTGACCTGCTCACCCCATAAACTTTCGTTGAGTGAGTTCTTCTATCCTCATGGTTTCAAATTTGTATAATCAAAATTGTATAATCTACTCTGCTTCCCCACTCAACTGGGAATTCCCTGAGGACAAGGACTACGTATAATTCATCTTTGCAAACCCAAGTGCCTAGCACAAAAAAAAAAAACACTCTATAAATACTTATTGAATAAAAAATAAATGTTTTGTTGAATTAAACAATGGTAGCTAATGACTTTAGCTTTGTATTTTTCGGTGTTCTTTAACTATTAAAAAACCCAAATTATAATATATTCAGGCATTACGTTAAAAGATAAAAAGGGTTTCTTACCACATGTTCTAGTTCTTCAAAAGTTTTACAATTCAGCAAGGCTTTTAACAAGCACTCAGACATCTTCCCCTCCTTCTTAATTTTCTGGATTGTACTATGAACCTTCTTTGCAACAGCCCTGAAAATAAAAACTTTTATAATATACAAGACCTATATGTCAAAACTTTCTTTCTAAGGCTCTCTCAAACTCACAGAAAAGTTGCAGGTAAAGTAAAAGGAATTTTTTCTTTCTCTGGCCCAATTGAGCATCTAATCCTCAGACCTCATTCAAGTTTCACCAATTGTCCCAATAATGTCCTATGGGGATTCAGTTTAGTATCATGGGTCCATGTAGTTGCCATGTATCTTTAGTCTCCTTCGAGCTAAAACAATTATTTCAGTCTTTCCTTGATTTTCAAGGTCTTGATACTTTTGAATGCTACAAGCCAGTTACTCTGTAGAATGTTTCACAAGTTTGGGTTTCGCTGATGTTTCCTCACAATTAAATTCAGATGACACATTTTTGGCAGCAATATCATAGAAGTGACACTGTGTTCTTCTCACGACATCCTATTAGGTGGCAAATAATTTTGATTTGTCCCATCAGCAATTAACTTTGATCATTTAAGGTAATGTCTGTGGGTTTCTCCACAATACAGGTACCCTTTATTCCCTCTATAATTAGTAAGTATTTTGTGCAGAGGAACTTTGAGACTATGTAATTATCCCATTCCTCATTAAACTTTCCATTTATTCACTGATTTATTTATATCACTATAGATTCATGGTTTCTTATTTTATTTAGTGGTTATAATCCATTGCTATCACTTATTTTAATGCTAAAAGTGTTCCAGATTTGGCCAGAAGTAACTTCAAAGCTAGCTTTTATGTCCTTTTGACATGTCCCCATCATTTTTCGAGCAGTTCCTTATTCTCTGGCACAAGATATTTATTCAAGGCTCATCTTTTACTTTTACTCCTGGAATTAGGAGAATGCTACTTAAAAACCAAGTTATGGATACTAGGTATACTCATTGCTACTGGAGTATCAGTGCTCAGTACGAGCACACCTAGCACCCATAATTGATTTCTCAATGCCATTCTCCACTGAAAAGAAAAGAACCAGAATTCCATGTAGAAAAGCTGATTCCAAGAATCAACGCACAGGGACTAATACTCAAGTAGGGGAGCAAAGGGAGGAGTGGGCACAGTAGCTCCCCACTTTACAATGGTTTTTCACTGTAAATATACAATCCTGTTATTATATTTAATGCTTCTCATCCTATTTCATTACTTGTTCCTATATATAGGACCTGCCTAATAATGGTATTGTTAAAATGAGGAGCAAAAGTTAGAGATGATAATATGAATTATTAAAAATGATTGGTAAAAAAGAAAGCTAAATCTACTTATATATTTTTAAAAAGCTAGGGCAGAAGATTGTAAATTAGAGGAAAGAATATGCAGTCCTTAGATTACAACCTGTATGTCTTTTAGAATCCTGGTAGCCAAGACTGTTTTCAAGGTCTAAAGCCTATCAGGGTCATTTTGATAAAAGGCCAATAACCTGTCGGACTACATATAAGGAAAAAGAGAAGCATCTTTAGAGAAAAATACAGAAAACTGTTCTTGCTATCCAGAATGATACTTTTTAATTCACTTTTTAACAGTGACTGTAGTAAGAAATATACTTATCTTGCAACCCAGTATACACATACATATATACTGTATAATGAAACATTTCATGAAATAGTATTTACCGTTACCACATACACTGCACTAATATTTTCTATTCTCTATTTCATTTTTTTAAGTGGCATGACATTAAATTGGTTTCACTTCTCATGTATGGTTAGCAATTAACAGATTGAAAACCAATAATACAGTTATAGAAAATCTTAAATTTAAGAAAAAATAGAAACCATATCTTATCACCAAAAAGAAATCTCTGTATTATATAAAAAGATCTTCAATGCCCCCACTTAAAGGGATATTCCTCTACTTATATTCAATTTATTCCTCTACTAATAGAAACCCAGAGAATGGAGCTCTTTTGCAGTAAAAGTGTTTTATATAGAAAATAATAATAATCATTATCATCTTGATATAAAGCTTCTATTTGTCCCCCATACAACCAAATATTGTTAGAATACCTTTAATTTTTGTAAGCAAACTATTCTTGCTTGTTTGTGACACTTCTCCCAATTTCAGGTCCCCAAACCATCAGATTTTCTTCATTTCATGTTATTCAAACAAAAAGCTTACTTCAGAATTTGCAAACTGCCGGTCTTCCAAATGCTGCCTATACATGGTTTTGTTTGGCCCAGAAAAGTTTTACCTAAAAACTCAAATTTTCAGCTTCTTTTCAGAAATAGGAAGATACAGCAAACTGGATAGATAACCCTGAATGTCAATAATCTGCTGGAGATGAGTAGGGACTGTCCCTTTTAAACAGGACTTGTAATACCAAGGTCATATCCCCCCCCCAATGCTTCATAGCACCAGCCCAGCCCTTGAACATTTGCATCTGAGACCATTTGATTAGCAAATCTTTTACACTTCTGAATTGGCTAATTGATTTTGCCTCTCATTGAAACATAATTTTCTACATATTAACATTTTAATTCTCCTGGCACTAAAAGAACTTCAACAAAAGGGATAGAAAAGTTAGTGAGATGCAAGTTCTCCCCAAATCACAGGTAGCTTAAAATAAACCCTTGGTACTTTAAAAATGACTTGGTCATTTTTGGTAGGGTTAAATCCAATTTTAATCAGATCCTTGTTGTAGAGTTGAATAATATACACATTAACACTGTGCCTGTAGGAGACATGCAATAAATACATGAATGGTTAAGTGTTTCAATAAACCCTATGAATAATATGGTTGGTCTTTTTATGCATATTTCTGAGTTATTACATTAAGTCCAGAGACATAATTTTGTCTTAAGGAAAAGGTACTTTCCATTCTATAATCATAGACAACTTACAATCTACTAACATTAAAATATCATTACCTTTAAAGAACAGAAAAAGGAAACATACATATTTCCCACCAATATCTACTCTGCTGAAGAACTCACCATTTAGGGACTTTTCAGTATTAAGAGGACACTTTTACGCAAGCTATTGAAGGTGCTTTTCTGAGTTTTCTACTGGCAGTCCTAATTTTGCCATTATTGCCATAGAAATGCCCTATCATTTCTATGAGAGAAGATGACAGTAAAACTCTGTGGCACACACTTTTCTGCAAACCACCTTTTTGCTGATACATGCCCAAGCTATGCATAAACACCCCAGCAGAGGAACTCCATAAGCCCCTAAATAAGTAAAATAGAGCTGACTATATCCAGATTACAATAATTCAAGGAAACAAAACACTGGAACTGTCAAAATCTACTGTCATTCACTTCCTCACTGTTTTTCCTCATTGGCTCATCTACTCTCTTTCCCCTAACATTAGGCTGATCCCTTCCTAGATTTCTTACCATAGTTCCTCTAGGGTTTGTCGAACTTCTCTCAGAGAATCAGCATCAAGGTTATTAATGAGCTCTTTTCGATAACGTATAATGAAGGGAATTGTGTTGTCATCATTAAAGAGACGAATGATGTTGGCACAAACCCAGAGTTCAATATTAGTTCTCTCAGATAAAACCTGCAAATTGGAGATAGTGATTTAAGATACCAAAAATTAAACATCTACATTATAATGTATAATTTAAAATACAGTATCAAATAATGTTCTCCAGTCACTTAGAAACTACTTGTTGTAGTTTCCTAAAAAAGGAAAACTATATAAAACACATGTATGTATTGAGAATCATTATGGTAAGACAGTCATTTCACTAATTCAGTAAAATCCAGTCAAAATCACTCTATCGTTTAAATTCCACAGCACTCAATAAAGGTATTTTTTAAAGATGCAATGATGTACTTTTCATCTCTCAGAATGACAGCAAAGTTCAAGGGGTTGGTAACTCACTGTGTCAGCATGAGTATAGGAAAAAGGCATTTTTAATCTTTGTTAGTGAGAAGGTAGAATAGCAGAAGCAATTTGACAATATCTATCAAAATTTACAATGCATAGTCTCTTTGACCCAGTAATTACATTCTTGGGAATTTATCCTGATATATATACATATCTCTGGAAAATGATATTTACAATTTTTTTTGAAGAACTGTTTCTAGCATAGTAAAAGTCAGCAAAAACCTAAGTTTACAATGGGGAACTGGCAAATAAATTGTAATATGCCATACAGTAGAATACCATGTAACCATTTGAGAATCTGAGGCAGCTCTATATGAACTGACATGGAATGATTCACAAGAACTGGGAACATGGCTCACTTCCAGAAAGGTAATTGGTTGGCTGAGGGTTAGGGTAGGAAGAACCTTCTGTATCTTTTCAATTTTGTACCATGCACAGATACTACATATTCAAAATAATAATTTTTAAAATAATGTCTGTAGGTCTCAGCAAAATGTACATGTAAGTAGAAAAGTTTAGATAAGTTGGACTTGAGAACAGAAAGAATAAAATGCAATTTCAGTAACTATTCTCAAAACCTAAGCAGCTTTTTCAAAGTAAAGAACAAAAAAGTAAGTTTTATTTTACTTCAACCTTGATGCCCAATATCTAAAAA
The DNA here is from genome assembly GCF_027409185.1 of Cynocephalus volans. NCBI lineage: Eukaryota > Metazoa > Chordata > Mammalia > Dermoptera > Cynocephalidae > Cynocephalus > Cynocephalus volans. The sequence continues at coordinate 42,977,952 of NC_084473.1, forward strand.
CTGGGGGGCGGGGGGCGGGAGGGGGGGAGACGATGACGACAGGGAAAAATTATTAAGGAATTATCATAATCATCTGATCAACAAAATCAAGTCAAGATACATAACAGAATTTCAAAACTATAGATTAAATAAATGGCTGAACTCCAGAGATTATAGAGGATACTTTCTTCTCTGGGCATCTTAAACCCCGTGGCCTATATCTTATCATCCATTCTGATACCAAATCTCTGGTAAGGATGACAATTTCACATCTCCAGCCCTGACTCTTCCACACAAGCTGCAGACTCATTTAGCCAGCTATCTGACATATTATCCTGGAAATCTAATAGGCATCTCAAGTTTGTATTTGCAAAGTGATGTTCCTCTCAAACTTAATTCCCTATATGATGTCTATCTAAACAGCAGTTCAAGCCAGAAAACAGAGAGCCTATCTCCTTCAACCCTTAAATCCAATCCATCATAAGAACCAGACAACTCTAATTGCAAAATATTTCCTTAGTCTGCTCTTCATATCTTCTGTCCCACACACCAGTCTAGTTCTAGCCTCGACTACTGAAAAGCCTTTAACTGTTCTCCCTGTATCCACTCCAGGTCCCATCAATTCCAATTTCCAAAAAGCATGAATGCTCTTTTCAAAATGTATATTGGATCATGTCATTTGACTGGTCAAAACCCATCACTGATTTCTCATTGCATTTGGAATCCAAACTCCTTACCATGACCCAAAAGACATCAGCCTCCCTCTCCAACATCATCTTATCCAATCCTCCCCTAGATCATTAGAAGCCAGCCAAATGGCCTTCTCCCAGTTCCAGAGCAAGTCCAGTTGCTTCCCTCTTAAGACTCCTTCATGAAGTTGCTCTCTTAATCAGAAATGCTCCTCTTGCTTCTTATCTTCCCTGACCCACACAAAATCAAACTCGTTAGTATTTTCTCCATCAAATCTATACATTTTCCCATTTCCTACTCCAGTCAACATCATCATCAACCACAGAAACCTTAGGGGATATTGTGGTTATCTCTCCCAATATTGTGGTTACCCCCATATTACACAGCAGCTATGTGGCTTGGGAGCATTTGATACCACTCCAGCTTCACAGCATTTGGTTCAAGTAAGCAGTTGTTTTGCAAACTAACAACATGAAAATTAAAAAAAAAAAAAAAGAAAAAGGAAGAATTAACAACAGTCACAGTGTGGCGATGCCCTGGCCAAACAGATTAACCCAATCAGTATGAAGCTTCAAGATTTGGGCTGGAACTCTGGACCCAGGTACAATTCCTTCCTTTGGAGAAATATAGCTTGCAGAGGCAGAACCTTGAAGCTGTAGCTATTTTGCTATTATGAGGATGGTGGTGCTAAGAGAACAGTAGAGAAACTATTTCAGTGTACTGAATTTCCCTGTTATGTAGGTCAATAAATCTCCTTGATAGCTTAAACTAGTTTGAGATGGGTTTTCTCTTATTGTAACCGAAAGCATTTTAATCAACGGCCTCAGAATCAGTGTGTTCTCTATCACACCCATCTAATCTGTCACCAAGGAAGCAAACAGAACTTCCAAAACATCTGTTCCTTCCCTTTGAGCTTCCTTTCCACTAATGTCATCTTTTATCAGAACCATATTACAGGGATTTTTTTGTTCCTTATGCCTCCCACACAACCTCTGTGCATTATTACTGATTATATTTCTAAAATACAGACACAATCATCTCTTTTCTTTTTTTGAACTTAAGCTCCAATGATTTATCTACCTACTAGTAAAAGTCCAACCACTGTAGCATAGTTTTAAAATCCCTTCCCAAACTTGGCCCCAAACTTTCACAATCCTCAAGGAGTTAGCAACCTAGAAAGGAAGATAAAATATTAATGCAAATAAGCACAAATAAAACAGCAAGTGCCAGGCAATAGATGGTACCATGTTTTCAGAGAAGAGAAAGATCTCCCTGGTGTAATCAAGGAAGGCTTGCTAGAGGAGTGGCATTTCAGTTGGCCCCTGAAGGACAGGCAAGATTCTGAAAGTCAGAGATGACAGGTGGAAACGACCAAAATGCTCACCATTCTGGAACTGTATGATAGAGCAACCCATGGGCTTCACCTACCAGCTCAGCTACCGTCAAACAAAAGGAACCTAAAACAGCTAAGACTTCAGACCCAAATCTGGATAGTACCAGGTTCTAACAAATCCAGACAGAATAATATGTTTTAAGGGAGTGTATGCTGCTACTTACACAAATTTGCTCCTTAATATTAAGGCTAACAAAACTACACCCAAGCAATCATCACTTTGGGGCCTACAAATCACCAAATTTCTTCTACATTGATTTAGTCAAACATCTGCGTTAGCTCATATTAAATGCCAATAACCATACTAAGCCAGTGACAATCAAGATGTAAAAAAACCAATGCCATCTTCCCAAGGAGCTAACAAGCTAACAAAAGACAGACAAGTAAACTGTTAAAATATGGTGTGATCTGTACTCTGGCAGAATCAAATATACATGCTTTAAGCGCACAACAGTGATGAAAAAGCAACAAGAGAATGAAGGTATCGCCAGGAAGCTAAATGGGGGAAGGGAATTCCAGGAAGAGAGAGCAGCATAACAAAAGCCACTGATAAGAAATCACTGCACATTTTTAAAAATGCTAAAAGATCACTAATGCTGAAATGTACAAGGGGTTTTAAAATCAGGTGAGAAATGGAAAGATGAATAGGGCTAGATGGTAAATTCTATAGAGTTTGAACTTTATCCTATATTCAGGATGAAGCCATTCAACAATTTATCTGCTCACTGCTTAGTTTTAGCAGTTGAGTAAACCCTCTTTTTGAGAATCAATAGGATCTGCGGACTGCAGCAGCGGTTCACAATGTGTGGTCCCCAAACTAGCAGTAAAAACATCACTTGATAACCTTTTTAAAATGCAAATTCTTGTGCCCCAACCAAGATCCACTCAATGAGAAACACTGGAGTGGCACCCAGCAATCTGTGTTTTAGAAAAATGAGGCAAACAACAAAGAAATAACTAAAGGAGTTAAAAATAGAGAGCAAGCCTTAGGGATGGGAAGGGGTAGGAAAGGGAACTAATGTAGTTTTTACTTTTAAACTATTTACACTTATTATTTTATTTATTTGTTTTTTAAATTAATTGGTGACTAGGAATGAGAGTAAAGCTAAAAAAAAAAAAAAGAAGGCAGTCTCAAGAATTTTTTCACCTCTAAGACCTAGGCGCTTTTTGTGACCATTCTTTTAAGTTAATACCTATACAGGGTTTATTATGTTCTAAACCCTTTTACACATTCAATGTTAACTCATTTAAACTATATGAGATAGGTACTATTATTATTCCTATTATACAGATGCAAAAACCGAGATCCACAGAAGTTAAGCAAATCGCCCAAAGTCCCACAAGCTATATTACCTCTTCAAAAATTTTGATTTGTGTGCAAAGCAAGACAATTTTGGGGGGCAAAAATATAAATTAATCAAACTGCCACACTTCTGTTCCTGAACACTTTAGATTAGTGAGACATGGTGACTAAATACTGCCCTCTGGCTGTCTAAAACATGCAACAAAATGCCTTCTCCCAAAGTGTCCTGAGATTTACTCCTCCAAAAAGAAATTCCTATTCCCTCAATTAAAAAGAAAACTTGTAGGTATCAGCAAATAAAGTATAGCTTTAATTGTCCAGGCAGCATGTGCATTCTAAAAGAACTAACATCTGAATTAAATGACTCTTTAATAAGTAGAATTGAGAGAATTTTCTGTTCAAAATCATTCCCAAACCAGCAATTGGAGACCTCCCTTCTGAAAAGCTGTTGACTCCTGCTGTTCTCTTTACCCCTTACCTAGTCATTTTATTTATCACACAAAAAGTTTCCTTAAAGACTGCTAAAGGAAAAACTAATCTGTTCTGTTAAAAATCAGAAGATAGTTATAGTAGAAGAAAGGGGGAACTGGAAAAGGGCATAAATGGGGATTCAGGGTGTTGATATTGTCCTGTTTGTTGATCCGGAAGGTTGTTACATGGTTACACTTGTGAACATTCCTGAGTTGTACACTTAAGTACAATTTTCTGTATGTTATACTTAAAAAGGCTGCTGTTTATTTTTTTCTTTTTTTTCTTTTTTTTTCTTCTGGAAAAAAGAAGCCAATAACAAATACTAACAGCTAAATTCTATTAACAAAAAGTACCAATATAATTTATTTAATCTCTCCTGGGACAAGCAGGTTAAATCTAATGAGTCGTACTGTATTCATATGCAGAACTGCAGTGAGACAACCAACTCAGAGACGTTGGCCACCTTTTGTTCTCACTTCATTCCCCAATTTTGTCATCCCATGGCTTTCTTCACCCACATAATCCCACACAATCTCTTGCCACAAGGGGAAAATGGCTAATAAAGTAACTTTGTTGGCTTTTTCTCTCCAATTTAGCAAACTTTAGTAGGATATTATAGTTGGCTACTCCACTCCTCTACACCCACCACTCTCAAAAAAAAGAAACTGTGTAAAAGCAAACACATCTTTGGAACAGTTTAATTTTCTCAAAAATTGCTTGTAGCCAGTCCAGTCCTCAAATTCATAAAAAGTTTATTGCATTCGTAACATACTTCATAATGATAAAACAGACTTCTAACAAAACTAGTTTCTGGTGGCAACCTCACACCTGCAGTTTGGGAAAAAGAGCTGAAAAAGGAGTATGTTGTTTCTGCTCAAAAGAACTAGTGATCCCCAATCCCTGAACAGAAAATAGACACAGAATATGTTCATATGTAAAGCCTGTTAAATAAAAATTTTAGGACACTATTGTTTTTAACCTCCTGCACTAGGCCTGGACCCTGAAGTAGACAGGTGGCCCCAAACACCCTCCTTTTCTCAGAGAAACTACCCTCCCACCATACACACACATGCACATATGGAGCCCCGGCAGCCATATTTCTACAATATGATGAGGCATCTGTACCCATCATTGGACTAGAGGTATATACCTGACTCAAGTTCAGACACTCAGATTTTCTTCCTGAAATGTGGAAGTGGAATGCAGAATTAGCTGGTCAGTAACTAATAGCAAATGAACTGAAGAGCTCTCATCTTCTATCCTCTGTAAAGAAGCAGAGACAACTAGTATGCTGAGAGAAAATAATAACTCAAACAGAAGCAGCAGAAATGGGTGACCACAGAGAAAGAAAACTGAGAATATTTTCTCCAAGTCCTCACGATTATCCAATCTCTGGTCCAAGTCCTTTGGGAGACTTGATAACATTCTATCCCTTCTGTTCTCTGAAAGGCCTCTGTGTACACGGTAATAAACTCAAAATAAACTAAAACTTCATGGCCTTTGAAACCTGTCCTTCCTCATGCACACTGTCAACTACCAGAGGTGGATCTATGACAATAAACAGAAATAAGCTTAAAAGTGTTAGCAAAGGGAAAGATGGGCAAAATGGGACATGTCCCTAGGCCTATATGTCTGGTCTGGGACCAAGGACTCTGCATTTTAAGAAAGTCTTCGGGGTGAATCTGATGAAGGTGGTCCATGAACCACACTTCAAAAACACTGCCTTGTAGGTCTAAACGAATAAGGGGAAAAAAAAGGCATATAAAGGAGCCTATTATACCCTGTTTCTCTAAGATACACTGGACGATTTAGTACAGGAACAGGAATGAGAAGAAAAGCTGTGAGGCAATGTTCCATTCCTTAGTGGGCCAGAAAGCACAGAAATCATGATCAAAAATTACCAATGACATTCCACTAATAGGTAATAGAAAAGGCAGCATGGTAAAAAGATATTCCTCTGAAGAAAAAAGGTGACACAAAGACAGTCCCAGACTGAGAAGTAGTATTAGGATCCAGCAGAGGCCCTGGGCTCTACACCAGCGATTTACAGCAGGGGAAGGAGTACTTATGTGAATCATCAGGGGACACACAGCACGGAATGAGGTTGCCCCCATCTACCCTGAGAGGCACTGCCATGATTAAGTCTGAAATGGTCCCAATGTGTGTTGGGGAAGACAAAAGATTGAAAATCACTGCTCATAAGCCACTCTTCAGATCCCCTCTGCGATTCCCGAAAGCCAGCCAAAAAAACTGGAAGAAATCCAACTTCCTCGGAGGTAAAAAAATATAAAAGTTGGAATACTTAAAAAATTTTCCTTTAAAAATTGCTAGGCCTTGTTTATAGTATATTATTACAACATTACACTAAGGGTTAAACAGATGGATGAATGGCCAATGACCTAATCACCTGCACTATTTTTACGGGGAAATCCAGTTCAAAGCAAAAACTTAACAATGAACCTTTGTGGGTCCAATCTGCTGGTGCAATCTGTCTACGTGGTATACATTCCCTAAAACACCACGGCAAAGATCTACCATGACTAAGGTCACAGCTCTTAGCTGAAGAACTGATGATGATAAGCCATAATACAAAATAATGTACTAAAGAAAGGCAACTGTGGCTAAAGCCTCCAGAAATCACTGGCAAAATTGAAGAGAAGTGAAAACTCCCAGCCCTTCTCTTAGCCAATACAACCATTATGCTAATGAAAAAAAAGAAATCAAATGAACTAAAGTAACAGGAAAAAGCTGCACATACCTGTACTATGTCCCAGTTCATTTCTACCTCCTCTTTAAAACTGTTGGCATTTATTGGAAACTTGACAGGCTGCCCTTGAAGACACATTTCAGTCTTCATTTTCTTTAAAGGGGACTGACCAAATGTAAAGTCATCTTCATTCTCTTCCTTCTTGCATATACTTTCCCACGTGGTGCTTGTGGACGGTGTCTCTGTACTGTTACTTTCACCGTCTAAGTTGCTGGCTCTGTTGGTTTCTTTACCAGCCTTCAGCTTTTTAGTCCTTGGAGCTGAAAGTGACTGAGCTGAGTTTTTCCGTCTTCTCTTTGCTGTTTTCAGAGTCTGTACAGTATCCAATTCATTTTTTTTCTCTTCCGAATCAACATCTGCAATAGCCACAGAGCTATTCTACCAAACCATAAAGAGAACACATGAGAATTAGAAGATAAAAACCAACTGCCCTGAAATATTACTCAGAAATAAAAAGGAACATATTATTGATGCACACAATAACTTGGAAGAATCTCAAGGGAATTATGTTGAGTGGGAAATAAAGACAACCTCAAAGTTACATACTATATGGTTATGTTTATATAATATTCCTGAACAGATTAGTGGTTGCCAGGGTCAGAGATAAGAAGGCAGGAGGTGGGAAGATGGAAAGGAGGTGGGCGTATCTATAAAAGGGCAACACTAGGGATCCTTGTGGTGATGGAACTGTTCTGTGGTGGTAGATACACAAACCCACACATGACAAAATTGCACAGAACTAAATACATCATATACACACACACGCACACACACAAATGAATACAAGTAAAACTGGAGAATCTAAATAAGATCAGTAGATTTTCTTAATGTCAACATCCTGGTTGTGATACTTTGTTATAGTTTTGCAAGATGTTACCAGGGGGAAATTGGATAAATGGTACATGGAATCCCTCTCTTATTTCTTACCACTGCATATTTATTTAGAAATAAAGAGTTTAATTTTTAAAAATGAGTAAAGGATCAGTCTACCCATGCCAGAAAACCAAGATTAAAATTTACATCAAAGTCAACCATAGAGGGAGAGAAGAAAAACACTCACACTCATAAAACTCAACAGGCTACACTTGCCATCAATTCATTTAGGAGAGAGAACAGAAAACACAGAATGACAGCAGGGTAATGTCAGGCACTTCTCTTGAACAGGAGTCCGCACAGCAGTCCACACAGGTGTCCAGGGACTACTCTCTGCACCACTACTGCCTCCAAACCCAAATGATAGCTCAGGTATGAAGGAACAAGACCTGGCACTCATTTTGCACTGGCGATAGAGTGGCAAATAAGATAAAGACCCTGCATTTAAGGAGCTTACAGTTTCTCAAGCTAGCCTGTTCTGTTACCTAAGTAACCCAGATGGCACAAACACAAAAAACTACCAAACTAAACTTCAGTTAAAATTCAGTTTTCTCTCCTATCAAATAATTCTTCCAGAATTACTATTAAAAATATTGGGAATGGGCCAGCCCCGTGGCTCATTCAGAAGAGCGTGGTGCTGACAACACCAAGTCAAGGGTTAAGATCCCCTTACCAGTCATCTTTAAAAAAAAAAAAAAAGAAAAAAATTATTGGGAACTACAGCACCCCCACCCCAATGCCTACCTACCATCATCACCCTCTGAACTTTAAAAGGATGTACATTAGAAAGCCCTCTGAGTATTAAATTTTTCACTCATAATGGAAAGTAGAGATATGATAAAATGACTCCCAGGCCTGTAAGAGTTGAAAATAATCTAATCAAATGAATAGGCACAACTAACGAAACTGTGTCAGTCATGAAGGGAGTTGTCAGCCACAGAGAAGCAAAAAAAGGAGAACTGTAAAAGCAAATATGACCAATGTACGAAAGACAGAAAAGCTCAGATTTTTTTTTTCTCATTGTTCAAACCATTCACACGGAATGGAATAAAACTTTATTCATTTTAAATTCCACACATAAACTTAAGCAGATTCTGAGTATTTTGGTCCCAATGGTAAGACAGCCCTGCTGTGAGATGGATACTTCAGACTATCTTAGCTTCATGCAGTTAAAACATTCAATTGTCATTGCGGCAAGCACAGTGCCTAGACCACAGTAGGCATTCTATAATCCCAGATGGATGAATATATCTAATTCTCTTATGTTCATCCATGCTCATCAAACAAATTTCTGATTATTATTTAATTCCCTACTTACTTCAGCCTCCGAGGAGAAAAAGTGCTGGTCATAAGAATATCAAATCTTTGTGACGATTATTTCTAACTATTAAACCAGCATTCTATTATTTCAAATTATTAAACCAGCACTCTAGTTGTATACATCACTCTTGGGAGCATGGCTGATATAAAAACACCCATAAGGATATATCGGTTCCCAAAATGCTGACAAAATCACATTCCTGACTTAGAAACCCAGTTCCATCCTTACTACCTGTGCACAGTGAGCAAGTCAGTTAATATCTCTTGCCATGGCTTTCTCATGTATAAAGTCAGGAGAATAATAGCACCTGCCTTGATGGTTGTTATGAGGATTAAGTAAGATCATACAAGCGAAAGGTTAATTAAGCACATCGCCTGACTAAAGGTGAGCACTCCAATATTTGCTAATACCACTACCACACCTACACCACCTCCTAGGAGAGGGAAAAGGAAGTAGACAAAGAAACACAGTGAATCTGATGGTAAATATTATTAAGACCCATAGCAGGGGACACCACTGCCCAACAGTTTTTGTCATTTACATGCTTTGTCTTACTCTGTGTGAGGAGAAAGTAACATCACCAATCAGGAAAAGACCTACAGTGTTCCCACCTACCAGCTCCTCCTTAACAGCCACACCTTCTGAGCCATCAGTGATCTGTGAGGTGTTCCTCTTCACCCGAGGTACCCTCTTTGGTTTGGATTCCTTGGTAATAGGCTGCTTACGGCTTCTGGGGACTTTCTTTTGGGGCTCCCAGGCACTATCTTTGTCATCCTCTTCAGAAGCTGATGATCTAGGAGTAAATTAAAACAATTTCCAGAAAAAAATGAAGCCAAACATCAAAGGTAAAAAAAAGAGAAAAAAATTAGGCTTCTTGAAAAAATGATAAAGTAGGACTTGCTTAATATAAAATGGAATGATATCAGCACAGGCTGCAAGCAATTGCTAAGAATTAATTGAACCGACAGAAGTGATCAGGGACCAATGTAAAAATACTCCGAGTACACTATAACCCACAGGTCTCTCCATTCTCCTCTCTCCTAACCAACAAACACACATACATTCGAGACACAGGAAATTATTTGTTACCTTAAGTAATTTCTGGGTCATGTCACACCCATAGTCAATGTGAGCTTTTCAATTTTAACAGTGAAAAGCACTTAAGTTCCTAAGTGCTAATCAAATTCATTTAAATTGTATTAAGTTATTCAAATCAATGAAAGGAGTGGGAAATGACTCTAGGAAACACCCTAAATTACAGAAAAAGCCAGCACCAAGACCTTTTCAACTGCTTTAATTAACCCTTTTTTCCTTTCAGAGAATGAATTTTTTTCCTGATTAGATTGGATCAGGTGCAGATATAGTGTTTTTCTAACAACCAAGAATCAAACTCATAGCAACAGCAGAGAAAAAGCAGCCATGGGAACTGTTAAAGGAATATCATGCTCCTGCCAACCCACTTAATTCTATTTCTACCCTAATGTAAGAGGTCAATATTAGTGGGAAGGATAACCACTTCCTTCACTGAGACTAGTACATAGGGATGTCTGGGTTTTTGAATGTTAAGTTCTGCCTGGAGGCAAAAACCTGATTGGTTGACTTCTTAGCTAAGTTATGCTCTAGGAGAGCATAATTATGATAGTTCAAACCACTGATATTCTCAAAGTGAATTCTCTTCAGAGGTAGATGCTACTGAGCCCAAGAATAAGCAAAACCCTCCCCCCCCCCCCACCGGCAAAAAGACAAAAAGACATGAGAATAACATAACCATAACACAATAGCAGTGGAGGTGACAGGAACTAGACTTAGAAAACCAAGGAATTAGAAAACCAGGGTTCCACTCCTCATACTGTCACCAAACTGATCAGGGTGACTTACTTCTCACCCCAGTTTCATCATCTGTCAAGCAGAAGCACTGACTGACCCTATTTCACATGGGAATATAACCAAGACTAAAGGAAAACACAAGCACAGGTATCACTTTGTTATACACAAAGTAATTGTTTTTTGTTTTTTTGTGGCTGGCCAGTAAGGGGATCCAAACCCATGACCTTGGGGTTATAAGGCTGCACTCTAACCAACTGAGCTAACCAAACAGCCATGAAGCAGTTCTAAGGAGCTAGTCAACTCTCATTCCCAATCACGTGTGAATTCTCAGCAGCATCTGGCACTCACCCGTTAGACACATCCTTTATATGCCTTCCAGGAACCCCACTCTTCCAGTTTTCCTTGAAGTTTCTTCTTAGTCCCTTTGATCCCTCCTCCTCTCCCCATCCTCTAAATGTTGAATTCCTCCAAGGCTTAGTCCTCAGCCCTCTCCTCTCCTTTGTCAATGCTCTCTTGCTAGCTGATCTTATCTTGTTCTATGGCTCAATATAGGAATCTCAATTTTATATTCCCAACTTGACCCTTCCCCTGAGCTCAAGACAAGTATATCCACTTTTATATGCATGTCTAACAATCACCTCAAACTTACCAAGTCCAAAATAGGACTCCTGATTCCACCACCCTTATACATGTTCCTCTTTCAGTCTTTCCAAAAAACCTCTTTCCTTCACAGCCCAAATCCAATCCACCAGTATGTCCTGTCTGCTCTACCTTCAAAATATATCCCAAATTAGACCATTTCTCATTACTTTTACTTCCAGAACCCTGGACTTCTACAATAATCACTATAACTCACTCATCCCCCTCCTTACATTCTTGCTACCCTCTAGTCTATTCTTCACCAAGAAACCAGAATGATATTTTATAAACCTAAACCAGATCATGTCACATCCCTGTCCCAAACCCTCCAGTGGCTTCCCAACACTCTTCAAATAAAATCCTAATACCATGTCATAGCCTATTAGATCATTTCCATTCCAATCTTATTTCCTATCACTCTCTGCCTTGATGACTCTGGACTGGCCACACTGGTCTTCTTGCCTTTCCCCTAACACACCAAATTCATTCCTGCCTCAGGGTCTTTGCACTTGCTGCTCTCTTCTTGGAATACCCATTCCTGAGATCTTTGCCAGTTACACTCCCAAATCTCATTTAGATCCTCCAAAAGAACTCTCTAACTACTCTCTCCAAAATGTGCCCCCCCATTACAATCACTCACCATGCTCTCTATCCCTTGTCTTGCTTTATTTTTCTTCACAGTACTTATTACTGCCTAACATTAATCAGTAACTTATTTAACAAATATCTTCAGACCACCTAATACAGTGCTCTAAAGCAGAGACTATCAACTAGGGACAACTTTGCCCTCCCAGGGGACATCTGCAATGTCTACAGACATTTTTGATCATCACAACTGGAGGGAGATGCTATTGGCATTTAGTGGGTAGAGGCCGTGGATGCTGTTTCACATCCTACAAGGCAACAATAGCCCCTATAACAAAGAGTTATCCTGTATACAATGTCAATAGTGCAGAGGTTGAGAAACCCTACTCTAAAGCAATATATAAAACTCCCTGTTCTCATGGAGCTTACATCCTAGGGTAAGTATTATGTTATATAAACATGTATTTTTTTTTATCTATTTGTTTTAATTGACATATATTGATTGTACATACTTATGGGGCACAGCGTTTTATTTCAAAATTTGTTTACAATGTGTGATAAGCAAACAGGATAATTAGTAATTGATATTCGGCATCACAGAAACATTTCTTTGACATGGAAGCACTTGAGCTCCATTATTCTAGCCAATAGAGAACATATGATAAATTATTTTTAATTACAGATGCCTAGTACTACTATAGACCACTAGAAATTATTTCTCCTACCTAGCTGTGATTTTATATCCATTTTAACGCACCTCTCCCTATCCTCCCACTTACCTTCCTTCCCAGAGTCTAGTAACCACAATTCTACTCTCTACTTCTATAAGTTCGACTTTTTTTTTTTAAGCTCCCACATGAGTGGGAACATGCAGTATTTATCTTTTCTGCCTGACTTATTTCACTTAACATGTCTTCCAGGGTCATCCATGTTGCCACAAATGACAAGATTTCATTCTTTTTCATGGCTGAGTAGTATTTCATTGTGTATTATACCACATTTTCTTTCTCCATTCATCTGTCAATGGACACCTAGGTTCATTCCAAGTCTTCTTTATTGTGAATAGTACTGCAGTAAAAATGGGGGTGCAGATATCTCTTTGGTATGCTAATTTGCTTTCCTTTGGATAATTACCCAGCAGTGAGATTGTTGGATAATATGGTTGTTCTATTTTTAGTTTTTTGAGAAAATTCCATACTGTCTTCCATAGTGACTATACTAATTTACATTGCCATCAACAGTGTGTAACTGTTTTCTTCTCTCTGAATTCTCACAAGCATTTGTTATTTTTTGTCTTTTTGGTAATAGCCATTCTAACTGGGGTGCGATGATATCTCACTGTGGTTTTGATTTGCATTTCCCTGATGATTAGTGATGTTGAGCATTTTTTCATATACCTGTTAGTCATTTATATGTCTTCTTTTTTTATTTTGTTTTTTTGTGGGTTTTTGGTTTTTTGGGGTTTTTTTTGTTTTTTTTTTTGATGCTGACCAATACAGGGATTGAACTCTGGACCTTCGTATTATCATCACCACACTCTAAGCAGCTGTGTATGTCTTCTTTTGAGAAATGTCTATTCAGGTCATTTGCCTATTTTTTAATCAGATTATTTGGATTTTTTGCTGTTGAGCTAAGTTCCTTGTGTATTCCGGATATTAATCTATTGCTGGATGAATAGTTTACAAATATTTTCACCCACTCTGCCAGTTGACTCTTTGCTCTATTCATTGTTTCCTTTGCTGTGCAGAAGCTTTTCAGTTTGATGCAATCCCATTTGTCTATTTTTGTTTTTGTTGCCTGTACTTTTAAAGTCTTCTCCATAAAATTTTTGCCCAGATCAATGTCTTAGAGTGCTCCCCCTATGTTTTCTTCTAGTACTTTTATAGTTTCAGGTCTTACGTTTAAGTCTTTAATCCATTTTGAGTTGGTTTTTGTGTATGGTAAGAGATAGTGGTCTAGTTTCTTTCTTCTGCATATGGATATCCATTTTTCACGGCACCATTTACTGAAGAGGTAATCCTTTCCCCAATATATGTTCTTGGTGCCTTTATCAAAACTCAGTTGGCTGTAGATAGGTGGAGTTATTTCTAGACTCACTCTTCTGTTCCATTGGTCCATGTGCCTGTTTTTATGCCAGTACCATGCTATTTTGATTACTATAGCTTTGTAGTATATTTTGAAGTCAGATAGTGTAATGCCTCCATCTTTGTTCTTTTTGCTCAGGACTGCTTTGGCTATTTGGGGTTTTCTGTGGTTCCATATGAATTTTAGGATTGCTTTTTCTATTTCTGTGAAGAATGTCATTGGTATTTTGATAGGGATTGCACTGAATCTGTAGATTGCTTTGGGTAGTATATGTTATATATTTAATTGGTTACTTTCTCTCTCCTAATATTCAATACTTTATCACCAACACTAGACAGAGCCTGGAATAGCACAAATTCAACAAATATTCATTGCATGAATGAATGAAAAAGACACAGCCTTCTTCCACCCAAATCACTTGAGAAGTTACTAAGTGATGTAATGCATTACTTTCTAAAATATGCATCACGCCCCCATCCCTAATAAAACCAATATGCTTACAACTCAGAGAAGGAAGAAAATTCATCTTTGGATACTGCAGTCTGGACCTGTACTCTTGCTCGTCTTGGCAATGATGACATCTGGAAGAAATAGAACATGAAATCAGTTGAATAGTCTGACCATTTTACTTGGCTACAAAATGATGTACCATTCAAAACTAACACTATAGGTGGGACTGAGGCGGTGCCAATGGCCCCCAGCACCCGTGACAGGCTGCGCAACAGGTTCACTGGCAGCGGCCTGACGACCAACTGGCCTGCAGCGGCAGCTGCAGCAGCCGAGTAGGGTCTCCCGGCACCCACCCGCACCCACGCTGCCAGTGCTCATTTCTGACACTTTTCTCAGAAATGGAAAGAACTATCCAGACATTTATATGGAATAACAAAAGACCACGCATAGCCAAAGCAACACTGAGCAAAAAAAATAAAGCTGGAGGCATAACACTACCTGACTTTAAACTATACTACAAAGCTCTAATAACCAAAACAGTATGGCACTGGCATAAAAACAGACACACTGACCAATGGAATAGAATAGAGAATCCAGAAATCAACCCACAAACCTACAGCCATCTGATCTTTGACAAAGGCACCAAGCCTATACACTGGGGAAGAGACTGTGTCTTCAGCAAATGGTGCTGGGAGAACTGGATATCAATATGCAGGAGACTGAAACTAGACCAATACCTTTCACCATACACTAAAGTCAACTCAAAATGGATTAAAGATTTAAATATACACCCTCAAACAATAAAACTTCTTAAAGAAAACATAGGAGAAACACTTCAGGAAGTAGGACTGGACACAGACTTCACGAATATGACTCCAAAAGCACGGGCAACCAAAGGAAAAATAAACAAATGGGATTATATCAAACTAAAAAGCTTCTGCACAGCAAAAGAAACAATTAACAGAGTTAAAAGACAACCAACAGAGTGGGAGAAAATATTTGCAAAATATACATCTGACAAAGGATTAATATCCAGAATATACAAGGAACTCAAACAACTTTACAAGAAAAAAACAAACAACCCAATTTAAAAATGGGCAAAAGAGCTAAATAAGCATTTCTCTAAGGAAGATATATGAATGGCCAACAGACATATGAAAAAATGCTCAACATCACTCAGCATCCAGGAAATGCAAATCAAAACCACACTGAGATACCATCTAACCCCAGTTAGGATGGCTAAAATCCAAAAGACTCTGAACGATAAATGCTGGCGAGGTTTCAGAGGAAAAGGAAATCTTATACACTGTTGGTGGGACTGTAAAATGGTGCAGCCTCTATGGAAAATGGTATGGAGGTTCCTCAAACAATTGCAGATAGATCTACCATATGACCCAGAATATACTCAGAAGAATGTAAATCATCAAGTCTAAGATATACCTGTTCCCCAATGTTCATCGCAGCACTCTTTACAATAGCCAAGAGTTGAAACCAGCCCAAATGTCCATCATCGGATGAGTGGATATGGAAAATGTGGTATATCTACACAATGGAATACTACTCAGCTATAAAAAAAGAATGAAATACGGCCATTTGCAATGACATGGATGGACCTATAGAGAATTATATTAAGTGAAACAAGTCAGGCACAGAAAGAGAAATATCACTTGTCACTTATTGGTGAGAGCTAAAAATAAATAAATAAATTCACACACACACACACACACACACACACACACACACACACAAAAAAAAAAAAAAAAAAAACCGGCAGGGGGGAAGAAGACATAACAATTGCAATTCCTTGAAGTTGATATGACAAGCATACAGAAAGGACATTGTTGGGAGGGAGCGGGGAGAGGGAGGAGGGAGGGAGGTTTTGGGAATGGGCCACAATAATCAACCACATTGTATATCAACAAAATAAAATTAAAAAAAAAAAAAAGAAAGACTAACATTTGAGCTGGGATACATCTTTTCCGATATATGAGGCATATATTGTCAAGGGCATGAGGTAGAGACCATGTTACTTGATTTAAAGTACACTAAAAAAACAAACAAACAAACAAAAACTAACACTATAAAAGTTCTGCTACTAGAAAATGCCAGAGGAAAAAAAAACATGGGGCTTATTCACAAGCCCAGACACTGATTTCCCTTGCTATGTAGCTGCCAATTAAAATAGCAGCTAACAGCCTTCCAGTGGTCTCAAAACTCTTATGAGTGTGGGCCATCTTTTGAAAAACAAGCTCCTATAGGGTGCCGATTCTTTGTTTCTTTAGAATTATAAGCTTGAGTATTCTGCAAGTGTTATTCGATGGTGATACTCTCAGGCAGCAATTATAAAGTCCCTTATTAAACTACATCTCAAAGACAAGAAATAATTTTCCCTCTTCTATATCTTCTTATACTATAAAGTAGAGCCCTCTCTACAAAGTCGGCAGTCAAATAAATGACGCTGACTGACTGAATAAGCAGACAGGTTATTTCTAAAACAGGACAACCGTTCCCTTATAACAAAAGTTTATAATACTTAAATAAAACGATTAATCACTATGTCACTAAAAAATACTTACCAAATTCAAAAGTTCACCTCTAAAACAATTAAAACAGCCAGAGATATCACATAATACAGGAAGTAAATAAATTTACTTTAGCTGATAAGATTTACTACCTTAAGAATGTATGTCATACCATAAAAACTGCATTAGACTCTGACACATTAGGAACTCTTTAAACAAGTTCCTAAACCAGCCATATGTTATAATGCCTCTGGCTCTAACATCCACTTACAGGAGGAAGTAATGTCCCATAGAAACACTAAAGGGGTTGTCACAGAAAGGAACATGTTCTATGAGCAGCTATAGCTCAACTCAACCCAGTGAGTGCAAAACTACTGGACAGAATAGAGCTCAGAGGGAAACAGGAGAACAAAAGGAAAGCAGTCTCCAGGAAGTAGACAAATTAATCATCTGTTTTTTCCTTCATTCTCTTTTTGGGATTTTTTGGTTATGCAGATCATCTTTCCTGAAATGACTATTTCCAGATACTGATCATAAAGGAACATGTAATTGTGATTTCTGTGTTGCGCATATTTTACCAGAATAAAACAAAACAAATGAAGTTAGTGAATGACAGGTGTGGCATTTCAAACCAGGGAAGGGAAAAACGGATTACTCGATAAATGGTATTGAGACAACCACCTATTTCCCTGGAGAAAAACCAGGGTTTAATTCCTACCTCCGCACTATGAATAAAATATATTCCACAATGACTAATGATTTAAAAGGTACAAAATAAAACCACAAAAGCAGCACTACAAAAAATAAAGTTGACTCCTTTCATAATCTTGAGTGGGGTTAGAGGAATGGAGGTTTTCCTAGCCATGACTCAAAATTCCAAAACTAAAAAGGATAACAGTTTTCACCACATAAAAATTGAAATCCCAAGCCAGTAGCAGAAGCATTTGAGAACCAAACCAATTTACCCTGCAGTATCCTCAAAAATATCACAGGAAGCATTTAGCTAATACATTTGGAACTAAAGGTGAAGGGGGTTAGGGTTGGTTGTCAGCTGTCTCACACAAAGAAATATCTCTAAGTGCCTTAACTCACTACATGCTATTAGGCAACGGCCCCAGGAAAAAGTCTAGAAGTTTATTCTCTGGAGAAGGTAAAACAGAGTAGACTAGAGACACCAAGTACAACTGCAGGCATGGAAACCACATAGACTAAATGCTAAATGCTAAGTTCCCCAAACACTGCCATTCAGATCCTTAGCTTCTAGGGAAGAGAATGGGAATGCTTTTCTCTGGAAAATCTGATCAGTGCAAGAATAAAAACTTGAGGGTGCTAAGCTCCCCATCAAACAACCCACTCGGATCACCTTACAACTGCTCCCAAAACCCCATTCTACAATATACATGAACTCAGAACATTCCCACACAGACCACCATATACCAATTCTATCTTCACACTTCAGCCTGAACAGAAATGTATTTAAAATAGGTACAGGTAAACCCTTGGAAAGGTTATGTTTTGATTAACCATTACCCTTAAAGAAGGCTTCCCTGAAACAAATATTTCCAGCTGCCCCTTTATTAGGAGGCAATGACAATGGAAAGACAGTAAGATATAATCATTTCTTTTCACAGGCAAAAAAATATGAGTATAAAAGGGGAGGTGGGAAAGGAGTCTGCATGTACATATAGGCCAATTTCAGGCAGATCAGTTTTAGAAAGGGTATACACAGAAGCTAAGGACCTAGAAATTATTTCTTAAAAACTATGTATACCAGCTATACTCCCAGAGATGTGTATACTCCAGTTTAAAGGCCAGTGTTCTTAGGGCCTGTTTCTCCATCTCCACTCCTCCCACATCCTCTTACTTCATATCATAAAACTTGTTAGATTAACCAAGATCTCATCCATGGTTTTAAATACCTATATCACCCACTTATTAACAATATAAATCTCTCCATCCCAAACCTTGCCTTTAGGAGTCAGATTTATATAATAAACTGCCTGCCTCTGAAACTATTTAGATGCCCCGTAGTTATCTAAAATTTAACACATCCACGATGGAATTCTTCATAACCATTCCTTGCCCTGAAACCTCCAGTCTTTCCCATCTCAGTAAACGACACCACCATCCATCTATTTGCTAAGCCAGAACCTTGGAAAATTTTTTAACCACTTCATTGAAGTATAATTGTCATGCAATACACTGCACTTGTTTAGCAAGTGAACAAATCTGATAAGTTTTGACAGATGTACACACATCACCACAATCAAGATAATGAATATATCCATCATCCTCCAAAGTTGCATTCACTAAGCCAAAACATTGCAAATCTTCTTTTCTTTCATCACTCACATCCAGACTATTAGTCACATAAATTCTTCCTCAAAAATATATCTTAAATTTCTACAATCTCCAGTGGGTCTTTAGTCCCCAACATCTCTAACCTGGACTACTGCAATAGTCTCTTAACTGCCTTTCCTGCTTCCACTCTTGTCCCTACAACCCATTCTCCACCTATCAACCCAAGAGATCATTTTTAAAATGCTTTAAAAATATTCAGTGATTTCCCACTAGATAACCCTTCATTTAGAATCAAACCATATTTTTTACCATGGCCTTCTAAAACGCCCTACAGGACTGACCCTGTCTACCTCTCTAACCACATTTACCACTTTCTGTAGCTCCTCAGCTCTAGTCACAACATTCTTTCAGTTCCTGTAATAAGCATGATTCGTTCTCCCCTCAGGTTCACTCTGCCTGGGGCACTCTTCCCGCTGCTTGTCAATTGCTCATCCCTCAGATCTCAACATTGTAGGCCTAAAATGGGTTTGTCAGTTATACCATATTTTTTAAAAGCCTCATTTACTTCCTTAATATAATAGTATAAAAAATAATCTATAATTATTCTTTTGTTTTACTTGTTTATTGTCCACATCCTCGTCAAGGTAGTAAACACCGTGAAGGAAGGAAACACATTTGCCTTATACACTTCCATGTCACACAGTCTGGCACCTAATTGCTGCCCTATAACTATTCATTAAATGAACATAAGAATACTTACAAATATAGTCTCTATAGAAGAATATACATTTACTTTCCATCACTATTAGGCAATGCCACACATAGCACTCACTGCTCTTCTGAAACAATGATAGCACATAAGAACATACCTATTCTTTAGTGAAGTGGGATTTTCCTCCTTCGGAGCTATCTTATCTCTGTGGGTACGTGAACATTGGAGGTTGCAGTGATGTTACCAAGAGAGGAGGCACTAAACAGGGGCAGGTGAAAATTGGGAGAAAGGGGTGGAAGGAGCTGCACACATACAAACATTAAATTAAAACTGAGAAAACTTAAAAACTTAAAAATTCAAGAAAGAGAGCAGAAGGAAACAACTTCTTAAGAGGAACCTAAAGAAGTTTCCCTGAGGGACCAAAAGAAGTACTTGGAATGTTAGCCCAGATCCCTAAGTCATAAAAACAAAATACTGGAGCTGGAAAGTGCCTCTGACATCAGAGTCCTGCTATATTCAGAAGCCTGAGATCCAATGAGGTGAAAAGGTTTACTCAAATGGAAGAGATACGTGGCAATGGACTAGAATCCAGAGCACCCAACACAAAGACTAGCCTCATTTCTCATTCAACACACAACACGTCAATAATATACTGTCGTGTGGGAAGTTCACGGAAAGGTGCTTAGAGAGCTCCCATTCATTTCTTTGCTTAACAGTTATTCTTCGCCTCCTAAGTGCCAGGCACACTGATGAAAGTGCAGTTGATTCAGATAGGGCCACGATCTGACAGTGAAACAAGGTGCTTCCTCCCCATCTCCGATAATTTGAGGTATAAAAACAATTAGGTTTGCCCGGGCTTTCCCATGTCTGCTCCTTAGCGCTAAAAGCGGCTGCAACTTGACTGAGAAGAGGCAGCAGAAGACAAGCGGCAGGTAGGCGGGGTTTTCCGGATGCAGGGTGTGAAACACCGACCGCTGATAGTAAAATGTAATGAAATTTCTCACTTTTAAAAAAGGGTGTTATTTCCCAAGTGAGCGCTCAGAACTTTTTTAAATGGCCCCAAAAATACCGGAGCACGGTAGCCGGGCTCGTGCGAGCCCGCAGGACGACCGCCTAGGCGCACGCACAGCTCACCTTCCAGCCGGGTAAGTCAGAAGACCCGGGATTCTCTGGGTCACAGCGTCTTCCGGTTCCCGCCGGAAGTTTTTCAAACACCGGAAGTCCCGCCTCGCTTCTGTCAGACGAAGTTAGCAGCGCGCAGACAAGGCGCGGCGCCACCAAGGCGGGGCGGAGCCAAGCTGGACTGAGGGAGGGTTAGAGTGAGGATCCCGAGGGAGCGCTGGGGTCGGACGTGTTGTCCATAGAAATGAAAAATGACTTTTTTTTAAATTGTCTTTTTTACCAACCACAGTAAACTCTAAACTCAGAGATACAGCCAAAGGAATTACGTTGTAATATTAGGGAAATAAGGCTGTTAGTCTAAACTAGAATTTAGCAGATCAAAATTTCATGGATCTGTTTTATAAGATTCTAAAAAGCAGCTTTTCCCTACTAGTGATTCATTTGCAGGGACTCTGAGTACCGAAGAGCCTAGCAAGGTATCGAAATGACCTATGAGTGGGCCTTGCTGCATATCCACCCAAAGTGAGCAAAGATTTTACTGGATAATGTTCGTGACGCAAAGAAAAGCAGGACTTTTTAGGAAGTCTTATCTTCTATATCTGAAAGTGTTGGTCACTAATGATCAGTTTCTGAGACTGTTTAAGGATGTTTTTCCGTCTTAATTTGTATAGTCTTATCTTTTGCAATAGCAGTTCCAGAAGTTCTGGAAGTGTCTGCTACAATCACAGGCTGTTCCACAATGTATCATACGGAAAGAATTCTAGAGAACACATTACAGCCTGGGAGTATGGGAAGAGATAAAAATCAACAACAATAATTTACTATTTACAATTTACCTACTTTTGATGTGGCATTGTGCTAGACAGGCTTAAGATAGGGGGTTGTCTTAGTCCATTTTCTGTTGCTATAACCAAATACAACAGACTGAGTAATTTATAAGGAGGAGGTTTATTTGGCTCACCGTTCTGAAGGCCCGGAAGTTCAGGATTGAGGGGTCTTCTTCCTATGTCAAAACATGGCAGAAGGCATCACATGGCAAGAGAGCATCAGAGAGAGAGAGAAATGGGTACAAAGCTGTGCTAAGTAAATCAATTTGCATGTAGTGAAACAACACACTGTACCCTACAAGTACATACAAATAAATGTTTTTTTAAAAAGGGAGAGAGAGGGGTGGGAGGATAGGCCAAATCACTTCCATGATAACTAACCACTCTCGCTATAACACCATTAATCCATTCATGAGGGCAGAACCCTCATGACCTAATCACCTCTTAAAGGTCCCACCTCTTAATACTATAACAATGGGAATTAAATTTGAACATAAGTTTCAAAGGGGTCATTCAAACGATAGCAGGAGTAGTAAGAGTCAAGGGGAACCAATATTCTACAAAGTCTTTTGACATAATTCTTTCCCTGGAGGAATTTACAAACAAGACTGGTGCCTACATACAGCCAGAAGAGACAGAGACTCAAGCAAGACAGTTTAGATTCATGGGTCAGATTATGCAGATAGTAGCCACACTACACAGTGAGAGGGAGAGTAGGGGTTGGCCAGCATAGTCTTGGACCTTGACTCCTCTCACCCTCACCAGGGATATTTGCCTTTCAACTGGAAAGAAAAAAGATCACTAAGCTAAAGTAAATAATCTAGTAAGGTTTTAGAGATCAGACATCTGGGAAAAACAAAACCTGGGGCAGGGTGCTCTGAAATTAAAGTATGTAGGTGGTGGCCTACTCCAAAGGCAAGTAAAACTGTCCAGAAATTATTTCCCTTGGTATTTTTCAAGTGAGCCACTCCCATTTCAAGCTGTCAAGCAAAATTTGTAATCACTTAAGTATAAACCAGTCTCCACCACAAAAAAACTGGCCTTTTCCATCTAGGACTTTGCCCAATATGTTATTTACCTTTGGATCTCAAGTGCTGAATTCCAAGAAATTCATGGATTTAGACTCACAGCCTGAATAATCTGGACACCCATCTGAAACTATGTAATAAGGTTTGGGAGTAATGAAAACATGTTTTGGATTTGCTTGGAGCTTGTTTTATTGCTCCACCATGTACAGCTCTTCCCATGATATTCATTTGTATGTTTTCAATGTTTTCTATGTTTTCAAGTCCTTTTCCTATGGGTTCTATCTCCCCAGGGAGAATTAATAATAATAATAACTTACCTTTGTTGATCACTGACCATGTGCCAGGCACTAAATTACTGCTCTTACATGTATTTGTGTATTTGATTCATATAACAGCCCAAATGAGATGTTGCTCTTGTCCCATTTTTATAAATGAGAAAACCGGTATAGAGAAGTTAAATAATTCATCCAAGTTCACATCAGCTAATAAATTGCATATCTGGTATTCAATCCCAGTGATCTACCTTACTCCGAAACCAGTACTCTTAAAGACATCTATGTAAAGTCAACCCCCCTAGATCAGCAGATGCAAGTTCCTTAGATTCAATCAACCATGAATCAAAAACTTTGGCCCTCCGTATCCCACGGAGATGGAGAGTTGACTGTACCATCAACTAAAAGCAAATATCTTTTTCTCAACTATGGCAGCCAGTACAAGACTGAATCCTTAAGATTCTCAGAAATAGTTGAATCTCTATATACATTACATAAAGTACCATTTAACCACTTAAAATGTAAAGCCATTCTCTCTATTGACTTCAAATTAATTGAAGTTCCGTGGAACAAAAATTCTTAAGATAGATGCAAATGTTTCATCCACTAAAATGTAGGATACTTGGATCTAAGAACTAAATCTTGGTCATTTTTAATCTCCCCCTCTTCAACTTCTCCTTCCACCCACACAGTGCCTAAGAATATTAAATAAATAATAGGTACTCAATAAAACAGTAGACTAACTCCTGGACCTAAGAATGTACCTAGAGTAAAGAAAAATCCTTCCTCATACTAGAAAAATAAGCTAAAGCTCATGCCACACAGCAGGTGGGTTACCATTTTAAAAATCAAGTGTACTTTTGAAAATTCAAATATTTTTTCCCTTAGAGTCAATCACTTAGTGTGCTGGTTAATTTTAGGTGTGGACTGGATTAAGAGATACCTAGATAGCATTATTTCTGGATATATATGTGAGGGTGTCTTCCAAAGAAATTGGCATTTGAATCAGTGAACTGAGTAAGAAAGATCTGCCCTCATCCATTGTGGGTGGACACCATTCAATCAATTGAGGGCCCAGACAGAATAAAAAAATGGAGGAAAGACAAATTCTCTTTCTCTTCTAGAGCTAGGACACTTTCTCTCCTGTCTTTGGACATCAGAACTCCAGGTTCTTTCGGAATGCAGGATTTATACCAATGCTGCCCCTGTTCCCCCAACCCCCCACCAAGGTTCTCAAACTTTTGGCCTGAGACTGAGAGTTACACCACAGACTTCCCTGGTTCTGAGGCCTTCAGACTTAGACTGAGCCATGCTACCAGCCTCCCTGGTACTACAGCTTGAAGATGGCCTATTGTGGGACTTCTCAGACTTTATAATTGTGTGATCCAATTCCCCTAATAAGTCCCCCTTCATATATCTATATCTATATATCTATCTATATCTACCCTATTGGTACTGTTTCTCTGGAAGACCCTGACTAATACACTTAGCAAAGGCAGAAGAGTCCGTTTCATGTTACGGACTGCACAAACTGAAACTGAGCCCTACTTCATAAATTTGCATATCAGCTCCTGCCCTTCCTTTTTTCCCCACTATCAGAAGTTATCATTTCTAAATACTAAAACTCATTGGCTTCAATTAGCTTCTCTGAATAATTCAGCCAAGAATTTAGAGGTTTCCTGCAAAATCTGAGAGCTGGTAAGCAGAAAAGGGAATGCCTCTGTTTCCCAAATAAGAAAGGGGTTCCTTATTAAGTGAGGTAGACCAGGCTGGTAGATGAGGTTCCCAAACTTGGCTTTTCCTGTTACTCTCAATCTGGCTGGAAAAAGCAGCATATTTCCGAAATGCTAAGGCCATTGATCTAGGCCAGAGAAAGTTTGTCAGTCTCTTTATAAAAGAAGAGAGTTTCACAGGATTAAAATCCCAAGTCTTGAGTAAATATTGAATGGATCTCGAGGAGGTATCAGTTAAGCCTGAGGAAATTAATTGTACAGATGTTTCAAAGAATTGGAACCAAAAGGATTACAATACATTTAAATTTATTCACATGAAGTATAATTATTTTTTTTATTTTTATTTTTTTAAAAGATGACCGGTAAGGGGATCTTAACCCTTGATTTGGTGTTGTTAGCACCACGCTCACCCAGTGAGCTGACCGGCCATCCGTATATGGAATCCGAACCCGGGGCCTTGGTGTTATCAGCACCACACTCTCCCGAGTGAGCCACAGGCCGGCCCACATGAAGTATAATTATGAGACCTACATATTGAACTAGAATATAATTTCTGTCTTTAGCTGAAAATTAAAATTTGCAATGTTTTATCCCACTTATTTTTTATAGATCTCCAAGGTGTTTTGTAGTGAATGCAATAAGGAACAAGATTAAGACCCATAAAAAGCATAAGTGATAGATGGAGTACTGTATCTGTTGCATGGTTCATGGTTCCACTCATCACTTGCCTGACAAATTCACTGGTTAAGAGGCATTCAAGACCAGACATATTTCAGAATTTTCTCCTGGTGAGTTTCTTATCAGAAGTGTCTGGGGCCACCTGAAAGGTCTAAGATATGCATTAAACAGCTTGAGATTCAAGTATGGAAACTGCAGAGGGCTCATTAAGATCCTAATTGTGGCATGGCTGTTTGGGTTGCAAGGAAGGGATGAATGGCAGCCTAGTGGGGCCAGATTTTTATTAGTCTAATCTAGACTAACCACAGGGAGCCATGTCTGGAGACTCTATACATCAGAGCTAGATTTTATATCTAGTACCTTTGGTCCATCTTCCACCTTAATACGCAGAAATCATCATGCAAAGTGGTTGCTTGAAACACTCATCCAGGAATGCCTATAGTCAGAATTTTAATACTAGAGCCTTCACACACTAACTGAAATCTCAGTGTAGAAAAGCATTGTGTGTTGGGTCAGTCTGTGTCTAAGTTTGTGCACTTTTTTTTTTACGTCAGATTTATTGAGGTGTAATTTACATAGAGTAAAGCTCACCTTTTTTATTCTGACACACATGTATAGCTGTGTGACCACCACCACAATCAATATATAGAACACTTCCGTCACCCAAAAAACAAATGCCGTTTTGTAGTCAGTCTTCTCCCCTGCCCTCAGTCCCTGGCAACCACGGATCTGTTCTCTGGCTCAATAATTTCACCTTTTCCAGAATGTCATATAAATGGAATTATGAAATATGTAACCATTTGAGCCTGGTTTCCTTCACTCAGTGTAATACATTTGGGATTAATCCACCTTACTGAATGTATCAGTAGTTCATTTCTTTCTATTGCCAGTTAGCATTCCATTGTGTGACTGTATCACAGTTTGTTTATTCATCAGTTGATAGACATTTGTTTCCACTTTTTGGCTATTATGTATAGTGCTTTTATGAACACCCATGTATAAGTTTTTGTGTGGGCATATGTTTTCATTTCTCTTGGGTAAATAAATATCTGGGTACAAAATTGCTGAGTCATCTGTCAAGTGTGTGTTTAATTTCATAAAAAAAACTACTAAACTGTTTTCCAGAGTATCTATACCATTTTTCATTGCCACCATCAATGCGTGAGATCTCCAGTTGCACTACATCCTTGCCAGAAATTGGTATTGTCAGATTTTTAAAATTTCTTTTTGACATTGTAATAGGTCTATAGGGGTATTTCATTGGTGTTTTAATTAACATTTCCCTAATGACTAATGATGTTTATAAGTAATGGGGTTTTTTTGCCATTTATATATCTTCTTTCGTGAAGTGTCTGTTCAAATCTTTATTCAATTTTTAATTGGAGTTTTTGATTACTGAATTTGAGAGTTCTTTTTATATTGTGGATAGTCATTTAGACTGGACTGTGATCTGAATGTAAGAAAATCCAAATAGTTTACCAAGAAACTCCTGTTAGATCCTGCAAGATAGGGAGTTTAGCAAAAGTAGGTATTGCATATAAGAGGTCCTTTTATAACTTTCTACCATAAGCTTTTGTCAGTTAGGAGATCCTAGGTCTACGGTTCCTGTAACTTTCAGTCCTATTTCTAGAACTCATTAGCTAGTACTTTTCAAATTTTATTGCGTATAAGAATCACCAACAGAGCTTCTTTTAAATGCCAATTCCCAGCCCCCAGCCCCCAAGATCCCAAATTAATGAGTCTAAGGTGGTATCTACCTGTGTATGAGGACACCAGGTGATTCTGATGGGGTCTGATGCACTACAGAAAGACTGGCCTTATTTTTAGTGTGCACGTGATTTAGAAAGCTTAGAGAACTGAATTATAGAAGTATGGTTTTCAAATACTGTACATGGTTTTATGGGGCTTAACCCTAAATGCTGTTCCAAAAGGTGGACCAGATATTCATACTTCCTGCCAGCCGCACTAACTACTATGATATAGTTTATTAGTTGAAAATAATAAAAATAACTAACAGAGATTGCTTAATATTTACAAGATACTATAATAAGCACTTTATATACCATTTTAGTTTTAAGTTTTTTTTTTTTGTTTGGTTTTTTTTTAAAGATGACCGATAAGGGGATCTTAACCCCTTATGTTGTCAGCACCACACTCTCCCGAGTGAGCTAATGGGCCATCCCTATATGGGATCCGAACCCGTGGCCTTCGTGTTATCAGCACCACACTCTCCCAAGTGAACCATGGGCTGGCCCCTTATTTTTTTTTTTTTAACTTTTTAAATAACCCTTTGAGGTAGATAGGTGATATTTTTATTTTAAGATGATGAAACTGAAGCTTAGGGAATTTAAGTAATTCACCCAGAGTTACACAGTACAATTAAATAAATCTGTAAAAAACCTCAAGCACTAAAAAAAAAAGTTATATGCAATACCTACTTCAACTAAACCTATAAATCGGTTATCACTGCAAACAAATTACCTCAAAATATTTTGTTTTATGTTATAAATATTTTAAATAATCCACTGGCTCTCCTGACAAGCAAACTGGAAGAATTGGAATCCAGAGAGCCAGAGTCTTTATAACCAAGAATGCATATTCAAAGATATATTAAGAACAATATCCCCAGACTATTTTATAATATAATAAAAAGAATTGGTCTTTTTTTAATTTAAAAGAAGTAGACTTCATAAAGTAGAAGAATAATGTTATTAAAGGTTTTACTAATAAAATACAAGTCATACTGTATTGACAGTGTCAACTCAATTGAGAGACAAAAATAGTGCTAAACCTGAATAGTGCACAGTTCAAATGACTACCAGAATAAGTCTGAATTTAATCGAAGAAGAAAAAGAGGAAGAAGAAGAAGAAAAATGAGAAAGAGGAGAAAGAAGAGGAAGGAGTAGAGGAAGAAGGGGAAGAGAGCAGGAGTTGAAGGAGGAGAGGAAGAAGGGGAAGAAAGGGAGGAGGAGGAGGAGGAGGAACATAATTTAGTCTTCTTTGGTCGTTTTAAGGAGTCACACAGATTTAGGACCTGGGCAAAGCCTACTTGTTCTCATGACCACATGTCTCAGATATTTCTGACAGAAGACAGAAACCCTTATGAAGCTCACAGGAACAGTCTACAGGTTTGGTGGGGGATGACTTGTTTCGGTCATGAGCTGCCGTTCTAGTTCTATCAAACCTCCCTCAGTGCACGTGTCCATGGAGGTCAATTCAAATGGATTCTTTGATTTATCAGGTGTCAGTACAGGTAGGGCCACTGCAGTAAATGTCTGAAAAGTAGAAGAGGTCTTAATATAATTTAGGTCACCAGGGAAATTCTTTTTTAAGATGTTTGAAATAGCAATGTTGTTGTTAATAGAATTATATTTTTTAAACATAGCTAACCCTGAAGATCTGAGAAGCTGATTTATTCAAAGAAATGAGTTACTCACTTGCTCTTCTTTTTGAATTCTCTTACTACTTCTCCCATCCAATCTGTCTCCCCTTCCACTTTTCTAGTCAGAGGGGACTATTTCATTGCTTCACTAGAACATGGGCAGGGGAAACACAAGCCTGTTAAATATGCTACTTGTTAGGTGCTTTGTGGGAAGACAGTTGGGATTTTGTTTGTTTGATTGTTTTTTAAGAATTCGGCAGGACTTCTAGCTATGGTGGAGTGAAGAGGTCTTCCCATCCAAAAAACTGGAAAACTGGAAAAAAATCGTCAAAAAGAATCATTTCTAGGTCCTTTGACATGTATTGCAAATTTTTTTTCTCAGTTTATTATTTGTCTCTTAATTTTGCTTATAGTGATTTTTTCATCAGGAATTTTTTCATGTTTATATGGTTGTCCTCTGAGATTTATATCATACTTCTAAAGAGCTTTCTCATCCTGAAAAAAGGTCTCTTAGTCATTGAAACACCAATTCACACTAGTCATTATCTTGTGTTAGTTTTCTTAGTTTTATTTTTGGGTTCTTGATAAGATTTGGAAGGCAATCTAGAGTCCTAATGGGAGATTGGGATAATGCTCTAATTCCTTGATAAGATTTGAAAAGGCTTTACATTCAGTACTAGCTTATTTAAAAATTCACCTCCTCCTGTGACAAGTTTTCCCTTTTTGATGTGTCTAGATATCACCTGGATAGCTTGTTTAAAATATCGATTCCCCAGCCTGACTTCCAGAGATAGAACTGGGTAGGGCCTAGAAATATGCCTTTTTGATCAGTTCGAGATGAGTGTGATATGGATCATCTACCAGCCACACTTTTTAAAACTGTGGTTTGGAGGTCATTTTTTCCATTTGGTCAAATTTGGGCTGGGACTCCTGTGGGAGAGTGTATCAGTCAAGGTACCAACAGGAGACAAATGGTACATTCAAATTCAAAGAGGAGAGTAAGAGAATGCTGCTGCAGCCCAGGGCCTGAAGGCCTGAGGGGAGGGAGTGGGTACCAGCAGCTGGAGAGAGTCCTGTACAGTTGACCTCCTTGAGAGGAGGAGTGACCTTTTGTCAAAGGACATGGCCATCCTGTTGGCAAAGTGGGGAATAAATACCCTGATTTCATTCCCCTCCCTTGATTTCCTGCCAGAGCTCTCCATTAGTCAAACTCAGCTGAAAGCTGGTGGGTGTGGGAGCCCATAGAGGTAGGCCTCCAGAGACAGACAGTAGGATGGAGAAAGGTGGCAAGTGAATCTGAAGGAACAAACAGAGGATATCTGTCACAGGACCTATGGAAGAATTGTGCCATGGAGTACAAAATGTGTGACAGAGAAAGACAAGCCATAGAGGAGCAGTCATCCCAGTGATTCTTGAAGGAAAGACAATTGGGAGCAATACCTATGATCTCGTGTTTAAATAAGAAAACCATATTTTCTTTCTTTTTTTTTTTTGTTTGTTTTTTTAAAAAAGATGACTGGTAAGGGGATCTTAACCCTTGACTTGGTGTTGTCAGCACCACTCTCCCAAGTGAGCTAACCAGCCATCCCTATATAGGGATCCGAACCTGTGGCCTTGGTGTTATTAGCACCACACTCTCCCAAGTGAGCTACGGGCTGGCCCTAAACCATATTTTCTATACTGTACATTGGAACAAATTGTCTATTCTTTAATTTGGGAAGTTATTACATGAAATGTTTTATGTTAGTTGCACATTAAATTATCAGTCTTAGTGCTCGCCTGTGGCTCACTTAGGAGAGTGTGGTACTGATAACACCAAGGCCACGGGTTTGGCTCCCTATATAGGGATGGTGGGTTAGCTCACTTGGGAGAGCATGGTGCTGACAATGCCAACTGGTCATCTTTTTTAAAATAAATAAATAAATAAATAAATAAATAAATAATCAGTCTTACTGAAAAGTAAACTTATATAAAATTAGACCTGTCATAATTCTAGGAAATTTTTTTATTGCATCTGTACCCCAACACACAAACCACAAAAAGTGGTTCATTTTACTCCTGGGCGTTTACTTTACCCTGCATCAGCCTGCTGATAAGTGAACCACAAATGCCCGCAGGAACTGATGGTAATCACCCTGGAACCTGCCCCTTTTCACACCCAATCAGCATTGGCTTAGATCCTATCTTTGTCAAGCTTGAAAGTTCTGGCCCTTATAATTCTACCTCTGTTGTGTATTAAGCTTTTTGATTTCTTCCTTTTGGAACAAGACTTCTTTTTAGCTCAGCACTGGTTATCAGTTATTCTTTGCCAACCAAGATTGCTAGGATTGACTTTGCTTACTTGAGATTTAATACAACTTTTTGCATGTGTATAACATTCAGAGTGGTCTGGGAAGTGGCTATTTTCATTTATAAATATCATCAACAGGAATGAATCAGCAGTGGGTTTTTGATGACACGCTTAACTGCCGGCATCTTACAATCATGCCTTGCGATTGTCTCCTGGTTCATTTAGCAAACAAGAATAAGCTATCATGATAACTCAATTGTTGTCAAGTGCATTGGCGCCCATTAAACTGTTTTTCTTTTTGAGATGCTTCTTTCATCATCTCTCTAGATGCTGTTTGATGGTTCTGCTGGAAGTCAAAATACAATAAAAGCATAGAATCTGATATATTTATGTGTTGCCTTAATGGAACAATTTTATCAACAGGAAGGTAAAGGAAGCAAAGAGGGAAACAGCTATATTAAACTTAATTTTAACCAACAAAGATCTGGTTAATGATTGTGGTTAGTGCCTGACCAGACACCACGCGAGACTCTAGATTAAGAGTGATGCACATGCTGGCACACCCCTGCCTTCACAGCGCTCATCAGCCATTGCTAGAGGCAAACACAAAACTACGTACAAATCTGTACAAAGTAGTGGTGCCAGAAGGACTCGTATCCATTTGTATTTTTAAATTTGAATTTATTGTTCAAATGTTTTATTTAACATAGTTATGTGATTCAAAATGTGAAAGATACAAAAGGAAATGCGATAGAAATTCTGTCACCTCTATTCTGCAGCCACCTAGTTCTCCACCCCATGAGCAATCTTTTACCAATTTCTTGAGAAACCTTTCAGAGAAAATTCTATGTATATTCAAATAAATGCAAATAATATATTTTATCAAACCTAAGATGCCATACATAGATTGAAAGATGCACCATTATTATGTACACTACTGCAAAAGAAATGTTTTTAAAAGCCCTGCCAATTAAACTACACCTTCTAATTTCAGAGACATCAAAAATGTGGAAGTATGTACATCTCAGAATCAATAAACTATGGTCTGTATCTTCCAACTTTACACAAAAAATAGTAGCCTATGTTTATGATCTGCACCGTGTTTGCCTTAATCAACAATATATCTTGGAGTTTATTCCATATTGTTACCTAAAGCATTTCCTCCTTTTTATGGGTGAATAGTATTCCATGGCAAAGCAGTGAAGAAGAGAACTTTCACAAGTATGTTCTAAGTCAGAAAGTAAAGGAGAAAGAAATGAGACTTTCTTTGGAAAAGATAATAAATCGCAGATGATTGGGGAGAAAACCACAGTAATCCCTATTTTGCTTCTTTCTTCTCCAAAGGATAAAAATTTTTGAATTGAAAAGTGTAAGGAAAATACCATGAAGGTTCTGACATAAAAGAAAAAAAGTAATAAGATGATATCTGGATAGTTTACAGGAGTTAAAGTCTCTGTCTGAATAAATACAAATCACAACACTAAAACAAACACACGGATGTGATGGAATCATTCTTGGGGATTTTTGTGAATTAATGAAGAAAAGAAGAGGAGATTGAGGATGGGATAAAAGATTTTTACAAACATGGAAAATGTAGATTATAGGAAATATGGACTAGTAAAATTTCCTATCCGAGTTTTAGAATATTAAACAGATGGTTTACTAGCATTTAAAGAGTAAAAATATCATACTTTAAGGGGCTGGCCCATGGCTCACTTGGGAGAGCGTGGTGCTGATAACATCAAGTCAAGGGTTAAGATCCCCTTACCGGTCATCTTAAAAAAAAAAAAAGTCATACTTTTTAATGTAATTTAAATAAAAGCAAGAGATTAGAAAGAACCAGAATAAGTTTGTCAGAAATATGATGCCACAGCTAGCTTGTGGCTATGGTATAGGGAAGGAATTAAGCAAACGCTTTGGCAGAAAATTAAATTAAAATTAAAATTAAATGATGGTGCCCTTAAATGGAGCAGCCCTTCACCCATGCTTTGAGTGACACACTGTGGAGAACTACAGGTGGAATGGGGTGAAGACTGGAACTGGATCAAGTCCTGTTTCTGACAACACCTAGTGACCTTGGGCAAGTCCCTTCATCATGTTTTTCCTTCTCTAAAATAAGGACGTTGCATTTATTGATTCCTAAATTCCATTCTGTTAATTACATTTTAACTATCACCTGATATCACTTGATTCGGGAGAATCTGGAAGATCTAGATTTAGCTGACGGAAGCAAAATGTCTGATGTTTTTTATGATATATTGGTGAAAGTGATGAAGAAATGCGGGTTAAGTTCCCATTTAATACCAGTCAAGCTGGCATTTGTGACCGCATGAGAGACCCAAAGCAGAACCACCCAGCTAAACTGTTCCTAGATTCCTGACTGACAAATGGTATTAGATAATATGTGCTCATAGCTTTAAGCCACTAGGTTTTAGGATAATTTGCTTCACAGCAACAGAGGACTAATACACGCAATTACAGGGACATTGACAAACCTAAGTGTGTTCCAAGAAGGACAGCAAGGAGGGCACAAGGGTTTGAAGTCTTGTCATGTGTAGAATGCATTTGAGGCATTTGTCTGGAGTTGGGAAGTCTAACGAGGACCTCACAGCTGTGGGCAAGTATCTTCCAGCCTATGAAAGAGTGGGCAGACCTTCTCTATGTGACTCCAGCAGGCAAAATAATGGTGGAAGTAGGTTTGGGTTCTCATCTGGGAATCATTTTCTAGTAGTCATAACTGACCCACATGAGAAGGGGACTCTTAAATAGAATTGATGGAAGGGGCCTAGCTGAGGCTCGATGGCATTCTAAGAAATGTTGATGTGGAGGTTCCTACATCAGAAGAAAGCATGTCTCCTTAGGGACATCTGAAGGCTTCACTCCTCTCCACCACAATTTGGATCCTGTTTAGGACAGCTGATCTGCAACTCAAAGTGGACTACAGCTGAGTCCTTAGCTTAAATGAATATAAAGAGGTGTTCTCTCTACATTAAACTACAAGCTATTAGAGTTCAGGATCTCTGCCCAGTGCTCAGTGCTGTTCAGTGAGGTGACAGGTAACATCTTGGAGGGGCAAGGATTTTTCATAATGACCATATTTACATCTGCACCAGCCTCTAGAGTTTTCAATGTACTTTCACATACCTTCTCTGGTTTGAGACCAACACTTGAGCAGGAGGCAGGGATGACTTGCCTCATGCACAGATGAAGCTCAGAGCCATTAAGTGATTCACTCCAAATCACACAGCTGGTAATTAGTCAGGCAGGGACTTGTAACTTGGATCCTGTCCATGTTCAAAGAGAAATGTCACAGGAAAGCTGAACTGCAGGTGGGGGGTGACCAGAGGAGTCACTGGTAAACTTCAAAGCTGATTAGAGCAAGCAAACCAGTGAAGGAGAGATCAGCCTTAATGTGTATTCCCAGAACACTTTTCTGGAGACAGCCTTCCACCTGCCTTTTCTGAACCAAGCTTATTAACTGAAGAAATGAGTGAGTGGTTGCTTGATTTTGAAATCAGACACTTGGACAGTTTTCTGTTGGGAAAATATAGGAAAATGGTCAGGGCCCCTCAGATGTTCAGAATCTTGCCAAGCATTTGCTGTGAATAGGTTGTGTGGGTGGAGTTAGGGCAGGAGGTTTACTGCCTTGGGCGGCCACCACACCACATAGCCATGCTTCTCCAACCTCCTGCTCGTAAGGACCTGTTTGGCAGTTACCTACTCATAGACCTGTGTGTGAGGGGTCTGGGGACCGAGCCTGGCATGCGAGGGGTCTGGTGACCCAGCCTGGCGTGTGAAGGGTTTTTGACCCAGTCTGGAAGGGGCTTGAGGGGTCTGTGAGCTCCAGACCCAGCCCTAGCTCGACAATCGGCCCAGTAGGGCCAGGATTACCGGCAGGTAAAAGAGCCCGACAACTGGCATCGTCGAGTAGCTCTACAATTGGTGTCATGAACAGGATAAGAGCGCTGCTATTGGTGACATCGGCAGGATTCCGACATTAGCCGTAGAGCCAGTTTTCTTTCCTGGAAAAAAAAAGTTTTCTCTTAAGGAAATATGAGGCAGTGAGAAGGAAGAATTATTTTCCCAAACTGTGGGGTGCAAGAGAGAAACTGGTGATAATAACCAGGAAATTGGAAGTTTAAAACCTTATCTTCCTTGTGGTAAGCTGAACCTCCTTCTCTTAAAAAGCTTAGCTGCCGTTCAATGGGAAATTTCTTATAAGGATTGGAGGGAGAGGGAGACTCTAGCTATGTTGCTCATTATGCCACCCCTGAAAGCTAATGGCCCCGTTCAAACAGGGAGGGTATACGTTTTCCAGGGTAGTGTGTTCTGCATGCTGAGGGAGGGTGGATTTGGATTGGGGGGATGGGGGATGTAGCATAGGAAAAGTCCACAGCACCACTTACTTTTTCAAATAAACTTGGCTCACACCTGCACTGATCACCATATCTAGGTGGAAACAAGAGCCAAGGCCTGAGGTAGGCAAATACTCTTACTATCTTTTTATTTGAGCGACCAGTGTCCCAGAATAACCAAGCGGCTCAGGTCTCCAGGGAGCCACATGAAAGCTTGGTGTTATTTCATATTCAGAGTGGCTTTTTTTTGCCCTAAATAATCAGCCCAGACCTGTTTCATCAGAGAGTTGGTTGCTCCTTTCTAGGGACCCTGAAGACATTCTTCTGCTGTCTGTGGAGTAAGAATGACAGAGAAGCAGGAACCTGATGCTTCCTTCATTTATCCTTTGACCGCAATCATGAGACTTTTCTAACTTGCACAGGAAGGCAACAACTCCTTGTGTTGAAAACATGGGCTTTAGAGACAAACAGACCACCTCATGTCCTGTTTCCATCACTTATAAGCTGTGTGGTCATAGGTACATTATGTCCCCTCAGCCTCAGTTTCTGCACATGTCAAATGGGATGATACTACTACCTATCTCATGAGATTCTTGTGATGATTTAATGAGACTGTGTATGTAAAATACCCAGCATGTGTCCAGGTTCAAGATACTTGCACAACAAACATTAGGTTTTTCGCCCCCATCTTCTATTCCCAGATCTGCCAGAGTCTTCAACCATGTCATTTCCCTGGGCAGATTCTCCCGGGGCAGTGAATATGCCAAATGTGCCTTTCTTCTGATGGAAATCTAAAGGCTTGTAGGGAGACAGGGCCTTCTGACTTGGACCCCCAGGAATAGGAATAATTAATACTGAACAATCTACCATAATCTTATCTGGCTTCCTTGTGTCTAAAGGTGTGCATCAGAAAGACAAATGGCCAAGGTGAGGAGCAATATCTCTAGCTAGGATCAGGATAAAATGTGTAAGTAGAAGGACTTATGAGTTACTCTCTGACTATGGAGCAAGGCATAGACTAATTGGCCCACTGAAAGTCAAGGCTGGGACTCTGAAGAAAGGCTGACCATCAGCAAACTTGTAAAGTCCATGAGGAGCTCCTCTTCCTGACCCCCAGGCTTCCTTTTTTGGGTCTCTTTTTCTTTTATTCACTCAATAAACTCATTCTACCTGTTTTAGTTTCCTGTGGCTGCTGCAACAAATTATCACAAAGTAGAAGTTTAGACTTTTTTTAAAAAAATTTTTTAAATTTTTTTTTTTTTTTTTTTTGTGACCGGCCGCACCACGCTCAGCCAGTGAGCGCACCGGCCATCCCTATATAGGATCCGAACCCGCGGCGGGAGCCCTACCACGCTCTCAGCGCCACACTCTCCCGAGTGCGCCACGGGGCCGGCCCACAAAGTAGAAGTTTAAAGTAACAGAAATTTATTTTTTCATAGTTTTGGAGGCCAGAAGTCCAAATTCAAGGTGTCCACAGGGCCTTACTCCCTCCAGAGGCTCTAGGGGAGAATCCTTCCTTCCAGCTTCCAGTGGCTGTCACCATTTCTTGGCTTCCTTGGCTTGTGGCCTCATCTCTCCAATCTCTGCCTCCATTTTCATATCATTTTCTCCTCTGTGTCTGTATCAGTCTCTTCCTGCTTCACTCTCATAAGGATACTTGTCATTGAATTTAGGACCCACCTGGATAACCCCAGATGATTTTCTAATCTCAAGATATTTAACTTAATTATATCTGCATATAAAAACGTAAGAATCACAATTCCAAGGATTAGGCTCCAGAGATTAAGACATAGACATACCGTTTTGTTTTTGTTTGTTTTGTTTTTTGTTTTTGGGTGGTGGGGAGGGAGGGCACCATGCAACCCAGTACACCACCTAAGCCCCTTCAGTGAGCTGACCAACTAATTGATGGTAATGCAAATCCATGTATTACTCAGGGCATTATAAATATCATAGTAACCTAAAAGAAAAGGGCACTGATTAATTCAAAAGAAAAAGTAATCACTAATAGTGATACTTCAGGTACTAGCAAGGAACTGTTTTTATTATTTCATTTTCTCATCATCAGTGAGAAAGCTTTTCCTAGAAAGCTCACCAGAAGACTTCCCCACTCCCTCTTCTCACTGTCTATTTTTGTATCTTATGTGCATTCCTAAACTAATCATGGGCAAGGGTGATGCATTATACAAGAGTACCTCAAAAAGTTCATGGAAAAATAAAATTAAAAGATAATGTGAATCTTTCCATGAACTTTTTGAAGTACGCTTGTACATCCCATGATTGGTTTAGAGTCTTAGACTGAGTAGGAATTTACTCCTGGGGCTGGGAAAGTGGAGAGGACCCAGCCTGTGAGACAATAGCAGAACTAAACAATCCCAAACAAGGACATAGAGGTTGGTGACTGGTTGTTGGAAGGCAACCACTGGTGTCTACATTCCATGAGCTGCTTCCTTTCCCACCAGCTGTAGGGCTGACTCTTGCCATTCACACTGTTCTACCACATGGAACATGCCTAAATGGAAGCACTTGACAGGAAGACATAAAAAGACATTTCTGCATGTGCTATCCTGATACTACTGAAATGCAAGAGGCTATGAGAGAAGGCATTTGAATAAATTGCAACTGAATTTTTTTTTCAGTGTTTCAAAAGACAACTACCTTGTCATCAGACAAATAGCCAAGCATATACACTCAGTATTTTAAAAATACAAAGCACCAGGAAATATCTCTTCAAAACTCAATATGTCTCCTCAGAAAAATGATTGTGTATTCAGATATGGCCTGAAAATGGGTTGGTAAGAATTGACAGGAAAAAAGATTAACATATCTGCCTTTAAATCAGCCTGAAGTCTATAGGGAAATTAGCCATATCTGACTCAGTCTGAATCTGTACCTGTGACCTGCTGGTAAAGGGTAAACTTCCTTCTAGAAGAAATGTCAAAACAGCAGTTTTCATAAGCAGTCCCTGCCCTTGAGTTAGCCAGGAACCCACCTCTCTGTAGCTCTACACTCACGGGTTTATGTCCGCATTTGATACTGTACGAATTATACCCTATGAGATATGGCCTTGGGTTGTTCTTGGCTTGTTACTCTAGCTTTTCAAGTCTACCTCAAGTTTCATCAAAACACAGAGTAGGCTCTGGGCATCTCTTCAGCAGCACTGATAAGAGTCCAGGTTTGGGCACTGGAGCACTATTGCTTTATTATGCAATTATACGGCCATGGGATGTTTCTTATATTACTCATGCCATTACATCAAAGACCTCCAACTGGCAACTTACTGGCCATGTCTAACTTGCAATAATTTTTAACTTTTAAATTAGCTGCATTTTAAACACTTAAAACCTTTAAAGTAAAAGGAAGTGTTTAGATTTGAATATTTGTTCTGTCTTTCCCATGTTCTCTCCTTCCAGGACCCCAATTGCATGTTTATTGGGCTGTTTAAAGTTGTTCCACAGCTCAGTGATGACCTTTTCATTAAACATTTTTTTCCCTTTGTGTTTCATTTTGGATCATTTCTATTCTTATGTCTTCAAATTCACTCAGTCTTTTTTTCTGTGGTATCTATGCCATTAATCCTATCCAATGAATTTTTATTCCAGATATTGTAATTTATATCTCTAGATGTTTGATTTGGATCTTTTTGATGTATTTTTTGTGTCTATTTAACCTTTGAACTTTTGGAATTCGGGTACAATAACTTTTAATGTCATTCCCTGTTAATTCTAACATCTGTGACGGTTCTGGGTCAGATTCAATTGACTGTTTCTTCTCCTCATATGGGACATGTTTTCTTGCTTCTTTGCATACTGGTAATTTTTGATGGGATGCCAGACATTGTAAATTTTAACTTGTTGTACAACGAACATTTTTTATTCCCTTAAATATTCTTTAGCTTTATTCTGGGGCATGATTAAATTACTTGAAAATAATTTGGTCCTTTTGGGTCTTGTTTTTTAATTGCTAGGCAGAGCTAGACTACTGCTAAGTCTAGGGCTAATTATTCCCCACTCCTAGTGAAAGATCTTGCTAAATACTCTGCTAGATGCTCTTTGGATCATAAGGTTTCCAACTCTGGCTGATGGG
Organism: Cynocephalus volans; assembly: GCF_027409185.1. Taxonomy (NCBI): domain Eukaryota; kingdom Metazoa; phylum Chordata; class Mammalia; order Dermoptera; family Cynocephalidae; genus Cynocephalus; species Cynocephalus volans. Next base: position 43,017,643 of record NC_084473.1, read on the forward strand.
AAGGTACACTCTTCCTGGCCCTGGAAGGGGGGGGGGGCACTATTCACTCTAATCCTTCCAGGTAGTTCTTTCCCAGGCTTCTGGTAGCTTCCCCACACATACGCACTAATCAGTACATAGGTGAATACTGGAGGGAACCGTCTTCACATATCCAGAGGAGCTCCACAGTATTGTTCTCACCTCACTGGTACTACTCCACGCAAGCTCTAGCACTGTGGTCTCCCCAGACTGTCAGCTCCATCTCCTCAGCTCAGCAGTGCACCAGCCTGGACTGTCCCTCACTGCACTATGGCTTGGAAACTCTCTCAGTGTATTAGCTGAGTCAACCATAGGGCTCGCTTTGTTTGTTTTCCATCCTTCCAGGATCACTCTTCACTGTTGCCTGACATCAGCATCTTGAAAAATCACTGTGTCACTGTGTCACATATTTGTCATTTTTATGATTGTTTCAGGTGACAGGGTAAATCCCATCTCTGTTATTCCATCTTAGTTGGAAGTAGAAGTTCTTATCATTCTTTTTAAATTTTATTTTTATTTCACATAAAAAATAGTACATGTTTAAAATGTATTAAAAATGAAGACTACATTGATTGGGCTTCCAGTTCTGAAAAGAATGGAGTAAGCAACTAAAACTCTAGACAGAATGCTTGGAGAAGCTATCTGAAGGCTCTGAAGAGTAAATGATAGCAGACACATAAGGAAGGAAACCAAAACTAGAAGTACTAATGACCTGATGGTGAGTTTTCTTTATTTTTTTTTTCTCTTCCATATCTCCTAGCCTGGACTCAAACAAATACCAAATCCAAAAACTGCACCAGGCATGTCCCAAGGAAAGCCTTCTCTTTCTTGTCTGAGGTACAGGAAAGAGGGCCCCTATGGAATACAGATATTTGGGGGAAATCCTCTTCTTATTTTTAACTCACCCTCCCATCCCAGCCCCAGGGAAGACCCAAACAGAAAACTGCAATCCTGCTGTGGCATGATGGCAGCAGCTGCCAATAGACACTTAAAACACAGAAGGAGGGGAATGCTTCTCTCTAACTGTTGCAACTGTGATCCTAAAAATATAGGAAACCCCCCATTGCTTTTTTTCTCTATTTATCCTCCTTCCACTTGTCCCCAGAGGTAGACTCAGTTACAGTATATAATTGGCAGAGCAAGGAAACTAAAGCTCTAGATTTCTAGTCAGAAGACCTGGAACTCTTTTATATTTATATTTAAAACAATCGAAATAATACTGAATATATTCTATGATCATAACAAAATTAAACTAGAACTCAATAACAGAAAGATATCTGGGAACTGGCCAGTTAGCTCATTTGGTTACAGCATAGTGCTGATAACACCAAGGTCCAGGATTCAATGCCTGTACTGGTCAGCCAAAGAAAGAAAAGAAAAGAAAAGAGAAGAGAAAAGAGAAGAGAAGGAAGGAAGGAAGGAAGGAAGGAAGGAAGGAAGGAAGGAAGGAAGGAAGGAAGGAAGGAAAGAAATCTGAAACGTCCCCCAAAAGTTTGGAAATCTAAATAATATGTATAAATAATCCATGGATCAAAGAGGAAATGTCAGAGGAAATTAGAAAGTATTTTGAACTAAATGAAAATAATGCAGCTAAAGTAGGGCTCAGAGGGAAATATTTAGCACTAAATGCTTAAATTAGAAAATAAGAATAGAAAGAAAACTTCAGACTGATATCCCTCATGAATACAGATGCAAACATTCTCAAAAAATTAGCAATATATACAGCCATATATAATAATAATAGTACAGCACCACCAAGTGGAATTTATTATGGGAAAACAAGGCTGGTTCAACATTTTAAAGTCAATCAGTATAATCCACCATATCAACAGACTAAATAAAAAAAGATCATATCATTTAATGCAGAAAAAGCACTTGACAAACTTCAACATCCATTCATGACTAATACATTTTTAGTATAATTATGTCCCAGGCAATATTTGGAACATAATTATACTAAAAATTATTTGTTGTTTATTTGAAATTCAAATTTAACTGGGTGGCCTGTATATTACCTGGCAACCGTACAGGACCCAAATTGATTTTACAATCCCAGTAAGATTTTTTGTAGATATAGGCAAGCTGGATTCTAAAATACATATGAAAAGGCAAAGGTCCTAGAATAACCAAAACAATTTGAAAAGAAAAACAGAGATAGAAGACTCCTACTGACTAATTTTAAAACTTAATCTCAAGCTATGTAATCAAGACAGTGTGGTACTGATGAAACTATAGACACATAAATCAGTGGAACAAAACAGAGAGTCCAGAAATCGATCCACAAAAATATGATCAATTGATTTTTTAAGATAGATTCTTTTATTGAGATAAAATTCACATAACAAAAAATACATCATTATAACCATTTTAAAGGATACAGCTCATGAACAATTAATTTTTGACAAAGATATGAAGACAATTCAATGGATAAAGGATAGTCTTTTCAATGAATGGAACTACTGGACACCCATAAGCAAAAAATAATGAATCTTGACCTACGTATCAGTATAATTTATAGGAAAATTAACCTCAAATGATCATAGATCTAAATGTAAAATAAAAACTGTAAAATGTTTATTTAACAATATAAGAGAAAATGACTGTGACCTTGAGTTAGGTAAAGAGTTCTTACATATGACATCAAAAGCTAATTCATCAAAGAAAAAAAAGAGATAAATTAGACGTAATCGAAAAAGTTTTTCTGCAAAAAAACATTGTTGAAGAGATTTAAGAGAAACTATCAAATGGGATCAAATATTAGCAAATCACATATCCAACAAAGGACTTGTGTTCAGAAATGTAAATAACTTTCAAAGCTAATCATTAAGAAAACAACAACCCAATTTTAAAAACAGGCAAAGTATTTGATTAAACATTTCACCAAAATTATACAGATGGCAGATAAGCACACTGCAAAGATGCTCAAATTCATTAGCCATTATGAAAATGAAAATTAAAACCACAATGTCATACTACTATAAAACTATCAGAATGACTAAAATTAAAACAGCAGCAGCACCACCACCGCCACCAATGAAGATGCCATGTGCTGGTGAGGAAGTGAAAGAACTGAAACTCTCATTCATTGCTGGTGGGAATGCAAAATGATAGACACTCAAACAGTTTGGCAGTTTCTTATAGAGTTTGACATATACTACTTACTAATACAACCCAGCAGTCCCACTCCTAATTACTCTACAGAAATGAAAACTTATGCTCACACAAAATGTCTGTGTTTATAGCAGCTTTATTGTTTGTTTGTTTGGCAGCTGGCCAGTACAGGGATCCAAATTCTTGACCTTGGTGTTATCAGCACCATGCTCTAACCAACTAAGCTAACTAATCAGCCCTACAGCAGCTGTATTCATAATCACCCAACACTGGAAGCACCTTAAATACCCCCCAATGAGTGGGTTATTAAGTAAACTGTAGGACATTCATTCAGTGAATCACTACTTGGCAATAAAAAAGAACAAATTATTGATACACTCAACAACAGAGATAGAAGCTCAAAGACCTGCTGAGTGAAAGTAGCCAGTCTCAAAAGGCTATATACTCTATGATTCCATTTATTAAGACATTCTGGAAAAGGTGACACTACAGGGATGAAGAACTAATCAGTGGTTGCCAGAGGTTAGGTGTGGGGGGCAGAGTTTCATTACAAGCAGGTAGCACAAGGGAGTGTTGGGAGGTGATGGAACTGTTCTGTATTCTGATTGGGGTGGTGATTGCACAAATCTATCTATATATGTGTTAAAGCTCAGAGAACTACACACACACACACAAAATAAATTTTACTCTTTGTAAATGAAAGACAAAGAGGATACATATATTGACGATATGTGTTAAAATGTTGTTTAAAAGCTACGGATGAACCATCAAAGAAGTTTGTAGCTGGTACAGACTCCTCATTTTACAGTTGGAGAAACTTCTTGGTCAAAGGGTGAAAGTAACTCAATCAAGGCCAAAAGAAGTAGGAAGCAACCACTGGAGAGGATTTTCTCTTGGGAGATGTTTCTTTTTTTTTTTTGTCTTTTTCGTGACCGGTACTCAGCCAGTAAGTGCACCGGCCATTCCTATATAGGATCCGAACCTGCAGCGGGAACGTCGCTGCGCTCCCAGCGTCGCACTCTCCCGAGTGCGCCCGTATATATATATGAAATAGGATATATATCCTATTTCATAGAATATGCAGTCCACATGAGCCCACTTCCCAATGGACAGACCTATGGCTGACTATGAGGTGTTCACAGAATGCCCAAGATTGCAAAACAAGCAAACAAACGGGTAGGCTCTGGAGCTGGACCACTTGTCTATGAATCCAGGCTCTCGTTGCAAGACCCTGGGAACATTGCTTAGTTTTTCTCCACCTTAGTTACTTAATTTGTAAAATGTACCCTAATGGTATGTACTACTAAGAGATTAAAAAAACAAAGAAAACCCAAAAAACTCACCAGCAATTATAATATAAGCCATTATAAGAAAGTACTGTTATAAGAATCCAATATGTGATAAAAAAAAAAAAAAATGTGTATCTTAGAATATTTCATTGTGCTGTTTTGATGATTAAGAGGGTTGTTAAATGTTAATGCCTGATGAGCCTGGAAGACATTATGTTAAGTGAAATAAGTCAGGCACAAAAAGATAAACACTGCATGTTTTCACTCATATGTGAGAGCTAAAAAAAAAAAATAAAAAGTTAAACTTTTAGAAGTAGAGTGTAGAATTGTGGTTACTGGAAGATGGAAAGGGGTGGCGGAGGGGGATAGTGAGAGGTTGGTTAACAAACACAAATTTAAAGCTAGATAGGAAAAATAAGTTCTAGTAGAGTACAGTAGTGCTAGGAAACTATAATTAACAATTTTTTTGTATGTTCTCAAATGACTAGAAGAGATCAAATGTTCTCATCACAAAGAAATTATAGTTTTGTGATGATGAATATGCTAATTACCCTGATTTGATCATTACACATTGTATACATGTATTGAAATATACCTGTAACCCATACATACGTACAATCAATATTTTTTAATTAAAAAACAAATTCCTTTAAAAATTTTTAAAAATAAAAATGAGAAAAAAATCGGGTGGATAAAGCCAATGCAGGTATGATAATCAAATCTTTTTATGGCACCAAACAATAAAGGTTATTTAATTTTAAAAAAATGGTAATGCTTGGCACATAGATCTCAACCAATAGTTGTTAGCTATTATTGTTGTTACTATTACTACTACTTCTACTATCATTATTTTAAGAAATGAATAGTGGAACTTGCAGACCTTATAGTAAATTGTGCAATGCCCCTCCCACCCCACCCTCCTTCTGCATGCCCTACCCACCTTGTTGTGGATTGTGAAGCCCTGGCATATGCAAACACAGAATGTGTGGATGTCACCAGAGCAAAACTAGAGAAACATTTACCACTTCTCAATTCTTGTTAGAGAAAAGCCACAATGACATGCTAAACTTTGTGGTGGTAGGGTCAGATCTTGCCTCAGCTAGCACATTGGTTCTCACTAGATGAGTGGTTCAGGGCAGGAACTTGAATCAATTGAGCAGAGTGTACATCAATCCTTCCTGAAAGACAAGGGACAGAAGGCTGTGTCCAGGCAGTGGGAGCAGGGACTTGGGCTGCAGTTGTGTGTCTGCAGCTTGCCAATTATGGCACTTGAGGCGCGTGGCCAATGTCATTTCAGTCTGTGTCTTCTCTGTGAGACAGAGATAAATTACTACTTTTCATCCCTGAGGGGAGAAACATAAATTAGGGTTCCAGTTGGGTTAAACGTCAGCAAAACTCAACCACAGCTGCAAGGGAAAACTGGTTACCCAACATTATTTGTTTAAAAAAAATTTTTTTTATTTATATTATTGTTCAAGTTTCTTGAATTTTTCCATGCAGTCTTACATCCTATTGTAGGTAGAGACAGTGTATAGGGGGATACCCAGACCTGGGCTCTGGACATTCTCGGTGGGGCCCAGTACAAATCTCTTTGTGTGCTCTGACTCTCCACACTAAAACCCCATTATCCAAGAGCCACCTTGGGGGAGGGGGGAAGCTGTCAGTGCTAGAAATAAAAAAAATTAAGAATGGAATATTCCATTCTTGTGGAAGGATGTATATAAAGGGAAAGAAACTAGTATTTCCTGAGAACTACTTGTGGCAGGTACTGTACCTACCCATAAATCAATACCCATTATTGTTCTATAAGATAATTGTTACACCTTTCTATTACATTTGAATAAACCCAGGCCCATGGAAAGGCAGGTAATTTGCCCAAGATCCTAGAGCTAAGTTCCTGAGCTTCCAAGCTGGAAGTGTCCTTTCCTGTGTGAAGGGACAGGCACTTCATGCCTGCCATCCAGATCACCCAGATGACAATGCTGAGGATTTCCAGGAAAACCACTGATTGGCTAAGCACTAGCTAAGGATCATTTCTTCCTTTCTTCTTTCTTCTAACGAACATTTATTGGGAGCCTAGCATGTGCTCTGGACACTAGGATGGACCCAGGTTTCATGGGGACTGAAGCTTAAACAATTTGAAGAGCCCTTTTCAGGAAAAAGAATACAAAATTGGGAATACGAAATTAGGAACAGAACCTTGGAGGAAGTACAAGTGAGGGGCCCTAAAGCTTATTAGCACCGCTGTAATTCTGCTTTTGGGGGAAACAAATAAGTAGACCAATGATGATAAAATGTATTCAGGCCGATGGGGGATCAGGGAGTCTCCCAGATGAAATGCCATTGAAGCTGAGACCCACCGGATGGGGCATGGAGTCCTGGCAGAGGGTATAACAGGGGCAGGACCCAGTAAAGAAAGGGAGCTGGCATGGTTTTCAGGAAGGACAGCATCCTTTTCTCCTTTCTCAGCCACCGGGGACCGTCCCAAAGTGACTCCTGAGATGCCACATGCCAGATGTTAATGCCTGTCCTGGGCATGGCCGTCACCTTTCCTCAGAGCTCCCTGGGAAATCTCGGGTACTTGGAGAAGGTTCCATGCTTGGTTCCCACACTCCAAGAACGCCGGCCTGCATCAGCTGCACCCGGCCTGGCTTTCCTGGTTAGCTTATGTTTGCATTTTCAAGAATAAGACGATTCAGAAAAGCTTCCTTTAACCTGAGGTGCCACAGGCTCAGAGCAAGAAAGGACAGGGGAAAGGAGTAGGGAGAAGTGGAGAAAAGCCTGACTTTTAAAGGGAAATCCTTCAGTGAGGTTAGAACTTGAGAGACATCTACCCTAACCCAGAGGCGGGGTCAAGTCCGTGACCCGCAGGGAGAAAGCATTCATCAGGGTGCCTAGTGGCTCTGAGTTCCTCAGCGGCCGGAGGTCACGTTCCGAATACCTTTGTTCCTGCTTGTGTACAGCACGGTGCCTTCCTTGACTGTTGAACCATGATGTGTACGTACCCAATCCAGCACTTCTCTTTGTCCCAGTCCCCAGCCGATGGTAGACCAAATGACCCGCGAGTCTGAGCCTGTGTCTCCCTGCAGCCGCCAGCTGGGACAGCAGCCTTTGCCTTGCAGGTCAATGGAACCTCCTCGGAGGCTCGGGTTCCGTTGACTGGCACCTTGCTTATTACACCGATAAAGTGGGGAAGGTTGGTCATGGGAGGAAAGCTGGAGCAAGGTGAGGAAGAGCGTTCGTCTCCCCCGTCACAGCTCGGCTCAGGGCTGAGTCCCGCACCGCAGGGAGCCGAGGCGGTCCGAGCCGCGGGAGCCACGGGAGCAACGGGGCCGGGCACGCTCGCGTCCCCCAGAGGGCGCTGTCGGCTCACGGAGCCCGGCGAGGCAGCCCGGGGCCCAGAAGTGCGGCCAGCAGCCCAGGGATTTCGTTACTGCAGGGTTGCGGCGGCGGAGTGAGAGACCCAGCCATCCCCGGGCACTCATCGGGCAAGGAGGGGAGAGACCGACAAGAGGACTGTTTGTGACACTCTTCTTATTTCAAACGTGTAAAGAGCACAAAGTTGCACCTGCTATGTCCAAGATATTGAAGAGTACCACGATGACTCATACCGGGTCTCCATACTTAAAGACCTTACAGGGAAGAGGCAGAATTAAGAAAGGTACCAAATAACTGTACTACACTATAGTAGGGAGAGGTTCAGAGCTATAGGGAGGAGTAGGGGTGAAGTGGGAGGAGAGTTCAAGGGGAGCTATAGCTTCAGCGAGGAGAATGAAGCCTTCTTCCCATGCAGGATTTGGGCCTTAAATAAAGGAGGGAAGAATTTGCCACCCTGCATCACACATTTGTTGCAACAGAACCTGTGGATTTAACTGGTTTTGGTTACATATTTTGTTACACCTAAATCATTAATATCTTTGACAAAAGGCAGTATTCCCTGTCCTCTAGTCCCAGCTCATTGATCCTGAAAGGTAAATTAGAAGTAGAAATGGATCAACCAAATGTCCTGATTGTACTGGAGAAATATAACGCAGTCTGAAGTCAGATCAGTCATTCTGATCTGATAATTGATAAAATTTCCACCGAGGACACAGCTGTTACACTTGGTACAGGTATCATAAAACCATATGCTGAAAACACATCTACACATCTCTGTTAGAAGAGAAGATGCAAAAATATAGAAGTTGAGGAACCATGAAGTGTCTTATCAACAAAACAACTTAAGGAAGAACTCTATCAATATCATAGTTCCCTTAAGAGTTATTATTATGTTGTTATAGTATATATTATATATGTGATTACAAGGATTACTATATTGTACTGTGCTAAGTCTCGTTTAACTTAGAACCAGTAAATTAAAACAAATGTTGACTTTGGATTTACAGAAATGTTGTTTCTTAGGAATTAAAATGTAATTGAGGTTATTATCATTAAAAGGTGTTCCACTGGTTCCAGTATGACAACGTAGAAAAAACGGCAAATTTAACTAGGAGGTATAATTGCTCTAGACCTCTAATTAGTATTTTGGTTTTTTTTTCTTTTTGGCAAGTCACTTAACTTCTCTAGGTCTCAGCTTCCTCATTTAATAGAGGAATTTAATAACAGTAAAGAGTATAGACACTATGATCTCTCAAATCCTGTGGAGTCTTCTGAGTTTCGATTTCTGTGAATGCCTCTTTAGTGCTGTCTTGGTCTGGAAGTGGCTTTAAGGATCTGCAGGTCCTGTGAGTTTGGGCATATGAAGGGGAGAGGGAAAGGAGCTTAGTTGGCTGCTGGTTCTGATATTAGGCAGGATTCTCCACATCATCTGAAGCCTTTGATCCCCCAGGGCCTCTGTTGGGATCAAACAGTCCCACTCTTATTGTGGTCATTGCTACAGCTAAATTTCTACAATGCTTTCTGACTGGACCATTTATCTGTCATTTACTGTGTGCTACCTTGAATTACCTTTCTGTACCAGTTATTTGAGAAGAGTGTCTATGGCAGCCGTCGGTGCTATTCTCCAAGTATTTCAGGCTTCTTGCCCATGCAGGTGGTAGAATTTCTCAGCCTCTTGGGGTTGGGGGAGGGGTCACACGGCTGGGTCGAGCTAACGCCTCGTGAGTGGAAGCACTTTAGCACTTTTGGGTGGACAATTTACCTGTGTGAGCCACTGCACATGTCCTCTTGCTCTCTGCCTGTGACCAGCTAGGTTCCACATAGTGACTTTCAGCCAGCCTGCATCCGGGAATGAGAATGATGCTGATGTGCAGCAGAGCTCCCTGCTGACCTGGCATGGACTATAGCATGTGTGAGAAGACACCTATGCTATTTTAAGGCCTTGGGGATTGCTACTATAGCAGCATGACCTAGCCAATCTCAATTAATACAGGGTCATTGTGTGTCATCATTTTTCCCCCAGCGCTTGAAATGACATGACATGACACTACCGCCTGCTAAATAAATGACTGACTGAATTGATCTACCCATCTCCCATATATCTATTTGTAGGAATCATCCATATATCTATTTGTCCTCCCTATAGCAACTGTACCAGTATCCTGTACATAGTTGGTACTTAGTATAATACCCTTGGATTGATATATGTACTTCAAAGTCTCAACACACAGCCCAACATCTCAGCCAAAGAAGATGAAGCATGTGATGTTATATTCTATAAGGTGCCCTAGAGTGTGGAGCTCATGGTCGAGGGCACTGAGGAAGGATGGCCCAGGCCATCCCCTCCCTGCATCCATCTTTAAGCTCTATGGGGCTACCTCTGATCCCTGTACCTCCTTGCAGGTGTAAGCGAAGCTTAGCCTGAATCACTGCACCAGAGTTCAGAGCAGAGATGGAGCCAAAATAAGACATGGCCGGTCAGATGAGAGCCAGGAACAGGAGGGTGGACCTGGAGCAAAGTTAGAAGTGGGTCTGGGAGTCAGGTGGGGACTAGGCTGGGGCATGGCCCATCATGCTGCTGCACATTCCATTCCATGGCCCAGGTGGTTGAATTCTGTACAACGGAGCATGTGTGGAATGTATGATAGACCCTGACCAGGCAGACCTTTGCAGAAGCCCATTAACATTCTATAAATGGCAACAAGCAGCACAGCAACAAGGACATGAATATTAACATGCTAGTCTAAGGTTCTGGCTCCCAGTCCCTGCTTTCTTTAGCTGATCTAAACAGCATTCACAAACTGTGTCATTTTTGATCAGACAGAGTGTAAATCATCATCAGACTTGGATCGACTAACGCCCTGTTCTAAGGTGAGTCTCCTGGAGAAAAAATACAGAAGAGGAAACTATCCATTTGCCACAAAATTGCATTTGTAAAGTATTAGCTCCAGTTAATGGTGCTTGCCCACTGGAATGTTTCTCTCCAGGAAAAAGTTCACATCCATCTGCAGGCCGTACTAGGACTTAACTATTGGGTTGCAACCTACCTTATCTCCTGTTGTTACTTGCCACAAGCCAGGCACACCTGGCTGCTTTCTCATCCCAGATAGTCATAGTCTTTCCTACCTGTACACTGCACACTCTGTTCCCTTTGCCTCCATGCCCTTCCCCTCCTCTTTGCTGCTGGAGGAACTCCCATTGGAAAGCCCAGACCTGTTCAAATGACCCTGCTAGGTGATGCCTTCCCAGGCTTCCCCAGGCAAAGGGTTGATCCATCCCGTGCCACTCCCATCCTCAGATCTATTGCAACATTGATCACACTGCCCTGGGCACACTTGCTCTCTATCAGTCCTTTTCCTATGTTTCCTATGATCCTTAATTTTAAAAGGACAAGGACCCCATCTTGATCATATTTGTTAAATTCTTATATCATTTTTATTCTTCTCCTCTTTTCTCTCTGAAAGATTATGAAATAACTAGGACATAGCTGGAATCCAAAGGACATTTTACTCAATGTAGACACCAATCACTGTCTTGTCTTTCAGGATTGTACACAGGGGCCAAGAGAAGGATGAAGTAGGCAATAGTTATTGATTTTTTTTTTTTTTTTTTTTTTTTTACATTCTGAGCTCTCTTCCTGCAGGGACTTTTCTTTTCACATGAAATCTGGAGCAGGGGATTACTTTAAACCCATCTTCCCTTCAGGTAAATTTAAGGGGTTTCCCCTTAACAAGCTCATGTCTGACATCTCCACGATGCTCCTGGAGAACATATATTTTCATCTGGCCAAGTTTGAGAGTAGGAAGGTGAGAGATTTATTTAGAAATAAGGATGTAAGAGGGCCAGGGAACTAGCAATGTTTGCATGCAGAGTATTTGCTTTCTCCCTTTTTTACGTAAACAAATTCATCCAATGTAAAACAGCTATTTTGTTTGACAAGCCTTTTAGTACCCCGACCCCCCAAAGACTTGTAATGGAAAGGAGGCTGGTATTGGTTGCCTCTGAGAATTGCAGTCTGATTATTCACATGGAGTAACAGTCTGCTAAGAGGTACATGATGCCTTCCTATGACTTTACCCAGGACGCAAGGATTTGGTGATGAGAGTTTGTAGGTTACCTGTCTTAAGATAGTCACTGAGATGATAACAGACCCACTTAATATATTTGGGGGTCTTTCCTGGGGATGGGGAATATGATATGCAAAAAGTTCAAGTTCAGTGTGCTCTTAATTCTAAACTTATTTCCTGTTTAACGCACTACAGAGGAGGGATTTAGGTCAATGTTTCTCAATCCTGTGCATTTTTCTGTTTGCATGTAAGATAGGACTCATCCAGAGCAAGAAGACAGAAGGTGTGAAACACCAAGTAGTGAAAAACCCCTAACTTCATGAAATCCTTGACTTTCCAGACTTCCCTGCAGGGCTGGGACTAGGGGGAAGTAAATGAAGCACTCGGCTCAGGCACAAAATTTAAGGGCTGCCAATAGATGCAATAATATAAATAATATTTTAGTGCAATATTTAAAATTATTAAAATTTGGATACAGTATACCCCCTTTTCTGCAGGGGATACATTACAAGACCCCCTGTGGATGTCTGTAACCACAGAGAGTGCTGAACTGTACATATACTATGTTTTTTCCTGTCCATACCTACCTTTGGTAAAGTTTAATTTATAAATTAGACATAGTAAGAGATTAACAATGATAATGAATAAAATAGAACAATTATAACAGTTTTCCAGCATCACTACTCTTGTGCTTTACTAAGTAAAATAAGTAAACTAAGTAATATATTACTAAGTAATATTACTTGCACTGTAAGTAATATTACTTGCATTACTAAGTAAAATAAGGGTTTTACTTGAACACAAACCCTGTGATAAAGCTATGGGCAATCTGATAACGATGGAGGCTAAGTGACCAATGGGTGGGTAGTGTATACAGCAGCATGGATACGCTGGACAAAGAAATGATTTACATCCCCGGCAGAACAAAGCAATATTTCATCAGGCTACTTAGAATAGTGAGCAATTAAAAACTTACAAATTGTTATTTCTGGAATTTTCCATTTAATATTTTGGGATCGTGGGTAACAAAATTGCAGATAAGGGAGACTCACGTATTATGCTCATGCTGGATTTTTACATAAGTTTTGATTTTTAAAAATATTGTATTAAAATATTATTGATCTTGACTACTGAGCTTATTGGTACCTTTTAAATATTGCTTCTTGGAAAAGTATCTCATTCATTTCACTTTAGTGCTGGTCCTGCTTCCCAAATGCATTTTTAGAAGATCAAGCTCTATTTGCCATTGCTCCATTAAGGGGGAAAAAGCTTAGTAAGAATAGAATGGTGGAATTAAGAATCAAGAGGAAAAAATTCAAATGATCAAAGAAAAACTAAAAAACAGCAGAGACATATGCCTGCTTGTGCTTTGGCAAACTGACGTATTTTAAAATATCATACATCCAGCTGGAGGGGGTGGCCATGTAAGGCACAACTTTAAATACTGATTTTTTACATGTGAACTATCTCAGTCGTCCCTGAAACTGCATTTTAGCACCGTCTCTGCTCATCTGCCCCATTCGACAGGGCGGGCTACAAGGAATTACTTGTAAATACTTGTAAACTCCAGAAAGCGACTACAGGCATCGACTTGACAGGCTCTTGTGAGGCGAAAGGATCTGCCACAGTGGCCTTGGTACTTTTCTGATCATTTTGGGGACTTGTATGCCGCACTTGATATTCTGTTGTTCCAGGGGACTGCCTCCTTCCTCGCCTTTAAGCCTTTTTAAGCCTTTAAGCCACAGGCAAAGATAACCTTTTTCCACTGAAGAAAAAGTGATCGGGAGGCGAGTTTTCAATTTTGGTCCGCACTAACCAGACCCGTCAGATGAACACTCAGCTTACCGTGGTCCCTGCAAACTCCCTGACTTGACTTGGCACAAGGGTGAGGGCGGAGGTTTTCTTTTTCTACTGGCTCAATCCGCAGCTCCAGGTGGCGAAGCCCTCTGGCCTGCGCAGCCCCCACCGGTGTCCCAGGTGGGCCGCGCCCCGGGCCTCGGCGCTCTCGCCCAGCCCTCCCAGGTTCCCAGTTCCCTGGCGCGGGGCAGTCCCTCGCCTGGCCGCCTTCCCCGTCCCAGCTCCCCGCGGAGGAAATTCTTCCCCAGCAGCCCAGGGCTCGCCTCACGTGACCAGCCGCCGCCGCGGCTTCCAGCGAGAGTTTAAAGGTTACGGAGGAAATGAGCATGGACACGGCCACTCGCTCCCCGCAGCCGCGACGGCCGCTGTCATCCCGCTGGTCAGAGCCGATGTCCCCCAAAGGGGCGCAGACGAGGTCCCGTGTCAACAGGAAGAGTCGCTTTGTAAATATAAACAGGCACACAAAGCGAGCCGGGGTTCTACCAAGCTTTCACTTGTCAACAAGTTCTCGCAGCCTGAGAAGTCCTGGACAGATCCCGAAGGAGAGAGTGACCCCTAAAGAAAGAGAAGAGAAAATAATCATGTTTAAAAACTCACACCGAGCTGGAGCGTCCCTCCTCCTCCCCCTCCCCCACCGCAGCCGAGTAGAGCGTCTCCGGTCAGAATGACAGACGGGCCAATACTCCTCAGACTGTTCCTGCCGGCCACTGCCCGAGTGGGGGTGGGACTGGAGGAGGCTCCGAGTCCCCGCCACTCGCCTGCCCCCGTCTCTAAATGACAGTGTTGGCCGCAGAGTCCCCGAGAGATGCGCGGCCCGCGAGTCTCCCGGTGGAGAGCAAAGACCACGCATCAGCAGCCCGCGGCCCCCGCCCCCCGCCGCCACTCCCCGGGGTCCCGCGCAGGGTCCCCGCCCGGCTCTCCCGCCCGCCGCCGCGACCCGGGCAGGCTCGCCGTCTCTCTGCCGTTCTCTCCTCAGCTCACTTTTCCCGTATTGCTCCCCCAACCGGCAAAACTTTCTATTTCCCCAAACACTGGCGAGCGCGCGCGCGCGTGCACACACACACACACACACGCACACACATACACACACTCACACTCACTCACTGACGTCTTTTGCGCATTTCCTGCATTAGAGGGAGGGAGACTCGCTCGCACACCGACGGAGGCAGAGGAGACCGCGGCGGAGAGCGGGCTGGCGGGCGGCGAGCGAGCAGCGGCCGAGAGCGGGGACGCGGGGAGCGCGGCGGGCGGGCGCCGGCGCCCAGGAGGTGGGGCCCCGCCGCCGCGCTGCGCACCGCCCGGTGCCGGCCTGCGCCCCGAGCCCGCGGCGGCCACCCCGACTGCCGAGCCCGCGCGGATGTGAGATTCCGGGCTCCTGGCGCCTCCCGATCGCCGGCTGCGGCGCGGCGCTGCTTCGTCCAGGAGGCGGCGGCCGGGCTGGCTGTGTGGCTTGTGGATTTTTAAAAATTTGGCTCCGAGGAGGACCATTTCCTCTCGACATGCATCTCTCCGGATAGACTGAACATCCCTCGGTCCGTCCCCCGCCCCGCGCGGTCAGAGGCAGGCGCTGGGTGTGCGAAGAGGATCCGGGTTGAAATCTGCGCCCCTGGTTCTCGTCCCCGCCGCGTCCCACCGCCTCCTCCCCCTCCCGGAGTCGAAATTTCCCGGGGATTATGTTTCGGAAAGGTAGGTAAGCGCCGGGCGCCGCGCCGGCTTCCCTGCAGCCCGGACCCGGAGAGCCAGCGAGGCGGCGAGGCAGCTTCTGCGGCTTGCAGCGGAGCCGACAGCCCATCTCCTCTTCTGGAGGTGCCGCTGGTGGTAGGGCGGGGGAGACTTGCTCCAAACACGGACTCCCCCCATCTCTCCCCCCCTCCCTGTTTTCCGTTAGGAACCCGGCGAGGAAATACATGCACTCGCTGAGAATCGCCCGCGCCAGGGCGCAACGCCACCAGGTGTAGGGAGTGTGTGGCGTGGGGCGAGAGGGGACCCAGGACTCCCCGTGGCTCGGAGCGCCCGGCCGTGGGCTCTTCATTCCTGCCCTCGGGGCAGAGGGAGTGACCCGGCCCCCACTCCCCGCCCCGACCATGGTAGTGTTCAATGGCCTTCTTAAGATCAAAATCTGCGAGGCCGTGAGCTTGAAGCCCACAGCCTGGTCGCTGCGCCATGCGGTGGGACCCCGGCCGCAGACTTTTCTTCTCGACCCTTACATCGCCCTCAACGTGGACGACTCGCGCATCGGCCAAACGGCCACCAAGCAGAAGACCAACAGCCCGGCCTGGCACGACGAGTTCGTCACCGATGTGTGCAACGGGCGCAAGATCGAGCTGGCCGTCTTTCACGATGCCCCCATCGGCTACGACGACTTCGTGGCCAACTGCACTATCCAGTTCGAGGAGCTGCTGCAGAACGGGAGCCGCCACTTCGAGGACTGGGTGAGTTCGGCGCCTCCTGGTCTGGGAACCCAGATGTGGGGTCTCGGAGAAAGACTCGCTGGCCTTCGTATTGGTCCTGGGGCTCGGAGACTTATTACCTACTCGTGTGTGTGTGTGTGTGTGTGTGTGTGTGTGTGTGTGTGTGTGTGTGTGTGTGTGTGTGTGTAAGTCTCAGTTTCCTTGGGGAGGCACACTTCACTTCACTTAGTAGCTGGGGAGTAATAGGCATTGGGGTTAAGAAGATGAGACTTGGAAAGAGGGTACGGCCCTCTGTCCCTTCCGTGACCTCCAGACAGCGGGTGCTGCTGGGGGCTTGCAATCTAGGAGAGCCCCGAGCCACTGGTGCTGAAGGTTGGCCGAAGACCAGCCTCCTTCCGCAGGCGCGTGGTGGGCTGGCTGTGTGTGACTGTGTGTGGGTGGGTCCCTCCGTCCTTGGAGAGGCACGTGGAGCCTTACACTGAAGGCTTTTTGCACGTCCTGGCTTTGTCCTGCGTAGCCCAGTGAGGAGTTGCTTTATTTTTCCTTACAGAGGGGAAGCTTGCTTGTTTCTATTCCACTGCATGGCAGTTAGCTCATCTTCTGACATGCAGGGAGAAAAATTTGTTCTCCTCTAGGATGTCCCCTCTAGGCAACTGTTTTGCCCAGTTCATTGCCCATTCATCCAGAATGAATGTTATATTTTAAAAATGGTTCAGCTTGTGGGTAATTAGAAGTCAGTGCTTTAAATCTTCCTTAAAGTTATATTGTTTCCCTGTTTTGATTGTCAAGATACTGTGCAATGAAATACTGTTTCGAAATCTGAGATTGAGTTGATTGATCACATTGTCAAAATATCAGGGACTTGGAAATGGGCCTTGTCAGTGTACTATAAACCAAATGCATTCAACCTTGGCACTTAAACAAGCAGAGAGAAGCAAGCTTGTTTTTCAGCTCTTCTTGGAAGAAAAGTGTTAAATTAGGAAATGGATTTCTGTATTTTCAGGTTTGTTACATGTTTCCACCAAGAATGAGTGTCACTCTGGATGCATATGTTTTCAGGGTTCTTTGCTACACAGACAGATATCTGAGCCTCATGAAGAGATGTAGAAGAATTACTTTCTATTGAAAAACACATAACTTTATGAGTGTCCTGGGGTCAGAGGTTACATCTGAATCACGTTGGCATATCACATTATATGTTATTTTTCAAGGACTTGGAGTTTAAGGGGAAAAATAGGAAAAAGCCTGTTCTCTTTATGCTCATGGCTGTGATGTAGTCTGCCTGAAACCATGGTTACTGGGCTTACAGGGAAGCTCCAACAAGAGACACCAGTACAACTCTAGGAGATTTGTGGCTTACACTTTGGGAAGCAGGCAAACCTTTATGGAATCCCAAAGAGTTCAGTGCCATACCATTCCATTTCACAGATGCCCCTCACCTCTGCCCTCCCATCCCCAGCAAGAGTTCCACTCATTCCCTGTTTCCTTTCCACACATGGTCTTAGTTCTTTTATTCGTGTAAGCAGAGAGTGCATGTCTGAGGAGGAGCAGGTCAGAGCCAGACCTCAACACTTAAAAACCTGTGATTTTGAAGTTCTTGTTGTTTTTGAATGAGAAGTGGAAGAAAATAACTTGGCTATGGTAGCTAGGAGATGGGGGCCTTCTGAGGGATATGCAGCTGAGGAGGTTGGACCTGGGGCAGAGAGCAGGGAAGGTGAAGGCAGGTCTGCATTTATCCACAAAACAGATGTCTTCTGGAGGGAAGTTGTCTGAGTGTCTCTGATGATGCTTTGCTGGGGTCTGCCCCAATCTCGGGTGCATCAGGGCAACACTCCCACCCTTTGGCATTTCTAGTGAAGCACGCAGTGAGAACTACTTGCTTGGTTACCATTCTCTAAGCTCTTAAATTCATGTTGGACTTAACTCTAGACCAGATCATCTAGGGCACAGGCAAGTTTTACAGATAAGGACATTGAGTCCAAGAGAATCTAACTGAGTACCCAAAGTCACATGACAAGCAGAGGTGTACTGGAAGTGGAGCCCTCACCTCCTATTGTCCACTGCTTGCCTGGTGGGGAACAGAGCCCCTCTGACCTCCTGGTCTATTCTCCCTACAGATTTATGTGCTGTTACTAATGTTTTCACTATGGATGATTACTTAAAGTACTTTCAAAATCATCATCTCTTTTGCCTTATAGCAAGTGTGAATTAGGTATAACAGGTATCGGACAGGTTAAAAACCTTGAGACACAGAGAAGCCCACAGTCATAGGCTGAATCACAGAGTAGAGCTGGTTCTGACTGCTCATCTAGTGTTGTTTTTACTAGAGGATTCTGTGGCCACTCTGGCTCCTCCAGACTGAAGATGGATGCATCAGCAGAGGTAACTTGTGCTTGGAAATGGAGACAAGTTGCAACTGGGCTCACTAAAGTCACCTTTTCCCATTCCCATCATCTAGAGTACACCTACAGAATCACATCTTTGGATAGAATTTCCTGGGCTCAGGTCTCCATACTTCTTCACTAGCAGGAATGAAGAGACACACCCTTTCTCAGGTGTGGCTAACAAATCTGGCTTGAAGTAAGGAGATGTGGAGAGTGTGAAACAGCTGTTTCTCTCATTGCTGTGGAACTTTTAATTCAACTGCACTTTGAATTCACATATTCATGGAGTTCCTGTTTTGTGCTCAGATCCAACCAGGGAAATTTACACTGTAGGTAGTACAGTGGTAAAAGAGGCCATAGGATACTTTCAAGGGGCTTCCATTTCACAGGGAAATGATGCTAAGTATATATGTATAAACACTTAAGTATCAATTAGGTTCCAAATGAGTGGTACCATAAGTATATTACCAGAGTTCATAAAGGGAATGTACTGAGAGAGCTGGAAGAATCCAGAGGGTTCCTGGAAGGAGGCAGGAACTGGGCATGAAATGGAAGGTGACATTTAAAGAGATATCTACAAGAGGAGACAGTGTTCCGGGCACAGACACCATTGGAATAAAGGCAGAGAATGCCTATGGTCAGAGAGGAAGAACAGACATGCAGGGCTGAAACTGCGGGTACCCTTTAGAAAAAAGCAGACAGGACAAGGTTTCCCCAATTTAAGACTTTTATCTGAGTATCGCCTGTGCTATTATTTACTTAATATTTTTGAAAATTGATTCTTTTATTTTCCACTTAGTCTTTTCAGCCTTAAGTTTGCATATTACAAGTATAATTTTTCTTTGTTCACATTAAAATAAACATGGCTCTAAAATGAAAAGAGGTTTGTCCTAGGTGCTTCTTAACATCATTAGTGATATGGGGCCACACTTGGGATACATTGGAGTAGTAGAAACTTTAGAAAACTGAGGTGGATTCTAAAATGTTTAAAAGCCTGGCTGAGATCATTATTCTCCATATAGTGAGAGAGGTTTCATTTCTGATGATGAAGAGGGTTTGCTTTAGAGAAAGCTCATTACAAAGAGAAGGAAAGATTTTACTTGTACTTGAAGCAGAATACATTATAACACTATTGCTATAGCTAGATTTTCCAAGAACCAACAATAACACTACTCAAACTTTGGTGTGCCTAAGAATCACTAAGGGAGGGTATTAAAAGTATAGATTCTCAGTCCCCATCTTCAAAGCTTTTGATTCTGTGCTTTGGGATAAGTGCTAGGAATTCACATTTTTAATAGGCTGTCTTAGCAATTCTGATCAGACCATGCTTTGAGAAATAGAATAGAAATTGTGGGCAGGAGAGGGCCAGATAATTAATGGATCAAGCTTTCATACATAGAAATGTGCTGAAATTTTATAGAAGAACCTTATAATTCTTAAAGCAAGGTTTATGAGGATAATCATGTAAACTAGAAGTATTGGGATTCATGTTAGAACCAGAGGCTGAATGGCTGTTGGAACAGAGTGGCATTTGCATTTTGGACAGTGGTGGGAGGCGAGCAGAGCAAGGCAGAGGGCTGGGAGGGCTCCTGTAGGTTACAGCTGGCTGGCCCTGGTCACACTTGATATATGGCTCTGTCCTTGAATCAGTAGTATATATACTGAGCTCAGTGTCCCCCTTGTTCTACCACCCCTCCCTCTGAAGACATTATTGGTTTGTGTCACTCCCTTGCTTAATCCTGCTGGAGAAGCACCCACAATACAGTGGTAAGGACAGAAAGTCATCCTTTGAGAGGCTGTTCCCCAGAATACTTAAGGGCATAGCTCTGGAGCCAGACTGCTGGGGTTTGAATTCCACCTCTACCACCTACCATTAATTTTTCTATGTTTCTGTTTCTTCCTCTGTAAAAAGTGGGTGAGAGTAAAAGCACCAACTTATAATAATATAGGGTGTTGTGGGGATTACGTGACTTCTTACAACAGAGTTCATAGATCAATGCCTGGCCCTTAGTAACTGCTCAACGAATGTTTAACTAAGTGCTGTAATTATCATTATTATTAGGCTTGCCCTAGAGAGGCTTCTTTACTCAGTTGATTATTATACAGGCCCTAAAGAAGCCAGTTTTTCACAGTCTCCAAATTAGTTCTCTTCAGTCTGATAGTCTCATTGGGCAAGGGATGGGACACTAGAAGTGTTTCTGTTTTATATTTCCAAATAATCCCATCAGCAGGGCTTCTCAAAATTATCGTACCCCTGCTGACTCTGGGAGATAGGCCTATACCCCATTTGGAGAGATTAGGCTCTGGGGCTGTGTCCCCTTTGGCCCACCAGAATCACTTCGGGAGATTCTTGAAACACCAGTGCCAGGGCACAGCTGCTAGCTGTTCCAAATTTGATGCTCTCGGTGGAGCCTGAGGTTAAGCAGGTCCCCTGATGAGTCTTATACCAATGGTGGCCTGACCACACTTTGATATACATCACCCAGGGGCATATCGCTATCTTCAGGCCATTTGTAGCGAAATCTTAGAGCATCTCTGAAAACCTTCCTATCATTTAAACAGAGAGAGGTGGGAAAGTGTTCCCCCAGCAGCTGGGGTGCCACAGATCTCTCCCTTGTCACTACTCCTATAATACCATCTAATTCAATATTGCTTCCCTTGGTAAATAGTTGGTTTTTTAACAGCTACCCTAAGGGTTGGTTCTTGGCCCAGCGCTATCACAGACAGCCTGTTGGCTTGGTTCCCTAGAGTTAAAGGCCTGAGATAGTCAGCCTCTGACCTCATGGGCAGCCAAACATTGTCTGTCTGTCCTGTTTCTCCTTCTTGGTGTCTTTGACCAGCACCAAATTTAGAGAATATTTGAGACCCTCAGTTCCCTATCTCCTCTGTGGGTCACTCTCTCTGTAATCTGTGAATTCTAACCATAGGATGTCTTCGCCACTCATTAGCTGTTTGACTCTGGGCATGTGACTTAGGCTCTCTAAGCCTGTTTTTTCATTTGTAAAATGGGAATGTGCAAATAATACCTCTTACCTTTCTGGGTTGTTGTGAGAAGCAAATAAGGAATCTATGTAAAATTTTTAGCAATTCTTTTAATATTTGAAGAGTTATGTGTGTGTATTCATAGTTTGAGAACCTTAGAACATATGGTCCTTGATTTTTCTCGTTGATTTGTGAATGTATTTATATAAAAAGTGTTACATGGTCTAAAAATAAATTTAATTTAGTTACACATAACAAATTGCTTTTTTGAATATAATAAAATTACTTGAAATGAGATTGTTTTGTAAAGTGTAGGAATCGTGGCCATGTAGACAAAGGTTAATTATTTATTGAAGCATATGAGTAATTGGAAGTGGGGATATTTGGGAGCTGGTGTTTTTGTTTTCACTGTTCAAATTTCATCTAGTTTCATGGATTTAAATATAATTTCAATGCTGTTGAATCTAAATTCCTAATTCTAGCTTGTATGTGCACTGAACTCTAGAACTCATATATAGGTCTGCCTTCTTGTCATCAACATTTGGTTGTTTAAGAGGCATCTCAAATTCAATATGTCCTATATTCTATACTTAATTTCTGCCCTCCCCAATCTATGCTCATTTTCCCCAGCTCAAGAAATGGCAACTCCATCCTTCCACTTGCCCAACCAAAAACCATGAGGAGCTGTCCTTCAAACTTTTCATTCTCAGGTGCCCATACCCAGTCTATCAGCAATATCTGTTGTTTCTGCCTTCAAAATATATCCCAAATCTGATCATTTTCCATACCTCTGTGATACCACTCAGGCCGAGTCACTATCATCTCACAATTGAATTGTTTCAACAGCTTCTTAATTGATTCTACCTTGCCCAGCTTCTCAGATGCTGCCACTCTGCTCACAAAACCCTCAGGGTAAAAACCCAAGTCCTTCCCATAATCTGCAACAAAGTCAGGCTCTGGTTAAAACCTCTCTGACCCCATCACCTACAGCTCTCCACCATGTTCATGCCTCTCCAGCCATATTGGCCCAGTTGACACCTCTTTAATATATTCACCATGCTCCTGCCTCAATCTTTTACATTTGCTATTCCATCTTTCTAGAATGTTCCTTTTCCAGATAGCCTTATGGCTCAAGTCTACTCAAATGTTACATTCTTAGTAAGGCCTTTTCTGGCAATCCTACCTAAAATTTCAACCTCTTTTTTGATACTTTATATGTTTCTTTCCTGCTTTATTTTTCCTCCTTAGCTCTTCTTTCTTGTACAGTATATGTGTTTTTTTTATTTATCTTTATTGTTTGTCTCTAACACCAGAAGTTCTATAAGTGCAGAGGTTTTTGTTCAGTACTGTATTCTTGACACCCAAACAGTGCCCAGCACATAGTTGAACGAATGAATAAATTTAATTAAACAAGCACCGACTGTGGTCTAGCATTATGGTAGATATTGGGGGCTTGGTAAAACAAAGGTTGTGTATGCATAGTTTCTGCCTCTGAGGACCATGAAATCTCCTCAGATGGGAAGACCAGGATGGTAAGCAGTTGAATGAACTCCTTAAACAATCCTCTGTATAGCTGAAAAAAGTGAGGAGGAAGAAGAAAACAAGGTTATTTTATAAAAATCTGTGAGATCTCTGAAGATATCCTTATGAGAGAATGTCATATTATTTTCATGTGTCAATTTTGCACCACACTGAAGAATCCCCATCAAGTTTGAAGTTTCTAAAAGTAGGAATTGTGTACCCTCTGAGTGCCTTCAGCCCATGCAAGGTTCCATGGTGAGGGGAGAAGAAAAAGGCCCACTTGTTCTCTGATTGCAGAGTTTAAAATCAAGTTTAAATTCTCATCAGGGCTTTAGATACAAAATCTTTTGTAATTGGCAGCAACAAGAAATGAAATTTCAAATTCCAGCGCTTGAGCTTTCAGGGCTCATTGAAGCATGTGCAGACAAAACTTCTAGGGTTTCACTTAGGCTAAAAGAACTCCAGAGTAGGCCTGCAGTATTTCACGTAAATACAAGTACACTTGGTAAAACATTATATTTCTCTCCAAGTTCCTCTGGGTATATATGGGCTTGTTAAGTAATTACAATCTATTATAATGCTAATCAGCAAGGCTGCACCTGTTTCAAATTTAGTTTTCCTGCAGAAACCAGGTGAAGTGGCCAAAGGTCTGTACTGTGTTGAGAGAACCCAGAGGACAAGAATATACTGTTGTCATTGTAACTTACTGCCATCTAAACAAAATTGAAACTCCAAAAGGAATATGATTGAACTTCATAATATCATGCCTGGGAGAAAGAGAAAACAGGAGTCTGTCACCAAACCCAAAGGCTGAAATGAGGATCTTTCCTCTCCCCAACCCTTCCCCATCCCCTCTACCTCACCTTGAAGTACCAGAGAGGTAGTTTAAAGCTAGTGAAAAGTCACCTTTATTTGCCAGTAGGGTGTAAACTCACTGAGATCCTGACCCCAAGAGGTAGATAAGACTAAACATGTAATCAGACTTAAGAAAGGTTTAGAAAAATCATGAATCTATAATTCACTATTGAGGGAAAAAATAGTCTGATTTTGCACATGTTCATCTTGAATAGATTTGTTTGTTTGTTTGTTTTTTCAGACTCTAGCATCCCTTGGTGCCAGTCTTCTTTCCCTAGGCAGATGTAAGCATCTCATGAGCAGGAAGTGTTTTCCTTCTCCCCTTTCTGTTGGCTCTCCAATCAGAGTATGAACCACTCAGGAAGTCCAAGTAACCTACTCACTTATCGGTTGGATGAATGAAAGGCTGCCTCTCCAGGGTCTGTCTTGTAGAAGCTCAAACAGGCAGCATTCTTTAATCAGACTGTGCACTTAGAAGTTCATCATCTGGTACAATGCTGAGAAGAAAGATGGTGGAACACACAAAAGATTCTAAGCAGTGGACAGAGTGGTAGATTCATTCATTGTTCAGGCCATCCTTTAATCCATTTAGCAAATATTTATTGAATACTTTTCATGCCAGGCACCATGCTGAGAGCTGGTCTTTGCTCTCATGGAGCATGTAGCCTGGTAGGTGACACTATATTAATCAAGAAATAACAAACACACTCGTATGTAAAATTACAACTGAGAAAGAGAGTTCATTACAATCCTTTCAGAGCCTGGGGACATGTGGACTTCACCTCTTCAGGATTGGATTGGCTGATACTTTTTTTTCCCCTGGGAAATTTATTGAATGGAGAGTCAGGTGACTCCTATTAATCAGTGATGTTGGATCTCAGAATCCACATCTGTGCAATCTGGAGTTGGATAGTCTGGATGCTTTGTAAGGCCCTTGTTAACAATGATCTTGACTCAACTCTCTGCAATCTACATTTTGGGCCTCAACTATGCCTAACCTAGCACTTGATAATACAGTTGGAGATTGGTTCCACGACCTACGTGATACCAAAAATCCACAGATGCTCAAGTCCCTTATATAAAATGGCCCAGTATTTGCATATAACCTATGCACATCCTCCTGTATACTATAAATCATCTCTAGATTACTTGTAATACCTAATACAGTGTAAATGCTATGTAAATAATTGTTATACTGTATTGTTTTATATTTGTATCATTTTTTATTGTTGTTTTGTTCTTTTTTATTGTTTTATTTTTCCAAATACTTTCAATCCGCGGTTGGTTGAATGTGTGATGGGTTAAATCTATGGTTGGTTGAATCTGCTCGGCACAGATATAGAGGCCCGACTGTATTTTATCTTTATTGTTCTTCACCAAGCCAAGTCTTGTCTCCCCTGCAAAACTGCCAGCTTCTGCTTTTTCCCCTCCTCATCCTCCTCCATTGTTGCAATCAAAATCACAAAGCTATTTTTGATAGCTTGCTTCTTTATCTAGTGTTCAAGGCCCACAAAAAAGAAATTTATTTTGAAGACAGAGCCTTCTTTCTGTATCTTTGAGCCAGTCAAAGAATATTCTAAAAACAAACAAGCAAGCAAGCAGAATTTCTAGAATGCAATGTCTATGAATCTATATTTCCACCTTCTGCACTGTTGATTATCTCAACCCTTTTAGCTAGCTGAAACATCAGTCAGCCATCAAGGATGAAGCATGTAGATGACCATGTTTGCTAGACTGTCTTTCAAGGAGCAAGAACCTTAGGATTATTTTCAGGTCTCTGTGATCCAGGAGGCTGGGAAATGTTGCACAGTCAAATGCACATTAGTGTATTAAAGACTTCAGGATGGTCTATAGCAAAGGGAGTTGTACACCTCCGTCTAGCCAGATGTTTCCCAAATGTATTTCATCATAGAATGCTCTTACTTGTGAAACATTAAAAACTAGTGTTTTGTGGACATATTTTGAAAAACATTATAATTAGATAAAAGAAGAAATGGATGTTCCCCAAGTGGGCCATTTGAGGAATCCAGATTAACACCCTTTTATGAAACAGTGCATTCGAAGAACTGAGAGAATTCAATGTAGAGGGGGATTAATGTGGGTTCTAATAGATGGCAGAGGCTCCTTGGTAAGTTTTTGAGCCAGGCTTTGAAGAAAATGGGATCTAAATAGACAGAGAAGGAAGCCCCTCTAAATTGGAAGAAGAGCATAAAAAATTTTGGACAAGTGGTTTTTAGCATTTGGGGTTATAAGGACAGTCAGGAGACCAGTAAGATTAATGTAGGAATGTAATCCAAAAATAATTGCTTTATTAAAAAAAAAAAAAAAAAAAAAAAAGACCACACAGAAAAACAAGTTAACCAGAGAAAGGGAACACTGGATAGAATGAATATTTATTCATCAATCTATCCAACCATCTACCTAGCCAGCCCCCTACCTAGCCAGCCAATCATTTAACAAATATATATATAATATACATTCATTTATATATATAATTTTATACATATATACACACACACATGTATATATAATTGAGTACTTTTTATGTTCTAGGAACTTTGAACTCTTGGTTATCAAGGAAATCTATCTTGAGAGCTAACCTCAATCTCCCATGCTATATTTCCAGTTAATTTTCTTTTGTTTGTTTCTTGCTGGGTCTGACAGGGATGGAGAATAACACTGTGGCATCCTTCATGTAATTGGCTGGTGGTTTGTCCAAGTTCATAGATCTAAAAAAAAGTAGTATGGGCTTTGGAGTCAATCAGTCCTGGGTTTGAATTTTAGATTTATCAGTTTTGGCTGCATGATATTGGGCAAATTATTTGGCCTATCTGTTCCAGTCTCCTCATCCATAAAATGGGAATAACAGCCATCATGTAGAGTTATTGTAATATTTGATGAAACATGTAAAAGTGCCTGGTTTATAGCAAGTTCCCAAGAAATGGTTACTAATTATTATTTGTAATTATCTGTGATTAATATTTATTATTAGATACAGTAAAATTGTGCTTCTCTCTGAAGATTTTGTTAGTAATAACCAACTGAGGAGTTGCCAGCAAAACCTTTTCCAGTCCCTACTTCCCTCCCTCTCTGAAATGACTGAGCAACAAGAATTGGGTTTTCTGAATTCGAAGTGCACAGAACTAGAATTACACATTTGGCCCTTTTTGGCATCTCCTGAGGTGGAAGGTGAGGGGAACATGGCTTACCTACCCTTAGGCTGGCTTTGTCCCACTGGATGGGCACACTCAATGCACTGATCCCTCTTGCTTATTTGAAAAGCTGAGACGGTGTTGCATTTTGACCTGAACATCATCTGCATTGGCTTGTGGGCCTAGTGTGGTAACTGAGGTTTGAGGCTTTTTTATAGCCTGTTTTGCTGTAGTCTAGGTATACATCCTATTTCTCTGGGCCAAAGCATCTGCCTTTATTTTTCTATCTTGTGTCTCTTATATAAGCCCAACCTGTAATGTAATGCACATTGATTGTTCTGTTGTCCTAGCCAAAATTTGGGAAGTATACAAAGGTGCTCCATTTAGAGAGCTTGATTTTACTTTTGAGCACGATGTTGGAGTTGCTAAGGAGTAACAAGTGTTGAAGAATAGCTAGCCTTTTGGAAAAATTACTGTACTCTTGTAAGGAACTATACATTTACTTGTTAATTGTCTATTAAGACCCTTGATCTTTAAGATCAGATTTTGTTTTAGATAATTTATATTTAATTAACAAAAAATAAATGTAGCAAATAGCTCGTCTGACCTTCACAGCGAATTTTCATCTCTTCAACCATGTAAAAACTTTTTTCTTTTTTTTTTTTTTGGAGGCTGTCTGGTAAGGGGGATCTGAACCTGTGACCTTGGTGTTATAAGTCTATACTCTCACAATCACCTGAGCTAACCAGCCAGCCCCCTTTTCTTCCTTCAAAACCTTCTTCAGATTTCACCTGGGAGCAGGAAGTCTGGTTCTATTTTGTAGCTTTTCAACTTTGAGAAAACCCACTTAACTTCCTCAAACTTTTGCTTTCTAATGAAAAGGGTTAATAAAATAGATATCCTTCTTAGGTTATAGACTTGCTGTGAGGATTAAACAAGATAAATGTAGGTGAAAGTTCTTGGGCATTTAAGCATCAACTCTGTGCCCTATTGATGAGGAACTGTGAGCTTCTTCAGAGTCACCATATCTTGAAGTAGATAGAAAAGTTTGTCTTTGGTACCCAGGCTCCTTTGTTTGTATTCTGTGCTTCTCTGTGACACCCATCCTATTTCCCTTTCTGGTGCCCTGAGCCCAGAGTTGCCAGATGAAATACAGGATGCCCAGTTGAATTTGAATTTCAGATAGACAATGAATACTTCTTTCTTTTCTTTCTTTCTTTTTTTTTATCACAGGAATGTCATAAATATTACATGGAACATACTTATACTAAAGAAAGTATTTGTTCTTTATCTGAAATTCAAGTTTAACTGGGATGCCTCTATTTTTATTTGGTGACTTAGGCCTCTTTTCCCCACAACTCAGAAAATGAAACATGCCCAGGAGCAGTCCTGCTTGTCATTTTGTCCCTCTGAGGGCAGAGGAGAGAAATCTAGCATTTTGCTAAAATAATTATATCATTAGCTAAAAGTAGGGAACATATTTTTTTGATTAGGGACTACTTTCTAGAGCCCCTGGAATCATGGAGGAAGCCTTCTGCCTTCATGTTTGAAGTTCATGCCACCCCATTAGCCTGTCACCCGCTGAAGGCCCCCTCACTTCTCCCCCCATGGTGAATAGCAGGGCTCTGCTCACAGAAGGTGCACAACCCTTGGCCATGATCATCTGGCTGGTTTAAAAAATGTTTTCTTCATTTTAGAAAAGAATATCTCATTTAGGCTCCAGGTGCCAGAGTACTCATTCACGGTGACAGCTTTAGAATTGGATTTCGTATCTTTATTGGTCTGGCTCCTTGGAATCCAGGGGATTTGTGTAAGAGTTGTGCCAGGATCATTGCACTAAATCCTTTTCAGCGTGCTCAGAACCAACTACTGTCTCCCACCCAGCTGCGTTTCCTGCAGTATGGAGTCTAGCCTTTTCACCTGCAGATGTTCAGGGCCCCGTGTGGTCTGCACCTCCCACCCCCCAGAGCCACTTCCCATTTTCTGCCAAGTGGACCTCTCATCCTCCTAGTGAGGAACCTCTTCCATGAGGGCTCATTTCTGTCCTCCATACCCAGTTGCTTTCTTTCCCTTCTTTGTGCTCTGCTCCCCCATCTTCTAATCACCCATTCAAATCTCTCTCCTCTTTGAGCTATCATTCCCAGAACTCTCCAGGCTACAGCTCTTCTGGCCTTGGAATCACAGTAACATTTACTATTTGGGCACTGCTTTAAAATTATTGATGTCCAGTGCTGATCATTTCTGTCTGTTCTCTAGCAGAGACAGAAAAGGTCCTTGAGAGTAAAAACTTCTGCCTTTTTGTGCTAACATTTGGCATATTGCCTTCTCATAATAAATGCTTGGTTGGTTAAATAAAATTTTAACATTAAATTATAATAATATTTATGTAAATAATAGATGTTCTTTATATATGTGCACTGGAGTGTTCTCTTTCCTTTCATGACAGAGTAGAATGTAGTGTTAAAAATTACATACATGCACACACATGTACACGCGCGCGCGCGCGCGCGCGCACACACTCACACACACACACACACACACACACACACACACACACACACCTGTATGTACTTAGGAAAAAAAAAGGCAAGAGAAGATGCTGACACATGCGAGGATTTTTGTTTTACTTCAGCAATATTTTTTTAAATTAATAAACTTTTTTTTAGAGTGGTTTTAGGTTTATAGGAAAATCAAGCAGAAAGTACAGAGAGTTCCCATGTACCCCCTCACCTCTACACACAGTTTCCCCTATTATTATATAAATATATTTTAACTTAAAAAAAAGTGAAAAGAGGATGCGGCACAGCCAGATATTGAAGCAGATGGCTTCATGGTTAAAGTGCCAGGGCTTTGCTTTAGAGGGAGAAAATTTGTAGTCCTGGTTCCAATACTTATCCAGCTGTTGGACCTTTTGACAAATTGTGTAACCTCTCTGAGCCTTCATTTCTTCATCTGTAAAACAAAGTTGGTAATATCTATCTAATTGTATTGTTTGAAATAAGTAATATAATGCATATAAAGTGCTTAGAAAAGCACTTGTCACATGATAAGCACACAAAAATGGTAGCTGTTATTATAATTCTATTCTAAAAATAGTAGATTATGTAGTTTGGGACTGAGTATGTTGTCGAAGAGTCCATTTGACTTAATTCTATTTGTAGGAGGGTCAGTTGGGATTAGGGATGGCTTTTCATCTGAGGGACATGTCTCACACAGATGGTAGTTCTCATTATAATGAGTTACATAGGAAATGGCTGTGGTTTGCCAAGTTCGTATTTGCTGTCTGCTTTCAAGCATTTATAGACCAGTATATAGTCACAGAAAGTGCTACATTCGCAGTTTGCTGGTTTATATTTTACCAACTTGGCTGTACCACCGAGCTGTGTGACCTTGGGGAAGAAACATAACCTC
The DNA here is from genome assembly GCF_027409185.1 of Cynocephalus volans. Lineage (NCBI taxonomy): Eukaryota > Metazoa > Chordata > Mammalia > Dermoptera > Cynocephalidae > Cynocephalus > Cynocephalus volans. The sequence continues at coordinate 43,048,079 of NC_084473.1, forward strand.
TCTGAGCTTCAGTTTCATTTGTAAAACGGGAATAGTTCTACCGGCACTGCTTACCTCATTGGGTCGTGAGACTCATGTAATATATCTCTAAAAAATGAAACATGTCACACACATGTAAGTAATGATGAACCACTTTGGGATTCAGGGAGGGGTATGGCATTTTCATCCAAAGTTTACAAGTGGGGAAATTGGGGATAGAGGGTGCTTCTTGGTATGGACTAGAGTGAGACTCAGACCTTATCTCCCCAAGTACCTGATAACACTGAGCAACATTTGGGTTTCTTAGCCCAGCGGTCTGCCTCTCTCTTTCACATTGTTGGGGCTAAAGATGTAAAATTGATCTGTGGACTTTGTTTCTAGGAAATTGGTGTCTTTGAAGTTCCCCCCTGCCCCTCCCCCCGCAAGAGAACGTGTCTCTTTCTCTTTGCTTCTTTATCCCTACTTGGCCCTTTAAATTTTTTTCTTTATCACTCCTTATCATATGACTGTGCACAGACAACCGTAAAGCCAACTATTTTAAGGGGAAAAGGGGAGGAAGACAGATAAGACAGTGATTCAGAAACAAGCAGGAAAATGGAGTCATGTGGTTGTCCCGTTGTGGGTGGGATTTACAGCAGTGTTTTAGACTGGGAAAGCCTCCTTAGTGCCTGGAAAGTAAACGAAGCCTGTCAGAAATGAGTTCTAAAGCCCAGATGGAGCACCCTGTCGGAAGTCTCACCTGTGCCGGGACTCGTTAGCACTGTGCTGGGCTCTCCTGCCCTCCTGCCTGGCTAGGGCCCCTACTCTGTGCCTGGGACTGTGCCAGGCATAGGGGGCTCCAAAGGTGAGATCTTGGTGCCTACCCCCAAGGAAAAGAAAAGGGAAAAATGCCCATTTAAAAACACCGATCACATCAGTTTCAGGGAGAGCCAGAGGAAACTGAATCTGGCCCTACCCTGTTGGTAGAAGTATAAATTAGTAGCACTCTTTTTGGAGCGCAACCTGGCAGGTAGTATGAGTAAAAATTAAAATGTATATAATTAAGATGATCAATTCCATTTTTAGTTATTAGTCATATGTGTGTGTGTGTGTGTGTGTGTGTGTGTGTGTGTAATACTCTAATAGTATTTAAGATCCAGACAGTAGCTTGTCTTTGCTGGCTGAAGAGGTGGTGCTGAGGACACCTCCACATGGTGAGGCTGCCACATTCCTTCTCTAGTGGGATTTGGATTTGAGGTGAGTGAAACATCATTTGTTCCTTTCCAAATTTAAATTGGTTAAGAACTTTTAGGGTTTTCAGCCCAGCGATGACCACAGAGCTGCAGCAAGAAGGGCCCCCAGTTCCTGAGCTGGGGATGGGGGGGCAAGGGCTTTTACTATAGCCCCTGACATCTGCACCCAGCCCAGCAATGACCAAGCCCCCGCTGGAAGCCTCCTGGTCTCCCCTGTGGGGATGAGGGGCGTGCCACAGGCCTCAATCCCACCCCTCCTCCTTCCTCCTTTTTCCATCCCATTTCCTTCCCCTTTCCCCTCTCCCCCTCCCTCCCAATTGCTCTGCAAAAACATTATAGAATGTAAAAAATAATAATATTAATAAAAGAAAAAAACTTTTAGGGTTTTATATGCTTTTTGTTCAGGCTCTATTTTTCTTTTTGAGGGGGCAAGACATAAGAAAAGGAGAATAAAAGTACACCTTGCCTACAGCCTTGTTTTTCAAACTGTGGTTCAGGTCTCCTCAATTAAGGTTATGAAATCAAGTATGTGGATTTCAAACAGCAATTTTAAATATAGAAATAGAACAATATACAAATTATCAAAATGCCTTGCATGCAGTAGGGTAAATATTGCTTTATAAAATCTCTGTTTCAATTTTATTTCTGTTATGTATGATCTTGATTCTTACTGTGATTCCCAGTAAAAAAAAGTTAAAATTCAGAAACATTTCTCATTCAGCATACTTTTAATGAGTACCAGTAAGATGGAGATATGAAAGTAAAGAAGAGAGGGTTCCCTACACACAATAAGCTTACAATTTGCTCACTCAAACAATTCCATAAAGACAGATGTGTTATGCTTGCCCAGGGGAAGACTGATAAAGGCTTAGCAGAGGAAGTGGCTTTTGACCTAGGCCTTGAAGGATGGGTAGGATAGACTGGTTTTGAAAAACCTGCTTGACTACTCCTTAGGAAACAAGTCCCTAACAGTGAAGAATGCAGAAGTGCCCCAATGAACTGAAATGCCTTATGTTCTCCAGGAGCCCCCATCTCTTGAAACCCCTGTCGGCATTCAGCCACTATTCAGATAGTGGTGCTTCAGGGTTCCTGCGTTGAACCATTGGAAATTCAAGGTTAGAGAGCTTAGTTCATGTCTATCCAGAGTGGATCTCCCCAGCACTAGCTGCACTTCAGCCAGCGTGGGAGAGTTTGCACCTTCTGATCAGGAATTCAGGGTCTTTGGAAGAAATGGTATTTTGGCCTCATCTCTCGTGGGATTGCACAATGTTAATATATTTATTTAACAATTGGCACTTTTTCTCTTGGATTTCCCATCAAACTTGAATGTTAATGAATATATGTTCTCCCTCTTAATTTGACAATTGAGGAAAGACCTCTGGAAGTAAAATGATGAGTTGGTGGCTGAGGCAGATGAATGAGCACCTGGGTCTCTTGGTTTTTACGGCAGGGTTATTTATTGCACATGCACAGGTACATAGTCTCCCAAACATACTGGGTCCAGGAGGCCTAGGACCTGGTCAGGAAGATATTGATATTAGTACCATTACACAATTGATACCACTACACACTTATGCATTTAAGCTCTGTTAAAAAGGCAATCAATTGTATCAAAACTCCTCCTTTCATTCTTTTCTTCCTACCTTCTTCCCCCCCCCCCATATTTTCTCTCTTTCTTTCTCTTAAGGAAGATCAGATGGGGAAAAGGTCCATGGAACATTTTTCCCTCTCATTGAGAGAATGTAAACACTGCTGTCTAATATCAGATATTCATTAAATCCTTATTTATAGATGAAAAAAATAAGTGCTCAGAAATTAAGTGATTTGATCAAAGTTAAAAAAATCCATTAGAAACAGAGAAAATATGAGAGAACAGGCTTTCTGATTCCTAGTGAGGTGCTTGTATTGCTATATCAAACTGCATTTAACCATCACCCATCCGTCAGCCAGCCCACCAGCCAGCTACCCAGCCTGCCTGCTTACTTGTCAGTGTAATGCTCATGTAGTTAATTCCAATTCCACATGTCTAGAATTTTTAGTAAGAGAGGTTGATTTATTTATTTTAATTTGCTGTTCAGCTATTGATTGAGGTTGGGGCAATTGATCAGACCGTTCTCTGGGCTGACAAAAATTGAACTTGTCTGTTTGGATGAGATAACCATTTCTGTCCCTCAGCAGTTGGTCTTCACATGTCAAGAGGATGGTAAAAACTGTGATGTGACATTAAAAACATTGATTTTCTTTTGGTTATGTCCTTTTTGTTCCTCCTACTTCCAGAAGTCTGTAGAGTGTCAGAATACATTTACTTTTATAATTCAGTCAGACTCTTGCAATGGCAGAATTCTTCCTTTTGAATTGTAATTCTTCCCTTGGAGGAGAGTTTCTCAAAATGTTCCACACAATAAAAGAAGTTAATAAGTCATATACACTCAAAAATGAATGCCATGATTAAGTAAATTTGGAAAACAGTGGATTAAATAAACACAAACATTTATTGCAGGACTTTTCACAGCCTTAGACAGGCTAATTTCGATCAGTTTCCTGGATGGCAATTGAGGGAGCAGTATTTCCAAACTCATTTGATCGTGTAACACTGTTTTGGGGACAGGACTTACATCTCTTGATGTCATTTGGAGAGCACTGCCTTAGAATCTGGCCCCTATGATTTAAAGCAAATACTACATATTTGGGGCTGTTGACCAAGGGAGACTAATGTAGTGAGAAGGAAAGGATCATTTTTCATTTTTGTTAGTATCTTTATCATAAAGATTAAAACTTTGTTTTTCAAAGTAGGATCCCAAGTGTTGTTTATAGACATCTGACTCTAAAGAAGACAGAAAAGCTTAAGTTGAACAAATGATTATATATGAAAATAGGAGTGTAAAAGGGCCCCCCTTAGCAGGATTTTCTAAATGATATTCTAGGAGTTTATCCTTGTTCTGTCTTTAGCCAGTGACATTTATAAAGCAGTAGCAAAACCAATGTTATGGTTCCAGAGACTGTTCATATAGAATTACATGGGCCAAGGCCAGAGGCCCATGGTTCCTCCTTCTTGAGTCAGGTCTGGGTGAATATTATCTGTATGCAGTTTAATTTTGGCTCCTTCTCTTCAGAAATCATTTTTTACTTGACAGGAACCAGAATGTTTGCTAACGATCAACTCTGTTGTGAAGGCATATTTCAATATTTCACCTCTTTGTGTTCATTGGAAAAGATTGTAAAAAAGCTACTTGCAAAGATGTGTGTGATCATTGGGGTGGTCTTGCAGCAGAAATATGAAGAAGGCAGAGACTGATTTCAGGTTTTCATGCCCTGTCTTTCCACTTTGGAGCCCCTCCTAGCCTGGGGCCCAGTTGGGATTCCTGGGTTGCTATTGGCTGATAAACTCATTTACACTGAGTTGTATGGACGTACTGAGTTACAAGAGGCTGGCATTTAATTTAATTTAATTTAATTTTTTTTATTGGTTATGAATATTCATGAGATACAAAGCTGACTGTCACCCCTTGTACCCATGAGGTGAAGGCCAGACCCATACTGGCAGCATGTCCATTACCACAAATAGTGTTTGTACCCCGTGTCCCCCACCCATTTATCCCCAACCTCCCTCCCCCTCCCCCTTTCCCTCCCATGCCACTTTGTATCTCAAGGTATGTTCTCTTCCTCTGCAAGTCCAATGCACCACTGTGGACTTCCCTTCCTTCTTTCTGTCTTAGCTCCCACTTATGAGTGAGCACATGTGGTATTTATCCCTCTGTGCTTTGCTTATTTCACTCAACATAAGTTTCTCCAGGCTTATCCCTGTTGTTGCAAATGAGAGAATTTCATTCTTCTTTATGGCAGAGTAGTATTCCGTGATGATGTATATATATCCCAATTTCCTTATCCAATCATCCATTGATAGAAATTTCGGTTGGTTCCATATCTTGGCTATTGTGAACAGAGCTGTGATGAACATGGGAGTACAGGTATCCCTTCAACACGATGATTTCCATTCCTCTGGATAAATACCCAGAAGTGGGATTGCTGGATCATATGGAAGATCTACCTGTAGTTGTTTGAGAAACCTCCATACTGTTTTCTGTAGTGGTTGTACTAACGTACAGTCCCACCAACAGTGCAGCAGTGTTCCCTTCTCTCCACACCCTCGCCAGCATTTGTGATTCACTGTCTTTTTGATTATAGCCAGTCTAACTGGGGTGAGGTGGCATCTCAATGTAGTTTTAATTTGCATTTCCCTGATGACTTGTAATGTTGAGCGTTTTTTCATGTTGGCCATTTGTATGTCTTCCTTTGAAAAATGTCTGCTCAGCTCCTTTGCCCATTTTTTAATTGGGGTTTTTTTTTTTTTTTTCTTCTGTGTAATTGCTTGAGTTCCTTATGTATTAAGGATATTAATCCCTTGTCGGATGCATAGTTAGCAAAACTTTTCTCCTACTCTGTAGGTTGTCGTTTCACTCTGTTGACTGTTTCCTTTGCTGTGCAGAGGCTTTTTAGTTTGGTGTAGTCCCATCTGTTTAGTTTTTCTTTTGCATGTTAGAAGAGTGCCGTGGAGGAGGCATTCCTTCACTCGGAGGGTGACATTTCGACCTCTGGAATGTTCACGTCAGTAATAGGTGAAGATTGATTTTTTTGATCAGGAGGACTCTTTCAAACCAGATGCTCACTTGTGACCGAGCTATTACTGAGACCATTCTCTAGGTCAAGGGCTAGGGTCTTGACATAAACCTCCAACAGTGGGTCAGGACCTGACTCACTTATGCTGAATGGACATATTTCTAGATTACCTCACATTTGAAACGCTTGTCTCCCCACTCTGTGAGGGATTAGTGCTTTTCCACTTTAAAGAAAAAACAGGCCATAAATAACTGAGGAATTTTATGGCACAGTCCAAAGCACAGATTGGAAGCCAAGGAAAAATAAAACTTTAGTTTCTTTATGGAAAGTCAAATGGAAAAGAAAGATTGCTTCCTGAAAAGAGGGGGCACTGCTTAAGGGAGGGGAGGGCAAGGAGACTTTGAGTTAGTCTACAGAAACTCCTTTTCTGGTGTCCTTGAGGAATTGATGAGAACTCTGGGCCTCATCCTGATGAACTTGAAGGCAAATGAAGCAGGCGGTTGAACTGTCTGGGAAATGGATGAGAGAAGAGATTCTCTCTGGAAGCGGGGTTTTTTGTGTGTTCAGATTATGCCTGCTACACATCCAGTATCTGTATTTGCATTTGCTTCCGGTCAACCACATACCTGAGTCCAATCGATGCTGCTTAAATGCTGGAGAAGGAAAGGAAAGGGTGAGGTGGGCGTTTCCCAGGCTGGCGCTCAGGGAGAAAGCAGGCAAGTTCTGGGGACTGGACTTCATCATCCATTTCAAACATAGAGAACAATCCAGAACATTGTAAGCTGCAAAACAAAATAGGTCCTGCATGAGAAAGCACATTGTAGACATACATCAAGCAGTCTCCTTTCTAGAAAATAAATGTTTCCACGGACCAGGACCCAGCATGCCCCTTGGTATCTTAGCCCGTGCCTTTCAACTCTTCTGCTCGCCTTTTCCTACAGTGAATAGAAATGATGCTGTTTTTAAGTCTTTGCTTTCAGCCTTTTATCCCATCTTTTACTCAGGAGCAGTGAGGGCACACTTGTGACCAGTTAGGGAGAGATGAATACAGTAGTTTTACTGTCATTTATCATTTCAGAATTGGAGTGAATCTAAATGAATCATAACAGTTGCCTTTAATAAATTATTCTCCTGGGCATTGGCTAATTTTAAACCGGTCTGACAAGTTTTAAAGTCCATGCGGTTTGTGGAAATTCAGTGGTGCATTTCCCGGTTTGGTCTCCCTGTTTCCCTCCACCCTTGCTTCTTTTCAGCATGCTGGTCTACTTGGCATGGTTATCTTTAATCATCTTAGGTGGGGAGTAAGGGAGGATGGGGAAGGCTGGGCCCAAGGTCATACAAGAAGAGCTCAAGCCTCTGGTTGTCACCTGGCACCACTCAGAGTTCCCAGGGATCTCTGGGCAGCGGCCCTCAGCTCACAGATAGGCCCGGACCTGAATGGGAGGTAACCATCCACCTAGAAGCCTCTGGTTGGCAAGATGGGTGGGTGGGGAGGTAAGCTCTGGTTGTGAAGGGATCTCAGCATTTTCTTCCGCTTTCCCAGAGTTGCTGCCTCCACTCCAGACTCTGACACTAGAAGCTTCAGTTCCTGGAAGCAGCTCTGCATTGATTTTCTGCCTTGGCTCTGCAATCATGGTGGTTAATGGACACCTGTTGTTGACCTGTTTTGTTTGTTTGTTTTGAGAAGTTGTTTACCACTGTAGTAGGGGGATCTTCTTGGCCCAGGGAAGTTCAGGGAGCCCTGAGATGGCTTCACTTGGAGGTGTCATTACTGGGTCATTATCATTATTGAGTTTCCCAATCTCAAGATGGAACCCCCTGGTGCTTCTCTGCCACTGTTCGGCTCTGTTGATGTTACATAGCTCACCTGTGCAGGTTCCCCCAGCAGTCTGTTTCTTGTAACTGCTTTTATTGTATAACAATGCAAGTACTGTGGTGATTGAAGTGTCTCTCTACAAAAGAGATTTTTAAAACCAAAACAAGCGCAGCAAAGCAATATAAAACATTTTAATAATTTCTTAAAGGACACAGAGCTTTTTCCTCTCTTAACGTGTGCAGTTCAGAATGACATCAATAAGGATTATATTTTTACATTAAGTAAAAAACTAAGTTCAAGACTAGAATGTGGATGGAGAGGAGGATGGTTCTACTGCGAAATAAATTTTGATCCATACTCCAAAGAAAAGCCAGGAAGTGGTGCCAGTGGGTGCAAGTTCCATTGTCTATTGCATTCTGCCTGGACACATACATTGTTCCATTGTGATGAAAAGTTGTTATAATGAAGAAGGTAATAAAAAGCCCAGCCCAAGTGGCAAGTAAGGGCACCACATGCCCACATCCTTCTGTGGTCAGTGACCGCTAGTTAGGGAAGGAGGTAGATATCAATCATCTCCAGCCTTTCCTTTTTTCTTCATAGTTTCTAGATTATTCATTCACATAACAAATCATTAGGGAACCCTTGCCATGTACCAGGGGGATATGGCAGGAACATGATAGACATGGACTATCTAAGGGAGCTAACACTCAAATTGGGGGACAGATAAGCCACGGGCAAATTTTACACAGTATGAGAAGTGCTGTGATGCGTGCCACTGGAGTGCTTAAAAGGGACCCTACCTAAGATGTGTGAGAGAAGGCTTTTGGGAGAAGGTGACATTTAAGTAGAGAACTGAGAGGAGAAACAGAATAGATCAGTGTGACTTCATTGTGAAGTGTGGTGGTGGGAGGGAGTAAGTTGGAGGCATGGGGCCAGAATTTTTTGTCATCTGGTGTCTATCTATCTTGGTCCCTCTTTTCCTCCCATCCTTCCTACTTTCTTTCCATCTATCCATCCTTCCATCTGTCCGTCCTTCCTTTCTTCCTTCCTTCTTTCCTCTGTTCAATTTAGCCCTAGAATCATGAGGCACCACCTTAGGTGAATAGCAATTTGGAAGTTGGGCTTTATTCTGGGGGTAACGAGAGAGCCAGTGAAGGATTTTTAAGCAGGAAAATAGCCTGATCAGATCTGAATTTTATCACCTTGGGAAAATGGATTAGACATAGATTTTTTTTTTTTTTTTTTAATTAGGGGACTGTTATAGCTAGTTAGCCTGTTAGAGATTCTGTGGCCTGAAGTTACGTGCTATTTCCTGAAGTGTGCTCTGGCTTCTTTGACAACTGCTTTAGATCTGCTTCAGGAAACTCTGTTTCAGAGACACTGCTATTTAAGGTGAGCAGTGATGAGGACAATTGAAAGGTGAGTTACCTGATGGAAGGTCTGAAGGGGTAGTGGGAACAGGTATGAGCACATCAATAGCTTTTCCTGCCCTTTTCTCTGCCCCTACAATGTAAATATCAGCTTTATTTTACGTGGAGCTGTGGAATCTTGTGGAACCCAATCAAACAAGTTGGTGGTTTGCCCACTGATGCAGGGGAAAGTGTTGTTTCTTTGTTATAACAAGGGAATTTCTACTCGCTTGCTTCTCTGCTTTCCTCACCTATTTTCTTTTGGTTTTCTTGGGAGTCGGTTGTATGTGTATGTGAGCACCACGTATTGAAACTTTGGGTTTTCTTTTTTAAACCTTTAATAGTCTACCTATGTTCAAATGTGTTCAGAATATACAATATAGTTCTTTCGAATTATATAATGCAAAATATTCTTAAAGCATCTTTTTTTTTTAATTAAAAAAATAAAAGGAGCCAAAGTTAAGATTTTTTATTTCACTTTGGCATTTGTTTCTGGTTGTAATGTGTAATTCTGGTTACATTAGTGAGGGATCAGGTTTTAAAAAGTTCTCTGCATTCTGTAGACTGCAAATGTTTTTCAACTGCCATTGCCAAATAAAAAAATGTATTTGCTAGTTAAGGTGACCAGTCATTTCCAAACCTTTTCTAGTTGTTAGGGCCTAGAATGAATATGCATGATTTAGAGTATTAAAACAAATATTATGTGAGGAAATTTTATAGATGACAGGTTAGAAGGTATAAGAGTCTATATTAAGGGAAATTTTGAGGAAACTCAAAATTCTTCTTTCAAGAGATCCTTCTTTTCAAAGTGATTTACTGTCCAAAATTTTATCCTGGAATTATCTGGAAATGTTTCCCATTTCTCTGAGCATTAGCTCGGCCTCAGTGGACTCTGAGATTTCACAAATACAATGCATTTTGAAATCTCAGAAGTCATGAGAATAGGAATGCAACTTTGGGAATTTGTGAAACTTAAAGCAAGTTCAATGAAGAGATGCTCATCCCTTTTGTTTGAGTTCTGTTCTCATTGCATTATCTCATATTATCAACAAGGTTCATCTTTGGTGAGGCCTATACCAGTGGAAAGTTTCTCATTTTGAAATTAGTTGTTTTTTAATTGGTCATGCAAAAGAAAGGCTTACATTGATTTTGAAAGACAAAACATGTCATTGTTTTTTTCACTAATGCCCAACTTCTACATGGCTGACTGGATATTGTTCAAATTTTCCAAAAGAAAAAAATGAGAAACACCCATTTTTTTTTTTTTGGATCTGGAGCAAGTCATGGAAAATTTCATCTTGAAAGGATAATTTTTCATAAATATGCAAGCAGCAAATGACAATGTGGCTACAATGGAATCCACCCCTGAACTTCCACAGACAATACCTTGCTGTAAACACTGAACTATGGGTACACATATTAGATCCAAAAGAAAACATAGTACTGAAATCCTGATTATTTATTTCCACTGGGATTCAGATTTTTTTTTTCCTTTAAGATCTATACCAGGGCAGGCAAGGGCTCCTATTTCACCTCTATTCCATATTAATTCACAACTTTTTACCGCATACCTACTATGTGAAAGGTGGTGTTGCTAGGGAAAATTCTGCTCTCAATTTGCAGTCTGATTGGGAGAATAAAGTACAAATATATTAAAATCTGAGTCTTTTTGTAGTAAGTGCCAAGTCGCCAACATAGACAGGAAGCACTGTGGATCTAAGGAGGTCAAGTTCACATACGTATGGGCTATCATTGTTGGGGAAGCCCTTCAGGGAGCAGCAGAACTTGAATGATGGGTTGAAAGAGGGGGTGGGTTGGGATAGCTCATGAAGTGGGTACATGTGAAATGCTTACACGAAGAGAGGTGTGGGCAGCTGGTGACTGCCAAGAGCAGGGAGCCTAGAGCCTGCAGGTGTACGTGGGGCCCTGCTGTGGGTTTGTTGATTGACCTCTGTGGGCATTTTGACCTTCCTTCATCTGGATTTCCTCCAGCTAGGGTAGAGAGGGCTGACTCAGCTCAACTCTTCCAGGTCTGATCAAAGGACTATGCAACATGAAGGTGAAGTCCTTGTAGAGCAGAGGGCACGAGAAATCTCTTCCAAATCTAGGCTCTGCTTGTCTTTGTACTTTTATTTCACACTGTTAGATCTGGGAAGAGATTTAGCATCTCTGTTTTAGTAGAGCATTTTGAGAGAGATTGTAATAACTATTGAGAGAAAGGCAAAGAGAAAGAATCAAAGATAAGCAGGGGTGTGTTGGCACGAAAGATGAGGGTACAGGCTTGGCACTAGCATTCACAGACCAATGCTGGCTGTTCTAGAAACAATAAAGTCACTAGACAAATCATGAGGGGGTGGTTTGGTATTAGTGCTACAAACCTCTGGAGGTCACCAACTTTGTTGGATTTAAAAGGTGAGTTGCTAGCTATCTAAAGAGTTCTAGCAGCAAGATCAATTCTTTCCACGTTAGGATATCCTGGTTTGCTAGGGCTGATAGAATGTAGTAAGCATACTCTTGCCTGTATGCCCCTCTCTCCCCCACTGCGAGTGAAAGTGGGAAAAGAAGATCACGCTCCCGATATCCAAAATATGAGTGATCATGTGGTAGGAACGCTTACTCCGGCCCTTTAGGCTCAAACCTGTTCCTTTGACTGATCGTTTTATGGTGCCCAGGGTTAAACATTAAAGTTGGACTATTTACATGCTCAGGACACAGAGACTCTTAACTGTGAAAGTAAGATAAAGACAGGCTGATAAAGCACAGCCAACTTATGCCATTAGGCCAAATTTGCATACACTTAGATATACACACATATATATATATCCAAGACATCTTGCTGGTGAATGATTTTTTAGGGAAGTATAAAGCCTTTTGGCAAATGTGCATATTGTGTACTTTCCAACAGCCTTATCCCTTTCAACTTGTGAAGATAGAGAAGAAGATACGGTTTGTTTTAAGGTGCTTATAACGAAAACCAGACTAAGACATAAAACAATCAAGAGTTGTCTTAGATACCCTATAGTTATAATATAGCATATTTGTTCTTCACTCAACAGACATTTGTTGACTGCCTACTGTGTTTTAGGTCCTGCATTAGAAGTTAGAGATGTTAAAACTCTAGTAACTTACGTATTATAATCTATAAATGTCATTTAAAGACGTAGCATTTTCTTTATGTAATTGCTGTAGCCACTCTTCATTTGCCACATGGTAGGAAGTAATTATGATTGAGTGTCTAGGGCAATATAGTTATCCTAAACTGTAACCAGGTGATTTTTAAATTGCCATTTGGGAAATGGTCCCATTATATCTATCTACAAACCGAGTCATGAGTTTTTCAGAACACCCAGGTAGAAATTGATGGTACACTTAAGTAGAGGCCAATCTGTTTTGATTTTAGTGCTTATACCTGTGATTAATGCTCTATTTGACTCTTTGAGCAATGTCATCTGGAATTATATTCCAACACTTATCTGGCTGGTTATCCCTTCTTTGGCTTGTGGGTGAGACCAGAGAGGTCAGCGCTGGGGCTATATCTTGGTGACACAGCTGCCACGCCCACATGAGTGGACACTGATGGACGATGTCTGTGGGAATGCAGATGCCAAGGCCTTGAGAGGAATGCATGCTCTGTATTTACTACAGCAGAATGGCCCCGTTCTTCCTAAGTGCATAGTCAGCAGTCATTACTTCTGGGACACATATTGTCTGAGTCACTCATTTGGCACTTATTCCATCCTGCCTTGGGTCATTAGTGACTTTGCATGGCTGTTCCTCCTCCCTGGCCGCACTGCCCCAGGGCGGCAGACACAGGGTTTCTCTGCGTTGCCTTCTTCACCAGGGCTCTTTATGGGGAGCACACTTGATTTTTGTTTTAATTATGAAATGGTGGTGTTTCAGTTACTGAAATATAAGCATTGTTTATTTAAACAATTATATGTTGACTTATTGATCTTACCTTTAAAAAACAGCTTTATTGAGACATCATTGATATACAATAAACTGCACATATTTAAAATGTACAGTTTGATAAGTTTGAACTTGATAATGTGATTTCTTATCTTTTTATTTTCTTCAAAATAATGTTCAATGAGCACCAATTTTATAGAAGCTGCCTATCTGAGCGTATGATGTAGGATCTTTTGAAATGACACTTGTGTTGGTCTGGGGGTAATTTGGTTCTCAGGTGGCTTTACTGCTGTAGTGAGTTAAGGTGCTCCTGTGCCTTGAAGATCATTGTACATAGTAGTAAAGTCTTTATCTCTGTGCCTTTTACAGAAAAAATTTTACGTCTTTTATTTGTTTATTTTTAAATGGGGTATAGTTTATAATGGCCTCAGCAACTTAGAGCATTTTGTCCTCTTGACAAATCCAGCAAAGATTTTACTTCCTGAGTGAAGGGATACTGGCTGGTTGAAAGGTTCAGTCAGGAAAGTAAGTTGATATTCCCATCGCTGCAGAATCTCTTTCTCTCAGAATTCCTCTATAATTTTCACAAGGGCTGAGCAAGTCCTGCAAGGTAATTCAGTGCCAGGGCAGGCCAGCTGAGTTTTAATTGATTCTAATTAGCACCCCCATCGACTGTAACAATTTTTTTCCCCATGCAGTCAGCCAGGTGGCATTTGGAAATGTGAGATATCTTTCTTTGGAATCATGAAAGGGGCAAAACTGTTTTCAGATTCAGTCTCTGCAAGTCCCGCCTTTCTCAAAAATAGAGAGGAAGTGAAATAAGGAAAAAAACAAACCCAAACAACCAAAAAAAAAAAAAAACCCTGAGGAGTAAATTGCTGGGTTGTATTCATTCTAGACCCAATTGTGGCCTCAGTCCAGCAGAGAGAAGGTGCAGAAGGGTTTATTCTCAAGTACCTTTGACTCTAGTTGGAAAGAATGAGAATGGGATGTAATCAAACCCGAATGTTTTGTGGGAACTGGGCAAGTGTTTCTCAGGAGCAATATTTATGGCCATTTCAGAAGGCATCTTACCTTGAGCAAGTCATTAGAGCTGTAACCGCATGGTGATGCCAAAAGAATAAAGTCTAACAAAACAAACAGTCCTCAGACAGTCCCGAGTGTTCCCTCGCTTCAGCACCACTGGAATCTTTAGTAGTGTCTTTAGTAGTGAATGCTTCTGTTCTCCCATCCCTTGGCTAGACATAGGTTTTCCATTGATGGACAGCTAAATTTGCAGCCAGTTCTCAATGGTTTGTGGTGCTGGTGGGTGGGGGGATGACAGAAATAATGTAGGATGCTAAATCCATGATCAACTCAAGGCCTTATTAGTCAGAAGTTTCAATCTTCCTTGCCTTTCACACCATTAAGAACTTCAAAGTGCAACTGGCTTGGTGCTGGGGGAGGTGACAGGGAGTGAGAAGGTGGGCCAGAGCTGGACAACATTGTGAACTTAAGGGGGATGATGTGATTGTCTCTCCACCTCATTGAAACCTTTCTCAGGAACATCAGCGATCAGCCACTTAGAGCCCAGTGTGAATTTGTCAGTGGGTTCCTTTTTTCAGGACACTTGCCTTTTGAATCTGGTCCTCGTTGGTGAACTGGGAGGCCATGGCTCCTGGTAAAGGAACCCTAAGAAGAGGAGGGAATAAATAGGCAGACATGATTCTGAGATTGTGCTGGAGAAGGTTAGGCCTACCTCACCTGTGCTCACATGACTACCGTGGGCAAGCATGAGGCTGGTCTTTAAATACTGGACCTGGACCAACAGTAAGAAGTACATTCTGGGGCCGGCCCCGTGGCGTACTCGGGAGAGTGCAGCGCTTGGGAGTGCAGCGGCGCTCCTGCCGCGGGTTCGGATCCTCCTACATAGGAATGGCCGGTGCGCTCACTGGCTGAGCGCGATGCGGGCGACACCAAGCCAAGGGTTGAGATGCCCTTACCGGTCACAAAAAAAAAAAAAAAAAAAAGAAGAAGTACATTCTGTCTTGGGGACAAACTATGGACATGTGAGGAGTAATGGAACAACACTTATCCTTACCACATGAGAAGCACCTGATCTATTTTAATAGTCTATTATTTTACTTAAAAAAAAAATGTTGGTCGGTCCTACTAAATTGATTTCACAACCCACTAGTGGCATGTGACCCACAGGGCCAGGCTGAGTTGCTGTTTCAGGTTTCCTGTACGTGGGCACCTAGTCAAGGTGCCAACTGGGGCTGAACATCAGCTCTCATTTCTCTTGCCAAGTGGGCACTCAGACTCAGGCTGGGTCTGCCAGAGGTACGGGTGTTTTATATAATGTGCACAAGGGGAGGTCCACATGTCCAAGGAAGGAATGCAAGAGACTGGTGTGCCCCCACCCAATCCCATTTGTAATTTACGAATAGGATCTGTGTGGCTGGCAGTGTGATGTCAGTATACAGCATGCAGAAAAGACAGAAGGTAGAATGTCACAGGAGAGGAGGGGCTGGATCCAGATGTAGAATGGGCACCTGTCATGGCTTTGGCACTGGGAAGAGTGTCTGCTCCTGGCTTTTCTCTCACGTTCCTTTCCTGTTCACTTTGTGGTCTGAAAGTTGGCCAAAAGATTAGGAAGGTGTTCAACTGAGATGAGAAGAAAAGAGCCCATGTAACACACTGGCCAGTGACTCTTAAATAACCAAGATTTGGCCAAAAGGAAGAACAGAAATTCTATCTGCATGGAAAAATAAAGAAAGATATATTCTCTGTTGAAAATGGGAAATATTATTAAGTTGACCAACAGTTGTTGAAAACTTTCTCTGTACCTGGGACTGAGTCAGACACTATATTGTTTAAATAGTTTCTTAGTCACTGTGGATTACAATAATTTCTTGTCAAAAAAAAAAAAAAAGATTTGCTCATCTATGTGAATACCCTCATTTGAATTCTATGACTATGCTTCTAGCTAGTCACTAAGAATACATTTCCTGAAAGCAGAAGAGACTCAACTGTTATTATTCAAATAATGACTGTTGTGCCATGAGGGAGTGTCAGGGAGTTAATTAAAGTTCCCAAAGCAATTGCCAAGTTTCCTAGGGTAAGAAAAATAATTTTATTTTACCCTCGTGCTCTTGATAACATCGTGTACAGCACAGGCATTTCTTTCATGTCACTCAGAATTCATAATTCAGCAAATATTTATTGAATGTCCAGTGTGTGCCGCATATGTCCCTGCCCTCGGGGAGCAGAGTTGAAGAGAAGATAAGACTTATTCATGTGCAAGCACAAGAAACGACCAACTGTAGACCTGCTTCTATGGTCATCAGTAAAGGTTCCACTAAGTACATACTAGTTAGGAGTAAGTGTGTCTGCATACAACAAAAAATCCAAATTAACAGTGGCTTAAAGACACAAGGTTTTATTTTCTCAAGGGTAACAAGTCTTGATCAGGGTTGTTCCATGAAGCTATTAGGGATCCAGGCTCCATCCAGTGTTCCACTCCATCATCCCTGGAGTGTGACCCTCAACCACATGGTCCAATATGGCTGTCAGAGCTCCAGCTATCACATATTCATTCCAGGAGAAAGGGGAGAAGAAGGGCATACTGTCTTCTTTTTAAGGAAGGTTGGGAAATATAGCTTTTATTCCAGGTAGTCATGGGCACAGCTGAAAACTGGGAGGTTTATTACTAAGGAAAAAGGGGAGAATAGATACTGAAGTAGGCAACTAGCAATCTCTCCCTGAGTCTGGGGTGCAGTGGTGTGTGAGAGCTTTGTAAAGGGGTGGGGTGTGACTCAGGCTTTCACGGACTGGGTTGTATTTGCATGAGACTGACTGATACCCTGTACACTGCAGGTTAGACCCCTCTGCTGTGACAGATGTTATGGTCATAATAAAGCTTGTGAAAATCCTTCTCTGATAGAACCCTGGCCACCCAGTAGTCTCAAGAGACAAGTTATAACTCAGCAGGTTTTGGTTATTATTACTATTTTAAAATTTAAGTACAGGAAATTTTTCAGGAAAAATGTAGAAAACCACATAAGGAAATTCTCAGAATAGTGTCTTAGTTTCTTATCTTGAATTTGTCCTCCATAAAACACACACCTGGTCCTATAAAGTGTGGCAAATTTTAAAGGAGAGGGGAAGGCAAGCAGAAACCCAGAGGGCCTTAGCAGGAGAAATGCAGTTGCAGGGGTCTGGAGAAAAACTTTTTCTTCTTAATAATTTTCCTGCTTCTGTTCTGTTTCACCTAGGTCCCAGAGCAAAAATCAGCAACTTGATTTTCTCTGTTTCTCTCTTCCCCTAAGGATTTGCAATACAGAGCCTAAAGACATGGGTCTTTAGGGGTCACATGGCCAACAAGATAAGGATGTCTCCTACCACTACTTTTATTAAACATTGTTCTGTAAGTTCTAGCTGATGCACTTGGAAAAGAAATAAAAAAAAAAGTATACATGTGAAAAGAGAGAGATGGAATTACCATTATATGTGTATGATATACTTATATACTATGTAATATTCTGTTTGTTACAGACAATAAGAGAATACAGTGAGGTAGTGTAGGATGGAATTAATATACAAAAATAGACTTAAGGAAAAACAACCAGGTAGAAAATATAATAGAAGCAAAGGCCTCATTCATAGTAAGGATAAGTGAGAATAATAAAGATAAACTAGCTCTGCCAGATGTTATATATTTTAAACCATATTACATATATTTTAGCGTAGCATTGATACTTGAATAGATAGAGTGATTAATAGAACAGAATAGAATCCAGAACTAGACACCAATATACATAGAAAAATTGTCTTTAGTGGCATTTTGTGTCAGTGAGGAACGATAGGTAATAACTACCTCACTGCATTCTCTTATTGTTTGTAGCAAATAGAATATTGCATAGTAGATAAGCATATCATATACGTATAGTGGTAACCTTCTAGAAAAACAAAAAATTGGATCTATATCTCACTTCTTATGTGAACATAAATGCCAGATCGATCAAAAATTTAAATATTAAAAGTAATAGAAGATTCTGAAGCAGTTGGAGAAAAGAAAAAATTAGTAGAAGGAAACAGAGAAGTTTTCAAAATCTTGTGGTAACATAGTCTTCCTAGGTATAACACAAACCCTGGAAAACATAAAGAGAAAGATTGATGTATTAAATTTTTAAAAACTGAAAAAACCCAGGTTGCATGGAGCGGTAGTCTCTGATAGCTTCATGAACCACCATGAACAAAGTTAAAAGACAAATCATGAACAGAGAATCACATATAAAAACCAAAGGAGTAATATTTTTAATTTATAAAGAGCGCTAATAAATTAATAAAAGATCAATAACATAATGGAAAAATGGGGGAAAGACATAAACGGATAATCGACAGAAATGAATGCCAATCACTCTTAAATATATAAAAAGATATTCAACTTATACTAAGTTATCTTTTTTTTGAACCATCAGAATGGTAAACATAAAAAAGATTATTATTGAGGGTGGAGGGAACCAGATAACCATGCATAATAGAAACATAATTTGGAATGCCTTTTACAGTGGGTGTTTTGATAATCTTTATCAAAATGAAAAATGCACATACCCATTAACTCGATAATTCCACTTTCAGAAATGTTATCCTACAGAGATATTTATGTACAAAGACATGTGTGAGAATATTTGGTGCAGCATCTAAATGTCTTTCATTATTCCATGTTTCATTTTGCTTGTCGTGAGGTGGGACACTTGAAATGGCCGGTATAACTGCTTCTCAGAAACAAGCTAGGCTGCCAGAAAGAAGAAAGGTGTTCTCTAAATTTAGGACATTATTCTGGTATTTCAGAAAAAGGAAGAGTCCTAATTATAAGGTAATTGCCCTGTGCTTGGAAATGTCAGGGCAAAGGCAGCCCGGTTGTGCTGGGTTTACCCTTGCTTTTGTACCCTGGCATCAGGTGCGCTGTTGGGAAGCACTTTGGAGGCCACTGTGATGGGGGCAGCTGGTGGCCTTTATGACACTGGGTCCTTGACGTGGAGCACCAGCACCTGGATGATGTGCTCCTCCCCATCTGGAATCCAGCTCTGGTCCTCTAGCAGTGCTTCTAGGGAGAAGTTCCTCTAGGGCTGTCTTGGGTCCCAGCAAGTGGGGAGCCCTCAGATTGGACATTACAATCACACCAACATTAATTTGACTCAGATAATGATGCAACCTGTTACACAGCCCATCAGCATAATTATAGGTAAGGAAATTGCTAAGAGAGGTCCCTGAGCAGTTGGAGGCCAGAAGGAAATATTTCCAATTAATTAATGGGTGGCCAGGGTAGAAAATTTTTTAATATTAAAAAAAAAAAATAAGAATGCCCTAAAGTAAGATGTCATAGCTGGTAACTGTCCAGAAAAGGGTACGTATTAGAAGAAGGTAATACGGGGATGTTCATGGATTTTCAAACTTTGGTTATAAGCTCTTTTCTTCTTCTTTAAAATATTATTTTAAAGATACCGTGTCAGGTTTTCTTCTTTTTTCCCCCTTAACCTCAAAATAAGTTTTAATGAAATAACCATTCTGGGAGTTTATAAACAGCAGAGGCTAGAATTTAGCAAAATTAAGAGAGTTTAGTTTGGATGAATATATTACACATAGAAATTGAGCATCAGTCTGGGTTTTGTTAATGGCAAATGCCTAAACCACCAAATGATTGTGTTGATTTTGTGGGTTTCTTGAAAGAGACCAAGTGTTTAGACTCTCCCGGACTTATGTAACATTCAGCTACTGCATTGGTAAGTCAGGAAAAATAAGCAACAGAGAGCAGGATTTCAAATAAAGCTTCCTTTCTGGGTTGGAAGAATACACTTTCCAGTGATCTGTTATGCTAATTTTATAAATAGTTCCTATAGCGAAAGCACCTTGGTCCTTGGGTCAATGTGCATTATTCAACGAGTCTATCTTGTTAGAGGGTGTCTGAATTGTCTGTATGAGGCACGATGCGTTGGTTGCACATCAACAACATAAGAGACTTGGTGCTGCCTTTCAGCAGCTCACGTTTCAAAACAGATTGTGTTGATGTGGCCAGAACACAGGAACCCAAGGAAAAATGAACAAAATGTCGCAGGCACGAATGAGCCATAGGATATGCTTTGTTTAAAGCAAACTTCAAGAAAGAAAAGTGGGGTTACAGAAACCTAATAAGTTACGGATCCTTTATTTGCTTTGCAAAAAGGGAGTGAGTTAAGCACACATCTTGTAGCACATTGGGAATAGAATTTGATTTACAAAAAATCTAGATCACAGATTTCTTGTTTAAAGCATGTCATATAAATGAAATAAAGAACAGTGATGCCTCGTTTAACTAGGGAGCAGATTTCAGGTAACCTTGGGCAACCAGAACATGATCATGAATAAGAAAATGCTGTGGAAAAATGGAAAGAACAGAACTCAATTGAAAAGCCAGAGGACCGGCCTTCAGCCACCCTCAGGCCATTCTCTGGACCTTGGTGTCCTCATTAGTGAAATGAAGGTATTGGATAGTTTCAAGGTCTCTCTCCTTGTTAAAAATTAATAATGTAATCTATGCTTTATTTGTTTTTTGTCTATTCTATATATTTTAATATTAAAAAAGATTTAACAAATATGAATAGTAAAGAATTCAGACCATGGAAAGGCAAATGGTTAAAAGTTAGCCTTCCCCTTATCCTAGGCCCCAACCTCCCTCTCCAGAGGTTCCTTGTGTATCCTTCCACAAATATTTCATGAATTCTATAAGCATATTATGTATGCCTCTTTTGAAAACAAATGGGATAATCATCATATACACTGTCCTGCTTCCTGCTTTTTTACTTAAAATTTTTGGAAATTATTATTATAAGTTTATATTGATCTACACTCTTTTCTTGGAAGACTCCACAGTACAGTAATCCATAGTTTAATAATTAGTTTAGTGTCTTGGCAAATGTTTAATTTATTTTCGTAAATCTTCTCTGTAGTCCCCTATAGCTCTAAATTTCTATGACTTTAACATCTCAGTTAAAAAGATGTGTGAGATGACTGAGTAAGAAAAAAAGAGTGGTGACAAATCACATGTGCAGCTTCTCTTGGGAGAGAAAGGCCCACCTGTTGTCCGTCCTTGACCACAGACATGTATGGAACCAGGCAACGGCTGAGACCCTCGTCGCTATGTCAGCAGAGGCAGCAGACAGGGGAAGCACCTTTATTCACAGTGGGGACAGGCCTCTTGTACTGTCAATTGTACCCGTATGAGAACTGCTGTTCCTGTGATGAGCGGATCATTGATAAAAGATTAAATCAGATTGCAGACAAAAACTTCACTGCATTTCAAAACAGTATATACATGTAAGAGGTTTTTTTGTCTTTAAAAGTTAAAAAGAACATCTGGAGTTGCAGATGAGACCCTTAAAGAGAGGGTTGAGTATATAGTATAGGAACTAGAAGTAAGGTTGTTATAGAATGAGGAAGGTAAAGGGTGCGAGTGACTTTCCCTGTGTGTATAATGGCAGCAAGTGAAGGGACGGCTACACTTTCGGGGGTTGGAGTGGGCGAAAGTTGAAAGCAATCCTACAGCATCTAGGTGCTCCCAGAGCTCGGGAACAATGCTGAATTACTTTGAGGCAGGTGAGGGACCTACCCAGAATGCTAGCAAAGTAGGGACTCTGCAAATTTATTTTGGAAACAATTTTATGTTGAATATTTACCAAAAAGCTACTAAGTAGTCATCACGGGAAAAGCCTGAACTTCGTCAGAGTGCCTTCTCTAATGGCTTAATATTAGCTTTATTTAAAATCACATACATGGGAACATCAAATTTCAGGACAGAGGATCTAAAAGCTGTAACCAGTCTCGAGTTGCGATGAGCTGCGTCCATCAATGGACAGGCTGGGCAGTGCTCTGTTCCAACCCTTGCCAGGAAGAATGGGCTATTTGCATTTTCGTGGCAGGAATAGTTGTTTTGCCACCCCCAGCTTTGATTTCCTTGCAGGAACAGACTGGTGCACCTGTTGCTGGTCTGCTGTGTCTCCAGAGAGATTGTAGATTTTCACTATGATTCATGAGTATTATTTATGGCCACCAAGCTGGGAGACCAAAGACCAATAGACAGACTGAGCAAAACAAGCTCAGAGAGCATTTCCCTTCTGTCCATCAAAAGGTTTTCTGGAATGTCCCCAGCATGTTGGTTCTCGGTGTTTGTTCAAGAAAGAGAAAAGGGAAGAACTCACTATCTGGCATATTCAGCAGCCTTCTCCCCAGACTGTTCATTCCTAAAAGGCTTCTGGTTCAAGTGTCTACTTTGTTGAATCAAAAGCGTGTCAGTGTCCCTATTGACATCTTGATAATTATGCTCTCTGCTTTACTTTGCATGTGAATAGAGAAACAGGCTTTATCAGCCTTCCCTCCCCATGCCCCTTTTAGTGAATTTAATGTCTGCTGGCTGATATTTGAGGTCATGAGCTCAATGGAACAGAGCCCTGTGCTGATGAGTACAAGGTCACAGTTTTGCACAGAGGAGAAACTCTTCTTCCTGTTGTGGACACCTGCAGGCCCAGCCAGCTGCTTTGCCAATGCTTCCATGAGGTGTGGGAGGCCAGATGAAGAGGGTACGGGTGGCTTAAACCTAGCCTATCTCTGTCTGTCTCTGGACACAAAACACAGATCTGAGGTTCTACTGATTGTGCATCAGTAGTTCTAGCTTAGGAAATGATGGTTTAAGTATGAATATACCATTCAAGTTGAAGAGATTAGTTTTTTAAAAATCTTCACTCATGGCAAAAGTTCCTTGGTGTGCACGGTTCATTTTTGTTCATGAGTTCACCAAGAAGTTAATGAATTTCAGGGACTCTGTGAACACTGAGGAGTCCACAAAGGATTCATAAAACACAGTCCCCACATGTCTTAGACAGTGCCACAAACTGGGTGGCTTACAACAGAAATTTATTCTCTCACTGTTTTGGAAGCTGGAAGTCTGAAATCAAGGTATTGGCATGGCCATGATCGCTCTGAAATCTGTAGGGGAGTCCTCTTGTCAACTTCAGCTTCTGGTAGCCCCAGACATTCCTTGGCTTGTGCTACCAGAACTCCACTCTCTGGCTCTGTCTTTACATGGCTGTCTTCTGTCCTCTCTGTTCTTCTCCTCTTATAAAAACAGCCAGTCATTGGAGATAGGGCTCACCCTAATGACCTCATCTTAACTTGATTATATCTACAAAGGCTGTATTTCCAAATTAGCTCACATTCAAAGGTACTGGGGGTTAGGACTTCAACTTTTCTTTTTGGGGGGACACAATTCAACCCATAACATCACCTGACCTCAGGAAGCTTCACATTCAGTGGGGGAAACTAATGGAAAAGGTTGGTGGAATCAGTGCTACAAAAGGCCCAACCACTGTGTTGTAAAAGTCCAAGGGAGGGGACACACACACACACACACACACACACACACACACACACACACACACACACACACACCCCCATATACCCCAAGCAATACCAAACACACATCTGAGGTATCATGCATAATTGATAAGCTGTGTGGATTCTGTGGAGGAGTTTGCCCTGGCATATGGCCTTCAAGGATGAGTGGAATTTTAGTTATAGAAAAGTGAGCAGAGAAGGGCACTTTAAGCTGACCATGAGCAAAGTCATGAAAACACATTTGGTCAGGCCTGAAAAGGAAGATGCTTCTAGTAGAAATGTGAGGGGAGGATCAGAGAGCTGGAGCTGGAGGCCAGTTGAGAGATTCTGCAGGAGGCCAGAGTGGCTCACAGGGGCTTGAGCTCAGGAACGGTGGTGGGATGGGAAGTCAGACGTAGGAGGGGTGTGGGGGGATAAAGTTAATGGAAAGTGGCAGTGGCTGGCTGAGTGGGAGATGGTCAGAGGAGCTGACCCTCCCACTTTTGGGGGGTCAACTGGGAAAAAAGTGATGCCTTTAGACAGGATGGGGAGCTCAGAAGGAAAGCAAATTTGAAAGGGCAGATAATGAGTTTGCTTGTAAACATGCTGAGTTTGTTGTAGCTCTGGTGTAGGTGCCCAGCACAGAGTTAGACACTTGAGATGGGTGTTCTGGAGGAGAGGTCAGGGCTGGAGACAAGAACACTAATGTGGTAGTTGAAACCATGGGAGTGGCTGAGGTGACCTAGAGAGAAAGTGGACACAGGCAGAAGAGAAGCAGGGCAAGGCCCAGACCTTGGAGAATACCCACAGAAAGGATGGGGTAGGAGGAGGTGCAGGTGCAAACGCAGGGAGGAGAGAGGTGAGAGTAGATGGTGCACTCCTGCTGGGTCCCGCCTGGAGCTAGCTGAGGAGAATGAGGAATGAGGAGACTGCTGGATCTGACAGGTGATGCGCTGTCTGGGAGGCTGATCTCGAGGAAACTCTCTCAGTGAAGTGATTGGGGCAGAATCCCAATTGCGAGAGGTTACGGAGATGTGGAGTAAGGCAGTGAGGACGGACTGTCACTCTTGACAGGTGTGGCAGGGAGAAGTGAGAAGGAATGAACACCTGAGGATGCAGGGTCAAGAGAAGGATTTTTAGTTCATCAGGAAGGTCTTCTTTTTTCTAAGAGAGGATATTTAATTGATGAAGTGAGTTCCAGAAAAGATGGCGGGCTATGGGATCGACAGCAGGGAGAGAAGTTTAACTGAGACTCTCAGGGAATCTGGGAACAACATAAGGGAGTCGTTGTGTGAAAGAAGTCTGAATCATGGAAATTTTAATCCATGAGGGTCATTCTTGCAGAGGGGCTCCACAGCGTCCCTGAAGACTGGACAATGGACTAGTTGACCTGTGGACACGGAATTTCTTTTATCTCTGCTGTACCCTACGGATATAGGGACTGAAGGCCCACTTCCCAACTTCAGCAGCTTCCACATAGATTCTTACGGCTATTTCCAGAACTGAGGGCCAGCTCTGACATCCCAGATGAGCTTTCTCTAGCCCAAGAACTAAAGCCGAGTAAAATGTCTTGTCTAGGAAACAAAAGTGCTTTAGGAGCCTGACCTACAACTACTTTCCTTCCATCACTATCCAGGGGAACAACTATGCTTTTCCCCTCACCCCTGCCTTTCTCTGGATCTGGATAATGGGGCAGGAGAGCGAGGATGGGGTCAGGAAGCTTGGAGTGTGTGACATCAACCCTGTGCCATGCTTATTGGGTGCCAAAGGCATCACATAGGTTCAGCCTCTAAGTGCTAATAGATACAAGAGGAATGGGTTCCCTGTCTTCATGGAACTTACACAGGACTTATGCCTGTCCTATACTAGATGGAAGGGACAAAAGTTCCCCGGGAAATGCTTGTGTACATTTGTGCGGTCCAGAAGGAGAGGCAAAATCAGCGTTGGTTAGAGTGGTGGAGAAAGGTTTCATGGAGGGCCTGAGTGGGTGGCCACCATACCAGAAACAATGTGGCATGTCCTTGAGACGAAAAAACAGGCCAGTCTAGAGGGGAGCACAACTGGGAGTGAATTGTGATGAGGTAAGATGAACCTGGATTGTGGAGGTCTTCGAATGTGAGGCTGAACAGCGTGAAGTGATTCCTCAGACTGACTGGGAGCTACCGGAAGTTAAAGAGAAGGGGTCCCATGAGGAAGTCAGTATTTTGGGAAGAGAACGGCCTCTCCCTTCCACTTCAGGTTGGCTGTGAAGAGCTGGGCGCCCCATGCAAGGTGTGCTGGCCAGGCTCCCTGCCCTCGTGGAACTCACGTACAAGGGCAGCACTTCCTTCCTCTTTTTCCTCTCCGGGGCAGGAAACTCTCCTGCAGGAGCTTGGATTTATTCCTTCAAACCGTGCAGAATGCAGGTTATGTAAAGCTGGAGCAGAAAAACCTGTTTTTTAGTTTTTCTCTGCTTTCTGTCCCCTCTACTTTGGCCTCTTGCCCTCAGCCTCTGAGGGTCTTAATAACATTCTCTCTGGAGTTTCCCTGTTCCCACCATGATTTTAATGAAAGCATCACCACCCACAGAAAAAAACCCCAATTCCAGGCTGGAGGTGGAGAGGTGGACTGCGCTGCCGTCTTTCTTCCCTTCCTGCGGGAGACAGTGCTTGTGTTAGATGAACGCACTGCCCCTTCACAAGGTAACTGCCCATCGCAGAGCTCCTTGAAGACATCCTAAAATAACAATAATAGAACATGTGCCATGCTTGTGGGATGTGAGGGCTCATGAAGAAGGGGGTGGGGAGCAGAGAAAAGAAACAGATTTTAATGTCAGGCTGACAAGAGTTTATTATACACATCAGTGGTTAAAATAATTACTTTTTTAAATTATGAAAAAGGCTTTCTGGGGCCCTGTTAAATACCAGCTGCAGTTCCTTGCAATTGATTTGCCGGGGCCCTGAAAGAGACACCTGTTTTTCCAGATCCCGGTGGGAAGGGAATTCTGGCAGGAGGCAGTGGAAGCGTACCCATTCTCTCCTGGCCCTCCCACTCCGAGTTTCCCTTAAGGTGCCTCGTGTGACTTCGCTCCGATCTCTCCATTTCACATCTTGCGTTTGGTGTTATCCGTCCCACAGGGCCTCGCGGGCGGTGGGTGAAGGTGCCACTCAGCATCATCTTTTCACTTGCTTTGAAAAATTTAGGCCTTTCTGAACAAGCAAAAGGCATAATGGGGAGACTTGGAACCTGTGGGGGTGAGCAGAGGCCTGGGAATCTGAATCTCAGTTTCCCCGCCCAGCTAAAATCTTCTCATGGGAAGCTGAGCATGCTGATTGTTCGATTGTTCCACAGAGAGATCTGGTCACTGTGTGGCCTCTTGTTCCAGCATCAGGCCTTTCGTTAGACTTTTAGGCTCATTGCAGAGCTTGAAGAAGCTGTAATCAGGATTGTTGATCACGTGACTGACTAGTCCTGTGACTTAGCCCCCTGATCACAGATTTTTTGTTCACCCCCTGGGGCCCCACACCCTGCTTCCTTTTTATTCTGGACTAGGTATTTTATTATTATTATTATTATTGTTTTGGCAGCTGTGCAGTAAAGGGACTGAACCTTGGATCTTGGTGTTATCAGTACCACACTCTCACCTCCTGAGCTAACCAGCCAGCCCCCTTTCCATTCTAGACCTTCTTTCTTCCTTGGCTTTTGTACCTGCCAACAAGGCCCATGTTTGGTGCAGAACTGAAAGAAAACCCTTTTATGACCACACTTCCATTAATGTCCATGGTAATATTGAAGATTATGCCCTGAGATCAGAATTATGCCCCGAGGTAAAAGGTGGATGTTGTTCTAATATCCAGGAGATGCCTCCAAGTAAAATGAAATGCTCTGATGTAGCTGGCAGTGATTATATTCTCCTTTCAAAGGGCCAGTGCTCCACCTGCAAGGGCTTGTGCAGGTGAGGAGGGGAGGCGCCCCGCTGGCCTTGCCCTGCCCTCCTGGCTGCCCACATTCCACTTGGCTCTGGTCCTGAGGCTTTCTTGGGACTCTAAGGAGCTCTGGTCTGGCTGACATCATTGCCCTCTCTGCCTCTTAATGGTGCTCTGACTTTCTAGTATCCTTGGCCAAAATAGGGGTGAAAATTTATTTTATTCTTTATTAAGCCAGGACAGATAAGGACTAACAAACAAACAAAAGAAAACAAAACCAGAGTAGAAATGACAACCATTACCTTCCCAACAAAAGCAGAGAAGTAGAGGGACGGAGGACAGCCTTCTGCTCTTTACTCAGCATAGACTGGTTGGCACTGTGTGGGCAGCCCTGATGACCTCACATCTTAGGTGACCTCTCTGCAGGTGCCATCTGCACCTGGAGGCCCCCGGCTCTCACCTGCCTCCATTCCCAGGAGCCCACTGGAAGTTGCTTCCTGTTAGAGCCCCGCCTGCCCTTGAGCCTCCCATTTCCAGACTAAATGGTCAGACTCACTCCACTGACCACCCCAGTTCCCAGCGAGCCTTTTTTGATGAGTCAGCACTCAGGTATTCCTGCAAGTAGGTGGAATTTGTCCCCAGGTTCTTTGTTTGTGTATTTGTTTTTTAACATTGAAAGAAATTGAGAGCATTAAAACTCTTGCACACATTATTCCCAGCCAGAGTGCACTGAAAGCAGCCTTTTGACAGGAGAAAGAGACCAATTTCCAACAAGCTGCCAAGCATGTGTCATGTCCCTGTAGATTTAGTTTCAATTTCCAGGCAGCTACAATTTGAGTGGACATCAGTCGGAGCTGGCTTTATTTTCCACAAATGCTCCATCGGGTGTCACATGCAAATATAACGTTTGGCTGCAGGTCAGGCAATACACAGTCATTCTGTGAGCAAGCTTTTGAAAAAGTGGTTAAAATAGGGTTTTGTGTGTAATGATTTACTTTACCTGTAAGTACCCAGATTACTGGTAGGTGAATTGGTGGAATCATTTTCTACCAGAATCCCAAATCATATTTAGAATTGTATTTTAGCAAAATTAATGTAGTCTGGCTTGAGATAAAACTGAAATCTCCAGTTGGGGGTGTAAGTGAAGGGAAGGGGCTGTTTGGGGAGAGTGCCCCCAGCCAGTGGGGATATGGCTCCTGGGGACAGGGGTGAGGGGCGACAGGCTTCATTTTGCCCAACATCTCTGCTAATGATGGGGAGTACAAGTAAACAGCGAGTTAATGGACTTCCCAGATATGTGAAATTCAGCAGCTGTTGCAAACAGCAGTGAGCACAGGAAAAAAAAAAAAAAAATTATAAAGGAAGAGAGAAAGGAAGAGGAAAGAGAGGAAGAGGGGGGAGGGAGGTTGGCAATATAAGTAGGAAACAACAAGGATGAGATTCAGTTTTTCAAATCCAAATTCTTTTATCTGGGCATGATTACAAACACCATGTGTCCTAGGAACCCATCTGGAAACACAGCTGATCTGAGAACACCCTGAGGGTGACCAAGGACAGGCATGTGGAGGGAGTTGTATGGGGTTCTTGGGGTCTGGTTGGGTAGACGTGGGCAGAACAGGCATTAGATAGAGAATGTGTGGTTATGCTCCCTTTGGAGAGAATTAACACCCATGAACTTAGGAATTCACCATTATTAGTTGTAGGTTAAAATTTATGTGTTGTCAAGGCAGTGGTAACAAATTGCACCTTGTCAGCTAATTACAAGCCCTTTTATAAACCGGCCCCCAGTTTTATCTTTTTTACCTTCATCTATTTCTATTTTTAATAGACAGCCTACCCCTCAGGTAAGTGGTGTGGTTTGCTGTTCCCCAAACAGGTTTTCTTTCTCTGGAAGCTCTGCCTCATGCCCCCCTGTCCACTCTGGGGCTCCTCCCTGCCTTACTGTTCATCCTTGGCAAGCAAAGGAGAGGCTCCTCCTAATCCCCACAGGTGTCACCCTGCAGGCCCCAGGAGCCCTTTGGGCCCACCACTGACGGGACAAACACTCCATGCCTTCTCTTTATCTGCTTCCTTGTCTGTGTCTCCCCAGACTTAAGATGCTGGAATATAGGTGCAAAATCGGCCTCTTCCTCCCACCCCATCAACCCTAGTGTCTCAAATTGCTCCATTGACACCATCAGAACTCAATAAATGTTGGCTGAGTGAGGGGATGAATGAGTTAACAACAAGGTACAGGGTAAAAAAGGAACAGCAGGAAGAAGCCTAGCACTGTCATTCTTTGATGTGATAGATTTCTTCAAGATATTTGAGTCCCTGCTTCTGCCTGCCTGAGGATATTCTAGGAAATGAAACAAAACTGCTTTGACTGAGCCCTCGTATGACCTTGAGGTCATCACTCTCTCATAGGTGGGTGCTATTTGTTGAATTGTGTTCTGGCAAAAAAGACATCTGGAGTCCCAGGACCTCAGAATGTGACCTTATTTGGAAATAGGGTCTTTGCAGATGTAATCAAGTTAAAATGAGGTCATCTGGGTGGGCTCTAATCCAATATGATTGGTGTTCTTATAAGAAGGGGAAATTTGGGCACAGCAACAGAGGCAGGGACAAGATGACCATGGGAGGACAGAGGCAGGGATCAGAGTGTGCTGCCACAAGCCAACAAATGCCTGGGGTTCCCAGGAGCTGAAAGAGTCAAGGAAGGATCCTCCTTTGGAGGCTTCCAAGAGAGTATGGCCCTGCCAACACCTTTGGACTTCTGGTTTCCAGAACCTGGAGGTAATACATTTCTGTTGTTCTAAGCCACCTAGATAGTAGTTCTTTGTTATGGCAAAGTAGTTCTTTATTATGGTTCTTTGTTATTCTCCCTAGGAATGCAGAGATCAACCTGGTTTTCCTAGCTAGTGAGAAGGCTTTGGTGTCAGGCAGCCTGGGGTACTAGTCCCAGCTTTTGGCAAGTTATTTGCCTTACCTTGAGTATCAATTTCCTCATCTGTAAAATGGGGATGATAATACCTAACCACTACAAGCAGTCCTTGTTGTGATGATTAGATGAGATAGCATCTGTAAACTGTCTAGTCAGTTGTATGGCCCATGGTAGGCCCAACGTGAGCAGTTTTAGTTGCGTGTGTTTATCCTGAGCTGTGGGCTTTGTGCTTCCTGAGGCTACTTGCTGGGATTAATTAAAGCATCTAGTCCTGCACCTGATTCCATATATATTTGCTGAATGACTGTTGAATGAGATTTAGCCAGTGTTCTAGAACAGGGTATTCAAATTACTATTACCGCTTTTGGGGGTAGGACCCCCCCCTTTTTTGCAAAGTAAAACTCTAGAGGTACCGCAGCATTAAATAAATCTGAGGCGCTTCGGTTGTTGAAAGCGGGGTGAGGACAACCTCCCCTTATTCCCACTCTCTTTTCTTCATTGTCCCTTACACAATGCCCCAGAAGGGGCCATTTCAATATCTTACACTGGGTGTAGAAAGACTGAAAACTCTACTGGAATGGAAGTTTGAAAGAAAGGGATTGTTCCACAGAAAGACTTCTGGGCTTTTGGATTCCTGGTAAGGTTATAGCTAACAACATTGGCAAATCAGAGCTTCTCTGATTATCAAAGTTTTCTCAAGAAAGCGTTTTTTTTTTTTCCTCCAGGAAGTCAGTCCTTATTCCTGACTAAAAGTTTAACAATTTAGCTGCCCTTAGTAAAGGTGGAACATGTTGAAACTCAGCTTCAGTGCAATTTAAAAAAAAAAAAATTCCTGATGACTATTGCTGTCTCCCCTACCTGAGTTAGAGGCCACAGTCCTATTTGCTTTCCTCTTATATTTTATTCTTTAGCCATAAATAAGTAACTTGATTAGAAGCTCCTTGAAGGTAGAGGCACCTCATTTGGAATCTCCAGTGTACCTCTCATGAAGGGCAATCAGCAGCCCTCTGTGCATGGAACCGATTCTTCTTTGGATTTTCTTTTATTGCCCTAAGAAGAAATCTCCACTTGTTCTTGTAAAGATTCTTTCCTAGAACATTTATTTTGTTTTGTTTTTTCAAAGACAATAATTGGGCTTCTGTCACATTCTTTGAAAAACTATTTTCAACTATGCAGCCTGTTCACTCATGACAACAAAAATTCATATTCTTTCATCCATATGCTCACAGAAGCCAAAACTAAAATAGCTTGTTTATATTACTGGTATTAAAATGACAAATATGTCTCCAAATATCAAATGGGTAGAGTAATGTAGACTTAGATTCCACCTGGATTAGGAGGCATTATTTCTGACAACAGTATTATTTTATTCATCCATCCATCAAATATTCACTGAGCATTTACTTAGTGCAAGGCCCAGAGACATATGGGTGATACATAACTGCATAGAAAGTGGTCAAGGAGGTCTGCCAGGAAGCAGTGTACAGTATGTGGGATTATTTGCATTTTACCTCCGTTTACTCTTTCATTGTTTTTAGGATTAAATATAGAAAAAAAAATCTATTTGTGCCTCCTCAGTGTAGTACATCTCAAGGAAACTACTGGCTTAATATGTAGGGCTTGGTTTTTCTGGTTTGTAAATTGTTTATTTTTCATTTTTTCTCTCATCCTCTGAATATTCTGTACCTTCTATGTCCCTTCCTCATCAGAGACTGGGTGTTTGGAGGGGGACAGGAGAGGATGGAAAGACATTAGTTTTGCTTTTTGTTAGCTGCTCTGGTTAAAGACTAGTTCAGAACTCAAATCCTAAAATAACTTTCCTATATAAAATGTGACTTGGGGGTATTTGAGGTTTTCTTAGCCTGGCATTATGTTGTCGTGGTATGGCCTTTGTCCTCAGACTCGCTCGATTCCTGATACTAACTCTGCCTGTTACTATCTGGGTCTTTCATCTACCTTATCTGAAAAGTGAGCATCACAATACCAGTCTTGTAGAATTATTGTGAGAATGAAATGCCTGGTATGGTGTCTGGCACATGCAGATGCTCAGTGAATATTAGTCTCTTCCTTGCCCCTCTCATTTTTTGAGATAACAGGTAATAGGTTTCACCTCAATGTTGTACCTAAGAAACTTGGATAACACAGTTCAGTGCCATATTTTAAAATTCTTTTTAACTCCTGTACTTATTAAAATAGGACTATCAAATTTGGCCTAAGAAGACCAGGGCCCAAGGGTGGTCCTGACTTTGCCAACTGACATATAGTGTGACCTTAAGTAATTCTCGGTCCCCCTCTTGCTCCTGTTTTACTGTCTGTCAGATGGTCCCCATTTTTTTTCCCAGGGCAGCTGTGAGGCACTGATGAGATAGGGGGTAAAGTATTTCAAGAAGTCCAAGCTTACAAATGCCAGAGACTTACTGTCATCACTATTTGGACCTGTCAAAATTAAATTTCAGTTTCCATTCAGTCTCCTTTTTTTTTTTTTGGCAGCTAGCTGGTCAGTATCATTTTTATAGGCATGTCTTTTGACACCATGTTTAATGCATCCTTGCCCCTGGAAGTGTGGAGACTGGTTCCGTGTTACTTGCGCTAGGGGCCTGAACTTTTATCACACTCTAGGACATAATTTTATGTAGGGCGAAGCAGCAACCTCTATTTCACCTGCTTAAAACTGGTTGCAGAAAAATTTGGCTCAGACTTTCCAAAATAAACTCACCTTTGGGCTGAATCCAGGAGTGGAAAATTTTAGCTGAAAACGATGGCTTGTCAGAAAACATAGGAGTGACTGCAAACTGGGATATATGTCCCTGTCAGAGAGGGCTGGATGTCAGCCCAACCATCCCAGCCCTCCCTGTGCATAGGTTACAGGCTCAGTAGAAGGAGGGAGGCATGAAACATCTTATGATTCCTGTTTTTTTCCACTGTGAGATAACCTGAGGGCTTTGGCTTCTGGAGTGATGGTGGGCTTGCTTTCATTTTGTGGCTTTGACAGCATTTCACTATGTAATTATTCCTCTTAGTTGAATATCCCTGAATATCCTTTGACATGATGGTGGTATAGGTACCAGGCATGAATTCCTGTAATCCACGGAGTGTCAAGAAGGTGCTTATTTTCAGATCAAATGCTTCTGACCTGATTAAGCCTTCTGTCTTGCCTCAGAGCTGAGGATAATGAGTTTGTCCAGTGCAGTGACTGGTGGGACCTGAGGGCTTTTTGAAGATGATTCTGAGCCTGGGTGCTGAGCGGGGCTTTTATCACCAACTGTCAGAAGCTTCAAGTTAGATGTATGCTGTGGAATTCTGTGTCTGAATTTCTATCCTCTGTTCACTCTGTTCCACAGGTCAGTGTAGCAGAGAAAGGGATCTCTGATCCTCTGTAGTTAGCCCTTGAATTTTTTCATTGTTTGAGGTCTAGAAACCATTTCTGCCAGGAATTGCATCTGAGCCGACACAGGTGAAATCTTGAGGGGTGGGGTGGGAAGGAATGGAAGCTCTTGGGGAAAGGATTCTGAGTTGATGCCGGGCTAGAAACGCCACAGGGCTGGCCAGAACAGTGCGTAACAGCTGCTGTCACGTTGGCAAGACAGAGAGGCTACGAAGTGCAATATTACACAGGATTGCCCTAGACTTTCAATGGAAAGTTTTTCTTCCCCCTTCTAATAGGAAATAAATGCACACTAATGGTTATGAGAAAATGGTGCTCAGAAAGTGCCCTGTTTTTCTTCATTCTTATCTTTCCGCCCTTTCCTCTGAATCCTCCCTGTCCTTGTTTCAGGCCTCATTCTGTGGTTCTGCTACATCAGGGGAACTTGAAGAAGCAGAGTCTGCTAATCAGTCTGGACCGAGAGGTGTTGGGGAAGCCTGGGCTCACCCTGGCAGGAGTCAGACTGGGATCCAGAATGATCTTTGCTCTTGTTTCTGCTTTGGGTTAATTAATAGTTCTACATGTCACAATCTCTGGAATCTCATCCCAGCCATATCTTCTTTCCTGTTCATCCCGAGGTAGAATTTTGTAGTGGCTGCCATGGCAGGTTGGCCCCACCATGACAAATTAAATGCCAACAGAAAGAAAATGGGAACCTCTGTCTTCTGTGTGTGAGAGAATCTGAGAACACTGCAGGTGACTCACAGGTAAGAGATTTGATCATCAACAATGAGAAATACCTTTCACTGGAACTGTGTTGTTCAGTTACCAAAGTGCTTTCCCATTCCTTATTCCTGTAAGGAGGAAACTGGGGCAGAGCATGGTTAAGGGATTTGTTCAGGATCCAGAATAGGTGATGATGGACGTAAACCTGCTTTGCCTTTCACAGGTCAGTGGGAAATTGAGTCGGTTTTTCACTTTCACTTGGGAACTAGCTCATTTCCCCAAGGACTGGAGCCTTTGCCAACTCTAGAATCCTGTGATTTTATGACTGTTGTGTTCCTCATGGCCCAACAGATGCCACATCTGCCTCTGTGAGAGCTAGCTTTTGATGAATGCCTGGAAGTCCCCTGTGGGCCACAGTTCATTATTGCCAGGCACATAGCCCTTGGTTAGAGCGTGCGTCTCAGAACCTACAGATCTGCACAGAGCAGTCTCAGTCTCCAGCTCCTGAATGTGGAGGCTGCTGCCTTTCTTCTCCGCATCAACAATGAGTGCTAGCCAAGATTGTAATTGTCACCAAACATCTGAATTCACTGGAGAGGCAGGAAGGGTGAGTGGATAATAACACCTTATATTCCCATATAAAGCTTTATACTTTTCAGAGCCATTTAAACATTGATTATCTCATTCTAACTTCAGAACAGCCTTTATTATCTCCATTTGACAGACGGGGGGAAAAATGGAGGCACAGAGAACTTGTCACTTGCCCAAGGTCACAAAGCAAATTCAGCTGTTCTTGCTTCTTGCCCCCTTCCCCACCCTGCCCCATGCTGGCCCCTTTTGGGGGAGGCTTTATCTGTTCCTAGAAGTCAAGGGTGTTCCCTCCAAACATTTCCCCAAAGCCCCTGCTACTGAGGAGTTGCAGTAGGGGAGGGAAAACCTTTCTTGTGTGGCTTCTCCTGTCTGTGGGACACGGTTCGTGACGAACATGAAATAAAATGGAAACAGCTCTTGCTTCCTTCCCACACACATGAGCTGAGAGTCTGCCTCTGATGTGAGCCGGCATGGAGGGGGAGATGGCTCTGGCTGTCCCCTTCTCCTTGGTTCCAGACAGCCAAGCCAGGAAGAGGGCCTGGGAGTCCCAGGTATGAAGTGCCAGTTAGTCAGGCCACAGTATTTCTGCAGCACGATCTGGGCCTGGTGCCCCTGCAGGTCGCATTTGTGCCCCCTGCCCAACCAGCAGCCACGTATTGGGGGCCTGCTCTGTGGCAGACAGCATGTTAGGAGTGCCCGGGCTCCCACAGGGAGCTGCACCTTCAATGAGGTCTCAGTTTATTGCTGAAGTCTGTCCCTGTCACTCCTCCCTGTGCATCATAGACTGGACATCAAGGGCCATCAGATTCCCTTTAATGTCTTCCTGGGCAGAGCAAGTTGCTGCCTTAAGCTGGGGCTCCATACAGGACTATCAAGTGCCACACAGCAAAGCCATGAAGTCAGTTGTAGCAGAGATGACCTATGTCTCCAACAAAGTCTGTGACCTGGGCAAACAGCTATACAATACCTCTTATTCCCTTGTGACCAGGTGTGACCACGTACGGCCATGTGGCTAAATTCTTGCCAGTGGAATGTGGTGAAAGGATTAAGTGTCTCTTCTATGCCAGCCCACAAAAAGCTCCTGGGCCAATTTCCAGGGCCCTTCCCCCTCTATTGGCTTGAAGTAGTCATGGTGGTCTTGGGGGTCATGGGTAGAAGGTGGCAGAGTCACAGGGGGAAGGAGCCTGGGTCTCCACATCCCTGCATGGAGAAGAGTGGATAGGAACATACAGTTTGGACTTCAATTGCATTGAGCTGCTGATATTTGGGGACTTACCTGTTACCCTAATATACTGTTTCAGGGTCAGAGATGCTGGTTTGAGTCAGGAACATGGAATCTATCTGGACGAAACAAGTGGGATTTGTGGAACTTCTTGGGTGGCTTCTTCTGGAATTAGTGCCCCAGCTTAGAGCCACTTCTGGGTGTGAAAGCATAGGAAGTGAGGACCCCCAATCCCCACTTCTGAAAGAGGAAATTGGGCATGAGGCCTCTAGGGACTGCCAGAGCTTGGTGGCAGGTGCTGGTCAGGAGCACCCTGGGCTGGGGCCAGCATACCTGGCAGGCTTGCCAAGCCAGGGTGGCGGCTGCTCCAGCCAGGCTGAGATCTACACGCTGGGCACTCAGCCTTTCTGGTTCGAGGCCAGATGCTGATGTGGTATAAGATGCCCCAGTTCTGGCAGATCTTGGCTCTTGTTCCAGTGCCCCACACCAGCCAGCTATGTGACCTTGGACAAGGCCCTTCTCTGGCCCTCAGCATGATTCCTTTCCTGTGTAGAGGCAGGGTGTGGACTAGATGATTTTGGATATTTATGAGTGTGCATTTTGAAAGCTTTAGTACGAACTAGTACAGACTACACCCTACGAGTTTCTAGAGTTCTTGGGCTATCCCACCCCATCCCAGATTCCAAGGCCTTGGCTCTGGCTTAGTACAGTTGCTGTGGCATGTTGTAGATAGCACTTCAGCTTTCCCTGTGACCCTAAATCAGTGACTTCCAAATCTAAACTGTTTCAAACTCTTTTAGAAGAAGTAGAAAGCATCTCGTCACCAGTCCCTGTCTCCACTGACCTGGATATTATGATATCCTCCCCTGGGGACAGATGTCTCATGTTTCCCCTGAGCCCATTTATCTCATTTAATAAACATGTATAACACTGCTGGGCATGGTTGTCAGAGCTTCCTATATATAACTCATTTAATCCTATAGCCATCTGATGATGTAGGTACTGTCATTATCTTCATATGGAAGGTGAGAAAACTGAGGCCCAGAGAGATTAAGGAGCATGCCTCAAATCTTTCAGCTAGTGAGAGGCCACACTGGGATTTGAACCAAGGACTTCAAAGTCCTTGCCCTTGACCACTCTTCTAAGTGCTTCTTCAAAGTCCATGCATCCTCCCGAGCCTCTAACATGTCCTGTTGGGGGTTTTGCCCTCTTGTTTCAGAGGCCTGATCTCAGCTGAACCCTAATGAATTTTTTTTTTTTTTTAGTTCTGTTTTCTTCTGTGAAATTGCTTGCATGTTTTCCTCCTTGTGAAGACTGTCCATAGATTGATTCCATTGCCAGGCCGTAGGCCAGAACTCCCAGTCCCAAGAAGTGGCAGGAGAAGGCTCTGGACATTGCGGCTCCAGCATGGCCCAGAGTGTGCCTGGGGCCTGGAGAGTTGCTGTCACAGGGATTTACAGCTGTTACTGACATCTTGTTTTTGCCAGGACCGATCAGCGAAGCCTGGGCCTGACTGAGATACCATTGTTTGTCACCCCCTGTTTCCAGTTCTGGGGCCTGCAGACTCTTACCCCCAGGGGAGCGGGCTGTTTTACTGCCCAGATGACACAGCCCAACTTGTTTGGAGGCTGAACTAGGGCACTGGGACGGAGGGGGACCTTGCCTTCTCTCCTCTCTGCTTAATGTCGGGTGGGAAGATCTGGCCAGGCAAAGACGTATTCCATCTGATTGCCCATGATTCTAAGTGTTCAGCATTTTTTCCAGATTGCTGGTCCCTTGCTGTCTCCTCCCCATGGTTTTTATACTTTTAGAACAAAGGGTGTGGGGAGAGCAGTGAAGGGCACAAACTTTGTGGTCATCTGGACCAATCTGCAACTCGGCCACTCACTAGGTGTGCAACTTGGTAAGGGTACCTATCCTTTCTGTGCCTCAGTTTTCTTTTCTACAAAACAGGGACAAAAAAGAGTGCCTACCTCACAGAATTATTGTGAGGATCAAAGTAATAGACAACAGTTGTTGTCTGTTATACCACAGTGCTGGGCATGTAACCAGCAAGAAGCTGTCGACGTGGTGACCAAGAGCAGGGACTCAGGCCAGACTGCCTGGCTGCAAATCACAGCTCCACTACTTACTGCCTATGTGAACTGGTGTAAGTTAGTTTATGTCTCTGTCTCAATTTCCTCATCTGTAAAATGGGGATAATGAAAGTCCATATTTCACAGGATTGTTGCAAGGATTAAAGTACTTAGAACAATGCCTGGTGCCTAGCAAACATTAAATAAAGTGCATAAGTGCTCAATACATGTTGGCTATTATTTTTTATTATCTTTGCATTATTATTAAAAGCTTTATCATAGACCCACAGAGGAGGCAGGACAAATACTATTATTTCACTGTGCAGATGAAAGGCTAAGTGATAGGGGCAGATCCCCAGTTTAGCCCCCACTGTCACTTGCCTCAGCAATTACATCTTCTCCTCACTGGTCTCTGTGCTCCCAGCTGCTCCTCTTAACCCCTCTCCACTCTGTCCTTCTGACACCCAGATCCAATCATGCTGTTCCCCCTCTTTAATATCCCCGATAGAGGCCCATCCTGTTGGTGGCCTCCAGGAAAGTCTCCTCTCCTTGGCAGCTATGAGGCTGTTAGCCAATTGGCCTTAGCTGCCCTCCAACATTTGCAGTTTCCTCATGATCTGTCTCACCTCTGGGGCCTGGACATGCTGCTTGCTCTGCCTGGAATGGCCTTTGGCTTCTCCATCCAGCTCAAATGCCAGCTCCTCCTGTAGAGTCAGGCTGTCCTCCTCTGGCCTCCCATCCTCTTGGCTCTAGTATTGCATTGTGTGGTCCTCGTTTGCTTAGGAGACATTCAGTTCCTCTAGCATACTGCCCTTTCCTTGATGGGCAGGAGCTGTGCATCACTCATCTTTGTGTTCACCCCATACTTCTCCTCCTTGAGCCTGCAAGCATATCTGGCAAATGGTAAATGAGATTTTGAATGGAGAAATAATAATGATCATGGCAACACTGTCACCTTTCATCTGTAATGCACATCATGATTTTATAGCTCTTACACATTTGAATTTTCATCCTGGCCCTGGTCTGGCAATGACTTTGCCAGTGCTGTTTTCTCTAAGCTAGCTCATCTCCCTGGGCCTCAGTTTCCCCACCTGTAAAGGATCTGTAGTCACCTTCACCTCCAGGTTCTTGTAAAGGTGAAGTGGACGCTTATTTAAGAATACATTTGGAATTAAGCTCTAGATATACAGAGAGCATCATTGTTTCTGCACATCTTGCCCTTGGACTCCACAGCTGATCACCTTGCCAGATGGGAACAGCCACAGGAGAGCACAAGCCTGAGGGTGGCTAATAATGTGCATTTTCTGTGCCCTACATAGTTGTGCAATGCCTGGTGGTAATGGATAGCTGTAAAGACTCATCATGTTCTGTGTAGCTGCAGGGATATGCAACCTCCTCCTGTGTTACTGATCAGGAGGCTGAGCCCGCAGACAGCCATCCGATGCACACGGGTGAACCCTGCTGTAAGGAAAAGTATATGAACATACAAATCAACAAAACTGGAGAGTTATTAATGCAGTAAAAAATGGCTCTGCATTTGAAGAAAGGATCCATTGGCATTTCTTTAAATAGCAACCCATGAATGATTATAGGCCGAAAAATTAAAACCTACATACTAAGGAGCTTGGCAGGCCAGGAAAGGGGAAGGTAGAAAAGCCTACAGCTGTGGTATTAGTGTCCATGGATGGTGAATGAGAAATGAAGATAAAACGCTTCTAAAAAAGTGAGTTTCTCTGGAAATAGATGTGGATTTGCAGACATTCCATTTATAAGCACCTGTTTCAGAAGTAGGTTTGTCGTTTTAACAGAGGAACCCCATTACAATCTTTATTATACAAAAGGACTTTTATTCAATAAAGAATAGGTTTGCAATCTTTTTTGTTTCTTAAAATAGTAAAATGCCTCCTTCCCTCCATCCCCTGCCCTGGAAAAGGGGAAGGGACTGACTTAGAGTTATGTTCTTTGAATTTTACTAAGTAAGAATTTGAAAAATACATTTACTATTATTACTTCGTGAACAAACAGAGCATTTTAATTCAATAATCGAATAATCACTTGTTGAGAGCCAGTATGCCCAAACAAACACCGTGCTAAGTAGTGGCTATTTAATGGCAGACAAGACAGGCATGGCCCCTGTTGTAATGGGACTTAGAGTTCGGTGGAAGATGGGCACAAAAGAAGTCAACAAACAG
Source organism: Cynocephalus volans (assembly GCF_027409185.1). Classification (NCBI taxonomy): domain Eukaryota; kingdom Metazoa; phylum Chordata; class Mammalia; order Dermoptera; family Cynocephalidae; genus Cynocephalus; species Cynocephalus volans. The sequence continues at coordinate 43,088,428 of NC_084473.1, forward strand.
GCACTCATGTAAAAAGGGCTCTGAAGAAAAACAAGGGTCTAAGATCAAGGTGAGGAAAGGAGGCCTGCCTTGTGCTGGCATGGTCAGAGAAGGACTATCTGTGGAAGGGTCCATTAAACTGAGACACAGAGGGAGAGGAGGAGCGGGATATGGAAAGGGAAATAAGTGGTACAGGCAGAGGGAACAGCATGTGCAAAGGCCCTGAGGTGGGAAAGAACTTCATGTGCTCAAGTTTGAAAAGAAGAAAGAGTAGGACAGACATCTTGGAATAAAGGAAGGATCTTTAGGGGCTGGCCGGTTAACTCATTCGGTAGAGCGTGGTGCTAATAACACCAAGGTCAAGGGTTTGAATCCTCATACTGGCCAGTTGCTGGGTGGGGGTGGGGAAAGAAATGGCTCTTTAAATATATTCAGCTTTATGAAAACTTACAACAATGTCTTTCTGTCTTCCTCCCTCCCTTCCTTTCTTCCTTGTTTTGCTGTGGCCTAGTAAAAGGTTTTCTTGGCCCACGGCTATTAATCCTGTTAAAGAGGATCTGTCCTTTATGCACAGGAAATACAGATCGATTGTGTGGGGAGGAGAATAGGGGCATCAAGGTCAGTAGTGGATGTCCTCCCTGACTCTGGGGACAGTGGGCCTTGAGCCTGCCACCCCTGGGATCTCCGGCATTCTTGGAGTTTAATTTCTGTGTCCCTCAGAACCAGCGTGGACCCGAGGCCTTGGTCACTGGCCTGAAGTGTTAATAACTCTCATGTATGTGAGTAAGCTGGTGGCAGCCTCGCGGTTTGGGTGTTTGGGCAAGCGGACAACCATGGGAGTCTCACCCTTTGGCCTCAGGATTCCCAGCAGCTGCGAGTACCTCTCTAGGCTTCGTTGTCTTCCCTGAAATAGGCTGGAATTGTTCCCTGGCAGAACGTGAGACTGGCCTTCACGCGGATTTTCCGCAGGCGAGTGACTCAGAGCTGTGAGTTGAATGAATAACTCATTCGCTCACATAGCAAGCATTTCTTGAGTGCTGACTGTGTGCAGCTGTGTGCGTGGCATTGCGACGGCACCTTGGGGAGTAGAGGGGAGCCCATCATCAGACACCCTTGGTTTGCACTTTGGCATCTTCTGCCTCCGTGTGTATTGGCCTTGTCACCTCTGCTAGACTTAAGCTCGTGGTGGGAGGAAGCTTCTCGTCTCTTTCCCTTCTGACCCTTTGACACCCCTGGTAGGTGCTAGTGAATCTTGGATTATGTCACTGACTTTTGGAGTTTCAGGGAATTCAGAGTCATTAGAGATATGGTTGGTTTTTTTCTCTGACCAATTTTGCTTCCTCCTCTTGGAGGAAATCCCTCTCCTCTTGCTTTTATCTATCCATTGTCCTTCATTGTCACGGGGCTTCTGGGAAGCAAGGGACTCCTGCTCATCTCTCTCAAAGATTTGGCTTCTTTTGGAATTTTCTACCAGCGTCAGGCTACTGTCTCCATAGAAACAGGCTAGTATATTCTAAGGAGTTGAATCCTTTTCAGAAATAAAATATGGGGCGGTTTCAAGATGGCGGCGGCTGCGGCGGCTGGCGCGGAGTAGCTGAGGTGGAAAAGGTGGCCACTGGGCCTCAGGCAGCCGGGAAACTTGTGGACCTTCCTCTGGCCATCTCTTAAGGGAGGACTGCTGCTGCTGGCCGGTCGTGGGGGCTCAACGCCACTTTGCCCCCGGCAGGAGAGGCTGCCTCATTTACAGGCAACAGCTTTCAAGTGTGGAGCAGGAAAAGAACTGATTCTTAGCTGCAAAAGCGAGTCTTGAAACAGGGAACACGGCGCCAGGGCTGCTGTGGATGCAGCCAGGATCCCGGAGGCTGGGGCCGCACTGAAGGCGGCCAGCTGCCCTATTCAGGATTCGAGGTTTCAGGCCGGCATTAAAGAAGATTCCTGGGAGCGCCCGAGCGGCGCCGCGACTGAACAGCCCGAGGCGGCAGCGCCGAGAACACGGAAGGCAACAAACCAGAGACAGAGCGAGCGCCCGACCTGGCACAGCACTGTGAGTGATCCCTGGCACAGCTCTGTTCGGGGGGTGGTTGCCCACCCGGCTTCCGCCTGCACCACCAGGCCACTCACTGCCCCAGTGCTGCCTCCATTTTCCCAGGTGCGGGCAGCTCCGCCCTGTTCGGCCATCACTGAGCCCATTTGCTTGGCCTGGCGCGGGGCTTTCCGGACCCTGCGGGCCGACCTCCTCTCCCACTCCCTCCGCGGTTCTCTGGTGGGGCTGGGGGTGTGGGGCGTCCCGACCAGTGTTGGGAGGGCTAGGAAATACGGGCGGGCCGACTGTCACTCCACCACACCCTGGACTCCGGCCCCGGTAAACTTCCTGTTACTGGGAGGCAGATACCATCTGCGACCACCAGTTTGGAAAAAAGCCTAACGAATTTCTGGTTGGGAATAGTGTGGTAGGAGAGTTCCCAGGTCCGCTTGAACCTGCCGGAGAGCAGGCTGCAGGCGGGCACTAGACTCGGTTTATACCGGGGGGATACAAAGGTGAACAAGACCCGAGAAAGATCTACACAGTGCTACAAAGGCACCCAGAGAGACCGGTCGTCTGTGCCTAGCAGAAACCTGGTAGACTTCCTGGGCGAGGCGGTGCTGAGCAGGGTCTTGAAGGCCCAGCTGATAGACGAGGGGTGCAGAAGACACACCCCAGCCCAGCACAGTGTGCACAGAGGGGGGAGACGTGCGGCCAGGGAGGCGGAGACTCGACAGAAACCACACACCCGGTGGGGTCGCCACTGCACGATCTAACAGCCTGGGCCAGAGCACACGGAACGGGGAGAAGTCCTGTACAGAAAGTGAAAGCTCAACAGAGATCACACACCCTGTGGTGCGTGATCCACCAGCCCAGCAGAGTACAAGCTGACCAGAAAGGTGGATCCCCGGAGAAGCCCAAGACCCGAGGCAACCACACACACAAGACACTAGAGGCCAACTGAGCTGTCACGGCGGGAGCCATACCAAATTGGCAACCACAGCAACATCCTAGTTAGTCATTAGTCTCAAACCGGTGGACTGTGAAACCCCCTGCCACAATGAATAAACACCAAAAAAAAGACACCAGAAATACAAAAAATCAAGAAAGTACACCACCAAAAGTTAATAAATCTCATACTCTAGATCCTATAGAACAAGAAGCCCTTGAAATAACTGACAAGGAATTTCGAGTGATAATTCTAAGGAAACTGAATGAGATACAAGAAAACTCAGCTAGACATCATGATGAAATGAGGAAAAGTATACAGGATCTGAAAGAGGAAATATACAAGGAAATCAATGTCCTGAAAAAAAATGTAGCAGAACTTGCTGAACTGAAGAAGTTATTCAGCGAAATAAAAAACACAACGGAGGGTTTAACCAGCAGGCTTGTCGAAGTTGAAGAGAGAACCTCTGAACTTGAAGATGGGCTGTTTGAAATAACACAAGCAGACAAAAAGAAAGAAAAAAGAATCAAGGACATGGAAGAAAATCTGAGAGAGATATCAGACAACCTCAAGCGCTCAAATATCCGAGTCATGGGTATTCCAGAAGGGGAGGAAAATGGAGATTCCATTGAAAACATATTCAACAAAATAGTGGCAGAAAACTTCCCAGGTTTAGGAAAAATCACAGATCTTCAGATCCAGGAAGCTCAACGATCTCCAAATGTATTCAACCCAAAAAGGCCTTCTCCAAGACATGTCATAGTCAAATTGGCAAAACTCAGAGACAAAGAGAGAATCTTAAAAGCTGCAAGAGAGAAGCGTCAAATCACCTATAAGGGAGCCCCAATCAGGTTAACATCAGACTTTTCATCACAAACCCTAAAAGCTAGAAAGGAATGGGATGATATTTTCAAAATACTAAAAGACAAAGATTGCCAGCCAAGAATACTCTACCCTGCAAGGCTATCCTTCCGAAATGAGGGGCAAATAGTATATTTCTCAGACAAACAAAAACTGCGGGAGTTCACTACCACAAGACCACCCTTACAAGAAATCCTCAAGGGAGTACTGGGTTTGGTTCCTGAAAAATAACTACCACTGCCATAAAAACCTAAGAAAAATCTAAACCCGCTAGTACAATAAAAATGGCATTCATGAAGAGAAAACAAGCCAACAAAAACACTATCTACAACCTAAGGAACCAACAAACAAAGAAACCAAACAGTAAATCAGAAAGCAAGGAACAAAAGACACCTAAGACAACCAAACAACCAATAAAATGCTAGGAATAAATCAACACCTTTCAATAACAACTCTTAATGTTAAAGGCTTAAATTCCCCAATTAAAAGACACAGACTGGCTGACTGGATCAAAAAGCAGGACCCAACTATATGCTGCCTACAAGAGACCCACCTCACCCATAAAGATTCACACAGACTAAGAGTGAAAGGATGGAAAAAGATTTACCATGCAAACAGAAAAGAAAAACGAGCTGGAGTGGCTATTCTTATATCTGACAAAATAGACTTTAAACTAAAAACCATAAAAAGAGACAATGAGGGACACTACTTAATGATAAAAGGACTGATCCATCAAGAAGACATAACAATCATAAATATGTACGCACCCAATGTTGGAGCAGCCAGATTTATAAAACAAACTCTATTAGACCTAAAGAAGGAAATAGACACTAATACCATAATAGCAGGGGACCTGAACACTCCACTGTCAATATTAGACAGATCATCTAGGCAAAGAATCAGTAGAGAAACACAAGATCTAAACAAGACTCTAGACCAATTGGAATTGGCAGATATCTACAGAACATTCCACCCAACAACTTCAGAATATTCATTCTTCTCATCAGCACATGGATCATTCTCCAGGATAGATCACATATTAGGTCACAAATCAAGTCTCAATAAATTCAAAAAAATTGGAATTATCCCATGTATCTTCTCAGACCACAATGGATTAAAACTAGAAATTAATAACAAACGAAACTCTGGAAACTATACAAACACATGGAAATTAAACAGCATTCTACTTAATGACATATGGGTCCAAGAAGAAATCAAGCAGGAAATCAAAAAGTTTATTGAAACTAATGAAAACAATGATACATCATACCAAAACCTGTGGGATACTGCAAAAGCAGTATTGAGGGGAAAATTTATTGCATTAAATGCTCACTTCAGAAGAATGGAAAGATGGCAAGTGAACAACCTAACACTTCACCTTAAAGAACTAGAAAAACAAGAACAATCCAATCCTAAAGTTAGCAGACGGAAAGAAATCATTAAGATCAGAGCAGAACTGAATGAAATTGAAAACCAAAAAACAATTCAAAAGATCAACGAATCAAAAAGTTGGTTTTTTGAAAAGATAAATAAAATTGACAAACCATTAGCATGGCTAACAAAAAAAAGAAGAGAGAAGACTCAAATAACAAAAATTAGAAATGAAAAAGGCGATATTACAACTGATTCATCTGAAATACAAGGAATCATTCGAGACTACTGTAAACAACTATACGCCAACAAATTTGAAAATCTGGAGGAAATGGATAAATTTCTGGACACACACAAGCTCCCAAAACTGAACCGTGAAGACGTAGAAAATTTGAACAGACCAATAACAATAAAGGAGATTGAAGCTGTTATCAGAAGGCTCCCAACAAAGAAAAGCCCAGGACCAGATGGATTCACAGCAGAATTTTACCAAACATTCAAAGAGGAATTGACACCGATTCTTTACAAACTATTCCAAAAGATTGAAACGGACGCAAATCTCCCAAACTCATTCTATGAAGCAAACATCATCCTGATACCAAAACCAGGTAAAGATATAACCAAAAAAGAAAACTACAGGCCGATATCCTTGATGAATACAGATGCAAAAATCCTCACTAAAATACTAGCAAACAGAATACAGCAACACATACGAAAAATTATTCATCACGATCAAGTGGGATTCATCCCAGGGATGCAAGGTTGGTTCAACATACGCAAATCAATAAATGTGATACACCATATTAATAAACTCAAACACCAGGACCATATGATCATCTCTATAGATGCTGAAAAAGCATTTGATAAAGTTCAGCACTCATTCATGACAAAGACCCTCTATAAGTTAGGTATAGAGGGAAAGTATCTCAACATAATTAAAGCCATATATGACAAACCCACAGCCAATATCATCCTGAATGGGGAAAAGCTGAAAGCTTTTCCTTTAAGAACAGGCACTAGACAAGGATGCCCACTCTCACCACTTCTATTCAACATAGTGTTGGAAGTACTAGCCAGAGCAATCAGAGAAGAGAAGGAAATAAAGGGCATCCAGATTGGAAAAGATGAAGTCAAACTGTCCCTGTTTGCAGATGACATGATCCTATATATCCGACAGCCTAAAACCTCTACAAAAAAACTGTTGGAATTGATAAATGATTTCAGCACAGTAGCAGGATACAAAATCAACACACAAAAATCAGTAGCATTTCTTTTCTCCAATAGTGAACATGCAGAAGGAGAAATCAAGAAAGCCTGCCCATTTACAATAGCCACCAAAAAAATTAAATACTTAGGAATTGAGTTAACCAAGGATGTGAAAAATCTCTATAATGAGAACTACAAACCACTGCTGAGAGAAATTAGAGAGGATACAAGAAGATGGAAAGATATTCCATGCTCTTGGATTGGAAGAATCAACATAGTGAAAATGTCCATACTACCCAAAGTGATATACAAATTCAATGCAATCCCCATCAAAATTCCAAAGACATTTTTCTCAGAAATGGAAAAAACTATTCAGACATTTATATGGAACAATAAAAGACCACGAATAGCCAAAGCAATGCTCAGCAAAAAAAATAAAGCTGGAGGCATAACACTACCTGACTTTAAGCTATACTACAAAGCTATAATAACGAAAACAGTATGGTACTGGCATAAAAACAGACACACTGACCAATGGAATAGAATAGAGAATCCAGAAATCAACCCACACACTTACTGCCATCTGATCTTTGACAAAGGCACCAAGCCTATTCACTGGGGAAGGGACTGCCTCTTCAGCAAGTGGTGCTGGGATAACTGGATATCGATATGCAGGAGATTGAAACTAGATCCATACCTCTCACCGTATACTAAAATCAACTCAAAATGGATTAAGGATTTAAATATACACCCTGAGACAATAAAACTTCTTAAAGAAAACATAGGAGAAACACTTCAGGAAATAGGACTGGGCACAGACTTCATGAATACGACCCCAAAAGCACGGGCAACCAAAGGAAAAATAAACAAATGGGATTATATCAAACTAAAAAGCTTCTGCACAGCAAAAGAAACAATTAAAAGAGTTAAAAGACAACCAACAGAGTGGGAGAAAATATTTGCAAAATATACATCTGACAAAGGATTAATATCCAGAATATATAAGGAACTCAAACAACTTTACAAGAAGAAAACAAGCAACCCAATTAAAAAATGGGCAAAAGAGCTAAGTAGGCATTTCTCTAAGGAAGATATCCAAATGGCCAACAGACATATGAAAAAATGCTCAACATCACTCAGCATCCGGGAAATGCAAATCAAAACCACATTGAGATACCATCTAACCCCAGTTAGGATGGCTAAAATCCAAAAGACTCTGAACGATAAATGCTGGCGAGGCTGCGGAGAAAAAGGAACTCTCATACATTGTTGGTGGGACTGCAAAATGGTGCAGCCTCTATGGAAAATGGTATGGAGGTTCCTTAAACAATTGCAAATAGATCTACCATACGACCCAGCCATCCCACTGTTGGGAATATACCCAGAGGAATGGAAATCATCAAGTCGAAGGTATACCTGTTCCCCAATGTTCATCGCAGCACTCTTTACAATAGCCAAGAGTTGGAACCAGCCCAAATGTCCATCATCGGATGAGTGGATACAGAAAATGTGGTACATCTACACAATGGAATACTACTCAGCTATAAAAACGAATGAAATACTGCCATTTGCAACAACATGGATGGACCTTGAGAGAATTATATTAAGTGAAACGAGTCAGGCACAGAAAGAGAAATACCACATGTTCTCACTTATTGGAGGGAGCTAAAAATTAATATATAAATTCACACACACACATACATACACACACACAAACCGGGGGGGGGGAAGAAGATATAACAACCACAATTATTTGAAGTTGATACAACAAGCAAACAGAAAGGACATTGTCGGGGGGGAGGGGGGGAGGGAGAAGGGAGGGAGGTTTTGGTGATGGGAAGCAATAATCAGCTACAATGTATATCGACAAAATAAAATTTAAAAAAAAAAAAAAAAAAAAAAAGAAATAAAATATGCATGGCAAGGTGAGTGGGGAAAAGTAGGACTATTTATGGATGGATTCTGAGGGCCCCCTGCTCTGCACCTCCTCAGGCCTTGTTGCCTCCATCTTGCAGAGGAGGAAACTGAGTCTTGGCATGTAAACCAACCTGCCCAAGGCCGCTGAGCCCCTCAGCAGGGGACGTGTGGTTTGAGTCTGGGTCTCTGGGACTCCAGAGCCTGTGCGTGCACCGCCACAGCCACTCGCACTGCCTGGTTTCCTGCGCTGAGCCGAGTGCTCTCACTGCTTCCTGGTGAACATGGGCTTTGAGGGAGATCTGCTCTGCTCTTTTTTTCTCCATGTGGCCCATGCCGTCTTGTTTCCCCCACTTCTGTCTCTTGGCTGCTAGTTCAATTTTCCTTGCTTCTTGCCACCTCTTACCACATAAACTGCCTTTCTTTGGTGACTCAGTTATGTCTTCTCTGTCCTATTTCTGGGGCAGGTGGGGTCTGATGGTTTGGGACAGGTTGGGCAATGTTAGCTGAAGGCAAACTGATGTCCACAAAGCCTGTCTTTATTGCTCTTCCTCCCCTTTCTGCACCTCCCCATAGTGTCTCTCGTCTCAAAGCACCCCTGAACCCTCCCTCCTGGATAGAAGCCCAAAGGTCTGTGCTTCCAGTGCTGGGCCCAACATTCTCAGCTGAGTGTTCCCTGTTAAAATCCTGCTTCAGCTTTTAACTTCTAAAGTGCCTTTTGAAACCTGCAAGCCCTTCCTTTCCCTCTCTTATCTTTCCGTACTTGTCTCCTACTCAGCTTCAGTTGAATAGGGGCCCATGCAGAACTAGAATCCTTGGGAAGGGTTATTTCTCACAGCTTTCAAAGGTCAAGGTTGGTGCCATGGTGATAGCCCTGCTGTTCTGAACCTGTCCAACATCCTTGAGTGAAAGGATGGGGATCCCACTGTGTTGCCTCCCAGAATAGGGTGGGCTTGGATGAGCATGATGAAGGAGGAGGAGTTTAGTTCTCTCATTCACCACCCACAGTGTAGCATCTCTCGCTTCTAGGTAGTTTGTGTGTCTGCCACATTGAATGGGAAGGAGAGCTGGACCTGGGAGTTAAGGAGCAGCACTTAGATACCAACCGCTTTGTAATCTCTCTCAGTCAGTTAATCAGTCATCTATGTCCCTGTTCATTGCCCATCTTTTTCTATCTATTTATCTACACATGGGCAGATGTGCGTCAACACAGATACATACATATTTTGGAGAGTTTTGCCTGCATGAGGAAACCTATATTGGGTTTCCCCAAAAGCATAATGCAAGCTTTGTGCATATCTGCAGGTCCCATGGAATATAATGTGTTTCTTCTGTCCTGGTTCTTTAATCTCTCTTGACTGCAGAAAGAGGATCCCAAGGCTTCCTTCCTGATAGCTTGGGTTTGTAATGGTGATGATGATATTCAGTCTGCTGAAGTAGCCTGTGAGGGATGTCTACATTCTTTTTTTTCTGCCCCTGTGATGGGGGCTCCTGAGGATAAGGAGGCAGCTGAGGGGCCCAGTACCCAGTGGCCTGGCTAATTCAACAAGCTGATCATTAATTTTTGAGCAAATGAGAATCAAACTGCATGAGCAGTGCATGAGTAAATAGCCTCATGTAGCTGGTAATTATGGGTAGAGAACTGGGTGGAGGATGCCCCAGTACCACAGGATCACTCTGAGTGACAGACATTTGGGTCCCCGTCCCAGATTGTACCTCTTGTGGAAAATAAAGGGAAGCCTCCTTTTGCATGTGAGCAGAGATTGGTCCCCTGGAGAAGCTAATGGTGGTTGCCAAGAATCCTTTTAGGATGGCAGTCCTTGTTTTGGTGAATTCACCAATATTCTCAGTTTTACAGACCAAGACCATAGACTTGTAGGGTTCCCCATCTCAGCACTACTGACATTTGGGCCAGATAACTCTTTGTTGTGGGGGTCTGTCATATGCATTGTAGGATGTTTAGCAGCATCTCTGGCCTCTGCCCGCTAGATTCCAGCAATACTTTCTTTCCTCCCAGTCATGACTACCAAAAATGTCTCCAGACATTATCAAATGTCCCCCACAGGACAAAATTGCCCCCGGTTGAGAACCACTAGGTTAGCACATGAGACAGAGGCTCCAGGTGAGGGCTGACAGTAACCAAGAGTTGGTATGCCAGTTCAAGTTACAAGGAGAATTGCGTGTTATGCCAATTGAGATTCTAGGATTAGTTTGCTAACCTATTAGAGCTCTGGAGGCAGGCCCTGCAGAAAGTCCAACTCTAATGTTGGAATCAGAATCAGGAAAATGAGTTTGGTGATTCCATGGTTTAATCTGGAGTTTAAAGAAACACTAGTTCTGGGGGCTATTAATGGTTATTCCATAAAGAAAGGATTCTATGGTTAAATGAGTTTGGGAAACATTGAGTTAAAAGTTAAACAGGTTTTTTTATTTCTGAAACATTGAGTTAAAAGTTAAACAGGTTTTTTTATTTCTGAACTTATCAGAGCATTTAATATGCTAATGTGTGTTGTAAGTTTCCTAGACAGTGGATATTCAGTGTTGGCCAAATTTATTAAAACTTGTGGAGCATCTCTTGAGACTACACAATCTAAAGTTTGGAAAAACAGTTTATTAACAACAGGTTGAGAAGGTGTGAGGCATCCATCCTCACCATAGGATACCCTCACCTGCACGCAGTGCTGCGATGGGCATTGTCATAGTGTGCTTGGGGACTTCCCTCTTCTTGGCTGTCTTGGCTGGTCCCCCATCCTTCCCAGCCCCACCCCAGCCTCTAGCTTTTTAAAGATTATGTTAATGTGTTTCATCTGATTGAAATCTAGTCTAAGTGATTGATTTTGCTTATCTCTGCACTGGTTCATTATTGTGTCACTCTTACAGTTTTATTCTCAGAGGGCAAACATGTTTCTTATTTCAACATTTTTTTCTTAATGGGAATATTAGTGGAGGCACAAGTGCTGACATCCTCTATCCCCAGGGTGTCCTGTGGACCATGGGAAGGACTGTTTTGGGCTCAGTCCCTCTCTAGGGAAAGCAGTGGTGGGCAGTGGGCACTTGGGAAATATGTACTAAGTGAATGGATGGATTGTGGGGGGAGGGTCACATTTGAAAGACGGGACCAGGCTTTTAGTTAACAAATATTTCAAAGTGTGGTACATCTGAAACATATATGCGTAATACATACTATGTAGCTGTTAAATATGCATGGCATGTGTATATGGCTTGAAAGAAATTTTCTCTCCTGCCTTTGCAATCTAGATCAAACAAAATTGTAACACACACACCCCTCCCCCCCCAAACAATTAAAATACCCAGATTGGCTATAGTGAGTTCACATAGGGCTTGTTTGCTGGAATCCCTTCCCAGTCTGATGCAGTGGAATCCAAATTCACACAGAAACAGCATTCCTTGGCTGCTTCCTGTCTTCTCTGGTGGAGCTGGGCTGCTTGCCAGAGAGAGAGAGTGAGGGAGAGGGGCTGGAGGGTGAGAACTGTAGTCAGGTGCTCCAGGTGAGGGAAATAAGCCCAAGGCTGGGAGAGGCCACTTTCCCACCCTCTGGGGAGTGAGATGAAGTGAAGATCAGGTGCTATTATTCCAACCTGTTGGTCGATAAGAGGACTCCCTGGGAGACTGGGGGAGCTGGCATTCCTCCTAGTGATTTGAGAATTCCCCAGTAGCCCACAGGGATGGCTTGGGGAGCAACTGGGACCCCTCTTCTATGAGTGGGCGAGAGGCACAATATGAGGCATCAGGATCCTGAGATCATAAAGTTCACGTGTGAGACAGAAATCTGTGGCACTGGGTAGACGGAGTCTTAGCTATGTCCCTGCCCACTCGATGCCAACAATGCTTGTTCCCTGAAAGCCAGTAGCCCTCTTACTCGACACTCATTTCCAAATGTCCCCCTAGGAGGGCACTACTGTTCTCTGGAGAGACCCAAACTTGATGCATTGATTCATACATCATTCATTCATTCACCTAAATTTATGCAGTTGATGGTTAAAGTCATTCCCGCCTGTCATGGCTGTGCATTTGGAAAGAAGATCGGTCTGCCTCCTATAAGCCAGCATTGTGCAATTATCATTAGTTCTCAGAAAAATTCTGAGCTAGGTGGTGTTGGAGAAGCAGGTAATTGGGTTTCACAGGAAGTCTGCCTTCTCTGCCTTTTAGAAATGAGGAAACTGAGGCTCTATAACTTGCCCTGGGTCAGCCTGCTAGTTAAGAGGCAGAGCTGGAATTCAGACCCATTTTCACAGTTCCTCATTGCCTTGGGGAAGCAAGACACACCCACAGGGAAAGTTAAATAACAACAGAAGTTACATAACACAGTACAAAAGTGTAGTGGATGTCACTGGCCAGTGCATGATGAAGTGCTAGGTGGCATAGAAAAGTTCATTGTCAGGGGAGATCAGAAGGTAGAATTCCCAGAGGACAGGGCTTGGCTCATCAAGAAGCTTTGGTGGAGGATGTGGGGCTTGAACCAGACCCTGAATGATGGATAAGGTCTGATGGACAAAAAGCATCAGATTTAGTTTCTCGAGAAACACAGATGGGATGTGAGCTTCTTTCTTTCTTCTAAACTAGTGGTTCTCAAACTTTTGGGTCTCAAAACCAAAACTGAAATTATTTAAATTTAAATATTTAAATTAAAGTAAAATAACTGAAGACTCCGGAGAATTTTTTTTAAAAATGTGGGCTATATCTATCAATATTTACCATTAAAATTAAAACAGATACATTTTAAAATTAATTAAAAAATAAATCCATTACATGTTCACACGAAGAGCATATCTTTATGAAATATAACTAAAACAAAAGTCTTAGAAGCATGGCATTGTTTTATATTTTTGCAAATTTCACTAACGTCTGGCTTAATAGAAGTCAGTTGGATTCCTTTATCTGCTTCTGCAGTTAGTCTGTTGTCACATCACATATCCTGTAGCCCCTGACACTCCTGAGAGTATGAGAGTGAGATAGAAATGTGTTAGTATTACTATGAGAATAATTTTGACCTTACAGACCAACTGAAAAGGCCTCAGGAACCCCTAGGGGTCCCTGACCACACTTCGGGAACCACTGCTTAAACTTAAACGTAGGCAGAAGAGGGTGCTGAACTTGGGTGGGAATTTGGGTCTTGGTGGATCTCCCCTGGGAAAAAAAAAGAGGGAAAGCCAGTGTGACACCATCCTTTTCCTTCCTGGAACCGTCGTGTGGTCCATCTCTGAGTATGAGCTTATTAACCAGGTGTGATTGTTGGGAAAATACAGGAAAATGGTCAGGGCCCCTCAGATGTTCACAGTTTGCCAAGCATTTGATGTAAATAGTCACGTGTGCTCAGGTGTTCCTTGGTTATCGTCTAGTGTAATTGCGATGTGCACCCAGGTGTCCTGGGTTATGGATTTAAGTATAAAGGATGAGGGGCTCTGATCCAGGGTGCCTCCCTCTCCCCACCCACCCCAGGCTCTCCGGGGGAGGCACCATGGGGAGGCCACTACTACTGCTGCTGGAGGCTGCTGCTGCTAGTGCTCCTGGGACCCTCTGCAAGGCCACCACTGCTGCCGGACCTGTAAGCTGCTGCTGCTGAGGACTGAGTTCATGTAGTCTGCCAACAGCTCCCGGAATCTTTCCCAATTACCTAGTATGGACCTGCGTGTGAAGTGTCTGGGGACCCAGTCTGTACAATGGGTTTGGAGGTTCTGAGCCCTAGCTCTGACAATATAAATGGAAACTTAGTATAACTAAAATAATGAAAACATTTTGGCTTTAGTTATGATTTGCCTTGCTTTATAGTGATTCAATAGCAGTGACAGATTTGGCCTATTCCCACTTGGAGTTTTAGTCTTACCTTGTGTTGTGTAAGTAACAAAGGCACCTCGTGGCTCTCTTCGTGGAAACCCAGGAATGCATTGTGGCAGGTGAGAAAATAGGTTAGCAGCATTCGTTCTCTGTTTGCTGATGGTGGGAACAAGCAATGTATGAGAGACGGCTTCTGCCCTCTTGCAACTTTCAGTCCACATGGTTTACACATGTGGTTAGTCCGCCCTTAGAGATTCTTGGTAGAAAATGCTGTGAATCCTCCCTATTAAAATATGCAAAGGGGGAAGAGAGGCCCCTGCGAGTGCCAGGATCTAGTTCACACGTGTTTCCAAGGGTAGTAATAAGAGGGTGCCTGTAATGAGCCTCAGGAGTCCTACAGGGCCTGAGGTTTAAGTGTTAATTTTCAACACAGATGTGCTCTGGGCTTCTGGGCTTTAGGTTAAGTGTGTACTGCTTGGAGCTGTTCTTCAGGAAGGTCCTGTCCTTTTTCCTAACCAGTTTGCCCTGTTGACGGTCATGATTCATCATTCACTTCTGCCCACTGTGGATTTTCTGCTACTCAGGACAGCTCACTATGTTTGACATTCCAACACATGTTCTTTTAATATTTTCATCCTGTGATGACACGGCCTGTTTGTACATTCTTTTAGGAGATGCTGCATTCAGTTGTTTTTTGAGCAGGTTAAACAGTCTGGAATTTCCAATTACTGCAGTCTGGCTTCAGATTCTAGACAGTGTGCTGGCATCTTGGCTATATGGTTTTGATTCTCAGGAATATTTTTCTTATAAAAATATTTTTCTTATAAAAATATTGGATATATTTTTCTTATAAAAATATTGCTGATTTAAGGAATCAGATATGTCCTGGGAGCCTTTGGCTTCTGATACCATTGCCTGGCTTGTCAGCCTTCCTGTTTTCCTAGGTTACATAGATGGACTTGTAAGGTGGATGTAGGGTGCTAGAAAGGGAGGTAGAACTGGATTCCAGGCTGACTTTGCTGCTTGTTAGCTGGGTGACATTGGGCAATCCACTTAACCTTTCTGTGTCTCACTTTCCTCATGGGAAGCAGGATTAAAAATATATTGTAAAGACTTAGTATTGTCAAGCACTATTTTGTTTAAGATTTGGCCTTAGAGTTCTTATTAATGGACCTGCCATTTCCTGTTCAAATCTTCTAAGTAAAGATGTATACCCGGATGCATGTCATAGTACAGTCCCCTATCTGCCTATGGTGAAATGAATTTTATGTGGCTGGGCATAGTTAATCTTTATTAGGCAAATGGTGCAGTTTCCTCCTGAGAAGAAAATTATGTGTATACAAGAATAATTCACTTACGTGTAAGCCAGAGTTACTTATTCAGCATGGGCTAAGTAGAGGGTGATATGGGAAATACAGTAAAACCCTTTGGAAGTCCTTTCATGAGAATGAGATGGGTATTGATAGAAAATCAGCAGTGGTAGAATGTTCTGTATGTCCAACCAGGGCACATGAGTGGGAGTGAGGTTCTCGACGGGAAAGATCAGTGGGATGCCCTATTATCAGTGGAGGCCTCCAAGAGGAGGGAGGGTTGAACTCTGCCTTAAAGGATAAGAGGATTTGGACTAGGAGGGAAAGTATCTCAGGTAGCTTAGAGGATTTGACCAAGCTTCTGTGCAATAGCTGTCATTTTGCCTAGATGTGCTGGCTATCATTTGAGACCCAATAACACCGTTTTCTTGCAATTGCTTTGGTGTTTGCTTCTTGGCTCCACGTTTGGGGCATGTCTTTTCATACTATACTAGAACTCTGGGAAGCCAAGAAGGAAGCTAAAGCCCTCACTGATTTAAACTAGGCTGAGGGAGGTGGTGAATTGTGTAAATGCCATGCCTCACTCTCTGTTTAAGCGTATTTTTTTAAAGTATGACTTCACATCCTTTCAGAAAGTCTTTTGTATCCCATCAAGGGAGTAAGATTATGGATGAGAAGCTATTCTATATAAATTAAAGATACTATCAGTTTTGGATTCAAAGGGCAAAGGATCAAGGTTAGGGCAAAGAGAAATCTCTCGTTTTTTTTTTTTTTTTTTTTTTTTTACTGTTTTTTGTTTTTATACACCCAACAAGAGCAATTTTTTTATTTTTAATTTTTATTTTTTATAATCTCTCCCTGTTGATTTCAGGGGAAACTTTTTTCATAAGACTGTAATGGCCTGCCCGATACCTAGATGGCCAGAAGCTTTCCTGGAGGCTGGTCTAGCAAGCAAAGGACAACAATGTAAGCAATGACGGTTGTGGTTAACCACCCCTTCTCTGCCAGCACCCCTCCCCCAGCGCTCTTACACCCAGGCCCACTCACACACTCTCACATTATCCTGTTGTTCATCTTGCTTCCTTTGATGGTGGCAGATGTGCTAATGGGTGTCATTTTACACTACAGTTGGAACACCCACATTTTAATCTTTACATCTTAGCCATAGACTTCTAGAATGTCCATGCTGGAAGGAACCTGAATTAAAAGCCCTTTGTTTCACAAATGGGGAACTGAAAACCCAGTTTGTCTGACTCTACGTTCAGGTCTCTCTTCACCAGTTCATGGTTTTTTCTATATCTGAGAACATAATAGCTACTGCCTCCTGAGGCCCCATGCTAAGTGCTTTTCATGCATCATGTCATTTACTTTTCATAACAGCTGTATGAGGAAGGTCTTATTATCATCCCTCCTTTAAGGTTAGAGATTGTAATATGTTTAGAGTCACATGTTAATAAACGATGGTGCAGAGATTTGAATTCAGTGTGCAGTGGCTCTAGAGTTCTAGCTCCTACACAGTAGGCTATGTTGCACTGTGTTTTCCAAGTGATGTTTCCTCTGGTCCCACTCTTCCCCCACTTTCATCTATCTCTCTTTTCCCCAGCCCCACCAGGAACCTTACTGTCTACTTGCAAATGTAGGATTCTGACCATGGTCACCACGATGGCTCAGGAGCCTGGGCTCCGAAGGAAGGAGCTCTAAAGCCTTGTTTAATGGTTTAGAATCCTTATCCTGGGACATAAAGAGCTGATGCCACATCACTTATCCCAGGAGTCCTTGGCTGGTTAATTCAGGCAGTCAGGGCACTTGAGGGCACAATGTTTTGCATTGGCTTATGGGAGACTGAGCAAGACAGAAAGTGAATGGAAGGTTCTATGAAATCCATTCTCAACTCAAGCACACATCCTCTTAGCAGGAGTTAGTTGCAGCGTCTTTATTATCAAAGAGTATGACTCCAGTGCTCCTAGTGGACAACCAGGGCAGATGTGATACAAGCCAGTCGAGGAGCTTCCACCTGCAGCCTCTATCATATGCATCTGTGTCTCCTTTTCATTCTTTTTCCTGTTTTCCTTCTTTCCTTTCTATAGCAGTGGCCTGAGAGATAATACTCAGACCCTATGAAACCTTATGTGAATGTTTCTACAGTATTGAATGGATCTGCATATGCAGAAATGCAGATGTTCTTGAATCTGTGCTAGAGATTCTGGGCTGTGCTGGAGGCTTCCTCCCCTATGGGGGCTTAGTTTTCAAGTTGGTAGTCTAATTGATCAGCCTTCAGGCTGACTCTGATTAGGCCAGGGCTGGAGGAACTGGTACCTTCACCTCACCCCAAGGGGAGCAGACTTGGCAATGGCTTAGGAACCCACCTACCTGGAGGTCAGAACAGATCAATATGGAGGAGATCTTTGGGTCATGGGCCAAAGATCATGGGCATAATTTGCATTTTTTAAAGGATGTAGGATCATAATTTTATAGTTCAACAACGCTGATAACAATGGATGCTTTTGAGTCCCTTGGTATTACCTTGGATTAGAAAAGATGAAGAAAGACGGAAACCACACATCAGAAGAGCAGTACTGGGGGTACCGTCATGTTGCTAAGGCCAGCAAGCTTGAAGAGCCGTTTGGGGCTTAACAGAGCATAACATTTTTAACTGTCAAGAGCTGCCAGTTTCTTTTGTGTCTCTGAAGAGACACTTCTCCCAAGAAGTTTCAAAAAACAAAATTAAACAAAACTTTGTATGTCTGCCCAACAAATCACAGGAGACAGAGAGCTGTAATTTATAAAAATCTTATAAAATTTTTTACATTCATGGAACATGAAAATGATATTCCTTGGATGTACCTAAAAGGAAACCAAATTCCATAGGTACAAAAGAACATGTAAAGGATGTTAACAAACGTTTTGAGGTGAAGGAAATAGAAATGTGGAAATAGTGGGAACTTGGGTGCTTTCTAACCAGGGAGAACTCTCAGGCTGAAGGTAGCTACTGTGGACAGTTTGGGAGCTGGTTACAAGGTAAGTTTTAGAGCCAGTTGACTTCTGTGATTAGTTAGCACTCACTTTTGTCTTAAGAGATGAGGATGGTTATTACAGTGAGTGTCTGGAGAGCAGTGTGTGGCTTACCTGAGGGATGTACGGTCTTTGCCTATGATTGACACATGGTGTTTTCCCATGGCGTGAGGATGCAGGCCACTTGCTGAAGAGATTGCCTTCCTCTTACAGTTCACTGTCTTGAGCCCAGAGCATTCACATAGAAAGAGCAGCCCTCATTCCCTGCGGTTTTCTGGTCAATATTTTAGGTCTTCTTTTCTATGGCCCATGTAGTTTTGATGCATAAATGTGTGGCCTGGGAGAAATGCCCATGAGAGTGGGGAATGGAGTAATACAAGAGTAAAAAACATTTGTCTGGAGGTTTTTTGTCTATTGAGTCTTTTCAGGAACAGAGAAGTTAAGTTTCCTTCTTTAGTTCTCACATTCATTTTAAGGATGAGAGAAAGAGACCTTAATTGTCTTGGTGATGATTATGTTGTTTCTAAGCGTGAGACCTAAGCCTAAAAATTAAGGATCTTCTGAACTACTGGCTTGTTTTTACTAATGAAGGCTTCCATTTGTGATAAAAAATGGGTTTTGAGAATGACCTCCCACTCCACAGAATGCCTTTTCTGCCACCTGCCACAGTTTTTGCAATTCCACCTTTAGAAAGTCATTCCTGTAACTTAAAACTTATTATGACTAGGTTAAAATATAGATGACCTAGAAAAGGACCACAGTGTCATAACAGTCACTTAAACATCAGTGTAAATGAAATCTATGAGAGCTTTACCTGGGACAGACTGTAATTGGAGGGGAGGAGAGAATATAGGGGCCCTGGACATTCCAGGGCAGACCGAGGGTTCCACAGGCAGCCCTTGGGGAGGCTGAGGACAGGTATGTTTCAGGGACTCAGGTTTTTCAATAGGTCAGCCCTGAATGCTATTGTAACTACATTCTACCTAGGCCAATAATGTTAAAATATTTGGATATGTTGAGGCTCTTCATATGTTGGTATAGACTTGCAAGGCAGCTTTATGTAAATTTCAGAGTACCTGGCATATAACCAGGAGATTACTAAATAATCAAATATATTATTGATCATTGCCTATGTTATTTAGGTTTATTGCATCCATTGATATCCACCTCTTTGAAAAATGGTTTTAAGTCAGTCTATATTGTCATATGTTTTATGAGTAGCTTATTTTAGGCAGTGGTAGTGGTGGTAGCAATAATAATATCTTAGATGTCACTTCCTCCAGGAAAGCTTCCTGGATCCTCCAAATCAGGCTACATGTAGATGTGCTTCTGTAGTATCTTGCCTCTACCTTCCCCAGTTGGCACTTACCACACTATTTGGTGTTTTCCTGTGTTTGCTTATCTGTCTCTTTCACTATCTGAAATAGGATTCCTTATCTGGACCAAAGAACAAAAAAATGACATGAGTGACTGTTTTCTCAATTCTCTCAAGGATGGTACATAATGTACAATGTAGATGAACAGGAGAGAAGTTAATTAATTATAATTAACAGATGCCCTAGATCAGGGGTTGGCAACTTTCTTCTCCAAAGGGCCAGAGAGAGAGAGAGTAAATAAATATTTTTGCTTTGCAGGCTCTACAATCTCTGTCAAAACAACTCAGCTCCACCACTGTAGTGCAAAAGCAACCATAGACAATACAAATAAATGAATTTATTTGAAAAACAGGCAGTGGCTGGGGTTTGGCCTGGAGGTCATGGTTTACTGACCCCTGCGGCTTAGGGCTTTAGGGCTTTTTTCTCTCTCTGAACTTGGTTGAGGAAGTACTAAACTGACTGGCTGTGGGCTCTATGAGGGCAGAGATTCCTACTTGCATGCCACATTTTCCTGGGTGGCTGGCCTTGCCCTGGTACATTGTGAGTGCTCGACAAATATCAGATCTCATTTATTCATTCACTCAACAAGAATTTATTGGGTGTCTACTATGTTCCATTCTAAGAGGCTGGTCTATATCAGTACAGCAGCAAACAGACAAAATCTCTGTCCTCATGGGGCTTACATTTTTAGCAAGGGAGGACAGATAATAAACATAGCAATAATACATGACGTGGTATGTGAGATGATTATAAAGGCCATGGAAAAAGAACAAATACCAAGCAAGGTAAGGGGCACTGGGACTCCCTGGGCTGATGTGGGGTGGGCAGGTTGCAGATCGTACAGGCTGTTCCATGCTGGCCTCATTGAGAGGGAGAGATTTGAACAAAGACTTAAAGGGGGTCATGGAGTCAATCCTGCAGCTGACCTGAAGTGCTTTCTCCTCCTCCTCACCGTCTCCACCTCTCAGCCTTCTTTCTACTCAGATGAGAGTCTCTCTTTTCCAGAACAGTATGGTAGGGAGAGCTTAGGACTTTGCAAGCCCTGGATTCCAGGCATGACTCTGAGGTGACTCCTGTGGTCTCTTTTTGCTCACTCTGCTGAGCCATGAGGCCACTCTGAGCCTCCTGATCCCTGCCTTCTCAGAACAGTGATTTCACTTCAAACCAGTGACATGTGGCACAATGTGTAACAGGTTCATGGGGTGAGCTTAGCTCCTCAGGAAAACCTCCTTGAAGGCAGGGGCCATGCCGTTCTTTTTATGTACACTGTAGAACAGATAGCATAGTGTGGGACGTGCCATTGAGCTTGGGTGATTATGAAGTGGGTTGGATGGCTAGGAAGTGCTGTCCAGTGAAAAACATTAAACTCTGAAATTCCATTCCATGTCTATAGTTGGCCTTATTGTATGTAATGACTGTAATCCAGAAAAGCAGTATATTCCTCCATGTAAATGTGGGGGTGCGTGTGTCAAGTGTTGGAAGCTAGTAAATGTCAGCAGGAGAAGAGGTGGCTTTATGGTGTGGCTTGGGAGTGATGCAAGCCCCAGGGAGGTGAGATGGCCAGGTCTGTGTGTGCCCTGCCTTCCTGGAGCAGCAGGACTTTTGTTTGGGCTGTAGCATGTGTCGAGATAACCCCTGAACCAGAGTGTAGGGGTGGACTCTGTGATGCACAGCTCCCCCTTTATAATAAGGCCTGGAGTGCTCATGTGCCAATTGCTGGGGGTGCTGACTGCCAATGCTTGCAGCCGAGCCCTGCCTCCCAGAGACTATTGCCCCCAGCTGAAGAGAGGCCAAGTTCCTGCCTCATCCTGAAGGTAGCCCCCATGGAATGACCAGTTTATGGGAAGTAAAAAGTCCCAGCCCCCTTGCCCCTATTTGAGACAGTTTTGCAAGGCCATCCTAGCTGCAGAGCTCCCTGCAGGAACAGCTGGGATCTTGGTTGAGGCTGCATAGCCCAACTTCTCCCTGCGCCTAATCCTGCTTCCATCACTCCTTCCACAGGGGTAAATCTCCTGCCTGCAGATCTCCAGCTCAGAGTCACTGGGTCAGGCCAGTGTCTGGGGAAAACAAGTCTGCAATGTGGGTAAATCCCTTGGAGCCCTAAGGACATGAGGTGATTGCAACATTGCGTGAGGCCCATCGCCCCTGTGGGATGGAACATTTAATGCAAGGCTGTCCTGCCATAGAGGTTTACATCACTGAGTTAAACAATCTCCTCCTTGATGCAGGCTCTCCTCGGCCCAGAGAGTCCTCAGAGGCTATCGCTTCTATACGAATAAATATCTTAGAACTATGTAGTTACAAAAAAGAGCGATCAGAGAAGCTGTAAGGCATGTGAGGTAGTACAGCTTGGGGTTGGAGCATAGACTTTGAGTTTGAATTTTGGCTCCTCCATGTATTTGCTGTGGTCATCCTGGGTGAGTCATTTCACCTCTCTGTGCCCCTCTTCATTATCTGTAAACTGGCAGTAATAATAGCACTCACTCATAGGGTGTTTGGCAGATTAAGTGAAGTAGTCCCAGGGTACCTGGCACACACCTGTGGAAGGGTTGGCTCTTATCTCATTCATCGGAAGGGAAAGGAGCTGAGGGAAGATGGGAAGTGGTAGAAAAGCAGAGTGCTGGGGGTTACCAAAGAGAAAATGAGAACATGAACCTTTTGTGTATTTTTTTCTGAAGATGCAGATTGGAATGAATGAGGAAGGCAGGCTGTACCCTTATTCTGGGGGGGCGGGGCATAGATACCAGGCAGGAGGTAAGGGCAAGAGATGCTACTATAAAGGCCAAGGCTTTGATTCTAGTGTTGTGGGAGTTTGGGGAGCAAGGAAATCGGACTAGGCATAGTGCCAAGTCTTTCCATATATTATCCCATTTATTCCTTACAGTATCCGTTTGACATACATTTTCATTCCTGTTTCACAGATGGGAAACTGAGGCTGTGAGGGATTAAGTCAATTACTAAAGATCAGAGTGCTGTTATGTGATAAGGCGGGGTTGGAAGGCAGTTCTGTGTGACAACAGGGTCTATGTTGCTGTGATTAGAACACACCGCCCAAAGCATTTTTCTTCATGTGGACATGTGTCAGGGCCAGAGGGGCATGGGAATCAGTTGCTTACAGATAAATCAGTCTATTGGACAAATCAGACACGCAGAAGCCACCTCCTCCAGGAAGCCTTCCCTGAGTTCCCCTGCCCCAGAGTCTGCCCCTCGCTCTGACTTCTTTGCCGAAGCTGCCAGCACCTCTACCATCTTTAAGGCTCCTCTTGCTTTCTACCAGGTGTTGTGGTTACCTGTGAGGCTGTCCTCATTCCTGTTATGCAGTCAAGTTTCTGAAGAACAGAAAAGGCCAAACGTCTTTCCTCTCATTGTCCTGCCCTTTCCTAAGTATGCTCCAGTAGGTGAAAGAAGTTTTGTGGAAAGAATGAACGAGTAGGAACACGAGATATCAGTGACTGTAGATCTGCAGCCTTGGTTATTTAGAAATCTGCTGGAGGTGAGGATCACTTTGGTGCAGGATGGTCAGGGGAAACTTCACTGAGGAGGTGAGGCCTAAACCCTGATCGTGAAGAGTGGAAGTGATGGGGGTCGGGGGGCGTTCAAGCAGAGGGAAGAAGGAACATGGCCGTTCTGAGGGGGAGCTGCCACCTTCGGGGGGAAGGACCGTGTCAGCCCTTGTTCAGTTCTCCCCTGTGTGCTGGCAGGGAGCACACCAAGCCTGGCCACCAGCATCTGTCCTGCAGCATGGGGTGAGGGCTGGACATTTCCCCTAGGGGAGTGTGGTTATACCAGCCTGGCCAACTTGAGACCAAATGTTCCTCCTGCGCAGCTGTCTTCAAACTGCAGCCCTGATGGGGAGGTGGGTGAGCGAGCAAGTGAGCAAGCATGAATTACCCCTGGCCCATGTCTTGGCTCACTTTACAGGCTGCCTGGTGGCTTGAGCTTTCTCTCATCTTTTCAATAAATCAGGAACACCTAAACACTCCTCCTGGAATCATCCCTCCCTTCCCACCCTGCCTGGAGCCTGGCAGAATCAAGGCCTGCCAGTCCCAGAACACTCCGTGCTGATCTTCAGAGCACTCAGACATTCAGACATACCTTACCTGTCCAGCCTTCCCCTGGGGGGTGCCGAGGAGACAGGCCAGAAGCAGTGTCCCCATTCACAGGGCGGGAGACTCAGCAGGGACTGATTTGCCCATGGGCGTGTGGCTGCTCCTCGCAGCTGCCTGGCACAGGACCTTCTGCCTCCTTTCTGCCTGTTTCTCTGCATCTCTCCTCTCGCCCCTGACCAATAGATATTCCCCAAGTGTCACCACCCCCCTGGAGCTGTAAGATGCAGAATATCGGGGTTGAAAGAGTCAAGTCCAACTCCGCGCCCTCTGCTGATTCTTCTCACCACCCTCTTGAACGTCCTCCTACCCTGTTCACAGAGCCTATGTTGCCTATGGCTCGTCCTCGCTTCTGCTTGGGTCCTGAGACTTACCCCCTTTGCTAAACTGTGTGTGTTTCCAAATGTTTCTTGGACATCTCAACCTGGACATCACCCCAGCACCCCAAAGTCAACAAATCCAGGAATGAACTTGTATCCCTACCTAACCTTAGCTTCTCTGCCTGATTACAGCAACACCTCCATCCACGAACCCTTTGTTTCTTTCCTTTCCCCCTTGTCCTCGATACCTCCCTGCAAGCCCTGTCTCTGGTCTTCTGACAGCCTCTCTTTCCATGACCCTGCGATCCACACTCCTACCGCAGACGCCCGGACTTCTGCCCTTTCTCATCACTGGCCTCCCTGCTGCCAATCTCTCCCACCTCCCGCGTCATCCTACAACTATTATCAGATTTATAGTTTTAATTATGTTCATTAAAGTCATTAATTAGCACAGTTTTAATTATGTTATTTTCCTGCTCACATCTTTCAGGGTTTTCTATTTGCTTTAGAATTAAATAATGACTTCTTGCCTAGCAACTAGAGTCTTTAATGGTATTTACTCAGTCTTTGACTTAATTTCTTTACACCTGTAGATAAAGTGTACCTTGGCCAAAAGAGCTTATTTGCTGTTTCCTGAATAAGCTGCTTATGTTTTGCTTTCCTCTAAATGCCCTTTCTTCTCTTTCCTGTTAGAAATCCCACTCATTTTTGAGTAGCATGTCTTCAAGGATCTTTTTCTGATTTTCTCAACAAGATGTATTTTCTCTTTCTTTCAGGTTGCCTTTATGAACGAGACTATATCTTGTTAATTCTTATATAACCACAGATCCTACCCTTGTACTTTGTTCTCAGTATTGGCTAAATTATACTGAATTTGAACATCTTGGGAAGAGTCAGCCTGGATTTCTATGAAGGCCTTACTAGTGTTTGGTTGTCACATGTGGCATAACAGGGTCCTTGCTTTTGGCCTTAGAGTTATCGGAAAATAAGATATGAAACCTCTTAAAAAGATACAGGATTGGGAATCGTGTTTCTAGAGACTGAAATAAATGAATTTTAATGTCGTACATCTGTGTAGTTTGTGTGGCTATATCACAGGTGTTTTATGATCCTTGCAACACCTCTAAATAATAGGTTGTGCCTTTATTAGTTTTATTAAGCGGTATTGGGACTGTGTTGGGTCACATACAGGTCCAGGGATGAGGGAAGCAAAGTTGGATCAGGGTGCTCATGTGACCCAATCACGTTGCTGTCTTTGTCCCTTCAGGCCACTGCCTTTGGTTGGCTGTATTCTCAGAGAAGATCTTCCCAAGTGGTGGCAGAAATGGCCACCAGAAGCTCCAGCTTAAATTCAACTAATAATGTTTTAGGAACCCACAGAATGTCAAGAGAGGGTATCTTTCCTGATAGTTTTAGCAGAAGTCACTGGGTCAGGCTTTGAGTCCATTGCTGTGGCCAGGGAGACATGGTGCTCTGACTGGCTGGGTCTGGACCTCATTGGACAGAAGAGAAAATTATGAGCCTCAGAAAGACTAGGTGACTTATCCAAGATCACCGAGTAGACTGAAGTGGGTGTCTTCTGACCAAAGCCCATATTCTTTGAGTTACCCTAAGTTGTTCTTGGACAATGTCTTTTTGCATCCATGTGTGAGCCCTTTTTAGAGTTTAGGGGCAGTGCTTGGCCCAGTTGCGAAGGTGGCAGATTGTATCTTTGGGGCTACTACTTTCCTTTTTCTGTACCTTTTTATTGTCTGAGGACTCAAATTTCCCTTCAAATTCTGTTTCTTCCTATCCTCTTTAGAAACCTGGTATTGATCTCAAAAGTATTATGTTAAGTGAAAGAAGCCAGGCTCAAAAGGCTATATACTGTGTGATCCCATGTATGTGATATTCTGGAAAAGGCAAAACTCTAGGGTTAGAAAATAGATCAGTGGCTGCCAGCAGTGGGGTGGGTGGAAGGGATTGAGTACAAAGTGGCACGGGGAATTTTTTAAGGTAATCGACTGTTTTATACCTTGAATGTGGTGGTGGTTACAAGACTGTATATATGTCAGAACTATACACTAAAAAAAATGGTGAATTTAACAGTATTGTATGTAAATTATACTTTAATAAAAACAACAGAAAACTTTAGATCCTGTTCAGGCCTGGGTGACAATGGGATTTCCATCATAATGAGCATCAAAACTGCAGGCTGTGATGAGCTAAGTAGCTTTTAGATACCACTGTAATCTAATATCAAGAATAAGAAACCACAAAGTATTAGAGTCATTTGACAATAATTGACTCTCATTCACTGGAAAGTGAAAAAGTTGTTGCAGAGCTGAGTAAATCAGTGCCCCTCCTGCTGCCGCTGCCATCTCACTAGAGCAATGAACTGTGTCCCCAACTCTCCTCCCTTGGGCTGAGACAGGGTAGAGGTGCCCTAAGGAATATGGGATCTGAGGTTGAGGCAGAGGGTTTAGGGCATAGCTTGGGGTGACAGTGTCGAGAGATATAAAGATTCAGGAGGAGGCATTATCAGCTCCACCCCAATATTATGCAAGAATGATCCTTCCTAGCTGGTTGATAGGAGAGAGAGAAAGTCTGGCCTTCACAGTGTTTGGCATCCCCCCTCTTTTGTTTCTTCCCTACCTCCTGGCCATCTTAAACATTCTATAGGACCCACTCCTTCCCCTTTATAAGTCCTCCTCATACAGTCCATCCTCAGCTCCAGGAGTCTCCCCAGGGGACTGTCTTTTCAGCCTTTTTCATGCAGTTTCTGCATTCTCCATTCCCACCAACTCCTCCTTGGTCCCTTGTAGCTCAGCTCATTACAATCTGGGCATCTTGTTTTTTCATTCATGTCTGATTATTCACTTCTGCACTCCCAAATGTTTGATCTCTCCCTGCCTCACTCTAATTCTACCTTGTTTCGTCTCAGATCGCAACTGTTTGGATGTGCAGCATTACAAGGAGGTACTAAATAATATACAAATTACATAGTAGTTTCTGAAGTTTTAGTAGCCTTCGGCTCAATGAAAGTCTTTACGGACAGAGAAGTAAAAAAATACTTGCAGTTGTAGATAACACATTTTCTGATTTAAAACATCTGGTTAAATATATATAAGTGGCAAATATACTTTTTCTAAACTTGCCTTCTTGCAAAAAAAATTGCTCATGAATTATGAAAACTTAACGGGGGAAGCTCTGGTGGTAGATTGAGACATTAGGAAGCTGATCTCAGCGATCCCAAGTGTGATTGCTTTTATCTGTGTCTGTAAAGGAGTCATTGATTCTGGAAGCAGGCTTATGCTAAGCTGCAGGTAAGACCTGGAGCCAGGGTAGACTGTTGTATGTTCAGCAATGAGAAGATATTTTTGATGGGTTGGAAAATTGGATTGAACAGCATACCCCAGAAGTGAGGGTAGAGCTGACATTCTAGCTGTAATAAAGCTCTGAGAAACATTTTCTCATGGTTGTTTATAGTTTGCTTCCAGCATACATAGACCTGACACTCTCTGGCTTTAAAGTTACACAAAACACCCTGTCAGTTGTCGGGAGTGAAATAGGTCTTGAGCCAACTGGGCACAAATATCAGGGTCTTCCTGGGGCTTATAGCCCGAGAAGAATGGGGCCTGGTAATGGCAGAGAGAGCAAAGGCTCCTCTGAGCTAAGCCAGCAATGCCCTGGTGGAACGAGGCCTGCTCTGCAGCTCTGACACAGTCCCCAGCCAGACTCCCCAGTCAGGGGGAGACCTTGCAGCTCAGCCCAGCAGATGGGCACATGCACATTTTGGGCCTGTGCCCAGGCTGGATAGCTGGCAGGCTGCGGGCTGTGGTCTCTGAAGGGTGGGTTCAAGGGTGGCTTGATGCTAATGCAACCTGTGCTATGTTACCCAGGAAGGCTGCCAGCATGACCACCATCATGACCGAGAAGCTCCACAGGGCTTCGCTGATCCAGCACAGTCTTCTCAAGGGGCTGGTAGAGAGCTATGGAAGACCATGGGATACTGAAGGTCTCACATTTAAAGATGACTGAAGTCTCCTGTAATGCCTGTTATCTGCTCAGCCTCTGAGAGCACTTGAGTGTGGTCCTGTGCTGTAAGAGATGTTAGGAAGACAGGCTGTGGTGAGATTATGGAGGACTTTCTGTGTTACTGCTTCTGGGTGCTCTCCATCTCCTTCTCAGGAATTTCTGGGATATGACACCAAAAGCGCAGGCAACAAAAGCAAAATAAACAAGCGGGACAACATCAAACTTAAAAAGCTTCTGCATGGCAAAAGAAACAATCAACAAAATGAAAAGGCCACCCTTTGGATGGGAGAAAATATTTGCAAACCATAATTTGATAAGGGATTAATATCCAAAATATATAAGGAACTCATACAACGTATAATAGCAAAAACCACATAACCTGATTAAAAAATGGGCAAAGGACCTGAACATTTTTTTTTTTTTTTTTTTTACAAAGAAGACATACAAATGGCCAACACGTATATAAAAAGGTGTTCGGTGTCACTAATCACCAGGGAAATGCAAATCGAAACTACAATTAGCTATCATCTCACACCTGTTAGGATAGCTATTATCAAAAAGTCAGAAGATAAGTTGTGTTGGTGAGGATGTGGCGAAAAGAGAACTCTTATACATAGTTGGTGGGAATGTAAATTGGCATTATGGAAAACAGTATGGAGTTTCCTCAAAAAATTAAAAATAGAACAACCGTATGTTCCAGCAGTCCCACTTCTGGCTATATATCCAAAGGAAGTGAAATCAGTATACCAAAGAGATGTCTGCACTCCCACGTTCACTGCAGCATTATTCACAGTAGCTAAGATATGGAAACAACCTAAGTGTCTGTCAACAGGCTGGCTGGTTAGCTCGGTTGGTTAGAGCACAGCCTTGTCACATAAGTTTCTGTCAACAGATGAATGGATAAAGAAAATATGGTATACATACACAGTGGAATATTATTCAGCCTTAAAAAAGAAGGAAATCTTGCCATTGGTGACAAAATGGATGAACCTGGAGGACATTATGCTAAATAAGCCAGTCACAGAAAAATACTTCATGATCTCACTTACATGTGGAATCTAAAAAACTCAAACTCATAGAGACTAGAATGATGATTGCCAGGGGCTGGGGAGATGTTGGTCAAAGGTTACAAATTTGCAATTTTAAGTTCTGAAGACCCAACGTACAACATGGTGACTGTAGTTGATAATGATGTATTGTATATTTGAAATTTAATGAAAGTAGATCTTAAGTATTCTTACCACTTAAAAAAAAAAGTAACTAGGTGAGGTGGATATGTTAATTAGCTTGATTGTGGTAATCATGTCACAATGTATACATATGTCAAAACATCACGGTGTACACCTTAAACATATAATTTTTATTTGTCACACCTCACTAAAGTTGGGGGGACAAAGCCTCTGGCAAGGGCAATTGCATATCTTTCTCCTCTGTTTCCTACCCCACACAGACAGAGGTCCAAGAGTCTTCCAGGCAAGACCCGTGCTTTTCTGCCTTTGAAGTTGCTCTGGAGAAAGGAACCAGGAGGAGCTGATGTAGGAAGTTAGCTCATCTCTTCCCACTGAGCCAACTCTGGTTTATCTTTCGGATCCCGCCCTGCCTGGCCACATCTGTGTACATTTACTTATTCCTCACATCCGTATTGTGGGCGTGGGTACTTTCCCCCCGACTGCTTCTTTCAAAACCTTGCCCCAAGCAGGAGGTTTTTAAGACTGTGTTTAGTCCACATAGTTTGAGCCAACACATCCACATTAGCAGACTCAACAGAGAGCTTGATTCCGGCTCTGGTCCCTGCAGATGTTCTGTCAGCTCTTGGGCCATAGAAATAGGAAACTGGCCTGGTCAGAGATGGCCCGAGTGCCAGAATGACCTCATCACTGGGCCTGGTGAAGGGCGCAGAGACCTGCATGTACAGGAAGGAGCCTGACTCCTGGGAGCTAAGTGGATTGTGGATTTGGCTGCTGTTTTTTTTAGATAGTGCATCTAATAAAAATGACATATATGAAAGAAGCAGACAGCCCTGGGTTCAAATACTGAACCCCATCACAAGCTGGGTAACATTGGGTTACTTGCTTTGTTTCTGAGCTTAGTTTCCCTCTCTGTAAAATGGGAATAGCAACACCAGCCATGCTGTTGTCATGACAAATAAGAGACAGTGTGTATTAAGTACCTAGCTCAGGATCGGGACCTAGGAGGCTCTCCCTCAGTGGTAGTGATTGTTATTAGGACTGTCTATCTAGTGGACAGTCTGCAAGTATTGCTTTCCAGAAAAATGTGCTAGAGAAAGCCATGTTTTTCTCTCAGTTCTGGCCACACATCAGAATCGCATGAAGTGGTTTTCAAAGTACATTTGCCTGATTTTTTTTAATCCTGATGATTCTGATTTGTGAGTCTTACGTGTTGCCCTAGAATCCTTTTTTTTCCCAATGTGTTCCAGGTGATTCTGATATGCCCTCCGGTTTAACCCAAACGAATGAATTGCCATGAGTAGAATTTTAGACAATGGTGTGGGGTGCCATGTGAGGGGCTAGGAGGGGAGGGTTGCAGGGCAGGGATGGCAGTCTTCTAGGGGCTCTGAGATCAATCACATCTTACAATTGTCCCTGTCTGTTAGGGGGAGCCTGGAAACCACTCTACTGTGAGTATTCTCCTCCTTCCTGCAGCAATTGAGGCAGATGGTGGAGGGAGTGCCAGGGGATGAGGGGGCCTGGGACACAGATGCCCCATCTCACTGTGCTCTGACAGTCCCCTCAACCCCCACAGTGCCTCCAGAACTTTGCTTAGAATCACAGCCTTGTAGACCTGTTCTTTCCCCATCTGCTCTGTGGTGTTTCCCTTTCTCACCCCTGTTCTCAACTTTTCTTCCCCTCTGCCCTACCACATCACTCATGCTGCCCTGTGGGGATCTGACCTCTGGCCCTGACTGTAATTTGAGGAAGCTTTCTTGTTGAAATGGAAAGATGTGGAGGTTTTGCTTTTCTGTATTTATGGTCTGCACAGATAACTGCCCTGAAATGGAGCTGGGTATGGTATTAAAAGCAATTCCAATCTCACTTATAATCCCACTTAATTTTGTTTCTGGTGGTTAATGGGATGTCTGGGAGATGGAGAGCTGGGACCTGACCAACCTTCTAAGTTTGCCTACCAGAGAGACCATGGACACAGGTAATACCAGCCCCCAAGACAGTCCCCATATCTGAACAGTGGCGAGATGGGGAAACCAGAACAATACCAGCATTCTTTCTGAGAATTAGAATTCCAATTTCTGTATTTCAGTTGTTCAGCATCTAATTTCTTGTCCACCATATTTCAATTCTCTGTAGCCCTGGGTCACTGTCCTAATTTAAGTAGGTGGCCTAAGAGATCATTATAGATGGAGCCACAAGCCTGTGGACTTTTACCACATGAAGATGTTTTCTCTTTTGCAATTAATGTCAATTATCATGTGCCCACAAGTGATAGCTAAAAGAAATCAGACAGCGGAACTTAAAAATCAGGCAGCCATCCTAAGCATGCCTGTTGCTGTTGCCTGAAATGTTTCCTCCTCTCTTTTCCCTCCCCTACTTTCTTTCAGCTTGTATTTGTATTTGTAGGGAAAGCTGTCAGCTATATCTCATGGCTTTAAATACCTCCTATATACTGATGATTCTTTTTGCTTTTGTCTAAACCTCTCCTCTAAACTTAAGACTTGTACATCCAAATGCCTGGGTATGTAACAGGCTTCTGACACTTCAGATGTGCAAAACTAAGCCCCTGCTCTTCCTCCCCAAATCCACTCCTCTGCAATCTTTCCCATCCTCGGTGTCAAGAAGGGTGCCTGGCACATAGTGGGTGCACAATAAATATATGTAGAATGAAGACTCAGAGAAGGGAAAGTCCATACCTTTATGATTGTAGTCAGGAGTGGACCATTTTGAACTCTGCAGCTAGGGAGATGCCTGTCACCAGAAGAGTGGCTCACTCTTTGCCTCAGTTTCCACTTCACGAAAATGCACTAGTACTACTTGCTCTTTTGTGATTTGTGCCAGGACGTAAGGAGAGAGTTGTGCTATGTAAATACAAGGCATTATGTCGTGTACTTTTTCCATAGCGTTCAGTGCTCTGCTTTCCTGCAGCTTCATGTGGACATTTCACCAGCTTTATTCAAGACTGCTCCACATACCTCTGTCCTGTCTACCCAAATGGATTCTCAATGTGCCCTTCTCTCTGAGGAGACAGACTTCCTCATTGTCTCAGGAACGTGTCATCACATTCCTGCCCTTAAGTCTTCTCTCCTGCTCCCAGGCCTGGAATGCCCTCCTCTATGTCCCCAGCCCTTCCAGACTTCCAGACTCTTCCTACCTTTCAAAGCCTCAGTACCCCCTCCGCCCCTGCCAGCTGCACTGATTCTTCGGTTTCTCCAATACTGAGCCTGCCTCACCTTGCATGTGCTCTCATTTCCTCAGAGATTGTAGCCTCTTGAGGCCAAGGTATTTGTTTCCCATTCTCTGGCATCCCCATGGCACACAGCATGAAACAACTGGGTACACTTTTTTTTTTTGCAATTTAAAAAAAAAATGTGGTAAACTACATACTACGTAATATTTACCATTGTAACCATTTTCAGGTGTACAGTTCATGGTATTAAGTACATTCACATTTTTGCACATCCAATCTCAGAACTCTTTCCATCTTGCAAGTCTGAAACTCTATACCCATTAAATACTAACTTCCCATTTTCCCTTTCCCCAGCTGCTGAAAACCACGCTTCTATTTCCTGTCTATGAATTGACTACTCTAGGTACCTCGTATAAGTGGAATCATACAGTCTTTGCCTTTTTGTGACTGGCTTATTTCACTAAGCATAATGTCCTCAAGGTTCATCCATGTTATAACATGTCAGAATTTCCTTCCTTTTTAAGGCTGAATAACATTCCATTGTATGTATATACTAGAGTTTGTTTTTTCATTCATCTGTCAATGAATGCCTTGGTTGCTTTGGTTATTGTGAATACTGCTGTTATAAACATGGGTGTACAAATATCTTTTTGAGATTTTGTTTTCAGTTTTTGGAGTATATACCCAGAAGTGGAATTGCTGGATTGTATGGTAACTCTATTTTTAATTTTTTGAGGAACTGCCATACTGTTTTCCATAGCAGCTGCATAATTTTATATTCCTGCCAGCAGTGCACAAGGGTTTCAATTTCTCCATGTCCTGGCCAGCACTTGCTTTTCTCTCTTTTTGACAGTAGCCTCCTTCACATTTCTCTCACAATTAGTGTCATTGGGCATCATTTCACGTGCTTATTGCCCATGTGTATTTCTTCTTTGGAGAAATGTCTGTTCAAGTCTTTTGCCCATTTTTAAATTGGGTTTTGTTGTTGTTGAATTGTAGGAGTTCTTTACATATTCTAGATATTAACCTCTTCTCAGATATATGATTTCCAACAACTAGGTTCTTTTGATAAGGAACTCATCGATCCCCATTGACTGAGTTGTAGAAACCTGCACCTGAAGGCCCTGAAATGCCTGCTGGTAGGCAATTTCAAGTAATTTTTTCGATCTATGGATATATGCCAGGCATTTTCCATACCCTATCTAAGGCAAAACCCACAACCACCCCGTAAGGTATGCGGTATCACTTCCATTTTACAGATGAGGAAACTGAGGCTCAGGGAAGTCATAATTCACTCAAGTCCCCCAGCCTGGTAAGTGGCAGAGCTGGACGTGAAGCCGAGCCTGCCTGATCCCCCACATTGCCGCCTGCACCTTCAGGCTGAATGAGCGAGAGCAAGCTTCACACACGTGCCGCTCATCACTCTTCTCTGGATTTCATTAAAGAAACCCCTCTGCCTGGCAAGCAGGCCACTGCCAGCATCCCTGACTCTGCAAAGTGCGGCCTTTCTCCATGTTTGGATCGTGGCATGACTCGAATACCCGGTGTTCCATTACCCAGCCTTCATCGGGAGGGCAGATACTCTGGCTTTTTGAATCTATCATCTCTTCTTTACTGTTTGTAGCTTAGGTCTTCTCAGAGCTGCTCACCCACATTGATCAATTCTATTCAACAAGAAGCTTGCACTGGGCAGGCAAGGCTTTGGGTGGATACAGGAGGAAGAGAAGACAGTCCCTACCCTGAAGGAGGAGACTCTGTGGGTGCTGGACTGGGTGGCAAACACAACTGGAGAGCAATGAGAGAGGTTGTGCCTTTGAAAACCAAGCAAACGGTGTAGTGCTGGCTATAAAGAATCTGAAAACAGAGAGGGAATGGGATTTTAATGTGTTTTTGAGGCATTTTCTCTGACCCACCCTGGGTGTGTGCTCAGAAAAGCCAACTTATTCAATATCAGGCTGAGCAAAACACATTAAGGAAGGATGTATGCTACGAACAAATTGCAGTGCGGCTGCAGCTAAGAGATGCGACCTTTGGATCATGCATTATTCTAGCCCCTAGGCCTCAGTTTACTTGGGAATTGAATGGGCATTCAGTGGTACTCAGGTGGCTTGTAGCTCATAGGATGCAGTTCTCCTCCAGGACACAGGCCAGCCACTTGGACGGATGCCTGACATAGACTAAGGGAAGTCATGAGAAGAGGGCTTCATAGCCTCGAGAGGGATTTCACGGTACTAGGTAGGGAATGGCATTCATACAGTGTGGATTGCCTATTTTTAAAATGATAGCACATGTAATGAACACTTGTTAAATGCTAAATACTCTATACTATCTCACTTAATTTTTGTAAGAATACTATGAAGTGTAAGTATGATTATTGGTGAGGCAAAGTGAATTCTACAGACTCACAACTGGTAGATGATGGAACCTGGACTTGAATATGATTCTGCTTTAAATGCTGCACTAAACCACCCCTTCACTACAGGTGCTACAGGAAGATAGGACATAGGTTGATAAAAGGAAGTCAGTATAAATGCCTCTTACCTTTGCCTTCACTTAGCATTCTTCAAGAGATATTTGTAAGGGTCAAGAACTTAAAAGAATAAGGACTTCTCAGGGGAGAACATATATTCTATATTAGAAGAAACCTTCCTTGTCTGTAGCCTGAGTTCTTTCAGCCTGGCTGATTTCTCTAGGCTCTAAAGTACAAATGCTGAGTAATGTATCATCTTCAGCAACTCCCTTGTCCCCACACCCAATGGGGTGTTTTGTCCTGTTAGGATGTTTTTTTAAATTGTGGTGAAATACTCGTAACATAAAATATACCATTAGTGACATTTAGTACATTTGCAGTATTGTGCAACCATCACTGCTATCTAATTCCAAAATATTTTCATCATCCCAAAAGAAAACCCTGTACTCATTAAGCAGTCACTCCCCATTTCCTCCTCCCCAGCCCCTGGCTAACGTTAATCTGCTTTTTGTCTCTAAGGACTTGCAGACTCTGGGTATTTCATATAGCTGGGATCATACAGTATGTGGCCGTGTGTATGTCCCATTAATTTTACCACTCATGGTTCCTCCTTTCCATAGCAATATTTGAAGTCTCACTGCCTTAGTGTAGAGCTGTGCCACAGTGTTGGGTGCTGAGTCCCAAGGTGTCAGAAAGACTGAGCTGGACAATTGTCTTGACAACTTAGGTGACTTCTCTGAGCCTGTCAAGGTGAAACAGTGTAAAGTCTTGTTTTGGTCCCTGGGTAAATTATTTAACACTTCTTTGCCTCAGTTTTCTTCCTCCCTAAAATGGGAATAAGATAGTATCTACATCATGCAGTCTTTCTGAGGACTAAATGATGTCACACATTGAGGTACACAGAACAGTTCCTGCACGTGGGAGTTGCTCAGTATGTATTAGATTTGCATGCTTGGTAAGTGTTTGGTGCCACTGTGTAGACCAGGCCCCTCACCATCCACTGGAACAATAACGGAGGCCTCTCAGTGGTCTTTCTCCTTCTTGTCTACCCTTAGGAACAGCCTGAATATTGTCACCAGAGCAGTGCTGATATCACT
Source organism: Cynocephalus volans (assembly GCF_027409185.1). Lineage (NCBI taxonomy): Eukaryota > Metazoa > Chordata > Mammalia > Dermoptera > Cynocephalidae > Cynocephalus > Cynocephalus volans. The sequence goes on from NC_084473.1 coordinate 43,124,612, forward strand.
CACTCTTCATTCAGAAACCTTCCATGACCCTCCACTTCCTAGAGTAGAGTTCTGATTCCTGAGCTTTGTATTTAAGGCCCTCTGCATCTCACCTGCTTCCCTTTCTGGTTTTTCTTCCCATTCTATTCCCCATGAACCCATTCCCTGCCACCTCTCAGGACCCCCTTCTGTTTCCCCCCACCCTGGGCCTTCCAGCCTCTGTGCTGCTGCTCATACCCTTCCCTTTGTTGGGAATGACCTTGCACTCATCATCACCTGGCAAAGCTATGCTCAATTCTTTCACTCAGTTTTTTCATCTGTCATAATAGTGTGTCCATCATAGGGTTGTTCTGAGAATTAACTGACATAATACATGACTGAGATGATACATTGTACATAATAATATTGACTGAGATAGTAAGTCCCGTATACGTGGGTGACACCTGGTAATTGTTCAGTATGTTATCATCATATCACATCATTATATCATTATGTTAGAACCATTTGTATACACCCACTTTCCCAACTAGATTGCAAATTCCTTGAGAACAGAGCCATGTTTTGTTAATCTCTGTATCCCCACTTATGCCTAGCACAGAGCCCTGCATAAAGTTTTCATATTGTTTACTAAATTGAATTAAAATGTTATCCATCATTGATCCTAAGTGCTAAGTATGCACATATATATGCTAAGCATGTGCATATATATACTTGTATATGTGTGTGTGTGTATATATATATGTATAAATCTTCACTTGGCGTCAGATACTAATTTGGTTTCTAAAGAGTTTCTGTGCATAACTTTTGTTATTCTAACCAGGTCAAAGAAGACGAGTCCTGAAAGGAAGGCCTGTGGTTTTTCCTTTTCTCAGATCCTCCATAGCATTTAGCACCAGGTTGCACAGACAGAATATGATTACAATGAATGTAATCTACTTTAAAAAATTACAAAAGCAACATTTTTGAAAATACATTTTTGAAAGCGCAGAAGATAAAAATTTCCTGTAATCCCACCTCTAAGGCCACTCTAACTTTATCCTCCAAAGCTAAACACTATTAACATTAAAACAAGTTAATATCTTATGTAATAACTAACATTTATTGAATACTTGTTACATGCCAAATATTCAATTTCACTCATATGTAACTTTATTCTCACTGGGAGGCAGATATTATTATCCCCATTTTACAGAGTAGGGAACTGAGGCACAAAGAAGTTAATTTATCCAAAACCACAAAGCTTGTAAGTAGAGGTGATGAGTTTTCAACCAAAGCAATCTGGCTTCAAGGTCTGTACCCTTAATTCTGTCCTAAACTGACTTCCTCCCTCCTCCCCTGTGTTTAATGCAACCAACTCAGCACAGGGACTCAGGGAAGCTGGATTTTCTTTTCTCTGATTAGGACAATCACTTGACCTCTCTGAGCCTGTTTCCTCATCTATATATCTGGGAGCTGGTCTCAGTGATCTCCATCATTCGGCCAGAACATTCTGTGGTTTTATGAATTAAACACTGAAGCAGGGATTTGCTTTTCTGCGCTGTCCTTCACTCCTCTCCACATCTCCTGCACCTGCAGGCCTATTATCTTTCGTACCATGCGGGCGGGCAATCAGGTCACCCTGACCCAGGTACCTACCTCCCCCACCTCAATTTGCCTGGATGAGCTCTCAGCCGCAGTGAGAGCTTCCAATGGGGTTTGCTGAGTAGTTGGGACTTTGTGGGTTATGTAAGCCATTTATGATCTGTTTTAATAGAGTTTGCATCCTTTGAACTGCAGATGGGGTGCCAGCTGTTTATGGGGCTTCCTGGAGCATAGGCTTAGGAGGAGGGTCCTCGGGGTTTGTGGGGGCTTCCCTCTGGCACACACATTTAATGGGGGCTGTGCTACTTTGTTTGTTTCCCCTACCAGCTTTCCTGGTCAGGGTGGAGGGTGGAGGGCAGAGTTTATCTGAGCACAATGTATGTATGTATACACCTCTGCTGCACAGAGTAACAGGCTCAGAGTGATGCCTAAGTTGCTTAGCACTTAAGGACAATGCGCACCAGAATCACCTGAAGGCTGCTGAGCCCCACCTACTCCAGAGTTTCTGATTCAGTAGGTCTGGGGCAGCACCTGACAATGTGCATTTCTAACAAGATCCCAGGTAATGCTGATATTGCTGGTCCAAGGACCGCACTTTGACAACCACAGTATCAGAGAAATTTTGCAGAGAAAATTTACATTTCTTTAAATACTAAACCAAAATTAAATTAAAACATTTCTGGCCATGTTTTCAGGTAGAAATTATTCATTTGTATTTTCAGTATACTGGAAAAATAATTTAATATCTTCTTGAATATAGTCTTAAGGTTGACCATTCATTACCGAGTTTGGCTGTAATTCAGGATGTCCTGAGACCCCCTTGAGATTGACACAGGCCTTTGAGTTGTTGGTTTGCATTTTCAGACCCTTCCTTTGCAGCCAGCTCTCACCCTTACCCTGGCTAGTGCGACTGTGGCATTCTTCCCTGCCTGGAGCTTTTAAAAAAAACTTTCTTATTAAAATGTTCACAGCCCTAAAAATAGGGCAGAACAATGAAACTCCCATATACCCATCATCTAGATTTTTAACATTTTTGGTTTATCTTTTTCTTGCAGGAGTATTCTAAAGCCCTCGCAAATATTTCCGACTGTATCTCTAAAAAACTAAAGACATTTTCTTGTGTAACCACAAAACCATGATCACACTAACAAATTCAACAATAGCTCCTAGGTATCATCTAATACTCAAACCATATTCAAATTTCTGCAGTTGTTCAAAAAAGTCTTTCCAGTTGAATTAGGAGACAAACAAGGCCTAAATTCACATTTGCTTTGTTAGGTGCTATTCCCTTCAAATAGGTGTGGGGATCTTTACTGAACTGGGGATAGATAGTTGCTGCTAGTTACCCAGAGCTGATAAGATACATCTAAAGTAGGGAAAGCAGGTTTTGAGTTCGGGTCTGTGAGTAGAGTGCATTCTGGTGCAGGGGCCTAGAGACAGCTTCGTTGTCTGCTCAGATGCTTTTACTTATCTATTTTCTTTGATTTGGAGAGATAAGGAGGCCAGGCATGTGACTTCTAGATCAGTGAATTACTTTCATGTGTGTGTATGTATTTGTTAGACTATGTTTATAGAGCAGCTAAGTTGCCCAGGGTAGAAAAAGGAGTTCCTGACCCTGAGGACTCGTGGCTGTAGTTGTTTTTCTAGAGTGTTTGAGGCATGTGCTTTATTTATTCTCCACGGGTTTCCCTTTCTCCCTCTGTTGATAATCTAGCCTTCATGGAGGCTCTATGGAGAGAAGATAATTTTTTGCGCTGCAGGCTCGGAGGGCTCTCACACACACCTAATCCACTTGGGTGGCCTGGTTTCTTGCCAGAAGCATGATAAATAAATATTGATGTGCTGTGCCTGCCCCCCTCGCAGCCCCGCCCCTGCGCTCATCCCACACGTAGGTGTTTCGAACATGTTACCGACTTCTAATTTAGTTTCCCCATCCCAACCAAAGGTCCCTCGCTGCAATTTAAATGCCATGGTGTACCCGTGGCTGGGGCTGACGTGTACTGGAAAGCAAAGCTGTCCTGCGTCACAGCATCAGCTGTGCTGCCATATGGCCCACTGCACGGTGCTGGAAGAGGCTGCCAATATCATGCTCACCGAAGATTGAGGCACAGGTTGCCAGGAAGGGAGGACTTTAATGGACAGGGAGCTGATTGCCAAGAGCTTCAGAGGGCTCTCTGCCACTGGTTCAAGGTGGAGGAGCAGCCACACACGTATGTAGATGCTGCCAGTGATCTGGCCAGGTGTTGGCAAAGAGGGCCTGGAGGCGAGGGACATGTGCTGGGCTGATTGCCTCATTTCAGCTCAGTGCAGTCCCCTGTGCTACCTTCCAATGCCCTAGACCCCCTAGCGATGGTGCTGACAGTTCCCTTTGCACCCCTTTTGTGCACCAGCCACATTGTGTTATAATGGACTGTTGCCTTGTCCTTATCCTCCTTTTGACTGGAAGATCCTCAGGGGCAGTGATGTTGACCCTCTTGCTATTTGGCATACAGTGGAGCCCAATAAATGTGCAGCAAGTGCATTACTGAAGCCCAGGAAAGGGAGGGAAGGGAAGAGTCTTTGTGGTGAATTAGGTTAAGCACATGTTACAAGAATAAATCAGACGTGGTGGTCCTGAGTGTCACAGTATGTCTAACCTGCCCAAGATATGGTGCTTCATTCTGCAGTGACCACCAATGGCTGCTGTGTTGCTGAGAGATGCTTATTGACTTCCTGTTCTTCTCCTTTTCCTGCTTGGCAATGCAAACCTCCCACTATATTTAGCTTACATTTCTTATAGCAGTTACCAGGTCTTTTAGAAATATTTCAGTTGTAACCAGGTCTTATCCCTGATCTAGACTTTATGTTGCATGAGGGCAGCATTTACACTTGGTTTCTCTTTCCATCCTCCTTAGCCCTGGCACTGTGCTTTACAGATACTAACAGGGACTCAAAGCTAGTTGCTGAATGAAATGCAAGCCTGCTTAGTGTTTAGTGAGTATGAAAGAAATGGCTCAGACAGTGGATCTCTTTGGGTTCAGAGGAGGGAGAGCTCCATGGCACTAGAGTCATCAGGAGAAACTTCCCAAAGGCAGCTGGAACTCGTTGGCACTCAGAGAATTGGAAAAGATGGAGCGGGCAGGGAAGGAGGACAGTGGAGAGCAGATTTTGTGTTGGGAGGACAAGAGGAGACTGAATCCCCACTGCTGGGTATGATAAGGAGATGTGGTTAATTGGTTTGGAATCACTGGTTTCTGGGCATTTACTAGATACACAACGAACTACCAAAGACTATATAGACTGATCACAGGGAAGGGTGGCAACAAAATTCTTAAAGTGTGATGCTGACTGCAGTTCCTGGTGAGACTGATGGACACAAGTCAGGTTAGGACAGAGATAAATATCTGCTTATCAGATGGAGAGCCACCCTATTTTCTAGGTTCTCGAACTTCAAAAAAGCATGTCTCCAAACATGGAATAATGGAGCAGAAGAGGAATAAGTGGCTCCTTCCCCCAGGCTCTACAGGTTTAGCTGAAAAGGAAATACTGGGGTGGACTGGAAAGGATGGGAAAGTGCAAAGTTTCAGACTTACAAAAGCTGCGATTGTAGAATTCCTTTGGAAAACATTTTGGCAGTTTCATGAAAAGTTAAACATAAACCTGCCACATGATGCAGCCATTCCACTCCTAGGTATTAACCCAAGTGAAGTGAGAGTGTTTGTTCACTCAAAGTTTTGTACATGAATATTCATAGCAACTTCACTTGTGATAGCTGCAAACTGGAAACAACCTAGCGTTCATCAAGAGAGAAGGGTTAAACCATAGTGGTATATCCATACAATGGAATACTACTTAGCCATGAAAAGGAATGGATGGGTGAGTCTCAAAATAATTATGCTGAGTGAACAAAGCCAGACAAAAAAGAAGACATACTATATGATTCCATTCATATAAAATTCTAGAAAGTGCAAACTAATCTGTAGTGACAGAAAGTAAAACAGTGGTTGCCTCTGGATGGAGGTTGTGTGGAAGGGGCAGGAGTGAGAGATTAGAAAGGTATATGAGGAAACTTTGGGGACTGAAGGCTATGTTCATGCTCTTAATTATGGCAGTGGTTTTACAGGTGTGTATGTATGTCAAAACTTATCAAAGTTTATTCTTTAAATGTGTTCAATTCATTGTGTTAATTATATCTCAATAAAGCTATTAAAAATAAATGAAAGTGGTGATTGAGCAATTCAATACAGTTCAATTAAATAAGCCATTATGTGAACTTATTATATTCCTATCCCTGAACTGGAATTAATTTCAGTGGAAATGAGAGGAGAAACGATGACAGCCTCAAGGAGCTTAGGATGGCAGGAAAAGACCCTAACACTGAGCATAGTTAAGGCAGGCCTTGATGGAGGCTTGTGCTGGGGAAAACAGAAGGAACCAGCTTTGAGGACCAGTCAGGGAAGCTCCGAGGTGGTTGAAGGATTGGAGCAGGACCTCACTGAGTGGAGAGAATGTTAAAAGCAGTGAGGTGCCTGATGAACACAGCCTCAAAGACAGAACTAACAATCTGTGTTGCAGATCCAGGGGGAGACCAGTGCAGAGAAGGCCCACAGTGCAAGTTGACAAGGGTTAATATCAAGAGCTAAGACTGGACGGCCCTCCTGGAGCCAGACTGCCTGGCTGTGTGTTCTTCTGCACCACTAAGAAATGGGGCAAGTTTTGGACAAATTACCTAACTTGTCTGTGCCTCAGGTTTTTCATCTGTAAAATGGAAATAGTAATAGTGCACACCTCACAGAGTTACAGTGAATATTAAATGAGTTAATATGTGAAAAGTATTTAGAATCATGCCTGGTGTATACGAAGTGCTCAGTAAATGTTATTGCTGCTAATATTACTTTTGTTATTATCTTCTATTGGGCAGGACCTCGAATGCCAGGATCATTAGGAAACCAGCAATGGGTACAGCAGTGAGAGCCCCAGACCACGAGTTTGAGGAACTGCTCCTAACTTGTCCCACCTCAAGGCCTTTGCGCTTGTTGGGACAACTCCTCTTGGAACACTCTTCCTTGAGATGTCTACCTGGTTACTCCCTCACCTATTTCAGGTCGCTGCTCATATGTCACCCCATCAGAGAGGCCTTCCCTGACCACCATATTGAAAATAGCAGTCTCCTCATCTCCCACCACCTAACATAGATATTTATTTGTTTGCTTATTTTTCCTTCCCTCCACTAGAATGTAACTCTGTAAGCTTCATAAGGATAGGGACTTTTCTTTATCTACTGCTATATACCTTGAGCCTAGATCACCTCCTGGAATGCAGTAGATGCTCAGTAAATCCTTGTTGACTGAAAGACTTATTGAGCCTGGGTCCTGGGGTCAGTCCTAGCATCTTCAGGCCTCAATGTCCTCATCTGTGAATTGCAGAGGTTGCATTCTTGATGACTTCTTCCAGCCTGAAGATGATGTGATTTTGTGGGGAGTCAGGTGTGATTTCTTGAAAAAGGGAGTGATAGGATGAAGGGACCATGGGGAGGGTATTGGAGCTCACAAAATAAGGAGGGAAAGAGCAAGAGAGCTTTCAGAGGAAAGAGGAAAAGGAGAGGCCAGTAGCCAAGGCCAACAGGACCTCAGGATGTGTGGAAAGAGATGGAAATTGCCTAATTCTGCATATGAATTAGTGCCCTGATGGGCAAGGGATTGAAGACCTTCTTGTAGTTGGGCCTGTGCTGGGCATTACAGGGTTCTAAGGGGAGAAACTTGCTCCTGCCCTCAAGGTATTTCTGGTCTAGGCCAGTGTTGCTCAACCTCTAACCCCCTCATCTTCCCCCAACCTTTTGTAACAGTTTTATTGAGTTGTAATTCACTCTACCCTGAAATTCACCCATTTAAAATGTACAGTTCAACAGTTTTTAATATATTCACAGAATTGTACAACCATCTCTCGTGTCAATTTTTAGAACATTTTCATCACCCCTAAAAGAAGCCCCGACCCCATTAGCAATCACTCCCTATTCCACTCTCCCTCATCCCCTGTCAACCACCGATCCACTGTCTGTTCTGGACATGTCATATACATGGAGTCATACAACATGTGGCTTTTGTGTCTGGCTTCTTTCCCCTAGTATATTGTTTTTCAGGTTCATCCGTGTTGTATCATATATCAAGAGAGCTTGGTTCCTTTTTTTTTTCGGCTAAGTAATATTCATTGTATTGGATAGAAGGCATTTTGTTTGTCATTTCACTAGCTGACAGACATTTGAATGGTTTCCACCTTCGGACTCTTGTGAATAATGTTGCTCTGAACGTGCATATACAAGCTTTTGTCCCCTCCTTTTCTTAAAGCTCATACTTTATGAGACTTAAGCATGTCATGCTTCCCACGTGTTGTTTGAAATTACAAAGTGAATTCAGTTATTTAAGGTAATTCTTGAATATGACTTTCCAAAGTCTCTCCTCTCCCCATTGAGACACTGTGCTCCCTCCTGCCCATGCCCTGCATTGAGAGACCCTGCTCTAGACACACGCAGGAAGAGAACATGCTGAACAGGGCAGTGTCGATACATGACAAATGAGTGTTATGTGGGGGCCACCGTTTTAATGTCATGAGCTGTTCCGTTTTAAAAAGAGGCTGACTCCAGGTCCTGTGCATAAGGAGTGCATTAGGCTGAGGGGGTGTGGAGGCTAAGAGGGGAGCTGACACATGTGTCAGAAGAGAAGCCAGCCAGATGGCTCCGATTTACCCATGTCACTGCAGGGCTGGGAAACAGCACAGCCCAGCCGGGACACTGCCGTGAGGCGTCCTGTGCTGCTCAGCCCCTGGGAGGCTGGGCCTCTCCCCTTGCACCTGAGCTCTAGGGGAGCAAGGGTGGCAGCAGCTGGGGATGCCTGCTACTCCTCCGCTTCAGCAGTCAGTGCCATCTCTTTAAGAGCAGACCTCCGCTTAGCTCTAATCTGAAATGTCAGTTATTACACTCTTTTGATTTAAGTATAGAAGCGCCTCGGTTATGATCTCAGGAGTAAGACAGAAATAGCTAGTCAGTGCTGGTGAGTAATCTTCTAAAAGCATTCACAGGGATCATCCTTGCCATGGCATTATGTGCTCTGTAAAGTCTGAGTGAATGCTCAGGAGTCCGGCATTTAGAGTTGGGGGAGGAGCAGCAGAATTTTTTTAGGGGAATCCTGGGTTAAATTTCCTCATAGCTTCTGTTCCAGGTGATCTACCAAACACCTGCTATTCTCTGAGTTCCTAGTGCATGACTGTGGTTAGATTTTATGGGAGGTACCAAAAGGCACAGGAGCAACCCTTGAAACTTAGGGGGAGCGATACCTGTGCACAGATGAGGATGCATTAGAAAGTGCCCGTGAAAGGGCTGTACCAGCTGCTGGAATTAGAGGAGGGAGAGATCTCTGTGGACTGGGGTGATCAGGGAGTTCCTGGAGGAGGCGGGATGTGAAGAAGTGAAAATATTAGGAGTAGAATGTTTTGATTTTACTTGGTTCTCGACCTGCCTCTGTCTGCCACAGACGGAGGCATCTTATTAAAAAACACCTTATACAGTGAAGTTAACAAAGAAGTAGAAAATTGAGGCCACAAAAAGAAAGAAATTGGCTAAAGTAATTGCTCTGATTGAGTACTGGATTTGGTTCTGTGCTTCTTGGCAGCCAGGACATAAGGAAAACCAGGTTAATTACACAGCTCTCCTGATCAGGAAGGGGAAAGTCTACCAGCTCCTTAGGGGAGGATAAATTCTTCCTGGTACATTTTTCTAAAATCATTTTCTCGTGAGAATTTATGTAAAGGACACAGTGGCCTGATAAACATGGGTCCATGGACAGCGAAAGCCTTTAAAAGTGTGGAGGGTCAAACACAAAGGCGGGACACAATAAGGGCAATTTGGCCAGTGGCTAAGCTGGCAGTGTCCAGTTATGTGGCTTTTGGGGGCTCTGTCTTGATGTAAAATGAACTTAGAGTCACTCATTAGAGGAGTAGGCTGAGGACAAATCCCTGAAGGAGGCTTTGTGATGGAAATTTGAAGGGGAGACCTTGTTGTCCCTGATGAGATTATACCCTCCCTCTTGGTTCCCACTGTCCATCATGTAATTACTCCGTCTGGGTATCAGACTTGGTGCCCCGTGTCCTGGCGTCCAGGAGCATCAAAGGAAACGCAGGTCTGTTCCCAGAGTCCAGTTAACTGAGGCATTAAAGCACCTGCTCTTGTCCCCGACAAGTTCTCAAGCAGTTTGAAGTCTAGAAAGGGTAATTTTACTTAAAAAAGAAAATCAAAGTACAGAAAGGGTTATGTGCTTGTAGGTTGGCTTTGAAACTATTCATATTATCAAGAGCTGTCAGTTGTTGAGTATTTCCAATGTCCCAAGCACTTTACCTACATGATATTTATGTCATTTGCACTACAACTTCTGGAAGCATGTGCTGTCATTATCTCCATTGTATCAGAGAGACTGCAGCTTGTGGAGATTTAGGTATACCTTAAGCCCCCAGTCTGCGGAAGATTCCAGCTGGCCTCACTTCTGGGGCTGGTGGACCCACAATTGGCTCCTAGTCTGGTCTCTGGCCATGGATCACTCTCTCTCCCCTCTTGTACCCCTTCTCCCTGGCCAGGGTCTTCTGTTCCACGCTTGTGCTGGGCCTTCTGCAAGTCCCTGGCCTCTTGTATGAGATGAGCACTTACATGTTTGCTTTCAAAAGTTTTCTACAGAGCCTCATGCTGCCATGTTCTGTTCCAGAGCCACCCTTTCTCACCCTTTCTGCTTCAGCCAGTGCTGTCTGCATCCCATCAGACCCTTCCAGAAATCAAAAAAGCAGCATCCGGGTCTCCTTGCTTTTAAAGCCTGCTGTGGTCCCTTCAGGACCACCCAGCAAGTTCCTGCTTCCCACGAGGGAGGTGCCATAGATCAGACATTGAGGAGGGGTCACCCCAGCCTGCATTTCCATTCTGCCCTCTCACCTGAATTCCCTTAGTCAGCCCGCTCCACTCAGCCACTCTCCAGGGGAGTAGCTGCCATGCACCACTGCTCTTTTATTATGTCAAAAGTGTTTTTTAAATGCATTAAGATTTTCACTCTCATCAATGGAGGAGGAGGAGGGCCTTTTGTTAAGCTCTCTTCTGAAGGATTTGTGACTCTTGCTACCTTTGGCCAGCAGGCTCAGTATGCATTCCTTTCTACTGGAAGAGATTGTCTATCTGGGGATGTTGCCAAATTGGTCCTACCATGTTGGAAAAGCTGGTTACCAACTTAGTAGTACTCAGATTTATGCCGAAATCCCTGCCTTTGTCCCTGTTCAGTCTTCCCTTTTGCTCCCAGCTGACTTGGTCGCTTGGGACCAAGATGGGATAAGCTGGGTGGCCTCAAAGTCACATTCTCAGAGGCTCAGAGGGCAGCCTCTTGTGGTGCACTGAGGCTCTTTGTTGTTCTTTGAAGCTTTTGAAGGACAATATTTTCAATGGACTCTTATGCCTGGCACTATCCAGAACGATGGGCCTGGGAAAGAAAGGAGGGGGGTTGTCTAAAAGATACAATGTGAGCAGCTCCCCACTGGGCTGGCACACCCGAAATATCATGGATAGCTTTATTTCTTCTATGAACGTAATAGCTCATTTTATGGCAGGTACAGTGCTAAGTGCAGTAAGTGCATTTGCGTGTTTAATCTACCCAGCAACTGAATGGACACTTATTATCCCACTTTACAGATGAGAAAGTGGGAAGACCAGGATGGAAACCTCCTGTGCTGTTGGAGGCCCTCAGGCTGTAATGCCCAGTGTGGTCAAGGAGCAAACTACAGGTGCTGGGAGAAGGCTCTGCCCTTTTGAGGTGGTTCCTTTGGCCAGTGTAGATCTTGGCTGTGCTTCATCTTGGGTATGGGAATGGGAGGAGCTTTTCTTCCTCAGATAAGGAACCCTTTTGGCAAAAAACAGCAGAGACCTGTCTGGTAGATTATTGAGCCTAATCATGTGCTAAAGGGCAGGGGCTGAAATGATTTCATAACATTTCTCATCCTCACCATCCGAACCCAGACTTAGTGCTGTACAGCCAAGTGCAAGGAATGTTAGGGCTTCGGTCCCTTACCTTCCTTCTCCTCTGAAGTCCTCTCTAAAGGACCCCAGCCCTCATTTGATTTCCCCTCTTCTCTGAAAGTTCTCAGCAATTAAACTCTGTAATACCCAGTCTAGGGCTTGATTCTCCCCTCTCCTTTGGTAGCATCCCCCCATGCTGCTCCTGGTACCAGGGCCCTGCTGGTCTCTTTCACTGCCCTTCTGCCTAGACTCAGTGAGCCCTCTGGTTGGGAATGGCCTAAGGGATCGTGTAGTTTAATCCACTTATTTTATCAGTGGCAGAGAGGGAGGCCAGCTCTAGGGTCTTTTTCCTGATGGAGGAAGAGTTATGCACACCTCGTCAAAAGAATCCCAAGCCAAAGTGAGCAGATCGGGAGCTTTGTTTATTGTTTGTTTTGGTGGACTCTCCTGCATGCCTGGGATTTTTTCACTTAGATCTGAAGTTCTTTTATGTAATTAGCACTCTCCCCTCCTCCATTTTGCTTATGTTTTAGGCTGGTTCTGAGTTTTAGTATCAAACCACAGAATCTCAGAGTAAAAGGAACCTTTGCTGTCTTGAAGTGTGATCCCTTCATTTCAAAAGTTTATCATTCGAATAACTGTCATCATTAGCAAGAAAGGATTATGGGCACCCACTACTGGGTGGAGGCCAGTGCTTCCATTATGATACCCCAGGAGTTCTTGTTTTTGGTGAATCTTTGGAGGAACCAGAGTCCTTCCACAATAAGAAGAGTTGCCTTTACTTGTTTTCAAAATGCTGATTTTCTTATTTCAAGTTTCTTAAAGCAAAGCCCACCTGTATGAATGTTGATAGGTGAAAATATTGACCCACTTAAGTTATACTTGTACATTACATGGTGGGTGAAATTCTAATCTACTTGAGGAAATTCAAACACGGTTTACTAAGAACCTATAAACGGGAGCAGAAAATTTTAGTTCAAAGAAAAAATAATTATAGTTGAAAATAAAAGCGAAAGTAGGACCTTAATTAAGGATTAATTAAGTAATTAACTAATTAATCTGCTAACTGTTGAAACCAGGTTCAGCCTTTAGGCGTGACCTGTACATATGTGTGCAAAAGTTAATACCTGCAGCTCAAGTGTGTGTAGGGTGACAGGCTTGGCCCTGAAACCCAACAGGGAAATTCCGATCTAAGGTTGAGTGAAAAAGGTAGGTGACAGCAGGTTTCACCTCTCTAAATTTCTCTTTGTTCATTTCTTGTATACTATCAAGTTGAGGAAAATTTATCTGTTCACTTAGTAAGCCCATCTAGAAGTAAATTCAAACTGTTACTTTCATATCAAAGGCTAAAGGTAGGGGTTACTATTATTTTTGGAGTGGAAAGAAATTGCCATCTGTTCTGTTGGAAATGAGTTAGACTATATATATGTGTGTGTCTGTGTGTATATACACACACAGACACACACATACATACACACATATATTTTAAAAATCAACATTAAAATCAACATATCAAAACTATTTATGATTCTTTATGATCTTACTCCTGTGCAAAATGATTCCACCTGAATGCCTTAGAGACAAAGGGGCCTCTGTCATCTCTTCTATTTCCCTTGCCATCAGGAACAGACACGCTGAAGAACCTGGACCTCCCTGAACCACAAGCCTTCCTCCCTGTGGCTTTTGCCTGGGGCAGTCCTACATGCCAGACCCTCAAAACCCACCCACTCACATGGGCCTTGTTTTCAACAAATCTTCAAGCCTAGATGGAGGAGATGCTTTACCTTTAATATGTTCTTCAGCCATGCATAACTTTAAGAGAAATTTAACCATGTGCTTCTAATTAATTTTTATTTAATTCTTCAGTGTTTGCTTTATTTATTTTCATTCTTTAAAAGAAGCCACATGATGAGTAAGCTTGGAGATTAAGCTTTCTGAAGAGGTTTTCTTGACAACAAAAATACTATGTTTATAGAAAGGTGGAATCAGTGGCCAAGGACTGTTGAGCCTCCAGGTTGGCTTGTAAGGTGTGAATTGTGGATGGAGTTCGAGGAGAAGCTTCATCTGGATGCCCTGGTGAGTCAAAGCCGCAGGATAACCAGCTCCCAGCTGGCCTCATTCTCAGACTCTGCCCCTGCCCAGGGCTGGTGTGTTGTGCAGCAGCACCTTTTGTGGCTTGCTTCCAAAGGTTTTCATTCAGTGCCACGTGTTTCTCTCCATGGTGCTGTCATTCTCTTTCCCTTCTTTCTTGCTCTTCCCTTTTTTCCATTTCATTTGGGGGAAAGGGTTTATGAAAAGAGGTCAAGTATCTTGGCTGCAGTTCTGATGGTGCTGGAAATAGAATTCTGTTCTGTTGACCCCCACACCCGAGGCCCAAAGATGAGACCACCCAGCAGGATCCTAAGCTGCCCCTAGAGCTGCTTCCCAGAACTGGGTTCTTGGCAGAGTTTGCCTTTTAGAACATAGAGCATTAATGCACGGAAGGGGATTTTCCCTTCTTCCTGCCACCCTCCATCTTCCAACTTCCAACCAGTAGAGCCTGTCTAAGTTTAGGAAAGAGAATTATATTGGGTAACTGTGAGTAGAACTAAGAACCTTATTGCAATGAACGTGCAAGTCCAGAACTTGGTTCCAACCTGAGCCCCCCACCCCCTCCTCCAGGCGGGAACTAGGAAAATTAAAAGAGATACTAGAGATGGGAGAGATTATTTCAGGATTCTGGCAAGCACAGCAGTTCCCCTGTGTTGCTGGCAGGTACCCAAGTTTATCTGTGTTTATGGGGATTTGCAGTGTTGAGCTGCGGTAGATGGAAGCGTGCAGGTCTGTAGACTCCATAGTCAATTAAGTTTCCTGCTTGTCCCAAAACTTCAGGCCAAGATAATCAACTGGGGGAAGGAAAAGAGGAGGTTGTTTATTACTCTGAAGAACTTGCACAAATGTTGTGTTACCTTTCTGGATCTGGGTAGTGTGCAGGCCTCTGTCAATTCTGAAAGAAGACTTGAGTGAGAAGCCAATCTAGTACTTTCTCACTGGAGTAAGAGAGAAAGCCCTGTGGCCACTTGTAGGTTGGTTCCACTGTATTCTTTTTCTTCAGCATGCAGACCTAGAAAGTAGAAATGTTACTTTGGACAAGACCAGAGACATTCCTAGAGAATTAATGGAGACACAGAGACAGAGAGAGGTCGCGAGAGAAGGGTGCTAAACAAATCAGCAAAAGAAGAGCCTGAGGTGTCACTGCTTAACCCACAATAATAAATCTTCATGGCAGAAATTCAGACACTAGGACAGCCTAATGGATGAGGGTATTTTTTGGTTATGGTGAATGGCGTATCTTGGGCCTCTGAAATCATACTTCATAGGTGCCTCTTCCACTACATTCACATTACTAATGGTGGAACAGAAGAAAAAGTCTGTCTGCCTGTGTGTAAATTTGGGAAAATGGCCTGGCCGTGTCCTACTTTGGCCTTTGAATGTACTTCCCATGGAAACGTACTTTTTATCTTGAAGGGATCTGGGCAAATGACTGTCACAAAAATAATACAGAGGCAACATTTTTCTCAAATACTCTCCTGGAAAGAGGGTGGAGGAGAATTAGCTCAGCCCCCTAACTTAAAGCATTGATGTTCTTTGTAACTTTTTTAAAAAAGGAACAAGAAAGTAAAAGGTCTGCACAGAAATGTTCCCTTTCTCAGCCAACCAACCTCTTAACAGGCAATTTCGAGCACTTTCAGAATTTGGAAGAATGATTATGTCAGAAATATGTATTGTCTCAGCATCCTTGTTATACTTATTTGGAAGTCTTGATATTCTTGCCTCTTCTCATTCTAAGGAAATTATGTAGAAAGAGAGTGTGTAATCAACCAGATTCACACTGCAGAGAGGGCTTGTACCAGGAAGACACTGGTATAGCCTTTGTCATACTGAAGTCCATACACACAGAAGAATTTTATAATCAGGCACACTCAAACTATTGGGGCATACTTTGTCTCTAATCATTGCCCTTAAGTTTTATTAAGGGTCAAGGGAACAAAGAATGTGGCTTTACTCTCAGCAGAGCTTCTGTGGCCTTGCTGTGTGGTGTGGCATGGGTGCCCACTGGGAAGGATCCACTCATGTGTTGGGTTCCTTACTGAATGATTTTACTGGAGCAAGATTTAAGGCCTTTATTTTAGAAGTCTGAGGATATCTCTTATTCTACCCTTCATGGTGTCACAGGTGTTTGCCTCCCAGAGCAGGGTGAACTAGAAACACCAAGGGATAGAAAACATCCAGATGTTTCCTGATGGGTAGACATGACCTCTCAGGAAATTTGACAATTTTGGTAATGGAAAGAAGTCAAAACAATTAAAAAGCCTCAAAAAGCTGTTACATTGCTAAATGTACATCATGGAAATGCTTTATTTCTTGGCTCTATCCTGGCCTGGCTCTAATTATCTGCAGAGACCTGTGATTAATTCTAAATGACATGGTCTATGTGCAAGTCCCATGGGGATGGGTTTGGGGAGGAACAGTTCAGAACTATATCACATTTCATTAGGTGGGTCCACCATAGGATGGCACTAATCAGTTTGGTTGATGAAGGAAAGACAGTCTTCCTTAAAATCTTAAGTCACTAATAGTTGGCTGGGTGGTTACGAGGGTAGAGGAGTGTTAGGAGGGGATATCAGAGCTGGAAGATGACAATATGTAGTTCTTTTCCTTCTCACCTGGAGCCCCACCTGAATCCTGGGCCAAACCGATGGGTAGGAGAATAGATGTTGATCAATTATGCTGTTTTCCCTCCTCATTCACCCAAATCCACTGTCTCGCAAATGCCAGATGAAGGAAAACCCACCTCCATTGCTAGTTATCTGTCCCTTCTCTGAGTATCTACATCGATTACAGTCTTTACCACACAGTTTAACACAAATTTTATACCTATCAATTGGCTACTCCTTCTTATATCCAAATTTCAAGTCTCCACTTTGCAGTTAGCTACTGGAGGCCGAGGACGGTCAGACATCTCTATATCTCTCCGTTGCCGGGACAGGGCTTGCCAAAGATATTTATCGATCATCCAGTGGCTCTGCTGCTGACATTCCTCTCATCAAAATCTGGTTCCAATGCTTGGCAGACTCCAGGCAATTTTGGCAGTAGAGCTGTGGGGCAAGATTTAAGTTATTTGTTCACATTTATTGGTGAACTGGGCAATCAATCCCAATTTAAAATTCTCTAATCAGATTAGCTCGTTTCTAATCATCTGGAGTCTGGCTGGGTCTGTTCTGTGTGGGAGCCAGCAAGGCCCAGCTGTTCCACTGACTTCCTTTGCACACTCTTGACAAAGGTCTTTTCATCCTCGCCCACCTCGTGCCTTAGAAATTGTGAGTCAAGCTGTGTTTCAAGCAGGTTTTTTCTTCTTCCTCCCCATGGGGACTTTTGAGTCGCCAATTTCTCTTTCACCCCTTTTGTTAAGTGTTAATACTTCACAGTCCGGCTGCTCCCCTCCGGCAGGGCTGGGAGGACTGTGTGTGTGTCTGTGTACCTCTGCATTGGCGTGTGCATCTGCACAAATGTTTATATATGTATGTACACATGTATACACACACCCATGTGTGCGTGTCTGGGTGTTGTCGTGCACACATTCATGCACGATTGCTGGTGAATAGTTCCTGGGTGAGTGACATGGCCTCTGACTAGGACCATGGGCCCCTGCATGGTGATAAACTAACCATTTTTCATCCAGAGACTGTAGTTTATCTCTCACTGACATTAAGTAGGTTTTATGTGTAAGACAGAATTACAGAGGGATTCTATTTCATGAGTTTTTAAGTTATTTTCTCTTCTAAGGGCTTTAGCCAGCTTGCCTTTAACATGAAATTTGTATTCTGTGCTCACATATTTTTGTATGCTTTGCTTCTTGGGGTCATATCTAGAGTCAGGATCAATCCAATATAGACTAACCTGTGGATATTTGGCCTTTGCTAAGTGCATACTTGTCTTCAAATCCTCAAATTCCAGCACCCTGTATAAAATGGTAGGAGGTATGGGGAGGGACCTGCTGAGGACAGTTCTAGCCTCACACGGTCCCTTGCTCTTGCCAGGGTGCTGTAGGCAAGATTCCCAGGTGCACACTCATGAGTGGCCATCACAAAGCATTTGCAATCCCACAGGAGGTAGGGCTGTGAAACGCTCTCCTTCCCTGTGCCCATGGGTAAACACCCTCATATTTCTTCTTTCTTCTCTTGGGTGGCTCTTGTAGTAGTGGATGCTACTGGAGTAGCGTGAGTACCAGTCCTCTTTCAGGGAATGCAGGTGCCATGGGCCATGTTCTGATGCCCTCCTGCCCTATGGAGTTGCTCCTCTTCCCTGGGTCAAGCGCTGAACAGTCAGGAACGATCTGGAATTACTATACAGATGCATTGGGAAGGTGGAGATCATGCTTCCTCTGTCTGCAAACACAATACTGACTATGGCTTTTTTATTTTAGAAACATGATGTCACTCTTCTGCTTGAAAAGTATGGATACTGCCCAAGCTTTCGCATTCTACACACATAGACTGTAGTTTTTGAGAAAGGTTCTGAGATGTCAGATATATGGTGTTCCTTCTAACATGTTGCTGGGGCTTGCAGAAGGGTGATTTATTGTTTTCACAGCAGTCTGAACTTCGTACCTTCACGGGAGGACCAGGCAGGGCATGGCCCTCGTACCGCCCCCAAGACCACACAAACACCCTGTGATTTAGGCAAGCAGCAGTTATGGTTATCTTTACCACATAGGTGGATGATGAAATTGAGACAGTGAGAAGCCCAGGGGCCAGGATGCCAGCTCTCTAACCACACCCTCTCTCTTGACCTGCAGGTCACCAGTACCAGCCCTATCCGCAGCAGATTATTTCTTCCTTCCTAAAAATCCAGGCTGCCTCTTGCCCTGTGGAGACAATGAGATCCTTAACCAAGGGTGAAAAAGACCAACTAAATCAAAACAAACAAGGCTTTTTTTTTTTTTTTACACTTTTCTTAGGAAGTCATTAAGGAATTATTGAGCTGATTAATGTAGGTGGAAAATATTTAAGTTTGGTCATTGTTTAGGCTGGCCAGTTTGAGTGCATTGGGAATTGACTTTAAGAAACTGCTACACTGTTCTGTCCAAGCATCCTCTTAGCCCTGGGATGCTAAGGTCAAGTGATCTCTGAGTTCTGTGATGATGGGGCTGCAGTGTTTAGGGAGGTCCCAGTGTTTAGGGGGGCTCACTGGTGAAGAGGGAGCATGAGGCTGAGAAGAGGTCGGTCAATTCAGACTTCCCTTCCAGGCTGAGATTCTCTTTTTTGCCCTGAGCTGGCAAAGATGGTGATGATCTAGAGGATTCAGAAGCTGAAGGAAAAACAAAGAGAAGGGCTCAGGGAGAAGGCAAAGGGAACGGGCATGCAGGAGCTGTTTGCGCAGGGCTTGGAAAGTCTTGCATTAAGCAGATCCCTTTCCTGGCAGATGCTGCTCTCAGTCTGCTGGGGAAGAGCCTCTCAGACGACTAATGAGAGGTTCCTTCTCCCTGGCGCTGCCAGCTCCCCTCCCCAGCGGGTGCAGATGAGGAACCTGCTGGCCTCAGGGTGACCTCTCTTCCCACAGTCCCCTGCACAGCCCATCTCAGAGACAGGGGCACAATGCAGCATGTGCTCAGCGGCCAGGTTTTTCCTCCCGAGAGCCTCCCATTGTGACGTGGACTAAATCCTGGCCATCTTCCCCTTCCTCCTCCTTTGTCTTTTCTTAGAATTTTTGTTCCGGTTTTGCACTTGCCTAAGACACAAGGGACGTGGAGTGACTCTATGGAGAGAGAGAGTGTGTATGTGTGTGTGTGATGGGGACTGCTCACCACCAGTGGCAGGCAGGCTGTGCCCCTTTCCCTCCAGAGACCCCCAGCCTGTTTCTGCCCCCTCACCTTTCCCTAGGGCCCCAAGTCTTGCACAGGCTGCATTATGCAGGGACAGTGAAGCTAGAGCCACATGTGTCACTCCAGCTTCCTGGTGGCATGCTCAGTCCTTGCCATGATGGCCAAACCATAGCTCCCAACTCTCTGAATGCACCCCGTGGACCAGTGGAATGGGGTAGAAGGAAAGGGCAACCCTCTTCCTGTCATTCCATTCTCACAGTGGCTTTTGGAGGAGTGATTGTCCTCATTTGACAGCAGGGGGAACTGAGGCCCAGAGAGAACCTGGCTTGTTCAACCAGGTTAAGCAGATAGTTTGGGTAGCAGCATCAGAATTAGCACCCAGATGTGCTGGTGTCTAATTCAGTGTTTCTTCTTCATCAAGCCAGACAGCAAAGGAAAAGGTAGGGAGTAAAAAAAAAAAAAAAAAAAAAAAACTAAAGGAGAAAGAGAAGCAGAGTGATGGGAAAGAGAGAAGGGAGGTGGGGCAGCTGAGGAGGGCTATAGGGACTGGGGAGGGACACTATGTCTACCTTCAAGGATCACGATGAGGCAGAAATGCAGCAAATATATCTCCTAGTAAATGCAGATTTTGCCCTGATATTTCTTGATCACTTTCACTAGTCAGTTGATCATCTTCTGGGTACTCTGCCTGATCCTGGGCTCTTGGGGAGCACTTGGGACTGAGGAGAGAGGGGCTCTTTCTGCAGTGAGCTTGCAGCCTATGATGGACAGCTGTGTTTGGAAGAGTTAAGTGAAAGCAAATAGTTTCCTGAAGAAATGTTAGTTGACTTTCTGCTGTGTGCTGGGCACCGTTTAGGACTGAGTCGTGGGTTCTGAGCCTTGCATGCCCCGCTGCAGCCCAGGGCCTGTTCCTCAACTGCTTTCTCCCTGGCCCCAGAGCAGCCCACCCTGCTGGGAGCACTCTGGGTGAACCCTGGGGCTCCTGTATCTGGAGCTGCCCCCTTGGCACTGGGCCCTTTGCATGCACCTCTGCAGAGCACCAATTGCTGGTCAGTGTCTGTTGCTGTCATCCCACAGCTGCCACCAGCTGCCACCAACTGCCACATCTGGTCAGAAATAAAAATTCCCTCTGGGCTGAGTCCTCTCCTCTCTCTATGCTGCTGCTCTTTTGGGGGACCCACCTGTGCTGCCTTAGTTGGTGGAACGTCTCTCAGAGGGGCGAGGGCTGGAGGATCCCAGGGCTTGTCAGCCTGGGGGTTCCAGGGCTGTCCTGGGCTGGGGAGCCTTGGGCAATCACCTCTGGGCTCAGGTCTACAATGGGCTGACAGACTCTGAGGCCCCCCTCTCTTAGCAGCTGCTCTGCAGCCTCACAGAATGTGACTGGGACTGGCCGGCAGGGTGGCCTTGTCATATCTTCTGTAGCGTCCCACCCTCCTCTGTGGAGATGCTCCCTAAATACGGTGGAATTGAATTGTGAACACAGGATGGGGTAGAGTCCCATCAGGGGCCTGGAAAGGCAAACTTGGCACAGCTTCAGAGATTGAGTGCTGCTTTTTCTCTCTTTTCATTCACTCAACTCTCTTCCATTGTGCCCAAGCACACTGTCCCCTTCACCTCATGGTTATCTGCCAGGCGAGGGATGAATGTAACAGTCAGGCGTGGCTTTTGTATGTCTCTGCAGGGCAGGCAGTAAGAAAAGTGGCGTTCTACCCAGGGTGGTGTCCTGAAGCCACAGGCCTTGGGAGACAGATGGGCATTGGCCTCTGGGACCATCTGACCTCCAACCCTGCCTCCTGATAGATGGATCGAGCCTGGTCACCCTGACTCCTGGAGGGGCTCACCCAGGCTGCACACCCCCGGGGCCAGCGCACTCTTTCCCATGTGCCTCTGAGCCTTGGCCCTGCTCCTCCCATTCCTGAGTCTGTCTCCAAGTCCGGGTATCTTGCTGACCAGAGGAAGCACAGTGACATGGTCCCAGCAGGGTGTGGTAAAGGAAGTTGTTTTTATTAATGGTAAACAGGATAGTAAAACAACAATAGCAGTGTAGACACTTCTCAGTTATTTGCAAGTGGAGTCCTCTGCATTCTGGGTGATCTACAGCTCTCTCCCCGAAGGCAGGGTTGGTTCTCAAGGCGGGTCAGCACTGAGGAAGGAATGAAGATTTATGTGACAGGCATTGTGGCAGGCACTTTACCTACATTTGTTCATGTCATTGTCCCCCAAGCCCCATTGTCCATGTTGCCCTTTTTGCTCATAAGGAACTGAGGCTCGTGGTCACATGGTTTAAAGGTGTCCTAGCCAGGCTGCCGACAGTTCTCTCTGCTTCAGGGGTTACTATCTTCCTGCTTTGTGAGTGTGCTATATGTGTGCATGTGCACGTGTGTGCATGCGTGGGAGGCAGACATGGACGGATGGACTCCACGGGGACTGCCAACCCTCATGCTTCCTGTGGCACTCACAGCATTTGAGGCTCGTGAAATTCTCCCACCAACAAGAGCTTATTCATACTGCCACAAGTTTCTGAGGGCATTTTAAATTGAAGTGGCCCGGAACATTTCCCTACAGTTGTTTTCCATTTATTATCACACCTCCCTGGAGGATGGAAAGGGTGTGCTGACACTATTACCGACTGGGAAACTGAGAGCCAAAGAAGGGAGAGAATCCAGAATCTGACGCCTTCTCTCCATTTCCACGACCCCAGTCTGAGCCTCTGCTGTCTCTTGCTGGGATAATGCAGTAGCCTCCTAATTGGTCTCCCTGCTTCTACTCTGAGCTCTTCCTGCTGCCCCAGCCAGCAGGATCTTCAGGTGATGTTCTTCCTCTGCTTGGAATCCCACAATGGGTCCTCATCACAGATGAAAACCTAAATCCTTCTAACAACCTACGAGGTCCTGTGTGGTCTACGCTCCACCACCCCCACCTATCATTTTGTATTTTTCTCTCTCAATTCATCCCACTGATCTTCATGCCATTCCTGAGTCACACTAGAAATTCTCCTGTCTTTGCACTGGCTGTTCCCTCTGCCTGGGTCACTTCTGAGATCTGTATGCTTCCTCCCAAGCCTTTGCTCCGATGTCCCCACAATGATGCATGCTCTGAGTCCTACTTAATACTACAGCTCTTGCTCCGATCCTGATCCTCTTTACCCTGTACTCCAGAGTATGTACTTATATTCTAAAATATAATAAAATTTTCTTATTTACTGCTAGGATGTAGGCTTTACAAGACAGCGATTTTGTCCTTCTCTTGTTCACTGATGTATCCCAAGTACCTAGAACAATGCCTGGTACATAGTAGGGACTTCAATACATATTTGATGAGGTAATAAAATCACATTTCAGGTCCACGAGGGAGTCATGACTAGAATGCTGGTGTTTTACTCCCAAGCATTTTATGTTAGAAGAAAACAATTCTATTTTTTGAGCTCAGACAAAACGTAACATGGACATAGAAAGCAGAAGAAGGGCACCACCAGGCACTATGTATGAAATTTGTGCCAGGCACAGTGTATACCTGGGTATTACCTCACACAGTCTGCACATCTTTCCTGGGAGGAAAGCGAGACTCAAAAAAGATGCTGTGCCCGTGGCCTCAGCTCCTCGGGGATAGAGCTGGGTTTAACCCCCACTGGATTAGCGGCACTGCTAATCTACCTGTTTGCCTCACTTTCCTGCCAGCTGTGTGGACTGTAAGACTGGAAACTGAGCCCAAGTCTTCCAGATCCTGCTCCTCTCCCATGTGCCATGTGGGCTGGGCCCCCGTCTTGCTCTTCCTTTCCTCTGAGGTCTTGGGTGGCCAAGACTGCATCCATATGAGTACTCAGTCAGGTTCACCACCTAAGCTCCAGGTAAAGCAAGCCAGGAGGTTACAAAAAAGCAGCTGCAGGGCTTGCCTAGTAGTCACTGAGGGGCATGTCAGCCGCTGAGTTCTGGGGCTGGGCACCATGTGGCCCTCCCCTCTCCAGCCACACTTAGTTGCTGGTTCCATGGAGGGAGCCTGCAGGGGAGTGTGGTCAAGGCTGCCTTGCTGTTCTGTCCTCCTTCAGCTCCTCCTTGGAGGGGCTACAACCCCATATTTTAGATAGACTCACTTCCAGATCCTTTCGGGGGCCAAGGAAGACACAGTGGAGAGTGGATTCATTCCTTTGACATAATGAGTTTCTGTTCTTCTCAGGGAGATTAGATATACGATGTAAAATGACTAATATTACAAATCCATAAATCGGGGACATAATATAATCCATGAGCTGTGTGCTGCGTTTCCTCGATTGGTAGTTTGGAAGTGAAAAGCACTATATAAAAATATGATCTTTTTAAAGATTCAGACAGAGAGGTGAGGACAGTAAGGCAAACTGAAGGTCAGTGTCTGGGTAGGGTGGGGGGCACATAGCTGACCATCGGGTTCTGTGACAGGGATTGCATCATCTCTGAATGTGGAGGTCCGGGTTATACCAAGCTAGGCCGTGGGTTGTGGTAGCTCTCACTCTCTGGAAGCCGGTGTCCATTTTGCCTGTAAGGACCAGGGGAAACCCTCCTGTTGGCTACTAAGAAGGGAATAATTAGGAACATCGAGCACACCTTTCAAAACATTGGGTTCCAATGAAGTGAAGGCTTCCCTTAAGCTTCATGTGGTCATTCAAGAGCATTTCTCATCCTTGCCCACTCTCAAGGACCAGGGTTCCCAGAGTGCCTCACATCCCTCAGCCTGGGGTTTCTCTTTCTGGAGAAAATCAAGAGTCAGTGCGCTAAGAGGATCAGAAGACAGCACTGGGCTAGCTCTCCCTCCTGCAGTGCTTTACTTACTGCTGGAGCTTTATAGATTTGTAATTCTGCCTTCCAGTATAATTCATGAGACAATGAATTCTGTGCATGACATAGGCCTGAATAGTGAAACTTCTGAGAAGAGACGATCTGATCGAAACCCTCCTTCCTTTCTGAGCCACACTTTTGGCATTTTTCTTGAGGTCACACATCAGACATCATCATCTGACTCCTCACACGTCATCATCTGACTCCTCACACGTTTTGGCGTTTGTACACGCTCACTAAGTGCTGGTTGACTTGAGAGGGACCGAAACTACGGCTGCCCACAGAAGAGAGCAAATAAGTAGCAACTTGTAGACTGAAGGGCGAAGGGTGACTTTTTTAGTGTGCCCTAATAAACTGACTGAGCCCAGAGTCTCAACCACATAATCTTGCTGGCTTTTCCTTGAGGGACCTTAATCTTAAGCTCAGTATTTTTCAGTAGGTGGTTTTCTTGCAAACTTATTTGCTTTTAATCAGGACCTGCCAGTGAGAAATATTAATTCGGATGATCTAATCAAAACCACACAGGAGCTTTAATGATGCTCAGCTGCCCCCTGCTCCTCCCCCACGTCCCCCCACCAACCATTAACGCTCTTAAAGAAGTCCAAGTGTGGTTCCAGGGCCTTAGAGGAAACTGCTGGAGGAGCCAAGCTTCGTGGCCTTTTGTCATATATGATTCTGGTTCTTTCCTGGACTGGAACTCTCCAAGCCAACTCCTCCGGAGAACCTAGAATGCCAGCCTTCCTTCTGGTCTGTGCATCTTGTCTGAGAGAAGGACCCCAGCCTTAATGTGAAAATTCTCATTTTATTAGATACAGCTATGGAGCCCTTAGGAGCAGCATGGACTAGTGAGAAGAGTTTGGGGTCTTGTGACTGGAAGGGGGCACAAGGGACATCTGGGGGCTGCACACTCAGTTTCTTGATCTGGGTGCTGGTTATATGGTGCTGTCCCTTGGTATACTTTTCTCTGAATATATTGCACTTCAAAGTAAAGAAGAAGAGAAAATAAGCAAGAGAAAAATGAATCCAAATTTAGGAAGAAAGTATTGCTTTAGGAAGGTGGAACCTTCCAACTCTATTTCTCTAGAGACTGTCCTTCCAAGAGGACACACCTGGCCTGTTAGCTTCTTAGAGTTTGTGCGATAGGAGCCCCTGACAGGGAGCTCACCGTTTCGTCTGGTTGTCTTAACATCACTTTTCAGCTGTGGAAGGTTGAGTCATGGTTTGGACTTCTAGCAAGTTCTCACTTTTGGCGGGTGGCATTCCCTCTTTGAGGTGGTACCTCCATTTCCACTCAACGTCCCCTCCAAAACCCTCCACCCCCACCCATTTACGAAGAGTCTTCCAGAAGTTCACGGAAGGATTCCTATTATCTTTTAATCCCTTTTTTCCATGAACTTTTTGAAGTACTCCCAACATTCCTACCCCCACCCCCCCCTGCAGAGAGACCCAGGGACCCTCAGTGGGGTTTCGTCATTGGTGCTAGTGGTTGTTCTTCTAAGTCAGTGCATTTCCTCAGGTTAACCTCTATTCCACTACTGTGGGGAAATTAATACAGAAATTGTCTCCTTTGTATCATCAATTTCAGAAAGATGTTTGTTTCCCCCTGCTCATGGCCCTCCCCTCTATTTGCATAATGGCAGATAAACAATACTGCCACCTAGTGGAGTTTGAAAGTGTGACCTTTAGAGCTCCTCCTCCCGACCCCAGTACATTCTATTATTATTTAAATGAATGAAGAATTCTGAGCACAGTGTCCTTCCCAATATATGAATCCAAGTGGATTTTCAGGTCCCCTTCCTATTCTCTTAAAACTTGCATTTGTAAGTCTCAGAGGGTCTGTTTTGTTGGACAGCAGAGTCTTTGAAACAGGTGCAGGGGCTTTCCCTACTTTTCCTTGACTATTCCTCACAGCAATCCATGAAGTAGGTACTGTATCCCCATTTTACCAGTGAGGAAGTCAAGGCTCAGAAACGTTAAGTAACTTGAACACCTGACATGTACCCAACCATGTAGTAGCCTACCGAGGTAGTATGGGGATTATGGCCTGTTTTCCTCTAAGAATGTACTATTCAGACACAATGGCAAAGCGTGGTCAGGTCCTGGCCAACGAGCAGAGGAGGGGAGACCTTTGTGCACCATGGTAGTCCATGAGGGCTGCCTGGATGAAAGAGGTGCGTCTGGAGCGGGGATTTGGAAGGTTGCATGGGAGGAGAACACGTTTGGTGGTTGAAGGCACAGACAAGACACTAGTAATGGGGATGTCTGTGAGCAAGGAAAAGCCTGTGGGTCCCCAGCCACACCACGTGTCATGGCTGAGGGAGTCCAGGATAGAGAGCCCTGGAGAGCTGGGTTGGCGGCTTGAAGGAATCGCTGTGTCTACTCCCATGCCACATTTGTGAATTGAGAAGTAAGATATGTTCGATGGAAGAAATTTAAACAATGCAGAAATATATAAAGGGAACAAAATGAAAACCTCCCTTCAATCCCTTCCTCTCCAGAAAGTAGGATTAATAATTAAAACTTTGCTGTACATGCTTTCAGATTTTCTATGCCTGTATAACTATATAGATATATGTCCATTCAAATATATATAAATTAATACATACATATATAGTGATTTATTTTAAATAGGATTATATTTTAGCTACTATTTTATAATTTTTCTTGTCATAAAAATGTTCAAAAATATATCAGTCATCTTTTAACTTTTACTATGGAAAAATTTAGATATACACAAAAGTAGAGTAGTATAATAAATCCACTCTCCCAGCTTCAACACTTACTAATACGTGGCCAGTCTTGTTTCATTTCTACCCCTCTCCATAGGTTCCCTCAAACTGGATTCTTTTAAATAAAGCTTCAGACATCATGCATTACATCTGTAAATATATCTGTATCTATCCCAAAAGATAAGGACACTTCAAAAAATATACAACCATAATGTCATTATCACATAAAAAGTCTGAATTCCTTCATATCATCAAATATCTAATCAGTGTTTGAATTTTTGCAATTGTCCTATACTCTTTTCTTTTAAAAAACAGCTGATGTGTTTGAATGATGATTCAAATGAGGTCCACATACTGCATGCGGTCGATTCTTTTTAAGTTTCATTTCATTCACAGGTTTCTACTCCCTCCTTTTTCTTTTTTTGTTTTTGGCATTTTTTTGTTGAGGAAACTCATCATTTGTCCTGTAAACTTTCTCACATTTTGGATTTTGCCGATTGTCTCCTCATGGTGTCTTTTAACCTGTTCCTCTGTCCCTATATTTCTTGTAAACTGGCAGTTCTTGGGGCTTCGGTAGGATCAGACTTGACTTCTTGGCAAAAAGTCTGGAGCTTCTTAGGCAGGGGAATGAGGAGACCAAGAGCAAGAGTGGTGGCCTTTAGGAAAGAAGGAGACACCTCACAGGACTCCCCAAACAGCCCCTGCAATTTGCTCTCCCTAGGAGCAGGTGGGAGACAATGGGGAGCACCCCCAAACCTCTGTGGGTTGGTGTCAGGGTGCACAGTTGCTGTGAATCTCATCTAATTAGAGCCTTCCATCGGGGCTTCTGGGGCCATCTGTTCCCCCTGCTTGGTCAGCTGGGACTGACCAGCAACTCATTCTCATGACAAATGGAAGTCTGTGGCTTCCTCCTCTCCTGGTGGTTTTGAAGTTGCTTTCTTTCCTTCAACCCATAAAGAATATGTCTCCATTAGAAAAAAACAAAACAAAACAGAACATAAAAATGTTTTTCTTTTCAATACTCAGCCGGTTCATCTAGCTGACACCTGTTGAGCCACTGAAGACAGCATAACTGTCTCAGTTCAGAACCAGGAAAAATCTGGACCGTGCCAGTACTCTTGAAACACTTTACACATTGTATCACAAACTCCTGCAGAAGAATCACTTAATTTAAAAACGAAGTGACTATCCCTGAATTTCACTTCCCACCTTATCCCTGAGAGCCTGTCTTCAGCCACATTTTTCTTAATAGCCAGTTTTTCAATACCTTTGATTAGCCTCCCCTCCCCCCACCATAGTAATAAATTGCATTTCCTTATAACAGTTTGGTATTTTCTATTAATCAAGACCCAAAACCGTAGCTGCTCATCATCAGTAGCTAATACAGGGCCTCCACACTGACATGATATCAAGCAACTAAACTCAATAATTTAGTTTGTCTTCTCTCATTGAAATGTAGGCTTTTCTTTAAGATATCAGAAATACTAAAAATAGTTCCCCACCATCACTTTCCTGAGCTCTTACGAGTCTGGGGTACCACAGGGTGGGATCACTTTTCTGGGTTATCAGGATCATCGATCTCATTGTTGGAGAGGACCACAGAGAAACCTGGTCCAGGATTCTGCTTCATCCATCCCTCCCCAGTCTCTTCACTTGAAAAAAAAATTATTATTTGAATCTTAGACAGGTTATGTTCTTTCTCCAAGTCAATGGGCATTAAACAGAGGTGAGATCTGAGCCTAGTCTTTGGTTATGCCTGTTTGAGCTTTATCAAAATTCTCATACTTTTTATGATTTACCCACAGAGATGAAGCCTTCATATATGCAGTCCATGAAATGGGTTGTATTTCTCCTTAACTCTGCCCTCTAAACTCTTTTGAGCAGAGTCAAGGGAGGAATATGTTCTTGACTAAGCTGCCGTGCTTTGCCAAGCCTCCTCTTGTCCTCTCGTCCACACTCTTATTCTGACTCTGGCTCGGCATGTGCTCACAGGCCCAGCTGCCCACTTCCTAGGAATCTGTGTTGATTTAAGAAGCTGTATTTAGGCTGTTTTATGGAGGCAGCATGGTGTAATGAAACAAACCTTAGACAGACTTAAGTTCACAGCCTGAGTCCCCACCTTAGATTATGATCCTCGGTTTCTTTCTTTAAGATGGGCTGAAAATCCCTATCCAGAACTGGCCTGGCTATTCCTGACTGTACAGCTCCAGCCCGTGGCATATACCACATACTTAATAAATGGTTGCTATTGTTACTGTAGAAAGGCAAGTCGAATGCAGCCTCTAGGGAAAAGGGGATGAGAGAGACCTAAGAGAGAAGGCCAGTGTTTTTAGAATAATGTGCACTTTTGTTTGACCCTTAGATTTGGGAAAGATAGTTGTTTTTCATGAACTATCTACTTTTCCTCATAAACTATAAACTGAGCTGAGATAATCAACTCTCTGTCATATAATCTCTTGAATTTTTTTTGGTAGATTAAATATATATATATACATACATATATGAGTACACACACACACACACACACACCCACATCCACCCCCCCCACCCCCCCCACTCCCACACCCACACCAAAGAGGGAAAGATTCAGCAAACCTCTACCAGGCACAGTCTTCTCATGTCTGAATCCAGAAAGCAAACTGGGTTGGAAACAGTTCATGAGAAACATCCCCTTGGATGACCTGCTCAGGTACTTCCTCTTTATTATTTCATTACTTTTTGTCCCGGCGAATTTTGCTCTTACAGTTTCAAGATAATCAATTTATTTTCATGCGCCTTCCCCATCCAAATTGGATTACAAATATAAATAGCTGTGTGCTGGCCCCAGTGGCCGGCGGGCGCTCCCAGGCTGGTGCTTGGCAGCCTGGGTCCTTGTGCAGGCTTGGCTGTTTGTTTATCTTCAATTGAAGCATGAAGTGCTGGAATGACTTCCACCTCCTTTATACACAGTCATCTCAAAACCCGCTTTGTTCCCTGGTTGCAGAGGACAAATCCTCGGCGTTTTCACTAGTTGGGGTAAGAATGCTAGTTCTCTTGCCATTATCCTGCTGGTTGATGTCCTGTGGTTAGCCTTTTTATTTAAAATTTAAAAAAAAATCACTATGTGCATTTGTGTACACAGACACCCCTACACCCTGAAGTTTACCTTGCTGTTGCTTTTCCTTCCAGGAACAGAAGAACACCACCGGGTAATATTATAAGGAAAATAGGACAAGGTCCCAGGTTAGGAACTGTGGTTTCCTTTGCTGGGTTTCAGCATTTCCCTCATTGGGAACCTACTTCTGTCTGCATTTTTTTTTTTTACTTCAAGTTCACCTTTGGTTGTATGAGGGTGGTTTTCTTATTGTTTAATCCCACCTTCAGTGACAGAGGTAGAATTAACTAGAACACAAGTCGGGCTGCATGCTAGTGAGGAGCACGGTTTTCCTTGGTCTTCTAGACGTGGGGGTGTTTAGCGTCCCACCATGTTCTCTGGCTTCAGGCAGCGTTTCTCTCAGTGTGCTCGGTGAACCACCAGCGCTAGAACCTTCCAGGAGCTGGGGAGTGGGCAGCTCTGGAGCCCTACTCCAGAATTGTTGAATCTGAATTTCTAGTGGCAGGGCCCAGGAATCTGTGATAGGAAAGTCACAGGAATAGACTGGATCTGTATATAAAATGCCATCGTGGAAGATACTGCTGTGGCCTCCATTCATTTCTTTATCTTTAAGGTTATGACTCTGAATCTTGATAGGATCCAACCTGCAGGCAGTTTTTGTTTCATTTCAGTCACATACGGGTCCACCCACTTGTACCACTATATCTTTCATCGATGCCCAGATAATTCTGTGCTTGTCCTCAAGGAGCTCAGGATCTAGTTGAAGAGATAAGTTGTGCTTGTATGAAGAGAAAAGTAGAAATCCAAGGCACAAAAAGACCAATTACAAATGTGTAGTGAAACTTAATTGTAAAGGAGGGGAGAGGCATTGGCCTGGCGCAGGATCCTGAGGAAGAAGGTAGTAGGGTTGGAAGTAGGCAGGAAAGCGACCCCTGCAGGGGAACAGCACGGACATGGCCTTGGGGGGGGGGGGGGGGGATGAGAGGCACGTGCTGGTAGGGTATGAAGCACAGCTCACTGGAAAAGAAAGGATTGGGCCAGTTGTGAAGGGCTGTGAATTTAGGAGAAAGTTTCCTTTTGGGGAGCATAAATGATGATAATCAGATTAATTGGGATTTAGGGGAGATAATTTGGCAAATTAGTGCTATAATCAGCATCACGTTGGGGTTTGCAAAGTCAGAATTCAATTTCCTAATTTGGTGTCTTCTCATTTTGTTAGTTCAAGATGTCCCAAATTGTAGGTCTCACTTCAATGGAGGGTCTGGAGAAGATTTTAGTTAAAGTGTGGACAGGGCATCCCCTAACTTCTTTTTAAAGATATTTTTTTATTATAAAAATGTTCAAACACTTATAAAAACATAACACGATCAGAGCTTTTATTTATCAATGAAAAAGCCATCCCAATAAGCCCATAATATGAAGTTCAAGAACAGAAAAAAAACTAGTCTATGGGGATAGAAATCAAAATGGTGGTTGCCTCTGATTGGGCGAGGGGGTGCTTAACTGGGAAGGGGCATGAGAACTTTCTGGGATCATGATAATATTCTTTGGCTACTGGGCTGTTAGTTACGCAGGTGTATGCCTTTGTCAAACTCAACTAACCACTAAGATCTGGGTACTGTGCTGCATATTATCATACCTCAAGAAATAAAGTTATCCCTCTTCCTTTTCCTCCAGTTTTCTTTCAGTCCTTCTGATCGTATCAAGGAGCAACTTTCAGCTTGGGGCCAGAGTGTCATTAAGATGTCTCTAAAAAGGGAGATAAACAAATATTAAAGGCAGAGGGCCCCAGAATAATATTTTGTTTTCATTGCATTAAAAAATAGTTATAGCCAGTGATACTAGTTTTCCTTAGTATTATATTTTTTCTTTAAAAATAAAATTATTTTAGAAAAAAGAGCCATAAGTGGTAAGCGTATACAATGAAAAGGTGGCACATGACTGGCAGAGGTTTGAGAAACACGGGTAGAATGGGAAGCCACTACTTCAGGGGACAGATGAGAGGGTCTTGCCAAAAAATGATCTGTTCTTCTTCCTTGGTGTCACTTGGACTTTACTTGCTGCATTTGGTTTTGTTTTCCAAACTCAAGGTGGCAGTTCCCCTCCGAGCCAGTGGCATTGAGAGATGGCTGTTGGTGTGAGGGTATCCATGGTTGGCTGGTGACCGATCGGCTCAGGCCTGGGAAACAGAGCAGCTGTAGGTAGTTCCACCAGGAAGCAAAATGCTGACCCCGGCCTCCCCACGGCACTGGGCATGTGGGGTGCCAGCTGTGCTGTCTGTGGGGGGAAGGTGGAGGCACAGGCTCAGGAAGTTGCCTCCAACCTCTCCCTTGCTCACCTGTTGTGATCCAGAACCTTCTAGCTCTGCTGCAGGACAGGTTACAGCTGAGCTGCCTTGGTGCCACCCGAGGGTTGAGCATCCCACAGCCTGCTGGGTCATCCTGGGGGTGAATAGATATCCCCTTCTCTGCAGGGACCCAAGGCCTTCCATAGATACACACTGGAGGTCTTTGTTTAAAATGAATAATGTAGCAAGTACTGTCGATTGCAGTCCTCCGGTGACTTACTTATGCCCGGTGCTGCTCCGTGCTTTCTGGTTTCCAAGGGAATGCTGGGCTTTCCAGGTTGCCCGTCCAGCATCTCTGCATATCCCTGGCCTGGCCACACAGGAGAATCCATCCCAAGTCCCCAGGAGGAGTTACAGTGAAGAGACAGTTCGAGTGACAGTTGCTGTTTAACCACCTCATCCATGGAGTTCCAAGAAAACTGTGACATCAGTGAAGTTTGTATTCCCTACCCCAACTTCCTTTTCTGTGCCCGCCCACTCTGTCTCTTGCTGGCTGCTCCTGGTATCTGCTTTCAGCCATTTTATCTTTAGGTTCCATCTGCACACTACCTAATTCACTTCAACAAGACAAGGCAGACCCAAAGCAGCTGGGCCCCACTCCCACTGGAGTTTCAACTGGGAAGGCAGAGTGTTTTGTGTGGGAAGTCAGAGAGGGAAGCAAGGTGGAAGGAGTCTAAGTTCGTTATCATCTATAGCAGCAGATTTTCCTGGAGGTTCACCATGTGCCAGGTGGGCTCTAAGTGCTTTATATACCCTCTAGGCCACCTAATTCTTCAACAACCCAGCAAGATAGCCACTATTATTACCCCAGTTTAATGGATGTGGAACCCATGGGCTTAAACAGCTTAAGTAACTTGTATAAAATGATATGGTAATAGTAGAGCCTGGAGTCAAGCCCAGGCTGTCTGGTTCCAGAACTGCACTGTTAACTGTGAAGCTAATGTTTCTCAAACTTGCCCAGTGAATCACCTAAGGCTTTGGTTAAAGTCCAATTCTCCAGGTGTTTCCACCAGAGACTCTGATCCCGTGGGTTTGGGAATCTGCATATCCAATAGAGACCCTAAGTGAATTTTACCTAGGGTTGGTTTAGGAAACTCTGCATTTGGTCATTTGGAAGTAAGGTGCTGTCCCCCAAGCTGGGAGGAGCCTGGCTATAGTTATTGGCCTTCTTGGAAGCACTGAACTTCCCAACTTGAGTTTGTGATAGCTGGAACAGAGCCCAGACTTAGGAACTTGACCAAAATGGGATCCCAGGCACAAGAACAATAATCAGACCTAGATAAGTTTGGGGATGGATTTGCAACATACTAGAATAAAGTGTAATGAGAGGGAGAACCTGAGCCAGAATAGCAGCTGGGGGGTGCGGCAGAGGGGGCTCCAGACCAATCATCAACTCTGGGCAACACTGGCCACAGAGCAGAACTGAGCCTGCAGGTGGGACTGGAGAGGGGAAGTTGTGGGCAGTGGGGCCAGGCAGGGTCTTTTCAAATGGTTTTCTAACCAGTTGTTTCATGGGACTTTGGGAAGGTGGGGTGACAAGACTCCAGCCACTGAGAGCCCTTCAACCTGGGGTGTCCCATTTTGTTTTTGTAACATACTTGGGTCCCATATAAGATTTCATCTGGAGAGGGGAAAAATATTGAAAACAACAGCCTTACATTTTAATAAAGGAGACCTGACAAATTAAGTGTTCTGGATTCAAGCATTCTCTATCCCAGGAGTTTTTGTATTTAAAAGAAGTGTCTGGATGGTGGGATGTGTGGTCTGGAGGGATGAAGTTCTCAGCTGGGTATTGCAGGCTTGGACACCCTGTGTGGAGGAGATACAGTAGTCCCCCCTTATCCTCGATTTCACTTTCCTGGTTTCAGTTACCCACGGTCAACCATGGTCTGAAATATTAAATAGGAAATTTATCAAAAATAAACAATTCATAAGTTTTAAATTGTGTGCTGTTCTGAGTAGCATGATAAGGTCTTGCACTGTCCCGCTCCATCCTGCTCAGGACGTGAGCCTTTGCTTTGTCCAGTGGATGCACTCTGTAGATGCTCCCTGCCACGAGTCACTCAGCCTCCCCATTGTCAGATCCACCATCAGGGTATGGCAGAGAGACCCTTACGTTACTTCATAATGGCCCCAAAGCGCAAGAGCAGCGAGGCTGGCAATTTGTAGAGAAGAGAGAAGCTGTAAAGTGCGTCCTTTAAGTGAAAAGGTGAAAGTTCCTGACTTAATAAGAAAAAAAAAAAATCAGATGCTGAGGTTGCTGAGATCTAAAGTAATAATGAATCTTCCATATGTGAACTTATTAAGAAGGAAAGAGATTCATACAGTTTGCTCTTCCAACTGTAAAAGTTATAGCCACAGTGCGTGACAAGTGCTTAGATAAAATGGAAAGACATGAAACTTGTGGGTGGAAGACATGAACAGAAACGTGTTCTGATTGATGGCAATCGGGTTCAGTACTGTTTGTGGTTTCAGGCATCTGCTGGGGGTCTTGGAATGGATCTCCCGAGGATGCGGGGGGACTCTCGTATACTTAACGGGAGGCCCATTCTGATCTTACCAGCCAAGAAAGCTTTTCCCTGCTTTCCCTGTGCCTTAGCTGAGTCTGATCTTAGGTCTTCAGTAAAAGCTCAGAGTACCTATATGTGTCTAGGGTCATCCAGTGATGTCCTCCCCGCTTCAGGCCTCACTATGTTCTGTCTCTGAGAGTGATGAGTATTTTTTCTCAGTCAAGCTGAAGTATTTCTTGCTAAAATGTCTCCTGTAGAAGTCTGTGGCTACCTGGGATCCTCAGGAAATGAGTGAGGTGTCTGCAATTTCCAAATAGCTATAGGTTCATCCCTTTAATAGTCCTTGCTTTTCATTATTACTATTTTTGATGGAAGTCATCACACCTATTTCAGCTTCCATCAACAGGTTATAATGAACATAATTTAACAGGTCCTTCGTGACTCTGGGCTTTTTGTAGGGGTACCAGTGATGTTATTATCTGGCAGCACCTTGATGTCCACAGACCCACTTGGGCTACGTCAAGGTATTTGTCCCTTCATTAAAGGACCCTGACTTTAATGCTTTTTTGTGTGGTGTCTACTTATTTTAGTTTTTCTGTCTCTTCCCTACTAGCACTGACTTTTCACTGCAATCAGGAGACCTGCTTCCAACAGTTTCTCTTCTTTTCTACTTGCCCCCTCCATCCCTTCTAATTTACTTGATTCTGATCTGCTGTTGGTTTAGGAACCAGATAAATGATATGGTTTCAACAGTGTACGAAGTGAAATGAAACAAGCTCTCCGTGAGGACCTGAGGGACACTCAGGCTGAAAGGAAAGCATGTGGACATCGTGACATCACTTTGTTTACTCAGATGCCTTTATTAGTTACTTCCTATTTAAGGTAGGCAACTAGTGCTGTCCTTGGGATTTTTATATCTGAAGAAATATATGGAGTTAAATTACCTGAGTTGCCCATCTTCATATGTTTAAGGATGAGTCAATCGGAGAAGGGTGTCGGCATAGGCAGTGGTCCTCAACCCTGGCTGAATATTCAAATAATATTCAAATACCAGAACTTGGCCCCACCCCTGACCAATTAAGTCAGAATCTTTGAGGATGAGTCCCAGGCATTGATATTTTAAAAAAATTTTAGGATTCTAATATGCAACCAAGGTTAAAAACCACTGTTTTAGACCCTTGCAAAACCACAACACTGAACACGTGTTCCTTTGAGCCTGGGGTTCTCGGCCCAGGCTGCCCATGATAATCAACTGGAAGAGCTAAGAACACTTTAAAAATACCCTTGCCAGGCACTTCTAATGAACAGTCAGGGCTGAAAACTAGTACTTTAAGATATTTTGCCTGCAGTATTGATGTTTACAAGTCTACATTTTCTGAGGCTCAGAAATTTTTTTTTATGTATCAGTATCTTTCTGAAGATGACAACCTTTGTCTTTAGATTAGCTTTATAAATCTAACACCCAAATGATAGCATTCATTCATGTTGTTATGATAGTGAGGGAAAGGAGAGCTTTGATCTAACACCTGGGACACCAAAGATTTGTCTCTGGTCCCGAGAGTGGAAATCCTGAGAGCAGCACTGAGTTACAGATCTGGCAGGAGCTCACAGATGGTTTGTGGAAGGATCAGCTTTTCTGTAATAGCCGTCTGCACAGACAGTTCCTGTGTAACTAGCTCTTCAGTATTGTCTATCGTGCATATTTGTATTTGCAAAAATGCACATGTACGTAAATGAGAGTATCCTTCAGCCTTCAGATTATATGTGCAGCTGAATGAGGAATGCCAAAGAGATAAAATCAATGCCACCAAATCCTCCAGTGTTGCATGAAAGCAGTGGTGTCAACCGAGATTCAGGGGGAAGATAACGTGGATATGTGTCGAGGGGAAAACTTGCAGGATGTGCTGAGAAAAACATGCACATGTGTGTTCCAATCTCACTGATTTGGATTCTCAAATTCACTAATAGGGCCTGTGATATTTTTAGTCTTGTTATCAGAGCCTAGAGCAGGTTTTCAAGGCTTGTAGGATGTATCTATTAAAATACCCTATGTGACTGAGTAGCTGTTATAGTATAACATTTTTGTTCCACTGCAATACAATGAGAGGAAATGGGGCTGCAGGAAATGGCCATTCTATCAGAGAATCCAAAGCAGCACAGGCCACTCCAGTATTTACACACGTTCTGGCCATTGTGCTTGCAACCTTGGGTAACCCTCCACTTTTTTCTGCTCCTTTTTCATTTTCTGCAGACGTTAGGGTCTATCAGTCTTGAGGAGGGTTGTCCTAAGCTCTGGGAAATTGATTTGTGAATACACTTTGTGTCTCTGTGCCTTTCTTGGAAAGTTTCAAGATTGTTGATTCTCTAACCAAGCAGCTGACAGTATAATTTTGTGATCTTGGTGGAGGGGAGATGTGACAACACAGCTCTGAGACCTGAGTCCTGTACCTAATTCAAGAATCTAGAAAGGCATCTAGTCCTCCTGAAGAGGCCAGGCCTGGGTCTCCAGACCTTTGAAAAGGAAACAGAGCAGGCAAGTGTATGTGCCATCTGCTTCTGTCTCCACACGTACACCAGCTCAGTTTGGTGACAAAGGGAAGGTTTAGTATGGGGGTTTCTGAATTGGCTTATAGAAGTGCCTCTGACTTCTCATGGGGATTGGGGAGTAGTGATAGTGGCCTGCACTCAGCTGACCCCCTTGCTCCCTTATGTCCTTTTTAGATATTGGGCTTTCTGATAAAGAGGTCCTGCTACCAAAAAATTGAAATCCACTAAGAATAACAGAACAGTAGAGATGGAAGAGACCCTAGGGGTTTTATGTCCAGCTCTCTAGCTTTCAGTAGGGAAAGGTCATAGCTGCATAGGTGGAGGGCCTGGTCCAGAGCCCTGTCCCCCACGGAGCCCACATCCCAGGTCCTTAGCCAGTCCTATGCCCACCAGGACCTACTGCCTTCTAGTTTCAGGCACTCCCGTGAGCCAATAGGATCAGCATTACACTGTATTTCTATAACTCCTTATTTTCTTTCCTTTCAAACCCATTCTTTTTCTTTCTCTTTTCTTTCTTTCTTGAAGAATGGAGTCAATTAATTGATCTTGAGTAACTAAATAGAAGCCTGACTAAATACATGCTGAATTAAATCTTGATAGCTTATTTGACCTCAGAATCTTTACGGATAGCTGTGAAAAGTGGTTGTGTTTTCCTTAAAGTGAGCCTTGTCTTGATGTGGGGTTATGTGCTCATGCCTGCCCTTGTTGTTACTAAAGAAGCACTGAAGCTCGGACGCTCACTGCCAGCTGTAACTCCAGTGGAGAACAGTGGTCACGCATAGGCTCGGACCCCAGCTGTCAGGATAGGAATCCTGGCTCTAGTACTTATGAACTGCGGGACCTTTTTGGGTCTCAGTTTTCTTGTCCATAAAATGAGGATAATGATACTGATCCATAGGGTGTGATAAATGAGCACATGCCTGTAGGTGCTTAGCTGACACACAGTAAGTGCTCAGTAAGTGTTAAGTTATTGTCACTAGCCACTTCCCAATCACTATCCCAAACATAAAGCTTGAGAAATTGCCCCTCCCACCCTTTCACCTCTCTTTAGCTTATTTTGCTGGCTGTAACATGCAGGAGAATATGTCGGCTGAATGAGGCTTCTGGAACCAGACTGCTCAAGTTCAAGTCCCACTTCTACCACTCACTAACCATGTGACCTTGGGCAATTTGCTTAACGTCTCTGGGCCTGGTTTTCCTCCCTTGTAAAATGGGGTTAAGAATAGTTTCTTCTTCTAAGGATTGCTTTTAGGATTGAGTGAGCTAATGCTTATTATAAATATACCCATCCTGTCACAAGCACTGATAAATAGGAGGTGGTATAATTAATTTATTTACCCCTTCGTTTCAGAATAGATTTAAGCAGGGCGCAGAAGAGGTAGTCAATAAACAAAATATTGTGGAAAGCTGTTTGCTGGCCATGAGAGAGCTGTGAAGGACTTTTCCTATTTGTTGAATTCAGGTGAATGGTGAAAACGTGCAGCCCCAAATCCCATTGCTCTGGATCTGTTTCCTGGGCTGCTGCTCTTCTTTCTTGCTTTCTCTCTTTCTTTTTCTGGCATTGAGCGTCCTGTGTTTGGTTAGATCGTTCAGGGGGGAGGGAAGCAGGCTTAGAAAAGAAGAAAGAAGAAATTATACCTAGACGTCCCCAATCCCCACCCCTTGGAAACCCTAAGAGCTGACAGGTGTTCTATTGCTTGTTTCCCCGAAATGAGAATTACTGATCAATCTGAGCTTCGCGTTGTTTTTCTCTAGCAGTGTTGAAGTTTGTGTCAAAAAGCAACTCTTAACAGCAGCCTTGGCTTACTGATTTTCTCTCTGATGCTCTTGCTTTGAGTTCTGTATAAGCGTAACAGGCAGTTAGCCAATTCCAGGTGTGGAGTTCTGTTTCATGGTCAAGGCCAACCACTGTTTTGGTTGAGGCTGTCAGGAACCATCAACAACAGCAATAATTGTTTAAATTTCCCTGCAGATATGTTTGGAACTGGGATCTGGGCTCAGCCAATACCTGTGCTGGTGACCATCAAGGACAAGGACAGGATCTCACACTAACTTGGGAACTGTTTTGCTCAATAGCCCAGCAAAAAGGACTCTGAGTCATGAACGTTGAAATTATTGGGGATTTTTTTTTTTTTTTTTTTTGGCTTGTTTCAGATTGGTTCTGATTATTGGAACATTAGCAGAAACTAATAGATACAATCCACAGCAGTCCCACATCCCTATGCCTGAATCCCGAAGAATGAGATTCTGATTGTCCCTGAAACACTGCCTCGTTCTCATGGGGCAGAAGCCCTGGTACTCTGGCTGTAGTCTCAGAGAGACGCAGATGTTTCAGTCTGCTCCAAATGGAATTGTTGACCAGTCAATGCAGAACTCTTCCTCAGGAGGGTGGTGTCATTGATTTATGAATTATGGCCCTTTTAAACTCTCTGCTTGCCTTCTCAGATATTGATGTTTTAAAAAGCTATTTCTCATGTGGATCCTTTTCAGAAACACATACACAGCGGCCCGGGATTAGCTCTTATGCTAGAATAAATGGAGCGGAGCACTCTGGGCTGGCGTTTCCTTTGAATAATGAATTATTCAGGGAGAGATTTTTGTTTTTGAAAATGCTAAATGCATTGCCAGGATAGACAGGAAGGAATTACAGTCTGGGTTGGGCTTCTCCTTATCTTTTAGGAAGGGTTAGCCAGCCTGAATGAAGCAGGACACTTACTCATTCTTACTAGCCTTATTCTAGCACAGACCTCATTGCAAACCTCTTCGGCAGTTTGAAGTGCCTGGGGAAGAAAGTGAGCATTGCTATTGCTGGAAATCTCAGTAGGAAGGTGATGACCTCCTGACAGCCCCATCCCTGGAGGGAGACGTGGGACTGATCTCTGGCCATTCACTGCTCTTTCCTTTTCCTTGTGAGGGTCTCTGACTTCCTGTCTTCCTCTTTCAGTGCCAATTTTGGACTGTTGAGATACTAGCCTTCTCCATCTCTAATTATTTGAAATATTATCTATAACTGTAGCCATCATTTATTGATCACCTATTGAGCCCTATACAGGGGGGCTATTTTTGCCTCCCCATCATTTCTTAGAAGGGGAAGAAACTGAACCTCAAAAAAGTAGAAATTTTAAGATCACAGAGCTAATGAGAGCAGAGTAATTAGGACCCAGTTTTTGTGGTTGTTGGTTTGTTGTTTTCCAAACTCTTCCATTTCATCTCTATGCCACGCAGCCCTACCTGTCTGGAGTTATACTATCACAGCCGCTAGGTCAAGGGTCCCATTTCCACCTTCCTGAGGAGGTTAGGCTAGCACCTCTTCCTCTTCTCGAGGTCCCAGTGGGGTTTCTGGAGATGGCACATCCATGCTGGTGAGCCAACCAGGCCCTCATCCATTAGTTTCTGGTTCTCTTTGGCACAGGTGTGTCTGCTGCAGTGGACCACACCTTGCATCTAGAGCTTTTGCCCTTGACTCATCCTGGCACATGCCTCTTCTAGCGCATGAAGCCTTCTTCCCTTCTGCCTTCCACCTCTTCCCCTCCCCTGCGTCCATGCTGTGCTCTTCCTCAAACCTTAAATGCTTGGACATTTTCAGTCTTTCCCGTGTATTACCTGCTGCTTGTCTACACTGGATTCCCTGCCTGGCCCAAAGATTGTACCCAGCTACTTCAAACCATGCAAATTGGTGCCCTGGGCTCTGCTTCCCTCACCAGGGGATCGGCCACCGTGCTCCTTGCCCCTTCTCATGTCACTGTCCTTCAGTCCTGCCCAGGTGGCCAGGAGCAGAGCAGGGCTGGGCAATGCCACAGGACCCCATGCATTTGTCAACTGCAGATTTGTGCTGTTTTAGCACAACCCCCACCAAGGCATGATGGGGCTTTTTAAAATTCCAACTAACGTTTGGAAAAGAAGAGAAAAGTAAACACAGGTCATCATCTACAAGTAATTCTTTGCTCCTCCGTCTCCCTTCACTCTCGCCTTACTTGTTTTCTTTGAAAGCAGTTATTCTCCATACCTCTGTGCCTTTGCCCATGCTGTTCCTCAGTGTAGAATGTCCTTCCCTGTGCTACTTGATTAACTCCAGCTAATTCTCTGACATCTTCTCTAGGATCCCCACCCTGATGCCTGCCTCAGGCTAGTTGTCCTCTTCTATGCTAACAAAATGTCCAGGATGGTGGCCGGTAACAGACTGAAGCCAGGCTGCCTGGATTCGCAAGCTACCTCTCCTATTAGCTGGGAGAACTTGGGCAGTTACTTAACTGTGCTTCAATTTCCTCATGTGTAAACAGAGGATAATAACTTTTACTTTGCAGGGATGTAATGAGCATTAAAGGAATTAATATATGTTATGAGAACAATGCTTGGTACATAATAAATGCCACATATATGGAAGCATTGGCTACTATTCCATCTCGTATGATAGCATTTAGTATTACCAAACTGAAAGTATCACTAAACTTGAACTTATTGGGCTGTCTTATCTTGATTCAGTCTAATTCTAGGCAAGTTAACTTAACATCTCTGGCCTCAGCTTCTCTGTCTCAAAATGGGGCTAATATGATATCTACCTCCTTGGGTAGCTGGAAGGAGTGAATTCCAGCCAAGTCCACTGAGGCTCTGGGAGGAGGCAGAGCTGCTCAGAAAGACAGCGAGCACTGAAACGGGTCCGTCTCAGAGGGTCTCGCCTGCAGGGGCAGTGGCGTTTTGGAAGGCATGGCTGGCGTGCACAGGTCAGGAAGGACTGCGTTGCACTTCATAGTTTTGTTTTGCTCCACGACCACCTAGGCACCTTTGGTGCCTTCAGCAGAGGTGCTGCTCCATTCTCCTGTGTGCTCCACCTCGGTAAAGGTTCAGGGGATCCAGACCTCCTCACGGAAATCTGGTATTTATCTGGACTTCAGCTGGAAGGAGAATGCAAACTGCCAACACAGCAAAACCAGGCATGGTGCTTGCTGCACCCCTCGATTCGCCAAAAACCAGGAATGTAGGCTTGTTCGTATTTCCTCATTTTACTTTCCCATAAAGAATTCTCAGGGATGTGTAATGTGATAAACCCAGGAGCCGGCTCCTTGGCGTACTGGGTAGAGAGGCTTAACGAACATACTTTGTCCTGCCTTGATCTCAAGGAGTGCGGCAAAGTCATTTGTGCAAATGAAGCGCACAGTGGAAACCGCTGTTCTATTGGATTAAGCTAAATGAGGTTGTAAAAGGCAGATGGGAAAAAAAAAATAGTTTTAGAACATTATGGAGCATATAATATGAACTAGGATTTACTATGCCCGTTTTACATATGTGGAAACTTAGGCTCCCCAAAGGTTAAGCTACCCCGCTAGTTGGTAGCAGAGCTGACATTTGAACTTGGAAGCCCAAACTCTTACTGCAGAAGGACACTGATTCCTGCTTTGGCTCACACACGTGCCTGCCCCCAACATTTGTGGGACCTACTGTAG
This sequence comes from Cynocephalus volans, assembly GCF_027409185.1. NCBI lineage: Eukaryota > Metazoa > Chordata > Mammalia > Dermoptera > Cynocephalidae > Cynocephalus > Cynocephalus volans. Next base: position 43,167,527 of record NC_084473.1, read on the forward strand.
GTGCTAATGTGGAGCCCCATATCATGTGTCTAAATATTGAAACATTGTAAGTCACACAAACAGACTTTAAAATATATTCTAGCCTCCTAGCTTGACAAATGTACCTTCAGAATAACAAAATTTTAAAAAAACATGTAAAGCCAGAGTTTTACATGATTGAAAGTCAGCAAAATATTAAGTTCAAGTTGCACATTTGATGGGAATATTTTTCTTGCTAATTTTCATTGTTTTGGTCAGTAATTAAGTCTTGAGTCTTTATGAAATCAAGGATTTGTAATATTGTTTCAAATTATATGGGGCTCATGCTCAAGAGAAATCTTTCATTGTTTTCAGGTTTTAGAAATGTAAGCATTTTCATACAGTATTGATCTTCTATTTCTTTTTTTTCTTTTCAATTCCTTTTTTCTTTTGTGAGCTCTGCTTTCTTTTTGTTTCAATCAATGATCTCAACTTATACTCATTCTCAGTGACCTAAAGAATTACACGGTGAAATGTAATTATATTCAAAGTATGAAAAAATTGAGTCTATTTTTAGCAAATATGTAAGTTGTGTTATATACAAAAATTTAAAAATTAAAACTATTTTTCTTTTCCAAAAAAATTATTTTTCTTCCAAAATATTCAAAATTAAATGGTATGTGTCAATATCATTAGTGCATATTAAAATTTTAAATAATTATTTAGGTAAAGCTAAACATTTTAATTTAACTTTTGAAAATGTAATTAAATTATACTCAATGTTTTTTATAGAAGTAAAACTAGTCACAATTTAGGATTCAAATCCATCTGGTTGCCAACGTACAGAATCAGTCTCACCTTTCTCTTGCTATGTCTAGATCTAAGTCTATACACATTTAAGAGCAATAGGAATCATTATTGCAAAATGTGCCTCAGCTGCCATGTGCAACCACTAATGCCACAGTAATCCATCAGTATCTCAGGAATCATGAATTGGAATGCAAAGAGAAGCAAGAAAGTGGTGACTTGGCACTCCTGAGAAATATGCTTGGTTATACAAGACTCTATTGCATTCATTCATTCTGTCTGAAGGGAAGAATTTTTAATTAATTAATTCTCTGACCTAAGCATCTCCATCACTCAGATCCTCCCCACACTTCAAAGCAGAATCTTTCTCCACATTCAGAAGCAGCACAACCCCAAACCTTCATGACATTTGGATGGAGTCATCTTTGGTTTTGTGTACTCAAGACAAGTGATGGGGAGAAATGTTTCTCTGAGGCCTGAACTATGTTAATTATGAGTGGATGTTTAGGGTGATGGGTTGTACTATGTCTGTGCTGAGCACTGGCTTCTCAGCAACAGATGCACCATATGTGTATTGTTTTTTTTTAGTAAATTAAACTTTTTTGTGTGTTGGGATATGCCCTTGTGCCTAGGTCTACAGATGGTACTGATCACATATTTAGTTTGTCCAAGGGACAGATGCAATGGAAGTAGTTATCAGAATTGGGGCCCAGTGCAGGGCCAGGGCTTTCCAACAGAGGCAAAATCAGGAGTTGGAGACATGACACCAGGCTGCAGCTTAGTGAGGTATGAGGTTAAGCCCTTAGAATCTGGATATCTGGATTTCCCATCCACAAGGCAAGGAAAGCCTAGGCTGGGGACTATTCCCATAGTGTACCCTGGGGAAGGGGAGGACTGGTATGTGGGTGGTCCCCTCTAGGCTGGCCAAGTGGAGAGGGACCCCCTAGTTCTCCAGTTGGATAATGCTGAGTAGACGAAAATATAGTTACAGGGGAGGTGTGGGGTGGAGAGTGGTGCAGGTGCGCCAGGCCCCCTGGGACTGGATGGTGTGTTAAGCAAAGGCATGAAGCAGTGCTCTAAATTCTGCACACTCAGGCCTTATGGTTGCTGGGTAAGGTGGGGGTCAGGGTGTTTTCAAGAGATGCGGAGGAACTGAACTGGCAAGGACAAGCAGTATGGGATGTAACTTTGAGAGCATGGGGATTCCCTGGCCCTAATCACACTGTCTGGGCACTTGCTAAAAGCCCCACACTGGAGCTCTGCCTCCAGAGAGCAGTTGGGTTGCCTGTGTCATTGGTCATGGTCCAAGGCTAGGCCTGGAGTGGCTGGAGCCCAGGAAGAACTGCCACGGGTGCCAAGAGAGGTTTCTACAGGCAACTAGCTATGGGCTATGGCAACAGGCAATGAGAACCCTGTCTGGACTGGTGTTCAAGGGCAGCCTCCATTCCCCAGAAGGACTAAGGTCTGGAGAGAAGGACAAGGGAGAGCCACAGTTTTGGCAGAACGAGGCTGCTGGGTGGGGGGGTCAAGTCCATGCTGTAGGTCCCATGGGGAGTTTCAACCTATGGGGTTCAAAGCAGAAGAACAAAGTAAAACTCCCATCATTAAAATTGAGGAAAGAATTTGGAGTAGAACTAGCAGTAAAGCCGGCTTCATTTCGTCTACAAATATTCATTAGTTGTCTCCTATACACCATGCACTGTGCTGGGCACCCACGGACAAGCATGAGTGAGCCTTGCTTCCATCTCCTCCCCAACCAGTGATTAAGATCCACTGTACGAGACAGACAGAAGAGGAGATCACTGCAATACATTGTGACTAGTGCAGCCATAAAGAAATGCATTAGTTGCCTGGGTCAGGAAAGATTCCTCAGCAAGTCTCAGAAGATGGGTAAGAATTAGCCCAGGGAAGGGCTTTTCTGGCAGGGGAGCAGCATGAGCAGAAACAGCGAGGTGAGTGGCGGCACTGCAGTGTTGTATGCAGCCGAGGATATGACATTTGACGGAGGGGGGAGAGAGGTGAGGGACAAGGCTCAGTGACACCTGGGGGCCTGGCTTGCCAGGCTCAGGAGTCACCCCCTTGAGCTCATAGGCCGTGATGGAACTTTTAAGCTGAACAGTGGCTAGAAAAATTTGGATTCTAGAAAGACCATTTTTAGTGCCTCATTAGAGATAAAATTTAAAAATGAATTTTGGGGGGATGAATTTGAAAAAGAGAAGGCTAGAGGAGGGAAACCAGTTAGAGGGCTGTTGTAGAATCCAGGCAGAAGGTGGCAAGAACAGAAACCGGGCTGTGTCTGTTGGAACAGGAAGCAGAGGACTGGAGAGGGGTGGAATCCACAGGCCTCAGCCACTGATGAGTATTGAGGGTGGGCGGGGAGGGGTCAAGAATGCTTCCCAGGTTCAGCTTGGGGAAGTTCCAGGAGCTGGGCATTTGGGGCGAGGTGCAGGGAGGGAGAGTGAGGACTGCAGTTTGGGAGCAAGGTGGGGAGGGGTGTGGAAGGCCTTGGGCACAGCCAGAGTAGGAGATTTGTGGGAAAGAAAGCAAAGTCCCAGAGAGAATATCTCTCCCTGGTGTCTCCTCACCGACACTGGGCAAGATGCCTTGCCCAAAGGAGTCTGCTGTGCACCTCACGGTGGTGCCCCAAATGGTCCAGAAGCCCAAGTCAGAGTCCCAGTGTTGCTGCTGATACTAGCCCTGTGGCTGGGGTCAATCATGCACCTCCCCTTTTCTTTTCTGCAAAATGGGGATAGTAATACCTACCATCTAGGCTGAGGTTTAACAGCGATATTCTATTGCATTGAGTGTACGATTTTATTTTATTTTTTTTTTACCTTTTAACATCTTTGAATTCCAGATACATCTTACAAAGGTAGCCTGTTTTACTTTGATTGGTAGCATTTTTTTTTCTTAATGATACATAAAATAATGGTCTACCTAAGTGATGGTATCTTAGATTAGAAGAATTATTGTAATGCATGTTAAGTGTGTTTTGAAAGTCACAACATAATAGACCATTGCAAGGTCTTTGACAGCCTGACTCCCACTGTAGTGAGGCTGTCTTCTGGCTTAATCTTCCTACAACAAACAAATTTAAATGTATTAAGTCGTAATTCTAGAAGTAAATGGAGTAAACCCTCCAGGGAAGCTGGACCACTTTAGAATGTTCCACGCAGCTGCCATTCACAGCCAGAGATTTGATAAATCTCTAAAAGCAGAAAGGTTTGAATATACACATGCATATTGCATGGACTTCCCTTTCGTTCCCATAGGGATCCGGTTCGATGGTTCTCAAACTTCAGTGTGGATTAAGCTCATCAGACACAGAAGTATAAACACAAGCATATACATTGTACCATATGGATGATTTAAGATTTTCTAGGATAATCTTTATTATTCAACTTTTTTAGTCACTGACTGTAGAACACAACTCACACCTGGATACGATGCAGACAGGTGGTGTTATCATCACCTGTTAACTGAGGAAGGCTCAAGCGTTACACATGAATGGTAAGCAACCTAGATTGGAACCAACTGGCTAATTGTATGGAAGGCATTACAAAATGCAGCTTTGAGGCCATAGATGCGTGTTTTTTCAGTAAAAGTAAAATATGGCCTGGAAGGTGGAACTTGATTTGTGAACAATATTTTAAAGCAATTTTAAAGAGGAATCCAAAATTTGAAATGTCTCAGACAGTCATGGATCTGAGAGGAATCATATTAATAAACACCACGAGCCCTGAAGAAAAAGCAGAATGTTTAGACATGAGAGAATGAGATTTAGTCCATACCCAGGTGTTTGGATTGTACAAGATGATTTGGTCATTTAGCTGTGACCATTATGTACCACAAAGTAATTGGCTGAAATTAAAGCCTGGGATAAGAATGTTGGGTAAGTGCTTTGGGATCTGTTTGGCATTACAGGAGCCAGTACTAACCCTGAGCACAGTCAAGTTTCCAGTGTTTGCTCCTGTTGGGATTTTGCCATGTGGACAGTTCCAGCTCCCTGTGGACATGGGTTACCATGGGGAGGTAGCCTGTTTGGAGTACACTTTTCCCACTGGCATTGTCAGAGATAGTGGGAAGGGTGAATCTTGAATCTCTTTGGTCCTGCTTGTCACATTTGACTTAAGAGAGTGGTCACGGGAATGCTTTTAACTTTAATCGCTTTCTGGTTCCCACCTATAAGTTGGCCTTTGATATTTACTGATGGCTTGAATGTGGACAGTCATGAGTTTGTTACCATCCTCAGCAGTAATGAGCACTGGCTCGGTCACTGTGGGCTATGCTCTATTTAGATTGATGGGATAAATGTTTAATAAATTGTTTCTGAAATGTTTTAGTAACAGAGTGCTTCCCCCAAATATTGTATACACTGTAAATTTAGTTAATTTTACACAGTGTATTATGCTTTTTGGGGGGAGTCCCGTAAAATCATTTGTCTAAACTTGCAGAGATTCTGCAGAGAGAATGTTGTTTAGGAGGCAAAGATAGAAGTCAGGATTCCCAGGTCCTCATTCTCACCCCTTCCTGGAGAAGGACTTTGGCTGCACATTCGAGTTGAGCCTTGGATTCACGGTCTTGCCAGAACATGTCTCTCCTTTACTGCGCAGGGGTCCTGGGTTGCCTGGGCTCTCTGTGGCTGAGTCATCTGTGTCACCACCCCCACAACACCCAGTCTAGTGTCTTGCCTGCCATGAGTGCTCAGTGTGCGACTCTAGCAAGTGCTTTCTGGAGCTGCGACCGCCAGCAGAGCAGACAATGCAGTATAGCCAAAGCCAAAAGCGGTTAGGAAAAATGACAGAGGGGTCTCAACCCTGACTAAGCATCATCGTTATCTGCAGGAGCTTTCAAAATACCAGTGCCCAGGCCCTGCCTCAGACCCGCTGACCTGAATCCTGAGGAGATGGCCTGGGCGTGTGGAGGAGGCTACAGGTGTTCTAATGGCCTTCCAGGATCCGTGACTTCTGGCCCCGGTTGGGCAAAGCAAACCAGGAAAAGCCTTGTCCTCAGCAGGAGTGACGACTCCTACACGGACTTGCTGAAGGATGTGGGAAAGGGAAAAACTAGGCTGTGGGAAAGCCTCTGCAGGCTGTTCCAGAAAGCATCATACAGCCTGGGTTTTGGAGTTGGTCAGCTCCTTGTGGATGCTGACTTCATGCAGAAGGAACATGGTTCCACTCCGAAAGCAATTCAGCTCTCTAATCGAGAGACAGGAGGGAGTGCTCCTCTTCCTCCCCAGCCACCTAGCGAATATGGAGACTGAGGGACTTAAGGCTCTGGCAGAAGGCTTGGCTGCATTGATGTCTTGATGTCGGAAATCAGGGATTAGGGCAAGTTAGCACGGAAAGGCCAACCAGAAATTAAATTTGGTTGTTTCAAAAGACTTCTCTATTGTTTGTTTCTTGGGAACAGGATTTTGTTTTAGGCCTTTTAAAGACTCTTCAGTTAAATTCATCAGCTATTTTTTGCTCATTTACTCTATGTTCTGTTTTACACAGAAATAAATGACCATAATGGAAAACCTTTCTAGTTGAGGCTGGATATATGGAAGTGAAGGAGAAGAAAATGCAAAAGTTAAAGACTCAATAATTACAGTGGCCAAGACATAAACGTCTTTTTTCACATACTGTTCTGAGCACTAATTTATCTAATCTTTGTAGGAACCCTATGAGTTAGACAATATTATTAGGATCCCTATTTATAGAGGAGAAAACAGAGGCACAGAGAAGGTAAATAAACTGCCCAAGATCACACAGCTGGAATCAAACCCAGTCTGGCAGCATGATTTTGTGCTCATAGCCACCTCACATAAGGCCTCTTAAGATGTTTAGAAGGGGCTGTCTGGGAGCTCAGTTGGTAAGAGCACGGTATTAAAACACCAAGGTCAAGGGTTCAGATCCTGTACTGGCCAACCACCAGGAAAAAAAAAAACGTTGAGTCTGGTGAGGGATCATTGCACAGTTGGAGGTGAATCCTCTGTTCTTGGCATTTGTGCCCACACACAAGGGCAGTGTGGTGTTGTTTACTTGGGTCTGCTCTTTATCGTCTGCCTCTGTAGGCCATGGTTCCTGGAGTACAAGAGTAGGTCCCACAGCACAAACCCTGGCAATTAAGTAAAGAATGTTCACTTAAGGAGCGCTTATGCTAAACAGTTGCATGCATTATTTCATTTATCCTGTCACAACTCTCCTGTTTTGCATAGAAAGAAATAACCTTTGGAGAGGTCAAGGAACTTTCCCAAGGTCATGCAGTCATCTAGTGTGTGTGTGTGTGTGTGTGTGTGTGTGTGTGTGTGTCCATGTTCTTGAGCTTCCTACTGCCTAACTCAGTAAATGTTTGCTCAGTTGAGCTCCAGGGCCAGGGGTTGTGCTGCAGGCTTTTAGCTGCCCGGGAGATTGGAGGAAGTGAGACTGGAGCCCTCATCTGAACATGTTCATCATTGAGAATGTAGATGGTAGAAGAATTGTGCTCTGGGAATCCTGGCTGGTGCATCAACCAAATGAGCCCATGTCTGTGAGCAAGCTTGTGAGCTGAAGATGGCATCAACAGCGTATGACCCCAGGATTTGTATGCTGGTGACATTGCCCTTACCCACCCCCTACCCCACCCCCAAACAGGGATTCAGGACACTTACTTCTACTACTTCTTTCACTTGATTCATTCATTCATTTAATTGATTTATTTTAAAGCTTGTGGTAGAATGCACGTAACAAGATTTACCATCTTACGCATTTTTAAGTGTACAGTTCAGTGGCCTCAAGTACGTTCACAGTGTTGTGTTACCATCACCACCGTCCATCCACAAAATTCTTTTCATCTTGCAAAACTGTAACTGTGTATCATTAGACAAGAGCTGCCCGTTCCCCTCTGCCCCCAGCCCCCTGGCAACCACTCTCTACTTTCTGTCTTCATGAATTTGACTACTCTAGGAACTTGTCTAAGTGGAACACACAGTATTTGTCCTTTTGTGACTGGTGTTTTTCACTTAGATTGCCTGATTATTTTGCTTCAATTACTTTAAGGTTGAGTGAGGATGAGGGAGAACCCGAGGGTGGGTGAGGAAGTGAGTGCGAGGAGGGACCGCGTGGGACCGCATGTGAAGGGGAGGGCCAGGAAAGCGCTGTGATCCCAGGGCCCGAGCTTGTCACTCAGAACCTCCATGAGGCTTGTTTAGTAAGTGGGTCCATGAGGACGTTTTGCCTGAAGAGTCACTGTGGGTAGTCCTTGCTGAGGCTGACAAGACTGTGCTGAAGCACCTTCCAAGAGCTTTCTGCAGGTCTGGGTAGCTAGAGCAGGTCTCAGGATGCAGCGCTGGCACAGCTGGTGAGCAGGTAGACCTTGGTTTTGAATACTGGCCTTATTTTGTATTAAAGATGTGATCTTAGGCAAACCACTTGTCTCAGCCTCAGTTTTCTCATCTGTAAAATGGAGATGCTAATCCCTACCTGTAAGATTTAATGTACATAAAGCAAGAAGCAACGTGCCTAGCACATTGCACCCACTCACAAGTAGTAACAAGAGAATGATCACAGGGGGGCTCCTCAAACTCAGCATTTGTAAGGAAGATGAAATCTCCAACCAGGCAGTGTTTTCTGGTCTTTGCTAATGGCCGAAAATCATGGCAGCTAATTTCTCTTTTTAATCTCTGTTTCACAAAGAAATGAGAAGTGGGAGTGTGAATAGATGTGGTAGGTAGTGGTTGCTGTCTACTAATCCCATCTACACAAAAACAGAAAACAATAAAGGGGATAGAAAAGCCATTTGTAGAAGTAGAAAAGAGCAGGGTGCAAATTAAACAAATCACGACTCCTGTTCCATCCATTTCCATTTCCGGGAAAGATCTCCCAGAGTCCAATTGCTCAGCATTCATGGTCCTCCACAGTCCAGGCTGGTGGTTCTCAAAGTACGATCCCTGGACCAGCAGCAACAACATCACTGTGTTAGAAATGCAAATTCTGAGACCCCTCTTTGTAGACTTTCTGAATCAGAAGTCCAGCAGTCTGTGCTTTAATAAGCCCTCCAGGTGATTCTGATGCAAGCTCAAGTTTGAGCCCCCGGGCCCCTTCCCCCCACATTTCTACTTCTCTCGCCTATTGCTTGACACACACAGTCTACTCCAGCCAGACTGGTCTCCCTTTTGAAAATACAAAGGGCATTTCTACCCTCACTCCCTCGCTGTGCCATGCCTTGCATCTGGGTTGTTCTTGGAGGTCTACTCATCCTCCAAGGCTGTCCTCAGATCTCAGTGCATCCAGACTGTCCTGGTCAGGACAGTCTATAACATCCCCTCCCTCTGTGATCATCTGTAACCCTTACAGTCTGACCTTCTCACTGCCACTTTTACCTCTAGTTAACCTGTTTTGTACCCCAGGCCAGAGTTGTAAGTGCCTGGTTGGCCAGGAATGAGTCTTCCAGTTCCTTATTTTCTCTTTAACATTCAAAGTGTATTTTACCATTATGAGCACCAGTGAAGGGCACATGGTAGTCACTCAAAATATACCTAGTTGGTGAATTGACTTTTGTAGGCTTGGAGGTTAGAGAAAAAGAGCTGTAGAAATTTGTCAGGGGAGCGCTGTTCCTGTCATCTCTGATGGTACATCACGATCAACACTAACAACCATAAGAAACTGTTATTCCCCAGACACCCGACTTTTCACATCATTAAAGGAAACTCAACAGGTGTTGCTGGAAAGCTGATTAAACAATTATCACCCCTCCCTGGCTTCCTGTTTGTGTTCAGTCTGGGGAACGCCAAAGTCACCAATGCTGTCAGCCCTTCCCTCTGCCGCTGATCTTGCTGCCAGGATTGGAGCCACGGTGGCATAGGGGTGAGGTGGGGAGAGGGTTGTCTCCGCCCCTGGCCTGCTGAGCTGAAGATGCTCTCAAGGTTGCTGAGACTATGTGTTGTTCTAGGTAGAAGGAAGTATGATTTTAGGCCTGTGCACCATCTAGTCCAGTGTCAGATGGGGAATGTGAGGCCCAGGGAGGGCAGTGCCTTGCTTAGTCATGCTGCTGATGAGCAGCAGACCTGGCTCCCCAGATTCTGAGGTTACTGCTCATTCTCCAGCTATACCTGGGATTGGTGTGGGAGCTATGGTTTAGGGGTCTCTGCATATATCCTGCTCCCCTCCTGCTGCCAGCCAGACCATTCTTCCTGAATCACTCCTGTACCCTGTTCCAGTCTGCCCAGATTCTAGCGCCTGATCATCAGGTAGGCTGATGAGGTGTTCCCTGTGTGATTGATGTGGGTATGAGACTGTGAGTAAGCTCACGGAAAGGAAGGACCATGCACTGGGAGCATCCTAGACTGATGGGAAGGACGGAGACCCCTCCTAGTCCTGAAACTCTAAAGGCGTCCACACACGTCCCTAGAGTAGGCTGCCCTAGATCTTCTCAGGAAGAAGAGGGGTATACATCAATAAGTTTGTGTTAGAACCTGGACAATTGAGAAACTTGTACTGATTTGTTATCCTGTAGCAGGAATGGTAATTAAATGTCATTTATAACTCTTTTTGATACTAACGGCCACCTAGAATGTGACCTTGAAGCATTTTCAGAAAGGGCTCTGAGGGGAAAAAAAGCACCATGATTGATTCATGATGTTTGCCAAGAATAGTATAAAGGAGAATTTGCAGCTGCACAAAGATGAAATCACTACATAGTCTATTAGTAAAAATTTCTCTTGGAAGTCATTTCATTTTTAGGTTGGACTGTAACAGAAAATCCAAATAACAGCGACTTGAAGATGATAGACGTAGTACTTTTAAAGATGATAGATAGTAATTTTCTTACACATAAAAGTCTGAGTCAGAAGCTCAAGGTGGTATGGTGCTTCCAGGTCACAGGGACCTGGGCTTCTTCCGTCTAGGGGTGGTCTCAATCTTATTGTCCAAGATGGTGGCATCTCTGTTCCAGACAGCAGGATGGAGAAAAGGATTATTAAAGGATTTTTTTTTTTAATGTGGCTGACAGTTAAGGGGATCCAAACCCTTGACCTTGGTGTTATCAGTACTGCACTCTAACCATCTGAGCTATCTGGCCAGTTCAATTTTAAAATTTTTTTAATTTTACTTTTTAAAATTTATTTATTTATTTTTTATTTTAACTTCTCAATGTACATTGTAGTTGATTTTTATGACCCTTTACCCGTTCCTCTTTCCCCCTCCCTCTCTCCCGTAGTTCTATTTTTTTAAAAGGTAAAATCATGAAATAAACACATGGCAAAGATTTTATTTGACTCATTAGTTAATGGGGAAACCAGTAAGATGTTATAACTGGTTCAAAAGAGAACCAAAAACATACACATGTAGGCCATCAGGAATGCTGAAATGAACCTACAATTAGATACAAAATTGATCAATATCCATTGCAATATCAACTTCATCTCCATTGGACCTAATTTGCACATTTGCAGTAGGGCACATTTGCGTTATTAACAGTATTCTCCCACTCCCAGAACTGTAAAAATAGCTCAAAGATGACAAAAGTGCTCTAGACAGGATACCCAGTTGTCATTTTTAGCCATTTCAAAGCCTTTCACATATTTTCCTGACAAGATGAAGATGAAGAGCTTTAAGGGAATACATCTGCTTTCTCTTAAGGAAAGTTCCTCAAAATTGCCGCATATACATTTGTTTATCCTATGGCCAGAATTTAAATTTAGTCACATGACCACACCTAGTTACAAACTCTCTTACAGCAGCCTCTGCCTCGGCCATTGTCTCTGGTTATTACAGCATTGCTCTTAATAGGAAACAACAAGAGGCAACTAAAGGTTCCTGAGATGATTTGTGTTACATTCATACAATGGAATATTATATAGCCATTAAAAGAAGGAAGCAGCTGTATAAGTACTGATATAAAGATCTCTAAGATATAATGTTCAGTGAAAAAAACACATGCTGAAGAGTGTGTTTAACAGACCACTATTTGAGTTGGAAAAAAATATATGAATATGCTGGCAAATACATAAATTCTCACTGAAAAGAAAAAAAGGAATACCGGTCTCAGGGTGGCTGGAGGCCAGAAAAAAGAGGGAGGCTGGCTGACTTTGCATTATAATTGTTTTTGGTTCTTTTTGAATTTGTACCGTGTTCATGTATTATCTGTTATCAATAGAGTAAAATGAAATAAAAGACACCATCTGTGTATGTCTCTAAGGAAAATTGGAGTTGGTCTGAGGCTGGGGAGAGGGTGAGGTTTCTAAATTGTTACAACAGGATGCCCAGTGATGGGGAGAGGTGGGAGACTTGGAGAAAAAGATGGAACCCTGGAATAAAAAAACATGACAGAGAGTCTTTTCACTACATATGCTTTGGTGATTCTTGAATTTTGAACCACTTGAATTTAATATAATTTTAAAACAATTATAAAATACTAAAGAAAAATATACAAGTTATGGTAGCTATTATAGATATGCTCATACCTCTGCACGTAACCCCCTTCCCAGTTATATATTTACTTACTAATTCATTCATTCATTATTGTCTAGGGTATTCCACTACAGGGGAAATCTCTTGGCACTATTTGTAGTTATCTCTTCTTAAAGTGGGAAGAAGTGTGAGTCAAGAGTTAAGAAGCCTGGGTTTTAGCCTCAGCCTCAAGTCTGATGAGCAGTGCAACTTTGAGTGAATCGCTCCACTTCTCTGGGTAAAGATTCCACCTCTGTAAAAACAGGCTGAACTACACTTGTTCTACTTACTTTGCAGAAACATTTTCAGGATTTGCGTTTGGGAGGGAGGTAATCTGTCAGCACTTGTGAAAAATGTAAAGCATTGTTCAAATGCAGAGGATTATTATTACACACTGAGAGGGAAGAAGCCACAATCTCATTCAGGAAATTCTATCCTAGGCAGCAGAAAAGCTGTTTGAAACATGAAGCCTAAAGAGCAAACTGTTGAACTGTTAGCCAGTAAAACAAGTACTTAGGGAGCACTGGTGTGTGTCGAGCCCCAGGCCGGGGACCACACAGGAGGCAGTAGAACCAATGGTGAAGAGCACAATGTCCTAACTGCTGGCTCCCCCTCCCACCCGCTGGGTGACTTTGGGCAGGTGACTTAGCCTCTCTGTGCCTCAGTGTCCTCTTCTGTACAATGGGGGTAGTATTAGCACCCACCTCACAGGCTTTTTATGAGGTTTAAATGAGCTAACAGATATAAAACACTTATCGCAACAGTGCCTGGCACATAGTAAATGCTGTGAAATGATAATAATAGTATCTGCTTCTGTGGATTATGATAGTTAAATGTGCTACTGATTTTAAAGCACCCAGTGCCGGGACAATGAAGTGGTATCTTGTAGTGGTGGAGGTAGCAGCAGAAGTAGAACTGTTAATAGCTTGTTCTCTGCTCGTGTGACTTACAATCTAGTTGTGGGAAGGCTCATGTGAAAGAGTACGCACTAGCAAGAATAGTAGAATACCGGGAGAATATTTCAATAGTGAGTGAACATATTAGAGTTATTAATCCCTGGCAGGTTAACAAGTACCTTAAGGGAAAGTTATTAGTTTGGTTGCGAAAAACACAAAGGACAAGAATTGGAAGAAAATGGGTTTTGCAAATTTCTTTTCTGGGGTTTCCTGGCCGCACCAGCAGCGCAGGAATGAACCTTGTTTGGGATGGAGTTAATAAGCATTTGGCATCTAGTTCCAGCATGCAAAACTTCAGGGAATTGTGCATTATCTCATCCAGTGTGCTAATCACCAGCCAGGAAGCCATTACACCTTCCTGAGGCACTTATCTAACTGGATTCAGAAGCACAGCTGCCTCCCAGCGCCTGGGCTGGGCTCGCTGGCTCTTCTCTGCCAGGACCTTGCTTGTCATGGGTCATTTAAAAAAGAAGGACCTTAAAGTGACTCCCTGAGTGCATTAGCAGGAAAGGGCAAGCTGGGTTAATGGGCTGGATGCAGATAGCTCTTTCTCCAGACTCTGGTGTGAAGCAGGTGCAGGTGCTAATGAAGGGGCTTGTTTCTGAGCAGAGAGGAGACAGGAGAGGAGGGTTGGGTGGCAGTTCTTTTTTTCCTTCCGACCATGTGCCGGCCCCTGCTGCACACCATGTGGGACATGAGAGTTTAGAGCTGGACGGAACCTCAGGAGCCAACCTTCTTTCACAAAACAGAAAATTGAGGTCCCAGGGAGGTACAAAGAGGTCCCCCAGAGACTCAAGCCAGGCCCAGCACTCAGGACTTTAGACCTCCGGTCTTGGAGGCCACGCAGTTCAAGGGGGAAGAATACAGCAGAATAGGGTCTAAACAGCGGCCTGTCATGAATTCTTATCTGTTAAATGGAAATAAGCCTGTGGGGTGTTTGTCAGGAATCACTAAGGTAATGAAAAGCTCCTCACACAGCCCGTGGAGCATGTGTTCCAGAATGTCGGCATCAGTTCTCTTCTGTTACAGCATAATAAACACAGCTGGGATTAGCTGAATATTTGGGAAATCTAAACCTACAAGAGCACTTAGAGTAAATTCAAAACTGAGTATATATAGTGAATCATATAAATTGACCATTATCAGGGAACAAAGCCCCTGGGGTGGGCAAGATAATTAGAGGGGACTGGTTTTGAGAAAAAGAGGAAATTGGGTAGGTGGATTTCAAGTTGGAGTGACGCTGAGGATAACCACTCCCCAGGCATCGTAATGGGGCTTGCTGTGACTGAGACCCGAGTGCAACTTTGGTGCCAAGTTGAGAAGAATCTTGAAGCCAGAGCTGGAGACTGGCACTGGCAAACTTAACAGATTTGATCACATCCAGCCTTTCAAGAATGAGGCAGAGCCATTTTCCTGGAGAAGCACAGACCCGAGGAACCAGATGACTCCACACCCTTACCTTGCAGCTGAGGGCTGGCAGGGAACTCGGCAGAAGTGCTGCCTGTGTGGAAGGCGGCAGTGTCCTGACCGCAGCTGGAGGTCAGAGCTTGGCCTCTGTCCAGATCTCTGGTTTCATTCCTGGCACCACTGCTGGGATCTGAGTTCATTCCTCCTCTAGTGGGATTTTAGGAATCTTTCATGCTGAAAACTAGGGAGGCAAATACAACTCGTGGACAAAATATGTAGTTGTATGTGGAGAAGGAGGGGATAGATAATCCCACATCACCACCGTCTGGAAGGAAGCGAGGAGCCCTGGTTCTCCTGGGGTCTCAGCTACTTGGGAGTATGAGCCAGGCATCTTGATTCTTTCAGACTTCAGGCACATTCAGGAGGCGGCTTAGGTGCCAAGAACATTTGGTGCAACAGAGTTGCTGAATTGTCCCAGCCCTGGACAATGTCTGTGGAGCATTTCATCCTCCCTGGCGGGAGGGGGGAGGGGAGCGTTTTGTAGCACTTTAGCTACAAGCTTCAGTTGTCCTGACGACCCTTATAAGGAGAAGAGACCCAAGAAGGGGTCTTGGGACTCCATCCTACATCCCAGGCTTAGAGGCCTTTGCAAACCAGGAACACGGAGCTTTAGAGCTGAAACGGACATAGAGAACACCCAGCTGGTTTGCAAAGGCTCTGGCTGCACTCTTTAGAGCAGGAGATCTGAGGTTCCTGTTCCCATCCTGCTTTGTTTTAATCAAACATCCTCCCCATAGGAGAATTACCCTGTGGTATAATTTAGTCCCCAAGCCAGAACCTCATTATAATTTAAGAAGGCACTAATCTCATAAGAGGATTATGCAGGAAATTTGATACACCAGTCTACCCCCCACCCCCCACCTTCTTTGGTCTCTCTTGGGTGGTTCAGGGTCAAGATTATAATTTTTTTTTTTTTTTACAGTGTTTATCAAGAAATGCATTTCGCTAAGTGTTGGTTCTAGAGCTAAAAGAATGAAGTGTGTTCCTTGAGCCATGACCACAGCAGGCAGGCTGTGATTCTAGGATATTCTGAATCCTTCACACTCCTCTGAAGCTCAGGTGGTACCTTCCCAGGTTGTCCCCCTCTGTGCCATTCTCTCCTGCATTCTCCTGGCCTTGCTTTGCATTTTGTTGTCTCCTTTCAGCTTTCCAGCCAGAGGTGCTTTCTCTCTTTCCTCCTCATTAGACCTCAATAAAGGCTCTGCCCTCAGAAAGTGCCCAAGAAGCAGTTCCTGGAGGTCACTTCAGAGGGAGATAACCTAAGTGAAAATCACTCAGGCACTTGTAAATAACCAGATGTTTTCAGCCAGAGTCTCGACCCTCCATGCAGGGAGAGTGTTTTACTGCTAGAGCATTCCAGGAAATACAGCACTTTCTATATCTTATTTGTAAGGAAGGACAAGTGTTGCTGTTGAGGAATGACATGGAACTAGAATAGAAAATCACTACCACTAGTATCTTCTACTATTAGAACTAGTAGGTTCCAGTTCTGCCTCTGCTGCTTTCCAGTTAGGTGACCTTGGGTAAGTCATCCTCAAATCTCAATTTCTCACCCAAAGAATGGGAGCAATAGCGTCCACCCCCTATCCCATGCCAGCCCTGGGTTGAGGGAGGGGAACGCCATCAATACAAATGAGAGCTTTGAGTGTTGCCCTTATGGATATGGCAATTAAAGTGAGATGCAGCCCCAGTGTAGACGGGCCTCTCATCTAGCCATTTTCTCTTGGTCTTCGAGAAATACTGAAAGACACGTCTTCAATTATGTTCATATTTGTTTGTTTGCTTATTATCACAACTACTAAAATTCCTACTATTATCATGGCCTGGCACTGTGTAATACAGAAGTTTAATGTGTGGACTTTCGCAAAGAGTGTGATTTCAGGACTCTGCTTTAGAGGCTCCATTGACCTCTTTTCTGAGCCCCAGACCAACTACGAAGGTAGAAGGACTGTGCATCCTAAGTGACCAGGCTGGATACTATTTGTTCACTATCCCCTGGACTATAATGAGCTTATTTTTGGGGTGTCCTGACAGCTAGGAAATCAATTCGTGATTTTTCTTGGGGATGAAACTGTGTAGGTTTTCTCCAGGATGTAGCACGTGGGTGGATAACTCAGCACCTCATTGTCTCCAACACCCAGAGGTGTCTTGCCTTTCTGTGTCAAAGAGGGTGACAGAAGCCAGCACTGGCTCTACTTCAGACTTCTTGTGAAACTCCTAGATTTTGTTTTGTTTTCTTCCTTATCCTTAGATTCCTGCCATATTTTCATCATAATTATTTGTCGAGTGCCAGGCCTTTGTCCTTGGAACACGCCTGCTTTCCTTTCCACCCTATCTTCAGCAGCCCTACTCCTGTGCCTTGGCCTGTCCCGAGCACCGCCCTGCACTCCCCACCTCGTTCATCATACACCCCTTCCTGCCTTCCAATCACCCCTCTCGCCTCCTTGATATTCCCAGCAATCCTCCCTTTCCCTAATTGTTTGAGGGTGAGCCGGCCTGAGGGATGAACAAGAGGGTAAGTTTAACTCCTCTGACAGGTGAAGCACATTTAAAGATCATACCTACTCAGGGGTTGTTATGAGAATTAAATGATTAAAAATATGTTTTCTACAATAATAACAGCACGTGTTACTAAAAATCTAGAGGGAAATAGAAAGTAGGAGAAAAAAATTGTTTTGTGAAGAATCAACTCAAACGATAGAATATCTGCAGAGGTGCTTACCGGTGTGTGTGTTTCAGGTAGGAACAGGTAGGGATATGCTCTAGCAGGAGGGACCTCTTTCTGGCACCCCTCTGCACTGTGATCTGCAACCCTATACTTTGTAATAATAGCAGTAGCTAACTTCTTATTGGGCTTTGCAGTTTAGGTGTAATAGGGCTTTACAGTTTGCCAAGTGCCGACTTTCAAATACTTTATTTTTTAAATCCTCAAATTACTCTCAAACTGCTGACACTGAGGCTCAACTAGGTTCAGTGGCTGCCTGTTTGAGGTCACCCTGTTAACAAGGGAGAAGCCTGGAGTGGAATCCCACCTTTTGAGGCAAGTCTGGTGCCCTGTCCCCTGCCCCCAGAGAGCAGGAGGAGCCGGGTGGACAGCTCACTGCCTGCTCGCAAAGTGTCTGGGCAAGCTAGCCCGGTGACAGCCAGCTGTAGTAGCAATCAGACCAGGCCAGACTCCCTGGAATTTCTCCTTCTCAGCCCTGGAGCTGGGCAGAGTTTAAATCAGTTTGGTCTTTTAGAGTATCACAGTAGAAAAGAGGGTGACACATTCATGATTCTGTGACTTTCTCCCTTTTGGTGCAATGACATTTCAAAATCATTTTTCATCATCAATTGGTCTGTAAAAGGTAAAATGTATTATCTTTCACATAGAAATTTAAGTTCTGCTTTTATTTTTTGGCATTCATAGGACATGTTTTTGTGACATCAGTGTGTTCATTCCAGATATTTGGGATTGAAGGTGTAAATAAAATCAACCTTTTGATTTGTAGATTTCTCTCTTTTTGGCTTCAGAAGGAGGATGGACTGGCTGCTCCACACCCCCCTTCTGGATTTGAAAGTTGACTTTCATCTGAGCCATGAGGATACCATTTGTGAGATCAATACCCCACCAGAAGTTTTAGCAAAGAAAGAATAAACTACCCTGGGTCTCAGTCATCATAACAGATGTTTGCTTAGGAAGGACAGAACTCTGGTGGACAAGTCTCTCAGAGACTGTTGTTAAATGAGAACATCTAAAGGGTTCATCTTACACGTTGGGATTCCACCCTTCTACTCTCCTTTCATCCTCAGCTTTTTCCATCTGCCTTATCTCCTTCCCAGGCCAGCTCTTTGAGCTGGTAGTTAGAATTCAGAAGAACAGAAGACTCCAACGAGCCTCTGGCTTTGGTGGAGAATGACCACTGCAGTTTTAGTATGAGGAGGTGGAGACCTGTTTTTGATCTTTTTAATGTACTGTTTTCTCCTTCAGCACTCACCACGCATGTTTCCAAAACATGTCTAATGATAAAAACTTGTGTAAACATTCTTGAATTTGCCACCAAGTGCATCCAGTAGTTTGCAAGAATCTGGGGTGTTTGCTGAGAAGAGAAAGCAAGAAGAACATTCCATGTGACAGCGTGAATCCTCAAGTGGATATTTGATGTTTGAAAGGTTGGAGGCACAAAAAGGAATAGGAAGGAAAAAGGATTTGGAGAGCTGAGTCCCCTGAGATAGGAAGCTGTCTTGAGAGTGAGGCATTTGCTCTTCTGCCTAAGCAGAGTGAGTGGGAGTGGGTAATAATAATAACCAGCACAGTGATGATGATGATGGTGATAAATGTTTGCTCTGTCAGCCATAGTTTCTATGTGTTTTTATGTAAATGAGCTCACAGAAGCTCACAACAATCCTACAAGGTAGGTATTGTTAATGTCCCCAGTTTGCAGAATGAGAGTGAGGCATCATTGATTTGTCCAAGGTCACACAGCTGCTAAGTGGGACTTGAACCCAGGCAGGGGCTCCCAGGTGCACACTCCCTTACACTATGTGGTATGCTTTTTCCTCTTGTCTTGGGGACTCACCCGGCTCAGAGTGCTGCCTTCCCTCTGGGGCGGTCAGGGAGATCAAACACTCTTATGAAATAAGGTCTGTAGCATCGATCCATTGTCTTCGATCACTTTAGCCATAGAAGAGAGTGGCTGTCTGTTCCCCCAAGCCTGCGGTTTCAGGGAATGTTCTATTCCTGCTGCTTGCCCTCTGCCAAGCCTACCTGTTGTCAGGACATGGTTTTTCATGTTCCTGGGCCTGGGATGAGAGTCTGGGTGATGTGAAGGCAGCATACACACAGTACAGTTGGGATGTGGGAGGTTAAAGGACTGAATGACACTGTATAGCAAGATCTGGGTGACACTGTATAGCAAGCTGGTTTGTGGAGTCGTTGAACTCAGAGCCTTCAGAGCCACTGACTAAAGCTTTGAAACCCATGGTGGTGTGCTGGGAAGTGGGGAATGTAAAGCCAGTCATAATTCATTTTTCCTATAAAGCTTCAGACACGGCTCTCTGGTTGGGTAAATGAGGAACAATGGTAAGACTACAGGGGAGCCTCAACACAAGGAAATAATTGTGTCAAGATGGGTTTGGGCCGAGTCGTTGCACAGCCCCCTGCCTCCGTAACGTATGGATCTGGGGTGGCTGTTTCTTTGAAAAATAATAATGAGTTTAACGGGGACTGAGCACTGGTCTGGGGAATGCAGATGGAACCTGGATGCAGTACTTTTACAGGCCTGAGATGATCTCAGCCGCAAAGTAAAAGAGGATGTTGTAAGTGGGTTGGATTGAAGGGGTGAATCTTCAGTGGGATTTTACAGCTGAATGTAATGGAAACATCATGGAGCTTTAGTTTTTCTTGGTATTATTACATCATTTAACCAACAAGAATTTACTGTGCACTTTTAAAATGCCCAGCAATGTTCCATGTGCTCTTGGTGGGGAGTGGGGGATCTCCAGAGACCAGCAAGAACAAGGTAGGTGAGGACCTGCCCGTGAAGGACTCCAGTGTTGAAAGGTGGAGCAGATTCCAGGTAGAGGTGGGCCTGAAAATTTAGGTAGATTTTGTTCTAAGTTTTACTGGGAGGAGTTTGAGGGGAACAAACTATGCTAGGGAAGGGCAGGATGAAAAAGGCCTGCGGTAGAGGGAAGGCAGTTGGGCCGAAGCATGGGGGGTGGGAGAGTCAGAAATGTCAGTTGGGGCTGGGTTTTGAAGGACATTAAATGCCAGCAAGAGGAGTCACTTGTGGCAGTAGGAATTGCAGGGCTGAGGATTTTAACTTTGTGATTTGGAAGTGAGGTAGTTAAGAAGCCTTTTGTCCTTGAGTCTTGATTCAGGATACAAATGCTGTTGAATCATTTAAACCAAAAGCTTCTTTCTCTGCATTTGCTGAGTTCTTGATCTTCCTAAACATTCTGATGCATCGTTGTTGCAGATTGCTACACTGCTCTGAGAGCTAGTCCTGGGTCATGTGGACCAAAGTGGCAGAATAATGTCAAGAAACTTGACCTTCTGTCTCTTTTCCCTCATGACCACAGCTGGAATCCTGTGAACTCCTAGCTCTAGCTCCTTCACCACCAGAAAGCATGTCAAGTGATGAGTCATTTTACACAAGAGATCACAGAGCCAGCCTCTCTGAGCCTCCAGGGTCAAGGGAGCCAAACTCGGGGTAGGGAGGTGGGGGAGGTCCTGTGTTCAGAACTTCCAAGGCTAGTCTGGGATAATCCACCCTTTCAAGCCCCGGTGCCCTGTGGTAATCTTATGGGCCGTAGCACTCTCCCTTTTTGTAATATTTAGAAACTGGTTGATTGATGGAAAGGAGATGCAACATTGAAAAGTTATTGCACTTGGGGCTGGCTGGTTAGCTCAGCTGGTTAGCCCGCGGTGTTATCATACCAAGGTCACGGGTTCAGATCCCTGTACTGGCCAGCTGCCTGCCCCCCCGCCAAAAGTTATTGCACTCAACATTGAATATTTAGAAGTTGAAGTAGTTATCTCCCCTAAATTATAGATGCTAACAGAAGACTTAGAGCATCACAGCCTGGTGTGGAAGCAAGAACGAATAATTAAACAACTCCTGTGTATGGGACCCTTTGCTAGTCCCTCAGGACTGAGGGATGGTTGGGGTGGAGCACAGGGTAGGTGATGCCCCTGAAGAGCTATCCGTGGAGCCTACCTGGGACTAGTAATACGGGTGAGAGTCCCTGACAACCCAGATGGAGCTCAGTGCCAAAGGAGTTGTTCAGATGGAGAATGCTGGAGGCGGACACGAGCAGTCAGGATGGGCTCAGGATGGAACGTACGTATGTGGAGCCCAGTGTGAGGCTGACTCAGAGACTGGCATGAGTGGCAGTGCTCGGGCAGGATAGTGGCTGGGGGAGCCTGGCCAGAGCATCGGACATTTGCTGTGGTAAATGAGGTCTGAGGGGAACACAGGGCACAGTGCAGAGGAAGTGGCTGCCACACTGAGGAATTGAATGTCACCTTGTGGACAGAGGGACATTTGAGGCAAGAGGTATCATGATGGAGCCTGTATTGTAGATCAGTCAGGTGTCTACATGCTGGCTGGATTAGTGCTGAGGAGTACAAGGTAAGATCTAAGAGCTTTCAGGTCGGAGGCCTGGCACCAGGGGTGGGGATGGAACCAAGGGTAGGCGCAGCAGCTTGTGCAAAAGGACTTGAGGGGGCTTAGAGTTGATATGAGGCGCAGGGTGTGGGAGGACCCATAGATGGCTCCAGATGAAGAGCCTGGGAGAACAGGCTGCAGAATGTTCTGGCACTTGTCCAGTGCTCCCTTCCTGAGTTCTTTGTATATATCTTTTCAGAAATTATTGTGTAAAATCAGCATATAGCAGTTATTGTGTTATCAAATTTGTGTGCGTACAAAGGCACCCGGAGACAGGGAAGCTAAATGTTCCTGTCATCGCCTAAAGGGAGAAAAGTAATTTGTAATTTGGGGAAAGCCCATAGCATTTTAGGAGCAGCTGATTTACAGAGAATGAAACTTAGCCAGCCCCTGAGAGAAGTGCTGTGGGCTCTTGGAAAGAATTAGAAAAAGGCTGAGATTGTGCACCCGTGTGCAGCCCGAGCAGGTGAGGTCAGGGCCTGGGGTGCATGCCTTGTGGAGCTGCTTGTGTCCTGCCTGCAGGGTTAGGGCTGTGAGTGGATGAGTCTGCTGCTGGATGTGGAAGTGGGGGTGACTGCCAGCAATCCCGAGCTCTGCATAGTTTTCCTCCTGTCACCTAGGATTGGATGCCTGTGATGACTCTGGGCAGTAGAGAGCCTTGTGCCATGGCATTTGCACTTTCAACCTGGCTAACTAAGAAGATTTGGCCATTTGGGTGGTGGTGGTGGTAGGGGGGCACTTGGGCATGCTGTTGGGCAAGAGGTGAGAATCTGTCACTCACTGAATGAGCTGCACAATCAAGGGCCATATCTTTCCCATAAGACTGACTCCTCTTTCCTTCCTTAATTAGGAGTTTTGCTTTTTAACCTTCTGTCTCTGTAAGGAGAGTTGCTTCTAAACTTTTTATCTTGGTAATGATTCCCTCATGCAAAACTCAGGTTAATAATTACCCTTATCTCCCACTAGAGAGTCTATGATTGATATGTAATTGCCAAAACAAAACATAATCACAGATAAGTAATTATCTGCTTAGCCTTCTGATTGGGTTCTCTTAGTCACTTCCCTGTACTAACACCTGTTATGCCCCCAACCCCATCCTAGTTGACCAGGCACCAAGCTGGGCCCAGGAGCAACAAAGATGAATGGGACCCTGTCCCCAAGAGCCCAGACTCCTACAGGGCTGTCAAGCCCTGTGCCTGAGGTGACTTGGCAAGGAATGTAGTGGGCTCAGCTATGGCTCTGAATATTGGGGGAGATTCTCAGGGCTGGGATTCTTAAGGCTTGAGAAGTGTGGCCTCGACAACCACATCCTTTCCACTGCCTCCAAACTACACACCTGGGGCTGCGAGGTTTATCTGTGGTAACTTTGATCCTGTGCTCTTTTTGGAAAAAAGAAACTGGAATTAGCTGGAAATATTTCACACCAAATGGCTCAACGGTTGAATTTACTTTTTCAGACAGGTTATTGAAACCTTTGGGTCCCATTAGAACAGGAAACCTTCCATTCACTGATAGATTAATGAATTAGAGAGTGACTTGACTTTCAAAGGAGAAGTGGTGGATTTTCTCATGTTCGACAATTGGGTACCTGCATATGTGTTATATTCCAGGATAATCACCGCACAACAGTAAAATGTATGGGGGGGGGGCGGGGGGGCAGAAAGAAAGCTGTGGGTGGGCCATGGAGGCAGGCACCCCCAGATGCTTGATTTAAATGCTACCTGCAGGCTTTCTAAGTGAGCAGCTTCCATCTGCCTGTGACAAGGAGCTTCAGGTGTTCCATACCTATTCCTTTGGTTGCATTTTATTTCCCAGGTTGTTCCCTGTGCCCAGTCCCACCTCTGAGGGCATACCCAGCTCTGCTGCTGGCAGCCACAGAGGCATCTGAGATGCGTGAGCTCTGGGCAACTGGTTCTGTTCCCGGGCTGGTAAAGCTTTTGCACAGCAGATGCCCGCCCGGAGGCCTGCAGCTCCTGGGATGAGTGAAGATACGGTGTCTGGCTTGGCTGAGATGGACTGAGCTTTACGCTAGCAGGGGACGCTCATTGGATCACTGGCCTTTCCTGGCTCTGCCAGGAGGTTGGCAGGTTCCTTACACCCTGGAGGCTGCAGCCTCTATCCTGTGTAGTGCTGACTCTGCACACTTGGCTTCTTACAGGGGCACAGCCAAGCACGGCCTTGTGGAAGTTTACCAGGTTTGATGGTGGTGAGGTAATCTTGAGACAATCAAAGGGAATCAGGGATAATTTGCAGGCTTCAGCAGGGCAGTCCTGTAGGTAAGACAATTAGTTCCATTAATCCTCCCCAACCATCTAAGGTAAACAGACAGCCTTTGAAGTCAGAGGAAACATCTTTATGAAGAAAGGAAAGGATAGTGATCAACCCCTTTTTCTCCAAAGCACTTATTATCGTGAATCCTGAGCAAAGCATTGAAAACAACCACCACCTACTGGATCTGCAGAGAGGACCAGGGAAAGAGCTTGGGAAGGCTCTTTGGGGCGGGGGGTGGGATGAGGCCAGAATGGACAGTGTGGCTTGGGTCCCTTGCCCCTAGGGGCATTGGGCTGGATTGGGAAGGACCCCATTCCCCAATCGAGATCTTTAAGAAAGCCTAGGATTAGCCTTCAGCCAACAGTCCAATTGGGATATTTAAGTTGACCATTTCTTTCCTCCCTCCTTCTCTACTTCCCTCCTTTGCTTCCTTCTCTTCCTCCCTCTTTCTTATACATTTTATTATGGAAAATTTCAAACATATACAGAAGTAGAGCAGAATAACAGACCCCATGCATCTACCACCCAGATTCAACAGTTATTATGACCAGTGACCGATTTTCTGGTGGTGTTTAATTATCACCACCCTCCCGCTGTGTAGTTTTCTTATTTGTAGAGTGTTGCTCATCTGTTTGTGAATGAAGGCACCCCCAAAAATTCTGAGAGGAATTTCTTGTCTCTTCTTCCTTGGAAGTTGAACAAGCCAACCATGTAGGTCGGTATGGAGGATTTTGGAGCCTAGGGAGCTTCATCCAGGGCAGGAGAAGTGGTTGAGGGAGGTTAGGTAGTGGGACCTAGGAAAAGGCAGCACTGTGGCCCCCTTCAGTGGGCTAGATGCATTCAGGAGTGGTATTACCTTTTCATTTGTATTTTTCACCATTTCTAAGGCTACTTATCTTCCGCAAAACTGCCAACTCTGAAGCACTTTTATTCCCCAGGAAGGAATGTAGGAATAATAGCTTCTGTACTGGTGGCTATGTCGGTGTCATCTTCACCTGGCCTTGGTTCCAAGTCATCTCACCCCTTGTCTGTTTTGCCTTAAAACATGCAGCTGCACCGGTAGAGACCCTGTGGCTCTGCAGCCTGAGAGGGCACCTTGGGCAGGGGGTCTGGGCACTAGCTTCTTGCTACAGTGTTTTCCTGCAACAGGCCTGGGACATGGGGCACCTCACTACAGCACCCCCCAATGGCTTCCTGACAGAATTCTGGGATTGCAGTGTTTAGTGAAGGGGGTGGGACACTCAAATGTGTTAGAGCAACAGCAGCAGGCAGACAGGCCTCTCAGCAGCAGAAAATGCCTTTATGCTAACTTCAAGCATTAGTTCAATTTTTCTAAACAATTTTTCTCATCACACAAACCCCACCTTGCAAAAAGTACAGAGAGTTACTTCAGTGGTACATAAAGTCAGTTTTACAACTGGATTAAAACTACAGCATGTGTGTGTGTGTGTGTGTGTGTGTGTGTGTGTGTGTGTGTGTGTGTGTGTGTGTGTGTGTGTGTAGGGGGCGATAGAGATTTATTTGCCATCTCTTTTGAAGACAGAAAAAGCTAAAACAAAACAAAACAAAGGGCCGAGCCCGTGGCGCACTTGGTAGAGTGCTGCGCTGGCAGCGCGGCAACGCTCCCGCCGCGGGTTCGGATCCTATATAGGACTGACCGGTGTACTCACTGGCTGAGTGCCGGTCACGAAAAAACGACAAACAAAACAAAACAAAACAAAACAAAAAAAACCAAGGCATAAGCTGCGTGTCTGTGATGAGTGTGTATGTTTGATGGTGGTGATTTGGAGGAGGGAGGGAAGTCAAAGAAGACTCCAGCCAGGGTGGTAGAGGTCAGGCCTTTGTGCTGAGGTCTTTTTAGACGTCTGGCCAGGTCCCTCCCTGCCCTCCTGATCTCTGTGTGTTTGGGGGCCCAGGGGTCAGTCCTCATTCCTCTAGTTTCATGACTCAAACTACAGATCCACATCCCTTATCTAAAACCCTTAGGGCCAGATTTATTTAGAAATTCAGACTCTTTTGGATTTTAGAAGGTTAACATAGTATACATATCTTGCATATTATGTAACACCCCCAGAAAGTTCTGGGGTAGCCCTTCTTAATCAAACAAATTAATATTTCTATATCAGAGATGTGTAAATATTCACATTTAGTGGAATAAATATATACAATAAATAGCCTTGTGAAAGTTTGAATCAGATTTTGTTGCCAAATGATTTTGACCCAGACTTCAAAAATCTTTCAGTTTTTAGAGCTCTTTGGCTGTTGGGATTACAGGTCAGGAATTGTGGATCTGCACCATGTATCTGCTGGTGACTTCCAAATTCACACCTTAAGCTTGGACCTTTCCTTGAACCTGAGATTTGCATGTACAGTTGCTGCGGGCTGTCTCATACATGTCTCCAGCTTAGCCTGTGCTGACCCTGTTCCTAGTGCCCCCTCTTGCCTGTTCTGCTCACAGGCTTCTCCTGGCCAGCCAAGGGCAGCTCCACGTCTTGCTCAGGCCGGAAATCTCTGTGCTATCCTTGACTCCTCTCTGTCTCACATACTATATGCAATCCCTCAGCAAATCCTTTTGGCTCTACCTTCAGAATATGTCCAGAATCTGACCAATCCCCATCACCTCCACTCCTACCACCCATTTCTAGCCACCATTACCTCTTGCCTGGATGATTGTGATAGCCTCCTTACTGGCTTCCTGCTTGCTCATTGGTGCCTAAGATTTACCCTCCACACAGCAGCAGAGGGATCCTTTCAATGTGGGAGTCACAGCATTTCCCTGCCCTGCTCCAGCTCTCCTCTGGCTCTCCATCTTGCCATTCTCCACCTCTCTGACTCAGCTCCAGGGGCTCCCCCGACTCTGCTGCAGTCATACCCATGTCCTGGCTCCTGGCAGAGGTCAAGTCCTCTCCCACCTCCGAGCCTTTACACTTGCTCCTCTCACCACCCCCAGATATCCCGGGGGCTGGCTCCTTTGAAAATCAGGAAGGTTTTGCTTGATGACCTTACATTAATTAACACACAGTCTCCAAACCTAAATTTTGACCTTTTTGCAAATGAGGCGTGACGTAGCCCTAAATGAAAACCAACAGACGGTTCAACACATTAGAGAAGATCTATTAATGAAAACTAGGTTCCAGTTACATCTACTCTGGGCAATAAACAAAGCATTGACTAGAAGGATAGACTTGAAAGTTTTCAACTTTATTTTCATTTGATGTCTTTGAAAGGCTGAGAACTTCCTTTGTGCTTGAGGAGTGGTTTATATCTACTATTTATCTCAAGCGCTACTCACCGCCTCCCCTTGGTAAATTAATGATTATAAATGGCTCTAAACTCTTCTCACAACCTGGATGTGAGATCATAGAATCCCTCTCATACGGTCTATAACACATAATACATGTGATATAACTCTTATCTGTGCTTGTCTGAAATATTGTATGGAAATCTAATACCTGAGATAGAAAGCCGTAAATAAAGAACTGGACCACTCAGAGCTGGAACAGACAGTTTTCAGATCCCCTTTGCTGTATGCTCAGGAAATCTCTGCTCTTCTATTTCCAGTGCTAGTGTGGGCTTCAGCACGTGTAAGTCTAATTTGTGTGTCCAGCTGCATCAGCCTGTTCATTTTTAAAGGCCTGGACTTCATAACAGTGTAGAAAAGAAACCCAGCGTATATAGAGTTGCCCACTTTTGGAGAATAGACAATCCCTGTTTTCATATATAGTTTGTACCTGACCACATTATGGAGAAAAAGCCAGGTGGACATTCAAACACATTCATTAAATTACGTGTTAACACAGGCTCTAACTAAGAAAACAGAAAATTATGCCACACTTCTTATTTACATCTTCACCATTTTGATGCAAAGTCTAAAAGTTTTTAAAAAATGTGGTTTTCTTTCAAAATATAACACAGAT
The DNA here is from genome assembly GCF_027409185.1 of Cynocephalus volans. Lineage (NCBI taxonomy): Eukaryota > Metazoa > Chordata > Mammalia > Dermoptera > Cynocephalidae > Cynocephalus > Cynocephalus volans. The sequence goes on from NC_084473.1 coordinate 43,195,468, forward strand.
TTAACTGAACACTCGGTTGAGAGTAAAATGTTACTGATTTTGACACGACTAATAAATCCATTTTACTCTATATAAATGAGATCTATGCTTTGTTTTCTTAGAACCAGCATTTTTCTTCTTTTTCTGAATATTCATGACAAATAGAATATATCCCAAAGGATTCCTGTAGAAATAAAGATGGTGCCACTGGGTAGCAAGATGATAAGCACTGTATGGTCATGTCATGGCAGAGATGTTTGCCCATCACTTGATCAATAAAGTCTATGTTGTTATGACAGTTTGTTACATGGAAGGTAGTTTATAGGTAACATTGTACAAAATAGAAAAACGTGGACTGCAACACCCCATAAAAATGGAGAAACATCATCATATAGAGAAGGAGATTTGATCAAAGCAAAAGATTCTAAAACTAGATCTATCAAGGTATTGAAGGTTTCCTTAATATCTTCAAACTGCATCTAAGTAAGGAATACACCCAGCTCCTTCCATGCTCAGAACTGTTGATGGGATCAAGTAGTGCTGTTACCATTTATTTGACCAGAAAATTACACTTTGAAAGAAATATGTAAATTTAAAATAATTTGTCTCAGTTTTAGCTTGTGTCTTAAAGAACTGGAAGTCAGATTTTTTTCCCCCCAGCTGTGGACAGTTTGTTCAGGCACCTGAATGGATTGCTTAACCTTACTCTGCCTCATTTTTCTTACCTGTAAATGAGGGGATTGAGCTGCATAGTGTTCTTAAAGCAACAACAAATTTATTTATTTTTAATACAACAGTTATAGCAGAAAGAAGAAAAGTAGAAAGTTTAGAAACTGTAGATATGCACAAAGAAAAAAAAATCACACATTATCTCATCTCTCTTTAGATAACATTAAAATTTAGATAACATTAAAATTTTCTTTTGTGTATGTACCTACCCCATACACATCTTATTTTTACAAAATTGGATTATAGAATGCATATTCCTATATAACCTCATTTTCCCCACTTAACACCATATTGTGAATAGCTTTTCATGTTATTAAATATAACTCTACAAGATTTTTTTCATGATGCTGTAATGGTTTGAATATGCTACAATTTATTTAGATAGTTTGCTATTATTGAACAATTGGTTTCTAATTTTATGCTCTTAAAAAATGCTGTGATGATCATCCTTGTAGTTAAATCTTTTTGCACATGTGTGATTTGGGATAAATTCCCAGAAGTGGAATTGCGAGGTCAAAGGATCTTTGTTATAGAATGCCAAAACACTCTACAAATTCTGTGCCAATTTACACTTCATCAGCAGTGTGTAAGAATGTCTGTGGCTCCCTCACTCTTACCAGCCCTGCATAATATCATTTCAGATGACATGTTCTTGCAATTTCCATTTAAGGTGGTCTTGGGGCAAATGTATTTGTTTCTTTGCCTACTCAAGACCTCATCTAAATAATAGAAAAGGAAAAAGAGGGAGCAGGAGTCTATAACAATAAAGGGAGCAGAAACTATTTCAGTCAATTTCTGGGGGATGACAGAAGAAGGCAGGATGGCAATTAATGGAGCAGAATAGAGACACTCAGGAGCCTTGACCCAGAACATGTGCAGAAGGTACAGGGACCTAGCATAGAGCCAGCTTCTCCGCAGAACCTTAAAGGGCTCCAGGCTTGGAGACTATACTTACCCCAGAGGGTAGGAGTGAGATGTGCAGCTAAAAACAAGTGACTACTGGCAGGTCTGTATGTGGAACTGTGTCCTTCCCATTCTCACTGCAGAAGTACTCAGAGCCAGACTGTGGCTCCCAGGATAAAAAATTGTAAGGTTCTTTGATAAAGAAATCACATAATGGTTTGGGGAGAACTAGCAAAGTGGTGTGGGTGTTAGCTCTTCAGAAGAAACAATTTCTCATTCAGGGGACCCCGGCTATAATGGCTGGCTTCCCCAATCTAACCGTAAGGCAGATGGGGATAGTATTCTTAGAACTATATTGCATTCATAAACCAAAAATAAATAAATAAATAAATAAATAACAGAGGATGATGAGAAAATAGGAAAGGCACTTCTGGAAACTCAACATATTATTGTCAAATTGAAAGTTCAGTGGAAGGATTATAAGATCAAGTCAAGGAAATCTAGAACATGGAATAAAAAGATAAAATATATATAACACATGGTAAAAAAAAAAACCGTAAAGATCAATCCAACTGGTTCAGCATCTGAAATAATAGGAGTTTCAGAAAGAGAAGAAAATGAGGAGGCTAATAACAAAAACAAATAGAAGAGTATCTCCCACAAGTTCAGTTTCATTCAGCACAATGAATCAAAAAAGATACCCTGAGATGTATCATTGTGAAATTTCAGAACACTAAGGATTCAGAAAACTTAGAGTGGAAACAAAACAAGCACACAAAGTCACCTACTAAACAAAGTAATCGGGCTAACATCAGAGTCCATTGACAACATTGTTAGTAGGAAGTTTTGATGGATTATGATTTCTTTCTTTCTTTCTTTCTTTTTTTTTTTTTTTTACCTAGACTTCTAAATCCAGCCAAACTATCAATTAAGTGTGAGGACAGGCATGCAAGGTCTTAGAAAGCTGGCTTTCTACCCACTGTTAATATTTTAATCAGAATATATTTTACCAGCAAAAACAAAGGAATTACCCAGAACAAAGAAGATAATGGGTTCCAGGAACAGAACAGTACAGAGGTGTGCAGTACGATAGCTGCGTAGCAGACCAGAGCGTGCTGAGTCCAGACTGGGGAGAAGGGCAAATCCTGAGAGAAAAGGACCCTGAGAAAGCTTGAAGATCTGAGAAAGGCAACTGGTAAATGAAAAGAGAACAATCTATTTGAATTCGATGCTAGGCATATTCTCCATTGAGTGGCATGTGCGTTGTCACATTGGACCCATGGAAAAGAAAGTACATGTAATACAATTTACAAAGTCATAATAAGTAAATACTATTAATTAGTTTTCGGATTTTAGAACCAATGTATACATAAAACATGGAACTGAACAATAGTTAGGGGACTGGATGTCAGTGTTGTCAACCTCGATAGTCTAACAGCAAATATACAAATGACAGGTGGCGGGAGGGCAGTGGGGAAGCAGGCAGAGGATGGGGACTGCTGGAAGCACAATGTCCTCCAGTTACAATGTGAGGGTCTCTAGTTGACGGAACATGAAATTCACATTTCAGATGGCTTTTTTGCAGTTGTAGAGAAGAATAGAGAAAGAACTTGAGAATTGCGAGATATAATTATTTTGTGGAGGGTGATAAAGGAGGGAGATGGTGAGTGAACTCAGTCCTCATCTATCACAGCAGCAAGGCAAGAGACAATGTCTGAAAGAAGAAATCAGGAAATTGAGGTACAGCCATTTTATTTAGAGATGTGGCAGTGACTGCCAGAAAAACCCCAATAGAAATTATTAAAATTGGTTCCCTCTGGGGAGTGATGGGACAGAGAGGACTGTTGCTTCTCATTACAAACAGAAATGCAGTTTTTGATTTCTTAAAACTGAACACATCGCAGTAGTTTTGGTTATATTTGAATGAATGAGTAACAGAAATGTGTAGCCCAAAAGAAGCTTTGGCTAATTTGATAACCAAAAGAAAAAAAAAAGTTTTGTTAATTTGTGTTTCTTTGCATGCTTGAACCAAGTGGTTTCTAAGTTGCTCTGACTCTTAAATTTCATGCTTCTATGATTTGTATAAAACTGTTCTTTTTCTCACAGGACATGGTTCTAACTATATGATGAAAAGCAATGGCAAATAGGACTTGATATACAGAAATATTCCCTGGAGGGGACTTAGTTGGGCATCCTGCATCATGTATGAGTTTCACTATCTGAGCCTTGTGCTGTGGGTTTGGTGTGCCTTAAACTATGAGCTCCAGGAGGACAAGGAAGGGGCTTTACTTCATTGCTTTTGTGTCCAAGAAGCAACTCGATTATTGTGCACACAGCGTGGGCTTCATGAACAGCTCACAATGTGTTCTTTCCACAGAATCTCCTGGAGCACATGCCATTTGCTGGGCAGCATGCCAGGTCCCAAGGTAGCAGTTGGGAGCATTGAGTCTGGAGTTGGAGAGCCCTATTTTAATCCACACTCCTGTTCAAGTTGTGAGGGTGGACAAGTGACTTAAATCCCTAAGCCTCAGTTTTATCACCCGAGAAACAGTTAAGAATAAGGTTATTGCCTCCCTCACACAGGAGCACATGTAGAATGTTCAATAAAGAGTGTTTATTAGAGTTGTGATTATTATGAAAACAGTCCCTCTTCTGGAGGAACCCAAAGGGATGGATAGCAATGATAATGTCATGGGCTTGAAGGGAGTCAAGAAGTGAACATCTTTGTGAGCAGCCATTGGTGAAAGGTTCAACTAGGTTGTAACAGAGACAGAAAAGTTCCTAGTATGAGGATAATTTTTCTGGTTACAAAATCCTGGGCTCCTGACTGAGCTTGCCTCTGTTACATGTGAATTCATTCGGTTCCACCTGGAGTCTTTGTTGATTAGCTGCCTTGTGCCCAGCCCTGGATCAAGAACTGTGGAACCCTCTAAAGAAGGCCATGGCTCTGCTGTAGAGGTGGTCAGAGTTTGGGTGGGAAATAACAATAATGACCTGGAAGCTAACATTGATAGGAAGCCAGCCATGTGCAAGGCACAGCTGCAGGTACGACACCATCTCATTTAATCCCCCCAACACTAGGAAGCAGGTGCTGCTGACATTCTCAATTTATAAGATGAGGAAATCAAAGCAAGTGCCACACAGCTTGCAACAGGCAGAGCTTGCATTGAACCCAGGTAGCCTAGCTTCAAAGCCTTCCCTCTCAATCACTGCGGTTATTGGCTTAATGTAAGAAACAGGAAATGTAAAATAAAACACATATATCCAAATACATCCAGTGAGAGAGACTATTAAAAACAAAAAGCAAAGTGCAGATTGGTAGTGGGATATCCACTTCAGAACGCTTGGGATAAGTGGCTGCCTTCCCTGCTGTCTGCACTCACCAACTCCTCCTAGGATATATGGCCATGTACTGCCATGTCCCTCAAACAAGGTAGAGAAACTATACCGCGACGAGACAATGCTTTGCAAACCTTTACACAGTCTTAATATTAGGTTTGGCACTTCTGGATGTTTTCTTAGCTCTGGAAAGTATTTGCATACACATGGCTGTTTGTTTTTAGCCACCTCTGTCATCAGAGGGAGCCAGCTTTCTGGGGCCATTTCTGAGCCCGTTGAAAAGAGGAAGCAGGTGCTACCTACCGAGTTTACTCCGTTTACGGCATGTCAAGAGCTGGGATCTGTGGTGCAGGCCTCCGGTCCGACCAACAGGAGTCTTGCAAGGAGATGATGGCTGCTGCTCAGTTGGTTCTGTGACCTGCCTGCGGGTGATGGGAAAGCAATGGGCCAGCTGGTTTTGAGGGGCATTTATTTAAAGCATGTCTGGAAACTGAGGTGTGCTGCCCTCGGCGGGGTGGGGTTTAGAAACAGCTGTTAAAGTAAAAAGCATATTTTGTTTTTAAAACAGGCATTGACTTAAATTTTGTAAAAAGTTAGCTCAGAACACAGTTTGAGAAATCAAATTGTTCAAAAGGGCTGAGAGTTTAGAATAAGCTCCCCTGTCCTGATTTCTCCAGGTAAGAAACAGGAAATGTTAAATAAAACACATATATCCAAATACACCTAGTATTTCTCAGGAAATCAGGACAGAGGAGCTTATGAAATTTCCTGTCGCATTCATCTCTTGAGGCATTCCCTGTCTCTTGCTGTTAAGACTCTAGAGATCGTCAATGTGCAGCCAGTGTGTGAACCACATACCCATTTTATTCACGTGGCAGCATAGCATAATAAACACGTTGCATCCTGTTTTTTCCCCACTTATATCCCAGAGATGGTTGCATATTTATCAGTACATTTAGATCTTTTTCATTCGTTTTTAGGGCTTGCCTTGTGATTTACCAAACGATGTACCATAATTTATTTAAGCAGTCCCCTATTCACAGATATTTAGGTGATTAAGGCCATTAAAAGACGTTCTGGAGCATTTGGTCTAATTATCTTATTTTTACATATGAGGAAATAGAGATTCATACACACACAGGAAGATTTAAGTAATTCAGTAGACTCTTGAACCTACATTTTGGATGTTTTTCTTGCTATTATCGTATTTTGATCACAGAAGACAGAAGAAGGTGGTTCAGCTGTGTGCCTGTGAGTGTGTTTGCACACGTGGGTGTGTGTGTGAATGTGTGTGCCTACACAGGTAGGTGTACATTATGTAGTGTGACAGATGTGCTCTTAAATTCTGAATGAGTCCTTTTATTTTTAAAAATGAAAATATGAAATTTTAAATGCTCTGAGGGTGGGAAGACGATTTGTTATTTAAAGGAAACTTGTGGAGGAATCCTTATGTAAAATGAGTTTTTTTTCCTTTTTAAAAAGACTACTTCATTGAGGTATAATTTAAATGCAATTGAGTGAATCCCTTTTAAGTGAATGTCTGCCACGTGTGTACTTTCATGTAACCCCACCACAGTCAAAGTATAAAAAATTTCCATCACCCCCAAAAGTTCCCCTGTGCCTCTTGGCATTCACTGGCCACCTCCACCTCCAGGAGATCACCAATGTGCTTCTTGTCAGTATAAATTAGTTTTGCCTGTTCTAGAACATCATATAAGTGGAATCCTACAGTATAAACTCTTGTATTTGGCTTCTTTTGCATAGCATCCATGTTTGCTACATGTATCAGTAATTCATTCTTTTTTATTGCTGAGTAAAATTCTATTATATGGATCCAGCATGGTTTGCTTATTGATTTACCGTATTGTTGGACATTTGGGTTGTTTCCAGTTTTGGCACCATGAACACTTATGTACAGGTAGATGGCTTCCCAAGTAAATCATTTATGTAATTCGGCTGTGCAGATCCAGTTTTTAAAAAATATAGGTAGTTTAAAATAAGGCCATTTATTCATGGAGCCAACATGTACAAATATGTATGAAATCCCTCCCATGTGCTAGACAGACAGGATTCTGCCCTGCAGGTAGGTAAATTAAAGCCTGTATAACATCTTTGCACTGCAATGGAAGGTGTTTAAGAAAGAAACAATCCTCTCCCCTTATTTTATGAAAGTAAGTGCTATTATAAGCCTGTTAACAGAGTAGAACCCTGAAAATATTTTATTGCATGCATAACCTCTGCTTTTTGACCAGCCAGTGCACTCTTCTAGCACAGCTAGTAGAAAATTCCTCCCCAATCTAAGTCTTTAATTAGCTGATAACTTCAAAATCAGTACCCAGCAGCTGCTTAAGTGGTGTCCGTTTTAGTGCCTCAATGTACTGTGCTTTCCAAAAGCAGAAGCTGGGAGCACACTAATGTTCCGTTTGGTCGAGCTCACCTCTCCCATGCCAGGCAACCGTAGCATGGGGACCGGAGCATGCCCTAGGTGTTTCCAGGGGAAAATGGCCAGCAGCAAAGGGGGTGTAGCACTTGGGTGGCGGGTCTGCTGATTTAGGAATGAATCCCCAAATCCTCTCTCTTGAAGGTTTCCCTTCAACTTCCTCTTCCCTCACTCCTCATCCTCCTCCAAGTAAAAAAGAAAAAAGAAAAAAAAAATCCAGTAGATTATCTAGGATTTAAATGGTGGAATGAGGGCAGCGCAAGCCTCTCTTCCTCCTTCTCGTCCTTTCTGGATTCATCTTTTTCTGACCATAGCATCAGGGAGGGAGCGGGGGCCCTTTGCCTCTTTCCAAGTCTTCATGCCCCACAGCAGATGGAAAGGGAAGTAAAACTGAAACTGGGCATGTGTGACCTTTGTGGGCTGTCTCCAGGAAAGGTTTGCTTAGAGGTCTCAAGTGAAAGTTGAGCCTATGCTTAGGAGGAAGCTTCACTTTGAATTTCTGACCTCCCTGGACCCCGATCATCCCCAGAACAGGCACGCAGACCGCTGTGGATCACTGGTGGCTGACAGTAGCACCTACATGGGGCTGCCCGGTGACTCACTGTCGGTGGAGTCCTCCTGATTTTGCTCTCCTGGTTGTCAGAGTTCCTGCTAGGCAGGTGTGGTGTGGTGGAAGGAATACTGGACCAAGAGTCAGGAGTTGAGGGTGTGAGTTCAGACTGCCAGTTACCTCTGACTCATTTACAGGGACACAGTGAGTGGTGCCCCCTGGAGTCGTGCAGCTGGTGTCCCATCACTGGCATACTGTGAGATATATCGCCCACTTGTCTTCCTTGACCTTGGCTTTCTCATACATAAAATGGCTCTACTAATACTTGTTACCTTACAGGTTGTGAAGAATAAATGAAATAACGCATTTGAAGGGCTTTGTATACAGTCGGGTGCTGCTCAGAAACAGTCCCCTTGAGTCTTCTTGCTTTTCAAAGATGGCTTTTTCAGGGGTTTCTATGGTTTGGGCTCTTTCCCCATTGCTTTGCCCTTAATCCAAATGAGTGGAGCTCTTGTGCACCCCAGACCTCCCCTCAGGGCTCCATGACACAGTCTAGGTGCTTGAGGCCCTGCTCTGCCTTTAAAAGGTCTGAGTGGGGAAGCCAGCTAGCTGCACCTGACAGAATGAGCCCCCTCTGGAGACTAGAAGGGTGGAGGAGAAGCCTCCCCAGGCCAGATGGGGCTGGAGATGGCAGAGTCTGACTTGCATAGAGCATTGTCACAGTCATCTCCTGGAGCTCCAGGCAGACCTGGGTGCAAATCCCACTGGAAGCTCTCCGAGGCCCCAGTTTTTCCATCTGAAAAGTAGAAAATGTTGCCAGTCTCACAGGAGATGAAATGAAAACATGAAAGTCAGACATGGGCTGGCCCCGTGGCTCACTCGGGAGAGTGCGGTGCTGGTAGCGCCAAGGCCGTGGGTTTGGATCCTATATAGGGATGGCCGGTGTGCTCACTGGTTGAGCGTGGTACGGACCACACCGTGCCAAGGGTTGCGATACCCTTACCGGTCAAAAAAAAAAAAAAAAAAAATCAGACATGCGGTGTCTCTTGCAAGGCAGGTGCTCAGAAAATACATGGTCACCCTCCCCTTCCCCTTCTCTCATAAGTACCTTGTGACCTTCTGATGACCAAGGATATAGCCTTTCTGGCCCCTAGGTTCCTCCCTGGCTGGGTACAACACTCTTATCTTAGAGTATTGATATTCGATATTCCGTTTTTTATTTGATATTCACAACAACACTGTAAAGTCTTCGGATGTTCTGGAATAACATGTAATAACATCAACTTTGGGCAAGAAAATGCCTTTTTTTTTTTTCAAGGAAAAGCTTGTTATCATAGAAAGAACACTGGACTAAGAAGCAGACTTGAAGACTTGGCTTTTTAATAATAACAGCACCAACAACGACTGAATATTCTGTGCCAGGCATCATTCTAAGCACTTTACATGGATTATCTCATTTGACCTCACAACAGCCCAAATAATGCAGGACCTGTTACTAGCTCCATTTCACTGACAAGCAGTCTGAGGCTTAAAGACGGTGGTGCTTGCTTCAGGCTACATAGCCAGCAAGTTCACTCTTCACCTCCACGTACTGAGTTTCTCCTGAGAGCTTTGCATGTATATATGGACTTTTCATGACAATCCATTTCACAGATGAAGAGGCTGAGGCTTAGGGAGAGTAAATAATTGCATGAGGTCACTTAGTTGGAAAGGGACAAAACTGACATTCAGCCCTGGTCTGTTGCCAAAGACTGTGTCTCCTCCACACTGTTCCACTGCCTCACTCTGGCCCCACACGGAGGGGTCAACATGGGCACTGTAGCTTGAAAGAGAATCATAATCAAAGAAAACAGATAGTACCCGGGAAGATGTGTCAAGTAAAGGGATGAGGTCCAAGGAGATTTGATAAATAGTGTTGCATCTAGGAGAACTGGGAGGAACATGGAGCACAGGAGAAAGGGTTTAGAACTAACCTTGGGAATAGTTGGGAGGAGGTGGCAGGCCAGCTTTTATGTCGTGCCAGCTGCCTGGTGCTGATGCCGACTGACAGCTTGCCAGTTGTGCAGAGCTGGGCACCTATGTTGCTTCATTACCTGGGCCATGTAATCGTGAGCAGAATTGGTGATTATACTCATTTGGCTGTGGAGCTGCATACTCTCCACCCCCTTTTATACTCTTGACCCCTCCAGTCAGCAATGCTGAAGTCCACCAGCTTGGATGGATTCTCAGAGCCTCCTTGCTTGGCTGGCTGAGGCTTGGCCAGCGCTCTGTGGCCATCTGCCCAGGCTGCAGAGCTCTTTGCTGCTCTTGGCATGTTTAATAGCTTAATTTCTATTTTTCTGTTTGGAAATGCAGTTCACCAGCATTGAGGCAGCAGTGGATGCTAAAATGGTTTCTGATTGCTATCTTGAATGTTAATATCCTAATACATTTTATCGTCAATGACCTGTCCTCCCTGCCACGAGTTCTCACTGCCCTTCTGCAGAGATAGGCACGCTGCCTGCCTTTGGATGGGCCTCGAAGCCCTTCTGCCTCCTGCATGGTCTTCCTCCCTGCTTTTCACAGATAGCATTGTACTTTGCCAGTAAAGGCCAGAGTCGTGGGAAATCTTTGACTTGGAGGATATGAGAAAGTGTTTCATTTTGCCGGCGGGGTTTAATAGGGATGATCTAATCTCCAAAAAGCATACATTATTCAAATTCCATGCTTTTGGGCAAAAGGACCCCTGATATTTTTGAACTTGGCAGGGACAGGATTCTGGTTTGGCTCTATTCAGTTGAGCTGACTGTTGGTTTTCCTGTTTGCAATTCAGTGCAGGGGCTGGGTTGTACTTGTGGGGGCAGTACTAGGGGTGAGATTTCTGGAGAACATTTTCTTTACCCAGAAACCTAAAATCATGGACTCTTAGGGCGGAGGGATGAGAAAAGTCATTTCGCAGAATCACCAGTCTGTTATTCGGTCCGCATCTGGATCCCATACTCAGGCAAGCGGCTCCCAGGGGTGCCCGAGGAGCTGCATGGATCACTGCACCCCTTGCTCCCAGTCCTGATGGTGCCTGAAACATCACCAGTGGCCTCACCTGTGAGACATTAGAGACCCCCCCACTTTTGTTAATAAAGACAAAATTTTGAGGGAAACCATAAGCGCTCTCAACCATCAAAGGCTGAGTCTAGAAATAAAGTGGGGCTCACCAGTGGCTCTGGGAACCGGGGTGGTATGCAGAGAGAGATGCTGGGGGAGGGGGCCTGGAGAACATCAGTTCCGGCTGAGTGTCTTTGCCTCATGACAAAGTGTGTGTGGCTCTCATGGTATAGCTGCCTTATTTGAATGTCATCACATGCCCGCCTTCCTTCCTGCAAACGGAGGCTTGGAGGGGTGAGTGATCCCAGAATAGGCTCTGGAAGTTCTGAACATAGAGCCTTTTCCCACCTCCACAAATGTGTACCAGGCATTTTCTGACTGAGATGCAGTGAGCTAGGGACTAGGGATGCAGATATGATTATCATACTCTCTGTCTAGCAGGGGAGATAGACACGTGCACAGTGTATCACAGTCTAATCAGAACCATGATTAAGATATGACTGTGGGAACACAGATGAGGGGGGTACTTACTTCTGACTCGGCATATCTGGAAAGGCTTCAGAGAGGAGGTGATAATTGACCTTGACAGAGGAGGAGGTGTCCACAAGACGTACTCTTCCTAAGCATTACCGGCTAACTGTGTGCCTGCTCTTTGCTGAGTGCAATGAAAAGAGAAGAGGAGGGGTTAGTGGTTCCTGCCCTCAAGAAATTCACAGCCTGTTGGGGGAGAGCCTGGCACTTGTGAGCCAGCTAAAACTCTGTGTAGACAGATGGGATCGTGGAGGTGGGGAGAGGCTTGCAGGGGTACTTGGTGATCCAGGGTTTCCGGAGATATTACTCCCTCTCATGGAGAACACAGTTTCTGTAAGGATAGTTCAGATCGTGCGTAGACGCCCAGCCCTGTGACTCTTCTCCTGCCATGTGACTTCATTAGCCTGGTTCCGTATGCTAGAAGTAGTTAGCTGGATTTGAGGTGGATGGAGAGGGCTGATGGTAAACTCTTAGCAGTGTTGACTCTCTTTATAGCCCTGGTAGAATCTGGGGTTTGTAAAACACAAGTGCAGCCAACTCACAACCTGAGCAAGGATGTCCCTCGATCTCACATAGGTGCCATGTGCATTCCGAGCCTTTGTTTATGCTGTGGCTTCCACCTTCAGTGCCTTCCCTTTTTTGCCTCTGTGACATCTTCCCAGACTACTCTTCTATGCCAGTGTTAGGCTTGTCCAATATTTTATCAGTTGTTCCCTGTCACTCATCATTAAGCTGGGTTCAGCATTGTTCTCTGTTTTTTAATTCCCTGATGAGATTGTAAACACCATGAGAGCAGGAAGAGTTCTTACACTTCCCTTGTTTCCCCCAGGAACAGTTTGTGTGGTGTGTAGGACACGGGCTCCTTCAGACGGTCTTGGCATTGAATCTCAGCATTGCCACTTTGCCTTGGAACTTTGAGCAGTGTCCTTATCTGTAAAATGGGATGACACAGGGCTTTTCAACCTCAACACTATGGACTAGATGATTTTGGGCTAGATGATTCTTTGTTGTGGGGACTGTCCTGTGTGCTGTGGGATGGTTAGCAGCATTCCTGGCATCCACCCATTAGACGCCAGCAGCAGCACTTTCTCTCTAGACATGACAATCAAAAATGTCTCACAATGTTTGCCAAGTGTCCCCTGAAGAGTAGAATTACTCCCGGTTAGAACCACTGGTATGATGCTACCTTTTGGGTATGCATTAGACCTCCTAGTGCTGCATCTGGAACCCAGCAGACATGCGGTAAATGTTGATTCTCCTTCATTCCTCATTCACCTAGCACTTGACACACTGTGGGCTGATGAATTGCATGGAGCTGTGACTCTAGGTTTTAGCAGTTTGGGGTGGAACTGTTGCGGAACTCTCGGGTTGCCCACGCCATGCACTAACAGAGTCACTGTCATTTTCTTAATTGCAGATTGATCTGGAGCCAGAAGGAAGAGTGTATGTGATCATCGATCTCTCGGGGTCGTCAGGTGAAGGTAGGAGAGTGTGACCTCTCATCCTTGTTCTCTGCCATTGACCCTTTGTCTTCCAGGTCTCTTCCTTCCCTCCTTGGCTGGGACATATTATAGTGACATTTAATTAATTGGAATACTTTAAAGGAAAAGGTTATTTTGAAGATGCTTACTTATGCCCGTGTACCAAAAGGGACCAGCCATCTGTTAACTTTGGTGAAGCAGAGGGAAGATTTTTGACTTACCGAGTGAGGCCAGTAAAGCAGGCGTTTTCACACGTGGTGTGCATGGCTGGCTTCAGTGGAGGGGCAGCCTCTCCCCGGAGGCTCGCGTGGGGTGTGTGTGTGGGGTGGGAGGGAAGGAAGTAAGACCAGTTGGTCTAATGGTATTCAGAAATAAAACAAATAAGGTGAGGCCGACCCCGTGGCGCACTCGGGAGAGTGCAGCGCTGGGAGCGCAGCGACGCTCCCACCGCGGGTTCGGATCCTATATAGGAATGGCCGGTGCACTCACTGGCTGAGTGCCGGTCACGAAAAAGACAAAAAAAAACCAAAAAAAACAAATAAGGTATCAAACTTTGGAATCTTCCTTCTTTAGAGGTTTTGCAGAAGTGCTACTTCTTTTACCAGTTCTTTACACAGGCAAACACCCTGCTCTTAAAGAGAGAGGACGGGGTAAACGAGCATCTGCCCTTCACTGGCTCATTAGACAGCATATAGATTTCCTCTTCTTACACCTTCTTCTTTCAATCCTTTCTTTGCTCACTTAATACCTTTGAGGGGTTTGCTGGGTAGTGAGGACTGAGCAGTCAGGATAGAAGGGAAGGCTAGAAAATGAAACGTGTCCAAACAGAAACAAGGAGATGGCGACAGACTTCAGCTCTAAGGAAGGCTGGGAATTAGGACTGAAATTTAGTTGTTGAGACCATCTCTTCTCTTCTCCTTCACTTTCTCTCTGTGGGCAGGGGGACAGAACAGTCAGCTTTCATGGCATGGCAGAGATTGGGAGACCATAGCTGGTTCATCTTGGCAGTGAGAAAAAATGGGGCTTGGGGGCTGTGTTCTGAGGGGAGGAGAGATTGTGTCAGCAAATTCAAAGGAGTTGGTCAAAGGAGGTGCTTGACAGTGGTGTCTGATGACTTTCATTTGGCAAATGTATCACCCAGTCTCAACAGGTGTTCAGAATAATTTAATAATTGTGTGTCCATGGGGATCATAATAGGATTCAGTCTTCTTCGAATCTCAATTATTTGGCATAGGTTTAAAACTTTAAACTTCATTCCAAAATTGGTTGCTTACATTTTCTGCTCTTTATTGAAATTATGTTTTGGCATTTCCAACTTCCCTTCTCTGCTCCCAGATCTGAACAGCCCAAAGAAGAATCTGTTATAGAAGATTTGAGGATTTAACAATATTTAATATGAAATATTTGAGATCTACAAAAGGACCTAAGTAAAAATAAAGTGGGCACCAGTATACCCACCACCCAGATTGAGAAATAAAGCAACCACTAAGGCGAACCTTGTAGTTGCTTTTAGCATGGCATGGGATCCACATTCACCAGACTTAAAGAGATAAAAAAGTGAATGAATAAATAAATCAGAAGCAATTGATTTTTTTTTCTTTTTACATCTATGGCTTATTGCATGTGAATATCCAAAGCAATTTTCACTGGGCTAAATTCCGAGTCTTTTTTTTTTTTTTTTTTATCTCTTTCATCTAAAGAAAATAGTTTACTTCAGAAATGCTGACACATGCCAGAATCTGTAAAGTGTTAGCATGTGTTGCTCTGAAGAAAAGAAATTTTTCTCTTTTTTCTTGCTGTTGCTGGATTTGGGATCCTGTCTTTGAATTGTGGGTAGGATTTTCAGTCATCCCTTCTTAGAAACTGATCTCATTGTGCTGTGTTTATATTGTATGTGTCCTGTTGCTGGGACTATGAGGTCTCCTAGGCCAGAGGTGGTTTTGGTTTTGGAAGGGTTGGGAGGCTGAGGAGAGGACCCAGAAAATGAGGAATCACATTATTTGTTACCTAGACCGCATGAGAGGAGTCTGGGATAAAACACAGTGTCACAGCTACCCCATTGGGTTTACAGACTGTGGACATTCACAGGTTCTTGTCTAAGTTTCTTTCTTAGAAAATACCTAACTCTTTATTCTGGGAAAGTGTGGATAGAGAGTTGAAATGAGACACAGCTGAAGTTTCCCAACTCTATTATTCTGTCCACAAGCATCCCTTCAGCCCCCCTATTGCAGAGGCTCTAGCCCCATCAAAGAAAAAAAATATATTTATAGAAATTGCACAAACTTTACAACATATGCAAATTCTGAAGAGCTCAGAGAAAGGTGTGGGGGTGAGATGGTGTGAATACACCCTCTTATTCTAGGACGTGCCAAAGGATTCTTTTGCTTGCTAACATGCTGTTAGAAAGCCTGGGTGCTTACGTCTGCTAGAGCTGGAGCTAATGTGATTTCAAACAGTCTAATAAAATTCCACTGCTTGCATGTCCTGTGCAGTTCACCATAATGGGATTTGACTAGTGTGTGCTTTAGCTAAATCAGGCAGCCTAACCCCAGATGTAAGGGGTCAGGCTGGATGACCATTAAGGTCATTTCCGGTCATGTGATTTTATCCTTTGGTATAATTTGAATAGACATCTGTCAGAACTCACAGCTAAAGGCTGGCTAATATCTACAGCAGGTAGAAGGAGTTGAAAGAAATGGACTCCTGTTGACAGGTATGGTGCTAGACAGTTTACCTACATCATCCAAAGTAGCAAACCTACTCAGAATGCTTGTGTGAACCTCCACTCTCAGGTGCTTCTTCATGTTTTGCTTTTACCACAAATAATACTCGTCATCACAGGAGTTCCTGGTATGCATGGCACTATGGACCCACCAGATACTAAATCAAAGCATAATTAGCCCAGGTACCAGAAGCATAAACAGCAATGTAATTCTCAAGTGCACAAATGATTGTTTCCTGCTGTGCACATTAGTTAGTATTGCTTCCTTCATTATGATGTAATTCTTATATTCTTTCTTATTCTTTATAACAATATGGCAATGTACCATTATTCACAGGCTTCCAGATGAGAAATGGTCAGGGGCTCATCTGGGGACTTACAGGCTCTTCTTCTCCTGCTTTCCACCCAGGTGTAGTACTCATTTAGGAGAATTCTTCAAAGTCTAAACCAACAATGGAAATAACAAGAATTAGGCCTCATTGGTATGTTTTGACCACCAAACTGTTTCTCCGATAACATACAGAGGATGCAAAATAATTTGGATGATTTTTGCAACACTACGTCATAAATAACACTGTTAAATCAAGCTGTGGAGGGATTGTGTATTGTGGAAGCAGAAGATGAGGAGCAGGAGAGGAATCCACTCCCCTCCCTTTCTGCAGCCACATGCTGCAGAAAGCACTCAGCAGATAGAGGGACTGAGCAGATAGAGGGTAAGAAGCATAGCCTGAGGAGTCCACCAGACCCGGATTTAAATCCTGGTTCTAGTGCTTGCTAGGTTAGAGCTTCAGATTTCTCACCCATAAGGTGGGGATAATAGAATAGATACAGTGATAAGATTGCCATAAGAACAGTGCCTAGGTACAGTGCCCTCACATAGAGGAGATGCTCAAAAAGTATACTAAAGCCCTGCAGACTTGAGGGCAGGGAGGTGGGTATAGTTCTACCCAGTGCCCTTGAAAGAGCAGTAGGCAGGGAATTCAGGGACAGCTTGAGGACAGGTTTCTGACTCTGGGATGTGGCATGTTCACAAGGGCCAAGAACAGAGCAAGGTAATAAGGAGGCAATTTATAGAATAATGCATCTGGCAGGGGCTATCAGATCACCTTCTGCAGAGTTCAGAAGGTGAACTCTTGCCATGGTTTTGCTCTGTGGTCTCTCTTTCTTCCTCATCTTCCCCAAAGTAAGTAATTCCCAGAAGGACATTCTCTAGCATCCCTTAGTCACTTTTTTGTGCCCTTAATGTCAGAAACTTCTTGTCAAGGCCTGGACTTGTCCCATCTCTTTCAGTGCAGGCAGAGAACATGTGGTCCCCATGCTCTCACTGGCCCCTGGGTATATTCAAAGACAGTTATTAAATCTCTCTTCTTCAGGCTGGATCAGTCGAATCTCTTAACCTTTCTGAAGGAATATTTTAGAAATCTTAATTCATCTTTGCAGCTCTCTTCTGGACTTTTTTCAAGTTGCACAGACAGATGTAATCAAACCAGCTTCACTTGGTTCTGAAATGATAACATGTGTGTAGAGATTTTAGCTTTACCAAGAGCCTGACAGTATTACTTCCATGTGGGAGATGGTGACATTGAGAAGTCAAGTAATATGTCCAAGGCAAAAAGGCTGATTATGAGTCCCTGTTGGGTCCAGATCCCAGGATACGATCTAGTCCCCTGCTGCAAATCATGGCTCCAATAATGAGTTTGCCAACATGGCACTGATGTCCCCGCTGCTCTTTCTATTTTAGTTCTTTTCTTCAGAAAGCTTTTTACAGAAATATAAAGCTCACATTTTTAGCTTTGAATCCAGAGATGACCCAGAGAATCCCTTTTATAAGTAAGCAGATCTTTCCATTCTCTTAGAAATGAAAGCTCCCTTGGTCCCAGCTCAGGAATGGCTGGATTCTTCTCAGACTCTCTGTAATGGGAATTCATCACTCAGTCCTGGCCCTCACTCAAATCAGGTCCTTCCCTTCTCACTAAAGACATTAGGTACACACTCCGAGAGTCTTGTGTTCATGGCAAGCACTTCCTTCAGGGTTGAAATAGAAGGTGTATGTGTGGGCAGAGTGGGGTGAACTTTCTCTTGAAACTCTGTCTAAGCTAAGTGGGCAATATGAGTTCCTACCAAAGCTTCAGTTCATAAGGATCGTACCTCTTTTCTGCTAAATTCTACACTATTTAATCCAATGCCTTCTGGTTATCAGATAATTAAAAAGAACCATCTGTACAAATGAACAGTAGTCACCAATACACTTCAACAAACCTGCCCAGCTTGGTGTCTGTGCTGGGCTTGGGGAATGGGAAGTGGAGGGAGAAGTGGAAAATGGCATTCACAAGAAGTGTAAATCTTGGCCCTTGCCTTCAAGAAGCTTACAATTCAGTTAGGAATCCAAGACTTGCAGGATGAAAGCATTAAAGAGGAATGCAAGGCAATATCACATTAACTGCTCAATTGCATGTTACTAGGAGTTCTCCAAATGGGAATAAGCTGGGACTGGAATAACCCAAGAGAACTTCAAAGAAGAGGCAGGGCTTGGGCTGGAAAGGAAAAGATAGGTAGGTTGGATTGGCAGGGCAGAAGTGGAGAGGCCATTCTGAGCAGAGTGAATCATCACCAAAGACAGCTTTGAAGCTCTTATTTTTAGGTATGGCTGGATGGGCAGGATAAATTAAATAGATTCAGAGTGTGCTCTCTAGGAGTGTCCAAACAAAGACAGTCATCACTGTTGCAGGCAGAAATTTCCATGCAATGCAAACAAGAAAGTGAAATGCCTTAAATGATTAAGCTGTGTTTGAAGGTTGAAGGCAGTTTCTTCTGGGTGTGACTTCATGGTCAAAGCCTCTCTCCCACCCTGACCCCCAAAGAGGAGGGTGTTCTAGGTCAAGTTTGGTCAAGTCCAGGACATTGGGTGGAGCACATTTTATAACTATGGCACTGAGGTGTTTAGAAGGTCAAGCCCAAGTACAGGCATCCTTTGTGGTCTTTTGTGCGTTCTCTCTTTTCTCTCTTTTACTCCTTTTAGAGTCTCATGGTAATCACTCTACTATAGTCGGCATTTTCCTCTTCTCCAGCCTTTCTAAGGTGTCCCCAAATCAAGCCCACACACTCCCACACTTTTCAAGTTCTGTTCAGTCTCTAATAAGAAACATTACTTGAGAGGTTAAGGAGAGCCTCGAGCTTCCCAAACAGGAGACTTCAAAGCCAGGCACCAGATCCAAGGTGCTGATCAGTTTCCCTCCTGTGATGTGCCTAGGCAATGAGATCCTGGTCCTGTTCACTCCACAGCCTCCCCAGACATTCATGGACATGTCAGATCCTCTAGTAGTGCGTGGAGTGCAGAAAACAATAGAATAGCGAAATCCAGGTGCTCAAAAACATTTATCTTGCAATATGCACCACACATTCCAACCCTCAGCGTAACGACTTGCTGCCGCTGATTGATACTTGGACCCATGGAGGAGGCCCCTTAGTCTCCAGATTTTTGTCTCCATTCTTTGTCCTGATGAAATGAATGCTTGTTCCTAGAAGTGGCCATATGCATCAGGTGTGACAAGGGGAATCAGCTTGAAAACAGTGAGAACCCAGCCCCTGTCAAGGCATTTATAATGTCACAAAGAGACATTGCTAAAATGCTTGATGAGAAATAAGCCAAGAAACCCTCATTTCCTTCCAAATGGCCTCTGGATGCACAGCAGTTCCTCTGAAATGAATCATCCCCGGTTAACACCACCAAATGCCAACCATTAGCAGATGAAAAGCAGAACTGAATCCTGAGTATGGAGAGCAGAGCACTTTATGATCACTACTGGAGCCTCCTTCTCTCTGTCATGGGAGCAGAGATGTATATTTTCTGTTGACTTGTGCGCTTGTTTCACTAATGAAGTCATTGAAGAAGGAATAGTCATATTGAAGAAATAAGCTTATAGAAAGGGAGGATTAATAATAGGTCCTTAGTCAAGAAGTTGGCCTCATGTTTCTCACATGGCCTCCAATTCTGTGTCTGTTGTCTTGCTGTCATTCCCTGCTATACTATCATTTCCTTGTCTTACAAAGAAGACTGTTTTGGGAAATTCCTATTTGCAGCTCAGATGATATTGGGTCAAAGTTGGCCTATAATTTAATCATTTGCTGTTGATATTCTCATGATTTGACTTAAAAGAAAAGAGTATTTCCATTCATCTAACCTAATTTAGACAGTTGTCTTTCAGGACCAATTACTTTATTCTTTTATCCAGTTGAAATTGGCCAGTGCTAATAGTTTTATTGATTTTCCTTATTACCTAACTTTGTTGAAACATTCACATTTTCACAATCAAGTGTACTCACCATCTTTAATCCATCTGCTAACACTGGGACTTTTATCTTTCTCCTTTATTGTAAACTTTGGTGTGAGCCTGTGGGGGTCAGGTAAGGGTGTATTTGCTCATGCAAACACAGGTGACAGGTAATGTCTCTGGATGTCTTATTCCGCCTCCCCCTTATCTTCAGTGTCCTTTACTGGACACACCACTTATTTTCTTATCTAATGTATACTAGGCCCTGGGAATGTAGAGCTAATGAAAATGCTGCCTGCTCTCAGGAAGCTCATACTCTGATAGGAGGAGGCAAAGCAAGAGATCAGTAAGCACAATAGTGTGTTTTAACTGTTGGCTCTTGGTAGGACAGGGTACAAGGGGGCCACTGAGGAAACTCCCTTCCATTGAGGGCTCCCCCTTGGGTAGGCAGGCAATAAACAACAACCACTAACATGGCCACAGGATCTCATCCCTGAAATGCAGGTAGTGACAGTTATCCTCCTTGCTTGGTTGAGGACACAGAGGTATCATCCACTGGTGATGCATCCAAAGAGAAGATAAAGGGGGATTAGGACTTGATTTATTCATATTTGAACTTTTCAGGAATACATCTGATTTATACATTCATTCATTCAATGTATAGCTATTAGGCACCTTTTGTATGCTAGTTACTCTACTCAGTACTGGGGGCACAGAAGTGAATGATATAAACAGAAATTCCTGCCCCAGTGGGGCTTAAATTCAAGGGGATGTGCTGTGTCTGTATGTGTGTGTGTGTGTTTAGGCTGTCTCTGCAAGGATACATAACACACTGAGAACAGTGGTTGTCTCTGGGGAAAGGAAATATTTCTTGTCAAGCTGAAAATTTTATTTCTCTTTGCCATGTATGTGGATGAGCTATTTAAAAAATTACATAGAAACTTTGGGGAGAAAATGAATTAGTTATAAATGTGACCAGTCCCATACACAGAGGCACTGATTTGCCCATGGGCAAGTGACTTGCCCATGGGCTTTAACAGGCTCCAGAAAACCCTGTCAGAGAGAAGTGACCCACTGAATACACAGAATGACATGTCTGAGGACAGGGAACTCCAAGAGTAATGCTCTACACTCATTTATTGCTCAGCAGACACCTCTGATATGTAATGGGATATGTGGAAATTAGGGATTCCCTCAGACTGAGCCTGTCACTGAGGACTCAGTCCTCCCGACATGGAGAGGCAGGTGGGCCAGGTAACCTGGACTCCGCAGAGTGGGTGCTGAAAGACTAGCTCCGGGGAGCCACTTGCCTCTGCCTGCCACCCTGCTTGCACCTTGCTGGATGGATGATAGCACTGTGGCATTTTTAGTAGCAGCACTATTCAACATGTGGCGTCTGTTGCTTCTCGTCCCAAGCTTGGTCATCTCCACAGTCCTACTGCCCTTGCTAGCTTCGGTACCTTCTGCTCTGCTCAGTAGGGCAAGCAGGCTTCCAGGAGCTCAGACCTACTCTCCAGACATTCAAGTTTTTCTGTTTCCTGACATTGAAAATAATGGTGATGTTTAGTTTAAGGGGAGAGAGATTCTTCGCAACAGGAACCCATGACCTCTACTATTACCCCAAGGGTGAATTCTTTTGGAATTGTCAGGAAGGGTGAATTCAGGGGAAGTTCAGTTCACTTTCAGGTGTATCTATGTGTTACTGGGACCTGTCTTTTAGTTTCTGCTCCACAATTAGTTAGTTACTTGATTTAATGATTCATTCAACAAACCTGTACTGAGAGTCTGTTGCCTGCCAGCCACCTTGCTAAGGGGCTGAAGAAACAAACATGGGAAAAATACAGGTCTTGCCCTCCAGGAGCTCCCAAGCTAGGGGACATCCAGCAACAAGTAACTTACTCTGCTTGGGCCCTGGTAGCCTGCTCTGTATGCAGAGAGGGGGGGCATTAAGGGTCCTTCCAGCTTTGAAGATCTGGGTCACCAAGAGAAGTTTGCACACAGCTGGGCACTTAGAAGGAGGAAGTGGGAGAGAACAAAATTTTTCAAGCCAGACAGAGATTATTTTATTTAAGCCTAAATGGACCTGCCAGGTAGATTTTATCATCCCTGTTTTTCATATGGGAAAATGAGGTTTAAAGAGCTTAAGCTTGTGAATCACCTGGAGAGCCTGTGGGAATGCAGATGGTTCTGACTCAGTGGGCCTGGTTACGGCCTGTGATTCTGCAGGAGATGCCCATGCTGCTGGTCCTCAGACCACACTTTGAGTAGCAAGAGACTGTAAGACCGGAGATTTTTCCTCTGAACCATGCTGAGCAGACACCAGTTTCCTTGATTGAAAGGTAAGAGGGAAATCTACTGATTTCTCCCTTCCTGAACTCCTAATCATTTAGTCCCTCTCAGAGTCAATACCTTTGAATCCTTTTTGTGTTTAGGGTCTCCTCCCTTCCCATCTCCTTCTGTGGAAAGGGGTTGAGAAGCCACTCAGGGTTCTTTGGGAGGCTGGGCAATGCCCAGTCCTTGGTTTTTCAGTCCTGGCTTTAGTAGTCTGCAGAAAGTCAAAATGGACAACATCAGAGTTCTTCAGAGATAAAAACAAGAACCAATTTATACCAGGAAAACAAAGCATTAAGTAACCCTCCTAAAAGCAACCAGTCAGGATATTGAATTTTTTGTTTTCGTGTTTGTTTTTCTATAAATACCCTGAAGTATTGAGTGGTACTTGAATTTGATCCCACTGTGCTAATTTTCTCCCGGTTCCTGGGGCTTTAATTAAAATAACTCACCCCGGGACCTTGCTAGAACTTATCTCACCCTCCTCTGAAGCAGGCAAGTTGCATCTGCCTTTTATGGAAGGAAAATGCAGCAAGAATTCTGGATTAGGTGCTGGGTACACAGTAGGGCCTAATTTTTACTTGTTGGATAAATGAATGTGTGACTAAATGAAAATAACAGGAAAGTATGTCACTTTTAAAGGAAACTATTGTGATAAACAAGTTGTTTGGACTGACTTTGCTTTGGATAATCAGTTGTTTCAGATTCCAGTGTATAATCAATTTCATGGGTGGGTGTGGGCCTGAATGTTTAAGCTTTTTGTGCCAGGTGTTTATTAGGGACTTTCTAAGGCCACCTTGGTGCCTCCACACACACCAAGTCCCAATTATATATAATACCCTATCCCCTCCCTGCTGATTCAGCTACTTCTTTTTTCTTTCCAAATTTGATTTCATGTTTGCCTCCTGCTGGGAGCCTTCCCACACTGGCCCACCCCCACCATACCCCCTGGTTCATGACACTGTCACTGCCCCCACACTCCTCTTTGTCTTGCTATACAGCCATGTACTCACATATTTATAGTGTATCTATAACTAGAGCCCAGGTTGTACCCTGCCTGCCCCATTAAGCCACAAGCCATTCGAAGGCAGAGGATTCTGTGATGAAAGTGCGGCTCTTGGCCAGCCTCGTGATATGTGGTGCTGGCCCTGCAGCGTGGTCCTACTGTTCTGACTCCACAAAACTTGGGAAAAGGACCACCTCCATACATGGGGCTTCTTGGTCCAGTGGAGAACCTGACATGAAGACAGACCACCAAAGCCCAGTATGAAACAAGTTATCATAGACGTATGGATGAAGACTAGAGAAGCCTGGGTTATTGGAGGGCCACCGTAATGCTGGTCATGAGGTCCCCAGTTAGTCACACTGAATTCAGCACTAAGCAGCTTTATGGTGAGGTGTAGTGGGAGTAACCCCTCTATTGAAATCAGAAGCCTGGACTCTGTTCCTGGCTCTGCTGCTAACCAGCCAATAGAAAGTGAACAAATCATTGGTTATTTCTGTCCCTCAACAGGATTGCATTGACAGCATTAATGTTATGATTCGGAGAATGCTTAGAGTTTAGGGTTCTCAGGTTGAAGACTTCCTGAATACAGGTGTGAGTCAATGAGAGCATTTTCTAATCTCTCCCTACACTTACCACCAGGGAGCCAGATCTAATTATTCTTGGCTGAAGAACAGGAGTCTTAGTAGTAGGCAAGACCTGGTGGGTAACTTTAAGGACTTAAAGTGTGGCCAAATAGAAAAAGGGAAGGACTTAGAGCTTATTCCTGTATGCCTTAGGGCAGCTCTAGGATCAGAGGGGTTATAGGGAGTTACAGGGAGGCAGACTAGAGCTTGGTTTAGTATATGGAAAAAGCCTCTCATAGGCAGAGCTCTCCAGCAGTTGAATACACTTGACAGTAAGTGGGGAGCTGTCCATGTCTGGAGGCATTCAAGTAGAGACCGAATGAGCATTTGAAAATATTGTAGAAAAGATTTGTGTATTAGTTGGAGGGCTGGACTGGCTACCTGCAGTTCTTTTTCTGATTTTAGTGAACAAATGTTTCCATTCTTCTAATGGTCTTTTGTAAGATCTGAGTATTAGTAAGAAATAACTTCCATAAATATATACAAATGGAAGATAAGGCAACTGTTTATTTTATTAAAAAGAAATCCAAGGCACACTTGCATCCAAGGCCTGCACTGTAATCATGTAGAGAATAAGTCTATGAAATATTGAAAAAAGGGCAGGAGGCAATAAAATACTCAAATAACTGCACAAACGCTTTCTGTAGAGTCTAGGCTCTATCAAGGCAGAGACTGTGTCTGTTTTGGTTGCTGCTGTACCTTCATGGCCTAAGACAGTGCCAGGATACAGTGGTACTTAGGAAATATTTGTTAAGTGAATTAAGGAACGACTGTTGTCCAGATAAAAAAGGCAACGCCATGGAGGAGGCACAGTTGCTTGGCAGGCAGAAAGCACCTCCGTGAACTGTCACTCTCAGCCGATGGCTGAGTGTCCACGTCTGGCCCATGTGTTGTTTGAAGGCTAAACAGATGAAAGTCAAGAACTGCCTTTAATAGGTAGGTTTGGTGTCACCAGGGTTGTTGGCAAAGAGGCTGGAGCTTGGAAGACACACTTCACCTGCTTAATTATAGATGTCTCTCCAGCTGCTTGACCTCTCCCTGCCTGTAATTATGGCCCCTGGAGCCACTATACTGTCAGGCCAACTAGAAGCACCTAGCTCTGCCTGGAGAGGAACTATTTTTAATTTTTTAAAACACAAATCAAAACAGGGTCTTTTAGATTTAACATTCACTTCCTATACTGCTTGAGGCCTTCACTAGGCTTCGTTGCCTTAGAAAATGAACAAATGGTGATTTGTCTGACTCAAGGAAAAAATAGCTTTTGTGATTTGTTTTTCTTGAGTCAATTTGTCCTTTGGACTTGATTTGAATCAGCCTTACCCTCCCCCCTTTCCACTATTTGTATTCTGAAATTGTATCATATTTTATGTCATGGGTCATATGTACCTGTGATCCAGCTTAAGAATGGACATTTGCAGTGCCTTTGCAGCCCTCTGGGTTGTCTTAGCTCTTTCTTCCCGAAAGGCAACTGCTATCCTGAGTTTTGTATTAATTATTTTCTTGCATTTCTTTTTATGGTTTTACTACCTATATGTATGTTTTCTTAAATAATATACTGTTTTGTTTTACCTGCTTTTGAGCTTTATTTAAATAGCATCATCCTATATAAGCTCTTTGTGATTCATTCAGTGTTATACTCTTGAAGTTGATATGCGTGTGGCTGCAGTTTATTCATTTGTATTGTTATATATTATTCTATTATATTAATATTTCAAAATTCATGTATCCATACTTCTATTTATAGACATCAAGTTATATATTTTTTAAGTTTTTGCTATTAGGGACAATATTGTATTTTGGAGCACACTTGCATCTATCTATAGTTTCTGTAGGATATGTACCTAGGCATGGAATAAATGCTTCAATAGGTATGTATATACGTTCAACTTTATTAGATAATGATAGTTTTTCAAAGTGACTATACCAATTGATACCACCAGACATGTTTGCAATATCCAATTGCTTTATATGTTCATGAATACTTGGTATTGTTAGACTTGTAAATCTCTACCAGTATGGTGGGTGATGTACTAGTATAATTTTAATTTGTATTTCTCTGATTATACTGAGAGTCTTTTCACGTGTCTATTGGTTTTTGACCTTTCCTCAAAAATGTCTGTTCACTACTTTTGTTCATTTTTCTGTTATGTTTTCATCTATTTCTTGTCACTTCAGAGGCATACATGTGGTGAATATCTTCCTCTAATTTGTGGCTCATCTTTTCATTCTGTCTGTGGTCATCTGCTACATAGACATCCAAGGAATGAAACTTGGTGGGTCTCGAAAGAATCATTTCAAATGTCTGGCTTCCACACATGTTCCTGCTAGGCTAATTGAGCACGTGGGTGCATTTCCACCCTGCTAACTCAATAGTTAGTGGCTAAAGGTTGATGTGCATGAAAGCTTGTGTTGAAAGTAAAATACCACACAACTTACATTACAAGGAAAGTCTAGTTTTCTTTCTACATCATCGTACTGCCTCAATTTTTATACATAATATACTGTGTGGGAATATTTTTTATTATTAGAGCTGCTTTTTAAATTTTTTTATTTCGCTTAGTGTGAAGTTATTGTCTGTTTGCTTATGTATTATCTGGGGGTGGGCTGGAGGCTAGAATGTCCTTCTAGAATGTAAGCTCCTGAGGGCAAGAATTTTATCTGACTTGTTTATATTCCTAGCAACCTGGAATAGTGCCTGGCTCATAGTAGGTGCTCAGTAAATATTTGATCAGTGAATGACTGAGTTAGTGGTGTTAGTAGTCATGTTACCATTGCTAGCTAATCATTCAAACACTCTATTTAGGGGTTGTTCCCTGTTCAGATGACTTGCAAACTTAGGTAGTACATTGTTGTTCAGTGTATCTCTGGCCTTTTCCTTTCCAGAGAGGGAGGGTGGAGCTAGAGGACAGGAACTATGCCCTTGGGAGCTGAGAGCTCAGCTTTTAGACTTGTAGCTGGGGCCCCCTGATGGGCTGGCACTCTTCTGATGGCAGATTTCTTGGGTGAGACCAGAATTTCCCAGGCTGTTTTCTTTGCCCTTCTGTATGGTTGCTGTCAAGTTTGTGCTTTTCCAAAGCCTGTTGGCTTTTGCTTTGTTGCTATAGAAACCAGAGCTGGTAGTTTGGGGGAAATGTGTGTGCATGTGAGTGCTAGGGAAGGGGATGTAGTGGAAGTGGTGGCCATGGTTGTGAAGGGAGTGAGGACAGCAGAAGGTGGTCACCACAGAAGTCTCTCTGAAGGACCTGCCCACTTTGGAGGGCACTCTCTTCAGACAGCTTTTGATTTGGCATGGCGCAGTCTTGAGGAACAGACATCCCTTTGTAGATCTGCAAGTCTCCCCTGGCACCGGTCCAGCTCTTCAGCGGAACATCTGGAAAGCCTTGGTCCCTCACTGTGCCAAAGCCGCTGAGCCCTGGAGACAGAGATCAATGACCCCTTTTTGGCTCCTTAACCCGTGTCTCAGACAAGTGTTTTTCTGGGAACCAGTGAGTAATGCGGATCTTTGATGCCAAGGCTCACGTGCTGCTGCAGTAACACTTTCACTTTTGATAAAAGGGTGCGGGTAGAGAAAGGGCCTGGACAGGGAGAGCAGTGAGAATTTGGCTTTTCAGGAAATCAGAACTCAAGTGGGGAGCCCTGCTTCCTCCTCAGCTGGTTTTCTGGCTGAGCAAATAGCAAGCTGAGCTGTTGCATAATGTTAATACTCCTTCATGCAGGGGCTGATGTTAGGGGTGGGGGTGGGCTTGAGGCAAGAGACTAATTTGATTCTAACCTCCACAGGCAACCTTGCAGCCCCTGGGAGGTAATTCTGAAAAAAGTGCTTGGTGATTTTTTTATGCACATAATTTATAACACACTGGGTTGTGCTGAAGACAGTAAAAAGAACTTTTGATGTGTTATAGATTGGGGGTAAGTGTGCCATGTGGTTACCTGTTCTGCAGTAATGTTTTATAATCCATGTATTAGGTTGCACATTTAATATTTACCATAGACTACACACACTCACACACACGGGTACTTCAAAAAGTTTGTGGAGGGCCGAGCCCGTGGCGCACTTGGTGGAGTGCTGCACTGGGAGCGCGGCGACGCTCCCGCCGCGGGTTCGGATCCTATATAGGACTGACCGGGTGCACTCACTGGCTGAGTGCCGGTCACGAAAAAACGACAAAAAAAAAAAAAAAAAAAAAAAGTTTGTGGAAAAGTAGAAGTAAAAGATAACATGAATCTTTCCAAGAATTTTTTGAAAGCACACATTCATATATATGTATGTACACACACACACACACACACACACACGAAAAATATAGAGTAGAAATGCCCTTAACCTGTCCCCCAGTAAATGGCCTCTTCACACTTGGGGCCAGATCCCCAAGATCAGCTTATTTTCAGTGTGACTAAAATAAAAGCTCTTTTATTCTAACCTCTTTCTTGCACATCGTAGGTACTCAGTAAATGCCATTTGAACTGTTGGTGAGAATGAAACCGGAGTTTCCCTTGACCCAGAACTTCTGCTATAGGTTTAACCCACTGGTGAACCTGCCCAGGCAACCCAGAGACAAATTGCCAGGTTTGCAACAGCAGATGACGGGAAACAAGCTAAATGTTTATAGCTAAGGGATATGTTGTACCTCCCTAGAATGGACCAATATAAGCAACCGTTATAAGTTTTTAGGCTTATTTTTATATATAAAGAAAGATGTTCAAAATAAATGGATTAGTAAAAAAAGTAAGTTAGAATAGTAGGTATACTATGATCCCACTTGTGTAAAAAGAAAAAACGACACACACACATAGGCACACACTAGACTTGTGTACACACGTGAAATTTTACTGCTGAAAAGTGGGAAGGTGGACGAAGGAACTTTTGCTCCCTCATATTGTTTTAACTTATTGACATTTTTGCATTGAGTTGATATATGTTTAAACCTGTTACTCTGGATTCCTTGTTGTGTTGCCTACTAGCATATCCTCACTGTCTCCTCTTTCCTCCGGCAATCTGCCTCCTCACCCTTCCAGGTCTCAGCACCTGCATGTCGCCTCCTGGACCTCTCCCCCATGCAGCTTGGCCTCCTTCTCTGAATAGCCACAGAACTTCTGGGTCATACCACTTACTGGTGCATTAGCCCTATCTGAGGTGGTTTCGCCTAGTTTCCCAATGTCAGCGCGTCCAGCCAGACTGGCAGGAGTCAGTGTGGCGCTGTGTACAAGAAGGCATCAGGCATTACCTACCTGCGCAGTCTGAGGGGTAGGGGTCTCTTTGGCTGGCTCTTCCAGCTTCCTGTGTCTCTGGAACTGGACTCTGAGTCACTGGCTTCTGTGACTTGTACCCAATGGCTGCCATGCTGGGAAACCTATTGCCAGGTCACCCTACAGAGGATGGTAACTAGGTTGCAATGCTCAGGACTTTGGGAACTGCTAGGACTCAGTGCAGGCAGTTCATTACCAAAAAGTCAGTCAGCTCTGTTCTGCCCCCCAAGGCTCTATGTGTGTGTGTGTGGGGTGTATGTGCACGCATGCATGTGAATATGTGCATACAAGTGTGTGCACACATGCGTTTGTAATCCTCTATGCGGTGTGCTCCTGGGCTCAATGCTTGACAGAGGCTACATTCACATTGAAAGCTCATGTACCCTCCTGCCCTAGATCAGAGCATTCTGGCTAAGACCATTTTGAAAAACAGCTTTTCTGGTTCTGTTTTACTCCCTGGTGTCTGCAGGCTCCACCCCCTCTGCTTGCTGGGGCCCTACTGCTGGAGGAGAAGGGAACAGGTAGGGACAATAAATATATGTCTTGAGGGACTGAGGGGGCAGGTGGACCTGCAGTTTGTCCTGTTAATGTGTTTGGGGTTCCTAGAAGTTGGGTATGCAGAAATAGGCTCCCCACTTCCTGATATCTCAGGAGCATTCTGCCTAGACCCTACTATTTAGGGTCCAGACTACTTTGTTTGGAAGAACTTGACTCTTCAGGAAAATGGAGGTTCCCGGGCACACCAACTATTTTGCCCATATAATGAGGCTCTTGGCACACACACTATGTAAAGGGCACATACCCCTATGTAAAGACAGGAAAAGTCATCTGCACCCTCAAAGGGCTTAATGTTTAGTCCTGAAGACAGACTTGTTGTGAGCACAACAATACCAGGGTGAAATAGCACTTGCAAAGGCCGAGGTTGCTCCACTATGAATCAGAACCCCAGATGGCAGCATCTCTGTGGGTGGGGTGGCACCTGCCCTCCCTTCCTCATTCGTTGATGCTCACGGGCTGACTCTGGGAATGCAAAGATGATTCATAGGCAGTCCCTACTTTCAAAGAGTTCACACTTTAGTAGTAGGAATGGGCGTTTAAACAGAGCAAAGGCAATCCATTGCCGTGGACTTAGGAGCTCATTCTGTCCAGGATTCACTGAGGCTTAACGGACAGGCTTGCCAACTCTTCCTGGCTTGGAATAAGGCTTGGAAGCAGAGCTGAGTCTTTCTTGATGAGGAGAGGACAAGTGATCGTGGATGGCAGGCTTCATCTGCAAGATGTGCAGGAGATGGGCTCTAGAGATGGGCAGGTTTAGCTGAACAGCAGAGATGGGGACAGTGTGCTTGGCTGCCCTGGAGACGTGTGGAAGGCAGCATTGCATCCTGCTGGGCGATACATGAGCCAGTTGAAAGGCCATCTAGGTTTAAAGTTTGTCCCTGTTCCTGGCTCCCCTAGACTAGCCCCCTGCTTTTCCAGCTTTCAGTCTCCTCACTTGTAGAATGGCAACAATAAAACTGCCCATCCTACAGCCACTTTTTTTTTTGTAGAGAAGGAATCTGAGGCTCTGATTTAGCTGGTTAGAAAGAAAGCCAGGATTCTGCCTGGGGCTGAATGGCTCTGCCCCTGAAGGATCCACTTTCTGCCCTCTCTACCTGCTTTGCACATCACGGTGGGTGCCCTCAGCATCCGACCCATTGGCTGAGGGGCCCCCAAATCCTCTGACATTGCCTGCAAATACTTCTGTATATTCTGAACATGCATTTTAAGGGAAGAAGGTGCATAGCTTTGCTCCAGTTCTCAGGAGATTTCAAGACCTCAAAAAACCTAAGAATAACTGCTCTGGAGAATGGTCTTGGGTCCCACCATGCCACACTGGGGTAACCTTTCTTCTTGTTCTTTTTTCCCCCCATATTTTTAGGAATGAAATACTTGTTACAATAGACTGTTCTAAGCAATTCTTTTTCACATGAAAGAAATGTAAATTGCTGTAATGGAAATAATTCTAAAATGTAAACTTAGCTGCCTTCTAAAGGAGAATGAATGTACTGAACATAACTTCAGTGTTTAATGTTTTGGACATTTTTGTGAATATCAATTATTGGCTTATGCTCTTCTAAGGAGTGTGAGGGTTGTAGATTTGTCCCTACATCAAAGGACCCCAGGTTGCTTTCTTTCTAATTCCTCCCCACCATTCCTATGGATTATAAAGAGATATCCTATTTTATGTATAATTGTTTATGTGGGAGCTTGAGGATGACTTCAGCTTCTCTTTTGAAGTACATCACTTGTTTTTATAATCATTACTTGTGTCTTAGAGCTATGGATCCACAGCAAAATGGAGCTATGTTCTAGGCTTCAGAACAGTGGGTCTCAAATTTGAGGGGGCATCAGAATCACCTGGAGGGCTGGTTAAAATACAGTGTTCTGGGCCTCACCCCTGGTTTCCAGGGAGGCCAAGAATTTGCATTCCTAACAAGCCCCCAGGTAATTTGAGACCTTGGGTCAGGGGACCAGGCTTTGAGAACCACTGTTTTAGAGTAGCATTTCTTAAACTTTAATGTGTGTACAGGTCACCTGGGGACCTCGTTAAAAGGCAAATTATGAGTCAGAAAGTCTGGGTTGGGCCCTGATCTTCTGCTTTTCTAACCAGCTCCCAGGTGATGCTAATTCTCCTGGTCTGCAGACCATGCTTTATGCAGAAAGACTTTACAGTGGTTTTCTGCCCTGGCTACAGGATTAAAACACATGAGAGGCTTGTGGAACAATGAGGAAGAGAAGAAAAAAAGAGTCATATCCCAAAATAGCTCAATTAGAATCTCTGGGGTG
This sequence comes from Cynocephalus volans, assembly GCF_027409185.1. Taxonomy (NCBI): domain Eukaryota; kingdom Metazoa; phylum Chordata; class Mammalia; order Dermoptera; family Cynocephalidae; genus Cynocephalus; species Cynocephalus volans. The sequence goes on from NC_084473.1 coordinate 43,227,527, forward strand.
GAGCCTGGTGTTGGGAAAATGTAGGAAAATGTTCGGGGCCCCTTAGATGTTCAGAATTTTGCCAAGCATTTGCTGTAAATATCCTCAGGTGTTCCTTGGTTACTACTTAATTGCATATGGGCACCCAGGTGTCCTGGGTTATGGACCTGAGTATAAAGGACTAACAGCTCCCATACATGCTGCTTCTCAGAACACTCCAAGCCACTAGGATGGCTGCTCTTAGCTCTGAATAAAGCCTATTAATTTTTACCTACGGCTCCCAGGACCTTTTTCTATTACCTAGCTCATATACCTATGTGTGGAGTTTGTAACCCATTCTGTACAATGGGTTTCAGGGGTCTGTGAGCCCTAGCTCTACACCTGGGCAGAGGTATAGCTCTCGAAGTGATTTGAAAGTGTAGTCAAGGTGGAGAGTCTTGTTCTTGAGGTCTGAGATTGCTGAAAGTGTGTCCTCTCAATAAATGAAGTGTTATAGTATTGAGTATTTGACTAGGAGTTTGAATGTGTCCCCTCAAATTCAGGTGTTGCTAATGTGATAGTATTAAGGAGTGGGGCCTTTAAGAGGGGATAAAGTCCTGAGGACGCTGCCCTTGTGAATAGATTAAGACCCTTATAAAAGAGGCTTCAGGCAGCATTTAGCTTGCTTGCCCTTCTGTCTTTCGCTCCATGAGAGCAGTGATAGGGTGCAATCTTCTTTAGAAGCCTAAGAGCAACCCTCAGCAGCCAACCAAACTTGCTGGGGCCTTGATCTTAGCTTTCTCAGCCTCCCTAACTTTGAGGAAAATAAGTTTGTTACCTTTGATTCATCTGGAAAGCATTAAATGATACAGATGAGATAATATGTCTGGGATTTGCTTCCAAATCGAATGGTTGAGGGAGAAGCAGATAAGGGTGTTGATCTGTGCTGTCCAGTATGTAGTCACTCCACACTGTGGCTATTTAAATTAAAACCTAAAAACTGAATTCAGTTCCTTTCTGACACCAGCCACATTTCAGTGCTCAACAGTTATATGTGACTAGCAGCTACCATATGGCACAGCACAACGACATCATTTCTATCACTGCAGAAAATTCTGGACAGCACTGGTGTATGAAATGAGATTGGCCATGGGTTGGTCATGTTGAAGCTGGGTGATTGGGTTCCTGTGGGTTCACTATCCTTTGTCTACTCTTACATTTTAAACTTGCTGTAATGCGCTGCTTAAAAACACCCAGGCCTTACTCCAGACCTTACAAAATCAGAATCTGTAGGGGTGGGGCCACCCATCAGTGTTGTTTTGGCAGCTTCCCAGGTGTTTCCATTATGCAGCCAGAGTTGAGCCTCCCTGGGCTAATTGAATAGGTATGCTTAGCGATGATTAGATCCAGCTGTGTTCCTGACCTGTGTGACCTTCACTCTCCTGCTTGGTCCCTGGATTTTTCCTCATCTGGTTAATGAGGATAGAGGGTACCTGTCCTGTTTTCCTCTCAGATGTGTAGTAAAATCCAGAGAGAAAAGACTAGAAAAGGTTTTAAAAAGGTCACTCTGTATACCTAAGAGGTTTGTTTCTTTTTCCTTGTTCCAAGTCTCACTGCAGTGAGACCTTGGAGTAGGGTTGCCAGATACAGCAAATAAAAATCCAGAAAGCCCAGTTAAATTTGAATTTTAGAAAAACTATGAATAATTTTAAGTATGAGTATGTTTCATGCAGTATTTGGGACATAAATATACTAAAAAATTATTTGTATTTTATCTGGCAGCCCTTTCTTGGAACCTTTTTTCCTGCTGCAGCTGATGGGTGGAGACCTTCAGGTTTTTTAATTTGTAGCTGCAGATCCATGAGGCTCCTCTTGTTTGGGGATTTTTTTTTCTGTTCACTATCTCTGTGAAGGAGATCAGGACAAGAGAGAAAGTAGGAGAGTTTGCCTTTAAAATTCAGTGGAGGAACATCTCTCCATTTATTTAAGTCTTTGACTTTCAGGGGTTTGTAGTTTTCCTCACAGATTTTGTACGTATTTGGTTAGATTTATACCTGAAAGTTTGTGTGAACTAATGTTTTTAATTTTAAATTCCAACTGGTCATTGCTGGTACATAGTCAAGCAGTTAATGTTCATGGAAAATGCATGTTATGAAAAGTATGCATTGAAAGAAAGTGAGCTGAGACGCCAGCTACCGATCAAGCTTTATTAAAGGAAAAGAATCTACCGGGCTGTGCGCAAAGTGGAGGGCAGCACCAGGTGTGGGGGTGGTAGAGCTTACAGAGGGTGCCAACGGCTGGCTGATACAATCAAGGAGGGGCATTATGCTAATGTGGAAGCTACATGACCAGGGTGGAGAACTGCACCATTGGGAAGGGTTCCTGTTTGCAGAAGTCATGAAGCTTCTTGTAAAGGGAAGGGAGGAGGGGTTTGGTGCTGGAGTGGAAGACAAGGCCAGTGCTATTTTGTGCTTATTGTGTACACAATGGCGCTGGTCACGTCCAAGATCCATTATGCATGTATTTCAATTTTTTTTTTTTTTTTTTTTTGCTAAAATTGAAGAACAAACATCAAATTTACGGTGAAGCTTGGGTGGAAGAATGGTGAAATCATTGATTTACAAAACGTTTATAAAGACAATGCCCCAAAGAAAGCAGAGTTTACAAATGGACAGCTCCTTTTAAGGATGCTCACAGCAGCACATAATCCATAGCAATTTGCAATGAAAAAATAAATCCCGTTCATGCCCTAATTGAAAAGGACTGATGATTAACAGCAGAAACAATAGTCAACACCATAGACACCTCAACTGGTTCAGCTCACACAATTCTGACTGAAAAATTACAGTTGAGCAAGCTTTCTGCTTGATGGGTGCCAAAACGGATGTGCCCAGATCAGCTACAGATAAGAGCAGAGCTTTCAATAGAAATTTTAAGCAAGTGTGATAAAGTTGTTGAGGCATTTCTTTGAAGAATCGTAAGAGTTGAAACATGGCTTTACCAGTACAATCCTGAAGACAAAGCCTGATCAAAGCCATGGCTACCAAGAGGTGGCCGTGGTCCAGTCAAAGCAGGATCAGACCAGTCAAGTGCGTTGGTCGTGGCAACAGCTTTTTTGGATGCTTAGGGCATTTTCCTTGTTGACTTTCTAGAGGGCCAAAGAATAACATCTGCTTATATGAGAGTGTTTGAGAAAGTTAGCCAAAGTTTTAGCAGAAAAACACCTGGGAAAGCTTCACCAGAGCATCCGTCTCTACCACAATGCTCCTTCCTGTTCCTCTTAACAAACAAGGGCAATTTTGCAAGAGTCTTGATGGGAAATTACTAGATATCTACCTTACAGTACTGATTTGGCTCCTTTTGTTTCCTAATTTAAAAATCTTTACAGGGCACTCACTTTTCTTCAGTTAATGTAAAAAAATGACTATTGACATGGGCAAATTCCCAGGACCCTCAGCTTTTTCGGGATGGACTAGATGGCTAGTATCATAGCTTATAAAAGTGTCTTGAACTTGATGGAGCTTATGATGAGAAATAGTTGATTTTTTATTTTTGTCTTTTAATTCAGTTTTTCCATGAGTTTTTTTGTGTTACCCTCGTGAGGGAGGGAGTGGAAGAACTGATGGTCAGCAATCAGGGGCCCTCAGTGCAGGGGCCTTCCACCCTCCTCCTCACTTCTGCAGGACAGCCCCCTGGGGAACCCTAGGTCATTCTTGTTTCCGGGGCTCCTGAACATCTCCCTAGTTGGCCAGAGGGATTCCATTTAAACTAAAAAAAAAAAAAAAAAAAAAAAAAATCTTTGTCTTTAATCACTCACTCAGATGAGGTTTTCCTGTGGAACCACACAGCTTTTCAACTGCTCTCTGGTTGCTCCATTCTCCCCATAGGGCTAGTTTTGAGTCCTGGCTTCTGGCTGAAATCATGTGATACTTTAAAAAACATTCATGCCTGGTTTGGAGGGTGAGTGAGTGGGTGTGTGTGTGTGGGTGTGTGTAGCATATGCATCTTTTTAAAGATCTCCAGGTGATTCTAAGGCCCAGCTTGGCTTAAGAACGCCTGCTGTAAGCCTCAAATGCCAGAATTTCCTCTGCTGTTAAGCAGCAAAGCTTCTTTTTAGGATAGTTAGTCCACCCTAGGTGAGTAAGTAAGGAAGAGAAGCTGATGAAATGCATTTGCACCAAAGGATGGGCGGTTGCCAGCCCCCCTCTCCCGAGCTTTACTTTCCCTCCTGGATTTTTGCATTTTAAGTAATTGGTAGAATTTTCAGCTGTGTGTCAGGTGAAGAAGAAATGTTCATTTGGTGTGCAGGGTGCCGTGGGTTTTCTCGACCTTCTAGGATCATGACAGGTGATCTGTCTTAGAGCTGGGATTAGGACCTACCCGGCAAAAGTATTTGAGATGTTGGTTAAATACCTTAAATATAAAAATCAGTAATCCAACATTAATCACTCAGATTCACTAATAGCTTTAGAAAAATGCAGTGTGTGCTAAACGTTAGCCGTCATTGTTATTATGACCAAGCATTCCAACCATGTTTTTAGGGGAAAAATTAGATGAGGGAATAAAAAGTGTTAAGTTCTATGTCCTATTTAAAACTGCTGTAATACTGTTAATAACTGCTAATAATGATTTTTTAAAAAAACCACAAAATCTAGCACTTATTTAGCACCAATTATGCCAGGCCCTGTGCTGAGCCTTTTACACATGCTACCTTAATTTTTCCTCATAACAACCCAATGTGAGGTGGGGACAGTTATTCTTCCCATTGTCCTAGCATAGAGGTTGAGTTACCTAAAGAGGCAACACCTAGTGGAGTGAGCTTTGGATCCTCACCTGGGCAGTCTGTCTCTGTGGTCCATTGTTCCCTTCTATGGAAGAACTCAGGGCCTAAGGTGAGACGTTCCTTTCTGGCCATCAGTGTCCTCACCTGTAAGAGGAGGTGTTTGGATTAGCTGTTCCCTTCTGGCCCATAGCAGCTGCCTCTGCAGGGTTTCTCTTTTCTCTGAGTCCTCGATTTTGAAGAGCCTACCAGTATTACTCTCCTCATTCTGGGGAGAAAGTCAGAGGGCCTGGTGGGTGACCAGGTTGCTAGAAAAGCAGAACCTAAGACTGCAATTCACAAAGTGCTTAAGGGTAAGGTGGCCCTAACAAGGCAGTATGACCACTTTTTTAAAGAAAAGTTCCATGCAAAGTCAGCTATTAGCATCATGCTCTAGAATTTCTGTTTGGATGCTCTTGAGGTGCTGACCTGTCTTAAAAATATAATTTAACTCCCCCCCCCCACACACACACTTTTTATCCTCAGCCATTTTTACATAGTTGAATGTCAACTATTGATTTGGGTATTTAGACTCTTTAATTAAAGTTCACATTCAGGTTTTTCACTGTTGGTATTTTCGTTTTTCTTTTATTAGACATGCAGAGCAAAATTCCCACCTGCCTCTCTTTAGCATCATGGAAGCAGTTTTGAAAATAAGGAGGTGCAGGGGGTGGGAGTCAAGGAGGAATAGTCTCATGGTCAAGTGTGTCGTCTCTGGAGCCACACGCACTTTGTTCAAATCCAGTTTCTATCAGTTACGTTCAGGTGTGTAACCTCGGGCAGTTTCTGTAAGGGGTCTAAGCCTGGATTTCCTCATTTGTACACGGGGATGGTAAGTCTCTCTCCTTGGCCTTGTGATTCATTGAGGTTAGGACAGTGCTGGACACATAGCAAGCACTCGGTGATGACAAAGACCCCCCAGTGGGACCCGCAGCACTCAGGAGGAACACACAGGCTTCCCAGAAGATGGTGAGTGAAGCCTTTGAGGAAATGGGTGCATGGCTGTCGGATGCTGTGGGAGAGACCTCTCAGAGTGGAGGCTGCTCCAGGGCCTGCACATGCCGCTTGTCTTCACAGATCCCAGGTGTCCTGTTCCCTTCAGAGGGACTGTGGCTGAATGTGGAAGGATAAAGCAGGCACCTCAGTTAACCGGGGATGGAAGCCCCCTCCCTCAGTGGCTGGCCTGGCCTGTTGACCTGCCCTCTCTGGAGGAAAATCTCATCTGTGTGTGGCTCTGGCTTTGAGACATTTCCTGCCCTCCCTGCTGGGGACAAATGGAAGGTCAAGCAGGTTCACGTGCAACTGGAGCTGGGGCCCAGGATCTTTGTTGGAGAAACATTTAAATAGATAAATTCTTTACCTGTTGGAGATTAAATGCTCTGAGAAACCTGTGGTTAGATAATCTAGCACCGAGGAAGAAACTATAATTGTTCCGTTGCTCTGCGTTTCTCTTGATAGAAATCAAAGCTTGTTGTCTTAGCGGAAAGAGCAATAAAAACATCTTCAGAGGAGGAGCTTTTTTTTTCCCTGACTCTTTGAGAGCAGATCATTTAGAGGTTTCTCTATAAGAGATTAAATGGGATTCAGGTAAACAGCTGAAGGGTTTACCTGGGATTAAGTTTTTAAAAAACCACCCTCCTAGGGGGTGTTTTCCTTTGGGGAGATAAGGAGCAAAGCAGTGTCTTTGGAAGTCAGGTCAGGGGTGAGGGTTTAAGGGATGAGGCATGGACTTCTCCACACCCCCTCCCAAGACAGTGCCCCAGAGACAGCGTTCTTTCCCACTTGCTAGAATCTTCCCCTTAGACACTGAGGTGCTGGCTGGCTGAGTTTGGTGACTGAGTGGAGAAGAGGCAACCTGAGGAGATTGAACCAGCCAGATCAGTGACCTATAGAACTCACCTTCTCATTCCACAGGTTCCAGGGATAGAATGTGAACAAAACAAAAATTCTGCCCTCATGGGGCTTACCTTCTGGTGGGGGAGAAAGACCACAGATGAGATGTCATGGTGGTTATGTAATTATAACTGCTAAGCAGGAAGAAAATAAAACAGGAAAGGGGGGATATGAACTGTAGGAGGTGGTGAGCCCGAGATGTTAGGGGGACAGGGAGAGCTTTGTGTAACATCGTGCAGGAAGTGAGGAAGTTAGCCATGCAGGAATGAAAGAACATTCTAGACAGAGAAAACAGCAAACACAAAGGCCCTGCATGCGAGGAAGCCTCGACTGGAGCAGAGCAAACAAGGAGGCAAAGGGCAGCAAGGCTGGTGAGGCAGGAGGGAGCCAGCTCGCGTGGGACTTCGTGGATCACAGGACTCTGGCCTTGGCTCTCGAGTAAGGTGGAAGCCATTCAATGGTTCCTAGCAGAGAAATGGCCTGATCAGAGATTTAACGGGTTCTTTCTGGCTGCTGTGTAAGAATGGCCAGCCAGGGGCAAAGGCAGAACTGGGGGCCAGTCAGGAGCCACTGCTGTGATCCAGGCTAGTGATGACAGTGGCCTGAATCAGGGTCGTGGCAATGAAAAGAAGTTAGATTTTGGATATATTTGAGCAGGTAGTTGAATTTTATTGACATGCTAGAGGTGGGTTGTGGATTGTGGATTGTGAGATAAAGAGAGAAATCAAGGATGACTCCAAGGTGTTTGGTTTGAGTAACTGGAAGAACAGAGTTGCTGGTAACTGACATGGGAGAGACTGCAAGGGATGGAGGCCTGTTAAGGAGCTCCATTTCAGCCGTGTAAAACTTGATGTCTGGGAGATGTTGAGGGCAGCTGGATGTTCATCTGTGGTATTCAGGGCATGGTCCTTACTGGAGATGTAAGTTGAGGAGCGTGAACATGTAGGTGGTGTATGGAGCTGTGAGTCTGGAGGAGAGCATGGCTCCTGGGAGCTGGCAGTGTCCTTTGTGGTTTCCTGTGCAAAACTGTCATATTCCATACTCAATCACATGGAATGCAAAGGGTTATACAGTGAGTCAGCTGAAAAGTCTGAATTAGAGCCCAGGTCTGCTAATGCCTACCCAAAGTCACTTCTTTATTATGTTTTAACTGGAGCTATAACACTAGCAGAGTTTGCTGAGACTCTGGGCAGTAGGAGGTGGCTCTCACACATACATACTCAACTGTCTTAATATAGGACGACCACTTCCTAGTCTTCCAACCTAATCCTCAGAGTGCTACTCCAAAATGATGCAGTCTGTGAACTATCTGCTACTAGTCAGTAAAGAGATAAGACCAGAAATTGAGAGGAGGCATTTAGGAATTCTCACAACAATTTGAGTATTGCCAAAATATCCAAGGACAACATCAGTGGACCCATCTTTCTGAGCAGTGCATGGACAGATTTGGATGGTGTTGATCTCACATGGTGGCTCATTTGTGGTATGAGCTTGAGTCATGTGTAGTAGGAATGTGTAGTAGGTTATACATGAATAAACACAGGTTCTTCCCCACAGATAGTTTGAGAGGCACCACTCCAGGGCACCCTTAGCTTTCATGGCAACAGCGTGGTACCATCTGAGATAAACCCTCAGTAAACACCTGTTAGATGGAAGTGTAGAATCTTGTGCTCCTTTTTTTTAGTGTCTGATACTTGGGTCTCGCCTTGTGCCAAATTAAGTTGGCAGTTTACCTTTGCCCCTGTGGGCATCTCAGCTTCCTTCTCCCTCCTCCTGGAGGCCTGTCCCATCTCCTGGGAGACCACATGTCTCAGCTCATTTTCAGTGTCCTCCCTGACAGCAGTTCTCCCAATGATTCCAAGCTGTCCTTAAAGTGTGAGCCCAGCAGTGTTTACCAAGGGATGCCTATAACCCCCATGACCAGAGTCTCTCATCTTGGCATTTCTGACCAGGAAAGAGAGAGATTTTGGTTTCAGTTAGACACTGAGCTGTTGTAGAAAGAGTAGGATTTTTGGAGGGAGATGGACCTTGGACAAATGCCATTATTAACCTTTTTGAGTCTTAATCCCTCCTTCTCCAAAAAAATGAGGCAACAATCCCTACCTTATAGCTGTGTTGGGAGGGTTAGGTGACATAGTCGTGTGAGGTGCTTAGAAGAGGAAGTGGTGCTGAAGAGATTGTCAGCAAAAGTTCTATTGGGTCACACCGTGTAGGTAACTTACTCCTTTATGAATTCAGTCAGGCTTGCCGCAACTTTCCACCTCTCAAACTCCTCATTCTGAGACCTTTCTGGTAGTTCCTTTTCTCCCTATTCTTCCCTTTCCTGCTGTGTCCACCTTAGAGTTTTTTGGTCAACAAGTCGGACCCCAAGTTGCTGGCCTGCTGTTTTCACGGACACCTCCAGAGGGCTTCATTCCTGCTGGTGAGGAAAGGACAAGGCTGCAGGGCTTCCAGGATTATTCTGGCCTCCCCTGAACTTATGTCTGTCCTCTTACCTTGCCGTCCTCAAGGCTGCTCAGCCTGGCATGAGCTGCTGTCTCCTGAGTAGGTCCTCCTGACATTTGGGTGATGCCTGCCAGAGCTGTTTTCCCAACTGGTCACTCGCCTCTGAGGCAGTTGCCAATCGCCACTTCTTCCAGGCCCTACCTCCTTCTTCTCTCTCTTTCTGGCTTGGGTCTTTGGAAGAGCCACATGGGGAGGGTGTGGCCCTGGGATGTGTCAAATATCTAGCTCAGGTGCACCACCTGTTTTATTAAAGTGCCATCTTAAGTAACCCTTGCCTGCAGGTTCTAAATTCCTCATGATTAATATACATTTGGTGGCTTATCATTCCTATAAGCTGCATTCCACTGTTAACAGAGGATCCTTGCTTTCTACTTGCTACTGGCACTGGAGCTCAGAGACTTCAGAATATGCCACTCAATAGATGGCAACTGGGGATATTTGGGAATTAAGTGCCTAATCCTATCTGTAAGTTCTGGGATATTTTAATTTAGAGGTATAGCTTATGTCTATTTGGCCTATGTTTCAAGCAGGAAGTATATCCTGTTTTTCTTATGTTAGTAAGGACAAAAAGATGTAGATATCAATATAATAAATGAAGAGTGTGTACATATACACATACGGACATTACATACATACATGTACAGAACCAGAAACAGGTACATCCGGTCTTCACGGGTCCCCTTGGATACTGCAGGATTGTGCATGTGGACAGCATGGGCATGAGAAACTGGTGTGCACAGGCCCTTCAGGCAGCTCCTGTGGGTAAGACCCAGAGCAGAAATGATGCAGCGGAGTCTGGAAGGAAAGAAGAGCCACGTGCAGATTTCCTTGGACATTAGTAGAGAAAGTCATACATTTGAGCCCAAGGTTCCACCAGCATTATTTGTAGTAAAACTGCCACAGCATATCTAATTTCTGTCTTAGCATTTTCATCTGTTGTTATGATTTAAAGCCTGCTAATTTGATGCCCACAGCTGTACTGAAGTCTCTTCAAGTTGGGGACCAGTTCTGGCATCAAATACTAAGGAAGATGTTAAAACACAGGATCCAGCTCTGGAGAAACCAGAAGAGAGGTCTAGTCTAGAAGCTCAGAGAGAGGGGAGTCCATGGCAGAGAAAACTTGCACCCATCAAGCCCTCAGAGCAGTGATCTGCACATACAGAAAGGGTGGTCATATAGAAGAGGGATTGATTTTGTTCTGCCTCGATCAGGAAAACAGAGTGCAGACCAGTAGGGTAAAATGTAAACTCAAGATAAAGATTTTCCCACAACTAACTTGGCCGCTTTGTGGGGGTGGGGGTGAGCTCCCATCCCTGGAAATGTTCATACAGATGTCAGTTGACCTTCTGCCTAAAAGGGATTTCAGTCGTGCCTGGGAGGTTGGAATAAATGAATTTGTAAATTCATCACAGACATTTCAGAAAATGAGTGACATAATATCTCCTCCTACTTTAAGATTCTGAGTCTTTTGTATTTCCTGCAGTGCTGGGCAGATGCCCAGTCTTCCGAAAATGCTGAATAAATAGTGGTTTATTAATAGTAGAGTGGGTAGGTTTTGAAATTTAAAAAATTAAGGTGATTTCTGAAGAGTTTGGTAACAGTGATGGGAATAACCTTCTGAGTGCTGAAAATCCACATCTGCTTTCCAGATTTTGGTCTCTCCATCTGGGGAGTAGGAAATAAGAATCCTCACTTCTTTGTACATTATTGAGTACCTGTATGTGAGTTAATAAAATATCACAGTGGTTCTGAAATCAGTGATCTAACTGGTCTCCCTGCTTCCAGTCTCCTCATTTCATCTTCCACAATCTTGCTGGAGTGGTTTTAAATGCATATCTCATCAAATCACTCCCCTTATGTCAGCTTAAAATCCTTCAGCCTTTCCTCATCATCTGTAAAATATAAATCTAAATTTCTTTATCAGAATATAAACACCCTGTCATCTGGCCCCTGTGGTTCTATCCAGGTTATCTCTAGCTTATTCTCAAAGTTCACACTGTAGACATATCATTTCCAAAGAGGTCCAAGTTCTTTACTGTTGGTGCTTCAAAGCACTAGCCCTTTGTGTTTGTGCTTAAGTCTGTTGTATTGAAACTTGAGGTTGTGGATGGTGTCTTCTGAGCCTTCCAATACTTTTCAACCATTTGAGATAATTTCTACAATTTTTCTTTTCCTGCCCTTCCAGGCTTGAGTCAGGCCATATTTCTCTGTGATTACTACCCCTCACTACACTGACATCCTATCAGTTTGCTTTCCCACTGCTGGGACTTTGCAGATGCTGTTCCTTCTGTCTTGGTACCCATTCTTGGTCACCTTGACAACTTCTCATTCTTGATATTTGCTTTCTCTCGTGTAAACATTATACTGTTGGTTTTTAAAAAATTCAGTCTGACAATCTTTGTTTTTTAACTAGGGTATCTATTCTAGTTACATTTAATGTAATTAAATTACTAATATATTTAGGTTTAAATCTAACACTTTACTACTATGTGTGCCCTGATTGGTTTCTTTCTCTTTCTTTTCTTGTTTTGAACTGAATTAAAAGAAATTCTTTTTCTCTATTTACTAGTTTAGAAAATGGGCCTTCTCTTTCTATTCTTTTAGTGATTACTTTGGGAATTACTACTCAAATGTTTATGCCTGCTTATCAAATTTTAAAGTTAATCAAAACTTTTACCCTTTTTCTGGATGATACAAGGATCTTAGACTAATTTAATTACATTTACTTTACCCACACTCATCTCACATGCTATTGTTGATGAAAACTTTAATTAAGGGAAACCCTATAAAACACTGTAATTGTTTTATGCAGCCCATGTTTACGTAGATATAGCTACATATTTACCTCTTTCACTGCTCTTTAGTCTTTCTTATACTTCAGACCTACCACTTGGGATTGTTTTCTTCTTAAAGTATATCCTTTAGAAATTCCCTTATTGAAAAGTGCTGATGACAAACTCTCTTACTTTGTTTGTTTGAAAATATTTTCAATCACCTTTATTATTGACTGATTTTTTTTTTCTGGTATGGAATTCTAGGTAGGGAGCTATTTTCTTTCAGCACATTAAGGGTATCATTTCACTGTCTTGAATTGTTGCCATTGAGAAGTCAGCTGTCAATCTGTCACTCTTCTGAAGATAATGTTTTTGGTTTTTGTCTTATTTTTTCAGGGTCTCTAAAATTTTTATTCTTGTTTCTGGTGTGTATTTTCATACAAGTGTGTTTAGATGTGGCTTTTTAGTCTTAGAATTCAGCGGGCCATTAAATTTACATGTTAGTGTCTTTTAGAAGTTCAGGGAAATTATCAGTCATTATCTCTTTAGGTATTACCTCTAGTCTATTTTTTCCTCTTTTTCTGGGATCCTGATTAAATATACCACATTCTCTCACTCTGTCTTCCTTTCTGTTTTTATATCTTTTTGTCTTTCCATGGTTTACTCTGGATAATTTATTCTGACTGTAACTAATTTGGTATTAAACTTTTCTACAGAGTTTTTAAATTATGGCATTATATTTTAATTTCTAGAAGTTCTATTTGATTCTTTTAAAATATTTTAGGTCACTAGGTTTCTGACAAATTTTCAAACTTTAAAAAATGTTGTTTTATACTCTGATAATTCCAATACATGAAATTTTTGGTTCTTTTCTTGTTATGGTCTTTGATTAATTTTTGCTCATGGTGACTTGTTTTTTTATAGACTTTGTTATTTGGGGGCTGTCCATTCTACTTGAAAATTTTATTTGTGGCCTGTTATGAAGGCACCTTCCTCCAGTGTTTGCTTCTGCTAGGTGCCTCATACTGCTCAGCCACTTTAAGCCAAGTTTATCACTTGACTCTTCCAAGTTACAAATCTACACAAAAGTTTATTTCCTGTTCACTCTTATTCTGAGGCTTGGGCCCTAGTATATCAAGGGAGGGTCTCCCATGTGGACCTCCTCTTGGAGCAGGCCCTGATCTTTTATATCCATCTTCCAAATCTTGAAAAACCTTCCAGACTAAATTTCAATTTTCCAGGATTGGTAATTACTCTCAGGACAAAAATGACTTACTGGTTTTCCATTTTTCTTCAATTTCCCTACTTCTTCACTACTATCTTGTCTACACTTTGATGCTTTAAAGAAGAATTTTAACAATTTTATCTAGCATTTTGGGGGTGGTTATTTTTAGTGAAACAGTTGGCTCAAATAACCCACTCTGTCATTACCAGAAACTGGAGGTCTCACTTTGAATGTCACTTCCTCAGTAGAGACTTGGCCGAGCCCAATCTTAATTAGGTCTCCTTGTTAAACTTTTTCATAACCCTGTTTTTTCCTTCATGACATTTATCTCAACTTGTAATTTTATATTTATTGTTATGATTAAAGCAATCTTTTTATTGCCTAGGTGGCTATTTGAGAGCAGGGAGTGTATATATACTAGTGCCTAGCACAGTGGCTAGTTCATAGCAGGTGCATAATAAATATCTAGTCTCTAGGAAGATGAATGCAGCAGGGTATTTGACAGGTAGATACAGGCTAGATGGACAAGATTATGATTTGAATACAGTTCTGTAAAGAAGCATTATTTGTCACTTTGACTTTCATAAATTAGTAAGCGAGAGCTAGATATTAAGGAATCAGAAAAGCTCTTTCAAGATTCCAGGGTACATTTGCCCTCAGGTATTGCAGCTGGCATCTTAATGTTCCCACCTTCTGCTTTGTGTAGTATCTGTCAGTAGAAGCAGAACTACAGAATTAAGGCAGTCCATCTATAGAACATGCTGTGTTTTAATTTAGTCCTGTACATACTGAAAAACAAAGGATAAGACAGATGTTGCAATCTAGGTGGACACATTCTAAATAGAATTTCCATGCCTCATTACTATTTTTTGATAAAATATAATACAGATAACATATAAGAACCCAAGTCAGAAATGTATGAATCTAGTTATTATTGCAATGAAGTCTTTGTATTCATAGTGCTTAGTAGATTCCCAGCAAATGTTCATTAAGTAATTATAATGAATAATAGCCAACTCTCATATAGTGCTTACTATGTCACCCAAACTGTTGAAACCATGTGATGTATATTAATTCATTTGATTGCTTCAACATCACTATGTGGTAGGTGCTATTATCATCCTCATTTTTACAGATGATGAAACTGAGGCCCAGCATGATGGAGTAACTTGCCTGAAGTCACACAGATGCAGAGCCAAGATTCCAACTCAGCCCTTCTGGCTGTGATATCTGTGTGCTTGATCTTATACTCTGCTGTCGAAGGAACAAGATAACTGGCTCTCCCGAGGCTGCCCAGGTCAATGTGCAGTTGTGCAGGTTAGCGAGAAGCTCAGCGGTAGCTTGAGGATCTCTGGCACACATGGAGCTCTGTGTGTTGTCCTAACAGTAGCCTCAGTAGAGATGTTTCTTTGCCTTTCATTGGGTTTATGAGTTATTTCCACAAAGCTGATGTGTCAGGTCTGCCTAAAGGGGAAAGGTGTTTCTGTAGAAAGACATAAACATGAGTAAATATTTTTTAAAGATTAGAGATGAAACTAATGTATAGTTATTTCTTCTGCATTAGTGACTTTTCTCATCAATGTTTTTTCTTCCTATTTTATGATATCATAATTAACAGTATACGGAGACCAGATTCTGAATTTTAGAAATGGATGTCATGTTGATATACCTCCCTGTAAAAGCTGTGAAGTTACAGGGTTATTTTCATGTCAGTTGTCTTTTGGTGCTGTTCTGCAAGGTGGCTGGAATATTTCCTGTAGCCATGTAGTGCTGGGTTTTTGTTGTTGCTGCTGTTTTTGTTTGTAAGTGAGCCTCGCACGTGTGTTCATGCAATAGCCTTGTTCTGAGGCTCTCAGTCACACGTGGTCTCAGGTGGTAGCCTTGGTTGTTGCTTCACTGGGTGTGTTTTTCTGTGGTACCAGGTCTTCCTACAACCACTGGTACTGAAGAATACAAAGGTGTCTTAAGGACTTGTGGTCAACTACTCCAGAGAAAAATGATGTTTGGAAAATTGTGACTGCAGAAGAAGCCGCCATTTATTGGCTCTCTCTTTGATGCTTTTCCTTACCTTGATATTTGGTGGGCATTTCTATTTCCTGAGTTACGCAGAAAATTGTCTTAATTCTTGATGACTCTGTGACCCTGGGGACCTGTCTACAAATGGAGGAGAAAGATGAAGAAGAAAGTGAATGAAAAGAGCCTGCCTTAAGAGCTGGAACTCATGGTTCCACCTGCCCCCTTTAGGCCTGTACTCAACTTTATTTGTAAATGTTCACGTGGAACCTCTGAGTCTGCTGCTGCCAGGGCAGCTCTGGCTTCTGTCATCACCTCTGGCAGGACAGATCTTTGTGGAGGCAAGCAGGCTCCATTCAGAAGGATGTGGAAGTCGTTAATAAGCTGGCTGCTACTTAGGACATGCAAAGGTTTGATGTGTGTCCATCTGGCAAAGCTGGACTGAAACCACACTCTACAGTAAGATGTGGCAATGACCAGTCACTGTGCAAATATTTGCCTCTCTGGGCTTAAATCTTAGGTTAAAATAAAAAATAAAGTCTTCAAATTCATATTCAAATTCATGTTTTGGTACATTTTTGGGTATTGCCTCTCGCTCCTGCAACCAGACATCATGTGTGTTTCTTCTGTGTGTTCATTGCATTTCAACCCTGCTATTTGGGGACTGCCCTAGACAGATTGCTCATGAATAGAGCCAAGTATGAATTTAGATTTTGTAGAGATTAACTGGTCATTGAGTTTGTATTGACAGGAAACTGCAGTGTTGCAGAGCAACCTGGAGAGGTGTGAGAGGTACTCTGCACGGGTGACGCTTGACTGGCCCATGATGTGGGTGAGTGCCTGAGAGGCTCCACACCCCCTGCTGCTGGCTCAGCTGTGGCCAGCATCGAATTCCCTGTACAAGCCAGCACAGGGTCTCAAAGGCTCCCCGAGGTGAGCCTCCCATCACATGAGAGTCGTGGGCAGAGCAGGGCTACCCCTCTCTGCATTTGCCATCCTGACTGGCACCCCTCACCCCTTGCTCATCTGTGTGGGGCTTTGCATTTTGGGGCTTGGAGGAGTTAAATGTATACTGAAGTTTTTGCATATTTCTAGTTATTGTCATGCACGTGCTGGAAGCGTGTCCCCAGGACTGCAGTGCCACTCTCCCCTCCCTACACTATGATGTCTGTCCTTAGGAAGGACTTGCCCTCAATTTCTGTCATGCTGGAAGGAAGGCAAGTGGGGCTGGCATGTCTGTTTCTACATGGCTACCATGGGAACAGGGTGTGGGGCCACTGCACAGGCAGGGGGGGAGGAGGGAGACGGTCCCTTCCCCACAGACTGGGAAGATGGTAGAGGTCCTGGGAATCTTTCCTTGAATACTCCCTTATTGTCAGGGCTTTGTAGAGCTGAGGTTTTTTTTTGTTTTTGGGGCTTTTTTCCCCCTTTCTGCAGAGCATCTCAGAATCCATGAGGCTTCTAGGTCACAAAGCTGTTTTTTGGAAAATGCCTTGAGAGTGGGTGGTTTTGTGGACCACCACCCATCCCCTTTCTCTGCCACACAGTTCCCAGAACATCTGTTTTTACACTGTCCCAAACCAGGACTGCCTGGAATCTCAGCCAGTAGGTGGAGTGAGAGGGTTCTGAGTTCAAGTTCTGTCTCTGTCGATGGGCAAGTTACTTACCTCTTGGAGGTCAGTTTCCTCTTTGGTAAAATAGAGATGCTACTGCTGACTCACTTGTTGAAAGGATACCTAAGATAATGTCCCCATTTTTGCAGAATAAACCAAAACAAATGACCTGCCCAAGGTTCACAGTGTGAAGACAGCATGGCGGTGTAGAGGCAGGACTGGTTTCAGGTCCAGGTCCCCTACTATAGCTCCTGTGGCCCTGGGATGGAGTGGGGGTGGTCATCCTCTAGCCTTCGGAACCTCTGCCTCTGTGCAGGAGCAGTGACTGTCACTGGCAGTGTCTTGACACCTATGACAATATTACAGGTATAAAGGAAGGTAGCGTATGCCTTGTAAACTGGAAGGAATTTTACAGCTGCAAAACGTTTCTACCTCTCCAGCTCGTTGGTAACTGAGCAGGTTAAGTTCCTGGCTGTGAGCTCCTGAAGTGATTTTTAGAAATGTTTTCATGGCTAGTTTTTCTAATCATAAAGGTAGTACTTGTGGTAAAAATTCAACTAGCACAGAAGGGTGAAGAGTGAAAGACACCCTTCTCCGCAATCAGCTTTGCTCGCGGAGGTGACTTCTGTTTACTTCCTGTGTATCCTTCCAGAAATCATCTATGTGCCTGTGTACATACACATGGACAGACACACACGTACGTGTATCTAATTATAGAAGCTGCATGTGATCTATTATAAATAGTCCATTTTTTTCTTTTCTTTAAAAAAAAAAACAAAACAAAACCGAAGAGCCCAAATGACAAAGACCCAGACTCAGGTAGTTTGCAGTATTTTGATTATTAGAAACTGTGCCACAATTATATCTTGGTATCCCTGGATTTAAAACAAATGTTGAAAGCAGCACCTAGTGGCTCAAAGCTTTCAGAATTATTTCTTTTGCACTTAGCAGCATGGATCTCTCCTCAGAAAGAATTATGTTGTTAATACTGTGGTCTTCCATTGCTCCACCCAGTTAAATTTAATCATACCATGTGACTTCCAAATAAAATGATGTGTGTGTCTGGAGGGAAGGGGCCCGACAAAGCTTCCTTTTTTTTACGTGCTGGAGAATACGGCAAAGCTCTCTTCAGAAGACCTTGCTTTCAGAGACCCTCTGCGCGGGGCACTTATCTCTGCAGCTCATTCTCCAGTGCCCTTGGAGGAAGCTGCTGCTATTAGTTGGGTTGTAGAGGGTGGCTATGTGTATTTTAAAGTATGTCTCTACACACAACAACAAGCCAAGTCAGTTTCATTTTTAAAACAGTTAATCTACATGAATTCATATATCTTCTTGATTGCAGTTGGTCTGCCTGGCTATCTTGCCATAATCACAGCCCAACCAAACTTCTTGGCCTGTTGTTCACAACAAATAGGATTTAGTTCTCTAGCTAAAGTAAACACTTCAGATATCCTACAGTGAATATTTTGGAGTTAGAGCAACTCGTGTAATTTCAAGTTGCAGTGTGAATGGCGTCTCTTATGGTTAAAGAAAAAAAATCCACAGATTTTTGGAGTTTTGGTGCTTTGATTTTTATGTTGATATTTTTCCAAAACATTGTGTGTAGAATAATTTAAAAAGCCACATCTTATTTTAAATGCACTAGAAAGCCTCAAAGGAATCCTGTGGCTTTGTGCGTTTTGTTTTTCAATGAAAGCTCTTTTGGTAATGGAAACCCAAGAATCAGGTGTGGAAGGGATATTGGGCCCACCCCTCCTCAGGGCCTGGGTTCTTCCCACAGGACTCCTTGATCATTGGCCCACTTCTCCTTTTTATCTTACTCAAGAAGCCTGCCTGGGCCTCTTGCCACCAACCCAGCTCTTGTTGGCAGGAGTGATTTACCTGTCCTGGTTGTGGGCTTTGGGCCCCACATGCTAGATGATTTCCATTCTTGGCCTAGAATGCATGAGTTTGTTGTAGAACTGTCCTCAGCCCGGGGAGCTCAGGCTGCTGGTGACTCTCATTTCTCATCTGTCAGCTGTCCCAATTCCTAACCCACTCCCTCCTGCACACTGAGAGCTCTGAGCTCCTTAGCCTTTGTCTGGCTGCTGCCTGTCTTCCTGCCTGTTTTAACTGTCTCTTCCTGAGAACCCCTGCCTTGTGGCTGTCTGCTGTCTTAGAGCACACTTTGAGATTGTGTCAAGAGGATTTGCTTAGAGGGGACGTGGCATTTTAAGGCTAGCTGTGAAACAAATTTGCCATACTGATTTCTGTCGTATCAAAAACTGATGAAACAGGAGTGATGCTTGTTTAAGAGCAATAGCAACCACAACAACAAAAACCCAGAACTATGTAACTACATGTGTACAGGAAATATTCCAGTCATCTTATAGGACAGCACAGAAAGACAACTGATGTGAAACAACCCTGCAATGAGTCTTGACAGTACTGTTGAAGTGAAAGATTAAAAGAAAAAAAAAAGAAACACGCCACCTTTCTGGGGATTGGCTATAATTTAAAGGAAGTGTTGCTCTTTGAGCGCTGACTTTAAGAAGCTCATAAAACTATGTCTCTAAATGCCAATGTGCTGAAAAGTTGTGAGTATTAAAGACTTAGCAAGTATCTTTAAACATGTGGGAAAAGGTTGCTCTTTTCTTGGTTATGATTTCTGGGAGCTAGTAAGAATAATATTAATATTAGTAGCAATAAATGTCTTCCTTTAATAGAATACTTTTATTTTTTTCCCAAAGACCTTTCAGGTCTGCTCTCTTCCTGTCTTCTGATGTGGTTTATGATGTTACTATCCCCTGGTGGCAGAACAGGGGTCTGAAGCCCAAAGTTTAACACAGGCTAGAATTAGAACCCGGCCGTAGAAGTCCATCTTGGGTAAACTCTGCTGCCTGAGTTCTTACATGGTTTTTACCTGTGGTGGCTTATAACATAAAGTTGTTATTCCAGAAGGAATTTTAGCTTCATTACTGCTTGGGAGGCAGACATCTGTGTTGACCTGACTTAGGATGCGTTGCAGACAGCCAGCTTTGCAGGATGTGCTTTCAGCATTTTGGCTACAATAGGCCATGCAGGAGGCTTCCCACCTGGATGGAACATGGTGGCCATCTGTGTTTGGAATCCCGCAACCATCAGGGTGAGACTGAGAAGTTAGATCATCCTTGTTGGAACGCAGCTTGAGTTGGGCTACGGGCCAAGGTTCAGTTGCAGAAAATGGAATTCGCAATAGCAAACTTAAAGGGGAAATTAACTAAACGACGTATAGAACTATTAAGAATTCTGAAAACACAAGTTTCTGGTGGTGGTATCAGGAATAAGTGCCCCAGACCACACTGAAGAGATGGACGCCAAAGAAGCTGCTGCCTCTTCCAGAATTGTGAAGCAGCTTTTTCAGAACCACATTGCAACTGCCGTGATTGAGAGGGTCCCACGAACAGGAAGCCATGACTTCGACAGTTCCAGAACAATGCCACATCTGCTGTGATCAGCACCTGTTAACCATGTCCTGGTCCTGCTTCCTGGCACCTGTGAAGCTGGTACTTGGATGCTAGAATGTAACTAAAACTGTCATAGAAGAACCAGGTGCCTTCTTCTTTGCTTACTGAGCAAATAGCAGCTGCTGCCCAAGAGTGGTCTCTGCCTCACTTTGGCTTTCTGAAGTTCACAAAAGCACGTCTGATTGACCAAACTGAAATAATATCTGGACCCTTCGCTTCAAGGGCTCTGAGATATGGGATTCTAGCTGTCCACCCTCTGCAGGATGGGTGGACACACTAGGAGGGTAGAATGTCTGTTGAAAACCATGCCACTGTATCCTCTCTGCTTTGTGATCAGTAGAAACGGATCTTGATTTCCAGAGTCAGCTGCAGAGGACAGAACTGAGGTTATGGGCAGAACATGGAATGGTTGTGAATCTTTTTGTGAATGTGGATAACTCCAGACGACAGGCAGCAAAGAATTAAAAGCATCAAAAGGCCATAGGATTTTCCTCTGGCTTCTGCTTAGCTTTGGTATTGTTAAGCTGCATTTACAGCATCCCAAGGAGGAGTTCTAGAGAACTCTAATTTCACTGGATGTCTTTAGGGAAAACAATACGTTAAAAAGTTATCTGAATTGCAGAGCCTTTACTATGCTAGTGTTTGTTGTGACTCTCTAGATGTGGATACGACATGCGTGGGTTCCCCGAACTTATGTGACCACCGGAAAGTCCCACCTGAAAAAATGCAGAAGCAGTATTTCCCAACATATGTGGGAAATACTATTTCAAAGAAGAAGACAGTGAGTGTCATGGAGAAAAGGTTAGTTTTATTTCCAGGGAGCTGACCTTTTCAACAGCCTCCATCAAGAACATTTACTATCACCACGAAAGGACTTCCTAAAGTGCAGATGGTGCTCTGCCCTTCAAGGAGAACAAAAAGAGGGGACCCTGACCAGTGAAGCTAGCCTGTATGGACAGAGTGGATTCTTTTAGGAATCCAGATGGCCTGAGAGTCATCCCAAGGGGCCTCCAAGGAGGCAGCCTGTGATGACTACTAGAAATTATAACAATAGTAGGATGTTAATCAATCGAAGACCACATCTCATTTGTATTGATCTGTCATAGAAGCAGATGGTGTTGCAAAGAAGGAACCACATTTAGCTCAAGGAAAACAAGGGCAGCAGGTAGGGAGCTCAGAGTCTCCAATGAGAGTGTTCTGGGTGGAGGAGGGCAGGTTGAGGGGAGGCTGCAGCTGAGCAGTGCGTGAAATGCACAGAGGGCTGGAAAAGGCAGACCCCAACTTATAAGAGTTTGCCGCCAGGACAACAAAGTCCCAACAACAGTGATAAGAACAGGCCCAGGAGTAAACGTAAATAAGGAACCTCCAAAAAGCAGATGATGTAGATGAATTCATGTCTTCTAGTGCATCTTTCATTGATTTTTTAATTTTCTACCTTAAGTAATAAAGAGTTTGTGGCATATGTGTGTCATTCTCAAGCAAGTCCTTTTGGAAGTCTCAGTTGGATTATTTAAACAGGATACTGGCTATTGGAAAAAAACACTCCAATCTGAGTATACACCTCTGTTTCTTGACACTAGGTGGGTTCCCACAGAAAGTCAGACATGCCTTAAATATATTTATATGCAGCCTTCCCAGGAATGGGGAAATGGGAGTTACAGAATTAAATTAGTTTGCTGAGAGGTGGGAGTTATGCCTACACAGTGTTGTGAGCATGTTTCTGGATCCCTAAGTTTTTGGGTTCTGCTTTACTGAACTCAAAGTTATGGGATTGTATACTTGTATGTATATGAAGGTAAACTACTTATCCTCTTTCTTCACCTACCGTGAAGATAAAAATGCAGACTGGAACTTAATGAGCTGTGCAATGGAGAGAGTCACTACCCCTCCCCACTTCTGTGCTCTTTGGACTCAAATCCCTCAGTGCTGATTCCCTCACTGAAGTGCCTTTTTTCCTCCTATAAGCACTTTAATAAATGGCAGTTTAGCATTATTACTAAACCCAGCTCTTTCTAATAATATGGATCTCAGTACTTACTATCTGTCTTGGAGCAATCACTTATCTCATAGTTACTAGAGATTTGAGTCCTCTTCCTCGTTGCACTTTGACTCTAAAGGACAGCCATTTAATTTTGATGGGTATGATTTAATCTCTTAATGTTTTTTTATTATGGAAAATTTCAATGTCAAAAGTAGAGAGAATAGTGCAAATTCCCATGTGCTGCTTTCTAGCTTAAAGCATTATCTACTTATAGACAGTCTTGCTTCATCTACACTTATACTCATTTCCTGTTTCCCTTAGATTATTTTGGAACAAAAATTATCATAAAACTGATATATTTGTATATATTCTATCCTCGTTCCTTCTCTATTTCTTAACATTTTTACAAAACGTTCTAAACATTACAGCAAAAGGACTTTTAACTCATATGAGAGGATTTTCAGATTTTGCCTAGAATGAATGAATTCAGATCACCCTGTGGATATATGTACCCTGCATGAGGTGCTATGCTTGGTGAGGGACGGCATAAGGTCAGGTTTTGTTGGATACAGTGGAGTGAGGTAACAGAGGTGGATTTAGAAGATGTCAGGCCCTGTTCTGTCAGCACTTACAGTCCAGTTGGTCCTGGAATGGTGGCTAACAGGAGTGAGCACAACTTAGGTGCCTGATGAGTGTTTGTCTATATGTGTATAGTTGTTCAGGAGAGCTAGAGGCTATGTGGTCTGGTCTTCGTATCTGGGGATGAGGGCTTTGAGGAGGAGCCAAGAGGATGGGTTGGATTTGATATTATCAGTCAGTTGTCAGCAAGCAATGGAAAGTAATTCTGACTAAAGGAATTTATTGGAAGCCCATTGAGTAACTGAATAATGGCCAGGCTAGAGTGTCACTGGAGAACCACACTCTGCCATGCCATAGGAAGCTCAGCCCACATCGTACCACAGACGCTACTACTGTTGCCACCACCCCTGATGCTGGCCATTGCTGCTGGATGCCCCTCTGGAATTGTATCTTAAGTCATCCCTGTGTCCTTGTCACCCAGGTGGGTCTGATTGATCAAGGTAAGCCACATACATGATCAGTGGCTGCTGGTGGGAAGAGGAAAGGAGTGTTGGACTCCTTCGCTTCTACAGAAGCCCTGGGGCACTTCCATCTCCCAAGAATCACGCAATGGGATCTTTCCAGAGAGAGTGAAGGTTTTGAAGCACCCAAAAAAATGAGTGTCTGCTATGAGTATCGCTGCCATCTTGGACTGCTTCCTCTCCCTTGTTCTTGGTGCAGTCCCAAGGTCTTCACTTTCCTTGGAAATGCCATTTGCATCTGTTGTTCTCGCTTTTCTATTCCCATGGCAACTGCGAGAGCCCAGGTGCTCCTCTCTGTCAGGTGTCTCAGTATTTCCTGTACAGATTTCCTACTTCTAGTTGCTCCCTTCTCCAGTCCTTCCTATACGTGCTGCTGCTGCATGACCAGAACAGTGTGGTGGCTCACATCCTTGATGTCCTCCTGTTGGAAGATAAAGGCTAACTCCTGACCTTGGCCCTGCGTCCCACAGTTGACATCTGGCTCCATTTTCAGCCTTATCTGTCATTCCAGAAGTCCTTCTCTCCAGCTAAGCAGGTCCCCAAACACACCCCACATCTTGCCACCTCTGTGACTTTCTTTGATAGTTCTATTGTCCAGAGGCCTTCCCCTCTGCTGTTTACCTCATAACATCTGCTCGATCAGGCTCAGCTTATCTCCCTGGAGAGAGGCGGCCGCTTTCTTTGAGCTGCTATGGCACATGTGTGCATTGCTCACTAAGCCCTTTCCTGCCTCATGTCCATCCATTTAGACAGATGAACTCACTTGACTGCATGCTGAGTCTTTGCATCTCTCTTATGTACCAGCACAGTGCTGGACACATGGGGGCTCACTGGACAATTAAAGCTTTTTTTGTAGAAGAGAGCAGAGGAAAAAAAAAAAATAGGAACAGGGAAAGTAAAATGTAAAATGCAGTGGTAGGAATGCGTAAATCATAAATTGAGTATAGGCAAGTTGGAGTGGGGGAGGAGTGAGGGACAAGTAAGTTTGGAAGGATGGGATGGTTTGCTCTGTTTGTGGTCTAAGCCAAATGGAGACTGTTTGGTTATATGCTTCCCAGGTGTACTCGGAGTGCTCATCTGTTTTAAAGGATGCTCTGGAAGTGGCCCAGAATCAAGTAGTGTGGTTTTCCAGGGATTCAAGCATGTGTCCGTACAAACAGAGGTAAAAGTGGCATGTGCTTGAGCAAAATTGGCTGCTTAATGGGATATGGATTTACCAACACACACCGATAGCAAATGGATTGTCCTCACAGCTTGTACCCATAGGGAACTTTGATATGTATCATTGTGCTCTTTGCACAGAGAGCATCCAGAAGTGTGTAGCACTCAGTGATGTACCCCCTGGGCTGCTGCTGATTGATAGCTTCTCAAGGGCAGCATCTCCAGGCAGCTCAGGGAATTCACCATGAAAGTCAGCCTGGGCTTCCTGCCCATTTCCCCATCAGTTTGTTCTGCTGTTCAGAGAAGTGTTGAAAGGGGCCCCTGAGTTGGGCTGTTGGTGTCCCTCATAGAACCCCAAAAGGCATACCTAGAGCAAAGTTCAAGTACAGAAGAATGAGAAGGGAGAGTTGGAAAGGGTCGGTGCATGTACAGTATTCAGCTGAGAAGTTTGGTGGAAAAAAAGGAGGGAAGAGACCTGGTCCTTCAGAGAACTTGTGGGTATTTGGTGATAGAGAGGAATGGCCCATAAAAATGACTGCCATCTGGCAGGGCCAATGTGATGAGGGCTCACAGGGAGAGGGTGTCCCTAGGGATTATCCCTTCCCTCCCTCCCTTATCATGTCCTGCTTGCCACCCCCCCACACTCCGTCCCCCTACCAGTGCCTCCCTCTTCCCACCTCAGGGACATTGTTGTATGGACAGTCACTGATCCCACTGCAAACACTTGAATTATAGGTTCTTTTTCTAAGGAACAGCCAGGTTTCCCAACTAGGCTGTGAGCTCCTGAGGATGGAGGCTGGTCTGTGCTTTATATGCCCAAGGGCCCTTAGCCCTGTGCCAAGCAGCATGTGGTAGGCCCCTTGAGAGGCTGTCATTCTAGGGCCACAATCTCAGCCTCTCTGCTTCCAGCCATGGGACTTCTAACCTCTAAGTCCATTTGCTCATTTGTAGAATGGGTATAAATATATCCCAGATTAAAGAGGTAGCATGTATAGTGTCCCTGGACATAGACACTCAGCAAACACTGTCCTGATCGTCATCCCTGCATACCCTGCAACCCATACACACTGTTACACAGGGCTGGTACATAAGAGGTGTTCAGTAAGCACATATCTGTTGATTAATATGATAAGAGTTGTCGTGATACCAGTTTTTGAAGGTCTCTTTTAGAGCTCTGATTTTAGCAGCAAGCATCCAGTACCAAATCATGGGGGGAAAGCCTAGAACTTATTCAGAGTGATTAAGGAAAAAGGTTAATTGTTATAGGAAGATTGAGAAAATTGATTGCTGAGCAATGAATGCCTGGTTGATGCCCCATAGAGACATATTAGGGGAGAGGAAGTTAAGAGTCCAGTAAAAGGACTGATAAAAATTAATAGGATAAACTTAAGATAAAGGGAAAATAGATTGAATGTTCTGAGAATTAGAGTGTGTATCATAACACTGAAGAATCTCTTAAGGTGAGGCAGGTGTCAGGAAAGGCGGCCTTGGGCAAATTACTTGACACACCTGAACAGTGGTCTCCTTACTTCACGGAGGCAATGCGAGGATGGGGTTTGACAGTGTATGTGAAACTCTCTGTATTCCCTTCCACTTCCCCCAAAGTTGCAGTGGATGTTTATTTTTAAAGTGAGCTTATCAATGTCACCAGTGCTTCTGTCTCCACCTGGGTAAACTTTGGAACGGAGGGAGACAGGCTAAGAGGTTAGTTATAAAGGTTTGGCTGCATGCTAGGGAGAATGGAAAGGCTTACAGGAGTGTCCTGAAAAATAAATTTTTTTTTTCAGGTTAAATAGTGTAGATTAGGCACATGTTCACAAGTTGATTTCCATTTTGTTTTGTTTTTCACTTCCGGTCACTACCAGGTGCAGATGTGCCCCTTTGGAACATGCACAGCTAGAGCAATAATAGTTCCTTGGCAGTGTTGAGCCTGATGCTGGTTATATATTGACTTTGGGGAGTTTTGGTGGAGGGTAAAAGAGACTTCCTCTTTAAAAAAAAAAAAAAAAAAAGCCTCTACTGTATAGCAAAGGAGGTGTGGCTATCTCTATGTACCCTGAGGTCATCTGACTCGACCCTGGACAGTGGGGATCAATGGTGCATCTGACCAAGGCAAGTAGCCATGTGGTGACTTAAAAAGGAGCAACTGTAGGACAGCAGGAAAAGCCGAATTAATTCTTTACTTCTTCAGTTTGGTTAGGAAAAGAATGCTTTTCTGAGTTGATGCAAAATGATCATGATTTATTCATCATTTGGTAGAAGTCACTCTTGGGACATGCATGGTAGTATATGATGGCAGCTTTTCCACCTCAGATGAATCAAATTTTGCTGAGCCCCTATGCTTTGTTAGGGGCTGGGGAAACCCAGTGGAAGAGGATGTGGTTCCCATGCCAGTGTTTCAGGAAAGCAGGAGTCATCTCTGGAAAGTGAGCTCCACACAGGCGCAGAGGAAGTTGGCAGGAAGGTGCTACATAGGGTGGAGCCATAGTATAGGAGGGCTGGGGGCACGGGCAAGGGGCTCCCAGAGGAGCTGGTGTTTGTGTTGTGGCTGAAGTTCAAGGCATGGGTGTTTCCATGAGGAAGTCTCCTCAGCTGGAGAAGGGCACTTGGGGTGCAGTGCCAGCACTTGACGGCAGCTGTCCTGGACGTGCATGAGCTGCAGTGGTCATCCAGCAGTGAGCGTGTTCACTTACCTTCATGCAGCCCCTCGGCATTGTGAAGAGACCTGGGTCTCCCCTTCACCTCATCAAAGTCACTTAACCTTGTTTCATGTGCACACAGCTCGTTGTATGTTTGTTAAATGGTCGCAGTTATTGCCACCCTGCTTAGAGGTGGTCTGCATAGGCTGTAAGGGAAGAAATTCAAAAGTCATGAGCTTATAAGTAGCTGTGGCTGGGAAGAACCTTAAGAACCTTTTGCCCCTTCCTGTCTCCTGGAGGTATTATCCCCAAGTCCTTCTAGAAGGATGTTACGACCCGGCTACCTACCTGTTTTTTCTCCTGGAGCTTTTTTTCTGGACTTCTCTCTCCTGGCTTTTTACATACTAGATTTACGTGTTTGAATAAAGAAATTGGCTTTTGCTTGGGTAAATAGCATAAAGTACACATTTTCTTTACAATAGGCAATTTTGAGTCACTATATCCTTATCAAAGTAGTGGAGTACACAAATACTTTTATTTGAATGGATTGCAGAGAAGATATATGCAGTTGGCAAATAAGCCTGAGATGTGTATTTACGTGTTTGTAAGTAACCAGAGGTGATACGTGTGTCCAGAGCTTCAGGTGCAGGCTTCAAAGCAAGCATATATAAGAAAAAAAGACCACTAATATCTGTACTGGTGGTATTATTAAATATACTATCCTTTGAAATATCTAAAATTGTATTAAACATACACTCAACTCATCCGAAAAACTGTCTACTCTTTCGTTCAGTAAGAAGTACAGGCATTAACATGTTTTCTCATCTGTCCATCCACCATGTCATCTCGGCCAGCATTCCTCAGACTGTATCTCACGGAAGGTGATATAACCCTCAGACCTCTGTGGGACACTGGTTTTCCTCAGGACGCAGCTTGGCAATCACTGTTGGAGACAGCGTTATCGGTGAGTCTGAATTCAGGCTCCTCTTTTTGCTCAGGTTGCCCATCTTGGTTCGTGCTGATAGAAATAGGTCATTTTTATTTTATGTCTTTATTTTTTAAATTTGAGAGAAGTTTATATAGGTCAAATGGATGAATGAATAGCATGTGTTACAGGACAAAGTGCAATTGAGTATCCTTAGGGGAAAAAAGGCACTCTGCCCGAGATTATCTAAATGGAGGCACATGAGGAGATGATGCCACCTTTTCGACAACTACATTTCAGTGACTTTCATGGCAGAGGTTATATTTGCCTCCTGCCCTGGTCACTGCCTGGCTGAAGTAAGAGGAGTCAAGGTCGGTTTGGGGAGTGCCGAGACAGAGGCGGTGTTGCAATGGGTGTTACATAATTTGAGAAAAACACTTCTTTAGCCACCCAAATATTTCTTCATTCGTCTGCCTGAAATTCAACACAAGAGATTCAATTCTTTGAGCTTAGAATTGGAGTTTAATAATCACTACTGGTCAGGGTATAATGAGAGAGACACCTAGATAAGCTGCTGGTGGAATGAATATACAGTTGCCCAATTTTTGATATATTTTGACAATATGTATGACAATCATTTCAGAAGTATATACCTTTTCTTACCCAACAGTTCCACTCCTATCAATTTATGCTAAGGATACAGTAGGGCAAGCATACAAAAGTCACATGTATGGATCTTCACTGCAGGCTTATTAATGATAGAGATGACTGGTAATAGCCTGAGTCTCTTTTTTTAAAAAGTGAATCAGTTAAATATATTTTGGTACAATTAAACAATAAAATACTATGTGACTGTCAAAAATATTGTCACAATTATATAATTTAGCGGCTTGAAATAGTATCCAGTATTGTTAAATGGCAAAAGTAGATCCCAAATAGAACGAACTCATTTTTGTAAGAAAAATAAACATACACATACAAGTAGAAAACATGAAAAGTTATACACTAAAATGATTAAATTAGTTATATCTTGATGAGAATTTGAGTAATTTTTAAAAATTCATCTTTTTTCTTATCTACACTTAAAATTGTAATAAAATAAGCATATTAATGGTATAAAAACAAAGGTTTTTTTAAAGGTCAACTTTCTTAAAGTATAAATATTCCCTAGGTGGTAGAAAACTGTGGTATGTATGTATTTTTCCATAAAAAATTACCCCCAAACTTAACTGCTTTAAACAAACATTTATTATCTCAATTTCTATGGGCCAGGAAATCAGGAGAAGCTTAGCTTTGTTGGTTCTGGCTGGTACTACAGTCATCTGAAGGCTTGACCGGGGCTGGAGGATCACTTGCAAAATGACTCTCGCACATGCTATTGGCAGGAGGCCTCAGTTCTTTGCCCTGTGAGTCTGTCCACATAGCTGCTTGAGTATACTTACAACGTGGCTGCTGGCCTCCTCCACAGAGAGCACAGGGATGAAGCCACGTGGCTTTTATGGCCTAGCCTTTGAATGTCATCACTTCACCTTATTTATTCATTAGAAACAAGCTACTAAGTCCAGGCCGCACTAGAAGGAAGGGGAATTAAGCTTTACCTCTTGAAAGCAGGAGTATGAAAGAATTTGTGGACATGATTAAAAACAATCACAAAGACGTAAAATCGTTTTCAGTCATAGCACATTAATATGATTAGGATCTATCCATCGGGAGCCGTACTACTCAGTGGGTGATTGAGAGCAGTCTTAAAGCATGGGAGTTTTGATTTTGATATTAGTATGTGCTTGGGTAACATTTAAGGAACAGGAAGCCACTAACAGAAGGAGGACTAGGTCTTTGAAGTCTGGAGGCTTGGTTCTGCTATACGTTGTTCACTTTTTTTGAGCAAGTCAGATTTTTCCTTGGTTTTCCCATCAGGTTACGCTGAGGATCAAATAAACAAATGCAGCTCAAAGCTCTGTGTAAATTATAGAGCAGTAACTGAAGCTGGCTGTTACTTACCATTACCACTTCTGTGACTGCTGGAAAGCAGTACCATTGTGGGAGATTGGGGAGCAGTAGGACATAGAAGTGGGGAGTGGAGAGAGAGAGTTGAATACTATAATTGTACTCGAGTTAATATTTCCTAGGGGCAGGGATGGAGAAGACTTACTTTGACTGTGAACCTGCATGAGACCTTGTCATGACAGTTACAGCGATTTCTGTGAAGGGCCACTGTCACGGGTCTTTGCCAGAACACTAAGGCCCAGTCCATGAGAAAGGCAACAGGACAGAATGTACCAAGAAGAAAGCTAGCCCCCAGTCTTCTTAGCTAGGTCATACATCCATTTCTTGTTTCAGGAAACAAGTATTTATTCCCAGCTCTGTGCCAAGCCCTTTACTAGGGGCTGGGAAGACCCAGTTAAACAGGCCACAGGTCCTCCTCCCCAAGATCCAAGTCCAGCAGGACAGGCTGTGGTGAGAATGTTTTGAATGAAAGACTAAGCTTTGGCTGGTGGCCTCATTCCCTAAGCCTGGATATGAACTTCAGGAAATAGTTTCCTCAGATGGCCTTATTCTCTCAGAGATCACATAGCTCTGAAAATTTTCTCTTTGGAAATGAAACGTTTCTTCCCCACACTGATGTTTATAGGCTCCTGAGTGTTGAGCAAAGATAAAGCCAGGTGATTGCACTCAGATGACTGTAATTTCCACTCCTCCTTCCTTCCAAGTCTTAATGGCCAACACCGTACAGTTTCCAAAGACCGTTTCATGCTCTTCCAGAAGTGGTAGGACCTGTAGTTCTGTATAGAGCATCTCTTGCCTGAGATGCCACTTGCTATTGACTGGGGCCTTTGGAGAAAAGGCTGACACCAGTACGGGGACAAAGCCACACAGCAGCTGGTCTTCTCTCTTTTGCTCACTTATATTTCTAGTGTCAGGTGACTCTATTCAGAAATAATCTTTGTGTTATTCCCAGGCTGTACTGCGAGAAGTCAGTTATTTTTATTTAGCTGTTTGTGACCTCTGACTATGCATTATGTGGTAAACCAAGTCAGTTCAAAGTTTCTTCTCATTAGATCCACTAATCTACAACAACTGTAAGTGGGAACCATTGCTTCAGATGAAATGCAATTGGCAAAAAAACAAAACAAAAAAGTAAACAGGTGAGGATGTCGAGAAATTGAAACCCTTGTGCATTGCTAGTGGGCATGAAAAATGGTGCAGCTGCTGTGGAAAACAATATATGTTTCCTCAAAAAGTAAAAAACTGAAATACCATATGATTTGGCACTTCCACGACTGGATGTATATCCCAAAGAACTGAAACCGTAGATATTTATACAACAATGTTTTTAGCAGCATTATTCATAATAGCTAAAAGGTGGAAACAACTCAAAGGTCCATCATTAGATGGATGAATAAAAAAAAAAGTATATATGTACAGTGGAATCCAGGCTTAAAAAGGAAGGAAATTCTGATATGTGCTCCAACAGGATGAACCTTGAGAACATTATGCTAAGAGAAATAAGCCAGGCACACAAGGACAAATATTGTATGATTCCACCTACACGAGGTCCTAGAGTAGTCTAGTTCATAGAGGCAGGAAGTAGAGTGGTGGTTGCCAGGGACTGGAGGGAGGGGAGATTGGGGGGTTGTTCTTCAAAGGGTGCAGAGTCAGTTTAGAAAGACTCAAAAGTTCTGGAGATGGATGGGGGTGATGGTTGCACAACAATATCAATGTACTTAATGCCTCTGAACTGTGTACTTAAAAATGGTTAAGGCGGTAAATTTTATGTAATATATATTTTACCACAATAAGAACTTTTTAAAACGGTGATTGGTTCACAAATTTATGCTGGCAGGCCCTGATCTGGGCACTGGGATACAGCATTGAACCAGACAGAGGGTCTAAGTGGAAGGAGATCTTTTAGATTATTTTCTACTGAGGAGAGATGGACTATAAACACTTAACAAATGACTAAGGCAATGCACATATTATAAGGACTTTGAAAAAGATAAAGCTGGGTAACTAACGTGGTAGAGAGCCATGTCATGTGTAGGGGACAGGGAAGTTGGGGGTGCTTTAGCTAGAGTGGCCAGGGAAGGACTCTGAAGAATTGACATTGGGCTAAGTCCTGAATGATTAGAAATGATTTGATCTATCAAACCCTGCTTGAATATATCTGGACTCCATTTTGTCAGAAATCTCATTAAGATTTTTGAGATAAAGAAAAATTGCGAGATCCAGAATTTATTACAAGTTGTGCTTGCAAAACAGTGTCTGTGTTGACTATTCCTAATTGGCTGCTTGAATATTGAGGTTGGGACAAAGTGTTAGTGTTTTAGAACGTTAAAATGTTTCTTATCAAATATTCATACCTGGCAATGTTTTCATCCAGGAAATGTATTAACTGGTTCATATATTTCTTATTTAATTTTCTCAGGAACTAGATCCCTATAAAGTTTGCTGTAGGCCTTTTTGGAAAGACTTTTCTTTTTCTTCCTTTCTTTCTTTAACTCAACACTGTACTAACCAGGACTTGGAAAGGCTTTTTATGCCTTTTAGAAAAGAATTGATTTACAAAAATAAGTTTGTTACTGATATTTTCATTACTTGTTATTTAGGAGATCAGTGTATTTCACCTTGGAACCTAAGGCTATTTATTTAAAGCTCTCACTGTAAATCTGAAGATCTTTTTATAATTGACTTAAGATAGAAAAATATATGCTTCTGAGACAACGGAGTGTGTGCACAGTTGATTTGTACAATGTGTTTAGATTTCCTGTTATACATCTTGAGAGACTCCCCTGTTGTTGCTTAGATTTTTCTTTTTAAGTTAAAGTCTTGGGGCAGACCTCCCCAAAGAATATGGAAATGCTGTTGAATCGTTAGAAGTCTGTATTGCACCTGCCTTGGTGAAGCTCATAGCACAATGTCTGTAAAATTCTAAAGTACAATCAGGCACATTAAATAAAAGAGTACGGTGACTTCTGAGTTTGAGAGTAGGTCATTTTGCAACCTGTTCTTTTTCATGAGTACATGGCCATCTTTGCCTTAGGGTAGTGAAGTGGCATTTCCCAGGACAGGAGAATTGAAATTATTTTAATTTCTAGGTTGTAGATTCCATAATCCTTGGGAATTTTGACTTATAAACTAACTGGGAAATTATTTCACCCTCATGAAAATCCCCAACCCTCCCAAGTCTTTCCCACTTCCACTGATGTGCATTGGAATTGGGCTGTTTTCCAGGGATATAGTGATTGCAGTGGGGTTTAGACAATGTGTGGCTCAGAAGGCAACTTCAGAATTAATCTTTCATCCTTTGTGCTGCATGAGAGAAGCCAGCTCATGACTCTGTTAGAAAAAACATTGTTTCTGAAACCTGCAATAATTAAGACACAAGTACATGAATAAACAAACCTAATTCTGTCTGCAAGCATTTACCAAAGGCCTACTGGATGCCCAGCCTGTCTTGCACTAAGGGGCCAGGATCAAGCAGGACAGTCTTGCCTCTAAGTAGCCATAAGTCTGAGAGAGGAGCCAAAATATAGAGAAATGTAGTAATCAGAAGATAATAGTGAAAGTGTTAAATCAGGACATCTGGATTAATATCCCAAGGGCATGGGATGTATGAAAAGGTGCGCTGGGAATAGTGGCTGAATGAAAAGTCAGAGAAACAGAGGAGGTGGTCAGTGTGGACTGGAGAGGTCAGGAGGTCAGGGAAGTTTCTCAGAAGAGGTGTTAGTTGGGTAAGGCCCTGAAGGACAACAGGACTGAACAGGTCTCTGGGAGCTGGCCTAGAATGACTTCTGATGAACCCAGATCCCCAGACCTAAACTAGGGGGTAGAAAGAAATATTAACTCCAGGGTTAGTTATGTTTGAGAAACATTCATATGTTTCTAATATCCAAAGTGTTCCCTGTAGGGTTAGTAGGTCTGAGAATGGAGAAGTAGAGGCCAGTGGGCTCCATGGTCAAATAAATTTGGATAGTGCTAGAATAAGCAAATAGGAGTTTTCTTACTGCAAGACTCCTCAGGCCTTTTATATGCTGATGTTCAGTGATTTTTCCCAGATGGGCATAGACAACATGCAGTTTCCTGCTTATTTGATCATAGAACCATGTTTTTTTCCAGGAGCATCCTTCAGGAATAGAGCTCCAAATAATATAATTGAGTTGGGAAAATGCTGGCCTAAATGATTTTATTTCAGTGTGTTTTTTAGCATAAGTCACTATCAGTAGTCATGTTTTCGATAATCTGAATGCCCAAGGGAATTGAATGGAAGGAAGTCAGAGGGACTTCATTTAAAGAAACCAGTGAAACCAGTGGTTCTCCAAGGGATCCCAGTCTGGAATAAAATACTTGGGGGCCATCTCAGTTCAGAAGTTATTCTTCATTATGTTAATAGATATAGCACAGGCTTTAAAAAAAAAATACTCATTTTGTTAATGTTATTCCTTGAGCTATGGGGAAGGAATCATACTTATACCACAAAAATTATTTGTTGTTTTTCTGGCATTGAAATTTAACCGGGAATCTTTTATTTTTATTTTCTAAATCTGGCAGCCCCATGCAAAACGCTCAGGGAAGCCTAGCCACGTAGACCAGGAAGTGATTTAAAATGTGCAAGACAAGGTAGCATAGATTGATTCCAAGTTCTAGAGAGCCCTCCCTCCTGGGTGAGGGGTTACCGCATCCATGAGCCCTCTGCCTACCACTGTTCACTTTTGTTATATCCCACTCAGTGTGGGAGGGTTTGGAGATGAGAGGTGGCAGCCTGGCAGGTATTTATTTTATTTGGCTCACATGTTTTTAAAAACAAAAAATATAAGATCCAAAATTTTACCAAAAAAAGCTTTCCAGCTTTTTGGACTCTCTTGAAAATGTAAAAAGCTTATAGTTCCATAGAAAGAAGCCAATTATGAACCTGGAAGTCTTGAAACCAAAAGGACAAGTTCCCAGCCGGCGATGAACACCATGGGGATGGGCACGTGTCTATCCAGGGCAGATCTCAGTGGGGAGAAGATAAGAAGATAAGGCTTCTTAACACCACCACTCTCCGTTTTTGGAATTTAAAATGCGAAGGAGGACACCAAATTATCTTACATGTTAAAAAAACAAGGGGGAGTATGTTTAAGAAGCTGTGTCCTTTTGTATTGACTCTGGCCCATATGAGTGTTTTGAGAAGGGAGAGACATGCTTGGTTGGAGTACAGGGGGCTCTGGGCATTCCTTCTCCTGCCAAGAAGTGAAATGTCTTTGCTCCACAGTTAGTGGCGATTACTAAATGACCAGGGCTTACTGTAAGTGGGCTCTGCTCAGGGATCTCATCTGGAAAATGTCTCCCTGTGACCTACTTGGTGGCTGGACCACCCTCCCCCAGCCCTGATGGGACATGCTCCTGACAGTAGGGACCCATGAAGGTGGGGCTGGGGGTAGACCCTGTGCTGTCAATATGGGTTGTTGGGTCCTGGGGGAAGGAGTTGGGGGCAGCCAGGGGGTTAGGGCATGGAGTATGGAGAACCTGTAGCTTCAGCAGGGACTCCAAGTCACTTTGGCAGGCACAGTGACACACAGGACTTGCTGCGGCCAGTGCTAGTCTCAGGACTGGTGCTTGCTGTATCCAATGGCAACAGCAGCTCTTTGCTAACTCAGTAGTGCTGGGGACAGGCAGTGTTGCAGGCTACTTCACACTGGCTGGGACAGAACCTGGGTCATGAGCATCCTTGATTTGTGGCCAAGCCCAGGAACCTCTTTGCTTACTCCCTGACACATACCACCTAATCAAGTTTTGGAATCTGTAGTAGGAGGAGAGAGAATGTTATTCCAGAGGTCAAACTGAACCCTGAGTAATGAGTCCATTAGATTCCACAATCAATATCCAGCTTCTAAACATTATGTATATTGATGAGCTGACTGCTAGAAGACTAGTGCTAAGGGAATTGGAATCTATTTGGCTGGGGCCAAATTGGTTGTTGATGGACCATAGTAGACTGTGGCTTTAATAATCAGCTAGAAACATCCTGCAGCTTAGTAAAACACAGCTTAAGCACTTTGGAGCCCTGGGTGCTTTCCTGAAAGCCATGCAGAGTAGTGTTTTCACTGGGTCCTGCATCTTGTCCTTAGGTACAGATGGGCTCGCCAGAGCCTCAGCTGAAGCCTGTGCTGGGGTGAACAGAGGGAGACAGGGAAGGTGGAAGCCCGACGGTCAGACTCTGCAACTGCGATACGAAGACAGGATCTATATTGAAGGGGATTGGCTCTTGCCTCTCACAGTCCGTGAACACACCATGTTTACCTGAACTGCTTACCCAGCTCTGTTCTCAGGACTCAGAGTTACAAATTGGGTGAGATGTGGCTCCCACAGTGGGAAACAATTTCCTTGAAGGTCTTTAGTCCACGAGGCTTGCTGGGAGGAAGGATGCGTTTGTGCAGGGTATGG
Organism: Cynocephalus volans; assembly: GCF_027409185.1. NCBI lineage: Eukaryota > Metazoa > Chordata > Mammalia > Dermoptera > Cynocephalidae > Cynocephalus > Cynocephalus volans. The sequence continues at coordinate 43,264,042 of NC_084473.1, forward strand.
TGTGTGTGTGTGTTCACACGTTCGTGTGTGCACTTACATGCAGGGCTGGGGGGATGGGGCTGTTTTCACTGATGGAACACATTGACCTTTCTCCCCCGCCCCCATGTCCCAGGTATGGAGCACAACTTGGTATCCTGGTAGCATGCTGAAATCTAGTATGAATTCTCTTCCTAATTAACTGGGCCTAAAGCCAGTTGCTCTCCTGCTTTTCCCCACTGCCACCCAAGTGATACAGTGCTAAAGCTGGGGAGGGAAGTCCACTAAATGACCAGTAAGACCGAGTTCAAGAGTCTTGGCCATGTGGACTACTGGGCACCTCTGGTCATCTAGGTCACTGCTAGGCCAATGTGGGTCCAGGAGGCTGCACTGCTCACGGGGCATAGGCAGCTCTTCTGGGGGCAGGATACTGCCAAGGTGCAGAGAACAGGTTTCTGGAGGCAGAAAGTTGAAGACAATTGGGTTAATTAAACCCCTACTGATCTCCAGCTGCAGAATTGCTCTGAGGTACTCTGCAAGTTTAAAATTGTGCATTAACTAAAACAAAACCAAAACGCCCACAATTAAATCAACGCGAGCCCTTTCTACCTGCGGTGCTGTGCGTGGCTCATTCTAATTCAGGGGCAGGGAAGAAGACAAAGGGTTTCCAGTGTTCTCTTTCCTTTGATTCTGAACGCAGACCTGGCCATTGTGATTCCAGGGTCACCCCTTGATCTTACCTTCTGCTGGGCCAACTTGGGGGAAGCTGCCTCTGCCTCTACCTCAACAGGGTGATGTGATCCTCTGTCCATATACCTTGTGTGATGGGGCTGCAGGAGAAAAGGCCTTGATCTATTGCTGCCAGTGCCCTCTGCCTGGCAGCAGCTCTGGATGTCAGGATTCCAGCAGCTTCTGGGATGTCTGGCTGTGTGCACCAGCCCTGCAGAGGCCTGGGGCCAGCACTGACTGAACCTTCTGCTCAGTGATCAGAACATCTCTGGAGATTGGTCACACCCTCCACGTGGCAGTGTTTTGCAGGGTGGCCCTTCTCTAATGGGCTGTGTTGAGCTTCTACTTTTTAGTCAGGACCAGAGAATGTGGTGGTGGGACTAGATAGTGTAGGGGGCCCACTGTCTTCCCACAGTATCCTACGGGGACTGTGCTGGGTTGTGCCTCAACCTCTAATCTAATTGGCTACAAAATAAGGCAGTAGAGGCATGGGTGTGGTGAAAACAGAAGACAGCTGGTCAGCAGGGGACGCCCCACATGTTAAGGAGCAAAGGAGCAAAGGTAAAACAGCAGGCTCGTCGACGGTGTCGGATGAGCGATGCAGGCGAACACCCAATAGAACAGAAAATCAAGGCTTAAATATCACAGAGCGTCTTACTGAGAGTAAAAGGGTTTTAAGTGGACTGGCTGTTGGCAAAGGGAAAAACAAATCAGTCCCCTGTTGAGTGACTTTCGTAAATTAGAAGTAGGCAAATTGGATATAGAGGAAACATTTGAATTTACTGGATTGTGTTTGGGTTTGGAGGCCAAGGACATCTCTGAGACCCTCCTCTGCATTCTCTGAAGAGCAGCTGCTGGTAACTCTCCTGGAGAATTAGGAAAAAATTGGACTACACTGGTTTTGTCCCTGACCAGGAGGTAACACCAGCAGAGAAGTTTCTCTGAGGGCTTCATCGGACACTCTGTTAGACTTTCCATGTAGAGGCAGTGGCCAGCGAGGGTGTGGCTGAGCCTGTCTCCCTTGTCATGCGTGCTGTGATTTCCCCAGAGCCATCTTCTTAGCCTGTATTATTCTGTGGACTGCTCTGTCCAGGGAAGAGCACGATGACACACCTGCCATGGGCCTCCTCCCCCAGGCTACGTGGAGCACAGCACCGCTCTGCCACTTCACCACCAGGGTGGCCATGGGCAAACCCTTGACTCCTGGGTCAGCATTGCCCCATTCCGAAATGGACATATGACAGTGCCTACTTCACAGCTTGTGCCGATTCTGTGGTAGTATTCACAAGGTGCTGAGAACAGTGCCTGGTGTCTATATTAATAAATAAAACACCTTATCCCAAATGATCTCTCATGTCCCTCCCAGTTTCACTTCCTAGAATTCTGTCCTATTTCATCCTCTTCAATAGTCTGAGGTGGGGAGAGTGATCATCACCGCTTTTTTGAGATAGAGAAAACATAAGGAGACCTTAGAGGTATTTTCCAGAGTGCAGGTGGCTGGTTTAATGGATAGGCAGGGAAGGAAGCCAAGACCCCTGAGCGCCTGACCATACCACCTGCGGGGGGTGGGAGAGGTGAGCTTGCATTTGAGCTCTGCAGCCCCCACTGTCTCCATTTACCTTCCACCTCCCTCAGTTTCCCTGTCTCCTCATGGGCCCTGTGGGCTTCGCAGGCACAGGATGGAGGGAAACAAACCAAAGATCTAGTAACTCCTAGACTCTGGGAAGACACAGGTGCTGTAGCAGCAGCCAGGCCCCGGGCCATGTGGAGGAGGGTGGCATTGCAGGCCAGGCACCACAGCCTGAGAAGGGACCAGGAGCAAGGGCTGTAGGGTTTAAAGACTCAAAGGCTCAGGTTGCGGTCTGCTCCCAAGTGCTAAAGAAGTGGGACTGGAAGTGACCCTTTGGCCTCTCCTGTCCTTTGGACAAAGGCCTGGCCTACTGGAAAGACGTATTTCCCACAGAGCCAAAGGGACCGAGGCCACAGATTGTCCTGTAGCGAGGTGGAGGGTGCTGTCGTCTGAAGGGGCTGATCTAGCCTCTGTGGGTCTTGCTTGAAGGTGCATCCTAAGTGGTGCTCCTGCTCCTTCCTAAATGATCCAGATCAAGGCGGGTGGGAGATCGTTCACCAAACGCCCAACTCACAGAGTCCTCACCCCAGCCCCAGGTCCACTTGCTCACTCTTGGTGACTGTGGTATGATGCGGATTCTGATTCAGCAGGTGAGCATGTGGCTGCATAGTCTGCATTCCTAACCAGCCCCAGGCCCTGCTGATACTGCTCGTCTGAGTAGCGAGGGTCCTGAGGCCACACGACACAGCCTGGGTGTCTTTCCCACTGAGAGCCATGGCTCCTCGTGAACTGAGCCTGTTTTCCTTCTCGTGCTCACAGGTTTCTCCACACCTGCCATATGGGACCGAGATTGGGCAAGGAGAATGAGGTTCACAGGGGAAGAGGGGAGTTCTTCTCCGAGAGCGCGTTGCTACTCTTCCCTGTGTGTGAAGAGTTATCCTCCAGGTGGGCAAAACCACAGAGCAAGGGGAGCAGGCAGCCTCCTCCTCCTTCCTCCGAGCCCTGCAGCCGGCTGTCCAGGCAGCTTTCTACTTAACTCTCTGATTTCTGTGTCCAATCGATTGGCCACTCTTTGTGCCACATAAGAATGCATGACTGAGCCTTGACCTTGAATCGAGCCAGCCATGAAGACTTCTGTCTTTCACTGTCTTTTTGAACTTAGAAAAAGGTTGGTAGAGAAAAACACCCAACTGCTTTGCTAAAATAACATTGTCACTACTAATGAAACTTCTTTGCATTAAATCCTGCATTAATAATATGATAATAGTACCACTCCCATCCATTTGTGGATTATGTTATGATTTTCCAAAGCACTTTCACAGTCATTATCATATTTGATACTCAAAATGCCATTATGAGATGAAAGATTGTCCCCAGGAAACGGAGGGTCAGACTGGTTTACGAGCTTGCCAAAGATTACAAGGCAGTGGGTAACAGAGCTGGGGTGGACGCTCATTTTCTTATTAGGATTGATATTGACAGTTCAATAGACTCGCAAATTCCGTGGGCCATAATTTGCTCCATCCCAAACATCGTGATTCCACACCAAGTAAAATTCTGAAGGTGTGGCCAGCCTGCGGCTGAATGTTAGGGCTGTTCCTGAAATGATATTGGTCTTATTGTTCCTAAACTGCATAGGTGAGAATGCCCTAAAGTTTAGAAAGGTGTTAAAGTAGCAGATAAACAAAGCTAGCAAAAATCAGCAAAAAACAAAGCCTTAGGGAAATAAACTAGAATGTGTTTTAAATTATTCAGTCTCTCTCTCGTTTTTCCTGGTGAGGCTAACATTCCACAGTGAGGCACTTAGGAAAGTCACCCAGGTGGGAGTTAGTGGTGCAGAGGTGTTGAACTCATTCCTGGAACCTCCCCTTCAGGTCACCATACCTGTCTCCTTCCTTCGGGCAGGCATTCCAAGCCACTGCCTGTGACAAGGTGGGACAGACACTTGGCCAACCACAACTTAATTTTTTCCCAAACCTTATTTAGGCTGTAATTCCACATGCTCCTTGGGGTTGCCATGGAGACCGTCTACTGCCTTCTTCCTCAAATAGAACCGGAATCACACTTCTGCTTCTAAACAAGGTAGAAGTGACTGAGTGGCATTTCTGTAAATGGCCCTTTCCAGTAAACTCGGCCCCAGCCGAGTGCCCAGGAATGTGTGAGCAGGGCACCTAAACTCACGCTACAAGGTACTTAAAAAACAAAGCAAAACAAAACACCTAAGAATAATGACTTGTAGTTCCATTTGTAGTTAATGATTCTAGAAATGTCACTGCTGAACTGCTGTTTTTTTTAAAAAAATGTCATCATGCACAAGTGGAGCCTCACTATAAAAGTGTCTGTGAAGGCCATTGCCACTGTGAACTGGTTGTTCTTGAATCCCAATGGCTGTGTGCAGAATTCCAGACTAGGAGTAACTGAGAAATGGGAGGAGGTTGTGGTGAGGAATGTGGAGAGGGCTAAGACAGGAACTCCACCCTGAAAGGTTTTGCCACCCAGTGGGGAGACATTCATGGACACAAACATGCTTTCTCTGTCCTAGCACTACGTTAGGGTACAGGTTGTGCTTTAGAAAGGGTAACCGTGCAGCACCTTATCCAGAGGCAGGCTGGGGTTCCAGTCCTAACTTGTCTGGTTATTAGATCAGGGTCTTTAAGTGGGTTTCTTAATATCTCAGAGCGTCAGCTACTTTATACTTTCTCCTTTCTCAGTAAGTTTTTATGAGCATCAAATGAAATGCAATGGAGAGCCCAGCACAGTGTCTCGCCCACAGCAGGTACACAGTAAACACTGGTTCCTTTCCTCATCTCCGTCCCACCTATCAGGAGGTTGGACCAGTGGTGAAGGGAGAGGAGAGAAATTTCCCATGGTGGGAGAGAACATAGCCAGGCTTTGGGGGTTGGAGCCGCAGGCATGGCCAGGGGGCAGAGGGCAGTCCCCGCCGCCCTGCGCTGGACAGAGTCCCACACCAACGCTGCTGTGCAGCAACCCATGTGGCCGGCAGCCCCGGGGGGTGAGGTGGCGGGGGGAGTGCTGAGGTGAGTCTGCTCAGCGTCACAGATGTGTAGAAGGGGAATGGGAAATAGGGCAAGAAATGATGCTGATCATAAAATGGAAAACTGGAACCACCGTTTAGGGGCCTTTTCAGTGTTGAAGAGCTGGGCCGATTGCTGTGAGCAGCTTCCAAGTGTGGGCCTTCGTTCAAATGTAAGCAAAGGGTCTAGTATTCTGCCTGTACCCAAGAGATCCTGACCCTTGGCGTTTTAAGCTTTAAAGGGATTTTTCTTACAAATTTCCTCTGACTGAAATCCAGGGAAAATGCTTATCAATCAACACTAGGAAGAGATATTATATTAAAAAAAACAAAAGTTGTCTTTTCCCCATCCACACCTCGCCCAGCCCCACCACTACTACACAGCCTTCCCCACCATTCCTCTCAGAAACTGCATCACTGGGAACACAAGCCATGGGTGCGCAGTGCTGGGCAAGGAATGTGTTACCTGCTCAGAAGTGCTGCGCTAGGCGTGCAGAGCCTTGCAGGGTCTCTGAGGATGAGGGGACAGCAAATCCCAAATGTGGCTCAAAGCAGCTATGACTCCTGCTTCAGGAGGCTATGCCCCGTGGCCGCATGGTCCCGTTTCCCTTGCACCCTGTAGACCATATGAGAAATGGCTTTTATTTTATTTATTTTATTTTATTTTTTGTCTTTTCTGTGACCGGCACTCACTAGTGCCGGCCAGTCCTATATAGGATCCGAACCGGCAGCGGGAGCGTCACTGCGCTCCCAGCGCCGCACTCTCCTGAGTGCACCACAGGCTCGGCCCAGAAATGGCTTTTAAAGAATAGTCTCTGTTAGCACTGCCTGGAGGCAGAAGGATGGATTGATCAGATGACCACTCAGAATCTCTGTCAGTCATTTTCTGAGACTTTAGGAATCTTTCAGGTCCAAGGATGACTGGACTGCTCATGTTACCTGTCTTCAGGGAAGATGGAGGTACCACGGTGCAGTGGTTACAGGCAGGAGTTGACTTGAGCCTGTGTTTGGTCCAATGCTGCCACGTGGTAGCTGTTACTTTAACTTCTTCAAGTTTTAATTTTTTCACTTGATAAATGCAAATAATTTATTATTAGTTCTATACCTACCTGGTAGGATTGTTACAAGGGTGAATGGTGATAGCATGTGTACTGTCTCTGGTAAGTCTTAATAGAGTTAAGTCAGCTGCTGTTGCTGCTGCGTGTTGGTGGTGCTATTATTTTGGTGTGTTGTTATTGTTGTTTTTATTTAGGAAGACAAACTAGAGCAAAATAGAGAATTTTTTGTTTGGCAGGGAACTGGGAGAATGTTGCCCAAACACTTTGTTAACTGAGTTTAAGGCAGTGAATGTGTTTCAGGGGCTTTCTCTTTCTCCTGGTTCTACAGTAGAGCATGATAGTCGCAGCGATAAGAATAATACCAGTAATAATGGCAAGCATCTTTCAAAGTAATTGTATAATCCTATTGGATCTTTATAACACTCAGCAAGATAGGCAGGGAAGGTGTTATCCCCTGTCATAGATGAGCTGAGGGCTAGGTGTCCTACCTGGAGCTACATGGCTAATCTGTAACAGAGGCCCATGATCCATGCCTCTTCAGCTGCAGGGCCCAGGCACTGCCCTGGGAGTGAGCTCCCGGTGCAAGGAGGGTAACGGAGGAAAAAGAGAGGAAGAAAAGCACATATGGCTATCACCATGGCCCAGTGTGTGGAGGAGGGGTCCTTTGCGTTGGGAGTGCTGCTTTGTGCCAAGCTATGAAGCCTTGGTTCTGCCACGTGCTGCAGGGCCCTGATTGCAGAGGGCTTTGAGGCTCACAGTCTGAGCTTTTGTCAGAGAAGGTGTCTGACAGCTCATGGCAATAGGCATAATTCAGGAGGCTGGAAGGAGCTTCCCTGGGGACAGTGAAAGACAGGTTATGCACGTGGTATGCAGCACCTTCACAAGTGCACCTTAGTAGCATATCTGGCCAGAAATCTCCACTGGAACAGCCAGGACCCATTCTTGGCCCATAGCTTCAGTCAGGTGGAACTTGGAGGCTTTTAACACAGAGTAGATTTCAAAGAAAAAAGATTTGAAGGGAAAAAGTCTGAAATATGGAGGGTTTGGAAATGACAAAAGAGACTTAGTTCTGGTATCTGGAAAAGGGACCACATGTACTTTTGCAGTCTGCCTGGAAGCCTCTTGGGGACCACCAGCCAACACTGATCAAAGCTCAAGAATGAACATGAACATCCTAATGAAGTTCAAGCCCACACCTCACTGGGCCACTCTGGGGACATGGTGACATTGTTGAAATGTTTAGAATTGGTGCTCAGGAGCCACTTAACCTAATGAGGGAGCTAAACCAGTAGGATCATCAGCTCCCAGACTTGTGGAGAAGAAGAAAGGTAGTGTCTTGAGCACATTGTGTAAGGAATAGACGCTGTCAGACAGCAAGGAAGTGTTCCTCACAGCTATGTTTCCTTATATTCAGCTACACAGGAGCCCCTCGTCAGCCGTCTCTGCTCACAGAGGTCTGGGTTCAGTGTCCTTAGATGACTCTCAGAGCAGGTTGAAGTCTTGTGGCCTGGCCTAATCTCTCCAGCCCCAGTTTTCAGCACTTCTGGCTAAAAGATCAACTTCAGCATTTAGTAGACCAGTTTCTCTGTCTAGCTGTCCATCTATCTATTCACTCACTTGAACATGTAGTATAGAGCACAGTCCTGAGCTGCTGGGGATATAATCTGCAAACCTTGTCCCTGCCACCCAGGTGTTTAGTGTATAGTCAGAGAGAGGAGCCTGGTGTATAAACAGACACACTACCATACGGCACAATGTTTACCTCTCATCCATGATGCTTCTAGGGCTTTCCTGATGAGGCCAGCTAGCCAAAACTTGAGTGTCTATTCTCAAGTCCTAGAAAAACAAGGATACCCTTCTTTTTTTTCTTGATGCAATATTTACTAAGACTTTTTTTGCGGCCTAGAAACTTAATGGAGCCTAGTACTTTTCTTCCTGGGTGGAAACCATTAGCAATGCCAAGAGCTGTTAGTGGAAGCAGTTTTCTCTGCATGTGTAGCAAAGTGTAATTCACATTCTAGTCCTGAAATGATTTATTGGTGACTTAAATTACAAATATGCATACGGTGTCTTGCTAGGTGCTGTGAGGGCATTAAAGAGTTTGTTGTATAATTAGGGAGATAAATCCATACGTGAATTCAAAAAAGAATGCTATAAGTCAGGTTGAGGGTAAATGCCAGAGTGCCTAGAATAGCTAATAAGATGGGTGGATAATGGTCCAGTGACTGAATATGGGAACACCAGAGGAAGTGGCCAGTTCTGTTTGGACATGTACAGTTGGATACATCTTGGAGACTTATTGTCCAGAGGGCTGGTGGCTCCCTGGGTCTGGAGATCAAAGGAGTGTTCTGTGCTGTAGATCTAGATTTGGGAATTGTCAGCATATGGATAATCCCAAAGCCATGATAGACCAGGGTGTGTAGGAAGAATCTGCCAGAAAGCCAAGCCAACGACAACCTGAGAAGCCCCAAAGGCATGGGATGGGCAAAGAAAGGAGAATCTAGGAAGCAGACAGAGGAGGATTGGCCAGAGGAGCAGGAGGAAAACCTGGGGGTGGAGGCTGGTCCCCAATCAAAGAGCATTTTAAGAACAGTCTCAAGTGTTCAAGAGTGATCAAAATGAGAACTGAGGAGCACCTGTTGGACCCTGGTGCCCAGGGAGAAAGTGTGTCAAAGAAAATTAAAGGGCAGAGGTCAGATTGCACTGAATTGGCTAGAAAGAAGGGGTGGTGGAGAGGGACAGAGAGACCTCACTCTCAGCCCTCCAAGGGGAGGAGAGAGCACAGATGAGAGCTTTCAGTCTCCCCACCCAAAGTTGGGATTTGCTGTTTTCTGTTTACCGAGGAGATGGAGCTCAGAGAGGTAGAATGATTTGCCCTTGTTTACGTTACTGTTGTAAACAGAAACCCTAACCTCATCCCAGTAAAGGTTGTTAAAAATGTTTCCCAAAGGTATTGCAAATAGAAAGTGATTCAAAGTATACTTGGCTCCAAAGTCTTTCTTGCTACTCAAAGTGTGGGAATGTGGGCATCACCTGGGACCTGATTAGAAATGCAGTCGCTCAGACCCTACCCCAGACCTACTGATTCAGAATCTGCATCTTAACAAGGTCCCAGGTGGTTTGCATTGAAGTGCCAGAAGCCTGCTTTGTGCTTTCCCCTATCTTATGTTTTAGTAATCCAGGTATGGGGTAAACATAAAGATTTGTCAAATTACCAGGTTGACAACAAGCAGAGAAATGTGGGAGAGACATGTGACTTCCTTCTTTCTGAGTGATGTGAGACTTCTGCATGTCCCCAGCTGACCTCGAAGAGCTCACCTTCACCGAGAAGGGCAACTGCTGCCTCCCAAGCCCTGCCGCCTGAGCCTGAGGCACAAAGTCTCCCTTCACTGTTTGGTGATGGAATACATCAAGCTCTGGGCAAATTTTGTTACATTTTTAATTAACAGCCATTTTCTTCAAATAATAATGCACAAGCAAGCAAAGAAAACACCCTTCAACAGCTAGTATAATTAAGCTGCACAGATTAGTCTGATCTTTGCTGCCTCTCCAAAGCTCTCCGAGGGAAGATAACTCATGTGCATGGAGGTTTTCTCACATGTTTGCTTCTAAAGGATTCAGTAACGGCCTACCCATGATATTTTTTAATTACAGCAACCCCCTCTTTGAACACTTGGTTTTTGAATGAGTACTCCCTTCAAGGTTCTGGTTAGTCCCTTCTCAACCAAAACAACCAAGCCACATGCAAAACACCAATAAGATCTAAACCCATGGATCCTTTTTTCTGCTGGTACATTGTTTTTCTCACCTTTACTTTCTGTTTGTTGGGTTCTTCATGGGGATATAGTTCATTATTTCCTGGAGTGACCCATTTGTGTCTTTCGAAATGAATTTGGTGAGTCTCAATCTTTTAAAAAAATATATGAAAAAAATAGAAAATATCAATGTGTATAACATACATTAGGAGTAAAAATTGTTTTGCGAAACTTCTGTTTCAGTGATATAAATATGTGTGTATCCTGAGTATCTGTGTAAAAGTGTTTTTCATACTATGGGTCATGGTCAAAAAGTATGACAGTCATTGATCCAGTTCAGAGAGTCCCTATTTATCCAACCATTGGAATCATATAGAGGGTTTTTTTTGTTTTTTTTTTTTTTTAAATACCTATTTCCAGGCCAGTTTTCACACACTGGTTTCAGGAATCTGTATTTGAAAGCATTCCCAGAGATTCTATCAGCCATGTTTAATTAAGATCTACTGATCTGGTTCAAACTCCCACCCAAGAGAGGATTCCCTTTTGCATCATTTCTGGCAGGTGATAACTAAGCCTTTAGGTGCCAGCATTCTCTCCCTATTCACACCAGGGGGCCCTACGTATGAAGAGCCTAATTTGTGAACTCCTTTCCTCACAGAGCTGCAATGCAGTTCCTGCCTTTGTATCTTCTTGTTAGAAACTCCTGGGACTGCCCCAGACCCTGCTTGCCATAGCTTTCACCTATGCAGGCCTTGGTCAATCCCCTGGAGCACTACAAATAAATCCGTCATGTCTTCTCCACTGACAGCTCTACAGATAATAAAAAGCAGCTTTTGTCTTCTCCAGCTAAGCACCTCTGGAGTCCTAAACAGTCCTTCATTGGTTATGGTAGCAACACCCTTCCTTACCCCACCTTAGCATCTCTGAACTACCCTTTGGTCAAATAGAAAATGCAATATGCTAAGTACAGTGTAAACAGCATTGTGAGTGTGGGGTTCTGCTTTTGCCACTATTAGTGATGTGACCCTGAGCGAGCCATCTCCTCTCTCTGGGCTTGCTTTCCTTATTTGTACAGTGGGGCTGCTTGACTGAGTAATCCACTTTCCAAAGCTCTGGTTTTATTGTTAACTGGGAGGTATGTATATGACTCAACAGCAAATAGTATTCTCATTTTCATGTTAAAGTCAATGAGCCATAATCAGATTACACATTTTTTAAGAGTCTGTAGGGTCTTTGGCCAATTAATCAAGTGTTGTTTTTATTGGCTTGGTGTACTTACGAAGTAATGAAAACTTGGATCACTGTCCAGGAGCATCCAGCTTTGGGGTATTACTCATGAATACCCAGAAGGGAACCCTTTTGTGGTCTTTCCTCCTCAAAATTCTATTTTCTCTTACTATCAGCCACTAAAAAAAGTATCCTTTTGTTAGAATTTACTATAGTGCATTTTAGATTGAAGAGATTTTTATTTTCTCCCTATGTGTGAAGTTTTGTGCAAAATAATATAAAATAATGGAGGAGTAGGGCATGGTGTTCTTTCAGCCCAATGAGAATTTTTATTTTTTGTTTCATTTTTGTAGAATAAATAGATTTTTTAAAAGTGTTCAGCCAGCACATCTGTTAGCTTCTAAACACATCTTTAAGATCCGTGGCATGAATTTGCAGAAAGAAAGGGTTTAAATATTAATAAGATTGGGAATTGGCTGTTCTGTGTGAGTATATTAGAATTCCATAGAGCTCCAGTGAACCCTGAAGAACTCAGTCCCTCATCACTAGAGATTTAGGTCCCTCAGGCCTTTCCAGGAACAAGTCCTCTCTATCTCTACCTGAACCACAGGCAGACAAGGGCATGGAAGCTGCCTAGAGGCGGATGTTCAGTTTTCAAGTCTCCCCCAAGTTTTACCAAATGCACACAGTCTTTTCCACGTTTGCTGGTTAGCTTAGCAGAGGTGGTGCTGGTGGAGCCAAGTCGTGGTCTTGCCTGCTGTTGGCTCAGTTACATGTACCTATGGCCTCCAGGGGGAAATGGCAGGAGACACGGTGGACTAAAGAAGCCTGAGAGAACTTAAAAGGGTGTGTCCCACCATGGGAATTCTGCAGCAGCTACGACTTCTCAGGACAGAATCGTCATCAGGGAGAGAAACTTGGACAATCTGATGACTTTTTCCGGGGGAGCCTACCAAGTAATGTGAAAAGGTGGTAGAAGTTGGAGAGTTTGGGATGGTTCTGGGCCTCACGTGAGGATGGCCACACTGAGAAGGAGCTCTGTAGACACAGAGAACAACAATCTGCTGTCTGGTGGGTTTGTGTTGGGCTTTTCTATTGCTACTTATTTTTCCCCTAAGAGTTCTTAGGACAGGACAGAGAAATAGCTCTTTTATACTACAGGCATTGAGGAAATTTCTTATTTGACAAAGTTTGCTGTATAATGTTTCATTTGGGAAACTTTCACATCCTCTCAAATTGAGTATTTCTTCAGCCAAATTGAGAATCTTGGATGGTCTGGTCTCTCTAGGCTATACAAGTACTTTTTTTTTTTTTTTTTTTTTTTTTTTTGTTGTAGTTGCTTTATATAGTGGGAAAGCCTTACACAAATGTCATTATGAGATATTAGGGTATTAACATGATTGTATAAGATCACAGAGATATGGTAGAATATTTAAAATATGCTGGTTTCTTTTGATCTGCATATTTTGCACTGTTTTTTTTTTTTTTTAATTTTATTTTGTCGATATACATTGTAGCTGATTAATGCTCCCCATCACCAAAACCTCCCTCCCTTCTCCCTCCCCCCTCCCCCCCAACCGTGTCCTTTCTGTTTGTTTGTTGTATCAACTTCAAATAATTGTGGTTGTTATATCTTCTTCCCCCCCCCCCCCGGTTTGTGTGTGTATGTGTGTATGTGTGTGTGTGAATTTATATATTAATTTTTAGCTCCCACCAATAAGTGAGAACATGTGGTATTTCTCTTTCTCTGCCTGACTTGTTTCACTTAATATAATTCTCTCGAGGTCCATCCATGTTGTTGCAAATGGCAGTATTTCATTCGTTTTTATAGCTGAGTAGTATTCCATTGTGTAGATGTACCACATTTTCCGTATCCACTCATCTGATGATGGGCATTTGGGCTGGTTCCAACTCTTGGCTATTGTAAAGAGTGCTGCGATGAACATTGGGGAACAGGTATACCTTCGACTTGATGATTTCCATTCCTCTGGGTATATTCCCAACACTGGGATGGCTGGGTCGTATGGTAGATCTATTTGCAATTGTTTAAGGAACCTCCATACCATTTTCCATAGAGGCTGCACCATTTTGCAGTCCCACCAACAATGTATGAGAGTTCCTTTTTCTCCGCAGCCTCGCCAGCATTTATCGTTCATAGTCTTTTGGATTTTAGCCATCCTAACTGGGGTTAGATGGTATCTCAATGTGGTTTTGATTTGCATTTCCCGGATGCTGAGTGATATTGAGCATTTTTTCATATGTCTGTTGGCCATTTGGATATCTTCCTTAGAGAAATGCCTATTTAGCTCTTTTGCCCATTTTTTAATTGGGTTGCTTGTTTTCTTCTTGTAAAGTTGTTTGAGTTCCTTATATATTCTGGATATTAATCCTTTGTCAGATGTATATTTTGCAAATATTTTCTCCCACTCTGTTGGTTGTCTTTTAACTCTTTTAATTGTTTCTTTTGCTGTGCAAAAGCTTTTTAGTTTGATATAATCCCATTTGTTTATTTTTCCTTTGGTTGCCCGTGCTTTTGGGGTCGTATTCATGAAGTCTGTGCCCAGTCCTATTTCCTGAAGTGTTTCTCCTATGTTTTCTTTAAGAAGTTTTATTGTTTCAGGGTGTATATTTAAATCCTTAATCCATTTTGAGTTGATTTTAGTATACGGTGAGAGGTATGGATCTAGTTTCATTCTCCTGCATATCGATATCCAGTTATCCCAGCACCACTTGCTGAGGAGGCAGTCCCTTCCCCAGTGAATAGGCTTGGTGCCTTTGTCAAAGATCAGATGGCAGTAAGTGTGTGGGTTGATTTCTGGATTCTCTATTCTATTCCATTGGTCAGTGTGTCTGTTTTTATGCCAGTACCATACTGTTTTGGTTATTATAGCTTTGTAGTATAGCTTAAAGTCAGGTAGTGTTATGCCTCCAGCTTTATTTTTTTTGCTGAGCATTGCTTTGGCTATTCGTGGTCTTTTATTGTTCCATATAAATGTCTGAATAGTTTTTTCCATTTCTGAGAAAAATGTCTTTGGAATTTTGATGGGGATTGCATTGAATTTGTATATCACTTTGGGTAGTATGGACATTTTCACTATGTTGATTCTTCCAATCCAAGAGCATGGAATATCTTTCCATCTTCTTGTATCCTCTCTAATTTCTCTCAGCAGTGGTTTGTAGTTCTCATTATAGAGATTTTTCACCTCCTTGGTTAACTCAATTCCTAAGTATTTTATTTTTTTGGTGGCTATTGTAAATGGGCAGGCTTTCTTGATTTCTCCTTCTGCATGTTCACTATTGGAGAAAAGAAATGCTACTGATTTTTGTGTGTTGATTTTGTATCCTGCTACTGTGCTGAAATCATTTATCAATTCCAAGAGTTTTTTTGTAGAGGTTTTAGGCTGTTCGATATATAGGATCAGGTCATCTGCAAACAGGGACAGTTTGACTTCATCTTTTCCAATCTGGATGCCCTTTATTTCCTTCTCTTCTCTGATACAAGTACTTTTAAAAGAGCATACTATCCAAACACAATAAAGCCCCATTATAGGGTGTCTTGTTATTCGTAGATTTACTTGATACTGCAAGTAAAATCTTGTGTTGCCTGTAGAAGGGGTAGGTGGTACCTGTCCTTGCCCACCACGAGTGGGGAGAGTGTAACGTGGGCTTTATCTCTTGTCTAGTCTTTTTTTCAAAATTGTAACTCAGTTATTTATTTTCAGTTAAGCTCTGATCATTGTACCAGTGTTATCAACGATATATATTTAAAATTAAGTCTTTATTATTCAACTTTCTGTAAGGACTGTTGAGAACAGGACCAGAGTTAAGAAGCACTCGGATGTGTTGAAGAGACAAGGTAAAGGTAGCAGCAGCAGCTGCTGCTGCTGTTAAGGCCCATGTGTGCAAACATGCACACTTAGATGACAACCATAAGATCATGTAGGATTAGGGACCAGAAAAGGGTTTAGGCAATAAATGCAATTGGAAGAGAAAAAAAATCAGCATGTAAATCATTTTTAGGTTTCTATGGTTACTCTAAAACCAGATGATTTAAATTTAACCCAAATCCCTAAAGCTTTCATGGCTGTGTGTAGTAAACCAATCTGTCCACCAGCTGGAAACTCAAGGCACATATAGGAATTGCAGGCCAGAGTCCTCTGGGGCAAGCCTGGAGAAGGCTGGGGGTGAGGCACCCCAAGAGCCTATTAGGGGCTGAGGTTGGCAAGGGGGAGTGGTCAGGAAAGGGGAAGCTCAGGTCTTCTGGCCTGTCCCACTAATTGTGTTGTGCAGAAGCCCAGAGGACAGACCGTGTTATCTAGAATGTTGCAGAGCTCAGAAGGTCTCGCAGCTCCTTTCACTGCCTAAGTTTCCTTCCTCTTCGCTGTCAAACAGTCCTTGTCTTCAAGGAACTTCCTTTCTAAGTAGAAACACAGGAGGGGCAGAACTGAAAAGTAAACAATCTGGTATCTATGGTATAAACATATACACACAGGCACCCCCTTACCCACACCTCCCCCATGCCCTTCTATACCCCTAAACACTCCTGAGAGAAAGTAACTTAAGACTAACAGCATTGTGTTTGGATGGTGGAGTTTTGAATTATTTTTCTTCCATACTTTAATTTGCCATATTTTAAAAATGATCTTGTGTAGTCTTTATGATGAATATAATATCAAGAGACTTCACAGGCCCTCAGGCAAACAAAAACCAATGCCAAAGAGGTGGTACCAACAGTGGAAGGGAGGGGTCGCTGAGGACTGAAGCCACTGTAAGGCTTCTATGGGTGAGAAGTGTGGGTAACTGGAGAGAGAGGGTACGGCCAGCTGTGCGTGCAGAGGGAGGGAAGGAAGCGTGCGCTATATCAGGCAGCGAGGTACTCACCCTGGCACAGCTGGCAGGATATGGCAGTGGCCAGGGTGTCCCAGCTGGGATGGACAGCCTCCCAGAGAGGGTGTCAGGACAGTTAGGCCAGAGTCCAGCCCATATGGGCTGGATAAGGTTTATGTAAATCAAGGTGGTTATACGGAAACAGCTGGCTTCACTTTAGTTTAATTGAAAACAAGACAGGGTGGGGAGACAAGCAAGGACTACTTGGGCCCACGAGATGACACAGTGCAGACGTGTGGTCAGCATCAATGTAGAGCTTAGGAGACCAGGTGTGGGCAGGCCAAGCTGGACCTTGGAATGCTGGCGTGGCTTCAGAGAGCCTCTGCCTTTCCCAAGCATGTGATCCCCAAATTACTTGGCGAGGGAGATCCCACGAAAGCCAGTGCATGTGAACGTGTTTGCTTACTGCCCTCTAAACTCTGTTTGCTGCCTTTCCACTGGCGTGTGTGTTTACACCTTATTTTTGTCTTGAATTTGGGGACCCTCCTCCAGGTGAGTCTGTGCCTCTCCTTCTGCACCCCTCTGTCCTGGGAGGACTGGCACCCAAGGGGTGCTCAGGGCTGTTTGGCTCACACTTTGGAGAACACAAAATCTGGGGTTTGGGAAGGCTACTACAGGTAGAGGCCATGAAAAAACTGAGGAAGGCAGCCCAAAAGATACACAGATCATTGTCACGAAATGTCTTTCTTTTTCAAAATCCGAGCCTTCTGTGGCTCTAGTGCGGGGGCTGGAGAAAAACACAGGAAAGAGCCCGCGGGGGCACTCACCCTGGCATGCATGGAGTTCGTTGATGATGAAGGCAGAAAGAAATAAGTGTTAGAACCTCTCCAAAAGAAGTTAACAGGTGCAGGACATCTTCACAGCTCTGCAAGCACTAACACCAGTATTCAGGAGCAACGGAAAGGAGATGGGTGGCCAAAGGGAAGACACTGGGGACAGAGGAAGGAGCTTGGGACCGAAGCACTGGCTTCTCTCATTCTGGCCCTGCCAGTTGCTGAGTGACCTTGAGGATATCCTCCAGGCCCTGTTTCCACAAGCATTCAGGGCCCCAGCCAGTTCAGCACACCTGTCACCTTAATCTCCAGAAGTAGGAGCCCTACTGGCATGTAAGGACACAGATTTTTCTCTCTAGTGTTCAGGCAGGATCTGAACAATCTCTCACAATCAAGCTTCTGTTTAATGAGAGAAAAATGTGGCTTAAGCTCACATGGAACAAAGTAAAATAACATCAGCTTAAGGGTAAAAATTTGGAAGATAATGGAGTGTACTCAGCTTGAGGCTTTCCAGCTGCCCACTCAATAGCTAATTGAATATGGGAATGTAAAATGGCGCAGCTGCTTTGGGAAACAGTCTGGCAGTTCCTCAAATGATTAAACATAGTTACTATATGACCCAGCAATTCCGCTCCTAGATATAATTCCAAAATAAATGAGTACACATGTCCCCATAGAACTTTGCATATGAATGTTCATAGCAGTGTTATTTGTAATAGCCCCAAAGCAGAAACAACCCAAATGTCCATCACTGTTTAATGGATAAATGTGGAATACCCATACAAGGAATATGACTGAGCCATAAAAAGGAATGAAGCACTGACATAGGTGAACCTTGAACATATTATGCTAAGTAGATAATGTAAGACACAAAAGACCATATATTGTATGATTTCACTCATAGGAAATGTCCACAACAGGAAAATCTAGAGAGACAGAAAGTAGATTAGTGGTTGCATAGGGCTTGGGGTGGGAGTAGGGAATTGGAGAATAGGGGGGTGATAGCTAAAGGACAAAGGATTTCTTTTTGAAGAGATAAATGTTCTAAAACTGACTGTGGTGATGGTTGCCCATATCTGTGAATACACCAAAAATCGAGTTGTACATTTTAAATGGGTAAATTTATGGTTGGTTTATATCTCAATAAAGCTGGTTTTTTAAAAAAATCAAGTAAATAATTGTCCCTCCCTTTACTCTCCCTCACCCCATGCACATGCCTATAGCTCAGGCATTTCCAGGCACCAACTAGATTCTCAGTTCATCTCTGCTGAGTTGAGCTAAACCATGAGAACAGAGTACAAGTCACTGCAGGATTCCAGCAACTGTGGAAATGGCCCCTGCCCTAAAATGTGGGGCTACAACATATTTTCACAAAATAGAAATAAACTGGTTAGGCATTGGGCTTCAATGAACTGCAGGAGATTGAAGAATATGAGCCAAATAAAGATGTTGGCGAGGTGGGTATCTTCCTAGCAAAGCCCCTAATGGAATTCCTGAAGTTCTGGTGAAGAGGAGACTTGCCTAGAGGTTAAGTGGTGTGGAGTGGGAGCTGCAGAAATTCCTATGGCCTCTGAGAGAGATAGTGGCCCAGGATTATGGAAGATAAAATTGGTTTTGTGTAAAAGGAGTTAACAAAGCCTTCTGAAAAGGGAAAAATAAAATAAAAACAGTTGACCTTAATTGAACACTTATTATGTGCCAGATACTGTTTTAAAGGTTTTACATGTATTAGTGTGTTTGTTCCTTACAACAACCCAATGAGTTGTTTACTATTCTCATTTTCTAGATTAGGAAACTCCAGGTAGTTGGGTCACTTGCACAGGGCCATAGAACTGCTGAGTGGCAGAGCGAGGGAAACTGAGTTTGGCCAGAGCCCCTGGGCCAGTCATCTCAGGCTGTGAGCAGCTTCATCCAGTTGTTCTGTCATGCTGGTCAAACATGATCATTTTCCAGGGCCATTGTGTGACAAAGGCAGCAGCCCTTGTGTGAGACCTTTGAGAGGAGACAGTATTGTCTTTGTTTTGATTTTCTTCCTGGTCTGATGCCTGCTGGCTTACAGAAAGTGCTCAGTGCATATTTATTGCTTTGGACTGAATTAAATTGGATATATAATAGAGGCAGTTGACCAATTTCTATGTTGTTTTTGAAGTTTAGTGGTGGGGATAGAATTACAATTGTAATAATATATATCCACATGCTCCTTTATAAAGGGAAAATGAACTAAGGTTCAAGTGAGATTACAGGTGGGTAGGTGCTCTGAGATCACAAAAACCCTTTTTGCATGGAGGAATTCTTCCTCTGTAGAACTGTGTTTTCTTAAGGGTTCCTGTCAGTGTGAATGTGGTTGCTAATGAGCTGAGGTTCCTCTGGGAGGTCAAGTTTAAAGATCTTGTGTGGAGATGGCATGAATGTCTCTCCATTGACATCGATTTGAGGTTATCTCTGACTCTGGGGGATTGCTCTAGCCTGGATAATTAAAATCTGTAGAATTGGTTCAGGACACAGACCAGTTAAGACTTACTACAAAGGAGCTGTCCCCGAGGACCCTCTGGATTAGTGTGAATTGCTTTTCCTATACTTTCCTCTGCCCAGCTTTCCAGCAAGAGGTTAGTAAACTGGGCAACAGAAAAAAGAGACTCCAGTCTCTTGATTCCCTTTTCCTAGTGCCTGAGCAGCCTCTGCCAGGCAACTGTTTACTATTTCATGCTGTTTCATGCAGTAGTGTCTCTCTATCCAGTTTGGCATATTCTTTAGGTGGGGTACCTTGATTTATCATAACATTAGTACTCCAAAGAAAGGCAAAACTTCCTCCTGACACATTTTCCCATTTGATTTGCACAACCACCCTGGAGTGAACAGGTAAGTAGTACTATCCCTCTTGTATACATGAGGCTCAGGAGGACTTTAAGGACTTTCTTCTCTATCATAATCCAGAGCTGGGTTATGATAAGAGTCTGGTCTTCAGCTTAGGTAGACTAGGTCCAAAATCACCACCTCCTCTCTGGCTCTATATTCTTGTTTCTGTTCCCCACAGCATCTGGGAAAACTTGAGCTCCATAAAATCTGATAAGTAGTAGTTTCACAAATCCCCATTGGCTTTCCTATTATATTTAATGTGGCTCAGTGAAAAAGAGCTGGACTAGAGGCCCCCAAATTCTTTGTGCTGGCTGAGCTGCTGACTGTGTGATGCTCCTAAAGCCAAGCCCCCTTATACCCTCAAGAGGCGAAGAGCCCAGAACAGAGGAGTAAGAACCATGGAGGGGGTTAACTGCCCTCCCTGGAATTATTGTAATCTGTACCTCCTTTTGAATCTCTCCTTTAACTTCTGGAAACCTGTTACCTACCCACTTCTCACTGACTGTCTTCATGAAACCCTTCCTCCTAGGCTGCCCCCACCCCAAGCCTGTGTGGCCCAGTCTCTGCCTGGCAGTGGCAGCCCAGGGCACCTACAGCTGAGGCCTGTGCTCACCACGAGGCGAGAGCCGCTCTTTAATAGAGACATGCGACTGATCCTCCAGCTGGTGTTGCTAAGCAGCTGGTTCTCGGTTGCCTGGCGATTATCATGGAGTCAAGACCACATGGTGCAAGCGTGTGTATCTCACCCAGTGCTGGGATGTGCTTGAACGCCTAAGAACCACCAAACCTTTCTCTTGCAGCTCTGGTTTTATGTTAAATCCCTGTAACTCGAGGGGACATCCTCCATGTATTAACCACTGGAAATAATAAGTGCACAAAAGATTATGTTCCGATTTCCCTGGGTTTATAGGGCTCGATGATTTCTTCAGGATGTAATGGGAGAAAATACCACACACCGTCTGTAAAACAGGGTAAAGGAATGAAACAGAAATTGAGTCTTTGTGCTTGTAATGGAGGGGAGGAGAACAGTGCTTTTTAATTTTCCTAAGAATGAGCAAGTGTTTGTATGAGGGGAAATAATTAGAGGAGCAGGCCTTGCTGAGTGGAGAACATTTCAGAAAGTTCCCGTGGGAGAGGCTATAGCTCTAAAAGTCTTCTAGAAAATGCAGAAATTATAGGTCTCTGGGCTGATAGGGTGACACATTTACCTCTTGAGGTTTTGACAGCTTTCAGAGCTGGAGACAGGAGTGCTGGATAATTTGGGAGGATTTAGCCCGTCATTCTGCTGACAAGTGTGTGTGTGTGCCCAGAGCAGTGCCCGTGTGGAGAAGCAGTGAGCACAGCTCCCCAAGGCCCACAAAGTGGGGCCTGGATTCTTCCTCCTACAGGGAAGAGATGCCAAGTGGGGCCCATAGGATAAGTGACTCTGGCCTGTAACTGTCATTTTGAGACCAGCCTTAGAGACAGATCAGAACCCAGGGGCATTTCCGGTTTCTATCAGCCAGCCAAGTGTGTTTATCACCTTTACTATGTTCTTGGTTTGGATGCTGAGGGGGATAAGGAAGCGTAAGGCACAGGACCTCTGCTCCCAGAGGGCTCGATAGGACAGATGTGTGACAATGTGTGACAGTGCATCATTAAGTACTGACGTTTGTAGCACAGGCTTTGTGCTGTCAGAGGGCAGAGTAGGGAGCTATCCCTCATGCTCAGGAGTTAGGAAAGCTCCTTGGGGCGGTGGCGCTGGGGTTGGCCTTGGAGGATGGAGGGAGGAAATTCCAGCCAGGGAGAGCCTTGAAAGCAAAGGTGAAGGAGTTGGAGCAAGCATGGCATGTAGCAGGAATGTGGGAACCATGCTGACCAGAGCTGAATGTTTTGGGTGCAGCAGGCAATGGGAGAGAGGCAGTTATTGGACGTTTTGAGAAGAGCAGTGTGAATAAACCAACATTTAAATGCAAGCCTGTTGTATCCTAGGCTCCTTGGAGATATTGAGAGAGAAAGAACATGAGTGAGCTCTCCCTGCACAGGCCTTGATTCCCAATAAATAAATGGACCCAACCCACCAAGGACACTCTCCCTTCTCCTCCTGTGATGTGAGTCTGTCGTGAACTTTCACAGCAACCTTTCCCTGTGGGTGGGGAATGGGCAATGGAATTAGCTGTTCATTCCTGGCCTGACCATTTAATTGCTAAGTCATTTTTTTCTTGATCATTATAACAAAGGGAAAGAGACATATTTTTGTTTGGAGAGAGGTAAAACAAATATATCCACTGCCAGAAGAAAGAAGTCTTTATGCCAAATGTGAGGCTCTCTTTACCAGGCCAGTTGTTTTTGAATAGGAAGATGAAGGACTGAAGGCAGAGGAGACATTAAGAAAACAGTGATTGTTGGGATGGGTGGAAGGAAACATTCTTCACTGTATGTGGGTGTTGTTCTATGGAGGCAGGATAACAGAGTCAGGAATGTAGGCTCCTGGGCCAGACTTCCTAGCAATGGGACCTTAGACTAGTTGTACAACTTACCAGGGAAAATAATAGGACCCACCTCCCTACGCCATGGGGTTGTTGTGATTCTTACAGGGCTTAACACACACAAAGTGTATGACAGAGCGCATGGCAATAGTATGCTCTCAGTCAGTGTGAGAGACGCTGCTGTTATTTATATTACTGGCCTACGCAATGCTGGGAAAATAAGTATTTTAGTCTATACTGGTGGCATTGAAGAGTTGCACAGAAATTGCTTCATGGCCGAAGTGAGGCTGAATGCAGCCTCATTTGACTGAGGGCAGGTATGGTGGCGGGCATAGGTCCGTTCCCAAAGCCCGGCCCTGGCTGTGCAGAAACCCCAGGGCTCATCAGCCAGCTGGGATGTGGATAGCTCTGAGCACAGGGAACAAAGGAGCAGCTTCAGGGCCCATGGAAGCCAGGGCTGAGCAGCCGAAGTTCTTTGGTAGGTTCAGAGAGGGGAAACTGAGGAACATTGAAGAGGGCCAAGGCATATGATGCTGTGCAGGACGTTTTAAAGGTATCCAGCCTACCTCGGGTAAGCTTGCTAAGGTTTTAAAGTAGAGAGAGAATTATCTGGAGTGTGATATTTGGCAACCAGGATTTGAGGACTATTCTTTGAGATGTCCAGTTTCTCATTTCTGAGACTCATGACTTGTACTGAGGGTGAGGGTTTTTCCCCTTCCCTTTCTTACAGCCATTGTGAGCAAGCAGATTGTCCCGATACTTATTTCAGCTGTCCTCTCTAAGCATTCTACATTTTTATCACCAATTATTATCAGCAAGCATTTACTATGTACCTAAGATAAACCCAATGAACCCAAAGGAGAATTCTGGAGCATGAGCTCAGGGACCTCATAGGCTGATCAAGGATCATTTAGACTGAAGTTACTCTTCTTATGAGTCAAGACCTGCGAGGCTGCTGAGAGAAGGCAGCTGTCAGCATCAGGGGCTAGGGAAACCTGGACGGACTTCCAGCAACAGGTGGGACTTCAGCTAGTACTTTAAGGTTTTGCATAAGCAAATAGAATGTTGGGGTAGTCATTCCTGGCAGAATATTAGAAACATCAGTACCATCCACTTTTGGTTAGGAGTTTCTAGAAGAATATTGTGCCAGTTTCTTCTACATCCCAGGAAACTGGGGTCTTGCGTCTCGCAGACTTGTGAGGTATAAATAGCTCGAATTTTGAGAAATGACAAGGTTCGCAGGCATGAATTTTCAGTCCGCTGCTCAGCTGCTGACTGCTGGGGCTTGCAATGATGTGCGTGGAAACTTGTCTGGCTGCTTTTGAATTCTCCTTTCTCCAGGGTCCTGGCCAGGGAAGTGTGGGCAGAGGGGGATCCACACTTTGTTTAAGGGCAACCACCATACATAACTACTTTCTTCAAAGAAAAGCCTGTTCCAAATAAGTTTCTATCACACAGCAAGTCAGGAAGGAGCTAGTGAAATCCATGAGTTACATGAGTGCCCACATCTTATGGATCCTTTGTTATGGTGGCGGTGGTGATGGTAGTGGAGGTGGAGGTGGTCATTATGGTGGTGGTGATAGTGGAGGTGGCAGCAACAGTTGTGATGATGACGGTGGTGGAGAGGAGGAGACCTTGCTCTTATATAGTACTGGCAGATTACATATTTCTTCCGTACAGGTAATTTTATTTGATCCTAAAGCAAAACTGAGGTAGACAGAGCAGGTATCATTATCTTCAGTGGAAAGATGGGGTCTGTGATGCAGAAGGATGTGTAAGCCAGTGCTTTTTTGTTTGTTTTTTTCCTTTCTTTTCTTTTTTAATTAAACCACTGTGTCTCTTGACAGTGAGTGCTAAATGAGTAATATGGACAGCCATGGCTAGAACTGTTCAGACAGAGAGGGGCTCCTGTAGGCCAGAGGCACCAAAAAGGATTTCTGGAAATAGAATTTGAGCTTAGACGTTTGGGATGGAAAGTAGGACACACAATAGTGAAAGGTGTAGAATGTGTGTACGTGCGTGTCTGCGTGCGTGTGTGTGTGTGTTGGCAGGGAAAAGGGAGATTAAAAAGTGAAGGTATAATTTGTGAACTAACAAATTTAGTTGGACCTCCCTGGGATTGGAACCTAGAGAAGGGAAGGCAACTGATATTCATCAGCCTCGCTCAGGGTGTCAGGCCCTGCGCTAAGCAGTTCTGCATACCTCATCTAGAGTAATCCTCACCCCTCCCTGAGCGGCAGGTGTTATTAGCTCCAACCCATACAGGTAAAAACCAATGCATAAACAGAATAAATACCTCCTTCCAGGTCACATAGTAAAGCCACATGAATCCAGGTCTGTGTGACCCAAAGGCCATAACTGTCTACAGCACCCCCATGCCTATCCTGAACCCAGCATGGGAAGCACCAGGGTTTAGCTGTTGGTCCAGAGGTTTGCAGCCTGGCTTTTGTTGTTTGATTTGCAGCTTGGGCTGAGGAGCATTGGAAAGGGGATTTCATCTCCATAATTATAAATCAGCAGGAAGTCAGATCTCTCTCCTAGAGGCTGGTACACTCTCCTGCAGTGGATTAGAATATTTGTCTTCCCATTAAATAGGTAAACACATAATTACTAGTTGCTGATGTATGCTGAGGAAAAATACAGCTTGGTTTTTTTCTTTAGCTCTAGGACGACTTTTCCTGTGGTGACTTCAGGTAGTCTTTGGGATATCCAAGGCTTCATACAGATGTGTACCTTCTGAGGTGATTGTTACCTGTTGTGTAAACTTTACTGGCTGGGAGGCAGGGAGAGGATGGGTGGGCCTGGAGGGTGCTGGTAGATCCCAGTGTATGAGGACTTACCTTCAATGAGCCCAGCACCTAGGCAAGGGTATCTGGCTTTTGCATGTTCTCTTGGGCTTTAAGATAGTACTCCAGCACTAAATTCCTTGACTTCGAGGGTTCCCTCTTCTCTCCCTCCAAGCCTTTGTAAGCTCTACTTCTGGAAGTAACTGGTTCTAGAGGGACTTGTTCTAAGTTGTGATTTCTGGGAGCAGGTGGCTTAGCCCTAGTGACCTCTGCAAATCTTACTTAGGGTATGTGATCATGGGTACGGTTCAGACTCATGACAGTAATGCTTTACATTTGAATATAACTTTATGCTTTTCTGGACACATTCATTGTTTTTAGTCCTTCCACAATCCTGTGCATAGAAGTGATGGTACGTGGTTTTAACACAGGGATGCTGATCTGAGAGAGAAGTGTCTTTTCTAGAATGGCAAGAGATGAGACAGAGATGGGGCTAAGGCAAGCTTTTCTCAATCCTACTTCATGCTTTTTCCTGCTTCCCACTAACAGTGCGATGGGCATTTATTCCTAGAAAGATCTGCAACTCGTGCATATAGAGCATGCACAACCAGAATTAGACTGTTCTGGAGCTGCTGGAGCCCCTGCAGCATTTTGCACCAGCAGCTGGCCACCTCAGTGGAAGTCTGGGGCCTCTGTGTCAGGGCTTAGCCCTATCCGCCTGAGCTGTGCTTTATGTTGCTGTGTGCTCGCTGTAGGCGGAGCAGCCTCTTCCTAACACTCTGTAGTTCGATTTGGAATTGTGCGTTCTTTCTGCTTTCCCCTTTTAGAAGGGATGGATTTAGCTCTGGCATGCCAAATACAAACCCTCACTTCAGCTCGAGAGCTCTCTTCCCGTCCACCCTCCTCCAGCAGGCTATTTACAGACTTGCCATGATCTGCTCGTCATCCTACCACGCGGGTCAATCCACCAGTGAAATGAAAGGAAAGAAAGTCCCCAAGCCAACGAATTTGGGCAGATGAGCCTTATATAACACGTGCTAAAAATATGCAGCTAATTGGAATGGAAAAGCGAAAAATGAGTTGTGCTTTAGTCTTAGTCTGAGACACCAAAGAGTGATAGGGGAGCAATTCCTCCCAGCGGAAGATTCCCATATATAAATAATCTTACTCTTGTTCATAGTCTCCATTTTGTGGCTTTTTAGCCATGTTTAATTCTCACTCATTCCCCCCCCATGGGACTGAGTTCAGGCAGCAGAAATCAAGACTAGGGAAGCATCAAAGAAAAGGTACAGGGAGCTGTTGCCCCTTCAGGGCAGGAGACAGTGACTAGGTGGGTGGCCAGGTGTTAAGAAGTTAAATAAAGCTCCCACTTCTGACTTCTTCCAAAGCCGAACATTTAGAAAACTCAAATTGCCAAAGGGTTCTTTCTGTCCTGGAAATTGGGTACCCTTAAGGATTTTTCTAAGAATTGCAGAGAATCCTATTTTCTTTCAGCTTCATGCCCATCTTCCCCCCATCTCCCCACTCCACCCTCAGGACCTCACTCCATCAATTATTTCTTTTTCTTCTCTTGTATCTTTCATCTCTTTTTTTCTTCTGCCATCTTCTCTGTCTACAACACATTAAGCCCTCCTTTACAATGCTGTGTTGTGTGTGATTTGTGTTCAGTGTCTGCATTTCCTACAGAGCATGCACACCCTGAGGGCAGGGCCTCAGTCTAACCCACTGTCATATTTCCCTCCTGTCCAGCATAATTCCTGGGCCAAGATGGCACCAAATACGTCTGTTGAATAAGTGAAATTATTGAATGGACAAATCAAAAGTGGCATGTTATGGTTTCTGAAAAATATAGTGTGAGAGATGAATCTTAGTCTTATTTTTCAAGTCTGATATTGGTCTCCTTTGGTAGTCAGATGACACTTACATCCAGCTCATCAGTCACCTGATTACTGTTCTCTGTGACACCCCACAAATGAGACACGAAGACTCTAAAGATAGCAGAACAAGATGTCATGGAGAGAATTAGAAACAAAGAAAGGTTAACTTTGGTGTTTGGAAAGCACATTGGTTAGAGAATCATAGGTTAAGAGATTTGGAGATGGCCTGGTACTACTTACCAGTTTAAAAATGAAGAAATGAAGGCCTAGGGTGTTCAGAAAATTTGACCAAAATTATACGGTTAGTGGCAGCTCCAGGACAGTGCCTGGTGGCTCATGTTGAATGCTCAATAAATCTTACAAACAAACATAGGCTATGTCTCCAGAATCCAGCCCTCCCCAGACACCATCCTGCCCCTCACTGCTGCAAAAGGGCGCCTCCGTGGATCCATGATGCAGGGCAGCCTTTCCCTCCCACAGGCAGCTCCAAGAAAAGCTCTCACTGCCCACCCTCCCATTTGAATGGCTGAATTTTGTCTGCGGAGGGCATGGCAGGTGCAGTTACTCATAATGAACTCCACTGCCTCATGGTTGGAAGCAAGATCACCATTACTTGCATGATTTACTGCACCTAGAAGCCACTTGCTGCATCTGGTGCTTGTTTGGCTTTGTCTGACTCAAAAATTTGTGGCTGCAAAAGGGATTCCAGGTGACAGATGAGAAAGGCTTGATGTGCAGTCCTCCTAAGAGCTGAATTTGGGGAAATTTGAGGAGATGAAGAGTGGAGAAGTATCCAGATCTCTCCCCCTGACCTCTCCTCTGCTCAGGTCAGATTGTATATGGAGTTTTACAAGGCAATTTGCCATACTTGCCTGGATGCTCCTGGGCACAAAATTGTGTCGCTGATGCCCGATTTCCTCAGCTGTACCTCATATAATTTATTTCATCCTTACATCAACCCTATGAGGCCACTGCTGTCCCCACTTTGAAGTTGCAAAGCAGAGGCCAGGGACTTACCCAAGATCTGTCATGCTTAAGATCAAGCTCTTTGTTTGCAATAAAGTTGCCATAAGTCCTTGCCTTCACTGATAACACATTTAATTTACTACATCATTGTCATACAATTCTAGTATTAGGGTGTCATGTTATTAAACAAGTGGTTTTGTTATTTATGACATGCCTGACTCTATGCTAGGTGCTCTGATTTATGCCAGAGAAATCACCCTAGAGTCCCTGCTTTCAGGGACTTTGCAGTGAAGGTGGACATTCATCAGACATTTAAATAACAAAACAAGGCTGTATGTGATTAGATGCCAAGACGAATGACTTAGGTGGTAAATGTTCTAACACCACCTTCTAGTGTCATCAGCTCATTGACCTAAATTTCTCCACTACTAAACAACTCCTTGATGGTGAATTACATACTGGTTGAAGCTGTATGCATTATTTTGCTTTACCATTATTCCATTAGGGCTTAACTTCCTCCACCTCTTTGTGTTCTAAATATTCCATAATTGAATACTTCATTGTATACAGTGTTGTAGTACTGACTTTGCTAAACTTTTTAATTAAAGTAACATAGACTCAGAAAAATGCATAGCTCATAAGTGACAGCTCACTGAATTTTCAAAGTGAAGACGCCATGAGATTAGCCTCCAGATGAAGAAACAGTACCTGACCAGCTCCCTCAATGCTGTCTTTCAGTCACTATTCCCCTCCTCCCACTTTCTTGACTTTCAAGAACAGAGAGTAGTTTTACTTGGTTTTGAACTTGAAATATAAACAGATTCATACAGTATACTCTTTTGTATCTAGTTTCCTTCATTCACCATGTTTCTAAGATTTATCCATGTTGTGTGTATTTTATTTTCATCGCTGTAGAGTAGTCCATTGTGGGGGTACATTTATCCATTCTACTATTGATGACCATGTGAGATAATGCTACTTTGAACACCTTAGCTCATGTCTTTTGGTGACCATAGGGGCACGTTGGTGTTGAATGCACGTCTAGGAGCATAGGGTTGCTGAGTCATAAGGGTGCAGCTGTTCAGCTTCAGCAGATACTGCCAGTGTTTCAAAATGACTGCAGATTTACACACCCACCAACAGTGTCTGAGAGTTCCAGTTGCTCCACAACCCTGCCAAAACTTGGTATTGTTCATCTCTTTTCTATTACATTCCATTCCAGTACATTACTGGGCAACCATCCATACCATCCGTCTCCAGAACCTTTTTCATCTTCCCAAATTGAAAAAACTAACACCCTGTTTCCCCCTCCCCCTAGCTCCGGACAACCATCATTCTACTTTATCTCTATGAATTTGACTACTCTAGGTACCTCGTATAAGTAGAATCATATAGTATTTGTTTTTTCGTGACAGGCTTATTTCACCTAGCATCATGTCTTCAAGGCTCATCCATGTTGTAGCATGTAACAGAATTTCCATCCTTTTAAAGGGTGAGTCATATTGCATTGTGTGTATGTACCATATTCGTTTTATCCATTCATCCTTTGATTTAATTCTGATTTTAATTTGCATTTCCCTGATGACTTTGCATTTCTCTTGAGTACTGTTTTACATATGCGTAGTGGCTATTTGGAAATCCTCTTTAGAAGTCCCTGCTCAAGTCTTTGGCCCATTTTTCTGTTAAGTTGTCTCCCTTCTTCTTATTGATTTGTAGGAGGTCTTTATAGATTCCAGGTGAGTCTGTTGAATATATGAATTACAAGTACCTTATTCTAGTCTGTGGTTTGCCTTTTCATGCCTTATGAGCATATTTGATGAACAGAAGTTCCCACTAATGTAGTCCAATTTATCAATTTTTTACTTTATGGTTTGCACTTTTTGTGTTCCATTTAAGAAAGCGCTGCTTACCCAAGGATCATATGGTTTGCACTTTTTGTGTTCCATTTAAGAAAGTGCTGCTTACCCATAGGACATTCACCTATGATTTCTTCCAGAAAATTGTCTTACCTTTCACCTGATGTGACTGCCTTTTCAATTGGGAATAGGTTTTTCACCCTGGGGGAACTAGGCAGCTTGCAGCACTATAGTGAAATCATGTTAACGCTGGTCAGTGGTAATAGGGTCAGGGGACTGGTGACAGCAAACACGGGTGCAGATGCTCCTTGTTTTTCTCAAGAGTTGCTTGTAAATTATATCTAGTGAATTTGCCATACTATAAACACTGAAAAAAGAAATGCTGAATGAATTTTCAAACACTGCCACCAAAGTTGAGGAAGTGTTCTCTTAACTGACCTCCATTTTAACTGACTTGCCAAATTCCCTCTTCCTCCCACATCCTTTGAATGATGCCCAGGATGCACGAGGAAGCTCTTGGCTGTAGTGGAGCAGCCCTCTCTCTACTCTCGCTGTACACGCTGTCCCCATAGTTTTAGTTCTGTATTTATTAAAAGTCACTTGTGTTTGTTTTTATTGTAATTACGTAATTTTGATGAAATCTTATTTAAGAATTTTTCTCTTTTCACACTCATGAAAATTAAGTTGCACATGATGGAAAGCATCAATAAAGATGAATTGTTAATAAAATCACTGTTAAATTATGTGTGAGAGAGAAAAAAACTCAAAAGTGTGGATAATAAAGCTCTAAAAGATTCTGAATTCAGTTGATTCATAAGTATCTTTAAGTTTTTACTCTGCTAGAAAGAAACTGATATTGGAAATCATAGATAATCTGTTATCCATGAGAAACAATGCAGAGGTCAAATCAGGGATTATACCTTAAAGACCTTGGTCTTCTGTTTCTGGAAAATGAGTATACATTTGTTTTCAGATAAATGTTTTAAATGTGAATGCATATTGTCAGTTAAAATATTTAAAGTACATATGTCTTATTTTTGCATGATTGTCTGCTTTAATTTTTTATTAGCCAGTGTTCCATTTACTACAGATAAGAGAGACTGAGGGGAATGAACACCCTCCAACCCCCCAAGCTAGCCTCAAGCTGAGCACTTCTTTGAAGTACTGTTGTATGGAAGAAATAATATTACTTCAAAATTTGCATTTTACTCTATGTATAAACAAAATAAAAATGTTCCCCCCCCCCCCCAAATCTTATATAAAATCACAGCTCAGCTGAATTCTGTGACAGAAGTTGGTGATTTAAATTACCTCCTCCTGTTTTGTCTGCTGGGGCAGTGTGCCTTTGGATCCCTCGTTCTCTCTAAAAAGGGCCCACCTGTGTCTGGAGCTCTGGCTCAGGCTTGCCTGTGCTCACGCTGCCTGTGGTGCTGGAAGTTCGGGCCCTGTCTGTTCCCCAGTGGCCTGTGGGCGTGGGAGACCCTCTGCTGAGAGGCTCAGGCTGCTGCCCTGCTTCTGAGGCTGCCGTCTTCCCCCTGGGACGGCAGGCACTGAGGGCCAGCATGCCCGTCATGCCAAGGACACATGGTGACCCACTGAAGAACTGGCTCTTGCTCTGCACACCTCTCCTTGGGGTATTCATTTGCTCCCCTTGTGTCAGGAGGTAGAAATTTGGAAATTGCGTTTATTTATTTAATTCTCCTCATCCCTCCCTGTATAATTACTCAGTAACCTGTGCCCTAGGCGATGCTGGGAATGTGCTTAGAAAGTGAGGGGAACCTTTGGGCTGACACCCACACGGTTTTGAAACACCCAAGGCCGATCCGCCTGAGTCACTGCCTTGGTGGCGGGGGGCCAAACGAAGAATCATCCAGTAGCGCCTCTGCCATCACCCTCCTCCTCCTCCAATGTGTTTCTTCACAGGGAGGAAGCCAGTGGGAGGCCCCAGATCCAAGGCGCTGACTCGTGTGCCCCCGTGTGGCCACAGTGGACGGCTTCAGAAAGTGCAGCCAGGTTTTCCTGACCTTACTCACCGAAGGCAGCCTGCAGCCCCTGCACCCCCGGCACCCCCTGCAGCGCCTGCACCCAGCTCTTTTTTGCATAATCTTTGATCTTGTTATTGTTTCTTAACAGTTAAGCATCCCAAGGCCTGGTGTAACTTGAGTTGTGAAGCATGGTTTGGGCGGGGCCCATGGATTTTTCTGTTGGTGTGGGGAATGTCCCTCCCAGTTCTGGGAGATTTCCTCCAACCCACAGTTCTTCCAGATCCCTGTTCTTGTTAAAAGGGGCAGGGACAGAAGCTTTAGAACTTTGCTGGTCCCCCTCACAGTTTTGGGCTGTAGTCAATCAGCAGGAATTTACCAAACATCTGCTGGGCTGCAACCTCAAGACAGAGACTGATGCAGACACGAGGCTTCCGTGGTTGTATTTTGAACTCCGCTGGTGCTTGGACCTTGTTTTATGGGATTTTCAGACAATGCTAATAGAAGATCAGTGCTCCCAGGGCATGAGCAAGGTGATCTTTGGTAGGGAAGAAAAGATTCAGCTTCCATCCATATTTATTTTTTGTTTACTCCTTTAAAAATATTCCCTTTATTTATAGTTTTATAATTGTACTTAAAAATACCTGGTTAGGGGATTGTAATTGAAGCTGTTGGTGTCTCAGCCATAGCTGTGTCCTTTGGCCCACCACAGAAATCACCCCCAGAATACATTTGTGACTTCCTGTGTCTCTCTGAGGGTGACCTAAGCCACGATGTTATAGAGTGGAAGCTGAGCCTGAAGGGCCTCACCTTTTAGGTCATTTGGTTTTAAGAAAATTCCTTTTAGGTATACATCATTATTCTCCTAACAGCTACAATGATCGAGTGCCTACTACGTGCCTGCCATGTCGTAATGGTTACATTCTAAATGTCACTCCAACTCTGGAAGGTAGATATTAATATCCCTTTTTTTAGAGATGAGGAGGAAACCGAGGCTCAGCAAATGACCACAGGGGTACGGGACAGAACATGGGTCTCGCCAAACCCGAGCTCCGTTCAGCCTGCTTGCTGCCCTCTGGCTCCTCTACAATGAGGTTGGTCTGGACTTCACTCACCCTTAACGATACGCAGAGGGACCGACCCCCAAATCTCAGTCGTCTCTTCTCTCCTTCCACCTTTTTTTCCTCTCTCTCTCTTCCTCCTGTATTTTCAGGAGCCAGTGTGACCCCAGAAATGAATAATGAAAGATTATTTGTACTCACGTATAACCATCTGTGAAAATGGGAGCTCTCTCTGCCTCAGGACAGGGCTGATGGGGTGGTTTTTAGCCCCTTGCAGCAATTGTGCAAATGTAGAAGCCAGTGTAGACAGCTTGGCTGGAGGGTTGTTATCTGGCAATTCGATGCATCTTGTAGGAGTTTGAGAACTAGGGTGACTACATAGTTTATCCTCCAAGGAAGGACCCAATTGAGAATAAGAAGTGACATTATTCATAATTACTCTGAAAAAACGTGCAAAATCTAGGACTGCCCTGGGTGAGTCAGAACCTACATCCTCCCTCCCCACTTTGTGAATACCCTGAAATTCCTCACCTTGCTCCCATGACTGGCCTCTTGGGCCCTTTGAACCTTTTAGTTCCCGCCCCCCTCACCCCAACCAGTCCCTGCAGCAGCTATTTATTCAGTTAGCAAACTTTTGCTGGCCTCCAGTTTGCATTCTTTCCTAACTTATGCATCGCTCCTCTTTTGCCTAAACATTGACTTTTCCTGGTTGTGTCTTGCCTTATTCAGCAACTTTCAGAGCAAAGTAAACACGTGTACGAATTTGCTTACTTACAACATTGTACCAGTTCTCTTTCTCACTCATTTCCAGTTCTCTAAAACACTGGCCTATTCCTGATGTATCAGACTGTAAACCCCTGAGGGCAGAGGCCGGGTTTTCTCACCCAATTATGCCTGGTGGGCACCTTATACGTAACTCTCTCTAGCACGTTTAGCTCTCGGCCCTAGTGGAGTTTTGTGGCTGAGTCAACTCTCGGGAATCCAGCGCAGTAGGCTAATTCCGCGCTGGCTCCGACCTCATCCAACCCCGAAGTCCCAGTGAAATCCAGCCCCGAGCACCCTGCCAGGGTGGAGGAGGTGCTGGATTATAACTCTCCCTGTTGCTGCTTCTCCTGGAATACATTAAAAAAAAAAAAAAATACCAAAAAAAAAAAAAACACAACAGCTCTATATGTTATACCCTTGTGAATCTCGCTCGCAGGGTCACTTGAAAGCTTCAGTGGGAAAGAGAAATTTGACACAAGTGTGAAGTGTTATTACTAAAGATCTTAAGAGTTTCCTTTGGCAGCACCCCAGTAGTGACAGACAAGAAGCAGGCATGGATAGTATGCGTACCACCACCCTCCTCTGGGCTCACCATTTCATTCCAAAATAAGCCTTACTGTCGGGTGGTCCAGCCTTGGAGCTGACCCTGCTTCCACTTGCTTCTCTTTCATCATTTTAAGCCATATTCTTCTGCAGAGTAGCATCTGACACGTCTCTGACTAGATTACTAAGACTTTCAAAGAGACGTCTTCAACTCCATGTCATTAAGAGAAAATGTAATGAATTTTTAAAAATGTTTTACTTAAGTGACTCCAGTGGCAAGTTAGCTAATGCACTTTTAAGGTATGCTTGCTGTAAATTGTCATTTCTGAGATGCAGGTGTAACCCAGTCCCTCGGCATGCTGGGCTGGCTGTGAACAGGCAGGAAGTACATTCAGAAAGTATATGGACACTCTCCCCTACCTCCAGTGTAACCTTCAAGAGTCTCCTTGCTTGCTTGACTTGATGTTTTAAAACTCATCTCTGCATCTGCCTGTCTTCTTCCTTTTCTCCTTCACTTACTGGCTCCTAGAAATTGGCATCAGCAGTGCGGAGTGGAGGCTTCCCTCTGGTGCAGAAGAACACAGACTTCATTTCCAGTTCATCACATGACATTTGCTTTAAGTAATCCAACACTAACCCTCGGCAGGGTGTATGTTTGTCCAGGAGTCAGATGAGAGACCAGATTAGTGGCCTACAAAGTAGAATTTGTACACGGCATACTGTAGGCAAGATGAGATACTGGGATTTGTGACACAAGCAATTGACCTTCCATCTGTATTCATTTTCTTAAGTAAGAAACAAGAAAATGATTTAGCTTTAATATTTAATGTATGGGTTGCCGGTGACACATGTTTATAAATTATAAGAAATAAATATATATCAAAAATGTTTTGCTGGTATTGTGGTCCAAAATATTTGGAGACCTCTAGCTTAGTAGATCCAAGTAGGTCCCAGAAATGGAAGAAGCAGAGACTGTATCAGTTGGTGCAAGTGCAAAGATGATGACGTGTATGCAGGGCACGCGTGCATGCACGCTCTGTGCACACAGCATACATTTGCACACTCCCCCAAGGGCTCACACACTCTCAAACCACATGCACATCACACACACTCACCTTCACTCACTCCCACACTCACTCACAAACACACTTTTTGCTTAATAACCTACAATGATTGAAAACTTAATAGACACCTACCTATTCCCAACTGAACAAATGACTTATATATTAACCAAAAGAGGGACACCTGCTCCCGGGAACAGGAAGGGAGGAGCAGCATAGTTAAGCCCTTGGAGAAGCATTTGTGTGGCCACTTGCCGACTGACTTAACCCATTCTAATGGCTGGGAATCAGACTTAAGCCTCAAGAAGCTGGCACATGGTGTGTGCTCGGTGACTGGAGCTTAGTGACCAAGGTGTTTTCTGCACATTCCACAAGTATTAGGTAGACACCATCAATATATTCATCTATGGATTAGGTGATCTGAGGTCAGGTAAGAGGAAAAGATATGTTCTCCAGACTTAAGGAACCTAATATTTGGATAGGGAGATAAACAGACCTACGTAAAACTAGGCACCGACAGATGTTTATAGAGCACCAGGCTGTGAAGCTCAGAAGAAGGAGGCCACGAAGGGTGGGTTAGTGGGAGGGCTCTGTGGAAGATGCAGGACGTTAGCTGGACCTTGAAGGGTGGACAGTTGATTAAGAAGGGAGAGCGGAGGGGAGATTCAGCCAGCACAATTTCATCTGTTGAAGGACAGAGGACCTGCTGAGCTAAAGTCACTTATTCTGAAGTGAGTGGTTCCTTGGTCATTGGGCAATTCAAGCATGCACTGGGGAAGCCTAGGAGGGACTTCAGGTGATGCAAAGTTATTGACCTACATAACCTTTGAGGTCTGCTTGGGCCCTGAGGTCATATAATTACATGACAGTCTTCCCTGACTGGCTCTTGCTAGAAGGTGGGGAATTCACTGATATGGGAGGTTGTTCCGTGGGATAAACGATGCTTGTGGCTGGAGAGGTTTACCTCTTCTACACAGCTTAAAACTAGAGAACCAGGCAAGAGGCTGCTGTGATTAGCTGAAGTTTTGTCTGAGCTGGCTCTGTCTTTCCAAAGAGCTGTCAAAGCAAACTCTTAGAAACCAAACCTAACAGCCATTCTGAATTTACTTCTTTTTGAGGCATGACACCTCTGGCATGGTCCATGGAATGTGAGCACTCTTGCTCAGAGATGTGTAGGGACCAGGTATTAAATATCTTTCCCTTCTCATGTTTATCTGAGGCAGTTCCTATAAGACTTGATTCTAGTTCTACCTGTTAAATGTTGACAGAATGAAACCTTGTGCTAGTTAAGTTTCAAAAACACCAATTAAAAAAGCATTTCTGGCCAAAGATAATGCTTATTGGAGTGGACCCTGAGATGCCTCAGAAAATTTACGTGTGGAATAGGATGGTAACATAAGAACATTATTTGGTTGAGGACTTCCAACTTGTGCAAGTGAGAAAAAGATAACAATACAGGCAGCATGTCCCTTTCTAGAGTCCATTTAGGTGATATAAAATGTAAATGTTGTTATAATCACTAATGACTCTCGTATTATACATGGAGTGTCACGTTTGAGGAGCATACAGCCATTGCAATGTGAAAGGTCCCTGTGGGTCTCAGGAGTGGAACCGCAGGGGTCGACACAGGGTGTGCACTTAGCAAATTACTGTTGGTCTAATGACGAGTTCCCCGTGGAGAGGATTAGAATGTGAATGGCATACAAATTTCCCTCTTTTCCGTGCTTTGTTACAGAAACACACTCTGTTTTCTGATTCCCTGATTAACTCTTGGGAAAGTCACTTATTCCTCTTGCAATTCAGTTTTTTCAACAATCAAATGCATTATATGTGATATAGTACACATGTGATTAAGTGTGTGTATATATATCTCTCTCAAAACTCTGTAAACTTCACTTTAAAAAATTGTTTAAATAATAGAAACCATGTATGCTTGCAGTAAAACATTTAACAATACCTAAGAGTTCTTTAAGGTATAAAATAAAAATTGCCTGCCTCTCTGACCACTCCACAGAAGTTAGTTGCTGTGGCAGTTTTATATATACATATATATATATATATATATATATATATGTATATATACATATATACATATATATGTACTTTAAAGTGTTATACAAATACATGTGATTATAATTTGTGTAAGATAATATTTCAACTTTTATGGCATTTTGCAAATTGATAAGCCATTTTAGCTAAAGAGAATGATTTTATCTTGGGGCAAAGACTAGGTAGTGAAGATTCAGGAGGTTTTTAAGTACTCATCTTAGGTAATTTTCTACTTTTGAATACTGTAGGAACTAAATTCATTTGTTAAAGGACACAATTAGATTTACTCTCAACCAGACTAACATTGATTCATTTATTCCTCCATTAAAAAAAAAAAAAGATTTTGCACTTAGCATGTACAAAGTACTTACGCAGCCTATGAAAGATGGAAAGGGTCATAACGTCTGAGCAAGGATTCAGGGGTTACAGGCAGATATTACAGTACAAAATATACATGCCCAAGGAGGGGTGCAGGTAGAGGGTTATGGGACTTCACCATGAACCCCTCTAGCCAGCGGCTTAGGAAGGGCTTCCAGGGGCAGGTAACATTTGAACTGGGCTTTTTGTAGCTTGGTTAGAATTTAGACATACAAGATGAGAACTTGTTTTCCTACAATGACTCAAAATCATTGAGATTACACAGGCCAGAATTTCTTCTTTCCAGAGCTTTTTTTTTTTCTTTAAATGTTTTCTAGTTCCACTGCCCCAGCTGACTTTGAGGAGTACAGAGGTATTTAAAGTTCCCACCAGACACCAGGATATAAAAAACATGTCAGCTAAGTTACACTGTCTTAGAGTAAACTGAGTCTCCTCTCCTGCTCTCTTGTGTTCTCTCTAGCAAGAGAGTTCCCAGTTTTTAGAATGCACCAGACAGCTTCCAGAGAGGCTGTGTCTGTGTCAAGTAAACAGAGAAGGTTGTGGGGTCACCATGCAGTGAAAGTACCCTGGCTAGATAGTCAATACAGGACTGTTTAAGTTGCTAGAGCCAGAAAAGACACGCAAAAAAGCATTGGGTGTACTCTGTTTTACTGGTTTGAAAACTGAGACACTTAGATGGGGTGTGATTTATTCAAAGACAGATAGTGGGGGTGATGGCTGAGTCGGGTGCAGAAAGAATCTACTCCAGTGCTCGACCACCACAGCAAGCCCCGGGCCGTCCTATGCGTATTCCTGCTGGGTTCATTGACCGCAAAGCCTTTGAGGACTGAATCACATAGTTGGTGACTCAGTTCTGCTCTCCGTTCTGCTTCACTGTTCTAGTTCCATTTACTCCGTTCGGACTTTTTGATGCTACTTTTGTTCTGCACACTGCGGGTTGCCTCAGGATACCAGGACTCTAGGGAAAGATTCACGTCTCCCCAGTGGGGTGTTTCTGACATATGAGCTCTATATGAAATGCCTTCAAGCTGGCACAGAAGATACAGCTCAGGTCAGAAGAGTGACTACACTAGTGTATACATTTGTCAAAATTCATTGACTTGTAAACTTAAGATCTATACATTCTACTTTATGTAAATTAATCTTTAATGTAAAAAATACAGAAAACAAAAAACCTCACTCAAGTGACCTCACTTGTAAGTCCTTGGACATTTATGTTGGAGAATTCCCCTCAAAAACATTTTGCAATGGATACAGAGGTGGCCTGAAGTAGAGTGGGGACGCTTGTCTTCATGCTCCCAGCCTTCCCTTTCAGTGCTCCTTTCCTCTCAAATAATGGTTCTTCCCTTTCCTGCTCCTCTTCCAACCTGCCCCTTCCCTGAGCCTTCAGGTGCCACAGGCTCTTTCCATTAGACAAGAAAATGACTGACACACCAATACACTAAGTAAGACAAGGATGTGTTCCAGGAGCATTTCAGTCTTAGAGGAGGACCCAGGGAGGGCCACACTACACAACTACAGCCACTGCCATCATTTATTAAGCACATACTACATGCCAGGCACTGTGCTAAGTGCTTTGCCTGAGTTACTACATTCAACCCTCACAATCACTTATGAGGAAGATACTCTTATTACCCTTTCCTTATAGATATCTTAAAGAGATGATGTATAACTGCGCCCTACTAGCAAGGGCCAATTAGAATACAGGCACCTGACCCCAAAGCCGGGGCTCTTTGTCTCTATTTTATACAGCTTCTTGAGAAGAAAGAATGACTTGCTAATGGTGGATTGTCAGGCACTGGTGGGGAAAGACCATTTAGTGGGGGGTTTCCCCATCTCCTTAAATGAAACCATATGAATGGCCACATACCTATGTATGAAGCCACCATTGGATGGTGGTGATGATAAACCAAAAAATGGAGTGGATTCGGTGCTCTGCATGT
Organism: Cynocephalus volans; assembly: GCF_027409185.1. Taxonomy (NCBI): domain Eukaryota; kingdom Metazoa; phylum Chordata; class Mammalia; order Dermoptera; family Cynocephalidae; genus Cynocephalus; species Cynocephalus volans. Next base: position 43,303,642 of record NC_084473.1, read on the forward strand.
GCAAGTTATTTTGTGGTTATTAATGAGCAGGCTCCCATTAATCTCTAATCTTCAAGGACAGGATTGGTTATGAACATGGCAGAGGCCCTCCCAAGGTGTAGGATGTTGGCTGAATACCAACCAAGGTGGCCAGAGTTTGCAGAACCACTCTATAAAGGAACCTGGAGGAGCCCTCCATCTCTTAAACTCCTGCCCACCACTGGCTCTAGGACCATAGGACCCTTGATAAGAGCATTGGTGGCTGCGAGTCACGCTTGATCAACTGTGACTAACCATGCAATAGGGCCATTTGGCCTATTTGCTTTCTGGCTCACTTCACTTGAATCTATTTTTCACTTAAATTCTATGGAAATGATTATAGGTTATAAATGACCTGAGTCAGAACCTCAGAACATGCTGGCTCACCTCTTCCCAGGGTTTGCTGGGAAAGCAGGTATGGCTGAAATTATTTGAGGGGAGAGAAGATGAGAACCTGGAGAACAGAGCTATCGAATTCCAGAGACATCAGCCCTCCAGCCCCTATTCAAAGAATGTCAACAATGGTGAGAGCCCTCCTGCCAGCTTGCTGCCCTGATCTTGGTGAAACCTATGCTGGAGCTCTGGGAAATGGCCAGTTGCAAGAGGTTTTGGGAGAGTGTCACGGAGAAGAGATGAATTAAAGATCTGTGGAACCAGGTTGTGATAAAGGTACCACCATGATTTTCAGGGTTAAAGCCTCCCCTGCTTGCCTCATGGGGTTTCTGTGCAAAGAAAGTATGAGTAAAGGTAGGTGTGACCTCATTCTGGAACAGCTGGGGATGCTGCACCTGTGCATACCTCAGCTTCACGCCCCTCAAAGGGATCTCAACTCCCACATAGCATGGGTGTGTCAAGTGGCCTCGTGTTGGCTTGTAGCAGCCAGGAGCTCCAAGAGCCCCTGTCTGGTGTAGGTTCTTAGCAAACCCAGCAGACCTAGACCCTATGAGACGTGTAGCTCCTCTGTCGGCTTTAAAGCCACAGCAAGTCATTTATGTCAGAATAGGGTAGACAGAAAACTCTCTGAATCTCTCTCCATCAACTAGTGTACTTATTTTCATTGTAAAAACAGTAACACATACATAAAGTGTGGTCGGTCCATGCAATGGAATATTATTCAGTAATAAAAAATGAAGTACTGAGACGTTCTGCAACATGGATGAACATTGAAAACACTATGCTAAGTGAAAGATGCCGGTCACAGCAGCCACATATCATATGATTCCGTTTCTATGACATGTCCACAATAGGCAAATTCATAGAGACAGAAAGTAAATTAGTGTTTGACAGGGGCTACAGTGGGGTGGGGGTATGAGGGATGCCTGCTAGAGGGTATGGAGCTTCTTTTTGCAGTAATGAAAACGTTCAGAAATTGACTGTGGAGATGGTTGCACAACTCTGTGAATATACTAAAAACCACTGATGGTACATTTTCAGTAGGTGAATTATATGCTATGTGTATTATAGCTCAATAAACTGTTACCAAAAGATACTTAAGTAATAAACGATGCATACAAAAAGTGTCCCAATGATAAAGAAAAAAGTAGAATGTTTATAATACAATGCTAACACAGCTATTTTAATTTTTACATAACATCTAATCTTTGGCGATTTGGAGACATCATTTTATGTGGTTATAGTCACAGTATGCTTTTTTCAGTTATATTGCTAGCAAACATTTGTCCATTTTATCACAGTCTTTATAATTATCATTTGCATTCTATCAGCTTGATATTTTACTTAATTATTTTCCAATCGATAGGCATTCAGGTTTCCAGATTTGGTGTGGTGGTGGTTATTACTGTAGACAGCATTTCTATAAAACTAAAAAATTACTTTAGGATTTTCTTTGAAATGGGACTATCATGTCAAAATGTCTTGCTATGAAATTTATATTTCTTTTCTAACCAATTTTACTCAATAAAGTTTGGAGATATAAAAATGGCTGAGAAGCAGAAGGAAGTTAGAGAACAATGTATATGTAAAGTCAGCAACATCATCTCTGTACAGTAATAAAAAATCCTCCCTTCCCCTCCCTGTCCTAGACCGTGTTCCAGCATTGCTCACGTGCATAAATGTCATGTCTAAATGTGAGCCACTGGCTAATAACTGTAGCTCTGGGGAGCAATTAATAAATTTATAAACCGCATCTGTTTTAAAGTTGTACTGTGCCAGACAATTGCTTATTTGTATTCATGTGTCACATCTTCAAATTCAGTGCACTGAGGTTAAGTCCTTCCTATATCATAACATGGCGCATTCAGAACAAATGTTCATTGGCACATAGACATACAGAACCTTTAGAAATGTTGGAAATATTTCTAACATAGATGAAAACGCAAGAATAATTGAGTGACACTCTAATTATCCATCATTAGCAAGTGTAAAAAATTTAATATTTGCTGCAGATCTTTTAAATTTGCTTTATTAAAGAAAAAAACATCAGACACAGGTGAAGTCCCCTTTCGGGAGGATTTCCGTTCCTCCTCTCCCCCACTAGGTGGTAACCACTAGGCAGCTAAAGTTTGTGTTCAGCCTGTTCATGTGTGTACGCTTTTATTTTTTTAAAAACACATACATGTGTGTCATTAACGTTTGTTTTGTGAATCTGATTTTATATACATGGTATACTATACATATTATTTTGTAACATGCTTTGTAAAAGGAACACTATGTTTTAAAGATTTATCTATGTTGATGTAGTAGATATGGTTCATTCATTTTAACTATTATATGATATCCCTTGTATGACAATATCATAATTTTTATCCATTCACTTGTATGGACATACAAGTTTCAGTTTTTTACCACCACAGTGTTCCAGTGAGCATTTTTGTGTGTTTCTTTTATATGTGTGTACTTTCTCTACAATACATGTTTTGGAAGGAACTGCTGGGTTATAGAATACACACCTCATTGGCTTAGTTAAGTATTACAAAATGGCTCTTTGACGTGCTTATATTAGGTCACACCGCCCTCCCCCAGCAGTATGCAAGAGTTTGCTTACATCCTCACCAACACTTAGTAATGCCAGGTTTTAAGTTTTGCCAACCGGTAGATATAATACGGCATCCCATTACTTTAATTTGCACCTCCCTGATTACTTCTAGAGTTGAGGATCCTTTTAGGATTATTGGCCAATTTTTGGTCCCCCATGAGAAGCAACTACTCATGTCGTTTGCTTACTTTATTGTTTTTTTTCTTTTTGATGGTAGGAATTTTTGATGTATACCGAACTACTAAATCTAAGTCTGTTATCTGTTGCAAATATCCTCTCAGTGTCTGTGGTTTGTCATTCTAATTTATGTGTGGTTTCTTCTGTTCTGCAGAAGTTTTACATTTTAATATGATTGTACTTGGTTTATGCTTTTTGTATTTTGCTTAATAAATCCTTCTCTATTTAAATGACACAAATATTTTTCTATTTTTAACATAAGTTTCGGTGTTTTGCTTTTTACACTTGGATCTAATTCTATTTTTATTTTTTCCCAATTTGACATCCTACAGAGGTAAGATCATATTGTGATCAGTCCATGTTTTTTGCATTGAACCTCTTGTTTCTGATCTCTGTTCTATTGCTTTGGCTTATCCCCCAGAGTCAACACACACGGTTTTAATTGCTTTAACTGTAAAATAAATCACGATATCTGATAGAGCAAGCTCCTGTTCTTTATTCTTATGTAAACATTTTTTGCTATTTTTGGCCATTTTTTCTTATGTGAATTTTAGGATCAGCTCAAATTTCATGAGAAACCAATTGGGATTTAAATTGGAAATTCGTTGATTCTTGAATTACTCATTTTTAAAATGCCTATAGATGTATTCAAGTTTTTAATTTCTTCCTGAGATTGGTGAAATAAAATGCTTGCCTAAGATAAACCTTTAGAAAATGCCTCTAATTGGTATCCTGGGGAATATAACAAAATAGTTTTATGCAAAATAAAATTTTGACTGAAGGCTGAAACTGTCTTCAGCTTAGTTGCTTTTTTGCCTTTAATGAAATCAATACACTTACCAGAAACTAATGCTTAGTTTTAACACTAGGAGTAAAAACAGATCACTGCTTTATAGATCAGGTAATTTATTGCCCCATAATGGACATCAGCCAATCTCTGGTCTTTAGATGAGTGCATTTGATTTTCACGTTTTATGATGAAAAGCTTTTTCTTGAAATTTGCTGGCAGCATTTCAGTTACACTCACTGAGAGTTAATTTATTTCTGCATTTCACATTCTAATTTTGAAGATAGCTGATAAAGATGTCACAGCACATTTACATGAGGAACTGGCTGAGTGAGGAGAAAATAGCTTTCAAGGTCATTACCAAGGTTTATTCTCAACTCTGCCTGTTTCCCCAGGGATTACCAGATGCCTGGTTTGATGTCCCAGGCCAAGTGTGTAATAAGCTGTGGAGTGAAAAAGATTCTTCAAGCACACAGAGGGCAGAGAGAAATGGATACTGAGGGGGTGTGACGCAGATGAGCCCTGTGTCTGCCCAGTCTCTTGTTCACACTTCTGTTGGCTCAAGGTGAAAAGTGTTCAGGGATGAGGAGCGGCAGCTGGTGAACAAGTGGGAGGACTGGCATTCCTTCCGTACCTCTGAGAACTCGACTCCTTTAATTAAATGTCTTCTGTCGACTGGCTTATTTCTTTGGCCTATCTTTGCCCACTTGGTGGCACCCAGATTTTCTGCCCAGGACCATGTTCACTTGGCCATATGACAGAAAGCCCCAAATTACACTTGCCCTGGCATTGTCTATCCCTGGTCATGATTGTGAATTATACTCTAATCCTTCCCACAGTTTACTACCCAGTGCTTGGACCATGCCTCTAAACCAGTGGTCTTCAAACACTATAATCTGTCTGATGCTGTGCTGGCTGCAACAGGTTTCCTGGGGAGCTGATTAAAATGACAGATTTTCAAGCGTCACCCAGTGGAACTGGGGAGTAGCTCTGGAGTCTATGGTTGCACCAGCTACCCAGGTGACCCTGATAAGCAACCAAGTTTGGGAATCACTGCTCTAGACAACTTTAACCCAAGGCTCTAGGGAAGATCCAGGTCATCTAGGAGACAGCTTCATATAGACAGTTCAGGAAGTAATGTTTCTAGTCACAGCCTTCTCCTTGCACATGGCCCTCTGTCTTGCAAGTCTTTTGGCTTCCATGATTCCCCTTGACCCTGACTTCCTCACTGAAACTAGGTGATATTTATGTATCCATAGTCTGTACACCTAAGCCAAGGCTCCTCTGGGCCCAGAAGGATGGCCCTTAGGCATGGGGCCACACTTAGATGTTAACCACAAGATTTGTGCTCCACTGCCCTTAGGTTGAAAGGTCCTGCTCTCTCTAAGGGCCAAGCTAGACCATGCAGCCCCTAACAAAGTGGGGGCCCCAACTGAGCCAGTGCAGACCTGTGCTGCAGGCAAATGTAGCAAAGGCTGAGGATTTTGGCACAATACACAACCTACACAACCACAGACGGTAAGCTCGATGCTCCCACATCTCATCTTCTGAGTTTGTGCCACTTTAGATCAAAGAGCTAATAGAGTGGTTATAGGACTGTAAAGGTGGACAACATCAGATGACCCATACTCTCCAAAGAACCCCAAATCCTAGAATATTAGAGCTAAGAAGGACTTAGAAATCACCTACTCTGATATTTCCATCAAACAGATAAACTGATGCCCAGAGAAGGAAAAGGGTTCAAACAAGGGCACACGACTAAGTGGTAGTGAGCAGAAGGCCCTTGGCCCCCACTCATCGCCATGTAGCTTGCTCTCTCTAATTGGCTCAGTACACAGAAGCACCCTCAAGTTTAAACTAATAAAACACTCTCCTTTTGCTGAAAGTATACATTCTAAAGGAGCATGAACGACAAGCAGAATTTGTTATAAAATACGCCAGGCTCCCTTGTTAAAGGTTCAAATTAAGGGAGCATAAAGCAACCTCTATTTTACATTGAAATTACTATGTTAAAATTTAGATTTACCAAATAGCTGAATTAAGGTGCAATTATTAGTATTACCAAAAAATTTAGTCACTCTTCAAAAGCACTCACCTCAGGGCTTCCTTGTATAACATTTCATGTACATTAAAATGGGGTTTGATTGATGGCAAGTCCATTGACATGTGGCTTTCCAGGAACACAACTTTTGTAGAAAAAGTAAGAACACTGAAAGTGCTTGGTTTAAGTCATAATGTGCCATATAACACAAAGATTCTATTAGACAACCAGTTCCTGTTTTCAGGGAGCTTATAAACTACCAGGACAAAACACAGCAGCCAAATAAAACTGTAGATGATAGTATGAGAATGTGTTTAACATGGCAGGCTGAGTTTACGCTGAAAGCTAATTTCATGGACAGGAAAGTCAAGCCTTTCTTGACATTACTGAACAGTGTTTGAGATAATGAAATTCTCAAATTATAGCTCTGAAATAACCCGGGACTAGTCATTCTCAGACTTCAGCATTTGCTTTAGATTACCTGGGGGGTGCTGAGCTCTGAAGCCCCTTCCTCATTGTCATGGGATCCAGACAAATGCACATTTAATAATCTGGAGATTTTAATGGAACATATCTGGAGAATCTCAGAACCAGAAGGGACTTGAAAAACACAAAACCATCTATGTAATTTTGTCTTGTGGAAGATGCAGCCAAAGCAGGAGAAATGACTCAGGGGTCACCAATCTGATTAGTGCCTGAGCCAAGACTGTCCTCCACATACTTTTCAATATGGCTAGCACACCCTCCCCGCCCCCTCTTCTGTCCTTTTCTGTCTTCCCCTCTTCCTTCTGCCTGAATACCCAACTCCCTCTCCTCTGGAATACCTTTCCTGGAATACCCAGGAGTGCCCAAAAAGCGAAAAGTGGCATTGAACCCGAAACACTTATTCAGTGTCATAGCTGCTGAGTCAGAAGCCACTTTGCTTGATCAATGCTGTTGTCCTTCGATGCCTTTCCTGATTTTTAGTGGTGCCACCACTCACCTTTCTGTCAGTGCTTTTGAACACTGGCTGTACATTAGAATCCCCTGATGATCTTTAAAAAAAAGATGCCTGGGCCTGGGCTTTGCATGCTCCCACCCCCCGCACCCCTGGTCCAGGTGGTGATGCGGTTGTCCGGGGTGGGTCCCCGGCACTGGCTTATTTCAGTGCTGTCCAGGTGAGTCTCAAGTGCAGCCAGGGTGGCGAGCCAGCATCACGCGGTTTTAGTTCCAATTATCTTTGTGTACCTGCTGAACTTAATTACCAGTTGATGTGGGCAAAGCACAGGGGGAGTTGAGTTTTCAGAGAGGTGAATGGATTCACAAAAGCTATTTTCCTGAGGCATGTAAGCTGCATCACCCCTCCCCTGCAATCTTATCTAGTGCCTTTGCCTATTAAAAATTTTTTTTAAAGATATTTAAATGCCACTTTTTCTAGCTCTATGGGTTCTTGGAATAAAACAAATCTTACTCCCACTTTGAAGGGGGCCTTGGGTACACAGTCTTTGCATGGCCCCAGTGATTCTGAGCAAAGAACAAAACAGTTCTCAAACACATTCACACACAAGTCTCCATATATTATTGGAAGACATTGTATATCCAAACCAAATGAGGGCTGATAGTTTCCTTATCACTAAAAATTCTATACAGAGTCAAGAGTTTAGAAGCCAGTTAGAAAATTTCTAAAAGATAATTTCCTTACAATCAAATACTTCCTTATCAATAATATTGCGTTGTTCATTTATCCTTTACTGTAGAATAACCAAAGAACTTATAACGAAATGTAACATGAGACTTTGAATATGGCAGCATTAACCCAGCATGGTGTTCTTCTTGCTTCTTTATTCTACAGGCTTAAAAGACTAATTATATTGGCCTATCTAATTTAAACATAAGTATGCATGAAAATAGGAAATACCCATAGAGGGTGCATATTAACTCAAGCTGCATTCCCACAGACTTCTAGAAGAGAAAAGAAATGTGCAGAATTTGATTATTGTTTTAAAAAAAGGGGGTGGGTGATATCCCTCATTTCGAAGTGATATCATGAAAGGAATCTTATACATGGAAACAATGGCATGTCAAGAAATGCATATACTTACTGAGTGCTATCGTGGGTCCTTTAGGGATTGTCAAATTGCTTAGAACCAGGGATGGCTTTTATTTTGTGAAAAGACGTTTTAATCACATTGTATGTGAAGAAAAAGTACACAGTGATTTTGAACTATAAATGCATGAATCACAATACGTTTGATACCACATTGCTTCTCTGACCTGCTCTTGTCAATACTTTGTTATTTCCTTCCATTAATAATCATTAGTACTAGCAATGGGGGTGTTGGGGTGAGGTTGGGGAAAAAGATGCAAAATAAATCAGAAGGTCTCCTTTTCCTATAGTAACTAGCAGTTTAGCGAGGAAACAATGGAAACACCACACCGAGTACTCAGGAAGTGTATAATTAAATGTTTAATGGGTGAATATCAAATGGAGTAGTAAAGACTCCAAGTAACAGTAGTTCACAGAAGAGGAGATCCCTGTGGACTGGTCCAATGAGGAGCTCTTTCATGGAAGAGTTCCATCTTAAGCATGGGAAGGATTTAGATTAGGAGAGGGGAGGAAGATCTAGGAAGGGAAGTCCTAGGAAGGAGGACTGGCGTGATTAGAAGTTTGGAGGGAGGAATGAATATGATTTCTGAGAGGGGCAGTCAGCAGACTGATCTGGTTGGGGGATTAAAGGTAGCACCAGGCAGTGGAGAGCACCAGGCTTACACCAGATACCGAAGCTTTTTGTGTTTGTCGTCTCTTCTACTCCATTATTAGTATTAAGCTAGTTAAATGCTTTAGGCAGATGTTCATTCTAAACTGTCCTTAGGGCCGTTCTTTGTATCTTAAGTAGCTCCTGATGTAGCGCTGAGGACATAGTAGGTCCTCCTTAATTATTTCTCCTTTTTTAAACAAATAAAAGTATCATTTACATACAGTAGAGTTCATCCTTCTTAGCATATGGTTCTGTGAGTTTTGACAAATATGTACAGTCCTGTCATCTCTATCACAATCAACATAGGTATGGGCATTTCAAAATGTTCGTGGAAAGATTCATGTTCTCTTGTGATTCTATTTTTCCATGAGCTTTTTGAAATACCCTGTAGAATAGTTCCATCCCCCCCCCCCCCCCCACAATTCTCCCCCGTCTTTCCCCTTTCATAGCAAACTCTTTGTCCACCCTCAGCCTGTGGTAACCACTGATCTCTTTTCAGTGCCTATAATTTTGCTTTTTCCAGAATGGATTTAAATGGAATCATACAGTAGATACGCAGGCTTTTGAGTTTAGCTTTTCTCATTTAGCATGATGCATTTGAGATAGTGTTGTTGCCTGTGTTTGTAATTCGTTCCTTTTTACACCAATTTGTATACACCAATTTGTTTGTTTATCTGTTGCCCAGATGAGAGACATTTGAACTGTTTCCAGCTTTTGGTTACAAATAAAGCTGCTATGAGTATTTGCATATAGGTTTTGTGTGAACATAAGTTTTAATTTCACTTCATTACCACTACCTCGGAGCGGCATTGCTCGATTGTGTCTGGTGAGTGTGTGTTTCATCTTATGAGAAACTGCAAACTGTTTTCCTAAGTGGTGGAGTCATTTAGTATGAAAGTTCCAGTTACTTTGCGTCCTCAACAGCACTTAATATGTTAAAGTTTTGTTTTGTTATATTATTACTTTTTAATGTTAGCCATTATAATAGGTATGTAGTGGTATTTCACTGTCATTTTAATTTGCATTTTTCCAAAATTTGTGTTGAGCATCTTTTCATGTGTTTAATTGCCATTCATATTTTTTTTGGTGAGGTGACTTTCAAATCTTTAGCCTATTTTTTATTGGTTTGTTTTCATGTTATTGAGTTCTGAGAGTTCATTAAATATCATAGATGTGTGTCTCACCAGATATGTGATTTGCAAATTATCTTTTTTTCCCATTTTGGGACTTGTCTTTTTATTCTCTTAGTGTCTTTTGAACAGCACAAGTTATTAATTTTGACAAAGTCCAATTTATCAATCTTTTCTTTTTTAAATTGTGCATTTAATGTTGTAGCTAATAAGTCTTTACCTAACCCCAAAGCCACAAAGATTTTTCTCTGTGTTTTCCTCCAGACATTTTATAGTTCCAGGTGTTACAATTTTGTCTATGGTATATTTTGAGTTTATTTTTGTACAAGATAGAAGGTACAGATCTGTGCTTTTTTTTTTGCATATGACTATCCAATTGTTCCAGCACCATCTGTTGAAGACTGTCATTTCTCCACTGAATTGCCTTTACACCTTTGTTGAAAATCAATTGAACATATATGTGTGGGCCAAAATCTGAATTCTGTTCTATTGATCTATATATCTGTTTTTTGTAATGGTGGGAGTGACGATCTTTCCAACTTTCAACAACTTAACCAGGGCTCTAATTACTTTTGAATAAATAAGTTGATCACTTTTAAGTGATTCAGAAAGGTGGATAATGGGGCCTACACAGTTCTCAAGATGTGGTCCTAGACCTGGAAATGAAATTCCCAGCCCCTGCCCAGACCTGCTGAATTAGAAACCCTGGGGATGGGTCTCAGCAATGTGTGTTTCAACAGCCCTGCAAGTAATTCTGATGCATGCTAAAGTTTGAGAATCACTACTATTTTAAGAAGGAGAGGATCTCAGAATTAAGTTCATTTAGAAGAAAATGCTGATGGGATTATGTTAATAGATCTAATCTAGGTTCTTCTGTGTTCTAATTCAGATATGACAAGAGATTGTAGCCATTATCCGTTTGAAAGAGAGATTAACTATTCCTCCACTTCTGGCCTTTAAAACATTTTTCTGGATTCCTTTAGCTGTCACACTCCAACAGGAAACAAGATTTCCCATTAAGCAATGAGAGACCATTTCTGATATCTAGAAAGGCTTTTAAGCAGGTTATCAACTTCAGACAGAGCCATGTCAGGGTGCACATTTCAGGTTGACAGGTTGAAAATCAACCTGAATTTCTTCTGTCTAATGATTTGTCAAGTTTCACGTTGTCCTCACCCAGAAATCCACTGGAGTTCTGATAAAAGAGAATTCACATAAGGGGGAAGAAGATTGTACAAGCTTTTAAGAAGCACTCAGCTTCCCTAAGTCTCAAGGAAGATTGCCTCCCAGCTCTCCCATGGTTGACAACAGATGCACTAAGAACTCTCCTTTTAACAGATCCTTGGGGCTGCTAGCAAAGAGGCCAGGATAGCTTTCAAATGAAGGCTGGATATCTTCTTGAATACCACAATCATTTTTTTCTGGAACGTGATTTGAAAGAACAAAAGACATAATGTCATGTGTTCATTTTAGTTCTCCTGCCTTGAAAACATACACCTAATATTTTAACCTCTCGCTTCTAATTTTCCGGTAACAGATTTGATCTGGCTTTTGCTAATTGCTTGTTTGGAGAAAGAGAATAATGTTTGTTTAAAAAAAACAACAAAAAACCCCAAAAACAGAAGCATTAACTTCAATCTTTGTAGCCTCAGGATTGAGGCGGGACTAACATGGAGAAGAGAACACTTTTTCTTCATGGCTGTTGTTCCTGCCAGACCCAAGATGTCTTGATCAGCTTTAGGGAACACTTTGATCTGGAATTTTCTTCCCTGCTGGGCCCAAGCAGTTATGAATTTTTTGTTCCTGGAGGGTGTTGCCTATGTGATGGTTATATTAGCTCCTGTATCACCTCACTTATCCTTCTGCCTTACAAAATTCTGTATGAAGTGACTGGAGTCAGTACAAATGAGCCGGAAGTAGGGCCTCCGGTCTTCTCTCTGTCACCCCCTTGTGCTACTTGGCATGTGTACTGTAGTGTGAGAGGGAGTTGTCTCTATGAGTTTTAATTTTCTGTTCCTTTGCCAGCAGTCTGGTTTCCATAAAAACCTTTCACACTTCTCATCAAACCCCGTATGCACTTAAAAGAAATTGACCTCTCCTCTTCCAATCTGCTAATAATTTTTCACATATTTTTTTTAATAGTATTTGGAAAGGAAAGTTCATTTTTAAAAAATCTGCACACTACCTATTAGAGAAATATGAACAGCATGCTTGAGTTTTCTTGAGTGTTCTTCCAGTTTTTATATGAAATAGAAAGAGGGGGAAACATCTATTTCATATTCTTTAACACGTGTGATATGGTGGGGAAAACATGAACTATGGAGCCAAACTGACCTTGGCACAAAATCAAGCTCTCCTGCCTAATAACTATGTGGCCTTGGGTAGGTCATTTAGATTTCCTTAGCCCCAGTTTTCTCATTCATTTGGTGGAGGTGATAACACCAGTCTTGTAGGAGCCTTTTGCGAAATAGAGGAAATATGTTTTAATTACCTACTATGCAGTAAAGGTATCTGTTATTTCTGATCTTTATTTTTTTTAGTGGATTTGGTTTTTTGCTTTATATACACCAACCACTCATCTGCCTTTGACTGTAAATTTAGAAAATGTATCTCCTGCCACCACTCTACAACCCTTTCTGACCCACAATTTTCCTACCTTTTCAGCACAACCTCTCCAAAGAGGATCTGAAATTCATCCATATTAAACTCATAATGGCTCTCCCGGAACACTTTAACATGGTTTAAAGCCTCAAGCTTAGAGGACAAAGTACAGTGGAGCAAGAGGGATCATTTTATTTCAGATTCTGTACCACCAGCTCTGTCCAGTGTCTCTGAATTCCCAGCTCTCAGGAGCAGGCTCAGCCTAACTCACTTTTACCTGGGCACTAGTTTCCACGTGATAGGGATTCTAATGTAATCTGGCCTATCATAGTGTTTGTTTTTACTCTGCCTCTCTCGGTGGGCAGGATAAATGTGTAACATGAAGTTTAGACACAGTACCTGGGACCTAGGAGGCACTCAATAAATACTGGTTGAGAAAATGAACAACTTTCAGTTAAAAAAATTTTTCCTTTCGGTGTTTGCCCTAAGTCTCTCCTGCTGGTTTATCTATTACTCCTTGAATTAAGTACCTATTGCTATATTGCAGATAATCCCAAATCTAGCAGATTGACAGTAATAAATATTTATTATGGTTTCTGTGAGTCAGGAATTCAGGAGCAGCTTTAGCTGACTGGTTTTGACTCCAGCTCTCTCATGAGGTTCAGTCAAGAGGTTGGCCAGCACTGTAGTCCTCTAAAAGCTCGACTAGGGCTGCGGGATCAGATTCCAATGTGGCTGACACACACGCGGCTCATGAGTCAATATTGACTATTGGCAGGAGGCCTCAGTTTCCCCCCAGATGGACCTCTCCACAGGGCTGCTTGAGTGTCCTCGTGACATGGCAGCTATTTCTCCCCAGAGTGAATGATTTAAGAGAGAGCAAGGTGGAAGCTACATGTCCTCTCTGACCTAGCTCAGAAATCACACTCTGTCATTTTTGCAAAATCTTTTTGTTTACACAAGCTAGCAGGTCATCTCTATCCAGTGTAGGAGGGGACTAGATGAGGTATGAATACGAGGAGGCAGGCATCACTGGGGGTCATCTTAGAGGTTGGCTACCATATTTCTCAGTCAATCCCTTTCTTATTTCTCCCAGAAACTGTGGGATTCTTTACCTCTTTCCTTTAGATGGATTTCAGTTCTCCCCCCTTAGGCATCTCATGACCTCCTAGGGGTAGCCAGACTCACCAGCACTTCAGAGGTATGGCAGCTTGCTTTGGCCAGGGGCAGTGCTAATCCATCACTAGAGATTCTTGAGAGTCTTCAGCCTGAATGGAAGACCTTCACCCCAGCACAGGCTTGCAACCTATTTCCAGTTACTACTTAAACCAAAACCTACTGAAGAGCAGGCAGGTGACTGTACTGCATGAGGACTCAGATTTCTGGGTTAGGAAAGTGCCACCTTCTATTAGTAAAGTCACAACTGTGGGGCTGCCCCATGGTCAGTAAGGTAGGAGATGGAAGTTGTATTTTTAGGTAAGAAACTGGGTAATGGTGACCCATTCCTACTCCTTCCTCAGGGCCCTGGTGACCAAGAATATATACCTGCAAGAAGTTTGGCTAAGATTCCAGGCAGGGCCTGTGGCCACTAATATTTTCTCCTGGATAAAGATAACTTACTCACATGGAGAATTTGATCTCTGCTTATACTTCATTAGCACCAAGAACTAAGCTAACTGGATATCCCTTAAGCATCTGTGGCCTCAGAATATTTTCTTAGGTTCATTAAGCTAGGGGAAAAAAATTTTCCCCATCTTTGTCTTGGCATTTTCATTTTCTCTGTATGGGAGTTTACAATACTCGGTTCACCATTTAGCTGATGTCTCTGTTGGTTGCAAGAGCTATTAGAAATAGATTCTTCTCCTCACACAGTGACTGTTCAACATTCTCATGTCACTGTGAAAGACAGCTTAAGGGGAAATAGGAGTTGCCAAGGCCCTAAAGCCTGAACAATCGGGAATTTGGTGGGTTTCCAGGACTACAATGTCTGCTGCATAGGGGGAGGGAGGGCAGCACACATGCGCATGCGTGTGTGTTTCTGTGTGTGTGTGTGTGTGCACGCGCACGTGCAAGCATGTGCATGTGCGTGTCAGAGCCTGTGAGCCCTGAAGGAGCATGGGTTGGATGATGGGATGCTTTCAGTTATTAAAAGCATTATTGCTTTTGACCTTCCTATCCCTCTCTCCATGTGCAGTTTTGGTGACAGTCTCAGTGGAATATAAAACTTGTAAGAAAAAGTTTAAGGAGGTTTTTGCAGCTGCAGGAAAAGATATAACTTCCATAAGAGCTATGGCCATTACAGCTGTTTCTGTAAAGAGACTTTGGGCTTGTTCACCTATGCGAAGCGTCCTGAGGAAGGTCCACCTCCCTGTCACCCTGTCCTGGAGGCCAGGTAGGCCTGGGTTAATAGGAACGAGGGTGGAAGGGAAACAAGCACACTTCTTGGCCAGTAGGAACCAAAGGACCAGGGAAAGTAGTTTGTGTTATGTAAAACAAATCCATCTGCTTTCTGGGAAGGTTCGGTGAGCAGCCCAGACCTTACGACTTAATAATCACCCTTCCTTCCTTTTACCCTCTTTTTCTTTCTCTGTCTGCTTTGTCTTACCACGCTCTCATTGCCTTTTGTTTTCCTTTTCTCTTCTGCCTCCCTGAGACTCTCCTTCCTTTCCAGGTAGTGCAATAAGAAATACCCACCTGGTCAGCTTCATGGGAACCCCACCCAGGACTCCAGATCTCTTTGAGAGAGGCCATGATTGTTCTTTCTAATTTTAACTTTAAAAGTAGCAAGAGCTCAAAACTGCCTTCACAAAGAAGCAGTTTGGGCAGAACATGAAGTTAGTTCATTATGGTATTTTGGGAAAATGTGCAGGCACTGAATTTTGAGAAGGTCCATGGAGCCCAAGATGTGGTAGCTATGGGCACTTGGGCAGTCAGAGGGTATGATTTCTAGTTCAGTCTGCTTTAGCTTTCCTTGAACTCTGCCTGCTGCCGACTGAATGATGTGGACCGGCAGATATAAACAGCATTAGAAGGGTATGGATTTTTCAATAAATAACCCCATAACCTTTTTGGCTGCAATGCCTATAGCATTAAAAGGCTTGTTATTTATTTGAGAGGGGTAGGCCAAAGTTCGTTTAGCATTGACACTCCCCCCTCCCCATGACTAGCACCTGGGAACAGACAGACACCTGTGAAGACTTCTGGTACTGCTATCCCACAGGCCTATTTTAATACAGCATTTTAGAAACATGAACAATGGACAGAACATGACCGCCATAGTGCTCAGGTGCCCAAGAATTCAGCAATAGCATGGTTTCCTGGGATTCACTCAGGACCACCTCTGGCACCAACAGGGCCTCTGCCCCACCCTTGGCTGATGCCCCACTTAGATGATTTCCTGGGCTGGGAACACTCTTTGAGCTTTTAGCGGGTCTGCTTGGAGGGTTTTTGCTCTGTGGTTTCCTCCTAGGAGTAGTGACTTTTCTTGGGTACTAGAAGCGCAAGTAAAGCTCCGCTAGGAATCCAATATGAAGGAGGGAATGAATGAATGTAGACTGGAGGCAAGCAGACTTCCTGCTTGAGTGAAATCCCTGATCTCCAGTGCTTTTCCATGTTCAACAGAGTGTCATCAGAAAGCATGGGGTGGTGGGACTGGGGGTTGCCTTCCCCTTTCCTCCTACTATCCTTAGTGTACACCAGTGCTGCTCTCCGTACCCTATCAATGTGCTATGTCTTCATTTTTTTCCTGTACAACAAACCAACTAAAGTTTTGTTTCCGTAACTGGGTGGAGCATAAGCTCTGCCATGAACACAGCAATCAGAAAGTGAAGAAGAGACAGAAGAAAAGGGTTTATATTAAATTTGAGATGGTAATCTTGAGATGCCATCAGTGCCCTCCTGATTAGTTTACACACAGAATAAAACACGCAGACTGTCCCAAGACGTTCTTCTTGGACATTTCTGATTCGCATTGTGCGACTCTCTGGGAAGACACAGATAGCACAGAATAATCTCTCTGAGGGAATTAATTGCTGTTTCCTCTTTCCTGTTTTGAACAGAAATCTTCTTTATTGTGTGAGTACAACATGCAGAACATATTCTTTGGCGTCACATAAACATTTACTTAATATTTAAAACTCACTGTCATGAAGCATTTATTTCACTGAAAAATATTATAACCTGTTTTTCTCGTGGAAAATAAAAAAAATAAAAGGCGCTGACTGCCCCTTTGATCTTCAGTACCTAGTTGTGTTTGTTTGTTTTGTTTTCCTTCCATTGACCTTGCATTTTTTACCAATAAGTTCATAAAGTCCAAGCAGAAAATTATTGAAAGGGAAAAGTAACTGAACTCCCCAGAGGGTGAGGGGAAGCTTTCATCCCAGCTTCTGTCAGCAATATTTCCTAATCATAACCACTTTTGTATGGAATATCACAGCCATTCCTTGCTTCGTTAGTGGAGAACTGCTTAAGGACTAAATCCAGAATTTCTGAGAATAGCAATTGAGGGAGTGGCTATGGTCCATCCCCTTGTGGCCCAGAGTAGTTTAGTCTGTGTCCAGAACAGTGCCTGGCATCCACTACCCACATAATAAACATTTTTAGGATGAACAGTTTATTATGTCCCTTTTCAGAAATTCTCCGTGTGAATTTTTGCTCATGTGTGTTTGAGTATGTTTGTCCTTCTCTCTTTCTCATTTTGTACAAATACATGCTATAAACATGTTTCTTGGCTTTCTTTTTCTATTTAGTTTCTTGGTGGACTTGGCATATATGCTTTGTTAAACCGCTGCATTAAATTCCATTGTGTGGGTGTACCACGAATTAATCAGTCTCCTTTAGCTTTCTTTTCTAAGTCTCCAGGTGAGAGCAGGGGCTGATGTGAGGAGGTGGGAGGCACAGCCAGGAGGAGACTTCCATCCTCATGTCTGGGTGGGTGCAAGTAGACCTCAGGCTATTCCGCCATCCTTGGGAGCTGTGGATGGATGGGCCAGGGTAGCAATTTCTGGGCAACATTTATTGCTAGCTGCATGACCTTCAACACAACAGGCATTTAATCTCTTGGCACCTTGGTTTCTTTGTAAGTTGAAATAATACTACCTTGTGGTATTAGAGTGTGGACATAAGGTGCTTACTTATTACATGTATATGTAACATAGGTTGAGCATCCCTAATCTGAAAATGCAAAATTCTAAATGCTCCAAAATCCAAAGCTTTTTGAATGCCGACATGATACTCAAAGGAAATGCTCATTGGAGCATTTTGGGTTTTGGATTTTCAGATTAGGAATACTCAACCAATATGTTATCTGCAATATTACAAGATATGAAAACATTTGAAATCTGAATACTTTTAGTTCCAAGCATTTCAAATAAGGGATTCTCAACCTATAATACCTTGTGTGTTTGTAATACTACTTCACAGATCTATAACAGTACCTCATGTATATGTAATAGCATCTCTGCTGAGCTCTTTTACCTGCCTGTAATCCTGCTAACTGGGCCAATTGTTGAGCTAGGGCTGGGTCTGGAGCTCACAGACCCCTCAAACCCGTTGTCCAGACTGGGTCACAAGCCCTTCACATGCCAGACTGGGTCCCCAGATCCCTCACATGCCAGGCTGGGTCCCCAGACTCCTCACACACAGGTCTATGAGCTAGGTAACCAGCAAACAGGTCCTTGGAAGCCACAGGTCGGAGAGCATGGCCGTGCGTGGCAGACGCCAGCCACGCCATGGCATTGCGCATGCGCGCTAACTCCACACGCACACACAATTTGCTTACAATGAATGCACCGCACCATCCCCAACTGGATGGGCAGGTGAGGGGGCCTGATTAAATTATTCTATGTTCCCAACAACCTCATATATGTAAGGTGCTTAAAGGTGTCCTCAGCATGGGGCAGGGATACCCTAGATAGTAGCTATTGTTTTTTTGGCTTCTGAACATCCAGGGTTTGACAGTTACTTAGAAAAAAATACCAGGCTATCGAATTATTTTCTTTGTATTGTGAAATTACCTGACTTGTAAGGACTATATTCATTCTTTGCTTGGGTTTCAAGACAAGCCTTCTGAGGAGGCCTTTCACCGTTTCTCAAACTAGTCATGTTTCTTACTGCTTTTGTTCTAGAGCTAAGTCGCTTTCCTTGACCGACCCGATCTTCCTGACCGTTTCCTAAGTCTGAAGATGGAGTCTGTGTTCCTAAAGCCCTTGGTGGTCGGGGTGGGGAGATCATGCTGTCTCTGTCTCTTACAGTGGCAGGGGCATATACCTGCAGGCGGCTGGATCCCAGCAGGGTGGGGGCAGCAGGGGTGTCAGGGTAGGTTTCGCAGTGTAAGGTGGAGGCAGTTTCACTCTTCTTTGGTGTTGGCTCCAGGGAGAGAGAGAAAGAAGCGAGGGATTCTGGAAGTCAGTATCGAATGACTGAAGCCACAGCTTCAGTGGATACAGCCTGGTTTTGGAACAATAAAGGAGAACCTGCGCCACAACTGTATGTCTAATCTCGGGGGGCACTGCTGTGCTGGAACATGTTTAACACCTGGCTCTCTGAGAAAGCCCTAATTTGTAGCATTTGCCAATTTTTCTGTAAATACCCACGCTGCGACCATTTTAAGCTACGACCATGCAGTCCTTGGACGTGCAGAGGTATGTGCACCACAGGCTCCAGAGCCGGCTGCACACCCCACTGCCACCGTCAGAGGAGGAGAAAACCTTCCCCTCAAGTGTGTGCCAGGCGCCAGAGGAAATTCAGTAGTCACCATTTCAACTCATCACGTTTTTGGCAGTAAAGTGTTGTTTCTCTGTTTTTTGCTTTTTTGGTATTTTTTTTTTTTTTTTTTTTTGGTCCTTACACTGTAAGTCTCGTGGACCATCTAAAGTGTCCCCTGGGGTGAATGTAGATCCTGGAAGGCTCCCCTGCCCCCACTCCACAGTAGACCGTGTGACAGGGAGAAGGGCACATGACAGCGTCAACAGCAGCCCCCTTGAGAAGCACAGTGCGCTTAGAAAGTACTTCACATAGGCCTTTATTAGCCTTTCCACCCAGGGTCAGGACCACAGTGGGAGCAAAATTCAGGGGCACCCAAAGTCTCAGTAATCAAATGTAATAACATTTTAATACAGAAGTTCAAAAAAATCAAATTAATGAATGAAATAACATTTTAAATAAAGATACAATCAAGATGACCAATTTTTTTTTTTCCCCTTCTCACCTCAGGCTCCAACAGCTTGAGGTTTGGGCTCAGCCATTGTATTACCTCCTCTTGATAGGTAAGGAAACAGAGGCCCAAAGAGATTAAATGACTTGTTCGAGGACAAAAAGTGAGTTTGTGGCAAAGGCAAAATTTGTCTAGTGTCCTAGCACCTAGTTCAACCACACTGGCAGAAAGAGGAGGTCAAAAGAGGGAGCTTGGGAAAAGAGAAAGAAGCCCTCACAGCACACCTGCTTATGGAAAGCCCCCTGAATGCCATGAACATGAAAGGCAGGTGACTGTCCTATAGTGAGGAGTGACAGGGGCGCCCAGAGGTAGCCGGTCATGCACATTGGTGACTGTGATCCAGCCAAGGACCCTTGAATCTGGCAGTCCTTGTTACACATCCCCTGGGGGAAAGGGCTGGCATGAGACGGTTCCTAAGTCTGGGCCTATTAGAAATTCCCTGCTAGGAGTTCTTAAACTGAAAGGCATCCCAGAACGCTGCAGTTGAGCGTGCCCATGACCTTGAGTGGGGGTGGCATTCAGTTCGGTCAGCTCCCTTTCTGTGCAGGGGAAGAGGTGGCTGGTGAGGGAGATGGCAGTGGAGCCTGAAACCTTCAAGGACCAGACTGGAGAGAAAAGCTGGTTTTAGGGCTAGGGCTGCCTCTCCCTGTGTCTCTGAGTGTTCCTCTGTTCTAGACTGAGAAGTTGCTCCCCCAAGGAAAAGGGGCTATGTGAAGTGGGACTAACAGAATAATAACTGCTAGGTGAGAACTCCTTTTTGCTGTTCCTGCTACCTGCCTGCAGCCTGTTGTAGATGCTTCTGTGCATCAGAGCTGTAAAATATTCATTGATGTAAAAGTTCCTAGGAGTGTGAAGTTTATAGACTAATTGAACCATGTGAAAAACATGCCTGGAATGTTTTTGGAGGTTGGGGTTACTGTGGATCTTGTAGCTGCTTCGGAGGACATCTCTGCTTAGCATTATACCTTTGCGAATTCTTGTCATTACGTCAGACCAGCCAAGGTCTCCATTTCCACAGAAAGTTTCACAAAGTTATCCAGCTTTTTGTTAGCTCTTCCCTTCCACTGTGTGGCAGATGCAGCCATAGAATAAGGGATCTGCAAAGAGTCGGATGGGTCCTCTGGAAGGCCAGCCAACCTTGGCTTTGCCTCAAAAGCCACAGCAAATGAACGGGCCAGCTGAGTATGCTTGAGTGCATCTGGTGACAGCAGTGAGAGTCCTCCAGAGTGAGTCAGAGGTGCAGGGGGACAGGTCAGATGACTCTGGCTTCCATTTCTTCAGTTAAGAACCACTGGCAGTTGGGAAGCTGACAAAGTTCTCTACTTGATCATGCTGAGTAGCCCCAACTCCCGCAGCACGAGGGAGCCTTTCACTACCTAATGCTTTAGAGGAGAAAGCTTTAAAAAGTCATTAAAGAGCATTAGAGAACACTTTTCCAAATATTAAAATGCATAATCCCATCACCCTAGTGTAACACATAATAATTCTTTCTTTTATGTTAACTTCAATCTGCAAATATGTTTTGTGTAGTGTTGTGTTATTGTGCATTCTTTTTTCACAGTTTCATATCACATTTCCCCATGTTTCTATAGTCTTTCCTCACTATTTTAAAATTGCTATTGATGTAATTTGATTCATTAGACTGTCCTCCTAATGCTATACAATCAAGTTATTTCTATTTGTTGGCTAATATAGATATGTAACAGGGAACATCTATAAGTTGTAAGTATATAGTTTTTGGTTTCTGTTTATTGTCTGTTTATTTGGTTTCTATTTAATTATTGACAGAGTTAATTGCTAAGGAACTGCCAAGTCAAAGGATGCAAGTATCTGTGGTGTTTGCTATGTATTGTAATATTGCTTTCTGAAAATGCCATGTCAGTCGGCATTGCCTCTAGCAGGGAATGAATAAATCAGTTCAAAGTAGCCTTGCCAGTAGTAGGTAATATTTTAAAACAAATGTGTTGCTTAATTCGGTATGTGAATGGTATGTCAAGACTGTTCTACTTTGTAGTTTTTTAAATTCCAAGTAAGTGAATATTTTATATTTCTCCTTTTGTAAATTTTATGTTTAGGTCATTTACCCAGTTATCTATAGGGATCTTCATGGATATGAGTATTTAAATTTGTTGATAGACCTCTGTGGTATTCTTGTTATTTAATCTGAAACTAATTGGGAAGAAACAATCAGACACATCCAGATTGTGGAACATTCCATAAGATAACATCCTGGATTCTTCTAAATGTAGCATAAAAAGAAAAAAGGAAACTGTTTCAGACTAAGGAGACTAAAAAGATATGGCAATGAAATGCAATGCATGAGTTCTGATTAGCTCTTCTATTAAAATTTTTTAAAAAACACAAAACTACAAAGAACATTTTGGGAACAATTGGAGAAATTTGAATATGAGCTGTGTATTAGATAATGTCATATCAATGTTAAATTTTATGACTCCGATATTGTAGTTATGTAGGAGAATGTCTTTGTTCTTAGGAGATAAAGACTGAAGTATTTAGGGGTGAATTAGCAGTGTATCTGCAACTTTCAAATAGCAGAACAGAACTATATGTGTGTGTATTGTATGTGTTATATATAATAATGTGTACTATATCATAGATAATAGTATTTTGTAAATCATGCATAATATATTTAATATATAATATATCAATTAATATACACACATTTATATACCTATTCTCTTACAGTCACATCACACACACACATGATGTATTACCTCTACCATGGGGCCTGCATTTTATTATTTATTTATTTATTTTTGTGATAACACTTAACAATTTGTTAGGAGGGTAGATTTTATGTTAAGAATATAATACAGTATTGTTAACTATAGGCACTGTGCTGCACAGTAGGCCTCTAAGACTTATCCATCTTGCATGACTGAGTTTGTACCCTTTGACTAATAAGTATCTCCCTGATCCCTTCCCCCTCCAACCCCTGGTAACCACCGTTCTACTCTCTGCTCCCATGAATTTGATTATTTTAGACTCCTCATATAAGTAGTATCATGTGGTATTTGTCCTGTGACTGTCTTATTTCAC
The DNA here is from genome assembly GCF_027409185.1 of Cynocephalus volans. Classification (NCBI taxonomy): domain Eukaryota; kingdom Metazoa; phylum Chordata; class Mammalia; order Dermoptera; family Cynocephalidae; genus Cynocephalus; species Cynocephalus volans. The sequence goes on from NC_084473.1 coordinate 43,326,402, forward strand.
TTACCATAATGTCTTCCAGGTTCATGCATGTCATCGCACATGGCAGGATTTCCTTCTTTTTATGGCTGAATAATATTCCACTGTATGTGGATATCACATTTCTTTAGTTCATTCATCTGTCAGTGGACATTTAGGTTACTTTCATGTCTTGGCTATTGTGAATAATGCTGCAGTGAACATGGGCGTGCAGATATCTTTTCGAGATCCTGATTTCAATTCCTTTGCTTGTATGCCCAGAAGTGGGTTTGCTGGATCCTACAGTAGTCCTATTTTTAATTTTTGAAGAACCTCCATACTGTTTTCCACAGTGGCTGTACCAATTTACATTTCCTCCGACAGTGTGCAAGGGTTTCCTTTTCTCCACATCCTTGCCAACATTTGTTATCTTTTGTTTATTTGGATAGTAGCCGTCCTAGCAGGTGTGACGTGACGTCTCATCGTGGTTTTGATCTGCATTTCCCTGATGATTAGTGATGTTGAGCATCTTTCCATGTACCTGTTGGCCATTTGTATGTCTTCTTTGAAGAAAGGTCTATTCAGTTCCTTTGCCCTTTCTAAAACTGGGTTATTTGGTTTTTGCTATTGAGTTATAGGAATTTCTTATATTTTTTGGATATTAATCCTTTATCACATATATGGTTTGCTAATATTTTCTCCCATCGTGTAGGTTGCCTTTTTACTCTGTTGATTGTTTCCTTTGCTGTGCAAAAGCTTTTTAGTTTGATATCGTCTCGCTTACCTATTTTTGCTTTTGTTGCCTGTCTTTTTGGTGTCATATCTAAGAAACCATTACCCAGAACAGTGTCAAGAAGCTTCTACCCTATGTTTTCATCTAGGAGCATTATGATTTCAGGCCTTACATTTAAGTCTTTAATCCATTTGCAGTTGATTTTTGTGTATGGTATGAGATAGGGGTCCGATTTCATCCTTTTGCATGTGGGTATCCAGTTTTCCCGGCACCATTTATTGAAGAGACTGTCCTTTCCCCATTGTGCACTCTTGAGACCCTTGTTGAAGTTCAGTTGATTCATCACGGTTTAGAAGAATTAATATTGTTAAAATGTCTATACTTCCCAAAGTGATCTACGAGTCCAATGTAATTCCTATCAACACCCCAAAGGCATTTTTTATAGAAACAGAAAAAGTGATCCTAAAATACATACAAAACCACAAAAGACTGAACAGCCAAAGCAATTTTGAGTAAGAAGAACAAAGCTGGAGGCATCATACTTCCTGATTTCAAAATATATTACAAAGCATCAGTAATCAAAATGGTGTAGTACTGGCATGAAAGCAGATGTACAGACCAATGGAGAATAGAGAGCCCAGAGATAAATCCACCCACATATGGGAGCTACTTTTGGAAAGAGACCCTTCACAGCAGTGGGAAATGCTAAAGGGGAGCTGTTTCTGGTGGGCGATTCTAGGCCCCAGCAGGGAGGTTCTGGGGAGAAGGCAGCTGAGGACCCTTCTGACTCCCTTCTTTATATTATATAAGTTGCTTCCTTTTCTGCTTGTAGATGACAGGGCCAAGGATGCTTTGGCCTGACCCTTGACTTCCCTGTCCAGAGGAATGTAGGACAGGGGTGTTTTCACCAGCCACAGACTCCAAGCCCTTTCCCCTGTCGCCTACCAAGTAGCTTTGCACCTGGGCCTCATTTGGAGCATGAAGGTGACCTGTGCTCTTTTGCTCCTATAGCCTTTTGTTTCCCCACATCTTTGACATGCAATCTGACTGAAGAGGCACCGCAGATGTGCTCTGGGCAGGAGTATTAGAAACCTTTGGGGAAGTTCAAGTCAGGCAGACCCTGACTTAAAGGAGTTATCTTTGGCTGTCAGCCTAACCTGCACCTGCCCGAGGCCCTCCCCTTCAAGTTCCCCAGGTGTCAGCCACCCAACCAAGAGGTCTTTAAAAATAAATGGAGTTGAATTAATTGGTTGCCATATTGCCCCATTAAATCAATGTAAACACAGTTTAGAAGTGATTTCATTGCTGGTCATTTCTGTAAAAAGTTGAGAAGGGGAAGGCTCTCAGGGAGGACTCCCACCACAATTATAGCAGTGTTCCTTTGAGAAAGCTAGATTGGATTCATCTCTATTTTAACTGAAAACAGAGCTTTCCAGGATGCAAACGACTAGTAAATTTGAGAGATTTGTAAATCGAATTGCAACTTAAATGCATCGGGAGGCTGACTTACTGCTGAAATGCATTCCATGGTGAATCCTTCTATGGAAAAGAAGGATGCTTTCTGCGAAGACAGGTTGCCTCCCTGGCCTGCAATGCCCAGGACTGGAGTTTTTGGACTGGATTTTTGGAGGTCATGTTTGTAGCAAGTAATGGCTACTGAATAGTTTGATTTTCAGTTATCATATTTTTTCCCTGCTTATAAAAAGAGTAGGACATTCTTAATATAGTGAAAGTATGAAGCAGAAATAAAAATTACCTATAACTGCAGAACTGAATGATGGTTGTCGTGCCTCTGTGGGGTGTGTGTGTGTAGATGTCTCTATATTAAAATGGACCTGGGATCTTCCTGTGAGAGTTTGGTCAGTGGTCAAGACTCCTAGATTATGGCAGGGTAGGAGGTGGTGGTCTTTTTACACCCAGAAGGTGGTCAGTGTCAGAGACTTTTTAAAACAGTAAGCACCAGTTAGAAAGAAAACTCAGGCAGGTGGGGGGCCAGGAAGCAGGGGCCCAGCAAGCAGACCCTCACCTGGGTCATCTGTGTCTGTGCTGAGGATGTAGTCTGGGAGTGCCCAGGGCAGCCTCCTAATAAACAGCTACCTATTTGCTTGGAGGCTGCTTCTCTCCAAAAACACATATTGGGCATCTGGTCCCCATTCTTGCCTTTTCCTTCCTTCAGTTTTACTTTCCCTCCAGTCTACCCCCTCTGGACTAACAAGATGCCCTTGGATTAGACAGCTATTTGGGTCACATATGTGACTTCCACTGCAGGGAACCTTATATTGAAAGAGGTCCTGGAGGGAGCAATGCTTCTTCCCACAAGGACTGACACTGTTATGGTGGGATGCAAGGCACCAGCTGGTACAGGAGGTCTTTGGGGGCACAGAGCCTTCCTAGTGCATTTTAAGCATGAAGTGCAGGGACCTTCCAGGGTCTCTGTGAAGGTGCCATGAGCCTGGCAGGAGACCAGGAGCTTACTCTCTCTGCCCTTGGGGAAGCCACAGACAGTTCGCCTCTTTCCATAATGACAGCAGCTCAGATAAGAGTCCTGAGGACTTGCTGTAGCAGGTGTGAGCTGTCCCTCAGAGCAGTGTGTGGACAGCAGACTTCTCACCCACTCTCTGGGTTAGAATCTGGGCTCCCCCACTTAATAGCCATGTTAATAGGAGCAGATTATTTAGACTCTCTATTCTCAGTTTGCCTACCTATAAAATGGAGATAATAGCAGTACCTTTCAAGTAGTCATGTTGTGAGGATTCATTGAGTTATGCACTTAGTATAGTACCTGCCACAGAGTAAATCCTTGATAAATGTTATCCACTATCATCATGTCTTAGCTCAGGCTGCCATAATAAAATACCACTGACTGGATGGCTTAAACAACAGATATTTATTTCTCATAGTTCTGGAGCTTAGAAGTCCAAGATCAGGGTGCCAGCATGGTTGGATTCCAGTGAGGACCCTCTTATTGTTTTGTAAACACGTACCTTCTGTGTGCTCACATGACAGACAACAGATCACTCAGGTCTCTTCTTCTAAGGGCACTAAAGCTATCAAGAGGGCCCCACCCTCCTAATCTCAGCTAATGCTAATCACCTCCCCAAAGCCCCATCTCCAAATACGATTCACATTGGGGGCTGAGGCTTCAACATATGAAGTGGGGGGGGGGGGACAACATTCAGTTTTTAACAGTCATCGTTATTATCTTGGTTGTCATCTATTAGTCCCCTTGCAAGTCATTCTTAGGACTGGGGCAATCTCATTGGTGAAGGAAAGAAAGAAATAAGGAAGGTCCTTTTGTCTCCAGTGGGATCTTAAAGCCCATGGTGGTGGGTCTCAAGCCTTCGGGAGACTGGTGATTTTCCAGTGTTATATTTCCCTCTCCTTCTGACCTTTGGAAAACAGTTCTTGGTTATCCTGGGTAAGAGGAAGAAGGAAGACATCAGATTATTAGGCGGCTTCTGCACCGAGCCAGGAAGCTGGGTGTGTGGGGGTTCACGCCACTGGCTCCTCACAGCCACCCCTCTGGGGTGGGCACTGTTGTTCCAAAGGGGCACTAAGATTTGAACCTTCAGCCTTTTGACCCCCAGGCCCTTGGAATGTGCAGCTTGTGTGGGGAGGGGTGGAGTGGCCAAACTGGGTACAGAATTTGGATTGGGATGGATTCCGAGGACACAGGTGGATGCAGCAGGAAAATGCACGATCTGGGTCTTTCCACCCTGCGGGTGCCCACTGACTCCAGCTGAGCAGTCGCACTCTTCGGAGCCCCGAATTCCTCCACAAGCAAAGGTTGCCTCCCACCACCCCACCTCCACTCACCTGAAGATGAGTAGCTCTCCGGCAGGAGGTCACTGTTAAGGTCCAGTAACCCAGACTCTGTTTTCTCTTCTGCTCTTGTCCTTCCCCAGCCCCTAAGGACAATGAAGAGCGTGTGTTCAGGGAACGCATGCGGCCGAGAAAGCGGCAGGGAGCCGTCAGGCGCAGGGTCCACCAGGTCAATGGCCACAAGTTCATGGCCACCTACCTTCGGCAGCCCACCTACTGCTCCCACTGCAGAGATTTTATCTGGTAAGCCCATCTCTCCTGGAAACCTCTAGGTATGACTTCCCTTGCAAGAAGTTGGGGATGGGATGTGAGATTATAAACTTCATTTAAAAAGCACTCATAGGCTTTATTTCTTCTTTATCTGATTGCAGAAGACTTTCCTGGAGGGCTAAGTGTGTTTGGTGCATGGGTGGAATAAATGCAAAGAAGAAACTGGTTCTTGGTGACTTTACGCTTTTCATATCATATATTTAGGGAGTTAAGGTTTTATAACCAATAATGATATTGTGGTTGTCTTTTTTTTTTTTTTTTTTTTTTTTAAAGAATCCTTATCTTTTAGAGAGACTGAATTATTTACAAATGAGATGATATGATATCTGGAATTTGTTTAAAAAAAAAAAAACTCCTAAAAGTAGGGGAGAGGAGCTGGGGTAGAGATGATACAAGACTGGCCATGTGTTGATGATTGTTGAAGCTGGGTGATGGATATGTGAGGGTCCATTATATTTGTCACTCTATACACACACACACACACACACACACACACACACACACACACACACACACACACACACACATATGAATTTTTCCATAAGGAAGCCCAAAAATACTTGATTGCCAATATTTGTAACACAAAGCAGTTCTCAGCAAATTCTAACATTGCTGCTGCTAGGATGCTGAGATTTCAGAGGAGCGAGAGAGCAACATCCATTGGCTGGAGCGGTCAGGGAAGGCTTCCTGGGGGAGGTGGCATTTCTCCTTTCACGGTGACTAGGATTTTGATAAGCAGAAAGAGGTAGTTAGTAGGCTTTTTGAGAAATGGAAGAGGATAATGGAGTGCTTGTCTTGGGGTTGGAGGGGGAGTTTTAATGAATAACCACCACATGTCAGATTCTACCTTAGGCATGGAATTATCTAATTAAATTTTCTTAATATCCTATGAGCTATGTAGTATTAACCCCATTCTGTTAACAATACCAAGGTTCAGAAATGAAAAAGACACTAGTCTGATGTCCTCTAGCTAGGAAGTATCAGAGGCACGATTCTATCCCCTGGCTAGGCTGATTTTAAAGCTCCTGCTTTTCCTGACATTCCACCAGCCTTCCCGGCAAGCTCTCTGAGCTCTCTGAGGAGGATGCAGGGGTTGCCAGCACACTTGGACCCAGAGGGGGAGAACAATTGAGGCCAGGTTTCAGTATGAACCCAGCCAGGGGATGATTGAATTAGGCTGTGAGGCCCCGCTGCATTCCCGAGGTGTCCAGGAGTAGCTTTTCTTATTCTCGTGGTGTTACGAAACAAGTCACTGAGGTTGGCATGGACATCTGAGATGACACAGCCCAAAGCAAACTCAACCCAACTGAGGCAGAAATAATGCCCCACCCCAGCCACAGACACTTCTCATTCCCAAGGCTGGCTGAGCCATCTGACCTCCATGTTCTGCACTTTGGTCATGATTTAGTGACTGGTGTCCTCTAAGCCCGTGGGGAACAGCACTGAGCTCCAGGTTTCCCAGGGTGTAGGCTGAAGGACTCTGGCTCCTCCCGCTAGCTGGGAACTGCAGGGAGCTCCCTGACCGGCTGTTGTTGGTACATGGAGGATGGGGTAAGGCCAGGTTAGGTGGATAGTTCTGTGTTCACACTGACCTCCAGCCTTGCCCCAGGGACCTTACTCTGGCCATGTAGGGGAAACCTCTAATGTTGGTCTTCACCCACATGGTAGATTGAACCCCCAGTCCTGGCCACACACTGGCCCATAACCCTTCACTGTCCTGTACATTTAGCCTGCAAAGCATGTCCTAGGGCTGAAAGACAAGGAACAGTCATTTTATCCAGGGTGAAGGGCATGTTCACCTGATCAAGGCCTGCTGAGAGCAGGCAGGGTCATTTGTGGCTTTCTAGAACACTGCTGATCCTGCTGGAATGGCGATTTATATAGGAAACCAAGCCCTGGCACTGACCAAACCTTGCACTGGGGTTGCCCTCCAAGCACTGGTGCTGTCCTCTGCGGTCTTCTGGAAGGAGGCATTTTAAGGAATCCTACAAGCAGGAATGAAATCCTGCTGCTCAGTGGACTCTATGGAACTTGGTGCAATGTGGGTGGTGGCCAGAATTGGGTGGCTTTGTATGTGTGCTTTTTGATGTAGTAAATTTCTTAAGGGTCTGTATTCTTCTTTTCAGGGGTGTCATAGGAAAGCAGGGATACCAGTGTCAAGGTAAGAGGTATTTTATGAAACAAATCTTAGGTGATTAGGTGCAGATTGCTGATGCTCCAGGAGGCATGTGCTAGTCTGATCACATTTAGAGGCTCTATATAGTTTGCATGCTTTGTGTGCTATGCTCTCCTCCAAGAACCGGGACTCTGCTTGCCTTGTCCCCACCTGGCTGTTGCTCCCACATATGTACATGTACTTATATGTATGAGGGGTACCTGGCACGTTTCACCGATCTGTAGGTGTCCCAGTGGTCTCAGCAAGCCCCCACTCCACCCGGCCTTTTCGTGTCAGCTGGAGCAAGTAGCGCTTTCGTCGTTCCTAGTGAGACATGACTTCAACTGGAGGCTCTTTGAGAGTCCCTCTTTGCACTGAGCTGGGTCTGTGTATTCTGTCCCTTCTTTAGTCAGTATCACTGAGTGGTGTTTGCTGATTCTCTTTTTTATCTCTACTGTGGAATCACTAGCTCTTAAAAATTTAAAGCTCGCTAGAAGGTATTTAATTGACTACAAACACAAGGTTAAGTTGCACAAAATTGGAGGCTGGAAACATGGTGTGGTCAAGTTGAGGTTTCTCTGAGGTTAGAGCAGGGAGGCTGCTCCATCTCCTCGCCCAGCACTGCTTAACTTGGTTGGGTCTCACTCTTGGGGAATGAGGGTGGAGTCTCTGGGAGGTGGCTGTGTCTTTTGGGCAACAGGTGAGCAAAAAGAGAGTTAGTTTGTCAGCCACCTATTGTCCACACAGCTCCATAACACAGTAGACAGAGCTACAGGCCACTTCTTGTGGACATACTAAATTCAAGGGAAATTTTAACATTTGGCATGTAAGGGCACAACAGATTAAAAAGCCTAAGAACTTCTGTGCCACCTGCTGCAATTCTACCTATGACAGCAGCCTCTCTGGCATGATCCTGAGTGGAGCAGGAGATAACCGCAACACCTTTAATAGACAGTGCTCCACGGGAGGGCTGGGCAGGAAATTATTCCCTGACCTTGGATATTGGAGCCAGAAAATTGATCAGTACTCCTGGAACTAGAGAAAACTGATGCCCTTTGAATGAAATATACATGTTTCATTCTTCTCCAGAGCATTAGGAAACCCTAATGGCTCTAGTGGCAAAGTGTTTTGAAATAACTACATAAAGGGCTTTAGCAACAATGTAGAATTAAGACCCATGACAGAAGGGCATGGCTCCCCTTGTGCCTCCATTGAGACCTGATTAAATCTTGGGATGAAAACTTTCTTTCCCCCTGTCACTCAGCCTTCCTATTTTTGCCATTTGCAGTTTGCACTTGCGTGGTCCACAAGCGATGTCATGAGCTCATAATTACGAAGTGTGCTGGATTAAAGAAACAGGAAACTCCCGACGAGGTAAATATTTATAACATTCAAATTCTGGGCTTTCTTCACCTCCTGCCCCTCCTTCACTGCCTCCTCCTCAGTCCCCAAGAAAACCTTATCTCTCTGGGATCCTGTGGCTTGCTTCATTGTGCTGATCAAAAATGAAGGGAGTTGTTCACAGTCTTCTGGCGTGAGGACAAGCTACAGAATGAACACAGCTCCAAGTCAGTTCTGCCCCTGTGGATATCTTGCAAGAGCAGCATGATCCCGGAGCTAAAGCCCGCAAGGAACATGTGAATTCTTTTATTTCATTATCTCATCGGAACACTGAAGTGACAAACTGATGTGTCCATGGCTCCAGCAGGTAATAAACAGTGATAGAAACACAACACACAGGCAGAGCCTTATCTTTAATGAAGTGATGGGGGAATGGAGTGAACATATACAAGGAATACTTAGGAGATGGAAATAACCACAATAATAATTACAGTCAACAGTCATGGGGCACTTACCACGTCCTGATTTAACACTATAACATCATTTAATCCCATACCGACCGTAATGAGGTAGATGTTATCATCATCTTCATTTTACAACAGAGAGAATGAAGGCATAGAGAGGTCAAATTAACTTGCCCCAAATCACACAGCCTGTATGTGAAAGAGCCACGTTCAAACCAGGCAGTCTGTTCTAGAGTCTGAGCCCTTGACCGCTGCACTATGTTGTCTCTTAATGTTAGAAGCTAGTGTCAGATTGGCTCTTAGGGAAGTTGCTGGGGGTAAGGAAGCAAGTAAATTCAACGACGAAGCTAAGTTTCTCCTAATTGAGTGATTGGGAGAATGACGTTCCCACTGAGAGATTAAAAAGCCTCTCTGAGAAGATGACAGGTGTGATACAAGTCTTAGGTGTTATCTGTGTTCAGAACAGGTGGTTTAAAAGCCATGCTTTTAATTCTAGGTGAAGGAAATAAGTACTGTATGATCATGAGCCATCAGAATTAGGGGTCAGAGAGAGGTCCTGGGTGGGTTTATAATCAGCCGGGTTTATAACTTGGCTTCCAAAAGGAATGATTTATAGAGACCTTCTACCTGCTTCTCAGTAATTCAACCAAATAACATCTTGGCATCTAAGACATTTCCCATCTTTTATCTCCTTTTGCTTTCATACCATCTCTGGAAAGCAGCAAGGGACAAGGCTTAGACTAAGCCTTCCATGTCCCTGAAGGGCAGACAGAGTCCAGAGCACCAAAGTAGTTTGCAGGGCTTCTCTTGTCATGGTTACAATTGCAAGTCAGCACTGGGGTCTCCTGGTCTAGGACCATAGCCCCAAGTACACTGTTACCCACATCGCTTTCATGGATAAATGAAAGAAAGAGATGGCTTGCTTGCTGTCTGGCTTCCTTCTTTCCTGTGGACAGTCCATTGAACATTTATTGGGTACTTCCTGTATGGAAGGCATGTGCCATGTCCCAGAGAAACAAAGAACACTCCTGCATTCACAGGAGTCCTGCCCCCAAGGGTCTTTATAAGTCTCATCACCTGTGGATGTCTGCAGGTTCCTAAAGTTCTTCTGTACTTCCTTGGAGGGAAAAGTCCTACAAGAGTCCACGCCATGCAGGTTAGACAGTTGAGATTTGAAATGCACAGAACCCAGCTTGATCTATGACCTGGTTCTTCTGACTATCTTTCCTGGCATACTGAGCAGTGAAGATTCTTCCATGATATGCATTCACAAATTTGGCGTGTGTCCCAAGGGACAAATTGCTATGTATTAAGGAAGGTGGGCTTTGAGTTTCTTAGCTTGACAGAACTGACTGCCCATCCCGGTTCTCCACACCCTTATCTTCCGCCTGTCTCCTTTAGTGTCTGTGTGTCTGGCCCATCAGGGCAATGGCCATGCCCTCTGCCAGGTACTGACTGTTGGGGGCCAACTCTTGACTTCATTCTTTGTCACCACCTTCAGTGTGACACACACGTGCACACATGCACATCTATATACATACACACCACAAGCACATGTGGCCCTAAACACCATGCTCTCTCCTATTGAACAGCGCTTTGCCGACAGGCTCCCGGGACCTTTCATATGTGAGCACTCAGCTGGTGTGCCTGCCCTGTCTTGTGTGTGTGGTGACACTGAGGACTCCCTCCCTCGCTCTCTGCACTTCCACGTGTGGTAGTCAAGGCGTGCTATGTCTTTCTTTGTGCCACCTTCTTTTCTTTCTTTTTGTCTTCTTTTTAATCTTACAGTTCTGTCTTTCTACCCTTTTTTTCCTCTCCATGTTCTCTCTGTGAGTCTCACTCATCCCTTTTGTTTCTGTGTGTTCCTCAATAGGACTGTGCGTGTGTGTGTGCGCGCGCGTGTGCGCGCACCTGCATACACATATGCGCAGTCTCTGTGTTTGCTTCTGTCTGACTCAGTGGCATGTTTTTGTGTGTGCACCTTCATCCTCCTTCCACCGTTCTCTGATATGTTAGAATCCTTAGTGGTCTCAGCTAAGGGCCACACGGCTCTGTCTACACCCCTGCTGAATCTCCTAGTCCCTCAGAACAACTCCCACCTCTTCACCTTCGTCTGTCATTCATATCCCTGTGAGGCTATTCCTGGGAGACCACGATTCTGTCCTCAGTATAGGTCCACCACATCTTCAGGATTTGTTGGGATAGAGTGGGCACCGTGACCACATACATCCTCAGGGGTGAGGCAGACAGAGGTAGAGTGGACATGTCTATATTCACAAATAGGCGCACCTAAGCTACGAGTCTAGGAGGGGTGGGTACAGTTGTTTTCAGTAAATCTGGGAATCTTGCACCCAGGCAGGACCCTAATTGATAGCCCATGCATCTCAAGCAGAGATCAGTAAAATCCTGGTGCAGTGGAAAGATCAGCCATTCCTTGGAGCTGAGTAAGGAGTCAGATGGGGAGCTCGTTATGGAGTCAGGTGACCCTGGGCACATGCGCGTGGGCACAGGCATGCCTTTGTGCTTGCATGCAGCCCGTGCCCCTGCTCCTGCCCAGTGCTAATGCTCCCCCCATCACTCACCGGTCAGCCAGTGAACCAAGGCACAGCTCGGCTGCGTGCTGTCCACTCCCTAACTCCCAGGGTAGCAGAGCAACTTCCTTCCCAGCCCATGGAGGTCTCGGTGGTGGTTTCCTGCCCATTCTGAAAGGGGCTTGGGTCATGTGGCTGCTCCACTAGAGGCAGAGAGCAGCTCCGTGGAGAGGCAGAGAAGATCCAGGAAGGCAGACTGGTGCTGAGAAACCCATGCTTCTATGGAATACTCCATGTTTCCCACCCCTCCCACCCTCATCTCATTGACCTCCCCATCCTGGGACATTAGGTGGGACAGGGGTGCCATCCTCATTTGCTAGATGTGAAATCCTAGGACCCAAGGAGTCAGAAAACCTGCCTGAGCCCTCATGGGTGGTCAGTGGCAGACCTAGGCCCACGCACAACACACCTGGGCTTCCTTCCCTTCCCATCTGGCCACCTTCTCTTTACTCCTTTTAAATAACAAGAGGCAGCACGGTGGTTAAAAAGCCAGGGCTCTGAATTCAGACTTGTGGGGGTAGAAGCTTGTCTTTGCCTCTCATCAGCTCACAGCACATTCTTGAGCTCACGGAGCCTTAATTTCCTTGCCTGTGGACTTGGAGTAGCAATGGTTCCACCCCCTGGGGTGGTGGTGAGGTTTAACTGAGATAATGGAGCCTGGAGTGTGGTTGGCATGGATACCTTAGGGTCCTCAGTGGTCACCCCTCTGTATTAGCCATCTTTGTTATAATTACTGTTTGTCCCTAGGCGAGGCTTCCATGCACAGAGCAGCACACAGTGACCTCTTGAGTGGCTGAAGTGTGAAGTGCAAATTGAGGCTGGGTGCTGTGACTGTTTAGATGCCTGACATCCTGCAGGGGCTGTATGGGGGAGCAGGCCTGGCCTGCAAGGTTGAACGGTGCAGCAGACGATGAGTTAGGGGCATGCGAGCAAAGGCTGGGGCCAGGATGGAGGCTCTCTTCATCTAGTTTCTCAGGGCAGCTTTCAGAGCCAAGTGCTTTCTGGGAAAGAAGTTCTGTAACAGTTCCAAAAATGAGTGCTCGGGGCATGAAGGAGTTCCATGGTGACCCATATTTTGCCATCCTTGCAGGTGGGCTCCCAGCGGTTCAGTGTCAACATGCCCCACAAGTTCGGTATCCACAACTACAAGGTCCCCACCTTCTGCGACCACTGTGGGTCCTTGCTCTGGGGCCTCTTGCGGCAGGGTTTGCAGTGTAAAGGTAAGTGCTTCCTGCCCTACCCCCCTCCCCTGTACCCACATGCCCCCCTATTTTCCTCCTCTTTGTGAAATATGTTTCTCCATTCTCATAGCCTAGAAAGTAAGTTCCAGATTTGTCTGGAGGACTGAGCACAAGCCCTTGTTAAGCCCTTCTTAATAACTGTGCACTTGTTAAGCGATCTCTATGCAGAGACTGTGCAAGACTGTGGGAAACAAGAGGAGGGAAAGCAGGACCCCCCACCCCTCTTAGGATAGTTAATAAGAGGGGGAGACAAGATGAGTCTATGAAAGTATAGAGATAATTTAAGGAAAGGACACATTGGAGCAGAAGGCAAGAAATAATTTTGTAGTTAGTCTGTGAAGTAAGTAATAGATATTTATTGGGGCTTTGCTCTCATGATCTGTGGTTCAGATCTTACTCTTAGAAGGAGCCTTGCTAAATGCTGTCACATAAGCTGTCTTATTGATCCTTCACAGCCTTGTGATGTAGGTGATATTATCCCCATGGCCCTGGTGAGGAGACTGAGGCTCAGCTACTAAGTAACTTGCTCCCATCACACACCTTGTTAGCAGAAGGCGGGTTTGAACCTTGACTTTTGAGTCTCAGTTTCCTTCCTGTTTCTGCTGTCCTGCCCATGAGTTGTCCACTTATGTGAGTGTGCTAAGTGGCAGATAATATGGGAAGGCAAGAACATATTCTGGGGCCTGAAGAGAGAATCCAGTTTTATAAGGGGGTCCCGCCTGCTCACAGAGTTGGACAACCATGAACTATTGGGCAGATATAGTGCACGTACGTTATTTTCTTATTTTGTTTTGTCTTTTGCTTTTATTTTTTTGTCTGGCTAGTACAGGGATCCAAACCCTTGATCTTGGTGGGTTTTTAAAACTTTTTTCATTTGTTTTTTGACCATTACAGGGATTGAACCCAAGACCTTGGTGTTATCAGCACCACAATTTAACCAACTGAGCTAACTGGCCAGCCCTTTCATGGACATTATTTTAAAATAGGATTTCGTTGTTTATTCTGAATGTATTGTTAATTCGCATTGTGGAAAAATTAGAAAAATAGTTAAAGAATAAGAAAACACATTGAAGGCATGAACAAATTGGTCGTTGACAGGATCCCAATGAGAAATTATGAGAATTAGAAATAAGGCGATGGCTGCAATGGAAATAAAGAGAATAACTTAATATTAAGGAGCAGTAATTTGTTGGATGTAGTGACCAGATCCAGCTGAGAGGATAGTAACACCATCCACTGAGACAAGGAATACAAGGGGGACAGCAGGGCTGGAGGCAGATGGTGGAGCTGAGTTGGGGACGTGTTAACTCGAGGTGCCTGCGAGAAATTTACAGGGAGCTGTCCAGCAGTTGGCTATTCTCATTAAAAGTTGGGGGAGATCTGGACTGAGCATTTAGATTTGGGATTTGTCAGTGTCTAAGTAGTAGTTAAAGCTATAAAGAAGATGTCATTCTCCAGGGTAAGTACCTTAACTATGAAGAAAGAAGAGCTGAAGACAACACCTTGGGGGTGAGGGAAGGTTACCAAATCCAAGGGTGAGCCTGTAGCAGCATGAGAGGGAAGGACCTCGTGGGTAGGAGGAAGAGTAGCAAAGAATGGCATCACGGAAACCAAAAGAGCGGAGAGTATTAAATAAAAAGTAAAGAAGTGGCAAGTGGTGCCAAATGCTCCCAAGAGATTATTTAAGATAAGACCTGAAACATGGGGTTGAATTTGACATTGAGGAAGTCACTAGTGACCTTGGCAGGAGTTGTCTAGGTGGGACGGCTGGACGGAAGCCCAAGTACAGTAGACCGAAGTGAGAATGGAGGTGAAGTATTTTCAGAATGTTGTAGATAGTCAAGAAAAAGGCAGTGCTAAGGGAGAGATGGAGCCAGGAGGGAGAGGGGACCATTGATACAGCAGGGGCAGACAAGGGGTAGGCGTTGGGGAGAAAGCTGGACGCCCGCCTCCCAGGTGGAGGGGAAGCCTGGAGACCAGCCTGGGTGCAGGTGCATTTCTGGGGTTAGGGATGGGAATCTAGGAATAGGTGAGTGGGCAAAGGAATCATTTAATTTGAATCTGCTGAGGGCATTGCAATGAGATTTGCCTTCTTTTTGAACTAAGAGGTCCTTTTCCAAGGTGAGGGGAGAAGTGGGGGTGTGGGAGGCATGAGGAGGCTGGTGAAGGTTGGGAATAGCTGTTGTGGGAACTGAAGACAGGGGGAAGCTGTTGACATTCCTGGGGTCGTGCAAGAGGGGAGCACAGCCATTCCAGCCTCCCTCCTGAGTATTCTCTCTAGCACGCAACCCTCAATGAAACAGGACCTGCTGGAATCCTTCAGGTGAGATGAGAACAATGGAAAAGGAGGAAAGGGATGGAGTGGGGATCTCGACTGTTTTGAGCAAAGGAGTGGTGCATTTTCGGGAAGATGAGTGTGGTTACCGGCAAGCAGAGAGCCTGCTTTGAATGGAACTCTGATGAGGCGATGTCTGGTTTGTAGCAAATATATTAATTATTGATCTACTGAGGGAATCTAAATGAAGATATGTCATCTCATAAATATTAATGTTGTAAGAAAGCAGCCCAGACACCCAGATGTCGCTGCCAGGGCTGTGGGTCCCTGCATGACCCCGGAAGAAAGCAGGGCCCAGGGATAGTGTATTCAGCTCTCTTTTGGGAGGAGATGCTCTTGGGCCTGCTCAGATATAGAACGGGAGAGTGCAGATGCCCAGCTCGAGCGTCTGTGCACAGGCACCAGGGAGCCGGGGGAGTCGGGCACACACAGGCTGGAAGGTGAGGGCTGTTCAGAATTTCGGGACCCCGACAGACCTTCCCTCCCCTGTTCCCCTGAGGGTATGACTTGGCTATTTCCCCCTTGCTCCTGTCCTTCTCCTGCTGCTCCTGTCTCTCGCTCTTTGTTTTAAATTAGGAGACTTTTTTTAAAGAGCAGTTTTAGATTCACAGCAAAAATAAGAAGGTAAAGCGAGTTGCCATATCCCCCTTCCCTCCCTTCCAACCTCCTCACCACTAATGTCCCCCACCAGAGTGGTGCATTTGTTGCAATTGAATCTGCCTTGACGCGTCATTATCACCCACAGCCCATCGTTTGTGTTAGGGTTCACTCTTGGTGCCGCACATTCTATGGGTTTGGATAAACGTATAGTGACATGCACCCAGCATGATAGCATCATACGGTGTAGTTTCGCTGTCCTAAAAAGCTCCTATTTCAGGCCGACTGGTTAGCTCAGCTGGCTAGAGCAGGGTGCTGATAACACTGACATCCAGTGTTTGATCCCAGTACTGGTCCGCTACAAAAACAAAAATAAACAAAAAACCTCTCTTGTTTCAAAAGAGCGCCTGTTTCTACTTCTCTCTTGGTCCTTTCTCAACCTCAAGTCTTTTTGACCCTGCAGACCCCTTATCCTACGGGGAGGGATCATGGTCAGAAGAGGCCAGCACAGGCTCAAGGCAGGGACCAATTTTGCCCATGCATAAGCCTGGCTCTGCTGCTATGATTACTAAGAAAAAGAAATCCGGACTTACTGACCCACGAGGGATCCCTGGACAAGTCCCCACGGAGCTAGATTTCCAACCCAGGCTGCACCTGGCTCTGGTCAGTGCTCTCCCTGCCTTCTCCTGCTCAGGGCCACTCAGCTAGCCTCACTTCTGCTGGACCACACTGGCTGTCCTCCTGGGCTGGAGCCCCGGTCCCCAGTCCTGGTTAGAGACCAGCCATTTGGCCTGCAAGTCTGTGGCTTCAGCTTTGCTGCCAGTCTTACTCCTGGGAATAGGCACCAGAAAGAGCTGTTTCACGAGCTTAGGTCCACAAGGAAGGTTCCATGAGGTTGTCCTGGTCACTCTCCCTTCAGCCTAAAATTGTTCGAGCCACATAGGTTCAAGCATTGTGTATGTATGCGTCTGGGGACTGTCCCTTTGCCAACCAGGTAGAGGGAGTATAATTACCTCCCTTTTACTGATGGGGAAGTAGAGATCTGGAGAGGCTGGGCAAGGGGCACAAGAGCATATAACCAGGCACCTGAGGGTGCCCCCTGCCCTCTGGGTTGTCATTTCCCTGACATGGCCACAGAGGGGCCAGACCCTCAGAGGATGCTCACGATTGCCGGGTGACTGAGCTCCTTAAGCAGGGGCAGAAAGCCCCCGGTGCTGAACAAGCAGGCATTTCATTCCTTCCTTGGTCTTGTGATTCAGGTGCTGCAGAGTCTGTCTCTCTCTCCAGACTTGTCCGTGGGTCTGTGAGCACCTCAGCCATTGTCACACAAACTAGCTTCCAAGGCTCAAGCACTAGTGTGACTAGTCTCTGGGGCATTTGAATCCTTTTCGTTCTTCACTTTATTTTAAGGGTGCTGCCTTCTCCAACTTCACTTTCTCCTGCACAGTGACCACTCTGGGGCCCTGTCCCCCTGTGTTTTACTTTTCACTGGACACATGGAGTCAGTCCCCCAGGCGGGAGAGATACCGATACCTTATGACTGTTTCCTTCTCTAGAGAAGATTCGGTGTTCTGGCCTGCCCCGTGGGCCGCCTCACGCTTCTCTCTGCCCACACTCCCACGCACAGCTCAGCATAGCCATCCTGAAGTCATCAGACACCAAGGGGCAATTTCACAGGAAAGCCAGTCCTCCTTACTTCATGCAGCTTTCAATGTACCTGCAGAAACCCGCGGAAGCCCTGTTTTTTCTCATCCCTATTTGGGGTAGGCCCTCTGCGCCTGTCCATCCACACTCCATGCTGAGGCCTGGCCTGGAGATTCCTACAGAATCCCCTTCCTGGCTCCTGTGTCTCTCTGAGATCCATTATAATAACTGTCTGCCCTGAGGCTGTTTTCATGGGCTGAGGGGCAGCATGTCACCTGCTCTCCAGGAAGTAATGAAGGACAGACACACCCCTTAGGGGAGCTGTGTGCTGTGATATCACAGGCTAGCACTTGGAGGAGCTGTCCTGGTCTTGGCTTGGTTACTGCCTGGCTGGGGGATCACAGGTAGGTTGCCCTGGCTTGGTGCCCCTCGGTTTTAACCCCTACTGCCCTCTTGTCTCCTGAGGACAGTAATAAAACAAAAAAAAACAACAAAAAAAGTGATCTTAGCTAAGATCATACTTCAAGGGGTGGCTGTGCAGAGCCATAAAGAGAAAAGAAAATCTGCCTCCCTTCCCCCCTCCCTCCCTTTCCTCCCTTCTTTCTCTCCTTCCTTATATAAAAAGGTATTTTGGATATTTAAGAAACTCTAAAAACATGGAAAAGGATTTTTCATCTCATCATTTCTGAAAATGTCAGTCCTTTACTATTTTTTAACAACCAAGCTTCTTGTCATAACTTCAACTTTTATTTGTATTCTCAAAATTAAAAAAAGAGCAGAAGTAATATAAAAATACATTCTCACTATAAAAGATTCAAGCAAGATTTAAATATAAAGAAAAAATATAAAGAACGATGTTAAGTCTTTGTTTATATTCTCTTTCCACTTCTATCCCCGGACTAAACTGCTACTACAAATTTGCTATGGGTCCTTTCAGGCAAATTTCTGTACATTTGCTGCATGGATACTCACACACATACTGCGCTAGTATCTATTGCTGTATAATAAATTATTCAACAACTTATTGGTGTAAAACAATGAATATTTATTTTCTCAGAGTTTCTGCAGGTCAGAAATCTGGATGCAGATTAGCTGGGTGCTTCTGACTTGGGGTCTCTCATGAGGTTGCAGTCAGGCTGATAGCTGGGGCTGTGGCCTCATCTGAAAGCTCGACCGGAAGAGCATCCACTTGCAAGCTCACTCCCATGGCTGTTGGCCAGAGACGTCAGTTCTTTGCCACACGGACCTCTCTGCAGAGTAGCTCACAATATGACAGCTGGCTTCCTTCAGAGCAAGCAAGAAAGTGGGAGAGGATGCCCCAGACACCAGTCTTTTGTAATCCAATCTTAAGATGACATCCCATCACTTTTGACATTTTCTGTTAGGAGAGAATCACTAGGTCCAGCCCACACTCAGTGGGAGGCAGATACATAGGGCATGAATCCCAGGAGGCAGGGACCCCCGGGAGCCACCATAGGAGCTGCCTACCACACCCACGCCCCCTCAATCCTGTCCCCCCCAGTGAGATCACCTTGTCTGTGGGGGCTACCCTGACCACCCTCCTGAAAACTGGCACTCATTGCTCATCTTCCAACACTTGCCTCTGCTTTCTTTTCACACAGCACTTACCACCTTCCAGTAGTCAAAGTCACTTATATGTTATGTTTATTACTGTCTCTCCCCATCAGACTATAGTTCCATGAGGGGAGAGGGGTTTTTTTTGTCTGTTTTGTTCTGCATAGTTAGAACAGTGCCTGACACATTTGGTATTCAATAAATATTTGTTAATTAGATCCTCTATGCGTCATTTCATAATTTGCTTTTCCTACAATATGTCTTGGAGTATTTCCAAAGCAGTGCTTAGAAGACTACTTCATCGTTTTTTTTTTCTTTTAAAAAAAATGTTTTATTCAGACATAACTAACATACAATAAATTGCACATATTTAATGTGTACAATTTGATAGATTTGACATATGTTTGCCCAGTGAAACCATCACCATGATCAAGATTATGAACTAAAAGTTTACTCATGCCCTTTGGTAATCCCTTCCGTGAACCCCCTCACCCCCACCCCAGGCAACTGCTGATCAGCTTTCATCACTATAGAGTCGTTTGCACTTTCTGGAATTTTATGTAAATAGAAACATACAGTATATATACTCAGCATAATTAATTTGAGGTTCAGCCATGTCGTTGCATGTATCAATAGTTCCTTCCTTTTTATAGCTAAATAAAATTTATAGTATTACATTGTACAGATGCACCATAATTTGTTTAGCAATTCATTGTAGGGATGTTTTTATTCAAAATATTTTAACATTTATTTGTACATATTTGTGGGGTACAGTGTGTTATCTTTTGGGGCTGATCTGAGAGTTGTCATCTCTGCTGCCTAAGTACTGCTAATTTCCATTGAGTTAGAATGTACTGGAAAGTGGCATCCTGGTTTGCAAGGTGTCGTGGAGAGCACGGAAATGAAGCCTTCCTTTAGCCTTCTAGAAACTTGCACTTGACTTGGGCATTCAATGTCACAAGGTAAAGAATAGACAATAACTCAAGTAGTGAGTCAGAAATAAGCGTGAGCAGTTCACAGGCAAGAGAGGCCAGCCGGGCTGGGGTGGTCAGGAGAGGGTTTTGAGGGGAGATGGGGCTTGACCTGCACCTTGAGGGAGAACGACTCAGAAAGGAGGGCAGGGGAAGATGTTTTAGGTAGAGGGCAGGAAGCAAAAAACACAGGTCAGTGCTCAGCACTGAAACACCCCGGGAAGGTTTCTGGTTGAGTCCTTTGCAGTAGCATCTGGCAATGCTAGGGACAGTGATGAATGGCCCCCATCATGCATGAAGGTCAGGTGAAAATTCAATCAGTTTTCCTCTGAGGGATGCTGTGTTTCAGATAAGTGGCTATCGTGGTCTCTGGAAATCTCGGAGAGATGGCTCCAGTGTGGTCAGGACTCCCAGATCTCTTTCCGGTGACATTTGGCCCAGCACACCCCAAGGGCCTACCCCTCTATCCTCTCTTTCTCCTCTTCTGCCTGGGACTCTGCAGCCAGCCACTCTCACTCTGCTACCAGCTCCCACTACACAGTGTGTCCAGTTTCCTATTTACAATTGTTTGTTCTCTGTCTCCAAGCATGGCTGACTGTAACCTGTTATGAGATTAAACCATTGCCCTGGCTCACCCTCAAGGGCCAAATCAGCCTAACATAAAGAAATTCCTGCAGCATACATAGACCCAAGTATCTCCTCAGGTATGGCTTTATGATCGTTCTGAGGTCTCTGCTTGCTTTGCAAGATTCCCAATAGCCTGACCCGCCATTTGCAATCCTAGCTTTAATCTCAGCTGTAAATCCTAGCTTTAATCTCCATGGAAACAAAGTTTCTCCAAAGGATGGTAAAATGTATAACAGAATAATCTGCCCTGAAACAACACTGCTGTAGCAGCCCCACCCAGCACATAGTAGGTGCTCAACAAATATGTGATGAATAAGCTGGGTAGTAGCAGAATAGTGATTCTCCATGTATAAGAGCCTCAGTCAAAGCAGCTCTTTCTCTGCCAAGCACAACTGCATCCAGGTGAAGCCAGTGAAAAGGAACATTAAGAGGCACCCTGGAAAGAGAAGCCTCAACCGACAGCCCAGAGCTAATGGTGCTCCCACAGTGATGGGGGCGGGGGCTTGCATGGCTCATTTGGCTGCGTTACGTGAATGCACCCAGGTTTCTTTGGTGTCAGCTGCGCATCCACTTTCCTGGGCTGGTCTGCAGTCTCCGGTGTCCCCCAGCCTCCGGGAGCCCCTGCTCCCATTGACGATGCCTGAGTTAAGTTCAGACCCCCTTCCTCACCCAACTTTGCTCTGGCGTTTCTAGACTTTTCAAAGCACTGTCAAAGTCACTGTCTCATGTCGTCTATGATGGACATGTGATTGGGATATTTTTACATATTAAGACAGCTACATGGCTCTCCCATGGAAAGAGCAGAATTTTTAAAAATAGAAAGCAGTCCTCTAAAACAGTCGCTGCTTTGCTGACCTGCCAGCGAACCCAAGTTGTTTTGTCAGGATGGACAGGTCTGGCATTTCAACACCAGAGGGCGCCAGTGGCTAAGTTATGTGACAAGTTACTTGCCCTTGCCAAGAACTCCCTTAATTTGGCTCGTTTATTCTTGTCCTTTCTGTCACCTCACCAAGAGGCAGAAGAGGGCTTTCGTGGGGTTGGGGAGCAGAGCGGGTAAGATGAATGAGTGTCAAAGGGGAGCTGTTGCTAAGGGGAGTGGAATGGAGAATCAGAGCAGAGTGCTGTTGCGTGGCTCATATGATCAGCCTGAGGACCGTCAGGAAGCCATTAGCACTGACAGCTGTGGCTGGACTGTGGGGGGCTTTCTTGTGTGTTTATGTCATCTGAGAAAGCCACCCTCTCATCGCCACACCCCCACCCCTGCCTTTAGCCCTGTGGGCATCTTCGGTTCAGTAGCTCAGTTGACCTCTGCAAGCCTGAGTTAGGGGCTCTGTGGTGTCCCCCTACACCCCCTTCAGGCCAGGGACCAGGTCATGCAGAGCAAGTAGGGGATATGGTCCATCCTGCCTGGTTTCCTTCCGGGAGTGTATTTTTTTTAATTGTTTTAATAGACTTTATTATTTTTGGTTTTTTTGATTGAAATGTATTGATTTTACATATTTGTGGTGTACAAAGTTATATTTCAATACATGTATGCAATATGTGGTCATCAGATCAGGGTAATTGGCATATTCTTTATTGCAAAGCTTAATCATTTCTTTGTAATGTGGACATTTGATCTTCTTTTTTTTTTTTTTTGGCAGCTGGCCAGTACAGGGATGGAACCCTGGACCTTGGTGTTATCAGCACCATGTTCTAACCAACTGAGCTAACTGGCCAGTGCTGACTTTATTTTTTAGAACAGTTTTAGGTTCACAGCACAACTGAGCAGAAGGTAAGAGATTGCCCATAGGCCCTCTGCCCCCACACATGCATAGATTCTCCAACCATCGACATCCCATACCCCAGTGGGATTTGTGAACAATAGATGAACTTACATCAACACATCATTGTCTCCCAATATCCATAGTTTACATTAGAGTTCACTCTTGGTGTTTTACATTCCATGAATTTGGACAAATATACAATGACATGTATAAACCATTATAGTATCGTATAGAAAGTTTCACTGCCCTGAAAGTCCTCTGTGCTCCACTTATTCATCCCTCCCTCTCTCCTAACCCCTGGCAACCACTGATCCTTTTACTGTTTCTATAGTTTTGGCTTTTCCGGAATGTCATAGTTGGAATCATACAGTGTGTAACCTTTTCAGATTAGCTGCTTTCACTCAGTAATATGTATGTAAGGTTCCTTCATGTCTTTTCATAGATAGCTCATTGTTTGATAGCTCATTCCTTTTTAAGGGTGCATAATATTCCCTTGATTGGATGTATCACAGTTTATATATCCATTCACCTAGTGAAGGACATTTTGGTTGCTTCCCATTTTTGGCAATTGTGAACAAAACTGCTATAAACATCTGTGTGCAGATTTTTGTATGGACATAAATTTTCAACTCATTTGGGTAAACGCCGGGAGTGCAATTCCTAGATCATATGGTAAGAGTATGTTTAGTTTTATAAGAAACTGCCAAACTGTCTTCCAAAGTGGCTACTATTTTGCATTCCCACCTGCAACGAATGACAGTTCCTGTGGCTGCACATCCTCGCCAGCATTTGGTGGTGTTAGCGTTTTGGATTTGGGCCATTCTGATAGGTAGGTAGTGGCATCTCATTATTGTTTTAATTTGCTTGTCCTTGATGACATATAATGTGGAGCACCTTCTCATATGCTTATTTGCTATCTGAATATATTCTTTGGTCAGGTGTGTGCTCAGGTCTTTTGCCCAGTTTTTAATTGGGTTCTTTGTTTTGTTATTGTTAAGTTTTAAGAGTTCTTTGTCTATTTTGGATAACAGTCCTTTATCAGATGTGCCTTGCGCAAATATTTTCTTTCAGTCTGTGTCTTGTTTTCATATTCTCTTGGCAGTATCTTTTGCAAAGCAGCAGCTTTTAATTTTAATGAAGATTAGTTATGTATTCTGAGGATCATGTCTTTGGTGTTACATCTAAAAAATTATCTCCGTACCCAAGATTACTGAGATTTTCTCCTATGTTATCTTCTGGAGTTTCATAATTTTGCATTTTACATTTGGGTCTATGATCCATTTTGAGTTAATTTTTATGAAGGGGGTAAGGTCTATGTCTAGATGTATTTTTTCTTTTTTCTTTTTTTTTTCTTTTTGCACGTGGAATGTTCCAGCACCATTTGTTGAGAAGACCATGTTTGCTCCATTGTATTGCCTTTGCTTCTTTGTCAAAGATCAATTGGCTATATTTATGTGTATCTGTTTCTGGGCTCTGTATATTCTGTTCCACTGATCTATTTGTTTATTGTTTTTGCCAATTCCATACTGTCTTAATTACCATAGCTTTATAGCAAGTCTTGAAGTTGGGTAGTGTCAGTCCTCCAACTGTGTTCTCCTTCAGTATTGTATTTGCTATTCTGGGTCTTTTGCTCTCCTTATGGGCTTTAGAATCACTTTGTTGCTATGCACAAAATAACTTGGTGGGATTTCGGTTGGGATTGCATTGAATTTATAGATCTAGTTCAGAAGAATTGCCATCTGGACAAAATTGACTCTTATTCATGAGCATGAAATCTCTCTCCATCTATTTAGTTCCTCTTTGATTTCTTTCATAACAGTTTTGTAGTTTCCCTCAAACAGATCTTGTATATATTTTGTTAGATTTACACATAAGTATTTCATTTTTGGAGGTGCTAATGTAAATGGTATTGTGTTTTTAACTTCAAATTCCATTTGTTCATTGCTGGTATATAGGAAAACAATTAGCTTTTGTATAACCTAGTATTCTACAGCCTTGCTATAATCGCTTATTGGTACCAAAAGTTCTTTTTTCAGTTCTTTCAGATTTTTTACATAGACAACCGTGTCATCTGTCACAAAGGACAGTTTTTCTTTCTTCCCAATCAGTGTACCTTTTCTTTTCTTGTCTTACTGCATTAGTTAGGAGCTCCAGTATAATGTTGAAAAGGGGCAGTGAGAGCAGATATCCTTGACTTGTTCCTGATCTTAACAGTAAAGCTTTTACTTTCTCACCATTAAAGTATGCTGTTAGCTGTAGGTTTTTTGTAGGTGATCTGTCTTAGGTTGAGGAAGTTCCCATCTATTCCTTAGTTGCTGAGATATTTATCATAAAAGGGTGTCGGATTTTGTCAAGTGCTTTTTTGGTGTCTGTTGATAGGATTATATATTTTTTCTTCTTCAGTCTACTGCTGTGATTGATTACATTAATTGATTTTCAAATGTTGAACCGACCTTGCGTATCTGAGATAAATCCCACTTGGTCATGGTGTATGTTCTTTTTACACTTTGTTGGATTCAATTTGTTGGTATTTCGTTGAGGATTTTTGCATCTATGTTCATTAGAGATATTGGTCTGTGATATATTTTCCTTGTAAGTCTTTGTTTTGTTTTGGCATTAGGGCAAAGGTGGCCTTATAAAATGAGTTAGGATGTAGTTCCTCTGCTTCTGTCTTCTGGAAGAGATTGTATAGAATTGGTATAATTTCTTCCTTAAATGTTAGGTAGAATTCACCATTTGGGCCTAGTGCTTTCTGTTTTGGAAGGTTATTAATTATTGATTCTGTTTCTTTACTAAATATAAGCCTATTCATATTGTCTATTTCTTCTTGTGTAAGTTTTGGCAGATTGCATCTTTCAAGAAATTGGTACGTTTCATGTAAATTATCGAATTTGTGGGCATAGAGTTCATAGTATTCCTTTATTATCCTTTTAATGTCTATCTGATCAGTATTGGTGATACCTCTTGCATTTCTGGTATTGTAATATGTGTCTTTTCTTCTTTTTTTCTCAGTTAGCCTGGCTAGAGGCTTATTGATTTTGTTAATCTTTTCAAAGAACCAGCTTTCAGTTATTGATTATCTGTTTTCAATTCAACTGATTTCTGCTTTAATTTTTATTATTTGTTTTCTCTTGCTTACTTTGGATTTAATTTGCTCTTCTTTCTCTAGTTTTCTAAAATGGAAAGTTAGATTATTGATTTTTATATCTTTTTTCCTTTTTTTAAAAATTTAATTAATATTATTTTTTACATTCTAGGATGTTGGTGTGGAGAAGTTGGGAGGGAGGGGGAGAGGGGAAGAGGAAGGAAATGGGATGGAAGAAGGAGGAAGTGGGAGGGGCAGGATTGAGGCCTGCGGCACCCACCACATTCCCACGGGGGAAATCGGGGGGCTTCCAGAAGTGGCTTGGTTATTGCCAGGCTGGGTGCAGAGGCCAAGGGGGTGTGGAAAAGCCCTTGCCCCACCACCACCCCAGCTCAGGAACTCAGGGCACTTCTTGCTGAGGCTTGGTGGTGGTTGCAGGGCTGGTTGCTTGTGCGGGGGGGGGGGGGGGACGCATGGAGGAGGCCCTCAGCCCCCCACCATCCCAGCTCAGGAGAGCCCAGGGCATTTCCTGCAGCAGCTCAGTGGTTGTCACTGGGGTGGTTGCCCTTGTTGAGAGTGTGTGGCCGAGGACCGAGGCCTCCATCCTTGGGACTGGTTGCAGGTGTCAGGGCTCATGGCTGAGGCCCCTGGCCCTCCCCCCTTCCTGGCTTGGTAGCTCAGGGGACTTCCAGTCCTTCTAGGTGTTAAAGGTGTTCTTTGGTGAAATGAGACCTTTACTAGTTATCAAACTTTGTCTTTGGTTGTGGGTACTTTGTTTATTCTTTCAGTTCTATGTTGGATTATTTGCTGTTCCCACCACTTAAACTCTGCACTGGAACTAATTTGTTGTCCTTTGCTTACTTCTAAAATGAGGGAACTTCCTGTGGGGACCAGCACTTGAGCCCTGTGGTTGAGCTAAATTGCTGCTTTGCTGCTGATTCCCTAGGGAAGGCTTTTTGTGCAGCTCAGGTTTTAATGATTGACTTTATAGGTACTTCTGGATCTGGTGCACCTGGGTTGTATAGAAACGCTGGTCTGGGTCTGAGTTTTTCATCAAACTGCACCCCATGCAGTTCTATATTCCTGCCCAGTCTCCTCTGAGTGGTCCTATGCTGATTGGGGGGCAGATCAGCTGTCCTTGCTGTGCCCTAGTGTTCCCCTGGTAGTCCTGTCTCCCCCACTACCTGCGCTGCAATCACTTCCCATGGGACAGGCCATGCTCTGGTCCCCTGTGATGACTCACCGGCCTCTGAGTGACTCCTTTTTTTCAGTTGTTGTGGTTCCTCAGTCCTATGTGGGTCCACAGGGACTCTCTTGTTGGTAGTGCTGGCCTGGGAGCCACCAAGGCCCTCTTCTCTCCAGTTGCCTCCAAGCAACTTCATCTGAAGGGCACGGCTGTGGCTTTTGCTGGCTCCTGCTCCATGAGCTCAGCAGCTCCAGACTTAAAGCAGCTGCAGCACGAAACAGTTGGAGCAGTGTTTTCTTTTTCTCATAGTGGTTTCTCCCACCTTCGTGCACTCCATAGATCTCTCCTCCTCTTCCCCTGAACTCTAGGGGCCCCAGCTTGGCTGTCATTGCTTTTTAATAGTTGTAAATTGGTTGATTTCTGTGAGAGAGTGACACTGGGGACTGTCTATTCCACCATCTTGACCAGAAGCCTATATCCTTTTATTTTCTAATGTGCACATTCCATGCTGTAAATTGCCCTCTAAGCACTGCTTTTGCTGTATCTCATTAATTTAATAATTTGTATTTTTAATTTCAATCAATTCAAAATATTTAAAATTTTCTCTTGAGATTTCTTCTCTGACTCATATGTAATTTATCAGTCTATTCTTTAATCTTCTAGTGTTTTGGGATTTTCCAGCTATCTTTCTGTTATCGATTTCTAGTTTAATTTTATTGTGGTCAGAGGGCAGACATTGCATGATTTCTACTCTTTTACATTTGTTAAGGTGTATTTTATGCCCTGGAATGTGGTCTGTCTTGGTCAGTATTTCATGTGATCTTGAGAAGAATGTGTATTCTGCTGTTATTGAATGAAGTAGTTGATAAGTGTCAATTGTATCCAGTTGATGTTGATGTCAAGTTCAACTATGTCCTTACTGTTTCTCTGCCTGCTAGATCGGTTCATTTCCGATAGAATGGTGTTGAAGTTTTCACTAGACTAGATAATAATGATTCCAACTATAATACTGAAATCATCTATTTCTCCTCAAAGTTCTATCAGTTTTTGCTTCATGTATTTTGCTGCTCTGTTGTTAGGCACATATATGTTAAGGATTATTACTTCTTGGAAAATTAACCCCTTATGTCATGCCCCTCTTCATCCCTGACAACTTTATTTGTTCTGAAGTCTGCTCTGCCTGAAATTAATATAGCTATTCCTACTTTGTTTTCATTAGCATGGTATATTTTTCTCCATGCCTTTATTTTTAATCTATATGTGTCTCTATATTTAAATTGAGTTTCTTGTGGACAACATATAGTTGGGTTTTGGTTTTTTAATCCACTCTGACAATCTCTGTCTTTTAATTGGTGTATTTAGACCATTGACATTTGAAATGATTATTGATATAGTTGGATTAATATCTATGATGTTTGCTACTGTTTTCTATTTTTTGCCCTTGTTCTTTGCTCCTGTGTTTTTCTTCCACCCTCTTTCTGCCTTTTGTGGTTTTAACTGGTGTTTTATGTGATTCATTTACTCTTCTTTTTTTAGCATATCAATTATACTTCTTTTTTTTACTTATTTTAGTGGTTTCCTCAGAGTTAGCAATATGTATTTATAATTAATCCATGTCCACTTTCGGATACTTTCAAATAATACTGTGCTGCTTCCTGGTAGCACAAATACCTTATAATAACAAAATACAGTCATGTGCTGCATAACAACATATTGGTCTACAACTGAATATACAACAGTGGTCCCATAAGATTATAATCGAGCTGAAAAATTCCTGTCACCTAGTGACACTGTAGCCATCGTAAGACTGTGGCACAACAAATTATTCATGTAGGAGCAATAGGCTATACCATGTGGCCTAGGTGTATAGTAGGCTGTGCCCTCTAGGTTTGTTTAAGTATACTCTATGATGTTTGCACAAAAACAAAATCCCCTAACACATTTCTCAGAAGGTATCCCTATTGTTTAGAGACATATGACTGTAATCCTAATCTCTCCCTTCCATCCCTTGTCTCATTGCTATCATGCATTTCACTTATGTATGCACAAAAGCACATAATCATACTTAATCACATATAATTGAATACATTGTCAATGTTATTTTGAGCAAATTATTACCTGTTAGATCAATTAAAAATAAGAAAAATAAAAGTTTTTATTTTGCCTTCAATTATTTCTTTCCCAGTGCTCCTTCTTTCTTAATGGAGATCCAAGTTTCTGACCTGCATAATTTGTCTTCTCTCTGAAGACAAACGTTTCTTACAAGGCAGGTCTACTGCCCACGAATTCCCTCAATTTTTGTTTGTTTCAGAAAGTTTCTATTTTTTCTTCACTTTTGAAAAAGAATTTTACAGCGTACAGAATTCTATGTTGGCGGAGTTTTGTTCCCTGTACATTTTAAATATTTCATTTCACTTTCTTCTTGCTTGCATGGTTGCTGAGGAGAAATCAGATATAATTCTTATCTTTGCTCCGTTATAGGTGAGGTGTTTATTTTCCTCTGGCTTCTCTCCGAATTTTTTTCTTGATCTTTGATTTTCTGTAGCATGAAAATGATATGCCTGGGTAGAGGTTTTTGGCATTTATCCTGCTTTGTGCTTTCTGAGTTTCTTGCATCTGTGGTTTGATATCTGACATTAATTTAGGGAAAATTCCTAGTCACTATAATTTCAAGTATTTCTTCTTTTTCTTGCCCTTTTTCTTTTCTTTTCTTTCTTTCTTTCTTTCTTTTTTTTTTTTTGTTTAAATATGACTGGTAAGGAGATCTTAACCCTTGACTTGGTGTTGTCAGCACCACACTCTGCCAAGTGAGCTAACCGGCCATCCCTATATGGGATCGAAAACCGTGGTCTTGGTATTATCAGCACCACACTCTCCCGAGTGAGCCACGGGCTGGCTCTTGCCCTTTCTTTTTCTTATGGTATTCCCATTATGCATATATTATATCTTTTGTGGTTTTCCTACAGTCCTTGGATAGTCTGTTCTTTTTTCAGTCTTTGTTCTTTTTGTTTTTCCATTTTCAAAGTTTTGACTGATATATCTTCAAGGTCAGAGATTCTTTTCTCAGGTGTGTCCAGTTTACTAATAAGCCCATCAGAGGCATTCTTCATTTCTCTTACTGATTTTGATCTCTAGCATTTCTTGTTGATTCTTTCTTAGGATTCCTGTCTCTCTGCTATCAGTGCCCATCTATTCTTGCATGCCATCTACTTGATCCATTAGAGCCCAGAGCATATTAATCATAGTTGTTTTAAATCCCCAATCTGATAACTCCACCATTTCTGCCATATCTGAATCTAGTTCTGATTCTTGCTCTGTCTCTTCAAACAGTGTTTTTGCCTCTTAGCATGCCTTGCCATTTTTTTTTTTTTTTTTTTACAGTTGGCCAGTCAGGGAGTCCAAACCCTTGACTTTGATGTTATCAGCACCATACTCTGACCATTTTTTTCTTGATAGCAGATACGGTGTACTAGGTAAAAGGAATTCCAGTAAATAGGCCTCTAGTATTGTGGTGGTAAGGTGTGGGGAAGGAAAAGCATTCTATAGTACTATGGTTAGCTCTACGTCTTTTAGTGAGCCTGTGCCTCTGAACTGTGAACTTCACAAGTGCTTTGGGTGGGACAGCATGGCTAGAGAGGGCTGGAGTTGGGCATTTTCTTTCCCCCAGTTCAGTTAGAATCTGATTTTTAAAAAACTCAGTTGTTTAAGCTCTGGTAAAATAGTTTATCACAAGATCAGGCCTTGTTAAGAAGAGCAGAATCCTCTGGCTTATTTCAAAAATAGTTCTTGCACCCTTTTCCTGATGGAAGCACAAGGGGATTTTTCTCCTATGTTTACTGTGAGAACCTGGTTGAGCTCCTAGAAGGAAAACTCACAAAAGACTGGGGCCTCCCTATGAGTGGCCCCCCTGGAGTTTTTGACCCTCGGACTTGTCCACATTGAGCCTCCAGCAATTCATCAGTCACAGTCGAGGTTTTCCTACCCTGGCACTGTTCCTGTGGAGCTCTCTGCTTAGGGGTTTATGTTCTAGTAGGTTTGATTCTCTGTATTCTCCTGGCCATCTGTTCAATTTCAGGGGCAGCAGTTTGCTCTGGGACCTCACTTTACTCATGGGTCTAAGAAGAGTTGTTGATTTTTTCATTTGCTCAGCTTTTGCTTGTTAGAACAGAACGATGATTTCTAAACTCCTTACATGTGGTACTGGAAACTGGAGCAGTTTATGTTTTCACCTTTGATGTCCTACACCGACAGCCAAGAGATGTGGGTACAACAGAGATATTCTTTGAAATCAGATTGTGGATCTGGAAGGGCCTTAGAAGTCCAAGCATGGACGTTCCTCTCTCAGTAATATTCCAGCACGTTAGCAGAGTGATGGAGCAGGCTGTGTTCACATGACCCCTTTTGGTACAGAATTCAAATAAACTTTTTTCAGAGAAAGAAATCAAGTTCTAAAAAAAGAAGAGTGTCTTTTGTAGAAGGAAAAAGTAGAATAATGATTACCAGAGGCCAGAGGGGTGGGAAAGTGGAGGATTAATGGGTACAAAGCTATGCTATCTACGCTAAATGGATCAACGTATAGTACATGCTTGTATTGAAACAACCACAGTACCCCACAATATGTACAAATAAATTTTTTAAAAATTAAAGAATATTTAATAACACCACCACAAAAAAAGAAATCAAGTTCTAGAATCAGTGTTCTGTTCCCTGAAAGGAAATTTAAATGTGATATTTATTCATATTTAATATGAGTGTGAAAGAATGTGTAAAAGGAAGTAACTAGAAACAGTGGTTATCTCTGCAAGGTAGTTTGGATGATTTTAGTTCTGCGTGATAGGATGATGAGTGATTTTTCTTTTTCTTTTTGTTTTACTGAATGTTCCAAATTCTAGCTAATGCACATATGTTCCTTTTACAATCAAAACAAGTAAGGGTAACATTTGAGGCCATGAACATTTGGATATCTCGTCTCGTGTCTTTTTATAGTCTGCAAAATGAATGTTCACCGTCGATGTGAGACCAACGTGGCTCCCAACTGTGGAGTGGATGCCAGAGGAATCGCCAAAGTGCTGGCTGACCTGGGTGTCACTCCAGACAAGATCACCAACAGTGGCCAGAGGAGGAAAAAGGTAACTGGCTAGGTGGTGGCGTTCCTGGAGCTCGATTTCGGCCGGTGTCTCTGTGCTGGTTTCCTGAGAGTACCCTGGACTGAAGTTATAAGATTCCTGGGCTTGAGGCATGTTATTCAAAACAGTGTATTCTTAAAGAAACAAACAAACAAAAAGAGTCCAAGCAGGTAACAGTAAAGTCTCCTTTAGCTCCCAAAGTGGGGGCAAAACAGAGGAAGCCTCAAATGTGATGTTTGTCACAGAAACATAAGCTTTGAGATGAGGACTTTGGAATTCCTTCCAGAAAAAGCTTACCAATTCTAGACAAGGAAATAGACGTATCTGCCTCCAGAACTGGCATGGAAACAATGTCAGTGTCTGAACTTTGCCCTTGGCATCATTATAATGAGGATAAATGGCTGAAGGGCTGGAATCACTTTTTTTTCTACGGAGGAAGCCAAGAAGATTTGTGATAGTACCAGCACTGAGCTGCCTGAGGCATATTGTTAAGGTCCCATGACATGAAACATCTGGAACTTTCTTTGGGGACCAAAACCTTGTCTCTCTCCATGTGACATTCTGAATGTCAGTAGGAAGAGATCCGTTACTAAAATGTTATTTTGGTAAGTCAGGGCCCACAGACGTAAATAGAGCTAACAGCACCCGTAGCATTTTGTTTGCAGGCCCATTAGCCTTGGCTTCTACCCTAGAAAGTTTAAGAGGCCTTCAAAAATAAGTTATGAGGAAATCAGAACCCTGTTAATTGGGCAAGAAATCCTGGGGGAGGGCGGGATGGGGGTGGCCCTCGTTGCCCGGTGACAAACATTCTCAAGGTCTTTACTAGAAAAGTAAGTCCGACTCTAGGTGCCTCCACAATCTTGACACCTAAATGTTCTTCCTAAATTTTGCCTGCAAATACCCTCTGAAGGGTCCTATGTTTCCTAATCATCTCCCCACTTTAAAACCTGCTCATGTGTCCCCTGGAGCCTCCTAAAAGGAGCCTTTTCTCTTGAATGAGAAGGGTTGATTTTGTCTTCCTAAACTTCTTCTTCTCTCCATTCCCAGTAAACAAAGCTGTTTTGCAAGGGACTCAGAAAAAAATTCTCTTCCCCCTGGTTGAGTAACTATGAGATTTTGAGCTACTGGTGGCTCTTCTTGGCTCTCTAAGTCCCACTGGTGGAAACAGGATTTCAGCTGTTGACCCGAGGCGTTGGCACTGCAAGCAGAATGTTAGTACCCAGGAATGCTAGAGCCCCCCTAAAGAGGCGAGTTAAGCAAACACTCTGCGATGACAGTGCTAAACAGATACATGCATGAGCTCTAGAGAGGGCGCTTTTCAGGAGACGTGGCTTTTTCTCCTGCTAGAAGTAAATTAAGACTGAATCTTTAATTTTCATAAAGCATTTCAAAGAAAATTCTATACCTGCCCTCTCCACTATATTACCATGGGCTGCAATGTTAGCAATGAGGCATTATCTGCCTGTCTTGGATGTGGAACCCAGTGATAAGAAGCCAACATGAAGAAATGCAGGAAGGGCAGAATGAAAGCCTAAGGGACTGTAGTCCTGATATTTTTGTGGCTGTGATGCTTCTAATGCAACAGCTGAAAAAAGCCAACTAGTAGCTCAAGTTAGCATGAGGGGATAAAAGAGAGGTGCCTTAGCAGCTAAAAGGGCTTCTTTGCAGGAGCATCTGACTTGCTGTAGTTTTGGTTCCCCTCATATTGTCCTAGGAAGCAATCCATCACCCAGAAAGGCCACATGCACACAGTGAGTGGACCAAGACTAGGAGGGAGTAGAAATGCTTGTGATCTCATAGTCCAAACCATTGACTTTAATGGTGACTTAAAGTGGATATGCCAGCATCCATGCCAAGAAACACACTTCACTGGGGGTGTGCTGTTAAAATTTGCCAGCAAAAAATCAATACATCTGAAAATATTTACTGAGTATCTATTATGTGTATTACTTCGTGCAAGTCACTAGGAACAATGAGAGTACTGGATAGAGCCTTACCTTCAAAGAACCTGTAGTCTAATTGAGTAGAGAACCCCGCACTATATACACATACAGATATTATTAACAGTACAAAGCTGAATAGGATAATGAATGAATATCAGACAAGTGTTCGGGACAACAAGCATTGCATTGCTTTGGATGAGATAACTCGCGTTGTTTAGATAGGCAGAGGAAGGTTTTATGGAAGAGGTGGGACTGGGCTTTGCTTACAAAGGTCAGCTGTATTTGGATGGAATAAAAATTGACCAAACTGAAGTCACTTGCTTTCTTCTCTTAATTGGCAAATGAAACTTGAGTCTTCCAGAATATCAGTTCAGCGACTGCTGCTGTGCACCAGGAACTCTTACAGCTCTTGGTATAGTATCTTGATGCTTTTGACCTCAGGGAAACTCTCAACTTTCCCGTCTGATGCCTCTCTCCACTCTTTTTCTCCTCTCTAGCTCATTGCTGGTGCTGAGTCTCCGCAGCCTGCTTCTGGAAGCTCCCCGTCTGAGGAAGATCGATCCAAGTCAGCACCCACGTCCCCTTGTGACCAGGGTGAGACCCTCAGATTTGCTTCCTTACCTCTGAGCTCTGTCATTGGAAGGGCCAAAGAGCTTGAAGTCTCTCCACTCAAGAATGACCTCGTTAGCTGAAACAGCCAGCAGCCCTGGAAGATCTTCAGACCCCCTTTCCCTATTGATTTAATAGTAGTTCTTTTCCTCTACAAGGCTTTCTTGAGGGCTGGGCACTAAGTGGCCGTGCCTGCCTTAGATTCCTTCCAGGCCGTGGTAAGAGAAAGAGCATGTGATGTTAGGGTTCTTTACTTTCTCTTGCCTCTTCCTCAGCTCCAGGTGCAGAGGAGGAGGAGGGAGGGGCACAACTCCTTCTCTTACCACTCTGCCCCAGTGTCTGGCCCTAGACCTGTCAGTGCCACTCCCTTGAGTTGAGTCTGACACCGCCCTGTCCTAACTCTAATCACCGTAACCAAAACCTGAGATCAGGTTGAGTTGGGGAATGGGTGGGGAAGGGTAGAAAGAGGAAGCTAGAGAAGAGGTGGGGAGCGAGCTGCCTCTAGCCCTGACTCCCCTCTATAGCTCAGCTCAGGATGTCTCCTCCTTCTGCCTGAATATGCTTAAGAATGTGCTTAAAGTAGTAATAAGTTGTGCAGGCATAGCGTGCATCATAATAATCCTGCAGGCATCTAAGAATGCTGAGGCTGAGGGAGGACTTATGCATTCAAATGCTTCCACTCTGGTGGCTGGTACCAAACGTCACCGGGAAGGAATATACGTATCTGCAGAACAGGAATAATCACCGTAGTGCAGCAATAGTGCCCTGATGTTCTGGACCCCCTTTGTATTTATTATCCTAATTGTACGCTTACACCAACTCGCTGATGGTGCTCCGTCCCTGTTCCCAGGTTACAAGGTGGGAAATGGAAGTTCAGAGAGTGGAAAAGTTTGTTCCAAGGTCAGGAACTAAGTCAGTGGTAAGGGTGAGACTGCCCCCCTGGCTTAGGGACCCCACTCTCAGCATCCATGCCATCAAACCCTCCTTGGAGGTCATCACTTGTGACACAGCCCTTCATACCCAGGAATAACACAGCTTCAGGGGCTCATGTGTCTGTCCTGAGGCCACAGAACAATTGGTCTCAGTCCCTCTTCGTGCTACTCCAATTAACTTTCTGTGTCTTTACAATCAACTTCATTCCAAAAGAGGGAACCTGACAGTACTCTGGGGCCTCCAAACTGGTAGATATTATCCTGGACCAGTGTGGGCATTTTTATGTTTCCCTTTTTACTTCTGAGACCTCCCTTGAGAGCTTCAAGGAGACAGGGTCCTATGGTAAAGGAGACCCCAAGTAAGAAGGAAGCGACCATGGTTTCTAGGCCTGGCTCCTGCCCGGCATGCTCTCTGGCCTTGGCAAGACATGGGGCCTCTCAGGGCCTCCACTTGTCCCCTGGTACTGCAGGTACCAGTATTTCCCAGCAGTGATGTGAACACTAATGAATGGAAAGTTCCTCTTAGCAAGACATGGCATTATTACAGGACAGAAATAAGACAGAGTTTCTTTTCCTTCCACTGTAAGAACACACAGAAAGATATTTCCTCCCAGTTCTGGTGTCCCCAAACACCTATGTTCTGCCTTCCAAAATCCCTTTAATAATGGAGACTTTTAGCTCTATGGTGAGATTAAAAGTTGTGCTTAGTTAAGAGTAAGAGATAGCGAAGTGTTAAACTTCAGGTGGGGGGCATGTCTGTAGACTCAACAGCTGTCCCCACCTTTACTCTCCCCGCTACCCTAACACATCTTAGAGGAATCAAACTCCAGATCTAAGAAAGATCTCTAGTCTCCTTGAGGCAGCTCTCACTGGCCTCAGTCCCTCTGAAAAGAAGCTGAAGTAGGTTTCTCTTGTCTGGTGGCACCTGGTCACCCATGCCTGATTCTGATTCCCAAGAGCTAAAAGTCTGTGTCCCCCTTCCATTATCCCAGTAATTCACAAGCATCTTTTAAAATCGGATTATGCTTGGGATGCTCATTTCTGTACAGACAAGTGCATGTCTTGGTGAATGAACAGCTATCAATAAAGCTCCTTCAAATAGAAAAGGTCAAAGGATAATCCAGTGTTATCACCTTCAGGCAATTCAGGTCACATTCTCTGGAGCGGGCACAAGACCTCTCATGTTGTGAAATTGTACCGAGGAATTCTCACCCCATCGGAGATAAAGTTGCAACATGTCACTCTGGGAAACAATTCTAATGATAAGCGCATTGCTTGTTTTGTCAGATAACCTTGTGTGAGATGGGTATTTAGAATAAACCCAGCAATAAGTCCAAGTAAAGACCTTTATAAGGGGAAGGCTTTCTACTCCTAACTGTTGAAATAATTATATCACCAATGATTATTGTGATGCTGGTTCTTCATTAGTTCTAATCTTCAGAGGGGAAGGGTACCTGTTGCCATTGTGACTCTGTAGAGTTCTAGAGAAGGCCTGGATTCTTGCACTACACCTAGCATAATGGAATAGGCTACTATCCAAAGGAGGCAGTCAGAGCAGTGGTCAGGCCCTGTGAAATCTGAAGGAGCTTGTGGAGTCTCTGCTCCTCAAGGGACCTCTTTGCATACCTAGTCCCCGCTGTATGTTAGGTGCCAATGAAAGTGTGTTGAACAGATGAAGGAGCTTATGAAGAGATGCCATGCAAGATCTGTTGCCATGGAGAGCCAGAAAGAGGGTTGGGAGCTCATGGGGGAAATTCTGACTATCAAGTCCCAATGGGAAAGGCTCATGAGATGCACATTCATGCAATATCTTGTTACCCTTGGCCCTAGAAATAAAAGAACTTGAAAACAACATCCGGAAGGCTTTGTCATTTGACAACCGAGGGGAGGAGCACCGGGCAGCATCGTCCACTGATGGCCAACTGGCAAGCCCTGGAGAGAATGGTGAAGTCCGGCAGGGTCAGACCAAGCGCTTGGGCCTGGATGAGTTCAACTTCATCAAGGTGTTGGGCAAAGGCAGCTTTGGCAAGGTCTGTGGCCCACATGGGTAGAACTGATGAGTTTCTCTACCCCTTGGCATTGCCTTATGCCAATCAATCTCTGTGATCGGAGATTGAATGAGGAACATTTCAGCCTGGTCTTGTTCCTAGTTGAGTGAAGAAAATGGCCTGAGGCCAAGCAGATAGGAGCTCTGATTCTGCTCTTAATTGGCTATGAACTTTAGTGTCGTCTTTTCATCTCTTTAGGATGCAGTTTTTCTCATTCATTCAACGGGAACAGGAATCAAGTGAGATAGTGGATGAGAAAGCACTTTGAAAAGTATCAAATGCTTTGCATGTGCTCAGCATTCTATTATCAATAATAGTAGTACAGTTCTTCCCTCCTCAGACCTCCATCTGAAATTGTTTCTAATTCATTAGGAAGACTTTGAAAATGAACTCTAGAATCTCTGCCCTCAGTGAACTCAGAGTTCAAAGCGAATCTTAGCATGTATTATTTTGGAAGTTAAATGTTATATAACCAATTTTTCTGGCACTTACTAAATGTTCTGTTTATATCCTCTTCATGTAGCAAGAGAAAAAGAATAATCATCTCATGTCAGGTCAGGGTCCTCTGCCCTTGGGGCCATTCTCCATGTCCTGCTCCCCACTGAGACGAACACAGTGGTGTGGATGTGCCTCCAAGTGCGCTCAGTAAAGCATTAATGGTGACCAACCACCACTCTGATGGCTGGGTGAGATGGAATAGTAATTCCCGTTCATTCTAGAAAGAAGATGGAGGGGCAGAGAGCCAAAGAAGCTGGTCGGCATCTCAGCTGAGACCCCTGATTGTCCCCTGGCTCTCCTCAAAACTGTGCCTGGAAGTTGATGAGAGTCGCTTTTTTGGAACCTCTTGGAGCAGAGACCCTGCTCTGGGAACCAGGCAGCTCCAGGATTACATGCCCCCACATGTCTTGGATTCTTGAAAGCAGCCACCTGTAGGTCAGTTGGCTGAGCTGCAGGCCCATTCCACTTCCCTGCAAAGGGAAGGGCTCTGAGAAGCCCCCGGGCACAGGGTCTGGTTCCCAGACATCTCACTGGCCCCTCTCTCCTCCTGAGCAGTATGGTAACTGGAGTTTACTTCAGTGGCAAATGAAGCAATCACATTCGTTAGAGACTGGCTAAATAAGGAGCAGACTCCAGTCCCCTGGCTAGGCATAACTCTGAGATGTGAGCAGGACTTGGTTTAATTTTGAACAAGATTCAAAGAAAACATCAGACTCAGAGTTTTCAGGTTTCTATATAGTATAGGCAGGATGGGAACTTGATGACTCTGGAGCACTTGGGTTTTTTCCCTAGGAAAAATCACAGCCAAAGTTTGAGCCAGTTTTAAAGAGTCTGTATTATGTAGGTGGTGAAAAGTCTCAGGTTAACATCACGAATGCTCCTTAGTTTTTACTGTTTGCATTGGAATACTATACTTAGCAGTTAGTTATTTCAAAAGAAAAGATTTGTAACATTATAAGTAAATGAGTACAAAGATATCAAATGATAGGAAAACTTTAGGAAAATAGAATTGTTAATTGGCTCTCTAGAGAAGGAATCACTTTTCCAGCTTTAAAGCTATAGAAGAAGCCATAAAGGCAAACAAGGGTAGATTCAACTACGTAAAGACAAATTATTCTGTTCAATAAAGTAACAGAAAATTGTAAAACAGGCTTAGAAAAACCTTTGCAGAAAGTAAAGCATTAGTATCCTTGTATATCATATACAAATTTGTAAGAAAATAAGACAGCAGATAACTAGATAAAGGGCATATAAATAATTCACATAAAAAGAAATATAGTTAGAAAACCAATATTTAAAAAGTTTTGTTGAAAGTTAAAACAGCATCAAGGTAACATTTCACACCATTAAATGAGCAAAACACTTTTTAAGTGAAAGCATGTGATGTTGGTAAATTGCCATGAAACTAAAACATTTCTTCAGTGCTAGTGGCACATTATATTGTACATCATTTCTGAAAATCAGTTAGGAAATGTGCAAAATGTTTAACCTTTTAATCTATTTCTAAGAATTTCTATCTTAAAGATGTAATCCAAAAGAAATGAAAAAAATTTATATACAAAAATACTCAATGCAATTTATTTAATACTGAATAATTATATATAACAAGTGTCTATTATGAGGAAAATGCTTAAATAAATTGCAGTATATTTACTTTGAATTGAGTATCAGCAACCATGATAACAATGGAAACCATATAGAAAAAGGCTTACAAAATAATGGTTCTGTTTAAAAAAAACAACAAACTATACTGTATTAGCTGTTCTATAATTGCAAGTGTGACAAGTGTATATGAACATATGAATAATAATTTAACAGATGGGCATTGAACTTTTCTTTGCCTGGGCACTGTGCCAGAGATAAAAATAAGTAAATTGTAGTAGCTGTATTAGGAAGGATAGTTTTTCTAAGCATTTTGCAATGCTGTTATAATATTTGAAATGAAAGAAAAGGAATTACTTTTTGAAGTATTTAGTATTAACTTGTGTTTCTTCTTTGATTCCATACATGCAGGGATTGATGAAGATGATTTTGATTGATTGCAGGTCATGCTGGCGGAACTCAAGGGCAAAGATGAAGTATATGCTGTGAAGGTCTTAAAGAAGGACGTCATCCTTCAGGATGATGATGTGGACTGCACGATGACAGAGAAGAGGATTTTGGCTCTGGCACGGAAACATCCATACCTAACCCAACTCTATTGCTGCTTCCAGACCAAGGTATGTTTAGGAAAGAGCTGGCTGAACACTATCTTGGGATAGCCCATAGAACATTACAGTACCTTGACCGTCAGATCAAAAACCAATTTTAGGCCCCCTCCATTCTTCTCTCAAAGACCTCATAAAGTGGAATGTATTTTACCCTTGAGAAGATCGGGGTGTATTTGAACAGCATCTTTTTTAAGGTCATGGAATTTTCCATTCAGTGTCGTGCTTGAGAAGGGATGAGAGAGCAGTAGAATGCTTTACAAATACAGCTGGACAAAGCCAAATGACTAACCAGTGTTTGCTCACTGGGAAAACCAACAGACATGGTTAATCCTTGCTCTATTCCTAACTTTCTATCACTTGTCAAATCACTTAACTTCCATGATGCTTTCAGGTCAAATGAAAGAGAGGAAAGGCCACCCTAACCGCTTCTACTTTGTGTTATATCATATGAGATGAAGGATGTAAACAAATGCTTTAAAGTCTGTAGTGAAATAAAAACATAAGGTAGCATTTTGACTTGCCATGTAGATGCCTGTGAACCAGAAGGTGGCAGTAAAGAAACAAAGATAATCTGTATACTGTGGAGTCTGAACTATGAGAGTCATAATTGATTTGTTACTTACTCTTAGTAAAGAGAAGAAATGCCAACATTTTTCATGTAGCTCTTATTTTATTATCCTTTTTGGGGGGGGAAAATTAAAGTGTTTTAGCATGCATTATGGATTTGTAGCCTTTGGCTTCTTAGAAGGCAAAGATGACCTCACCTGGAACTCCTGCCTGTGCCCACCTGGAGCCGGACAGTGAAGGGGCCTCATGGACCGGCAATTCCTTAAACCTGGGCCTACTCTTGGCTTCATGTTGTTGTGATGCCAGTCTTTCCATTTAGGATTCAACAATTACTCATTTGGCAAATTTGTATCTTCTTATACTTTATTGAATCCTTCCCATGTGCCCCGTGCTGAACCAGGTGCTGGAGTTACAGTGGTGAACAAGACCCAGTCCCTGACCTCAGGGAGTTTACAGTCTCTTTGGTACACTGTTTCCCAGAGGGTATTTCTCAGAACCCTCATCACTTGAGAAGCTGTAAAAATAAAGGACTCTGTGGCCTGTAGTTAGGGACACTGCACTCTTGACTGCTCTTGGACAGTCTCAACACACGTTTGTTTGTTTATTGAAGTCTCTGAAGAGACCTGCAATGGAGGGAAAAAAAAAAAAAAAAGATCCCCTTTGTTTACTGTTTCCCAACTTATTTTATCCTTAGCCACCACATCCCCCACCCCCACCTCAGCCACGCACAGCACCTATTCCGCACTGAGAACACTGATCTATAGGAATTTTTCCTACCTCTCTATTTTCTTAAAAGAATAAGAAATCTTCTGAAAAATCTCAAAATCATTCTGCTTATCCTTCAAGAACCTTTCTATTTCTTTGAGTGTGAAACTTTCCTCGCAGACCCACATTTAAGAACCTGTCCCTTTCTGAACAAGTACAGGATTTACTAGCTGTCCTGGTTCTTGAGGTGTGTGGTGTCATGCCCAGTGTGCATGGGTTAGTGCATGTATGCGTACATACGCAGAGTCCAAAGCAATAAAAAGGGCTCAGTGATGGGGTCAGCTCTCTTCTTCTCTCCACGAGAGCATAATTCTAGATTACTGAGAAATATGTCATATCCTGTATATCTTTATCTTTCATGGTACTTATCACAGGGCCTCACACCTGGTGGGTGTCACAATTGTGACATAACACAATTAAGTGTGAGATGAGGTAAAGGATGTAAACAAGTGTTTGAAATTTCATAGTGAAATACAAACATCAAGTG
Source organism: Cynocephalus volans (assembly GCF_027409185.1). NCBI lineage: Eukaryota > Metazoa > Chordata > Mammalia > Dermoptera > Cynocephalidae > Cynocephalus > Cynocephalus volans. The sequence continues at coordinate 43,367,945 of NC_084473.1, forward strand.
ACATACAAACATAACATAGAGGCTTGGAAGATGTTTTTTTAAACCCCCTCTTTTACTCTTCTTTTTGCACCAGTGAGGAAATTGGGTTTCAAAGAAGAGGAAGGTTTTGTCCATAGACTGCATATTGATGGAGTCACACCTGGCCTCTCATCTGGTCTCTGGGGCTCCCAATCCAGTGGGGTCTTGCTCCACTATCACATTGCTACTTTCATGTGTCTAACCCAGCACAGTGTCCCCTCTGGGGGGATCCCTCGGATTACCCCTACCCCCAGCAGGTAGCCATCTCTCTTACTGTCTGAGGTGGTTTCCTGGGCATACAGCATTATTTCTTTGGACACATTGCCAACATGCTAGGAGGGGTCCAGTCTAGCTGTGAGGATTCTGCGGAGCCCTTACATGGCAGATCTTGGGAAGCCACAGTTGAAGGTCAGCTTGGCGAAGGAGTGAGAGAGTGGGAGTGGATATCTTCAGCGTCAGCAGGGTTCTCCTCCGTGCACTGTAGAATAGCAAGGCTGAGGTATCTGTGTTTGTGTGGCAATTTTTGGAGCACAAAATGGCATTGAATGACTCCATGGATTTCCTTCATGGCAGAATAATAATCAAGCTGACATGGATATTTGGGTCTGTGCAGCTAAAGGATGAGGATGGGGAGAGCAGGGACTTCTCTGCAGTGCAGAGATTCGCTAACTGTTCTCAGGCTAGTGTCCCTAGTCACAGTTGCAGGAGCAACTTCATGCTACCTTTCCCATGCCACCACTACTCAGCAGAACACCTTGCTTTACACAACACATGTGTGTTCGCCTCATTTTTCTAAAGTGCATCATATTTTAACCTCAGTAAAGGTCTTTCACTTAGTAATGAAAGAAATCTTATGAAAAATCATTTTATAAACCCCCAACTGAACTTTTTAAAGATGTGACTCTTCCTGTGACAATCAAGAGTCATGGTTTTAAAGAGTGGCTGTTATTCACCTGACTCTGAGGTAGGTGCTGGGTGTGGGGTTATCAGCAAAGAGAAAGAAGATTCTCAAGTAGAGGGCTTTCCTGAGTAAGAGATTGAGAGGTTATGCTAACTTCCACGAGCAAAACCAGCACTGAATAGTTATGTTCTGGATCAGGGTATTTAAACTCTGAATGGCAGGGTCTCTCTAGGGTCTAGTGGAAAAAAGGGGATTGAGCCAGGTTTTGAACGGGGAGGAGTTGGACATGATTTGGGTGGGAATGGGATCTGGGTTTGAGAGTCATAGTTCAGTCTTGCATTAGTGTTACTTATCCTGAAAAGAAAGGATTTTTCCTCTGAGCCACCATGAACCTGGTTTCGACTAAGACTGTAATTCATGATTCAGGGACACAAAGATCTGATTACAATCCTATTAAGATTTCTTTCATTCTTGTTTAATTATAACATGTAGAGAAACAATAATGCTAAGTCGGTTTTAATTACTTTTAAGTACGCCTTTATTTTTCAGTGTGTAGGAAGTAATAGTCGTTTTGGAAACATTCCTTTGAGAATTTCCTGATAGATTACACATGGCTTCAGTCTGTGCATGACATATAAATTACCTGGCAGGACTTAGAGGTGTGTAAAGTGAAAGTACAGTATCCAATAAGGCAACCAAGGGTGATGATTGTGGAAACCCATTGGCATCGGTCATTATGGTATAGTCAGATCTGGTCACTGCAGCCCACTGAATGACCAAGTTATATAAAGAGCAATATGGGCTTTTCTGTACTAAGCCTACCTGCCCTTGGCTCATGTGCTCTGGTTATTCTCCATGGGATCTAAAAGGACAAAAAGCAAGTGAAATGGCTACAGCTTTCCAGTGCTAGTGAGAAAGGGCAGACAGGCCAATAAATTAAGCCTATAACTAATCAAATTCAAACCACTGTGTTTGACTTGAGTTCCCATTCTGCTGTGTGCTCTTTGGGATGCTAAAGTAACCTGAACCAACTAGGGAAATATACAAAAATATATTTGATTAACTGCCAAAACATATGGTACAGAAAGAAAGTAAGGGGATTCTGGTTCCAGCCAAGATGGAGCAGCCTCATTCCTCCAGGTATTCCCTCTTACAGTTAAAAAACCCTGAACATAATTCTTATTTTATAAAGGTATTATGCACATCAAAACTGGTATAGCTACAAAGAATTATATCTGTTGATATGGATGAGAAACTAAGATTTTCATATTTAAAATTGTCAGATGACTTAAGTGAATGACATTAAATTATTGTCGGCAGTGTTTAATATTTTCTCATACATATGAGAAAAAAACATATTTTCTCATGCACACACAATTGTTACTTGCTTTAAAAAAGTTATGGCCTGTAATTATTTCAATGAATGTCCAGGTATTTATTGAACATCTACTGTGTGATAGATACTGTGCTAAATTCTAGGGTTACAAAGTTAAAAACATACCAACTCTGAACTCACAATGATTGTCTAGTGGGGAGATAGACATGCAAGGAGTGATATTCTACAGCATGGCAGCTCTTCTGATGGAACTACATAGATGATACATTTAAAGTTCTGCAGAAGGCAGGAAGCCTTCCTGGCAGAGGTAGAACCTAACCTGGACCTTGAAGCTTGGGTAGCATTTAGAAGAGAGTAAGGGCAAAGAGATGACTGATGAAACCTAGAAATTATCCCCAAATCTCATTTTCATTATTTTTCCAATGCTAGAACTCCCAACTTATTCTTTTTCCTGCTTCTTCCAAGGAAATGATAATGGCAGAACCACAGCAAGGAAGAAGAGAAAGAAAGGGAGGGGATTTGGAAAATAAGGAGAGAAATTCCTGTATCTGCAAGATCAGATGCTGGTTGGGACAGGTAATGCTGTGAGTCCTGTCCACCTAGCACCCTGCTAGGCTCTTTATTTTTCAGTGTGTAGGAAGGAATAGTCCTTTTGGAAACATTCCTTTGAGAATTTCCTGATAGATTACACATGGCTTCAGTCCGTGCACAACATGTAAATGGGCTTGGTCAAGGTCAGGGTTGAAGAGGGTAAGTGACTTCAGGAATTGCCTCTTCCAGGTTCCCATCATCCATTGTCTGCTAGGGATAGGAGAGCTTGCTGAGAGGTAGGTTTATCTCTGCTTTTGCTTTTGTTTTTATAGTTAGAGTAAATAAAAGTACCAGGGATTTTTAGGTTCTATGTATTTGTATTTATGATCCCGTTGTGAAACCATCACTTCCAACAGGATCCCCCCAAACCTGTCTTGAAAAATTTCACCCATGATTTTTCCTCTTTAAAAATTTTAATCTCAACACAATCCTTCTCATCCCCCACTCTTTGGCATTTCCTGCCAGGCCTGGGAAGCCAAATCTTGGAGGGTTTTGCTGTGAAGGAAACATAGGGTGAACTTCTAGAGAATCTCCCTTGGCCAGCCTCTCCCACTGCCCTGGGGAAAAAAACAGCATGGAAAAATCCTTAAAAAGCAACTGGAGACATTTTTCAAATGCATTTTAATAATCTGTGTGAGCATGGGGAGAACTGCTAAGAAGGAGTATTGACAACATAGGAGAAAAGTTGCATAGTTTTATGGAACTTTGATGTTTATTTTGACTGTTAACTTTGAAGAACAGCAAACACCAAGCAAAAAAAAAAAAAAAAAAAGTAAAAAATTAGGTCATTGGTAGATTTTTTTTTTTTTTTTTTTTTTAAATGAGATGACTGTCAGATTAAATCTAAAAGAGCTAAGAAAGCAATGAATGAAGTATGGGCCTCTTTCCTACTAGACCACACTGCCTGTCTGAGGCAGCATGACTTCGAAGGAGTTGGAAGGTTTTTGACCAGATTTGATAAGTGCTTCAAGAGAGTAGGTTGAGATGTTCAACATGGCAAATTGGTTTGTGGGTCAGGCAGCCACCTGCAAATCAATATGCTTGCCGAAAAAAGATTTCAAATAGAGATAGCCTTAGTAATTTTTAACAGATTTCAATGAAATAAGGTCCATGGTAGAGATTGCAGGCTTAATGTTGGCAGAATCAGTTATCAAAGTGAATCAGACTCTGGCAAAGGAGTATTGGCAATATAAGAGAAAAGTTGTAGAGTTTCCAGCAAACTCCATCTCCTTACCTCTGAAGACCAGCCTTGCCTGAAAGTGGACTGGACAACAATACCATTTCTTCTAATCAGCCAACTAACACCTCTTTAGGGAGGGCCTGTGGCATGCAAATCCCTGCAGGGCATAACCAAACTTTTATAGTAGGGCCTTTGGTTAAACTAGTTGGAGGGATGAGCTCTGTTCTCTGGAGGAGGAATGGGGGCCAGTGAGTATATGTAGTCGGATATGTCTATGTGTAGACAGGCTGGGAGTGCTGCAGCCAGTCAGAGAAAGGAGATCACAGGTTTTCACAACCAAGCAAGTCTTCACATAGCAGGAGGACTTCACCCAGGGCTTGTCCCCTGTGACTGTGCTCTGGGAGCAGAGAGGGATGTGTGCTGGTTCTTAATCTAGATGCTGCGACCTCATATAACTTCTTTGCATATAAGGAAACCTTGCATTTGGATAGGACAGTTGCTTTTAAAATAGCCTTCACTTATTTCTGTCATCTCCAGTCTTCTGAACAATGTCTCTGTGAGGTAATTATGGCCACTCACTCCCTTTCCTTTTTTTCCAAATTTTTTTTCTTTACCATCTTAACTGTTTTTGAGTGTACAGTTCAGTGGTATTAAATACATTCATAATGTTGTGCAACCAACATGACCATCCTTCTCCAGAACTCTTTTTATCTCATAAACTGAAATTCTGTACCCATGAAATCATAGCTCCCCATCCCTACCCCCAGCCCCTGGCAATCACCATTCTACTGTCTGTGTCTGTGATTTTACTATTCTAAGTACCTCATTTAAGTGGAATCATATGGTAATTGTCTTTTTATAACTAGTTAATTTCACTTAGTATAAAGTCCTCAAGGTTCGTCCTCATCCATGTTGTAGCATGTGTCAGAACTTCCTTCACTTTTAAGGTATCTGCCATTGAAGATACATACCACATTTTGCTTATCCACTTACCTGTTAATGGACACTTTGGCTTCCACATTTTAGCTATTATGAATGATGCTGCTAAGAACACAGCTGTATAAATATCTCTTCAAGATCCTGCTTTCCATTCTTTTGGCTATGTACCCAGAAGTGGGATTCCTGGATCATATGGTAGTCATATTTTTAACTTTTGAGAACACTCCATACTGTTTTCTATAGTGGGTGTACCATTTTACATTCCAACTGACAGTACAAAGGGGTTCCAGTTTCTCCGTCACCTTGCCAACACATGTTATTTTCTGGGTTTTTGAGAGTAGCCATCCTGATGGGTGTTAGGTAGCATCTTTGCATTTCCCTAATGATTAGAGGTCACTTCTTTTAACTCATGAGAAAAATGAGGCCCAGAGCAGTCTTATAACCTGTTTGTAACAGAACCTGGATTAGAATCAAGGTTTCCCAGAAGATTTTGTTCACACTGTTTTTCTGTCTCCAGCTCCTCCCTTCATGTAAATCCTCCACTTGAAATATCATCACCTCTGAATCCTCTCTCCCCAGTCCCCATTTACTGTTAGATGCATAAGAAAGGTCTGAGCTCTATTTTACTTGGACTCAGTGAGATGGAAATCTCAACAAAAATTAATGCCTCTTAAGTTGGTGAGAGTGGCAGGTTTTGTCAGCCTATTTCTGGAAATATTTCTGTTTTCTGAAAGAGAGAAGGGAGGAGAAAGGGGCAGGGGCACAGGAATTATATCCAAAACTGGCTGGAGCAAGATGAGGCCCTCACACTTGTTCATTTAGCCATTGTTTGTTGAATAGCTACCATGTGCCATGCCGTGGGGCATCGTGCAGTGCCACACTGCTTGCCGAGGGAGATAGTGATGGACAAGGTGGGTGTGGGTCCTGGCCTCATGAACCTGAAGCCTCATAGGAGCATGTTTCTTGCACCACAATGTGAAAAGTTCTGGCCTCTCTCTAGTGCCCAGAACTCAGTACCTATTCTCCTTTGGAAACAGTTGGCCTAGTCTTTTCCAAAATATATAAAATTTTTTATCACAAAGAATATTTGGTAAGTGTAGAAAATTTGGAAAATTTAGAAAAGACAAAAAGGAAAGTAAGATGAAAGACCTAGGTTTAAGACCTGAAACTTTAAAATTAGTAAGGGAAAATATAGGTGAAGCACTTCAGCAGTTAGGTCAGGGCACAGACTTTATGAACATGAACCTGAAAGCACAAGCAGCAAAAGAAAAAATAAACAAATGGGACTATATCAAACTAAAAAGTTTCTGCACAGCAAAGGAAATAATCAACAGAGTGAAAAGACAACCTACAGAGTGGGAGACAATTTTTGCTAACTACGCAGCTGACAAGGGACTAATATCCAGAATATACATAGAACTCAAGCAATTATATAGTGAAAAAATAAATGATCCAATTAAAAAATGGGCAAAGGAACTGAACAGACATTTTTCAAAGGAAGACATACAAATGGCCAACAGATTCATGATCAAATGCTCAACATCACTAGTCATCAGGGAAATGCAAATTAAAACCACATTGAGATACCACCTCACTCCAGTTAGACTGGCTATGATCAAAAAGACGGTGAATAACAAATGCTGGCGAGGGTGTGGAGAGAAAGGAACGCTACTGCACTGTTGGTGGGACTGTAAATTAGTACAACCACTTTGGAAAACAATTTGGAGGTTTCTCAAACAACTACAGATAGATCTTCCATATGATCCAGCAATCCCTCTACTGGGTATATTCTCAAAGGAATGGAAATCATTATGTTGAAAAGACACCTGCACTCCCACGTTTATTGCAGCTCTGTTTACAATAGCCAAGACATGGAACCAACTAAATGTCCATTGATGGATGACTGGATAAGGAAACTGTGATATGTATACACCATGGAATACTACTCTGCCATAAAAAAGAATGAAATACTCCCATTTGCAACAACATGGATGAACCTGGAGAAACTTATGCTGAGTGAAACAAGCAAAGCACAGAGGGATAAATACCGCATATTCTCACTCATATGTGGGAGCTAAGACAGAAAGGAAGGAAGGAAAGAAAGACCACAGCAGTGCCGTGATCCAGCAGGGGGAGGGAACATTCCCTAGGGCTACAAATAGGAGCGGAGGGGAGGAGAGAGGGGGAGGGAGGTTGGGGGATAATTGGGAGGGGACAAAGGGTACAAAAGTAATTTCTGATAATGCCCCCAGTATGAATCTGGTCCTCACATCAAGGGCAGGCGGGAGGACAATCAGCTTTGTATCTCAGGAATATTTGAAATGAAAGAAAGAGAGAGAGAGAAAGCTTCAAATGACCACCACTAACATATTGATGTGTATATTTCTCGTTTTTTCAAAATACGTGTCTGTTCATACATAGATATTTATAAAATTGGTGTCATACTCTATGGTAAACTGTTTCACCTAGTGATACAGTACAACTGTTTCCCTTGCCACTAAATGTTTTTCAACCAAATTACTTCTAGTGTTCTATACTGCAGGAGGACCTCTCATAGAGAAATTCGTGTTTGGGGGCTGCAGGTGGCTGGTAAGTGCTTAGCTTGCTGTGGAGCTGACATTAGCCCTGCCCAGTGTTGCCCGGGGCTGGCATTTGTCTCTCTGCAGCAGAACTACCTCTTTCTATTTATATTTCTCTTTTTCTGCAACATAAACGAGTATAACTTGTAAATAATCTATTTGACATTGACATACTGTAGACCAAGATTTAATTTCCTTTAACATTAAATACATATGTATATATGTTTATCTAGTGGGTGTTTTTGTCACCACTAAGGAGTGCATTTACCCATTCTTCTAAACTATTTACTTATTCTTCTAAAGCTGTTGGTTTCAAATTAGGAGTTGTGGCAGTTCCTCAGCTGCTGTGGTGTGCGTGCGTGTGTGCGTGAGTAGGTGTGGACATGCCCTGCGTGTGCTGTGGTGGGAGGAGCTGCACGCTCCTCCTCCTGATCCTTCTGGCAAAGCAGACCCACTTGCAACTGCTTCTCACGTTAGTATTTTTTTTTTTTTTTTTTCTGACCGGTGAGGGGATCGCTGCACCACGCTCAGCCAGTGAGCGCACCAGCCATCTGTATATAGGATCCGAACCTGCGGTCTCGGCGCCACCAGCACCGCACTCGCCTGAGTTAGCCACGGGCCGGCCCCACATCTTAGTATTCTAAGTAAGATAACATTTGAAGGAAATTTCATTCTGAGAAAAGAGAAAGTTTAAAGCCACCATAACTTCCACTGAGAGTTTTGATGGTTTTTTCCTACCCATATATAATTCGATGTATATAGGCAGGTGTCATTTCTTGAAGGTTTCCATTACAAATGTCCTTCCATTATTAAAATGGGCACATTCCTGAGATTTGCATCGATATGGAATTTTGGAAGCAGATTCAAGACTGACATTTCTCATATTCTGTGTGAGTGCTGTCTTTAATTTGGTTGGATCATTAATGGAGTGCCTGCTGAGATGTAAAAGCATGTGTTTAAACCTTTTGGTTCACTGCTGACAGTTGCAGAGGCCTGTGATAGAGAGAAAATGACTGGAATAGGACACTGCTCTGTCGATCGTGAGAATCTGCTCTGTGCCAGAACCCTTTTAGGTGCCATTGGGAGATTACGGGACTGAGACTCTTATGTTCAAGGAGAGATGACATGATTGATATACATCAAACGGTAACTTAGAATAAAGGCAGTAGGTGATAAAGAGGAAGGAGAGACATATTTATTGAGCATCTCTTATGTGGCAAGCCTTGTTCAAGATAATTAAGAGCTCATTTCATAAATCTTGCACAAGTCCCATGGGATGTAGGTATTATTGCCAGTTCTTTGGGGAGATGAGGAAACTGAGACTTGGGAAGGCTTAGCCACTGGGTCAGGATCACACAGAGGTAAGTGGTAAACCAACAGTCTCCACGCTTGCCTTCTTGGGAGAGAAGGGTCACTGCGGGATAGGACGCACAAGGAATGTGCTCTGTGGGGTTGTTACTGGTGAGGGGGCAGAGCAGAACACAGTAGGTTTCAGGGAGGGAGGGATTTGCAGGAATGGACCTCTAAATGGGGGGGGGGGTGCAGTGACATGTCACGTTGGAATAGCAGGCTCACACTGGGAAGGGGTGAGAAAAACAACCTCATGAGGAGACCCTGGTAAGTGGTGGAGTTCTTACAGTGCCAGGCAAGGAGATTGGACTTGTTTTGAAAATATAGAAGGATTCCTTGAAGATACCATAGGAAATGAAAGCACAACCTGGCAGCTCTGTGTAGCATGGATTAAAGGGAAAAATGAAAAGCAGATACCAGTAAGGAGGCTATTTCAATAACCCAGGAGTCCAGAGGCAGTGGGGAGACCATTCAGTGTCCCCTCTCCATCTGCAAAGGCTGGCCTGCTTGTGAAGAAAGCATAGTCCTCCACTTAATACTCTAGAAACTACTGATTGTGTAGTCCTGGGCTGATTAAAAGTGAGAACTTAGATTGCTGCCAATTGCAATACGTGATCTACACACTTCTAAGGTGTCATTTGCCCACAGTTTAATGGACACGTAATGATCCAATTTAAAGAAGAAGTTTCTTCTTGAAATCTAAAACCAGAAGTCCAAGTTATCTAACCTGTCCTCCAAACAAAGCCGGTTTCCTTATGGTTGATGTCAGACCTCCCATCTCTCCCCAGAGCCCATCATCTATTGCATTTCAAGATTTACCTTTCTTTAGAGTGTCTATTTTCAGGTTCATGTTGAATTTTGATAGTGGTCTGATGTTGTTTTCCACAGGGAAAGTCACATGAGGCATTTTGTAGAGAAACTTCTACCTGCTCTATTGAGATTACTCAGCTGAGGCCATGGACTTTCCTCATATAACCTGAACTTTTTGTTCCAGTGGTCTTGGATACTTCAGATAACCCTGCTGGCCCTTAATACTCTGACTTTGAAGATCTTGCCAGGTGGTGGGCACAGCCCATTTGGCTATTTGTTTCGATGTGTGCCCTATTGATTTGTAGGGAACACAGGAGACAGTAAAGAGGGCACCATGAGTCAAGAAACTCTGGCTTCTGCCACTAGTGCTTGCCCTGAGACAGTTTTCTGGCCATTGATTTTCTCATTCTAATACAATATGGAGGAGGACACAGAGAGGGGAGTTCAAACTATGTGATCAGTAAGATCCCTCCAGAATCTGATTCTAAAGATCTGTGAAAATGCAATTCGCTGGGAGCTGTATATGGAACCACTATAGACTTAGCCATTGCTGGTGTGTGAGGAGACAAAGGCAATAAAATCAGGAACAGTGCTTCCGTTTAGCGTTCTTTTTTCAAAGTTCAACTCAGTAAATGCTCCTACCTTGATTAAAGCCTTTATGTTCACAAGGCCATCATTCTACATCAGAGTACCAAACTCAAACACATTTTCAATGACTAATGGCCCCATCAGATGATCTACCAGGAAGCATTATATTTGTCTCACTGAAGTGTAGCATAGTTTCTAGCACACAGCAGCCACAATAAGTTTTAGCTTCTGTCTAGTTAACAGTTTTAATTATCCTTTACATAGATAGACTCCAAGCTGGGCTGAGAGCTTTGACATGTTTCTCTTTACCTACAATGATGACCTGTCCTGACCAGTTGGCCAACTGCTCGTGAAACAGAATTGAGAAATCATTGTTGATAGACTTGCCTCCTGGGCATACTAGCTCCATGAAGGGAAAATATGCATTATCTATCCCCTAATCAGAGTCCGTGTTGTCCTTTACTGCAGCTATAGCCCAACCCCTTCACCTGTCTGGTCATCTCACAAGTGCTTTGGTCAGGAGTGCATCAAGCGAGAAATGACTGAGAGCCAGCCCTTTTCCCAGAAGAGGATATGCCCAGCTAGAAGATGAATGCTTTATTAAATCATTTTGTTTCTTAATTATAAAATCTATTTATAAATTTAGAACTGTAATGGGTTAACATGAGGGCCACATCTTTGGTCGTGTGTCCCAAGGAGCTAGGTAGCTTGTCCTTGTGACTGCTTGAATCCATAGCTTGAACTGGGGCTAGCACAAGTGGGTCACTAGAACAGTGGCTCTCCTGGCTTCTCTGAATGCTTTTCTTCATCTGTAAGATTCCAGTGAGTTCCTACTGGACCCTTTGTCTTCTTCCTGTCACTGAGAGGGGTCACATATTGGGGTTGGCTCCTCCTGATGGGGAGAGGAAGTTACTGGTCCTAGTGAACATCTTGGACAAAAATGCTCCCCTGGTGGTTTGTCTTTGGAGGCTGCTGGTGTAGCCTGAAAGCAGAGAGAGTTCATCTAGATGGGCTAGTCATTGCCTTCTCTTTCAGGGCCATCCTTGACTCAATAATAACAATAATAGCAAAAACTTAGGTAGTACTGATTATATGCAAGGTTCAATTTCAAGCATTTTACATGTATTAACTCATTCAATCTCTTTACATCAATCCTGTGTGGTAGGACTGTCATCCCAAAGAGAAGTCACACAGGTGGAAGTGGCAGAGCCTGGATTCAAGCCCCATTTGTTGGCTTCCAGAAACTTCATTTTGTCTGGTTCCCAGGGGAGATTAGTCTCCTAAGGATTGGTGAACACAAACCAAACTCCCAAGAGACCAAGGTGTAAATAAAATGGCAATTGGTTGATTTATAGTGGGGTGACCAGACTACTTCTGTGTGTTGCCCAGGGTTCCCTAGAGTAACTGTCAGGATGGTATTCTAGACAATTTGTGTTGTACTGGGAAAGCGATAGAAGGAAGAGCAGACCCTCTGCTTCCTGTTGCAAGAACATTTTTTTTTTTGCAGAGACAATAGGAAGTTGAAGCACCCACTTTTGACCCCATTGGAGCATTTTGTTTGTACCGTGACATTCCAGGGAGAATGCCAGGAAGGATCACAAGCAAAAAGAATTCTGTCAGCCAGCCCCTTGGTGTAGCAAGAGGTACAAATTAACTCCTGTGTTGGGTTGATATGATATTCAATTGGGATTCATCAGCAGAATGTAATCCATTTATTGGGAACACTTGAGTGCAGGTTACTAGGGGAACTAAGCTCATTACCTGCATCTGGCTCTTAGAGCTGAGCTTGCTGGCTCTAGGCTGGATTTGGGCCTGACAGGTTTACAGCCTTCCCTAGTCCTCCAAAAGGAGCATGGAAGGTACAGCACAGTAAAGTCCGAGGATGACAGTGGTTGGGGAAGATCATCTTTGTTCTCAATGTTTCTGCTGCCATTTATGATCCAACCCATGCTCATTTGTGGTTGTTGTTTTCTTCTCTCTCTCTCTCTCTCCTTTTTCAGGTAATAGCTTAAATCCAACCTCCTTTATCAAGCCCTAATTTAGGAAGATTTTCTAGATTTACCAGTGTTAACATTAAAAACTCACCAACATAACCAAATGAAACACATTGCCATTAATGTTGAAATAGTCTAATTTGCCCAGAGTTTTATTTCTTTGGGAGAGTTTATTAGACATCTGGGAAGTATTTTTTGATATATGAGTACATAAATCAGTGATAAACTTCACAGAGAAGTATAGGGAGGTTTCACTGTAAGAAATCTTGAAAACAAAATCTGATCTTATAAAAACAGATTTAGGTGTGACTGTTCACCTTATAAAAGCCAACTCTTATTATAAAATGTTTACAAAAGAATTTACTAGAAAACTCCTTGGGTTGGTAAGATTCATTTGGATTGCCAGAGAGACAGGTGGCTGAGGTACAGAGTTGTTAGGAGAGTAGCTGAAACCTGCTTTAAAAACAACAGCAACAGAGGAGCAGAACCAGGGAGGGTAAGCCGTCCGCAGCACATACCATCAGCCGGGGAGGCAGTGTTCTGCTTTAGGATACATTAGACAACTAGTATTTTTTAAATAGCTATTATGTCTTCAGCTTAGTATCAGATATTCCAGGGGTAAAAAAAGACACAACAATCCTTGCCCAAAGAACTTCTGGTCTACCCAGGGAGATGAAGCATGTTTTAACATAGGGGAACCAGAGAATGAGGTGGAATTCTGTGCGAAAGCGAGTGTGCAGAAGTTATCTTAGAAAGAAGAGGTATGAGTGGGCTGGGGTGATAGGCATATTCCAAATTGGAGAAAACCGAGGCTTGAGCATTTCAGTGCTCTCTCAGGGACAGTCTCCTCTAGCCTATGAAGGACTTTGTCACAGGAATAAGAACCTTGGGTCCCACCTCAGGAGCACAGTGGTGAGAGCCCATCTGGAGCAAGGAGACTGGCTTCATGGGGTTCTGATCATTGTGTGGAAAGGCACAAACCCTGTGTGAGGCTGAGCTGTATGTCTATGTGGTTCAGATCCTCCCATCCAGCTGCCTGGCTTAGTGTGGATCTCTGCTGCTTTAAATCACATTAATCTGGTGGGGGTGGTGGGGTAGGGAAAATCAGCCCATTGCCATGGAAACCTAAGACAGCCTGTGTCCTAGGCACTGGGTGAAGAGTGGAAGTCAGTACCTTGTGGATGCCATAGGCAGGAACAGACTGAGGCCATCCAAAAACTTAAAATGAGAGATAGATGCTTCCAGCTCAAAAACTATGTGATTCCTGTGCATCTATATCCCTGGAAGGATGGATTCTGTTTAGCTGTTTAAGCTAATTATTAATTCCTAAATCTTGAAGACACTAAGTTTACCATAAAATGCAGATATTCAGATGCTCCTACCTCTCCTTTGGTAAGTAAAAGTAACTATCTGCAGAATTGCGGGAGTAAAAACCCCATCTGATCCAAACAAATAGGCATTAATTAGGAGGCAGGGGGATACAAAGTTAGAGGGCTATGTAAAAAGCTGTGAAAATTGTTCAAAGGTAAATATGTGAAACCTAAAATCCCAATTCCACAAAAAGGGACATTGAGACTTCATGGTAAGGGAATTCAAGAATAGGGGAGAGTGTGAGCAGCTGGACAAAACTGGAAAGAAAGATAGAAGGTGGTGCAAAAATATTAAGCATACAGCGCTTGGGGGGGAAAAAACTACCTTTTTGGAAGACAGTATCATTTGGAAGGTTTGAATGCATTTCTTTGATCTTTAAATCTCCCAAAAATGCCACTTTGATGTAAGGAAGTAACATTTGGATTAAGGTAAAGAACTGGCCACAGTTGACCCCAATGTGGCAGACCATTTGCATCGAAGGGAACAGAATGAATCAGTTTACTTGCTGTGTCATGATGTTTTAGGGAAAATGTTTGAGGGATGTTTTAAGGGCAATTTTGAAAGAGAACGTGAGACCCCTTAAGAACAGAGAACTGAGCCATAAGAGCTGGTGATTAAAAAGGGGGATTCGCAGATGAATGTAGAAGTAAAGTAGCCAGGCCCAGAGAGATACATGCAGCATCAGTCCACTGATGTAAAGTCCCCAAACAGACAAAATTAGTGCATTGTTGAGAGTTAAATACACAGGGGATGAAACTATAAAGAATAACGAGGCAATGATTAGCAGGATAGTCCAAATGATAATTACCCCAGGGTGGGGAGGGGCAGGAGATGCCGTCAAAGAGGGTTAAAGGGGCTTCTGAGGACCAGCAGCCATGTTCCATTTGTCAGCCTGGGTCACGGCGAAAAGGGAGTTGTTTCATTTAATTATTCCTTAAAATACAGGTGTATGTTTTATGTAGTCTGGGCTGGCTGGGTAGCTCAGCTGGTTAGAGCGGGGTGCTGATCACGCCGATGTCCAAGTCTCCACCCCCTCTGGGCTGGCCGCCCCACCCCCACCTCCAAAAAAATAAGTTGCTTTTGATATATTCTTCTGCAAATATACTTTACAGTAAAAGTATGAGGAAGGAGAATGACAACATGAAGGTATTCCAATTATCATAGACATTAACATTTTAAACAATCATATGCCCTCCAAAAAATTCTAACTTGAACAAAGACTTTGCTTGAGGACACTGTCTATGTATCATTATTTTGCCACTACAATTTTGATTTTCCTGTTGTCTTTGGCAGTGAGGTCTGTCTCAAGGACAGGAAGTGTGGCCATGGGTCACGTGGTCTGTTTAGCTGGAAGGATGAAGCACTGTCCCTATCCTCTTCCCAAGCCCAAGGCCAAGATGGGGCTGAAGACGAGGGCTCCTGCACAGTAATGCTGGCCCCCTTCTGCCCACCCTGGGTTCTCCCTCTTGAAGGGTGAGAATCCTTAAGGAGTGACCCAGCCCAGCCTCACTCAGCATGCAGCTCCGAGTTGGAGAAATCTTTTCTAGTTTCCACACTTAGGGGTTTCTCAACACTTTATTTTAGCAATGTTTTACTGTTAATGTAGTCAAACATTTCATTTGAAAGTCTACATTATGAAAACCATAGGCGTCTTTCCATTTTCATCTATAAAATTATAATGATAAATTAAATCTGCTCTCAAGCTGTAGATGTTCTTTCGCAATTCTGATGTACCCTCTGCAAGGGACAAGCCCCTTGCTGGGCTGCCCTCCCTTATTCCCGCCACCAGTCGAAAATAACTGTTTTTCTTGCTGCCTTCACTAGCAGCTAACATGTTCACAGCACTTACTATGGATCATTTGTTAAAGCTCTTCACATATATTGATTAATTTGATGCTTGCAGTGGCCCTAACAGGATGGTATCCTGAGACACAGAGAGGTAGATCCACTTGTCCAATGTCACACAGCTAACCAGTGGTAGGGCTATGGTTTGATACAGGGCAGTCTGTGCCACTGTCCATTTCATGGTGCTGCCTCAGGTAAGATCTAGCAACTGTACGGGTGTGGTTTAATCTTCTCCACACCTCTGACAGATTCATTCCCCCCAACCCCCCCATTTTATGGATAAGCATACTGAGGTTTGGAATTTCATTTGCTACAGGGGTAAACAGCAGAGGGAGCCACGAGAGTGGCTTGGAGATAGGACCAATGAAGATCCCGTTCATTGGTTGCCCCTGACTCCTTCCACCCCCCTCCACCCAGCGAAATGAAAAGGCCTCCCCGTCTCTCCCTATCCCAGGGTGAGTGGCTCCTGCAACAGGAAGAAAGAGCAGGTCCTAGGCTGAGAGCGAGCAAGCCCGTTCATGTATTGCTAATTGCTTAAACATCGTGGAAAGGAGTTTGTCTTATTATAGGTTTTTTGTGGGAAAGTTTTCATACAATGCTGGCCGACTTCTGAGCCTTAAAGTAAACAACTACATCATCCTGTACAGAGAGAGTCAGGAAAAGGAAACTGTAAGAAAATACCAAACTCTGGCAGCTCTTTTTTTTTTTTTTTTTTTTTTTAGTGTAAGTGGAGGAAGTGGTATTTAGGAGGATTTGCTGGGGTCCTCGCAATAGAAGCCTCTATGAATAACGACCCCCTTCCCAAACTGCATATCTGAACAAATGTTTCCCACACTGTACTTTTGCCTAAACACCCTCTCTGTGACGTAAAGAGGAAAATCCACCCACAAAACATGGCTAGGAGATTTGGGAAACCCATTAGAAAGTTAAGCTACTTCCCATCAGGGAGTGTTGAAAAGCCCTCACTTGCAAAATTGCTGGGTGATGGAGCTGACCGCTCTCTGAGCTCCCCACATCCTGGGGTACAGCATTGCCACTGCATTCTCTGTTGTCTAAGAACACAGACAATATGCTAGACATCCCCCTTGCACATGGAGAAGACAGTGCTGGAGAACATCCCAGATATAGATAGACTCAAGAATACTTACAGCAGACTTGCTGAAATACAAGCTTATTTTCTTAGTACAAGAGACATAAGAAACCTCTCTGCCTAATGTCCATGTCCACAATGGGACTCTCTGGAGGGCTTTCCTAGCTCCATAGCCAAACTTAAGCTTTTCCTGCCATCCCAGAATACTTCATGGCAGTGGGAGAGAGTAGAGGGACAGAAGACACAATTATCAAAACCACATGGCTGTTTCAACCATTCACCCACCCTGGGGATTTTGAGTTGCTGATTCTCCTCCCCAGTTAAAGGCTATTGCATCTTATGCATGAGATGTAAAGCTTGCTACCTTTAGGATCTCTGAAATTAATGTCTTCCAGGGTTGCTACTATAGTAACACTTTTCTGTAGCAAATTGTAATTATGTCGCATCTGAAAGGAATTCTCCACTTCCATAACTTTGCCCCTTTTCCCCACCCAACCCACTGTTTGTTTCTCCTAGTCCTGCGGGATGTGCAGGCGTTCCTGTCTTCCTGAGCCCTAAACTCTAGGATCCTTGCCATTTGTCATCCATGGAACAAGTATATTTTTTTCTCCCTGAAAGTAGTTTTCATTTTGTGTTTCCTTTTATGATTGCTGGGAATGTCTCTGAGCTGTGTGTCTTACACAGTCCTGTATACATCATTCATTACCTGTAGGGCATCCTATTTTTAAATAACTGCCTTGTGAATGATGTAAGTAGCTTCATGGGAGTAGGAATGAGTATTTAAATGAGCTTCCCTTAAATACTATTTTGGATAGTAACTGGAGCAACAGATTATAGTGGGATAGCCATTATCATTTTTATTTGAAATGAATCACTCATGGAAGGAGTTTTACAAATAGACCAGAAGAGCTTGCCTGCTTTCGCCATTCTATTCTGAGACTTTGGGCACCTTTCCTGGGCTATAAAATAGCATGCCAATCTCTTCTTGTTCCTTCACTGGATCTCAGACTGCCTGCTTTCTGGAAACTCTCGCATGTGAATTCCTGCCTGTTCCCTTTGCCTAGGACGACCTAGCCCCACTTGTGATTATTAAGCGGGAGGAGAGGACCTCGCACCTCTCCTCTCACACGCTCCTCTTCCATAAACCCTTCCATTCATCTGAACCCCTCAAGCATTTGTGAATTACTTTTCTCACTTGTCATTCAGCATGTCTTTATACAATATGAATAGATATGTAGACATATATGCACAAACCTCTTATCTCCCCAAACCAACTGTAAGCATCCAAAGGCAGACACAACTTTTCTACCCCTTTACACCCTTCCTCTGTGTGTGTGTGTGTGTGTGTGTGTGTGTGTGTGTCTGTGTGTGTGTGTGTGTGTGTTTAGGAAAAACCCACTTACCCAGAGCATGTGCTCAGTAAACCCATCCTGTGGCAGTAAAGGTGGTGAAAGCCAGTGTGATTACACCCATCAGGAATCATTTCTGGAATTAAAATCAACTGATTCAGTAGCTGCTGTCTTGCTGCTAATCCATCGTTTGCCCTCTCTCAGCACAAGACTGTAGAATCCTGAACATATCACATGCTCCTCACAGCCCCTACTGATTGCAGTTAGCATGGGAGAGAATCCAAATATGTTTTTTGAAACTCCTTCTGCCTTAGACAAACTCATCTCGTAGCTCCTTAAGAACAGGGTATCTCATTTTGAATGGGCATTTAGTCTTCAAAGACCTATTATTTTGTGTTTGATTTTTTTTTTTAACTTCCAGCAAATATTGAGAATGCCACTGAACCTCGATTTCCTCCTCTACGAAGTGGAAATAATAATGCTTCCCTCAAAGGGCTTCCATGAGAATTTAGCTCAGTGCCCAGCATGTAGCACACATGCAACTTTTAAACTGCTTTACAGAGTCCTTTGTACATTACCTTCTTACTTTTTGTTCACGGTACCTGTGAGACAGACAGGCTGCTGGTGTATTTTTCTTTGACAGAAGAGGAAATAGGCAGAAATCAGTGAGAGGACTTGCTTGAGGGCCCATGATTCATGAAGAGATCTTCCTAGGCCCACTCCTGTGCCCCTCCTCTTCCTGACAGTGTTCATTCTGGGGAGAGGGAAAGTGCAGCCTTTGATTACAAAATGAACCCCAATACCCGGCTTATGCCTGAGAAAACCACCATCCCTCTCTTAAAATGGGCATGAATTTGCTGGCAGGACTTGCCCTTAATTATGGTTAGGCCACTTCTTCACCCCCGGCATTCCAGAACCTTCCCCCTGCTTGCCTCCAGTTGTACAATTTGTTAAAGGCTACCATGTATTTTTCTTGCATCCCAGTCATCTCAGAAAGTTCTAGGATGACTTGGGAGTTTTTATTGGCTAGGCTAAAAAATGCCCAGGCAATGATCATATGTTGATGCTTGGAGTCAGATTGGCTAGAGCAAGAAGTGATTTATAAAAGCCCTGTAACCCTAGAAGTTCCTAATCGGGAGGCCGAGAGAAAGAGATGAAGCATTTTAATCCTCTTCATAATTTTATTATTAAGAATGACTCTAATTAGTCATGGGTAAAGTTTCTCTTCCAAGGTGTATGCTTTTTGAAATATCAAAAAATTTCATGTTTCCCTGCAACTTCCAAATCTGTAGCCTGCCAGTGTTTTCGGCTGTGAGAAAAGAGCTCTTTGCCAAGAATTCATCTTGTACTGGAAACAGGAAAGTATGGATTGAAGTAGCTATCATCAGTGCTCCTTCTAAAGGTCAAGGTTTCATTTTTAGAACTGGAGCCACCCAGTTGGAAGAGAAAGGCCCATTTTCACCTGTAAGAGTGAAAAGTATAGAAGCGTGAATCGGATGGCCTCCACTTATGATGCAATGGCGAGAAATCGATAGGTAGTATTTACAAAATCAGTCATTTCTGGGAGGATTAGAGAGGAGAAAATGTGAACTAAACATTAGTTATGGACTTAGGCATATCATCTTCATCAACAGCAATGACAACACATCACATCATTCGGGGGACAAAAGTGGGGTTAGGTAGCCATGTGGCAGGGTTCTCAAACAGTAGTGTGTATGGGTTCTCCCAGGGAGCTGGTTAAATGGCAAATTATAGGTCCCACCCCTGGAGATCTTGGTTCAGTAGGGCTCAGGGATTTGCATTTTTTAATGCAAGGGGATTGTTGACTACCCTTTCAGAAATGCTGCCTGATAGTGGCAGAGCCACCTGATATTGGAGAGAGTTGACATTGAAATCAATCAACAAATGATGCCCTAGGCACTGTCCTAGGCCCATCGGGATTTGGAAAACATCCATGTGCTATGAGCCTTATCTTCAAGATGTGTGTATATAAAATGGAGTAAGCAGGGCAAGATTTGCCAGAATCAGATGCTGAGCTGCTGGAGGAGTTCCAAGAAGGCTGGAGAGTCAGGGCCATCTGGGCATGAGAGGTGGCATTTCTGCTGGAGCCTGTAGGATTTGCACTGATGACTCAGAGGAGAAAGGGGTCATTTCTGATGGGAGGAACAACCTGAGGGGGCACCAGCGTGAGCCTTGAGCTTGACACTTCACCAGCCTGAAGGCATATGTTTCAGTTTAGAGAGAGCCAGCATGAAGTCTCAGAGTGCACTGGCCAAAGTGCCCTAAATCTGGCATTAATGTACTAGAAATGGGCACCAAGTCTAGGCAGATGACCCAGCCCAACATCAGCAGGTGAGGACTTAGCCCAAACCATGCTGGAGATGGCAAACAACACTCTGGGTTATTAGAAATTTTGCTCTGCTGTATTATCAAGAGGGCGAAGACATGCTGACATGTTACAGCTACTATTTTTAGCGATGTTTTTAAATGTGTGTATATTGGGGTGGGAGGGGGAGTGAGGCCCCAAATATAGGAATTCATTGATAGCTGAAATTACGCAAACCCAGAAGTCCCAGCCCCCTTTTCTTGACTATATCACAAGTGATTGAAGCCCAATAAATTATTAGGTTAGAATTAGTCCTATAACATGATATGATTTTTCTTACTAGATTGAAAATTCACATTAATTTGATGATTAGCCATGATGGGTGGTGTTCGTAATAATCACTGTTCTGTAGGCTTACATTCTGAACAAAATGAGAACTTAAGGATGTTTACTATTGTTCTTACCTAAAAAAAAAAAAAAAAAAAAAAAAAAAAAAAAACCAAGCAGGACTTCAAAAAAAAGCACAAATTGAAGTAGTAGACCCATATCCATAGATAGTTTATTTATTCTACCAATATTTACTGAGTTCCTAATATAGGTGAAGAACCACTTCTCATATTAGATTACTGAGTGATTTGTATGACTGTCTATGGAAGTGAAGAGAACAACATTATGTCCTTCAAAAAGTACTCGAGTATCTTTTAATACCCTCTGTGTTTTCTACTTGGTTTTGTTGTTAATCATAGCAGGAGATGAAAACTATTCTTTGAGTTGATTTTTTTTCATCTGATGTAATAATGGAAGCCAAAGTATTCGCATTTCTTAAAATAGCCCTAAATGTACTCTTGAACTTCTTACTGGAACAATATTTGATTCGCTAGTATATAGGCTGTACTTATGTAATATTTAGAATGACATACTAATAAATAAAGTAATCCATTAAAAAAAAAAAAGAAATTTTACTCTGAAATAAAGGGTGTCTTGGGGCTTCCCAAGAGCCACGACTGTGGTCTATGAGAGTTCAGAACCTCAGTACTTACACTTTAATGTTGCTTGTAAAGTATGTTGCAGATTTTTGAGGCACTCACTTCTGTGTGATTCTTAGATGGAGTCTCTCACCTACCCCACAGGGGCCTACAACCTCCCGCTAGGATCATAATGAGGATTAAAGAAGTAGCTGGGGTAAAGCACTTACCTGATGGCACCAATAGTAAGCATTCAATAAATGATGGCAATTATCAGGGCTTCCCCCCTGCTCTCTTAAGGAGGGGGCTGCATGCTTGTGCTTGAACTCAGGGTATCTTCCATTCCAACACTCAATTTTGAAAACATTGTATATAGATTTCCAGCCACCAATTCATCAAAACTCAAGAAATACCAGAACTCATGTTCGGGTGCTGCTTCCTTTGCACAGACCTCCTTCCCATATCTGGAGGGGCCCCACAACAACTCAGTTTCTGTTACCTTCACCTCCCATAGCCTGGGGAGCACTCTGGGGCTGTGGGCTTATATGATGTAGACTGGCATGCTGAACAGAACCCAGACCAGGTCTCTAGTCTGGGCTCTGCTGCCCAATCACAGGGGCTTCTTTGGCAAATTAACTGCTCTGACCTACCATGGAGAGTTGTTGGGAAGATTAGAATATTATTCCCAGCGTAGTGCCATGCACATATCAGACTCATAAAGAGCTTGATTCATTACGGATGGTATGTTCTGAGACTGGCAACTTTGGAGACCGCTTGCTTGTTGGTATATTCTGCCTATACCTTAGAGGGACCACATGATAGCCCTACTATGTGTGGTCTCTGCAGATCTTGGTCCTGGGAATGGGGCCACAAATCTGGATTTGACCCAGTGTCCATTCTCAAAAGCGGCCTGTAATTACACAGCTTGTACTTCTGGAGCTGAAGGTCTCACCCACACTCTTTTCTCAGACAGAGTCTCCATTATTCTGGCTCAGAAACGTCAGGGTGACCCTGGTCTCAGGCAGTGTTCACAGCTTCCATCAGCAAGCTGTCCCAGGCCCTCACACACCAGCAGGCCTGCCCCATCTCAGCTCATAAGACCACACTTCAGGGTTTGATACTATGGAAACATCAGAACTGAAGCTGGGCTGAAAACACAGAGCCTTCCCTGTGGTCCTCAGGACCTGATCTCCTTTCTTACCAAGGACAAGGTCCAGACCTCCTATGTGGACAAGGGCCGTAGCTGGCCTACACCCCATGTTGAGAATCCCTTTGGGCTGAAGCTAACTTGAAAATTTTCCCCTGGACTTCTAAGAGCTACCAGCCAGGAAGTCATCCTTGAACAGGTATCAAATGAGTAAGCCTATAGTTTTCTCTTGTGAATGTGGGCCTCATCTGGCTGTGAGATTGTAATGTTGGAGACAGTGTGACAACGACACTCTGTCCTTCCCAGTCCCTGCCTTCTCTGCTCCTACCCCTTACCTCCTCCCTTCAGTCCAGGGGGTATACTCCCAGCCCTGGGGAAGGAGTGTGTAAAATGAAAAACCAATCGAAGTCTGAGCCCAAGGAGAGAATAATATTGTTATTCATAACAAATATCTGTTGAGTATTTACCATATATATACACACATCTATATAGCAGAATGTGTGTGTGTGTGTGTGTGTGTGTGTGGCATATGCCACATATGTATGGTAGATGATAAGGTAAATATCAATTACTGTATATGTACTACGTGTGTGTGTTTTATATATATGATAAATAGCAAATGTATCTGTACACACATACACACATATACATAGCTTAACGCTATGTAGGCAAAAGAGCTATAACAGAGATATTCATTTATTCAACACCTGTTTATCATGTGTCTACTACGTGCATAAATGTCCTAAATGTGGGAGATCAGCAGTGAACAAAACAGCTGAAAATGCTGCCCTCATAGAGCTTATATTCAAGGAAGGAGAGAAAGGCAATAAACAGATTTATATCTGTGATGTCAGGTGGTGATGAGAAACAAGATCAACAAAGCAGGACAGTGAACGTGCTAAGAAAGGATGTTTGTTTCTCTGTGTTTATTGTCATCTGGGGTAGTCTCTGATAAATTACGGTAATTTGTTGAGCAAGGCCATGAAGGAAGTGAAGGAGTGAGCCATTCAGGTATGGGGGAGCAGGTTCCAGGCAGAGGGAGCAGTCAGGGCAGAGGCCCTGAGGCAGGAGTGTGCCTGGCATTTCTAAGAAGCGATGAGGAGGCCAGCGTGGCTGGAACAGAGGGAATTACAGGGAATGGGATGAGGTAGAGTGAGAGGGAGAGCAGGCACTCACCTGCCCATCCTAGAAAAGAAGGAATATGGTTGCATAAGAACCTAGGTAACCAGACAAGGCAGGACATGGTAAGTGCACACTAAGGGTCGTGGACAGTCAGTTTAAAAACAGGAAGGGAAGCATCCCCTCTGGGCGGAGGTGGTCAGGGAAGGTCTCTGCAGGAGGTAGGACTTGAACTAATGAGGACGCTGCAGCTAGGTGGACGCTTGAGGATGTTTCTGACAGGAGAAATGTGAACACACCCAGAGGAGAGACTTTTTTTTTTTAATTTACTGTAATTTTATTGTAACTTAATGTACAAATTACATAAAATATAAAATTCAGCAGAAAATTGATGAATTTTGTTTCTGTAGGTGGTCTTTAAGAATCTTAAAAGCCTTGAAGTTTGCTATCTTTTACAGTGTTCTTGCAAAGAAAAAAATCTGTGACTGAAAATCCACTTCTTGGAAAACAGCCAAATGCAGAGGCCTTCGGTATTGGTCATAGTGAAAGGACAGTATTTTTCTGCGATGACAAGTAGATCAGGCATGGGATATACCCTCAAAGCATAGCCCAGTATTCTGGGCAGATGTAAAGAGGTAGAGTGTCTGATATCCTCGGGATAAGGTAGTCTTTACAAAATGAGTAGTAATATCCAAATTACTACTAGGAAAACACACACAGTTTATGCAAATTTTATTCACTAAGTCGTCTCCAAAGACAATAATTTCTCATGTATACTACTGAATTCTGCAAGTATTAGTAGTAAAAACTGAAAATGGTACCCTTTGTCTGAATTTATTAGTGAAACTTTCAGCAAGTGGTGGCCTTGGTAAGATGGAACCAAATTCACAATCCTCTAGACCAGGTATAGACACAAAACAACTATGGTAGCAAAATTCAACATAACTTTGGTGAATGTTTGGGTATTCACATATGCTTGGACTTGATTTTTTCCATATGGTGCAGATGTAAATTACTACACAGAATAAGAGGGCAGGTTGGAGGTGCTGATGAAAAACGAGAAAACATTGTGTGACATTTTCCTAATATTTCTACCTGGTCCAAACCAAACATCAAATAAAAACACAAACGTGGCATCTTCATTCTCATCTTCTAGTTGTTTTAGTTTTGCAAAAGTCTTCATAAACTAATTAGAAGACCCTCCAAAAAATTAATATTTTCATGGTATGCCCTATTATACTAGAGGGCTGAGTGGGTGAAAATCCAAAGGCATTAATGTGAAACACTTGATATTCAATCCAACCTTCTGCTAGGACAAAGCACACCTCTGTGTATAAACCACTATGGATCTGAATTTTACTAAGATCCAGTTGCACCATTCCAGTAGAATCTTCCAGAAAAAAATTTCCCTCTTTTAACTGGATTATATTCCAAGAACAATCACATCTCCAGTTCTGGTTGTACTACCCAGTAAGATTTCTATTGTTTTAAGCTGGAATTTGCTTCTGCTTTCATCAGGATGAGAACCTATCTGGAGGAGTAAATAATTCATGTCTGTGAGTCCTTAGATGTGATCTTTAGGCAAATTATTAAACTTCTGTGGGCCTCAGTCTCTTCATCTGGTGCAAAATGGTGTATTGTTCACAAAATAGTTCTGCTTTATCTCATGCCATTCCAAATAAATTTGGCACAGAGTGGTTGGTCATTAATAGAAGAAGAGACTTTTTTCTTTCTGAATTGTACACAAAGTGTAGAATATCAAATGCTCCTATGATGTTGAAAATATGCTCTATAGTTGCCTCTACTGACTGGCTATCTTCCTGAACTGCAACATCCACTACAATTCGTTCAGTCATGTCTGATGACCAGGGTTGCTTTTCAACTGCATTGATGATCTTTTCTAGTGTATCTTCAGGCTCTAATTCATTAACAGATTGAAGGGTTTCTGTGAGGTACTTAATAGCCTCACCCCAGAGCAGCAAGCTGCACAGCTCCAGCACCATGGCCCAGAAGAGAGTTTGTAGAGGGACCTAGCAAAAGATAAAGTAGAAGACAGAGGTGGGGACTGCATTTAGAAGGCCTCAGCTGACGGACAGATAAAGATATAAAATCCAATGGGAGCCTGGCTGGTCCATGTTTTGTCCCACAAAGCATGCAGCTTGGCCCAGGCCGGTTGAGATGCCAGCTCTCAAAGGCTTCCCAAATGCTGCTGAGGCCCAGGCCCTTCACCCCGCCTGCCTCCCCACAGCTGTTGTCCATGACACTTGGGTTCAACGCCTCCACTTGCTGACTCAAACTTTCCTGTACCCCTTCCAGTGATGACTGTTGCTCTGCCAAGGGCACAAACTAGGTCCCCTCCCAGTCACAGACACCCTCCCCAGACATAAATCTCTGAGGTCTACAGGAATTCTCTTTCTGCTTTTCTGGAACCACTGGAATCCCACAGGCAGGGGGTGGGCAGCTATTCCTATGTAAAGTGTTGTTCAGTCTCTGCACTAAAAAGGCATGCTGGAGCTGAAGATAAGGATCCCACACCCCAAGTCAGGCTCATCCGCAAGCAAACCCTGAAACTTGCTCACCTCTCCCTTGCATCAGCCGTTACCCATGTGTGGGAAAAGCAGGGAGGCATTGTTACTATATGACATGGCAAAAGGGATTACCACTAACGCCAGTTGGTTTAGTGATGCATTGTTACATAAACTACTTTGGAGGAGTTCAAATATCCTCCAGGCTACTGCTTACATCCAGATTGGTAACACTATAGCTGAGTATTGTTTTACTTGCCATTTTTCAAAAGAGAGAGAAAAACACCCCAGCCATTATTCAGCCTAGTAATAATACTTCTGAAGGAAACAACCCCAACTCCCAAACCTTTCTTCTGAGGGCAGACATTGTGGGGCTGTTGTTCCTGCTCAGGCCACCCTTCAACCTACAGAAACCAGTGAGGGCTACCGTCAGATTACAGGAGGTATTAGGAGGCCTTTGGGAGTCAGGGAAAAAGACTTACAGGTAGCAGCCTCGCTCTAACTAAGAGTGAAAACCTCTGGCTTCAAAGTCAGATGCATGTGTGGCCTCTATTTTTGGTGCTGGTTAATTTTGAACGAATTATTGAAACTCCTTGAACCTTAGTTTTCTCATCTAAAAAAAGTAAGCGAGGTTAGGGTGATGAGCATCCCATAGGGTTGTGTCCAGGTTGGGATGCAGTGACTTACTCGCAAGTGCCAGCCCCGGGACTTGATCCCAGTTTCCTTCTTTCCTCTTCAGCATCAGCTGCAGAATGAAGAGGAGCTGTTGGGTGAGGTGCTGACTGGCTGAGGCCCCTTCTTCTACATTTATCTTCTTTTTAAGACATTTATACTCTGGGTATCATTTTGAGGAAAAATATAAATAAATAGGCGACAGAGTACTTAAAATTCTTTTTTAAAAACATACTGGCAGCAAATACCAAATTATTGAAGTTCCCAGACAAGCGAGCAAATGTCAGGTCTTGGCAAAGTGGGATGGGGAATTTTCTGAGTGTGACATTTGAATAAAGAAATCTAAATTAGAAAAAAAAAAAAAAAGTTTCCCCAGATCTTATCATTGTATGTTGAAGAGTTGTATAAAAACTGTTTGTCCCCACTGCGTGTTTACTTACATTGGGCAGGATATCTCATGGGCCAAAAGTTCAAACTACTGTTAGCTCCCAAGTGATGTATGAACTTAAAATGAACTGGTTTCAGAGGAAGCTCAAAAATGATCTGACCCCAAAATGCTCCTGCCTCCCAAATGCCTCCCCATACTTGCCACGCTCCTTGGTGATATAGTGTTAAATATTTAGTGAGATGAAATGAAGGCATAGTGGTAGCTTCCCGCACAAATACACTCACACCCACAGACGTACTTTTTCCAGATATTTCCTTGTGATGAACGGTCTTGTTCCATTACATCAAGCTTGTAGGCTTAACCATACTTTTTAGTGATAAAACAGAGCACCTCTACCAACTCCAAACAGGGAAATGACAGAAATAGGTGATTGTGATTTTTTTTTTTAATGAGGATTTACTTTGAGTTTTTCTACTTTATGCTGTAGCTCCTGTGAACGTCTTCAAGTTAGGAACCAGATCTTACTAAACAACATTTGAAGTGCCAACACAGTTCCTGGCTTTTAGTACACATGCAGAAAATGTTTTAAGTACAATGTGTCTGGTTCGTTGGCATCCCAAATGTGTTAAAAGGCTGCTTAGCATGGTGGTAAGAACATGGCCTGAGTTTAAATCCCACCTCTGCTATAAGCAGCTGTGCAGTTTTGGACAAGTTACACTTCTTGGTGCTTCAGTTTTTTCATTTGCAAAATAAAGATAATAATCACTAATAGGCTTATTTTGAGGATTAAATGAGTGCATAGAACAGGAAGCCTTTAGAAAAGCACATGACACATCATGTGCTAAGCCTTTCTTATTCTCTTCAAGTTTACCATCAGTCTCTCCCCTGTGTCCTACCATCTCTCCACCACTCTCACACCTTCCCTCTAAGAGAGCAGTCTTTCTGGAGAGCTTGTAAACCAGCTGTCCATTCACTGCCACTTTCTTTTCAGGACTGCACTTGACCTATCAGAGGTTCAGGTCCCCATATTAACGTTCCAAAATACTGTTGCTAAATAAACCTCAACCTAGGCCTGTCCTGTCTCTACTGAACATGTTTTTCTGGCTGCAGTATTGGTTCAAGTTACTTAAAAAAAAAAAATCTTTGCTCCCAGAGTCTAAGTTAGATCTCTGGACTGGCTCAGCTTTCCTCTTCCAGAAGCCTGTTCTGGCTAATATCCTTTGAGGTATTTTTCCTCTTACTTTCCTGTCATTTATTCCAGAAATAAAGGTGATAGTATTGACATTAGGGTTGAGGCACATAGGAGGCCCCTCACTGCGGTACAGGGCTCGCTTCTAGTTGCCTCCATGGCTCATCTCTGCTGATCTAGGAGGAGGAAATCTGGGCTCACACCACAGTCTGCTCTGTTGGGGTTACTTGTGGGTCTCCACGGCATCGTAGATTTACTTCTCCTCTCCTGGAATTGACTTTGGTTGTGCTTTTAGGCTGCTATGCTTGTGGGCCTGTGCTGCTGACGCCAGAGGAAGGGTCTGGGGAGGCCTGGTAGCTGGCCTCAACTTACCCTGTCCTCTTACCAGGTTCTTGACTCAGCCACAGGAAAAAATTGAAGAGCAGAGTCACAGCAAAAAGTGAGAATAGATTTAATGTAACAAGTAAGAGATACAGACTTGATAGACAGAATGTGGCATAGCTCGAGAGACTGAGAGGGCCCACACCAAGTTTAACATAAAAGTAAGAAATAGACACTTAAAGTTCAGTACAGAGTGCAGACTGGCTCAAGAAAGTGAGCAGCCACTTGCTGAAAGTAAGTGTGATACAAAAGAAAGCACACACACCTCAGCTGGGAAGTGTGGGTTGGCCCCAGGAAAGTGAGAAACAACTTGCTGAAAGTAAGTTTGATACAAAAAGGAAGAAATACACACTCCACAGGCAGAGTGTGTGCTGGCTCTAGGAGAGTGAGCAACTGCCCCACCTTCTGCTGGGATTCAGCTTTTATAGTTTCACTATCTAATGAATATTCAATTAAGGGGGTGGTTCCCAATTATGTAACATAGTCTTGCACACGCTCAGTTGGTCTCTTTTCAGAGCATGTCACTGGGCAAATCCTATCACATGCACCAGACATATTCAAGAACATTCTGTGCTCCTTAGCACCCCTAGTGAAAGGCCATTCAAAAGATAGACCCCCTTCCACTGGGCATGCTCAGCTACCAGGGTTATATGACCCTCTCTACTGAGTATGTCCAGCCATTGGGTTTGTATAAGCAAGCCCTCTGAGGTCTCAATTTCCCCTGTTGGTGCCCAAAATAGGTCCAACAAGCAACAGTAACTTTCCCCTGGCTGAGGGCCTAGAGGAGGGGCCTGAGACCTGGGGGAGTAGCTTGAAACCCAGAGGTGTGTCGTGAAACCTGAACCCAGGGAAACCGAGTACCTCCTATCTCACCATTTCTGGAATTGCCATTTTTACCGACCGAGGCTAGGACGTTTGATTTGAGTGAATATCTTAGAAAATTTTGATTTCTTAACTCAGTCAATATGTCTATTAACCATGGCTGGAAGTTCCCTGAGGGGCAGGACCTATGTCTTGTGCCTCTTTGTATTCCCAGAGCCAAACACAGTGTCTGGCTTAGGGTAGGTGCCTAGTGAATGTTAACAGATTGAACCGAACTGGACCTAGAAGGATGACTAGGATTTTAGCTGGTAGAACTGCAGATCTAGGGGCATTCCAGGGAGAGGATTAATGTGAAAGAGGAGACCGGTGGGAAGCAAGGATTGTGAAGGTGAACAGCAATTAGACTGCAATTTAGTTACACACTGGTAATTGGAGGACAGACGGGCTTGGGCTTTGAATACCATAAGACAATGTTGTCTACCCTGACTTCAGGTTAGAATCACTTGGGCTACCTTAGAAACATACCACCTCCCAGCCTCACCCTAGTTCAATTGAAACAGAATCCCTGTGGGCGGGACCTGGGAGCCAATGGGGGAGGGTTGAGAGGGTTGAGAGCCACTGGTTTAGGACTTCCAGAGACATTTCACAGAAGGTGCGGAGAACACCACACCAGGAGGCCTGTTTTACTATAAATTGCTAGTAATCTTGAGGAAATGGCAGAAACTGTCTCTAAGTCTTCTAAGCAAGAGTTTAGAATTTTAGAGTGAACCTAGAAAGAATTGCATAAAAATCACGGGAAGAGATCTGTTCATGACACAGAATTAACAGTAAGGACTGGTAAAGATCTGGGCAGGCAGTGCTAAAGACTTACTAAGACTTTACTACCCCGACTCTTCCCTACACTGTATGTAACCTTTGCACTCTGAAAATTCCTGATTTCCTGGAAGCTTGCAAACTGACTAATCTCAATTTTAAATGTAGTTCAGACTTTACCCTCCTTCTAGGTTCAACTAAAGCTGCTATATGTACCAGGAATGAGATGATGGCAAGTTAATTTAGGGTACTGTTTATATTTCCAGTACTCAAATCACTCGGTTTAATCATCATGTTCTGACTTTTTGAAAATCATTTCTGCCCGTGAGTAAGTGGCATGAGGTATTCATTTCATAAGTAGGTTTTTGTTCTGTGGGTCTTCAGGCAGCAGGAACACCATCTCCAGCTTCTTTCATTTGGTACATGTAGTTAAGCCACAGGAATCCAACTCAGTGATTACCCTTGATCTCAGAGTATGAGTGTATTAGTCCATTTATGTTGCTTATACCCTCCTTCTGGTACCAATTTTCTGTATTAGTCCATTTGTGTTGCTTATAACAAAATACCTGAAACTGGGTGATTTATAAAGAAAAATGAAATTTATTGCTTACAGTTTCTGAGGCTGGGAAGTCCAAAGTCCATCTGGTGGTGGTGATGGTCCCTGTGGTCTCATATTGCAAGATCGTGGAAGTAGAGAGAGCAGAGAGAGCAAGAGAGAGAGAATGACAGACTCTCCCCTCATTTTAAAGCCCTCAGAACCATGCCCCTGACCACCATTTTTTTTTTTTTTTAAAGGATGACCAGTAAGGGGATCTTAACCCTTGACTTGTCAGCACCACGCTCACCCAAGTGAGCTAACCGGCTATACCTATATAGGGATCCGAACCTGTGGCCTTGGTGTTACCAGCACCACACTCTCCCAAGTGAGCCACAGGCTGGACCCCTGACCACCATTTTTAATTCATTCACTACTGCATGGTTCTACAATACAATCACCTCTTTAAGGCTCCACCTTCCAATTTCCATAATAGGATTTCCCACCTACTTAACACTCACAGTGGGGGCCAAGTTTCTAATATATAAAACTTAGAGGACACAATTCAAGTTTCAGTGAGTTTGGGGGGAATATAATTCAATCCACTACAATGGGCTGTATATCCATGTCCCATGTAAGACTTTTAAAGTAGTATTAAAACAAAACAAAATGCTTTTCATATAGGGATTGGTTCATTAGTTTTTTCTTCCATAAGTCATTACCGGATGCTTTGGCTTTCTTAAGTCATGTAGACTTATGGAGCCACATGCACCCTGTTGGGAACAAATTGGGTTTTAAAGAGAGAAAAACACATGTGCATATTTCTCCCTGTCCTGACTCGGGTCACATCCATGCTGGCCTCCCAAAGAAAGGCAGAAACATTTACAGTGTGGAAAGTTGCAGTATTTGCAGGAACTATGGGAATCTCTGCACATCATCTTGAATAAACTTCACAAGTATTGGCCCAAGTAACCATGGAGCCAGTGACTTTGGATTTGTTTACCGAGTTACTTGCCAAGTCACAATTAATAGTATTTTTGCTTAATGTAGAGTGAACAACATAATACTAAAGCATTTCCTTGCACATACCTTTCCATATGCATCATGAAAAAGTATAGATCAGTTTACATTATATTGTTTAATTAAATTTGAAATTCTTTGAGCTGGAGGAATTTGCCCTGAAACTGTACTGCCTTGCCAACAATTTGATGTTGAAAAAGCCAGCCTCCATTTTAACATTTCAGCTAGAATACTCTTACTTTCCACACTAAAAACACAGCATGAGCTTTTCTTTTCAGTGGTTAACTTAGTTGTCAAAATTTATGACAATCTATATCACATGTTATAATATAATTTGATGAGGTGATCCCATTTCCAGGAATCCCATTTTATTTCTTGGTTGTATTTTTTAATATATGAGTTATAACTAAACTCCGAATGCCGAATACTGGGAATACCAGCCAGTAAATATTAACATTATTGAAAATGGTAGGTCAACATGAAAAGGGAAAGTCAAAATTCTTAAATTAACAGGTTATTGAGGGCCAGTACTTGCTGGTCTTTATTGTGTGTGGACTCCTTTGATTCCCCAGCTGACCCACATTGTCTCTGTGAGTTCTCCCTTCCTGCCCATGCTTTCCCCCAACATCCTAGCCCCAGAAGAATAATGTTGCCACTATTTATTTTAATGGAGGTGAGAAACAAAGTTTTTCTGTTTGTTTACTGCCTAGATCAGTTGGAGTTTTTCACAAGGAACATTGGTAGGAAGGAAAAACAAACAAGAGTAAATAGGAGAGGTTAGAGTCCAAGATTCTGTTCCAAAATTAAATAAGGTCTAGCCACAGGGTAGATGGGCCAGCTGGGTTGAGGAACTACTTCACCCACCTGAAGATCCTTCCCTTTAACTTCTGGAGAGCCATGGCCAAAGCCCCCTTTAAAGCCCATCCTATAAGAGGGGTCCTGCTAAATTTCACCTAATGACATGAGCCCTGAGCAGAATTCTGTTAAGCAAGTCACGGGAGGAAAAAAATCTCCCCCAGGCCTTCTCCATGGGAGGTTTCTATCTATGTTATAAACTACCAGAGGTGGAGGGTGGGACCCAGCTAGTGAGAGCCTCTACTAGTTCTCCCTGGTTAACCAGTCGTGGTGACTCCGGCCTGACTATAGGCTTTTTCGTGGATGTCCTTATTCATAGGCACTGCCCTAATCAGTGTTTTGATTTTCAGACATCACAGTACTAACACGGTTGTTTCGTGTAGCATTTTTCATAGAAGGAGAACACAGTCAAGTTTCGGAAACCATACTGGCCTCTCTGCTGCTTCTGCCTTTTCAAGCTCTTTTAGAATTGTGGTAGTTTCCTCAGAGAATCTCTTTGTGTTAGAACTTTATTCTGAACTTCCCATCCAAACTAAACATTTGAAGTGGGGAAACTTTGTGGGGCCTTCAGAAAAACAATTTTTAAAGGTGTTCTGTAAATATGGGATTATAACTGATCCTTGTGCCAAAATCATGTTAAATAAAAGTTTCCGATCTGTACTTTTACTGACCCAAAGCCCTCTTTCATCACAATTATGCCCTTAATCTGTTCTAGGATCATTGCCATAATCTTATCACTCTAATTATAGCCCCTAAAAATATGAAATGTTATATAACTGAGCTTGTTTGGACTTCTTATAGACATGCTTATATGGCAAGAAAAACAACTTTTGGTCCAACAGTGGAGGGTAAGAGTCATACATGCGGTAACTATTCCAGTTTTGTTTTGTTTTTTTTTGGTGGCTGTTGTGTTTTTTTAAGTAACATTATAAATGTGCAGTTGATTTTTTAAAAATATATTACATTAAGATTTTCTAACTTAAAGGGCAGTTACATAGTACACCCTTAGAGATAAGGCAGGTGTTACCCATAAGGTGTAATGGTAAATAATGGAAACCTCCACCAAGTTTCTTCATTATCTGTAAAAACAGAGTCCTTGATTGTGTGTATGGCGGTGGGGACGTGGTGCAGGTGGGGGAATGGGGGAGGGTCTTAGGCAACTGAGATGACATATCAGAGAAAGTAAGGTGAGGGAAGGTTTCTGTTACTTCTGATTGTTCTCTTGAATGTCCATTATGGAACTCCAGATGGAAGGAATTAGAAAGGAATTTCTGTATGTCTGTGACCCATTACAACTCATCCATCTGTTCTGAAAAGGTAGGTGCTTTGTGACTGAAATAGTGGCTTGTTATGTAGGTGTCTCCCATTTATTCTCATGGCAACCATCTCAGAGCAGATGCAGAACTCTGAAGGGGGGAGACCTTTCTGCATAGGCAGGGTCATGAGTGGTCCCTTGACTGGAGTGTCCTGAACATGCCAGTGACGGGTGATGAACTCTGTTCTTGTTAGGATTTCATGCCAGCCACCTTACGTCGGAGAACAAAGTATATTTCTAATCCTGGGCACCAATTATGCAAGTTAAATTTAGTTCTGTACTACACGTATAAACTGGGGACTCTGTGCAAAACCCTGGTGTAGAGACTGTAAGAATATAAGAAAAGGGTAGCTTGGTGCTTAGTAGGTCCATGGTAAGTATTTGTTGAATGAATAAAGGAATGAGAAAGTCTGGGCTGGGGCTTTATATTCTTATTTCATAAGATTTAGCTACATGAAACAAAGGATGTTTTACACTCCAATTATCTAATATGATCTGTTAGAGAAAGAAGTTATAAATGAAATATAGGGTAGGATAGTCAGGGAAGGAATTCATGAAGGAGGCATTTGAAGTCTCAGAGCTGAGCAGTGTGGAAACCCTATAGGCCAGACTCATCTGGAAGATAGGTCAAGGCAGAGAGAGAATGAGACAATGTATATATGGTGGATTAGGTTTAGGGTTAGGGAAGACCATAAGGACACTCAGTTGACCAGAAGAGTGGGGGGAAGAAAGAAGAGTTTGGATAGGTAGGTTGGGACCAGATGCTGGAAGGCTGTGGAACCCACTGCTAGAAAAGGCTGCCTCACCCCTAGATGACATGGGGTAAGCAGGAATATATTTGGTCTTCCTGATCCCTCTGGCTGGAGGAACAAATGTAAATCTGCTAGCAGGTCCAGAACATCATGTCAGAAGTGAGTAGTGGCCCCACCACTGTGTAGGCTGCCCAGTGTATGGCAGCACTTACCGGCTTTGTCATTCTCATAACAGTGGTTCAACTATCACACCTTACAAAATACTCAGGCAAGAGGCTCTATTAGTTCTTCTATGCAGTATCTGCTGTTTCCTGAAACTGTTGTTAAGTCTCAGAGAAGACCAGCAATAGCCTTAGTGAAGCTCAGCTGGTGCTTTGGGGCTTTGGTTCAAGTGTGATCACTTAACTTTTGGCTGGACACGTTCATGTAATAAATACTGTTGTATTTAGCTCTGATATGGTCGCATTTTTGCACCATATTCAGAATTTTCACCTTCTTGCTCTTGAGCTGAGGGGGTTGCTAATTTAGCATGCTGCTATTAAATTAGGGTTTATATCATTCAACATCATTCAGTGCAAAGTCCTATAGAGACCTGGAATGCCCAACAGCTCCTGGTGGCAATAGGAATGCTGTGAGGTCACCACACACAAAGCTTTATTTTACGCTAATTTAATTAAAGGTGGTTGTTAAATAAATTGGGACAAGTGCACTGAGTTCCACTCTGCCCTGGAGTGAGTGCCATACCGAGCTGTGACCTACTCGGAGCTCAGGGCTCTCAGCTCCTCCAGCCTCTCCAAGCAGGAGAACAGTGTGATTCTGGTGTATGTTATATATATCATGTTTGTACCTCATTATTCTATATTGTACTTTATCGTGCATGTTATGTATTTGCTTTCATTTTATTTTACAGAGCAGTATACACAAAAACACATATCCTGTACTCTACAGATGAGTTAAAGCAGCATTTTTAAAACTCCAGGTTGTGTCTAATTAGTGGATCATGAAATCGCTTAGTGTGTCTCCATGAGCATTTTTACTTTAATGAACTAGAGTAGGATAGAAAATACGAAAGTGCACCACATTTAGTAAATGTAGAAATTATATTGGGAAACTTTTAATTTCACTTACTTGTGTGTGTACACTTATATGTCACATGCATACATCTGTACACATATACATCCTCATGTGTGAATAACTTGGCCACATATGTATCTACATCTATGTATTTACTTGGTCATCACTACTGCTTGTTGTGGTCAAAAAACAAACTGATTTTAGGGATGTTCAAAGCAATTTGACCGTCCTCTTTGACCTACAGGATTTTGCCTCATGCTGACGTATCCCTCTCTCCTGCCTAAGACAGGCTATCGCAGAGTCCACTGGTTTGCAGAGAAATTTAGGCTAGTGACATTGGAGGGACTTCTGGGGCTCTGATGAGCAGGATCCACATGTTGCTTTATTCTTTCTCTCTTCTTCCTCTGGAATATCAGGGACGTCCACTCTGCTGTCGGAAACGGAGTGTGTTAGACTGTAGGTCTGAACCTACAGTGTGGGGCCCCAGCAGAGGTAACTGAATCAGCAGATGGGAGGTCACAGTAGCATCCCAGGAGGGTAAAGATCCAGTCCTGTTAGGAGTTCTAGGAGAGAACCACAGGGGCAGACCCAATTCCTAAGGGCTCAGCTGCTGGCCTTGGTTCAGAGCAAACCAGCTGCTCGAAGACTGGCCGGGCAGCCCATCTCCTGTCTGCAGCCTGGCTTGGCATTCTCTAGCAGTCAGGTGTGGGCTGTGGGGCTTGACCCACCTCTAGGGCTAGAGGTCATTTTCCCCAGCAATATGTGGTGACACCTAGCTCCACAGGGCAGTGTTTCTCAAAGAGCAGCCCTCGGTACCCTTACTTTTCATCAAAATCCACTCCTGAAGCAGAATCTCTGGGCTGAGGCCCAGGTGACTTTAACAAGCCTTCTAGGGGATTCTTCTGCATATTCAAGTTTGAGACTCCCAGCTTTAGGGTTCCTTTGATATACACATCACACTGAAAAATGGAATAATTTAAGCATGTAGCATTTTTTTAAATAAAAAATTTTAAAATGTTTTAAAATGGCTTAATTTGGGGTTCTTCTTGGTCAGGGTTTACATAGCTGGTTGAAATTTTGAAAGGGAAGTTGAGTCAACCATGTAGCTATAGCAGCAGTACTATAGCACTGCCCTTAGGGTCCACACTATGGGCAAGACCATTCAGGAATTCTTTGGAAAATACCATTTTATAAATATGAACTTGGAGCTCTTTAATAGCCAGGGTCCCCTTGGATGGGATTCAAGAGAGCTCCGTGTTCTCTGCTGATTTTCAGTGAAGTTACTGAGTGAGTGGTGTTAGAACAGCCTATTTCCATTGACCTCTACCAGTTAACACGCAGCTCTCGAAGGCTCACCGTGTGCCAGACACTGGGCTCTCCGCCTGTTCCCGCCACTCGGCATGGAAGGGCCGTTCTCAGCTTTGTTCTCTGTCTCTGCTGAAGTGAATTCTTTTCAGGTCAGGGGAGGTGTATCTGATGTCCAAGAACTACCTGAAGGAGGAATGAGGAATTCTGTGGCATTTTTTCCACTGGAGACCGAGCCTTCCTGGCCATTTTGATCCCTAGGTAGAGAAGTTTTAAGGCACAGGATTAAGAGCAGACTGGGCCAGGTGAGTTGATAGCCAAGACCTTTCACTGAACTGTGCCACTTGTCTGATACCTCCTTGCCAACTGCTTTCTAAAAATTCATTGGAAAAAAGAGTACAGAAATCTCAGCTCCAGTTGTCCAAGAGAACCCCAGGTCCTTGAACTTGACAAGCTCTATTAGGGGTTAATAAACACAACTGATACCTGGTGCTGCAGGTGCTCTTTTAGAGAGCAATGAAGACATGTGGCTGGAACAAGAGACAGGAAAACTGCATCGTGGAGGACATTGTTCTGGGAAGCGATGGCACCCTCTGCACACCCAGCAGGCTGCCGAACTCATGGCGCTGTGTGGTCAGCGAAAGGAGGGCCTTAGTTGGCTCATCCTGCTTAACTTGCTGAGCTAGAGATCACTGTAAAGCGCAGTTCCATCAGTAACATGTTGAATGTCTGAGAAGCTGTGCATTCCAGACACTGAATCTGATCAGGACAGACTCTGGACCACATTAATTGTTCAAAGCTTCAAATCAAAGTGTTTGCCTGTCCCCCTCCTCTTATTTACTTACTTAACTCATTTATTTTTGAGTGAGAATTCTAAATGACTCAAAAGCAAAAACTTTGGGAAATTTTTTTTCAACAGAGAGGATGTCTTAACCTAAAAAAAATTCCTTCAAAGCATTTCCACTGATTGTAACCTTTGACCTACATACAGGAAGTTTTCTGTCAAGTACCAAGCAAATCCTGGAAAATTAAATTTTATTTTAAAATGCAATTCTCTCTTGGCTTCACAAGGACCAGCTGGGTAGTTCATTAAATGTAAAAAGTGCTATGAAAATTGGAAGGCCAACACACATGGTAACTATCATCAGTTGTCATAAAATTGGTGTCTTTTAATTTAACTCATCTACTTCTGCACAGTGGTGAAAAATTCCACAGATGAACCCACCTGCCTACCATAGTAAGGCTTAGTGGCTTGCTTATGAGCATATGCAGGAAAAGGAGAATTAAGTTATATTTTCTCTTCTCTGTATTGCTAGCAGTAAGACCTTAGGGCAGCTACACGATCTCTTTGAGCCTCAATTTCCTCATCTGTGAAATGAGGACACTACTTCCCTGCTTCATTCACAGGGCTGTCCTGGGGCTCAAATGACAGCCTTTTGAAAAGTCCCAAGGGTATTTATAAGATGGAAAAGTCCCATCTGTGTGTTCCTTTTATATTCTAACACGGATCAATTTCCCACTTCCAGGGATTCTTCACTTCCAATAGAGACTCATGTGGGGTTCACTGGACACAGTGTTGCACCAATACCCCTCTGCCAGTGCCTCCCACCAAACAGATGACTTCCCAAGCAAAGTCATCAAGTCTCAGCACAGAGGGGCAGGTTTGCCCAGCGTCACAATCTGTCCAGTTGTCTTTGATCCCTTTTTGTTTTAACATTTGACCTTTCTCCAGGAGGAGGCAGATGATAGCTGGAAGTGAAAAGCTCTGCATGGGAGTTTGGGCCAGTTCTCTGGTCAATGGGGAACAGGTGAGCTTTTCCTTTGGGTAGGGAATGCCTTGGGCTTTGAATGCAAAATGGTCTGGTTAGTGAATGCAAAACCTTGACTTGGGGAAATTCTGCTCATCCTGCAAGATCCAACTCAGTGTGACCCCTGCCCTTTTCCTTTCCCCTTCCCAGAGAGCAGGCAGTCTGCATTTTCATTTCTCCACATGGCACAAACCACAGGGTGTAATGGTTAGTTGGACCTGAGTTGTAGTGATTCTCCAATGATGCCTGATGTCCGACCTACGTTTGAGGAAGTCCATGCAGGTTCTATAAGCAATTTAGTTGGGTTTTCCCCTGCAGTCTAGAGTACCAGGGCCTGCCTTGGAGTCCCCTGATGCAGATGGCTCTGACCTTAATCGTCAGAGTTGGAAGGGCAGGAGGAAGAGACAATGCCCTTCTCTTTCCTTCTAGACTGAGCATGGGGCAGGATTGTCTGTCCAGGCCTGTCCTTCCTAGACTTTTACTTACTTCGTTCCTTACCCTCCTTGGTGGTCTCCAAGGGGCTCAGAATTTCTGCTTAGCAGCTTCCCAACCATTCACTAACTGTAGAGTGGACTTGGAATGTGGTGGAAGCCCCCACCTCACTGGATTAATGCTGCAGTGGTTTTTTTTCGAGTCCTGACAATGCACATAGCATAGGTCACTCTCAGGCCTACAGATCCTTTAAGCCTCTGTTGACTTAAAGTGGCCTGAGATAGGGCAGCAAGAGATGGGACAGCATGTACCAGATTGGTGCAAAGCCCTTTACACACACATTTTGCAACTGTTAGCCTATACCAGAGTCCAGCCCTTGGGCAGCCAAGCCAGTTTATGCCTGAATTATTCTTGACTCTGGTCAGAAGGAAGCATCTGCAAGTTTTGTATCTGCTGCAAGAAAAACCTTCTGGTGTCCTTGTAGCTGCAGGAAAGTACTCTCACGTGAGTTCTTGAAAGTCACTAAGGGTTGAAGGGCTTCTCTGCTTTTCCATGATGAACTCCCCTAAGTCCCGCCTGTTCTAGAAAGCCACCATGGGTTTCCTGCCATGGGTTTCCTTCTGCACAATTCCTCATGGTGCACATCAGCTTAGTCATGATGACATACCATTTTATGTTCTTCCACTGATTTTGTGTTATTTATATTTTCCCATCATGACTGCAAGACCCTTGGGGCAAAGACCAGGCAGGTCCTTCTGTCTGCTGAATCCACCATGGTGCTGGTCCCCGTGAGTCCCCTGAGAGGTGCCTGAAACATAGTCATCATGGCCAGTGTGGAGGGCTGGGGGGTAGACACTGACCCCACCAACTGCTGGGGACACTGGAAGCCCTTGCAGAAGTGGAGGCCTGGCACTGGCATTCCCTCCCCTGGTTTCCAATTACCTGCTCCCTGGGGGTGGCTTAGGTGAGTTCATGGCCTGTGATGCTCACCATCCCCAGACCTATCAAGTCATTTCCCTGAAATCGCGTTTACGTTTCGCCAGAAAAGGGCCAAAGCAGGAAAGTTTGACCGAGGTAGTGCCACCAAGACTCGTGCACTGGTAATGTCCTATCACCCTTTGTGATTGTAGAGTTTATGAAGTTTAGGTAAACAGTCTTCCTCCTAATCCCTGAGCCGTGAGAAGCTGTCTGAGGGTTTATTTGCCGAGCCGTCCGTGCATGCCTAGGCCATGGCACACCTAGGCTCCAGCATTCCGCTCGTTAAATGGTGTCTAATTTCTGTAATCACCTTGGAGTTTAATGGGTTTTAACCATGTGGGTTGCAGTGGAGAGAAAACATTTCTAGTTGATTGGCCTCTCGCTCGAGAGCTGAATGGATTATAAAACATTAGGTGTGACCTTGTGGGTTGGGAAAGGAGAAAGGTCTTTGTTTCCCCTACCCTTCTGCTCCCCCAGCACTGGCCCCTTGATGAGGTTCCAAAGGTAACTGGGGACAATTTCAGGACACTGTCACCCATGGTCTGGAAAAGAATATGACTCGGCTGATCTTTGATTTTTTTTTTCCCCCCCCAGATATGTCCTGGAAGTAATTTAGGAGCAGGTTGACACATTTTGGAAACATCTTCTATTTTCATTCTTTTTGTCAAACCCAGTGCATTTCTGTAAAAACCACCCATGGTCTTTCTCAGTGCCCACTATGGGCAGAAACATCTGTGCTGTCATCTGGAGAGTCTCATGAGGGCCTGACTCTCAGGGATCCTCTTCTCACCTCACCTCACATCACTTCCGTCCCTTCCTCCATCTCCCACTCACTCACACCCAGCAAGAGAGGGAATGGAAGGGGAGGACAATCTGTGCGTCATGACAGGTTGGAGAAACTAGCCTTGTCCACAGGAGCTGCTCTCTTAGGCAAGCCCACCAGAATAAGTTGATAAAAAATCCTCTTTGCTACCGCAATTCTCAAAATATCTTCAACTTTCACCTCCTGTCATTTGATGCTCAAATCTGACCTTCCCAACCAGGGTACCGTGACTGAGTTACAGGTGAGAGGTGATGTGGCTTCTCCTCTTGGCTTTGGGGACAGCACAGGGATTGCCTGGGATGGTGGGTTCCTGGGCTAGTGGTTTTTGGTGGCAAGGAGTAGTCTGGACACTTCAGTGTATCATATACGCGCTGTTGCTTTCTCTCTTGAGCCATGACTGTAAAGGTTGGGAAGTGGTGGGTAGGGCAGATGTCATCTCGCTTTTACAGATAAGAAAACCAAGATTTGGAGAAGTTACATGGCCATAGCACAGCCGTCCCCTGAGTGCAAGGTAGTGCCCTTGCTGTTCTTCTCACCAACTGCCAATTTTAAGGGGGCTCTGATCTTTTGGGGGAACCTGGAAGATATTTTCTGGGTCTTGCACCTGCTTTGCAGGCGTGTTGAGTGTCAGTTTCTGATGGGCCGTTTCCTATTTTCTTTGGGGCTTTTCCACTCACAGGTATTGTTTCCTTTACTTCCCACCCCCACCCCCACCCCTCTATTTTTACTTAACTGAAATATAGTAAGAAACAAATACTCAGTGGTGCTTTTCAGTGCATGGGAAGGAAGGAAATAAGCCACTGGTCTCAAGTTGTGTCACTTTCAGCACAGTCTCTATTCCTTCCAGGGGTCGTGTGTATCTAAGGTGTGAGCCAGTTTCAAAAGGTAGTATGTCCAGACAACATGATACTCTATGCAGAAAATGTTAATGAACACACACACAAGTGCACGAGCCTACTAGAACTAGTAAATGCGGAGAGCAAGACCACGGGATACAAGACCAACATACAAAAATCTCTTGCATTTCTATATACTAGCAATGAACAATCCAAAAATGAGATTAAGGAAACAGTCTCATTCACAATGACATTAAAAAGAATTAAATGCTCAGGAATAAATTTAACAGAAGAAGCTGAAGACATATACTAAAAAATACATGTACAAAACATTCCTGGGAGAAATTAAGGAAGATCTAAATAAGTGAAGAAACAGCTCATGTTTCTGGATTATAAGACTTAGTATTATTAAAATGTCCGTTCTCTCCAAATTGATCTCTACGTTCAACGTAATTCCTAAAAAGTACCTGCAGGCTTCTTTGCAGAAACTGACAAGCCGATCTCAAAATTCATATGGAAATGCAAAGGACTCAGAATAGCCGAAACAATCTCAGAAAAGAACCAAGTTGGGAGACTTACAATTCTTGGTTTCAAAACTTACTATAAAGTTACAGTAATCACAACAGTGTGCTACAGGGATAAGGGTCAGGCTATAGATCGGCGGGACAGAGTGGACAGTCCCGACATAAGCCCTTACATGTATGGTCAATTGGCTTTCGAAAAGTGTGCCAAGACCATTTAATGGGGAAAGGATGGTTTCAACAAACGGTGCTGAGACATTTAGACCTTCCTCTCACACCATACACAAAAGGACCTCAAAGTGGATTATAAACTGTAAGGTAAGAGCCTGTCATACAACTTTCTGTGAAGCTACAAGGAAGAGAATGTTAAAGGCCGAGGGCGCTGACCGAAGAGATATGAGCAGGAGAGTAAAATTGTCTTTTTGTCAAGAACTTCAGTGATTTCAAGTAGCTGGATGTGAGAGGAAAACAGCATAAGCGCGGTGAGAGTCTCTGCTCGGAGGAGGAGGCGTCAGATGCTCACTGTTCGAATCCCACTAGACATTTGCAGCCTAAGAAACTTGAACCTAGAAAAGCCTAAGGATAGGGACCTTACTATGTTATATGGGAGCTTACTTTTTAATATAAAATAGCTCCTCCCCCCACCCCACATTTTTTATTGTGGTAAAATACACATAAATTTGACCATCTCAACCATTGTTAAGTGGACAGTTCAGTGGTATTCAATACATTCCTCCTAGTATGCGTCCAACCCACCATCCATCTCTAACTCTTTCCATCTTGTACAACTGAAACTTTATAGCCATTACCTCCTCCCCTAGCCCCTGGCAACCACCATTCTGCTGACTGTCTCTATGATTTTAACTATTGTAAGTAGCTCATATAAGTGGAATCATACAATATTTGTCTTTTTGTGACTGGCTTATTTCACTTAGCATAATGTCCCCAAGGTTCACCTATGTTGTAGCATGTGTCCGGATTCTCTTTTTTTTTTAAGGCTGAGTAATCTTCCTTGTGTGTGTACCACATTTTGCTCATCCATTCGTCCTTTGGATGGACACTTAACGTTGCTTCCACATTTTAGCTATTCTGAATAATGCCGCTATGAACATGGCTGTACAAATATCTCTTCGAGACCCTATTTTCAATTCTTTTAGGTATATACTCAGAAGCAAAATTGCTGGAGCAGATGGTAATTCTATTTTTAATTTTTTGAGGAGCCACCATAGTGTTTTGCACAGCAGCTGCACCTTTTACATTTCTACCAAAAAAACAGCTAGTTCTTATTTCAAAGTGGTCCTGTATGTGGCTCTGTATGTCACTCTCATGACCCCCTGGTGAGATAGGAGGGCAGTTACCATTGTCTTCGTTTCAGCTAACACTTACTTTGTGCTTGTTATGTGGCAGGCTCTGTTCCAAGCACTTCAGAAATTATTAACTCATTGAATTGTCACAACAGCCCTAAGAGGTGGGTACGATTATTGCTTCTATTTTACAGAGGAGCAAATGGAGGCAAAAAGTGGTTTTTTGTTTGTTTTTTTTTAAATTTATTTATTACAAATATTCATGAGATACTAGGCTGATTGTCCCACCTCCTGCCCATGATGTGAGGACCAGATTCATACTGGGGGCATTATCAGAAATTACTTTTGTACCCTTTGTCCCCTCCCAATTATCCCCCAACCTCCCTCCCCCTCCCCCCTCCCCTCCACTCCTATTTGTAGCCCTAGGAATGTTCCCTCCCTCTGTTGGATCATGGCACTACTGTGGTCTTTCTTTCCTGCCTTCCTTTCTCTCTTAGCTCCCACATATG
This sequence comes from Cynocephalus volans, assembly GCF_027409185.1. Classification (NCBI taxonomy): domain Eukaryota; kingdom Metazoa; phylum Chordata; class Mammalia; order Dermoptera; family Cynocephalidae; genus Cynocephalus; species Cynocephalus volans. The sequence continues at coordinate 43,412,300 of NC_084473.1, forward strand.
AGTGCGCTATTTATCCCTCTGTGCTTTACTTGTTTCATTCAACATAAGTTTCTCCAGGTTCATCCATGTTGTTGCAAATGGGAGTATTTCATTCTTTTTTTTGACAGAGTAGTATTCTATAGTGTATATATACCACAGTTACCTTATCCAATCGTCTATTGATGGACATTTAGGTTGGTTCCGTATACTGGCTATTGTAAACAGAGCTGCAATAAACATGGGAGTGCAGGTGTCTCTTTGACATGATGATTTCCATTCCTTTGGGTATATACCCAGAAGTGGGATTGTTGGATCATATGGAAGATCTATCTGTAGTTGTTTGAGAAACCTCCAAATTGTTTTCCAAAGTGGTTGTACTAATTTACAGTCCCACCAACAGTGCAGTAGTGTTCCCTTCTCTCCATACCCTCATCAGCATTTGTTATTCACCATCTTTTTGATTATAGCCAGTCTAAGTGGAGTGAGGTGGTATCTCAAAGTGGTTTTAATTTGCATTTCCCTGATGACTAGTGATGTTGAGCATTTTTTCATGTATCTGGTTTTGTGACTTTGGCTTGCAGCTAGTAAGATGCAGAGCTGGGATACAAATTCAGTCTGACTATAGGACTGACTTCACCATGCTGCAGACCACCTCTAATCACTGGCATTTAGTAGTTGAGAAAACTGAAGAGCAGAGATATTAATGATTCATTCAAAGTAACGCAGCAAGTTAAGTGTCAGATCCAGGTCTCCAGCACTTCATCTAGTGTTTTTCTACTATGTCATGTCCTCAGCTTCTGCCCACTAAGAGTGCATATCCACATGTGTAAAGTATTGGGTAGAGAAGAATTATAAAACAAAAATCTTCAATCCGTAGGACAACTCATGTCCAAATTTAAAATCCCTGCAACTTCAACCATGTACTGAATCCCAGGGTTTGAAGACATCCCTTGGAAACCCTCTAGTTCAATCTCTCAGAGCTGGAACTCATCAAAAGCTAGTTGTCTAGCTTCTGCTTGTGCATTTTCTGTGAAAGGAAGCTCACTGCCTGAAACTGTCAATTCTTTTATATCCCTGCTATATAGAAAATCTCCTTTTTGAGCCACTGTTGGCGTTGGCCTTGCTGTGACTTCCATTCTCAATCCTGATTCTGCCCTTTGAAACAATGCTCCATAAGTCTAATTTTTACATGCCAATCCTTTGTGGTTAAAAGCGCAAGACTCAGGAGTCTAATTTCCTGGGTTTTAATCCTGGCTGTGCCACAAGCACTCTGTCACCTTAGGCCTTAGTTTTCTCATCTGGAAGATGGAAGCAAGCTGTTTAGAGGAGTGAATCAGGTAGTTAGTAGCAGCCCAATCAGCTGTTTGCAAAGTTAGTGGGAGCTCAATCAACTGTTTGCTGTAACTATATCTGGAAACAGTAATTACATTCAATCTTGATCTTCTTCACTATTAATGTCCCTGGTTCTTTAGCCGTTTTTTTTTTTTTTTTTTTTTAATTCATCTCTTGATTTTCAGGCCCATCACTTTTAGATATCTCTCCTCTGGGTGTGCTTTGTCTTCAAATATCTGTCCCAAAAGAAGCCAGAGCCAAGCTCAGTATCCCCGACCCTCTGACCATGTTGTGAGCTGAGCATACGGTAACTTTTATATGGGATTAAGTTTCCATAATCGAGGCCTCTGATAAACTGTTTGTTTGCTATATGAAACATCTGAAGGGATTGTATGTTACTTTCTTTAAATCATTTCATCTTTCCTTTCTCAAAAGGTTTTGTGTTAAGACAAAAATTGGCAGCAATTAGTGAATTTAGGTGTTTCTGGATTTTAAATCTTTTCCTCTGAATGTCTTTGTATTAAGAGCTTTACTCTGCATTGTCAGTAATTATTTCTTTATCTAAAAATACGTATTAGATGCCAGTCAAGCCTGGAGTTAGATTTTGTCTTCATCGTGCCATCCATCCAGGGGATGGTGGTAGGGCTGAAATTACCTTCTCCCATTTTTAAAGATAGCTTTGAAACTTTTTTTAAGTTGTAGAATTCATGGTTCTAATCCTAATGAGAAAACCCAAGTATATAAACACATGAAAGCATTTGGCTCTGACTGAAAGGCAGCACTTGGAGCTGTTTTGATTATCGTTACTGTCAAAGAAAGCACCCCAGAACTGAGAGGCTCAGCTCAATGGTTCTGGCTCAGGGCCTCTCATGTGGTTGCCATCAGATGGCACTTGGATGGGGGTTGTGGGGGTGGAGCTGGGGGGGACTTGCTAGCTCCTCACGGGGTCTCTCTGCATGGCCTGACTTGGGCTTCCTCGGGGCAGTCACTGCTTACATGGCGGCTAAAGCTTCCAAGAGAATATTCCAGTGAACAAGGTGAAAGCCGTGTTCCCTTCTGTGATGTAGCCCCAGAAGTCATATGGTATCACTTCTGCCACAAAAGCCCACCCTGTTTCAAGGGGCATGTGGGATGGGAACTATTGTTGCAGGTATCCGTGGGAAGTACAATCTTCTCCCCACCTAATCCCCCCCATAGGGCTCTTTAGTACATAATTTAAAGTTATTGCTATAAAGTACTGGAGAGTGATACTTATAATAAGAAAATAAAGATTCTCTCTTTAAATTCTTTTAATTTGGTGAATGACTTTATGACCCTGTGTTTCTATTTTGTTTTGTGAGAGTTTGTGTTTTTTGACACAAGCATTTAGAAGTTGATTTGTTCCTCCACCGACATGGGGATCGGGATATAGCAGACCCTGTCTCCCTCACCAAGCTGTTATGAGGATCGGGTGACCTACAACTTGTGAAAAAGTCTGGGTGCAAATATCTGTTAGGATTGTTCATGGTGATTCTTGTTACACCAGCTGAAACACACAAAAGGCAAAAGACCACTCAGCAGCCAGTGACAAAGAAGATGCAAAACTTAGGTTCAGACCTCAAGAGTTACCTCCTCACCCGTTCCCTTTCTTCTGCTCTCGTTTTTCAGTTTGCAACAGCAAAATAATGGGCAAATCCATGCTTTCCTCAGTGCTGTGTAGTTGGAGCTGGAAGGGACCCTAGGGACCATCTAGTTCAATTCCTGTTAGGTAAAGTGGCCTGCTCAAGCTCATACAGATGTCAGACAAAGCTGGCGGAAGGGCTGGTGTTGGCCGCTTCTGCAGACTTTAGTCTTCTCTCCTGGCAAGACACAAATGTCCTGGGCTTAGTGGCCAGGGCAGGTGAGGACAAGAGGAGGTCAGCTGGCCACGCCATCCACCCAGCCTCTGGAAAGCTGGAACTGGACTGGCTGGGATCCAGATGCTCATTGTGTGGGGAAGAAATGTTTCCAAAGGAACTGGCTCATTGTTCAGGATGCTAAATATTTATTTGATCAAACCAAACTTCAACTAAAGAAGCCAAAGGATCTGAATTTTAAATCCCATAAGCCTGGCTTGGAGGCAACAGGCAGTGGGGAAGGGGAGGTGAGATTTGTTTCAAATCAGAAAATTATGGTAAAGATGTTGATGTGACTTGTTCTCCATGTCACCTGGTGGGAGGCTGGTTAGACTAGTCACAAAAGCAGGACGGGCCTAGGTGCTTCCAGTTTTCCAGAGGTCCCAAATGCTGTGGGTTCAGTTGCACCGAATGATCTTTTAATCTCCCAAATGCCGTGGGTTCAGTCACATTGAATGATCTTTTAATCTGTTACTTAAAATGATACTTTTAAATAAAACAGAATAGTACTAATTCACTGTAGTTGTATTCTTTTGGCCAGAACAGTTCTCTTCTGCAACTGTTTGGATACAGTGGCCTCAGCCCATAAGTTATTGCATCAACCAGAGATGATTCATGTCACTCAACTTCTTTAAGTAACCAGCACCGACGTGGGTGATCGGTCAGTTTTTACAGTGAAAGGTCTTCTCTATTCTGTTGCTGGAATCTGATTCAGAAAAACCCATCTTCAGAGACATGGGGATTCATCCTGCTTTTGCAGAGATTAGTGATTTTGCTAATGTTTCCAAGCAGATCTAAGAGGCAGTTCATCATTGTGGTTATTCCCTGCCATGCCCCTGCTTCTGGAGATTCTCCAAAACCAGTGTTTGATCTGGGCTGTCTGCTTGCCACTTGTAATTTGGTATTTACATCCTTTTCAAAATAAACTCAAATTCAGATGTTGAACATTATAGAGATTAAACAAGAGCATTTCTTATTGCTAACTTGACATTTCCTTATTGCTTTGTGCTCAAGGTCATGTGTTTGCATGATTGCCACATATATGGTAAAAAATGAAACCAAATAAAAAAAATTAAAGGACTAAAGAAAAAATAGACAGTGAATAAACTGAATGTGAAATGTTTTGTATTTTATTAAAGAATATCAGCGCATGTCTTTGGTTTTGAATTGCATGCTGTTACAGTTGGGAGAAAAATTGTTTTGCCATTTATCTGTTTCTAGAGAACATACTATTTCAATTTATGAATGCACTTTTGAGTCCCCCAGAACTAAAGTTAATAAAATGAACGACTGAAGTAGCAAGTTCATATACAGTCACCACACATAAGGTCAGCTGGCTTTCGTCTTCCCTAAGCAAAGCCTGAACAACCTAAAACCCTGCACCACTAGAGAGAAGACGCTGTGCAAGGTTTCAGCTGCTGTGAGTGAGACATGGGCTGAGCAAAGCAGTGGAGGGTTAAGTAAGTCCCAGAGCTCTCCTGCCCCAGGATGGCCCACATATTCACTGAGATGCAGCCAGCAACTAGAGGGAAATGGGCAAACAGTACCCACTCCTGTTCGCTGCAAAAAGCCATCCTTCCGTCCAGTGCCACTGAGCTCCAGGGGCCTGGTGGGAAAAGGGCCCAAGAAGAGCTCCATGTGCTTGTGAGATGCCCTTCAACCCTTTCCAAATGGTATGTGCATCTGTGCATCCATCTCAGTGACCCAAAGAAATCATCTAGTCCTATCAATCTTATAGTCAGATTTTTTTTCTTTAAAGATTCCTTATTCATTCTGTTTCTTTTTCTGTAACTTAGCGTTCTCTGTGGTTCTGAGGAAAACCAATTCTCTTGAGTTCATTATCATTGTGCTGAGGCCAACGTCCCAGAGCAGTGATTTCAGGCTATTTCCTTTCTTAAAATGAATCCTGCAGAGAAGCTCACTATGTAAAATTATAAAAGGGGAATCCCCTTTTTACTGAAGTGAGCTGGGGGATTTGGCTCTCTGGTGGCTACCCCCAAGACACCTTCTTGGAAACTGTAAAAATTCCTAAAACGTTTTAAATCTCTTTTCGATGTGGGGGAAATCAAGTGTGGCCATCAGAGTCTCCTGGATATTAGTATGGTGTTTGTTTTACTGAGCATTCTGTCAGCATGTTGCTCTCATTCATGCAAACTTTAAATATTCTCACTCTCCTGCTAGGTATAAAGCACTGTGTCAGATGCTGGGGGCGTAGGAATAAATAAGATAGACACGGCCTCTATTCTCTTGCTAAGGATAGGGATTTAGGTTTTCAGGAACAAAATCTGGCCCGGTGCATGGGCTAGTTTGTGTGTTCTGGCAACAGGTCATCCCTGTGGGCGCTCTCTGGGCAGATGTATCTTGCTCCATATTGTCAATCTCTCCATACAAAGTGTTCCCCTTGGGAAGCCACGAGAAGCCCAGCACACCAAGAATGCCTGCTGTGATTCTAAAGCTATCCCTGGGAATTAGGGACTAGACACAAACTATGGGGACTAAGAAGCAAATAGAAAAGTTGGACAGAACGGTGCCTGAGCTTCTCTGTAATGCAGTAACGATCTGTTTTCTTTATTTTTGAGTTGATCCCCCTCTCTCCCCGCTTCATCCCCAATATTCTTTTAGGTAGGACATAAAGGATAAAATCCCAGCTTATTATGTAGGTTCTCCCACACTTACAACAATAACACAGAAATCTTCAGGCAGTTCTGTCATCTTACTTAGTGCTTTCCTGGAAATCACATAAGAAAGCAGAACAGAGAAAGCGGATCATTTTAAAATTTTTTTCCTCTGCAGGTTACTGTATAGTTTGTAGTTAACTGCTTTTGCCACTAGAGGGTGATCACAGTTGGAAAGGCAGACCTGAGTGGGTCAATATTGAACCAGGTCATGTTGAAATAGCAACTGGTTATTACATTTGATTGATCCAGAGCCAGGAAGAGGAGACCAAAGACCTAAAATGCTTCAGTCTTAGCTAGGTGAGCAAATTTGTGGTATTCTAGGAGAAATTTTGGAACTACCCGTTTCCAGTGTTGTATATTTTACGTGCAAGATCCTGAAATTTAACCAAAAAAAAAAAAAAAAAAAAGTAGACAAAAAGTCAGGGACAGAGCTGCCTTTTCTTTTAAAAATAGATACATAGAAGCATGTGTTTATTTGCTTCCACTCGGTATTTTTATTTTACTTCTAAAATGAAACAGCTGAAATAATTTGTGAATTGTTCGGACTTTTGAGTACAGACTCCCAGACAGTTTCTGTGGTCTGGGCCCTCAGAAACCCACCTGATGAGGGATGGAGCCCATCTTTGGAAAAAGCTATTTGAGGCTATGTGAAGCAGCCCGAGTTTGTTTGTTTTCCCTTGTAATTGAAAATGGAAGTCAAGCCTGCTCTCAGAACAGAATTCAGCAATTATGACCATCTTGAGAGGGGCAGGAAAGGACTTGCATAGTGTTTTTCTAGACAAAGCCTTGTCTCCACTTCCTACTGGGGTAATTAATAATCCTTACTAGCGAGACCTCTGCCTAAAGTGGAGTAGCATTTTCCTATCAAACTTATTTATGATACAATTTCCTAAATTACCTGGAAGGAGGATGGAACAGTCATTTCTACTGATTTTACAGAATCCCAGTTCCTCTCTGAGCCCCAAGAGTTGTTGACTGTCATAAGGTTTATAAGGTTTTAGTCCTCAAATCCTTCATTTGCTAATAATATTTTGCTGTCTATAAAAATGGTTAATTGTCCTTAAAATATAGCTTTATTCCTCTGACACTCGAAGTTATCTAAATATATTTACAAATGAAGATCACATGAATTTCAGTTAGCGATGCATTTCTCAATACTGACTAATTGGCAACCCCAAATTAATCCGATTTCCTTGCACTGACGGTTTCCTTAATAAAGGGTGTAAAAGATAAAATAATAACAAATTTAGTTTAAAGATCTTAATTGGCTTTGTTTGTGGTTCTAGAATCAGGCAATACTTTATTTCATAAAATAGAATAAGTTTCCGATGAGCAGAGTTGAGGAGGTTGGTTTTATAGACAGAGAAGTGGTGAAGAAAGCAGAAACAAAGAACCAAAAAGCTGAATGGTCACGACTGAAACTGACCTGTTTGGGAATTTGGCTATTCTCTCTCTCTCTCTCTCCTGATTTCTCAGAAGATGAGGTAAGCAACTTAGTTTCACCTTGGTGATTGGAATGTTAGCATGAGTGACTCCATTTTGGTTTGGTCTGTTAGGCCTAGTGTGGGAGCTAAGTCCAAACCAATGGCCTCCTACAAATTTTATTTAACAATTATATTAGATGATAATGGAAAGAACAGTCTTGGCAACAAATGTGTTAATCATAGCCCAGGGGATTTAGATTATCAGCAGCAGCCTGCATCAGAAGCAAAGTCTTATCGAATGCTATCCCTTTCCTAGATTAGATAGAAAGAATTAGGGAGTTATAAGGAAATATTTTCTAAGGATGGTTATACTTTGATTTTGGTGACAGTACAAACTGTAACAATTGGAAAGTGCCTTATTGGTCTAAAACTGGTAACATGGTAAACTAGTACGGGAGGCAGTTACATTTACAGAATTTTTTATAATTCTCTTGGGCTCTCTCTTTGGGCTCCCTAGTATTACAGAATTTTGCTTCTTGATGCTTACTTGTGTCTCTTTGCCTGTCTAAATCCAGGGCCTCTGAAATTTATCTCCCTTTGCATGTGGGGTGTGGGGAAAAGAGGTGGAGGAGTGGGGGGTGGAGGGGGCAGTGTTGTTGCTAAGAGTGACTGTAGCTCTCTGCAGATGTTGCTATCCATTTTTAACCACAGTACAGAGAAAATGTTGACCCTCTAACCTGTAATACCATGCTGTTAAATTTCTTGACCCTTGTACACTTAATTAATATTTTGACTTTTCAAAATGTTTTATTTCAGTTTGTCCACTCTTTAGAGCTGGGATCATAGACTATATGATGATAATTCTCCAAGCATCTTTTATTCAAACAGGTAAAGGAATAAGGGGAGGGGGGTGCTACTGTAATTACTAGATAATTTAAACCTAAAAGTCTGCTGTTAGGAAAGAGAAAGGGGAGAAATGGCTGTTTAAGACCTGTACCTTGAAAGAATGCTGTTTATCTAGTATCCCCAGGTCAGGGAGTGTGTCTGTGAGTGAACTAAGCAACTCCTCCAAGAATCCCAATGGGAAACATTTTGGGGAGTTCTCACAGTTTCTGATATTCTCCTGAAACAGTCTATTTCCCAACAAGTGAAAGCAGACATCCTTTCATACAAAGATTTTCTGACTCTGCCAGCAAACATCTCCATCTTCTTGTCTGTCCTCTTCAGCTTCAGAGTCAGGAAAAGAGCTCAGCCATTTTGGTAAAAGATTTGTCGTCCTTCCCTCTGAATAACCAGAAGTTATTTGTGTTGTGGGCCACAGTTCAGATAAGATCTGTGGTAACTAAATCTGGGGAAATAACTTTTCAGATTTTAGCAGAATCCTTTTTACCTTCCTGTTCTAGAATTAGATACTTAACGATGGGTCTTTGCTTTATTTTCATGATCAAGACCTGATGTCAGTAGACATCAGAAACATATATAAAAAAGAAAACTTAAATATTTTCCAATTGGAAAATTATCCTAAAAAATCTTTATATATTTCCGAGCCACAAACGATCATAGGTACTTTGAGTCATGTTGCAGATTCCAGGAAAGTGTTTGCGCAAGTTTGGAAAATAGAACAGACCAGTTGATTCATGCTTTAGCTGATGGCATTGTCTCTTGGGAAGATAACACACTCTTGCCTTATGTATATAGGACTGGTGGAACGCTGCTGTTTAATTGGTCTAAATATCCTTTCTGAGACTGTACTGCCCTCCCTCCACCCATTTGCAGAGATCCAGTATCCTTCCAGAGACTGTTTCACAGACATTCCAAAGGTCTGGATGCTCTTAGCCCACCCAACCGCCATTTTAACCTTGGCATTTCCTTGAGAGGGTGTGGGAGCAGCAACCTGTGACCTAGAGGAAGGATCTGGAAGTGGTGAGGGGCCGTAGAGGCTGCGGGGTGATGAGATAACTCTGTACAATATCGGGTGAAGAGGAAGCATTTGTAAACTTCCTTTCCTTTGTTTTGTTGTATCTGTTTTCCCCTGTTTCTGCCAACACACCCATTTGAATGCCAGCTTGGCTAAGTCACCCCAAAGAAAATATTGAAGTACAAGGAGTCACCTACCTCACTTTAGATCTCACTTTCTTTCCCTTCCTTTCCATTCCCCCAAATTTATGAATGGAAATAGATAAGCAGAGGTTGAACTGGCCAAGACTGAACGTTGTATCTTGATTTTCCAGTCTCCAGGGAAAAAGAGCAGGGAACCAATGTAGTTCCAATTAGGAATCTTTGACTTATGTTCATTTAACAACTTTGTATTACCCAGTACATTTTGTTCAAATAAATTGTGAAAGTAAGTTATTTCTAGGGCTTGCAGCATAGTCTGTGAGCTGATCAGTCTCTATCTCTCATAAATTTTCTATTTGGATAATAAGAGCAAGGCAGGAGTTTTTCGCTGTGCTGTTAGGCTACAGCCAACTGTTGTCACTGGCTGACCCCTGGTTATGAGTCCGTGGGAACGATGTCCTGGTCTTCACAGGCAAGAGAAGAGTTAGTTCTGTGGTAAGGTCTGTCTTTGGGTTGGTGGGAAGCCAACCCCAAAGAATATTCTTTTGTGGATGCTTCTATGTTAACCAAGTTGGCAGAGTTTTATCTTATCCAAACAGAGATACATGGCAAAAGAAAACTAATTTGGGCAATTAGAACTGGTGGTTGATCTGAATTATATGGAATATGTTCAAAGAGATAAGATTATACTACTTATGTGCATGGATAGGAATTAGAACTGCTAACAATTTGTTGCCAGGTAGAGATTCTGAGGAGACTGCCATGATAAAAAGATAAGGGTTATTCTAATTAGCAAATTTGTTACATAGGTGGATATTATTGAAGTGCTCAAAAATTTTATGTTTTTAAGTTATTCAACAATTTTGAGCATTTGAATTGGCTGTTAATTGGCCAAGCAATGCACTTTTTTTATAAAGACAGAATGTCAGCCTGGTCCCATTCAAGATATCACCATATCATATTGGAACAAGTGCCAAATGAATGACACGCACTGTACAGTGAGGTCTTGTTCATCAAAATAATTTGGTTCAAACAGTTTTGTTTAATGGGAAAAGAATAGTACTTAACACAGTGGTCTAGAGTCATGAGAAATGGCCTGCGGTGGCATCTGAGAGACGGTTTTGGCCCTGCCTCGGAGGGTGAGGTGAGGGCAGTCCCTGTCAGCCCACAGAGGTGAGTTTTGTGTTATGGTCTGGCCTTTGCTCGCTTGCAGTCTTCCCTGTTTCATTTGCATGTTCAGTGCCTATCAGAGGTGGGCCCAGCCTACATGGTACAAAATGAACCACCCAATATCATTTCAAGGGTAGACAGGTCTTAGAGTTCTGAGAGAAAGATGAAGTAGGAGCAGTTTATGTGTTGGAGACATACTGCTTACATCTATTCAGTACTCACAAAATATCGGCCAAGGACTGATTGGTATTCATGAAATTAAAGCACAAAACTTCCAGTTGCTTTAAAGCAGAGCCTGGAGGTCCAAAGTTGAGGGATTGCCCATCCTTATGAAGCCAGTCCACTTGATAATAATTACTTAGCTGTCCTCCAAACTGGACAAACCAAGAATCTGATGCAAGATGGGGCTACAATAAAAGTCATGTGAATCTGGAAACATACCAGTTTTCCAGGCTTTTTTTTTTTTTTTTTTTTAAGAGTTTCCTGGCATTGGATTATTCATAGGTCAGTATTGCAAGAGAACTTTTTGCATAATACTGCAGCTAACAGCAGGGTTTCCTTACCAGCTTACTGATTATTTCACTAAGTAAAGGAATTGCTCAGAAGGCAATTGAATAATCTCTGTTTTCATTGTTCAAGACAGTCTCTGGTGGTTTGCCTGCACTTTTACATCATTAGTGGGTGGAATCCCCCTTTATGATTTTTAAAAGAAGGTTCATGAATGTATATAAACTTTAGCTGGTCTCCATCTGGATGAGCCACTTAAGTAATCAGCCATCTAATTTGTGAGCATGCCTACTCTATTAGGTACAGCAAAGGGTTCAGAAAGAGATCTCAGGGGCTGCTTTGGGAACCAAGATCATAAAACAGTGTTGAACTGGGTTGTCTAGAATAATGGTGCTCACCCACCTCAGTGATTCACACAATCTTAGCTGAGCAGAACCAAAATTATATTAAATATATTGATTGATATGTCTAACTAACCAGTGATTATTTATTGGATGACTAATATGTGCTAGGCATGGTTCCTGCTCTTAAGGACTGAGAAAGTCCAGCTGGAGAAATGGGGTAGAAAAGTAACATGAGGGCCGGCCCTGTGGCTCACTCAGGAGAGTGCAGCGCTGGTAGCGCCAAGGCCACGGGTTCGGATCCCTATATATAGGGATGGCTGGTGTGCTCACTGGCTGAGCGTGGTGCTGATGATACTGTGCTGAGGGTTGTGATCCCCTTACTGGTCAAAAAAAAAAAAAAAGAAAAGTAACACGAAATTAAAAAACACTCTCCAATTTAACAGTATAAGGCAAAGGTATAAGATTGTCATGCACAGGATAGAATTAATCATCAGATGGGTAGTTTAAGTATTGCCATGAATTCAGAAGAGGAAGCATTCTCTGAGGGCTATTTTTACTTGAAAAGGCATCACCAAGGAGTAGGAGAATAGGAAGTGTTTGACATGTAGGGAGGAGGGACTTGGAGCAGTTTTCTGGATGCTTCAGAAATGACCAAGAGCAAGAAGTGGTTGGGTTATGAAAAGAAATCAGCTCAAGTGGGGAATTGTCAGACATCAGGTTGAAATGTAGATTACTGCCAGATTGGGGGAGGTCTAACATGTGCTACTCAAAATGTAATCTCTAAACCAGCAGCACCACATTACGTGTGAGCTTCTTCGAAATGCAGAATCTCAGGTCCCAACCTAAACCTACAGACTCAGAATATTTGGGTGCAGAGCCCAGAATCTGTGTTTTTAAAAAGCGTCCAGTTTATTCTTATGTGTTGCTTTGCCTCCCACGGATTTGTCACCCCTTTCCCCCTGGGGGATGGAGCCACCAAGGATCACTCAAAGCCCATCTCTTCTGAGCAGTGAGAAGCCCCGAAAAGGGGTTAATCTCCTGGAACCCTCAAGATAGAGGCATTCCTTCCATTTGGGAAATCAACCACGAATTGGGGTTCTCCTCCCGCATTTATTCTCCAGACCAGGAAGTTACAGGAAGAGAACATAGATGGGTTTTTTGCTAAGTACAGTTTAACAAGTTTAACAATAGAAGCTGGTAACAATCAGTAAGACAAGCAAGGTGACATTCTATAATGCAATTAAGTCGATCCACTAACAAAAGCTTGATTTTAGCAAACATTCTCTTCTTATAGCAATTTCCCAGTATCTTTACATATCAATCAGTAACCTGTCTGTCTTTGAGCCAGCAACCTTGCTGTGTTACAATTTTTTATCTTACAACAGAGACTGTATAGCCTGGGGAAAATTTTCTGTCCTTTGCAAGGTCAATATTTGAAACTGCAAGGCTTTGGAAAACCAGGCCCTGTGAAGTACATTTGTTTTATGCATACTTCACACTTCTGCATACTAAAGTTTGGAAAGCAGTGTTGCTGATAATTTAGACTTTGTTCCAAATAACAAGGAAGATCCTTTGAAGAAGAGAAGTGGCATGCTCATTAGTGAGCAGACACATCTGGGCATTTGGGAGACTGTCTTTAACACTGTAGTCCCCTCCAAATTCTCACTTACCTGCTGCTCACCACCTGCAGGATGAAATATCTCCAAATTGCCAGTCACGTAGCTGTTGAAACTGAAGTCATAGAACTGCTCTCTGAAGAGGTTTCTGAAGACTGAGGATAGGTCCGGTCTAGGTAACGGTGTGCTATGCATCTGATATATTTCTATAAGTAGGGATTTTATTTTGTTTTATTATTTATTTATTTATTCATTTACTTATTTATTTTGGCAGCTGGCTAGTATAGAATTCAAACCCTGGACGTTGGTGTTATCAGCACCTCGTTCTAACCAACTGAGCTAACCGGCCAGCCCTTAGGTAGGAATTTTTAAAAAGTGCTTGCTTTGCAAGAACATATTTAAATCAATAACAAGAACAAACACCTTACAGTCTAAAGCATAAAATTCATTTATATGTTTTAAGACCATTTAAAATATCAGTTTTCACTACTTTGAATCAGTTCGTTTATCTGGCATTTATCAGGACATTCAGATTTCCACATTACAAAGTTATGTGCTCTTATAAACCAGTAAACCATTTTAATGGGAAAATTTTTTCAACCTATATCATTGCCTAATCATTAATACGAATAGCATTGCTGTTGTAATAATAAAATTAGCACAAATTTTTAAGTCTTGGTAAAAAAAAGAATTTTCAATATTATTTTAGTTTTACCTGGTGTCTTCGGTATAATAATGCCTTCAGGGATATAAAAAGTTAAGACTGCTATTCCTACTTTCAATAATCCCCAGACTGGCAATTTACCCTCTCTTCCCATCTTGCTGCTCCAATAAGCTGGGAAGAATGGCGTTTTCTTAATGTTAAATCCTAACTTTAATTTTGCCTACAGTACTGCAAAGTGGTACTTTGCCGATGGACGTGAGAGTGGTGTTTGCTTCTGTTATTGTGTATCCTGTGGGTCTTGACACCAGTGTTTCCCTGCCCACTCAGAGGACTTTTCCTCTCTTACAGATTTACAGTGGTGGTCCAGTTGGTGCAGTTTGCCAGAGAGCAGACCACTGTGTAAAAGACATTACAGTGTCTTCACCTAAACCCTAGGTTGACTCTAGAAAAGGCCAGGAGTCCTGTGGTCAGAGGGAGAAGTGTCATGCTCCTTCAAAAAGCAGCAGAGTTTGTGTCCTAGAGATTCAGCACCACCTCTGTAAATATAACCTGAGCAGAGGATTAATGGGCAGACCTGGACACATATTCTTGAATCTTAGCCTCAAGCACCTTTATTTTTGATGAATAAAACACAAGCTTTATTGACAGTTTTATTGAAAGGTGTTGAGGGTGACTCCTGCTGTAAAAGAGTCACAAAATCTGGGCTCAAAATCTGGTTGTACTACCTACTAGCTCTGTGGCTGTGGGCAAGTCAACTAGCTCCTCTGAGGCTCTGTTTCCTTGTATAAAATGTGGATATTAACACCTGCTCTCAAGATTCTTGCATAATGGAAAAGTAGCTCATACTGGACATACAGTAGCTGTGTAGTAAATGATAACCATTGTTAATCTTTACTTGTTAATTGTCACCTCACATTTGCTTTAGATTAAAATTTTCTAAGAAAAAAAAAAAAAAGGCCAAGAGGGAGATGGTTTGCTCCAAACAGCTAGGTCTCCGCACTGTTCCTTAAGTATACCAAATGCATAGCAATCTCTACACCTTCATCGTTTTCCTGCTCCTGGGATACCCAAACCTGTTTGTTTTGATGCCTTCCCTACTTTAAGTCCCAGCTGAAGAGCTAAAGAAAGCATGGAGGCTTCCTTCATGAATAATAAAATACCATTCTATGGTGTTAATTCTTATCTCGTTGGAGTTTCTCATTCCTCCAACTAAAGCATAGACTTTTCGAAGCCTTCTATAAATGCAGACTAAAATTGGCTGATTTGAAATCTGTCCATCACCGAACCATATGCAACTGCTAAATGGATGGTTGCAAATGAAAAATTAGAACTAATATTTTTCTGAGCAGTTTTTTGGGCCAGGCACCTACAATGAAAATAATCTATTTAATTTTCCATGAAGTAGCTACTACTGAATCTCGATTTTACAGATGGGGAAACCAACGCCTCAGTTTGTCCAACTTCACACAGCCAGTAAGTAGCTGAGCTAGGATCTGAACCCAGGAAGTCTGGGTCTAGAGGCTGAGTTTGGATCATTATCTTATCCAGGTGAGGATGAGGATGGGAGAGCCATCAGAAAATTTTAAAACACTCACAGAAAGCGTACTACAAACAGGAATTGACTGCAATTAAACCATGAACCATTTCAGTTTAGGTTTCCAAGCTCCTATCTTTTTTCTCATTTATGGCATTAACAAATCTGTTTAGACGATGGATTTCTACATTTAGAGAGACCAGCATCCTGTCCAAATTGTGGGCCCTCAGTCCATACCAGAGCTTCAACCCAGTCCTGAAACTCTCACCTGCTTTGTTTATATCACCACCTTTCCAGGTAGTTAAGAACAAAAGGTTTGTGAACAGATTAAACACAGGCTGTTTTTGTTCTGCTTCTGCAAGCATGTGTTCCTGCTTAATGTGTACTACATGGTGCTGACTAGAGTCTGTGCTCATATATTTTAAATAAACAACACATGCGGGAATTTAGCACCTTCCTACAATAGCACAACAGTGGCTCAAAAATTCTTGCAGAGGACCCTGTGCTATTACACCAAATATTTCTAAGTTTATCTCACTACACTGCTCAGCATTCAGAGTAAACCTAAGCAGAAATATGGAGATCAAAGAATTTTGTAATCAAATAACCCCCTTTCATGCTCTATCTGTCATCAGATGAAAGTATTAGTGAAGTGGTATGGAAATCCTCTTCAGCATGCCTGGAACCTCCAGCTATTCCACTTAAGATTTAAAACAATGTGATCAAGTGTTCAGAATCCACAGGATTGAGTTGTATGTGTACATTAGTGTATTATTTCCAAGTTGCCAGTTTCCCCCAGATTAGCACATTTTAAGTTCGGCTTTATCAAAGGAGTCAGAACATGAAAGGGGATCTAGCAGAGTGGAGATGTCACTCTTTCTTGCCATCATGAAACGGTTTATTTAGTTTGGGGCAGCCATGCATATAAATCCAGCAACACGTCTATAGACTAAAAGTCAGCCAAGTAGGACAAGGAATACAATTATGTAGTGGAAAAATAGCTATCTAGCTATTGGTGGGAACTTTAGGCCCTTGATTTGATTTTTATATGGGCCTACAATTACAAAAACACAATGCAGCAGAGTATTGGCTACACAGTAAGTGTTTTGTTATGGCATTACCAGAATGGCTTGGGTGAGCCCAACTTGGTGTTAAGCGTTATGGGGACACAGCCAGATTCAGGAGACATGGCCATGGTAACTCCAGGATAAATTCTCTTTGTAGAAAGCCATGGTTTTGATGGGAGTGCACCTTGTCTATTAGTGTGCTGGGATAGAAGACTAGAAACCACTGGTCCAAGAATTTATACTCTAAGCTGGATTTACCAACACATGAAATTATTAGAGGAAAATGCAGAATAAAATGCAATAAAGTCACCAAATCCTGATGTTAGATGTCATCCCAGCAGTTGCCTCATCCACTGGTTCCTAAAACTCACTAATCATTAGGAACTACCTGGGAAATTTAAAAATAAGTACACATTCCCAGGGCCACCCCAGAGTTAGAAGCTCTAACAGAAGGGCCTGGATATCTGTATGCTTTAAAATGCTGCCCAAGGATTCTGACGCTCAGCCAGCTCATCTGGTCCAGCCTCTCAATGAACAAAGAGTATTTCTGTTAACAACCCTGCGGTGATCATCCAGCAAGGCGGGCATCCCTCAGGTTGGAAGGAACTCATTGAGAACAAGGCAGCAGGATCCAGTGTTGGACAGAGGGATGGAGTCATTAGAAGTCTTTTCTATACTGTATTTAAAGGGTTCTGGCTACATCGTCTATTCATTGGTCTTAGTTTGGCCTCTGCAGTAACACAGACCAAATCTCCTTCCAACATGGAAAGCCTTCAAATGTTTTAAGAGAGTTTCTCTTCAGTTCATTCCTTTGTTTGATGGTTAGTTCATTTGTTTATTCATTCATTCGCTTCAGACTGTCGGTCTCCTCTAGGACTGGATTTACTGGGGCTGGCGATTGCCACTTCTTTCAGCTGCTCCTCCCAGGTACTGGCTTCTCCCTACCTCCTGTTTGCCTTCCTCTGGATGAACTCTAGTTTGTCAGGGTCAAATGTGGTGCCCAGATTCAGACACCACGCTGACCATGTTGTCTGACCAGCAAAGTCCAACAGAAGCATCAGGAGCAGTTGCTCCCTGCATCCTAGACTCTGTCCTGCTTCTACTAAAGACTGTTCTGAGAATAACCAAGGGCCCAATCTGGTGCAGACAGGAAGTTCTGTGGCAGATCAGGAAGGGAAGAGGTCGGTGTGGCTGAGCTTACCAGGTGTGAGCCAGGTCCTAGTGAATGGGTACACTTTGGAATAGAAGAAAGGCACTTTCCTTTCAGTATTCCAGGAGGAGAAGTAAGGTTTCATTGGATGCCCGGATAATTACAGCAGAGAGCACAGTGTGCACACCGCACACCTGTTGTCTAGTCTGCAGGCCAAACAGATGTTCTTTTTTTTTTTTTTTTTTTCCTTTTTTGTGACCGGTAAGGGGATTGCAACCCTTGGCTTGGTGTCGCCCACACCGCAGCACTCCCAGCACCTCACTCGCCCGAGTGAGCCACGAGGTCGGCCCCAAACAGATGTTCTCACTGTGTGGTTGTTCTTATAGGTATGATCAGTTCTGACTCTTACACTCAGTTGGGGGGTATGAAGGGGCACCTTGTTTTCACTCTTTGTATGATGTAATCGAACTAAATATTTTCACCTAAGCAGGTTATATTTTCTTCCCCAAACTGAAGGGAAATATTGATGTACCTTCTTTACTTAAGGTCAGTTTCCTGGTGTTTGCTTATCTTTAAAACTGTCATGAGAACTTTGCATGTTCTTAGGAAAGAAAAGGGTAAGAAAAGAACTATTGTAATGTTGACAGCTGGTTGTAAAGTGAACAATTCAGTTAACTGGTTATTTGTTTTATATACACAAGAATGAAAAAAGTTTCTTTGATTGCTTTTCACTGAATCAACCAATCATTTCTACAGTAGCAGCAGCAGCAGCAGCAGCAATAAAATGGTTCAAGGATTGCCCTAACCCAGGACTGCAGGCTTTATTTACAACAGTATTCAGTACATGAGCCTCCTGGAAATCAGAACTTCAGCATGACTTATGTAAGGGCTTCTTTTTATGTGGACACAAGAAATGATAAGGTGACTTCTGAGATTCTGGAATCAGAGTAGCAGCCATGTGGGCTGCTTCGGTTCTGTGTGGGGCCACTTCCAGCAGCCATGAGGTAGAGACCAGGGAGACTCTTCAGTTCTTCATGACTGAGCTACAGGTGCACTGAGACTAGACAGATGGGGATAACAAGAAAGGGGCATCGTGAGCACCAGCTGTTGGCCGTTTATGTCCTGCTGGGACACAGAAAAGCATACAAGTGAGAAACAAGCAGAGTTTGGTGCAGTCCACAAGCTGAATTGTTGGGAACAGTCTGAGCTCTTGAGAAGAGCGATGGTGAAGGGCAAACCATATTTGGCTGAGTTGGAGAAATGGGATTAGAACAAGAATACTTTTATTCCTGTGCTCAAAAAGATGTACAAGGAACATTCTATAGCTTTAGCTTCAAACAGCTGACTACTGGTGCCAATGAGCCCCAATAAGCAACCGAATTTTTTTTGTTTCTGTTTAAATTCTTTGTTGGTAGCGTCAAAGAGAGATTTGGCCTGTGCTATCATGTGCCTAGAATGGGCAGACCATGTTGTGGGTGGGCCACAGGCCCTCCACAGAGCATGAAACCTCTGCAAGATGACCAGGCCACTAAGTTGCCCAGATGACTGAAAGGGAGGTCTCTGAAGCCTTGCTGCTTTTCTGGAGTCCAGGTGAACAGCCAAGGACAGAGGCCAGAAGCCATGGCCCATGAGTGGTGACTGATGGAGAAAGCAGCCAGTGGGGTGAAACCAGGGGGAGGCCATGGTACGGGAAGGTGATGAATCATCCTGGACGTTGATGCTGCTCATGCAGTGAAGGAAAAGAAAGAGTCTCTACAAAACAGCATTGCTGTGCTTTCCATTGGCCAGGTTGCCCCTCTAAACTCTCTTGATTCTGTCATTTTCAAAGAGGAAACTAATGACATGCCATTCCTGCTTAACTTTAGAGGCTACTGTTTTTGTGGGATTGCCCTCGTGGTCAGCTCTACCAAGATGTAGCTTAGGTGGAGGCTGTTCCATTCTTACTGTCATATCATGTAATAGAAACTTCTTTTTCCTAAGGCGCTGATGACCCCTGTAAAAGGAAAGTGTTCTCTGGTTGGACCAAATCCTCCTCCTTTCCTCTGGCATTCGCACATAGATGGCCGTGTATGGGGCAGAGTGGCAGTAATTTGAGGTTGTTCCCTGGGCTCAGTGCAGCTCTAATCAGAGACAGGAAATGTTTATTTGAGTTTTATTGAGTGAGTCATTTTGGTGCTGCTTTAGGTCACTTTAAACTTGGGGCATCCTGTTTAAGTCAAATAATCATAGTTTTAAGCAACTGGAAACAAGTATCACCTGTACATGAATGATGTTTATACCTTCTCAACCAACAGACCATAGTGTGGAATATTTACTATTTAGCCAAATCTAATTGGGCTAAGTCTTTCCCCAAGAAAAAAGGCATCTCCCCTTTTACCAAAAGTAGGGTGGACTCTACCCTCTCTGGCTTATAGAGGATCATTATTAGCAACAACTATGTCTACATACAACAAAATATTTTTCAACCTTAGAAAAGAAGGAAATCGTACCATTTGCGACATCATGTTGCAATAACTGGAGAACAGTATGCTGAGTGACATAAGACAGAGGAAGGACACATACTGTATGATTCCACTTACATGAGGAATCTGAAATAGTCGAACTCATAGAAGTAGAGAAAAGAACACTGGTTGCCAGGGCCCGGAGGAGGGAGAATTGGAGAGGTATTAGTCAGAGGGTACAAAGTTTCAGTTATGCAAGATGAATAAGTGTTGGAGATCTGTTGTGCAGCACAGCACCTAGAATTAACAATACTGTATTATGTACTTACAAGAGAGTAAATCTTATATTAAGTGTTCTTATCACATACACACAAAAATAATAAAAAAGGATGGGAAGAAACTTCTGGAGGTAATGGATATGTTTGTGACATAGATTGTGATGATGGTCTCATGGGTGTTTACTTATCTCCAAGTTCATCAAGTTGTAAATGTTAAATATGCACAGCCTTTTTAAATGTCCATTCTACCTCAAAATGATTAAAAAAGAAGAAATGAATAAAAATAACAGCATTGCATTTAGAAAGAAAAAAGAAGCATCCATGTGAAAACCCATTTTCTATTTTACACCCTACTGTTGGTGTGAATAGAATTGGCCGTTGCTGTAGGAATTTGGTTGTGATAACTCTGAATTTGGGGAAAGACCACAACAGAGTCCTTATGCTTGAGTAAGGCGTTGAGCAGTGGGAGGCAGAAGGGAGAGAAGGCCTGTTAGAAGAATGGCTGAGAACATGTGAAAATGACTCTTTGAACAACGTTACGAAGGTGATTTACGTAACTAACTAATTTTTATTCAGATGAGACTTTTATTCTCTGAAATTGACAGGTAAGTACCCAATAAGAAAAAAAGATCCTGTTTCTTGTTTTGTTTTATCGTCTACACACACCTTCCAACAATACATAGTTGGCGGGACTCTGATACCAGTTAGACATGGTGCATCTCCTTAAGAGCCGGCAAGTCCCACTCGTTATTTACCATTTTTTCATTTATTTTAATGATGGCTGTACTTTCTTTGTGACTTAACATTCAGAAAATGGGGAAATGAAATTGGTTTGGTTAAGTTTCCCAAAGCAATTGGCTCTTTACTTCAGTTCATAGCAAGGAAGGAGGTTGCTTGTTTTCCTTTTCCAAAGATAACAAAATGTTAAGGACAGTGGGAACGGAGAAGCGATGGGGTAACTTCAGCCTGATTCTTCCAGTCCATCATGAACTCTGCTTTCAGAATAGTTTTCCTTTAAAATGAACTTTCGTTATGCCATTTTCACAACTCAGAAGATTTCCAGGGTCCTTTCCCCACCACCCACACCACCACCCATCTGTTTCCCTCCTACCCATATCCAGGGTTTATTCACAGTTCCCAGATGGCACGTTGTTTTTGCTGGATGCACTCTGCCCTTCAGGGCTGTGCCTCTAACTTGCCAGGCCTTCTCTTCCTCCTGCCTTGCATTGTCCAAGACTTTACTCAAGTGCAGTCTTTCCCCCCATTCAGGTTTATCTCAACCAACTTCTCACAGCAATGGCCAGTTCCATCAATACCATTGTATTATGGAAAATACAGAGTTTTCACATGACTGTTTCTTATCATGATCTTCTGTAAGTGATGAGGCCTGGATGGCAGATGATTATTGTCTAGGGAGGCTAAGAAGGTACAATTCAGATACAGAGGTTTCACAATCTGATTTCATACAGTAAAGTGCAGCATGTAGCATTTTGCATGGCTTTCTCTGGTTTCCTATGTTCAATCTTAGCTCTTGGAAACCAAAGCCTTGTTAATAAGTCAGATGATGTAGGCATGGAGGGGAAAAGGAGAAGTTTCAGAGTGTGAAATGAGGACCCGTGATTTCCTTAGAAGGTACATTGGAGAGTCGTTCATGCCGTCACTAGCTCATCCAAGGCGAACTGTTCCAAGTCCAGTCTTTTGTTGGGCATTCGTGTGAAATTGATTTAAAAGTGATAGAATCTTTGCACATATAAACAGCTAACAAATGATGGACAACGTGTGTCCAAACAAACCCAACTGGCAGGACATGCAGTGCTGCAGAGAGGAAGCCACTGGCTATCCATCACACCTTGAGAGATGGGCAGGGCGGGCCTAGTTTTCCTTTCAAAGGCAGGAAAGGTCAGTGCTCTGGGAAAACGGAGCCCAATGGGAATCTCAAACACGCGGTGTGGCCTTTCCAGCTTACAGGTCATTATTGACTATTCTTACCCTAAATGGCCGTGACACTTAATCTCTCTCCTAATTTTATTATTTTACTTGCTATCACAAGACCGTAACTTTTTAGACATTCAGGTGAGATTAAGGGAGGACAAGGTGGAGTAAGGCTTTTACCATCTTTGATTACCTCAGAAAACATATTTGCTTACTTTTCCAGGAAGTTGGTTTTTTGTTTTGTTTTGTTTTCTACCGATGCCAAGAGGGGATTAATGAGTAGACGCTGGGTTTGCCAGCTTTCTTTTGATTTCAGTTTATGTAATTAAGCAGTTCCCAGAATGACTTGAGGTTCTCACTCAGCATCAAAACACGGTTCTCAAATGTGTTAGATTTGGAGGTCAGAAACAATCCAAACGCACTGAATAGAAGAAAGAGAAGTGAAAGACGTATCTTGCTTTAAAATGTCTCTAACATGTAAAAAGGGTTGATTTTGCTTTGGGGTCATGCACATCAGGCTACATTTAGTAGAAAGCAGGTTAAAACTAAAGTTCAAAAGGATCCAAAGTTAGAATTGCTAAAAATGAGGTTAACAATGGAAATAACACGGGGACACTAACTCTGGGTTACTTTTGAATTTCTAGCAACTGGAGGCTCATCCATGGCAGATGCTCAGGAACTCAGGCACTCAGCACAGAAGTACGAGGAACCCACTGTGTGCCAAACTCAGTTCTAGTTGCTAGGGATACAGTGAGGAACCAAAGCAACAAAAGTTCCTCATGATGCTCACTGAAGTGAATGTTGGATGAGCGGATTTGTATCGAGTGCCTCTCAGGTGCAGAGTTTTGAGCTAGTGTTTATTGGGGTTGCTAGGAAGAATAAGATACGTTCCTCAAAGGACTGAACATCTCACTGAGAAGTGAAGACACCTATCCATGGAACAAAAGAACTGTTCAAGGCTGTAACCAAATACTGGGTTGTTGATGCAGACAGACCCCCTATAGCTGAGATGGTCAGAGTGGGCTACAAATCTCCAGATTCCATGGGCAGGAGGCTCACATAGCAGGCTGACTCACCTTGAACTCACTGAGCACTAAGAATTTGCAGATAAAAATATTAGACTGCCCTTTGCTTCCATTTCTGTCTTATATCCCCCTAACCTTTTTTAGTTCTTCTATGCACATGATACTTATATTTAAAGGGAATTATAGCAGCTTCTCTTTCAGGTTAGTCTAGTTCCCTTAAAAAAAAAAAATTAGGTCAAAATCACCAACAGTTCTGCCCTCATGAGGCATACAGACAACTGGAGGAGAAAGTCATAAATCAGTTACACAAATAAACTCCACTGTGCTGAATGTTACAACAGAGAGCATAGCACATATTAGGGGGACTTGACCTTGTCAGAGAAGTCAGGGACAGCTTCCTAGAAGGACAGATGGCTGTACTGAAATCTGAAGGATGAGGAGGGATTGATTAACCAGGGGAGGGAAGTGGGAAAAACATTCCAAGCAGGGGGAATAGCCATGGGGAATAAGAGACAGTTAGAAGAGAGATGACTTAGAAGGTCACACAGACCTTGAGGCATATTAAGGAGTTTTCTTTTTATTCTAAGAGTAACAGGAAGTCTTTAAAAGAATTAAGCAGTAAAATGAGAGGAGGAAAGAGGATGGGTTATAATCAGATTTCCATTTCAGCAGGGTCACTCTGCCTATTGTGTGACCAACATTTGGAGGGAGGACTGGAGTGGACTGCATTAGTAACAAGGCACTTGCAAGAATCTAGATGAGATGACAATTGCTTGGGCCAGAATGGTGGTCATGATGGTGGTGAAGATGAAGAGAAATAGACAAATGTAACAGGTACCACAGAGATATGTGCAGAGGTACAGTAGGTAAAGTGACAGGGTGATGGATAGACGGGAAAGGGACTCCAGGTTTCCAACATAAAATTGGCCGAAGAGTGAAGCCCTGCCCTAAGACAAGCAACCCTGGATGAGGACCAGTTTGCTGGGAAAGATTATGGAGTCAGTTTTGGACACATTGGCTTTGAGTGCCTTTGAGGCATCTAGAGGGAGATGTCAGAAACCCAGCTGGGTACGTGGGTCTGGAGTTTGGAGCAGAGGCCTAGGATGGAGGTCTAAGTTTGTGAGTCATCTGTGAAGAGAGGTGCACTAGAAACTGTGGGTATGGTTGAGATCCCGCAACTACAGAGGGAGAAAAGTGGAGAGCCTAGAGCCCAGCCTTGTGAGATTCCAACATTTAATTGCCAGGGAAAGGAAAGCCTACGAGAGAGGCAGAAAAAACCCAGACAGAAACATAGGGAGACACTAGACTGCAAGCCAAGGGAAGCAAATGTGCTAGAAGAAGGTGGTCAGGGGAGAAAGCTACTGAGAGGTCAGAAAAAAAGAAGACTCAGTAATGATAATAATAATACAGCTATAATACTGTCTATAACAATAGTCATGGACAGTCTTCATGGAGTACCAATTTTGAGCCAAGTATTTTAACATATAATTTAATCTTCGTAAGAAGTCTATAAGGCAGGTCCTATTATCACTCTCATTTTTACAGATCAGAAAACTGAGCACAGAGAGATGAAGTCATTTGCCTGAGATCACACAGCCAGTAAGTGATGAAGTTGGAGTGGGAGCTCTTCTTTCTCACTCCACAGTCCCTGTCTTTAAATGCTGTGTGTCCTGTGTTGGTAGAATAAAAAGCAACCAGGTGGGGAGGGGAGGTTTTTCCCCTTTAGAGATATGGATTCTTTCAAACAGAGTCAGGGAAATACTCCATTGTTGCTAAAGCCCAAGTGCAGGGTTGGTGACTACAGAATGGGCAGGGCAGCAGGAGTTTCTGATGGTGTGGTTCAGCTAGACTAGGGCAGTGTTAAAGGAATGATGCGGCTGGACTTGCCGTGTGAAAGGCTTGCCCTGTGAAAGGCTTGCCCCAAGTACTCTAGATCAGAGGTTCTCAAAGTGTGGTCCCTGGACCAGCAGCAGTATCGTCACCCAGGAACTTACTACAGAAAGATTTTCAGGCTCTACCCTGATCTTCTGAATTGGAAACTCTGGGTGAGAGGCTGTATTAGTCCATTATTATTACCTGAAACCAGGAAATTTTTGAAGAAATAAAATTGATTACTTACAGTTTTGGAGGCTGGGAAATCTATGGCCCAGGGGGCATATCTTGTGAGGGCCTTCTTGGTGGTGACTCTCCAAAGCAACACAAGGTATCATCACATGGCAAGAGAAATGGGCTGAGCAAGAGAGCTAACCTTTTAACCTCACTTGCTCTACTTTTAAAGCCATCAGAATAATGCCCATGACAACCCATTAAAACATCAACCCATTACTTCATGAATGGATCAGTCCATTAACTGAGGGCACAGTCCTCAGGATCCAATCACCTCTTAAAGGCCCCAACTTCCACCACCACATTGGGGGTTAAGTTTTAACATGAGCTTGGTAGGATGTTCAATCCACAACAGGGGCGCAGGAATCCATGTTCTAACAAACCCTTGCGTGATTCTGATGTCCAAGTTTAAGAACCCTTCTTCTTGGGGGAATCCTTGAAAAGACAGAAATAAAGACTGGAATAATTTATAGTCCTTTTATTGCACAGATGCAAAATACCTCAACAGGGACCAGTGGATGAGAGTCAGTGGTTCTCAGCCCTGGCTGCACTTTGGAATCACCCGAGGAGCTTTAACAACTACCGAGGCCTGGGTCCCACCTGCAGGGATGCTGATTTCATTGGGCTGGGTTTGGCCTGAGCATTTGATTTTTGAAACAAGAATCTATATGGAGAATGGGTGGTTGGGTGAATAGTCAGCAAGGCAGCTCATGTACTTCTGAGTGCAAAACTGTACTCTGGGGAGAAAAGGAGGCAGGCCTTGAAGGGGAGGGGCAAGACAAATGGGAGAGAAACTAGACCTTAGGCCCTTTGTGAATTCCAGTGAAGCTGGGATAATTTTGGAGATTGTGGTGGGGGAGAAGGACTTACTTTCAAAGAGATGCCAGTAATAAAGTAGATGTGCTTCATAAATAAAGAAGTATTACTGGTAAATTTTGCTCAATCTTAATGGAAAACAATATGCTAACATCCTCCTGGAAGCTTCACTTGGACTATATCTGTATGTTAAGAATGTACTCTGCCCCTCTGGCCTCTCAAACCTCACCGTTTTCTTTGTGAACCTTCCTCCCCAGCTAGTCTGTTCAGTTTACTGGCCCCTGCACGCTCACTGTGTTCCCATATCCGGCATTGGTTCCTGCCTCCCCCACCTTCTCTTTCTGTCAAAGCCTAGCTCCATCTAGAATCCTCCATAGCCCTCCAGGTCAGAGAGCTCCCCTTTCTCTGAAGCCTTAAACCTTGTGTTGTTAATGCACTGTGCTATTTTGATTTTATTCTGCTCATTCCCCATGGAATGTAAGGCCCCAGGGCAGTGATGGCTTGTAATTCTTTGCCCGCTGCTAGCACCACATGCTAGGAGCTCAGTACATAATAGTCAAGAAACTCTGCAAAAGTGAGTTCGTCCTCTCCCCACATTATCATGGATTACAGGTGAGAAGGCGCCACCCCCAATGAGGTATGACTGTGGTCTGACCATTCTGAAGGCTGCCCTGAGGGAAGAATCCATAGGAGTCCTAGAAGGAACATCTCCAAAGTATAAGTGGCCCTCACAGGCAATGGGGGTCTCACAGTCTCATTATTCCATGTTACAATTTATTAGTTTCCTAGGACTAACTTGGTAGCTTAAGACAATAGAAATTTATTCTCTCACAGTTCTGGAAGGCAGAAGCCTGAAACTAGCATCACTGGGCCAAAATCAAGGTGTTGACTGGGCTGTTCTCCCTGCAGAGTGTCTGTTCCTTGCCTCTTCCAGCTTCTGGTGGCTGCCCGCATTCTTTGGCTAGTAGCTGCATCACTCCAGTGGTCTCTGCCTCCATGGTCACACTGCCTCCTCGTCCTTTCTCAAATCACCCTCTGACTCCCTTTTATAAGGACACTTGTGATTATATTTAAAGCCACCCTGGTAATTCAGGATAATCTCCCCATCTCAAGATACTTAATCTTATCTGCAAAATACTTCTTGCCATATAAAGTAAAATTCACACATTCTAAGGATTAGGACCTGGATATCTTTTGTAGGATAATTATTTGACCTACTGCACAGATAAAGTTAACTGGAGCCTCCAAAAGGGCAGAGACTTGTCCAAGGCCACACTACAAATCAGTGGCAAATCAAAGACCCAGGTCTCCTTTCTGTCAGTTTTAGGCTTCTTCTGCTAGATCAAGCTGATGCCCACAGAAGTAAGATGGAGAAAGAGATGTTAAAATATCACTTTATATCCTAGACTGTGTGCTTTTTTCACCTGTCGTCTTTCTGGATTACAGGCTACCAGCATTTGCCCATCATTGAGCCTTCTTCCCCTTGAGTCCTGGTCATCTGACCTGGGGCTGGCCTGTGTGGGCAGCTGCTGTGAAATGACCTCCATGGCATTTTCTTCTCTCCTTTCAGGACCGCCTCTTTTTCGTCATGGAATATGTAAATGGTGGAGACCTCATGTTCCAGATTCAGCGCTCCCGAAAATTCGATGAGCCCCGTTCACGGTTCTACGCTGCAGAGGTCACGTCAGCCCTCATGTTCCTCCACCAGCATGGGGTCATCTACAGGTAGCCTGTTCTCTCCTCCTCTCTTTCCTGAAAGTGAAAAAAGCAAGGAATTCTGCAGACACTTGGAC
The DNA here is from genome assembly GCF_027409185.1 of Cynocephalus volans. NCBI lineage: Eukaryota > Metazoa > Chordata > Mammalia > Dermoptera > Cynocephalidae > Cynocephalus > Cynocephalus volans. The sequence continues at coordinate 43,440,088 of NC_084473.1, forward strand.
TGACTTTGGCTCCTGCCCAACTGGTCTCTTAGCAACCCACTTTAGATTGGTTGCTTGTTTTAATTTGCTTACAGAGGACTTTTTTGGGGGCTGTTTATCACTGTGAACGTTGATATTTGAATGGCCCCAAGAGATCTGACCCACTGTTTGTGCCAGTTAAAGCTCAAGCACGACATTTTAAAGGCTTGGCGCCGAGCACCCTTGGGGTGACCTTCATTTCTCTCTCCCCACCCTCTTCCTTGAACATCGAGGTACTCTCTTTTTCCTTCTGTGCCATGAACTTCCTCTCCTCCCCAATCTCTTGCCACTTCCTGAGTTTGTTTGGCTTAGTCGTCTCCAGTAGATAGAATCAGGGAAGGAGGAGTTGCTGGGGGGTCTGGGGGTTTATGATCTGGAGTGGGGGGTGGGAACTAGACAATATCCAACAGGAAGTGACTTTTTGCTGATCATCCAGTCCTTTATTACTGCCCAGTCCCCTTCCAAGAAACACACACTCTCTCTCTCTCTCTCTCTCACACACACACACACACACACACACACACACACACACACACACGCTAATTTTCCAGTAAGGGAGCAAAAACTATTTACGCAAGCTCTTCTGTGAGGTCAGGAATTCTGGGAGGAGTAAATATTTAAAATTAGCAACAAGGACACTAAAGTTCCTTTAAGTTTTTTCAGTGACTGTCAATTTCCTTACTCAGACTTTGCTTCCTCCTTTTTTTTTTTTTTAATTGGGTGAAAGAGTTTATCCCAGAATTTAGTCACTCACCTAAACTTTTCTGACCTGCTCCTGGGAGCAATGCCTTGACTAAGGGTTCTAGTGAACTCCACCCTAGGCTTTCCTTCCTTCTGCCATCTCTTAGCTTCCTAAAGCATGCCTCGCTAGTCAGTGGTTCACATAATAAAGCCCACACTTTTTAGCCAGCTATTCCTGGACCTCCACAATGGGAGTCCATGTATTATTTCCTATAGCTGCGTAACCAGTGACAACAAACTGAAAACAACACCCATTGATTATCTCCTTGTCCATGGGTCAGGAATGCAGGCAAGGCCTATCTAGGTAATGCCCAGGTTCTCACAAGGTTGTGGTAGAGGTGTCAGCCACACTATATTCTCATCTTAGGTTTGGGCTCCTCTTCTGAGCTCATGTGCTTGTTCGCAGAATTGTTTTCCTTGCAGCTTTAGAACTCATGTGGCTTGCTTCTTCAAGGCCAGCAGGAGAGAAATTTTCTCCTGCTTCAAGTCTCTAACTTGAGGGAAGGCCTGGATCTTCTTTTAAAAGACTCTAATTGGGCTCACCAAAGATAATTTTCCTGTTGATAAACTCAAAGTTAAGTGATTAGAGGTCTTAATATTTGCAAAATCCCTTTGCCCTTGCCACATGCATAATGTCACATAATCACAGTAGGTGATATCAATCACCTTTGCCATATTCTATCCATTACAAGTAAATCACAGATTCCACCCTACTCAAGGGAAGAGAACTGTGGGATTATACCAGAGCATGAGGCATTGGGGGACACCTTGTTTTGAGCCCATCAAATTTCTTAGCTTTTTTCAAACTCACCAGGCCGATTTCTAACTTTGCTATGCTTGTGGACCTCACCTGTCTAGCCCAGAATCCACATGCAACACCGCCTACTTTCAGGAAACCTAGTGCCATCAGTAGAGTGAGCCTCTCCGTCCCCCACACTTTAATTTACAAATGAATTGCAATTTGAGGCTTTCATTGCTGCACCTACAACTGTTCACCTTGCATTGGATTAGGCATCTTTGTGAATCCTTCACTAAGTTGCAAACTCTCTTAAGTGCTATTTCTTCTTTTTTTAAACCCTTGATCTTCTTTTATTCTTACTATGCATGCTCTTCCTGTCTTGCATATAGTAAATATCAACATATGACTACTGGCTTCAGTTAGTTTCAAACCCTCATCCTTGTTCCCAAAGCAATCTGTGAACTAGATAGAGATGCAGGAGTTGGATATGTGAAAATATTATTCATACGACAAGATAGTGCATTGTAGTCAAGGCAGTGCCAGTGACAAAAAGAACTGCCGTTCCTTGAGACATCATCCCTGCACCATCCCAGTTACAGTAGGTACAATCATCCCCCTTTTACTAGCAGGGATACAGAGACTCACCTCGAGTAATTTTTCCAAGGAAGTGTACTGACTGACCAGCTCGTGCTGTACACCATGACGCTTGTTACCCTGCCTTTTCAAGTCCAGCTTCAAGCTCTTTAGCCTGTCATTCCAGGTACTGCAAAACTTGACCTTCCCTTCCATTTTTGCTTTCCTAACTGAATGATTTCCTCTCACCACACCTGTGACCACTCTTGTCTATTGGCTTCTATGAATCATTCTCTGTCCCTATCTCTCTCCTTCCCTCCTCCCTGACCGTTTCTCCTTGATCTCTGTATTGATTAGTGGGCCTGTGCCCTCCCCGCCCCCATTCTCTAAGTGCTGGTTTTCTCCAGAGCCTTCAACTCTCTTTATTCCTACCCTAAATACTCTCCCTGGGCAAGTTCAATCTCCCATGGCTTTCAATGACTCTTGTATGCCAGTAACTCCCATAGATCAATATCCAGCCTTCCTCTAATCTCGCCTTCTCAAACTTGGACCTGCAAGGTCTTCTTTTCTTTTTCTCTGGCTAGTTTGCAATAATTTACTGAATGTTTGCGATAGTTTACTGAATTGACTCACTCACTCCTTCGAGAAATCTTCTTGAGCAAATTGTGGAACCACTTTGTGACTGGTTTCCATTTCTGAAGTTCAGAAAATATCTGCCTTGTCTTCTTCATGAGAGGGGTTGCTAGAAGTCAGATTGTGGTAGAGGACACAAAAACAAGTGGGAAATGACAAGGCATTTTATTTATATGAAGTGTCATGAATGATTAACATTTGTCGTTTTGAGCACTAAAATTTTGTCTTTATCCACCAGAGGAGGACGTTGTAAGTTACAAAGCTCTCCTGCTCCTTAAATTCTCCAAGCCTTTCAATCTTTAATGAGCCATCGTCATTATTCCCCAAGAGTCAGTCTTCCCTGGTGCCTGTCATGTGCCCAGTGCCAGAACTGGGCAGTGGGAAGACAAGAGGAGAGAGGGAGCCGCTGCTTTGGTCCAGCCTAGATCCCTCTGTACTCAGGAGGTGTTAAGAGAGACATTCTTCATTAACCATGTTGTCTATAGAAAATCAAATAAGAATTAAGAGCAGGGAACAAAATTTAGTGAATAAAATTCAGCGTGCCATATAAGCTTTAGTCTTAAATATTCTGTTCCCTCCAGAGCTGGAGGACAAAGGCCGAAAGGAGGGGCTTAGGAGGAGTTTTCCTAGAAGGAGCTGGGGATATACTGAGGCCTCTAGCTGTGCTCTCCACACTGGGCCTCCCTGGAAAACACATACAGAGTTGTGATATAAACTATGGTCTTGTTGTCCTCCTAGTCGAAGGGTGAAGCGTGTGTCTTGATCCATAGAATCATCCTTAATCCCTGGGATCATTGGCACAGTTAGGGATTCCCTGACTTGATGAAGGTGTCCAGTTAAACCTTCATTAGTAACTGGAAGGTCTAATGTTTACAGTCTCATCTCCTTTCAGTACGTGTTGAAGTTATTTAAAGCTAATGCAAAGCAGGGGAGGAAAAGGAGGTGGAGTGGTCCCTCCCTTTTGCCTGCCCAGTCTTCTAACACCTGGCCCGCAGAGAGTCACTGAGGGCACTTGGGGATCGTCTTCCTCACAGAGCCTTGCTCTCAGCGGTCCACATTCCCCCACCCATTGTAGAAAATATTGAATATAAAAGTCCTGAGCATCTAAGGGCAAAGTTTCTAATGGGAAGATATCGCTCCCCTGGTGGGAATGATGAATGTTAAGGATGGCCTCGGAGACTATATGACCCAACTCCTTTGTTTTATAGATATGGAACTTGGAAGCCAAAATTGGGCAGGATTTCACCCAAGTTTGCACAATGAGATAGTATAAAGCTTAGAGGTTATGTCAATCAAAGATATACATATGAAGAGTTAAACAGTTCTGCAAGGTGTTTAGGGAAATAAAAAGCAGTTTTCTGCCTTCCTTCCATTCAATTTTCCCTTCTGAAGAGGTAATGACTTTTAGCTCTTAGCTGACTCAGTATGGACCTTGGTATATCTGAATAACATTATTTTATTGTTACTCCAAAAAAATTTTTTTAGGCACTGTCTAGTGACTTTCCACTATGGAAGATAAGGACTTAGTTCTCTTTCCCACCCACCACCCACTCCCACCACCCTGTCACACTCACACACTTTTTTTTTTTTTTTTTTTGTGACTGGTAAGGAGATCGCAACCCTTGGTGTGGTGTTGCCTGCACCGCGCTCAGCCAGTGAGCACACCAGCCATCCCTATATAGGATCCGAACCCGCGGCGGGAGTGCCTCTGCATTCCCAGCGCCGCACTCTCCCGAGTGCGCCACAGGGTCGGCCTGCACACTTTCAAACCTCCTGTCCTCTCAATATAGTTTACTGTAATTTTGGTTCAATGAATACACATTGTATGCATTATCACAACTGTGAAACATTATTTGGAAGTGAGTCATGTGGTATGCTATAATTCTCCTTTCCTATACATTATTTTTGGTTTATTTTCCTTGGAGTTAATAATCATCTCTTTGTTTTCAATGTACTTATTAGTGATTCAACCACAAACTATCTACAAATTATCCACATCTCCCCTTAGGATATTTAGATGCAATCGATGTTCTACCAACTTCACATTCTTGGATACATTTCTCCCAGAGCCTTTTCAATTGCTGTCTTCTGCGTAGCGGCCTGCCATGCCTGCTGCGGAGCTGTCACTGTTAAATCTCCCTTCACTATCATCCCAACCTTCCTTTCCCACTGTCCTATGTTGAAGCTCCTGTTTCTCGTATCTCATATCCTCCTCTTTTTTTGATATACTCCCTTGGTTTGATCAGGTACCTCCCGCAGTGTTATGAGAAAGAGTATGGGAAGTAGATTTTTGAGACCTTCCATTTATATCTTAAATCATCTTTATTATATTCTCTAACTTGATAAAGAGTTCGGCTAGGCCTAGAATTCTAGATTAAAAACCATTTTCACTCAAAATTTGAAGATGTTGTTCCTTGTCTTCTAATGTCCCGTGTTGCTATTAAAAAGTCTGAAGCCATTTTGATTCTTCTTTTTTTCTTTATTTTGTGGCTGGCCGGTACAGGAAGTGAACCCTGGACCTTGGTGTTATCAGCACCACGCTGTAACCAACTGAGCTAACCAGCCAGCCCTTCATTTTGATTCTTGATCTTTTATGTGGACGTATTTCTTTTTTCCAGGAGTGTGTTAAAACTGTCTGTCTCCATTACTCTAAAACTACGTATTGATATAGTATAGGTCTGTTTTCATTCCTGGAGAGATCTTTTCAACTTGGAAAGTCAAATCCTTCAGTTCTGGGAAATGTCTTATTTATTTCTCTTATGATTTCTTCTCTTCTGTTTTCTCTTTCTGGAACTATCATTTGGATATTAGACTAGCCAACTTAGGATTTCATTGTGGACTAACCTGACTGGCTGCTTACTTGGGGAACCTCTGACTGTTAATATTTTTAGACCTTTCCTCTAGGAGTGCTTAGATTGCCCAGAAAGACATTTCCAGAGTCCTGCCTGAAGAAAGAAAGAAGGCCTGGCAGCCAAGTGAAGGAAAAGGGTTGGAGGACCCAGCTTTCCAAGTGCATATGTTTGTTTAATTCTTCTGTTTTTAGTATCGTACCCTGGGGCCTGCTCCCCCCCAACGCCTCCCCCTCCAAGTCTGTTTCTCTTTTTCACAGAATAAACTTAGGGGCAGGGAAGGGAGGTGCAGAGAAAAGAAGAGAATCTGGGTTTATAACTACTTTTTCAACCAAATCTCTATTTTATCTCTCTCCACATCACCTTCATCTCCAGAGGTAATTGTTACTGCTTATTTCTGAGCTTTGGGGGAGGGAAATGGAATGCTGCAAAGTAAATTTGATTGTTCATGATTCCCCCCATTGCTGGTCCAGGATTCAGCTTTCTTGGGTCTACCAAGTCAGTTGCTACTCATCCACTGCTTTCCAGCTTCCAAAATCGTGTTGCTATTGTTTCTTCTCTCTTTCTCCCTATCTCTGACTGTAATTTTGGGAAGGAGAGAAAAGTAGTTGTGGGTATTTAATCAAACCTCTGTATCCAGAAGTCAATAATAATAACAACAACAATGACAACCATAGCAGCAGCAACAACGGTAATAAGAAAATATTTATTGAGCCTTTGTTATGAGCCAGATGTGATTCTGAGCACTTTGCACATATGAACTCATCTAATCATCATACTAACCCTATGAGGTAGATACTGTTATTATCCACAGGATTTATGATCTTTCCAAGGAAGGAGATCTTGCCAGATCTCACCACCTTCACTGTCACTGTCAGGTCCCCCTGTCCCTGTTGCTACCGGCCACGGTTTTGTGCGGGAAGCAAAATTGTATGTTAGAGACAGCATTGAGTTTGGGGTCAGAGGACTGGGGTTGAATCCTGTGTCTGTCTCATCTTTGTTGTGTTTTCCTGGGTAGAATAATTAAACTGTTTGGAATGTAGTTTTTTCACTGTACCATGGGAATTATAACACAAACCTCTTTGGACTGTTTTTAAAATTACACGAGAAAACCATTTGGAGAAGTGTGGAATGCAATCCTTGCCACTGACTAGACTCCATAAATATTGGTTGGATGAGTGGAAATCAAAGGGTTTTGGAGTGAGAGGGTATTAAGGGCTGAATTTTGTTCCCCCTAAATTTATATGTTGAAGGTCTAATCGCCAGTACCTCAGAATGTGACTGTACTTGGAGATAGGGCCTTTAAAAAGATGATTAAGGCAAAATGAGGTCATGTGCGTAGACCTTAATCCAACACAACTGATGTCCTTATAAGAGGTGATTAGGACACAGACAAGCACAGAGGGAAGACCATGTGAAGACACCTGGATAAGAGGGCCATCTGCAAGACAAGGAGAGAGGCCTCAGAAGAAACCCACTCTGCCAGCAACTTGGTCTTGGGCTTCTAGCCTCTACAACTATGAAAAACTAATTTCTGTTATTTAAGTTATCCAGTCTGTGGGGTTTTTTTGTTATGGCAGCTCTAGCAAATTAATACAGAGGACCTGGGTTCAGGTCCCAGTACTGCACTATCTGTGTAGCCTTGGGCAAATTACCTCATCTCTCTGTTACCACATCTGTAAAATGGTGCTAATAAACATTAAATATAATAAGATGGAAAGATCTGCAGGGCTGACCCCGTGGCTCACTCGGGAGAGTGCGGCGCTGGGAGCACAGTGGCGCTGGGAGTGCTGAGGCCGCGGGTTCGGATCCTATATAGGGATGGCCAGTGCACTCACTGGCTGAGCGCGGTGTGAGTGACACCAAGCCAAGGGTTATGATCTCCTTACCGGTCACAAAAAAAAAAAAAAAAAAGAAAGATCTGCAGACTTGGCCTAAATTGTGAGAGTTAAGTAAGCTAATGGACATAAAAATGCCTCTGGAAGTTGTTTTCAGGCTCAGCCAGTGTCTGGGGAGGTACAGACACGCCTGTGATGATGCCAGTGCAGTCACACCCCTGTTTGGGAGAATCAGATTGGTGCATATGGGGATCTGTGTCCCTTGTGCAGGTTAAGACCCATCTAGAGCAGGGCCCCACTCTCAGGATCAGGTAATATTTCAGAGAAAGGAAACTTTATTTGGTGATGTTCCATCCTGTGGGTGCTTTGGGATTCTGGAACAGGATAAGTAAGTGCTGATGGATGCATGTGATGGTCACCAACGATCTGGAACAGCTGACAGATCTGCTTGCATTGAAAAGCTACAAAGTCTGAGTTTGGTGCCTCAGCCTCTCTGTAAGGCTCCCTTTGTACCCAACCATCTTCATGAGCTCCCTACCCTAAGCTTCCACATGGTCCCTGTATGACTTGCTTCAGCAAAGAAGCTGATTTTGGAAATATGCATTTTAGTAATGACAGTCATTCTGTCCCTCTCCATGTAGTATAATTGAAGGCTGGTCCTCCTAATAAAGGAATGCTAAATATTAGCATGGATTTTCAGGAAAGTCACTTTTTTGTGGGCACAGATTTACTAGAGGGTAAGACCATCTTCACCCCATACTGATTTCATACAGTATTACCTGCTGATAACAGTATGGAGTAAAGTCATTGTGACACGATAAAGGGGAGGGGAGGAGAGAGCAGAGACTGAGCTGGTTGGGATGAAAGCCAAGTTTACATTCTGCTGAGGAAGCCACATTATTTCTGACCAGATCAGAAGTAGAATTCTGACTCCCATTGACTTTGGAGGTGCAGAGCAAACAGGAAGTTTGGAACTAGAGGGAAATTCCTGATTAAATTTGTTTGAGTGTTCCAGCTAGTAATGTGTATTCAAAGGAAAAACGATCAGAGACCCTGTCATCTCCTACTTTTGTGTCTCTCGTGGTACCTAGCATAGAACTGAGAACCCAGCATAGTGGCTAAGAACCCAGCCCTGGAACTCTTGGGCTCAAACTCTGCCTCCACTGCTCTTTAGGTATATGATCTTGAGCAGGGAAGTTCTTTAAACCTCAGTTTCTTCATCTGTAAATGGGGATATTACCTCCCCCACAGAAATATTGTCAGGAACACATGAGTTAATACATGCAAAGCAGTTGCAACTGCTGTTGTAGCTGTGGCTGTTACAGAGTAAGCACTCACTAAAGGTTAGCTGCTGCTATTATTATCACTGTTACACTGTTTCACAAGTGGCAGAGTGCACAGTTGACAAGATTCACTTTGTCCATCTCAAAAATTTCACCATGAATGTATCCTCCCAGTTCACAAACTGACGAAAACACCTTGTCTGGTTAGAGACTTCCAAACAAGGGCTATTTTGAGGCATTGGGACCCAGCCTATGAAGGGGAATTTGATATTTCTGTTACTGTATTATTTTATGACTATGCAGTGTTCTACAGAAAGTAGAGATCTTGGAACAAGTATTACTGCAATGTATTTAATAGCAGGGACTAAATTCTCAAGGTTTAGTCATATGATTTTGTTTCTTCAATGCCTTTGGCTAATAAATACCTACTAAAAGTGGGAATTATTTTAGCAAACAATCAGCGGCTTTACCATGGTAAGCAGAGTCCTGTGTGAATGTCTCAGGCTGGTCCCTGCAGTCTCTCTGGGTTGGCCATGTTTGTTTCGAGATGACTCAGGCTAGAAGCGGGGTGGAGAAGGGAGCAATGAGTGGCGGCAGGAGGGACCACACTTGATTGGCATGGCTTCTCTCTGGTCATGTGACAACTGGCTGAAGGATTGATGCTGGTAGCTGCTGCCCCCTTCTCTCTCCTTGCTTCTGGGTCTCTTCTCCCACCATTCCTGGCCCATTAATTCTCATAAAGCAAAGGAGCTGGGACACTTCCTTGCTCAGGAGCCTCCAGTGGCTCTGTGTTATCTCGAGGTAACGTCCAGACTCTTCTGTCTCTTCCTCGGAGCTATCCAGAAGCCGGCTATGCTCTCACTAGCCTCATCTCTGGGATGCGCACACAAGGCTCTTTCTACCCCGTCAGATGACCCCTTCTGGTCTTCCCAAATGCTTCTCCCCCAGAGCTCCTCTTTCAGTCACTTCTTGAGCCTCACAGGTATCCTCATCGACAGACTCTGACCCGCCACACACCACGTGCATTATCATCTAGTTCCCAAACATTAACATGTTCCCACCACTGCCTGCCTTTGCTTAGGAATACTCTAGCTTTTCCTGGAATAACATGCTTGGGGTTTTTTTCCCACCAACTCTCATCCTTTAAGATTCAGCTTCACCTCATTTTCCCTGGCCTTTTCCAGAAAAGTTAATCATTTCTTTCTCCTATTATTGCATCTGCTACATTGTATTACAGGATTATTCACACTGTATTGTAACTCTTTCTTGATTGAATGATCCTCTAGGGCTTCTACAGATTATGATAAATTTATGGTTTTACTCAATGACCCATGATTTCTTGGCAGACCTATTCAAATTTATCAAGAAAGCACCTCTGGGGCGGTGGGGGGATTTTCTAATAAACTTCTTACTGGACCAGCTTTCCCTGGGCCCCTTTCTGTGTGCACGGACCCATTCCACACATCTCTCTACCCTTCACAATGTCAGGTTGATGAATAGTTGCAATGGAAGGAACACCAAGCTAAGCATCAGGGGCCAGAACTCTCACAAACCTCTCCCTTAGCTGGGTAGCCGCAGGCAAATTACTTCTGTGGGCCTCAGTTTCCTTACCCACAAAATATGATGTCCAGATTGTATAATCTAGCTCTGTGACTTTAAGATTGTTTGGTCTAAGAATGACTCGAACAGAATCTGAAAATGAATCTCTGAAAGTGCTGTCTCAAAATGATCTCAGTGAGACTCCGGAGGGTCACTGAATCCAAGCAGCAAGAGTGCCCAGGTGCCCCTTAGGAGGGCTTAGAGGTCCTGGCCCATGATTCTGGCGACTCCTTGACAAGTCAGACTTCACTGACAGCTGGCTCCATGATCTGCTCTCTGTGGATCAAATCACCATCTGTGGCTTTTCCCCTTCTCTAATTTGTCCACAGCCCTCTCTCTCAATCAAAACAAATCATTTTTCAAGGCTCTGATGTTCCATTTATCCCTGTGGTAAGCAGTGCTCCCTCAAGGGGCTGTAACTGACCATGGTCCTTGACCACGTAGCAAGGACCCCTGGCTGAGGAGCAAAGATGCTTTCTTAGAAAGTACTGGCCCTATCGGGAATGAGAATCCCACACACACGTGTCAACACCTCTCAGAAGTGGCGCATCTCTCTGATGGAATTCCCTCCCTTGCTGGAAATCTGCTCATGCAAATGCATTCATCTGAAGGGGATTTCTGTTTGGATTTTTACTTTTGTCAACCAAGAAAAAGTCTCTGTTGTTTGGAGAGCCATGTATTTAAGCAGACATTCATTTATTTGGTCAACAATGATTGTTAAGTCTTCTTGGTATACCGGGTGTAGGTCTTCAAGATGCCATGGTAAGGAAGAGAGACACGGTGTCTGCCCCTTTAGGCTCTTGAATTTGAGTGGGGATGGCAGATAATAAAACAAGCAGTAACAATAAAAACTGTTAAGGATTATGATAGGGGAAATATAGGGTGCTGCCAGGAAAATGCTTAGCAGGGATACCTTAGCTAGTCTGGAGAAAGTCACTGAAGGCTTTCTGGGGGAAAGGATCTCCCCCAGCGAGGCCCCATGGGATAAGCAGGAGTTGTCCAGAGCAAGAGGACATAGAAGAATAAGCCAAGGGGTGGGAACAGGATGTGCAAAGGCTTTGGTGTGTGTGTGGGGGGGCAAGAAACAGGTCTGTGGGACTGAGGGAGTACTATGTGACTGGTGCTCAAAGCACAGACAGGGGCCTGGTGAGCAATGAGGCTTGATGGGAGGTCAGGGACCCCAGCCTGAGGGGCTATCCAATGATTATCAAAGCACCGTAAGTGCACAGTGACATGATCTTGGGTTGTGCTATATGTGGGAACTATGAAAGATGGGTCTGCTATTTAATAGAATTTCAGACGTGGAAGAAAATATGGGATGCTATCTACTCCAGTTCCATCTTTTGTAAATGAATAAATGAAACTCAGAGACTGTGACTTATCCAAGGTCACTCAGTCTCTTAGTGACGCAGAGAGAGCCATGAATTGAGGCTCTGCTATTTTCATAATGTATGCTGATAAACTGGCTATCAAACAAACAAATGAAAAACAAACATGATTTGTAGCATTTGCTAATTTGTGGGGTGTAAATACTCTCTCTGGGGTCAATTTCATGCTCCCGTGCTTAGTAGCCAGCTCACAAAATTCCTGAAAATTGAACAGTCTGCTCTTGTGCACTGGTATGGGCTAGCACCCAGTGGGAAAGCTGGTGGTGCATAGCTCTCTCTTCCCAACTCCGCGTTCAGCCGTAGTATGTTGGTAAATTTGAAATCAGCCATGGTGGGAGTATTTATACCATGGACACAGCAACCACTGCAGATGAAGGTTTTGTCCCCACTGAAGAGCCATTGTTAAGCATTTACCAGTACAGCACCGGAGTACACTCTTCACTGAACAGTAGTCAGAAGCATTCCAGAACGTTCCCAGTCCTACACAGTGCTACTTTACATCTCTGGTCTTGATTTTCTCATCTGGAGAGTAGGAATAATATCATCGATCAACAAATTAAAGACACTTTTGATTTTAAGAAACACCTTGTTTTAATTTAAATGTTTTAGTTTTAGATTTACAGAAAAGTTGCAAAGAGAGTTCACATATACCTCCCATCCACCTTCTCCTGTTGTGAATATCTTATGTAAGTATAGTGTATTTGTCACAATTAATAAGCCACTATTGAAACATTGTTATTAACTACATCCATACTTTATTCAGATTTCCTAAGTTTTTACCTAATTTTTTTTTTCTTTTTCTTTTGGTCTCAGGATCCCATTTAAAATATTACATTACCTTAGTAGTCATGTCTCCTTAGTCTCCTCTTGGCTATGACAGTTTCTCAGATTTTCCTTGTTTTGATGACCCTAACAATTTGAGGGATACTGGTCAGGTATTTTGTGGAATATCTCTCAGCTGGGATTTGTTTGATGTCTTTCTCACAATTACACCGTGCTCATGGATTTTGGGAGGAAGACCACAGAGTTATACCATTTTCATCACATTGTGTCAGGGGTGTGTGCTACCAAATGATATTGTTGGTGTTGACCTTGATTACCTGGCTGATCAAGGGTTTGCCACATTTCTCCACAGTAAAGTTACTCTCTGGCTCCTTCTCTTTGCACACTTTACTCTTTGGAAGGAAATCACTGTACGTAGCCCACACTTAAGGAGCAGGGCGTTATATTCCACCTCTTAGAGAGCCAAGCAGCTACATAAGTTATTTAGAATTCTGCAAGGGAGATTTGTCTCCTCCCCCCTTATTTATTCCTTTTCTCATGTATTGATATTAGTATGGACTCACAGATATTTATTTTATACTTGGGATTATAACCCAATACTACTTTATTTATTTTGTTGTACAAGTTATTCCAGATCTGCTCAATGGGAACTCTTTCATTTGGCTCCTGAGTCTCTTTGACATACCCCCATCATTGTGTGCTGTTTTGTTTTCGTTTGAGCACTTCCTTACTTTCTGGCACTACAAAATGCTCCAGGCTCATCATGTGTATTTCCTGCCCCAGTCCTAGAATCAGCCATTTCCCCAGTATCCCTGGCTCCTTTTATTGGTGAATGGTAATAGAAACCAAGATCCGGGCTCGAGGTGTGCTCATTGCTATTGAGGTGTCATTTCTTTTAGGCCCTCTCAAGTGACAGAGCAAGGAATTATATGTATACCAACTCATGTATATACAAATATCTATAAATATTTCTATTTGTAACCATCTGTGTCTATATTTAGCTAAACATGAGCTCATACTGATGACTGCAGCTCTAATCTGCTACCACGTGGATTATTCTAGCCTTCTCCCCTTGCTTATCTGTAAACTTTAACAATGAGAAAACTGGCTCCCACCATCTATCATCCACTTACTTGTCATCTTAATTGTTCATTTCCAGTATACTTATACAAGTATAGTGATATCAGAATTGTTAACCCATACTGCCATGGGAAACAGTTGTATCAACTAGAGTACTGTATTAGTTTACTAGAGCTGCCATAACAAAATACCACTGGATAGCTTAAGAAACAGAAACTTATTGTTTCATAGTTCTGGAGACTAGATGTCCAAGATGAAGGCGCCAGCACAGTTGATTTTCTCTGAGGGGTGTAATGGAAAGATCTGTTCCAGGCCAGAGAGGCTTACAAATGGCTGCCTTCTTGGTGTCTCTTCACATGATGGTGCTTCTGGACACATGCATACCTGGTGTCTTTCTGTGTGTCCTAATGTCCTCTTCTTATAAGGGTACCAGTTAGAGTGGATTAGGGCCCCCCCCAATGGCCTTATTTTAATTTAGTGACCTTCTTAAAGACCCTAATTGCTAACAGTCACATTCTGAGGTGATCAGGGTTAGGACTGCCACATACAAATTTGGGGGGAAGACAGCTTAGCCCATAACAAGTACAGTTCTTATGCACCGTTCTTACAGACTGTAGTAATTTTCAAAGTTACTTAGGCCAGCACCTTTTCCCCACTTTCTTCAGTGAAATTGTTTCATAGATTTGTAATATACATAGATTATTTTGTCACATTTTGCATTCCATCCTGGGATTTCTCAACTCCTAAATAATTTTTTTTAATTTGCATGTATTAAGGTTCACTCTTTGTGCTGTAAAATTCTATGGATTTTTACAGATGCAAGTGTCATGTATGACACCATTACAACATCATATAGATAGTTGCATTGCCTAAAAAATTACCTGTGCTTCACCTGTTCAACCCTTTTCTCTTCCCCTAAGCCCCTGGTAACCACTTATCTTTTTACCAAGGCTGTAATTTTGCCTTTTTCAGAATACCATGTAATTGGAATTAGACAGTATGTAACTTTTTCAGATTGACTTCTTTCACCTGGTAACATGTATTTACAACTTATTCATGTCATTTTGTTGCTTGACAGCTCATTTCTTCTTATTGCTGAATAATATTCCATTTTACGGATGTACCACGGATCGTTTATTTATTCACCTATTGAAGGACATCTTGTTCGCTTCCAGTTTTGGTGATTATGAATAAAGCTGCTATAAACATTTGCATGAAGATTTTGGTGTAAATATATGTTTTCAGATCAGCTTAGGTAAATACTTAGGAGAGTGTTGCTGGATCGTATGGTAGACTATGCTCAGCTTTATTACAAGATGCCAAACTGTCTTGTAAAGTCGCTGAACCATGGTGCATCCCCATCAACAATGAATGAGACTTCCTGTTTTTCCACATCCTCTCCAGTAATTAGTGCTGTGAGTTTCTGGATTTTAGCCATTCTAATAGCTGTCTAGTGGTATATCTTATTTGCCATCTGCATATCTTCTTCAGTGTCTTTTTAGGTCTTTTGCCCATTTTTTAATTTAGTTGTTTGTTTTCTTATTGTTGAGTTTTAAGGGTTCTTTGTGTATTTTGAATACAAGTCCTTTATCAGATACATATTTTACAAATATTTTCTCCCAGTCTATGGCTTGTCTTTTTATCTTAATAGTATCCTTTGCAGAGCTGAAGTTCTTAATTTTAATAAAATCCAACTTATTGTTTTCTTTCACAGATTGTGCTTTGGGTGTTGTATATAAAAACTCATCATCAAACCCAAGGTCACCTAGATTTTCTCCTCTGTATTCTAAAAGTTTTCTAGTTTAGTGTTTGATATTGAGTTAATTTTTGTGGAAGGTGTAAAGTCTGTGTCTAGGTTTTTTTGTTTTGTTTCATTTTGTTTTTAATATGAATGTCCAGTTGTTCAAGTACCATTTGTTGCTGAGACTGCCCTTTCCCCACTTCATTGCCTCTGTTCCATTGTCAGACATCAGTTGCTTATGTCAGTGTGGGTCTATTTCTGGGCTGTTTGTTTTGCTCCGTTGATCTTCATGTCTATTCTCTCCCCAATATCATTCTGTCTTGATTACTGTAGCTTTATAGTAAATTTTGAAATTGGGTAGTGTGATTCCTTCAACTTTATTCTTCTTCAGTATTGTGTTGGCTCTCCTAGGTCTTTTGTCTGTCCACATAAACTTTAGAATAAGTTTGCCAATACTTGTAAATTAGCTTCTTGGAATATGGATCAGGATTGTATTGAATCTATATATAAAATTTAGGGAGAACTGACATCTTAACAATATTGAGCCTTCCAGTCCATGAACATAAATTATCTCTCCATTTATTTATCTTTCCTTGATTTCTTTCATAAAAGATTTTCCACATACAGATCCTATACATATTTTGTTAGATTTATACCTAAGTATTTAATTTTGTGTGTGCTATTGAAAATGGTATTGGGCCGAGCCCGTGGCACACTCGGGAGAGTGCGGCGCTGGGAGCCCAGCGACGCTCCTGCCTCTGCGGGTTCGGATCCTATATGGGAATGGCCTATATGGGAATGGCCGGTGCACTCACTGGCTGAGTGCCGGTCACGAAAAAGACAAAAAAAAAAAAAAAAAAAAGGTATTGTTTTGTATTTCCATGATGATTAGTGATGTTGAGCATTTTTTCATGTACCCTGTTGGCCATTTGTATGTCTTCCTTTGAAAAATATCTATTCAGTTCCTTTTGCCCATTTTTTAATTGAGTTATTTGTTTTTTTACTGTGTGATTGCTTGAGTTCCTTGTATTTTATGGATTTAATCTCTTGTCCAATGCATAGTTAGCAAAAATTTTCTCCTACTCTGTAGGTTGTCGTTTCACTCTGTTGATTGTTTCCTTTGCTGTGCAGAAGCTTTTTAGTTTGATATAGTCCCATTTGTTTATTTTTTCTTCTGTTGTTTATGCTTTCAGACTCATGTTCATAAAGTCTGTGCCCAGACCTAGTTCCTGAAGTTTTTCACCTGTATTTTCCCTTAGTAATTTTACAGTTTCAGGTCTTATATTTGTCTTTAATCCATTTTTGAGTTGATTGTAGTATATGGTTAGAGATGCCTGTCTAGTTTCATTCTTCTGCACATGCACATCCAATTTTCCCAACACCACTTAATGAAGAGGCAGTCTTTTCCCCAGTGTATGTTTTTGTTGCCTTTGTCAAATATCAAATGACTGTAAGCCTGACGGGTGATTTCTGGGTTCTCCATTCTGCTGCACTGGTCTATTTTTTATGCCAGTACCATGCTGTTTTGGTTACTATAGTTTTGTAGTATAATTTGAAAGTCAGGTAGTGTTATGCCAAAAAGACAGAGAATAACAAATGCTGGTGAGTATGTGGAGAGAAGGGAACACTCCTACACTGTTGGTAGGACTGTAAATTAGTACAACCACTATGGAAAACAGTATGGAAGTTTCTCAAATAACTACAGATAGATCTTCCATACGATCCAGGGTATATACCTACTTCTGGGTATATACCCAAAGAAATGAAAATCATCATGTCAAAGGGATACCTTCACTCCTATGCTCATCACAGTTCTGTTCACAATAGCCAAGATATGGAACCAACCTTAAATGTCCATCAATGGATGATTGGATAAGGAAATTGTGGTATATATACACCATGGAATACTACTCTGCCATAAAAAAGAATGAAATTCTCCCATTTGTAACACCATGGATAAGTTTGGAGAAACTTACATTGAGTGAAATAAGCAAAGCACAGAGGAATAAATACCATATGTACTTGCTCATAAGTGGGAGCTAAGAGAGAAAGAAGGAAGGAAAGAAAGACCATGGTGGTGTGTTGGACTTGCAGAGGGAGAGAACATACCTAGGGATACAAAGTGGAGTGGGGAACGGGGGATGGGAGGGAGGTCAGGGATAATTGGCGGGAAAATTGGGTGGGGAACACAGGGTATAATCACAATTTGTGGTAATGGGCATGCTACCAGTATGATCTGGCCATCACATCTTGGGCACAAGTGATGACAATTAGCTTTGTACCCCATGAATATTCATAATCAATAAAAAATAAAAGTAAAGAGAATAATGCTAAAAAAGAAAAGAAAAAGGAATTGTTTTTTAATTTCAAGTTTCAGTTGTTCATTGCTAGTATATAGGAAACTAGTTGACTTTTATATATTAACCTTGTATCCTGCAACTTTTCTATACTTGCTTATTAATTCCAGAAGTTTTTTGGTCAATGACTTTGGATTTTCTACATAGACAATTATGTCATCTGTGAACAAAGACAGTTTTATTAATTCTTTCCCAATCTTTATATTTTTTCTTTACTTTTTTTCTTTTTTTATCACACTGTCTAGGACTTCCAGTACAATGTTGAATAGGAGTGGTGGAAGAGGACGTTCTTGTCTTGTTCTTGATCTTAGTGGGAAAGCATTCAGTTTCTGACCATTAAGTATGGTATTAGCTGTAAGTTTTTTGTAGTTGTTCTCTGTCAAGTTCAGGAAGTTCCTCTGTGTTCCTAGTTTCAGAGAATGTTTATCACGAATGGGCTTGGATTTTGTCAGACACTTTTTCTGCATCAATTGATATAATTATGTGATTTTTCTTCTTTAGGCTATTAATTTGGTAGATTATGTTGATTTTCAAGTATTGAACCAGCCTTACATACCTAGAATAAATCCCTCTTCGTTATGGTATGAAATTCTTTTTATATATTGTTGGATTTGCTAATATTTTTTTGAGTAACTTTTGCATCTATGTTCATGAGAGATATTGGTCAGTAGTTTTACTTTCTTGTAATGTCTTTGTCTGGTTTTAGCATTAGGGTAATGCTGGCCTAATTCAAAGAGTTAAAAAGTTTTGTTTTTTATATTCTGGAACAGATTTTGAAGAATTGGTGCCATTTCTCCCTTAAGTGTTTGACAGAATTCACCAGTGAAACTATCTGGGCTTTATGCTTTCCTTTTTGGAAGGTTATTAATTATTGATTCAATTTCTTTAATAAATAGAGGCCTATTCTGATTATCTATTCCTCCTTGGTAGTTTGTTTCTTTTAAGAAGTTGGTCCATTTCATTTAGTTATCATATTTTGGGGCATAGAGTTCTTCATAGTATTCCTTTATTACCTTTTAATGTCCATTTGATGACTAGTGATGATACCTCTTGCATTTCTAATATTGTAATTTGGGTCTTGTCTTTATTTTCTTTGTTAGCCTGGCTAGAGGCTTATTAATATTATTAATCTTTTCAAGGAACCAGATTATGGTTTCTTTGATTTTTCTGTATTATTTTCCTTTTTTAATTTTATTGATTTATGCTCTAATTTTTATTATTTCTTTGTTTTTGCTTACTTTAGTTCTTTATTTTCTTGAGGTAGAAGCTTAGTATTGTTCTTGTCATTCTTATTTTCTTTTATTTATTTATTTATTTATTTATTCTGTTGTTTTGTTTTGGTGGTTGGCCAGTGCAGGTATTCAAACCCTTGCCCTTGGTGTTATCAGAATCACACCCTACCAAGTGAGCTAACTGGCCAGCTCTTCTTTCTTATTTTCTAATGTATGCTTTCAATGCTATACATTTTTCTGTAAACAATGATTTTGCTGTATCCCACTAATTTTGATAAGTTGTATTTTCCTTTTCATTTAGTTCAAAATATTTTTAAATTTTTTTTGAGATTTCTTCTTTGACTCATATTACTTAGAAGTGTGTTCTTTAATCTCCAGTTATTTAGAGGTTTTCCACCTATTTTTCTCTTATCAATTTCTAGTGTAATTCCATTATGGTCCGAGAAAATTTTTTGTAACAGTTTCAGTTGTTTTAAATTTGTTAAGGCATTTTTTTGTGGCCCAGATGTGATCAGTGTTGATGAATGTTGCATGCAAGCTTGATAAAAATGTGTATTCTGATGTTGTTGGGTGCAGTATTTTGTAAATGTCAATTATATCGAGTTGATTCATAGTGCTGTTCGGGTCAACTATATCCTTATTGATTTTCTGCCTATTTGATCTATCACTGAAAGAGGACATTTGTTCATTTCACCTTTCGGTTCAATCATTTTTTTTTTGTAACAGCTTTATTGAAATATAATGCACATACTATTCCATTCACCCACTTAAAATGTACAAATCAATAGTTTTTAGTATATTCAGGCAGTTGTGCAACCATCACCACAATCGACTTTAGAATGTTTTTATTACACCAAGAAGAATTTCACTCTTTTCAACCATTCGCCCGCTTTCTTCCTACTCCCTCACCCATAGTGGGCAACCACAAATTAATTTTATTTCTCTATAGATTTGCTTATTCTAGACATTTCATATAAATGGAATCATAAAATATATGATCTTTTGTGACTGGCTTTTTTTATTTAACATAACATTTTCAAGATTCATCCATCTTGCAGTATGCATCAGTACTTCATTTCTTTTTATGGCTGAATAATACAAGGTTACTTCAAAAAGTTCATGGAAAGATTGATTCTATCTTGCAATTCTACTTTTCCACAAACCTTTTGAAATAATGTCATATTTTGTTGTATGAATATACCATATTTTGTTTACTCATTTATCAGTTAATGGACACTTGTTTTTACCTGCTGCTAGATATTAGTGTACAAGTTTTTGAATAGACATAAGTTTTTATTTCTCTGGGGTATATACCTAGGAATGGACTTACGTACTCTGGGGTATATACCTAGGGTCAAATGGTGATTCTATGTTGAACTATTTGAGAAACTGCTAGACTGTCTTCTGAAGTGGCTGCACCATTTTACATTCCCACCCGCAACATATGAGGTTTCCAATCTCTCCACATTCCACATCCTCACCAACACTTGTCATTATCTGTCTTTCTTATTATATGAGTGTATCCAAGTGGATGTGATGTATATCCCACTGTGGTTATGAGTTCCGTCAGTTTTTGCCTCTATCATTTTTGACACTGTTAGGTGTATACCTGTTTAGGATTTTTAGATCATCTTGAAGAACTGACCTTTTATCGTTGTGTAATGCCCCTCATTATGCCTTCTAATTTTCGTTGTTCTGAAGTCTGCTTTGTCTAAAATTAATACAGGCACTCCAACATTCTTTTGATCTCTGTTAGCATTGCATTTGTTTCTCCATACCTTTACTTTTAACCCATATGAGTCTTTATATTTAAAGTGGGGTTTTTTGTAGACAACATATAGCTGGGTCTTGTGTTTCTTTCTTTGTCTTTGCCTGTTTGTTTGTTTTTTTTAACCCACTCTGACAATCTCTGTCTTTTACTGTGTTTTTAGGCCATTCACATTTGAAGTGATTATTGATATAGTTGGGCTAATATCCACCCTCTTTATAGCCATTTTTATTTATTACATTTGTTCTTCATTTCCTCACCCCTTTCTGTTTATATTTACTTAAAAAAATGCCAATTTTAATTGTAAGATACATCTTACTTTTGAATTTATTAAAATATAAAAAAAGAAAAGTGTGTTCTAGAATCTATGACATATGGTCACAGTACCTCCCTCACAGGGAGGCTTTGCAGCTTAAATACAACAGTGCATCAAAGTACTTAGCACAGTGCAGGTTGAGCATCCCTAATCCAAAAATCTGAAATTTGAAATGCTCTCAAATATGAAACTTTTTGATCATCTACACAATGCTCAAAGGGAATGCTCATTGGAGCATTTTGGATTTCAGATTTTCAAATTAGAGATGCTCAGCCCATAAATATAATGCAACTGTTCCAAAATACAGAAAAAAAAATCTGAAATCCAAAACACTTCTGGATTTTAAATAAGGGATATTTGGTTTGGCAGTGAGCACTGGATATTAACTATTAATATAATTACTGTATTAGTACTACCCAATTATGTTATGGACCTCACAGCTGATTTAGACACCCCAATCCCATCACTGCATCAAGGTTGGGAATAATTACTCTAAATACATTGCAGTATAGTTTTGGGCTGCTTTGTTTGTAGTCATTTGCTGTGAGCATGTCCTCTTTGTGTGTTTGTTCTGTAGTCCACAATTAAATGCAGAACTCTGAAGTTAGGTAGCCTTGTGTTTAAATCCAGACCATCACTTACAGATGTATGGCCTTGGGGAGGTTTCTTTCTCTAAGCTTTAGTTTACTTACCTGTAAAATGTTTATACTGATACCTTCCTCACAGAATGTGGCCAGGACCTTGCAGGTGCCCAAATCGTAGGTATTATTACTGTTATCAGTCATCATCACATCTCTTCCTCTAAACAAGGTGCTTTCTCTGACTCAGTCTCCCTTTTTAAGCCAGAAACTCTGGGCAGGAGTACTGTGGATCTGATGAAGGCAGAGGCTGTGTATAAGGATTTGACCATTAGCAGGGAAGACGTCTCGAACCATAGGGATAAATCTGTACTGGTAGAGTTTTCAGCCACTGAGTTGGCAGTGGGAAAAATGATGACGCCACTTCCTGGCATGCCTTATGCAGGG
Organism: Cynocephalus volans; assembly: GCF_027409185.1. NCBI lineage: Eukaryota > Metazoa > Chordata > Mammalia > Dermoptera > Cynocephalidae > Cynocephalus > Cynocephalus volans. Next base: position 43,462,051 of record NC_084473.1, read on the forward strand.
GCTTCCTCTCAGTCCTGGCTAGGGTTAGCTCTTGCACAAAAAGGGATTCCTGAGGGATGAAGACAGTAGGGGTGACATGACAGTAGCCACCCCTTCTCACACCCATCGTAAAGCTGTGAATTTTGGAGGAGTACCAGCTGTTTATTCATCTCTGGAGGAGTCCTGGCTGCTGTGGGGACCCCATATGGGTGATTGTACTTTGTTTCTGCAGCTTTCTCCACAAGAGTATTCTAGATACTGCTAGTTATTTATTTTTCTTTACTTCCTTATTTATTTTTCTCTTCTATTTTTGTTTTTTGAATCTGCAGTCTGGGTTTAATGGGAATGAATCACTGCCTCTCTCTTCAATCCCCAGACTCATTTTTAATGTCTGAATAACTACCAGGCTTAGCCTTTGCACCCAGATGAGCAAGGAGAAGTGCATCCACAGAAGAATCCTGTAACGCTTGGCTGTGTTTCACAGCAGTGGTGGGTATGTTGAACAGCACAGAACTAAACATGTGCAGAGGTAGACCTGCCCTAAGAGGAAATTTTTGTGTCTGTCTTATTTTCCTGTGGTCAGGATGCTTTGTTGATGATTTTTTGGAGTTAAGGCTACAATCTTCCGAAAGGGTGGGCATTGCCTCACCAATAGGGCTGGAGACAATATTGTCCTCCTGGAGTTCAATGCTTCCAGGAGAATTTAAAACCCTTTCCCTCAAGAAAGCCCCTTTGTCATGCCTTATGATTCACCGAGAATTCTGATATGCTGGTATCAGTTTAAAATATATATGTGATGAATTATAGAAATTATCTGGGCTACTTAAGCCAAGAAAAAGGAAGGATTAGGAGAAAAAAGATTTGAGGCCTTGATAATATATACTTAGGAATCCCTCTTCTCAAGATTATATGTTTTAGAAGATCCCGGGAAATCTGTCCCATTGGCCAATGCTGCTGAGGATATGCAAGGACAGTTCCATGAAGGCTTCCAGTGGTCCTCAGCAGCCCTCCACATGAATCATGCAGCTGCAGAACTGCTCCATTTAGTGTTCCCCTTGACCACAGTGTAGCCCAAGCCTCAGTCCTAGGCACGGGCAGGTTCTGTTTGGATAAGGTGGCAGGGAAGTAGTATTTCACAGTTATCAGCTATCCAAAGCAGAACAAAGGCTCTAAGCTCAGCCTGTCACCTTGGAGCCTTGCCACCTGGCCTTCCATGCTTCCATAGGGCCTGTTCCTGGACACTGATGCCCATCCTTCCAGGTTCCCATAAGGTAGTGTAGATGATTGATATTGGTGGGAATCTGAAAACCTAACTTAGATTTTGCACATAAAAAAATAATGCACATCCTTGAAAATTTAAATCCCTGGTGAAAAATTTTCACCCAATCTGTCCTGCCTAGAGATTTGAGCTAGCTAGTACATGGCTGGAAGACAAGCCAAGTGGTATGAAGAACCCAGAAGCCCCATTTTTCTGAATGTTCCCCAACATTCTACAGTGGGGATCCCTTTATTACATGGGCATGCTTGTGTGAATACAACATGGTATCTCACTCTTGATGAAAGACTTATCATTGAATGTTTAAGGCCAGATTTTAGAAGTATTTCTATGTGCATCAGTGCTTGCTTCAAAGCAAGTTTGGTGTGTGTGTGTGTGTGTGTGTGTGTGTGTGTGTGTGTGTGTGTGTGTGTGTGTGTGTGTGTGTGTGTGTGTGTGTGTGTGTGTGTGGTGTGTGTGTGTGTGTGTGAATTATAAATCAGTATTTTAGATGGAAGTGAGACTCAGAGCTATAATTAGAATCTGCTTGGAGCCAGACGTGGGCTGATTTTGCCTTCTGTAATTAGCACCCCTTCACAGAGGGCACCCTGGGGAACTCAGCTCAGGGAGAATGTTTTCACCTTTTGCCTTCTTTTCTTTTATCTTTGTATGTGACTTTTCATCTTTGTTTTTCTTTTCAGTATAAAACAAACAAAATTCCTTGCTATTAGAAACCTATGGTTCCTAGTGAACCAAAGGCCTAAAGTTTCAGAGGGAAAGAGCTTGCTTTATAATGTTACAGGAGACAGGAGGATTGGGGTGAGATTTTCCCAAAAGGTGAATGGGCATTAGCCCAGTGGTTTATGGGATGTGGGAGTGTGGGCAGGGATGTAGTGCTTGCTCAGCCTCGAAACGTTTCAGTTTTGTTAGTCTTGTCTCACCAAGGAAATCTATAGCCTTTGTAGGTCGGAGACTATGACCCTCTCCTTCTCTCACATCCTCCAGGGTGCCCAGCCTAGGGCTGAGTAAGAGGTAAGCCTACTTCAAGGAAGGTTTCCCCATTCAACAGGTGGGCACATTCCTCCATGATGGAGAATGTCAATTGAGAGTTGCTTTCTAGAACTTCTCACAGAGCAGTGTGCACAGGTGGGCATACCTTGCAACTATAAGCCACAAGATTCTAATCGAAAACATCCTCATGACTGGGTGGTAAGCAATTTGGTAACCAACCAGGTAACTGTGACCTGGTTGCTTTCCTCCTAGTTTCAAATAGAATAAGATGATTAAGAACAATGTGACAGGAGATTGGATTGCTGCTGAGGTAACCTGGTACTGTTGACACCCAGGAGCAATTGTGAAATACGAAGGCTGGGTTTCCCCACCTCATCCCACCCCACCCTACTATCTGCCCTTAACTGAAATCAACTGGGGCATTGAATTGATGGGAATTGGCCTGTGCTGACAACAGTACTAACCCCACAGCCTTCATGTGCTTGTCAGCCAAGTTCATGGTCTGTACGTTTGTCCCCACTCTCTGCTGTGGTTGGCAAGATGCTTATTCAATAATCACAAATAGTGCTGTTTCTGAGAAGCATACCTAAACAAAGAGAAAAGCTCCTTGCAAGCCTGGCTAGAGAAATGTGAGGAGTAAAAACATCCTATGCTGAAATTCAGGGAAGGAGAAATAGTAGCAAATGAGAATTCACGTCAGCGGCTAGTTTTGGAGAGGGGAAAATGAAACTGTGGACAGCAGAAAGGCATCTCACTTGCAGGATCTAAAGAATTTTCTGGTAGTTTTTCTTGCTATTGTTTAAAGGGAAACCAGCAGTAAAGAAAATTACAAGTCATATTTCATAAAAGAAGGAACATAAAACAAAGGATGTTATCTTTAATAGCTAAGAACCCAGTTTGACATTTGAAGGAAAACGAAGAAAACAGTTGACTCTCAAAGTACTGCAGAATCTGCCAAATTAGCTCTTCTAGAAAGCATGTGAGTGCATAAGGGCTGGGAGTTTCTCAATTTTGCCATAAGGAAATAGAATGATTTTTTTTAAGCAAACATACCAGAGTTTACACATCTGAACGAGTATCATCCTTTCCTTTAAGAGTCCTCGCAGGAGACTTCATTCTCAGGGCAAAACTACTGCTTTTACTTGGAATGTTTTTATATTCCTCTTAAGGATTTTATGTGAATAGTCTCTTTTGTGGCTAGTAGTCCTATTTGGGGAGTAAATATGATTTCTGAAAATCATTTTGTATTAAAAATAATGTGTGTATATAAAGGGAAAACACTAGTTTTTCTGAGGGGCATTGAAATGATGGATTCAGAAAGAAACTCTACATGAGGGTCTGAAATCAGGTGGGCAGAAGCCTCAGTGTTCTCCAGGGCACCTTCTGGGGAACCCAGCATGCAATCTGGCTAGGCGATTCATACCTGTAAGCCAGCCTCGCCTAGGATGGGATCCTGGCTCCATTTGTGAATCTTAGGCCAGTTCTTTTTCTATTCTGACCTTCCATTTTCTCATTTAAAAACTGGGATAGTAATGATACCCAATTCATGTGATCATTGTGAATATTAAAGGAGGTAATGCTTGGAAAAACACATACGAAGAGCTTTACACATAGTAATTGTTTATTAGTATTCCCTTATAATATCTTAACACGGAGCCAGGTATGTGGTAGGTAATCACTAAATATTTGTGGATTGGTTGCAAGTTTGTTGCTAAGGATGTCAGGTTTTGACTTGAAAGTACACCTGAGGGCTGGCTGGTTAGCTCAGTTGGTTAGAGCATGGTGAAGATAACACAAAGGTCCAGGGTTCAAGCTGTGTACAGGTCAGCTGCCAAAAAAAAAAAAAAGTACACCTGTATTTGTAGAGTGAGGTCATCTGAGGTTACTGCAGAAGGACTAGAAAAGCATTTCTAATCCTCAATCCTGTAAAAGTATCACAGAATGGCATTTGTTCTACCCCAGCTCTAATAGTCTATGAAATCATGACGCTGAATTACATAAAACAATGGAATTAATGTGAACAATAAGAAAAAAATGTTGATAAGTAGCATGGATAATTGAAGAATAAACTGTCATAGACAAGTAGCCCTAGAGGAACAGCTCAGAGGACAGTTTTGTGGAATTGCCAACTGGAGAGACTCCTCTGTGGTCTCATCATTTAAACTGATGACATAATTGTTTAATTTCAACATAAGAGGCATCACTGGGAGAAAACATCCCCGAAATTCTATACACAAAGAGGAGTGGGTTCTTGGATAGTTGTGGGACAGGGTAGGGAAAGAAATGCCCAAAGTTGGCCAAAGATCTTGTCATCTTTTTATAATGATCTCAAATTGGGAAAGAAGGTTTTCACAGCTTTGCAGAAAGTCTGAAAGAGAGAAGACTCATAGACACTGGTAATGGTGCCTACACTGCATCGACTGCAAAAGCCAATCTGTTTCGGTATCATAAGCAGGGTGTTAAATATTATTTTTTAAATGCAGAAACAAAGTAGAGTATGCTTTTCATGGAAAGCTTTGAAGTAACAAAAAAGAAAAATAGAGCTGAGGCTGTTATTTGATTATCACTGCATAATAGTTGACTTCAATAAGGAGGTTCTTCATGCCCTTTTGTAACCACAGAAGACAGCAAGAAGAAATGGACTTAAATTAAAGCCAAAGAGATGGAAGTTGAGGCATCAGGAAGACTTTCTTGCTCTTCTGGGGGATAAAGCATAAGAATGAGGATCCCTACTGATGGACAGGAGTAACTATGGAATCTGGAGGTTCAGGCATTGACCTGCCCAAAAGCAAGCCTGAAGCATTGACCCTGGGGAGCCTGGGGGCCTCTCAGAAAGCAGAGACTTGACCCAAGACCCTCACTGAATCTCAGCCTGTGACAGATGGAGCAAGAGTTCTGTCTGGGGCGCTGCAGGCTAAACATGATAGGAGTAGAGTGAAGTGCAGGGACTCAGTTCCTAGAGGAAGAGACGAACAGCCCATGGAGGTTTCCTGTCTCTGGCTCCTTGGATTCAGGGAGTCAACATGATAAAATTAGCAGAGCTAAGTAGGCAGATTTGCAGGTTTGGAGGCATAATTGGTCCTGTTTTTCTCTAGTCTTGACCTAACTTGAGTTCACTGGGTATGTAATGGAAAAAAAACAACTAGCTTGATATAAAAATACAGGAAATGCCTGCAATCACTGCTGATTACAGTAGCAGCTTTCCTTCTGTTATTTTTGTGAAGAAGGAAAAAAAAGAAAACAAAAAACAGGGTTTTTAGGGTAATTTTTTTTTTTTCTTTCCTAAATGGTAGAAACAACGTGGGCTGTTCTTTTTAGGGCATTCTTTAGTGAAATGATGTCACTTAATCTTTATAAATAAGGGGGGGGGTGGTGGAAGACATTCAAATTCTTATCATAAATAAAATTTCTGTGAGTATAAAATACACACAAATGGTCCTAAGTATGGTTTATCGGCCCTAGGGGCTCATGTTTTTGGAATTTCTCCAATTTCTAATCTCTCCAGGCTGAACAGGATAAATTTTGGTTTTAACATAGGATCTCCCTTTGCAGTACAGTTTCCATTAGCTTTAGGAGAGGTAACACTGTTTCCAGCAACTTCTTTCCCAGAAACCATCACTGTTTAGCTAGTGAAGACACACCTGCAAAGACCCTCTCAACCACTGGATTGAAGAGCACACATTGTTCCAGCAGTAGCAGCAGCAGCAGCAGAGAGAGAGAGAGAGAGAGAGAGTGCTAGATTCTCACCAAATTGGACCTAGCAAGGACCACCCCACCCAGTTTGTTAGTAGAATTCATTTAACATATCTTAATTTTGGCTTTAAGATTCTCAATTCCTGTTCCTGGAAATCAGCTAGAACTGTTAAAGTCCTTAATTATAATGTGTCTTTTAAAGTGTCACCTGGAGATTTGTTGGATTCTCCTAGCTTTCATTTGGTGGGTACCCTGGAAGTTGTAGCTGGGAGGCCTCTTGGATACCTGGGAGATGCTGTGCTCTGCCTGGTAAGCTGTGAGTTTCCTCTGTACATATGGTTCCAGGAGATGCTGTCATTCTGGGCAACAGACTTAGAAACTCAGTTCTCCAGCATGGGCTCAGGTAAACTGAATTTGGTTCTTAAGTGGAAGCATTGTTTAGGAAGAAAAGCCCCAACTCAGGTTCCAACGCTCATTGGCATAGTGTTTTCACCTCCCTGATGGGAAGAGGTGATTGTTGATGTTCCTCCAGCACCGTGGTTCTCAACCACTGGTGGTGATTTTTCCCCCAGGGGACACTTGGTAGTGTCTAGAGACATTTGTGGTTGTTGAAACTTGGGGAGGGGGGCAGTGGTGTGCTGGTTGCATCCAGTGGGTAAAGGCCAAGAATGCTGCTAAAAATTCTGCAATGTGCAGCATGGTCCCCCATGACAAAGAATTATCTAGCCTAAGATGTCAGTAGTTCTGAGGCTGAAAAGCTCTACTCCAGTTCTAAAGTCCTGTGATTATGTGACCCTGAGGTTTGGGGAGGTTGCGGTTCACAGGTCCCTTGTTTTGGCTAGTAAGGCTTATGCAGATTTCGCCATGGTCTTTAGGTGGAGTACAGCCAGATTTGCAGGTTTTTCAGGCCCTCAAGAAATTAGATCAAGATGATGTAGGCTTTTTGAACTCTTTTGAAGACAGGAGAAGGCTTAAGGGAGAGACTTCCATTGTCATTTCATTTCCTTTCTCTACTCAACAAGTTTTTACAATTTATCTTCTCAGATTGTATTGAACTTTCTTTCAAAGGATACCACTGTGTTTGAAAAACCGGGGGGGGGGGGTTGTTCCTGTAAATATTAAGAAAGATACTTAATCTATCCATACTGTAAAAACTGAAACAGTCTAAATATAATCCTCCTTTCTTATTAATGTATTACTATCAGTTTCCCACCACTTGAGGCCCTTATGTGTGTTCAAAATGAATATGTGACACTTGGCCTTTATGATCAGAAAGATGAAAACCCAACTCAGAGCCATAACATTTATTGCCTAAAAAAGCATGGTATCCTTTTGAACTGCTTAGATCTGTTCTCAAACTAAAACCATTTCTCTCCAGATAAATTGTTTCAAACAAAACAATTTTTTAACAAAAATGTCTTTTTACCATGACAATTCTATCTAACCAGGGTATCTTAACATCTCCCACCCTTTCAGCATTCTTTATGGGGAGGTTTGTGGCAGTAATGGTTTGGTGTTCTTGGGATTAAAAAGATACACAGGTAGACCATTTTCCTTTTTCACCTTGGTGCACCCATTGTAAAATAGACATTGTACTGTTTATGGCCTTTTGGGGCCAGACTGCCTTGAATGTTTTATGGCATGAGGTCAGTCTCAGGAGGCACTGTCTCCATGCTGTAAGATGGGCTCCACCCTGCACACTGAGAAAAGTTCCCTGGTTCTGTTCTCTCTGACATCAGGGTGCCCTGTGCAGTCACTCCCTGTCTTTGATATCCGTGTACCTACAAATGCCTGCTCAGTATGTACAGCTCCACACAGTGGGCTCTGAGTTGTTACACGTGTCCATAGGGAATTTACAGGACTTGGCATGCTGCTGGACTTGTAGGGGATGACTAAAAAACATTGACCAAAATTGTCTGATGGGAAATTCTAGGTTGATGGTCAGGCTCACAAATTTCAACACAAGGATCATGTGGCACCAGGTATTCAGACCATGTCAATAGCACGTTTGGATTGAAAACACACAGGTGTGCTGTGTTTGAATGCATACCCTCCTGGTTTCGTACACCTAAATGTGCACCGAAGTGATGCTCGTGAATGGTGCCTCTGTTCAGGAGCTGTGGTCTGATCATGAAGGAAAGACAGCACTAGTCTTTCCTGCCAGTCCCCTTACTCAGGGAGAGGGCCTCTCCTGAACTGCTTTTTTGGATAACTTAAAAGGAGCAAATCAGAGCAAGGGCAAAATCATTTACCCTTGTCCCCCTCTTTTCTTTTCTATTTTTCCCCTCTCCCTTCATTCTTCCATTCCTCACTCCCTCCTTTCTTTTTCTTTCTTTTTTTCCTATTGAGATATAATAGGCCTACAGTCAAGTGCACAATTCATAGATGTTCATGAATTTGTCCATGAATATACACCTATGTAACCCAAATGAAGATACAGAATATTCCCATCACCCCAGCAGGCTCTCTCATGCTCCTTCACATCAGTACCACCCCCATTGCCGGGAGAGGTCACCAACATTCTCACTATAGATGAATTTTATATCTAGGTCTCTTTAAAGCCAATCTTAGTGAAGAAATAGCCTAACTAGCCCTCACTGCATTCCTCTGACCTTGCCAGGTCTGGGTAGATAGATGAAGCTCCTCACTTTGATAATTATTATTAATTACTGAGGTGTTAAATTGGGCCTGGCAGTAAGTGTTTTCTGTATGTTCCCTCGGGAATATAGCCTGTGAGGTAGGTATGACTGTCTCTGTTTTATAGGTGAAGAAACTGAGGCTTCAAGTTGTATCATGGAGTAAAAGGATCCAGTGGGCAGGAAATGGGGGAGCAGCACTGGAACCTGGCTCTCTCTGACACCAACAGCTTGTTTTCTTTAGCACTGTGCCAACAAGCATTTGCCTCCATTGTAATAAGAGTCCTACTGAAGCCAAATTGTTTTTCATATAAAATTGAGTTCTGTGCCCCCTAGTGAAGTTTGAGAAAAGATTCTAGAAAACTTTACCAGACTACCTTGTCACTGGTCATTGTGGCAGTATTACTGCCCAGTGGCCATGGTTTTTGAAACCTCTCTCCGGAATGTATGTTTAAAAAGAACATTTAGTTAAGTTCACTAGCAAAAATGGGCAGACACAAGGAAAGGAAAAGCTTCACAAAGGAAAATGCTCAAGCCTTTTTATTTATTTATTTTTTTTGTCTACACACTGCTTAAAGGAAACTCAGAGTAAAAAGATAAGCAAATCATACCCTTTGTGTGTCTTAAATTATTGCTTTCAATTGTGGGACAGTAACTAGGAAGTAGTAAGGTTGAAATGAGGATCATTGAGATAATGAGGATAGAAGCATTTGGGAGTAGTCAAAAGCACACACAAAAGCAAGGAATTACTTTCATTGGGGAATAAATATTTGGCCCGTTTATTCTGAGAATCCTTAAGAATGCTGTATCATGTAGATCAAAAGCAAATATAATGATTTTTATGTTATGTTGTATCTTATTCCTTCTTCAGCTCTCTTAGGTGTTTAGTGGTAAGAATTAGTGCCTTTCCAAATGCAAAGAAATTAAGTTGCCAACAATGAATGAAGAAACAAATGTTTACAAGGCACACGACTGACTGAAGGAGAAGCAAATTCAGGCAAGGCTCTGTTCAAGTGATTGGCAGTGGTCACGCAATTTCACCAAGGCATGCTAGTTTGAAAAGGATTTTAAAATGTTTGCTTCTTAATAAAGAAATGCTAGTGTTGAGCAGCTGACACTCTTCTTATTTCTGATTTTAATGGTGCTGTTGCCTCCTGAGACATAATAAGGAATATGATTAGACAACTATCTGTAGAGAATTTCCTTTTAAAGAATTGTTCAATCTAATCAACCAATGTCAGTATAAACAAGTCCCTCCTCCTCTGTGAAGCCTTATTTGATCAGTTCCCTTGACCCTGCCTTATAACTTTATGTTCATTCTACAATCAGAGACCCCTACTTCTGTTAAAAATAATCATGTATATTCGTGGCTCTGCATTTATGTTCGAGCTTTTGGGTAGAGGAAAGAGATCATATTCTTTGTACCCAACACTTCACTCACTGATCAGCCTTCGACAAACTACAAACGCTTTACAGACTGGGAATGAGTCTTATATCTCTCTGATCTTCCACTCCATCTGGCAAAGATCCTTACATAGTCAGTGCGGAGAATCATAAGGACGATGGTGTTGTATGGTTATTGAATATCAAGTCGCCCTAAACAATTAAAAATATTTCTCCACTAGCAACCTCCACTTCATTGGTGAATATGGTGAGTCTTGAAAGGAACTTTCATAGACAGTTAAATCTTATCTGGAAAAAGATGTCTCACTTGGACTATCTCACTGTGGTGCAAATAAGGACACTTTGATAACTATTTGTAATGGTGTTTTACCTACTTCAGCTACTTATTGCCCTATAACTTTTGCTACTTTTTCTCTGTAGCAATTTCTCAAGTTCTTCACTGTCATGTTTAGTCATATATGTATATAAACTTTAAAAAATTGGATTTTAATTGATTTGCAATTACATTTATCTAAATATTAGTAGAAACATCTTTGGGGAGGATATATGAGGAAATGGATTGATGATCAGTACTATAGTTCATTCATTCTGTAGAACTCAGCAACCTAAATTCTTATAGAAAGGAAAAATAGGCACAGTGCCTGTTTTATGGTTGACAGAGAGAATTGTTTGGTTTCTAATATTCTATGCTTCTCTAGAAAGTTCTTTGGAACCAGCTGATAACAGTGAGTTTTGGGGAACATTTTAGGTAACAATTACTGGATTTACAATAAAAGCTTGAATTTGTGGGAATCAATTTATCTGGAAAAGAGGACTCTTTTCTGAATAGTATATTGGACCAGAGGTTGGTTCTTGCATGCAGGGCTTAGGGGGTCAATTTCCTGGATATGGTTAACTATATATAATCAGGGGAGAAATGAATTAGTCACTAACTTCATCTAGCCAAACACAACTGACTGATGGAATTTTTCTACTTTTCAGTGTCTTCAAATAATTCCCTTCTCCTAAATTCACACATGCCAATAAATACAGACCAAAAAAAAAACAAAGACCTTAACAGTATAGAGACATTTAGTATGTACATAAGCAAGGACCCTCTGAGAAAAACAAGTGTTCGATCTATGACAGTGAATCATTCTGAATTCACATTAGGATTAAATAAACATGAAAATCAAAGTCCATTCCATCATACATGATTACTGCCATAACAACATGGAATGTGAATTAAAATACAGTTGTACGTGTCTTCATTGTGTCTAAGTGAAGTACCTGTTTAAAATGATTAAAAATGATTCAAGACAAGTTAATCTGCTGAAACAACATGGCAGAAGTAAGCAGCAGGGTTGGGGCTGCCAAGCCAGGGTACTAATGCCCCAACAGGTTGGTTCTTGTCAACTGGGTTCAGGCAATGTTGTTTTATCAGCTTGCCATCCAAGCTGTGTCACAGGCAACACTGTTTCCAGAAGAAAGTTACTTAATGCATCTGTCTTTATTAAGTACTCCAAGGTGCCTGCTGTCTTGGAAGTTGACCCCGTTAGCCCACAGTGATCTCTGTGGATCTTCTCTTAGTCCCTGTGTTCATTCTTAGTCAGTCATCAGAAATTTATTAAGTGCCTACTACCACCCAGACACTGTGCAAGGTACTGTGGGGACAGAACAGTGAGCCAGACTCAGTCCCTTCGTCACTCTTTGTGGACCTCAATGCTTAGTGGGGGCGTTCACACTTCCTTGTGATGAATACTATGGCAGGGGAGGTCCAGGTGCCCTGGGCCCCTTAGGAGGGGCACTGAACCTAACTGGGGAATCCATGCAAGCTGCCTGCAGGAAGTGATGGGAACTGGCAATGAAGAGAAGGAAGGAATGTTACAGGCAGAGGGAGCAGTTTATGCAAAAGCCCGAAAGAGAACATTTCACGTTTATACCTTTTATTTGACATTTACTCAAACTTAAATGTACCTTTTCCATTTTAATACCAGATTAAAAGCCTTTTCCTGGTGGTAGTTTTCTCTTAGCATTCTTGTGCCTCCCCCATAGGACCTCGCACAGAACCTGGCATATGGTGAGGGTTCGACACGTGTGAATACCTCCCCTCGTCCCTGAGGATTCACACTGGAGGATGAGATCTGCTGTCACAGCCATTCCTGGGACTGGGGCGGGGTGGGGGGGGACAGCCACAGCAACGGAGAGGCCAGTGGGCACTGGAGGCCGGGAGGGGGGCGCCGCCAAGGACAGGCAAGCGTGAGCAGAGGAAAGGCTGCCGTAGTAAGACATGCCTCCGAGATTCACGGTTTTCTTAAGGCCCAGCACGAACAGCCTTATCCTAGATGAGCTCCTTTGAAATGTGGGTGTTGTTGAGGTTAAAAATTTAGAGTCAGTTAGTGCTATTTTAAGCCGCCTGCCCCTTAGCCTAGAAGTTGAGGAGCAAGTACGGAAAGAAGAGACGCAAGGGCCAGAAAGCTGACAGATTTGGGCCTTCCTGGTTGGCTCTGCTGCGTCAGTTTGAATTCTTTATTTAGCTCCCAGTTTAAGTTCAAAATTGTTGATCCTTGTCCTGACAAACTCGGTATTGATATTTTCTCCACATGTCACTAAAATCCTGGATTCTTAGAATCCTTTTAATACAGTGTCTCCCCACAAGGATTCCTCCAGGTTTTAATAATAGGCTTAATGTTTTCTCTTACTTTGAAATTGGAGTGGAAACAGCTGTATACCCTTTTTTGTTTGTGTGTGTTTTTTAATAAAAGAGAGAGCAAGTGCGTACACTCTAAACTGGCCTCTGATCCTAACCTCTCAGCTCCTGGGTGTTCATGGGTCATGTCGACATACATTGGGTGGCTAGTATCTGCCCCAGCCTTCTCTTGGAGTATGGAGGCCTGGTGCATTTGGTGATGCTGGTTATGCTGCCCTGGACCACCCTTCACAGTGTTGGTCTCTGCTCTCAACCAGTGCTGTGCCCAGAGTAGGTGACCAGCAGGTCTTTGTGATAAATGGATGATGGCTAGCAGGGCCTCTCTACTCTCAATTACAATGACCTGGCTCCCAAGATCTTTTCAAGTTTGCAAGTCTTTGACAGTGAAGAGGCTGTCATCATGGCAGCCTGTTACCATCGAGGAGCAAGGGGTTTTCAGACTGGCCTAAGACTGGGGGTCTAGTCAGCATCGTAAGCATAGCTTTGGCTAACTTGAACAGAAAAGGAATTTGCTGGAAAGACATAGAGCAGCACACAGATACCACAGGCAGCTGGAAAACCAATGGGAAAATGGGCAGGGATGTAGGAGGCTGGGTACAGCCATTCTTCTGAGACATAGCCATGGGAAACCACAGCCTGGTCAGCTCACAACCTCTTCACCTTAATGCCACTGCCTCAAAGTCACAGGAGTATGTAAATGGCCAAGCGTTGGTATCCCATGTGCTTCCACAACTCCCACACTGAGTCATGCCCCCATCCATGAGAAAGTCTGATACAGTGGGAAAGAACCAGGCACAGTCACAGTTCTGCAATTCCTAGGCTAATTGTTCATCTGATGGCCTTTCTGCATTTCCTCATTCTGGTTTCTCCTTTGGGTTTTTGTTGTTCTTATTTGTTGTAGTGTTGCTCCCCCATTTATAACATGGTCTTTCTGAAAAAGAGCAGATACTTAAATCTGTGTATGTGACGACAGTGATTTTTTTTTTTTTTTTTTTTTTTGTATGTATGTGAGAGAGAGGTAAGAAACTAAAGGTTTAAAAGGTCAAGTTTGGAAATTGCTCATGAAGGGGAATTGGAGCTAATAACTGTCAAGCACCCACTCCGTGTCAGGAACTGTTATAAACCCTCTCCATATTCTCTCATTTAAGCATCACAGTGAGCTTTTGCAATGAGTATTGTTATCCCCACCTTACGGGGTAGGAACCTGAGGCTCAGAAGATTAAGTCACTGTATTCATATATTGTTACTAATAAATCAAAGTCAGAGTAATCCTCAAACTCTTGTCTATGAGACATCATATTCTCTTGTTCAGTCTCAGTCATCTTTGCCTTACAAATCCTTAAGTGACATCATGGAGTGCCCCTGTTTTGGTAAATGTTCTCTAATTCTTATGTTCTTGATCTTTTAACCACTTTTCCAAGGGCACCAAACCTAGATCTCTGGTTGACCATTACAGATAAGACTGATAAGTCAATGAACTGTCATTATTGAGAAGAAGACAGGGCTGGATAGACACACACCTAAAGACTTTCTGGGAGGGAAATTTTGGTGATCCTGAAAGTAAACCACCAGGCAGGCAGTATTTACTGAACTTCTCCTTGAACCTTTCTCTGGAGCAGGCACTGTGGATCTGGGGAGAGTATGGACAGTGCAGCGCATGTGAAGTTTTCAGCTTCCCAGGCCCTTCTTCCCCCACCACCCAGCCTACATCCACATGGGGGGTGTGGGTCTCCACTCACTCTCTGGGTTCAAGTCTTGGCTCCTCATCCCCATCCTAGTTGTGGGCTTCTGGGCAAGGCATTCATTCTCTCTGTTTCTGTTTTGTCATCTCTAAAATGGGAGTGCTGATAGTACCCATTTCAGAGGGTTTGGGGAGAATTAAATGATATTATGCATGTGCAATGCAGTAGCAAATGCTCACTAAACCCTGTCATTGAGCATGGTGCCTTGATGGTTTTCTCCTTGTTTTACGTGTGGATGGCAGAAGCCAAGTCTTAGAATTCTGTCTCCTGCAGATCATCTGTAAGAGTTTGGCTGGGGAACATGCAAGGTGCTCAATACATGTTTGTTGATTAATGGAAAAGAAACAAGGGTATGGGCCAGAGTCAATCCCAGCCTAAATGTTCATAGCACTTTCACTCCTCAACCTCATTTATCTTATTGTTATATTGGTTGATTATTGCTCCAAGAAAACAGGGAGCTTGTTCCCATAGTGCCAAGATCAGTGCATGTCACACAGTAGCCACTTTATAAATATATAAATGCATGAATGAATGATTTTTTTTCCTGTGAAAGGAAACAAGCTGACTAGGAACCTTTGGGCAGCTTCTGCCCTGGAACCTCCTGAGCCCTGGGCTTACAATCTCACTCTCCTGCCTGTGACTCCAGCCAGCCCGGGGTTCTTGCTGGAGGCTACCCACAGGAAGCTGCCTGTGCTTGTTCCTTGTCCCAGCACCTGCAGGGCCCAGGGCAGAGCTCTGCAGATTGGCAACTGCTTAGTTCCATGTCGTAAGACTCACTGGGAATTTCTGCCATTTGGACTTATTATTTTAATTATTTTATGGTTTATACTTGTGCCCTGCAGTGATTTTCCATTAAATCAGAACATTTATGTTTTCAAAAAAGAGCAGGTAAGGTTGTGGGTGTATATCTTAACAGCTGATCTCTGGCAATAAAAACTGACAGTCATCAACAGATTAGGAAATTAGCATTTGTTTAATTAACCTCTGTTAGGGACTGTTAGCCCATGAAAATAGTGAACTATTTAAGCCCGATTAGATGACAGATTTTGCTTTTGCACACTCTTAAAGGATTTAAGAGTAATTGTTTTTGTTGTTGTTCTTGTTTTCATTTCTATTAGCATAAACCGTTGGGTTGGTGAAAATAAATTGCAAAATTGGGAGAAACGAACAACATCAAATATAGTCTAACTCACTTACAATTAAACTTTTGTTGATTCCATGTGATATGTACATGTGTTATACTGTATATACATATAGTATATAAAATACAAATATATATATATAAGTGATTATACTAAATATTCATTACATATATTAATCGTACTATATATGTCTTTGCATATATACTTTATTGCATGTGTACAAGGATACTTCAAAAAGTCCGTGGAAAAATTTATATTATCTTTCAATTCTGTTTTTCCATGAATTTTATGAAGTACTCTTGTGTCAGGCAACATATAACCCCCAACATCTCTCTCTCTCTCTCTATATATATATATATACTCTATACCTTATTATATTCAGTTGGCCCTCTGGACCTGTGGGTTCCACGTGTGTGAATTCAACCAACTGCAAATCGAAAATATTTGAAAAAAAATGGATGATTGAGTCTGTATTGAGCATGTATAGACTATTTTTTTTCTTGTTATTGTTTCCTAAACAGTACAGTATAACAGCTATTTCTATAAGCACTTACCTTGTATTAGGTATTATAAGTAATCTAGAGATGATTTAAAGTATATAGGAGGATATGCATAGGTTATATGCAAATACTATGCCATTTTATATCAGGGACATGAGCATCTGTGAATTTTGATATCCTCAGGAGGTCCTGAAACCAATTCCCTATGGATACCAAGGGACGACTATATATGTACTTCACTTTTGGGGATTTGGCTATTATCTCTCTCTCTCTCCTAATTTCTTGGAAGGTCAGATAAACAACTTAATTTCAACTTGGTGATATGGAACATTAGCATGAGTTACTCCATTTTGGTTTGGTCTTTTGGGCCTAGAGCAGGAGCTTAGTCCAGACCAATAGCCTCCTATAAATTTTATTTAACATATGCATATAATAAGGTATATAGGTATGATTCATATAATCTAGAGATGTAGCTACATGAGGGAGATGTTGAGAGTTATATGTTGCCTGGACACATCCGCACAGCACATGTCAACAGCCTTTTTAGTTTTTACAGAAGTTTCCATTTTGCTAGAGCACTTGCTAAAATAAATTCACAAGTCATGATTTCTTTATTTCAGAATAGAATATTTAGAGGACTTATTTGTTATGGATTTGAACCACCAACAAGTTCCACCTTCCTGGGAAGGATCTGGATGAAGCACTTGCTTTCTTGCTGGGAAGTATCCCTTTCACAGCCCTCATCACTCTGTCTCTACTTGACCTGGCTCATTTGCTGGCCAACTGACTTACCCCACACTAGCTTCATTAAAAACCAAGTTAAAATATGTACTCGACACAGGTAGAGATTGCTACTTGTCAAGGACCCTCAGAGAAGCTCAGGAATAATAAAACTATAAATGCTAGATGGAGGTCTGCTGTACTCAGTGTGTGTACCCCCTGGCCCTCAATATGCTTCCATGACCTGAATTGTAATTGAAAGAGACTTTGTTTAAAAATGATGTTGAACAGATCTGCACATGGCTTGGCAAGGCCCATAGTTTGGGGGAGGGTGATTTTTAATGAGAAGGAAGTAAAGAAATATCCAGAGTACAGGCGCCCACCCCCCACCCCCCTCAGATGGGGCAGTCAGATAGGAAGTATCAGCCAGAAAGCTCTGGGCCTGGTGGGCTGTATGGAGAAGAGAGGGCCCAGGAATACTGACCTACTTTTTGGGTTGGGACACCATTGCACTGTCTAACCTGCTCCTCAGACAGCCTAGGGTGGGCAGAGGAGGAGGAGAAGCTGCTAGATAATTCTTGGTTGGAAGACATGGAACTCCAGTGAGTTTTCTCTGAATGGGGTTCTTCCCACATGGGGACTGCCACTGCCTTGCGCAAGGGCACGTCTCCCAGTGTCCCTTGCAGAGTTATTGCTTTCTTTTGTTTTTTTCCCTGAGTGGAATTCTGGAAATCCCCTTCCTCTTTCTCATTGACAGGTTTGAGGTTTACAGTTTTTTTCTGTAGTTCACTTTGCCAACCCTGGTACATAATACTTCTATTGGTCTGGAAAGTCTTTTCTTGAAAAATATAACTACAGCTACTGCTACTACTATTACTCCTGATTATCATTTCTAAATTGGAGTCTCAAAGCGTAAAAAGAAAAAATAAATATAAGTAAGGTCAAGTGACTTTATTTCCCTGGGCCTCGGCTGGATAAACAGTTCTCTGAATCACTCAATTTGAGATGCCGTAGCAGCCTGTCCCTGACTGGCATGCCCTTTGGTTGAGATTCTTCCTCTTCCAAGGCTTCCCAGACACCACAGTCTCCTGAGTGTCCTCTCTGGCTGCTGTGTTGCAAGCGGTGGCCATTAAACGTTTGGGTTTGCTTACAGACCAGCTCTAGCCCTCTTCTCACACTATACCCTCTTCTCAGAAAATCTCACCACACTCATTGTTTTCACCAGCCCAAACCTCCACACACAACCACCTAGTCAGTTAGGTGTCTTCAAGGCACCTCAGACTCAGCAGGTGCAAGCTGAGATGTGGCTCTATCCCTGCCCTCACTCCAAAACCTGGACCTGCTTGGCACATAGTAAATACTCAGTATTCATCAAACGGAGCAATGGAGGCTGTCTTTAGCTCTAATTGTCTTTGTTTTCTAAACTCCACCAGATTGTGTCCTCCCTGCTAAAGAGGTGGAATCTTCTCAACCTGTCTCATTCTCGTGAGACTGTGCATCCTCCCATCCATCAGCCATAGGACTGAGCCCGTAAACACAGGTGTAGGTGTGAGCACAGTCCTATGTCCTTTCTCACTGGCGTGTATACATATACGCACATGCATATGCACACACTCATGCGCATGCACACATATTCCTCATCAGCTGAAAAACACCACACGGTCTAAAAGCAAATTCCATGGCCAAATTAAACAAATACAAATGCAAAACTTATTTTTTAAGAATAATAAAATCTGTTTTCTGTCCTTCAGAGGTCAGTTTGTTTTCAGCCCCCTGGCCTTGCCTCAGGCCTCTGATATCCTCCAAGCAACTTGGGTGACCCCCACTTCACAGGAAGACGTGCCTTCCCTACATCCCCTCAACTTGTGTGGAGTTACATTTGCATTTCCTCAGCTCTTTATCCGAACTG
Organism: Cynocephalus volans; assembly: GCF_027409185.1. NCBI lineage: Eukaryota > Metazoa > Chordata > Mammalia > Dermoptera > Cynocephalidae > Cynocephalus > Cynocephalus volans. Next base: position 43,480,731 of record NC_084473.1, read on the forward strand.
GGGTGACCTACTAAGGGTTGACCACTCTCTTAGCACGTGACTCCTTATGTGGCTGGATTTAGAAGATGTACGCTTCCTAGTTTTGGCAGCTTCTTGTTCTGACGAAGGAGCTTGAAGGGTGGTTTTCTGGCCTTCCTGTCTGGGAGCTCTGGGCCCTGCATCAGGTTCTGCAGTCCACTTCCACCAGGCTCCAGACCCGCCCCCAGAAAGGTTACTCTTGGTCCTTTAGCTGGAGTGGCCCTTTCTGTGAGGATGGCTGGACCACGAGCTGCGAATCACTGGGTCCAAAAGAGGCAAGACCAGCAGCCCTTGCCTTCTAAGGCAATGACTGTGTCCTGTTTGTTCCTCTGGTGTAAAACTTATCATCCCGAGCACTCTGGCCTCACGTCCATCTCTCCCTCCAGACCCCAAGCCACTCCTTGAGGACAGAGATTGTGTCTTCTCTCTCAGTGTCCTCAAAAGGCCTAGCACGAAAATGGACTCTGAGTAGAAACTCCATAAATACTGTGGAATTATTACATGACAGGGCCTGGAAGACAATAGATGTATTAGTAGTTACCATCATGCCATTAACTAGACTGTCACTAAATGGACTTACAGAGATGCTGCCCATTATTTCACTCCCATGTTCAACAAACATCGAGTACCTGGCACTTTGCAGGGCTCTGGGGACCAAGCTGTGAACACAAAGGCGAGTCCCCGCCCTTGTGGAGTTCATGTGAGGGAAACCAGTAACACTCAAGGAAATGAAAAAGCAAAATAATTATAAATTGTGATCACAGATGTGAAGGAAATGACCAAGGTGCTGTGACTGTGATTAAAGTGAGGGCTGGAGGCAGGTGGTGGGCTGCTTTAGATACACGGCCAGGAGAGGAGCCTTCAAGGAAAGGGGATCGAGGAAGAGTGCACAGTGACAGTGAGTCTGTTGCTTGCGGCTCCTCATGAGTACAACGGGGAGAATGGATTGGAGGGTGCAAGAGAAGGTCAGATTCGGCTGCCTCTCGTGGTTTGGGCCTTAGTTTTTATAGCTTTCAACAAAAATAAGTTTTAGTAGTTCCATATGTCATCTGGAAATGTGCATTCGGGTCCTCTGGCTGCCTGGGGCCATGATCCACAAATTCACCTCTCTACTCATTCATTCCTTCATCCCTTCAACCAGCAGGTATTGAGACACTAGGAGGCATCAGGCAGTTTGGGGATTCAGAGGCCCTGCCCTAGTGGAATGGTCCACTGTGGAAGACAGACACTCATGGTGGGGCCAGGGCCATCAGGGGAGGAGACAGGAAGCACCTGAAGGCCCCCAGGCCCCGAACCCCCAGTTTGGATCAGGAGGGCATGTGGTGACAGATTAAGCTGGAATGCCAGGCTGGTGGAGACCCCAAAGGGCCTCCCATGCCATACTAAGAAGCATGCTCCTGGGCGCCATTGAAGAATACAAGCAGGAGGAGAGAGAGCATCATATGCTGTATATTTTGTATAAAAACGCCTGCTGGCAAAAGTTTGCTCCAGAGTGGAAAGGGGAACATTTGGTGTGCGACAGCCCAGGATTGCAAGTTCAGACTTCATGGGCTCCAGCTGCCTTTGCTTCCCATGATCTTAGACTGGAAGGGTCCTTGGGGATTAACCCACCAGCCATCTTATCTCACTGAAGGACAGTAATGCTCAGAGAAGCATCTTGCTTGAGGTTACCTCTGTCCTTGGCTCCAGTCTGTACACTGAAGCCCAAAATAGCCATTTTGGTGAGCACATTGATTGATGGCCTGGAGAGGGATGAGGGGACTAGGTGGAGTGTCATGGTGGCCAGGGCAGCTCATCCACATACTGGGGACACAAGTCAATGCCTGTTTCTCATCATCAGGGGTCAGGATGTTACCCGTGAACATTCAGGATAAGAATGGGCTTTCATTAGTGTGGTTAAAAAAGTAATTGAACATCGTGCAATCAGATAAGTTATTCTACAGTGATTCCAAGTCTCAATGCCCAGGTACAGCCTCAGGCTGTTTATTTTGGCTGTAACTGGATGCTGTTTGACACCTCAGGTTTCCAGCTGTTGGTGTAATGGCTGAAAGTCTGCTCTCCAGACAAGGGGCCATCTGTTTGGTCAAAATAGCATTGTCTAGCTTATCAGTTACATCTTGTAAACATGTTGCCATGAGTCAGAAACCACCACCTCAACAACAACCACTGTGTTCTCTATCCCACAAAAAGGGCAGGAGTGTGGATGCAATTTTTTTTTCCTCCTCAAACAACATAGCAGAGTGGTTAAGAGCGTGGAAGTGGTGGCGAACAGGACCACTTTGTCACTCACTCATCACCTGTCTGCCCTTAGGTCAGTTAAATAACCCCTCAGACCCTTTTTTCTCATCTAGAAAATAGGGATAATAATAGTCCTACCAGCTTCATAGAGTATTTGTGGGATTAAATGAGATAATGAAAGTAAAAGATTTAACACTGAGCCTGGCATACAAAAGCATTCGGGATTGTACAGAGGTGGGGGGGGAAAGTAGTTATTATTTTGCTCTATGAAAAGACTTGGAGAAGATTTTCCCTGCAGATTGGCCCAGATTCTGATTGACTCTCAGTCATCAGCACTGTGATGGAGAATTTTAAAAATCTGAAACAAATTATGCTTAGCTTGCCTTCATGTTTGGCCTAGGGTGTTCTCAGTGACTCAGCATTTGTTCTTGAGAGTGATGGCAGGTGGCTGCCCCAGAGAGTGCCGGTAGGGATGCCAGCTGGTCACCAGCATTTGCCACCATGTTGAGGGACACTGTCTTTCTCTTGAGTATGTTGTTAAATGTATGAAGGTGTTTGGCAACATTTGCCAGAAAAGCCTCTATTCCAGTCTGATGAACCACGGTCATTCTCAAGACCCCACTATTTGTCCAAAAACAAGCAGAGTTTCTTCATAACCTCCCTGGAGGGCCTGCTGTCTGATGTGAAGTCATTTTTCTAATCTCTTATCTTCAAAGAACTGGAGGAATTTGCTGTCGTTTATGTGGCACTCAGGCCTGAGCTTTGTAGAATTACACACTGGGGGAACGAGGACATTACAAAAATGACTCAGGGGTGAAGAATACAGGGGCAGACGGGTCTTCTTTTACAGCAATTTTTCAAGCAAAAGAACATTTTTTTCCCCATTCTTTCTCTGATAGGGGCCTCATGTGTGCCAACCCTTTGCTAAATGTTGTGTGGTTTACAGGAGAGTTTTCTGGCCCTTATTTTTGGGGAATCTACCATCAAATGGGAAAATACAATTTTCTAAACTGGAATAAATGAGTTCCAGTGAGACAGCTGAGGTGCATTGTGAGGAAAACAGGATTCCATCGAACATCTGAAGCCCAGGTCCCAGCTTACTGCCCCCTCCCACATTTTTTGTATATGCGTCATATTTTTCATCCCACAGCATCTATCTTGGTGGCTTATACACCATAGGAAGTAATAAGTATTTTTCAAAAATAAAAGAGTTGTTAGGGATTGCCCTGCCTGAGGATGTTTATTTTTAGAAGTGATTGTTAGAGACCCATGGAGAAGGCAGAATTTCTGGGGTAACTTCCATCTAGAAGGCACTATGCTAGAACTTTCCTGTAGGTGACAACATTCAATCATGGCAATATTGTCCTCATTTAATAGATAAAGAAACTGAGTCTCAAAGATATTTTGGACCAGCCCAACATCATTCAGCTAGTAAGTAGCAGAGTTAGGATTCAAGAAGAGACACAACACGCAGGTGTCAACAACTTCTTATACCTAAACTATTATGCACAGAATTAGATGCAAGCATAGCCACACCTTGCAGACAATTCTTAGAAGCCAAAATATGGATTTCAAGTTATTCTAGACACACTGCTAGAGATATCAACAGTTGGTTTCTTGCCATATTAAAATTATTCTTCTATTAAAAGTAAAAGTATAATTTGACCTACCAGTGATCTCATGTCATCTCCCACAGATGTCCCTGACATTAAGCCCTTCTTTACATATGAGTTCTCCCTCAGTATTAAGTCATTTCCTCCCCACCACTTAGCAAACTCATTTTAGGGGTCTTTATATTTGCTCATAGATCCCTTTCCCTGTTCCCACCCCAATAAAGTGGTAAATACAGTTGGTCTTAGAAGTTAAACTTTTTTTGTCCTTCTCCTGAAACTGCTAGGTCTTATTTTGTTTTTTCCTTAAATAGGTTTTATGCAATTTTTTTTTTTAAGTACATTGTTTAGGGAATTTCCTTGACGTCGACTGACTTTCTGGAAGAGATCTGCACTCCTACCCCAGGGGAGCCTTGGTTATACCATCCTGCCTCTAAATCAATCCATCCCTGCCGGTGGCTGTGACTTCTGGGTCTCTATGGTCCCCTTCTCACCACTTAGCCTTTTTTTCCCAGCCTAAAGGAATTTGAGTCCAAACACCAAATAGAGGTTTCCAACTCATATATCTTACATTTCATCTAGAAGGTGGTCACAGGCAGTCATGTGGGGAAGCTCAGACCAGCCTCTTCACAGCCATGTGGCCTCAGGCAAGTTACTTATCTTTTCTGAACCTCAGTTTCCTCATACATTTAGAAAGGTGGATTGATGCTGCCAAATGTTAGCAGAGGTGGTGTGGTCAGAATTTCTATCTCCCAGAAATGGCAGAGAACACTCCAGGAAACACACCCTTTCCTTACAGCTGGAACATGGCTCTGAAATCCCTATTTGGCTTAGTGATCTGGGCCAGGCCCTCTTGGAGCCTTGGTGACTGCTTAAGACTTAGATTCGAGCAGTAGTTGTTAACCAGAAGCCTTGCAAGGAACATTTGGCAATGTCTGGAGACAATTTTGGTTGTCACAACTGGAGGGAGGTACTAATAGCATCTAATGCATAGAGATCAGGGATGCTACTAAACATCCTGCAATGTATAGATAGCCCCCCACAACAAAGAATTACCCAGACCCAGACACCAGTCTGGCCCCAATGTGCCGAGGTTCAGAAACACTGGACTAGAGGATACCAGAGGTCCTGCTCCTTATCCTCTTATCCGCAGCACACATCCCATTTGGCCCCCTGGCAGTGGGAGGAGGAAGTTTGGTCCCATGGATGTTCTCACACAACTTCAGTCGAGTAGAGAGCAAGGTAGCCATCAGTCTGGGTGCCAAGTAACAAGGGCTATGATGAACGCATTCTGGCTGAGGGGGAGATGATACAAGTGGCCCTCCTAAAATCAGGGACTACCCAAGATGCTCATTGTCACCATGATTACTTAGCATTGTTCTTGAGGGTCGAGTCAACACAATCAGACAAGAGAAATGAATTAGAAATACAAATACTGAAAAGGAGGAGGTAAAATGATCATTGGTTGCACATGATTTGAAAGAATCCAGGAGAATCAACTGGAAACCTCCTTTACAAAAATAAAGAGACTTCAGTATGTGAAACCCCATTTACGATAGGAATTTAGAACATAAAGTAATAGCTTGGATTACTTAGAAGTGAATTCCATTGCAATTAACATATAAACCTCAAACAACAGTGTTATAAATAAGATACAAGTTTGTTTCTGTTTTATATGCGAGTTATCTGGAAGTGGTCAGTCCAGTGATCATTCCTAGGGTTTGGTCCTTGTTTTCACGTTGAAAGTGGTTGCTAGGACTCCAGGCATTATATCCTCATTCAGGCAACAGGATAGAGGAAGGAAAGAAAAAGGGGAGGAAGGCTCTTCCCTTAGAGGAGACTTCCACACATCTAATTGGCTAGAACATAGTCACAGAACCACACCCAACTCTAAGGCAGGCTTTTAATTCTACTTTATAGCTGCATGGCTATGTGTGTGACTCAAAAAGAAAAAAATCAACGTTCTCTTACAAAGGAAGCAAGTGAGAGTGGACAACCAACAATCTGCCATAAAATGTAACAAGAAATGTACAAGATCTATGTAAGAAAACTTTAAAATGCCCCTAAAAGACACAGATAAGACTTAAATGGAACGACAAGCAATATGATTGGATAAGAAGACTCAACATCATTAAAACATCAATTCTTCCTGAGTTAATTTATAACTTTAAACACGTTCCCAATAAAAACATCACCAAGATTGTTTTTTAACTAGACATGATTCTAAAGTTCATATAGAAAAATTAACAAGCGAGAATAGCCAGAAAATTTTGAAAAAGAAGAATAACAAAGGGACCAGCCCCACGGAATATTAAAACATATGGTAAGCCCACGATAATTGAAAGAGTGTGATATAGAGAAATGTTACAGAATAAAGGCTACAGAAAAAAATCCAAGTGCATATGGGGATTTAGTACCAGTATTTGATAAATGCAATGTTTCAATCAGTTTGAAAAAGATGAACTATTCAACATCTGAAATTGGGACAACTTACTCAATGCTGTAGATTGGCTAACCGCCTCCCAACCATATTGAAGCTTAAATCCCCACAGTAACTGTTGAGAGGGCGGGAAATCCTATTATGGTAATTGAAAGGTGGGGCCTTGAAGATGTGATTAGATTGCAGGACCATGCTGTAATAAATGGATTAAAAATGGCAGTCATGGGAGTGTTTTGGTGGGCTTCAAAAGGACAGTGAATAAGTAGGTTTGTGTCTTTCTGCTATGCCATTTTCGCATTGTGAGAGCCAGCCTTTGCCAGATGTGTTCCCTGGACTTTGGCCTTCCTAGCCTTTGAAACTGTAAGCAGTAAATTTTGTTTTCTTACAAATTGCCCAGTTATGGGTATTTTGCTATAAGCAACAGAAACAGACTAATATGCGACATATCTGGAAACAAGTAAGGTTGTATGTATACCGCACACCTTTTATAGAACAAATTCCAAGTACATCAAAGACTTACATTCATGAAATAAAAGTATAGAAGTACTAGGAGAAACCTTGGGAGAATGCCTTGTTAAAAGAAAAACTTTATTTATTTTTATTTACTTTTAATTTTTTTTATTTTACTTCTCAATATACATTGTAGTTGATTTTCATGCCCCTTTACCCTGTTCCTCTCCATCCCCCCCACCCCCACATCATATCTGTTCACTTGACTTAAACAGTTCAAGGAATTTTTGTGGTTATTCTGTCTTCTCCCCGCCCACCCCCCCCACCCCCCCACCCCCCCAACCCCCACACACACACCAAAAGAAAAACTTTAAACAAATTAAATTTAGCAGAGTTTAATTGAGCAAAGAATGATTCTTGCATGGGGCAGCCACAGAACCAGAACAGGTTCAGAGGGACTACAGGGCTGCCACATGATTGGATAACATTTATGGACTAAAAAAGGAAAGTGACCTACAGAAAACAGAAGTGAGGTACAGAAACAGCTGGATTGGTTACAGCTGAGTGTTTGCCTAATTTAAATCTGGTTTGAAGAGCTGGCTGCCTGTGATTGGCTAAGAATCAGATACTTGTTACAAGAGTAGGTTACAGTCTATTTACCCATGGCGTTAGGTTACAGTTCACTATGCGTGGAGAAGCCTTTAGGCCAAACTTAATTTAACAGCCTTAATAACTTTGAAGTGGGTAAAGCCTTTCAAATTAATATGTACAATCCACAAACCACAAATAAAACATCAATTCAGTTACATAAAAATAAATAATATCGGCATGGCAAAACCACCATAAGCAATGTCAAAAGTCAAATAATATACTGGGAATATTTGCAATTCTTGTCCCACACAAACTTTGTTTCATAGAAAGAGCTCCCCCCCAAAAAACCAATAAAAAACAAATGCCACACTAACACAAAAAAGGGCAACAGACAGTTCACAGGAAAAAAAAAAAACCCAATAGATTCCTTTTAAATATATGAAAAAAATACCCAAACTCACAGAGAAACTTAAGAATATGCTGAGATACTATTATCACCTATTAGAATACCAAAACTTGATAACACACCATGTTGGCAAGAAGAAGAGGAAGCGGGCACTATCATATATTGCTGATGGAAGTATAAATTGTTCAACCTCTAAGGAGGGCAGTTTGACAACATTCATCACAATTCATATTCTCATGGTATCTGATTCAGAAATTTATTTTCTAGGAAATGTGTGTGATTGCCTTAACACCTGTGCAAAATGTCATATGTACAAGATTATTCACAGCAGCACTCTTTATAATAGCATGATAATGGAGGCATCCTAAATGTCCGTCAATAAATATGAATGTGATAGAGTATTATGCAGCCACAAAAAAAGAATTAGGAGGCTTTTTATGTGCCAAGACAGCAAGATCTCCAATATATATCAAGTGAAAAAAGGTAAGGTCTAAAAGAGTGCATATGGTAAGCTTCCATTTATTTAAAAGGAGGGAAATCAATACATGTTCACATTTTCTTATTTATGTATAAAGTGTGACCAAGAGGATACACAAGGAACGAATGAAAAGCAATTGCCTGTAGGGAAAGAAAGGGAATGGATGCAGAAGGGAGAATTTTTACTGGATGCCCTTTCATACTTTTTGGTTTTTTGAACACATGAATATATTACCTATTGAAAAAAATTGAATGAAACTATTAATTGAATTGTAAAGTATAGTCAGTTGAATACGTAAAGGCTAGTCACATTGGCTTATGTATAGGAAAAGAGATTTTGGAGAAAGGAGAAAAGACCACCCATCTTGCCCTGCCAGCTGGACCTCAGGGTAGGCGAGGCTGGGAAACAATGCCACCCCTCCTCCCCAGGGAGACCCAGAAGCCCCCTATTGAAGAGTCAGCACTAAAACCTACAGGTGGGAGAATCCTGGGGCAGGACTAGGAAGTGGGAAGTCAGGGATGCTGGGGCAGCAGCGCTGGTGAGGAGAAGGGAGGAAAACACCAAGGGAACCGCATGGCACAGCACTTGGCCAGCCTGCAGTGAGCACAATTTCAGTGGCACCCCTGCTCCTAGCAGCCTTCACCTCCTATCCCCCTGTAGGGAAGGACACCCCCCCACACAAGCAAGCATGGCCCTGGGCTTCCCTGACCCCTCCTGTCCACCGAGACCCTGCTCATGAACTGCTTTCCCCTGAGAACCCACGACCAGCCAAGTTTGGTCCCAGAGGTGTGAGCACTTTTCTTTTTAATGAGACTGAAGACCCCCAGAGGAATAAAGTTCTAGCAATGGCCTTTCTGACTCCCAGGGTCTTTTGAGTCACACTTATCTTTTCTGTCATAAAGGAAAGGAGCATAAGTCACTAACTCCTCCTGGATTTAGTTTTGTGTGGGGAGTTAGAGTTTTTGAGAAATATAAACAATGGAGGGAGAATCGGAGGAAGTGACAGGGTTGAGATTTCAGGCATCCGTAGCAGGACAGTGGGGCCTCCGTTGGCCACAGCAGAGGGCAGCTGACTGTGCCACCTGCAGAACATGCTGGGCCAAGGTGGCCACACAGGGCCTTCAGCTGGAGGGGCTTCTTCCCTGGGGAGAAGCAAGAGCAGGAAGCCAAGGGACGGTTTGTGTCTGGGGCCAGTGCAGGAGCAGGCAAAGAGGAGCAGGAGGCGGAGAGAAATGAGACCTTCCACCTTCTCTTGCCCCTCCCTGAAAAGTGTAGGAACCCTGAGCAAAATGCAAGGCTGTGCTTGATGTGCCTGCAAATGCTGATTCCTGCAACTTGAGACACAATAGAGGCGAGGCTCAGGCTGGTGTGGAGTCTTCTGAGTCTATCCCATTCATACAGAATTAGATTAGAGAAGGTGCTTCCTTTGACACAGCAAAGACTTTCCACGAGAGCGTTTGAGGGGTGGAATTGTGGGTATCTTATAAAGCTGGGGTTGGTGGCTGGCACTGGAAGAAGGCAACTGATGTGGAGGCAGGAAGGCAGGGGAGCACAACACATGTGGGGGGAGAGTGGCAGCTTTCACAGCAGGAGTTCTACCAAGTCCCCAAGCCTTAAAGAAGTCACTTACCTTCTTGCAGTTTCCATTGCCTTATTTTTGCAAGGTGGCAGGCAAGTGTGCTCTTCCTAGATCACAGCATTGTTCAGAATGTGACCATAGTTTGTAAACCACGAAGTGCTTTCCACAATGCAGAAGTGTTACTGTTGGCACTTTCACCGTTAGTATTGACATGTGATCATCGTGCCTGCCGGTGGGTCTCAGAAAAGCAACGCTGGATGCTAGAGCACCAGGGGGCATGTGACTTGGCGAGCCAGCAGCCAGCCCCCCAAGTGACGTAATATCTGCAAGTGAGCAGGGAGGACACCCAGCTCCCTCTCAATCAGTTTCCTCATGGAGAAAGTGAATGTAACTATATGAAAAACCTTCTACTTTTACACACATTCTCTGAGTCTTTCAAACAAGCCTACAAGCAGGAGTGTGTCATTCCAATGTGACAGATAAGGTAGCAGACCAGGGCCATGCCACAGTGAGGGATGAAAATCCAGGCCTTCTGTGTCCCAGCCCAGGATTCATCTTACTGCTCTCCCACCCAGCCAGAGCTGAGCCTTGCCCATACACAGTGGCCAGCATGTGGGACAGGGAAACCTGGTCCCACTGGCTCCCTGTTGGTTGGGCTCACTATTCATTCTGTAGTTCATGAACATTTGCTTAGAGCAGCACATTTTATGTGCTTTCTTTTTTGCAAGAAGTCCCAGCTGTGAGCGGAAACAAGGTCATGGATACAAGGCAGGCAGGTCCTAAAGTATTTCCTGCCCCACCTTTGCACTCTGGCCTAGATCCCTGACGATGGCTGGAGTTCAAGTCCAGATGCCAGCAAACTTATGAGCAAGGCCCCTCCTTCTCTCTGTGTGCAGGGGAATGGGCCTTCTTTGCAAGACCCCCCTAGCCCAGAGTGGTCGCTGAGGGAGGCCCAGGGTGGGGAACCCTATTCAGACAGGTAGGGTTCTTCTACGGGGCCAGGCCTGGGGTTTCCAGCCTTGGTTGGCACGGGAATTCTTACCCAGAAGACTAGATTTTATATAAGATCTTACACAGAACTCCAAAGTATAACATAGGCCACAAGGGAGCTGCAGTGATCTAGGCCACATGCCCTCATGGCCCTCACTAGCTGCACAGAGCCATGTGGGCTCTGGAGGTCCAGGTTATGCAACCAACGTGCCTTTCTTCCTGCTCCCAAACCCTCCCCCACTCAGCTGCTTCCCCTAGAAGACCGATCTTGCAAACGCATCATGCTTGTTGCAGGCCGGATGAGGCCCGTTGCTCTCAGCATGAATTCCAAACCTCTCTTCCTGGCATTCCAGGCTCTTTAAGGTTGGTTTCAACACACCCGTCTTGCCTCACCGTTCACTGAGACCCAATTCTCTGGTCTCTTCACATCCTTTTTCTTCTTCCATGTTGGCCTTTCCCTCCCTCCCACTTTCTCTCTTTATGGTCTAGCCAAACCTAACCTTCTATCCAAGCTTCTCTTGAGAGTCACTGCTTCCTGGAAGCCCTCACTGCCTACATCAGCTGTCCATGGTCTCCCCCTCTGAAACACAATAGCACACAGGGTCAGTGCCCTGTAAAGCAGCATCTATCTTTTAGGTGAATTTATCCGATTCATTGATGTTCATATGTGTCAGCCTGATCCCCCCAGCTGATCCCTATGGTGCATTCATGAAGGACAGCGGATAAGCTACTTCTTTCTTTCATAGCAGGCTCTAAGTAGTATGAAGTTCAGCACATTGTAGGGCTTCAGTAAGTAGCTACTGACTTTATTGAACTGCAGCAGTCTTGATATATGTAGCTTCCAGGGGTTACGGAAGCTCCTTCCTCATGCTGAGGAGGGTGGAGGCCCTGTTGGGGGTTGATCAGCATAAGAGAGAGCCCTTGGGCTGAGGTTGGTTGCAGGCAGGTCAAGCCTCCTCCAGGACTTTCTTTTCTGGAGATTTCCCTAGGATGTGCACATCTCACCAACTTAAGAAAACCATGGTGGGGTAAGTGAAGCATTCACTGTATGGTTCTGGCCTGTCTTTCAGGGATTTGAAACTGGACAACATTCTTCTGGATGCAGAAGGTCACTGTAAGCTGGCTGACTTCGGGATGTGCAAGGAAGGAATTCTGAATGGCGTGACGACCACCACGTTCTGTGGGACCCCTGACTACATAGCTCCTGAGGTGAGATCCGTGTGCAAAGGGCCACCTCTTCCTGGTGCCAGGGCTGAGGTTGTGGTCTAACCCCACGCCCTAAAGTCATCTAGTGGTGCTGGGGGAAGGCTCTGGGAAACCAAGATGATTCTGAGAAGAGAAGAAAGAGGAAGGTAAAAGGTTTGCTGATTTTTCCAAAAAGAAGTCATGGTGATGGGGGAGAGGATGGGTGAACTGAGAGGAATAGGCTATTCCCCAAATCTGGGCAAGTCCTCACTGAACATCAATCTCCTGTCCCAGTCCAACACCAACAATAAAACTAGCACCAAGATTAATTTGTTAACTGGTATCATTGTTTTCATGTCTTAAAAGTCAGAATGAAGGAGCATCACTGATAAAAGCACACAATAATGAACAAGGAGAGGAGGGTGTCCGTGCCTCATTATAAATAGAGACCAGAGGTGTTCCTTGTGAGCCTCACCAATGAGTTACCTTTCGTGAAAGCTGTTGGGACTTTTTACTCATCATAAAGTGTTTGCATTGAGTTCCTCCACATCAATCTTGCCCCGACTGAGAGATACCTAGTATGGTGTAGTTCAGATTGACAACATGACCTCTTACACGTACTTAATCAAAATGATCTTGATGGTTCTGAGACATGCAAGATGGGAAGAAAGTACCAATCCCCATTAAACGTTGCCCGTGGTAGATAAGTGTTAGTTAGCACATCTTACTGCATTTCCTTTCAATGGGCATTGTTTGAGCACCTGCTGGACACAAAGCAATGTGGGGATAAAGAATTGACTGGGACACTGGTCTCTCTCCTAAAGGAACTTTTGATCTAGAGGGGGTGACAGATAAGTAAACAACTAATTAAGCAGAATAAATAGGTATCCAAAACAAGATAGTGTCCTTGGGGATCAAGAAAGGCTTCTTGGAGCACCTGGTAATTGAATCAAGTTGTAAAGAGTAAGGATTTCCTTTGGCAGTAGGGCTGTGGAGGGCACTCCTGAAAACAACAAGGAGGATTGGAATGAGGGTAGGACAGGGAAGATCAGTATCCCCGGGCTCTGCATCCTTTCAGAGCAGGGTCTGTTTCTAATCTGAGTACTCCCAGGATCCAGGACACAAATCAGGCTCTTAGTAATAGTCCATTGAATGAATGAATGATAATCTGTGACATTTCAACATGAGTAAAGGCCAAGGGATGAAAACATCTTGGCCTTTTTTCAGGAAAGTTAAATAGTATAGCTAGAACATAGGACTTCTTAGTACTCATATTAATGAACGAGATTAGGATAAAGGACCAAGGAATGTAGGATCTGTGGACCCACTAAGGGTTCTGGTGGAGGAGGGTCCTGATCAGACCTGTCCCAGGAAGAAGACAGGGAACAGCAGTGCAGATCAGGAGGCAGAGAGAGAGGCACGGACAAGATAGGGAGGCCTGAAGAGGCTCTAGAGGTAAGAATGGTGAATAACAGGTAAATTCTCTGTGGAGCCTTTATCTTCTAAGAGACTGTGGAGCAGAGTACCAGTCTCTCTGCTAGTGAGTTCTCTTAGCAGGAATAGCAGGAATTCAGCCTTTAAGGAGAAATAAATGAAAGTGAGGGCCTTCAGTTGGCTGCTCCTTTTCCTTTCTTCCTCATTCAGTCTTTATCATCAGGATACTCACTTCCAGTCCCTCTGTGGGTTGGTGCCAGAGTCCTAGGGCTGACAGCCCATTGCAGTAGTTAAGGACCCAGCCCAAGACAAACATTCGCTTTACAAGGAACAAAACACCCACTCAGCTGTCATGAAAAGCAACCCATTGGTGAGACTTACAACGAATGACTCTGATCTCTGTATACAATGAAGCATGGAGGCAAGAAAGAGAGCACGCCGGGGGCCCTAAGACAGGAGCCAAAGGGTCAACCCCCTCCACCCGGATGCAAGAGACGGAGCTCGCCCGGAGTCCTAAGGCAGGAGCCGAGGGCCAGCCCAATCCGCCCGCATGGACGCAGAAAAGACACAGAGCACGCCCAGGGTCCTAAGGTGGCAGCCGAGGGCCAGCCCGCTCCACCCGCATGGACGCAGGAAAGACACAGAGCACGCCCGGGGTCCCCAGGGCCAGCCCGCTCTGCCCGCATGGACGCAGGAAAGACACAGAACACGCCCGGGGTCCTAAGGTAGCAGCCGAGGGCCAGCCCGCTCCACCCGATGGACGCAGGCAAGACACAGCGCACGCCCGGGGTCCCCAGGGCCAGCCCGCTCCACCCGCATGGACGCAGGAAAGACAGAGCATGCCCGGGGTCCTAAGGTAGCAGCCGAGGACCAGCCCACTCCACCCGATGGACGCAGGCAAGACACAGCGCACGCCCGGGGTCCCCAGGACCAGCCCGCTCCACCCGCATGGACGCAGGAAAGACACAGAACACGCCCGGGGTCCTAAGGTAGCAGCCGAGGGCCAGCCCGCTCCACCTGATGGACGCAGGCAAGACACAGCGCACGCCCGGGGTCCCCAGGGCCAGCCCGCTCCACCCGCATGGATGCAGGAAAGACACAGAGCACGCCCGGGGTCCTAAGGTAGCAGCCGAGGGCCAGCCCGCTCCGCCCGCATGGACGCAGGCAAGACACAGCGCACGCCCGGGGTCCCCAGGGCCAGCCCGCTCCACCCGCATGGGTGCAGGAAAGACACAGAGCACGCCCGGGGTCCTAAGGTAGCAGCCGAGGGCCAGCCCGCTCCACCCGATGGACGCAGGCAAGACACAGCGCACGCCCGGGGTCCCCAGGGCCAGCCCGCTCCACCCGCATGGACGCAGGCAAGACACAGAGCACGCCCGGGGTCCCCAGGGCCAGCCCGCTCCACCCGCATGGACGCAGGAAAGACACAGAGCACGCCCGGGGTCCTAAGGTAGCAGCCGAGGACCAGCCCGCTCCACCCGATGGACGCAGGCAAGACACAGCGCACGCCCGGGGTCCCCAGGGCCAGCCCGCTCCATCCGCATGGATGTAGGCAAGACACAGAGCACGGCCGGGGTCCCCAGGGTCAGCCGGCTCTGCCCGCATGGATGCAGGCAAAAAATCGAGCACTCCCGGGGTCCTAAGGTAGGAGCCGAGGGCACGCCCGCCCCACTCCCGGATGCAGGCAAGAAATCGAGTACTCCCGGGGTCCTTGGGCGGGAGCAGAGGGTAGTATCCCTTGCCGGGAAGCAGGCATATAGCACGTTGAAAATACCAGTTCCTCGTGGGAGTCCCACCACTGCCACCGCCACAGCCACGACTGCCGCAAAAGCAGCTCCGTGCCACAGCAGCAGCCACAGCTACCATGCAACGCAGGTGGCCTGCCAGACACGCCTAACTGCAGTGACACAAGGAGAGTCACCAGCGGAGACCAGAAAAAAGAGAGGAAGTCTCTCTCCTCAACGCCCACTCCAGCGTAATAGAAGAAGCAACTGCTCTACCATTCCCTGCTTTATTTCTGATTTTAGTAACTCTGTCTTCTCCCTTTTTTTCTTGGTCAGTCTAGATAAAGGTTTGCAAATTTTATCGACCTTTTTAAAGAATAATAATAATACTATTAAGCAGTCTACAAAGCATGATTGATGTAAATATTTTAATCAAACGTTAACTTTCCATAATTCTTTTAGGGTATAATAATCTTTATATATATTGTATAACTTGTTAAATATGTAACTATCATTCATTTTTTTTGACAGACTTTGTTATGGGAGATTGAAATCAAGTTCAAAACTCATTTCTCATTATGATCTAAGTTTTTTTCCTTACTTTATTTCTTTTCTGCATCTCTTATGACAGTTTTGAATTTTCTAATTCAGAAAGTTAAGAACATTTCTGTTTTCAAGAGTTCATCGTAATACATTTCTATATTATTAAATAAAATAAAATCATCAAACTCAAACAAGTAAAACAAAATAGATGAGGCATGGACACGGTTCCTTCCTGCGCTATCCTGTGTGCCCACCGTGCAGAATGACTGCTACACTAGAATGGCAAAGAATCCCTGGTCTTCTTACTATAGGCAAAGTAATGTGGCTAATAAAGGTATTGCTGCCTTTATCAAGGGCTACTGGGAAAATGAAATGAAGTTATGCCTCTAAAGCACTGAGCATGGTGCCCGACCCACAGTAAGTGCTGGCTAAGTGGTGGCTCTATCATTATCATCATTATTGGGTTGCATAATGGGGTGGGTAAAACAGTCCTGAGAATTGAAATTTGAGGCCAGACTTGACCAGTAATGCCCCCATGTGACCTCGATGAAGTCACAAAACGTTTTTGAGTCTCAATTCATCTTTCAAATGAGAATCATAATTCCTGCCCTACCCATCTCATCAAGCTGTTTTGAGAATCTAATGAGATTAGAGCATGGAATTGCTTCAGAGAGCATAAGCCTCTACTCAAATAGGAGAGGTTATGGGGCGTCGGGCTAACTCCGAAACCAGAGCCGCTTTCTCAGGCACTGGCTCTGCCCCAGGGCTTCTCTTCCCACCATGTGCCCTTGGCTCACCCCCATGACGCCCCCTCTCCTTTCTCCACACCTGGCGCCTGCTCCCAGGAAAAGCCACCAGCCCTGGACAACACTTCACATCATCAGGCCGGTGCCTGCTCTTCTCTTCTACCCCAGCTCTGGCCCACTCGAGTTGGCTGCCATGCCAGGTGCCCTCTCATGACTGCGAAGCCTTGCCCTTCTCACCAGCTCTATGCTGACAAGGTGCTTAGGAGGCAGATAATGAGGGCCAAGCCTAAAAGAGAATACAAAAGATGCCACCCCAAATGAGAAGGCTGTGGAGGGGCCTGGGGAACAGTGGGTAGGGCCGCTCTGCTGTTTCCACGGTGCACAGTCTGAGCACACACAGACCACCTGGAAGCCATCTTCTCACCACACCGAAGAGGCACAGATCCCAGCTGTCCCACCTCCCCAGGGCTCAAGTGGCCACCTTAGCATCCAGAGCCCCCAAGCCCGGGAGAGAAGGGAACATGTCCAGTGAGATGCACACAGTGGACACACATGCCAGCCTGTCATGAAGCACTGGCTGTCTCCTTAGTGATGGTATGGGATGGTCACCATGGTGGGCTCAAAGGAATGCTGGAGCCCTTACCTAGCATATCTACAAAGGCACTGGTGCTTTGTAGCTATCCTGGGGAGACAGCTGCCCGGGAGAAAATAACTGGAACCTAGTAGTATGTGGAAAGTGCCTGCAAATCTTAGGAACAGGCAGGGGTCTTAGGGCGTCAGAGGATGGCAAAAGAGCTGGGGAATTCCAGGAAAGCTTTCTGGAACAGATAGGTCATAACTATGATCTTGAAGGACAGAAACTGGTGGTACCATGGTGAGCCAGGTTGGGTGCTGGATTTTTTGAGGATGAGGGAGGAGCTGGCTTTAACTTTGGAACAGAGTAGAATCACCGGCTCCTCAGGACAGTGGAGCCTACTGCCCTGATCTTACAGATACCCTGCAATAAGCACTGGATCAAGAGATCAAAGGTGCTAACCAAACAGATTACCAGCACCAAATAATTTAGAGTGGGCTGCATTTTCTCACAGTCCTTTACATTCCAAATTCAGAAGATTTCTAAACCATGCATATTTTTACTATGTTCAAATGCTTCTATCCAAGTCTTTTTGTGTAATCCCAAGCAATCTGTAACCTCTAGAAGGGTATTCTGTGTAGACCACAAAAAAATCAGATACTTGAGTTCAGCTTCCTCTTCCCTGGCCACCTTGAAATCTGAGAACTAAATTGGAGTCTTGTCCTGGGTCTGAGAAGTCACCTGCCTGACGTGTCCTGCGAGCTGAAATGACCTTTGCCTTTTGGGGGGGGGTCTCGGAGTGTACCCCCATTAAGGACATGCACTCCGGCCTTGCTCCTCCTCAATACTCTTCACTTTTTGGAATTCTTTATAGAATTACAGACCTGGAGAGATCATCTCAGCCACTCTCATTTCTGAGCAGGACCATGCCTAATCACTCTCTGACTGATAAGAAGAGAAAATAATTGTGGAATGGGAATGTTGCTTCATGATCCCTTCCTTAGCACTGGGGACAGCTCATCTATTTCTCCTCTGAGCCCAACACACGTCATTGACTTGCTACATATTTTATATATATGTATAGGATATGTATTTGTACCTAACAGAAAAAAACTTGGATTTAATACCACCTTTCAATTGTATAGAGCTTTGTATTTTGTGATATGCTTTTAAAATGGTCCACCTTAATTTTGTAAGAGTAAGCTGAAAATCTTTTTTGTGTATGTGGTGTCTGGCTGGTACAGGGATTCAAACCCATGATCTTGGTGTTATCAGCACCACACTCTCCCAAGTAAGCTAAACAGCCAGCCAAAGCTGAAAATCTGAGCTTCATTTGATAAATGAGGAAGTCAAGTGACTGGTTCAAGGTCACCTAGAAAATTTAGCAGCAGACTTGGGATGGAATATAAATATCTGGAAGGCCTTCTATCTCCTAGTGTAACACAAGGCCATTGCTCCAGGAAAGTTAGGATAGGGGCAGTTATTTGCTTTCAAAAGGTTCTGCAGCTTCTTGACTTTAGGTAGAATTTTTATGGTACATTGAAATTATGATTCGGATTGTAAAACTTCAGTCCCCGGACACTGTTCTGCAGGAAGCTGAGGGCACATAGTATTCAGTAGCGTCGTGTGATGCATGCATTTAATCTCAGTGAATGCGACTCTCCACATTTGACCAGAAGAAAAAAAAAAAAGAGATAAAGAGAGGATAGATAAGACAAATGGCCATTGTCAGAGACAAAATGCATCAGACAATCAAGGAGATGATCTGATTCTGGCTATTGCAATAGGGAGAACATTCATTAATGAGGATGGCCTCAAAGAAAAGGAAGGGGACCTGGGGTTTTAAAGAGGCAGGTAAAGGAGGGATTCATCAGTGAGTCTTATGGATCATGAGGAACGATGGAGATGGGTCTTTTCTTGGTATATGTAAGAGCACAATGGTCCCTTGTGGGTAGAACACAGAAGGGTGGGGCAGAATTATTACCTGTCATTTTCTTTCCTGGAGCACAGTGCTCAGGTCAATTCAATGCTGTCAACATTTAAAGAAGATTGAGACTCAGCTCATCCTTCCACTCAAGCAGTGGGCACACCCCAGACCAAGTGCAAGACGGGAGACCTGAGCCTGCTGCATTCTCTGTCCCGCTTAGTCTGCACCTTGCTCCCGTGGCCTTGGTTTTAGTGTCAAAATGGGCATTTTTTTTTTTTAACATGGCCCTAAATGCAAGTCAGGAACTTGTCTGCTGCTCAAACAAACAGCGATTTGTTTCCTCTGGAGGACAGACTATGGACAGTGACTTTGGAGAGATGATAGTGGGCCCCTAATACAGTGCCTCCCAAAATTAATTTTCACTGAATTTGCTGATTTAGAACCTCACTGTATGTGACACAGGGCTTCATCTTGGAGGAACAAGCTGGAAATGCAGACGCAGGCTTCCCCACGGGCACTTGTGGCACGGGTGTTATTTGGGATGGGAGTCTTTGGTGGTCCCTGACATTGCCTGTTTCCTGAACAGATCCTGCAGGAGTTGGAGTACGGCCCCTCAGTGGACTGGTGGGCCCTGGGGGTGCTGATGTACGAGATGATGGCTGGGCAGCCCCCCTTTGAGGCTGACAATGAGGACGACCTATTTGAATCCATTCTCCATGATGACGTGCTATACCCGGTCTGGCTCAGCAAGGAGGCCGTCAGCATCCTGAAAGCTGTGAGTCAGGGCCCCTCCCCACGGCTCTGCTCCCCGCCTGCTCCCCCCATGCACACCAGCGTGTGCATACACCCACACTCACACACTCACACACACCCACACACTCACACATACCCTCACACTCATGTACACCCACACTTACACACACACTCATGCACACCCACACTCCATATATACTCAGGCACATGCCCACACTCACACATCCACACACACACTCATGCACACACCCCCCCACACACTTACACCCACACACACACACACACTTTTCTCACTTTCTCTCTCCTGCCTCTGCTCAAGACTGAATGGGAGGAGTCGAGGACAGTCACCTGGGAGTTCAGGCATAGTTTGGAGGACTGCTGCCTAGAACTGGGGCTCGGGACAAATTGCTCTTCTTGTGGGAAAGGGACAATACTTTGTGTTTCCTGAGATGGCATGCTGTGTACACTTGAGTCCTCCAGCATTCTGAGGACCCCTGAACTGTCATCACCTCTGCCACTCACTCTGAGTACTGGATGCTCCTTCTTATCTGCCACCAGTGGCCCATCCTCATCCGGGGCCTGTGCTGGGGAAGAGCAAGGAGGGGAGAGAGGGCACTGCCCCCAGTGTCCACGATAGCCCTGCTATGGCCCAATAGCCAATCAGAAAAGATCCTGCCCACTCAACACCCATGCAGCCATGCTGGACTCAGACATGTAATAGACAGACTGTCCCTTCCCCTATAAATAATCATCCCTCACGTGTGAGAACACTTTATGCTTTCTCAGCACAGCCACTTCTACAAGGTACTGCCACTTGTACTGTATCCAGTAAGTGACAGTACCTATCCCCTTTTGAAATCTGTGAAAGCTGAGGTGCAGGGATGTTAAGCAATCATTTTGCGCAAGGTCACTCTGCTGGACCGCGGCAAGACTGGATAACAGCCCAGGAACCTTGACTTCCAATCCTGGCTTCTTTCACCCATCAGAATGCCCCAAAGTTCAGTAGTTTACATGCCACTTTCACAAAATTTGCCTTATTCAGTTACCCTCTGTACCATGATTTGCTTTTCTTGTTAATTTCATTGACTCCTGATATTTACCTAATTATGTGTATCTTACAAAGAAATTTTATAACACTATTATAGATAGAAAACCAGTATCACCCACTGTGATTAATTAACATAAGTCATCATATGAAAAATTTTGAAAGACCTAAAATCATTTTGTGGGTGTCTGGGGACCCATGTACCATATTTTGGGAAATGCTACATCAGAACATGTTACTCTTTTGTGCAGTTCTTTTTTTCTCTTTACCTCCCTCCTTCCCTCCCCTAATTTTTTCTCCTACTTCCTCATCTGTTTCCTTTTCTCTCCCACTCTCCCTCCCTCCCTTCCATTCATTAATTAAATAAACTACTGTTTATTGAGTACTTCCAACGTGCCGGGCATTGTGCTAGATGCTCAGTAAGTATTGAACATACAGCCATCACCCTGCCTTGTGGAGCTCCCAATCCAGTGGGAGGTGAGCAATAAATAAAAAGTACATCCATATGTACTCACAATTGGGAGAAGAGCAGCAAAGGAAGCAAATAGGGTGTTTCATTCCTACATTCATTTATTCAACAAACATTTATTGAGCCTCTAGTATGTGCCAGGCGCTGGCAGTACAGTGAACAAAGTCTGTGCATACAGTCTCGCGACTTTGTATCACACTGAATAAAAATAAGTGCTGAAAAGACACAAAGGAGGGTAAGGAGACAAACAGGAAAAGAATGTTTTGGGGGTGCTGTAGAGTCTGGAAGGGCCTGTCCCATAAGGTGACATTGGAGCAGAAACCCGACCTAAGGGGAGTTTCAGGCAGGTGGCTACCAGGGGAAAGGGCATGTGGACAGAAGGAACAGCAAGTTCTGGAAAAAGTTTGGTGCCGTGGAGAAACTGAAAGAAGCTCAGGGGAGAATGGGGTGAAAGGAGGTTGGAGGGACAGATGGGGTATGATTATACACGGCTCCTTTGCCATCATGAGAGGTTGGACTCAGTTCTTAGTGCAGGGGAAGCCCTTGGAGATACTCCCCAGGCAGGGGAGTGACCTGCCTCTACACTTAGTACACTTAGAAGACAGCTGTGGCTACGGGGGAGAGCATGGCCTGGAGGGTGGGCCTCCCTCCAGCCTCCAGTGGCCTCTGGCTTTGTCTCCAGCCAGTGAGGAGGTCTTGGGGGTACTAATCTTACTTGGGGGTACTAGTTTATGCTACTTTCCAAATTAAGTGTGTGTTCTGGCCTGGGCCTCTTGCTGCAAGCTTGGGTTCTGCTACTTGTGGAAGTGACTCCTGTTGCACTTTCTGCTTTTGTTTCCTTGTCCCCCATCCCTCCTTGGAGCCTCAAAGCCCCATTCACTGGCTCAACTGAGCCCCTCTGTGGTAAGCCCTCTCCATCCTTGCTCTCTGGGACTTGGCCTTGGTCTCTTCTGGCATTCGGGTGGCTGCTCTTTTGCTGTCTCTCTCCCTGCTCCCTAAATGTGGACATTTTCAAGTGTTGGCTCAACAGCACTTTCTCAACAAGGCTTACTCTGTCCTGCCCCACCCGCTTTAAAAGTTAAAACTTCCTTATCCTGCTCAACTGATCCCTGGTCACATTTTCCACTTTTTAAAAAAAAATTTATTTTATTTTATCAATATACAATATAGTTGATTTTCGTGTCCCTTTACCAATTCCTCCCTCTCCCTCCTCCCTCTGCCCCCTCCCACCCATCAACATCATATCTGTTCACTTGTCTTAACAAATTCATGGGATTGTGATTGTTGTGTCTTCTTCCCCACCCCACCCCCATTTGTTTTTGTATTTATTTATTTATTTTCAGCTACCACAAATAAGTTAGGACATGTGGTCTTTCTCTTTCTGTGCCTGACTTATTTCACTTAATATAATTTTTTCTAAGTCCATCCATGTTGCTGTGAATGGTAGTATTTCATTCTTTTTTATAGCAGAGTAGTATTCCATTGTGTAGATGTACCATAGTTTCCTTATTCACTCATCTGATGATGGAATTCGGGCTGGTTCCAACTCTTGGCTATTGTAAAGAGTGCTGCTGCAATAAACATTGGGGAACAGGTATACCTTCGACTTGATGATTTCCATTCCTCTGGGTATATTCCCAGCAGTGGGATAGCTGGGTCATATGGTAGATCTATCTGTAATTGTTTGAGGAACCTCCATACCATTTTCCATAGAGGCTGCACCATTCTGCAGTCCCATCAACAGTGTAGGAGGGTTCCTTTTTCTCTACAACCTCTCCAGCACTTATCATTCTCAGTCTTTTGGATACTAGCCATCCTAACTGAGGTGAGATGGTATCTCAATGTGGTTTTTATTTGCATTTCTCGAATGCTGAGTTATGTTGAGCATTTTTTCATGTGTCTGTTGGCCATTCATATATCTTCCTTTGAGAAATGCCTATTCAGCTCCTTTGCCCATTTTTTAATTGGGTTATTTGGTTTTTTGCTGTAAAGTTGTTTGAGTTCCTTGTATATTCTGGATATTAATTCTTTATCAGATGTATATTTTGCAAGTATTTTCTCCTACTCTATTGATTGTCCTTTAACTCTGTTAATTGTTTCCCTTGCTGTGCAGAAGCTTTTTAGTTTGATATAATCACATTTGTTTATTTTTCCTTTGGTTGCCTGTGCTTTAGGGTCATATTCATGAAGTCTGTACCCAATCCTACTTCCTGGAGTGTTTCCCCTATGTTTTCTTTTAGGAGTTTTATTGTTTCACGGTGTATATTTAATTCTGCAATCCATTTTGAGTTGATTTTGATATATGGTGAGAGGTATAGATCTAGTTTCATTCTCCTGCATATGGATATCCAGTTTTCCCAGCACCATTTGCTGAAGAGGCAGTCTCTTCCCCAGTGTGTAGACTTGATGTCTTTGTCAAAAATCAGATGGCTGTAGGTGTATGGGTTGATTTCTGGATTCTCTATTCTATTCCATTGATCCATGTGTCTGTTTTTATGCCAGTACCATGCTATTTTGGTTATTATTGCTTTGTAGTATAGTTTAAAGTCAGGTAGTGTTGCACCTCCAGCTTTTTTTTTTTTTCCAGTATTTTTTTGCTCAGAATTGCTCTGGCTATGCATGGTCTTCTGTTATTCCATATAAATGTTAGGATAGTTTTTTCCATTTCAGAGAAAAATGTCATTGGAATTTTGATGGGAATTGAATTGAATTTGTGGATCACTTTGGGTAGTATGGACATTTTCACAATGTTAATTCTTCCAATCCAAGAGCGTGCAATATCTTTCCATCTTCTCATGTCCTCTTTAATTTCTCTCAACAGTGGTTTGTAGTTTTCTTTGTAGAGATTTTTCACATCCTTGGTTAACTTTATTCCTAAGTATTTTATTTTTTTGGTGGCTAGTGTAAATGGGCTAGCTTTCTTGACTTCTTTTTCTGCATGTTCACTGTTGGAGTTAGAAATGCTACCAATTTTTTTGTGTTGATTTTGCATCCTGCAACTTTACTGATATCATTTATCAACTCTAAGAGTTTTTTTGTAGAGGCTTTAGGCTATTTGATATATAGGATCATGTCATCTGCAAACAGGGACAGTTTGACTTCATCTTTTACAATCTGGATGCCCTTTATTTCCTTCTCTTCTCTGATTGCTCTGGCTAGTACTTCCAACACTGTGTTGAATAGGAGTGGTGAGAGTGGGCATCCTTGTCTAGCTCCTGTTCTTAAGGGAAAAGCTTTCAGCTTTTCCCTGTTCAGGAGGATATTGGCAGTGGGCTTATCATATATGGCTTGAGTTGTGCTGAGATACTTTCCCTCTAATCCTAACTTGTAGAGAGTCTTTATCATGAACAAATGTTGAATTTTGTCAAATGTTTTTTCACCACCTATAAAGATGATCATATGGTCTTTGTCTTTGATTTTATTGATGTGATGTATCACACTTATTGATTTGCATATGTTGAACCAACTTTGCATCCCTGGGATGAATCCCACTTGATCATGGTGTATAATTTTACATATGTGTTGCTGTATTCTGTTAGCTAGTATTTTATTGAGGATTTTTGCACCTATATTCATCAAGGATATTGGCCTGTAGTTTTCTTTTTTTGTTGTATCTTTGTCTGGTTTTGGTGTCAGGGTGATGTTTGTTTCATAGAATGAGTTTGGGAGAATGACCTCTGTTTCAATTTTTTGGAATACTTTGTAGAGAATCGGTATCAATTCCTCTTTGAAGGTTTGGTAGAATTCCGCAGTGAACCCATCTGGTTCCAGGCTTTTCTTTGTTGGGAGCCTTCTGATAACAGCTTCAATCTCTTTCCTTGTTATTGGTCTGTTCAGATTTTCTACATCTTCTTGGCTCAGTTTTGGTAGTTTGTGTGTGTCCATTTCCTCTAGATTTTCAAATTTGTTGGCATATAGTTGTTTATAGTAGACTCTAATGATTTCTTGTATTTCTGAGGTGTCAGTTGTAATATCACTTTTTTCATTTCTAATTTTTGTTATTTGGGTCTTCTCTCTTCTTTTTTTAGTTAGCCATGCTAATGGTTTGTCAATTTTATTTATCTTTTCAAAAAACCAACTTTTTGATTCATTGATCTTTTGTATCATTTTTTGGGTTTTAATTTCATTAAGTTCTGCTCTGATCTTGATTTCTTTCAGTCTGCTAACTTTGGGTTTGGATTGTTCTTGTTTTTCTAGTTCTTTAAGGTGAAGTGTTAGGTTGTTCACTTGCCATCTTTCCATTCTTCTGAAGTAAGCATTTAATGTGATAAACTTCCCCCTTAGTACTGCTTTTGCAGTATCCCACAGGTTTTGGTATGATATATTATTATTTTCATTAGTTTCAATGAATTTTTTGATTTCCTGTTTAATTTCTTCTTGGACCTATATGTCATTAAGTAGAATGCTGTTTAATTTCCATGTGTTTGTATGGTTTCCAGAGTTTCATTTGTTATTGTTTTCCAATTTTAATCCGTTGTGATCTGAAAAAAATACATGAGATAATTTTAATTTTTTTGAATCTGTTGAGACTTGATTTATGACCTAACATATGATCTGTCTTGGAGAGTGTTCCATGTGCTGGTAAGAAGAATGAATATTCTGAGGTTGGATGGAATGTTCTGTAGATATCTGCCAAGTCCAATTGGTCTAAAGTGTTGTTTAGATCTTGTGTTTCTCTGCTGGTTCTTTGCCTAGATGATCTGTCCAATATTGAGAGTGGGGTGTTCAGGTCCCCTGCTATTATGGTACTAGTGTCCATCTCATTCTTTAGGTCTAATAGTGTTTGCTTTATAAATCTGGCTGCTCTGACCTTGGGTGCATATATATTTGTGATTGTTATGTCTTCTTGATGGATAAATCCTTTATCATTATATTGTGGCCTTCTTTATCTCTTTTTATAGTCTTTGATTTAAAGTATATTTTATTAGATATAAGAATAGCTACTCTGGCTTATTTTTCATTTCTATTTCCATGGTATATCTTTTTCCATCCTTTAACTCTTAGTCTATGTGTGTCTTTACAGGTGAGGTGAGTCTCTTGAAGGCAGCATATAATTGGGTCCACCTTTTTAATCCAGTCAGTCTGTGTCTTTTGAGTGGGGAATTTAATCCTTTTACATTAAGAGTTGTTACTGAAAGATGTTGATTTACTCCTACCATTTTATTGATTTTTGTTTGTGTGTCTTAAGTATCTTTTGTTCCTTTCTTTCTGATTTACTGTTTGTCTTCTGTATTTGTTGGTTTCTTGGGGTGGTAGATAAACTTTTTTTTCTCTTTATTGTTAGCATTTTTATTTTACTAGTGAGTTTTGTTTTTTCTTGAGTATTTATGGCAGCAGTGGTTGTTTTTCAGACACCAAACCCAGTACTTCCTTGAGAATTTCTTGTAAAGCTGGTCATGTGGTAGTGAACTCCCGCAGTTTTTATTTGTCTGAGAAATATTCTATTTGTCCTTCATTTCAGAAGGATAGCCTTGCTGGCTAAAGTATTCTTGGCTGGCAATCTTTGTCTTTTAGTATTTTGAATATATCATCCCATCCTTTTCTGTTTTTAGGGTTTCTGATGAAAAGTTGGATTGGGGCTCCCTTATGGGTGACTTGATGCTTCTCTCTGGCAGCTTTTAAGATTCTCTCTTTGTCTTTGAGTTTTGTCAATTTGACTATAACATGTCTTAGTGAGGACCTTTTTGGGTTGAATATGTTTGGGGATCTTTGAGCCTCCTTAATCTGAAGATCTCTGTCTTTCCCTATACCTTGGAAGTTTTCTGCCATTATTTCATCGAATATGTTTTCAATGCCATTTCCTTTTTCTTTCCTTTCTGGAATACCCATGATTTGCATATTTGAGTGCTTAAGGTTGTTTGTTATCTCTCTTAGATTTTCTTCAATGTTTTTAATTCTCTTTTCTTTTTTTTTTTTTTGTCCACTTGTGTTTTTTCAAACAGCCCATCTTCAAGGTCAGAAATTCTCTCTTCTGCTTGTTCTAGCCTGCTGGTTAAACTCTCTGTTGTGCTTTTTATTTCATTGAATGAATTCTTTAGCTCTGCAAGCTCTGCTACATTCTTTTTCAGGGCATTGATTTCTTTGTATATTTCTTCTTTCAGGTCTGTATACTTTTTCTCATTTCATTGTGTTGTCTAACTGAGTTTTCTTGTATATCATTTAGTATCCTTAGAATTGTTGCTCAAAATTCCTTGCCAGTCATTTCAAGGACTTCCTATTCTATAGGATCTAGAGCTTGAGAATTATTATTATCCTTTTGTGGTGGTGTACTTTATTGATTTTTCATATTTCTGGTATCTTTCCTTTGGTGTTTAGCCATTGTGGCAAGGGATTTCATGGTCCACTTCTTCGATCGTAATGTCTGGCTAGGATCCTGCAGGGACTGCCAATTTGACATAGCTGCCTTGGTGCTTCTGGGCAGGAGGCTTGGGCCTCTCTGGGCCATGGGGACTGGCCTGGGCTGGGAGTCCCGCAGCAGCATCTACCTATTCTGAAGTGGGTGGCTTGGGGCCTTGTGGGCCTGGTGTCTTTAGGGCCTCTCTGGGAGGTGTGCACTGGCCTGGGCTGGGAATCCCACGGCGGTGCCTACCTCCTTTGGCATGGGTGCTTTGGGGTGTGTAGGCCTGGCAGCTCTCGGGCCTCTCTCAGCATTTTCCACTTTCTAACATATTACACAAATTATGTACTATGTTTATTGTCTGTTTCCTTCCACAAGCATGTAAGCTCTGGGAGGGCAGGAATTTTTGTCAGTTTATCTCACAGATGCATTCTGAGGTCTGAGAACAGCGCCTGGCCATTGCAGGTGCTAAAGAGTATTTGTTGAAAAATTTAATGCAACATCTTAGTGTTCCACTCTTTACTTTTCAGCACAGACTGCACTTTTAATGCCTATAAGAGCCAAGGAGATAACATGCAAAGTGAACTGGCTAGGAGGGGACAGAGTAAACTGGACAGCCTACACCTGTATCAAGGGGTGTCCCCTCCTGGGCTCCAGCTGATTGTTACCCTGTAGGGATGAAGACTTCATCTCCTCAGATTCAGCTTTACAAACAAAGCCTGAAATCCAGATTTCTATGTAAAATCTCTCAGTGTGAAATGGTTATAACTAGTTCAATTAGAAGGATTGTGAGAGCCAAGAAAACCCCCTGCATGGGTCACCCTTGGCCCTTTTCTTGGCCTATGCTCTGCACCAACATCAGTTAATCCTGCGGCTCAGGATGGACATCCCCAGCCAGACCTGTCTCCCATCCTCCAGGTTCTATTTCCAGTTCTGTACTCAGTGCCTCCATTTGGCTGTCCAGTGGCCCCTCACATTCAATGTACCCCAAAACTGAGCTCCTGATCCTCCCCTTCAAATCTGCTTGCCCCCAGGTTCCCTGGCTCAGTAAATGGCACCCTGCCCTCCTGCCTTCACAGGCCAGAAATGTGGTCACTCTACCTGCCATCTCCCTCTCTCCCCCCACACCCAGTCAATCAGTGAGTCCTTCCTCCCTCCTAACATTTTCCACTTTTGACACTTTTCTCCAGCCCTGCCACCACCAGCCTGGTCCAAGCCACCAGTACTTCTCCTTGGTGGACTGCAGGACCTCCTAACAGGACTCCCCCTCTGTCTCCTTGTCATCTCTGAACTTCAGCCAGAGATCTTATAAATCTTGTCAACCAAATCTGGCCATCTCATGGCTCATGACCTACATAAGACTCCTCAGTGCACATTGTGGTTAGATAACCGCATATCTTGAATGCAGCCTCCAAGGTCCCACATGGGGCCATGTCTGCCCCTCAACCATCCCCCTCGCTGGCCCAGCTCTGGCCATATGGGCCCATGTCTGGGTCCTGGAATGCGCCTGTGCTTTCCTGCTCAGGCCTTAGTGCACAGGGCTCCTTCTCCCCGAACATCCTCCATCCTCCCCCTTCTGCCTAGGGACTTCTCGTTCCTCTTTCAGGCCTCAGCCCAAATCGTGCTTCCTTGGGGAAGCCTTTGTCACCTTCCCTGCCAAGACGTAATGTCCCCAATGTACCCTCATAGCTGCTGCACTTTTCTCGTGTCATTCAGCACAATTTCAATTCACTGATTCTCTTGGGTAGTTATTTGTGTCTTCTCAGCCTCCCTTACTCTTCTACATGCTCCATGACAGCAAGGACCATGTCTCTCATGCCATCACGGTGTCCCCATCACTCCTGACAGCACATGGTGTAGATGGAGACTAACATACATTCAGAAGAAGGACAGGGGGCTGTTCATGGGCCAATCCTGAGCACCTGCCAGGCCAGGTGCTTAGCTGGGCTCTCAGCGTCCACAAGTGACTCTCCTGGCCAGACTTCTCTCTTCCATTTTTACTTTCCTACAGGAAAGCAGAGGCTTTTTTAGGGAGGGTGCATCACCCAGTGGGAAGGAATCTTGCTTAGGGGAACTCAATTATCTAACCTTTCTTTCTTTTTTATTACTTCATTTTTTTTATTATAAGCATATTTGTCATTACAAATTGTAATCCTTCCCCATGCCCTTCACCCAACCTATCACCCCCCAACCTCTCTCTCTCCCTCCTCCCCATCACTAGTATCCTTAGATTTGATCTCTCCCTCTGAAAGTTCAGTGCACTACTGTGGTCTTGTCTGTCCGTCCTTCCTTCCTTCCTTCCTTCCTTCCTTCCTTCCTTCCTTCCTTCCTTCCTTCCTTCCTTCCTTCCTTCCTTTCCTCCCTCCCTCCCTCCTTCCCTCCCTCTCTCCCAGTTATGAGTGAGAACATGTGGTATTTCTCTTTCTGTGCCTGGCTTATTTCACTCAACACAATTTTCTCCAGGCTCATCCATGTTGCTGCAAATGGCAGAATTTCATTCTTTTTTATGGCTGAGTAGTATTCCATTGTATATATACCACATTTTCCTTATCCAGTCATCCACAATGGACATAGATTGGTTCCAATAGTTTGGTTATTATAAACAGAGCTGCACCAATCATCAGGGAAATGCAAATAAATTTTCAAATTAAATTGTTTTCTAGCTTACATATTAAGGCTTTATTTCATTATTTACTTGCTTGTTTGAATAGGTAATACATTCACATGGTTTTTTAAAAAGCACAGAGTTCAAACGGGACACAGTGAAAGGTCTCTTTCTCATCCTTGGTCCCATCTGACCAGTTCCCACACCCTCAATCCCATGCGTAAACTCTGTTTTTAGCTTTTCATATATCCTTTCAGAATTTCTTTAGGTATATACAAGCAAATACAACTATAAATTCTTATTTCTTTACCTTTTTTATACAAACGTGAGAATGCTGTACTTGTATTTCATTTTCCTCTCAATAGTGTATCTTGCTTTTTCCACTCAGTTCTGTATCTCGACAGACATGTATGTGTCCATTGGTTCTACCTCTACTTGCACCTTGGAGCTGCCATGTGGGGGCATCTCTGAACCACCACCACCCTACTTGGGTAACTGACTAGGGGTAGAAGCAGGAGCCTTTGCCCCCTCTATTTCCCAGAGCCATGTCTCATCCCATGTCAGTTGAGTGGCTGAGGAAAAAACCTCCAGCACCTGAGGCAGCCAGAACACCATGCCAGCAGAGCTGGCTGTGGTCCCAGGCCCTGACACCACCCCAGCATACCTTCCTGGGAGTCCCCCTGACTGCACACTGGCTGAGCCCTTTCATTTTGGATGACCTGGAACACCAATTCTCAACTAGGGGCAATTTTGCATACATATACACACATTCCTGCCCTAATTCAGCAATGTCTGGAGATATTTTTGATTGTCACAGCTATAGGTGGGGAGATTGCTGTTGGCCTATAGCAGGTAGAGGCCATGGAAGCTGCTAATGCACTGGACAGTCTATATGACAAAGAAGTGTCCGTCCCAAAATGTCAATAGCACCAAGGCTGAAGAAATTTGACCTACAGAGACTCAGAAGTTAGAGGTCGTGCCTGTATTAGCTGGTTAGGAGGTTGAAGTTCATGAGAAGAGCACCTTCTTTCTGAGGAGAGCCTCTGTCTCCAGGGCTGCCCCCTGAGATGTTCAGACCTACATATTTATTCCTAGTGCTGAGGCTTTTCCTCCCAGAAGAGGGAGGACAGGAGGAGCTAAGGAAGTGAGGAGGAGTATTTTACTCCCTGTGCTTTGGAGCACCTCACTTCCTCACATTGTCACTTGATTGTAGGACCAGGCTAGGTTTTCCATGACTCTGGCCACTGAGCTGTGTCTCAGAGGCTGCTGCCTATATAAAGATGGTACAGAACTCTAGAGAAGGCCTTTTGCACCATAGAGTCATGCAGTGCACAGCTGTGCAGCAGTAAGTGACGGTCCTGGTGCCTCTCTTCCTCACACGGCCCTGAGGCCCAGGCTTCAGCCTCCTGTTCAGTCGTTACAGTTTATGGAGTGCACAGTAGGAGCCAGGCACTGAGCCAGGGGCTGAGACTGATTCCCAAACCACAGAGCTCATCAAGGGAAAGCGATCTTTAGACGAATTATCATTTAAATATATGAGAAACATGGGGTCCAAGGTATCAAAAGAGGGGACATGTGGGGAGGCTGCACACAGAAGGCAGCATTTTGACTGGTTCTTAAAGGATACTGAGGGTCTGGAGAGGGGCATTCAACCAGAGGGAATAGAGGCTGCAAAAGCCTGGCAAGTAGACAGGGCTCAGACTGAGAAGTTCGTGTGTACCACACTAAGGAGTGTGGATTTATCATGTGGGCCGCCCGAGGTGTTTAAGCAGGGGCAACCTCACGGACTCGTAGATTAGAAAGGTGAAACGCATTGGTGCCATTCCTGTCTCGCCTCCACTTACCACCCTTCTTCACCCCTTATCTGTGGCTCTCCCACTCCGGTAGCATTTAGCCTTTGCCCCTGTGCTTTGCCTTCAAGGACACCAGGCAAGAGATAGCAGGAGGTTCTCTCTGCCTGTGGAGCCTCTGTCAGTAATCCTATCTCATGTCCTCATCCCTGCAGTTCATGACCAAGAACCCCCATAAGCGTCTGGGCTGCGTGGCTGCGCAGAATGGCGAGGACGCCATCAAGCAGCACCCGTTCTTCAAGGAGATTGACTGGGTGCTCCTGGAGCAGAAGAAAATCAAGCCGCCCTTCAAGCCACGAATTGTAAGTTGGGCCCCGAGCACATGCCATACCGTGGGGCAGACCTGGGCACTCGTGCGGCAGGCCTTGTGTGTCCTTGGTGACCCACAAGCGTGGTCTTGGGGCACGTTTACAGCCAAAGTGACAAAGGCAGAAGGTGGCCAGGACTCTCCGTAAGAGAAGGTTCTCAGGCCCTGAGCATTTTACTGTAGAAAATATGTACTGATGTAGCTGTCAAAAGCAGTAACCAAGATGGTGATTTATATGGGCCACAGAAAAACACTTTTTATTTTAATAGAGCTATTTATTTTGATCAAAAGTTACAAATGGTACTAGTTTTTGATGTATGGTAGAGATGTAAGGTTTCTATATAGATAAATGGGTTTGTTTTTAGTTAGTTCATTTAAAGAAAAATATTAACTAAATAATAGTTATGGTCATTATGTGGGACTAGCACAGAGCGTGAAGCTGGGCCCCAGTGACTGAGAGCTGAGAAGGACTGTCCCTGTGGGAACCCTTGGAGAGGACTAATCTGTAGGAGGTCGTTTCCCTAGTCCTTTTCAGAGATTTCCTCTTTCTTCTCTGCCCCACAATCCCTCTGCTTTCTCTCAGCCTCAGATCTTAGGCCTGTTGTGGTGCCAGTGGGAGGTGGGGTGTGATAAAGGGTGTTTGAAGCTCAGAGGTTGGCAGGAGGACGAGAACTGCAGTCTGGGCTTGACTCAGAGAACAAAGGCCATGTCCTGGCAGTGGCCTTCTGCTGGAATGGGGAGAGGGTTGGTGGTATGCTCCTTAAAGTGTGTGTGTATCTGTCTGTCTGTCTGTGTGTGTAGGGGATATCTTAATTCTCTTGCTTTTATAGCCCAATGAGGCAATTGATGGTTCAGACTGAAAGTGTGTGGCCAACTGGCAGGCTTACTGGGGGGTGAGGGGGTGTGTAATTTAAGACTTTATTGGGCAGGAGCCCCAGGGCTGTGGGGCTGGGGTCCTGTGCAGGAAAGAGCTGAGATTATCCACTCAGCCCTCGGCCACCCTGCATCCTGTCAGATGAGCCCTCTTCCCCACCTCCAAGTACAGAAAAGGCCCCCTGTGCTTTGTGAGTCATCACAGAGGAATTCCATTCTATTCGAGGTTTTCTGGGGAGCCGTTGTTGGCAATAATGTGACTTGTAGAAAGGTTCCATGGGGTTGTGGGGTAAACGCTCAGCTGATGGGCATGGTCCAGGCCTCAGCGAGACATGGAAGGTTGACTGTCCCTGGACACTCAGTCCTGTCTCCATTCCCCATTGGCTTCCTCCTTTGGGCGTCATGGTTTTCTTTGGGTAGCACACAGCTTAGGACAGGCTAGGTGTAGGTTCCCCTTCTTTCTTTGTTAATATCACCTCCACTCCTGCCTTTCCCCACAGCTCCAGGGTCCACCGTGCCAAGCCCATGCTGTGGGTTTGGTAGATGGGAAGGTTTGGGGCAAGCTCCCTGGGCTGCCTCTGCTGCTGCCCATGAGGCTCACTGCTCGTGCCAGCCTGCATGGTGGCTGGAGGCCGGGGGCCTCTACAGGTGCTCATAAAGGACAGGATTAACTGTGCCCCTGACAAAGTGGGGGAAGTAGGACACCAAAGGCCTAGCAGAGGAGGAGGAGACACTAAAGACTCAGATTTGAGGGTAAATTTTGATTTAGATTTAATCTACTACATTAATTGACCCAAAGAAAAATGAGAAGTAGAGCTACATAAAGAATCTAGGCCCAAGACACAGGAATCCAGGATGATGTCAGGGCTGATCAGACATCAGCATAGGTCTACCAAAGGTCCTAAACCTAAATCAAGACTCTAAATCAACAAACTCTTTAAACTAGGCTTATGGAGCACCAGGCCCCAGCTGCGCTGGGCCTGAGTGGAGGAGCAGCCCCCTCCTGCTTGGCACAGCATGGAGGGAACCAGGGAGGTCTGGGGGGACCATCTACAAGGCGGGTGAGCACAGAGGAAGCCAGGAATCTGTGTCGAGAGGCCACGTGGAGGGATGGAATTAGGGAAGAACGTTAATCACCAAAGGCACACAGGCAGTTTTAGCGTGTGGATGCACAGAGAACGGTCTCTCCCCAGGGTATAAGATAGTAATGAACA
Source organism: Cynocephalus volans (assembly GCF_027409185.1). NCBI lineage: Eukaryota > Metazoa > Chordata > Mammalia > Dermoptera > Cynocephalidae > Cynocephalus > Cynocephalus volans. The sequence goes on from NC_084473.1 coordinate 43,515,117, forward strand.
CTGATGGCCAAGGGCCTTTCCCAGGAGTTTTTACTCAGATCCAGCAGAGACACATGCTCTGGGATTTAAGGAGCCCTGAGAAGCTTTGGTCTTCCCAAAGCCCTGGCAATGCCAGGAACTCCTAGCTGGGCCTTCCACAAACAGAAGTGCAGGCCTTCTGAGAGGAGCCTGGCTTCCAGCAGTGCCCCCCACCCCACAGAGGGAGAGAAGGAGCAGGGTGGGCCATGAGGAGGAGCTGTGAGGTGGCTGTAGGCCCACAGGAAGGGAAGAGCCCAGACACAGAGGAAAGGGGACAGGAGAGCAGAACAGCTCAGGAGGGGCCCACATGTGACCTTGCAACTGATGGGAGGCTTCAACTCGGCTCAGGCTGGCAGGGAGTGCCTCGAGCTTCCTTGGACAGGAACAAAGGCACTCCTGTGGGCAGGGGCGTGAGGGGCCCCCAGCTACCAGCAGGAGGAAGTACATCCCTGGGTCGGGGTCGGGGGAGTCAGTCACGCCAGGGGGTCAGGTGGGCCTACACCTCCTCCTGGACACCTGGAGCACCAGGGACCAGCCCTCCACTCCTTGGGCCTCTCAAGAGCCCTCCACCTGGGACGTGGGGGCAGGACCCTGCTTGCTTCCTTTGCTGGAGGGCTCAAGTTGGCTTCCATGGGCCTCACTGCACCCTGAGAGGATGGCAAGAGGAAGGGCAAAGGCCGTCCAGAAGTTACCACCAATTTCAAAATTGTTGTAGTCAGACTTCCTAAAAATGACTTCATCTTTTACTTGGAAATCCTCTGTGTGTGTTCACATTCTGCCCCATCCCGCCTGAGCCCCAGAGTCAGCCTCGACACCATGGGGATCGGGGGGAGGGTGTTTTAGGCTGGGCTGAATTCAGTTGGGAGGAGAGAATGAGAACATCTGGAGGAAGGAAGGAGAAAACGGAAAACTTACATTGTGCAAGAGGTGTTGCTGGACACACTTGGAGCTGAATAATGTTTATCCCGAGAGAGTTGTCAGCTACATGTCTCTAAAGCCTTATTCAAGTTATTTAAACATCTGGTCCCATGTACGTCCTTGGGACTAGAGACGTCTCTCAGGAGAAACACCAAAATGAGAAAGAAAAGAATAGTCCTTATCAAGTTAGCAGGTGGGAAAGGTGTCCCAAATCTGTCCCTAAGTTAAAAGCTCTTTTCTGAATAATGTTAATGGCGCCAGCCTGAGTCATCTGTGGGCTTGTGTATAGCAGAAATGCATTTTAAGCTGAACTAAAGCCCATTCCAGTGATCAATGTACTGTATTTCTCATCTCAGAAAGTCTTGTAGAACCAATGTGAAAACTCACCTGATGTGTTTATAAGCCATTGCCTTCCTCTAACCAACTTGGGGTTAACCTGGGTTATGGGCACCTAGTGGGCTCACGTACCAGCAGTGAGCATAGCTCTGTGCTCCATAAGCAGGGTCAGCCTTACTGTAGGCAGGATGGATGGTCACCCACAACAGGTCATTGGGGAGGCACTAGGCAGCTGATGTTATGTCCCCGCAGAAGTCCCTTTCTGGGCAGGGAGTTCCATTATGAGGCAGGCTTTCCTTGGGCTTAAGGAATCATATAACTTGAGGACACATCAGATGCCTTCCTAGGAGAGCTGAGCAAGAAAGGGTTTTGCCAAAAGGAGGAAGGAAAGTTGGTTTAGAGCCCAACATTGGGAAGAAGTAGCCAGGACAGTGGATCACAAGCAGCCAGGGACAATGATTGGATTCTGGGTCTTAGGGACAGACATTAAGTGAAAGGAAAGATACTGTGAGAAGGGAAAGGGTCAAGTCTATGAGCAAACATCACCAGCCTCGCAATGTGGTGGTGGCCTCAGGGAAGCATTGGTCATGTGTTTATACAAGTAAGGAAACCAGATGCACAAACTTCCCTAATCTGGTGAGACTGGAGACCTCCAGGGTGATTCAGTCAAGTGCTTGAAGCCTATGCAGAAGCACCAGGTTTCCTCTGGCTTGGGCCAGCTCCATTTGCTCCCCAGCCATGCCCCATTGACATCACACCAGAATGCCACCCAGCCCCAGAAACCTGCTGAATAAATAGCTGTGCCCCTCTCCTCAGCGGGCCGTACTGAGTCTGAGTAACCTGGGGGTGACCAGCCTGTCTGATTCAGGAAGGAACTGGTTTTGTCAGTGTGTAGCTGCTGGAGGTAAGGCTGGGAGAGATCGTGGCATCCAGTCTAGGACTTCAGAAGAGCCAAGGTGCAGTGGCAGGGTACTCCAGAGCTCTTGACACCCCCCCCCTCCCGTGCGAGGATGGAGCCTGTCACTCCGTCTGTGGCAAACCTGCCAGGCACAGTGAGCCTGCTCTCTGTCCAGCTGGCTCAGCTGGGGGCTGGGGTCCCTGGGTCACCCCCAAGGGGCTAAGGATGCATCAGGAGACCAGCTCCCAGGCCTGCTTTCCATTCCTTCCACAGGAAACCTCACCCCTCTGAAGATCTTACCAAGGAGACTGTCCCTATTTGTGGCTGGAATTTGGCCTTTGGTTGGGTTCCATCACATACCTTGCTGGCTGCTGTCCCCTCCAGGCTTTGCCTTCTTGAGATGTTTGCTAGGCTGAGATTTCTGCTCCCCTGGTGCCTTCAGCCTCCCCGTCTAACCCTGCCCTGACTTGCCAGCTGTCAGTAGTCCCACTGGGATTCCTGCCTTCAGGTTGGCACCACTTGCCCTAACCTCTGCCCAGGATGTTTTCAGTGGCCTCTGCTTCAGCCTGGAGCTTTTCCTCTTGTGTGTCTTCCCAGCTGTCTTATGTATTCTTCCTCTGCTTTCCCTTTTATATGCCTCCTGTCCACCCTCAATCCACCCACGTACTGAACTGATTTTGTGTAAGCCACGTGCCATCTACACCAAACCAAAAACTTTGTGCCACCCTGTACTCAAATCAATTTTCTGGAGGTGGCTTGCTTCAGAGCAAGGGCAATGAGGTGGGATATTTGGTGGCAGGTCCCCCAGCAGTGGGTGGGTGGGGGAATAGGAAAGCCAGCAAGGCTGGAGCCAAGGCCTTTGATACTGGAGGAAATCTCCAAGCATAGAATTTGCTGGTGTATCCCATGGGGGATTTGGTTCCAAGATAGTACCATTATCTAATCACCAATAAACATAGCACAGTTAGCTTTTGTGTTACTGGTGGGCTTGCCCTCTCTGGGTACCATAAGGGGCAGAGTGATGTATTTGGTGTGGTTGAAGAGCATCGTTTGACCTTGCAGATCTTGGAGATACTCTGCACACTCCTGGCTTCCCTCCCGTATACCCCTTCTTTCTCCCCAAAAGCATTAGGCTCTGGGATTATGGCTGCCAGGGCTTCAGGGCTGGAATGGAGGGAAGCCAGTGCAGGAAGGAGAGATCTGCCTCCCCAGAAATAGCTATCCTCAGTGAAAGCCAAAGGCAATGAGGGAAATGCCAGCCAAGTAAACTTCTCTTTGTGTACGTGTTCTCTCTTTTCAAGTTTGCTTCAGTGTGAATGTCCCTCTTTAAGGTAAGGCCTCCAGAATGGGGACTCTCTGCAGGTAGGTGAGCCCTCAGGCCCAGTGACATGGAGGCCCCCTCTCAACCTCATGATCTGTTTCCATCCAGCCATCCTCGCTGCATGGCGGGACCCCGAGGGAGGCCTCCCCTGCATGCTCCTGCATGATGGGCTGTGCTGGGAGGAAACCTGGGAAGTGGGCTTGAGACCTCACACCCTCACCAACTTAGCACCCTGAGGAGGAGCCCTGCTGAACAGGCAGCCCCTTCCCCTAAAGCCAGCCCACCTGCCCAGGACTACCTGATAGCGTGGACCATGACAACAGAGTCCAGAGGCCCGCTAGACACCATCCTCATCCTCCATCTCGGCAGAGCAGGAGCAGGAGCTGGGCCAGATTCTGCAGCCCTTCAGCAAAGACATGCCCCTGGACTGTGTTCTTGCCATAGTGGGAACCTTTAGCATCCAAGGGGCTACAAGATCGCTCAAAGAGCCAGGGCTCTGGCCAGTGCTGGAGGGCATGGGAAAAGTCTAGAAACCTGTTTTAGGTAGTTGGCCCATGTGGTAGCTTGGTACAGCAGACAGAGAACTGGCTTTGACTTCAGAAGAGACTTGGGTAGAATGAAATCACTATCACAGGATAGCCATGTGATCCTGGGAACTCACCTCACCTCTGGACCTCTGGCCTTCCTGAGCCCTGACTCCTTATCCATGAAATAGGGATGAGAATACTTCCCTCCTAGAATTAAAAACAGGATTAGATAACACACCTAAGAGACTTTGCAGACTGTAGGTTCTCAATACATTTTAGTTTCTTTATCTCCACTCACTACCCTTCACCCCAGCTTGCTGAAGCCCTTCTTCCTCTCATCCCATGACTCCAAGAATGAAGAGTTAAAGATTGATGTGATGTTTGGAGGCAAGACTTTGGAATCAGACACAACCAGGTTCCCTTGTGGGCTGTGGGATGTTGGGAAGGCCATCCCATCTCTCTGAGCCTCAGTCTGCTGATCCATAGAATGGGGATAATAAACACTGGCTACCCAGGATTGCTGAGAGGAGTAAGCAAACGGTGGTGTGAAATGATTAGCACAGTGCCTGCAGGATGGTGTTGGCACTTCAGGAGTCTAAGGCTGGGGGAGGCTGGACTGGACAGTACTCCTGCTCCCAAGGGGTTGAGGGGCCAGGCGTTCAGATGAGGAATGGCACCACCCAGTCAGGGCCCAGCCGCAGCAGGGCAGAAGGGCTCTGAAGACTGACAGGGAGCACAGACCAGAAGTCTGCTGGAGGGCCTGCTGGGGCTTAGTTCTAGCGCAGCCCTGGGCTGAGCTGGGGGGCGGGGGTTACTAAGAGAAGCAAGGTGCTGTAAGAGGGGGACTCACCCCAGATGCCAGTATTCCTCAGCCATTTGCCCCTCGGGAGAGCACCCCGAGTTTCCTTGCATTATCAGTCCCCCTTTTATTCTGTGAACTTGCTCACCACTGTACTTTTCCTGCCTTCATTCTCAGTAGTGTTTCTACTGAGCACAGCTACATGGCTCAGTGTCCCAGCCCTGCAATGGTAGCAGTCACCAGAGAGATGCCATTCCAGTGCAGCAGGTTCTCAAATATAGCCGAGCTCAACAGCCTCTGTGGAGTATCTCTGACAGTGCACAAAAGATTTCACCATCTGAGAATTCTGATTGCAGGAGCATTCCTTCAGCCTGCGGTGGGAGGGCCAACCGGCACATCATTTTAGTTCCCTGCCTCCACCTCAGCTGGGCTGTCCTGGGCTTGGTTGGGCATTCCTATAAACTCCTGTGTTTTCCATCATGACTTAATGGCTGTTAGGTTGGAATATTCCTTCCTGGGTTCATCAAACTAGTTTATTGAACTTAATCTCCTCTCTGCCCCTCCAGCACTTGAAGTAATGCACATACTGCCTACACAGGAGCATGGGAGGACTTACTAGCCCACCAGCACTTGAAGTAATGCACATACTGCCTACCCAGGTGCATGGGAGGACTTACTAGGCCATGCCTGATCACAGGAGAGAAGAGCAGGAGAAATCAGGGAAGGTTTTCTGGAGGGGTGGGATCTTGCAGAGAAAGCTGGGAAGGGTTAGGAATTGAGAACTGCCTGGAAAAAGGAAGGAAGGGAGAAAGGGAAAGGCAGAATCCAGATCAGTTCTGCTCAGCAAGGATTAATTGAGTATGTACTTTGTTCTTTCTGTGAAGCCCTGGAGGGGATAGTTGACAAAAGCAGGGAAGGAATCCCCTACCATCACCCTAATGTTACCACCTCAACAAGTTCAGATGGCAGGAGAAGACTGTAACACAAGACATTTAAGGAGTAACAGGCAATAGGGTAAAATCTAGGACTTTACCCATAACACAGATGCTCATTTGGGAGGAGTTTTGAGCTTTGCCTCCCAAGGTTGGAGGACAGCGGGTGAGAGATGACATGAAGAGGGTCTCCCCAAACAGGCTGGTCAGCAGGGCCTCTGTGGGCCCTGGAACCCATCAAGCCACTTCCCATCCTTGGTGTTTCAGAAGATTCCATCCAGTTGGAACCTTGTTGCTGGAAGAGCAATGCCCCTCTGCCCATCTCTGCAGAGAGGGCTAAAGGATGGTCTGGCAGCCAGGAGTGGAGGGGCGGTGGTCAGAGGCTGGTTCATGTGCATCATAGTAAAAGCAGGAAGAATCTCACACCTTCCCCATAGAGGGCCTCAGCCCTCCAGCCCGCATTTGCCCTTTGAAGAGTATAGGTACCAGGGGACACTGTGCACACTGACAGGTTTCCTGCCCTCATCCTCCACCATGCTAAGGACCTTGAATCTCCAGGGACGCATCTGCTATGGAGAAAAGAAGCTCTGAGAAACCCAGTTTTGCATTTTAGGAGATTGGGGTCCTGTTTACTTCCTGTTGTTTATGCTGGGGCAGGGAATGGTAACCAAGTTGGATTTGGCCTAAACTTAACATTCAAACATTATTCTGTAGTTCTGGGATTTGACAAATACACATTAGTTTGCTAAGCTTCATTAAGGTTCCACATCAGCCTCGGTCTCTTCAAAGTGAGGGCCTAACCACATACCTGCAGGCCACCCACCCGCCAAGTGTTTCTGGCTGCTACTTTCTGGGACCTACTCCACTCAAAAGTGGTTTTCTTGGAGCTCAGAGCTTGGATGTCAATGGAGTGTTTCAGGTGTGTGGGCCCAGCTGGGTGTGGAAGAGGGTTGAGATGGCTGGGCTGGTGAAATATGAAACATACTTGCCTTAGGGAGGGAGATGGGAAGATAAGCCCTCCAGAGTGGGGCCTATCAACTGAGATGACTTAGAAAATAAACCAGACCTTGACTTGGGAATTTAGCCAGACTCCTTCCCCTTCTCTGCAGCAGCTGGCATCTCAGCTGGAGTTTGGCAGCAACAGGATTTATAGTTTTCCTGGGGAGGCACAGCAAACCCAGGCCCACTGGTACCTGGGTTGTAGGCGTTCCACTGAATGATTCAGAATACAGTCACCCCAAAATATAGGATTCCAGAATTAAGCACCCACCCTGTGTCACAGGCAGTGAGTTAAGGGGGAACGCTGGACAGAGCTGGGTGCTGATCCCTGCTGTTCCTATTTGAGACCCTGGGCAAGTCACGGAATCTTTTTATTCCCTTCCTGTAAAATGTGGAACTTAAATAATCCCTAAGATTTCCTCCAGTTTCCAGCCATGTACACATGCTCCATGAGGGCAGGAATTTGTGGGGCTTTTAAAATAAACTTTATTGCAATAAAATTTACATAGAATAAAATTCACTCATTTAAAGTACACAATTCGATGCATTCTTAAAACATATATAATCCATGTAGTCAACAGCACAAGGAGTATAGTGAATAACCCCATCCTCCACAAAGCTGGGTGTCCATTGCCTCAGGCAACCTGATCTGCTTTCTGTCATGGGAGATTAGATTTGTCTTTTCTAGAGTTTCATATAAATGGAGCCACATCACATGTATTTTTTGTGTCTGGCTTCTTTCACTCAGCATCATGTTTTTGAGATTTGGGACTTAATTTAACTTTTTATTATGGGACATGTCAAATATATACAAAAGTAGAGAGAACCGTTTAATGAATCTCCATGTGTCCATCACCCAAAGTCAACAGTTAGCAACGTATGGTTAATCTATCAAGAAAGGGAGTTTTATCTATTTTGTTCACATGCGAATCCCTAGAAATTAGAGCAATTCCTGGCACATAGAAGGTATTCAATCTATATTTGTGGAATGAATGAATGAATGCTGTAGGTCTACAGTGTTTTTCTAGAGTATGTTTTTCTACCAGCTCCATCTCTCAATTCTCTTCTCTCCTCTTATGACCCAAGATTGATTCCAGAATATGCCTGGGAATTTGGGGTAATAAGATCCTGCATTAGGAAACCTGAAATTGTTGTTGAATGGTGAGAGAAGGTGGGTCATCTCATCTTGACTTGAGAGGCACATATTAGAACATTCACAGTTCCTGTTTCAAAGGCAGCAGGCTACTCATTAGTAAATCCTGGGCCAAGAGATCTGATCTCTATCTAGAACATTTTCATAAATAAGTGGGTGGAAGGATTGGTAGGTGGAGGAACATGGCCTCTGCCAGGGCCAAATTGGAAATTTTCTTATTTGGGTACCAAAAATATCCCTGGAAGAGCTAAACCCCAACAGCTGTCAACAATGACAATTCTTTGAAAAGCAGATGATAAATGAAAAAAGCCCCGCGGTTAGAAGCAGAATAGGGCCAGGTTTGCCAGTGCTTGCCTAGCCACTTGCAGCTGGAGACAGAGGCACCATCAGCCTCAGGTCCTGCCACTGCACAGCCCGCTACGTGGGGCCAGCTCACTGCAGAGCCTGGCTCAGCAAGCTCCGGCCCCAGGAAAGCCATGACAGGCAGAGCGCTGCTTCCTCCTAAGGCTTTTTATTCCTGGATATCCTCATAGCATTTTTACATCTTGTTCAGTGCCAGGCACCTGCTGGTGTCCCTTTACCCTACTCCAGGTTCTACCCAGTAGTTGGTTGTAAAATCAATTTGGTGCCTCAGCTGGAGAAAAAATGTAATGAATGCTAGGATGAGATAGAACAGAAAGTGAGACTAGAACACAAATGCCTCACATACAGTAAAGATAGAGCTTATGAATCTGTTCTTGGGGTGGGGGGATGAGGTGATGTGCACCAGGTTATATATAAAATATATTTATCATTGTTCATAATACAAAATTTCAAAGGGCTATGCTTCTCTTTACCCCTGATGTCAAGGAAACGACCCCAGAAGACTCAGTGGGGTTGGTGGCCTCACACACCAAAGGGTACATGGCAGGATGCAGTTGTTTGTTTTGAACACAGCAACACCACTATTGACAGCAACCACTGAGCTGGTAGCTTGTGCTGGTAGCAGTGCTTTCGTGCCTTTGCATAGGTGGCTGCATTGACACCTCCCAGCAGTTCACAGTGGGAGATAGGACGCTACAGGCCAGAGACATGGGCTTTGGGGTCAGAACAAGCTGAATTTAAGTCCCGACTCCACCTCTTGCCTGCTGGCTGGTGTGCACCTCGGGCAAGCATTTGCCCCCTCCTAGCCCATTTCCCCATCTTTACCGCTGGGGTGTGGCACTCGCTTCACCCTCGGTAGGTGTGTGGTTCCATGAGTCTAGAGCACTTTGTGCAGTGCCGGCACCTGGCAGAGTCTCCATCTATGACCTCTATTCTTTTTTCCACCCAAAGAAACTGAGGCTGTCCCAGGCACTGAGCTTGTACTAGAAATACAAGGTAGACACCCAGGCGGAGCTTCAGGCCAGTGGAAAAGCCAGGCACTGACTAAGCCATCGTTAGCCCTAGACACGAGAATGCCAGGAGAGAGAAGCATGGGGGAGTCAAGGTGTAGAAGGGGACTGGCCTGGTTTGCGGATGGTTCCCCCAGGAAGGGGCATCTTCTTTCCCATACGGTAGCACCAGACTCTTCTCTTTAGTGGCGGAATGCGTAGGCCTCGTGGCCTCAGGAACGGTTTCACAACTTATTTGCAGCTTTGAGAGTGAAATGAACCCCTCTTTACTTTCATTCCTGCTCTTGGAGGGGTGGTGGGCCCAACTGCAGAGAGAAAGGCTGTTGCTCTTTGCTGTCCTCTGGGGACCCTGCAGGGCCAATTCAATTAACCAGGAGCCTGCAAGGCCAGGGTGAGCTGGGCTCTGCTAGTGAGGGCAGCTGCAGCAGGCCCTTCTCGCCTCCAGGTGCCACCTGCCTGCTGGGGAGCTGAAACTCAGCGGGGCACTTAGAGACACCTCCAGGACATTTATAATTTTCAGACTAAATAGCATCAAAGGCCAGTGTATGCTATATAGACGATGTGGACTCATTCATAATCATGTGGCCCAAGATGACCCTTTGCTGGAACTTATGCATTATATTTTTGTTATCAAATTTTGGAATCGACTGGTCACAGCCAAAGGTGTGTATGTGTGGACCTGGACAGGCTGGGAGGGAAGTGAGCTGGAGGATTTGAGAAGCAGGAATAAGTACCAGCCTCAGAACTGTCCAGAAATGCCTCCTTTTCTAAAAAAGAATAGAGAAATGATGTGCCCGGAGCTAATACTTTGAGACAGTTGGCTTTACCTGCACTTAAAAGACCCTTCTGGAAAGATCCTTGGATACACAGTCTGCATCTGCAGGACTTTTCCCAGCCATTTTCATGAGACACACTTCAGCCTTCCCCGCAGAGCACTGGAGAGTCACTGAGACCAGAAGGGATGCCTCATGCTGCTGACTCCTGTGGCCTTAAGTGAAAGGGGACATTTCAGGTCCTGAAAATACTTCTCAGGGCTTTCTCCTCCATATGGATTCCTCAGAGTTAGTGTGCCACTGAGAAAGTCAGCTTTTTATAAGGGAAAATGTTTAAGTCAGTGGTGGTTAAAACCCCTTTGAGAATCTGATACAGTAAAATCTCCTTCCAGGAAGATCCAAATGTGCCTATACATGCAACATGTTGTACTATATTTTACAATGTTCATGGACACCTCTAGGGCAGGGGTCAGCAAACCACAGCCCATGGACTAAATCCAGCCTGCTACCTGTTTTTGTGCAGCTCATGAAGAATGGTTTTTACATTTTCTTTTTTGAGTGGTTGAAGAATACTGTATCATGCCACATGAAAAGTATATGAAATTCCAATGTCAGTGTCCACCAGTAAAGTTTTATTGGAGCACAGGCATGGTCATTCATTTATGTGTCATCCATGCTGCTTTTGTACTACAACAGCAGAGTGGAGTGGTTGTGATCAAGACCATAAGGCTCACAACACCTAAAATATTTATTATCTTTCACAGAAAAATTTGCCAACCTTTGCTCTAGGGCTGGGAACCCAGGTTGAGAAGGCTTGCTTTAAATTCTTCACTTCTGCTTAAAATAATTGAGCCATAGAATTTAGAGGTAGAGCAGCTTTAAAAATCGCCCCAGGTAGCTGTGTCTGAGGCCCTCCCTTCCTTCTGTAGGTTTCTATACCTGGCACTGCCTTACGAATGAACCTTACGTAGTTGCTCTGAGATCTTGTTTAAAAAGCGTCATAACAAGTATTTGAAGTTCAGTAGCAGCTTTTTTATAACAGGGATACCTGCCGTCCCCTGTAATGGAGGTCTCTGAGAGCTATGTCTACAGAGCCCAGCTAATTCATAGGTGAATCGTAGCTGCCTGAACTCCCATGGTGGCTGAAGTATTTGCTGGGTGCAATCGAGGAGGTTAGTGTTGGCTAATAACTGAAGTAGAGCTTTTTTTTTTTTCTTTTTCTAAAGTAACTCTTTAAATGGAATTTGTAAAAATATATTTTTTTTGGAATTTAGCAAACAAGCAGGGGAGGAGGGGAAATAGTTGGATTCCACCAAACAGCTGACCTGATAGAAGTCAGCTGTGGCTGGTTGTTCAGCATGCCTGGTGGTCTGAGGGAATTGGTTTATTTAAAAATATGTATGTGTATATACAGACTGCCTTAGAAGGAATGGAGCACCTTTCCCCCAAAGTGGTTTAGAGAAGAGAGCAACCAGACTGTGGGACGGGGGGCATGTGAGGCCCTTGCCTGAGTTTGGGTAGATCCTCTCTCTGCACACCAGCAACCAAGTGGCTTCCCATTTTTAATTGCCATGAAGCCAATCATTTGTCTTAAAAGGCAAATGAGTCTTCATTTTCTTCACCAGTAAAAGGTAGAAGCAACTTTACCAGACTTGAGGTCACAAACTGGAGGATTGTGTGACCCATGCAGCCAGAAGACCATCTGTCAGGAAAATGAAATGGATAAATGGTCAAGACCCCTCAGATGTTCAGAATCTTGCCAAACATTTGATGTAAATACGCACATGAGCCCAAGTGTTCCTTGGTTATTGTCTAATATAATTGCCCATTTGCACCCAGGTGTCCTGGGTTATCGGACTTGAGTACAAAGGACAAATGCTCTGATCCACAGTACCCTCTCCCCACCCCGTAACCCCCCCCACCCGGGGGGGCGGGACACAGGGAGGCTGCCACTGCTGCTGGAGGCTGTTGCTGCCAGGGCCCCTTGGGACGCCCCAGGAGGTCACTAGGGCGGCTGCTACTAGCTACCTGAGCTTGCATCTGAATAAAGCCTATTAATTTTTACCCACGGATCCCAGGATCTTTTTCCTATTACCTAGCTTGTGGACCTGCACGTGAGGGGTTTGTGACCCAGTCTGCACAACGGGTTTGAAGGGTCTAAGCCCTAGCCTGACACCATTTTTTAAAAATATTAGTTGGCAATATTTAGAAAATCAGGAGATTTAACATGAAAGTGTTGATGGGGGCATTTCTTGGCAATTCAGAAGATCTAGGAACCCTGGCTCTGTGTCCCTGACAGGTGCCATCAGTTGGTGAGGCACTCAGTCCCTAGCTAGCCTGGCTCCGCAGCCCCCAGTGCCCTTGAGTCACTCTGACTGTGTGGCTTTATACACATGTGCGCACACACACACACACACATACAGGGAGATGCACACAGACACGCATGCTACTCATCACTGAAAAAGGAGATAAGGTGTCACAGCCAGCAGTGCTAAAAGTAAAATCTGTCCTCTCCTCTTCCTTTTTGTTTTTCTTATCTTGCCTTATTCCAGAAAGTTTAAAGATGTACTATAAAGTATGTACTATGAATGTAATGTCAGTGAAAATAAGCAAAGAAAAAGCCAAAAAGAATCAGGAATGTTCTTTCGGGTGGGTCACACATTTGGCTCTTTGCTCAGAGTGAAGACTGGTTAGTTCTAGATTTAGTGTGCATGGATGAACGCACACAGGTTGCCCAGGTGAAACAAGGATTATTCTGTGAACTAAGACCAAATAGAAATTTCTCCCCGGGATCATCTCAAAGACAATGCTCTAACCATACAGTGGTAATATTATGTACTGAGGGAGAAATGACATTAATAGTTTACCTTTACTCTGTGCCATGTACCGTTCTCACCCTCGAGTGCATTATTGCATTTAGTCCTGATAAATATATGGGAAGGACTACAAATGTTCACAGTTTATGGATGAAAAACTGGGGGCACAGTTAGGCTACATAATTTGCCCAAGGCCACAAAGGTTAGTACCTGGAAAACCAGGAATGGAATCCAGGCACTCAGTCTGCAGAACACGAAGGCTAAACCAGTAGGCTACCCAACCTTACCAAGGGTAGCATGTAGAGAAACCACTGTGATTTACCAGTGAATTCTCAGATGTCCCAATGTTATAAAGACCAATATAAACTAAGAAGGCATGAAACTGAGAAGGAATGCCAATATATAGCATGAACCTGACAGGACGCTAAATCTAGAACAAGCTTAGGCTCCTAAACAGACTTTAAGATGACAAAAAGGGCTTTTGAAACTGTTAAGAAAAAGAGATCCACTGCTTCTTCACACACAGGGACTCAACCAGACTGCACATCAGAATCACTCATAGAGCTTTTTAAAAAATGCAGACGCCTGGGCCCCATCTGCTGGAAGTCCCAATACATGAGGTCTGGGGCAAGGCTCAGGTGTCCAGATCACTGTGTCTGTTTCTGGTGTGCAGCCAGGACTGAGAATCACTGTGTTAAACCACAACAAAAAGCAAGGCTGTTATTTTGCCTCTAGCTTCTTCCCAAAGAGAAATATGTTCGAAGTACAAAGATTAGGGCAAAAACCACTAAGAGGGAACTGAAACCCAAGAGAGGTGAATTAATGCGTGACATTAACCAAGCTTACCTGGGGAGCCCTAACATCCCATGCCCAAGCAATGAGACAGAATCTCAGGGCTGGGTGGGGCCAGCATCACAGTCACTTGAAGCTCCCCCAGGTGATTCCATGTGCGGGTGTGGTTGAGAGCCACTGCTCTAGGCCCAAGTGAATTATATCCCAGGCTACTGAAGAATCCACTGTGCCCACTATTTGGTAATTTGAATGTGACAGAATGGAGCAGTGATACCAAATGATAGGAGACAGGCATATAGTCTCCCAGTATTCAGAAATAAGGAAATGTGGACCTGGGATACTTTGAGATGGATGTGATTAAAGCAATTTTTAGAAGTTTTTATGAGAAGATAGTTAGTGGGCATTTAGAGGGAAAATGGTCATCAGTTGGAGCCAGTTAACTTCATTTCTGGCAGAGAAATGCTGTAGCCATTTGTATCATTATTCCAGCAAAGCAATTGAAAGAGTCTTTGATATCATCCTTATGAACAAGATGAAAAAAATGACCATGGCTGGTTGATTCTCAATGGGTTTAACAACCATACCCCAAAGAGTGTGGTGGGACTTGGTGGCCTCTTGCAAATCTGACTATTTGTAGGGGTCAGGTCAAAGGTCCTGATCCTGTTCTAAACAATATTTTTATACGTGTCTTAATAGAGAGATTGGAGGCATGCCAATAAAAATTTAGGATGACAGAAAGCTGATGGGTATAGCAGAAAAGATGGATGACAGAATTAAAATGACATTTGCACAGTATTTTAGAGTTCACCTGGGCTTTATCTATATGCTCTTAGAACCCCCAGAAAAGTAGGTGTACTCGTATTTTTTATCCCTGCTTCCTAAGTAAATACATTGGGATTCAGAGAGGTAAATTACAGAATCATTATTTATGGGGTGATCTTGACAGGATAGAAATATGTCCCCAAATAAGAAGAAATCAAGGTTAAATGCAAAAGATTACATTTGGATTTTAAAACTCAATTCCATAAGAATAGATTGGAATTTGTATTAGTTTCCTAGGATTGTTGTAACAAAGTACCATAATCTAGGTGGTTTAGAACAACAGAAATGTATTGTCTCACAGTTCTGGAGGCTAGAAGTCTGCAATCAAGGTGTCAGCAGGGTCATGCCTCCTCTGCAACCTGCCCAAGTGAATTATATCCTTGCCTCTTCCAGCATTGCTCCAGTCTTTACCTGGCCCTCTCCCTGTATCTGTTCACGTGTTCTCCCCTCTATGCGTGTCTTCCTCTGTGTCCAACTTCTCCTTCTTATAAGGACACCAGTCATTAAATTAGGGCCACCCTAGTAACCTCATCTTATTTTGATTGCATCTGCATAGACCTTACTTCCAAAAACGGTCACATTCTGAGGTGCTGGGGTTTAGGACTTTACATATCTTTTTTAGGAGACACAATTCAACCCAGATCACTCAACTGGCTCTAGGTAAAGTAGCAGCAAGAGAGTTGCATTTATTTTTTCCAGCAGATGTCTATTGAGTACTCAGTATGTGCCAGGCATGGTGCTAGGCTGGGCATAGAATGGTGAAGTCAACCTGGTCCCTGCCTGCAAGGTGCTCACAGATTTGTTGAAAGGGGGAGGCTCCTCAGTTTGGAAAGCACTGTGATAAGAGTTAAGAGAGGTGGTGGAGGCACCCAGAGAGGCGTCACTCAAAAAAGTGTCAGAGGGACAAGGAGGGCTTCCTGAAGGAAGGGCATCTACACCAGGATGGGAAAGGTGAGTAGACGTGGGGCAGAAGGCAAAGAGAGGGGAGGGTGTTCCAGGCAGCGGGTTAGCTGTGCAGTCTTGGAGGCAGAAGCCAGTGAGTCTGGAGAACCTCATGGTTCAGCAGCACCAGGGACAAGAAGTTGGGGGAGTAGGCAGGGACAAGAGCCTGAAGGGCCTTAGGAGTACGTCAGTGTAAAACCCAAGAATTTATCCCCAAAGCAGTGAGGCCCCATAGAAGAACTCAGTTACCGGAGGAAGCACTAAGATGTTCAGGCAGACCCCGGCTCAGCACTAGTTCAGGATTTGGATGCTTACAGGGAAATGAAAGACTCAGTCCTGACCTTCCAGAAGCTCATTGGTGGGCAGATCATACAGACTGCATGGTAACACAGCCGAGCTGTACCTGATGCGTGCCCACAGCACATGGGTGCTAAGATCTGGAGGCGGGGTAGGAACTCACATTAACTGGGTGCCACTATGTGTTAGGGTCTGGAGCAAAGCACCTAACATCTGTCATCTCATTTAGTCCTCACAGTAACTTATAGGGTACTTGTTATCACCCCCATTTTACAGATGAAAAGACCAAGACTCAAAGAACTAACTTCACAGTGTCATATAACCAGGAAGGGACAGTACCAGGATGAGAGTTCAGCCAATGATCTTTCTCCTACTCCATGCAGCCTTCCCTGAGTGTGGGCCAAAGGCTGTGGGAAAGGCTTCATGGAGGAGGTAAGGTCCTGCAGAGTTAGGATGTTGTTCCATGTATCCCAGTGTCATCTCAGGATGTGCAGTGTGGGCTAACAGTCTGGCATTTAGGCAATAGGGGAGGCATACGGGATGTCTGAGGATCACAATAAACAGACTGTCTCTGAGGGTTTGCATGTGGGAATCTTGGAGTCAGGTCTTATACCTGCTCTGTGAGGGAGGCAGCAGCTTTCCAAAGAATAAAATCAGTGAGTAAAGGATATAATCTCCAGTCCTTTCCAAATTGGAGGATGCTATGCTGCTTCCATGCCATTAATAGGGGATGGGGTTTCCCAGAGATATTTGCTTTGGAAAACTTCCCAAGCCTCTAATGTTAATACTCAGAAATTGCAGAGTGGGGATGTTGGTAATTTGGATTAGAAGTGGGTAACTGACATGCACCTAAAATGTTTCCAAGGAAAATAGGGTGGGGGCCAAGTTGTGCAGGGGGGTGGGTGAGCCAGGTCTGTAGAGGTCACTATGTGTTATGGTCTGTGCTGCTCAATGGCATCCTCACTCAGATGCTGCAGGTGACTCTGGGACTCCTAAGAAGCCTAGAGCTGAGCTAAATGGCTCTCCAAGCCAGCCCACTATGGAGCTAGAGGTCCTCTGGGAATGACATGTCTAGCCGTGTTGACTGAGCCTGGTTCCCTGGTTGTAGCAAGTTGTAGAATTCAGACATCCTGTAGAATCTAGCTCTGTCACTATGCTTGGTTGAACTCAGGAAATGAAACCAGTTTGCATGACTAATGGACCCTAATGACTGACAGGTGAAGCACAAACAACTAAGTAAACAGACAACCGATGCCAGAGAGGTTACAGATTGTCTGAGGTTCTTTGTACACATGCTCTCCCTCATTAGTGGCTTGTCGAGAGGGAGCTAAGAAAGACCTGGGCAGGGCCCGTCCTTAGCGATGCTACAAATGGAGCTTTCCTCTTGCCCTGTTCCTTAACTCTCTTCTTCTCCCTACTGCCACCCGTCCCCCGCCCTAGTCCCCTTCCACTCAAGCTCCCAGTGTGGATGCCCCTTGGTCACCTTCTGGGATGATGCCCAGTGCTTCCCAAGTTGCTACGACCACCTCCCCACCCAGCCCCTCCCTCCAGACTCATTTCACCCAGCACAGCAGGCCCATACCCGTGATCCTCCTCCTTCAGTTCATGCACCCCTCCTGCAATAGAGATCTCCAAAAGAGGCTTTAACATGCCTTTCCCTTGGCACCACCTCCCACATCCATAGTGGGTCACTACAGCTATAGTCTTTGCCATTCCTCTCTAAAGTCCCTCTCCATGCAGGACCCTCCTCTTTCTCTTGCTCTGTACACACTGGAGAAAGAGAATAGATAGTCCTCCTGCCCCAGGCCAGCCCTCCTGGCAGAGATGACTAAACCACTCCTGGGCTTCCCCATCTCCAGGGGCAACACAGAAGAACTTCAGCTGCAAATCCTGTTTCTGGAAATCCCTTTGGTTTTCTGTGTCTCCTCCCTTTCCCCCTTCCAAAGCCTCTAAGACCTACTGAACTGTGCCACTCAAGCCCAGAGAGAAGACAACAAGCAGGACTGAAGGTGCTGGAAGAGTGGCTCACCCCACTCTGTGCAGTCCATGACTCTGATCGCCATCAGGGGCCGTTTGGAAACAGCCCCCTGCCCAGCTCACCCGATCCATGGGACCCACTATCTCCCCAATCCGCAGCTCTTCCCACTCTGCTTGCCTACTGACAGCCTTTCTAGCTTTATTTTAGTCTAGTGGTTCTACCCAAATGTCTCTTAGTTGAACCTGACCCTTGCTATGTTTCTCATTTTTCCAGTGTCCAGATTTCCAGACCTTCCACGCCATGGGAGGCATCATGCGGAGGCCTGGATTTGAATTCTGGCTCTGTTCTTACCTAGTTGGGTGACTCTGGGCAAGTCACCAAATCTCTCTGAGCCACAGTTTCCTCATCTGTAAAAACCCACCTGTTCCAAGGATCAAATGAGCAAATGAACATGCAGATGCTTTGTAAGCAGGAAAGCAGCACTTCCCAAACTATGTTCTGCAGAACTGTACTCTCACGAGAGGCGTTCGTAAACTATTCAGGGAAAAAAAAGTTTTATGCCAAGTTTGAGGAAGGCTAACCAAAACAAAGTAAACCAGGTTTCCTAACTCTAGAACTTCTCAGAGCCTTTAATTTGCCAGCATGCATGGCAAATCTCCAAGAGCAGGGTAGAAAATACAGCTTTGTCTCAAAGCCACTTTTGTCATGGACTACTTATTAACATTTTTTAGGTTACTGGTTTCCATAGAGCATAGTGTATATCAATACTATTCCTCCTACAAACAATAATGCTAATCTTTCCACCAGATTTGTTTCATTATCCAGGTTACTAATCCTGGTAACACCAGTTAATTAGTGTCTGAAAAAGTATTGCCAGAGTGCCCTCAGTCTTCTCGGCATTCTGCTGCATACTGTGGGGGAGAAGGGACCTGGCACTGAAGGCCTCTGCAGTGGGACTCCAGCCTCCCCTCCCACCATCCCCATGCAGGACTCTGCCCCAGGCAGCTTGACAAACCCGTTGTCCTATGTATACATCTTTTGTGTTCCTGACCCCTTGCCAAAGTGCCTTCCACCCATCTCTACCAACATAACTGCAACCCATTCTCCATGTCTTAGCCCAAGCCTTGACTTCTCCGTGGAAGTTTTTCTAAACAATGCAATGTGTTCTAGATAGGAATCCTGGCTCACCAACTCAACTCTATGTCCCTAATGGCAGAGAGCATTATTTATACTTTCTGATTTTCTCCCCAAACCAAGATTTGTTTGTGGGTTGGTTGATTGCTACTCTCTCCTGCCCCAAAACCATAACCCACACAGTCATACTTTGGGAACTTGAACTTCCAGTGGGGTATGGGCACTTCAGAGCTGGGGAGTCGGTAGCGGGTTTGCTCACTTTATTCAATAGACACTATTGCAACTATTGCAGGGGAACTGCTGGGAACAGAGGTCGAATGAGACAAAGTCCCACCCTTTAAGGAACTCTTGGTCTAGACAAAAGTATAAACACATCATGGCAAATCAGTGTGTTGAGTGTAATAATAGAAAAAATGTGGGAGCACAAAATAGAGTTCATGGTGAGAGGAGGTGAGGATCAAGGCAGGCTTCCCAGAGGACGGTCCCACCCCCCTCCCCACCCTCCTACATATAGAGAGGATGCCATGTGGAGCAGACATGGCAAGATTATGGGGTCTGCCACCAGTGCGGAAAGACCACTGGAGACAGTGTGGGAGAGGGATTCAAGTTTGTTCCCTGGATCACAGGGACGGAGGTCTTGATGAAGCCAGAGGGTTACTGCAGATGCTAGAAGGAGGTGTGAGATGGGAGCTTTTCACCCGCTCTCGCCAGACACACACACACACACACGCACACACACACACACACACACACACACACAGAGTCTGTGGGAATCCCACTTCCCTGCTTTTCCATCATTCCTTCTCACCCCTTCTCCCTTGCCACATTGACTCATTCTTCCTGTCCTCCCCCTCTGTCACCTCCCGGTCCCGGGGCCATCGTCGTTGCCTCATTGAACAGCCCCGTGATTGCTGTCAGTAGCTAGAGGCTCGCTGTGGCGAGAGGCTGGTCAGCGCGATGCCCACTCCCCGTGGGGACCCTCAGGAGGGAGGCCAGCCCTGACTCAGCGCTTTCTCTTCTCTTTCCGCAGAAAACCAAAAGAGACGTCAATAACTTTGACCAAGACTTTACCCGGGAGGAGCCGGTACTCACGCTTGTGGACGAAGCGATTGTGAAGCAGATCAACCAGGAGGAATTCAAAGGCTTCTCCTACTTTGGTGAAGACCTGATGCCCTGAGAAGCCACTCTAGGGACAGTTCGCTGATGCTGCAAGAAGGGGTGCCGAGAAGATTCCTGTGTTCCTGAGGCTCAGAAGGTCTTGAACTGCTTCTCTTCCCCGGAGCCCCAGTCCTGTCCACCCTCTATTTATTGCAACCCCTTCCCCCAGCCACCCCCCACCTGGTGACCAGAAGGCACACTCAGTTCTCATGGTCGCACCCGTCATGCACACTCGCATTGAGTCAGCAGTTAGCTGTGCTCGCTGCCGTGTCTGGACTGTTGCCAGGCCTGGTTCCACTCCTCTGGGGCGCCTGGCAGTGAAGCAACTTCAGTTCTTTTACCACAAAGAAAAAAAAGCAAACAAGAAGACCCTGGCTCTGCTGCTGGACATAGATCCCGACACCTCTCTCTTCTCATTCCTCCTGTCCCCCGGCTTGCCATCCTGCCCTTTGGTCCAGGGGGAGAGACTGGTGCTTCCACATGAGGGAGGACACCCTCGAGGCGTGCCCTATGCCAGAGGGAGATGGGACACGCACAGATCGGCTAGCTGTGTTGGTTTGCTCCAGAATGGCTAATTTCTTGCTTGGTTTGGTTTTAGCTTTTGAGCATGCCAAAGTCATGTAAGTTTGTATCTCATAGAAGAAATCACTCTTTGTAGAAAAAGAAATTTGATTTTGAACTCTGTTAACATTTGAATATATATTGCCAAATTTGTTTTCTAATTGGTCAAAAGATATAAATTTCAACATGAACACAGGTAGACATTAAAGGGCTAATATACAGTGAGAAACCAGTTGTCCCAGGTTAATGCTATCCATGCTTCAGTGGCATACGAGGGCTATATGAATCGAGAGAAAAGGAAACAAGTAATGTAGTGCTCCTCGTTTTTAAAGTTCTACCAGACAGAGGCCATCGCAGTGATGGCCAAGACCTGGGTTCTAGCAAAACTCAGCTCCTAAATTCTCTTTCCACTTCCATCCTCTGTTTCCAGCATAAACACTATTTGTTTTCTACAGCAGTGTGTCATTTTTGCACACTTCTATAAAATGGTAGTACTATTGTGTTGTAGTTTTTAAACATTAAACATGTAATGTTAAATACGAAATATCTGCTTTTAGAACAAGCAGAGTGAGGCCAAACATGGGTCATGCAGAGGGCACCCGGAGACCGAAGAGCAACTTGTTTGAAAACTGGCAGTGTGGCAAGATGTACTCAGAGTTTGGCTTCTGTGTGACACATAATGGCAACTCATGTGGACACTATTTAATGGATGTGATGTTACCTCCTGTAGATATGCTAACAGTGTTACATTCTTTAATTTCCAAGGGTTTTCTGTGGCTTTGTGTATATGTTTCCCAGAGGTCATTTGATTACCTATTTTACCGAACTGATTTAGCAGGGAATGGAATCCATTCCAACTATTGCACGTGGATTTCCCAGCTGACCCTAAATATATATACTTGTGAGTGGCAAAGTGGCACTATGAAGCTTTTTGCCTTTTGTACATTTGAGATTTTTGTATATAGTGTTTGCTGCAAGGCCTGTGGAATTAATTCATTGAATATAGAGGTATCAACTGCTGCATGTTCAGGCATATTATAAAACTTTAGTCTATGAAAGAATAATTATAATAATGTCCAGGTGCAATACTCTGTAAGTGTATTGGTTCAAGTTACCGAGAGATAGGTGTGTTCCTTTTGGGGGGTGAGGTGTCCTTTGTATTGTTTATTTCATTTTGGTTTATTTTAAAAGATGTAAACATATATTAAGCTATATTAAATCTCACATATAGTTCTCCTGTGCTCTATTATGTCCTGATAGAGATAGGGGAAAGAAAGGAATGTTTTCGATGGTGGTTTCAAAGCTTGGACAGTGACAATTTTGAGCCCATGGAGAGTGTGTCCATATTTGCATCCGGCTGGTCATAGCCTTTGTTACTAATGATGACATTCAGTTCTCTTTTGTTTTTACTTTTAAAAAACTCAGGTGTAATTATTATCTGTTCTTATAATAATTGCAAATATTAAATATTATGCTCTATCAGTTCATGTGTTTGGCTTACCAGTGAAGTGATGAAGAACATTAGGTTAATTTAATTTATCTTTGGTAACTTGACATACTGGGGAGAGACTATCTTCTGGAGTTGAGTACAAGCACAGAAACATCTTCACGGTGGCATCATCTCATTTTTTAGGAAGACATGACGATACTGCCCATCCTGCTCATGCACAACTACTGCTCTCTCTTTTTCTTCTGCTTCCTTCACCATGATGAACTTCGGACTATCAAGCAAGCTCTGACTGCAATGCCAGAAGGCCTTGTCCAGGGGCTTGGTAGTGCGTGGCAGCAGAGGTTGGGCCCTTCCTGCAGGACAACTGGCTTTTTTGCTGGGAAGCCAAATAATACATTCCACCCGGCAGCTCTAGGCTGTCTGTCCTCCTGGCCCAGAGAGGCTCCCTTCAGCACCCAAAGTCAGGCTGGCTGGGATGCCCCCGGCTGATGAAGCTCTCACGTGGGCCAATTTAAATCCAGCATGGGCTGTAGAAAAGGCTTGTGTGTTCCTTGAGTATTCTTTGTTTCATTTTCATTTTCACAAGGGTTTGGAAGCGGCCACACTGTTACATTTCAGCCAATTCTTTCTAATCTTTTCATCTCTCTTTCTCAAGAAAAAAAGAGTGCAAAAAAAAAAAAAAAAAAAACCAAAAAAATATATGAAGGATAGCTGTTCTCCTGTGTTCTCTTATTATAGACTTTGTGAAGTGGAAACATAACTTTTTCCTCCAAAGGTGAAAAAACAATGCATTCTTGCTTTTAAAATCAAAAAAGAAGAAGGCTAAAAAAATTACCTCTTTTTAAATTATGTGCAAATAATTCTGGCTAAATATAAAATGTATTCAATTTTAGGGATTTTTTTGTATTGTGATGCTTTATTTGTACATTTTCTTTTTTTTTTTTTTTTTTTTTTTTTCCTTTCTGGATGTAATTTTAATCTCTTGCCATTCATTAGTGTTATTTCATTGTAAACATTATTGTGCCAAATGTACTGTATTCAAAAGGATGTGAATGTGTATTGTTTCAGAACCTAATAAATACAATGACGTTAAGTCTTATTTCTCAGCCCCAAGAAGGATTTTTATCTCCTTTCTATGTGCAAAGTGGCACTAATGAAGCTTTTTGCCTTTTGTTAGTTAGAGATTCCAAAACTATTAAACCTAGACATGGTGTCCGCTTTCCCCTTCCCTTTTGAAGATGCACAGAAACTGCAAGTGTCCGTGTCTGTGTGCTTCCCTTGCCCACCTCTGCCTTTCCTTTGTGTTTCTGGGCCTGCCAACCAAGGGGATGTCGGGGGCTCATGCAGTTTGGATGTGGCTCTCAACCGCCTTGGTATGGAACGAAACCATCCTGTCTGCCCCAGAGTCCTGGGAGATGGGCAAGAAGGCAGGGCTGGGCAGTTAGTGCACTTGAGGGAGCATGGTGCTGGTACACCAAGGTCAAGGGTTCGGAACCCCGCACTGACCAGCTGCCAAAATTAAAAGCAAGGAAGCAGGTGGCGCCTGCATTTTTGTCTTTTCATATAAGTGAATGCCAGACCTACATGCAACCAGTGTCCATTCAAGCCTCCTCATGACTTGTCTCTGGCATGCTGTTCAGAACTTTAGTCCTTTGGGCTCCAGCAGACTCCTCCTGGGCTAGGAGCCCCTTGCAGCCTGTCCTGGAGCACACGCTAGCTGCTGGGACCCCCGCCATACCCACCTCCCCTGCTCCACTGATGTTTGTGGCCATCCTGGTGCCTCCCAGGCTCTCGGGGTTCCTCCTTCTCTCTAGTGCTCCTTTTCTGCTACTGCCTTCATGTTGCCCTGTTTCTGTAGGTTCCTCCTCTTCTTTCTCAAACATAGAGTTTTCAAGAACATTGAAAACTCAAAAGTGCCCTTGAGTACACCAGAAATTTCAACTAGCTAAAACTCCCTATTCCTTAAAAGTTACAGAAATTATTGCAGTTTTACTGCTCATCATCCTAAGATAAGGGGATGGCCTAAATTGTCACCCTTTCTGCCCACAAAATCATGTCCTCATAAGCCCTCCAGTGACTTTGGTCTATCATCCTGAAAGGCCTCCCCTCTCACGACTTCCCCCTCTTGGCAACACTGTCTGCCTGCCAGAGAAGTAAGCACAGGTCTCCAGACCCACCCCCAGAAGCTTGTGTTTATCCCATATTTTCCTCCCTTTCAGGCAGCTGCTCCGAGGTAAGTGGGCACCCAAGGAAAAGCAAGCTTTCCACCAGCTTGTCTGTCTTTATCATGGATTCAAACAAGAATCAGGAGAAATATCAAACTCATAGAAGCAGAGAATAGAATGGTGTATTTCCGTGGGCTAGGGGGTTGGAGGGAAGGTGATGGGAATTGGCAGATGTTGGCCAAGGGGTACAAAGTTTCAGGCAGGATGAATAAGTTCTGGAGATTGTACAGCATGGTGACTATGGTTAATAATAAATAATACATTGTATACTTGAAATTTGCTAAGAGAGATCTTAACGTTCTCACCACAAAAAATAAGTATGTGAGGTGATGGATATGTTAATTAGCTTAATTTAATTATTTCCTGATGTATGCATGTACCAAAACATGTCATACACCACAAATACATAATTTTATTTGTCAATTATAACAATAAAGCTGGAGAAAAAAATCAGGAGACACAAAGTAAAAGGAGCTGTTCTTGGAAGGTGGGAAGACATCTTCGAGCTCGTCCTCTCAAGTCTACGTGCATCACAAATCACATTGCAGCGATAAGAAAAGCCAATTGCTAATCACTGGCCCTGGTTTAGAACTTCTCTTTCCACACGCAGCCACATTTTGGGAGAGAAAGCCAGGTGCTGGCAGGCCTGTTCTGGGGAAGCCATAACCACTGGTCCCTAGCAAGGGGCTAGATGTCTCCCGAGCTGCTTCAGGAGAGCCTGACCGTGTGCTGTGCCTTGAAGTGAGAAACATCCAGTGTAACAGATTTCTTGCAGAGGGAATCTATGGGAAGATTGTCCCTTCTCTATTTCCTTGTACCTGAGTACAGCTCAGCATTTGGGTCACCTGCAGCCTGAAGTTCCCCATGCAATGAAATTGTGGAACCACTAATGTGTTGCCCTAGCGTTTAAGTGGCAGAGGTGGAGTGGAAAGAAGGCTTAAGAGCCACATGATAAAGTCTGTTTTTACTTGAAAGCATCTTAGCCCAGAAAATGATATAACATATATGTTGTGTTAGTTTTAAGCTGCCCCTGAAGATTAGCGGTTGTCCTGCTTAGGGATACAGCCTCCAGGGACTGCTTAGGGATACAGCCTCCAGGGCTGGTTGAGTAGACCGTGTTCACTCAGCCACTGCACATGTCCCGTAACACCTGGAGATTTCGTTATTAGCATAAAGAATAGAATACTAGAAAATGATTTTCTCAAGGAAAATGGTGGCTTGTTAACTTGCATAAAGATTGTTAGAAAGGTGACAACATTAGTGGTTTTGAAATACGTAAATTGACAAAGATATTTCAATACAAATCTCCACATTTTGAAAAATCAGATATGAGAACCTAGAGAACCTTCAACTTCCCTAGTAATCAGAGAAATGCAAATTTAAATCAAACTGTAGTACCACATTACACCCACCTGAATGACTAAATCAAGGCAGACATAAGATGCGGAACAACTGGAACTTTCAGTGCTTCTTGTTTGGGTATAAAATGGTACAAGTACTTGAAAAGCTTTGGCAGTGTTATCTACCAAAGCCAAATATGTATGAGAGTACTTCAGAAAGTTCATGAAAAGATTCCTACTGTCTTTTAATTCTATTTTTCCATGAACTTTTTGATGTACCCTTGTATACCCTTGACTCAACAGAAAAGTCTATCAACTACAGAATGGGTGAATGAGTTGTGGAATATTCACACAATGAAACCTTAGACAGCCATGAGAACACATGATTTACAACTACACATAGCAATACAGATGAATCTCACAACACAAGGCTGAGTGAAAGAAGCCAGGCTGAAAGGAGTACACGCCGTGTGATTCCATTTACGTAAAGCACAAAACAGACAATCTCCTGTTAGAAATCCGCCTAGCAGTTACACTTCTGGCGGGTGGGGAGGAGAGATTGTGACCAGAAGGGAGCACGAAAGAGCTTCTGGGTTGCTGTTTAAGGACTGGGAACTGGCAAAAATGTGGGTTCCCTTTGTGATAATTCATGGAGCTATATCCTGAGGATTATGCATTTCTCCATATGTGTATTATACTTCAATAAAAAATTACCCCCCCAAATCTGGGATGACCTTTGTCTTTCACCCTTGGGATGGCACCCTACGCTGGACCCATAAACTGCCTGTGTCTCCTGCTGTCTTGGAGGTGTCTCCGTTGCCTATAGTCAGCCTGATTCTGTGGCTGGAATAGGGTCCCATTGGCCTTTCCTGTGAGGCACTATCAGAAACACCCAAAAGGACAGAAGGCTGGAAATTCACGGAGCTTTCAGAATGGCCAAAGACTCTTCTGTGCCGGCTTGCTAATAAAATGTCTGTATATGTCTCAGAATGTGGTCTGAGAGGTCATTACAGAGTAGCTAAGCCTCCCTTTCTCACAGCTATGGAGATCTACTGAAAAGAACCCAAGGCTGTGTGTCACAAAATTGACTTGGAATCAGCAACAAGCACGGTTTGGCTTCAGCTCTTCCACCTTGGGCAGGTAACTGTACCTTTTCTAAGCCTGTTTCCGTATTTATAAAATGGTGATAATAAGACCTCAAAGCCTGTGTGAAATGTCACTGAGGTCAAGAGTTCCCAGGCACAGGGCCTGGCACTATTGCTATTATTTCTCCTCTCAAAGGCACCCTCGCCCTCACCTCTTCGTCTGCCACCTGCATCATGAGGAGAGTGGCTGGGAGTAACAAGGGCAGCTTTGCTTTTCTCTCTCTGTTTCCCCCGATTTGTTGGCCTGCCGCTCAGTGGACTTACGACCAGCAGGAGACAAGACAGGCTCCATGCAGAAGAGCAGTATGAAGCAGACAAAAGAGACAAAGAAAGCCATGCAGACAATGCCAGGGAAATCCAGAGAAAGGAGTTAGGTTTGCCTTGTCGAGGCAGGCTTCCTGGAGGAGGCAGTGCTAAGAGGACCCTGATGGGTGAGGAAGACGTGGATAGGCAAAAGGCAGGGAAGGCCCTGGCAGGTGGCCACTCAGCTTTGCATGGCATGGAAGGGCTAGGAGCTTGGGCACTTGAGTTCCAAGGTAGTACTGCAGGAGCCTTCAACTTCATTTCTCAACATGAGACTGTCAAGGTCATGGGAATTTTTAAAAGTGGTTTCATGATCTTTGCAGGTGGGTCAGTCTCAGAGAGCCCCACCCACCCCTTCAAGAAAGGCACCCTTGTCTTTGTGTATGATGGGAGAGTTCGTGTTTCCCTACCTACTCTCCCCATCAGATAAGGTAAATGCTGCCTGATGGCTGAGATCACACCAGCCTCAGTTCCAGGACCCAAGTGCTGGGTGAACAGTGATGCACTTCACTTCCTCCCAGGCCCCATGCACACTGGAGCAGGCAGCTTCCCACTAGCTGCTTGAGAGGTTCTGAAAAGCCTGCCTTCCTGGGCACCAATTGCAGAAGCCCACCACTCATGCTCTTCTTTTTAGGTTATTAGTAATTTAAGTATAACTTTTATTGTCTTCTTTGATCCAGACATGGTACAAAGCACTTCACATAAGTAACCTATTTAACCTCACAAAAATCATATTAGAAGTTTCTCCATTCCAAGTAACCCCATTTCATAGATAAGGAACTGAGGCTCAGAAATTTTATAACTTATTTAGTCCTTACAACTCCATGAAGCTATTGCATCCATATGTCCATTCTACACATAAGGAAGCTGAAAACTGCCCAGATTCTCAGACCCAGTGACAGGTCAGATCTGGCTGACCCCAGAGACCATACTGAACGTATGTACACACAGGGCAGATGACATGCGGAACTATTCATTCACTCATTCATTCATTCGGTTATTCCACAAATTTTCATGGAGTTTCTGCTATGTGCCAGCCATTCATCTAGACATCAGTGAACAAAACACACAAAAACCCATGCCTTTACAGGGGGTAGGGTATTGA
Organism: Cynocephalus volans; assembly: GCF_027409185.1. Classification (NCBI taxonomy): domain Eukaryota; kingdom Metazoa; phylum Chordata; class Mammalia; order Dermoptera; family Cynocephalidae; genus Cynocephalus; species Cynocephalus volans. The sequence continues at coordinate 43,543,232 of NC_084473.1, forward strand.
AATCCAAGCAGGGCTGAACTGGGTGGTCTCTCCCCATCCTTCCTCGAATCCCTCCCACATAGCCAAGGCTAGCCCCTCCAGGTCTGGCCCCACCATGGGGATGGAAGCAGTGGAAGCCTTAAAAGTGGAAATAGCACCTCCTTAAAAATATTTCTCCATGCTAATGTCCTTCATACAGGGCCTTACTTTCCATTCCATCCATCCCAGCTGTGCACGGCGGTGTTTAATCTGCGTTCTGTGGATGGGGGTAAGGAGGGAGGCGGTGGGCTCCTGAGCAATCTGTGGCAGGAGAGGAGGAACTGACAGAGTCTGGTCTGGTGAGGATAAATGCAGCCAAAGGCCAGGTGGGTGGGGACAAGCAGGAAACTCTGTCCTCCACTGACCCCTCTCAATTCACCACCCGATGGGGCAAAAGAGTGGGAGCTGAGCTAAGTGAGCAGCTGGAGACCAGAGCAGGTCTGCAGGGGTGGAAAGGAGTCTAGGGGAGGGTTGGGGAGGGGTCCGCTGCACCAGATAGGAGCCGCTATTTTGGCAGAAATGATCAGATTGGATTGCTTGAGGAATAGTGCACTTCTGTGCCCTCTTTCTTCTGTGCTCAGCTGGGGAGAAAAAGACTGGCTTCCGGTGGTACCTGCTACAGGCCAGGCACTATTCCACCTGGGAGGTGGTAATAATGCACACCTCTCTGCCCCCCACCCCCCACCCCCCATTTTAGAAATGAAGGTGGAGGCTCAGAGAGGTCAGGAAGTTGTCCAAGTAACACAGCCAGCATCCAGCATCCAGCACCCAGCTTGTGGTTTGAATCTGGGTCTGGTTGGCGCCAAAGACCCAGCTCTTTGCTGAGTGCTCCTGGTCACTATCCCAGCACAGGTCCTGCACACTTTTTGCTTCCTCTGTCCAGAGAAATTTCTCCTCCATGTGAAATACATATGACTGTTTGACGTGATTAGACTTGTGCTGGTCTCTCTAAAGGCTTGGGATGTCAACACAAAAGCACAGCCAGGAAACAGGCGAGGCGTCTGGAGATCCTTTCTCTCTTTTCCCACCCTTCTTCCCATGCCACCTCCTAGCAGGGCCCCAAGAGCTGGTCGTCCAGTCCAACAAAGCTGCATCCTCCACCCTCAGACACCCCACCCACCATCAAAAACAGAAACCATCCCTGTGGACTATTCTAAGCAGGAAGCTGAGTTTTTAGTTCACTGGAAAACAGGAAATGCCTCCGAAGGTCTGAAGTCTGTTCAGGCACTGTGCCCTTCATGCAGGGTCTGCGTCCCAGGCCCGCCGCTGAGGACAGCCTTTGAAGCAAGGTCACCCCAAACCCCAGCCCTGAGAGTGTGACCCTTGGTGCCACTCATGAGCTCCCCTACTCCTGGAGAGGAGCCGACTCCATCCCCTGCTTGGCACTGGACATTCTGGACTAGGGCAAGAGAGCTCGGGTTGCCAGAGACATGGCAGGAAGCCCCAGAGAGGTTAACAGCTGTGCAAGCAGCAAGCCCTGGCCATGGACTGAGACCTCACTCCAGCCAAAGGCTGACCTCTCACCCCAGCCAGATTGACCTCTGCACTCCATCAGAGATTGGCTGACCCCCAACAAGACTGATTTCCTAGCCCTTTCTTATGGTTGATTTTAACATCCTGGCTACAGACTGACTTTGACCTTGTTAGAAACTAACCTTTAATTCTAGCAACCTAACCCTGGCCACAGACCACACTTGCCAACCTCCTCATTCCTCACAGTCATTTGTGGAGCTGCTGCTACTGAGCACCAAGTGCTGGGAGCCCAGCACAACCCTCCCAGCCCCCGCAACCTGGGGGAGGTGCCAAGCTCTAATCTGAGAAAGATTGTGAGTGGGGGCTGGGAGGAGGGACACAGGAGTCCTGCATGAGAACCCGACACTGTCTACACGTTGCTGGGTGACCTTGGGTTGACCACATCATCTCCTGGGCCAGAGTCTCCATATGTTCCTCTACAGTGGGGTGATGTGCCCAGATGGTCTCCAAGGTCCTATCCCTGCTAGCACATGCCAGTGGGGGAAACCCAGAAGTGGTCTAGGATGTGAGGCCTGTCAGGGTTGCTGTTACTCTCAGGAGTAGGAAAGCCAGACTCAAAAGGAGATAAGAGATCAGGCACTCCCAGCTCTGCGTGGTAGATGAGGGTTACAAGAAATGCCTCTGTTTGAATGTTGTTTTCCTGGTTCCGCCACGGATGGCAGGGCCCTGACTGGACACCACTGAATCTTCTTCCTGCCTCAGCAATTACCTCTGTAAATAAAGCTGCGATGGCAGCAGCTTAGGAACTTTGAAGGGCCGGCAGATGGGCCCATATGAACATGTACTAATTCATATCGAAGACTTTCCACGGACCAGAAGACAAAGTCAGATTCTGGCTGTCTATGTGTTGACCCAAAAGATTGAAGAATTAGGATGATTTGTGATTAGAGCTATCCAAGGCCCAGCACAGGAGCTGCAAGGTTACAGTTTTATTCCTCAAAGTTTCCCCAGGATGGGGGTGGTGGAGTGTGGCTTGGCTGAAGCAGGAATCGACTACCAACTAGAAACTGCCCCGCCTCTGCCGTCATGTCCCTTATTAACTGCACACTGCCTGCAAGTCCATGTCGGGGAGTGGCCACTGGACATGCAGGCGCTGCCTGCTCCTGGCACTGGTAATGCATGCCACTAGCTGTCACTGGTCCCCTGCACAGGGCCTCATCCTTTACCAGTGCTCCTCTGAGAGCAGGACACAGAGAGAAGAGGCAGACATGAACTGGGCAAAATCCACACGAGCACCTGAACACAGAACTAGAGCAGCAGTTCTCAAAGTGAGGTCTGAGGACTCCTGGGGTTGCCTAAGACATGTTTATGGAATCCATTGGCTTTCTAATGCTGTGCAATAAATAATCCCTAAACTTAGCAGCTTAAAACAGCAAACATTTATCTTATAGTATCGCACAGTGAGTTGGGAATCTGGGCATGGCTTAGCTGGAGGCCTCAAGGTCGCTCACAGATGACAAACGAGGGGTCAGGTGGGGCTGCAGTCCCATCTGAAGGCTCTGCTAGGGGAAGGTCTGCTTCTGAGCTCATTGCCGTGGCTGTGGGAAGAATTCAGCTCCTCACTGGATATTGGCCAGGGGCCTCCCTCAGTCCCTTGTCAGGTAGGTCTCTCCATAGAACAGCTTCCAATTTGGCAGCTGTCTTCCCTTAGAGCAAGACACCAAGACAGCAAGAGAGAGTGATCTCAAGAGGGAAGCCACGGTCTTTTTGTAACTTAATCTTCAAAGTGACATCCATCACTTTGGCCATATATATTCCTTAGAAGTGAATCGCTAGGTCTAGGCTCACTCATGAGGGGAGGGGATTACACAAGAGTCTGAATATCGGGGGTGGGATCACTGGGAGACATTTGGGGGGCTGTCTAACATAGAGGATCCATGAGGTCCTCTCTTTTCCAAATACATATCTCTGTGATACTGGATTTTCTTCATATACTTCAACCAAAACATGGCGTAATATGTGAAGCGGATATAAGAATCTAACTACCTTCTGTTAAAGCTGCACATTAAAGAGATGTATAGAAATGTTAAAAAAATGCCACTCAGTTAATATATATAACAATAAATAAAAGCTTTTTGGGGTCCTCATAATTTTTAAGACTGTAAAAGGAGCCTGAGATCATAAAGCTTGAAAATTACAGGTCTAGAAGGATAGAGCTAGGCTATATTGCCCAGGGAGGGCTGCCCTGGTGGCCCTAGGACACACCTGTGAGATATCTCAGGGCAGCCAAACATCCTCAGAGGCCCAGACCCCTAGGAAAGAGGGGGTCAAACATAGCGAACGAGAGGAAGGGTCTGGAGCCTGGCTTTCCCTCTCTGCACAGTTTGCACACGCAGTGCCTGGGAGGACGCTTGCCTTCTCTGCATACGCGTGCATACTGCTTCTCTCCACACATGTATTTGTTGGCATGAGCCTGTGTGTGCACGTGCACACATGGGTGTACCTGGGCAAGCACATGTCAAAGTCTTCCCATGTGTGCACATATGTGCGTACATCTGCCTTTTTAAGCACACATGTGCCTGGAGCCCCTGGGAGTGGGCAGGGCCTGGTGGGGGCTCCAGGGCATCCTGAGAAAGGAAGTGGCAGGGAGGGTTTGGTGGCGTGGACCACCACCACCTCCACAGCTGTGTGCCGCTGGAATCCCCTCAGCCCTCTGCTCTCAGCATGACTCTCCAGTGTTTTTATCTTCTATGGGAACTTCCTGTTCAACTTCCTGTTGTTCTTGGAGTTTTCTTTTTTAGTTTTTTTCCCCCCTAAGGTTGTCATTTTTTAATCCGCCTTTTTATTTTGCCCAGGGAGGCACTGTGGTCCCCAGCCACCTCTGAAAGAGGGAGGAAAAAATCTTGCCACAGCAGGCCAGGTCCTTGGCCGGAGTCAAACAGTCCCAGGAACTGAGTACAGGGAGTGAAACTCCTCTTCCCATCAAGATAAACTAAGTCTTTCTAAACCCCAGTTGCTTGTGTAGAAGCTGTTTGAGTGCTGTGTGCTGTGCGCCAGTGGGAGGGGTAGCAGAGGGCACAGAGGCCTCAGGGCAGATTTCTCTGGGGTCAGGGAGGCCTGTCCCTGGTGTGCAGGGCACAGTGACCCATCTGTCCCACCCGTCCACCTCCTTCCCTTCTCAAGCTGCGAACAGGAGAGCAGTGGACAAAGAATTCAGAGCCCAGCCTCAGCTCGGCCCAACCAATCCCCCAGCCCCATCCCTCTGGCCAGTCCCCTCCCCTCAAATGGAGGTTCCCCTGGGAAGTCTGGGGTCTGTGCCCTTGATGTCCCTCTGCCCGTGCCCTTCATTCTCCATCCACCTTCACTCTGCCAGATCATTTTTGCAAGGTACCATCAAAAGGCATCTGGGAAGCCTTCCCCAGTGTTCCCAGGCCAAGAGGAGTGCTTGGTTCATAATGCCCCTCCCCGGTCCTTTTCCCCACTGCTCCCACCACCTGTCCCCATAGCTGGTCCCTGTGGTTTAGCCGTCCTTGTTTTTGCATACTCCAGATTCCCCAGGCCACAGATGCCAGTAAGTCTGCTCCAGGTCTGCCCCTCCCTAGCAGTGCCCTGGGTTCTGGACTTCATCTCCTTTTCTCCCCCTTCCTTCTAGATGCTTCCAGAAGGCAGGTTTTTTCCTGGTTACTCTTGCCAGCCCTGGCTAGGATTTAGCACAATTGATCCTGGATAAATATTTGTTATTCTTGTTGTTTGACAAGATGAACTCACCTCTATTCAACTGTTAAGAGCTGATGAACCTTTCCCCCACCCACCTACCCCCTGCAGAGGGGGATTTGCATTTTAGCAGGAGGCAAACATTGCTGCCATAGGATACAGCAATCCCACTGCTGGGTGCATACCCAAAGGAATGGAAATCATCATGTGGAAGGGACACCTGCACCCCCATGTTCATTGCAGCTCTATTTACAGTAGCCAAGAACTGGAACCAACCTAAATGTCCATCCACAGACAACTGGATAAGGAAAATGTGATATATTTACACAATGGAATGCTACTCTGCCATAAAAAAGAATGAAATCCTGCCATTTGCAGCAACATGGACGAACTTAGAGAAAACTATGTTGAGTGAGATAAGCCAGGCACAGAAAGAGAAATACCACATGTCCTCACTCCTAAGTGGGAACTAAAAAAAATAAACAAACAAAAGAAAGAAAAGAAGAAAGATACAACAATCACAATACATTGAACTTTCAAAAGGACAGAAGGGAACTGGTTCCACCAGAGGTGGGAAAAGGGGGCGGGTAGCAAGAAATTAGTAAAGGGCCACAAAAAAATGATTACGTTGTATACTGATAAATACAGAAATTTTCCTGATATGGGCATCACATGTTGCACACAAGTATTGACATTCAATGCTGTATCACACCGATATGTACAATCAATTATGTCTCGATATAAATAAATTAATAAATTTAAAATGTTAATAAGAAGAAAGGAACCAATCTCTACTGGTGGGATTCTAGGCATCCTGGACAAGATGGGGAGAAGAGTAGAGGCAGGTTCGGGCTGGGACTTTCACCCCGGCTTACGGCCAAGCCCTGCCCAGAGCTAGACTGCTCCAGTCTCTGACCTGCCTAGAAGGGAAACTGGCCTTCTCCAGCTGCTGGTGACCCAAGAGCCTCCCCCCTACCCTGTACAAATGGGAACTAACAGTGTCATTTCCAAACACGTTCAAGTAAAAACGCAACACTTGGGCTCCACCCCTCAAATTATGAAGTCAGATTCTGAGGGTGGAGGGTTTTAAAGGTGATCTGGTGTGCACCTAGGGCCATAAAACTCTGTCTTCCTGTGGACAGAGTGTCCCCAGTTTCCAGTTGAGTGACCACCACGTTGGGTGCCCATAAATGTTTGAAGAATTGAATGAGAGGCAGGCAGATCGAGTTTGCAAAGAACACGGTTCTAAGGGGTCTGCCGCTTTCTATGGGACAGTGGGCATGGTTCCTGCATCAGCAAAGAAGTGACACCCACCCCACCCTCCCAGGGTTATTGGACGGCAGCAAGTGTGGCCCCTGGCAGGACGCAGGATGGTGCCCAGCATGAGTATGTAAGGGGAGACCCCCTCCGTCCTGTCTTCAGGAACTGAGAGGACCAGCACCAGCATTTCTAGGGGCTTTCCCTCCCCAGCCTTGGCCTGTGGGGGCTACTTGGAATTCATGGGATTGTTCCTCTGGGACCAGCTCAAGCAAGCAGCATTCCTGGAATCTGTTGTTTATGAGTCGGGATAAGAGGACAGGACAGCACTTGCTGGTTAAGCCATCTCCTCTAGACCTTATCTCTGCCCAGCACTTTTACATACGACCTTTGCCCTGCGGTTGCCTCCCTCCAAGGCCTCTGCAGCCTGATGCTGGAGCCTATGGATTCACCCCCACCTCCAGGGAATTTTCCTTTCTCCCCTACTGGCTCCTCTATGGAAATTTCCTTCAAGACACATGGAGGGAATCCCTGCCAAACCAGCTCGACCTCCACCACTCAGCTCCATTTTATTGATAAAGCTCTCATTATGCCAAGCCCCGAAAACTCCAAGAGGAGGATTTGAGATGGTCATTTAATAGGTTTTCTCTTCTCTCAGCCCTGCCCAAGTGATTAACTGATCCCCCTTTACTTCAGCCACCACCGGAAGTCCAGAGTCCCCCAGGGACTCTGCAGGGTCTTACTGCTCTGATCATTCCTGGGCCTTGTTTTATCCATTCCTCTGCTGATTCCCTCCTTCTCGAATCCTCCCACTGGGCCCCTGGAACCTCCAGCCCCCTCTCAACAAGCTCCCCTGTGCCCTCAACCTCCTTGTTCCTTCTCACGTCACTGCAGCCGGTGGAGCAGGTTTCCTCTGGGCTTAGAAGTGGCGTAGGTGTTTTCCTTGCCTTTCGTTGACATCCCCAGCCCTTTTGCTCCTTCTGTCAAGTCCCAGCTCCTGTGACTCTCAATACATTTCACCATATCCTCTGCAAATGCTATCCTTCTACTGGCCTCTCAGTTCTTACCCTCTGTCACTGGAGACTAATTTTTAGTTCTCTGTTTCTCTTTCCTGCCTTCATTCTATGAAACTTTAACATCCATGTGGCCATCCCATTTAACACCCTGATCTCCCAGTTCCCTGACTTTTCTTCTACCCTAACTCAGCCGTCCCCCAGTGCTATCCAATATCAGTGACTGCAGCACCCTAAAACCCAACCATGAGGCTCCCACTCTCTCACCACCATCCTAGCCCTCTAGCCTGGAGTGCACTTACTTTTGTATCCCCTCAAGCAGTTTCAACTTCATCAAGACTTCCAGCTCATTATTGCTTTTTCACAATCTTCTTTCATCCTCACATTCCTCTTTATCCACCTTAGATTGCATCATGGTTATAATTACCACCTTTCAAACACTCCCAGCTTCCTCGGAACTCAGTGCTACTTATCTGGAAAAATCCTAAACGTGGTTAAACCCAACAGTTTCACTGTGCCCGTCCTTGAACAACAAAATATTGGTTGAATAAATCACAAACTCTAGCTCACAGGTTTCACTTACGTTCAAGACACAACTTTTCCTGGCAGTCCTTGGATGTTCCCGAGTAAGTTTGCTCTGCCATTCTAGAAGCTGATTGATTAGTCAATACCTTTCCCTCTCATCAAACCTCTGACTACTTCTCACCCCAATCTCATCACTTCAAGCTGGGGCCATCAGTCAAAGAATCCCTCATCCTCCCATCTCCAAATCTACCCTGGTAAGAAGCCATTAGAGCAGACATTCTTGATTTACTCCTGACTTTCAGGGAAATTTCCTATAGCTTCAACATTAAGTATAATGCTTGCTATAGGTTTTTGAAAGATGTCTCTTTTCAGGTTACTTTCTAATACGAGTTTGCTATGAGGTCTGTTTTGTTTGTTTGTTTTAACATGAGTGAGTGTTGGATTTTATTAAGTGCATTTTCTGTATTGACTGATAATAACTATATGGTATACCGTGCTCCATAGGCAACTGAGCAAATCACTGGGATTTGGGGTATTATTTGCTATATGGCATTACCAAAGCAAAACCTGACTAATACACCTTGTAAAATATGTCGGATTCTTTTGTTCTTCTTCTATTCTTTGAAACAGAAAGTATAACTTTCTATTCTCTGAAACAAAGCTTCCGTATAAATGATCTGAGCCTGGTGTCTTTTGGGAGAAGGAGGCTTTTGGTTACTGAATCACCTTCTTTCAGTCTCATCGGTTTATTTGTTTTCTTAAATTTTCTTCATGAATAAAGTCTTGCTATTTATATTTTCCTGGTAATGTATTCATTTCATTCATGTTTTCAATTTTTTTGGCATTGTCTATTTCTTTTTAAAAGTTTTTTATGTAGGTGAGGCTTTCATAAGGCTCACAAATCAAAAGGTATAAGGAGTTATACAGTGAGAGTTCCCTTTTGATAATAGTGAACGAGTTAACTCCAACCTACCCTCTTACTGTGAATAATTAAAGAAACAGGATATAATCATTAAAAATCCTCTTAGAAGCATCAAAGGACTTGATAGAGGCTGAGGAATTATCAGGAGACAAGGAGAACCGAGAGAGTTAAGCATACTCACTCTAAGCTACGCTTGCTCTGAGTAATTTACCTGGGAAGAAGGCTGTGAAGCAGATCTGAACGCCTGGTTTCCTCATGGGGCCTGGGAAAAGGGACAAAAGTCTCAACCAAGAGCTTACCAAAAGTCAGCAGTCTGGTTAAAGCACTCCTCAGCATATCCTAAGCCAGAAATAAATCAGTTCATGCACCAACCTGCAGCCCACCTTCCTGTCATCCAGAGGTCTAAGGTAGCTCAGGTCTTTACCTTGGATTAAATGGTCCTAGACAGGTAGCACATGTAGGAACCTGGCAGGGGCCAGCAAAGATCCATAGCAGAGGAAAATAACATCACTCTCGTCATAAAATTATTTCTCAAAATAACTTTTACACACAGTGCACCAGTATTGAATCAAAAACAATCAGGCACACAAGGAAACAAGAAAGTAAGAACCCGTAGAAACAACAGACAATAGAAATAGACCATCTATCTCAAGAAGTTAGAAAAATAACAGAAATAGAAATCCAATAAAAGTAGAAGGGAGAAAGAATAAAGATCAGAGCAGGAAGAATTAATGAAATAGAAAACAAACATTCAAAACAGAGGAATCCAGACCAATCAAAAATAAAGAAAGCATGCAAACATGAATAAAAAAGGGTTTCTCAACATGGGCTATTGACATTTGGGGCTGGATAATTCTTTGCACAGAGGGGCTATCCCGTTCATTTAAAGATGTTTAGCAGCATCTCTGGCCTGTACTCATGAGATACCAGTAGCTCCATCAGCTCCGTCTGTGACAAACAATAATGTCTCCAGATGTTGCCAAATGTCCCCTTGCAAAATTGCAGTCAAGAGTCACTGATTAACATTCGAAAATCAAGCAATATGATTCACCATATTAATAATTAATTCAGAAAAATGTTTGTTAAAAACAAACAACTGGGGCCGAGCCTGTGGCGCACTCGGGAGGGTGCTGCGCTGGGAGCGCGGCAACGCTCCCAGCGGCCGTGGGTTCGGATCCTATATAGGAATGGCCGGTACACTCACTGGCTGAGTGCCGGTCACGAAAAAAAAAAAAAAACCTGTTTGTTAAAAACAAACAACTGAGGCAGACAGGAGGCACATAGAGCACTGCAAAGATACAGATCTTTTTTTTTTTTTTTTTTTCCAGCAATTGGCCAGTAAGAGAATCCAAACCCTTGACCTTGGTGTTGTAACACCATGCTCTAACCAATGGAGCTAACCAGCCAGCCCAAAGATATGGATCTTCTGGAAGAGTTTGGTGGGTGAGGCCATCGTTCTCCCTGCACTCCCTGCCCCCCTCACCCCCCCGCCATACAAAGATAAGCTGCACTATGAAGAATATGGATGAAGCAGAAATCCAAGCCGAGGAAGGAAAGCAACCCTCCTAACCAACAGCCTCTAATTTTTGCTGACATGCTAGCAAGCCACTCCGTTTTCTTGGTGTGCTGCTATAAAGTGATGACCTCACTTTCACTCTCAAAGTACATTATCCAGAGAGAGTTTATCTACCCTGTAGTTGGCGCTGCATCTTTGGGGGCAGCTTCACTGTGTCTTCCTCTGCCAGTCTGCCCAGAGATACCACTGAAACGACGACCTATTGAAAATATTACACCTAGCTGAATACCCTGCTTCAACAGAGCAACAACGCATGCTCCAAGAAAAGTCAAATAAAAGCCCTTCTCCCCACTTGCTTAACAAAGGTGGCCTCATTTCTGAGCCCCATAGAACTTGGGACCTCAGTAAAATTTCCCCTTGATTGACAGTAGCAATTAAACAACAAGAACAATAACCTCTTAGCAAATTAGGAAAAGAAGGAAATTCTCTAAATTTGGCAGCACATATTACATTTTATAAGTAAAATGTTGAGAGTTTTCCCTTCAAAATTATGAACAAGACAAAGATACCTGTTGCTACCACATAATCATTTTCTCTACTTAGCATTGTGCCGGGACGTCCTAGCTCGTGCAGTAAGGCAAAATAACTGACCAAGTAAATGACATTTATATGAGTAGGAAAAGAAGAAACGAAACTCATTTCTAAAACAGATGATTGCCTGTGAACATGCAGATAAATAATAAGAATTAACAAGAAAATTTAGCAAAATATCTCCATACAAATTCAATGTTCAAAAACAAATTGTATTTCTATATACCAGCAATAAAAAGGTAGAAAAAGAAATTTGTAAAAGATGCTATTTATATTAACATCAAAAACATCAAGTATCTATGAATAAATATAGCAAATGGCACAAAAAGAAAACCATAGAACATGAACAGACATTAAAGAATACTTTAAGAAACAGAGAAATCTACCATGTTCATAGATTGGAAGATTTAATCCCTACAATGTTGTAAAAAAAATCTGACCCTATTTGATTTTTTTTCTCTCTTGTAAGAGACTTAATCTTTTGGCATGGCAGGCTGAAAAGATTTTCTTTGTCTTGCAATTGTCTTGATGGTTATGTCTTTACATTGACTACTCTGGGTCAATTTGTTCTGGCATACAGTGTGCCCTTTCCTTGTGTAGACTTGAGCTGTCTTTTATTTCAAGATTTCAACATTTTCCTTAATTCTATATTCTATCTTAAGATCACTTAAATATCTGTCACACTCCATTTTATTTTTAATCATCAATGACTCCAATTACACGTGTTGATCTCTTTTGCCTGTCTCTTACATACTTTTCTTCCTAACTCTTTGAAAACCTTTACCTCTGTTACACTTTGGTCAAATTTTTTTATTTCTGACAACCCTGTTACTCACTTATTTTCTGCCAAGACTATTCCCCTTTTAATTTCATCTTTGCTTCTATGGTAGTTTTTCTTTCTTTCCTGAGTGCTACCAGCTCATGTTTCATTTTCTCTATTACTTCAACATCAACTCTTGATTTCTTTTCATCTCTTCCCTGAACTCTTATGTTTCTTCTTTGTGGTCTTTTTTCATAGAAACTACATGTTTTTTTGTTTGTTTTAGTCATTTTATTCTTTTTCAAAAATTTTCATTCACTTTCTTCTTTTTTTAAAATTTACTTTGTTAGATCTTAATTTTTAAATCATAGTGAAATGTTATTACAGAATTTTCTTCTCTCCCTTCACAATATTTTTTTGATGAGTATTCTGCATGTAGTCAATGTTGCTGCCCTTTTACAAGTGAGTTGTATTTTCCTGGCCCAGCTATTCATAAGAGGTAATATCATAGGGTTATTTTTGCTGATACTATCTGCAATCTGATACCCTGGGGCTGTTTCATGATTCTCTGCATGTTTCGTTGTACTTCTCCTCTGTCTCACACTCTTCTCCCTCCCTAACCCCAGCCCATGACTTCTGTCTCATTTCTGTCCTATTTCTCCCTGTCCTTCTCAGATCTTGAAACAAACGTTTAATAATACACATTTATCACTGCAATATGGGACTCATCACCAGGAGTATGTTTTTGACAGAATTCTCTGAGACCTACTGCCCCTGAGCTATCCAAATACTGTCTGCAGGTCTCTGTTATGCTTTTCCAGCACAGGGTTCCTGCTCACCTCCTCACTAATTTCCTCAGATCTCATAGATCTTTTTCTCTAGGCAAAGAGTGAAGGTTTCAGACTTCAGGGTGAGACTGCTCCCAACCTAAGATTCAAGGCTGCAGGACCTTGCTACATTCCCCCTCACAGTTTCTACACTGATCCTACCTGCATTTGCCATTCTGCGTATGTTTTATATATCTTTTTCCTAAGATTTGCTTAGAATAGAGTGTGTAGGGTTTTTTTTTTCCACCTTGTTGCTTACGAGTGATATTTAGGAAGAGAAAAGGGAAATTGCTCTCTCATGCTACCACGCACCTACAATTGAAAGAACAGACTCTATCCTATCTATAGATTGTATCTCCCTATCTATTTATCAGCAACTGAGTTCACATTGATACCTCTAATTCTAATTGAATAAGGTTTGTTCTAGCATTTCCCCTTTCCTTATTTGTATTATCTTTTTCTCTGGCTGTGAAAAAACCTGGCTTTCATGATCTACAATTGCATTAGTTTTCTATTGCTGCTGTAACAAATTACCACAAGCTTTGTGGTTTAAAAGAAAACAAATTTGTTATCAGATAGTTCTGTAGGTCAGAACTGTTTAAGACGAAGGTCTCACTGGGATAAAATCACGACATTGCCAGCCATGTGCCTTTCCAGAGCTCTGGAAGAGGATCCGTTTCCTTGCTTTTCCCAGCTTCTAGCGGCTGCCTGCATTCCTCGGCTAATGATCTCCTTCCATATTGAAGGTCAGCAAGAGCAGATTGGGTCATCACATTGACCCACCTCACCACTCCAGTCTTCTCTTCGGTCTCTTTCTTCCCCTCCTAAGAACTGTCATGATTACACTGGACCCACCTGGAAAATACAAAATAATTACCCTATGCTAAGCCAGCTGATAAGCAACTTTAATTCCATCTTCAACCTTAATTCTCCTTTGCCACATAACAGCCTATTCACAGGTTCTGGAGGGTGGGATGTGAACATCTTTGGGGAACCATTATTTTGCCTGCCACGACAACATATGCATGCATTTGTTCAATCCAAATAGAGACAAAAGGTAGTTGCACAATTGCTAATCCATATCTGTAAAAAACAGATTTACTAGAAATGTTAGCGTGTTTGTATGATTCTTTAACTTTACAGTATTTAATCAAAATACTATTTTCCTAAGTTATTCAAGTTAGTTCTTTTATTTCCCATTCCCTTCGTTTTGGTTGTGTTATTGATTTGTAATACAGTTGGGCTCATTTTTTACTGTTTGCATTGCATTCTGGGTTTCCCTCTCCCCACATCTGGTCTGGTTTTAGTTAGTTGCGTTTTTTATTCTTCATTGTTTAATGTCCAATTTTGCTAATGAACCATTGTCAGTCTAATCACCATTCACTTGTAGGTAATTTGTCTTCTCTACCTGGTATCTTTTAAGATTTCTCTTTATTCTTGATATTCTGCAATTTTACTACATGTCTGGGCAAATACTTCTTTTTGTTTACCTGCTTATGGTACATTTTGACCTGAGGACTTTTATCTTCCTTCGATTCTGAAAAACTTTCAGCTGTTATCTCTCAAATACTTTCTTTATCTTTCCCTCTACCCACTTTTCTTAAATTCCTTTAGGATTGTTTTGGACAATCTCAATCTATCCTGAGTCTGCTAGTTGCTCTTTAATATTTTTTAGCTCTTTGCCTTTTTGTTTTGCAATCTCAGTGAATTTCACAGTACTTTCTTCCAGTTGACTAATTGTCTCTAAGTGTTTTCTCTAAAATTTACCCTCTGTATTAAGTTTATTATTTGATTGTCCATTTTCTTTTCATTTTTGATATTTCTAATATGGGTCCACAATAGTTTATCTGAAACTCTTGGGGCCATATATATTTCAGAACTTTTCACATTTTAGAAAGTAACAGTGCACATAACAGCTTTATATAAAGGTATATACCATATATTATGTGATATATACCTTTATATGCCATATATTATATAACACCTTTAGCAGAATCTGGAGTGGCACATCTTGATCAAACATATTAACACTCTGTAGCAAAACATGTAAAATTTTGTACTAGATAAACTATATAAAGACTATAAATAAACTCATATCAGTTTATATCAGGTTTTTGCACCAATAAGTTCATTTTGAGTCACATTTTACCACCAAATGAATTATAAAGTTTTGGTGTTCAGAATCTTGGAGTTTCAGAATATAGACCCATAACTGTTTTATTTTTACCTGTATTTGTTCTGTGTTAGTAAAAGTCATTTCTTTATTTATTTCCTCAAACATCCTAAAACATTTATTTTAAAGTGTTTATCAGATTGTCTTAGGAAGCAAACAGAAATAAAAAGCATTTTGGAGAAAGAAGAAAACTTCACAAAAATAAAAAAAAAACCATCAATATCCTCAGAGAAATGACAGAAGATTTTGCAATTTTAAAACAAAAATAGTATGTTACTTCTAAATGGGATGAGAGATATTTAAAGAGCAACAACAGAAAAAGTGCTCTTAGAAATTTTTAAAAAGATAGCAGCAGCAAAGAAAAGCACAGTGGACAAATGACTTGAAAATTCTTGACTATTATTTCTTTGAATATTGCCTTTTTCCCATTCTACCTCCCTTGTCCTTCTGGGACTCCAATTACATGTATGTCAGATATTTGTCCCTGTATCCCATATCTCTCTTAAGCCCTTTTCTGATTTTTTATGCCTCATCTCTTTTTTATTTCTGTACAAGTTTAGATATTCTTTCTTAACTCTCCTTGAGTTCCCTGTATTTTCTGTGTCTAGTCTATTGTTTAACTTGAAAATAGAAAAGATTTCTATATTCTTATAAAGAGACTATCCTCCCCAGTAACAAGCAACACAATACTGGTTTCATAGCCACCCTAATTGACTGAATTACAACTTGTTTCAGTAATCGTGCTTCTGAATGCCAGTGAATCTGTAACCGCCACTTGCTTCTGGAAGTTAGCCAATAAACAACAGCCTCACTTGGAAATCCATGCTTCTATCGCCAAAAGTCAACAATTTTCTGAATACATCTACTTCTAAAAATCTGCCAATTCTAAACTCCACCCTTCCCCAGACCCTACACAAGAATGGCTTTATGCTTTACTCACAGATACTGTGTCTTATGAGAACAGCACAATACATTCAGCTTTTTGTCATATAATGAGTGACGGCATCTTCCTTTGATGATCCAATCTAATGAGTTCTTCATTTCAGATATACGTTATGCAGTTACTAGAAAGCCCATTGATTTTTTTAAGAGACTCTAATGTTGTTGAAACACACCATTATTCATTTGTTTTATCCATTGTTCCTCTATATTTTTTATTATATGAATCATAGTTATTTTGAAATTCTTCTCTGTTAACTCCAATTACTGTTATCTACTCTGTGTCTACTTACATTAACCTCTTTCTCTCTTAATCAATGTTCCATTTTTTATCTGCTTCTTTTGCATAATTACTAGGTTTTCAATGCAAGCTGGATATTGTGGATGACACACTTTAGAAACTTGGGATTATGTTACCTTTCTCTAAAGAAGGGGTCAGCAAACTATACAGCCCACAGGCCAGTACTGCTGCTTGCTTTTTAAATAAAGTCATTTATTTACATATTTATTTATAAATGAACACGGCCATGTCCATCATTTGCGTATTGTCTATGGCTGCTTTCATGTTACACTGACAGAGTTGAATAGTTGTAATAGAAACCCACAGAACCCAAAATATTTACTCTGGTTCTTTACAGAAATATTTCTCAACCCCTGCTCAAAAGAGTTTTGAGTTTTATTTGTAAAGGCAGTTATATTACTATGGATCACCTTGATCCTATTAAATCTTGATTTTCACCTTCATTAGGGCAGGTCTATTTTAGTTTTGTCTTTTTAGAGCATAGTTATTATTCCTAGGACATGACTTTCCTGTGGTCTCTATTTTGGGGGTGGGGGTTGCTGCTGGTCAATACAAGGATTGAACCCTGAACCTTAGTGTTATCAGCACCACATTCTAACCAACTGAGCTAGCAGTCCAGCCCTGTGGTCTGAATTTAATGCCCACTATGTCCATCAAAGTTCCTCCACTTTGGCCAGGTAGAATATCTAATGTCTCCCCAACTCTGGATAACCTCTAAAATCTCTGTTCATTTTACAGGCCCCACTACACAGCTCTTTTCTTTATGCCTGTTGGAGTTTCAGTTTGTACATGCACATCTGAGGATTAGGCTAAGGATTCAAGGAATATTATACACAGATTTCTGAGGCTCCTTCTATGTGGCTTTCTTGTCTTAGCATCCTGTCCCTCCAAATCCCAGCCATCACGCTAGCAGCCCCAAACTCTGATATTGGTTTTCTCCACCCAGCAAAACTTCCCTTCTCTGCTTGGGCGCTACTTCCTTGCACCAGTTTGGAAAATGCTCCCAGGAATAAAGCCAGAGTACATGTGGAGTTCAATTTGCGTATTTCTCTTTTCTCAAGGTTTGCAACCTTGTACTGTTTAGTATCCAGTACCTACAAAAAATTGTCATAATTTTTCAATTTTTTAGTGGGGTGTGTGTGTGTGTGTGTGTGTGTGTGTGTGTGTGTGTGTGTGTGTGTGTGTGTGTGTGTGTGTGTGTGTGTGGCAGGCAGGTTAGTCTGATGCTGACTGCACCACCATGACCACAAAGAGAAGAACTGAAAGATAAAGATGAGGAAACCTCCAGAACAGTAGAAGGAAGAAACATTGAAATGGTAAGTAGGAGTACAAAGATTAGCAGACTAGATCAGGAGATCCAGAACCCAATAATGGGGGTTACAGAAAGAAAAAATATGTATTAATTATCTATTGCTGTTTAACAAATTACCCCAAAATTTAGTGGATTAAAACAATAACAAACATCTGTATTTCCCTTAGTTTCTGTGACCATGAGTTCAGGAGGGACTTAGCTGAACCCTTAGTTCTGGCCTGTCCTTTCAGTTGGATGTTGGCCAGCTCTGCACTTTGACTGTAGCTGGGGAATCTTCTTCTAAGTGGTTCACTCACATGACTAGCAAGTTTGTGTGCTTTGATGGTAGAAGATCTCACTTACTTACTGGGTGAGCCTCTCCATAGGGTGGCTTGATCTAGCTTTCCCCAGAGTGATCCAAGAAATCAAAAGAAAGGCTGAAATGTCTTTTATATGACTAGCCTTGGATGTTTTCCATTGTCACTTCCATAATATCCTCCCGGTCACACAGATTATCCCTTTTAATGTTGGAAGGGACTACACAAGAGAATGAATAGTAGGAGGCAAGGATCACTGGAAAGGGGCAAAAATAATCAAAGAAATAATAGAAGAAAATTTTCTGTGAGAAGCTCATGAGATTCCAGATTAAAGGACTCTTCAAGTTTCTATGATGGTTTAAATACACCCTCCTCCAATGCACATCACCATGAAATTTCAGAACAGTGAAAGTCAAAGAGAAAAATCTCACAAGATTCAGGAAGGAAGAAAAAAGATGTCACATGGAAACATTTAGAATCAGAATGGCTTCATATTTCTCAAAGGCAGCATTGTAAGACATAATACATAATGTCATACATAATGAATAGAAACATAATATAATGAACCAATGTCTTTAAAATTCTAAGGAAAAAATTATTTTAAACCTATAATTTTAGGGCCGACCCCATGGCGCACTAGGGAGAGTGCAGCGCTGAGAGCGCAGCGACGCTCCCGCCGCGAGTTCGGATCCTATATAGGAATGGCCGGTGTGCTCACTGGCTGAGTGCCGGTCACGAAAAAGACAAAAAAAAAAAAAAAAAAACCTATAATTTTATACTCAAGACAAACCATCAGTCGAGTTTTAGTGTAGAATAATGACACTTTCAGATATTCAAGTTAAAAAAGTTATCTCCCACATACCGTTTCTCAGAAACCTTGGGAAAACAGAAGCTCTAGGAAACAAGGGATTCAACACAAGAAAGAGGAGAAGGAAATCCCCATAATGTTGGAGAAAGGATTTCCCAAGACAACAGCTATGTGCCAAGTACAGAGGGCAAAAAGAACAGACTTGAAAAGATCAGAAGACTGTTTCACAAGAAAATGAAATTGATAAAATACCTGATGTGTTTGAACACATGGAGGGAGATTTACACAATAGGGGGAGAGTCTGAAGTTGAACTGGTAAGTTCTTCAATAAGTAATGCAATTAAAAAATAAAATAAATATTAATTCCAGAGAAAACAAAACACGGTGGCAGGAAAGGCAAAACAATCAAAGTTTACTATATGCCTCAGCTGAGACTGGCATTTACAACATCATAAAACTATAAACAGCATTCTGCTCTAACTAAATTAAGACATAATCGTATTGGGGGGGACACAGGAATGAAGTGTACATGTACAAGATGGGACAGGTCGGGGTTAAAAGAACTAAATCCTCATTTTTCCATAGTGGGAAATCAATAGATAATATCTAGAACTGAAAAATTAATAAATAGCAGTATAAGAATGTTATTTAGACATTTGGAAGGAAATACCAAATGAATCAACTGAAGTTGTTGAAACCGGTTGCCTTGGGAAGCAGTGATTAGTGGAGGATCCGAGGAGGAGGTGTTAATTTTTGTAACGAGCCTTGTAGAACTAGTCTATCCTTCCAACTATATCCATGTAAATTTTCATCAAAATAAAACTAAATAAAAACTATTAAACCCAAGAAAAATAATGAAGATGTAGGAAGTGGCCAATTGTGTTGAACAAGGCTGACCACTCATGGAAGACAAAAACAGAGAATAGTTCATTAAAGTTGACAACATTCAGGTAATTGGTGACCAGAGGAGTAGTGGGGGTGGAACCCCTTTAATATTCAAAGAGATAAATGAATCGATAAGGGAGAAAGGGTAAGACCAAGAGAAAAATAGGCAAAGACTATAAATAGACATCACAGTAAAAAGAAATATAATCATCAATAGACAAGAGAAAAAATGCTCCATTCATTCATAATTAAAGAAATGCAAATGAAAGCAATATCGTGCCAATTTTTTGTTACATATTGGCAGTGAACAAAAAATAATATACTCATCATTGGCAGAGGTACGGGCAGATTGGCAACCTCATACATGGCAGGTGAGAGGATAAATTGTGGCAGACTTCACTGAAGGCTAGCTTGGAATATCTATGAAAGTGTAAAATGCACCTGCTCTTTCACTGCGCAGCCCCTCTTCCGGGATTTTATTCTGCAGGTATACTCACAGAAGTATGCAGTCTATATTCAAAGGCATTCCTTAAAAATAATACAAAGAAATGTCTCAGTACAGAAGTAGCTAAATAATAGCACATACTTCCTATGGAATATTACGCACCATTAAGAAGAGCAGTGGCTCTGTAAGTGCTCATATTGAAGACAGGACAAGATATCTTAAGTTTTAAAAAAAGGATTTTAACAGTATTTATAGTATGAGTCCATTTGTGTGACTAATGGAGAAAAGTAATATCTGTAGTGATATGGCACCTACTTGATGGTCAATAAATGGTTAATAGACTTAATAACTGCCCCTAATGCAAGTTGTGAAATAAACAATAATTATCATTCAAAACAAAATTCAAAAATACACTGGATAAAGAGGCTCATTTGGCTGCAGAGATGATGTATGTATAATCTGGACTTTACATTTTCGTGCATGATTTACAACAGTTTGTTCTCATTGGTCAGCTTAATCATGATTAAATGCAATAAATTTGTACTTACAAAATAAATTCATATAACATTCTGCTTTTATATGTTTTGTATGTTTTTGTATGTTTTACCTATTGGGCATTTTTTAAAATGAGCTTTCTTTAAAAGTGACATAATTCTTTGGCTGAAAAAAAAAAAAAACCTAGTAAATAATACTCCCCTTTTCCTTCCCCAGCTGGCCTATACTTTCCTGACCCAATAAGACCACAGCAAATTTGTCCTGGACCAAAATTTAGTAGAAGTGGGTTCCAGTCCTTGCTCAGCTACTCACTAGCTGGGTGACTCTGCGTGAATCCCTCAGCCTCTCTTAGTCTTATGGGGACAGTCTCTTTCCTATCCACCCCATGGGACCATTATGAGGAGCAAATGCAGTAACAGGTACTTCCACTTGTAATCTGTAAAGGCCATTCAAACAAATGGCTTTTATTTTCATGACAAGGAGGAGCCTTTCAAAGGTTAAATACTCCTGCTTTCTGGTTTCCCAGCAAAGGGGCAAGCCTGGGTATTTATTCAATAAACCTGGAGGCCTTCCTAGGCCAGGCCCTACGCCAGGGGCTGGTGATCCAGAATTGCATATGATGCAATCCCTGCTCTGAAAGAATTCCCAGTTTGGTAGGGGAGGCAGCCAATAATTACAGTAAAATGTGAGAAATGCAATAAAACAGTTACAAAGAATGGTAGGACTCAAAGGAGTAACTATCTCAGTTAGGGAACTGGCAACATGACATTTGTGTTGAGTCTTGAAGAACACGTAAGAATTTGCCAGGTGGAAATGGACTGATTGTTTGGTTGAACCCAGGCAGTGTTCCACTTTGGACCAATTTTTCACCTTTTCTTTTTTTTATCAAACCTTACCTGTGCTGTGTTGTTGTAGACCATCAGAAACTTGCTCTCAGCTGCCCGTCTTACTGGAAAATATTTACAAAAAGATGTTAACAGGTTTGGTGTGTTTCTCTCCCAAGAATATATACATTTGGGTCCAGAGGGTGATATGGGTCCCTACACACAAAGGAATCGATAATGTTTTAAATGTACAGCTTACATTAGGGAAAGTGCTTAAGTATTTTCTATGGCCACTAATTGGTGCCAAGTCATTACAAACATTACTTTTCTTCATTGTCACAACAATCCTGTTTGTCTCATACTATAGGTGAAGGAACAGACGGCCTGAATCACCTGGCCAGATAGTGGCAGAGCTGGGATTCAAACTTGGGCCATGACCTTGCATATCCATTGGCAAGCTAATTCTCATGGTAGCCCTGAGAAATGGGAAAGAAAGTAATTTATCCCCATTTAAGATGGGGAATCCAGCACTTGGAAAGCTTTCCTGGGGACCCTCCACTAGGCTTGCCAACTCCTGTCCCAGTTGAGGCTGTTACCTTGAGGTGGAGGTCAGAACCCGACAGGCATCAGGGGCATATTTTGGGGTAGGCTATCTTCCTGGTGCTTCTCAGGTCTCATCTTGTGAAGCAGCTGCTCACTGGGCCCAGGAGTCCAGCCTGCCCTGGCTAGGCCTGGGGCCCTGCTGTTCTGGAAAACTGCTGGAAAGGGATACCTCTCCTCTGATTTTCCTCACCTCAAGGTATCTGTCAATGGATGCTCTCTACCAGGGTCTGCTCCAGGTTAACCCTTTCTCCTGCCCTTATTCAAGGATATGACAGGGATGTCATAGGAGAATATGTCCCCTTGGCTTGAGACAGCATTGGGGTTACAGAGAATAACCTGTGGGTTCAGAAAGTGGAATAATAGAAGAGCATGAATGATGGTTAACCAGGATGAAGACACATCCAAACATATCCTCTCATCACCTCCTTTGATGAGCTCCTCAAGACCGACTGGGCCCTTTCTCTTACTCTGTCCGCCTGTCTTTCTTGGTATCTGTCTTTCATTCACAGGCCTTTAGGTGCATCAAGGTGCACTGCACAGGGGTTCTCTTCCTCTTTCCTCTGTCTCCCTCCAGCTCGCCCTCTGCTCTCTTTCCTTCCCCTTTCCCTCACTTCTCCTCTTCCATTCTGCCAGCCTCATTGCAGACCTGCACACATTTAGGATTCATTGTTCCCACTGAAGAGATTCTTTAATCACTTCTTCTGTTAAAAAAAAAAAAAAAAAAAGTAGGCAAGTTGCATTCTATATGCCAAGAAGACACAAAATCATCTTAATTTAACTTTTTTTTCTGGCCATGGCCATGTGGCTGGAGCAAAAATAGGTCTCCCTGCTTCTGGTGCCCACACCACCCTCCCTGAGCTGCAAGCCAGCCCAGTTGGCAGACACAGCTGTGAGGCTGGAATCCCGTTACCCAACCCAGGGCTGGTGCCAGAGCTCTGAGTGCCCGGTCAGGCCTCCCAGCCAAGGCCCTGGATCACTCTGAGGCCTGAGGGGACCCAGGCAACAAGGCCAAGGTTCCTGCCCACCTGGCCCTGGGGCTACGGCTGGCCTTCTCCCTTCCCCAGAGGGGCCACAGGAAGGGTGTGGCTGAGCCCTCTCTCAGCTTGTCACCTATGCCCAGTGACACCTTACAGTCTGGGTCAAGCTGTCAGGTTAGCACCCAACCCAGTTCCGTTAAATTTATTGGACTAACATTTGAATAGGAATTTAGTTACATAATGTTTTTACCTCACAACCACCTAGTAGAAAAGGTTTTATTGAGTCTTTATAGGTGACTAAACTGAAGCTCATAGAGGTTAAGTTATCCAGTTAATCAGGGATGGAGCCGGTACGCAGGACTCTGGAATCCCTTGTCCAAATGTTCCCAAACCAGGCTCCAGGCCTGCATGGCCACTTCCCCGGGCCTGTTCTCTTAGGGTGGACAGTAGTGTGTATCCACGCTATCTCTAATCTCGAGGATGGCCACAGGGCAGAAGTTTGGACATGTAGGCATGTCCCCGTCCATGAGTGTAAGGTCCTCTGCAGGGCAGAATATTGCCGGGGGTAGGATGAAAAGGGGAGTGGGCTGGAGGCCGGGGGCTGGAGGCTGCTCTTCCTCAACCACCACATTCGGGCATGAAACTCCCAGGAATCTAAAAGTTCTAAATTTGAACCTGGGCCTTCCAGGTCACTGTGAATGTGTATTTGTGAAGTTAGGAGGAGAGAGTATATTTTATTTCCTAGTGTGTTAACTCGATTAATAACTCTGAAATATTGAGACTTATGTTGACTGGGCTGTCACTAGACTTAAGGGTCTGGGCCCCACAAGTATTAGAAGTGGGCCTATTGAGCACCTTTTCACATGTTTATTGGCCATTTGCATGTCCCCTTTTGTGAAGTTCCTGTCCAAGTCTCCTGCCCATTTTTTTACTGGGTCAGTTTGATCACTTTGGGATGTTTTTGTGCCCCACCCCATTGGAGTTTCTTACCTCGCCCCAAGAGGAGGAAGGGCTAATCCTTCATTGGAGAGAATGAGTGGGTCTGTGGAACAATCCTAGGCACAAATTGGAATGGGTGGAGTTGTTTCCTGCTCCCTCTCACCTCATTGGACCACACTTATCAAGATCCCATCCACCTCTCACCTTCCTGCTAACCTCTAGCTATCTTAGAATGCCCTGGTTATGCATTGAATTGTGTTCCCCCAAAAAGACATGTTGCAGTCTTAATCCCCCAAACCTGTGACTTAACCTTATCTTAAAGTCTGTTCTTTGTAGATGTAATCAAGCTAAGATGAGGTCATTAGGGTGACCCTAATTCAACAAGACTGGTGGCCTTATAAGAAGAGGGAAATTTTGAGAATGCCATGTACTACAGTTTAAATGTTTTTCTCTCCTCCAAAAATTTGTGTGAAACTTAATCCCCAATGCAACAGTACTGGGATGTGGTCTTTGGGAAGTGATTGAGTAATGAATGGGATTCATTCATTACTCATGAATGGGATTATGAGCCCTTTTAAAAGGGCTTGATGGAGGGAGTTCCCTCTTGCCTTTCCACCTTCTGCCATGTGAGGACACAGCGTTGCTCCCCTCTGAAGGACTCAGCTTTCAAGGTGTCGTCTTGGAAGCAGAGAACAGACCCTCACCAGACAACAAAGCTGCTGGTGCCTTGATCTTGGACTTCTCAGCCTCTAGAACTGTGAGAAAATACATTTCTGTTTTTGTCAATTACCCGGTCTCTGGTATTCTGTTACAGCAACACAGACAAAGACATCATGTGACAGTAGACACTGGTGTGGTGTATCTGCAAGCCATGTTCCTCCAGGGAATGTGGCCAACCAACACCTCTATTTCAGACTTCTAGCTTCCAGAACTGAGACATTACATTTCTCTTGTGATTTAAGTCACTCACTTTGTCATACTTTGTTATGCAGCCCTAGGAAACAAATACAGCCGCTTTCCCTCAGACCCTGCCTTCTGGGAAGGCCAGGAGTGAGAATGGGTACAGACCTCTTGCTTCTCCTGCCTGCCTTTGCTTTGAGCTCCAGACTTCCAGCAAATTCTCCATTACCTGCAGACAGGGAGGAGATCTGGACTCCCTAGGACTGAACTCTCTTTTCCTTCTACCCTGACCTGCTCCCTGGCCTAGCTCACCTACCCACATCAGGCTGAGATGTCTGACTCAGACCTCCCTCCTGAGCTCTTCGCCACCTCCACCTGAATGTCTTATAGAGTCCTCCAACTCAAACTGTTCTCTCGCCCCAGACTGTTCCTCATGGTTTCTGCACCCAGAAGTCTTTGGCTGTTTCTTCTCAGTCCCAGTTCCCCGTTTATCTATCACCAAGTCTGGTCTACTTTATCTCGCTCCAGCCACTGAGTCCATCCACATCTTTCCACCCACAGCTACTGCTCTAGTACCCTTCAGATCCTCTCCTCTGGGGCCCAGGAAAGGCTTCCAACCACTGTTCTGCCTTTAGCCTCACCCTGCTCTATCCCCTTCTCCAGTTCTCCATTTTGCTGATGGAGGGGCCTTCCTAAAGATTTCCCAAAATCTTCCAAGTGCCCCACTGCCCAAGAACTAGACTTCCAGCCCTTAGTCTGCCCTTCAAGGTGCTTTTTCTTGTGACACTGATTGTAGAAATCAGGTTGCTTCCCATGGTGGGTTGGAGAGGCCTGATGGGAATAAATGCAGAAATCAGGCAATAGCCCCTCTGGCAAAAGCCAGGAAAAGCCACCAAGATGGATCAAGGTGGGCAGCAGGGGCAGGGCTCCTGAGACAGCATGCAGAAGAGGGCTCATCCCCCAGCTCTTGTACTGTGCTGTCCCTGAAGGACACACAGTATTCTGCTTTCTCTGTGCATTTTTCTTCTACTCTCACCATCAGCCACTGCCTTTCTTTTTCTACCTCTACTTTGAGATCCCCCAGGGAAAAGATCTGTTGATCCAATTAGTCCCAGTATTTGTATTCCTTTGGGCAGAGTGTTCTTGCCAGTCCACCACAACAGACTTAGAGCAGACTGATCCAATCAACTGAGAGCAGAGAGTGGGATCACCAGGTTCCTGAAGCTGGTCTCCTCATTCTGGGGTGTGCAGGCAGGTGTTCGAAGGCCCGGCATGCCCTGTTCATGGGCCAGGCCCCAACACACCATCTCTGCTGGTCCCCTCACCAGGTACGCTCAGCTTTTAAGGCTCAGATAAATGCTACTCCTCCCTTGCCCTCGCAGGAAGCTTCCCTTAAACCCCCCTAGCTAGAATGAACCTCACTCTGGGCCTCTATTGCTAGCTGCTTATAACTTTGTTAGCAGATTTCATTTTTTTACTACTGTTGAATTGTTACTGGTCTGTCTTCTTAATTGGGTTGTAAACACTATAAAAATGGAGACTATTTTATTCATCTTTGTATGTAGTCCAAATGCCTAATACAAAGCATTGCATATAGTAAGCTTTCCGTTAAATATTTGGTTGGATAAATACAAGAATAAATGATCTGAGTAAATCAGCACAACAGATAATCCCCAAATTAATTCTCTTTTCTCTTGGATGCATCTTGCAATTTTTTAAAACACTATGAATAGATTTTAAAAACAGGAAAGCTCAAAGACCCCGCTCCGCCCTGCCCCCTCCATCTCGTCCTGCACTAACTCCTCCTCAGTCAGATCCAGAGTCCTGCCCTCTGTCCCAGGGGGCACCTGGTGGTGGGGCAGCATGGGCTACCCAGGAACCTGTATGGTCAGGGCTCTGTGCGGAGGGCCTGCCAGGACAGCCTGGGATGTGGCTGGACTGCTGCTGGGGCCTGGGTGGGGTGGGAGGTGTGGGCAGCTCCAGCGTGCTCTCCCTCACGTCCTTGAAGCTTCCCCTGTCCTCTGACTCAGCTCCAATTTGTGGATGAATGCCCTGGTCCTAGACAGAGAGCCAATTCAGTCCAGCAGGGTTCCTGGAGGGCTCCCAGGAAGGGGAGGCCTGGAAGATGGCCAGTGGGCAGTAAAGTTGGGGTGACGGCCAGTTCACTCCAGCTGCAGCTCAGGGCAAATTCTTCTCTACCACCATCCCCCATGCCACATTCTGCTGGTACCCTCAACAGTGCCCAGGTCTGTGGGGCAAACAGGAAACTCAAATGTTCCTTGGGAGCTCAGTTGCTAGTGGCCTACGCTCCCTTGCCCTGTCCCTATCTCTCTCCCCCATCTGGGTTTAAGTGTGTACATGACTGTGTGCATGTGTGTGCATGTGTGTGAGGGTGTACAATCCTGACAGCAGATGCAGATGAAGCCTCCATTCGGAGGTCCCTGCACGCCCCCAGGACTGCCACAAACAGAGCTGCAGAGGGAGTATAAGCCCCTTATTGAGCTCAAAGAGCCCCTGAAGGCAGGCTTGAGCTTTTTTTTATCTACTGTAACTGAAATAATTATATAAAACTTGATATTATTTGGTAGATTAACATGCAATATAATTTATATCTAACCTGATATCACTTGATAAAATAATACACAACAAAATGTACATACCAATTTGAGAATTTCTGACAACTTGAATGCAACTGCCATCCAAGTTACAGAGTAGTTCTATCTCCCCAGAAAGTTATCTCATGCCCCTTTCCACTCAACCCACTCCCCTTCCAACCGCTATCTGATTTATATCACCATAGATCCATTTTTAGGTCTAAAAAATCTTCATCAGAGGAGACATCACGAGACTCTAAAACAGACAGCACAGTCCTCCCGCAGCTAAGGGGTCCTGGCCTCCCTCCTTCCGGGCATCCCCACAGCAGCCTGCACCAGTTGCTGCATGACAGGACTGTGGCATCAGTAAACAGTCCAGGGGATGAACACAGGATGTGGATCAGGGTCCTGGGTTTCTCTGATGTGATTGAGCCAAGGTATTGGATCTTTCCAATGCTCAGTTTCCTTAGCTGTACACTGGGAAGGAGATGGTCAACCCCCAAGGCTGCTGGGAGGGTTAAAGCTGATTTGGCAGCCAACTTTAATCCTTTGTAGATGGAAGCAGAGCATCAGTCAGCTAATTAACACAAATAGCTAACATATACGGAACTCTCCTGGTTGCCAGGCACTAGGCTACCAACTTCCTTTAACCCTCGAGAAAGGGAGTGGGGAATATTATTTATCCCGGTTCTACCGATGAGATAACTGGGGCTCGGAGGAGTTGAAAGTCTTGCCCAAGCCCAGCAGAACACGATGGAGCTAGTGTTTGACTCTGACTGCCACTCTAGGCTACCACTCTTGACCATTTGCCATTCCTCCTCCCAGCTGAACACATCCATTGATAAAAATGAGCTATAACTGACAGCAGCTGGTAAACAAGGATGTGTGATGCACGTGCTACTAGTAACTATCTCTATCAACAGGTTTTGAGAGCCAGAGAGGAACAGGATGACACCCACAGGCCTCACCCCCTGAAGGGCTGTGGGGAGAAGGGAGAGCAGAAGGTCTAGCAGAGTCTGTGGGGGAAACGCCTTCCCCTCTGGGATAGAAGGGCTACTGGCTCACTGCTTGACCTTGGTTGTGCCTTTCTTCCTGCTGCCCCTGTGTCCCCACTCTCTGAACGCCTGCCCCTCTTGCTCTGCATAATCAAGCACTGCCCGGGTGTGGGCACTCAGCTCCCCTCTGCCTGCACTTCTGCTCATCCCACACCCCTCCCAGCTCTCCTTTTCTGCTCCTGCTTCCGTGAGGATCCCCATCCATGTGTCTGCGTGTGTGGTGTGTGCCTGTGTGTGTGGTGTGTGCCTGTGTGTATGCACTTGGGTCTGCTCTCTAAATGCACCTTTAATTCATTCAACAAGTATTTCTTGAGTACTTACTATATGCCAGGCCTAGTGCTAGGTGCTGGGATTCAGGTCAACAGGGCAGATGCAGGGCCATTGCTAGCCCATCGGGCATCTGTGCAAATTAGAAAAAGGTACCTCTATGGATGGGTACAGTCCTGTGGCCGAATGGCTTGGTGAACAATTGATGCTTGCTGTGGATTGATTGAATTGTGTCCCCAAAGTTCATATATTAGAAGCTTAATTCCCACTGTAACTGTTGAGGGTGGGAGATCCTACCTGGGATCCTATTATGGTAATTGAAAGGTGGGGCCTTGAAGAGGTAATTGGATTGTAGGGCCGTGCAGTAGTGAATGGATTAATAATGGTGGTCAGGGGTGTGGTTCTGATGGCTTTAAAAAGATCACATGAGAGGTTAGTCTCTCTCTGTTCTGCCATTTTCTGTCATGTGAGACCCCTGCATTGCTGTAAAATGACCACCAAGGCCTTCACCAAACATGTTCCTGGAACTCTGGACTTCCCAGCGTCCAAAACTGTAAGTAATATATTTCATTTTCTTTATAAATCACCCAGTTTCAGGTATTTTATCATAAGCAACAGAAGCAAACTAATGCTTTTGCACAGAGAAAAAGAGTCTTTTCCACCCAGAAGATGCAGCCCCAGATTAAGGTACGCAGCTTGGGAATTAGATGTGAGCATGAGCCGAAACCCCACTCACCCCTCTTGGCTAAGCCAGGCACCTTTGTGCATTGAACAAAACACACATCTCCAGACAGCAGCCCAGGAAGCTTCCTACTGACCTCTGGCAGGTAGCATTCCAGCTCTGGGTATCTGTGCAGCTGGTACTGCCTATGCCTCTTTCGGCCTGTGCAAACCTCAGGAGTCTGTGTGTGTGTCTGTGCATGTGTTCCCATCTCGGTGTACTGCTCTGTGCCCACGTCTGTGGAGTGGGTACCTGTGGTGGGGAGGGGCGTACGTGTGTGCACGTGCAGCACTGACATGAGCCTTTCCTTGTCACCCTGCATATCTCTCCTAGGGTGGCTTCCTCAGCTTCCCTAATTGTTCCATGTTCCCCAGCTGGACCCCATGTTCTCTGAAGTCTTTCCTGCTGTGTCCCCCACCACACCCTGCAGCCCTAGGCTCGGCAAGGCAGGGTGGAGCTGAGCCACTGCAGTGAGCCAGACCACCACTGGGCCCAGCCCTCCTCCTAGTCTGCCTCTGCTTCTTGCTTCTCTGGAAGGAAGCCCTCAGGCAGCACCATGGGACAGGGAAAAGAGCACAGCCGTGACACAGAAGGCCTAGGTTCCCTCTGCCTTGGCATCTCAGGGAGACCTCGGCTATTTCCCTCACCTCTGCTGACCACTTACCCACGTGGAATACAATGAACTTGTTCATTCTTTGCCCAGTAAATTTTGCCCAGTCTTGCCTCTGAAGTTTTGCTCAGGCTGTCACCCTGTGGCATGTCCTCCCATTCTTCAAGACTGCGAGCCACTTCTCCATCCAAGCCCAGGGTCTGGGTTGTGATGCTTCAGCTCACCTGGAATCAGCTGCCCCTGAGTCCTAGCATCTGACAGGCCCAGAGGTGGCAGATATAGGGCTGTGTTCTCTACAATTCAGGACACGGCAAGAACCAGGCACCACAAGAGAATCTTTGAGATGCATGTCCTGTCCCGTGTGTGGGTGAGCTAGATACACACAGTCTGCCCACACAAGGAACACATAGTCTGCCCACACAAGGAAATGGGTGATAAACTTGGAAAGCAGTTCTGGATAGCAGCAGTGCTGTATTAAGCTCAGGAGGAAAGAGTGCAGTGGGCCAGAAGGGTCTAAGAAGACAACCCAGAGGAAGTGGTTGGCAGTTCACCAGGGAGAAGGCTCAGAGGGTCTGGAGGGCTGCCCTTAGGGGAGGCACGCGTGATCATGGCCGTGCGATGCACACACTGTTCCATAACTTGCTGGTTTTGACCTCCCTCCAGAGTGGAGAGAGGACAGGCCCCCGTATGGACTCCTTGCGAGCACACTGGTACCCGTCCAGAGAGACTTGACCTCCAATGTTGACACTATGACTTTCTAGATGTGTAAATTTGGGAACATCACTTCTCTGAGGCTCAGTTTCCTTATCAGTAAAACAGAGGTAATAACTCCTACCTCTGAAGGTTGTTTTTTTTTTTTTTTTTTTTGGTTTCATCATTCTTTGAAGTGATATACTCTTAAGAGAAACTTCTAATCTTTCCCTAATTTGAATGAGGTTGAGAATGGTACTGTTTGGATTCCCTGACTTCTATCAAAAGTATTCGTTTTCTCACTAAGAGGCAAATCCTGTATGATTCCACTCATATAAGGTGCTTAGAGTAGTCAAAATCACAGAGAAAGAAAGCAGAATGGTGGTTGCCAGGGGCTGGGGTCAGGGGGCACGGGGAGTTATTGCTTAATGGATATAGTTTCAGTTTTACAAGATGAGGAGTTCTGGAGATGATGGCAGTGACGGTCACACGTCATGAATGTATTTAATACCACTGAACTGTACACTTAAAAATGGTTAAGATGGTAAATTTCATGTTATGTATATTCACACAATTAAAAGATAAGAAAAAAAGTACTTATGTCCACAATTTCCCCTTTGTTCTTTGTAATGATGGCCCTTGTTGGAATTGTCAAGGATCTCTGGAGAGGCAAAGTTGGCCTTGGTGACAAGATGGGTTCTGCAGAAACAAAATTGTGCCTTGGCCCAGTCCAGCTAAGTGTGGACCAGCCATACAGATCAGACAGCAGGGACTACAATGGCTCATAAAAGGGGACACCAATAAGGGCAGGGGAAGCCAGAGACACTCACTGTAGAAGCTGGTACTTGAATGGAAATTTTGAGTTTGTTAAAATGTGTGATCAGATTTCATATGCATGATTTTTCTGCCTCTCATTTGAATTTTTTTTTTTATGTTAGTGTATTTGTTATCTATTCTTGCCTAACAAATTATACAAAATTGTATGTTTAAAACAAACATTCTGGAATGGCTTAGCAGGGTGATTCTGGCTCAGGGTCTCGCATGAGATTACAGTGAAGACGTCGACAGGGGCTGCACTGTATGTACTCTGAAGGTTCGACTGGGCTGGAAGAGTCACTTCTGAGTTTATACCTATGACTGCTGGCAGTAGGACTCTATTCTGCACCAGCTATATTCTGAGGCCACAGTTCTTGCCTTATGGGCTGTTTGAGTGTACTCACAACATGGTAGCTGGCTTCCCCCAGAGTGAGTGACCCAAGAAGGACTGAGCAAGGAGGAAGCTACCCTGTCATTTATGACCTCTGAATCCACACCATCACTTCTGCTCTTCCTGTTATGTAGAAACTGTCTCTAAGAACAGTCCACACTCAAGGGAAGGGGAATCAGACTTCACCTGCAGAAGGGAGGAGTATCACAGGATTTGTGAAAATGTTTTAAAACCATCACAATTATGAATATTTTTTCTTTTTACCAGGGAAAATTTCAAACATATGCAAAAGCATAGAGAATAGCAGAACACATCCCCTATAACCATCATCCAATTTCCATTTATGAACACAGGCCCACATTTCTCAGCTTTATTGAGATATAACTGGCTTACAATAAACTGTGGATAAGTAAGCACAAAATTCAGAAAATTTTGACATATTTCTACCCATGGAATCATCACCACAATCAAGGTAATGAGCGTATCTCTCACCACCAAAAGTTTCCTTGTACCCTTTTGTAATCTATTCCTTCCTTCCCACTCCACCCACCTCCACAGACAACCACTGATCTGCTTTCTCTCATTATAAAAGTTTATGTTTTCTAGAATATTATATAGATAAAACCACACACTATGTACTTTTTGTTAGATTCTTTTATTCAATTTAATTATTTTGAGATTCATCTATGTTGTGTCTATGAATAACTCATTCCTTTTTATTGCTGAGTAGTATTCCATTGTAGGTACATATTACTGTTTGTTTATCCATTCACCTGTTGATGGACATTTTCATTGTTTCCAGTTTGGGGCTATTACAGACAAAGGTACTATGAACATTTGAGTATAAGTCTTTGTATATATATAAGATTTCATTTCTCTTGGGCAAATATCTAGCGGTGAAATTACTGGTTTATATGGCAGGGTATGTTTAACTTTTTAGAAGACTGCATACTATTTTGCAAAGTGGTTGCACCACTATACATTCTCAGTATTTTTTGTTTCAGACATGCTAAAATTAGTAGCAGCACTTCATTGTGGTTTTAATTTACATTGCACTAATGACTAATGAAGTTTAACTTATTTTCATTTGCTTATTTGCCATCCAGCTGCTGTCTTTGGTAGAGTGTCTGTTGACATTTTTTGTCTACTTTTTATTGGATTGTTTACTTCTTATAGAGGTTGTTTGTGTGTTTTTTTTTTTTTTTTGAGGTAGCACCCAAAATTATTTTTTAAAGCACTTTATTGAAGTATGGTTGACATACAAAAAGCTGTATATATTTAATGTACACAACTTGATGAGTTTGGAGATAAGTGTATACACATGACATTATCACCATAATCTGTGGCATAAATATATCCATGACCTCCAAAAGTTTCCTACCGTCCTCTTTACATATTATTATTGCTATTACTATGATTCTTACAAAGTTCTGAGAGTTCATATATTCTGAATAAAAATCCTGTCTCAGAAATGTGACTTACAGGGCCGACCCCGTGGCGCACTCGGGAGAGTGCGGTGTTGGGAGCGCGGCAGTGCTCCCGCCGCGGGTTCAGATCCTATATAGGGATGGCCGGTTCGCTCGCTGGCTGAGCGCGGTGCGGCCGGTCACAAAAAGACAAAAAAAATAAATAAATAAATAAATAAATGTGACTTACAAATATTTTCTCCCAGTCTGTGACTTGTCTTTTATACTCTTAAGGGTCTTTTCAAAAGAGGTTCTTAATTTTGATGAAATCCAATTTATCCTCACCCCCTCCCTTTTTTAAAAATAAAAGGGAACATGTTTTTGGTATTTTCTCTAGGAATTCTTTGCTGAATACTAGGTCATAAGGATTTTCTCCTATGTTTTCTTCTGGAACTTTAATACTTTTAGATTTTACATTGAGGTCTATGATTCATTTGAGTTAAATTTTGTATAAGACTCAAGGTATGGGTCAAAGGTTCTTTTTTTCGTTCTCTCTCTCTCTCTCTCTCTCTTTTTTTCCACTTACATATGTCCAGTTTTTTCAGCACCATTTGTTGAAAAGACTGTCCTTTCTCCACCTTGTCAAAAATCAATTGGCCATACATCTCTAGATCTGTTTCAGGACTCTCTACAATTTTTCCATTGATTTTTTTTTGTCTATCTTTAAACCAAAACACATTATATTAATTACTGTACATTTATAACAAGATTTTTCCCTGTTTTTAAAAATTAAGATGCAATTCACATGCCATTTGTCTTTTAAAATAACAATCCCTGGGTTTTATATATTGACAAAGTTGTACAACTAACACCACTCTCTAATTCGAGAACATTTTCATCACTGCAGAAAGAAACCCTGCACACATTAACGATCAGCTTCCAATCCTCCTCCCCTCGGCTCTTGACAATAGCTAACCTACTCTGTCTCTACAAATTTACATTCAGTGGTGTGGTCATTCTTCACAACTAGCTCTCCCTTCCTTCCCTCCACATTAGGTAATAATAATCCTGAATCCTGCATTCTTTGTTTTCTTGTACTCATTTTAATAGTGTTACTGTATCTATATAATTCCTAAAATGTTATTTTAAAAATTTTACCTATTTCTAACTTTGTAAAAATTATATCATGCTGCATGTCATGTGGGGGGACTTTTCCTTTTCTCACGTGATATTCTACTCCTGAGGTTTATTCAGATTGTTGTCTATCACTACAGTATATTTATTCTACCCCTACGGGAGAATATACCATAATATAATCTTCCACTCTGTAGATGAACTTTTGGGTTGTTTCCAGATTTTTGCTATGTGAATGGTGCTGCTATGAATACTCTTGCACATGCTTCCTGAGTACATGTGAGTGAGTGAAAACATGGGGCATAGGATATGTTAATTTCAACTTTAGGAAATAACACGAACTGTTGTTCAGAAATGGCTCCACCAATTTATACTCCTACCAGGGATATATAAGAGACCCTATGGATGTGGATCCATGTACTCTAAAACCTTGATATTGTCAGATTTTTTAAAAATTTTACTAATTTAATGGGTGTAAAATGGCGTTTCATTATTATCTTGATTTGTGTTTTTCTGATCACCAGTGATGTTGAAAACCTGTTCATGTGCTTGTTGGCCATACGTCTTCCTTTCTGTGAAATCCCTGTTCCTGTCTCTTCTCCATCTCTGTTGGGTTGTTTGGGCCCATTTTATTTTAAATGGTTATTGTTATATATACATATGAATACACTCTTGATACTAACCCTTGTCAGTTGTCCCAATGTATCACTTGTCTTTTTTATTCTCTTTAAAGTTTCTTGAAAAGCAAAAATTCTTAATTTTCATAGAGTCAGATTAATTTATCTTTTATGTTTTAGCCAATGCTTTTTGTATTTTAAGAAACCCTTTTCTATTACTAGGCATAAAAGATATTTGCATATATTTTCTGCTAGGAATATTAGAGTTTTGTTCTTGACATTTAAGTCCTCAATCTACATGTAGCCATGAAGAAAGGATCTGTTTTAATCTATTTCTGTTTGGGTAAACTTTTTATTTTTCAGTTTTATTTATTGGCTAATCCCTCTTTCCCCATTGGTTGAATGTATAACATTTATCATGTGCCAGTTTCCCACATGGCATGAATCTATTTCTGAGCTCTCTATTCCATCACATTGATCGATTTGTCTATTCCTGCACTGCAGAGGGGTACCACACTGTTTTAACAATGATAGCTTCAAAATAAGTTTTGATATCCAGTAAGGCAATTCCCCTCTCTGCTCATCTTCAGAAGTGCCCTATTTTGGGCCCTATAGTTTTCTAAATAAATTTTAGAATTATTTTCTCAAGTTCCATCTAAAAATCTCCTAGTAGATTTTTCAGTAGAATTGCATTTCATCTATAAATCAGGTTGTAGAGAATTGATACCTTTATGATAATCAGCTTTCCTGTCCATTAATACAGTATTTTTACATTTACTTATGCTTTTTAAATATCTCTTAATAACATTCCCCTGTTCTTCAACATCTTTTATTGGGTTTATTCCTGCATATTTGATATTCTTTCGTGCTATTGTGAATGATGTTCTCTCTTCAATTGCACTTTCTACTCATCTGCTGCTAGTGTATAGAAATGCATCTGAATTTTGGATATTGATTTTATATCCAGGAACCTTGATGAACTTTCTAGGTAGGCTTTTGGAATATTTGTCTTCAAAAGTCTTAAGCTTCACTGGACTATAGACAGGTTCAAGTCTTTCCTTTTTTCTCCTCTTTGGCACTCTCTAGGTCTTTCCCATGTGTGGTTGCTCAGTTTTTGGTTTTTAATTTCAGGGAATACATTTCTATTATTTCATAAGATGTTTTCTCTTCTCCTTTTTTATTTCTTTCTCTTACAATACGTCCTATTATACAGATGTTAACATTTCCACCTCTAAAATCCTTATCTCCCAGCTTTTCCTAGCATATGTTCTATTTCTTTCCTTTTTCTGTTTGAGAGTTTTTCTCAATTTTGTTTTCTCAATTCATTTCTCAGTTGCAATCTTCCTGCTATTTATCTACCTATTGTGTTCTTTAATTTAAATAGCATATGTTCGTAACTAATATTCCTACTTGGTTTCTTCTTAATGGGCTTTTCAAATGGCTGCCTATTTTGGCTGGGGGGTCATTTTCTCCTAGGAGTATGGACTACTGTGTTAGGCAATAACTATGGGGGGAGGGCCAGGCCCTAGCCTGTGAAGATTCCCAAAGACTCAAGGGATGGCAACAAATAAACCTGAGGGTGGAGAGAGCCTCAGGCACCGGAAAACCACAGTCCACACCCAGGGCTAACTTATCCATTAGCCACAGTACACAGCACCTAGAACCCATGGTATTTTTACATGCCCATAAAAGTATCTTATATCTAATTTATTTTGATATCAGAAAAAAAGGAATATTATAATGACAAATATATAATAATGAATCCAGTCTGGGTTCTATTCATCTTTACATCAATGCAGCCGTAAGATGTAATTTTTAATATATCTTATGAAGGAAGGGTGCCCAAGACCCCCTAAAGGGCCCCAGAGAGAGAAATGCATTAAGAGGAGATACCCTTAGAATATAATTTCCCAGCCCTCGGGGTTGGAAGGAGATGGGATAGGAAAGGCAGCCAGTTGGTTCCCATCTGTTTCTGTCACCTTCTCTTGAGCCCAGGGCTCCTGATCGCCCTGAGAACTGCTGATTTGGTGCCATAGAGAAGTGGGCAGGAGTGCTGTGCATGCATGTGTCCTTCTCCATCCAGCCAGATGGCAAGTTGACATAGTAATTAGGCCATATCTCTCTCTACGAACCTGGCTCTGTTACTCCCCTCTACTCTTGATTTCTTCCATACAGCCCTGTATCAGTCTGTTTCTGTTGTGTATAATAGAATACCTGAAACTGGGCAATTTATAAAGACATAAAATTTATTTCATACACTTTTGGAGGCTGGGAAGTCTAAGGTCCAGGGAAGACATCTGATGAGGTCCTTCCTCTGGGTGGGAACTCTCTACAGGGTCCCACAGTGACAGGGTGTCACATGGCAAGAATAGCCTGAGCAAGAGAGAGAGCTAACCTTCTCACTTGCTCTCTTTGTAAAGCCAGCAGAACCACACCCATTACTCTATGAATGGATCAATCTGTTCATGAGGGCACAGTCCTCACAATCTAATCACCTCTTAAAGGCCCTGACTTTCAAATACCATAATCAGATTTCCTACCTTTTAGCACTGTTACAATGGGAGTCAAACTTTAGCAGGTTTGGGGAGACATTCAATCCACAGCATCCCACAGCCAGAAGTTGGTGAACTCACAAACTTTGGATTTGGGCCTAGGGTGAAATAGAAAGTCTTATTCACCTTAAATCTAAGCATCATACTTCAATCCACCTTTCGCCCAAGACCTGCACTTGCACAGCTATTAAGTATAATTTTGATTCCTATTTGGCTCCTGTTCCTTCCAATAGGAACTTTCTGGGGCTGAGAGGAGTCTGACTTTCCAGGATTTCTGGCCACATGCCATCGCATGCCAACCGCCCCTCTTCCCCCTTGTGATGGGAAAGGTTTCCAGCCCCTCTGTGACCTGGCTCCTGCCCTCTCATTCCAGTCTTCTTGCCATTTCACCCCAGCCTGTGGTGCTCCTGACATACTGTGACTTCCTGTGTGTCCCCAACATTTAGCATGGTGCCTGGCACTGGGCACAAATGTGGAATGAACAAACTTAAATAGATATTGCCACCCCCGTTTCCTGGATGTAACTCATAGAAGCTAAGTCATTGACCTGAAGTCACACAGCTAGTCAGAGTAGGACCTGGATTGACATCAGGCTGGCCCAATTGCCCATCCCTGCTCCTCTCCCTGGCACAGCCCCAGCGCCATCGGCAGAGGGAAACTTCAGGTCATGGAGATTACAGGCTCCGGCGCTGGCAGCCTGTTCATCTCGCCCACTTTGCTGTCTATCT
This sequence comes from Cynocephalus volans, assembly GCF_027409185.1. Taxonomy (NCBI): domain Eukaryota; kingdom Metazoa; phylum Chordata; class Mammalia; order Dermoptera; family Cynocephalidae; genus Cynocephalus; species Cynocephalus volans. The sequence continues at coordinate 43,581,326 of NC_084473.1, forward strand.
TCCACACTTGCAGAGGTACTGCGGGCATAGTTCTTATTAAATTAGGCATGAGATGAAATCATTTATTTAAAGTCTTTTACCTGTCCATTTCCCCGGGGTAGTTCTTTATTAAGTGATTTCTCACATTTTCCGAGTGACTCAGTCAGTGGGATGGATGTCGTGCCAGGGGAAGTGGGGGAGGAGAGAGAGTGACAGAGAGAGCTGTAAAGGCGGCTGGGCGGCTGGAAAGGAGAGCTTGGTGTACCCAGCGTGGGGACAGACAGTATTTGAAGCCTACTGGGAAGAGCCGGAGAGAGTTACCCAGAATGCCCTCACTAGAAATTATGCCCTTCTGAGCTACTTTCTTTTCCCAAGAGGAAAAGCAGCTGTTCTTCGCTGGGCAGGAGCCTCAGGGCAGAAGGCAGGTCCTATGTTTCCAGAGGCTGAAGAAGAAAGTTGGAAAGGCCTAGAAAGGAGAGGGGAGCTGGAGATAACACCTGAGGCCAGACTTCATCCAGGGTAGAGTGTGGAGGTGGCCAGGCCCCTGTGGGGGAGAAAACCTCCCTAAGGCGGGTGGGATTTGAGGACTGAGAGAATGACAGGGCCTGAAGAACTGAAAAATAGCCAAGGTCTCATCAAGACTTTGAGAAATCTGGAGTGAACCAGTCAGGAGAGTTTGTGAGGAGGGCAGGCAACTGCACTGGGATCCAGTCAGGAGGTGGGTGTCACTCGGCACTCAGGGCTCAAAGGCCCCACATGTGAAAGGGGGTCTTGGTCTGATGGCTCTCTCAGGCCATTCAAGCCCAAGGCAGGACCTTCTGCCCAGGTAAAGCTTCCTGATGCTCTCTGGACCTGGCGTCTGAGGGCATCTGCCAAACCACCACATGTGGATCATACACAAGGCTCCTGAGGCCAAGACTCTGCCCTGAATCTCAGTGTAGTAGAAACATTTTCTGATGTGCCTCGGAGCTCAGTTGGCTGCCCTGACAACCTGATAAAGTCTAGACCATTGGCCTTGGATCAGGACACCTGGTATCAAGTCTCTAATGCTTCTGGGCTTCAACTGTAAAATGAGGTCAATAATACTTACGCTTCCTACTCTGTGGGGTTGAGAGGGTCAAACGGAATATGACTGTGAAGGAGCTCAGAAGAATACAGAGTTCTCCTGCAGAGCAAGGCGTTATTGTTGATGCAGACACTACTATGCAACTGCAAAGGGAGGACTAATACTTCAGAAGAACAGACACTCGGTTTTGTGAGGAAATGATGTCTTTCTTGGATTTATTTTGAAAGTATGACATTTGCTTTAAAGAAAGGAATCTTCCCAGACTGCGAGTCGGGAAGCCTGGGTGGTGCCTACACCCTGGGAGATTCCCGTTTAGGGGGTCATCAAGCTTGGTGCCACATCACTCTGGCCACAATCAAAAGGACAGGGGATAGGTATGGGCAACACTAGGCTGGCAAGTAGTAGGTATGAGGTCTCTGCCCCCAGGGCTGTGCTCTGCTGGATGCTGATTGGGTGACCTACGACACATGGGGTTCCAGCCCCCGTCCCCAAAGCTCTTCTGCCACCCTACAACCCTGTACAGCCTCATTCTTCTGCTCCTCTATTTCGAAACTCCTTGAAAGAGTGGTCTACACTCACTGTCTCCTGCAGGGAGACTGCCTCTCCTCTCCTTATCTCTTAAGTTCGTTCTGATTAGGCTTCTGCCCCTATCTTTCCACTCCTGTGCAAGCCACCAGTGGCCATCACATTGCAGAATGACATGTGGTAGTCAGTTCTCAGTCCTCACCTTCCTACACCTCCCAACAGGATTTGACACAGTGGATCAGATCACTGTTCCTTCCTCTTGACATCCAAGATCACTCTTGGTTCCCCCACAGCTTCACTGGCTGCTCCTTCAGGGTCCCCTCCATTTTCTCCATCTTTGAATGCTGGAGGATCCTGGGGTTCAATCCTGGGCTCTTTCTCTTCACCATCCATACTCATTCTCTAGTTGGACTCCTCCAGTCCCATACTCAACTGTGAACATGCTGGTAATCCCACACATATACTTCAGTCCACACCTTTCCCCTGAATGTCACTCACTAATTCAATTCCTGTCCAAAATGTCCACTTGGATGGCATCTCAAACTATATCTGTCCCAAACCAAGCTCCTGCTATTCTCCACCCCCTACTCTCCAATATTCCCTACCTTAGCAACTTTATTATTCCAATTATTCAAGCCAAAAACCTTACAGTCATTCTTAATTCTTCTCCATCTCTCCAAAAACTGATGGGTTTTTTGGGGGGTGGGGGGTGGGGGGGAGTGGGGGACAGCTGGCTGGTACAAGATTGAACCCTGGGCCTTGGTGTTATCAGCACCACACTCTGGCCAACTGAGCTAACCAGCCAGTCTCTCTCTCTCTCTCTCCAGCTCCTGTCAACTCCACCTGACCACCTCCTACCACCCCCACAGCCACCGCCTAGTTCCAAATCACTGAGTCACACCCAGAGACCTGCAACAGACTCCCCACCCTCTCCTTGCTCCATCCTCATCCCCACCCTCTATCAACTGCAGCCAGAGTGACCCTTCAATACATAAAAGTAGACCATATTATACATTTGTCAAAACCCATAGGATATACAATACAAAGGGTCAACCCTACTATGAACCGTGGACTTTAGTTAATAATCATGTATAAGTACTGGGTCATCAATTGTAACAAATGTACAGCACTAACATAAGATATAAATAATAGGGGAAACTGGGGGAAGGGGTATGTAGCAACTCTGTACTTTCCCATCAATTTTTCTGTAAACCCAAAACTGCTCGAAAAAAATTAAGTCTACTAATTAAAAAAAAAAAAAGTAGAAAGCATGATGCATCACACCTCTGCTCTAAACCCTCCAGGGGCTCCCATCTTACGGGGACGTGGGGGGGTTGGGAGGGAGAGATGAAGCTCCTACAGTGGTCCTTTTAAAAGACCTCACGTGGTGTGGTCTCCTGTGACCCCTGGAGTCTCCACCTCATCTCCCAGCCGCTCACTCTCCCCCCTCACTGTGCTCCAGCCACACCTGCCTCTTTGCTCCCCCTCAAATACAGCAAGCAGCTTCCCTGCTCCTCTGAGCCAGGACTTTGTATGCACTCTTCCCATGGCTGGGAAAGCTCCTCCTCAGATGTCTCCTTGGCTCACTCCTTTGCTGCCTTCAGATCTCACCTTGTCAGAAAAGTCCTTCCTTCCTGCTCCGTGAAACATGGCACCTCCTCTTGTGCTCTCACTTTATAATGCTTGACTCTTCTTCTTTGCATATAGCACCATCTGACTTTTTTTTTTAGTAAGACTATCACTGTATTTATTTTTCTACAGGTCATTTTTCTATAGCTTGAACATTTTCCCCTCAAAATTATAAGAACAAAAAATTCCTGAGGCTTAGAACAGGATCACTTGGCCCTCTCTCTTATCTCCTCCTGGTTCTAACTACTGGCATCTCTTAAGGGCCAGCATGTCTTGCATCTGCAGTTGGGCCCAACACATTCAAGCTTCTGCACAATCTTCTTTGTGCTTTGGGTCTTCTTCTGGAAAACTGGCTTAGTCTGCCCACCATAGCCACTCTGGTTCTATCAAATGCCTCTTTCCCTGGGCATACATGGAATCTTTGCCCTTCTCACACTGGGTCACTTTGTGAGGCTGATGCTTGCCACACCTCTTACAGAAAGATCTTTAGGATTTAGTAAACTGACCACCTTTGCTGCAGAGATGTCTACACAATGAAAATGGGAACTCCGGTGTCTGCCCTCCATGCCTCGCTCTCCTAGAGCCTCCCGTCTGATGAGCATATGTAATTGTTTTGTCTTCCTCCACTAGAATGTCAGCACCATGAGCACAGGAACTTTGCATTTTGTTTAGTGCTATATCTCTGGCACATCAAATATAGCCTGGTACATAGTAGGTGTTCAATAAACATTTGCTGACTTAATGAATTCAAAACATATTAGAACAAATTAGAGTCCTTCTGAGTCTGCCCTGGAAAGGCTCAGGAAGTCAGTATTGGCAGGAGCAGTGTAGCCAGGGAATGAGTGGGCCCAGTCACCATAATGATGGAGATTGACAGAAGTCACTTCAGAACCTGCTGCTAAGGGAATGACTAAATAACCATGTCACTACAACTGGGTTGCTCCCAAACAATAAAATGTTTTCCAATTGATGATTCAGCCTCCCTGAGACCTAGCTGTTTAATACATTTGAGGTTGTTTCCTATTCTTTCCTTCTCTGTATCCTTTCGCAAAACCCTCATTAGCTAAGTTAACCCAAATATGTGTTCTTATTTGCAAACAGAAGAACCTAATTCATACAGAGAGGTAGAGTACCATCTTCCTGCCCAAGTATAAAAATTTACTTTTATGTTTAAAACTTAATTTTTTCTTTTTTAATCCTAAGTTATTTCTCAGAAAAGGAGAAATCACTTATTGTCAAGTGCTTATGAATGCTTTTATTAGCAGCACTCTTTAAATTATTTTTTAACAGCAAAGAACTGTTGGAAGAAGATACATAAATCCTGTGCTTCTCCACCCTGACTGGTATCTCAGGGTTAATACTAATAACTGGGTACCACCTGAGGCCAGTGCTATCAGAATGTCTGGGGGTGGTGCTGGGTATTTTTATAAAAAGCTTCCCAGCTGTTTCCAGTGTACAGCTAGGGCAGCGAGCCCCTGCTTCTGAAATGACCTCAATCCTTGCTAATTTTGTATATTTATAAAAGTGCCTTCTCAGAGTCAGAGTCCAAGTAGCTAAAGAAATTTACTTGGATTTTGTCATTATTCTTGGGGGCGTGACTTCCTTCTCTTCTTATCAACCCATTCTCAGGAAACTGACGAGCTCAGCCACACTGAGGTGTTAATGACTGATAACACTTCATGTGTTAGTGAGCTTTTTAATAGGACACCCCTGGCCCAGAACAGGAGGAGTCATGGGGGCCTTCTGCATCCACGGCCCCTGTCCCCCATCCTCCGTTGACTGGCTGCTTCCTGTAAGGCCTGTCTGGAGTCCTGAGGGAGCTCTAGGGCTTCCAGCCATAAAAATAGAGTGTTCCAGAGCCAGCTTTGGGCCTGTGAGCAGGGCAGTGTCCCTTTAATTTGCTGCTGGAATTGGGCAGCATCTGAGATCAGGACCTTTGAAATATTTATCTGCTGGTTATTTATCTGAACAGGGTGCAGGGGAGAGGAGAGGTCCTGGGAACTATGCCCAGAGCCAGAGAGTACAAGGAAAACTTTGCTAAATTTATTTCAATAACTTTTACTGTACTTTTTTTAAATTATAGAAGTAACAATGCTTACTAGAGAAAACTGGGAATATACAAAAAAAAAGTGTAGAGAAGAAAACAATCATCCATAATCCCACAACCCAGACATATCCGATGTTAACAGCTTGGCATATTTCCACTCGGACCTCTTTTTTAAGTACACGCACATGCACTGCATAAAATTGTAAATAATGTTGCATCCTCTTCTTTTTCCTTTAACATTATATCAGGAACACATTCCTATGTCATTAAAAGTTCTTTTAAAACATAATTTGAAATGGCTCCATAATATTCCTTTATTTGCTATCTCAATTTATTTAACTAATTTCCTATCACTGGATATTTATTTCCAAGTTTTCATTTTTATAAAAAATAGTGGGACTAGCATTTGTCCATAAATCTGCTCATATTTCTGATTAATTTTTAGTTTAATCTTTGATCAGAAAGGTGACATGGTATAGAGAAAAGAAAGCATACTTTATCTTTTTTTGCTTACTGGGTTTTTGTTTAAGTTGAGGCAAAACTCATACAACATAAAATTCACCTTTTAACTATTTTGAAGTGTACCTTTTGTGGCTTTTAGTACATTCACAATGTTGTGCAACTATCACCACTAATTCCACAATGTTTTCATCACCCAAAAAAGAAACCCTGTACCCATTAAGCAGTCACTCCCTTTTCCTCCCTCCTCCCAACCCCTGCAACCACTAATCCGCTTTCTGCCTCTATGGCTTAAAGCACAGTATTCTTATACTCAGGAATACCAGGATTCAAATCCTGATTCACCTACTGATTAGGCTTGTGACTGTAGGAAATTTACTTAGCCTTCTTCAGCCTCAGAGTCCTCACGTGCAAACACTGAGCTCTCAGCAATTTAAATGATACACAATGTGGGACAATGCATGGCATATAGTAGAGCTCAACAATTTTAAAAAGTTAAAAGATTACAGCTGAAAGGAACTTTTGGAAATAATGTAGTACAATCTACTCCACAGATGAGGAAACTGGGGCCCAGAAAGAGAAAGTAAGTGGGGTCTTTCCAACATTGCTGCACTTGAGCTTATGTGTATGCTACTTTGCATGCATGTTCAAAGTACGCTACTACTAGTATATATAGTATACTGTATATAGTATACACCAATGTGCCCGATATATACAGATACAGTCCCATATAGCTGTACTCGAGCTTATGTCTACACTAGTTTGTGTGCATGTTTTAGACTGACAATGTTTTGATTGGAAAAATACAGTCCTCAGTTCCAAATGGTTACAGACAACCCTGGGGACAAGAGGCCAGCAGCTCACAGAGGCACCGAGGGTTCCCATGCAGCTGGCCTCAGGTTAGTGTTTGGGAACACAGGCATCTGGTTACTGTTGTACCATTGTTTCTTTTCGCGTTCCCAAAATACCTGCAAAGGTGCTAAATAAGCCAAAGGTGAAAGTCTCAAAATATCACTCCAAGATTACTCATTAGTTACAAAGGGATAAGAGTCACTTTATAGTGGAGAAAGCCAGTGGAAACCACGGTGGTTGAAATTTGGCATCACCAATAATGGTACAAACTGACATTATTTGCCTCCTGATGTGACACACTGAGAAGGACATATTACCTCTGTAGTATTCTTGCCAAAAATGTCCATCCTTCTATGGTGAGAATACATGATGTGACAGATTCAGACACAGTCTTCAAGGAACTGGCTGGGCTCTTCTAAATTTTCAACATCGTGAAGGCAAAGCAGGCAGGGCAACTGCTGAAGATTAAAGGACACTAGACGGGCTGGACAGCTAAGTACAGTGTGTGACTCTAGATTAGATTGCACATTTTAAAAAGATAAAGTTTTATGACTATTAGGGAAGTTTGGATATGGACCATATATTAGATAATATTGTATCATGCTTAGTTTCTGGAGCGTGATGATTGTATTATGTTTGTGTAGGAATTTGTTCATAGGTGATACATGCTGAAGTATTTAGGGGTGAAGGATTATAATGTTTGCAACTTACTCTCAGATCATTTAGCCAAAAACAAAGTGTGTGGATATAGAAAGAAACAGAGATAAATAAAGCAAGTGTGTAAATGTGTAAAATGGTAACAATAGGTGAGTGTAGGTGAAAGGAATATTCATCTCACACTTCTTTCAACTTTCCTGGATTTGAAATTTTCAACATAATGAAATGGGGGGAAGAATTGAGTATAGCCCATAGAAATGAAGTACTTGAGCTTTAGGGTGTTGAAAGTTTTTTGAGCCAATATTAAGAAATGAAGAATTTAATTTAAAAATCTGATCTCCAACTTCTTTGAGAAAACTACCAGATCTGGCCACACTAAGTCAGTCCACATTTTTTGGCAGGGCAGCAATTGGTGCTGCTGAGTGATCTCTTTCTGCTTTAAGAGGCCCCCAACTCACTCCAAGGATGCATACTTAGACTCCTACACCTACTGGTACAGGAGCATTTGTCCAAGAAAGCCTTGAACAGAATTTCCACATCATGTTCTCTATGGGAAAAAGAGAGTTCTGAACCAGAAGCCCTCAGAAACCCACAGAGCAGGCTGCATTGCCAACACAGCCAACCAAACCAGCATAGTCTAACAGCATGATCACCTAGATCCTTCCACACAGATGTCTCGGTGGAATGGGGGCTGAGCCTCCTCCTTCTGACTGAGGACTCCTTCATAGCCCCATCCTCACCAGTTGAAGGCCTTCCTGAGAGCAGAGAGTGTAGACTTCTGCCCTTATATTATTTCCAGAGAAAGGTGTTTGCTAGAGCACACATTACTGACAGCAGGCCCCCAAGTAACATTTTAGGAATCTCGACAACACCAACATCCATAATGACTACTACTAACAGAATATTTCACTTAGAAGCCCGTGGCTTTTGGTAGTCAACCCATCCCCATGATGCCCATCATCTTGGCCAACCAATCACAGACCAAAGCAGGCTGGGACAAGAGCAACACCTCATGTCCTTGAAGAAAATTACGATCCTTAATTGGCTAAGATGAATCTAATGAGGAGACACATACACATGCCTCACATGACATAATTATAATGAGTTAATGTCCTTGTCATTGGTGGGGAAGAAAGAACATTCCGATTCTGGTCTCAGCATCACCATTGACTCATCCTACAAGGATGGGTGAGGACTGACCCCGTGTGAGCCCTCAGATGCCTTGCCCTTCAATTGGACATAATTGTCCCTGCCATGCCTACTTCTCAGGGGCATTGTGATTAAAGAATAAGATAATATAAAGGAAGGCTTTGAAAAATACTGAGAAGTACTAAAATGCTATACTGTTCTACTGTATATAACTACATAAATATATGTATAACTATATATATAACTATACTGTTATTTTTCCCCCTAAAGATATCTTCCCCACATCACGGTTGTCTAGTCAATTTTTTTTTTTTTTTTTGCAATGATCTCTCCTAAGTCTAAACTTTCCCTTATCCCATCCTGGAGTTCTTAAAGCTCTCAGGGATGGCTTTCCTTGAAGACTCTGGTCCCAAAACATATGCAGATGAGGTCTGGATACTTGAGCCACAACAGGACTTCCACAGGAGCCTGCATGGCCGTATCTGTCTCTGCAGCCCTGGACAGATATCAGGAGGCTCTGCCCTGGACCTGGTATCAAGCAAGAGCTCAGTCTGTGTTTGTTGACTGAATGAGTGAGTGCCTGAGGGATGTGGGTGAGTCCCTGTCAGAGGATGGCTCAGCAGGAGAACAGAAGAGGCAGGATGGGTCCCAGAAGCCAAGTGCTTCTGCACAGCAGGATGGAGTAGGGAGTAGAGAGGAAGGGCCTAGGTTGGGGGCCAAAGGAGAGAGAAGCCTTCTGCCCTGTTATTTGGAGGAACCTCTGGTTTGGGCAGCTCCCCCCAACCCCATACACCCGAGTGCTGTGGGATCCAGCTGAACAGTGTACATGGATTAACAACGATTTATAGTTAGGCAGGGTTGAGATACTCCACATCTCACCTGCCTCCTGGTAGAAGGGGCCTCCAAAGCCACCACTCTTAGATTCAACAGGTGAAATGAAAAAAAACTTCACTTAAAGCTGCCCAGTTTTCCAGGCACACTGCCAGCACCTCGGGGCCCCACCCGGGGACCCAGGGTATGGAGTCGGAGACTGCCCCCGCCACAACCAGGCATACCACCAGCACCAAGAAGCATGCCAAAAATATCACCTCCATGTGAGTGGCCCACCACAGCCACCACAGTAACCACAGCTGCCACGAAAGTGGCTAGACATCATAACCACCATGCAGATGGTCCGTCAGCCATTGGAGTGCATTGACACAAGGAGAGTCACTAGCAGAGACCAAAGAAAAGAATAAGATGTGGGCCGGCCCGTGGCTCACTCGGGAGAGTGTGGTGCTGGGAACACCAAGGCCCCGGGTTCGGATCCCATATACGGATGGCCGGTTCGCTCACTGGCTGAGCGTGGTGCTCACAACACCAAGTCAAGGGTTAAGATCCCCTTACCGGTCATCTTTTAAAAAAAAAAAAAAAAAAAGGAATAAGATGTCTCTCTCCACAAAGCCCATTCCAGAGTGACAGAAGAAACATCTGCTCTATGATAATATTGGGGACCTGAACACATCTCTCAGCACTGGACAGATCATCTAGGCAACAAATCAACAGAGTAACCCTTACTCTTTCAGAAGAAGAGAAGAAATCTAGGGTATTTAGAGGGGGGACGGGGGAGACTGGACAAGGGGCATAAAGAATAAGTACAATTTGTAACAATATACATACTAGTAATATTGATTTGATCAACATATGTCAAATTGAATCCCCCAAATATGTATAATCAATTATGATTCAACATAAATAAATAAATAAAATGTAATAAAATTAAAAAGCTGCCCAACTTAACTCTTTGGGTTCATTTTACTTTTTTTTTCATGTGGGAAAGATGTGGACAAGAAGGCTTTGATGTTCTGCTTAGGTATAAAATTCCAGCCCATGGGATTCAGCTTTGAAAACCACAGACTAAGGAAGGTAAGGTGGCCTGCTGCTCTGAAAGCAGCCTGTGTCAGTCCCATGAAAGTGGGGGGTTTTGACATTCAGAACACACCAGGCACCATGTTAGGCTCTAGAGGCAGAGATTTAAAAAAAAAGAAAGATGCAAACTCCCATGAGTACTTAATGGGAGCATGCTGTGTGCCAGGCACTGTTCTAGGGGGCTTACAGACATATAAATAAATCAAACCTACTGTATTTATAACATTTGTTAGCTGGTGGAAAGTACTGTGGAGAAATACCAAGTGGGAAAAGGGACTAGGGAATGTGAGTGTGCGTGTGCAGGGCTGGGAGTGGGTCAGGGAGGGCCTATCTAAGGATGGGTTTGAGTAAAGTCCTGAGGAGGGTGAGCCAGTGAGCCATGTGACAATGTGGAGAAGGCGTGGCCTAGGCAAAGGGAACTGCAAGTGCAAAGTGCTCCCCTGAAGCGAGAGGGGACCAGCAGGAACAGTAGGGGCCAGTGTGGCCAGGATGCAGGCAGGGGCGTGGTTAGTGGGAGACGAGGTCAGAACCACAGGCAGGACCTCAGAGGCCATTGCAGGAATGTTGGCTTTTATTTTAAGTGAGCTGGAAATAATTTTTAGTGGGGAACAACATGATCTGACTTTATTTCAAAGGGTCACTTGTGTTGAGGAGAGACTATAGGGGACAAGGGGAGGGATGATGGCAGTTTGGACCAGAGTAGTTGTGGCGTATGTAGGTGGAGACATGGTCAGCTCCTGATATGTTCAAAGCAAAACCCACACGTCTTGCTGATGAATTGCATGTGGAACAAACAAACAAACAAACAAAAAACCTTTTGGGCTGGACAAGGAGAAGGGTGGAGTCACCATTCGCTGAGGGGGAAGACAAGATGGGCTGGCAGGGTGCGGGAAAGAACAAGAGTTTGGCTTTAAATATTCTGAATTTGAGAAATCTCTTAGACATCCACGTGGAGATGTCAGGTAGACATTTGGTTATGAGCCTGAAATTTTGGAAAGTGATCCAGGACAGAGACATAAATTTGAGAGTCATCAAATTTATATTATTTGTGTATGGGTCCATGAGGGAAAAAATTATGTCTTATTCATCTTTGAACCCCCACATAACCTAGGAGAACTTACTTACCCATAGCAGACACGCAACAAGATTTATGGAACACACAGCTGTATTTGTCTGTGAAAATCAAGTCAGAATTGATTGAGTGGTAAAAACAATGCTACCGCCCCTGCCCCCTACCCACATGCACACACACATGTATGGGTAATGGCAAAAGCACAGGATCTAGAATGAGCTGACTTAGACAAGAGTGTTGGTTATGTTGCTTATAGTCGGGTAACTTACTTACCTCCCCTAACTGGTTTCCTCTTCTGTGAAATGGGAGTCATCTCAATAACTACATCAAAGGATGGTTTTGAAGAAAAAGGAGGACATGAGTGTGAAATGTACAAATGCATAAATATGTACAAATGTCAGTTATTAATTTTGAGAATCAGGCAGAGATTACAAACATGCGTTCTGCTCCTCAAACTTATTGCTGCCTTCTTTTTATCAGAAGGACTTTGAGTCCTGTTGGGACCCCAGAGGCTGGGATTCAGGATGCAGTAGGCTGGCCTCTGCCTGGCCAGACCCTCTCTACTGCCTTAGGGCCGGTTTGACACCATCACTCTCACTCCATGCACAACACCAGGCACTTTTCTGGAACACCTCAGCCCCGGCTGAGTTTTCCCCACTCTTGTCCCCTACAGCAATGGTCTCCCAAGTGCCAATAGTTGTATAATATTCAGGTTATGCTAGAAAATACTAGAGCATTTACTCATTTATTTTTATCTTAAAATATAAATAAATAAAAGATGCTCAACATCATTAGTCATTAGGGGCATCAAATTAAAATCACAATGAGATACCACTATACACCCATTAGTATAGCTGAAAAACAATATAAAATAAAACAAAACAAAACCTGATAATACCAAGTGCTGGCAAGAATTTGGTGCAATTGAATCTCTCATATATTTCTGGTGGGAATGCAAATAGCACAGGCAGTTAGGGAAACACTCTGGCATTTTCATAAAAAGTTAAACATACTCTTACCATATGATCCAGCAATCCTACTCCTAGGTATTCATTCTAGAGAAACAAAACCTTATGTTCACACAAAAACCTGTGTGTGGATGCTTATAGTAGCTTTATTTATAATTGACAAAAACTAGAAACAACCCAGATGTCCTTTAACCAGTGAATGGACAAAGAACTGAGGTACATTCATACAATGAATGGAGTACTATTTGGCAATAAAAAGGAACAAAGTATTGATTCAAACCACAACATGGATGACTTTTAAATGTGTTTTGTAAGTGAAAAAAGCCACAGCAAGAGGCTCCTTATTGTATGATTCCATTTGTATGACGTTCTGGAAAAGGCAAAACTATAGGGGCAGAGAACAGATTGGTGGTTGTCAGAGGCTGGGAGGAGTTCATGACAAGGAGGCAGTGTGCAGGAAGTCGGGGGTGATGGAGGTGTTCTGCTCATGTCTAGTGGTGGATACACACTCCTCAGCATTGATCAAAACCTATAGAACTCTACTCTACAAAGAATGAATTTTACAGTGTGTAAATTTTAAAAAATCAATTAGGATGTGGGGTGAACTCAAAATAGGGCACAAACTGTTGCAAATGAACCTAGCTATATTATTAAATGAATAACATCACCATGTTGAAAGGGTGAAGAAAAGAATGAACCTAAGTAAGTAAATAAGCAGTATTTTATGAACCGTGCACAAATAATGTAGTTAGTAAACTTGTTTTTCACAGGGATATGCATTAGCAATTCCAAAAACGGATATAGTTAGGTTGAACTATAAGTAAATATATTATAGATAAGGGGAGCCTGGTTTCTCACTATCAGAGAAAGAAGTTCCAGATAAGGAAAGGGGGAAGGCTGGAATGATCTCTGTGTTGTTGGACTGGATTCAGAAGTGTCAGCATGAATCCGTGTTTGTTTGTGATAAAATATACACAACATAAGATTTACCATTCTAACCTTTTTAACTGTACAATTCAGTGGCACATTCACAATGCTATTCGACCATCACCACCACCCATTTCTGGAAGTTTTTCATTATCCCAAACACAAACGCTGTCATCCTGAAACAATAGCCTCCCATTTCCCAGCTCTCCTCATCCCTGTTAATCTCTATTCCACTTTCTGTCTTTGTGACTATGCCTGTTGGGTACCTCATGTAAGTGGAATCATCCAATGACTGTCCCTCTGTGTCTTGCTTATTCCAGTTAGCATACTTTCTAGGTTCATCCATCTTGTACCATGGATCAGAACTTCCTTCTTAGAAAGGCTGAGTATTCCATTGCATGTATATAACACATTTTGTATATCCATTTCTCTGTTTGTGGATACTATTGGTTTTTTAATATACATACAGGTAGATAGCTACAGAAATAAAAATAGATACATTGTATCCAGGTATTACTCCCTGATTGCTGAAAAGGCCTAGAAGCAAAGTTAACCAAGTAGCAATGAGCACACCAACACCCAGATCTTGGTTTCTAAATACTATTCTCCAATAAAAGGAACCAAGGCTCTGTGGAGAAGTGGTTGATTGCAGGGCTGGGGCAGGGAAAATGCAAAATGCTCCTGAAGCATCTCGTGCTGCCAGAAGGACGGAGCGTATAAAAAGGGAGTGGGAGCCAACAGGAAGGGGCTCCCTATAGCCAAAGCTGGAGCAATTTGAGGAATAAAATAAATAATAATAGTAATAATAATAATATTAGATTATAACCATATAAATATTCATAGGTTCATACGAATATAGATAAATAGTTGAGGAAATAAATAAATGGGGGAGAAAGGACATTTCTTCCTTTAAGAAGGATTCCAACTAAAAATGTAGAAGGAATGAAGGAAGTAGAAAAATCGCCATAGTCTCAAAGTACCTTTCCCAAAATATACATTCATTACAAAGGTTAAAGTTGCAGCTTGACAGTGGGGAAGCCCAGTGGATACCACCCTAACCAACTGAACAAGGTTAAGATCACCAGTAATAAGATATGTGGACATCCTGTAGCCCCTGATATGATACACTGAGAAGAGCATATTGGCTTTTGGTATTCTCTTCCAAAACGCATAGCCACAATCTAAACATCAGAAAACCTCATACAAACTCACATTGAGGGGCATTCTACAAAATGCCATGATCATGAAAAACAAGGAAAAACAGAAACGATCACGGATTGGACCAAGAGGCTGAAGGGACAGGACAACTAAATGCAACATGGGATCCTGGATTGGGTTCCAGAACAGAAAACAGATATTAGTGGAAAAACGAGTGGAAATCCAAATAAAGTTTGTAGTTTGGTTAATGATATTGTACCAATGTTATTATCTTAGTGTTGATCACTGTTCTATGATTATGTAAGATATTAGCAGTAGGAAAAACTGGGAGAAAGGTGTATGGGAACTCTGTAATATTTTTGCAACTTTTCTGTAAGTCTAAAATTACTTTAAAATAAAAAGGTTTAAAAAGAAGAAATAAAAGTTTTACCACTCTCTGTATGTTTTAAGTTATATATAGCATATTAATATAGTAGTATAAACGTACTAATTCGTAAATTAATAATTATAGATATATTGGTGGTGTGTGTGCAAAGATACTTAACTGGTGGGAGTTCATGGTTAAAAAGATTTGGAGACCACCATCCTTCGGCATGAACAAAAAGTACTACAGATACTTAAGAGTAGTCGAGCTCATAGAGACAGAAAGCAGGACAGTGATTCCAGGGGTTGGGGGGAGGGGGTAATGGGGAGTTGCTGTTTAATGGGCATAGAGTTTCAGTTTTGCAAGATGAAGAGTTCTGTGGATAGGTGGTGGTGACAGTTGCACCGCTGTGTAAGTGTTCTTAATGCCACTGAATTGTATACTTAAAATGGTTAAGATGGTAAATTTTATGTTATATGTATCTTACCACAATTTTAAAAGGAAAAAAAAAAAAGAACTGTAGAGTTTATCACTCGGTTCTGCATGACCTTGCTTCTAGATATTTCTTGCAGGTTAGACTTTTCTTCCCAGCAAGTCTTCACGTGATGTGGGTCTCAAACACACCTTGTTCTGTGAGACAGAGCCACCAGGCTGGGTATCGGTACATGCTTCGTCCATAGATAGGAATCCAAAGGAGAGGGGAAAGGTCAGAGTGCAGAAAAGAAAACTTGCTGCCTTAGTTCATTTGGGGGACACTATTGACAAGGTTTCTTTGAAGTTTATCTTAATATCCCAGAGACAAGACAAGCCTTCCCTCAGATCTGTGAGTTCTGGTGGCTCCAGGCTCTGGGGTAACCCATGAGATGCATGCCTGCTCCCCAGGCTCCTTCCCTGCCTCCCTGAGGGGAGGCAGCCCAGGTTATGCAAGTTCCTCGATTCTGTGGGCTCTTCCTACATGATTTATGCTTAACTCATCTGCATCTATGCATGAATCCATCTGCATAGGCAAGGTTCTGTTGTGGTAATAAACAGTCCTCAAATCTCAGTGGTTTAAAACATCAGAGATTATTTCTTGCTCTTTCTACACACATACCATAGGGTGGTTGAAAGTTCTTCTCTGTGCTCTCATCTCTCTGGAATCCAGATGATGTTGCAGTGACTTTCTGGAACATGTGGAGATCGTGGGTGCTAGTTCTTGCAGCCTTTGCCTGGAAATGACCCAGATCGCTGTGTGCACATTTGATTGGCTAAAGAAGGTCACATGGCTAAGCATGACTTAAAATAGGTGAGAAATTAAAATCCTGCAGCAGGGAGAGCACTGTCTATTAGGGTGAACAGTAATACAGTTCACCACTCTGTCCCAGCCCCCAACAAACACTTCCCTCCCTGCTGGGGGAATAAGTTTTGATGCTGGAGAGTACGCCACCCCCACTCTCACTCCACCTGACCCCCTATACATACTCTGCCTCACTGAAAGAATTCTTAATGCCTCTGCCTCCTGGAGGTGAGGCCTCAAAGCCCAATTAGGAGAATTTATTTCAGGTTCAGAGGTCTCTGTTGCTCCCCTGGGAGTCTGTTCATTTCCTATTTCATTGGCACACTCCAGGCTGGGTCTGCCCAGGTGGTTGTGAAGGTCCCACCCTGCCCCTCCTGGGAGCGGACACACGGTTATTGATGAGAAGCACATATGAGCTGCCAACATGGGCCCCCTGTGACTCATGGGCTTCCCAGAAGCGAATCACAAACTGGTGATTAGTGATTCTCCAGCCTGTTTTCCCCTCTTCCCCTACTCAGAATCAGTAGCTGCAATCTTGGAAGATTCAGAGAATCTCTATCATACAAACTCACATTGAGGAACATTCTACAAAATGCCTTTTTCTTTAAAAATAATGTAATCTTTATTTAAGATTGGACCCTTAGCAACTGATAAAAGAAGTGGGAGAGTGTGGTTAGTGAGTGTCTGTGAGTGTGTATAATTTCTGTGATTTAGCTGGATTTCACCTTACACTAATTTAACAAATTATTCACTTTCTACACAAATTCATTGCATTCTTAAAATAGCCAGTTCTCATTGTGCATTTAAAATACTAAATTGTTTTATAAAAATCTGACTTACACCCAACTTTTCGGGAGTATTGTTCCTCCAAAAAGCAAAGCAAATTCCTAGAACTAGAGACAATATGGAAATAGAGGGTCTTGGATACAACAATTGGAATATTTATGACTCACCCGAAACTTGCTTCCCTTTCAGGATGGGGGATTTCTGGCAGAAAGGAAACAGATTTATTCATTTGTTCAACAAATATTTGTTTTGCTGAGTGACTTCTAAGTGCTGAGCACTCTGCTGAGTACCATAGAAGATGAGAGGAAAGATTAGCACCCATGATGCCCCCGCTGGTTTACAATGTGGCTGAATGATCAAATTTCATTTGCATAACATCCTCCCTGGAGAAGTGTCTTCCTACCCAAAGATTGGATGAGAAAACTGAGACCCAGAGAGGTTTAGGCCCCAGGCTAGAGCCTCCTGTGTCCAGCTCCAGACTTATTCCACTGGACGAGTCCCTCAGCAGATGACAACTGCTGATGCTGCCCTTGCCTTGTGAACAGTCTCTACCCTTCTCTCCCTAACACACCTCCCACTGGAAGTTGTCCTTGGCAGACACGAGTCTCTCCACCAACACTGTGGCCTCCCACGACCCAGCCCTGCTGAAGAACAGGCTGTGGCCCCAAATGAGACAAATCGATTCGGCACAAGGCGCATCCAAACTCAGGTTTCTCTATTTGCTTAAGTTAATCCTTTGTTATTGTTCAACATTAACGTCTTATTAAATCAGGGCGGACCTTAATTGGCATGTGAGTGCTGGCAAGGGTAATGGCTTTGCAGAGCTGGGTATAATTCTGTCCTGGGTACAGAAGACAACACCTTGGTCTGCCTGGGTGTGGTGGCAGTGGCAGTAGCCTAGAGCAGTTTGTCAGGACCTGGGCCATCCAGTCAGTCACACTGTCAGGCAGGTAGGAAGGACTGTTGTGACTGAGAAAGGTGCTGGAAAAGGTTGGTCCCATCTCTAGAGTTAAAGCACATGTTGCCCCAAAGGGAAAAATATTAATAAATCAAGAAACTTCTCTAAACCTGACCTGCCATTTAGTTTCAAGGCCTCTTCTGTGGAGCAGTTTTACAAAGGAGTTAGGAAGGCAACCTTGGCTCCCTCCTTTGGAGGCTGATCTGAGGCCCCCAAAGCTTCTGCAAGAACACTTGGGGAGCAGATCCCCTTATAAGGCCAGTGAAAGTATACACACAAGCAGGGTACCAATGTCTCCTGAGACCCTGCAGAAAGCAGCCACACTGAGTGCAGAGGTGCTGAGTAAAGCAAACTGGCTGATCCGGAACTTACTTACAAGAGATGGTTGTTTCTCTCCTTGAGGGATTATTGCTCTAAACACAAACACCACTGCAGTTGTGCTTAGGAATTTTAAGAGGTGATCGAACTAGTATAGTCCCCTGCCTCTGGACACGATGTCATTTAAGTTATGTGTTGGTTTTATATATATATATATATATATATATATATATATATATATATATATATATATATATAAAATACTTGCATGCATTCCCTCTCATCTGCTCACCTTCTCTAGAACGCTGCTCCCTCCTCTCTTCCTGCACTCTATCCATGCCTCAGTTCAAGGGAGCTCAACCCCAGAGGACGAGAGGAGAGGATGTGAGGAGAGGACGTGGCTAGAGTTGAGAACATAGACAGCAGGGCTCTTGCATTTCCTGTGTGTTCCTGCCCCTAGCTCAGGCCCCTCACAAAGTGGGTGCTCAGAAAGTGCTTCGGGATTGAGTTGTATGCTTCCTCCCTGCCTGCTTTCCAACTCCCCCCCCCCCCCGCCACTTCCTAACCAAAATTCTTTACCCTGCATGCATCTCAACTTTCTTCCCTCAGAAATAAATTACTAGGGAAGGGGGGTGGGCGGCTTCTTCCTCACACTTTGGATTCCATGAAGGGGGAATTCTCCATACCCTCCTGGCTGCTAGCTCCGCCCATGAGCCCTCACCACAGGGGTGCATGGCCTTAGTTAAAAGAGTGAGCAGTTGGGAGCTGAGCAGGGTCGGGTCAGCAGGGCCCTGGCAGCAGGCAACTTGCTGTCTAAGCTGCCCAGGCTAGGGCAGCAGTAAGGGACCTGCCCTGACTGGGGGAGCTGTAGCTGGGTGGGGCCTGCTGAAGCTGATCTTCTCAAGGATCCATTAGGAAGCCCTTGGTCTTCAGCAGCTCTGTCCATAATAAAGCTGACATTTTTACTTCCATCTACTGATTCTGTATTTCAGAACTTAGGGTGGGGAAAACATAGCATTGTCTATTAACCTCCTGAGCCCCAGCAGGCCCAGAAAGAAACCAGAGAGACATTCTTAAGAACAGTCTTGTAGCCCACAGGCACATGGTAAGCTGGGTGCCCAGGGTCTGGAGCCCTGTTTTACAAAGTAGCTTTCTGAGTCTATAAATCCTCTTTCTTCCTACACAGACACCTGGCTGGGGCCTGGGAGCTGCAGAGTGTTGAATTAGACACTGTGCTCAGCCCAGTGTAATTACCCAGGGTCTACACGAGGCAGCAGACAGCCCAGATTCAAAACCGTGGTTCCAGACCCAGGTCCTCACTCACTGTGTCCACAGTCTCCTGAGGAAGTCCCTGAAGGAAATCTCTGGGCAGAGGGGGAGGTGTCGAGGAACCACCAGGGAGCTGGGCTAGATTCTTGGTGAGGCTGGAAGGACAATGCACGTCTCAGGAAAAAAGTCAAGACACTCCCGGCAGCCATTCTTCTCTTATTTATAATCAGCACCCCCACCCCATCCAGTTTTCTGGAGATCAGGAGTACCGGCCCTCACCTCCTGTTCAGAGCAAATGTCTGCTGTAGTTGAATTCTGTGTCCAAGCCCTGAAATTGGTGCATAAGGAGGGCCATCTGAATCTACATTAAACGTGTAACTTAAGGATTTTTGGTGAGGCTAAACTTTCAGTGTGTGTGTTTTCTGAGCCAATTGTGGAGGATTCTTAACTTTCCATTTTCCTGACGAGATAAAACTTGACAACTTTCATAGAACAGTGATTGGATAAATATTCCTGTAAAGTCCTAAAATTTATGAGCCCAATGTAAGCCCCATATCAAACAATTCTAGGAGGCCACTCTATCTTCAACCAACTCTATGACCCAGCTGACCAGGAAGTAAATAGCTCTGGAAGATTTTATAGTTTGCTTAACCCCAAGCCATCACTCCCATGGCTAGTGGATTGATCATTTACCAATCTTTAAAGAACAGCTCTGCCAAGCAAACCTAACTAATTCTTCTCTGATGCATCAGAGGTATTTCAGGATCTCTTGGGATTTCGACATTCTCTTGGGATTATCATTCCCATTGCACAGACAGGGAGGAGCCAGGGCATTTAGTCTAGAGAAAGAACAATTCTCAGTCTGCGAATATGGAAAGGGCCAGACAAATTTAGTATCACCCAGGGAGCAGAACTGTGTTGAGAGAGAGTAAGCTTCCTGCCATGAGGAAGTTCAAAAAAGACTGTATACACATCAGTCAGGATGCACAGAGTGGGTACTTATGTCACTTGTGAGGATTGGTTCCCAAGACACTTCCCACCTGTTATGGACTGAATGTGTCCCCCTAAATTCGTATGTTGAATCCCTAACCCCCAATGTGATGGTATTAGGAGGCAGGGCCTTTGGGAGGTGATTATATTTAGATAAGATCATGAGGTTAGAGTCTCCATGATGGAATTAAGTGCCCTTATAAGAAAAGGTAGAGACCCCAGAGCTTCCCAGCCCCCAGAACTTTGAGAAGTAAATGTCATTTAAGCCACCGTGGCTATGGTATTTTGTTGCAGCAACCTGAGCTGGCTAAGACACCACCCAAGAGTTACTGATTTCATCAAGGATAAAGAGATAGGGCAAAGACTACATCTCCTTATAAAGTCCTATGGGATGCCCTGCACATTATAAAAAAGAAAAGAAAGAAAGAAAAGACCGTTCTTTTTTCTCCTCACAAAAGCAGGAAAAAAAGCCTCTTATGGTTTGTACTTTCATTGGATTGTAGATAAATAGGAATCTGCTAAATTTCATGTGTTTTCCTGGATCAGGAGAGTGCTACTCAGGGATGGGCTGGGGGGATGCCGGGTTTCACTGTGTCTCATGGGTCTATGAGCATCCTCATAAATCCCCCACTCACTTGGGGACTGCAGTGATATAGACTTGAGTTACCAGGAGATGACACTGGCTGGACCCCTACTACCAGAGACCATCTTTCAGGTTTTCTTGTTTTCTGTTCATCCATCTCCTCCACCATCTAGTTTATAAGGCAACAATCAAGGTCTAGGTCAGAAGCAGAAAATAAAATATGCAGGAAGCCAAGGAAGTAAGGTTGGCCCTTCATGTAGGAAGAGCAGGTGGCTCTTCAAGGGTGAGTCTTAGACCCTTGGAAAGTGCCTTTGTCCCCACCCCCCACCCTGCTCATCCTCCATGACCCCTCACTCCACCCCACCAAACTGCCATGGTGTCTTGGTCTCCCAACTGGGATCTGGAAGAGACCTGTCATGCCGCTGAGGGGTGACTCCCTTGTGCACTCAGGCTCATGACCAGCGGCCAGTGGAGACTGACCACCCCACATTCTCTCTCCTTCTCCAGGTGGGACGAGTCAAGGCAGGCCAGGGCCTCTTCCTAGAAAACCCCGCCCAGGCTTCTGCAGCCCTTTGGCCTTTCCTGCAGCCATTGTCGTGTGCTGGGAGGACCGCATCAGCTGGGCCTGCCAGGAGAGGCATTTCCGGGATGCATGGCCGGGCAGCCTGGCGGGGTGGCGCCGCCGAGAAAGCACTTTATTCTCCGTATGACACGTTCGTCTCGCTGTGCCAAGTGCCCCGCTGGGCTGGGTGGAGGGGAGGAGGCCGCGCCATGCTAGGGGCCAGACCAGGCGGGGCGCAGGGGGCAGGGAGCCCGGAGCACTCACTTCTTGGCGCGTTCCTTCCTTCCTTCCTTCCTCCCCCCTTAACGATGACGGCACTTCTTACATTCATACAGAGCTCATATCTCTGTGTGGGCACTGGAAATACAAAGACGGTCTCTGCCTTCCTTCCTTCATTCGTTCACTCATTCATTTGTTCCACAAATAGATATTGAGCATCTACATGAGGCAGGCACTGTTCTAGAAGTTGGGGATCCAGCTGGGGAACAAAATATATAAAGATCTCTGCAGAGAGAGACAGTGAGTAATAGACATAAGTAAGTATATTAAACAGTAGATAAGTGCTATGGAAAGAAAGAAATGGGAGATGGGGGGGGTTAATAATGGGGGATGGGTGAGAGAGTTGCCAAACAGATATCTGGGGAGAGGACTCTACATAAAGGAAACAGGTGGTGCAGCGCTCTGAAGAGGAGCCTGCCTGGCAGAGTGTGAGTTTCACAGAGATGGTCATCTCCCTCAGCCACCAGGACTCCCAGGCATCAGCTAGAGGAAACCCCATCCCTGAGGCAGGGCCAACAGTGGGTAGCCATGTATGAGCTCCAATGACTCCCCAGGTCCTGCAGGATAAATTTTAGACACCTCGGGATGCCCACAGGTATCCCCCTTATCTGGAAACTTGTTTATCTCTCCGGTTCTGTTTCCCACCCTTTCCTACTTGCACAATACCATGCAGCTTGACCCATGACTTGTGATTCTCTAGGTGCACCATGCTGCTTCAGGCCTTGCCACAGGGCATCTCCTGGAATGTAATACACTTTCCACCTACCTGTGTTCACCTGACAAGCCCTTACTCTTCCTCAAGATTCTGTTTAACCTCACCTCCTCCTCCTCCGTGAAGCCTTTTTTGACTTCCCTCTGAGCATTCCAGCTCCATCCTCTGTTCATATGACACCTGGCACAGACCTCAACTGGCAGATGTCTGGCCACATTGCAGTTATGTGTTCCCTTGTTTGCAGCCTCCCTGGGCTGCGGCTCTGTCTCCCTCACCTTTGTGCCCTCAGCCTCTAGCACCTGCCTAGTGCAAGTAGGTACTCAATAAAGGCATGCCTTGTGATGCCCCAGGAGCTTGCACCAGGCATTCCTCAGCCTGCCTTTAGCTATTTAATAGACTGTATTCACAGCTGTGGCCTCCCGGGACACGGATTTCCTGTGGGTGAGGGACTGGCGGAGTGAAAGGCCCTCATTTAACCACAGAAAATGGCTGGCTTGGGGGCATTGTTGTCCAAGAGAATAGGAGAAGCCGCCCCTCTTTCTGACTCCACCCCTGCCCTGGGTGCCAGTCTGAGCTGCGGCACAACTCCTGGAAACCCTGGTCAGAAATGTGCTTCCTCTCCTGCCCCTGTGGATTCTGAGCACTCCTGGGGCAGCGGCACCCAGCAGCTGGGGCCAAGGCACTTACAACGAGTGTAATGGGCTGCCTGGTTGGCCACCACTCAGTCCACAAGGCCTGCCCAGGCTTATTTTGAAAGTCCCTCACCACTGTCCTTTTCTTCCCATCCCCATCTCCACAGTCCTAATCCATGCCTCTATCATCTTACCTGGGTGGCATGGGATGTCTCTGACTCACTGGCTTGTCTCCAACCCCTACCAGTTCCTATCCTCTCCTGCCAATGTTGGAATCTCTTTCAGAAACTCCTCTTTTCTAGGGTTTGCTTGGAAACCTGAGGCCTCTCATTGTCCAAAGGACAAAGTCCAGACACCCAAACCTGGCATCCTGGATCCTCTGAAAATGAATCCTAACTCCCTTATGTGCACTTTTTCCTATTCCTCCCCTTCACCAACATTCTTCCAACAGTCTGCTCACTGTCCCTTAAATACTGTCCTAGCCCTGTGCGTGACCTGTGCTGAAGGCCCTCCCCAATTCTCTGCACCTCTCTGGTCCTAACAGTCCTTCTGCCTACGAAGCCTTCCCAGACAGTCCTGGCTCAGCCAGTCTCCGGACCCTGCATCCGTTATGCTGATTACCTATAACAGTCATTTAATAACCAATTAGATAGTCAACCTTGCAAGCTTTTAAGGTCCCTTCAATCCTGTAGTTCTTTTCTACCATGTGTTTTTGCTGTTATTTTTCACAAGTTTGTCTTAATTCTCCACTTACAAAGTAAGAGACTTGAGAACTAGACCTTGCCTTGTATGAGTCTGCATGGTCTACGATATGGCAGTGCCTGGCACATGGTAGAAAACTCAGTACAGTTTGCTAATGGAAAGATTCCAGACCCCCATCCCCAGGTATATCCATTCTCATTAGTTCCCAGTTCAGCTTCCATATGCTGGGGCTCTCACGTACATGCTTTCTGAAGGGGAGCTGATAAATATATGCATATCAAGGGATCAGACTTTAATATGTTTGTCCTCCAAAGGGAATAAGCATTGTAAAAGGTGCCTGGGAAGAGCATTGCTTTACCATCATCAAGGTTTAATGGTAGGATCCAGTTATCAGCAAGGGAGAAATGTTTGGCATAGGAAGATCTCTTGGAGCCATCTCCCTGCCTTCTTTGCCTGGGTGTTCTGCCAGCTCTAGATGGGGATGGGGAGGGTCAGGGTAGAAAGTAGAAAGAGGAGAAAGAAACCATTTACAAGGAAACTCGGTTCCCACTCCTTTACCCCATGCAAACCTTACCTCTCTAGATGTCATACTAGAAAGAAACTTTGTGCATGGGTTGTCGAGGTGGAGGGAAACAGGTGTCATCCTTGTTCCTCTGTCCCTGGTCAGCAAGGCTGCCTAGAGCTCCTGCTGACACCTTTCCCTGAAGGAAGAGCCATGGGCAAGAGCTAACTCAATCCTTTTGGGCCAGCAGACCCACTGGGGAGACAGAAGTTACTCAAATGAAGGAGAGTGAGAGAAACTCAGTGGCACACAGTGTCAGAATGAGGAAGATGCGTGTGGAGACAGGAGAGGGAGCAAGGGGTGAACTTGTATTTATTGAGCACCTGTTAGTGCTCTGTGCTAGTCACATTCACGTGTGTCCCCAACAGTCTCGGTAATCGTCATTAGTTCCATTCCCCAACACAGAAGTTTATTTTCTCTCACACCCTTTCTCTATCATTCTTCTTTCTTATCTTTTTCTTAGTTCTGGTCATAAAATAATTGGTGATCTTTACAGACATGGCATATGAAAACAACATAAAAGTGTATGGAAGAAAATAAAAATTATACATAATTTGGCATCTATGAGTGAAGGGGTGTTTACAACTCATTGATCACAGCCAGTTACAGATTTCTTTGTTCCTTCTCCACTCCCACTGCTTCACTTGACTAGCCTAAAAAATTCTAAAAATGGTATATGAATATAATCCCATGACCAAGATATGAACATGTGTTAGCATTTACTTCTGTATATTCCAGGTTTTAAAATTCATTTTAAACATATGTGATATCACACTGTATATACAATTTTCTATTCTTTCTTATGATCTTTATAACAATAATATTTTTATGTCATTAAAAAATTCTAGAAAAGTATCTCTAGTGCCTTCACAGTGTTCTGTTATGTGAATATACTAGTTTCTTAACAGTTTTCCAACTGCTGGACGTCTGTCTTTCTGTCTTGCTATTATAAATAATGATTTAATAACATCTTTATACCAACATTTTTCTCTGAAGTTCTAATTATTTTTTAAAAACAGATTTGAAAAAGAGGAGTTACTGGGTGAAATAATATAACTGTGACTTTAAATAGTAGTTTTATTTTCTAATTTTAAAAGTAGTACTTGTTTATTGCCAAAAATTTAGAAAACATAAAAAAGCAAATAACATCATCCAGAACCTTTCAAATTGCTATCATTACTATTTTGGGGTGCTTATTTCTCAGTCTTTTTTCTATTGGCATACATACATATAAGCAAATAAATATAGCTGCATAAAATTGGAATTATACAGCTATATCCTGCTTATCAGCAAGCATGGTATGAGTATTATAATCATTATACCATTAATTATCTTTGAAAATATTATTTTTGGTAGGTGTTTGAGGATTCATTATAACCAATTTAAGTATTCTTTTGCTCTGGCCAATTAGATTTTTGTCTCCAAAAATTTCCTATAACTCTGTGATGAACATCTAAATATCTGTGAATATTATTCTTTGACCTCATCTCTGATTATATCCTTCAAACAGATTCCTAGAAGTGAAATTACTAAGTCAAAGTGTATGAGAATTGTTAAAGCTCTTGGTACATATCACCAAATTGTGTTCCAAAAGGCATTCCTAATAACCGAGTAGAGATTGTCCATTTTATCACACCTTTGCCAATACTGATTACTATAGATTAAAAACTGTAGTACCTTTTCATAAGCAAAATGTGCCTCATTTCTTTAATTTTCACTTTTATTATTAATGATGTTAAACATGTTTTGAAATATTATTACCTACTTGTAGTTCATCTTTTGGAATTATCTGTTTATGACCTCTGTCCACTTACTGTTTTTGTCTCTGTGTGTTTCTTGTTGTTTTAGATAAACTCGTTACAGTTTAAAGATATTAACCCTATGTCTATTATATTTATTCCTGAAGAATTTTCCAGACAAGAAGATATTCCCATTTGTACAGACAAGGAGGACAAGACTCAATGACGGAAGTGAATTATCTGAGGTCAGCCAACCGGTCAAGCTGGAATTTGAACCCAGGTGTGAGTGGCTGCAGAGCTCTTGATCAGAAAAAATAAGAAGGGGAGAGGAAACAATACCAGTAGCTTTGGAAACCTTACTGGTTAGAACTTGAGTATGTTCTGTAGGATGACTAGAGGTCAGCTGTTGGAAGGTTGGGGACATTTATGGAGGAAAAGAAACAAGTGCTGGAGACTTGGGAACTAGGAAGGAGCCTGGCCTGGGGCCAAATGTTAATCTTTCTGATCATTGCCTCCAAGCTTAGGGACATGCTCCTTGCATCCCTCATCTCTTTATAATTCTTCAGAAAACTGCTTCCAGCCATCTATCCATAGCCTTTCCAAATCTGCCACATGTGTAGCAGCACAAACTTTGATTAGAACTCACCTACATATTCCCAAGGCTTTGAGGTGGTCCCTTGTTTTTTCTTGAACTGATATTAAGGGATGGGAGGGGCCTTAGAGGCAACATCCTCAGCAGGATTCAGAATCTAAGGACTTCTTTGATTATCTTTTCTTACCCAAGCACATTTAGTCCAACCCACAGTTCTACTGATTCTTGCTAATTGGCAGAGAAAGAAGGGGGAAGAGGAGAGAGAAAAAGGAAACAGTTAGAAAGATGGATTGCTGCTTTCTTTAGGATGGGTGCACATGGTCTCCCAGCTAGTCTATAAGCTCCTTGATTTCCCTGCAGCCTCTGCACCTCTGCCTTTCTCTTCACCTAGCAGAGGTCCTGCACCAAGGGAGGGCTCAGTAAACACCTGAGGATGACTGAAGGGAATCAGACTGCTGCTGAAAAGAGTTTGATGCTCTGTTTCCTCCCCCAGGAAAGAAAAAAGGTTAAAAAAAATCCAATAGTTTAATCTTGCATTCCAGGGTCAGAGGTCCCCTTTGGGAGATGGGGGATGGGGGGTGGCATAGGAAGGAGGAAGAGGAGTGGCCCCTTGTTACTTGGCCTCTCTTCTCTCTCATGGCCACATCTGGACTTATCCTTAGGGAGTTTGAAAATGCCTAAAAATTTATTTTGGCAGTTAACTACACTGTGGGAAATGGATGGAAACTTGCAGATTTTGGAGACTTTGTGGAAGTAGGGATGGAAGGGTAGAGAGGCTACAGTGTCCATGGAGAAGGGGAAGAGAATTATGAAGTCCTACAGGTTGAAAGAAATAACAACAAATGGAAACTTGACCTACAGAAAAGAATGAAGAACATCAGAAATTGTAAGTACGTGGAGAACATTAAAAGAATAATCTTTTCAGTTCTTAGTTTATTTAAAAGGCAATCATCTAAAGCAACAACAACCATAGTGCAGTGTATAGCATACACAGAAATAAGATAAATGACAGCAGTAGAACACAGTTCTTGTGAGTTTGAGGTAGATTATGATAAATTAAGGATATATATTGTAATCCCTAAGAACAAACATTTAAAAAACAAAACAGAGGGTTAGCTGAAAAAGCAAATAGAGGAGGTAAAAATGGAACAACTAAGTGATACTTGATTGATCCAGAAGAGGGCAAGAAAAAGGAACACAGAACCAATGGGACAAATAGAAAATAAATGATAGCATTTACTAATTGTAATGTTATCCAGAAAAGGAAGAAATTAGGTGCTTTGTAAAGTCTTTCCAAGCTTTCGATGTCTCTGATTTTAGTCCATATCCCCCTGTCAGTTTCCACTCAGGGAACTAAGGCCAAGTTAGTTAAAGCTAGCTATGGCAGAGCCGGGATGAGAGTGGGGCCTGCTGGTTCCCAGGTCTATCACTGGCCCATTGGATAAAAAGGACTGTGCTTATGCGTTTGGGTTTGCTAATGAGATTAGAGTAGCAAGTTAACGTGATGACTAGGGGCAGGGTTAAACTTAGGGAAGATGTTAGTTCCAGCAGTCAGGCCTACAGTTAAGGCCTGATTTATGTATATATTTCTTTTTACTTTTTTTTTTAATTGAAACATAATTTATTGTATGTATCTGCTGGATACAGCATTGAATATCAATACCTGTGTGCAATATGTGATGGTCAAATCAGGATAATTAGTATATTCAACATTACATAATTAATCATTTTCTGTGACCCTTTACCAATTTCTCACTCAACCCCCCTCCCCTCTTCCCCTTCTCATCACTGGTAAACTCAGTTCTGTTCTCTCCTTTTGAGAGTTCAATGAATTATTTTGATTGTTGTATCTTTCTTTCTTTTTTTATTTATTTTATTTTTTTAGTTTCCACTTATGAGTGAGGACATGCGGTATTTCTCTTTCTGTGCCTGGCTTATTTCACTTACCATACTTTTCTCTAAGTTCATTCCTGTTGCTGCAAATGGCAGAATTTCATTTGTTTTTATGGCAGAGTAGTATTCCATTGTGTACATATACCACATTTCCCTTATCCGGTTGTCCATCAATGGACATTTAGCCTGGTTCCAATTCTTGGCTATTGTAAATAGAGAGAAATAAACATGGGACTGCAGATATCCCTTCAACATAATGATTTCCATTCCTTTGGGTATAGACCCAGCAGTGGAATTGCTGGATCATATGGCAGTTCTAACTGAAGTTGTTTGAAAAACCTCCATACCGTTTTCTACAATGGCTGTACTAATTTACAGTCCCACCAATAGTGTAGGAGGGTCCCCTTTCTCCACATCCTTGGTGGCATTTGTTATTCTCTATCTTTTTGATAATAGTCAGTCTAACTGGCGGGAGATGGTATCTCAGTGTGGTTTTGATTTGCATTTCCCTGATGCTTAGTAATGTTGAGGATTTTTTCATGTGTCTGGTGGCCATTTGTATATCTTCCTTTGAGAAATGCCTATTCAGCTCCTTTGCTCATTTTTTAATCTGGTTACTTGTTTTTATACTGTTAAGTTCTTTGAGTTCCTTTTATATTCTGGATATTAATCCCTTTAGTTTGCAAATATTTTCTCCCATTCTGTAGGTTGTCTTTTCACTCTTGTTTCTTTTGCTGTACAGAAGCTTTTTAGTTTGATATAATCACATTTGTTTATTTTTTCTTTTTTTGCCTGTACTTTTGGGGTCTTATTCATAAAGTCTTTGCCCAATCCTACTTCCTAAAGTGTTTCCCCTATGTTTTCTTTCAGGTGTTTTATAGTTTCAGGTCTTATATTTAAGTCTTTAATCCATTTTGAGTTGATTTTGGTATGTGGCGAGAGCTAA
Source organism: Cynocephalus volans (assembly GCF_027409185.1). Lineage (NCBI taxonomy): Eukaryota > Metazoa > Chordata > Mammalia > Dermoptera > Cynocephalidae > Cynocephalus > Cynocephalus volans. The sequence continues at coordinate 43,610,885 of NC_084473.1, forward strand.
AGGTCTAGTTTCATTCTTCTACATATGGGTGACCGGTTTTTCCAGCACCATTTATTGAGGAGGCAGTTTTTTTCCCCAATGTATGTTCTTGGTGCATTTGCCAAAGATAAGTTGGTTATGAGTGTGTGGGTTGATTTCTGGGTTTTCTATTCTTTACCATTGGTCTGAGTGTCTGTTTTTATGCCAGTACCATGCTATTTTAGTTACTATAGCTTTGTAGTATAGTTTGAAGTCAGGTAGTGTAATGCCTCCAACTTCATTTATTTATTAATTTTTTTGCTCAGGATTGCTTTGGCTATTAGGGGTCTCTTTTTGTTCCATCTGAATGTTAGGATTGTATTTTCTATTTCTGTGAAGAATGTCATTTGTGTTTTGATGGGGATTGTATTGAATCTGAAGATTGTTTTGGGTAGTATGTGCATTTTCACAATGTTAATTCTTTTAGTCCAAAACCATGGAATGTCTTTTCATCTTTTTGTGTCCTCTTTAATTTCTTTCAGCAGTGATTTGTAGTTCTTGTTATAGAGATCTTTCACCTCCTAGGTTAAATTGATTCCTAGGTATTTCATTTTTTTAGCAACCATTGTAAATGTACTTGCTTTCTTGATTTCTTTTTCTGCTAATTTGTTATTGGAGGATTAAAAAGCTACTGATTTTTGTGTGTTGATCTGGTGTCCTGCAACTTTACTGAAATCATTTATCAGCTCTAGAATCTTTTGGTAGAGTCTTTAGGTTTTTGTCTATACAGGATCATGTCATCTGCAAACAGGGACAGTATGATTTTGTCTTTTCCAATCTGAATGCCCTTTATTTCTTTGTCTTGCCTGATTGCTCTGGCTAGTACTTCCAATACTGTGTTAAATAGGAGCGGTAAGAGTGGGCATCTTTGTCTCGTTCCTGATCTTAAGGGAAAAGCTTTCAGCATTTCCCCATTCAGTATAATGTTGGCAGTGTTTTTTTGTATATAGTTTTTATTGTGTTGAGATACTCTCTTCTATACCTAATTTGCTGAGAGTCTCTATCATGAAGGAATATTGAATTTTGTCACATTTTCTGCATCTATTGAGATAATCTTATGGTTTTTGTTCTTGATTTTGTTGATGTGGTGTATCACATTTATTGGCTTGCATATGTTGAACCATCCTTGCATCCCTGGGGTGAATCCCACTTGATCATGCAGTATAATTTTTTTTGATGTGTTGCTGTATTCTGTTCGCTAATATTTTGTTGAAGATTTTTGCATCTATATTCATCAAACATATTGGCCTGTAGTTTTCTTTGTTTGCTGTATCTCTGTCTGGCTTTGTTATCAGGGTGATTCTGGCCTCATAGAATGAGTTTGGGACAATGATCTCTGTTTCAATTTTTTGGAATAATTTGAAGAGAATTGGTATTAATTCCTCTTTAAAGGTTTGGTAGAATTCAGCAGTAAAGACATCTGGTCCTAGGCATTTCTTCATTGGGAGACTGCTGATTACTACTTCAATCTCATTGCTTGTTATTGGTCTGTTCAGATTTTCTATTTCTTCTTGGTTTAGTCTTGGTAGTTTGTATGTGTCCAGAAGTTTATCCATTTCCTCAGAGTTTTCAAATTTGTTGGCAGATAGTTGTTTGTAATAGTCTCTAATGATTCTTTGTATTTCAGTGGTATCAGTTGTAATGTCTCCTTTTTCATTTCTGATTTTTGAGTCTCTTTCATTTAGTTCTGCTCTGATTTTTATTATTATTATTATTATTATTATTATTATTATTTGTCTATTAATTTTGAGATTGGATTGTTCTTGTGTTCCTAATTCCTGGAGCGCTAACATTAGGTTGTTTATTTGAAATCTTTCTATTCTTTGACATAAGTGTTTATTGCAATAAACTTCTCTCTTAGTACTGCTTTTGCAGTATCCTGAAGATTTTGGTATGATGTTTCTTTATTTTCATTAGTTTCAAGAAATTTTTTGATTTCCTTTTTAATTTTTCATGAACACATAGGTCATTCAGGAGCATGTTGTTTAATTTCCATGTATTTGCATAGTTTCCACAGTTTTGCTTGTTATTGACTTCTAGTTTTAATCCATTGTAGTCTGAAGAGATACTTGAAATGATTTCAACGTTTTAAAAAATTTTGAGATTTAATTTGTGACCTAACATATTGTCTGTCCTGGAGAGTGTTCCATGTGCTGATGAGAAGAAGAATGTATGTTTTGTAGCTTTGGGATGAAAAGTTCTGTAGATATCTGCCAAGTCCAACTGATCTACAGAGTAATTTAAATCCTGTGTTTCTCTGTTGATTTCTTGCCTAGATGATCTGTCCAATGCTGAGAGGGGCTGTTCAGGTCCCCAAATATTATCATATTGGGGTTTATCTCTTTCTTTAGGTCTAATGGTGTTTGCTTTATATATCTGGGTGCTCCAGTATTGGGTGTATATGTATTTATGATTGTTATGTCTTCTTGGTGGGGAGATCCCTTTACCGGTATATAATGGCCTTGTCTCTTTTTATAGTTTTTAGTTTAAAGTCTATTTTATCCAATATAAGAATAGCTACTCCTGCTTGTATTTGCTTTCCATTTGCATGGTATGTCTTTTTCTATCCCTTCACTATTAGTCTGTGTGTGTCTTTACGAGGTGAAGTGAGTCTCTTATAGACAGTATATAGTTGGGCCTAGCTGTTTAATCCAGTCAGTCTGTGTCTTTTGAGTGGGGATTCTAATCCATTTATATTTAGGGTTGTAATTTAAAAGGTATTGTCTTACTTCTGGCATTTCATCAGTTATTATTTGGATTTTTAAATGTCTTTTGTTCCTTACTTCCTTTTTTATTGTTCTTCATCAGTTTATGTTGTTTTTTTGAGGTGGTAAGATACAGTTTCTTTCTCTTTCTCATTTGCATATTCATTCTACCACTGGGTTTTGTTCTTTCTTGTGTATTCATGGTATTGACTGTCATTTTTGGATTCCATATGCAGGACTCCCTTGAGGATTTCTTGTAGGGCTGGTCATGTGGTACTGACCTCCAATAGTTTTTGTCTGGGAAATACACTATTTCTCCCTCCTTTCTGAAGGATAGCCTTGCTGGATATAGTATCGTTGGCCAGCAGCTTTTTTTCTTTTAGTATTATGAATATATCATCCCATTCTCTTCTGGCCTGTAGAGTTTCTGTTGAGAAGTCATCTGTTAGTCTGATAGGGACTCCCTTATAGGTGACTTGCCATTTTTCTCTTGCTTCTTTTAGGATTCTCTCTTTGTCTTTGAGTTTTGTCAGTTTGACTATTATGTGTCTCGGAGAGGACCTTTTTAAATTGAATCTGTTTGAGGGTCTTTGAGCTTCCTGGATCTGAAGGTCCATGTCTCTCCCTATACCTGGGAAGTTTTCTGCCTTTCTTTCTTTCTTTCTTTCTTCCTTCCTTCCTTCCTTCCTTCCTTCCTTCCTTCCTTCCTTCCTTCCTTCCTTCCTTCCTTTCTTTCTTTCTTTCTTTCTTTCTTTCTTTCTTTCTTTCTTTCTTTCTTCTTTCTTTATGACTGGTAAGGAGATCTTACCCTTGACTTGTTGTTGTTAGCACAGGCTCTCCCATGTGAGCTAACCAGCCATCCCTATATAGGGATCTGGACCCATGGCCTTGATGCCATCAGCACCACACTCTCCCAAGTGAGCCACAGGCCAGCACTTTCTGCTATTATTTCACTGAACATGTTTTCAATACCTTTTCGTTTCTCCTCCACTTCTAGAACACCCATGATTTGGATGTTTGTGTACTTATGGCTATTTGGTAGCTCTCTTAGATTTTCTTCATTTTTTAAAATTCTTTTTTTCTTTTTCTTTGTCTGCCTGGGTTACTTAGAAAAGTTTGTCTTCAAGATCAGAAACTCTTTCTTTTGCTTTCTCAAACGTGCCACTTAAGCTCTTGGTTGTTTTCTTTGTTTCGTTTTTGTTTTTTTATTTCATTGACTGAATCTTTCAGTTTCAGGAGTTCTGCTACATTCTTTTTTAAGGTATTAATCTCTTTGTAAACTTCTTCCATCATATCCTGGATAGCTTTCCTCATTTCATTGTGTCATTAAAATGACTCTTGTTATATCTTACTGAGTTTCCTTAAGATTGTTGCTTGGAATTCCTTTTCAGTGATTTAAAGGGTTTCATGCTCCATGGGGTCTGGTACTTGAGAATTGTTGTATTCCTTTGTGGTGTCATATTTTCTTGTTTTTCATATTTCTAATATTTCTACATTGATGTCTGGTCATCTGGTAGAGAAGTTACTTCTGTTACTCTGGAGTGGGCTTTGAGGAGGTAGACTTCCTCCTGTAGACATGTTTTATATTGACCATTGAGTATGGTGTTTTAGTATTGTCTCCAAGTAGACACAGTAGTGTAGTCTCCATGTGGGTACTTTGGCTGTATTCAATTTTGGAGTTGCATGTGAATGCCTCTGTAATCTAGGTACTGGAGCACTTAGCAATTCCTTGCTGAGGTTAGTGACACTGTGTAGGGTCATCAAGGACACTGGTGAGCTCTCAAATTCTTGGGAGAAGCACCTGAGTACCCTATCACTCTGGCTAGGGTGGGTGACCATGGGTGGGCTTGTTGGCACCCCAGACAGCATCCTGTGACCCTGGTGGGTGCACTGGAGTATACTGGAGCTCCTTAGTTTGAATGGATGACCCTGGATAGGGCTTCTCTTTCCTCTTTCTGAAAGGTAAAGGCTCCTTGTGGGTCCTTGCTTCCTCTAGTTGGGGGATGGGTTGGTGGCAGTGGTTGAGAATTTTCTTCCTTACTTTATTTGGGTATCCTGGGTTTCTGCACTCTCCAGGGGTCCCACATGTGTCTCTCCCTGGATCAAGGCTGTCTAACAGATTGCGCATGAACCTCCCACCTCCATGTGTGCTACCACAGGGGCAGCATAATTCCTCCTGTGGATTGGGCCACTGATCATGGGTCTGTGCTCAACTCACCTCTTTACCCAGGCTTTGCTAGTGACCCTCCTTATGTCAATGCAGTCAAGTGGGTGGTGGATTGCCTGCATAGCAGTGGCAGCAGGCCACCCTTGTGGCAGTGCTGTCTATGGTAGTGGCTATGGTGGACCATCTGTGTAGCAGCAGTGTCTATGGTAGCAATGGGCCACCCACAGATGGCAGGAGTGTACTCCTGCCATCTGTCAGCAGGGGCTGCCCTTTAGGCCTGATTTAGAGTCAAAGTCTGCTCTGGAATTACTGCTAGGGTTGGTTTTTGAGTCAGATCTGTAAGGTTGGAGTGAGCCTGAGGCTCAGAAACATTAGATTGGGTGGGGATGGGCTGATCTAGCAGAGCTTATTCAGTCTCTCATAGCAGCTAATCATGTACATTAGACCTATTGCTTCCCATCACTGACAATCTCTTCTACCCTTACTCTCCTAGGACTTTTTCTCTCTTTCTCTTATTAATGCAGTGCAATATTCGTTCTTTTGAAAACCCTTTATTGATTACCTGCTATGTGCCAGGTACCGTTCTAGGTACTGGGGATGTAGTGTGAAAAAAATAAAATCCCTGACCGCATGGGGCTGATGGCCTGCTGATGAGAGACAGTAAACATGTAAATAAACAAATAAGATGATTACACAAAGCAAAAACAGGGAGTGGGACAGAGTCATCTGGAGGCCTGGGATTGATGAGCAGGAGGCTGGCTGTGCAGAGCCAGTAGGGGAGAGGGGAAGCATGGATAAAGACCTGGAGACAGGGTAGCATGATGGCAGCATGGCTCGAGAGAAGGGTAGGAAAGGAGCTCAGAGAAGAGCCATGGCTAAGCCACCTGTAAGGGCTTAGGTAAGCCACCTGGAGTACATTCACTATCTAGTGGGAAGCCATTGGTGGGTGTTAGCAGGGGAGTGATGTGGTCTCATTTTGGGTTTAAGAGATGACTCTGGCTGTGGTCAGAATGGCATATAGCAGTGACAAGAGAAAACCTAAATAAATAAATAATGGACTAAGAGATAGGAGCCCTGGATCCCTCAATATGCTGTGTGATCTGGGATCTGTCACTTAGCCTCTCTACATTGTCTGTATGCGGCGTTATCTCTCTGTAAAATGCCAGTAGTAACATCTATGCTATTTATGTCATAGAGGCATAGTGGGAAACAGTGACACATTTCTTTTAAAGAACAAAGGGCTATACAAAACAAAGGTTGTGGTTATCTTCCTTCTCCTCAGCACACTGGACACTAGTTAAATTCAATCAACTAAGTGGGGTCTGTATGATAATTTGAGTAAACTTCCTCCATGAACACTGTGGCCTGACACATCACTTGTACAGTGGTTGGTTAGCTAATTTGGTTAATGAGGCCAAACTCAACCGTGTAACTCCAGTGCTAGCCAGATCCTTTCCCTCGGTTACCAGGCCAGGGATAGCTTTTGAATGGATGTCACTGATCACTACCCGCCCCGCTGAAACAGTGAGGAGCATTCTCTGTGGCTTCCCCACCACTGAGGTACCCCCAGTGCTAAGAATGACAGCAACATCTAGGACTGGAGACCAGCTTCAAGACTGGCACGACTGCTGAGGTGCCTCACTTGTCTGGGGTTGACAGAAACCCTAGGAGGTGTTCAAGTGTCATCTGTGTTGTTGTTGCTGGGAGAACTAATTATTCCTGTTGTCAGTGCATCAAGAAACAAGGCTTTGTAACACTTCATGAAATGTTTTAGTGTCCCTCCAGCAATGTGTCACCTGTGCCCAGCACCTGCCCTGCAGGCCAGATCTCTATAGAAGAGCATTTTGTTTAAACACACACTCGCACAAAACACAAAACAAGCAATGAAACCAAAAAAAAAACACAAGAAGCCAGACTTTGTCCAAGGCTATAAGATGAATTCCAGGGCTTGGAGTAGGCCCAGCTCTGTCTGATTCCAAGGCCTCATTCTCTGTGGTCCTCAGGCTCACAGTCATAAAGCATTTGTTGTACCTCTTCCCTTCTCTGTCCATGAAGCCCAGAGCTCCAACATTCTGGAAAGCCCTCAGGCCAGAGGTAATTGAGGGCAGGCTCAGACCTCTTGGGACTAGGTTGTCATTCAATCCATCAAAAGACAAATGATCAATCAGCCAGCAAATGTTAATTGGAGGTTTGTGTGAGAGGTCTGGCAGGGCAGGCAGGAGGCATGCATCTTTCAGAATAATTCAAGTGCAAGATGCAGCCATATCCGTGCCCAGTGGAGGTGCAGTGCTGGCCTCTGAAGAAGGAGCTGACCAAGGGCTAAGGATGGGGCAGGATCAGTGAATTCTAGGGGGCAGGTGAAAGAGGTGCTGCCATGGGCTTAGTTGCCACTGCAGGGAAACCACAAGGCCCCACTGCTTCCCTTCCTGGGGCCTAGGACCCAGGGGCCTAGATCCCTCCGGAGCATAGGAAAAGGCCAGGCCAGGGCCACTTGGAGTGCCACCCAGCCTGCACCCATGTCTCCAGTTTGCCCAAGTGACCCAGGCACAGAGCCTGGCCCCCTGTCCATTTCCTCTCCACAGCCATCGCTCAGCACTACCAGCTCCTAGCTCAGGATGGGATAAGTGACTGCAGCTTCCCAGGGCCTGGGCGCAGGAAGTGGGCTAGGAGAAGGGTTTTCTTCCTATGTGTGGGGAGGCCCATGGAGGAAAGGGGAAATCAGTGGGAAAGACAGATTCTCATGGCAAGACTGTGCAGGGCCAAGGCAGTGCAGCACCCTCTAATGTGACAGCTGCTCTGAAGGTGACAAGGTGATTGGGTGTGGGGCAGACAAGGGCAGAAAAACCTGCCCTTCCTGTCAAGGCACCTCCCTGCCTGCCTACCTGCCTCTCCAAACACTATTTTAAAAGTATAACCAGAGGCTTCCCAATACCCCCTCTACCCACACCCCCCGTTCCAAATCTGTTCAAGGAGAAATGGAGGGAGTTCACTTAAACAGCCCTCCTCCTGCAGTGGGTGTGGGAGTGGGCCTTCTCCATAGGTGGGCTAATTTAGCAATTGCAAAGAACAGGCAGAGGGGTCTTTCCTAACAGAAACGCTTCTGAATTTTAATATAAACTGACATTAAATTATCTTAAATATAAGCTGTTTTAAAATGTACTGAATCTGTGTTACTTGAGTGTGCAAGATTTAGTTTTTCCATTTCCTTCTGAGACTGTTTTATCTGGCCAACATTCTCCCTTTGGAAATCCCTTATGGTATAAAAAACACCATGATATTAATGATAGACTATTAATAACCACATTTGTATTATATTTTATAAGTTGGTTTTTATCCTGTCCATCAGTCTATGAGGTGGGAATTACTAGAATTCTCATCTTGCAGATGAGGAAGCTGGGACTTGAAGATGTTGGACAGGTTGATGGTCACTTAAGAAGTAGAAACCAGAACCCAGGCTGCAGGCTCCAGACTGCGAGCCACATTCTTCCCCACCCAGTGGGCTCCACGGCACCCTCGGCACCCTCCTATGCATGAACTTCTTGGCCCAAGGACAAAAGGGCAACATTTAACCTATCTCCTATTCCAGGTCCACCCCAGCTCAGAGCACCTTAGCCCACACAGACCTAGTTCATTGGGTTCAAGCCCCTATATTCATATTGGGCTTCAGACTTTTCCCATCCTTTGTCTCACTTACTTCTCCACCTCATGAGGAAGATACTTTTCCTTTCATTTGGCAGGAAAATCAATTTAGGCACAAATGGGAACTGAGATCCCATTGCTCGTTCCTGCCTTCTCTAGCTCTCTGCCACATGTCTCTAGCATTCCTTGCTCCCAGGCACAGCCCCGAGGCCTAGCACAGTGCTGCGTACCTCAATATTGGCCTGAGTGATTTTAAAGCCACAGAAACTGGCTTCGGACACAACCTCCAACATGTCTTTCCCTCCAGTTCCTCATAAGCATAAGTCTAGCCAGGCCTGTGGAGAAGAGCCTCATTAATTCTCCTATCTCTCCTGCAGAGACAGGAATGGAAATGGCCTCTTATCTCTGTGATCAACATGGTTGTGAAAAGTCTGGTCACTGCAATCTTCAATCTCAGTAGAAACTTCTGGGGAGAAAAGATATATTTATTGGGAAAGAGGAATGGGGAAAGAGAAAGGAAGGCATAGAGAGGAGAAAAGGAAGAGAAGGCACAGGCACAGAGGTCAGGTGGAGGGCAGTACCCAAGGTGAGAAATTTAGTGGAAACTTACAGGGCCCAAAACTCCTCATAGGTCCACACTTCCCAGCTCTAGGAGCCTCCCTCATGCTGCTTACGCCTAAGAATAACCCGAGTTGGACTGTGGGGGATGGTTTGATTTTGGCCCTATTTAACATCCCCAAGATGCCGTGGCCTCCACAACCACCCGTTTATACTTCCAGGGCCACACATACCAATCAGTGTCCCCGACAACTTCAGGGCTGCAATAATTGGTTCTTTGTTCAGGGCAAGGTGCTCTAGGAGATCCTAGAACTCATAGAAATTTTGCTCTAATGTGAATGACTATTGTGCAAAATTTTAGTGTAAAGAGAACATTAAGGTTTGGTAAAGATTGGGCTGAACAAGAAAGATAAACTCTTTTTTTTTTTTTTTGTCTTTTTCGTGACTGGCACTCAGCCAGTGAGTGCACCGGCCATTCCCATATAGGATCCGAACCCGCGGCGGGAGCGTCGCCACGCTCCCAGCGCCGCACTCTCCCGAGTGTGCCACGGGCTCGGCCCAAGAAAGATAAACTCTTCTTGCAAAGGACTTGAAGAAGGTACATGGTAACCCAAGCCAAGGGCTGCAAAGGTCAAGGGCATCCACACTTGGTTCCACAGATGCTCCTAGAGTTTGCAGAGGAACACACACTGCTGTGCTTTGGTATCATTGCTGTCATGATGGCCACTTACTTATAGAGAACAAATCCAAGGTGGGAAAGCTGAAATGTCATGAGCTTTACCACTGGCATGTTTTTAGGCCAGAAGGTATCTCTCCTCCATAAATTACTATCTGATCATGACACATTTTAATTTAGCCTAAGAGAGAAATAATTAGGAGAGCTAATCTGCCATGAAATAAAATTAACAATTAAGATAGTGCATGCCAAAGACCCATTGTCTAAATGTTTTCAAATGTATGTGCTTCATCTTCCTTCCACAGGGACAGATCATTGGGCATATTGGGCACAGCTGGCCTTGCAACCCCAGGATTCATGCACCACAGTCTACAACCCTCTGAGGAGATCAAGAGAAAATCCTTGGGCTTTAAAGCCTTAAATATTTACAGGCACGTTTTCAGCATTGCATCCCTGGTTTTCTTCAAAAAGCAAAGACAGAGGTATGCACTCAAGAGAAATGAAAAGTTTACAATGAGGTTTGTGTGGGAACCTATTTCTTGACTTGGCACCTGTGGAGGTACATGAGTATGTAGTATGTGCCTGAACGTGCCAGTGCATTGGGGGGTACATCCATGTGTGCTTTAGTAGTTGCCCCTGTATCTCTCCCCTCTAACACCAGCACCTCAAAAGGACCCAGCTTCAGTCCCCAGAACAATGCAGATAGAAAAGGCCCTTCACAGCCACTGGAAATCACAAAGGAGCAAACATTTTCCTCATTCTTGGTATATTATATATTGAGTGCCCATTTTATGCCAGGTACCCTGCCTGGCATTGAGGATGTCAGGGTATTTCCCCACCCAGCACCCCTATCCCTATCCTTCCACTTGGCTGCAGCAAGCCACTTCAGCCAGCCTCTCACCAGTTGGCAATTTCCTGTGTCCCTCAGGCTCCAAGGGACAAGTACCAAGCTCTCTCCATGGTCTCCTGGAAGCCCTAGTCTGGTCTTCTGTGTCAATCATGCACTCCCTTTAGGTGGACAGAGCTAGAGAATGCATGCAAAACCACTTTCAAAAAGCCCTTTCTCGCGTTGTGCATTTTGGAAGTGGGGGTAGTTGGCACCTATTGTCTTGGGACCTCAGTTGAAACAAGATAGAAAGAGTCCCATTTTAATACCCTGGTACAGGCAAAGCCACACCACAGGATGGAGAGGGTGTCTTTCCCCAGCTCTGTTCCACTTGCAGTCCTCCAACTCAGGGCAGTGCTACTTGGGGCCAAAGGTCATCATTCTTAGTGACAGAGTACATTCATTTCTGCTCATGCCTTTTTCTAAAGTGGGGCTGGCATGTCCTTCCTCTTGGCCATTCCTCATGATCAATATCCCACATGGGTATTATTTTACCACCTCGGAGGTCACACCCACCAGCCTGGCAGATGGGCCAGTCCAGGCTAGGCTTCTCTGTAGGGTTGTAGCAGTGGACATGGCTGGGACTCCAGATTTTTCTGTTTGTTCCCTCACTCTCTCCCCCGTCTCACCCACCACCACCAAATTCTTACCACACCTATTGTTTAGACTATATAAGTTTGTTCTCAATTTCCATATTTAAAACATTTTAAGAGCATATCAATGGTATATATTTACCAATTTAAAAATAATGTGGGGAGGAGGGATCATTATTATATCAAAAAATGCTTGCTGATTTCAGAAGCCTTAAAAAGTGAGTAAATGTGCATTCATAATCTGAGAGATGCCTTGTGTGTGCTCAACTGGACTGTGTCCTCCTGGTGGGAAAGGAACCACCAGTGTGCTCTTCCACCAGTCTGATGCCTTACATTTTCCCTGAGGCAGCAGAACACGGTGGCCGTGGACCAAAGACGACTTCACTATTGGTTAAATGACATGATGATAAACACACAAGACCTTATATAGCCAAAACCTCATCTCTAAACCTAGCAATGAAAGACATTAGTCTCTAAATCATTGGTAATCCAGGTGTGAGGAATGGGGAAACTGGGGTTCTTTAAAACTGGATCCTTCTTACCAGTAAGCACATAGGAATTCAAGCAGAAAAAAGTTTGACCTTTTCCTCAAAAAAAAAAAAAAAAAAAAAAAATCATAGAACTGTTTTTGAAAGATGACAAATTCTGTACCTGTGGGGTCAAAAGTCACAGTGTTTGACATTAGATACAGCACATGTCTGCATGAAATAGCTGGCGGTATTGGCCTGAAGCCAAACACAAGAGGTATGGGTTCAGTGACAGGGAGTCTGAGGATAGATTTTGTAAAGTCACACAAGGGGCTGGTTGTTTGGATGCGGTAACATGCAAGTATGAGGGGAAGGGTTTTCCGGTAGAGGAGCAGTGGCCTCTGCCAGATTGTCCCTCCTCCTTCTCCACTTCCCATCTCCCATGTTCTTCCCACCCCAAACCGACTAAACAGCCAGACAAGGGTCAGGTGGGTATCACATGACATAGCACATGTGGCAGAACAGGGACTAGGGCATTTGCACAACCCTGGAGTGCCTCCTTCGATTTTGATTCCTAAGGGCCTCTCTTGCTTCCTGCTGGTCCCAGCCCCAGTATGTGACAATGCACTGAAAGTCATAAGGCACCAATGACATCACCCAGCCTTCCCAGATCTCTTCTCCTGTTAGATCCCACCATTCCAACCTCATCTCCAACAACATCCTGGACTACATTGTCTGTTATGTTGATGGGACTATTGGGACCTTCTTTCTTCCACCCACTCACTGCCTCCCAGGGGCCTGCTCTCTACCAAGCTTGTAGGTTAACCCCTTATCTCTTCCCATCCTCCAAAAGATATACTCCACAAAGGAGAGAGGAAGCTAGAGACTCAGTCTTGCCCCTTGTTAAAACAAGTAGGTCTTCCCCTGTCCCCATGCAGTCCAGTCCAGAGTTGGGAGACAGGTGGGGAGATTTGCAGGGAGGCGGGCAGTTTGCTCTCATTTTAAGCAGCTTGGGAGCTCTGGTTATCAGTGCCCTCTGCTGCCCTCTGTGGTCGAAACACCAATGACCCTAGACACACCACTCCAAATCCTGGGACCCAGCTCCTGCACCCCCATCCCTACCATCACTTTTCAATGCTTTTTTTCTTCTTATCCACAGGGTCTAAAAAGTAAAATAGGAGACACTCTAGCCACAGGCCTATGTCTGTTTTACACTCTCAGCTCTCCTTCCTGCAAAGGTTGCTGAACTGAATCCTGGAAGAAATCTTTTAAGAGGTCATTGGGCCACCCAGTTCTGCTCTAAGCAAGGCTGGGTCCAATCCTTTTGGGAATTATATAGGGCTTTTGGTGAATGCCTCAGACACTTCCAAAATGCTCCTTCAAAGTTACTCACTGGGATTTCCAGAAAATCTATCCAGTTGTTTATCTTAACTTGTGGGCCTTTCACTTATAGGGCAAAATCCTAATTAGAAAGACAGGCAGGCTGGCCATGGGGAAGGCCATATTAATACAGTTGATGTGCTCTTGAGTGACCCTTTACCTTTCTTTTTCTTTAAACATCTGAAAAGCTAATTTCATAACCTCAACCCTGCTGAAATGTTCTCTATGTGCTGGAGACACTGGTTCATTACCTCCTGAGCACAGCCCAGGACTCGAGGGCTCTTGTGGTGACTGACTTTGGGTACCTGGAAGCCACCAAGGTGCCTGTTTTGTTTCCCCACTCCAGTCTCAAGTGAGGTAAATAAGCTTATGGTTGATTAAGGGAGAATTGTGTCTACCAATCTGAATTCTTCATTAAGATAAATAAATGTGTCCACTAGGATTGATTAGCTGGAGACTCTAAGAAATCGCCCCATTCCTGAAACCCACTAGCTTTAAGAAACAGGTCCCTAGAGAGAGATCTGCAATCTTTGTCTGAATTCCTTGTCAGGCAGGACATCTGATTTCGAAGTCTGTACGCATAGTGCCCAGCAGCTCTCAGAAAATGAGAAAATGTGAAAATGTGTCTGGTTCCCCAGTTCTCCGTCGGTTTTTCCCCTCTCCCAGTTCTGCTTTCGGATGCCTTCCGAAGGCTCCTGAAAAGTATCCCCGCCCCTCTTCTGTGTACATGGGGAAAATACGAGTTTATTTTGTATTATGGCGCTGAAACAAATCTATCCACCCCCAAAAAACTGGTTTATGCAGATCATTCTAATATAAAATAGGGTGAGAGAGGCTAAAGGAAGAGGTTCAGCATTCCTCCGGGTACCAGGGCGGACCAGTTCTCCGGCCCTTGCTTTCTCTTCGGCTCACACCTGTGAAGCCCATAGGCCCTTAGCCAGGCTTCAAAAATTAAGGGCCTCCCTTGCCCTTTCCTGAGAGGTACCTGCTGAATCACCATAAGGTGGGTAGGGAATAGGAGAGCAGCTGAGCGCAGGGCCAAGGTGCACCGGGCCGGCGAGGGTCGAAGGCAGAGCGCTGAGAACGCGGCTGGAAGACCTCTGAGTTCTAAACGCCGGCCTAAGCCCTTTAGGAGTACGATCTCCCAACACTCATAGCTTTCACGTTCCTAGGACTTCAGTCGAACCCCGGAGACCCAGAGGGCAGGCCCGAGACCCAGTGACTTAAGGACATGCTGCCAACTCTGCTACCCCAAGATCACACTAGAGAGCCAGACTGCCTTCAGTCCTGAACTGGCCCGGATCTGAACGGTGGTGGCGGGATGTTGAGAGCAGGGGGCAGCAGGCCGGACAGTTCTAAGGCCCTCTTCTGCCGCCTCCCCGCCCAAACCAAACCGCCCAGCACAACCCCGCAAGCAACTATGTGCCAGCTGAGCGAAGGCAAGAGCAAGCACAGCCCTAGCTCGATGTCGCTGCACGGTGTCTCCTAGACTTAGACCGGCAGCAGGTGATCGATCTGTCGTCTTCCGGCCTCTCCTCCCAGACAGCAAAATCAGCTGCGTCCCGCCGAAAAGGGCGCGTCGCCCAGGCCTGGGGAGCGGCTGCTGGGGTCCTAGGAATTGTCCCCACTCTGCCCGAGGGACCACGCAGCTGGGGGAGGGGGGAGGAAGGGAGCGCAGCACGGTGAAGGGTCCCGCCCGCGTCCCAAGGGCAAGGGAGGGGAGGGAGGACACGGGCTGCGGTGCACCCCGCTCTCCTGAATGCCGCTTAGCCCCGCACAAGCTGCGCCTCCCGGGCGCGCAGTCCCACCCCCAACCCCCGACCCCGCCGACCTCACAAACAACCCCTCCAGGCGCGAGGGAGGAGGCGGGCCGGGCAGGCCGCAGGCGAGCGGAGCGCGGCGCGGGGGCAGGGGGCGGGCCGGGGTCAGGGCAGAGGCTGCGGCAGCGCCTCCCCATTGGCCCGGACGCAGTGGGTTGCCCGGGCGCGCGGCGCGGGCGGGACGGACGGGGCGGGGCGGGGCCTGCCGAAGCGCGCCCGCCCCAGCCCGAGCGCCCGCGCCCCTCGCGTCCTCCCCCGAGCGGGCCGCCGGAGTTTTTAAAGTGGGCCGGCAGCCACCGGAGCACGACATTCGGGAGCGCCTCGCCGCACTACGCCGTCGTCCGCTGCGCTCCCGCCCCAGCTCTCCTGAGACGGCCGTACAATCCTCGGCAGTGTCCTGAGACTGTATGGCCCCGGACTCGTTCCACTGCCCGTCGTTCGAGCCGCTTCTTTGAAAACCCAGACAAGTGCCTCCTCTTCGAAGGAAATAGGAACTTCGATTCTCTTGTCGCTGTCCTCTTCTCGCGCCTGACAGCGTCCTCCCACTCCTTTCTCCGACCCCGCCTCCGCGTGCAGGTTCCTCCCCGTCACCTTTCTCCACCCCTCGACCTGCACCTAGCCAGCCGCCCGCAAACTGCCACCTGAGTGTGCTGGGCGCTCGGGACCTGCCTGCACTTAGGACCTTTAACACCCGCCGGCCTCAGGGAGCGGACAGGGACCACAGCGAAGGCAGCGGCTGCAGCCTCCACCAGCCGGGGAGCCCAGGTGTTCGGCGTCCCAAAGGGCCACAGCGACGATGACAGCTGACAAGGAGAAAAAAAGGTAAGCGAGCTTCTGAGCTGGCGAGGAAGCTGGTCCGAAGCAATAGCCGGGCTGCGTGGGGCTGGCTCAACCGAGAGCGGTTGGGAGAGCAGTGCGGAGAGGTCTTCGAGGCCCGAGGATCGGTTCCGAGGGTTTGAAGCGGGAGAGCAGGTGCCCACTCTGGGGACGCGGAGCTGCGGCTTCGTAGTGGAGAGTTCTGTGGGTCGGAGTTGCCAATCCGCGTGTGCAGCGAGGCCGGGAGGCTGACGGAGATGGCCTTGGAGGTCGGAGGTGCTCCCGCGGTGCCTTACAAAATCTCCTGTCCCCGCGCACCTAACTGCCATGGCCAGCACGTCGAAATGTTTGGGGGCTGATGCCCTCGACTTTCTCGGGTCTCGTATGCGGGGGCAGCATCCACGCCTCTCTTTTCCTCCGGACCTCCCGGCTCCTTCCAAACGTGCGCCTTTGCTCGCGCTGTGCCCCAAACCTGGCAAGGGTCGGAGGCGGAGCGCGGCTCCGGGATGCGCCCCCGCGGACGAGCCCGGACTCCTCCAAGGGCCCCCGCCGAAGCTTAGAGAACCCCCTTCCCTCGCCCCGCACTTTGACTCCGCCAGAGTGGGGAGTGACCTGGATTGCCCTGCGGGGGCAGATGTCTCGGTGTGCAGGGAGGGGATGGCGACACCGGGCGCCCTCGGCAGGCCTGTCTCCTAAGAGGACTGAGAAGGGCAGCCGCGATCTGCTCGCTTGCCCTCGCGAGCCTCTCGGCACTGGATGAGAGGCAACTCCGGCCAACTCGCGCCGCCCTCCCTGCTGCTCCCGGTCCGGCCGAGCCCGGCGGTCTCCGAGCGAGGGTGGAAGCGTACGGCGCGGCCGCGCGGAAATGGGTACGGCCTCCCCTCCCGCAAATGTGCGCGGTTCACCGCCTGGCCCCTCGCTCCTCCCGTGCTGCCCCAGCGGGCTGGAGCTTCCAGCCCCGCGCTCGGCGGAGGCTTGGTAGGATTGGGTTGCAGGGGACTGGAATCGAACGCGCGGCCGGCTGAGTGGTCTGAGCTGCGGTGACCAGCCGTGAGGTGGTGCGGCGATGGGAGGACCGTGCTGGGAAGGGAGGGGGACTGGCCCGGAGGGCTCGGTGCCCGGGTAGATTTGCTCTTGTTCCGACTTCCACTGCGGGACGTGAGCCAGAAACTGTGTGTCCTCCTGTCGAAAGCGGCGGTTCCCACCTCGGGACACCGATAAGGGTTTGATAACTGGGAGCGAATCGCGCCCGTCCTGGCCGGGCGCCCGGGCCCTTCACTCCCGGATCGCTAGGGGGAGGGGATTGAGCCCCGCTCCCCCTTCATGGCCGCAGCCCCCTCCCGTGTCACCGTCGCGCCTGCACGCCTGAGACAGGCTAGGGAGGCCTGAACTGCGGCCGGCGCGCCCCTGGGACCCTCGGAGCAGCCCGGGGGTCCTGTGTCTTTTGAGGGCAGCAGAACAAGGAAAAGACTTAGAGATTCCAACTCATTTTGTAAAACCAGTCGTAATGCCACTACTAGTGACGGAACAATTAAAAAGCAGAGTTAAGGACAGCCCCTCTGCGAGCGCCGTCGACCCCGGAGCCGGCGAGGGGACTTCTTTTACAACTGCGATGCCTATTGGCGAATGTCGCAATCGCTCCGAGGTGGGGCCTGATGGTAATCTTGACACTTGTGTGAAGTGCCATCTTCTCCCGCGCGCCTCAGCGCCGGGTCCTGTGCTATGATTACAGTATGTTCATGGTCGCACGAAACTTGGGAGCGGGGGGGGAAATGGTTTCGACACACCCGGCTACAGTACCTCCTTGGTTAGAGGGCTGGGGGCGGAATAGAGGGAGCGGGAACGCGAGCAGGAAGGAAACTGCGTAATTAGACCTAAAATTATTGGCGAGAGCGGCCGCTTTAAGAACCACTGCGGGGACTGCCTGCGAAACTCCTGGAAGGCCGCTCCGTGGTGGTCGCGCCGGGGTGGATTTTGCGACCTGCCTGGATTTTGTGCTGCAGAACGGCAGGGCAAACAGAGTGTCCCTCGCCATCCAGAGTCCCATGAGGGATTGTCCAATTCCTATTGGACTAATTGTTCCGAGACTCACTGTCTTTTGGCGTCTGGCTGTTTGCTGGCTTCAAGTTTCTTGAGGGACCAAGACGTAATTAAAATGTGAACCAATACATCGAAAGTTGATGTTGTCGTGTAAGTGGCTGTCCGTGGCTTTCCTGGAGAGCCTCACAAGTGCAGTGTGGCACTGAGGGGGGCTCTCCACTAGGATCTTGCCCACCACTAAATCTTTACGATCTTAAAGATTTGTGTTTCTTTCGCTTCCGCAGAGACATTTCTTCCCCAAAACTCGAGATGCACGGAACATTTGCAATATACCTTCTAACAATAGCCGCTTGAGAAGTGGTTAGGATTATTTTGTTCCAAGACATTCATGCGTCGATGGATATGTTAATGTTTCATAATAAAGAGTTGCTTTCTTAACGCTGGCTGGCCTCGATAGACGGTACCAAAGTGCACTCTTTTGGTGATAGTGAGCCTTTTCAGTGACATCAGAGATGTCAGACACTGAAGCTTGGTAGGATACTGCACTTTCACTCACCTTTTTCTGCGTCCATCTATCAGGTGCCATTAACCAGCCAGGGTTCCTGATTCTTGAAAGAGCTAGAAAGTGTCTGGGTGACTCATGTCCTGATAATTTCAGAGTTCCTTCTCTGAAAGAGAAAAGTGTGTGGAAGTTCTTAGGTGTGTGGGGATTGGAGAGTGGTTTATGTAAATATAAATGACATCCTTGGATAATCGGGGATCAAAGTTCAGTCCCAAAGCCAGACCCAGGTCTGAGCACCTTTCAGGAATGCTTATATTGCTTAGTTGCAGGGCAGGGCCAGCAATGGAAGGGGAATTGGAAGCATCTGAACCAGAAGTTTTCAAACTATCTCCCCCTCCCACTGCCAGCTGGACTTTGTTGTTCCTCTGCTAAAATAAAACCAAAGACCATCTTTTTTCCCCCAACTCTGAAGAGAAAAAGGTTGCTGGATAGTTTTTCTCAATTTAATCATATTTTAAATAAATATTTCTTCAATATTTGGTATCTGTTACCAATGCATTACCAGAAATACAGGATGATACAGAATTGATATAACACATTATCGGTTCAGGTGTTTAAATTTTAATTCATACAGCTTTCATGAAGTTCAAAAGAATGCTGTGGCATCAAGGTTTTTCAGTGTTGCTGATGAGGAGCTTAGAATTATTTTATAGGAAATCGTGGAAACCATCTAGTCAAATGTTTCTTTTTTTGGATAAGGAAACTGAAGCCCAGTGGGGTTAAATGACTTCTCCAGTCACAAGGAAAATTACTGCTGGTAAGAATCAGAACCCTGGTTCATATTTTCA
Organism: Cynocephalus volans; assembly: GCF_027409185.1. Classification (NCBI taxonomy): domain Eukaryota; kingdom Metazoa; phylum Chordata; class Mammalia; order Dermoptera; family Cynocephalidae; genus Cynocephalus; species Cynocephalus volans. The sequence continues at coordinate 43,630,000 of NC_084473.1, forward strand.
ATTAAGTATGTACTTTCCTATTGTCCACAAAAGAGTACCCCCAGCCCTAAAATGCCTTCAGGCAGTGAGAATGATTTCCAAAGGGTGAGAGTGTTTGTCACACCCTCCTCTCCAAACCACTATATCTTGTATAAAGGAGATTTGCTTTTCTAGATAATTATAAACGCCTTCAGACTGCAGTCAGAGAGATTCTGTTTGGAAGCAGAGTTGGTACTGGTCCCAGCATCTGTAAACTTTGGGAGGTATGAGTACACCGTTTTAGTGCTCACCCTTTAGTTAGAAAAAAATCTACTAATATAGGTAGACCTCATTAAATAAAACCAAAGCAGCTAGTAGACTGATTCTTATACTGGGTGAGTTGGCATTTTTGAAAACCATGAGACTAAAACAGTTTAATTTACTTAGCATGTAAATCTCTCTCTCTCTCTCTCTCTCTCTCTCTCTCTCTCTGTGTGTGTGTGTGTGTGTGTGTGTGTGTGTAGGGTGATTCTCAACTTTCTAGGAATGTATTGTGTAAAGAATTTAGGAATAGAATGAGCTAATTAGATAATTCTTAGTGTTCCAGGATTTTATTAACCCAATACATTTGAAAATACTTGCTCTCATTAATTATCTCAAGATTTAAGCTTTTCCACTTTTCAAGAAATCTATTCTGTCCAGTAGTATTTGCTTTTTTATATTTTCCCCAGTTCTGTCCTATACCACCATGACAGTTTCCCTTTTCATTTTAGCCTAACGAATCTTTCCTTTTTGCTTTTAGTGCCGACTGTCGCTGGTAGTTCATAAAAGGTCTGACTTTTTTACCACTATTGTAAGGCTAGCAATGTCTGCTCCCAGTGTTCTAATACCCTTTACTCCCTCTCCCCCTCTCCCCAGTACCATGCTGCCTATTTTCATGATGAAAACTAGCTCTGATATTCACACCAAGATATGCATCAATAAGACGACAAATGTGTTTGGAACACCTGCTCCTAATCGGGATAAAATGCTGAGGAGAAGACTAAGAAATAGGGGATGTGGTCCTTGTCTTTAAGTTGCTTAGTCTGATTGGGGGGGGGAAAGACACACAAGGAAATTTAACTGGAAATATAAGTAGCTGGCAGGTTACATGTAATTTTTCTGTAAGCATCAAATATTTTGAAGCTAAAAATATGAAGCTCTGAGTAGCATTTTAGGTAGTAATCACACAATTATTTAAGAGTACGGTGAGGCAGCAGGGGGAGTTGGTTCCTCGTGTCCCTGGAATCACACCCGGTAGTTACTGACCACCAGCGTAAAGACTGGCTCTGAGGGAAGGTCAAATGGGGGAAGTCAGTGTTTGGGGGTAATTGGAGTAAAGAAAACATGGAGGGTTCGAGTATTCCCTATCATGTACTTTGACACTGTAGACAGAAAGGTCTCCAAAATGGAATGTTTGCTGTTCTTTACACACATGCTTTGGGTGAGGGGCCTGGAGGGAGGAATCTGCTAGAGCTCCATGAATGAAAGGAGTAGAGGTTTATGGTTTCGCTGAGGATAACTGTGGAGACAGCTCCGACTCCAGGGAAGTCAAGAAGGGAGAGAGGGCTTCTTAATCAGCCTTTGTAAACAGGCTTTAGGGGATGGTCTCTGAATGTCTAAAATTGTGTGCAAGGTATGTTTTCCTAAAGGAAGTCTCTCTAGCTCTCAACAGCCTGTCAAAGGTTCTATGATCTGTAAAAAGCAAAACCTTGCTCTTGAATGTCTGATTTGGTGGCTGCCTTTTGTTTCAGGATCTTTCTGTTCAGGTTCCAGACAATTTCTACATTTCACTGCCAGTGCCTCTCCCTGTCTTGGAGAAGGGGGAGGAGGTTGGTGTGTGCATCTAGTAAAGATTCTGTGGTGCAGTTTAACCTTACCTGTACGTGACTGGCCTGTCTGTACACCTCCATGTCCGCTCTCAGTAATGGAAGGAAGGGGAGCCTAGTGCCCTGTACAGGGTGAATTCTGGTCTGGCTCATTTTGTTAATGCTTCTTAAAATGGCCATGAAAATAAGTTTATCCTCACATTTTCCATCACCCTCAAAAAGTTATTTGGAGGTCCTTCTATGCACTAGGAATGTATGCATCCTCAATAGAAATGATATATGCAGTAGGACAAAACAGAAAACGAAACACTTACTCTTGTGCCAGCGCTGTCCTCAGAACTTTACTCGGATTAACTCTTTTAATCCTCATAACAACCTGTGAGATAAGCCCTGTTATTATCCCCACTTCACTGATGGGAAAGCTGAAGTATAGAAAGGTTAACTGCCCGAGGTCATATAGGTAGCATGGGCAGAGCTGGGCTTCACGCTGGGCAAAGTGTCTCCAGAGTCTAAACTCTTAACCATTGTTCCATACCTCCTTACCTTGCCTAAGATATCTATAAAGTATTTAATACCATGCCTGACTTGTGGTGAGCACTCTATAAATGATGACTGCTTTTGTTGTTGTATCTATAATTATAATTACTTTTCTCTTCCATGACTCATCACTTATATCAAACCTTGCAGGCAGACAGGGATTGTAGTTCTGAAGGGTGGACTTGAAACTCCTGGAATTTCTTGTTTTTCATGAGTTTTCCTCAACTCTGATAGGAGATGGTTCTCTACTGCCCCCAAAAGTTCAAAGCGTTCCACCTCCCACCCTTTGCTGGTGGCAAGACTTCAATAATTACTTCAGCCTTCGGACTCCATTGTGCAGGAGAACCTGTTAGAAGCTCTTCCTCTGGGGCTTCTGAAGAACCATCTACAAATCGAGATGCACAGTATTTCCTCTGCCTTGTTTGATCTTTTGAAATTGCAAGCACAGGAAGGAAAGAATGAATTGGGGGATAAAGCATAGCTATGATTGTTGCAATAATAAGATGTTGCATTTTTATGGAGCCCTTTCTCTGATGAGCCTGGAATCTTCACAGCCATCACACCATTGGCCTCTGTACTGTGAACCTAGAGGTCTTCTTGAGTTTCCCAGTGCTGTAAAACATAATTGCACTGACACCTATCACAATGGAGAGAGAAGCAAGTCATGTTAGCAGTTGTGTATCACAATACGTGTGTTGGCCATCCATGGCTATGTGCCACTAGCAACATTTGCAGTTTGCAAGTAGAAGTTGGGTGTAATTTGTTGCCAGTTGTCTAGTCCTGCTGTTGGAAGCCACAGAACTGACTTGAAACCATGAAGTCAAGAAGAGTGTAGAGGCCCTTTAAGGTCCTTGGAGCGAAAGAGACAGGTGCAGAACGGACCAGAATGTTACCTACTTCTAAGTGACCTGTTGTTTTTTTCCTAATTTCTTAAGAAATGCTGGTTTGCTTGACTATCTTTGGCTGTTTCTAGGGGCCACTTGTACATCAGAAAAACTCATATTGTATGACATCACCACCAGAAGCTTCACATGTTCCCAGGAGGCACATTTTCCCCCCTTAACTTGGAAAGATTCTTCAGTTTTAAAGTTACAAGTAACTTCTATGCCAGATAATGATTCTGGGAAGCATATTCTTTTCTCACATGGAAAGATATTTCAGAAAGGGTGGTTTGTCAATAAGGAAAATGAACCCATTAAAAAAAACACTTATTTGCCATGCACGCATCTGGCATTTTCTCAATTCTACAAAGCTATGGAAGTGCATTGTTAAAATTCTGTTATATGCCCCCAGCGACTTTCTGATCCTCCCGCCTCCCTACCCCCCACCCCGTGGCATGATACCCTTCAATAAAAAAATCAAACCTTAGAGATAAGTGCTGGGAATCATAACAGATTAGTATTTTATTTGGTTAGGCTGTGTGATCAAACACCTGGGCAGGAATGTGATCCCCCATGCAGCACTCACGATCATGATGCTGGAGGTTAACCCCCCACTGCCACGCTGACTGCCCCCAGAACCAACAGGGTTCTTAGGAGTTACTGAACTCTGTAACAGCTTTGGTTGGCTCTTTTGGTCTCATTTTTAGCCCAAGGCACCCTGATGTTGGCCTATGACTGCGGGGAGCTGGTGCTTAGCTGCGAATAAGAGGTTACATGGGCTCAGTCTGAGAAAGTTAAGAAGCATCTTATAAATCCCTTAACATACATAAATGAAAGTATATAATTATTTCTTGGTCCTAATCATTTAAATCACTGTGCTGCATGTCTAGCCAGATGGTGTTCTCTCTTTGTCTCCTGATGTTATATTAGTATTAACAAATACACGTTTTACTCTTGATAAAAAATTTTCATACTGTATCACTTTGTATAGGATTTGTCCTGACAGCCTGTGGGTAGGGGGCAGGGGGACGAAAGGCAACACATCACTCTCATTTTATATTTGGGAAATGGAGCTAGTGAAAGAAGCAAACCGCACTACCTGAAGTGAAACCTAGAAGCGGACCTGGGTGTCCCAGTGTGGCTAAGCCCCTGTGTACCACTTCGGGCCCCTGCTCGAAGGTAATGAGCCAGAAACACAAAGGGGTGACTCAAACTGTAGTGCTGACTATTCTCATTACTAATGAGTAATTACGGCAAATATTTACAGGCCTCCTTCCTACCTTTACGACTTCCTGTTGCTGAAGCACTTTGGAGTATTGAGAAAGATTGTCCTGGAAAATACGTCATACACAGTCGCAGGAAAGCGTGCCTTTAAGAACTCAGAAAAAAATCAGTTACTTGACTTTGTTTATGAATTCCATGTGGAAACAACAAAAAATGATGCTTGGGAGGGGTTATTTGAGAATCCTTTCTTCTGAATTTCAAGACAAACTTTTAAAAGTCAATTCCAGACTATCAAATATATGGGGAATTAGGACAAACAGTGTTTTTAGAGAGTGTTCTAGAAATAATAGGACTGTGCAAAGTTAGTAAAGTAAAATTTGGGGTCAAAGCACAGGCTATATAATAAATGCATTTTTCTGAACATATGGCCTCCATAGTATTTTTCTGAATGAAAACAATTGTGCTTAATGGAGTAAATCAGGATATATAAAATATGCCATGTGGGGGATTAAGGGAGCTAGAAGAATATCATTCACTTTATAAACAAAAATCCTGATAATGCTCATTTCCTATGTATTTAGTTAAAAAAGTACTCCAGTGAAATTGCTTTCTCAGTAAGTTTCTGTAAGTCACTGTACCCTTGTATTTCTCTGCTATGTTTCTAAGGGTTCTCAGATGCTATTTTAGAATGGCAGCATTCACTCCAGCACTGGCTGAGGTCCACGGAGCTAATTTTGGTGCCCAGAGTGAAGGGAGAGAGAAGTCATCTCCAGAGCCAAAAGGGCTTTTGGGTGCCTGGGTTTGGAGCAGCATGGTGTTACCGGACACACCACATTTCACCTTTAGAACCTTTATTTGTGGGCTTGCACAACAAATGTTTACCCAGATATTAAGATAAGGAAAGTATGAAGGTCACATTACACTAGTGACAAGAGAGCTTCTATAAATGTAACCATATCACCGGTGCAGCTGGAGTCTTTTATACTATACTAGGTATTTAGGGGAATAATGTGGGTGGGTCATGGGAGCTGAGGCCCTTCTCAGATTTTTGGCTTTCTTGCCATCTCTCTGCTTGTCTTGGCTCAGCTGAGGTGTCCCTCCCATTTGGTGAGGCCCTTTGTTGTGGTCAAGAAGTCAGGGGAAATCCTAGTCAGAGACTGGATGGCCCCCACTCTCTGGAGCTTTCTGGTGTTCCATGGGAATCAGTGCCAGCCCATCTCCCTGCTCTCTTTCTGGGAAGCGCCCTTGCTACTGAGATAGCTTTCCTAGCCTCTCGGAAGACGCTTGCCTGGTGCTGATACTGCCCTCATTTTAGACCTCCTCGGCAGGATTGCCATATCCTCGGGGCACAGAGAGTCTTCAGAGTGGGAAAGGTGTTTCTTTTGTGGATTTAGGTGTTTTTCTTAAGGATCTCCAAGGATTAGCTAGACACACTCAGAACCTGAATGGAGACATGCATGGATTCTTGGCCCAGTTTTCTTCCCAAGGGCAGCCTGTATGGCAGTAGGAGTTCACCTTGTTGACAACAGAGGACCCCACCCCACCTGTCTCGCCCCATTTACCATCACCTTGAGTTCCAAATGCACAGACCTCCTCCCTGTGCCCCAGAGGCAGTGGCACAGTATTTATTCCCGTCTCTCTTCCTGGCATCTGCATGCTTTCCCCTCTTTCCTACTCAAATAGCTCCCACTTTCCTAGTGTGAGCCCAGGCTCCCCAACTTACACGAAACCTTCCACAGTAATTCCCACACTGGCACCTCCCCCTCCATTCGTTACCAGCTCTTAGTTATGTTTGCCAAAGAGCCTGATTATATTTCCTAGTTATCTAATGACATTTTATTTGTCATTGCCTTTCCAACAAGACTGCATGTTGCTCAAGGGCAGGGATGTCTAATTTTGTGATGTTCTTTGCATTTTTTCTTTGGCTCTGAAATCATGCTTAGTTAAAAAAAAAAAAATCATAAAATTCTTGATGTACTTGGATATCCTGCCTCTTGGGCTCTGCTTTCCCCATTCATGTAGATTAGAGCTCTTTACTCATTTCCCTTGAAAAAGAAGAAAAAATTGGGGGGAACCACAGGCAGGTCTTGTTGATACATGATTCTATGTCCAGTGCAAACACCAGGCTAGTATTATGTTGATACTTCAAGTGCGCCCTATACACTAAGGCAAGTACCAGCCGAACAACAAAGTACTCCAGCTTAATCTCAAAGTTTAAAAAGTCAAGTGGAAAAGTTATGCAAAGGGGTGCCAACTCTCATTCAGAGATCATCTTCCCTGAAAAGCCTTCCCTGACTAGCTGCACATTGTTACCCCTGTATTTATATGGTCTTCAGTCTGTATTTTATTACTTGTATCATCTTTTTACAACTTGCTTTTGAGTGTGTATCTGTCCCTGATCACCACTTAGGAGGTAAACCCTTCAGGAGAGCAGGGATCCAGTCATATTTTTCTGTTCTTTCTTCCCAGCACCCAGAGCAGAGGTCTGTTTAGGTACCCAGTAATTATCTAGACTGAGTAATTCTATCTATTCCAGGAACTTTGGGAGCTTAGTGTGGAGGATTGGAAGCACAGGAAGAAACTTTGCTCACATCAACTCAGCCCCCTCATGTAGTGAGGGATGCTGGCATCATCACTGTGTGTAAATATTCACAGGTTACCTACCAAATTCAGGTGCAGTGCTACACAGTGAAGTTACAAAGAGGCATTAGAATGACTCTGCCCTCAGGGTCTCCTAAAATGGCTTGTTTAAAACGATGTAAAATAAAATGGCTTATGTTAATGGATGTCCTGGCTCCATCTGTAGGATGTTGCTATCTTGTTAGGAAGTCAAAAGTAGCTCAGATAAAACACTGGGCAAACAGTGGAAGATTGATAGTAATTAAGTGAGGGTGAATAAGGATAAAAAGATCTTGTGTGTGGCGAATAGTTAGAGAGGAAGTGATTAGCTTCTGTTAGAGGGAGGTTTAATGGAAGAGCATTAATATCTAGGTCTTGAAGATTGGGTAGAATTTGGATAGGCAGATGGGCATGGGACTTTGCAGTGGAAGTGAACAGCGAGAATAAAATGAGGGGCAGGGATGAGTGGGGTGTGCAGGCCACAGCTGGCGAGCCGGCTCCTTCCAGAGCCGAATCTGGAGCTCTGTGAACAGACGGGAGATGAGGACCAGGCCTGGGCTGGTGTTGGGAAGTTTAGGGACAGGCCTCTCTGAGTCATGTTGTGATGGAATCTTTGGACTGCCTTGGGCCCCTGGAAGCAGTGAGTGCATGCCTCTTTGGAGACATGAGGAGCTTCTCAGGGCACCTCCATTACCCCTCCAACCAGGAGCCTGGCTCTAGTGTGAGCACCAAGGGGTGGTTGGAGGAGGCCCTGGTTGTCCTCCATAATTTGACCTCAAAAGCCCCTGTATCCCTTAGGAAATCAGTCATCTGTGAATGTGCCTGGATTGCTCTGGTACATATTTCTTCTTGGCTTTTACCACCCCCCTCAGGGTAATAAATGCCATCTATTAGCCTCCCAGTGTACAGAGTGGGAGCTGGAAGGGGACAGTTTGCCATATCCTAATGCAGCAGCAACCCTCATCTCCATATTCTCATCTGATGATAAAGCCTTTGTCCCCTTGATGATTTCATAAGGGTTTTCTCATTCCAAATTCTAGGTTTTTGAGTCTGATCATTATGGAAAGACAGGACTATCCCTTCAACAACCCACTATTTGTAGGGAGGAAGACAGTTAAACCCAAGTCAGACCATCCCTTTTGTCAGTTTCTACTGATAATTGTCATTGCATGCCCTGTACGGAGCTCTGACCAAGCTGTTCCTTGACCCTCTTATTTCCTGTTATGCAGCCTCACCATTCCCTAGCCCCGATGTTCTTCTGCTGTTGCTGCCAGAAGAAGAAGAAGAAAGGAGGCATCTTTCTGGAGTCACCTGAGTAGGGCAGCTGGGGCTTTTTCTCTCCCTCAACAGCTGTAACCTTTCTTCTGAAGGAGTTTAGAAGCACTTAAGGTCACAGCTGAACATTGTGGGCCGGGCGTTGGCCAGAGATCCCAAGTCACTGGAGAAGATCCCACTCCAGGGACCAGCAGAGGCCAGTGAGTCTCATCCAACACACTTTAGCTCACCCTGCCCCATGGTACTTCCAGGGAGGCTAAAGCTCCTGAAAGCTCTTGGCTTGGAATTTAGCCTCATAATGACAACTGCATGTCTCTTCTTTTTCTATCCCTCCAGTAATCAGTACATGGTTGTAGAACTGGGAAACTGCTGCCCAGCCCAGGCAAGACTGGTGGTTCAGTGGTTCACTCAGCAATCATTTGATTGCCTGCTCTACACAGGCTGCTGAGCATTGGGCCTGAGCCCAGGGAAGGGCCCTCTGGAACCAGGTGGAAAGAAGCCTCCTCATATGGAACTGTTGGAATCAGGAAGGGACTGCTGAAGCCAGAGAGCTTCGGAGCACAGTGCAGCCCAGCCCAGCCCAAGCGGCTGTTGGAGCCATGGACATTCCCTGGGAAGCTGCCTCAGGGACACCCTAAGAAGCCTCATAGGCCAGAAAGTAGTGTTTACCCAAGTCTTGCCTTGGCTGGAAATTTGACTTTAGCTTCTACCTTCTCACGGTTCCTGGTAGGCCTCAGGAAGGAAAAGGAAGGCAACTGGATATCTGTTAAGGTGTGAAACCTGCAAACGTATCCATGTCTGTTCCTTTGTGTTCATTTTCTTTTCTCTTCCTTCCCAAAGTAAAAAGTCCTCTTAAAAAATTCCAACTTTGCCTCTACTGAACTCCTGATAAGCTCTTTTCCCCACCTTGGTTAATGAGATGATGGGACCAGGGCACACCTGAAGGTGGTTTGGTCAGTGTGGCTGCTGGCCAGCTCAAGGCCAATGGAAATCCCAGTGACCAGAGAACCCAGGCAGAATGAAGTCCAAGATGACTATAAGCATTGATTCCTTCTTTTTGAGCCATCTCTTTTGAGCACATTTGAAACCATTTTCCATACCCAGGTTGACATAAGCCTTGTGATTCTGGGCCACCTCTGTGATTGTGTGGGTCCAGATATTACAAGGGTAATGACAACAGCCTAATTTTTCTTGAGTTAGATCTTCAGGGCCAAGACAGAGTACATGTTTATTTTGGAGAGGGACAAACTTTCACCCACTTGAATTCCTTTGCTCCAAAATTAGTGTTGGAATGACCACAAGGGCTCTATGTTTCTTAGCCTTTGTCTTGGCAAACAGATTGTAAATGCTCCTTAGGGCCTCCTTCTCTTCTTTAGTGTCCCTGGCAAAGCCTGCCTCCACATGAGATTCAGAGGAGTCCTCAAAAGTTTCTAGGAGTTTGAAAAACTGTTCTAGATCTTTCTCTGACTTGTGTGACCTGGGACAGGTAATTTAACCTCTCTGCATGTTTCCCTTTCCTAAATGGGTTTAGATACACTTGCTGATTTCTCAGAGTGCTATTATGAGATTGAAACAAGTAAGAGTTTCAATAAAACAAAAGATATTATATTTAAACAATTGCTTCTGCAACCATTATCTCAATAGAAAGACCTTTGAAAAGTATAAAGTGCAGACTTTCAACGCATCATTAATAATAAGCACAGCAATATAATCATTAGGTACATAATAACCTTGAAGTGATTTGACTGCATTTGGAAGGGAGCCTTAGGAAAATCTAAAAGGAAAAGGAGATTCTTGTTTTCAGGCCTTTAAATTTCCCTCCTGGCTGGGTTTTTCAGGATTATGAGCTCTTGCCAGTAAGTTTTAGGATATGAGTCATATTTTTGCCCATACCCTGAGATATGAAGAAATTTGATAACACCAAGAGACTGAGGACTCCTGATGAATGGTGTGACCTCAGATATGCTCCTTTCATATCTGGCCTGCCCCCAACCCCCCACCACCTGTGGAGATGGAGAGGGTTCATACCAACTGCAACCCAGTCAAGAATGGGAATTTGCCTTCCATTTTGCACATCCAAATCTCTAGACCAAAAGGGGGACTATATCTGCACCATATCAGCTTGGGTCCTACTTGTTGCTTTGCCTCTTATGAGCAAAACCTAACTGTGAACCACTAAAGAGAGTAAGCAACTTGCCCAAGGTCTTTAAGAGGTCAGACAGCCCATTGGAAGATCTAAAACAGAGGTGAATACTGATACCTAGAAGATGCCTTGGCCTCCTGGTATCCCAAGAAGTGGGAAAGAGGCTTTGGGTGCAAAAGCCTGGCTCTGCTGCCCACAGACTGTGACGCTTAGCAGGTCGCTCAGAGCTGACTTCAGGTGCGTCATCTGTCCCATATCTGGTACCTCTTCTGCCTAAGTAGGCTCTTCCCTCAGCCCCACTCATGGGGTCGGCCTTCAGGTCTTGGCTTCAATATCACCTCTTCAGGGAAGCCTTTTCTACCCTCCTTGAGTTAACCTCCATGGCTGTCCGTTTTCTTTTTAACACTTCCCATATGTTGTAATGTTTTCGTTTGCTTATTATTTGTCACCTCTCCATGAAGGCAGAGACTGTGGGTAACTTGCTTACCACCATATCCTCAGTGTTTAGGGCAGTGCCTGGCACATACTATGTTCTTGAATATTTGTTAAGTGAAATAATTAATCTAGGGTTGCTGGGTCATTGTCCTAAACGTTATCATGCCCTATATTTGTTCAGTGCCAAATTTTTCTCCAAAGCTCTAGAAGTAGACTAACGCGGTTGTCATTTGCACCATATAGATGAAGCAACCGAGGCACAGAAACACGGTCACGAAGCCAGAGAATGGCAGCGCCTACGGGAACAGCTCCCAGCCCCAGACTCTTTCCACAGACCCATGCTGTCTCTCTTGGCACATTATTTTTCTGTCGTGGTGGTGTTATTGTTTGTCTTATTTGGCCATGTTTACACCGGAGGAGTAGGGGCCATTGTGTGTTGATGGCGTCTGGAAATACACAGCCGAGTCCCAGGAGAGTGCCACTGTTGGTTCTTACCACAATTAGCAATTGTCAGGCCAGGGGCAGTGATTGGGTGGGTGCCGTTCCCTCTGTGGCCAGTTGTGCGTGATGAAACACCACTGCCTGCCCCTCCAGAGAGGAAAGGGGAGTGGGCATCCTAGGACTCCTTCTCTGCCCAGCCCTGGCTATCCCTCCGCTCACATCTAGGCCCTTCCTGCTTGGGAAAATGTACTGCTTGTGTGTCTACTGGGATTCCTGTGGCCTGGTAGACAGGAAGGATGAGTGCTGACCAGCTGTATGACCTCTCTGGTCCTCAGTTTCTCCGTCTCCAAAATGTAGTAGTAGAGGCAAACCAGGCAAAATAGGCCCAGAGAACCCTTCTAGGGTTCCAGCTCCATTGTAAAGTGACTTTTGAGTGGAGTCTGGTTCTGACTTCTGTTTCCAGGAGCTCCCTTAGGGAAGGGAGATGGGAGGTTAAAGAGGATCCATGTGTGTTTGGAGGAAGCATCTCCAATTCCCTGGAACTCCCTGCTCTCCAAGAGGAGGTTCTGTTAGAGTGGAGGGGAGCAGAGACTTAGAAGTTGCTGTTGGGTGTGGCCCAACCCACTTCGACGACAGCAGCAGGAAAGAAGTGGCAGAAGGTGGGTTTCCCAGTGGTTACTACAAGAAGGAACAGCTTGGTTAGCAGGAAGGGCAGTGTATCTATCTCCTGATTCCAGGGAAGGAGGAGGCAGGCTGCTGAGGGGAGTGAGAGCTCTTTGAATAAGGAGATACTGCAGCTGTCGTGGGCTCCCTCTGAGCCTCAGTTTCCCCATCTGTCAGGGGGCTGCTGTCATCTCTGCCCTGCCAGTTGGATTGGGGCTTTGAAAATATAAACTACTGCAAAAGAAGGGGTTATTAGTACTATGATTGAGAGAGGTGTGTGTGTGTATATATATATATATATGCGTATCTGTGTATATATATGTATATGTATATGAGAACATATCTGGGGTACTTATGACGTGAGATGATTGACACAAGCAACCTGGAAGTATGGTGTCCTCCAAATTGGAGCAACGAGAGAGAGGACTGAAGAAGAAAGCTGGTAGTGGTGAGAGGAACAGGCTTGAAAATTACTGAATGAAGTCATGTTGTATAGAGAGGGGGAGGGGTGGCGCACTGTAGGACAGAGGTGAGTCATGGTGCATAAGTGTTGGGGAGTCACCTTGAACTTGGGCCAAAAGTAGAAATATTGGGACTTGGGTTTATCTGCCTCACATCAGGTACATCAAGTTCTGGATGGCTGCCCACTGGCCAGAGACATGAGGTGGAGGCTCTCCTTTGCCGCCCTGGGAAGGCTTTCTGCTGGCTTCAGCCCCGCTGAGCAAAGTCCGCTTGTTCACTGCAGTTCACACAGACTCCTTGCCAGGCCTGCCCAGAATCCTGTCTCCTCTGACTTCCTGTGCTCTTGCATAATATTTCCTTGCTTCTTGAATGGCTGGCCCCAGCGCGGGGGCAGCTCGCTGACGCTGCTGGATGGAGGGCAGGATGTGGAGGGAGGACAGGGAACGTCACCCAGGGGTGCTCTGAGCCCTGAGGGTGGAGGGTAGGAGGGGCAGGGTGCCTCATATTGTTTGATGGAAGATTTTAGCACCATGGGACTCAGGGAGATCCTGAGAGCACGTGTACACACCCCCATTTCCATGAGTTGTCTCTCTATAAAATTGATTTTAAAGTAGCTAATTTGTTTTCTTCTGATTATAGTAGTATACATATTCCTTGTAAAAAGTACAAGAAGTCATCGAGATAAAAATTAAAATCACCCAAATTCCACTACCCAGAGATAACCACTGTTAACACTTTGGTGAACATACTTTCTTCTATATTATTCGTACCATGTTAAATGCTGTTGTGAAAATGCATTTTCCATGCAGCAGTATATCAGAACTACCTCTTGCTATCCAGATGTATTGATTTAATAAATAGCTGTATTAAATTCCACTTAGAGATGTATCATAATGAAACCCCTATTCTTTCTCATGTCCAGGCTCAGAAAACAAGCTATAACCAGCCCAAAGATTATTTTCAAACATAGGAGAGTAGCATCTCTCCTATGTTTCTGACCAGTGTGTTAGCTCTGGTGTCCCAGAAATAACCACAAAATAAAAGGTTATGTGCCCATGGAGGCCTTTCTGTAGGCTTAGAATAATTCACATGATTACATAGGAAGAGGCTGCAGTGATGACAGCTCCCAGGGCTAGGCCAGATCTCACTCTGGGTACAATGATCTCCCAGTGTCGCCCATGTGTGCTTAGAACAAGGAGCCACTAGCTGGTAGAACGAGTTTTTCCTCAGTGGCGTTCCTGTGACCAAGATTTCAACTAAGTCCCATTTTAAATTTTAATTGGTTATTACTCTCCTGAAATTTTGTGACACAATCCACATTTTTCAAAAGCACCCTTTCTTCTTCATACAGTAGTGTTATCATGATATTGAAAATTTTAAAGCATATGTAGTATTATTCAGATTTGCTTACTGTTAGATTATCCAACAAACCAACAGTTTAGCTGAAATAGATGCTATTACAGTGTTTCTATCTCATCCCTGAAAGTTGTATATTCTTAAGGGTTGTGATTTGCTTTTTCTCTTAGATTGCTGAACGTGGATGGATGTGGCGTAAGTTTACAGCAAACTGATGTGATTTCTGTTCATTTTGGAGCCAGGCGTTTACAGTATTTGCATGTTTCCTTTGATTCATTTTTAAACTGGATTGAATATTTCTTTGATTTAATCAGAAGTTTTAGTATGAGGCAGAGGATAATTGCTTGTGGTTGGGAATTGCTTGTTAGATTTACTTTTGAGTTAAGACAAATTGTTTCCTAAAGCTTTCTGTTTTAGACTTTTCATCTAAATCAAAAAGCACAATAATGCCAGTCGGTTTAAATACCTTTATTTAAAAGCTCTCAGGCATCTTTTTAAACAAAAATTTGCAACAAAATTTGGCAATAGTAGAATCCAAAGATTTTACCTCATTTTGTTTATAGTTGCCTGCTCTCTGGGCAAATGATTTATTACAACTTGCATAATTATAGTCTCTCCTTCAATTTATTCACCCTGAACTCCTTTTTGTAGAATTACTGGCCAGACTGTTATTGCATCAAATTCCTTGACTCTGTATTCCTGAGAAATGAAGATGGGAATAAGAGTTAGAAGAAATAATGATCTTTGTCTGCTTTACAAAGTTTTCAGTGTGTAGAAATTTAGTAAGTTGATTTTTTAATTGCTCCCTTACTCGGCCATTACCTGATTTTGGTGGGGTCCTTGCCATGGGTGCGCATTTGGGAAGTGGAGAGGGGCAAGGCTGAATTGGTCCTCAGAATTATGAAGCAGGACTTTGTTGAAATTGATACTTCTGCACAATGAACATGGAGCAGCTGTTGGCATGGCAACTCCTACGTGGAAAAGTGCACGCTGCTTGCAGATGACTTTTGCAGTACTCAGTGTTAATTTGATAAATGGCTTTTTTAATAGTAGTTTGTGGGCTAATGGAAAGGTCGAAGCAAACCTTCATTAGCAGAAAGGAAGACGGGGATTTTGAAGCCACTGGGTGAACACTCCAGAGCACCGCAGCCAAATCTCCATTTTCAGCTGTGCATCTCTTTTTCACAGCAGATATGCTTGGAGTATGGCAAGTTAAATTAAAGAGGATGTACCTGCCATTATCATTTTAGATTTCAAGCATGGGAAGGTTTCGGTGTCCTTTTTATTCAAGACATTTACTTTGTGTGGGAGTTTAGTTTAAAAGGACTGTAGAATGTTTGCACTGTGTTGTCTTTTTCCTTTGGTGGTGGGGTTAAGGTGGTTAACTACTCTTTTTTTACTACTGTGGTAAAACATACATAATATAAAACTGATCATTTTAACTATTGTTATGTGTACAACTCAGTGGCATTAAGTCCATTCACATCATTGCGCTACCATCACTACTATCCCTTTCAAGAACTTTTTTGTCATCCCAAACTGAAACTCTGTACCCTAAACAGTAACTCCTCATTTCTCTCCTAACCCTGCCAACCCCTGGTAACCACCATTCTACTTTCTCTATGAATTTGGCTAAGTGCCTCATGTGAACAGAAATGCAAAATATTTGTCCTTTTGTGTCTGCCTTGTTTCACTTAGCATAATGCTTTCACGTTTCCTCCATGTTGTAGCATGTATCAAAATTTCATTCCTTTTTAAGGCTAAATAATATTCTATTGCACATATATACCACAATTTCTTTATCCACTCTTCCGTCAATGAACATTTGGGTTGTTTCCACCCTTGCCTGTTGTGAATAGTACTGTTATGAATGTAGGTGTACAAATGTCTGTTTCAGTCTCTGCTTTCAGTTATTTTGGGTATATATACCTAGAAAAAGAATTGCTGGATCACATGGTAATTCTGTGTTTAATCTTTTGAGGAACTGCTGCTGCACCATTTTATATTCCCACCAGCGGTGCACAAAGGTTCCAGATTGTCCACATCCTGGCCAACACTTGTTATTTTCTGTTTTTTAGGTAATAGCCATCCTAGTGAACATGAAGTGGTATCTCATTGTGGTTCTGATTTGCATTTCCCTAATGATCAGTGATTTATTTGTCTTTATAAACATATTTTCCCCCCCCCACCCCCACCCCCACACACACACCTGCGAGGGAATGGAAATCACTGCTGCTTTGTTCATACCTGTGAGGCAAATGAGAATATCAATGTAATGATATTTGTGGGAGTGAAAGGTGTTAGGGAAGGAGGGAGGCACCATATGATTGTTATACACAAAAAAGGCACGTTGGTAGACCTGTTTTCAAAGTTTGTACTGTGGAGCAGGTGTAACTATTTTAAATAGAGGCCTTTGAGATTTAAATAACTGAAACTCTTCTGAATGAGATTTAACTAAGGCAAGCTGGCTGTGGGCTAGTTCGACCCTATATTATCTTTTCTGATTGAGAGTGACATGTAGGCATACAGATCTCTCTTCCCTGAAAATAATCATTGTTGTAATCAGCTAGAGAAGCCTGAGCCCATTTTCTTTCCTCTTCTTGGGGAGGAAATCACCCAGACACCTTGCCAAGCATCTGCTTAGGTCTTTGAGCTGACCCACTATAATTTCCTTCACCTGAAACAGTATACAAACTCCTCTTCCACCCCATTAGGTACTTATGTTGGCAGCTTGTATTCTGGCAAGAAAGGAAAAGAAGTTAGAATTTACTGAGCACCTCTTGTAAGCCTGGCACTTTGCTAGTCACTATGTAGCAAATGGAAAACATGACTTCTGTCTTTATAAGTACTACAGGACTTATTTAATATGTGCTCTTTACAACACAGGTTCCAGACTTTAGCATGCATCAGAACCAGCTGGGGGTTAAAGATCACATTGCTGGGCTTCATCCCCAGACTTTCTCAATCAATAGATCTGGGGTGGGGCTTGAGCATTTGCATTTCTAACAAGTTCCCAAGTGATGCTGATACTGCTGGACCACACTTTGAGAACTATTGCTTTCCATTAACCCTGTGAAATTGGTATGATTTCCACTTAGAGGTGGGGAGCTGAGATGTGGAGAGGCCAAATGACTTGCCTCAGGTCAGGATTTGAAGCTGAGGGACCTCCCTCCAATGCTCCTGCAATTTCCTTTACATCAGGAATGGCAGATGCATAGCACCTTTGCTTCCCTCACCTAGTCCACCCCTAGGACAAGCAATATTAATGAATCACGGCACATCTGAGCCCACAGGTGGCCTTGGAATCCCTCACACACTGCTCCTGACAGCCACTCCTACCCATTAGTAGGAGCTGAAGTTTGCTATGCTCGTACCAACCTATATAGCCTCTTTAAAATGGAGACATCACCAAGAAATGAATCTATTAACGGCTAAAAAGAGACCTTGCCTAAGCTCCAGTCTAGTCTTCTCAGGACAGAAGTGTTTGGTGGATTGGGAGCTGTGAGAAGCACAGCATTCCCAAATTGTGCTGGGACCTCATGGGTCATATCTAGGGTCTTTATTGAGCACCCAGATGACACAGGGCCTTTACCCTTAAAAAGTTTAAAATCTAGATGAGGTTAATAAGGAGATTTTTTTTAAAGCTGCCATATTTTGTCTAATTCATATCTGCTACACTGTGTTATAAAATTTAGTTATTCCATTATTTGGCAGTAAGTTCAGTGGTGGATATAAAATTGGGCTCAATAAATACTTGTTATGAAAGGTAAACATAAAGTAGGTGCTGGAGGCAACTGTGTCCGCACTTAATGAGGACTTTTAACAAGTGAACAGGAGAAATAAACAAGGTTGAATGGGGGATACTTGAATTTACATAGCATCTCTGAGTCCCAAAGTCATCCACAGATTTATATCTTTTCTGTGTTCTAATGAAATGAGAGATTGGTAGAAAACTGAGCAAACTGAGCAAAAGAATACTTTTTTTTCCCTCTAAAAATTGTGAATTGTATCAGTTTTGCAAAGATCAAAGGTCTTCTAATCTGTGTATGTGACTGATCAGAGGAAACTGACTATATCGGATGTGATTCTCCTGTCTTCTGAGATAACTCACCACTACGTTTTGCATGTTTCTGCCAGCGCACACAGTGTCTAGCCCTCATCACCACCAACAACAAATATTTAGTCTATGGCTATTATGTGTACAGGGTGACCTCTTGTCTCATTTGCTCTTTGTAAGCAGCTTAAGGGCAAGGGCATGATGAATAATGTTTTTATATTATATGTGTTCAGCTTCCTACAGTACTTACTACTTAGTGTAGTAGATGCTCAATAAATGTCCATTATCTGAAAATACAAACCTTATTTATGAAAATACAAAGCGTAGGTGTGGGTCAGAGATAGAGAAAGGTAACCCCGAGAACAGACTGGTCCAGGGCTGTCTCTGGCCAAACCGGGACACAGTACAGGGAACATTTATGTCCCACTTTGGCTGTGATGTGCCCCATGGTGGGCAAGACTGGGGCAGGCTGGTTAGAATGAGAAATGGTCATCCTTGGGCAGCTGCTGGATGCCAAAGTTTTTCCGCAATAAGTTTTAAAGCCATGTATTAAAAGCAGTTACGTAAGTGGGAAACTAACTGCATCTTATAAAAGGCTTAAACAGGAGAGGCAGAATCCTCCGTTTGGAGCCGTTTTATTAAATGTCAAGGGTAGAGAAATCCAAAACTGGTTAATGTTTCTGTTCTGCACTGAAAACAGACTGGGTCAGAGCCAGCCTCTCAGCCTGCCGGAGTTTTACCTCTGGCCCACATAGCCTGGGGACAGGCTTTTGCTGTACTATTAGATTGGGCAGTTCCCCATTGACAGAGAGCCCGTTTAATATTTAGGTATGTCCTGTAGCTCTTTTAACATTGAAAGAGAAGAAAAAAGGTCCAGTTTATCTTTAGGGTGGCTGACCTTCCAGAATGGAGAAAGAGAAACCCCTAAGGACAGGCCCCTGGGAGGAGCTCCCTTCCCCACCTAAAAGCACAGGGAGGAAGACTCCCTCTGACCTGTTTGACCCAGTGCTGTCCAGTAGGCAGTGTTCTAGATGTTCTAGGTCAGAGTTGTAGCTAACAGGGGTTTATAAAACCGTTACTGTGTTACATCAGAATATTAATGCCCTTTGGAGTTTTTTAGACAGTTACTTTTGGGGTAAAGCTGTTTTGCCCTGCCCACTGGAGTTGGAGGAGGAGCATGCAAAACAACATAAAGAAAAATTCTGCTGATGTGGGTGTTTCCTTGGGGCTGAGGAACTGGGAGAGGCACCCAGGGTGTGTTTCATTCGTGGTAAAAGCTCTAAAGCCTCAGTGTGAAGAATGTCCTGTAGGCAGGTGAAGAAGGATGGCATGACTCACGCTGGTGGTGACCTCCTTGTAGTTCAGCTGAGAATCCAGGCGAATCAGATCAGTAGAGGGTAATTGCATGGTAACAAGTCACCCTTTCCATTCTCCTGCTCAGCAGAATTCTGGCCTCGGTGCCAGTGATGTCAGGCAGGTGTTGGAGGATGAGTTCCATAACCATTTTCTCTGTCCCTGCCAGCTGTTACAGAAAAACTCCACTAGGATATGTGCCCTCACTTTTAGTATGTCTTATAGTCATCCATAGCTGCTGCATGGGTAGAAAATTTGGCAAAAAAAAATGATATTCTATTATCATGATGATTTTCAGAATTCATGTTAAGGCTTTTTATTTTTAAAACAAGGACACAGATGTAGAAGAAACAGAAAACCACTCTCTACAGCTTAGTGAAAGCCCCTCAGCTTCACCCCATTTAGATCCTGAAGAGAGAAAATAGCTGAGCTGTAGAGATTACTTCCTGCAAAGAGAACTAATTATGGGGCCCACTTATTCCTTGTAAGGGGCAGCCTTGGAATAGCACAGGTGCTATTTTGAATATTTGAGAAAAGAGTGACATTCAATGTGAAATGGAAATGATTCTGTGCTACTGGGATTGGGGCAGTTCCATTCAGGCATCACTTGCCCCTAGGGATAGCCCACTTTCCTCTTCTGTATGGATTTGGGAAACACTTGAATCTTAAAGTTGTTGCTGACTCTCTCGTCAGCAGAGAACCAACTTATGCTCCTGGCAGAAGCCAGAGAAGTAGGGAATCTGCTTTTCTCTTTAAGCATCCAGTCCCAGCTGCCTAATATCAAGGGAACTAAGACTTCCTGGAGTGGCTTAACTTAAGTATAGGGGCCGTGACGTCTTCTGTACAGAGTGAAAGAATATGGGTATAAAAACTATGATTGGACACAGAAAGGAGTGGCTGGATCACCTGCCTGGGAGATGAGCCTCCCATGTGACTTCATGGTTGTGCAAGAATTGGGCAACATTTGGCCAGGGCGGAGAGGCCTTGGCAAAGGCATTTGCTCTCCTAATAGATCTCTATCTCCAACATGGGGAAAAACAAGTATTAAAAGTTGTGCACGGCATGTTAGGAGGAAGAAATTGATTGCTTTATGCTGTGATCTGAATGTGTCCACCAATTTCATGTGTTGGAAACTTAATCTCCAAATTCATATATTGGTTGGATGTGGAGCCTTTGGGAGGTAATTAGAATTAGATAAGGTCATCAGGGTGGGGACCCCATGGTGGGACTGGTGGCTTTATAAAAAGAAGAAGAGGGACCTGAGCTGATATGCTGTTGTCCTCTCACCGTGTGATGCCCTTTGCCATGTTATGTTGCAGCAAGAAGGCCCTCACCAGACGCCATACTATGCTCTTGAACTTCCCAGACTTCTACACTGTGAACTAAATAAACTTGTTTCCTTTATAAATTACCCAGTCTGTGGTATTCTGTTATAGCAACAGAAAATGGACTAAGACACCTTGCTAGCTTACTCACTAAGCACCCATTGTAGAGAGGGCACTGGGCTGAAGGCCCCAGAGAATCAAAGGAGACACCTTTTTTTCTGCCCATAGGAGCTGTAGTCTAGTTGTGGCCAGGTATGGGTAGGACAAGCATACAGGTGATCACAGTCAAGGCAGGAGATAGTAAATACCATGATGTGGAAATGGGGGAAATGGTTCTAGGGGTTCTAGAAACAGGAGAGAGTGGTGGTCAACTCCAGGCTCTGGAGCCAGATTGCCTGGGTTCAAGCCCTGGACCTACCACTTAGTAGCTGTGGTATCCTAGATAAGTTACTTAAACAATCTGTACCTCTATTTCCTCAATTGCAAAATGGGGGTCACTGTAGTACTTACATCAGAAGGTAACGGCTTACTGCTCATAAAGGCTGGTCTTAGCTCCAAGAAAGGAGGGGCTGCTCTGACCTTGAGTTAGTGACTTACAACCTCCAGGTCTCAGCTTCCTCATCTGCACAATGAAGGGATTATACTGGATAAATGCTAATATTTCATTTATTCTAAAATGCTGTGATTCCATGGTTGAGTATATATCAGGTTCCTGCTGTGTGTCCCGTACTATGCTGGGCATGACAGAAAAGAGAAAAAGTAGAATATGTGGGCCCTGCTCTCAAGGAGCTATAATCGAAGAGAGGACATTAATATACAGGAGAATGATAGAGATTTAGACAATATTAGAAATTAAAGAAGTGGTATGGGCAGTAAGAAGAGAGAAATAGAGAGTTTAGAGTGGACCAGAGTGGCAGGGAGATTTGATAGGAACCCATCCAATGTTTAGAACCACCAAGACTTTAGACAGGAGCTCAGACTTGTCTGCCAAATCCTAGACTTCTGAAACTTGGAACATTGGCATTAATATTAAGTTAAAGTTGAACTGTAGGGCTGACCCGTGGCTCACTCGGGAGAGTGTGGTGCTGATAACACCAAGGCCACGGGTTCAGATCCCATATAGGGATGGCTGGTTAGCTCACTGGGTGAGCATGTTGCTGACAACACCAAGTCAAGGGTTAAGACATCTTAAAAGATATCTTACCAGTCATCTTTTAAGAAAAAAAAAAAAAGTTGAACTGGAGAAAAACAAGTTACCTATTTGGGATTTAGATGGAAGAAAGTTTATAAAACTCCTTGCCCCAAACAGTAGTATGGACTGAAACTATAAAGAGCTCACACTGGTTTCCCACATATTCTTGGATGATAATTCCATTAGGATATAGTGCCTGGAACAAAGAAAACGTGTTGAATAACTAGTGAGAAAACCCAGTGCTCTTCACTGCTCAGCTTTGAACAGCTACTGGTACCCTGGTGGTGTTCTTAGCCCCACCTCTAGAGGGCAGCTCATGGAGGACACCCTGCAGAGCCCTCTAGCCATATTTCTGAAGAGTTTAGTATTGCCTCACGCCTCCTGAGCCAGCCCTCTCTATCAAAGAGGAATTCTACTGCTCCCTGAGGTTTCCCCACCTTAGGAACTACAGGCACTCCCTCCCAAGCAGTGGCTGAACTTAGGTTTTGAGGAAACTTGGCAACAGCCTCAAATTTCTCTTGCAGTCTGACAATCCCATAGTTCTCAGGGTCCATATGCGGATTGTGCTGTTAGGGACCCTGGCTTACACGAGTGACGAGAGATTTAACAATACTTAGCGGAGATGGTTTAAGTGCTGAAAGAGTGGTGTAGACAATAAGTGAGTTCACCCTTGCCAGGGAATTGGGGCCCCTCCTAGAAGGGGTGAGCTAGGAGCTTGAGTGGGCCTTGAAGGATGCGTACAGGCCACGTTGGCAGATAAGATGGGTGGAGGCATCACATACTTCCTGTTTCCAGGAAGCCCCCATACTACTCACCCACCAAACATGGGCAGGTCCATTTAGATCTGGTGCTTTATTCTGAAGGAGGAAATAAGGCGGAAATGACAGATGAAGTGCAAGCGTGAGCTCCCTGAGAATTCCCGCCCATCACCTAAGCAGTCAGTGATGGCCTGCTTGATAGGCCAGTTCATGACGTCCTGGCTTCAGATCAGCAGACCACAAACCCTCACAAAGCTCTCTGCTGAATTTCCTTCCCTGTACGGAATCCAGAAATCCTGGCAATACATGTCACTACATTTTATTTATATAGCACCCTCTGTGAAGGCACAGGTACAGATCATATTTGTCATCAAAACACACCTTCACACAATCACCCACCACAGTAGGGAGGATAGATAGGGTCAGAGAGGTTCATAAAGGCGAAAGGTTCAATTACTTGCTGTTATAACTCTTCAAAGCAAATCAGAGGTGAAAATGTTGAGAATGGGAGTCTGCCTTCCAGGCCAATCTTCCAAGCATCCTTTTCTTCTCTCCCGAATTTTACCCTCGTCTCATTCCCACTTCCCTCCTCCTTTTCATTCATAAAAAAAGTTATTTTTTTCCAAATAAGCAAGATGGAACCAAACTTTGCAACCTCCAAATGTATGAAATAAACATTATTCCTAATGAGCCTCTGGGAAAGTGCTCACCTTTGAACTTGGCCTAGGATTATGAAGGAAAGAAAAAGTCTTAAGAACTTGATAGAGTGTTAGAGCTTCCTGGGTTTTTTAAGTCGAGTTACATATTACATTTCTTTTCCTTAATAAGGGCAGTTCCAGAAATCCTTCCTGATGACAAGGCCATGTCTGAAAATGGAGATGTAGGGTTGGTTACTGACTCTGGTTTAGGGATTGTCGTCTGGGTACTAGGCAGCAACAGGGTAGGAGGCACCATTCCTAGAATGTTGTACTTTCCTAGGACTCAGCTCCTACTCTGGGTGGTCCTTGAAAGGCAAGAGAGGAACATGTAGGCTGTCCATCCTAGTTTGAGGTAAGGGGAGACCTAGAAAAGCACAGGCAGATGCTCAGAGGAAGCTGGCACCTAAAAGGTAATAGGACCAAGGAGTTCTCCCTTTAAGACAAGGATGGGTTTATTTTGGGGGTGGGGGGGAGGGTTTCCTGGAGATTTGCCTGTTCATTGGCCTGTGCTCATCTCTGTAAGATTTCTATTTAAAAAAAAATAAAAACTCAAAATACTTTCTTAAGGACAAAAAACACCACTGGCTGTCTGTATAGCCTTTGCCTGCCTCTATGGAATCTTACACATTTTAATTTCGCCAGCTACCAGCTCACAGCCAAGAAGTTCACCTATAGGCATCAAGATGAATCATTCACAGAATGACGTAAATCCAACTAAGAACGTGTAACTGCTGAACACATTCTTACTGAGGCCCCAGGACATTTATGATGCCCTGTGTTTGTGTCATTAAGCTTCAATAAATATTTTAGTTGTTTCCCTTTTTTTGAAACTTTTCCTCCAATTTTCCATCTTAATGCTTTTAATCATGACAGAAGCAAAAAAGCTCTGTCCAACACTCCTCCACCCCCCCGTGATGGTGTGAGCTTCACCAGGCACTCCTCATTCCCACAGAGATCTGGAATAAAGGGCTCTACAGAATCCAGAAATGTGGATGGCCATTCCAGAGCTGTTATTGCTTCAGGGCACAGGCTGCCTTTTCTCTTCCCTGAAATCCCTATACACAAAGCTAGGCACACATAGATGTTTAGTACACAGTCCCTGAATTGAAACTATCCCATGCACAGCTACCTTCTGCCCAGCACCTGTTTCAGTGCAGCTCATCTTTTAAAATAAGCCATTCTACAAAGAGTAGTTTCCCTGGTGGCCTTGAGGTTTGTTGGAGGTTCTCTACAATTGGCAACTTAGCTGTGACCTCAGAAGTCTTGGCTCTGGCAAGGCAAGGTCTTTGCGCTAAAACAGGCTCAGTGCCCATGGAGATAATCACCTCTTGTAATATCCACACAATCATCTCATTGTCAAAGCCCAAGGAATGCAAAAATAGAAGAAATGTCACAACAGGGTTGCCCCATGGTTCAGCTAACTTCCGGCTGAGGGCACCTTAGGACATCTTAGGAGGGATGGCTTCAATCATCATTCTGGAGGCCAGCCGCAGTTGGTAAGACCTATGCTCCTACAACCTGAGCCTCACCAGGCCTGATTTTGCCCCATCTTTTGGGGACTCCTTCACCACGTCTCTGGCCAATTCCCTTTTTTCCGTAAAATCTCAACTGAGGAAGCCCTCCAGGAGTTTTCTTTTCTCCCCACTTTGGGTTATGGCATCCTTTTTGCTCCCAGAGCACTTGTTACTGATTTCTCTAGCAACAGCAGCAAGAGCTTCAACACTACTGAGTGCAGGGTACGTGTTAGGCATTGTTCTAAGCATGTTACATGTATATTTCATTTATTCCTCAGGAGAGCTCTTATGAGGCAAGTACTTGTAGAGCACCTGTTTTACAGGACACTGAGGTTTCAAGAAACTTAAGTAACTCACGCCATGTAACAGAGTAAGTAAGTTCTGAGCCCTCAAGCCCAGGCAGTCCAGCTGTGTCCACCTGGCATGTACCTTTGGCCTGGTCTGCCTGTCTGTCTCCCTCACTAGGCTGTCAGCTTCTTGAGAGCAAGGACCTGTCTTCCCTTCTGGATCACCAGTGCCTGGCACTTAGTAGGCACTCAGTAAATGTTAAATTAATGACAGCTAAAGCTCACCAAACATAAATACCAGATGGGATTTAAAAGAGTCACACTTCTTACAAAAATGCTAAAAGGACTACTTGAATTTTTTTTTTTTTTAAGCTAAGTAAGGATGGCTTTTTAGAACTCTGACTGCTTCAGAACTTTCTTCTAGGTGGCACAGAGTTGAGGGTTTGGGCAGACCGCCATGGGGAAAGGACAAATGCGTTTTTCAAGATCTCTAAGGCCATCAGAAGTCACTCCAATGAAACATCTGACATTTTAAAAATAATTAAGGGAAATTACTAAGCAGGAAAACAGAAAAGACCATTTCTTAGTTGATTCTGGAGAAATGAACCTTTTCCTTCTACTCCCTGGCAGCAGGATTTGGAGTGTCCCATTCACAGCTGAGAGACAACTTAGAAAAGCCACTGGGTCACACAACCACCTCTGCTCAGGTCTCCCTGCACTTGGGCTAATCTTCTAAATCGTTTAATTGAACACAGCGCAGCCTCTGAGGCTTCGGAGACTTTGGGTTTTTTTTTTTCCCCGGGCTTAAAGTCTTTCTCTGTGCTGACTCACATGTTAATTATTGCTTTCCACAAAGTAGAATTAACAGTGCTCCTGCACTTGCCTGCCTGGGTGTTATACAACGTTTTCTCTGCCGGGGCAGAGCTGAGTATTCAGACACGCTGGCCACTGTGTCGCCAGCGGTCCCTTCAGCCTCCAGGGTGGCGAGCATCACACATGCACACACCAGCCATTGCTTTACAGGGGAAAAGGCTGCCCGGTGTGCTCCGCTCAGCCCAGGAAACAGGGTTAAGAGCCAAGTCTTTTGACCAAAATGTCTTGTGAAGTGTGACCATAGAATTTCAGTTCCTTGTCACCTGTCAGCACTAATGGACAGAACTGGTGTTTCACAGAAAAAAATATCAACTTGTTCTCTCTTTTACTGCTGGGCTGGATAATGAGGTAAAAATGACATTATCTCTAATAAAGAAGATTTGCAGAAATCACTGACAGGACCTCAGTAGCAGAGATTTGCCATTAGCAGTTTATCCAGATAAGAGGAGCAGCTGGGGTCTGTTATCCCCCTCGTGGTCTGGTCTGTGTGTTGGGAGGCAGAAGGGAGTTGAACGTTGGAGGAGTAAATTTTTAAAAATTGAAGCTTGGACAAATAGAGTGTTTATTCCAAAATATGGATTATTCTTTAACCCCACTTCTGATCTTTAGGGTTGTCATTGGGTTTTAAATTTGTTTGGTTTTGTTCTGTTTCTTAGGATTTTCGTGTTGGTAGCTTTGGGGGCGGGGGATGGCTTTGTGCATTTTCTCACTTCCATGTTTTATCACCAAAGGGGTGGGACCCAGGCCAAGCCCTGGCATCCTCCCTGCCAGAAATCTGACTCCAAGAAGGGCACCTACACACATGACGTGAGGGCGCTGGTGATGGGTGGTGTTGGGCAACAGATTGCTCAGTTGTGTCAAGGAGGTGGCATCCAAGGCAGAAACCTCCCTGGCTTCTTGGGGAGGGGAAGGGAGGGGGCCGCCCCTGTCAGGGCTTGTTCACTCGTGTCAGTGAGAGCTGACTGAACACACCTGTGCTGTGGATAGCAGGATGGCCAACCACTTATTCTGTATGAAAACATCCTTAGGATATGGGGATCTTTTTCTTGGGGATAGTGAGGAGTCATGGGGTGTTACGTAACCTAGTGAGGAATGCAGCCACTATCACTCTTTATTAATCCACTTTCTGCTGGAAAGCCCCAAAGCACTGGAACTCCGTGATACTGATCCTACGGCTGAGGGGCCACAGCTGGTTTCATCTTTGCCCCAGCTCATCATACCATATCTGAAAGTACCATATGACACTATTGTTGTTGGGGTAAGGTACTATGATACATAAGAAGTTTGGCATTTTGCCTGTGCCCTCAGAGGATACCCTTAAGATAAGGAATAACAGGCGATGGTACCTCTCAGTTAAGTAGCACAGATTAATTCTCTAGGTGTTCAGGGCAGGGGTCTAGTGGCCAAAAAAGCATCTCTGGAGGTGGCAGGCTTATGTTGGCTCTCGAAGTGTAGGGTTTGGAAGGCCAGAGAGGAAGGAGAGCATTTCAGGTACAACAGAACAACTAGGGACATGGCTGGGTGGCAGAAAGGGGTGCTGAGTTTGGGAGATGTGGTATACAGTGTGGTCTGGCTGGAGCAGGCATGGAGCCTGGACTAGTGGGAACTGAGTTTGGAAAGTGAGAGTGGGGCTTGGAGACCCGGAGGAGCATGTCACACTTGTATGTCATCATGAGGGAAGTGGGGAGCCACTTCTGTTTTTAAATGGGGCAATGACATGCTGATATTGGTTTAGGGGAAGGTTGTGGGCTGGGAGCTGTCCTGTCCCAGAGGTCTGATTTGAATTCAGTGGTAAAGGAGCTGAGGGGCCAGGAGAAACAGCTAGAAGATGGAGGCTAGAGTCTATGGAAATAAATAAAACACCTCTGGATCCAGAGGAGGCTTGTGCCCTCAGCGAAGTTTTTCATGCCATGGGTAACATTTATGAGTTACTGTTCAGCCTCGCAGAGGTCTCTGTGGACTGAACTGAAGCTCCAGCCTGTGGCAGCCCAAGGGTTGCTGCTGTATTTACAGCTTCTAACAAAGGGATTCATTTTCCCTGGCTTTGGTGCCAAAAAAGAGGGGTTCTCATTTCTTGCTGTCCAGTATGGCAAAAGCATGGCTGGGGTGAGGGGGCCTGGGTTCTTGCCCTGCCTACCACTTGTCACCTCAGTTGCTCGCTGGTCAACAGGGTAGGCAGTTATCTGACTTTATTTACTTGTCCTTTTGTTGCTTAGAGCCTTCCTCTACACTTGGCACCTTGTGGACACTCAATACTGATTTTTTAATCAGTGCATTCTGCCCATTCTGACTTTTACTGCCTTGCACTCTGCTTTCCAGCCTGTCCCCTGACACTGGACCCCCACTCATTCCCACAGCGGTCTCTCTGTCCTTGTCATCCCTCTGTCCTCCTGATTGCCTCCCCACATCCTGCTCCTCCTTCAAATCCCACCTCCAGCGCAGAGCTCTCTCTGTCTTCTCCAGCCTTGCAGACTTTCTCCTCGCAAACTCCTGTAGCACTGACTAACTAGAAAGCCAGTCCTTCTGGAAGTAACTCTTCGCTTGTCTGCAAGCTTCCCAAGGTCAGGAATAGTTGTTCCATGTGTCACTGTTTCATTCTGTTGATCGCAGCCCAGCACATGAAGAGGGAACCATAAACATTTGTTGAATGAGTGGAGGGTTAAGCTACTTCTGGGAGAAAAACACAATCCTATTTTCCAAATTGCTCACTGTTATCATTTGTGAGCATGGTAGTAATTTGGGGAAGACTTTTAGCATTTCCTGTGGCTTTTGATGACTTCTTTACAAAGGAATGGAGCGTAGCTTCGTAAATGTGCATGAACATTTCACTTCTCATTAGAGTAAGAGTGGGCAGAATCAGGAGAAAGCACATGCTTATGCTGTGGCCACGAACAAGATCCCACTGGACGTGTGACCATGTAAACAGGCCACAAATCAGGTTCTTCATAAAGGAAACCTACAAGAAATTCTCTATAGGCTCCTTCAAGTTATGGGATGGGGGCAGGAGAGTGAGTGATCCTGGGCTCCCCCACCACAGGCACACTCGCTGTTTTGAAATACTTCAAATACCAGGCACCAGAAGTTCTGGCGTCAAATTGGGATTAGTAAGGCAGATCCTAGGATATTTCACTAGGATCTTAGCATGTGATCTAGCATCAGGCCTGATTAAAAAACTAAACAAATGTTATTTTCTTGGAAATTAAAGTGTCTGATATAAAGAAGAGAGAACTGACCCTTAAAATCATATCCTGTACTTGAAAAGGGTTCTCTCTGACAACTGTCTGTTCCAGTTATGACTTTTTATTTTTTCACCCAGAATGTCTGACGACACGGCCAGGGGAATTTCTGCCCCCTCCTTCCTGAATATACCCCCTGAGGCAGCCCAGCTCTGTTTTCTCATGACACAGTGATTATTTTTGGCTTTGCACATATTTTCTGTAATGTTATTACCTTTTCCACCACCCTTCTTGGTTGCCTTTTGAGGAGCACTCGTTTTGGCAACTACGTGTAAATCAGGGGGTTGGTCTCAGTTCAGTGTAGTGTTGGGGGGGAGCAGGAGAGAGGACCCCCTTCTACTTTTGCCTTCTCTGCAGCGCCCCACCCCCACCTCAGGAGGGACAGAGCGGTCCTCGCATGCCCCCCTCATGAAAGAGCTTGCTTTCACCAACTCTGTGCTCACCATTCATGCTTTTTGCCAGCAGGCTTGAGGATGTGGAGATCCAGAGGTGACGCTGGGGGCTGCACCTCGGGGATGGCATCTTAATGACTTGATTTGGCGGCACTAGAACAGCCCCATTCAGAGGGAGTTTGCTCCCTGTGCAGTTGGCTCACTCGGTCTCTGTCCATAGAGTTCTCTTGTTCGTGCTGCAGGAGGAAATGGAGATTTCCAAGTGGGAAGCAGCCTTCCTGATGCTTTAACTCTTCACTGATGGGAAAAGGGGCTTCAGTGAGCAAAAGAAACCTACACTAGCTCAGCTGCAGCTCCTGGGAGAGGAGCAATGTCCTGGGCTGGGAATGGAGACCAAGGCAGCTGGGACCATTTTTTCTCTCTTCCCTGAGAGGGAAAGGAGAAGAGTATAAGGCACACTTGAATTGTCCTTACATCAATTAGCTTCTCTTCCCTAGCCCAAGGTCCTGTGAAGGATACACATAAGTAGAAGATGTTGTGTCTGAGGGCATCTCCCCCAGCCCCCTAAGGTTCTTACAGTCCAGTTATAGCCCAGGACATTTGCACCGAAAAGCCAGCAAGACAGGGAGGCCTTTAATAAGAGGCAGTGAGTCATGTGGCAGGAAGTGAAATGGAGACAGTTGCTAGGGGGCCAGGGACGCTTCTGGGGGAAGTAGGGCTAGAAGTGGCCCTGAAGGATAGATTTTTAAGAACGAGAAGGGATGAGATGTTAGAGGTGGGGAAGACCTGAAGGAGGAGAGGAACATCAAAGTAGGGCTCAGTTCCACAAAGAACTATACAAAGAGAATAGGATTCTTCCTGGCAGAATGGAAGATCTGACATGTTAGACTGTAGCTGCCTTTGGATAGGATGGCATCAGGGTAGCACTAACCCTGCAGATGGCGTCTCCATTGTGTCTTTAGTCTCAAGATCTCATGTGTTTCGGGGTCTCTTTCTACTCAAACTGTGAGGTCACAGGCTGGTAGAATCAGCATTCTCTGGGAAGTTGTTAGAAATGCAGAATCTCAGGCCCCAGCCCAGACCTACTGAGTCAGAAACTGCTTTGTGGCAAAACCCCTGGGTGATGTGTGTGCTCAGTAAAGTTTGAGAAGGGCTGATCTCTGAGACTCCACAGGCACCTGTTGGAAGCACTATCCCAGACCCCAAATTTGATTCAAAAAGGTGATAAAACAATGACACACATACACACACACATCTTTGAGTGTCTCTGCACAATGACTCTTCTCACATGGAAACCTTTTATTCTAGTTAAGAGTTGGACTTTAATTCTTATGAAAGAACTATAATAGTCAACAGCTTTGAGGAATTTGTAGAACCAACATCTTTGAAGTCCAGTATCTTCAATTTGTACCACTTTGTACTACTTATGCTTTAGAGGACAGTGAAAGAACAGATGGTGGGGTTCTTTCCTGATAGATGGAAGTGATATAAAGGGAGAACAACACAGGGCCGGACATGGAGTGTGGAATCTCTGCGGTGGGATGTGGAGGAGAAGCCAGGTGAGGTCTTCCTGGAGAAGATGGAATTGTGGGAGCTCATGAAAGATGAGCACGATTTAGACAGGCTGAGGAGATAAGGAGTGTATTCCAGGAAGGATGCGAGGAGGGGCAACTGCAGGAGCCAAGTGTCAGGGCTAAAGGGCAGCGGTAAGCTGCCTTCACTTGCACCAGAGCGAGTGTTGCTTCATGCTGGGAGCCCCTTTTACATCTTGTGCACTTTCTCTTTATCCCACTGCTGTGCTATTTCTTTGCCACTTTTCTCAGCTGAAAGCAGTGTTGCAAGGATGGGGTGGCTTCACATGCAGAATGGTGTGAGCCAAACCACAGATTGTGTTGCTGGAAGCCTAGGGGATCCAAAGCAAGAAGGCTGCTGATGGGTAGAAGCCCGGAAGAGAAACCCTGAATCTGATCTGGTAACATCTGGGGTGTGGGGAAATACTTTCAAGCCCAGAGAAGAGGCACCAAGGAAAATTGTCTAGTGGGAATGAAACACTTAACCTGTGGTGTCTGTAGACTCTGCTGGCAAAGTAAGACCTTTTTTAAAGACAGACATCTTCATGCAGAGGAGAAACATCCCGCCAGGGCTGGTTTGCTGGTTGAGGGGCTGACCCAGACAAGAGGGTAGCCAGGATGTCCCTCTTTGTTGCTTCCCAGACCAAGTGTATATTTCCAAAAGCTCATCAAATTAAGTATCTAGGAGGCTTTACCCCCAGTACACGCAGCTCAGCTATATCTTTTGAATCCACAAGAGTGACCTGTTTATTGGAATTTTGGGCAATGTTGCCCAATTACAATCGAGAGTATGGGACTGGGGTCAAGTGATACAAGATTCAGGGCTGCCTCCATCACTGGGTGATGGTCCTGAGCATGCCACTAAAATCCTTGGGGTCTGTTTCCTCATATGTAAATGGGGATGATGCCATACCTACCTCACAAGATTGTTTCAGGAGTAAGTCAGAGGCAGTATGATGAGAGTTCTTTATTAACAGACAAGTGTTATTGCATGTGGTTGTTTGCTTGTTGTAGCAGCAGCAGCAGCAGCAGCAGTATTTCAGCTTCCTAAGGTGAATTAGTCCCTTTGCTGGAGTCAGGGTTGGACAGTAGCAGGTATCAGGCCATGGAGAGCAATGGAGGGCCCAGGCAAATACCCCCTCCAGCAGCTTGCTTTCTCTTCCTTTTCACTGTTGAAGGTGTCGCCAAGTCTTCTACAAACATCGCTGCACTGAGGTGGTGGGGAGACAGAAAGAACACTTTATTTTTACATTGGAGAAAGAGGTCCTGCTGCCCAGCAAGGGTGGCCATCCTCTCAGAACTGGATTAGAGTCAAAGGAAGCCTGCAATTTAGTAGAGTTGGTCATCTCTCTTCAGATGTTTTAACCTGCTATGGCATGAGGAAAAGAGGAAGTCTAAGAGCTCGTGAGTAGGTAGCCCAGGTCCGAGGCTGAGACGTAGCACATTCTGCTTTCCTTCCCTCTGCTAGCTCCCTCTGAAGCACCTCTTTTCAGGCTCTGCATTCAGGAAGGGTGGCCGTGGTCCTGAGGAAGCCCATGCCACCTAATCTGTCTACTCGACTTTCACTGGGGGGGTCACCGTGTGGTCGCTATGAGGAGTTTGCAGCAAACCGGATACATATCATCTTTTATTATAAAAAATAAAAAGCAATACCTCATACAAAGGAAGTCATCGTAGTGTTTTTTATCACAACTAAAAATTGGATACCATAACTGAACAATAGTAAGGGAATAATAGAATGCATTGTGATCCATTCACACAATATATTGTGAATATTTTGAAAGAATTCTTAATAAAGTGACATATTACTGCGTAAAAATAGTAAAGCAAAAATCCATAAATCCAATGAGATCTCAGTTTGTTTTCTTTATACCATTCTGTATTTTTGTGGTTGCCTGTACTAAATATGTATTACCCTTATTTCTACCAAAGCATGTTTTATAAAGGATGTGGTCTGTTAGGAAAAGCTAGGTTATAATAATATGGACATATAATGAAGGCCTGTTTTAAGATGTGCTACATGTCTAGTTCTGGCTAGCAGCAGGCTCTCTTTTCAGGTGTCCTTGAAAAAGATCTCAGAGGTTCTGTTCCAGTTCCATTCCCATTACCTTTCTAAGCCTCCTAGAGTTTTCCTCTTCTCTAGAATGGAAATAATGGTCTTTTTATCCTACTGTGTGATTTATAGATTTACTTATAAAGTGCTTTACTTATTTACACATTAACTTATAAAGTGCTTTATAAACATTAATGTGTGATACAAATGTAAAGTGTTATTACTTACTAATATCTCGAATAAAGAGTGCCCTGATGTCTCAGTCTATTCAGGCTGCTGTAACAAAAAACTGAGAGGCTTATAAATAACATTTATTTCTCACAGTTCCAGAGGTCGGGAAGTCCAAGATCAAGGCGCCAGCAGATTTAGTGTCTGGTGAGGGCCCACTTTCTAGTTCACAGATAGCACCTTCTCACTGTGTCACCACATGGGGGGAGGGGGGAGGGATCTTTCTTGGGCCTCTTTTATAAGGGCACTGATCCCATTCATGAGGGCTCCACCCTCATGACCTAATCACCTCCCAAAGGCACCACCTTCACATGCCATCACATTGGAGGTAAGGATTTCAACATATGAATTGGGGGACAGGGGGAACACAAACATTCAGATCATAGCACCTGCTCAGGATAGTGAAGCTAAGCAGAGGGACAGTTTGTCACAATTACTCCTGTACATGCACTGTTTTTCCCAGCTGGGCTGGGGACTCCACATGTCCTCAGATCACGTAAGGAGGTGAGTTATCTGGAGCCCCAGATGGGCTGCTTGGTAATTGAATCTGCTGCTCTCTTCTCCAAGGCTGCCTGGAGCAGAGAAGCCCAGCAGATAAGAATCTCCAGTCGGCCGCAAGCAGAATTGACCATTAGAGGGCCAAGTTGGGTGGGCCCCAGACATTACTGTCAGCTCTGAATGCAGTCCAGGCCCTCTGCTGCAGGGAGACAGGCCATCAGAGTGGGCCGGAGGATGGGGGCTCAGCCCCTGCAGAGGGGAGGCTGGGAGGTTGAGGTATGAGACTTTTTTCAGGATTTCTCCTTCAGGGAAGAGGCGAGTAAAAGCATCTGTCCCTGTTTTAGCCACCCCAGCCCTCCTGTCTTCCCTCCTCACCGTCCCCTCTTTTAGGACTTTTGATATGCGGGTCTGTAGTAACAGTCTTATCTCTCAATTGGGCTGTGCTCTTTTAGACAGAGACCAGGCCCCTCACAAGAGGTGTATATATTGAAGTGTACTGATGCTGTTTTTCACTTGCCAAGGTCTGTCTGATCTGCCCAGTTCCTCCTGAAATTGCTAACTTAAGATTTATATTTTGCCTGGCTAACATTGATAACCTTATCCTCCCCTATATAATAGATTCCCCTACTAACCAACGCTGCCTTTGGACAAACATCAGAATGTACCCAGAGAGTTGGCCCTTGGAATGCCACCTTCATCTAAAATGTTTTTGCCACTCCTTTGGCATTGCCGTCAGAGCCAAGACCGTTCTTTTGAATACTTTCAATTGTGGCAAAGCCTTATCTCTTGAGGGCACATTTTATTCTTTTAAACAACCATAATCCATCCACAGCAAGTCTGGTACTAACAGGGTAGATAATATTGTTTGGGGTTTAAAATGAAGTATGTACTATTCACTGTTGCAAATGATTCTCTCATGTGGCTCTGAAACTAATTCTAAAAAGACCTCCCCAAATACTTAAAGCAATGGCCATCTCACTGGAATGAAGTTAGAGCCTTCTCCTGAAGCTGCTGTTTTGAAGGGTAGCCGCGTTTTATGTGACCTCTATTTCAAATCTCTGTCTCGTTTTCACCTTCCTCTTTCTATCAGCCAAAGTGTCTGGTACCATGATGGTCACACCAGTTCCTAGATAAATGGCTGTTTGGTTTATGATGGTGACTCTAAATTTGCTGGACACATGAGTGTGGACACAGAGCATGGAGAAGGAAGGAACGTGGGTGCGTTTTTGAAAGAGACCTGGGTTTCAGTAGATGTGTGATCACCAGCCCAGAAATCTGTGTTAATAACCCTTCTTGGTGATTCTGATGCAGGCTGAAGTTGAGAACCACTGCTCTGCAAAAATGGGGCCAGTAAGGATGAAACAAGATTGTTTATGAAATGCACCTAGCCCCAGTGCTCAATAAATGTCAGTTTCTCTTTTCTCCTACATCTCCAAAGACACTTAACTCCAAATTTCACCAAAAAATGAAGCTCTTTTAAAACTGACTGTTTTGGGGCAGTGGTTCACAGCCCTGGCTGCACATGAAAATCATATGGGGATCTTTAAAACTCCCAACACTCCTCCTGTACCCCAGGCCTCTTAAATCAGAATCTTTGGGGGTAGAACCCAGGCATTGGTTTTTGAAGACTCCTCTGGTGATTCCAGCGAGGAGCAGCCAAGATTGAGAAACATCGGCTTTGGTTCCGCTCAAATTTAATCTATGAAGCAATCTACTGCTAAGCGTGGGGCCAGTGATTTGTCCTGATGTCCGGGACCTGAAGCAGCTGTGTTTCTCTCATTAGGAAGCCCATGTGCAGCAGCCACTGCCTCACTGAAGGGCCACTAGATCCCTCCCAGTTGCATTTGACCTTCATTTCCTCCATTCACAGCCTCCTGCAAATTGGCATCAGTTTAGAATCTCACCACCAGCCAATAGACTGACCCAAGCTGGCTTAATTAGCTTCAGTCTCCCTGACCTGCTGAAATCCATTCTGCTTCTAAGCCACTTAACCTTTCGGGGTAATAGACATATTGTTTTGATGCCCTGATGGCCACAGGCATTAGACATATGAGTCCTAATCACTCTAAAGGTCAGAAGTCTATAGCTAATTAAGCAGCTGATACAGCTGGTGACATCCTGGGGCCTGCTCCAGGCTGTGTTCACCTGGAAGTCAGAAACCACAATCATCTTGACCAGCAGCAGGTCATGTTAGATTTATGACTTAAGTAGGGATCCCTAAGCTACGTTTGGAGCAATGACCCAAAAGTTAAGATGACATTTTTAAGGTAATGAAGCTCTGGGCAAAGAAGTTTTTCTTGATTGAGTTATAGCATATACTTGCTGACATTTTTGGACAGTCAGTTTTGTTCTGTCTTTTGACTGGCTGCCTGGTCCTTAAGTAGTTGCTTCCTTTAGTTGGGATCAAATGTTTCAGAATGTGGGTTTCCAACTTGGGGAGAGTAAGTATAAACTTGTGCATTTAAAATGTCAAAAAAAAAAACCCCAAAAACAAACAAACAATAAAACCCCAAACAGAAGCTGCTTGTTCTCCACCTGCAGTGTGGATAGATACTGTAGCAGGTTGGACCTGCTGCTTTTTTGGAGCACTGTGAAGTCCTATCTGATAAGAGCCTGATAGTGACAGGGGCTGCATCTGCTAAGGCCTACAGCACTGACCCCCCTTTTTCCCCTCACACCCCATCTGAACTCAGATATTGGTTCTTAATCCTACTCCTAAGATTCCAGGTGTTTTCCTAAAGTGAATAGGTGCTCACTTAAACACAGACACCCTTACTCCCACGGAATCTTTGTCACTATATCTTTTCCAAATCTTAGCCCTCCTTTTCTTCCCTAGTATGTATGAACATCCAATTTACGGGAAAGTATCTAACATAGCACTGAGCATGTCAACATTTTACCGTAAATAGTAGTAATTTTTGCTGCCTATGGAAAACCTTTGATCTTGGACCCAGAAAAACTAGAGTTGAGATGATGTTTTTTAGCAAATTATTTACTCTCTCTAAATCTCCACTTTCTTATCTATTAGATGGGGATAATATTTTCTGTCTCTCAAGGTTGCTGTGAGAATCAAATGAATAACACATGTTTAAAAAGTGCATTCTGAGCACCTAAAACACTGTTTGTCCTGTTTGTCCTTCTAGGTTCAACTGAAATCCTGCCTTCCTGCATAGCCATTCCTGACTTTGCTGGCACTCACCTGCTTGTTTCTTATCTTAAACCTCTATAGTGTGTATTGCCTGTACCTATCTCTGTGGTTAACGGAGACGTTTCAAGTTGTTGGCTCCCTCACTAGACTGCACCCTCCTTGAAGACAAGGAACGTGTGCCCATTCACTCTGCAGGGACCACAGGACCCATCACGGAACTCAGTAAACACTTCTGGGTCTGCACGAGGACATAGTAAGCCAGGACCACATTTACGTTGTGTGCTTCGTATACCAAATACCATGCTGGACCACCTTGCAGGAGGAGGAAGGCCACCAAGAAAGACAGGAGGAGAACTTTGTAGAAAAAAGCAATTGGTGTCAGAATATTTCTGAGCCTTTTCTGATGATTTAGAAAATTTAGGATGAAATATCTTTTTAAGAGAAACCAAAGAATTCTAACATGCAAACTCTTGAATTATTTTTAAAAATCTTGATCTATTGAGGTTAATTCTAGGACGCATGTAGGAAGAGAAAAAAAAAGGCAAGTATTTTAGGAAGTGAAACCTCATGGACCTAAGAAGGTTCAGCAACATGACACAAACATCTGGTCAGGATCAGCCTGCCTGCTGTCCACCTCCAGATCTGAGACAGCTTATTTTAAGATGAGGAAGAACAGCCGTTATGGCCAGAGTCTGTGCTAATGCTCAGGTTAGCCAGATAATGGGCCATTATATCTGTCATAATGGTTTCCTTTCCTTTTCTTTTCCTTTTCTTTTTTATTGAAACCTAATTGGCCATACAGATCTGTGGAGTACAGCATTGAATACCTGCATGCAATATGTCATGCTCATATCAGGATAATTAGTATATTCAACAATAAAGAAAGAAAGATACAACTATCACAATAATTTGTTGAACTTTCAAAAGGAGAGAACAGAACTGAGGCCACCACAGGTGGGAAAGAGGTGGGGGTTAGTGAGAAATTGGTAAAGGGCCAGAAAATTGATTACATTGGCATGGTGGTTTTCATCAGTGGTTTTTCTCATACTTTCAGCCCTTCAACACTCATCTCATTTGATCCTGACAAATAAAACATGTGATTCCTCTCATTTTACAGATAAGGTTATCAGGGCCCAGAGAATGTTGTATTTTCTTGTCCAGAATCAGAGAGTTAGATAGTATCGTGGCCAATATATTAAAACCCCGCCCCCTCCTAACTCCCAGTCCTCTGTTGCATTTGCTCAGAGGTCCAGCCGGTGATCGGCGACGCAACGTAGAGCACGCAAGCATCGGCGGGGCTTGGGGGTCTTACTTCACACTCAGTGTTAATTATGCTCGTTCTTCAGTGTTGTTAATTAAACAATGGCAGTGTTACACATTTTTGTCTGTTCTTCAAGAGTCAACATCAGACAGACATCTCTGCGCTGTGTCAAGGTTAATTAGATAATCTAATTATGTTGGTCTCAGAGTGTAGCTATAAAAACAAGGTAGCTAAAATGGAGCTCACAACTTTTAAACCAAGAGGCTGCCTGTGAGTTTCAATCTTTCTTTTTCTAAATGTTAAGATGTTGCTGTTTATTTCATGCTAAAGCCACTATCTTCTACAGTGAAGCAGTGAAAAGGGTACCGGCCTAGGAAGAGTAGGGCTCTAGCCCTTGCTCTGCCTCTAATTAGCTGGATTGCCCTAGGCAAATAACTTAACCTGGTCTGGTCTCAGTTTCTAGAACTGTGAAATGGGGTTGTGACAGTGCCTGTCTGTCCACTTACCATGATTGTAAGGATGGAATTAGGGGGCACCCAAATGTCCCAGGACTTCTAATTGTCTACTCACTGACTATATACCCTCCAAGGCCTTATGTAGACATTGGCTTTGTGATTTTAGGCAAATGACATATAATGTCTGAGCCTCAGTTTCCACATCTGTAAATTGTGTGAATAATTCCTACCATATTCTGTTGTTAGGAAGAGTATAATGAGATAATATATGTAAGGTTCTTGGTGTAGCACCAGGCACAAAATAGGTGTCACTAAACGTTTGCATGGTTGAAAGAGTATGACAGGACTCAGACTTCAAATGCCATTGGCAGACAGAGTACTGCCTCCAGATCGCCATCCCTACCTGGCTCTTCCTCTCTGCCTTGTCGGTCCTTCTAAGGAAAGGGCAATGGGGGCGGGGGGGACTTTGTGCATATAGATATTGGCATTAAGGCCACAGCCTGTGCTGGGATCTCTTCCGCCCCAGGATGGCATCTCTAGATATCCCCAATGACTGGGTTACTCACTGATGAAGCTTTTGTCGGAGAGTGCAAGGGCTGGTGCTAGAGAATGGAATTCAACATCTTTTACCTGGCCCTCGTACCCCAAAGGCAAGATGTGTACAGTTTTAGCATCCCTTCCTCTCCTGTCTTCCTTTCCTGTGCTAGCAGGCCCACAAAACATTAACTGCTTTTTTCCCCGCAATCAGAGATCAGAATTAAAATGCACATCAGAGGGACTAATATACAAACCGCCACTAAGGGCAAGTTCTGAGAGAATGGGAATGGGTGGCGTGCAGGGGTGAGAGTCCTGGGAGAGAGGGAAATGGGTTAAAGGAAACAGAAAAGGGAGATGGGACAAGAAAAACAGTTCCACTCATTTCATTATGTTTCTGAAGGTTCTTCCTGCCCCTTAGCATCTGTTGGACAATTCTGCCTGCACTCTGAGTATATGAGGCTTAATCCACCCAGGGAGTGGGATGTGCTGTCTTTTTAAATGAAGCATGTTGTAAAGTCAAAACAATGCTTCTGCCCCAAATCTTGAGGGGTTTGAGAGGCACGTCAACATTCCATGAATCTCCAAATACTGATTTTCTGTCCAGATAACAGGCTGCAAAATCAAACAAAAGAAGCCGTCCTTGGTCCTGGAAATCTTGGAAGGCAGGACAGAGCAAATGAGCTGGAGCTGGTTGGTTTGAGGGCTTGAGAACCACGAACTGCACTGGACACTTTTTAAAAAATAAAAACAAACTTGTTTTTATTAAACAAGCAATATAGGTTATTTATAGAAATGTAAGAAAACACAGACAAGCGCTAAGAAAAAAATCTCTCCTAACCTCAGTGCCCTATAGCTGCTCACATTTTTGAGTAGAGACAGACAGGACAATCACTGATGGTTAAGTGTCTAGATTCTGGGACCCACCTGCCCAGTCCAAAGCCCAACTTTCGCTAACTGCTAGAGGCTGCAGGTAAATTACTTAGCCTCTATGGGCCCATCTCCTCGACTGTAAATTAGGGATATTAATACTACCTACTTCCAAGGGTAGTTGTACATATTAAAGAAGCTAAGGTAATAATGCTAACACCGTACCTAGAACATAGTAAGCGCTATATCTGTAGTAGCTATAATTATAGTTATTATTTTATTATATTTATAGACTTTTCCTATATAATGTATAGGGAGTATTATGTACAATACATAAATTCTATGAAAATAAGATTAGCCTGTAATGTTTTGTAACTTTTTACTGTCATGATCATCTTCCCATGGAAAGATTTTTTTTTAATTAATATTAACTATCATTGATTGCTTACAGTTGGGACAGACCTGGTGCTAAAGATTTTACGTAAATTACCACATTTTATCCTCACAATAACTCTGTGGAGTTAGTACTATTATTACCATTGTACAGATGAGGAAACTGAGGCTAAACAGTGTGTGTCATCTTTCCTTCCATCCTGCAACAAAGAGGAAAGTGAGTATGAGACACGCTGGTCACCTGTGCTGGCACAGTTTGGAGACAGAGTGTGCCCGTGCCCACTCCTTTTAAACCCTCGACAGGTGTCCATGTTGAGACTACAGACTGATGAATGTTTGACGAACTGTTCTTGGGCTGTAAGGGCATTTTTGATTTTTACTGTGAAAATCACTCTCTGATGTAAAATGGAGTCTAAGGTCCAGTTACGTTTTCTGAGTGTGTCTTACCTAGAAAAGGAGAACTGTGAAGCAGTTTTTCCATCCTGTTCTCTAGAGCCTTTGACAGAGCCATCTGGGACCTGGCCATAGCCTCCTCATCCTTCCCTTTCCATCCCTGGACATTCACCCATGTCCCCAGATAACCCAGCACTAGGTCCAAGGCATTGCCAGTTAATTAATTTAATCAGCAAGACTTTGCTGAAGCCCCGCCCACGTCAAGCCCTGTTCTGGACACCATGGGAGTGCAAGAGGAGGTGGTGGTAGAGAAGACACCAGTGCGCACAGAAGCAAAGCTCACAGTGCACCGCTGGGCACGTGTGGCTCAGGTGGCTGCTGTGAGCCTGGATCAGTTCAGTGGCAGAGTTTGGCGGCACCATGGGTTGGGGGTAAACGGGGATGTCTTGACCAAGCTGTGATATAGGATAACAGTGACATTTTAGGGACTAACCCCTCTCTCTCAATTTAGGAGCAGCTCGGAGAGGAGGAAGGAGAAGTCCCGAGACGCCGCGAGGTGCCGGCGGAGCAAGGAGACGGAGGTCTTCTACGAGCTGGCGCACGAGTTGCCCCTGCCTCACAGCGTCAGCTCCCACCTGGACAAGGCCTCCATCATGCGGCTGGCCATCAGCTTCCTGCGGACGCACAAGCTCCTGTCTTCAGGTGAGGTGGCAGCCTTCCCAGCATGTCCCTACACACAGGAGGCCTCCACTGTGCCAGAATTGGAAGGCCTGCCTTTCCGGGGACGCCCACTCTGCAAACCTTTCACCAGGGAAGGGCCATCACTAGTGCTTTATTCCTCCATGTGAAGCATCTCCTTTCCAGCAACGGTGATGGATCCAGCCATGGAATGAGTGCCAGGACAGGACCAGGGAAGAGCGTGGGCACTTGGAGGCTGAGGAGAACAAAGGGGCTTGGAGGAAGAGCCAGGAGTGGCTTTTGCTGACTTCCCAATTTTGCTAGCACCTGCCATAAAACCCTCACTCCACACGAGATTGAGTCCACAGGGAGCATTTTAATCCTTACCTTCCAACTACCTTCTCCAGAATGGCAGGGAAGGTGTCTCCATGAGATCTCTTCCCTCGTACTAGCCAGTTAGGCCAGGTAAATCACTTGGTCTCTCTGAACATTGGTTTCCTCATCTGTAAAATGGATTGGAAATACGTATTGCACAGGGTGTCTGTGAGAATTGACTGAGATGATGTCTGTGAAGCACCTGGCCCAGCTGCACTCATTTCCACTGGGGGTCCTTAATGGATGACAACCTAAAGCATCGCCCCTCCCCAGGGAACCAGTTCTCACCCTTCCTCGTGTTGCTGCTACTCGCAAGTTCTCAAAATGTTTTTTTCCTCAGAGAGTTACATTTTTCAAAAAACCATTTCCTGTTAGTCCTGACCAGAAAGAGGTATCCTGAGGAGTTTTCCAGTTTCAGATCCTACGTGACAGTCTCGTCTAGTGCATCAGTTTTGTAAGGAACTGGGGCAGCATGTAGTGCTCCTCCCCACCCAGGTCGGGTGCTACGGGTAGGCGGCGTCTGAGGGGTGAGCATGAGGGAGGCAGTCAGGGAGGAAGCTGCTTCTGTGGCTGGTTTTCAGTTTTCCTGAGAGAGCATGGTGCCCCAGAGGCAGGTGGATTCTGCCATCCTGTTATGAAGTGGCTATTCTGGGAAAGGAACCCTGAGCAGAGGGAATCCAGTGTGAGGCTGGGAGGGCAGACCGGCATGCGCTATTCTGGGCCCTGCAGCACAGGAAGGATATGGGGGAAAGACTTTCAGAAAATAGGACGACAGCTCAGAGGGTGCAGGGGTTGGAGGGCTAAGCCTGCACTGCAAGCCTAAGGAGGATAATTGTGCAGAGTCTCATAAGAGAGAGACAGGAGGGGGAGAACCAGCGGCAAAATGTGCTCTATAAATACTTTCAAAGAAACAATGCAAGGCAATGTCAGATTCATAGTCCTAGATGCTACAGAAGGAGGGAATGAGGGGCAGAAGCCTTGCAAGGCTGGGATTGCTGGCTAAAAGAAGGGCCTGTGACTCCATCACAGGGCACTTGAGGACTCCTTCTCTGAAAGAGGCTTGTCTTCCTGGACAGCTGAGGGTAATGTCTGGTAATATTGGAATCATCTTTACATATACACAGAGTAGACAGGGGAGGCCTCAGTGAATAGATGGAGACCCCTTCCCCACACCTAGAGCCATCTCCTCTGCTTCCCAGCTGTACTACTTAACATTCTACTCCTAGACATTAATTTCTTTGGGTTAAACACTGGTTCCTTCACCACCACCCTCTTCCTCCACCATCAGAGAGCCCCAAAGGGTTAATACATTAATCCTAGGATGCCTCTCTGAATTTGAATTTGTGGAGTGTTTCTCCTTGTTTCTCAGATAAGTGAGGCACAGAAAAGTCACAGTTGCTCGAAGTCACACATTTAGCACATGGTGAATCTGCACCTGGAATTCAAGTCCTTCTGAATTTCGGTTCATGGGAAAGACAGACCTGGGGTGGCAGGAGCATTCTGCAAACCTGGTCAGGTGAAGATGTTGACAAGGACTGTTGGGGGGAAGGGAGAAGGCAGGGGAACCAAAGTCTAACGGAGGCCACTGGGGCCAGCCCTGAGTGATGGGGTGGGAAGGAGGTCCTCACACTCAGAAAGCTGTTACTGTCCTTCCCTTAGTGCACGGCCT
Organism: Cynocephalus volans; assembly: GCF_027409185.1. Lineage (NCBI taxonomy): Eukaryota > Metazoa > Chordata > Mammalia > Dermoptera > Cynocephalidae > Cynocephalus > Cynocephalus volans. The sequence goes on from NC_084473.1 coordinate 43,673,673, forward strand.
TGTCTTCCATCCTCATCCACACACAGCCTGGCCGTCCTTCTCAATGGTTCAGAGAATGGCTTGGAGAGGGCCACAAGCTGGAGGCTGGGCCCTCTGAGCACGTCTGCCTGCATTTGGGCTGGTCTGAACCCCTGTGTGCCAGACACACCCACAGAGACAGGACCAGAATGGCCACGGCAGGACAGCACACATCCCAGCTCAGGAGCTGTTGAAAGATGTGGACAGAAACTGCCTGCCCTCTGGCTGGGCTTGGCGCCAGACTGATCAGAGCCCTCAGCATGTCAGCCCAGGTCCTCTCTGTCCCAAGGAAAAAAATGATGGAAAAAGATAAAGAGTTTCTACTTGTGGCCATCTGGTCCTGGTGTCCTTGGAGGAGAAGTTTCTCATAAAAGGAGCACAGCCATGGGGAGGAGGCAGAGGCTTCTCATCATCTCCCTTTCTCTGCCTCCTCTCCCAGGCTCCTGCCACACGTTCCATAGACCGATTGTCGAAATCGCTTTTGGAAATTGTATGCGACACAGGATCTTTTTCTTTTTTAATCATATTTTGTTTTTCAATACATGTAGCAGTGAAGAGGAGCACAGGGTTTGTGGGCAGAAAGACCTGCCCTGGAATCTCAGTTTAGCTCCCTTTTTCTCTGCACCCTTCTACAAATTTCCTTCTCTCTGTGAACCTTTGTTTCCCCATCTGCACAAAAGGGACAGTGGTACTTACCCTGCAATGTTGTTTGAAGATTGATATAATGGATATAAAAAGCCTGTCCTCTAGCCACATATTATGCTCTTGATAAATTATAGCTTAGAAATAAAAATTATTACAAACAAGTAGATTGATTTACAATAAGTATAGGCTTCTGGAGAAATGATGTCAAAGAAAACCCAGTGGAAATCCTTACTATCCTCCTACCCACCTGTCAGCAGTTTCTATCAAAATGCAGACTTGCCAAGCTTTTCCAAGTCAAAACAAATCACAAATTCATTATTTAAGCATTTCTAACAAAGGTGAGTACCAATTTTGGCTCACTTTATAATAGGAAATAGCTGGTTACATACCTCAGAGTTCAAAAGGCTAAAAAATACCAGGTTTCTCTTTAGAAAGGTTTCTTCTTTACTTAGTAACACATTCCCTTTGATTTTCACAGTAGGCCGTTCTGTGTGGGAATGTTGGAGAGGAAACCTCAACGTTGAGCATTCAGGCTGTGGGTCTGGGCTGCCGACTGAGATTCGTATCACAGGAAGCAAACTGAAACAATAGCTGTATGATATTGGCTTCCACACTGGGCTGGGGACAGAACACGCTCTTACAGGAACATCAGTGGAAATACCACTTGATTGTCTTAAATCCTCTTTCAAGATGAGCCTCACAAATGGTGGCCAAATAGGGGTCACTTCTGCATTCTGAGGACATTAAACAGCAGTAAATATACAAAATTTGCTTTTCAATGTAAAACTGATTTGGGGCTTCCCCATACTCAGACATAGTGAAATCAAATTCATTTTAGATAGAGCTGGAGATCAGTGGGAAGCAGAGTTCCTAAAGAGAAATGTCAGGCTTATTATTGAGTCAGTGGAATTTGCTTAATGAAGAGTCTTAACAAGAGATTTTGATTTCCTGATCTCTAGACTACTAAGGGAAAGACATTAAAATGTGGGACAACTGATTTTAAGGTTCTTACCATGACCTTTCCATGCAGGAAAAATGGGATAAAGAGCAAAGAACTGTGCAGGCAGTTATGGTTTCTGGTGCCCTCTTATGCCCCACTTCAGACTTCTTTTCCCATGCTTTCACCCCAACTTTTTCACTGCCCCACCCCCTTGCCCCACCCATACTCCAAATTAAGGCCTTTTTCTGTCCTTCTTGGAAGGAAGCCAATAAGCTGATTCATGTGAGGATGTTAATGGATGAGCGTAGTTAATGTACAATCTCTTCTAGGGATTCTGACCTTGTTCAGATCATTTCCTTAACTGAAACCAAAAAAGTCTGCTCAATCAGGAGGTATTTGCTGAGCCCAGCCCTGTGCTACATCTTCTGAAGGGTAATACAGAGAGGTGAGCTAGGATAATAAGATACGTAAGGAACAAAAGTTTTGATAGGGGACTTTCAGGGCTCCCTGGGACCCAGCAAAATCAGTAGGACACAGTGTTTTCTGCTAAAGGTGTGACAGTAGTCCAAGCCTGTTAGTAGTGGTAGGGTTTACAGGTATGCCTAACAATCCACTAAGTGATCCAGGAATAATTTCCTGGTGGCTTGACTGGCACTACTTTTGCAATCAGCACAGCCAGGACAGGGGTGTGGTGGAGCTGGCCCTGGGAGAGGTAGAGGGGAGGAATCAGTTTAGGCAAAGCCCTTAGAGGGAAGGCCGCTGCAGTGATAACTAAATGGTGACCGCCAAGCACATCTGACCAGGAAGACCACATCAGAATGGCTTTAAGCGCAGTCAGAGCAGTCATGGAGCTTCTCAGAGTAGGAAACAAAGAGCAAGAATGACCCTGGCAGAATAAAATTGTAGCCAGCATCCTGACCAGCAGTACCATCAGGACAGCCTGGTCTTAGAGACCCTCTGGAAGTGTCTACTCTGCCACCCCGCCTGCTCCTCTCAGATACCCAGCTCCTGCTGCCCAGGGGGTCCCACCTCACACGGGCGGTGCTGCCTGAAGGAAATGAGCGGTGCTCCGGAAAAAGTGCTCCGAAACCTCAGCCCGCGCATATCCTGGCTGTGGGGAGTCATCAAAGCCTGTTTACTGGGGCTATTTTTAGCATTAAAGAATCTTGTTGTGCTCCCCAGGTCGAGCATGCTCTGTCTCAGCAGTGCCTCTGGTTTATGTGTACCTCTTGTTAGGGGTGGAACCCTGAAAGGGCCTGGGAGACAAGTAAGCACACCTAGGGCCTAAGATGACTTAAAGACCCAGCTGGTGGCTTGTTGAGCGCCTACTGTAGGGTCCTCGCTGGACTCTGCACCAAGGGCCTGTTCTCCCTTGTGCGCCTCACCGTGGCTCGTCTGTCTTCCCTGCCAGTCTGTAGATTCCTCAGGGAAGGAAGGGATTGCTCTTGCACCTCTAGGTAGCACTGATGCTCCCTAGGACAAGGCTGAGCACATAATAAGTGGCACTTGTGGAAAGGTGACTTTGTGCCTAGCACAGGGAGACACATAGTAGAAGCTTAATAACTGTGTAGTGAGCAAGTGCATTTTCCCACAACCTAAGCATGGAGTTGGATGTTAATGATGCTTCAGAGAAGACACGATGTTCACAGGAAAAAAGGCTGAGAAGTCAGCAGAGTTGTGACAGTAGCCCCCTGGCTCCACAGTTTTCTGCCCCAGCTCCAAGCTGGGAGTGACCAGCCAGGTTCCTTCACAAGCTCCTAGAAGAATAAGCAGGTGGGCAAAAGCAAATAGTTCCTCAGAGGGAAGAGGCCCGCCCCAGCCTTGCTGTCCCGGGGTCCCTGGGGGCCAGCCTGCCGGCTTCTTAGTCCTCCAGCCATTGTGACCTCAGTTCCAAGACATTCTGTCTTCCTTCGTGGCCCCAAAGTGCCCCTCTCCCTCCCTCCCTCCCTCCCAGAGGCCACTGACCTGCTGCTATGGCCAATTTCGCCACCTCCTGGAAGCAAGTGTACTGGGCACAAATGGAAACCAGTTTGGCTGTGTTGGGAATGTTAAAAACAGGAAATTTTAAGCAGAACTATTTCCTCTGGTCCTAGTTAACCCAAATAGGTCTGTCTTAGGATTACTCCAGATTTTGAAGTCAGTGTTACCACTGAGATCAAAGAAATTGAAGAGAAAATATCTTCTCCACAGGCCAGAAACCACAGGACTGGCCTCTGTCTGGAGAGGGTTGTCACCTATCTGATATGATTTAAATGGTGCCGAAAACCTCTTCTCACCCATCCCCCAAGTAAGTCACCACGTGCCAAAATAGGCTGATTTCCCCAGCATTAGGGTCACTCATAGGACCTTGAGTTGCGGCAATGCTTCTCAGCGTGGTCCTACAAGTAGCAGCGTTCACATCACCTGGGAACTTGTTACAAAAGCAGATTGTCAATCCCCACCTGAGACCTTCTGAATCAGGACCCCTGGGGGCGGGGCCCATCCAGGGCTGGCTTCATGGGTGTGTAACCTGTGCCGTCTTGGAGGGCTCCACACTTAGAAGGGCTTGGTTTAGTTTCTCAACAAGCAATCATGCATTTTTACTTTGGGCCCCGCAAATTACACAGCAGTCCTGGGCCTAGAATTCTTTGTTTTAGCCAGCTCTCCACGTCATTCTGATGCACACTCAAATTTGGAATCACTGAGTTAAGTCATTCTGTTTCCTAAAGCCCCTGTTTAAGTGTGACTGGTTACTGGGAGAGCTAACATTAGCAGCAGCACCACCCACACTAGGAACACTGGTTCATCATCATCAGTTCATCTGACTAGTTAGCTGGCAAAGAACAGATACATCAACAGAGACCCTAAGCAGGGATCAGCTGTGGGTTTGTATATGGCATAAGGCCGTTCCTTCCATAGGCCACCTGAACCAGGGCGTAAAGACAAAAGAATTTTCCTCTTTTTGCTCCACAGTTTTAGCAAATCAAAGGGAAATCCACCAGGATACTATTCTGTACAGCTTGATCTTTGGCTCTGAAAGCTGGCCTATCCCTGGACAGGCCCTGCTCTGTTTCTATAGAAATAGCAGCATCTGTGACTCTGGCATGTTTTCTGATCCTGTGTCCTGAAAGATGGCTGGTCCCCAGTGGTGCCATTGAAGCCCCTTGGTAGGAACATCTCCTAATTTGGATTTGTTCTTCTTGAGGAATATCAGCATATAAGCCAGAGCTTCAATGTAGGGGTTCAAGGAAAAAGAGAAAAAAGAATTAAATAAATCCAGTGCCCTTGCAGAAAGACCCTTGAACTGCATCTCACAGCACTGACGTGTCCCTGGCCAAGTGGCCAATAAACCTAATTACATTTTACATTCCCTAAAATAGTCTCCATTTGAAAGACTCCTTTTAGTTAGTGAATATTAACTTTTGTATAAGTGACAAATTACTCTCTGATCACCTTCTTCTGTAAATCAAGTGAGGTATGCCTGAATTGATGTTTGTACTGGATGAATACAAATTGTTATAAGTAAACGTATATTTGGAGTTAAATAGTGAACTAGGAGGAGGAAGGCTGAAATAAAGTTTGTGGTCTGAGGGTAACAACCAAGGGCCTGAGGCCTGAGAGGTTTTTCTGTCTGGGACAAGAGCTGAGGCTGCGTTTTGCAGGTAGCGGAGGTGTACTTGATTGGCAGGAGTACTTAAAGTGGGTGGTATGGGGTGGATGTTCTCCCAGGCTGCCCCTAGAAACCTCCTCTCTAGCTTGCTGTTAATGCACCTCTGGGCTTTACTCTACCCAGACTATTCTGCGTGCCATGCCAGATGAATCTCGCCAAAACAATGCTTTGAGGTGCAACTCCTCTGCTCCTTTGCCTGGAATGTAAGGTCCCTGCAGGACATGGACCTACCTCACCAGCCCAGTCTGAAACTGGGAAGTGGACCCTCGTCCTCAGCCAGATGGGTCTCTCCTCAGTCCTGGGAGGGAGCTTCCCCAGGTCTTTTTCCATGTCTTCCCAACCCTGTCTAGCCCAGAAGGCCTTTCTCCTTTCATTCTACAAGTGAAATCTCTGTTTTTCATGAGTCTCCTCAAATCCCTTTCTTTGAAATAATTGTCTCTGATCACCCCAAAGTGACACCCTCCTCCTCGGGCTCCAGGAGCACTTATTCTCTGCACCCCTCCTTGGGCACCCAGCTATGATGCCCTTGAATTTTTATCTGGCTTTGCCTCTCTGTGTGCTATATATTACCCATCTTTGAGCAATTTGAGGATAGTGATCGTGTCTTGGAGCAGAAGGGAGAAAGAAATCACAATTGTTGATACTGTTTTAGGTATTTTATATACTTATCTAATCCTTACAATTCAAAGCAATAAAATGATTATCCCGATTTTGCTGATGAGGAAATTGATGTTCAAAGTTATTACGTATCGAAAGACATAGCCTAATAGGAGGCTGATCTAGGTATAGAATCTGTGTTTATTTGACTCCAAAGTGTATAAATGGTTGAGTGTGGCTTCTGGGCTCAGCTACCAGGGCTTGCTAGGTTTCCAGCCTTTCCACCCTTAGGCAAACAGCTTAACTTCTCTAAGCCTCATCTGTAAAATGAGACTAAGAATAGTACCTACCTTGTAGGTCATTGTGAAGGCTCTGTAGCATGCTTAGTGCAGTATCTGGCATGTAGTAATTGCTCGATAGACATTAGCAGATAGACATTAGCAGCTAAGATTTTTGTACCTACTGCTACTATGACTACCATTATATCTATGACTACTATTGCTGCCGTTACCACTAGTACCACAAGTACTGTGGTCATTACAACCACACTGTTGCAAAGCCCCTGCTAAGGTGTCCTCTGTGTAGTCGGGCACATCTAGTGCTCACTGCTTGAGCATGTGGCAGACACTTAGATGGTCAGCAGTGTGCTTTTCCAGAAAAGTCCACCTGATGCTTTTGAGCCATCCCTGCAGACATCTGTCCATGCCAGTCATGCATGTTTTAACACCACATTCATACAAGCTATCCAACCCCCTCTCTTTCCAGTCTGCTCTGAAAATGAGTCTGAGGCTGAGGCTGACCAGCAGATGGACAACTTATACCTGAAAGCCTTGGAGGGTTTCATTGCTGTGGTGACCCAAGATGGTGACATGATCTTTCTGTCCGAAAACATCAGCAAGTTCATGGGACTCACTCAGGTGACACCATCCTCTTTGTCTTTCAAAAAGGGAGCATGTTTTTATTTGGGGGCGAAATTAGGGAAAGGTGCTAGGCACAATCCCTCTTAACCCCTCCCCACACATGCCCACTCCAACCCTCAGTGACCTCAGGCCACAAGCCTCAGGAACACACTCCCACTCCCAGGTATTGGGTTTGGCATTGCTTGTGGCTGTGCTGATGGGCAGCTCTCTGCTGACTACATTAACAAGGCTGGCCCTCATGAATTAAGTCTCTGTCATCAGCCGTAGTCTTCTTACATCTGTCTGTCTGTGGACCTAACACTGAGAAGCCCCGATTCAATTTCCTCCCTGCCTCCAAATCTGGAGGGTGGCTCAGCTTCCTCTTAGATCCTTTTACCTCCATGTTAGGAGTCATGAAAACTTCCCTCATTTTTTAAACAGGTGGAGCTAACAGGACACAGTATCTTCGACTTCACTCATCCCTGTGACCACGAGGAGATCCGTGAGAACCTGAGTCTCAAAAATGGTAAAGTGTTGTTAATTGTGTGTTTACATCCTTCTTGCCCCAACTGGGAGGGGATCTGCCTTCCTCTACAAGTACAGGAGAGATGGCTCATGACCATTATGATCCAAGAAAAACGGACATCCATAAAAATATCTGGCCAGGCTGGCCCTCTGTATAAGCTGCAGCCTGTGAGATGAGACTGAAGGCACCGAAAGGATCCAGTGCTCAGAAATACTTCCTGCTGGCTGCCTAATGCCTGATCACACTACTAGGGCCCCCCTTTGGTTAGGACACTATCTAGGAGGTTTCGTCACTTGAGAGTCAAGCATCTCTGCCGAATGATGCCACCCAAACCAGTAAACTCATCTGTGCCAGAGCGCTCAAGGAATTGTAGCTGTCTATTGCTGTGTAACAAACCACGCGAAATGTAGAGCTTCAACAATCATTTTCATATCTCTCAGGATTCTGTGGGTCCTGTGGGTGGGTCTTCTGCTCCAGGTGATGTCAACTGGGCTGCAGTCATCTGGGGGCTGGACTAGGCAGAGATGATCAAGATGGCTGGGTCCTTGTGGCAGGTGGCAGGAACCTTGGGCTCAGCGGGAATGGCTGGACCTCTCTCTCAGTCCATGGAGTCTCAGAGCCTCTTCCTTTCCATGTGGTGTCTCTACAGTAGCCAGACATCCTACATAGCAGCTCATGGTTTCCAAAAGTGCAAAAGTGGAAGCTGCCAGGCCTTCCCAAGGCTTAGTCCCAAAACTGACACAGCATCGCTTTTGCCCCATTTTGTTGGGTAGAGCAAGTGACAGGCCAGCCCTGATTCAGCGTGGGAGGGAAGCACATGAGGCCATGAGTGTCAGAGGCAGGGCTCTCTGGGGCCACCTTTGGAGAGTAGTTACCACAGGAGCCATAGAACAAATCTGGTCCTCTGGTGATGTGACATAGGACAGGTAGGTTTTGACAGAATTTAAAAGGGTCTAGTGCATTGGACCCTTCCTCTGAGGATATCCAGCAGGTGCCAGTGGATGAGAGGATCCACACAGGCAGAAAGCACTTTGCAGTGACACTGGAGCTTCATCTCCTGTAACTGGGGATATTCAAGCAAAGGCATGAATGGGGACATGTCAAGAGGACCGAAGGTTTGGGTAGCAGTGGGGCTCAATGACTGTCAAAGTCTCTTCTAAACCTGAGATTCTGTCACTGGTCTGGGCAAATTCTGCCTGTGTCTGGACATCCTCTTTAACATCTCTCACCTGCCAGCCTGCCACTACCATGGGACTTGTGCTTGTCCTGCCTGCAAGGTTTGGCTCTTGTTACCACATGCACTGGAGAAGCAAGGCAGTTCCTTGGCTCCCCTCCATCCTTGTTCACACTGACCTGCAATCCACAGGTGGGCCTGCAAAGTGTAGAGGTACAACCAGCTCCCCTTCCACCGCTGCCACTGCCCTCTCACCCAGCCTCTCCACCCTCCCACCTGAAGGCCACCTGGCTCCTAGAGTGCACCAGCTGCACCCCATGTGCTGTTTAAGGCCTTGTCTGTGCTGCTGAGAAAGTCTGTGCTATATAGAACATTGGAGTCTGTGAGGATGGGGCTACCAGACTTTTGGGATCACTTTCTAAAGTAGGTGCTTAAAGCCTGAGGAAACCAAGAAATCTCTCATTTCTTCTCTACTCGGGAAACCCTTTATCCCTCGGGTTCTTAGTGTCCATTCAACCACTGACCCTAGCTTCAGTTTGACTGTGTGACCTGAACCAAGTACTTCACTCCTCTGTTCCTTAGAGTCTTTCAGATTGATAGTATTGGACTAGGCAAAGTCTAGGACCTTCCAGCTCTCCAGTGCTATGAGTTACAGCCAAGTGAACTCTTTTATCTAGTAGAACTTTAGATCTCTTGGTCTTTATATTGAGGACTTGGGATCAGTCAAACTCAATGAATCAGCAAATCCTCATTAAAGGTGCCATCCTGTGGGTGGACTCATGATCCAGAGGTAAAGGGTTAGGTGAGTTCATAGAGGAATATAAGGCCACAAGACAGATTGTGGAAGCCTTTGAAGGCTGGGGGGAGGGCCTCAAACTTTATACTTACATAGTAGGAGTTATTGAAAGTTTTTGAGCAGGGGTGGGGGTGATCTGCTTGGAGTGATATTTAGAGAGAATAATCAAATGTCAGAATAGGAAGAATCCAGAAGTTATCAAGTTAGGAGGCCACAATAATAACCCAAGCAAACAGCCACAAATGAGTCACCCCCGCGCTCTCAGCCCCAACACTTGTGCTGGTCCTGGTGATGGATCCAGGCCCCAAGATACAGGTCTGCCTCATTATATGCAAATCCCACTTGTGAACATTAAAGTTATAAAAAACAATTATTTATGGGTCAGATGGGATAGACAGTTTTATGATCATGATAAAGGAATAATTTCTCTTTAAAAAAAAAAAAAAGTAGATTCACCATTCAGTTTATTAAACATCCTCCCCCTAAGGATGTTTAAGTTCAGTTCAAGGATGCCGCAGTTCCTTTGACACACAGCTCTTCAGGAATATGTCAGTCAAATAAATCAAGGTCCTCTAGAAGTTTAGGTGCAGAGGCTAGGGACTGCCTGGAGGGAGGGGTGTGACTATTTGAAAAAAGGCTCCAGATTATTCTGTGATGGTAGGCAGGAGTGTACTTTGGAAGGCCCGGGACAGGAGTGGCAATGTGGGCAGAATTCACACACAGAGAAGAACTAAGCCGGTATTGCATTCATTACTTTGTTTTACAAAAAGTGGAAAACATTCTGAATGAGCAGGCTATTTGGAGACTATAAGGAAGGAACCTATATGGTTGTCTCAGTGATTTATTTAATCTTGGCTGAGAGAGGTTGTGATCTGTGTTAAGTCAATCCTGAAAGTGGGTGTGCTTACCAAATCCCAGGAGATTCAGACCAGAGATCTCTCTTGAGCCTTGACACATGTCACTTCAAGGGATAACTAATGGCATGTTATTCTGAACATAGCTATTGCAGTTACAAATAGGGTACAGGAGGGTTGAAACTCCTGAGAGACAGGTTAGAAAAAAAAAAAGGAGTGTTGGAGGGACATTTCTAACCTGAGAGGCTTATACTTGGAGTATCTGTGGTCTCGCCCAGACTGTCCCTTGGCCTTTCTGCTAGAGAACCTAAGCCTGCTTCAGGAGATGTTTGTTGTGATTGTGGCTAAAAGTCACTCATTGCCTGGCCACTCTGAAGTGACCACTGACGTGTGCTAGGTTCAGTGGGAAATCAAACAGTGAAACACCTCCTACCTTTCAGGAGTTTATGCTCCAGTTGAAGAGACAAGCTGGAGATGAGAAACCATCATCCCACACGCCAAGATGGAGTTCAGTGCTCATGGCAGGCTACAGGTGCTAAGAGAGCAGATACATGGTGTCTTAGTTCATTTTCTGTTGCTATGACTGAATACCTGAGACTAGGTAATTTATAAAGAAAAGAGCTCTGTTCAGCTCATGATTCTGCAGGCCGGGAGGTTCAAGATTGAGTGGCCGCATCTGGTGAGGGCCTCGTGCTACATCAAAACATGGGGAGAAACAGAAGAAGAACTGGGTGCATGCGAAAGAGAAAAACATTCCTGTGAGAACTAACCCAATTTCTTCTGAAAGACATTAATCCATCTTAAGGACCTAATCATCCCTTAAAGGCACCACTTCCCAACAGTGCCACATTGGGGACCAAGCCTCCACATGAGTCTTGGTGAGGACAAACCACATTTAAACCGTAGCACTTGGGAAATACAGATAACTTGCCCAGAAAAACTGCAACTGGGTGCCTCTTGTGAATGTAAATGTAAAGCTAAATTCAGCTGGTTTTCCCCACTCTTCCCCATCCAGGTTCTGGTTTGGGGAGGAAAAGCAAAGACATGTCCACAGAGCGGGACTTCTTCATGAGGATGAAGTGCACGGTCACCAACAGAGGACGAACTGTCAACCTCAAGTCAGCCACCTGGAAGGTAGGACAACAACAGGCCTGGGTTGGAGTCCCAGGATTGGGCAGGGAGATGCCGAAAGCCCTGCCCCCATCCCCAGTGCTGCCGGCCTCCGTCTGACCCTTCGTTGCCGGAATCTAGGTCTTGCACTGCACTGGCCAGGTGAAGGTCTACAACAACTGCCCTCCACATGGTGGTCTCTGCGGCTACAAAGAGCCCCTGCTCTCCTGCCTCATCATCATGTGTGAGCCGATCCAGCATCCGTCCCACATGGACATCCCCCTGGACAGCAAGACCTTCCTGAGCCGCCACAGCATGGACATGAAGTTCACCTACTGCGATGACAGGTGGGGGTCCAAGAGTGTGTGTGTGGGCAGGGTGAGTCTTTCCTGCGTGAGTGTAGTTATAAAGGTTTGGGACTGGGGCATCCATGCTGTCCTGCCACGGGCACGGTTGTGGGCCTGTGTCACTGTTCCATTCCATCGGTTCTCTGCTGAGGTTCCTAGTGCCATATTTGTGGTCTCCCATTGACCCAGCATCAGGGTCTGCTGCAGAGCTGTTCGGGTGGATGACTCTGTTTGTCATCGTTGTGGTGTGTACGTATTTCCCCTCACGTGTGTCAGGCTCCTGAGATTTCCAGGGCAGCTCTGCCCCAGAGACAAGGGTCTAGAGAGTTCTTTTGGTACTCCGACCCAGAGCGCTGCAGGGAGCATCAGGTTCTGGCCTGGGACCTGAGCCACAGCTGGACGGCTTCTCCTTGTCCTCTTCCATCAGTGACTGAGCTTTCCCCTCAGCCTTTGCCCCTCCTGTGTGAGACCCCATTCTGCCCGTTGTTAGCCTTGTTTGGAAGGCTTTTAGGGAAGGGAGGTAAGCCAAGCCCTAACCCTCAACGCCGGGCCTCACCGGAAATTCTCTCAGGGGACGTTGTAGTGGATGAGAGGGTAGGATCTGGGCTGGACATTGTTCAATGTCAGCCCTATTCTCACCTTTACAAAAGCTGTCAAAAGAGCCCCTAAGACATGTAGGCATGTTGTGTCTGGTTCTCAGCTCAAGTCAAGGGTTGAGGCAGGTGAGGAAGAGGTGGGGGTTATCATGGGAGGGAGTATTCACACCACCCCACATCCCCTGATTCCCCCACGGCCCCGCCTCTGGGAATGTGGGGGCCTGACGGTCAGCAGGTGGGAAGAGGAAGGTGGGAAGAAGAGACACCATGAGCAACAACCGGCACCAGGGAGGGACGAATGCCAGGAGAAAGGCCCAGGCAGGCCTGGTGCAAGTAAACACCACTGCGGCCGGCCGCTGACTAGCGCATCCCTGGCTGTGCCCTTTGGGGCCGAGATTCCCCCCCTGTGACCTCAGCTCTCTGCAGTGCCTAGAGTCCCCATTGTTTTCAAGTCACAGCTCCTGTGGCAACTCTTTACCACCCCAAACTCTGCGCCCCCTCTCATCTTCTAGGATTTCTTCTCAGGAAACCCCAAGACCTGTTTACCATTCTCTAAAATGGAGATAATACTTTCCCAGCCTGTTTCAGAGGGTCATTGTAAAAGGAGATAGTGCTGTGAAAGCACTCTGAAAAGTACGAACACCTTAACACACATGAGGCTTCTTGTTATTGCTAATATCTTACTGCCTGTCCTGACCTTCCCCCAAAAAAAAACTGCCCCAGTGAACTCAAGGAGCTGAGATCACTTCTGAAGGTGTTTAGTGGCTAGGGCCCTGGAAGAGGAAGGAGAGACCACCAGCAAGACACTGCCTTGCCTTCCCCAGCCAGTAGGAAACCACCAGCCCAGGGAGAGAGCCCTGCTCAGCCCCCAGGCCCACCCACCTTTCTCCCACAGTGTCTGGTTTCCTCTTGGGTGGGACCTGACTTTCTAGGCTAGGCTGTTTCTCTCCTCTGACTCTACACTGACATGGTGCTGGCTGGTGAACCTTTCTAGAATTGGCCACCACATTTGGCACATTTTCATAACTTTTGTAAAAGTATCCTTGAGTCATTCCTGTCCCCCAGTTCTGACCACAATAGGGGCAGTACTCAAGGCCCTTGGAGGTGGTGTGTAGTTATGTAAGTAGAAAGAAAAGCTCCAACCTCATAGGGAGAAAATGTTATGTATGAAGCCTTTTGTCCTGAAACTATGACACAGCTAGCATTTACTGTAGTTACTAGTGGTATTGTTGTGATGATGACGATGATGATTATAGAGGAAGATTGCTCCAAAGGCAGGCACCAGAGGAATGAATATTATGGATAAGGCTATTTATCAGATGTAGTGTTTGTATTCAAATGAACATTCTGGGTAGAAGCCAGTTTTGTTACGTACACCCCTCTCAGTAGTCTTCTGAGATAACATGGGAGATCCCAATGCATAGCCCACATGTCACTGGCTTTGAGGTGAAGTGGGGCTCAGGATGCCTTATTCATATGGCCTGGGAGCAGCTATAGTGCTGTGGGTGATGACAGCTGGGTGCAGTCCCTGTGAATGAAGCACATTCAATGTGGCTGCACAATCACTGGGAAAACCCTGGTGTCCTAGAAAATAACTTGCCATCCCTAGACAATAGAAAAGAGAGATTAAAAAAAATAATAAAATAAATAAAGCTTAAGACTTTGGTCCTTGTTAAAATGAGGAAAAAATCCTCTGGAAAGGGCAATTTAGTGTTATTCTTTGTTGATTATCTTGGTTTGAATGAGTTTCAGGTAATTTTCTGAAAGCACTAAACTGCTGGACAAAAGAAGGGGAAAAAACACAAGGAACTGGGTGCCTAAAAGTGGTTGAAGAGGAAATGTACAGAGGAAAGGGAGAGACACTGTGGTGACTTCTTAGTTTGGTTCAGGACTGGTAGGCAGAGTATATAATAGCTTAAATGAACCTATGATTTAGAGCTTTATGACTCATGGTGCAGAAGGTCATATTGCTTATAAGTTCTGCAGGACGTATTACATTTTCAGCAAAATTTTGCCTTTCAAGAAACCTAATTACATGGCCCCAACTCTGAACTCAGTGGTACTGGAGAGATGAATGTAGAGGCATTTAAAGACATAGAATGTTGTGCCACACAGAAGCTGTGTTTACCCGATTAGCAGATTAGTTAACAAGGGCACAGACATGGCTTAGACAGTCTATGAAGTGACTATTTAAAGCCCTTAAATCCCTAAGTGTTACTTCTCAATTGCTTTAATAAGGACTAGGACTTTTTGGTTTTGGTAGCTTGTTTTGTTTTCATTGTTTGTATGGGGATGGGGAGAAGTGCCCGTGCGCGCGCGCGCACACACACACACACACACACACACACACACACACACACCTCTCTCCCCCTCCCCCTCCCCCTCCCCTTAATACCCTTCCAAGATAAATGCTTCGAAAACCAAGACCTACATATGATAGCCAATGGGGGGCGGGGCTCTCCATTTCAATCAGGGAATTCACTAGGTGTAATGACATATGACACACATGAGGAGCGATGATTTCCAACAAGGAGGGTTGTTTTCCCATAAGGAAAGTTAGAAAGAATCTGAACAAGATGTAAGGCTATTAGAATCTACAAAATCACTTTTCAGAGAGTTTGTTACCTTTCTTAGATGTATTGGGACCACAGACACAACCATAAAAGAGAAAGAGAAGGGAGAACATAGAAGAAAGGGGGAAGAGAAATAGAAAAAAGAGAGAAAAGCAATTCTAATCTTCTGTTGAATTCTCAGGTTTCCAAATCGATTGAACCTGAAACAACCTATTTTGAAACATCTGAAATTGAATGAAGGAGTGCAGATGGTTCAAAATGTATTTGTCCTCCCCTTAGTAAAGGGTCAGAGCACCATATTAAGTGCTGTATTAATTTATTTGAAACAGTAAATACTTTAAAGAATAAATTCCATAGCAATCTATATGACAGTCACATTTATGTAGATATGGTTGACTGCTCTAGACAAGGGGAGCAAAGTTGAATAGCATGGTTAAAGAACAATGACCTGATCACCAGTGTAATTGATGGCCTCTTCTCTATTTACAACTCAGACATAGGTGTTATACTGTTTCTTAAATACTGAGCAAATTAATGAACTGTCATTTATTGAGCATCTGTGATATGTATAACCGTGTGCCTGACTATTACATCAAAGTAGTAAGAGAGATGATTCCTGATCTCCAAGAGTTCAGAGTTTGAGACATAAAAAACTTAATGAAACCACAGGGAATGGCACAAAATAGAACATGTCATTCACCCAAAAGGAAGACAAAACTTGTTCCCAAGTAGTTTAACTGTTAAATGGGGTGGTTCTTAAATTCACGTGGAGGTGCCATCTAGCGGCTAAAGAGAAAAACTGAAGGAAGCCAAGCCATCAGAGACAAAATATTTCTAATTTACATATAATCCCACTTTGATTTTGTCAGTTTTATGAGTCTTCCTGTATCTGAAAAGTAAATTATAAAAGCAAATTATATGGATAGGAGCAATATCACTAGGGGAAAAAAGATAACAAAATTCTAGTAAAAATTTCAGGTTAACAAAGAGAGCCATGTAGTCTTTACAGATAAAGAATTCGAAGGCAACCCTGTTTTGTCATTGGATTAAGGCAACATAGGACTTAATTTATTAAACTTTAACTCCTTATGTTATTAAGATGCCTGCATTCCAAATTCTGTGGGTAAAATTTATGATGAATTTTTTCGTACAAAGAAATTGGGAATAGTAAAGACGGTAAAAGTGAGGGAAAAATTGAGGATAATAAAGAAAATATCAATAAAGACAATTATAAAGAGCCACGAGTTGTACTCCCCACATACTACCTCCCTATGTATAAATTCACCCCCAGGTACCCCATAACACACCACAGACAGGATGGAAATTTATTTTCCATTAACCACAGAGATGTTTAGATAGATTTTATATAACCAAGTAATATTTGAGGAAAACACAAGGCTTAAGTACTGTTGTTTAAAGCAAAAATATTGTGGATAAAAATATATTAAAACTAACAGAAGGCATTGAAATCTGGGTTAGTGAATAGTCTAGACATTAAGGACATGCAGCATTAAAGTTTATAAGCTCGTGTGGAAATCAGATGACGTGAATCCAGGTTGCCAGAGGGTGGAAGGAAAGAGAACAGACTTTCATATACGTATTTATTAGCAAATACCTTCTTTGGAAAACAAATAGGTGGTTACAAAGTACTTAAAGCTTTTATCCTCTTAAACAGTTTAAATACTCTCCAGCCATCTCGTTTGCATGATTAATTCACTTAGCAAATCCTTTACCTGTGTAGGGAGCAGGGGTGAAAACTGCAGCCAGACGTTGCCTGTCTCCAGGCAGGGGCATCTAGAGTCAGGAAGCTCGGCCGCCAGGTGGTGACACACTGGTAGGTGAGGAGCTCTCTCAGGCCTGTGGTGGATTTCTCTGCCTCCTCAAGTGACAGCACTGAGTCTGTGGCCACGAGAATAATTTTCTTCCTAACGTTCAGCTGCAGGTAGTCTGTTCTGAACAGAGCTTCTGAACATTTTTAAGTATAAAGAGCAAGTGGAAAGCAATGGAAAACTCATTTTACATTTTGCAGGCATATGTCACTCTGAAGTCCAAAGCCCAAAGTATGCCCACTCATTTACTTGGGGTAATACTAACTTCAGAACTGAACAACCTTTTTTCTCTGCATTTTCTATTTTCATTTGTCCTCTGCCTCTTGTGCTTGTTCCTGCCTGTCTTGTCAACATCTCTCTCGGCACTTCATCCTTGGATGACTTCTTTTTCCACTTAATTATTAGAGGGTATCCCCCATTCTTCTCATTTTTGAAATCTGATAAATTAAGTCCTTTTATAAATCTCTCTTCTCTTAAAATGGAATGGCACTGCTGAGTTGACTTTTAAATTTATGGGCGATCCCCAAACTGATTTTTTTTCCCCTAGTGAGTCAGGAGCTCTTAATTAGAAAGAAAGAAAAAAATAGTTCCCCTGCCCCTGATGGAGAGAACAGATGAAACTGTGTTATCATAGCTCAGCGCTGGAGGCTGGTCTGGAGCCGGGGAAATGAGCAGTGACTGCAGTAGCCGACCCTATAAACAAGCTCGGTTCATTAGCCTCCCTGCTGGCGTCTACGTGCCTGCACAAGGGGCGAATGACCATCAGCTTTAAGTTGGGGTTTCCTGGCTTTGTGAAGTTTGACATCTCAAATGTTCTTCAATTGTGTTTGGAGTATGTGTATTTCCCAGCTTTTATAGTAGTCTGTTTAAAGGAATGAAGAGACATTAAATATTTATTTTAGTTGACAAGATAAATGAAAGCTGTACTGGGAAGATATCTGGCAATTCTGAAATCTAGGTTTGTTTGTCCACTTCCAAAACATGCCTATTGTGTGCCTTTGAATGGACGATACATTAATTAGATTTTAAAAGACCATTTTATTATGAGGCTGATTATAGTAAATATTTCCTCTGAACATTTTAATTTAAAGATTCTAATCTTGAAAAGAAATGTAATTCCTTCAGGAGTAGAATCATATCTTTCTCAGAATGCCCACAGACTCATTTTTGAGTGTCTCTAGAAAATTCTAGGCCTGCCCAGGAATAGAAGCAGCTTATCTGGCAAATCAGGGAGCCTGTAAATGGCCAGCCCATTGTCAGCAGGGCTCACCCGTGCAGTTCTGATTCCCAGGCTAAGCTTGAAAGGCATTTGACCCAACAGAAAAGCTAGTTGGTTGTAGGGCCTCACTGTTCTGTCTCCTTCTGCTCCCTGAATCTCCATCTTATCTAAGGTGCCATGCGGTGCCAGCTCCACGGTCAGGCTGCCGGGGAATATGTCCATTGAGTTCAGAAACCTCTCTACTTGGGGCCAAGTGAGGGGACAACAAGTCCTGCTCTGAGACCAGCTAGCTGGTGCAAGTGAACTGCTGGAATCTTGCTGGAGAAACCAATCCCCATTGGGCTGAATCAGCTGAGACCTAAGCCTCTCAGCCCTGTGGAGCTGCCCCTTGCTTGAAAAAGGCTTTAACCCCCCCCCCCGAATCTCACCCAGGCAGAGAACTTGCCTCTTTTCCTCCTCCCTCAAAATCAGACACCCTACAGAATGAATAAAGGAAGGACTGCATATTACAAGGGGTTCCACTGCAGGCTGTGTGTGTGTGTGTGTGTGTGTGTGTGCGCGCGCGTGTGTGTGCGTGCGTGCACATGCAGGCGTATGCATATGCATGCGTGTATGCAAACCAGTGTGCATTGAGACACTTAATCATGTTCTAAGAAGAAAAGGAGATCATTAGTGCCCAGGTTCCTTAGCAGTGCTGGAATAGACAGAGCTCTAGTTGTACCTTAGGTCCAAAGAGAAATCCATCTACCAGTCAGCTGCTCAGGTATTTACTAAGCACCCATTGCAAGGGAAGCAAAAGAAAAAAGTAGTCCCTGAGCTCAGGAGTTGATGGCCTAGGATATGAAAAGATGATGCGTAATTCTCTGTGACATTGTGCACAGCCTGTAGGACTTCAGAAGGAGAGATTGGTGAGGACTAGAAGGATGGGAGAGGGCTCTATGGAGAAGGTGAGGCCTTGGCGTGGCCCTGCAAAAGTCAGGGCTTGGAGAAGAGAAGGCATAAAGGTTCTGCAGCAGGAATGAGTTTGCCAGGTATGGGGAACTGTGAGCAGAGGGATCTGCCAGGGCAGAGAGAACACGACATGCTGCAGGTTAGTTGAAAATCAAATTGCCTGGAAGATGGAGACTAGATTCTGGGGGGACTTGGAACTTAGGCAGAGTTTACTCTTGATGTGGTTGGTGATATGGCAAGCTGTAGATGCTTAAACAGGGAGTGACAGGATGGAAATAGTATTTTAGGACGACTTAGTGTGACAGACATATGCGAGTTAACCTGCTTGGAGGGGAATGGAGAGTAGAGACGAGAAGCCAAGGAGCCATGCCTCTGCCTCCTGCTTCTGCTTTCTTCTCCATGTTGTTAATCCCCAAAATGGATGAATGACAGGCCCATCCCCAGAAGTCATGCGTTCTAAAATAGTAGAAGTAGTTCCGTAGTAGTGAGGATACATCATCACTTCTAACTCGTGATGGGCCAAGTAAACACAACAGTGAATCCATGAGAAAAATGTGTGAGATAACAAAGATTCTGTGAAATATTTAGGTATGACATGGTAAAGCAGCCAACCTAGTCGTTCTTGGGCAGGGTTTTGTTTATTTTAATAATTTCAGCAAAGGGTCCTAAGAGCTTTAAGTGATTCTTCATGGTCCTCCACATTTGCCTTTTCTCTTGTTTTCCTATCAAAACCAGACATCTTACAGAATGAAGAAAGGGACATTTGGGACAGCCAGCCTCTGTCATTTCAAAGCTGCCTATTTTTCTGACAGTGTAATAAGGGGGCAGAATTCTATGACTGTGATTTAATATTTCTTCCACTCAACACCTCTCACCCTCCCTCCTTTCCTTGAAATAGGGAAGGACAAGTAGAAGCAGCTGTGGGAGGCACACTCGATGTCCAAGGGTACCTGAGGCCACAGGCAGGACCTGGGAGAAGCATCCAGAGGCGTGCGGGCTGAAGCACAGACAGGGCTCTCCTGCCCAGGCTCTTCCCCACTCTGCAGCTAACACAGAGACAAAGGCGGCTCCGTGCCATTTCCCCACTTCAGGCCCATAATTTGTACTTTTCAGCTGGCTCAGTTAATAGGGCATGGTGCTAACAACACCAAGGTCAAGAGTTTGGATCGCGATACAGGCCAGCCACACACACACAAATCACTTTCCATTTGTATCGCCTTCTACTCTGATAAGCTCGGTCTAGTAATCAGGAGGCCCCAATTTTCATTATTGTTCTATCCCTGGACACTTGTGTTGACATCAAGCAAATTGTCTGACCTCCCTGACCTCTGCTCCCTCGTCTGCAAAAACTGGGGTGGGGTGTGTGAGCCCCTTCCAGTGATTCTTGGGGAACAGGCATGTGTATGTAGTGGGGATGGTGGAGAGAGAATAGGTGCTTTGCTTCCTCCCAGACACGACTTCAGGAGGCAGGAACAGCAGGGGTTTGGGTAGACCCACAAGTGCAGGTTGAGCACCATGTTTTTTCATGTGGATAAATGGCATGACCAGAAAGTGTGGATTGTGTTCATCTGAATGTGTGCACCTGATTTGTCTTCTGGGTTTAGCTCCTTCAGCCCCAGCCCATACCAAGCCCTATGCCAAGTTCATATGGTCTTTCTTCTCCACGTGCTTTTTTTTTTTAATTTAGAATCACAGAACTGATTGGTTACCACCCTGAAGAGCTGCTTGGCCGCTCAGCCTATGAGTTCTACCATGCACTGGACTCTGAGAACATGACCAAAAGTCACCAGAACCGTAAGTTCCAGGAGTGCCCCATGTGACTTCCTTATGCCTGTGGAATCTGGCCTTGGGTGGGGTGTGATTGGTGAGACAGAAAACCGGGTTGCTCCCTTCACAGAGCCACCATATTGTGTGGCAGACAAGACTGATGTCCTCAAGATGGTTAGAGAACCAAGGCTGTCACCAGCCTATATTACACCTTCATGCACATTAGTAAAACAACCCATGCCAAGGCACACAGCTTGGAGAATGGAGGATAAGTTGAACCTCAGTCCCCACGTACCACCTCCGCTAAGCACCTTCATGCAGTCAACAGTCTGCATAACCCTCCGGAACAGCCCCATAGAGAGTAATACAAGACAATATGTAATCAACGTGGGTCTGTACTGTAGAGGCAAGCACATTCATTCATAGAAGAGGAGGGCTGGGGGAGTTAAGGAAGTGCCCCTTGAGTTGGACCTTGAAGGATAGGGGAGGATGAGGCTAAACAGAGGGAAGGCAGTATGGGACCACCTTCATACCTGTGTTGAGGTAGGCATGGTTCTGTAAGAGCTGGATCAGGAGAACTTTAGAGGAGGCTATGCAGGCAACTCAGCAGTGGCATATGGAAACTGCTTGCAGCTTGAAAGAAACGTAAGTTATGTAAGGATTCTAGAACAGGGCTGTACAATAGAACTTCCTGGGATGAAAATGTTCTACATCTGCATAGTCCACATGTGATCTATGCAGTACTTAAAATACGGCTAGTGCAACTGAGGAACTGAATTTTTAAAAACTTAATTTTAATTAATTTAAACTTAAATAGCCACATTTGGCTTGTAGCTACCATATTGGACCAGAGTAGTTCTAGAGTGTTCACTTGGCCATGTTCCCAATTCAGACTTCCCATTTGCAGGTGATCCAGAACAATTTCCTTTAATCAATACAACTCATCAACCTGCAAGTACTCTGGGCCTGTTACCCTACACTTGGCCCACTGGGGACAACAGAAATTGGTAGAGTTGATCCCTGCCCCAAGGAATCTTATTTCTGAGGAAAAATGGGGATTGTGGGCTCCTTGGGAGCAAGGTGGCTCGTATCTTTAACCTCAGTGTCTAGCATAATGTCTGGTATAGTACAAAATAAGTGCCCTCGGTCATGCAGACAGAGGTGCTGAGAGGATTGTAGAAGGATTAAAAATGGGTAAAGTAAGTCTGAGAAGATTCCCTGTGGCCTTGCTGGCTATGTGTTCATTGATCCTAAATCCTCCATCTATCCCAAGGTTAGGACAGCTGAAGTTCAGAGCAGCTAACAGACTGGCACCCGCACAAGCTGTAGTCGAGCACAGTTAACAGTCTCTTAAGGAGTGAAATCTTCTCTCTCTAACTGGTTCCTCTGCTTTGTCCTCATGGCTTTTGGGTTTGATCTGACAGTACAGGAGGGCCCATTATAATGTCTCAGAGAAGTTCCTCACTGTGCTCTCTGGCAGAAGACAAATAAACAAAACAAGCTAGATTCAGCCCCATTCAAGGACCCAAGGATGGGGAGGGAGGTGGAGGTACTCTTGTGTACCCATGAACATGACCCAGCTGCAGCCTGCCCCAGCTCTGAAATTACAAGATTTGGTTCCAGCCTTACCTTTGGGATTCCTCACGCTTTCCTGGTCTGTGAGGGGTTCCTACGCCCAAAGGCAGGTTGACAGGGTCATCAGGCACAGGGACTAAGAAGCCCGAGCTCAGGCCCAGCAGACCCACTGATTCCCCAGGATCTGGCTTTCTGGGTTTAGAGGTAAAATTAGGGGAAAGTCCAGCCTTCCATCTAAGCCAAAGTTTGAAGCCAAAGCAGGGGACAAACATACAAAGTTTCTGGGAATTCTTGGAGGACAGCATTATATTTTATTTTGGGGGGTGGGAAAGCAAAGGAGCTACTGTCAAAGGGAACAAAAATGATGACTTCTCAATTATGACTTCTTATTAGGCATATAAAAAAGATTTTTCTCCCTCTTCCTTCTTAAAACACCTTTGATCCTTAAAAAAGGCTGAGATAAAAGTTTTCTGCTGACTCCAGGGAAAATATGGCACTTTTTACTGAATCCACATATTTAAGCATTAGACACACTTAAGTGTAATTCATAGCCCAAATTAAAATCACAGGCTCTCTTCTTCCCCTGACAGAGCTGAGTGAAACTGCCCTGAGCCCAGAGCACTGTTCCCCAGCCAGCAAGCCCACATCCAGCAAAGAGAAGTCTGCGTGGGTTGGAAACTGGGTTAATGTCACTTATGATAGGAGCATCTCTCTCTCTCTCTCTCTCTCTCTCTCTCTCTCTGTCTTTGGGCTTGTGCAAATAAAGTCAGACTACAGACTCACACTCATGCTGTGGAATAACTGGAGGCTTAGGTTTGAGGCTGGTCTAGGTTTATGCTCTGGGGTCCCAATTTATACACATGTATGTGTCTTAGCCTGTAAAGGTTTACCCTTGAAATGACTGGTGTAACTCAGTCCTCAATCAGAGTTAGATCATTGAAAGCCATCATTTCCAAATGGATTAATAATTTATTCATTGTCACTCTCGGAGGATGGGAGTGGGGGGGTGTCCATTTCTCTTTGTTGTATGAGGATATTATGTGCTCTTAGGAAAACTAGATTAAAGGCCATAAAAAGCCTATCTGCCAAGTAGCAGGCCCCTCACCGAGGCTGGCATTAACAAGCAAATGATTAGAAAGCTGGCGTTAATTACATTGTACTGACAGAGCAGGCCCTCGCCTGCAGTTGCTAGAAATGCAGTTAAAACCTTTGCTCACTGCACTGCTTAATCAAAAAGAATAATAGACCTAAATTTGGTTTGCATTAGGAACCGTCTAAATAAGTTAACTCCAGGCACTTGAAATTGTGCAAGAATCATTTTACTGTAGCAGGGAGCCTCGATGGTACAGATAAGGGAGGGCAGAAAGGACAAAAGTTATTTTTTGGGACAAGGAGTCCATGATGGTTTAGAACAGTGTCAACAGCAAATTTAGTCTTCCCTATGATGTGTGGTTCAAGGTCGTATATAAGAAAACATTGTGCTAGGAGCCACAAGACCTGTTGTCTAGCCCAGACTCTTGCTACTGTCCTGTGTCATATTAAGCAAGTCACAACCCCTCCAACCTTAGTTTCCTCATGTTAAAAGAAGATGATATCTATCCTCCCTACAGCACAGGATTTTGTTAAAAAGATTAGACTAGGATGATACAACCACTTTGGAAAATAGTTTGGCAGTTTCTTTATAAAGTAAACATATACTTAGCATATAATCCAGCAATTGCACTCCTAGCTACACCCACTAGAAATGAAAATCTATGTCCATACAAAGATTTATACACAAATGTTTATAGAAACTTTATTCATAATAACCTAAAACTGAAAACAATTCAAACATCCATCAACATGTGAATGGATATACTAATTATACCATAATATAGCCATGCCGTGAAATACTACTCAGTGATGAAAAGGAATGAACCCCAAATACCTGCAACAACACAATAAATCTCAAAATATGCTGAGTATAAAGAAGCCAGACACAAAAGATGCATACTCTTGTGTAATTCTATACATATGAAAAGCTAGAAAAAATCATTTCAATATATAGTGATAAAAAGCAGCTCAGTCAGTGGTTGCCTGGAAACTGAGGGTTGACTGCCAAGAGGCATAAGGAATTTTGGGGGGTAACAGAAGAGTTCTATACTTTTACTATGGTGATAATTACATAAGTATGTGATTTGTCAAAACTCATTGAACCGTGTGCTTAAAATGGGTGCATTTTCATTGAAGGTACATTAAACCTCAATAAAGCTGGTTTTTAAAAATGAAAAACAAGAAAACGTTTAGACTAAGAGTCTTTAATTTGGACTATAATCTTGTCTCCTATTTCCAATGAGGGGGCCTTTCAGCAATCCACTCAGTCTTTCTAAGCCTCAGTTTTTTCAGATGTAAACTGGGACTAATGATACATATGTCATGGTGTTGCTTATTAAACGAGGTGACAATGACACTAATCTTTATTGAGTGCTTATGTGCCAGGCACTATTCTCATTGCTTTGCGGAAGTGAATTCATCTTATGAGACAGTTTTGGACATTGCAAAGCAGAATACAAATGTAAGTTACAGTAATTCCTACACCTTGCAAGTGCTTGCTAAATTTTTGAAGAGGGTAAAATGTGCCAAGCAAAAGATAAGTGTAAAGGATTACAAGCACCATTAGTACGAACCAAGCTGCATTTCTCAACCACACAGAGCTAGTGAGTGGGGAGGTGGCCCACGAGCCTACCAGGAGAACTGGGCAGACTCTCTTTTAGAGAGAACCTGGATATTCCCCCAGGAGGTCCCTCATGGCATTATCTACAAACTTCCGATACAACATTTGTCAGTGACAGTCAACATTTGTGTACTGATAAGCCAGGCAGGAATATTTGATCCTCAATACAAACAGCAGGGGTATACTGGGTAGCTAATAATGGCAATTATTATCATTACTGCTGTTATTATCAACACCCCTTTTTGCAGAGGAGGAAACCAGAACCAAGAAGGATTGTTTCTTTCCCAAAGTCCCCAAGCTAGCAAGATTTCCTGATCCTTCCACCACGCCTTTTCCCAATTCTCTGTGTCTCGCGGGGACTTCTAAGCTGGAGTTCTGAAGAATTAATTCCCAAGGAATGAAAAAAAAATGGGCAGTTCAGAAAACTATCAGAAATTATACCACTAGTAGACTTTAAGGGAATTTATTGATTCCTTTTTAATGGGAGCAGATGGAACATTCTGGACTGGGGAAGAGGACAGTCTGGGGTGTGGGATCCCTTCCCCAATGTTTTTAGACAGTAACAACACATTTTAAATGAACATTTAGAATGATCTGGAAGAGGAAAAGTCATAGGCAGCCTCACTGGGCAGGTGGGAGAAGGGCTCTAAAGGACTCATCACGGCGTATGAAGAGACTGTGTGCAGCTGCTGGGGCCTCAGCCCTTTCTCGGCCCCAGTGGAGGGGTGGGGGTGGGGTTGCCTCTGTCTTTGCTGTAAGTCACAAACCTTCTATGGCCCCAAAGGTGGCAGGCCTGACAGATGACCTGGAAAAATTGAGGGTATCGTTTTTTTTTTTTAAACCGTTTTTAGTCGCAAGCAGGGTCTTGGTGGCAGGTGTGCTGTGGAGGGCTGCCCCGAGGTCAGGCCTTCTCCCACGCCGCCCTGCCGCCCTGCCGCCCGGAGCGTTTGGCAGGAGAGCTTTCCTTATCCGATGTTGAGGGGCTTCCTCTCATTGAACTCCGTGGGGAAAGTAGGGCAGGTTCTGCTCTTGGTCCCGCTTACAGCAGAGCCGGTGTGTGAGCCCGAAATGGCAGGGGGCTGGGGAGGCACCACTGCAAAGCCACATAGTGAGTCACTCCCTCGCTGGACAGCCTTGGGAAAGTCATTTAACCTTCTCTTTGCCCCCTTCTCCTGTATTAAAAACGAAGAGTTGGCTGAGATGGTCTCCAAGGTCTCCTGCAGCTCACTTTCCCTGGTCCTGTTTTTCCTCCGCTAGTGTGCACCAAGGGCCAGGTGGTGAGTGGCCAGTACCGGATGCTCGCCAAGCATGGGGGCTACGTGTGGCTGGAGACACAGGGCACTGTCATCTACAACCCTCGCAACCTGCAGCCCCAGTGTATCATGTGTGTCAACTACGTCCTGAGGTGAGCGTGTGAGGACTGCTGGGCTCAAGGACCGGGCATGTGGGCTGCCAGCACAACAGGCCCAATGCATGCTGCGTCTCTGGGTACCCTGCGCACATGCCTGGGAGCTCTCGGCAGTGCTGATCCTTATGACTGGGAGAGCTTCCCATGGATGTTGTGGGGACAATGGGATACCCTCTGGTCTATCATTCATGCCATGCCTCTGACCCAGGCAGGGAGCACACTGTAGTCAAATGATAAATATTTTCTGAATGGGGGAAAAGGGGAGAAAACTGCTTGTGCTTTCTGGGAAAAGCAGCTGCAACACCTTCTCTCTGTAGCATGTGGGAAGGAAGCTAGAGGAAGTCACTGTAAGGGTGGGAAAAAACCCGAAGCATTCAGGCCTGGTGTATACCACCCAGATCAAGCATTCAAAACAGATATATGAGGCAAGTTCAAAAAGTTCATGGAAAGACTCATATTACCCTTTGATTAATTCTTTTCTACAAAACTTTTGAAGTACCCTTGATGTTCAGAAGATAGTCTCCTTGTCACCCCCTCCATGGCTCATGCTCTTCCATTTTGTGGTTCTTTACAAAATGCAGTGTCCTACCCATTGTCCTTTTGTCTGAGAGGCTTAGTGGTCAGGGTTTCTGTGTGTCTTTGGGAGCAAAAGGTTTTGCAAAGCAATGTGGAAGGTCTGAACGGCTCTCCTGTCCCATTAGTGAGATTGAGAAGAACGATGTGGTGTTCTCCATGGACCAGACTGAATCCCTGTTCAAGCCCCACCTAATGGCCATGAATAGCATCTTTGACAACAGCAGCCAGGTGGCAGTGTGTGAGAAGAGCAACTTCCTGTTCACCAAGCTAAAGGAAGAGCCCGAGGAGCTGGCCCAGCTGGCCCCCACCCCAGGAGATGCCATCATTTCTCTGGATTTCGGTGGGTGCTTCTTAGCTGAGCTGAGCCCACAAGACCCTCTTGGGACTGGGGGAAGTTCTTACCCTAACAGCCACCCTGGCCCCCACCAGGTACAGGAGCGACCCCTGCCCCTTCTCCAAGTCTTGCTCATCACCTGTTCATGATCTATTGTGCTCTGCTGGGCACAAAACAGCACATATACCGGCCACTGAGTAAGACCCTGCCATATGTGACCTCATGATGCACTGAGTGAGGTGGGGTTATGAAAGGACGCCCTCCTGAGGAGTTGATTTGCCACCACAGGCGGTGGGAGCCTGAGACAAGGGGAGGGGGGAGGTAAGACGAGACTTCTGCTCTGAGTCCACTCGGAGGTAGTCACAGAGAGGGCAGATCCCAACCCGGGTCTCAAAGTACAGCTTGCTCCTTTAGGCGGAGGGCTAAGTTGGAATAATGTAGGGAGGGATAATTCCATAAACATGGATGGAGAACAGATTCAGGCCCAGGATTAAGCCCTCAAATGCATGACTTCATTCAATGTTAGCCTGCACTCTAGGGATGCAAGTGGCCCTTGGCAGAGTTTTCAGCCCTTCCCCCTACTCCATTCTGGAAACATCCCTAAGGTGCACCAGGGAATGCCCCTGCTCCCCAGTGTGAAACCCGCCACTACCCTCCCCCGGCCTTGCCATGCCTGCTGGAGAGTAGCTACTGCTGTAGCGCTCACCCTAGGCTGTCTCGGCCCCTCCTAGTTGTGTTCTTGAGAGCCGTGTGAAAACCACAGCTTCAGAGAACGGTGAAGGGCAACAGGCCCTGGGACACGACATCCTGCAGCCTTCTTATTTAGTGATAGTACTGAGGCAGACAGCCCAGTGCTCCTCTCATAACTTCTTCATCTATGTTCTGGATTGTTCTTCAGGGAAGAGTGGCTCCTAATACGTTTAGTCTCTGAAAATTAAATGCTCCAGGAGAATGTTCTTTTTAAAAGGAGTCTGTACATTGAATCATAGCCCCAGTCAAAGGCCCGTTTGTCCTAGCAAAGCTCCGGGGTGCTGAGGGCCTAGCCCCTGACGTATTTGCAAGACCCTTTAGGACCTTCTGTGCCACGTTTGGACTTCCTCTGCCCTAGGGTGCTCACCAGCCGGGCCCTTGTCTCCACAGGGAGCCAGAACTTCGAGGAGTCCTCAGCCTATGGCAAGGCCATCCTGCCCCCGAGCCAGCCCTGGGCTGCAGAGCTGAGGGGCCACAGCACCCAGAGCGAGGTTGGAAGCCTGCCTGCCTTCTCTGTGCCCCAGGGAACCGCACCGGGGAGCACCACCCCCAGTGCCACCAGCAGCAGCAGCAGCTGCTCCACGGTGAGCACCCCTACTACTTTGGGTGAAGATGTGGGGGGTAGAGGGGGATGCTCTTCTGGCTGCTGCCAGATGCCTGAGGGGACAGTTGAGACAGAAGTACTGCCCTCTTCCTCCAGTTATCACAGAGCCCCCTAGGGTACCTGTGACACTTACCTGCCAGGTATTAGAGCTGTTTGCATGCTTAGTGTCCACTCCCCTCCCCTATCGAAATGATAAGCTCCTAAAAAAAAAAAAAGAAAAGAAAAAGAAATGATAAGCTCCTTTGAGAACCATGAGCCTCTAGCCCAGCCCCTGTGCAGGGCAGTCTCCATCCTGCCCGGGGCATAGAGATGCAGTTTGCCGAGCCCTGCCAGCCACAGCCTTTACCCTGTTTGCTCCTCAAAGTAGTAGCCCTGCCACAAATACTTTTTTGGTGGAACGGAATTGAATCTGTGGGTCCAAGAATGTATTTCTCCTTCCACATTGGACTTCTGGGGAGACTGGTGCCATATCATTGACTTGGTCCCTCTCCATCCTGGCCCCCAGCCCAGCAGCCCCGGAGACTATTACACGTCTATGGATGATAACCTGAAGATTGAAGTGATTGAGAAGCTTTTTGCCATGGATACAGAGGCAAAGGACCAGTGCAGCACCCAGGTAAGTGGCCGTGGAGAAGGTCAGGGTGGTGTGCCATGCCTGCTGTCTGGTGAAAGCTTACGTCCATTCTGCAGCCGTCTCCCTTTATTGCAAAGACCAGTGGAGACGCTTGGCCAGGGCCCAGGGCCCTTAAGGGGTGAAGGTACAGGGAAATGGAGCCTGTGGTCACCCCCGTCTCCTACTTCTGCCCTCTGTCAAATCCAGCTCTTCCATTTTTAACTCTCTATTTATCTACTCTCTTGGATAACTTTCTTAGTACACATGAAAACCAAAACTACAACCAAACCTTTAAGGAGGCCCTGTATTTGAAAAGCATGTCCAGATTTATAGAACATTTATCTTAAAATACTCTGAAAAAATTTGTTTAAATGCATTTAAAAATTACATTTGATTTATGAATTTTTTACTTACAACTTTTCAAGAACACGTTTATTCCATAAGGCCAAATGTTCTTGCAAAACATGTGTTAACAAGGATAAGGTGGGTGGATGGGTATGTTTCACAAAACCCCTGGGAAAATCATTGATTCCCCCATTTGTCTTAGTCTGGGATGTTCATCCAGATTTCCACCTTGCTCCTCAGCTCATGTCTTGGTCCTGCCTGGCACAAGTTCTAGCTATTCTGCAAAACTTCCCCTATTTCAGCCCTCTGTCTCCCCTTCTCTCCTTGGAACTCATGGAGGATTTATCACTTAGAACTTAGTTACAGGCATCTGCTCTTTAAACGTTTCATGTAGTTGTAATGATTAATAAGCTGTGTCCCCCCCCAGCAAGGGTATCAGTCTCTGAAGGTAGAAACCGCTTTTCTCCATCTGCCTCTGAGTATTCCTTACAGCGGCCCTCATGATCTCCGAGGAACTGCTGATGGGAGCAAATGGTCTGCTCCCTCTCACGCCTAGCTGTTACTCTGCGAGAGTCCGCAGATAGACCCTGGGCACTCACAACATGCTTCGGCCTGTGCCAGGGCATACAAGGGAGGCGAAGAAAGCTGACCTTTGCTCCCCGGGAGCCATGGTGTGCACCACAGACCTAAGTGTTGTAGGATGACAGGGAAAGGGGCAGTCCCCCCAGGCTGGAGTAGGCAGGGCTGGCTTGCCCAGCTGCGAGAGAAGGCAAGGTTTGGACAGGTGGAATGGAAAGAGGAGAGCATTTCAAGTGGAGGTGACACCCATGTGGTGCATAGAGATTTGTGGCGCAGGGTGAAGAGGGGCTAACCACATGAGAAGGCTAGTGGCACATGATACAGAATACCTTGCACACTAGATGGTCAAGTCCAAATTTCCCTGGAAACTGAAGGGAACCAATGGGGGTGTCTGAGCTGAGTGACTCTGGCCAGGTGCTGGGGGCATGGGGGGCTGAGCTGGAGGGGTGTTCCTGAGGCTCCACCAATCACTCAGCCTCTTTGCCTTTGCTGTGTCCCCCCTCAGACGGATTTCAACGAGCTGGACTTGGAGACGCTGGCACCCTACATCCCCATGGATGGGGAAGACTTCCAGCTAAGCCCCATCTGCCCAGAGGAGCGGCTCTTGCCAGAGAACCCACCGGCCACCCCGCAGCACTGCTTCAGTACCATGACGAACATCTTCCAGCCCCTGGCCCCTGTGGCCTCTCACAGCCCCTTCCTCCTGGACAAGTACCAGCAGCAGCTGGGAAGCAAGAAGACAGAGCCCGAGCACCGGCCCATGTCCTCCATTTTCTTTGATGCTGGAAGCAAGGTGTCTCTGCCACCGTGCTGTGGCCAAGCCAGCACCCCTCTTTCTTCTTTGGGTGGCAGATCCAACACACAGTGGCCTCCAGATCCACCATTACATTTCAGACTCACGAAGTGGTCTGCTGGGGACCAGCACACAGAGCCGTTGGGGTCCCCTGTCACCTCTCCCCGTGTCTCCATGTTCAAGACCAGGTAAGTGGCAGAGACACTTAGCTGTCTCAGCAGGGACTGGCTGAGCAGGGTGGGGACAGAGAGGCACCCATTGGTGGGACATCTGGAGCCCTATCATCTCATCCCACTCCACAGCCATCTGATACCCCACGTGGCCCTTCTCTGAGCTCTGAGAGCTCAGTCTTTGGGGGAATCACCTTTAGATATGTGAGGCCTAGAGCAAGACAAGTTTTTATCAGGGCTGCAGAAGATCAAGAGGAGACTGAGGACAGGCAAAGGGAGAGAAGTGGCTTGTCGGGAGCCTTGAACCCTGCCATCTCCCTTTGGACTGCTCCTTAGAATGCGTTTCTTATCCAGGGTTCATGTGAGCCACAGAACATATCTGAGTGACTGTTTTCTCAGCCTTAAGTATGGGGTCTGGATGGGCCTCTGAGGCGACGTGGGCTCCAGACTCCCTCACAGCCTGCTTTCTTGGGCTTGGCAGGTCTGTGCAGGGCTTCGGGCCACAGGGCCCAGATGTGACGAGCCCAGCTGCAGCGGCCCTCTCCCACAAGCTGAAGCGACAGCTGGAGTATGAGGAGCAAGCCTTCCAAGATGTAAGTGGGGTAAGCCATCCCCGATAGCACCGCAGGGGCCTTCCACAGTCCTTGGGGCAGGCTGGATGGGAGGACCTCAGTGTGAGCACCAGCCGCATTCCGGCACAGCTGCCCCAAGCCTACCACACCCACCCTCGCCTCCACCCGGGTACCTGGCCCTCTCCCCTCTACATCTGCCTTTCCCACACCAGGGGGATCCGCCAGGGGGCAGCGCTTCACACGTGATGTGGAAACGGATGAAGAGCCTTGGGGCGGGGAGCTGCCCTTCCATGTCCATCAGGCCACTGAGTGCAACTGTCCCCAATGGTGAGCAGTAGCCACAGGTCAGGGGTTCCTGAGGATTCTGGTGGAAGGACTGGGGCCTCCGGGGCCCATCCTCACTCACCACAAGCCTGACCTACCTCTGAGCCTGGTTAGAATGGTGTCCTCTGCCCCACCTTCCATACCCTCCTTCCCCCTTCCCACTCTGGCTTGGATGATGTGGTCAGAAGTCTCTGGGCTCTGAAGTCCCAGGGGCTGGCAGTGCTTCTAGGGGCTTCATGGTCTCTCCCCTCACTCTCTGGCTTTGATATTTCAGATGAGTTCACCCAAAACCCAATGAGGGGCCTGGGCCAGCCCCTGAGGCACCTACCACCACCACAGCCACCATCTGCTGTGTGCTCCAGGGAGACTGCCACGAGTGGGTTCCCCCCACAGTGCTACGCCCCCCAATTCCAGGACTGCAGACTGCCGTTAGCTCCTAAGGGGTCAGGTGAGTGTGCTCAGGCACTGGCACCCCCATCCCAGGGTGTGGTGTGTGTGGGAGGCCAGCATCTTCACACACATTTTCCAAGTTCAACACTTGGAAAAGCATCAGAGCCTTTAAACAACTGCCGTTGTTGAGTCCCTGCTATCCCTGGGTGCCGTGCTACGTATGGTATGGAGGAGTCCTCCGCTGGCCGTGCTGCTGGATTCCCTAGGGCCAAGCCCACCTCTCCTTTCTCCCAGGGCCTGCACAGTGCCTGGTGCATGGTGGTGCTTGGCAATGACTTAAAGAAAGAGCCCTTTCCCTGGGCTTAGGTCCCCTGGATTTGAGCCTCTTCTCCATGAGTTCCTCTGACACATCAGCAACCAGGCCCCCATGAGGGGAAGGGGGTTGTGAATCTGAGACACAGCTAAAAAAAAAAAAAACAAAAACCCACAAACACAAGCTCAGACTAGACAAACTGAAGGAGAAAATCCAGACCACAGAGGGCTGCACTCCAGCCCAGCTGTCCTGGAACACTGCAGTGTTCTGCAGACTGAAGGCTGTTGACTCCTAAGGGTCCTTTCAGAAGAAAAACGGCAGTCAGGTCAGTGAGGGGGGCTGTCACAGGAGAAGAGAAGGTGAATGGGGTGGAGAGGGGCCAGGGGACAGACATCACAAGGGAGCGGGTCTTGTCTCCATGGAGAGACAGCTACCTCGTGTCTTTCACTCAGTTCTTCATGTTCCTGTACTGCCTACAGTCCCTTTGCCATAGAGGGAGAATCACCTGAGTGCAGGCAGGAGCTGATGATGGTTCCTGGGAGGGTTCATTGCAGCCCCTGATCCTGCCTTCTGCCCTGGGCCACCTTAGTCTGTTACCATCTTGCAAAGCATAGATGTCTTCACAAAAGTTTTCTATTTAGCATGGACATAATTTGGAGAAACATACCAGACCCCGTCCTAAAAGAAGGCACTTTCCTCAGCAATAGAGTTTGGGACAGTTGTAGTTCCATGCTTCAGAGTCCAGGCAGTGGAGCCACAGCCAGCCCTGGGCTTCCGTCCGGCTCTGTTACGGACCAGCCAGATGACAAACACATCAGTATGGTCAAGGAGAGATCTGCACGTCAGTGCTGAGTTTGGTGACTGTGTGCATTTCTGTGTAGTAAAAGGTAGCCAGCATTATTAGTCCTGTTGTGAACCCTACGCATTTCCTTGAATGTTGAAATCAAGGGAAAATCACATTCTTTTCAACTAAGGTCATCTCTGACCATGAATAAAAAAGGGGGAGTGGGGATTAGCAAGGGCCAGTGTCTGTTGATACTGTTGTCAAGTGGAGGAGGCAGGCATGGACCCTAGGAAGGGTCTGGGTTAGGAGGTTCCAGACGTCAGGGGATGAGGCTGTGAGCCATGTGTGGATGTGTGTAGTGTGTATGCATGTGTGTGTGTATACAGGCACCCCTCAGCTCTGAATTCCCTCTTTGCTCAGCCTTTCCTCCTTGCTGCCAGTGCATGATGGGGATGTGGCCGGCCACCCCAGGCCTTGCCCAGGCTCTTGATGAAGGCTTCATGAGGGTTCCTGCCACCCAGCCTTGCACCTTCCTCCTCCTTGGGGCTCAGCACCCCAGTGGTAGCTGGATCTAGAGGCAGACATGTTCTCTGCGGGGTCCATCTGTCCTTCAAGTGTGGAGTAGGTCACGGGAAAGCTGACACTGAAGGAGCAGAATGAAATTGGGGGTGCCCTGCTCATACCCCACCCCATCACGAAAACGGGAAATGCCTCTTTCTGCATGTGCCTTTCTTGTCCCTGCTAGCCTCTTATGGAACACTTTTCCAAATGTTTGATCTAGGCCTTCTAACATATGGTACCAAACACTCTTTCAGGCAGAGCAAGCCGGCTGCTCGGGCCCTCGTTTGAGCCCTACCTGCTGCCTGAACTGACCAGATATGACTGTGAGGTGAACGTGCCCGTGCTGGGAAACTCCACGCTCCTGCAAGGAGGGGACCTCCTCAGAGCCCTGGACCAGGCCACCTGAGTCAGGGCAGCACCCACTGACACCATCTCACCAGCTTCACTCTCCATGTCTGTTTTTGCATCTAGGTATTTCTAACACCAGCACACTTTTTACAAGATGTACTTACCTGGCAGACTTGCCCGGGTCACCAAGCAGTGGCCTTTTCTGAGATGCTCAGTTCATTCATATTTTTTAAATACGTGATTGTTTTACTTGCTGTGTTTTGCTCTGTCAATGAAAATGTTAAGTTTTATAAGATTTTTTCCTCCCTACTTTCTGTTACTACTTCTAATTTATATTACCATAGGTTTCTCTCTTGCGTGCACACACAATATCCACACTAACAAGTTTGGTGTATGTTTGTTCTGTAGGGAAAGCTTTGGCTTCATTTAACTAAAA
The DNA here is from genome assembly GCF_027409185.1 of Cynocephalus volans. Classification (NCBI taxonomy): domain Eukaryota; kingdom Metazoa; phylum Chordata; class Mammalia; order Dermoptera; family Cynocephalidae; genus Cynocephalus; species Cynocephalus volans. The sequence continues at coordinate 43,708,351 of NC_084473.1, forward strand.
AGAGTTTTTGTTATTATTGTTGCCAAAGAGAAACAAAAATGATTTTGCTTTCTAAGCTTGATTTGTGGCTTTTCCTCCTCAAAGCCCTTCTCCTTTCTTTTTTAAAACTAATCACTGCATTGTAAATTTCAGTCTTTTTTTTTTTTAAGCCAACTCTTTAATTTTGATAATGACTTTAGGGAAAAAAAATGTGAAGAGTGAACTCCAGTGTATGTGGTTATCTGTGAAAGTTGCACAGTGTGGCTTTTCCTAAACTGTTTGGTGTTTTCCCCCCCATTTGGTGGATTTTTTTATTATTATTATTATTCAAAAACATAACTGAGTTTTTTAAACAGAAAATTTATATCTGGGTTAAGTGTTTATCATATATATGGGTACTTTGTAATATCTAAAAACTTAGAAATGGAGATGGAATCCTGCTCACTAAATCACTTTAAGATCTTTTTTAAGCTGTTAATTTTATTTTTTTCTTGGTATTGCTGACACTGCAGATTGTACAGTACTCCCACGGGCGTGTACTAACACTGCTAAAGCTCTCTCTGGTGGCTTTTTGCTTTTGTCATATGCTGTAGGTGTGACAAACAATCCAAGAGGTGGAATCATTAAGTGGGAGCATCGCAAGCTATCTTCTCATGTTCTCTCTGTGTCATGTGTGTATTATCGCTGCCAAGAGGGTTTGATGGCACGTCGGGGGGTGGGCTGGGGAGAATGCTATGGGAGGGGAAGTGCTTTAGCTTTTCTTAAGATTTTGTTGCTAGCCTTCAAGCGCACTGAGCTGTGTGACTCTGATGGTCTTTCACGTGGCACATTCGGGTATTTCCAGAACTACCATGAAATGGTTTAGGTGGGAATTCATGAAAGAAAGTAAGGACAAAGAAACGGTGCTCAGGACCTTACAGACGTGGAGGTGGAGCTGAGAGAGGGTGCACCAAGGGAGGGCAGCTGGTTCCTGACCAGCCCCAGCCCAGCATCCCTCTCTCAGCCTGTGGTCAGATCGCCCTGCAAGGACACAGTGCAGCGCCCCCTGCTGGCGAGCAGCAGGCAGACCTCCAGGGACGGCCCCTCTCCTCAGGCCCTCGCTGGGGTCTCTCTGTCACATGAAGTGACGAGTATAGGTAGGAAGCACTGAAAATAGAGTGTTCCCAGAGCACTTTGTAACTCACTGGGTAAGAGGGACAACACCTTTTGGTTTTTCAATACCAATCACATGGAACTTTTCTGTCATGGGTACAATGAAGTTTCTAAAAACACACACACAGAGCACATCAGGCCAAGAATTTGGTAAGCCCTGATGGACTTATTGCCAAAAAGAAAAAAATTAACTTTCAAAAGAAATCTAAGTTATATGAAAAAAATTACACAGTCACGGTGTTGCCTAAATCCTATTTCAGTGGCACATGGTTGCCCGACACACGGTGGCAGAAGCTGAAGGGTTGCTGACATGTAAATGCTGATATTTGATCTCCTGTGTGTGTTGCCTCAGCATTAAGGGCATTTTACACTTGCAGTTTTACTAAAACACTCTGAAAAATATTCCAAGCTTCATATTAATCTTATCTGTCAACGTAACGATTTTATGAACATTATATTGTTGAATTCCTACTGACAACATTATAACTATATGGGAGCTTAACTTTATAAGGAAATGTATTTTGACACTGATATCTTATTAAAGTATTCTGATTCTACCACTGCTGGTCGCTCTTATTTCTTGTGGATTATCAGGGGCTACACCAATGTAAAGTGAAGCATTTATTGAATAGTTTATAGGAAATGAACATTGGCACTGACCTTTACGAGACAACTGAGACGAGCTGACAGGAAGACTGGGGAAGGAAGGAAAGACTATTATTAATACACAACAATTGCCCGGGACTGGGAAGCCATATTGTATCCCCCATATTTGTACCTCATTATTTTTCTATCTGCATCAGGGCCATTTTTTGTATCATCCCTTGGGGAACCCAAAGAAAGTTATGGTCCCTGCTTTCTGAAAATTCCATGAGCAGTGTGAGAGCCATGCTGGCCTGTGTGTGGCTACCCCTGGGATGGAGCTTCCAAAGTAGGGGGCAGCCTGGCTCAGGCGGTCACAGAGAACTTCAATTTGGAGGTGGCAGGGCTCATGTGGGGCCTTCCCAGGTAGAATGTGGGTGGGAAGGGCAAAGGCAACCTTGGAGCGCAGCGAAAGTCGAGAATTAGACCCGAGCATGCCGTGGTCCTTAATGGAAATTTTACTTTTCCAAACCGCAACCTGCTGATGAACAGGCACCTGTGTCCATGGTGTGACTTGGAGGGATAGAGGGCAGGGGGGAGACCCAGCAGCAGCCTCTGCTCACACCGCCAGCCCTAAGACACATGGTTCCAGCACTGCACCCTTGGTTTGCCTGACAGTTTGGGCTCTATGGTGTGGTGTCATACGTCAGCTTGTTAGCTCACTTGATCCTCAGTCTAAGCAATGCCGTGAGTGCCCATTTTAGAGATGAAACTGAGAATCATGTTAAGTGACTTACTCAAGTCACAGCCTGTTGACGGGAGAAATGAAACCTAAACCCAGTCTTGGCCAGTGCTTCTCTCCTCTCACACCCTACATTGCTGGCTGGGAGGCATAGGACCTGTTTTCATTTTCAAATAAAAAATTACTATCTTTGTTACTTCAACTTTTAAACCTCCTTCTGATTCTTTGGCTTCTGCTTCTCATACCTTCCCTTCCCAAACTGGGTGCCTAGACCTTCAGACTGGTCTTTCTGGGCTCCCACCCACCCTTGCCTGCCATCCTGGACTTCCTGAAAACGTCACCTGTTCTCTTCTGATGCTCTCTATGCATGACACATCTCAGCCCATCCTTAGGAGCAGAGTTGCCTCCAAGCACTGGCAAGTTCAGGACAGGCCTGGGAGGGTGCTAGCTCAGGTCCCTAGCAACTTCAGTGACCCAGGGATCTCCAATGCCCTCCTTGGGCAAAACCTATAGTCTTAAGCATACTGAAGGCTGTGATTGTGCCCTCCAGCCCCTGGGGGGCACAGGGAAGCTCCAAGCTCCTCTGGCTTCTAGGTCCAGCAAGCAAGAGGGGAGCACTAGAAAGCCCTTGGTCCTGATGGATTATTGGAGCTCAGCCTCTGTCAAGCACCAAACACAGACCCACACAAGCCATCACTGCTTCATTCTTTGTCTCCAGCAGTCCAGTAAAGACTGACTTAAATGCTCCTGATTTCATATTTTATTTTCAAAATGCAGGAGGCTTAGGAATCACTATGTGCCTGCATGGCAGGTGTGCAGATGCAATATCCCTGCACTGACTGGCAATCACTCAGCCATTGGGGTTCCTCCTAACTCTAGATATGTTCTCCTCTAGGCAAGCAAACCCCAGTGGGGTGTGACATCATCTCAGCATTGGCCTTGGTTGGCAGACTCCAGATGGGAACTCTCTCTGGGAGGGGGATTCAGACCCAAGGCTGAAGCACTGAGAGGCCCCACCTGGGGAAGAAGGGCCAGCCCTGCCCCTCTGATCCATACGGTACAAAATTGATCTCATCCTGCAGAATGGCCTCTGATGCACATTTCAACTGAGGGCTGGGTGAACAGGGTTTTTTCTGGAGATAAAGGAAATGCAGACCTATTTCCCTTACAATATGCAAGATTCAACCATCTACAGCCTTTCCTCTCTTAGACCCCTGCCCATCCCCTGCTTTTTAGAGAAAGAACTTTTCCCAGGAGGCCTGTATGAGAGTGATCAGGTTAACGCGGTCTTCCTTTCCTGAGGCAGGGGTGGTCCTGGGTCAGTAAGACAGCACCGGAAGTGTTAGCTCAGATCCACATGGGATGCTGAAACGGGCCGAGAAACCATGTAGCCCTATCCCATCACTCATTGTCCAACCACCTCATTTTACAGATGAGGAAACTGAAGCCCAGGGAAACAAAGTGACTTGCCCACAGTCACACAGTGAAAGAGTGGCAGGGCTGGGGCAGAGCCCAGGCAGCATCTCGTAAGAACTCACCTAAGTAAAACTTACATGAGAATGTAAGAACTCACGTAAGTGAAAGGGGCCAATGTCCTTTGCCCTTGAGGTCAGTTCTCAGTTTCCCAGCCCGTGTACAGTCCTCCCACACATGGCCCTTCCCACCACAGCTCACCGGTCTCTGGCTTCTTCCTTGTTCCTTCCCTCAGGGCACCTGCAGTTCTTCTTACATGATCACGATCGCAACGTCATCCCCATTTCTTCAAAATATTCCTTTGAACTCAGCGACCCCTGTGGGAACTGCTTGGCCTATGACTGCAATGAAGTCGAAGTCAACTCCTTCACTTTCACACTGAACTTTCCTTGGCCTCTCAGGACCTGGGAGAAAAGGGCTTTGAAGTACTTCCCTGACCTAATTCACACACAGACATACACACACACATGCACACACCCACACACAGTGTTTTTAAATGATACTTATTCAGCGAAGTCATGATCCCTCTCTCTAAAAGCTTACCAGCTGGTAGAGGAAACAAAAGCCATCCTGGATCTCAGACCACTGTACAAGAGGGTGTATAATGATGAAGGCCTGGGTCCCACATTTTCCCAGGCAGTCCCAGTGTTAGATGTTGTCTTTCCAGGTCCCCAAGTGTGTAGGTATCCTTGGGTCAAGGCCCCCATTGTGGGTTCAGAAGGCATGATAACCACAAATACCAAGGAGGCCTAGAGCGGACTCCCACTCCCACTCCTGTAGAGTTCAGAGGAGGCCAGGAGCAAGCAGCCTGGGTTTCCAGAGTGGAGAGGCTCCCCACGGGAGCTGGGATAGAAGAGGATTAGAGAGGCAGGAGCAAGAAAGAAGTCGTTCCAGGAGATGCAGACCAGGGGGTCAAAGGCATCATAACCTTGGGAGCAAGCAGGATGGGCACGGGGACAGAGAGAGAGGGTAACGGGCAGCCTGGTTGCTCGCAGCACAGGCCTAGAGTCAGAGAGACCTGGACTCATATCCTAGCTCTGCTACTTCCAGCTGTGTAGCCTCTAACAAGCCCCTTAATGTCTGAGAGCCTGTGTCTGCTGTTCTGTAAAATGGGCATGATAATAGTCCCTACCTCAGAGGGTTAAGGCTGGAGATACAAATTTGGGAATCAACAGGAGGTACATTGTACTTAAATCCACGAGTTGGAATAAAATATGCTTGTGAGATAAGAGTGCAGACAAAGAATAGAGATCCTAAGACAGAGACCTGGGCCACCCAAGTCCGGCAAAAGTCAGACAAAGGAGGAGCTGGTGACAAGGCTGAGCAGGAGCAGCTAATGAGAAGGAAAACTCCAGGAGCATAGTATCCCAAAAGCCAAGGGAGAAGGATGCTTCAGGAGTAAGGGAACAGCTGACTTGGCCACCCACTGGACCCAGTAAGGGTAAGATAAGGAGAAAAGATGGACTCTGCGATTGGCCAACATGGAAGTCATCATTGGCTTTAGCCATTTTGGTGGGAAGTAAGGACAGCAGCTTGCCTGGAATGGACTGGGGAGCACACTGGCTGGGGTGGGGGTGGAGACTGCAGCAACACACAACTCTTTAAGAAGTTTCCCTGGGAAAGAAGCAGGGAAGTGGAGTGAAGCTGAAGAAAGACGTGGGTCAGTGAAATTTGTGTGCTTTTTCAATATTTAACAAACTTTTATTTTAGGATAGTTTTAGATTCACAGAAAAGTTGCGAGCATTCCCTGGGCCCGGTCTTCCCCATTCTTTACATTACTATGCTACATACGTGGCAAGTAACGAAGCAGCATTGGTACATTATTATCCCCTAAAGTCTATTTTATCCAGACATGCTAGTTTTTACCTAATGTCTCTTTTTTTCTGTTCTAGAGTCCTGTCTAGGATACACATTACATTTAGTGGGCATGACTTCTTAGGCTTCTCTTAGGCTTTTCCATGTTTTTTATGACCTTGACAGTTTTGAGGAGGACTGGTCAGGTATTTTGTAAGACATCCTTCAATCTGATTTGTTTATTTTTCTGGTTGGACAGAGGTTATGGGTTTTGGGGAGGAAGACCCCAGGGGTGAAGAGCCACTCTCATCACACCGTGTCAAGGGTACATGCCATCAGCACGACTTATCACTGGTGACATTAACACTGCCCACTGGCCTGAGGTAGTGCTTGCCAGGTTTTTCTACTGTGAAGTTACTGTTTCTTTAAGGGATGTTATTTTTGAAGATGAGCTATATTAGGAAAAGTTTATGGGGTGATGGCAAAGGGAGAAATTGGGGAAGGCAGGAAAGAGAAGAGATAGTTGTGGAGTAAAGTCATTGAAAGTGGGGGGTGGGCACGGGTGGAATCCAGTGCACCTTGGAGGAGGTGGCTCTGGATAGAAGCACGGACAGCTCAGCACTTTAGAGGAGGGAAGGCAGAGAGTGGAGTCAGGATGTATCCGTCAGGTGCAATTGGTGGTGGGAAGACAAGCAATCTCCAGTCTAATTGCTTCCATTTCCTCAGTGGTGTATGAGGCAAAACCATTCACTGAGAGAAAGGGAGGGGCTGTCGGAGGTTTGAGGAGATAGAAGGTGAACAGTCCTTCTAGAAGACCGGACTGATAGTCAGTATTGGAAGTTCCGATGAGACTAGGGGTCATGAATTGACCCACTGGCGCAGTCGTGTGTTTTTCTCTAACCACTTTCTCTTACTGCTGAAGGAAGGTAGAATAGGTAGACAGGTGAGTTTACCAGGTTGGGGCTCAGCCAGGCAGGTATATTGAGGGAGTGAGGAAAGGTCCCAGGAGGATGACTATTATGATGGACCATGAAAACTAAGTTGTGTGAGAGGCAAAGAAAAAAACGAAAAGGCTGATGGTCAGTGAAAAATGGTAGGCTCGGTGGATTGGAGGTCTTAATGAGGAAAGAACAGTCAGTGCAACGTGTTAGAGAAAGAGAACCGTATGGGTAGGGAGCAGTTGTTGGGGAAGAGGAAACTTAACACTGAAGATTTTATGAACACTTCCTAGAAGGCTCAGCTACACCACTTTACCTACTTATCCTAAAGAAGTGAAAATTTTAAATTCACACAAAATCTGCATGCACACAGAGGTTTATAGCAGCGTTATTAGTAATCACCAAGAACTGAAAACAATCCAGTGTCTTTCAACAAGGATACGGATAAAAATAAATTTAAAAACTACAGTACATTCATACGATGGAATACGACTCAGCAGTAAAAGTTAACACACTTGATTCAAGCAACATCAGGAATGAATCTCTAAGGTATGTTGAGTGAAAAGAGTCAGTGCCAACAGGGTACATTCTGTGTAATTCCATTTGTATGGTATCTGGCAAAGGCAAAAATATAGGAACAGAGAACATATCACAGCTTGCCAGGGGCTGGGGTGAAGAGAGGTTTGCATATGAAGGGGCAGCATGGGGGTGTTTTGGATATTGGAATTGTTCTACGTACTGTCTGTGGTGGTGAGAATCTGTGCATGTTTAAAAAAAAACCCATGGCACTGTACATCAGAAAAAGTTTTGCTGTATATGAATCTAAAATATTTTTTAAATGAAAGCAAATTTTGAGATTTCAAATGGAGGAGGAGGTCACAGGAAGTGAGGGAGCCAGGATATTATCAGGTTGCTCGGGGTGTGTTAAAGTCAAGGAGATAGAGGTGGAGGAGAGAGGGGAGCTTGGGCTGAAATCACAAGGAAAGTGACCAGAGGCCATGGTGGAGAAACTGGAGGAGAAAGGAGAGTCTGGTGGCCTGAGGGAGAGGGAGAAGGAGGAGATGCGATTTGGAAGCAGCAACGGAAAGCTAGGACGACCCCCACACCCCCCAGGCCCTGCCTGACACCTGCCTGCAGAGAGCACCTAGCCTCACCCTGCGTGGCTGCAGGAAGCAGGGGCCCTCAGGACAGAGCCAGGCTGCAGTTAAAGAAGTCTCATTCAGAGAGGATGGCAGGCTCTAGGGGTGGCTGAGGTCAGACAGTGTGCCTGAAAGTGCAGTGGAAGGATTGGAAGGTAGGGAAGGGTGTGGGAGGATGTGTAAGACTGTCTGAGGACAAGGGCCAGATGGTGACTGATGGATGAACTGGAAGACTTGGTCTGTGCTGGTGACTGAGATAAAGAGAGTTAGGGGAGAGGGCATCTTGTCCTGAGGGTCTTTTAGAGGCTTGAGCTGGAAGGCTGGGGACTCACCTCTCCTGCAGCCTGAAGGGGCGAGGCATGGCATGGGACAGAGGGAGGTACAAACACTCCTTGGGCATGTCTGTGGAGCTTTCAGGTTCTCCTCATATCCTGCAGCTCCTGGGGACCATCATACATGTCCACTCATTGAATGTAAAGTGGGTTTATATTTGTTGCTTTCTGGCCAGAGGGCAGCTCCCTCCTTCTCTGTCCCTGATCTTGGCTTTAAACCCTGTGGGTGGGCCTAGCACTTTTAGGAACAGAGAAAGAAAGAAGGCTGCAGTTGGAACGCTGCATTTGACCGGAAACAAAGGATGTTTTCCCCATGCTCATTAGCCTGGTTGAGGCGAGAGCAGCTGAGCATGAATATTGACATCATTTTGGGGGCCTCGCTAAAAGGCCAAGGCAAGGCTCCAAGTAAGATTCAAGCATGGATGGGAAGGATGACTCAGACAGGGGTAGGTTGGCCCACACATGTTTGGGAAATCCAAATAATGTGTGTCTGGTCCTGTGCTGCTTAAAAAGTGAGGCTCCAGCCGCACCAGCCAGGACGGGCTCTTCTGTGAGGGTCAGTCATTCCCTCCACTGCACACATGCTAAGGGCCAACTCTGAGCCTCATTGGGCTGTGCTCAGGCCCTGGGACTGATCGTGGGTCACTCACTCTCTAAGAGGAGAAAATTGTAACCAGGAAAAAAGTATGTCAGGATCATGTAAGTAAAAAGACTGCTCATAAGATGGTAGAAAATATCTGAATCATATATCTAATAAGGAACTAATATCCAGAATATATAAGGGACTAACTTAGCAATTAAGAGAAAAATAAACCAGTTAAAAATGGGCAAAATATTTGAATAGACGTTTCTCCAGAGAAGATATACAAGATGCTCAATGTCATTACTCATTAGAGAAATGCAAATCAAAACCACAATGTGATACCTCTTCACATACCACTCGGATGAATAAAATCTGAAAGATGAGTAATAACAAGTGTTGGTGAGGGTGTGGAGAAATTGGAGCCCTCATATGTTGCTGGTGGGAACATAAAATAGTACAGCCTTTGCAAAACAATCCGGCAGTTCCTCAAAAAAGTTAATGCAGAATTAACCAGCAATTACTTTCCTAGGGATAACTGAAAACATATGTTCACATAAAAACTTATAAAACTTACACAAAATGTTTATGGCAGCATTATTCATAAAAGCCAAAAAATGGGGGAAAACCAAATAGCCATCAACTGATAAATGAATAAACAAGATATGGTTATAATCATACAATGGAGTATTATTCAGTCATATAAAGTAATGAAGTACTGGTATATTTAACAACATGATAAACTTCGAAAATATTATGCTAAGTGAAAGACACCAGACACAAAAGACCGCATATATTGTATTGTAAGATTCTACTTACATGAAATGTACAGAATAAGTAAATCCGTTGATACAGAAAGTAAACTAGTGGTTGTCAAGGCCTGGAGTAAGAAGGAAATGGGGAGGGTTTCTCTTTGGCACGATGAAAATGTCCTGGAATTAGATAGTGGCGATGGTTGCACAATTTCGTTAATATACTAAACACCACTGAATTGTATATTTTAAAAGGGTGAATATTATGTCATGTGAATTATATCTGTATTAAAAAAAATAAAGCAGATAAGAATATAAAACACTGAAGTACACAATTAAGAAATAAGACCTAATTGACATATTCTGTGCCTAACAACTACAGAATAGACATTCTTTTAGGTGCACATGAGGGAATTTACTAAAATTGGTCATGTACTAGGCTATAGTACTAACACTGAGCAAGCTGTAACACATTTAAAAAGTTTACAGTGACCCAGAGTATATTCCCTGGCCAAGGTGAAATTAAACTAGACATCAATAACCAAATATAAGTTTAAGAATCACCAAATGTTGAAATTAATCAATGCACTTCTAAATAACCCATGGTCAAAACAATTACGTTGGAAACTAGAACATATATTGAGTATTAATGAAAGCAATACATCAAAGCTTTGGGATTCAGTTAAAGGGAAATTTATGGCATTAAATAGAAAAGAAGAAAGGATGAAAAACAATGATACAAGTATATGAAGAAGCTAGAAAACAAACAGCAACTAAACATAATAGAAAAAAATTTTAAAAAGCAAGATAAGAGGAAAACTTAATGAAGTAGAAAATAAATGCAAAACAGAGAAAAATAAACAAAGCCAAAGTTAGTTCTTAGAAAATACTAATAAAAATTGATGGACACTCGGCAAGATTTATCAGGGAGAGAAAGAGCAGGAACATATCACTCACATCAGAAATTAAAATGAAAGATTATAAAGAATATTAGAAACAATCTTATTTCATTAAACTAGATGAAATAGACTAACTCCTTGAAAGGATCAAGCTTACCAAGACTGACACAAGAAGGAATAGGGAATAGGAATATTTCTATATTTATTAAAGACATTGAATCCTTAAATAAAACTTTCCTGCTAAGAAAACTTCAGTTCCCAGCTGGCTTCAACATTAAATTCTCCCAGATGTTTGAGGAACATCACTCTGTCTCAAATACATTTAGAGAACAGAAAAAGAGGGAACACCTTGAACTTATTTATGAGGCCATAATATCCTTGATAAAGCTTGATGAGCATATAACAAGAAGGAAAACTTACAGGAGGCCAATCTCTCTCACAAACGTCAATTCAAATACCTTTAACAACATAGTATCAAATCAAATTCAGTAATACAATAAAAGGTCAATGCATTGTTAGCAAGCTGTGTTTACTACAGGAATACAAAGTTACTTTAATATGGAATAATTGGTCAACATAACTTACCATATTAACAGAGTAAAGAAAAAAAAACTCATCTCAATAAATGTAGAAAAGACATTTAGTGAAATTTGAAATGCATTATTAAAAAAATGCTTAGCATGCTAAGAAGAGAGAGTAACTTCCTCAATCTGATAAAGAGTATTTATTAAAAACTTACATCGAACATTATACTTAATGGTGAAATATTAAAAAGCTTTCCCTCTGAGAGAAACAGGACAAGGATGCCAGCTATCTTACTTCTATTTGCTATTAAATGAGATAAGAAAAACCAAAGTCAGTTTCTCCTACTCTACACTCTCAGTCACTCAACACAACACTTCTGATACCAGCTGTGTGGGGATCTTCCACCACACAACTCTCGAGTGGACACCAACTGGGTGTCCTCTAATTCAGTTCATTTCTGACACCCTCTACCTGGAGATAGTATCAGATCCCACAGGCTGAGGTCTCAGGGCCACAAGATTGCCCCTGCTTCTGATGCCAGTCACAAGTAGTAGGTTGTCACCTATACTTCTGACTGACCAGCTATTAAACAGGGATTCCCACAACCCCCTCCTTGGGCTTGATTAATTTGCTAGAGTAGCTCACGAATCTCAGGGAAACACTTTACTTACATTTACCCATTTATTATAAAGGATTTTACAAAGGATACGGATGAACAGCCAAATGGAAAGGATGCATGGGGTGAAGTATGCAAGAAGGGGCCACGAACCTCCACGCATTCAGCTATCCAGAAGTTCCCTGAACTCTGCCCTTTTGGGTTTTTATGGAGCTTCATTACATAGGTATGATTGATTAAATCATTGGCCATTCGTGATCAACTCAACCTTCAGCTCATCTCCCTTCCCAGAGGTTGGGGGGGTGGGGCTGAAAGTCCTAACCCTCTAATCATGCCTTGGTCTTTCTGGTGACCAGCCCCATTCTGAAGCTGTCTAGGGGTCCAAAAGACACTCTTATTACTCAGGAGGTTCCAAAGGTTTTCGGGGCTGTCAGGAAAAGGGGATGATGACCAAATACATATTTCACAATATTACAAACATTATACTAGAGAACCTAACCAGTGCAATAAAGCAAGAAAAATAAAGTTATGTAGATTAGAAAGGGGGAAAAAACTGTCATTATTTACAGTCTACATGATTGTATATATAGAAAATGCAAAAGGATCTTCAGATAAACCATTACGGTGCATTAGTGAATTTAGCAAGATTGTGAAATTCAAAGATAATATACAAAAATCAACTGCATTTTTATATACCAACAACAAATAATTGAAAAGTTACATTTTTAAGTGGTAGCATGTACTAAATCAATAAAAAGTAAGAATAGATCTAAAAGGTGTACAAGAACGTTAAATACAGAACTTCAAAAAATATTGAGAAAAATAAAATACCAAAATAAATAAAGGGCTATCCCGTGTTCGTGAATTGGAAACGTTGATATGTCTAAGATGTCAGTTCCCCTCAAATTTAGATATATATTAAGTGCACTCTTAATCAGAATCCTAGTAGTTTAGTTTGTATGTATATGTGTGTTTGTATTCTGAAAAACTTATTCTAAAATTTATCTGGAAATGCTAAGAGCCAAAAGTATCCAAAACAAAATTGAAGAACAAAGTTGGAGGACTTATGCTACTGGACATCAAAACTTCTTTTAAAATCACAGCAATTTTGACAGTGTGGTATTGTGTAAGGACAGATAAACAGACCTATAGAACAGAAAAAAAGAAAAAGTCCAGAAATTGACCCACTGATATATGGACACTAGAAATCTATATGGCAAAGGTAAAGCTGCAGAGCAAGGAGGAAAAGGCAGTCTTTTCAGGAAATGTACTGAGTCGATAGGATATCCATAAAGGAAAAAATTATTCTTAGCTCCTACTTCACACTACATATAAAGTTTCCAGGTCAAATAGAGACCTAAATGTAAAAATTAAATAAAGCTTGTAGAAGATAACATAGGAGAATATTTTTATGACCTCAAAGTAGGTGAGACTTCTTTTTTTATTTATTTTTCTTTATTTTAATTGACACATTGTAATTTTATAAACTTATGGGGTACAGTTTGGTGTTTTGATACTAGGCAAGACTTCTTGAATATGAAAAGACAATCCACAGGATAGGAGATATTTACAATACTTACATCTGACAAAAGACTCCGATCCAGGATATATAAAGAACTCTTCAAATCAAGCAGAGAGAGAGAGAGAGAGAGAACCCAATAGGAACATGAGCCTAAGGCTTGAATAGACACTTCACAACAATTTTGATGGCCAATCAAAGTACAAAGTGGTGCTCAAACCCAGTAGTCACTAGGAGAATGGACATAAAGCAACAGTGAGAAACCACTTCCACTCCCACCAGAATGGCTGAAGTGGACCAAGTCTGTCAATAACCAACAATACCAAGCACTAGAGAGGACATGTAGCATCGGGATCTCTCGTACATTACGGTGGAAGCGTAAATTGATACAACCACTTGGGAAAGCTGAATGTAAGTGGACTCTCTGACCCGGCGATTTTCCTCCTAGGTAAAAGAGAGATGAATGCATTTGTCCTGCAGATGACAGGTTTAAGAACATACATAGCAACATTATTTCCAATGGCCCCAGACTAAACTTAACCCATCACTGAAATGTCCATCACTAGTAGAATGGACAAGAAAAATGGAATATACTATAGCAATGAAAATGAATGAATATGGAAGAATACGGATGAATCTCACAAGAACATGGATGAATTTCATAAATGCCGACTATTAGGACACAGAAACAATAGATAACAAATTATAAAAATTCTATGTAAAAATTTAGCACAGGCTAAACTAATCTATGGCATTAAAAGTTAGTTACTGGTCACCTTTGGGCAGGAGGGAGGGCTTCTGGGATGCTACCTTCTGGGAAGGTAGTTATATAGATATGTTTCACTCTGAAAAAATTAATTTAACCAAACACTTACAATTTCTGTCCTTATCTGCATAATTTTTTACCTTGATAAAGATTTATCAGCTGAAAAAGACTTTGATAAAATATTATTGTTGAAGGTATGGAGGGAGACAGGCACTCTATATTGGTGGAAATAAAAATTATAAATATCTTTGAAAGGCAATTTTGTCATATCTATACAAATTGAAATGCCATTTATATCCTTTGAACCAGCGATTCTAATTCTGAGATTTTTACAGTTACACTTTCACGTACTCATAAAGATACATGTATAACGATATTCGTAGCAGCATCATTTTTAAGTCTAAATGTCAGGGGGATTGTTTGAATAAATCATGGGGTATTGAAACAATAGAATACCAGTGTTAAAAACAAACGAATGTTGACCAAATCTGGCCCAAGTCCACAAAGTCACACGCTAGGGTTACATATGCTAGAACATCTCTGAAGGGCTCACAGGGAAATAGCAGTGGTGGGAGCCTATATGCAGGGCACCAGAGGACTGGGCCTCAGGGCGGCACGAGGATTACCCTACTTCATCCTTTGAATTTTGTACTGTCAAAATAAAATCCATTATTCAAAACAGAAATGTTACCCTAGCCTTACAGTAGAGTTCCAGGAGTGACTGCACCATGGGATGCCACAGAAAGGCAGGTCTACAGAGGCCACGGTCTAACCCATCGTTATTACGCAGAGGGAGAGACCGGGGCATCTGTGGTCTGCATTCCTTCAAAATGGATAACACATCACTTGGGAGATAAACACACCCACACCCCATTACCCTTCCACCTGAGAGCAGATGAAGCCATACGATAGCAGCTAAGGCCCCAGGAAATGTGCACAGGAAAAGCAGGTTTTCTGCAGGAGTAGGGGCTGAGGTTGCAGATGACACGCAGCGGGGAGGAGAGGCAACCACCTAGGGTCCCGGGTGGGATCCTGGACAGACCAGAGGTGGGGGAAACAGGAGGGAACTGTTGACAAAGTTCTTTTGCCTCAAAGTACGCTTGGTATGAAAGAGCTGGTTTCAAGTCCAGTTGCTTCAGTTTCCAGTCCATCCATTCAATCAATCATTCATTCATCAGCTATTGACACTCCTACTATGCACTAGGATCTGGGCTGGGCATGAAGAATATAACTTAAACACAGTCCTTGCAGAGCTTATGTACCTACTGGTCCAGCACTTGGACAAACTGTGATGGTCTATTAAGATGACTACTCACAGGGCCTGTCTTTTTTTTTAATGTCCTGTTACAGTTTAATGTGAATATAGCATGAAAGTGTATTTTTATCCTTTATGTTCATTTGAAATAAATCTCCAAATATATTTAATACAATAAATATGTTTAATTTTCTCCCCAAACTTTTTATAATCAAAGTTCAATAAACTGCACATATTCAAAGTATGCAAATGAATTGTTTTTGACATACGTATATACCTACAAAAGCATCGATGCAATTAAGACAGAGAACATTTCCATCACCCCTGAAAGGTTCCGTGTCCCTTTTTATAATCTCCCCCTCCTTCCCTCCCCATCCCTAGGTAACCCTGTCCTAGAGAAAGCATTTTTGGAAAAAAAAGAAGGGGCCGGCCTATGGCTCACTCGGGAGAGTGTGGTGCTGATAACACCAAGGCCACGGGTTCGGATCCCATATAGGGATGGCCAGTTCGCTCACTGGCTGAGCGTGGTGCTGACAATGCCAAGTCAAGGGTTAAGATCCCCTTACCGGTCATCTTTAAAAAAAAAAAAAGAAGAAGAAGACTGTTAAGACTTTGCTATCTACTCAGGCCAATCCTTGTAGGTCAAGGGTGAGGCGGGAGGATGAAGAAATACCAGGAAACGAGGGTTCGTGTGGTGAAAGCTGATGGCACAATGAAAATGGAAGGGTAAATATCTTTAGCAACACAGAGGTATTCAACCCTCATAGCAAACTTAAGGGAAAGGTATCATTATCCGCCTTTGATGAACGAGGGTACCATGCCTTACAGCCCAAGGTGCACAGCGAATACGCGACACAGCTGAGCATGTCTGCCTGGGTCCAGAGCCCACGCTCGGTCCAGGGCCTGCGGCCACTTGCCAGGACTGTCTGGACTTGCTGAGGTCACCATCTGGGCCCCAGGAAGGGCCTGCCCTGGGTGTCTGAGCCCTTCCCCTTGTCAAGAAGGGAGCCGGCAGGGCCAACGGGCCGAGAACATGGACTTCCCACGGGCCCTCGTGGCACTGCCAGATCTGAGGCTGAAAAGCCCTGGCCTCTGCAGAAGCACCTTCCAGGCAAATCCCCAAGCTTTGACACTCTGGATCAGGGCCCATGTTGGGGACATTTTAATGCCACCTAACATCAAAACCACCACAGGCCCATGTTAAACATTTAGCTTCTGAAAAGTTGCCAAGTAATCTGCAATGCTTTCATCTTTGCCTAACCCCCTTATCATCTGGGGGTCTAGCAGGGGTTGAGGGAGGGTGGGGAAGCCAGGGATGGGATGGGGGTCAAGGAAAGGGATCAGGGAGGTAAGGTGGGGCAAGTTGACTCACAGAGGCCTGTGGCACATGTTACTTGGTAACTTAGGAAGAAAAAGTAATCAGTGTTTTACATTGGACAGGGTCATTTTGACACATCTGCACTAAAATGGCGGTATCTAGGTGACAGGGAGAATGCTCCAAAGCCCTCTCTGAGCTTCAGCTTCCACAGGAAATGTGGCGTAGAGGCTGCAGGAAGCATCTGGGAACAAAACATGTCACAGGCCTCAGTTCCTTCAGGGAGCTGAGGGACAGCAGCTAGGGTGCACATCCCACTTGGTGGGACAGAAAACTCAAAGGAAGAGGTGCATCCAGAATCTGGAGCGACTGGCATTAGAGCTACCAGACTTCCTGGGGAATGGGCACTTGGTGGGAAAGCAGCGCCTGGCTCAGTTTCCTCCTCTGCATGATGGACATCATACCCCAGCTCCTGGAGTCTCAGGGCCATGTGGGACCAGGTGTGTTGGGTGCCCGGCACATAGAAGGAGCTCGTCAAGTGGAGGCTCCCTCCTGCTCTATTGTTGCTCCTGTCAATACCCCCTGAAACCCAGGTCCTTCGCCTAAGGGGAGCTCTCTGGATGCCATGGGAACTCTGCATCAGCCTCAGAATGCCCAGTCTGGATCGATTTCCTTTATTCTGTCAATAGATTCCTTGATCACAGTCATATGGGGCAGGATGGCCATCAGTTCTGCATTTGGATTCCTTATTACTCTTTTTGTCATTTGAGTTGGGGAGAAAGCAGCTGGGGTGGCAGAGGAACACTCCGACAGGATCCACTGCTGGTCTGTCTCCTGCCCTCGCCCCCCCTTCCCTCCCTGTGGCTGGGCAAAAGCATCAAGCTGTCATCTGACCAGTGTCCACTAAGCCTCCATCTCCCAGACAAATGAGCCAGAGCTCTTCCCTAGTCTGCTGGCAACTGTGGCTCCTCTGCCACCTGCACACCTGACCAAGAACTGGGAATGCTTCCAGCAAAAGAAGAGTGCAAGGTTGGGCCAGGCTTCAGGGAGAGGGTAAGTCCAGACTTGTCTTGCGAATGGAGGGCCAAAGGCTGGTAGAGACCAGAAGGCATTCTGTCAGAGTCCTCCAGATGACACTTCACTCGCCAGCTCTTTTGTTTTTATTTAATAAATATGTGCTAGGCATCCACCAAGTGCTAAGCACGGTGGGCAATGGGGGTGAGAAATGAATAAAACATGGTCCTTGCCCTCCAGAGGCTCATAGGAGAAAGCAATGTGACAAACAAATGCTGTAACAAAGAGACAGCAGACACAAGCTCAGAAGGGAAGCAAAACAGTTCCTGGAGAGGCCGGGGGCCTTCAGTGTGAGACAGTGCCAAAAGGGGCTTGAAGCACAGTGTACTGGTCAAATGCAGATTCCAGAGAGGGCCACAAGGATTTGCACCCAGGCTCTGCCAAGCTCTAATTCTATGAGCTTGGCCAACTTACCCACCTCTCTGTGCCTCAGTTTCCTCATCTGAAAATGGTACTACTTCATGAGGTTGTTGGAAAGATTACATGCATTAATACATGAAAAGTACTTTTAGTACAGTGTCTGGCTATTAGGTCCATAAACACATTTATTAAGATTACTGTCTTGAGGGAAAAGCAGGCATTAGCAGGGGAAGGAAGGCACGGGGAAGGAGATGCAGGAAGCAAGAGCAGCAGGAACAAAAGCAGGCAGGTGGAAGCATGGGCTGGGGTTTGGCATGGCTGCTATGTGGTGGCATGTGGTGAAAATGAAGACAGAAAGGCAGGCGAATGCCAGGCCTTGCCAGGCCGTGCACCCCGTGGAGGTGTGTGGACTTGATCCTGTAGTCACTAGGGGCTGCTGGCGGCCTTTTCACAATGATCAGATTTGGTGTTTGTGTCCTGAGGTGGCTAGACTGGAGAAAGTGGAGGCAAGGAGCCTAGCAAGGAGCTTACAGTGATGGGAAGGAGAGAAATAAGGGGTCCCTAAACTCACACGGTGGTGGCAGGAACGGGGAGGAGGCGAGTGTGGGGCCTGGAAACAACTGGATGTGGGAAGGAGGAACGGGCAGGACGCTGGGTGACCTGAGTGAACACGGAGCCAGTAACCAGGGCTGGGGAGACTGGAGCAGGGGCAGGTCTGGGGGCGGAAAGGAAGAAGTGATGGAGCACAGGCACCAGGCACAGATCGGGAGCTGTGTCTGAATTATTTCCTACAAAGCGCACACTGACGCTGTGAGAAGGTGCGGTTATTATCCCTGTTAATAGACGAGAAAACTGAAGCGAGGACTGATTGGAAACTTGTGATATCAGAGCTTCCGTGTGGTTTTCAGAGCTCCGTGGTGACGCTGAGACACCGAGGGCGGACGCTGTGTGTCTGCAGCTCAGCAGAGAGGCCTGGGCTGGAGCCACAGGAGGGACGAAGCCACCCAGGAGTGTGTGAGGAAGTGA
Organism: Cynocephalus volans; assembly: GCF_027409185.1. Taxonomy (NCBI): domain Eukaryota; kingdom Metazoa; phylum Chordata; class Mammalia; order Dermoptera; family Cynocephalidae; genus Cynocephalus; species Cynocephalus volans. Next base: position 43,727,169 of record NC_084473.1, read on the forward strand.
AGGACAGGGCAGGGGCTGCATGCGGAGAGGGGCTCTGTCATGCGGGTGGTGAGGGGCTCTGTCATGCGGGTGGTGAGGGGCTCTGTCATGCAGTGGAGAGGGTCAGGGGAGGGAGCCTGGGGGAAAGAGGTCCAGCCAGTCAGGAACCTGGAGGACCCAGCGGGAGCCTTCCCCTTCCCTCTCTCCAGCCCACAGGGAACGGTCCCCCTAGGCCCTGCCCGTCCTCCCACAGCCTGCAGAGAGGACACAGGTGCCTGGGCCTCTCCACCCCTGCAGCCGGTTGCATAACCCTGCCGAGCTGGGCGAGGCAAGGATAGCGTTACCTTCCTCCCCCAGGGGTAGTGGAGGGGAGGGGGAAAGGATTAGGCTCAGCTTCTGGAGACAAAACATACGCTAAGTGGAAGGACGCCAACCCTCCCGGGCTGTGGGGAGGCCCAGTCATGTCCACATGCGGACAGGGCTTAGGTTCTGTTGACAAATGCAACTCAAGCTGTTTACCTCAGCCCCACAGCCTGCTGGCCCAGGTCCTGCCTGAGTGTCATTGGCGCGCGCGCACACACACACACACACACACGCGCACGCACACGCGCACACACACACACGCGCACACACACACACACACAATCCCAGGCAAATTCACCTGAAGCGCCTGGCATTTCTCTCCACACCCAGCGGGTCATCGCGCTGAGTTGTCAGTGGAGAGGAGGCCTCACTAGTTCACTGATTCACACAACGAGACTCATGCGTTCCTGCCGGGTGTCGCGAGCGCTGGTCCTTCCCCAGCACTGTCACCTTGGGAAGAGGAGAGTAGAAGGGAAGGGATGGAGGGGGGGGCTAAGGGAGGGCAGTTTTTCATCAACCTCCACTTGCTCTCCCCTCCTCCCTGCCCCCCCAAGTCACTGCGGTTCCGATCACAAGCAGGGCCAACGTCTGGCCCCTAAAATGGTGACAGAAGTGAAAGTAGGAGAACAAAGAAGTGGGGATTACAGAACATAGAATGTTATGTCTTCAAGGGCCCTTACAGACCATTAATCGGTCTGACTCTCTCACTCACAGGTGAGGAAACTGTCCAAGGACACTCAGTAGGTGAATGACAAACTAGGAACAGAATCCAGGGTTTTCCGTGCCACTTGGTGCTCCTGTCCCTATATATCACGGACTCCAGACAGTCCAGGCAGGACTGGCAGAGGCTAAGATGCCCATGAGCCTAACCCTATATCTGCTACTAGAGACACCCCAAAGCACACGCCCCCAGCCTCTTCCTTGGGGATCTGCAGGCTACACAGCACAGCCTGATGGGTCAGATTTATTCCCTGTGGTATCGCCAGTGCCTGGCACATAGTAGACCCTCAATAAGTGTTGCATGAGTTAATCTAATGGAATACCATTCTCTCCCACATGGTTATGTGGTATCCACTTCTTTGGAAACCATGATAAATTTAAAATAGGCTTTAATCTTTTTTTTTTTTTTTTTTTTTTTTAACTCATATATCTCTTCACTATCCTGGCTAGAATTTCTGTGGCTAAGAGTTCTTGACAGACCGTGCATTGAGGCTGGTAAATTCCCCTTGTGGCATACCTGAATTGTGTGTTCTCTCTCTTCCTCTCTCTCTCTCTCTCTCTCTCTCTCTCTAGCAGGTGCCCAGCAAGTGAGGAGTAGCCAAGACAGGGCCTTCCCAGCTAGCCCTGGTGGTGGGAATGCGTGATCAACTCCCCCCACCACACCCGAAGCAAACAAAGGGATCTGGATGCAGCTACCAAAGTTGACTGGGATGCGTGCCCTGCCCCCTCTGCCCTTGGCACAGCTGAGCGGGCATTGGCCAGCAGCCCATGTTGTGCCCAGAAGGGATGTCTAAGATCAAGTGGGACCTTCCTGGTCAGCTGAGATGACAAATGCTGAGAACGTTTCTTTATCAAAAAAGGTTACTGAGCACCACTTCAGGGCCAGTCCTGATGTAGGCCTGGAGGGTACAGAGGTGGAGGAACATTGGCCTAGGCCTGTCCTTGTGGGGCTCAAAATCCTTCTTACTGTCCCAGAAACACGAATGTACCTGTATTGATCTAATAGTCTAATAGTCATGCCTATTAGATAAAGATGGACAGAGAGATGGAGGGATGGGTGGATCTGGAGGAGTTTCAGGGCCTTGCTGAAAAAAAGAGGACGATTGAAGAGTAATTCAGGAGACAGCAGTGCCTAAGAATAATCACAGCAAACATTCGCTGAGCATTTGCAGTGCACCAGGCCCTGTGTGGAGTCCTTTCATGTCTTTACTCACTTAATCCTTTACCCACACTGAGGCCATTAGCTGAACTGGATCAGGTGGGGTCATACATGTGGTGACAACAGGGTGGTAGGACCAACAGGTCCCATGGGTGATGTTGCTTTGGCATTTCTCGGCAAATTTATCATGGCCAGAGTCTAGCCTTACACTGACCAGAAAGAGGACTATGTCACTCACACAGAGCTGAAAATACTTATTTAGTAAGCAACTGATGCTGATCAAATGCAAAGGAGATCCATAAAACCCAATGTAAATGCATTCACTTACTTTGTGTGGGGTCCATGTAAGAGTGACCTGGAGGAACCAGCCCAGGAATGGGGCACAGCCCCTATGAGACGGGAGCGGCACTCTGGAGGCTGTGAGGCAGTATGACACCTGGGCACAGGAAGGGAGCTGCAGGTAGGTCTCCCCGCAAGGCACGGCACACCTCCATGGTCACGGCTCCAGACCTTGTGCTGGGAAGTGGGGAACAAGCTGGGAACCAGACCAACCTGGGCCCTAATTCACTGAATGTATGGTCTTAGCCAGAAGCCAGACAATGGCCATGTCATCATGGGTGGGTGAGTTACCAGACACATTCATGTTGCTCTTGGAAAAGACTGGATGACCACTGTTCTCCAGAATTGATTCTCCTCTCACCCTGGTTAGATCTGTTGAGTACCCATCACCAGACTGGTTTCTCTGATCCTGACTTTCCTATATCCGGTGTTTCCCCATCCAGACAGATGATGTATTCCTGGGCTCTAACAGCTGGACCTGAATGACCTTTCCTGTCTCACCTTGGGGCATCCAAGTGAGTGCAGGCTTCCCTAATGTGTGAGATTCCCTGCTTCTGTTCCAGGAGGTCTGCTCCATTATTTTGTGCTGATTTCAGCTCAGCAGCATCCTGCATTTGCTACTAGAGACGCCCTACCTCCTCCTCAGGGTTCCTCAGGCTAAACAGCCCTGCCATGTCCTCGCTTCCCTCATCTCCAAGTTTTAGGGGCCACGGTCAGCCCCACATATCGCCAACTGCCAGTGTCTGTCACAGAGAACTGGAAAGAGCTGGACTGGCCAGGTTGTTGAAGCCAACAGGACACAGGGAAATGATGCTACTGGTTACACAGACAGGATGGCACCTTCTCATTCCCTCACAAGCACCCTGGACAACCCATGAATGTCCCGGGAGCACCTGCTTCAAGCCCAGCCCTGGTGGACCAAGAAATCCCACATTTGGGCAGCTAATTTTCTCCAAGTTCTTTTCTCTTCCAAGCACAAAAATTAACAGCCCAAAGAGGGCAGGATGAAATAAAGCCAAGAGTTCTCACGATCCCAATTTAAAACATAAAAATAAGAAATGCCCACTGTACAAATAACAAATAGACCAACCCTTACTCCCCAGCCAAATATTGATATTTCCTTTAAGTTTCTGGCTAAAATACCCATACTTGGGTCGGGAGAGACTTGTGGTTATTGGCCAAAAGTTGTTCTAAGTCATATACAGCCATTAGATTTATGATTTATAAACAAAAGTTAAAGACTTAGAGTGACTTTCTCAGCTCAAAAGTTATTTTGACCTTTCAAAAACTAAATCATCAGATCAGCACACCACCACATTATGTTGACAACAGTGTCCAAAACAGTTTTACTATTTTTAGTATTTACTTATTTATCACTTTATTTTTATATATTTATAATTATATAATTTATAATCAAATAAATAATATTTATTTATATCTAGGATTTTTTTAAAGCCAATATAAATAGACAAGAATGGAACAGTTATAGTCATGTATATGGCAGATAATACGTAAGGCACTTTTTCCTGGGGTTCTCCTGAATGCTGATTGGATTCATCTCCCAAGAAGCTTGTGGTATGAATCCAGGTAGACCAAGCAAAATAAAAGATAATCTAGCACAGAACTCGCAGTGTTAAAGTTGTCAGCCAAATAATTCAGATGGTCTCTTTCTTCAGTCATGATCATTTTGCTCTCAATCTGCTCAGCCCACAACTGATTCCTGACCTGAATCAAAAGCCTAGGACCCCATCTTTAATATTCCTATCCTGACTCCCCTCCACTCACCAAGGAATGGTAAGGGAGGTCTGAAGAGGAAAAGCTGTACGTAGAGGCTGCACTCTTGTAAAATATTGGACTTGGAAGAGGCAGCTTGCAATTGATTACACAAAAACTAACAACCATTGTAGAAGCAATGCTCGTCAGCTAACTTGGTAATTTGAGAGGGTGGAGAGCTGCCTTTCCAAAAAGGGACAAGGCTACACCAGATAGAATCCTTCCTGTAGAAATGATAAAGTTAGGAGCGTTTGGATCCCAACATTCTGAGCAGCTCATAAATGGCTTGGGGGCAAGATGTCCTCTCAAGGTGAAACTGTATTTACTAGTAAGGAAATAGAGACCAATTAGAGAATGGTCTGAGTTCTGTATAATTTGGAGCAGTTGAGCATGATTTGCAAGGCTGCAGGTTAGCTTTCAGGAGCTCAATGAAAAAAATCATAAGTGAGTTAAGTCAATCCTAGACACCATCTGAATTACCATACATGGAGAGGCAGTACAGCAAAAGTGATTAGGTCGGACTCTGGAACAGATTTGAATCTCAGCTCTATCGCCTTCTAACCAGGCCACTGTGGGCTAGTTTATTTTTCTTTTTCATTGGAAAATGGACATAATAGTGTTACTTACCACACAGTTGTTTTATGGATAGAATAGAGATCCAAAGACCTACAGAGGGTCCTCCGAGTTTTCAGCTAGGAACAAATCAATGCATTCATGTGAAGAAATTATCCGAGGCTGAGGAAACAACCACTTAGTTAGAGAAAATGGATCACTGGAACTTACCCAGAACCAAGAGTAATTTACATTCTCATTATCCAGAATAGAAAATCTCTTGATTTTATAGGAAACCTCTATAATCTTTGATGTATCAGGTAGAGTACTCAGAAGGGTATTGCCTCAGTAGTGTGGAAATTTAGCCCAAGACTAAAGGTTATGAGGCTCCCGCCCACGTAAGTTAAAAGCAAGCCTCAGTAGTATCAAACTGTTTCCAAATAACTTAATTGCATCCTAGAACAAAATTTCAGTTATTTGTGGGGATACAAAAATATCCAGCTCCCAAAAAGGAAAAATTCATAATGTCTGGCATCCAATAGAAAAATACAGGCATACCCATAAAGGAAAATATGACCCATATGAGGGAAGAAAATAATCAATTGAAGCAAATATGAATATAACACAATTGATAAAATCCATAGATAAAACCATTAAAATAATTAGTTATCTATATTCTATACATTTAAGAAGGTAGAAGAAAGATTGAATATGTTAAGCAGAGACATGGAAAATACAAAAAAGACCCAAATCAAATTCTAAAAATAAAAACCTCAATGTCTGAAATAAAATAAACACTGGATAAGATTAACAAGAAATTAGACGCTGCCAAAGAAAAGACTTGTGAACTTGAAGACATAGCAAGAGAAATTTATCTAAAATGAAACAGAAAGAAAAGACCTGGGAGGAAAGGGGAAAAAGACAGAACAAGAGTGGACAAAATACATGTAATTGGAGAGAGGGGAGAGCAAAAAGGCTACTTGAGAAAATAATGGCCAAAGCGTTCTAAAAATGACACAAACTGTAAGTACACAGATACAAAAAGCTCAACACACCCCAAGCAAAAGTGACATGAACACTACACATAGATCATAATTAAATTACTTAAAAACAGTAATAAAGAGAGCAATCTTAAAATCTGGTAGAGGGAAAAAAAGATACTCTATATGCAGAATAACAAAGATAAAAATTGCATGAGAATATTCTTTGGAAACAATGCCAGCTAGAAATCAATGGAGTAAAATCTTTAAAATACCTAAAAAGAAAAAAGCTGTCAACCTAGCGATTAAGACCCAGTGAAAATATCTCTCAAAAACAAATGCAAAATAAAGTCTTTCGCAGAAATACAAAAGCTGAAAGAATTCAGCATCGGCAAAGCTATATTACAAAAAAATGTTAACGGAGGGGTGGCCGCCGGCCCGGGTGAGGGGCGCACAGGGCTGCGCGTCTCCACTGCGGCTCCGGGAAGGGCCGAGGACCCGCCCGGCAGCCGGGAAGGAGGCGTGTGCACGGGCCGGGACGGCCGCCGAGCCCGGGCCCGCACTGCTGCCAGGGAGCTCGGGGAGGACGCACCTGCCGCGGCTCTAGGGATCCGCGCGCCCTGGCTGAGCGCATGCGCGGACGGCGACCCGTGCTCGCCCACCTGGCTGCTGCAGTCAGGCGCCACGAGCAGGCCTTGACCTGGGGGACCACCCTGAAGACCACCTGGAACGGTGTGTAGAAGATGGACACGTACCTGAACGCCGCCTTGGACCTCCCGGGAGGCGAGCACGGGATCTGCCGGTGTACACGCGGTGCTGGATCTGAGCCTCCCACCTTACGGTGGTAAACCTGCCCGTCCAATGGATGTGGCTCTCCACGGTTTGGCGTTCGTCTGAACACTGGCAACCCCTTCCCTGCAAAGTGCTGCAACCAACAGGACAGGTGCTATATAAGACCTGCGGCCAAAGCAAGAACGACTGATAGGAGGAGTTTCAGTGTTGCCTCCCAAGACCTGCACGATGTGCGGAAAACACTGGGACGGGCTAGTTCGGCATGTCCAGGCGTGTGAGACAACAATGACCTTTGTTTGATAGTATTTGATTCAGGCGGTAAACTATGCCTGGACAGCCAATGAGCTGCATGGCGGTGTCGCTATGAAGAAAAATCAATCTTTAAAGAAGATGCTGACAGCTGTTGACAGTTAAGGACAGAAAATGACCTTTGACAAAGAACTAATGTTTTTACAGCATAGAGATGTCTTATGTTCGTGAAAAGATTATTTTAAGACCTTACAAGACTTTATATTTTGATGTTAAAGCCTCAAAGTAAAAAAAAAAAAAAAAGAGTGGGAGAGGTAGTGAGGAGAGAATGTACACCTTCCCAGGTATTTTCCTGGGCGTTGCTGCCTTGGTGCCAAATTGTCTGGACCGATCTCAAAAACAGGTCCAGGTTAAGGGGAGAAATGTTGAAGAGTCGAGTACATAACTCAATTTTCACAACTATATTTACCAAAAAAAAAGAGATCAAATATATAATTCATTATGAGGTCTGTTCAACATTATCTTATTTGGAAATATGTGAAAATCTTCACTTAGAAGTATTATTTGTTTACTATGAAATTTTAAATATACATTTATGACTGGAAGGATCTGACTTTTTTTTTTTTCTGTTTTAGTTACACATAATAGGTCGTTTCTCTGTAGCCCATTGAGCATATGAGTGTCACACTTAGGAATAGTTAGGAGGACAAGATTTCCATGTCAGTTTCTCTTGTCGAATGGGAACCATCAGCTGGTAACCTCTTAGGCAGTAAACCCAGGATATCTAAGTACTATGTAATATGCCTAGAAGGTGACGTGAACAAGATTCAGAAGCACGGCCAACTCCCATTTTACGAACCACTCAATGACAAATGTCATCTTTTATTATAGCTTTTGCCTAAATTGAAGGAGATTAATTTAAGAGACAGGTGAAAAGTTGTTTAATATAACACATCAGAGCACTATATGCTGTTGTGCTTTGATGTTTATTCCCTAGCACTTGTTCCTCATAATAGATTCTCAGGTACTTTTAAAAGACTGTAATCTTTTACCAATTGTGGCCTTAATAACATTTGTTCTTGAAAAAAAAAATGTTAAAGGAAGTATTTTAGGCAGAAGGAAGATATCAGATAAATAAAGACCACTAGAAATGATTAATATGTGAGTAAATATAAAAGTTTATTTTCTTATGTTTAGAATCTTGAATAATTGACTGTTTAAACAAAATTAATAACAATGTGCTGTGAGGTTTCTAACATACATGGAACTAAAATGTATGACAGCAATAACACAAAGGCTAGAAGTAGAGAAACACAAATAAACTGTTGTAAGTTTTTTATACTACACATGATACAGTATAATATTACATGAAGATAGACTGTGACAAGTTAAATATGCATATTATAAAACCTAAAACAACCACTAAATAAACAAAACAGAGATTTATAACTATAATCCAACAAAGAAAATAAAATTTTTTAAAAAGCAATAAGTGCAAAAGAAGGCAGAAAAAGAGAAAAGTGGGAACAAAGAACAAATGAGACAAATAAAAGTCAAACAACAAGATGGCAGATTAAACCAAACCTTATTATTAAAATTATTAAATGTAAATGGTCTAAATACCTCCACTTAAATGACAGCAAATGTCAGACTGGATAAAGAAGCAAGACCTACAAGAAATACACTTTATGTGTAAAGACAAAAATAGGTTAGGTTAAAAGTAAAAGAACAGATATACCATGTTAACACTAATCAGAGCAAGCTAGAGCTAAACAGGGACATTTCATAATGAGAAAGGGGTGAATTCATCAAGAGGACATAATTCTACATGTGTATGGGCCTGATAACAGAGTTTCAAAATATATAAAGCAAAAACTTGTTAAAATCATAAGTAGGAAAATCCAAATTATAGTCAGAAATGTCAATACTGCTTTCTCAGTAATCAATAGAACAAGTGCACAGATTATTAGTAAGGACATACTATACTTGAAAAACACTTTCAACCAACTTGAGCTAATTGAAATTTACAGAATAGTTCACCCAACAAAAGCTAAATATATATTATTCTAATGTGTGCATAGAATATTTGCCAATATTGACCATATTCTGGCCTGTAAAACCAGTCTGACTATTAAAAGGTGTCAAGTCATATAAAATATGTTCTCCGGCCACAATGGGATTATATTAGAAAGAAATAACAGAAAAATATTTAGAAAATTTCTAAATATTCAAAAATGTGAGTCAAAAAAGAAATTAAAAAAGGAAATTAGAAAGGATTTTTAACTGATGGGACATGAAAATACAGCATGCCAAAATTTGTGAGATACAGTGAAAAACAGTGCATTAGAGAAATTTATAATACTGAAACAGCTTTTATTAGAAAAGGAGAAATGTCTCAGTTCCATAATCTCAGCATCTACATTGAAAATTAGAAAATAAAACCCTGATGAACATATATATATGCAAAAATCCTCAACAAAATATGAGCAAGTCAAATTCAACAGCACATTAAAAAAGATCACTCACCATGATCAAATGGGATTTAACATCTTCTTCATCATAAAAATTCTCAACAAATCAGATATGGAAGGTACTACCTCAACATAATAAAGACCATCTACAACAAGCCCACAGGTCACATCGTATTCAATTGTGAAAAGTTAAAAGCTTTTCCTCTAAGGTCAGGAACAAGACAAGGGCACTCACTCTCATCACTTCTATTCAACATGGCACTGAAGTCCTAGCCAGAGCAATTATGTAAAGAGAGAGAGACAGAGACAGAGACAGAGAGAAAGAGAGAGAGAAAAGAACATCCACATAGGAAATGAAGAAGTGAAATTATGTTTATTTGCTGATAACATGATCTTCTATATAGAAAACCCTAAAGACCACTAAAAATGTTAGAACTAAAAAAGGAACTCAGTAAATTTGCAGGATACAAAATCAACATACAAAAGTCAGGAGTGTTTCCATACACTAATAGTGAGTGATCTGAAAAAGAATTTTTTTTAAAAATCCCATTTAAAATAGCATCAAAAAATGAAATAAAATACTTAGGAGTAAATATAACCAAAGAGGTGAATGATCTATATACTAAAAATTATAAGATATTGACAAAAGAAATTAAAGATGATGCAAATAAATGAAGAGATATTTCATGTTCACAGATTGGAAGAATATTGTTAAAATGTCCATATTGCCCACAGCAATTTACATATTCCATGCAATCCCTATCAAAATTCCAATGTCATTTTTCACAGAAATAGAAAATATGATCCTAAAATTCATATGGAACCCATTAAGACCCCAAATAGCCAAAGCAATCTTGAGCAAAAAGAACAAAGCTGAAGGCATCGCACTTCCTGATTTGATTTAATTCCAAAATATATTATAATGCTATTGTAACCAAAACAGCATGGTACTGGTATAAAAACAGATACATCAACCAATGGAAAAGGATAGAAAACCCAGAAATAAACATATGCTTTTACAGCCAATTGATTTTCAACAAAGGTGTCAAGAACACACAATGGGGAAAGGACAGTCTCTTTAATAAACAGCACAGGGAAAACTGGATATCCACATACTATAGAATGAAATTGGAACCTTACCTCACACCATATACAAAAATCAACTCAAAATGGATTAAAGACTCAAATATAAGATCTTAAATTGTAAAACTACTAGAAGAAAACATAGGGAGAAAGCTCCATGACATCAGTCTGGGCAACGATTCCTTGGATAAGACCCCAAAAGTACAGGCAACAAAAGCAAAAATGGATGAATGGGAATGCATCAAACTAAGCTTCTACACAGCAAAGGAAACAGAGTGAAGGACAATCCACAAATTGGGAGAAAATATTTGCAAACTATATCTCTGATAAGAACAAAATACCTAAAATACATAAGGAATTCAACAACCCAATAGCAAGAGAATAAATAACCCAATTAAAAAAATGGGCAAAGGACCTAAATAGACATTTGTCAGAAGAAAATATATGAATGGCCAACATATATATGAAAAAATGCTCAACCTCTCTAATCAGAGAACCGCAAATTAAAACCACAATGAGATTTCACCTTATACCTGTTAGAATGGCTATTATCAAAATGATGAAAGAGAAATTATGGTGAGGATGTGGAGAAAAGGGAACTCTGGTATACTGTTGGTAGGAATGTTAATAAGTAAGCCATTTTGGAAAACAGTAAAAAGGTTCTCAAAAAAAAAAACTACAAATAGAATTACCATAAAATCCAGCAGTCTCACTTCTGTGTATATATCCAGAGGAATTAAAATCAGTATGTCAAAGAAATATCTGCACTCCCTTGTTGATTTCAGCATTATTCACAATAGCCAAGATATGAAAGCAACCTGTCTACTCAGTGGATGAATGGATAAAGAAAATGTGGTATACATACACAATAGAATACAGCCTTAAAAAAGATAAAAATTCTGTCATTTGCAACAACATGGATGAACCTGGAGGACACTATACTAAGTGAAATAGCTCAGGTACAGGAAAACAAAGACTATATGATCTTACTTATGTGTGGAATCAAAAAAATGTCAAATTCATAGAAGCAGAAAGTAGAATGTTGATTACCAGAGGCTAGGGGGTTGGGGAGGATGGGGAAAGGGGTGATTTTGGTCCAAGGATACAAAGTTTCAGTTAGACAGAAGGAAAAAGTTTTAGTGATCTATTGTACAGCATGGTGACCATAGATAGTAATAATGTATTGCATATTTCAATGTTGCTAAAAATAGATTTTAAAAGTTCTCACCACAAAAAAATGATAAGTAGGTAAGAGGATGGATATGTTAATAGCTTGATTTAATCTTTCTGTAATATATACATATTTCAAAACATCACATTGTACCCTATAAACATATATAATTATTTGTCAATTAAAAATTTTTTTTAATTATAAAAAGAAGATAAATTAAACCAAAGTAAATAAAAGAAATTAAAAAGAGCAGAAATCAGTGAAATAAGAAAAAGGAAAACAATAGAGAAAATCAGTTAAAACAAAGCTGGTTCTTAGAGAAGATCAATAAAATTTATGAATTTTAAGCCAGAATAATCAATAGTAAAAAGGACACAAACTGCCAATATCAGAAATGAGAGAGGGGACATTATTACATATTCTTCAGCTACTAAGAGGATAAGTGAATATTATGAAAAATTTTATGCCAATAAGTTCAAAAACTTAGATGGAATGGACAAATTTATTGAAAGACTCAAAACGCCAGAGAGCATTCAAGAAGAAATTAATAACCCCAATAGCTTTATATCTTTTATAGAAAACTCCAGGCACCACTGGCTTCATTGATAAATTCTACCAAACATTTAAGGAATAAGTAACATCAGTTCTACACAAACTCTTTGCAAAAGTTGAAGAGAGGGGAATACCTCCCTATTCATTCCTGGAATCTAGCATTATCCTAATAACAAAAGCAAAGACATCCAAGTAAAGAAAACCATAGATCAATGTTCTTCATAAACATAGATGCAAAAATTGTTTTAAAAAATTTTCATCAAATTGATTGCAATGTTATATACAAAGGATAATACACGATGAGTACGTGGTATTTATCCCAAGAATGCAAGATTGGTTTAACATTTGAAAATCAATGTAACTCATTATTTTAACACACTCAAAAGGAAAAACCATATGATCATATTAATAGACACAGAAAAAGCATTTGATAAAATTAAACATCTTAACTCAGAGGTTAAAAAAAATTAAATATCCATTTCTGATTTAAAAATTAAAAACTCTCAGCAAACTGGTAGTAGAAGAGGATTTCTTTAAATTGATGAAGAGCATTTATAAGTCTTACTTAATGGCAAAGGGCTACATGCTTTTCCCCCAAGATTATGAATAACACAAGGATGACCATTCCTACCACTTCTAGTCAACATGGTACCAGAGGTTTTAGCCATTATAATAAGGCAATAAAAAGAAAAAAGACATTTCGATGGAAAGGAGGAAGTAAAACTATCTTTATTCACAGATTCCTATGGAATCTAAAAAAGGCGCTAGTACTAATAAGTGAATTTTTCAAGATCGTACACTATTAGGGTCAATATACAAAAACTCAATTGTATTTTTATATACTAGTCATGAACAATCATAAAATTTTTAAAATATCATTCTTCATAGCATAAAAAGTACAAAATAGGAAAAAATTCGACAAAAGATATTCATGACCTAGACACTGAAAGTTAAATAACATGTTGACATGCTGAAAAAAATTAAAGAAAACTTAAATAAAAAGATAGATTATGTTCATAAACCATAAGACTCAATATTGATTAGATGTCAACTCTCCCAAATTGATCTGTAGATTAAATGCAATCCCAATTAAAATTCTAATTTACTTTTTTGTAGAAATTGATAAGGTGATGCTAAAATTCAAACAGTAACACAAATGACTTTGAAAACTAGGAACAAAGTTGAAAAAGTTATACAACCCGATTTTAAGACCTTATTTAAACTACAGTAAGAAAAACATTATAAAATATAATAATACAGTGTAAAGATAAAAAATCCATCAGTGGAGCAAAATAGAGTCCATAAATAAACCCATACAGATATGGCCAATTGATTTTTGACAAAAATGCAAAGGTTATTCAGTAGAAAAAGGATTGTCTTTTCAACAAGCGTTGCTGGAACAATTGGGTATCCCTGTGGAGAAAAAGTGAATCTCCATCCATATCTTGTACCACACACATGTATACACATACACTAAATGTATTAAAGAACACATGGTCACTTGTGTCACTTAGGATCTGGTACTCAGCTCTGACACAACACAATTCATAATCTAAATATCCACTCTCGTGACCAACACCATTCAGACTACAGGGAATCTCTTATCCCCACCAGAAGGCTGAGAAGATTCATGGGCTTTGCCACTGCCAACATCAGAGATGGACACTTCTTCAGAATGTAGGGAAGATTTAAGTAACGATTCACTTAAGTAACAGACAAGACAAATTAATTAACTCACCAAATCCTAAATCTCACCATAAATTCAATAAATTTCTACATAAAAAATTATTTCCTAGTAGTTTTAGGTGTCCATTTTATTGCTTCTTTTATGTTCCAAATAGTGGTTCTGGACGTACTCACAAAATACTGCTGATTTTGGAATATTTGTTCATGTTGGCTGAGGAGCATTTTGCAATATTAAACCATTTATATTATTCTTAAATTTGTATATATGTGGGTCTAGATGTAATATGCATGTAATTCTAATCCTTTATCTTGGCAACTAGATAGACATTGAATGCTAAAATTGTTAATTTTTTTTATTAAAATATTTAATATTTTAAGTAAACAGTAAAAATATTTAAATGTTCCAGATTTAAATAATTTTTACTTAAAAATTTTACAGTTCAATTATTTGTACTTTTGCCTTTTGTTTCAGTAAATTTTGCATAGTCTGGATGAAATAAAACACATTTTGAAACACTTATATAAAAGAAAATTAAACATTTTTTATATTAGCTAGAATTTTTAGTAAAAACTATGCAAATTTTATATATTTGAACACTTCTATTGCATTTAAATACATTTTATTTTTTAATGCTTTAGATATCTGAGAGGGTATAAAATTGGAGATATGCTAGAAATTAAAAATAGCAAAGTAGAACTCAGGAAAGAAAAAAGTTAAAAAGAAAAATCAAGAGAAAAATATCCAAGTGGTGATGTGTTAAGTTTTGAAATACTGGAAGCAGTGAAAGTAAACAGACTTCTGTCAAGCACGACCCAAACAGAATTTGAGTAGAAGACATTAGAAAATCTTTACTTAATAAAGTTTCAACTTTTGATCAAAACAATAAATACGAGAAAGAAAATTATTGTTGTCAAATCTACAATTTGAATGAGTCAAATGAAATCTTGTAACTTCTTCCTAAAAGATTTTATTGCTGTTCAAAACAATGACAATGAAAAAGAACTGATAAATTTCACAACTCAGAAGTGAAAAATTAAACTCTGGCCTTCCAACTAAAAGAAGAAAATTACATCTATAAAACTGGCCTATTAGATGTGAAAAAAGAAACCTCCATGGCTTTACTCTACTTATTGGACAATGATCCTAGATTTCCTAGGATGGCAGTCATGTGCTTTTCTCATAGCAAGAAAATACTCACAAAAAACAATTTCATATAAACTAATGTTTACAATTTTCCATTGGATGAACACAGAAGAAAGTTTAACACTTCATTTTATACCAAAATTATTTCAAATGAAGAAACTGTAGATAAAGAATTTTGTAACTACTATTATATGTTTCATAAACAATACTCAAGATCAACTTTGACCATGATTCGGCTTGTGCCTGGAAAGACTTAGGTTCTCAGTTAATAGAAAACAAAACATCATTTATACACAAAAAGTATGCATGCAATTATTAAAAGTAAAAAACGGCTATATAAACAGCAAACCTTTGACAGTACTCCATCAAGGTAAGAAATTTCACTGATGTTCTGAAAAACAGTATCCAATATTTTAGCTAATCAAACTGAGGATTTTGTATCCAATATTTTGTATCCAATATTTTAGCTAATCAAACTGAAGATTTTAAAGCATTAATAGCATAACATTTAAAGAAAAAATAAAGAAAATTTCTAGATTAGAAATTACTTTGAAACATGGTTCTTAAGTGGCATGATACAGATTTTTTTTAACAATCACCATCTAAGATGAAAAATTCAAAATGAGATGATTATTAAGTTAATAAATAATAAAGTAAAAAAAATTAAATACATAGAGTAAATGCATAAAATAAATGAATATTACTTGAATAAACTAGATTATAACACAAACAAAAGTTATATTTAACAACATCCTTGATTTGTATTGAGGAACTACTGGAAAAGGGAAACAAGGAATTGATACATTTTTCAACTGTTGTGAAAAGTACAGACTTTGTCTTAAGGGAAAACTATAGAAACTACTTTCAAAGAAGAAATTGATTAAAAGACTATCAAGAGCAAGCCTTTGATAATAACACTAGCACGGCTGGTAAGTAAAAAGACATCTCAGCCAGAATTTTGGCCAAAAATCTAGAAGCATTCTTTGTGCTATATAACACATAGTTTGAATTTGTGTCTAAGGAGACATGGGCCCAAGTATGTCAATAGCTAATAATATTCTTTGGAACTCAAAGATTTTATATGACGTTACATATGGAGTGTCTTGGTGAAACACACATCAAATTTGATCTCACAGATACTCAGGGACACATGGTGGAAACACTGATTAGGTGTTCTTAGAATAAGCAGATTTCATTTAGACAAGGTATGAAATGCTCTAGATGAGTTAAGCCAAACAGTAGAAGATCCTCAAATAAAGAGTGCATTGTGGTCTTTGGTGGAAGATGATATTAATTTTTAATTTGCAAATCCACAGCTATCTGGTATGAACTTTTCCTTGCTATTAATAATTTTTAAAAACTTATCAGAAAATCCAAGCAAGTCTAAATTCAGCTATTGTACTTTTAAAGGATTTAAAACTTTTTTAAAAAATTTAGAGAAAATGATTTTTAAAAGTCAAAAGAAACTACATGAGAAATATGCAAAAAAGTGACATTCCAATAAGATATGAGAAAATTGGAAAAAGGAAACAGAAATACTTGCATGACTCTGAAGGAGAGAATCCACATAAAATAAGCACCAAAACAATTTGTATAGTCTATTTTCTAACAATTAGAGATCAAGGTATAATCTTGATTGAAGGAGCTTTGAAAATAAGGCAAAAGATGCAGCTTTCAATGTTTATTATAATATCTAAGCATTAAAAAGTACGAGAAAGGAAGAACTTAAGAAGTACTGTAGGGATCTAGATATTGCTTTAAATTGATGATAAGGATATTTTGATGAAATCAAAATGTTTTATTTCTGCACTAACAATAATTTATGTTATGCAATCCCATTATAATGTTTGTACTTACATGTAAAACTCTTGGTTCATTTTTGTCAGCACCACGGTTACCCAGTGAGCAAACCGGCCATCCCTATATGGGATCCGAACCCGTGGCCTTGGTGTTATCAGCACCGCACTCTCCCAAGTGAGCCACGGGCCGGCCCTTGGTTCATTTTTGAATCAAAGTAATGCTTTAAGTACTTTATTGACAATTTCAGTTGCTACTGCCTCAGCAGAGAGAAGGTTTTGCAATTAAAATTAATTTTAAAAATTGAGAACTACAAAGACTCAGGAAAGGATGTCTAATCTGACATTACTGTTAATCAAACACAACTGTTGTGAAAACCTTGAGTATAACTACAACTTATATCAGATAAAATAGACTTCAAGCCAAGGAAAGTAAAAAAAAAAAAAAAAAACAATTCAGAAGATCATTATATAATGATAAAGGGATCAATTTAACAAGAGGATATGACAATTCTAAATATATATGCACCCAACTCTGGAGCACCCAACTATATAAAGCAAATACTATTAGACCTAACAGGAGAGATACAGTCCACCACAATAATAGTTGGGCACTTTAACAACCCATTTTTGGCAAAGGACAGATCATCCAGACATAAAATTAATCAAGAAATGTCAGAATTAGTCTCTACCAGGCTGATTGGATTTAGCAGACATTTATAGAACATTTCATCCAACAACTGCAGAATACACATTCTTCTCAGCAGCACATGAAACATTCTCTAGAATGGACCATACATTAGGCCACAAAACAAATCTCAACAAGTTTTAAAACTTGAAATCATATCAACTATCTTGTCTGACCACAACAGAATAAAACTAGAAATCAACAAAAGGGACACTAGAAACCATACAAATACATGAAAATTAAACACTATGCTTCTAAAAAGCAAATGGGTCAAAGAAGAAATCAAAAAGGAAACTTAAAAATTCCTGGAGAGAAATTAAAATGAAAACACAACTCTAACCCCAGTTAGGATGGCTAAAATCCAAAAGACTCTGAACGATAAATGCTGGCGAGGTTGCGGAGAAAAAGGAACTCTCATACATTGTTGGTGGGACTGCAAAATGGTGCAGCCTCTATGGAAAATGGTATGGAGGTTCCTCAAACAATTGCAGATAGATCTACCATATGACCCAGCTATCCCACTGCTGGGAATATACCCAGAGGAATGGAAATCATCAAGTCGAAGGGATACCTGTTCCCCAATGTTCATCGCAGCACTCTTTACAATAGCCAAGAGTTGGAACCAGCCCAAATGTCCATCATCAGATGAGTGGATACGGAAAATGTGGTACATCTACACAATGGAATACTACTCAGCTATAAAAACGAATGAAATACTGCCATTTGCAACAACATGGATGGACCTTGAGAGAATTATATTAAGTGAAACAAGTCAGGCACAGAAAGAGAAATACCACATGTTCTCACTTATTGGTGGGAGCTAAAAATTAATATATAAATTCACACACACACACACACACAAAAACCGGGGGGGGGGAAGAAGATATAACAACCACAATTACTTGAAGTTGATACGACAAGCAAACAGAAAGGACATTGTTGGGGGGGAGGAGGAGGGAAAAGGGAGGGAGGTTTTGGTGATGGGGAGCAATAATCAGCCACAATGTATATCGACAAAATAAAACTTAAAAAAAAAAAAAAAAAACACAACATGCTAGAACCTATGGGATACAGTGAAAGCAGTCCTAAGAGGGAAGTTTACACCATTAAACACCTGTCAAAAAAGAAGAAAGACTTCAAATAAACAACCTAGTGTTACACCTCAAGGAACTAGAAAAATAAGAACAAACCAAAACCAAAATCAATAGAAGGAGAGAAATAACAAAGATCAGAGCAGAAATAAGTTAATTAGAGATTTTTTAAAAATATAAAAGATGGATGAGACAAAGAATTGGTTTTTCAAAAAGACAGACAAAATGATAGAACTTTAGCTAGACTAATGAAGAAAAAAGAGAGAAGACAAATAAAATCAGATATGAAAAAGGAAACATTACGACTGATACCACAGAAATATAAAGGATCATAAGAGACTACTATGAACAATTATATGTGAACAAAGTGGAAAACCTAGAAGAAATGGATAAACTCCCAGATATGTACAACTTACCAAGTTTGAACCATGAAGAACTAGGAAACCTAAACAGACCAAAAACAAGTAATTAGATTGAAGCAGTAATAAAAAGCCTCCCAACAAAGAAAATTGCAGGACCAGATGGCTTCACTGCTGAACTCTATCAAACATTTAAAGAACTAATACAAATTCTTCTCAAACTCTTCCAAAAAATTGAAGAGGAGGGAATACTTCCAAACTCATTCTATGAGGCTAGCATTACCCTGATACCAAAATCAGAAAAAAACTTAATGAAAAAGGAAAACTGTAGACCAGTATCCCTAATGAACACAGATACAAAGATCCGCAACAAAATACTAGCAAACTGAATCTAATAACACATTGAAAAAGATCATTCACCATGATCAAGTGGGATTCATCCCAGGGATGCAAGGATGGTTCAAAATATGCAAATCAGTAAACGTAATACATCACACCAACAGAATAAAGGGAAAAAAACCATATGATCATTTCAATAGATGCAGAAAAAATATTTGATAAAACCCAACACCCCTTCATGATAAAAACATTTGACAAATTAGGAGTAGAAGGAATGTACCTCAACACAATAAAGTCCATATATGACAAATCTGCAACTAATATCACACTGAATGACAAAAACTAGAGGTTTTTCTTCTAAGATCTGGGAAAAGAGAAGGATGCTCACATTCCACTATCTTATTCAACATAGTACTGGAAATTTTAGCCAGCATAATAAGGCAAGAAAAAGCAATAAAGGGCCTCCAAATCAGAAAGAAGGAAGTCAAACTATCACTGTTTGCAGATGACATGATCATAAACATAGAAAACCTTGAAGACTCCACCAAAAAATTACTAGAACTAATAAATGAATTCAGTATAGTGGCAGGATACAAAATCTACACACAAAAATCAATAGCCTTCCTATACACCAATAATGAAATAGCTGAAGCAGAAATCAAGAAAATAATCCTATTCACAATGGCTACCAAAAAAATAAAATACCTGTGAGTAAATTTAACCAAGGAGGTAAAAGACCTCTACAATGAGAACTGCAAAACATTGATTAAAAAATTGAAGAGGTCATAAATGAATGGGAAGATATCCCACGTTCATAGGTTGGAAGAATTAACGTCATTGAAATGTCCATATTACCCAAAGCATTACCACTACACGTTCAATGCAATCCCTATCAAAATACCAGCTACATTCTTTATAGAAATAGAAAAAACAATCTTAAAATTTGTATGGAAACCTGAAAGACCCCATATAGCTAAAGCAATCTTGAACAAAAAGAACAAAGCTGGAGGCATCACACTTCCTGACTTCAAAATATACTATAAAGCTATGGTAGCCAAAACAGCATGGTACCAGCATAAAAACAGACAAATAGACCAATGGAACAGAATAGAGAGCCCAGAGATAAACCCATGCACTTACAGCTGACTGATTTTCAATAAAGGTACCAAAAATACTCAATGGGGAAAGGGTAGCCTCTTCAATAAATGGTACTGGAAAAACTGGGTATCAACATGCAGAAGACTAAAACTAGACCCCTATCTCTCACCATACACAAAAATCAACTCAAAATAGACTAAAGACCTAAATTTAAGAACTGAAACTATAAAACTATTAGAATAAATGCTGCTGGTTAGCTCAGTTGGTTAGAGCACAATGTTATAACACCTAGGTCAAGGGTTTGGAACTCCATACTGGCCAGCCACCAAAAGCAGAAAAAAAAGAAGAAGAAGAAAACATAGGGGGAATGCTACACAAAATGGGAGTAGGAAGTGTTCTTTGAGCAAGATTACGAAGGCACAGGCAACTAAAGCAAAAATGCACAAATGGGACTACATCAAACTAAAAAGCTTCTGCACAGCAAGTGACACTATCAACAAAGTGGAGAGACAACCTACAGAATGGGAAAAAGTGTTTGCAAAGTACACATCAGACAAAGGGCTAATAGCCAGAATGTATAAGGAACTCAAACAACTCAACAGCAAAACCCACAAATAATCCAATTAAAAAATGGGTGATGACCTGAACAGCCATTTCTCAAAAGAATACATAGAAAAGGCCAACAGACCCATGATAAAATGCTAAATATTACTAATCATCAGAGAAATGCAAATTAAAATCACATGAGGTATCACCTCACTCCAGTTAGAATGGCTATTACCAATGAGACAGAAAATAATAAATGTTGGTAAGGATGCAGAGAAAAAGGAACTCTCCTACATTGCTGGTGGGAATGCAAATTGGTGCAGCCACTGTGGAAAACAGGATGGAGGTTCCTCAGAGAACTAAAATAGATCTACCTCATGACTCAGCTATCCCACTACTGTGTACATACACAAAGGAAATGAAATCAATATATGAAAAGATACTTGCACTCCTGTGTTCACTGCAACACTATTCACAATAGCCAAGAGATGGAATTAACCTAAATGCCCATTAACAGATAAATGAATAAAAGAGCTGTGGTATATATACACAATGGAATATAAGTCAGCTACAAAAAAAATGATATCCTATCATTTGCAGCAACATGGATGGAACTGGAAACCATCGAGTTAAGTGAAACAAGTCGGGCACGATGAAAGACAAATACCACATGATCTCACTCATATGTGGAATCTAAAAAAAAAAAAAGTGGTTCTTATAGAAGTAGAGAGCAGAATAATGGCTACTAGAGGCAGGGAGGAAGGAGAAGTGGTGGACTAATGGATATAAGACTATGCTGTCTACCGTAAGTGAATCATTGTGCAGTATGTGCATATGTTGAAACAACACACTGTACCCTACAAATATGTAGAAAGGTTAAAATAAAAAAATTAAAAGTTTTTAAAAATCCACATAAGTATGACCTTGGGAGGGGCTTGCAGTCAATATTATTGAATAAAAAACTAAATGAATATTTGAAAAAAATTTGAACTATTTACAAGGTATTTTATATTCAATTATTTATACTAAGTCTTTGAAATTTGTTGTGTATTTATCGAGTTAAACCACCCATTATATCAAGTGCACAATAGCCACATGGACAGCACAGGTCTAATGATGTGGAATTTGGGACATAAGGCTCTGGTTGTATTTAAAAGCCAGGCACTGTTCTAGGCTCAGGATAAAGTAGGAATAAAGGTTCCTTTTCTCATGGAATTGACGTTTTTGTATGAGAGACAGCATATAAACAGATTTTTTTTAAGTTTATTTCAGATGATGACACATGCTGTGAAAAGGGGAAAACGGGGTAACGTGATAGAAAGCAACTGGAGGGAGAAGGGGAGAAGTAACTTTAGATAAAATGGCCAGTGTCAGAAGGACTCTCTGAGAAGGTGAAACTTGAGCACCACCTGAGAAGCGAGAAGCAGCCAGGCAAGTGAAGATTTCCAGGTGAGGCATTCCAGGCCAAGGGGAGAGGCAGTTCAAAGCTGTGATTCTGGATGAGATTTCCTGGGCTCAAGAAAAGAAGGCCGAGGTGGCAGGAATGTGGCAAAGAAGGGGACAGTGGTGGTAAAGAAGCAGAGAGGCAGGCAGCTGCCAGACAATGTGGGGCAGTAGCTCTCAACCCTGGACTGTGGAATCAGCTATACAGCTTCTAGAATATACTCATGCCCAGCTTCTCCCCAGAGACTCTGGTTTAATTGTTCTGTGAAGCCCAGGCATCAGTATTTTTCAAAAGCATTCCAGGTGATTCTCAAGCTTAGGCAGGGTCGAGAACCATTGAGTTAAGGAGTTGCCAGCTCCAGTAGGTTGTTAGCATTTATTCTAAGTGCAGTGGGAAGACACTGTGGTTTAGAGGGAGTCGTGACAAGATCCAATTCACCTTTAAAGGGCTGAGGTTTTGTGAAGAGTGGACTGTGGATGGGGTAGCATCAGAAGCAAGGGCACTAGTTAGGAGCCTACTGGAGAGAGTAAAGGGAATCAGGATATATGTCAGGCCTGACCCAACTTGCTGATGGAGGAGATGCTGGGAATGAGGGACAGAGATGGCTCCTTGAAGTCCAGGAATCTTTAGCAGGACCAGGCATGGTGCTCCTGTAATTTCAGGCGCCAGACAGTAATCTCTGCTGTCTGTTCCTCCGGCAGCCCCCACAGCCTGCAGCAGGGCAGGCACCTGGTGGAAGCATGGCTGGAATGAGGCAACATCTCTCTGGTGCAATAAACCTCCCCCTCTAAGGGAGCACAGGTCTCCTGCGTGATCGCGGTAAATTCCTTCCCCTCTCTGGCCTTTAGAAAACAAATTATATTTTCCAGTGCCTACCTCTCAGGAGAGATATTTTGAGTATCCAGGGCAATAATGGGCAATGATGGCTAGTAATAGTTGTTTTTAAGCTCAGCAACCCTGCAAGATAGGTATTGTTATACCAATTTTATAAATGAGGACATCGGGCTGAGAGATTAAGTAACTCCTTGAGATCAGTCTGCTATCAGTGCTAATGTTGGATTGTGATCCAGACTATCCTGACTCTAAATTCTAGTTTCCTTTCACCATATAATGCTGAAATTGAATTGAAATTGCAACACATCAGACTATACACTGGCAAGATGGCAAGGAAACTATTACATTCATTAATTGTTCCCCATACTGAGACACGGGATATACTTTTGAAAAGCAATTTGGCAGTAAGTATCAAAACCCCTAGAAGTTTTCCTACCCCCTGTCCTTGATGAATTCACCCTAAGGAAATCAAATTTATAGCATAAAAAGGTACATGCATATTTATGTCTGCATTATTTGTAACAGCAATAAGTTGGAAGTAACCTAAACATCCAGCAGTACCAGGACTGGTTGAAAAAATTATGGTGTCAAGTCAAAGGAATATTATACAGTAATGATTCTCAACTGGTGATGATTTTGCCTTCCAAGAGACATTTGGCAATGTCTGAGGACATTTTTGATTGTCCTAAATGGGGGAGGGGCAAGTTCTATTGAAATCTAATGGAGAATGGCCAAAGATGCTTGCTGCTAAACATTTTGCAATATATAGGACAGCCCCTATGCAATAATGCTGAAGTTGAGGAATCCCATTACACAGAAATTACATATTGTTAGTATGAAGACTTCCTGACTTGATGTTAAGAGAAAAAGTAGAATTCCAAATTTAGGGTATACCATGATTGTAACCATGGAAAAAACTGTCTTGCATATGAAATAACACTAGATGAAAACATGGAAAACTGAAAAAAATGGAAATAATTTATTCTTTGAGAAGTTTGCCTTAGTGATATTATATTATTTTTTACAAGAATCAAAAACTGGAAAAATTAAAATAGAACTTGCTATGGATATGAGTTGTAATTTTTATTGTCCAAGTCATTTTTATTGGAGATGGCACATTTTTTTGTGCTCAGTAAATACTTCTGGAAGGATAGAAGTTGTCTTTGTTTGTTTTTTATGAAAGTTATGTGAACAGATCTGGATGAAAAGTGGTATTTTTAGAAAGCCATCAAATCTCATATCCATTTTGTAGATAGGACCCCTTCTGAGCCAAGGAACAGACATCAAACTGGAACTAGCCTGTGTAATGTAAGACATATATCAGTTCATGTGACTGGGAAAAAAAGGATGGATGTGGCATCAACTCAGATGGACCCAAGAGCTCACCCAATGCTCTCTGCTCCTTGGTGCCCTCCGTGCTTTTCTCCCACTCTCAAACTACCCACCACGTACCTACTCTCCTAATGTGGTCCTTATTCTCTACTGCACGCAGCCTCCTCATACACATGAGGAACAGAGGAAACACAAATGACTACAGACCTAACATTTGACCAGAGTCCTGCAAATACGAGCAGAGCCACAGAGATGTGTGAGCCTCTGCCGTGCAGGGGGAGGGTGCTCAGAGCAGCTGCTGAGTCTCCCAGATGTGAGGCCAACTGGGGCTGTGGCGTCTTGACAAAGGGTGAGTTTGGCTTTGGTTGTGACCCCAATTACCCACAAAGTATGACTGGATTTCTAGTGAATGGGCCCAGACATTCCATTTCTGGAAAACAGAACCTCGTGGCCCGAGCATAGTATTGCACACAACCAGATAGGGTTAGAAGAGGATTGTGCAGAATCGAGATGCAAACAGATGCTGACCTTTGTTCTCTGAGGAGAACACTCCTCCTTGGCCCTCTTTTCTGGAATTTCCCACATACCATGATGACCCTCACCAAGGGATAATAGGCTCCTACAAATGTAGACTTGCCCCGACTTCCAGTGTGATGTTGAAACTTACTCATAGAGGAATTTGTGGCAGTTACAGATATTTGTGCAGTACAATTGGAGTTTTGTTTCAATGAGAAAATTGGGCTGAAGGAAAAATAAAATAGGCAAAAGAGATAAATCAAGAAGTAAGACACAATGCTAGGTAAAGAGAAGACCACAAATTTGACAGCATGCTTCCCAGTGGCAATTTCATAGAGGGTAATATCGGTTACAAGTTTCCTGATTTCTAAAAGATAACAACAGGTGCCCAGAAGCATGGGTTGCCCTGGTACTGAAACCAGGGAGAACTTTCTCCCCATCCCAATGTAGTAGATTGGAATGAATTCCATCTTCAGTAATGACCCGCAATGAACACCATAACAGGTTTCAATTCCTCAATATAGACTAATGGAACAAGTCAAAGCTCAGTTCATCAAATGAATTCTTGGAAAGGCCAAGACAATTTAGTTCAAGACTGTAGCCATCTGATGATCTCCCTTGATCCAAGGACAATATTAAGAATATAGAGAAAAAGTGAAGGGCTTATCCTTCAAGTAATCCATGAACATTATTTCTTAAAAATAAGCTTCTGATAAGAATACAGCAGCAGGGTTTGAAGTTATACTATCAGGCATAATCTTGAAATTCATGTCATCTATTGTTCCTACGGAAGGAAAACTGGATATGCATTGGTCATAAGCCACATGGAGGATGGAGCCAATGTCCTCTTTTGCCAAGTTAAGGAGTCTAATCAGCGTTGGAGCCAGCATGAAAATCCACTGAACATCCACCCAGAAGGGGGCCAGCAAGAGCAGCAAAGTTTCCCACAGGACTTAGTTCTGCATCTATTCCAACCTGTGGCCAAGTTCCAAAAGCTGGACATCACAGAGATCATCCACTAGCATGTTAGCCTAGAAAATGTCTAAAATGGCCATTACCAAGATCACAAAACTGTTAACAAAATGCCCAGAACATTTGAATACTAACACCAGCTAATACAGCCAAAAATAAATAAGTAAAAAACACATTGCATGGCCTAACGAAAATGAGCTACACACAGTTATCTTTACAAGTCGTAAAATGAGAGTGCTAGCATGAGAAAGGAGGAGGAAGAGTACGCCAATGTTTAAAAGATTTGGATTTCACTATGAATTGTTATCTTTGAAAATAGGTACTTGGCCCCACAAAGTCTTCTGATGATGTGAAAAGAAAGTTCTAAGAAATTCTCATTTGCTTTTCCCCCTCTTGCCCCACTGTCTACAGCTTACCCCGCTCGTCCAATAAACCCTAAGGGTCTGTCTTTCTTTTTCCTTTCCATACAAAAATTACACTGACAGTCTAGCCTTCCCAAATCACCACTGGCAACTTCAACTGAACTCATCACATACCAATTAATTCTAGGAGGCCAGCTCTGATCCCAAGAAACCATGACATTGTCCTCATTGGAAGTCACAACCTTTACCTGCCAAGCTGGACTCATCCTGTAGGCAAGGGAAGGAACAAATTTTCTCCTTTGATTCATCTGGAGCAACAAGTTTGGGGCACAATTAAAATTAGCTTAAAGTGCCTTCAGAGGAAGGATTTGTCCATACATTCTTAATTCCCCCATGACGCCTACTAGAATACTGCATACACTGTAGGAGCTTAATAATAATTGCTACCATTTGGTGAACACTTTATTCCAGGAGCTTCACTTGAAGCTCTACGTAAATTATTTCATGCATATATCTTGTCATTCATTATAACAACTCTCCTAGAAAAGTATTGTAATCCCCATTTTTCAGATGAGAAAACAGAGGCTTTGGCAAATGCATTGACTCATTCAAAACAATACAGCTATTAATTAGCAGAGAGAACTCTGATGCCAAGCCTACCCAATGCTAAAGCCTAAACTTTTTCCACTCCACCAGGCTGTCTCCCTATAAATACTTCATGAAAGCAACAAGTTTCTTCAGTAACAGTTTTGCCAATGATGAAAGCTATAGGTTGGCAAACTTTGTCTCAATATATCACATAAACCACAGTACAGTTATAACGTTCAGCAATAGTAAAGACCATGGGGTAGTGAACACTTCATCACAGAAATAATTTTCTCTCTGAGATAATATAGAGGGGATTGCTACTCTGGTTGAAAAGCTGGATATTACCTCAATATCTAAAACAAAAAAGCAAAGACGAAGAGTCGCATTCTGAGAAATGAGTCCAAAGTTGAATTCCAGGATCCTTTCATTTCAAAGAATGCACATTAAGAACATTAAATATTAGACACTACATTTAAGAGATACAGAATGAAAAAAGACACAGTTGCCAATATGGAAGAAGGGTTATTACTTCAACAGAGCATTGAAGAAAAATAAGATTTCAGAAAACGGGGGTGGAAAAGAGTTGACTATTATGCCTACTATCAAATGATGGGAGTAGAGTATTCAAACACAGGGTGATGAGACAGTTTAGAAAGGTAAATTGAGGTCAGATTATAGAGGGCTCTGAACGACTAAGGGATTTGGATTTTAATTGATTGTACTCAGTAGCCATTGAGTCTTTTGAACAAGGGAGTGATGGCTGTGGCTTAAATAGATCAATCTGAATCCTCAATAAAATATTAATAAATAGAATCCAACAATGTATAAAAAGAATTATTCACCATGACCAAGTGGAATTTATCCAAGATATGCAAGGCTGGTTCAACATTTGGAAATCAAGCAATGTAATCTACCACATCAACAAGCTAAAAAAGTCATCTGATCATATCAATTGATTCAGAAAAAAAAAAAACTGACAAAATGTGACACACATTTATTATAAAAATTCTCAGCAAACTGAGAATAGAGAGAAACTTTATCAACTTGATAAAGAATACCTACAAAAAACTACAACATCATATTTAATGGTGGGAAACTGGATGCTTTCCCCCTAAGATCAGAAACAAGGCAAGAACGTCCAATCTCACCAGTCGTTTTCAAGGTCATATTGGAAGTCCGATCTACTGTAATAAGACAAGAAGAGGAAATAAAGGACATACAGATAGGAAAGGAAGAATTAAACTGTATGTATTTGCAGATGACATGATTGCCTGTAAATAGATCAATCTAGGACCCAGTATAGGAGGGACCCTTACTAATTTAGTAGAATAAGTTTGAGTCAAGGGAGTGGAATCAATTTCTTAAGCTCATGCTAGAGTAGAGACCTGCCAGAGTCCACGTAAAAAAATTAAAAAGAAACCAACAAGCAAACAAAGCCAAACTCTGAACTTAAATAGCAAACTTGAACTGAGTTGATATGGAAGCTAAGGCACCTAGGTGAAAAGTGCAGAATTCTGCCAAATGTCAGGGAACAAGCCACCAGTTCTGTTTAGGCCAATTCCATTGCACTCTCCTCCTTTCCTCCTCCACCCCAGACATTGACTTCTGTTCTGGGGGTGGGAGAGGCATGATGTGAGAACTGAAACTGTGTACTAATAAGGTGCTTTATAATGGCAATGTATTTATTTTATCTTCTTCTTCATCTTCTGCCAAGCTCAGCCCAAGCCATTAAGATAACACTGGAAGGGCCGCCCGTGGCACACTCGGGAGAGTGCGGCGCTGGGAGTGGGCGACACTCCCGCCGCGGGTTCAGATCCTATATGGGAATGGCCGGTGCACTCACTGGCTGAGTGCCGGTCATGAAATAAAAAAAAAAAAAAGATAACACTGGAAACAAAAACGGCCATAATACATTTCTATATTTCCTTAATAATTTCCAAGTGAATATGTCCTCTGTAGCTATCAAACTAGAGCAGAGAACTTCAGAACAATTCAATCAATGAGAATTTAGTTGAGTAAGACCCGATAGAAAATAAAAGGAAGCTTGGACAAGCATAAGGTAGTAAAAGAGAAAAAACAATAGATTTAGAGTCAGACAAACCAACTTGAGTTTTGGGTCTTGCACCGTTATCATCAGCCAAGTGATAAGCAAGTTTGTTAATCTGTCTGAGACCTCAGCTTTCTCACTTTTGCAATGAGAATGAAAATAACACCTACCTGAATATTATGAGGATGAAAAGAGATGATGCGTCAATGACTAAACAAATGTTCATTTTGTTTATCCAATTGGTATGGCCAGTGGCAAAGCCTACATGAGACCATTAAGTGCCCAAAGCAGACAAAGGGAAGAGGAAGTATAAAGAACAGAGGAAGAAATCTGTGGGATGGAGTGGACAATGAAGGCATCCCAAAAGATGTCAGATTCTAGCTGAGTCTTAAAGGATTCAGAGTAGAATTCAGATAGGCAAGGAGGAGGAAGAGTTGCTGGCATAAAGGAGGCACTCAAAAATAGTGAATAAGTGACTGACTGAATGAATGAATAAACAGGGAAACAAAAGAACAAATTGGAATGTCCAAGAAATACCCTAGAGGCAGTGAGAACACCAGAGTCCAAAATAAAAGATAGCCTTTTCTAGAAATTTTGTTTAAGTGAGTTTTCTCTGTATGGGTGCCCCTGTGAACACACGGGCATATTGTAGAGATGGGCATTTCTGTTCCTCAGGCCTAGAGAGACCACATGTCTATAGAAGCCACACCGTGGCTGGTTTGAACCCTGGTGCTCTCTCTCTGACCTATCTGTGATCTGCTCATTTGGGTGAATACGTTTCCTGTAGCCCCAGTGAGACAAGGTAGCTCTTGAACCTGCTGACATATTGAGACACGTATATCAACGGCCACTGTTCTCTCGTGATAACTACCACGTCACCTAGATTGCCGAAGTCAGCTTCCTCCACAAACCACAGTCGAAAGATTCTCATGGGGAAGAAAAAAAAAAAGGTGCCAAGGCACTATATGACTTCGGTGCTTGTGTTTTCAAAGTGAAGCCTTCAGGTAAGACTAATGGTCAGAGGGCAAAGAGAATTAGGAGTCTCAGGGCAGATGTAGAGGTAGAGGCTGAGAGCAGGCAGAGCAGAAGGGTAGGAGGCAGCAGAAATTAATGGAAAGAACCCTAGAGATTCGGGCTCCAGCTTAGCACCTGCCATTAAATCTCTCTGTGGTCCAGAGCAGGACATGTAACCTCTCTGGACATCAGTTTTGTCATATGCACGTCAGGAGGTTGATGGAAGTGACTTCTGAGAATCTTACAGCGCTTATATTCTAAAACTGCAAACAAAAGACACCCTATTTTCTGTGCTGGGAAGAGACATGTCAAGCCCAACTCTTCTTTTCTGATGTTCCTTTATCCATTCTCCCTTCAAATCCCCTAATGAACCAGAGAAGTAGCTGGCCCCATCATTAGGAGCCAGTGGGTAAATAAAGTTGGGTTGAATCAGTAGGTCTGTTTTTTCTGTTTGTAACTTCCACTCTCTCATAAAGAGGAGTCACTGGTGGGAGGTTTCTTCTCCCCACTGAGGCTTTAAATGAGAATTTCTCATCCAGTTCTAATCCCAGAAATTTCTATCACACTTTAAGCCAGACATCGACAAACTGAACTTAGACCAGAGACAACTGACCAGAACGGTAAGAGTCTGGGAACTTTATCTCATGAGAAACACGCAGGAAGGAGGGTGTTCAGGCTGGACAGGAGCAGACTCCAGAGAAGCACCATGACAGCCAGGAGCAGCTGAAGGATGGACAGAGGAGAGAGGTTTATTTGGTGTTGCTCCACAGGCCAGAACCGCGAGCTACCAGAGCAATCTCCAGGAAGGCAGATGACATGCCCACTAGAAAAACTTGCCCTCAGCTGGAGCATCCAAGGACAGCTCATGAGGGGTCTCAGGAAAGGTTCTAGCCCAGCAGGCTCGATGCCCATCTGCCAGGAGACCTCAGAGAGTGTACAGCCAGTGGGTTAAGGGGTTTAAGGGGCCTTTCCAAGGCTGATATTATACGATTCCACCACAGAGTGGGCTCAAGCTCAGCAAATGTTGTTCACCCTTCTTGCTAGCCATTTTTGGTTTTGTTTTTTTAACTTGCCTGAATTGTAAATTGATCCTGTGCTGTGTGACTGCATTTGGTTACTTTTCCATAGATCTTCGAGGAGGCAGAGACACCCAAGCCTCTGACTTAAAGTTCCCCTGGTTTCTATCTCCTCTCCCACTCAGAAGTCCCACCAGTGTGATCAGGAATAAAATATTTTAGCTACAATAGTGACAATTATTTAAAGGTTTTATGAAGCCAATTATCCCTTTGCAAAGTGAAATGTTGTTGCTTTGGATTTTTCTGATCAGAGTATTATAGAGAGGAGACCACCCTTCTCTTGCCATACAGAGAAGAATGAAAAAGACGCTTTTACACAGCATCTGGGTGGACCTGATACAGGACAGTGGAGGGAATTCAAAACTCCACAGT
Source organism: Cynocephalus volans (assembly GCF_027409185.1). Lineage (NCBI taxonomy): Eukaryota > Metazoa > Chordata > Mammalia > Dermoptera > Cynocephalidae > Cynocephalus > Cynocephalus volans. Next base: position 43,758,656 of record NC_084473.1, read on the forward strand.
GTCCTGTAGCACATACAGCCTCAAGCAACATCCAGGAGGCCAGGCAAGAACAGACAACGGCCCGCTGTTTCGGTGGGTTCAAGTCTCTGCCTGCTTCCAGAGTCCTTGGCTCAGCTTTCCTTTCTTAAATTGTTCCTAATTTGCACCCAAAACATTCCTCTTCAAGAAATCATTAAACTTGACCTGGTGATACTGTATCTGATAGGAAATAAACAGAAACCACTTAGCTCTTCAACACAAGAGGAATATTTTGTTAAACTCAACTGCGTGCAATATTACACAGCTGTAAGCAAGGATCATTTAAAATCCATGAAACAACTATGCAAAATGCCAAGACAAAATTTTTAAAAAACTGTACATATTGTAGGGTCATGATCCTATAAGATATGCATGCATATGTGCAATGATGTAAAAAGAAAACAGTTTTAAAGACAAATAGTTGAAATGATATCAGAGGAGCATTATTGGAAGGACAGCTTCTTCCTCCTCCCTCTCCTCCCATAGACCCATATTTAAAATGTCTATTAATTTCTTAAAATTGTTTGCATAGCAAGTAAGAAGTTAAACACATATTTGAGGATTTCAACATTACCTTTTTCCCCCCAGCATTACCTCTTGGAGGCTGGTTTTCTTCCCCAAGACACAGTCATGTGTAAAGTGGGGCTGGTTAATCTGATCTTTATTTGAAGTTGCCACAATCTGTTCACTCTGAAGGTGATATTCATGAAAGAAACCCCATAAGAAAATGGCAATAAGCCTAACGCTTTACATTCTTAGCCATGAAAGGTTGTAAACCCCTCATGACAGGAAGAGGCACGCAAGCCAGGGCACTTACACCAATATCAATATCCACCAGAAGATGCTGGCATCCCCGGTCTCGGTGCCCTGAGCTTAGTTGTCCCTTAGGAAATATCTGGTGCCCTGTTTCTTGTTCAGAGCTTAACATCCCACAGAACCTGCACCTGATCCAGTTCAGCCCCTGGCATGGGACTCATAATTGCCATGTGCTCAGCCGGGTTCTCCTGGCTAGAGAGTCAAGTTTCCTAGATGCCCTCCCTGTCTTCTGGTGTCCACAATTCTTACAAACAAGTACCCGGCCACGAATGGCCTTCAAAAGAGGCCCCTCCCCCATGATATTCCTGAGTTACTGTCACCCTAACTTGCCCCACAATCTGATAGTTGGAGGGATCCTTCCCACCTGTGAGGAAAGCTAAAGAACTTTCACCAATAACTTCAATATTGGAGATCAAGTCCATGACACCTCTCCGCTGTCTCTCTGGAGAACACAGTGCTTAGAACTACATGTGCAGGGGCCCCAGGCTGCAACATCCCCCACAGGGCCCGATGCCTCCTCTGTACAGTATCCCAAGGGCTCTTTCCAGATGAGCCACACAAGCTTTTTTAGTTCCTTAAGTCCCAAACCTTAGACATTTTTATTCAAGTGGATTTATAAACCATATCAATTCTACTGGAGTTGTTAAACATTTCCTAACACAAAGAAAGTCACCCCGTGTTGGTGTAATAGACCATCCAGAGCAATATTTGCCTTCTGCTATCTGTCTCAACTCTCTACGAGGCTTCACGGGTCCTTTATCAAACTCCAGCCCCCAGCTGGCCCTGCCTCTGCCCACATCTGAGTTGTTCCTGGGTGGGTCACACTCTGAGAGTCAATCATATGTCTGTCTTTGATCCTTCTCTAATTAGCCCTGTCTCCCCTTCACTGGACTGAAAGCTCCTTCTGGGAGGGCCTGGGTCAAGGCCCAGAGACTCCAGCACTGGATGGGACCTGGGGAATTAAACCAGAACAGAGACATTACCAAACATCCTGAACAGCTCTTCATAACCCAATACTAATGCCGGGGGCCTGGCCAGTTGGCTCAGTTGGTTAGAGCGACGCCTTGTGACATCAATAGGAATGTCATCCATGAGCTTATCTGTAACACCTGACACAAGTAATGCAAATTCTCCAGGTATCAGCTTCTGGAATGTGGCTGGCAGGCATATTCTCCTTTGTCAGATCTTCCATGCTATCTAAAATGTGATACAAGTCCTCTAACCACAGAGGAATGTGGAAAGTTTAAGTAACAGAAACTCAGTTATCTCAGAGTCTCAGATAACATGAGGGTCCTGTGGGCCCTGCCTCTGCCCTCCAGGCACCCGTAGCTCCTGGACACCTGTACTGAGCCCACGCAGTCCCAGAGACACACACTTCCCGAAAGTCACTCTCATGTCTCCCCATCTCACCCCAATGTCTCTAGTTCTCCTGCTTCCTTAACAGCCAGTATTCCCTAAAGGTTCCTTTGGGGCCTCTTCCTCCAACCATGGCTTGTTTTCCTGTTGACACATTTCTGAGGAATTTGAGGTAAGAACTCTAGTCCCAGCCCCGCTCCAGCTTTCAGCCAGTGGCCCTCTAGCTAAGGAGATCCTCAGCTTATTCACTACTGGTTGAATTGGGACCCTGTTCTAAATTCAAGTTGCTCAAGATTCTGGGGGCAACTGCCCCCATGCATCACACCAGAGCCTCATTCTCAGCTCTGAGCCCTTCCTGGGAATAGAAGTGAGGATAGAGACCCAAGGACGCATGGGGTCCAAGCCACTGGGCTGACTCCAGCTCAGCCCCTCTCATGTGCCTTGAAGGGTCCCTCGCAAGGAGAGCACTCACAATGGCACACACTCTTCATCCTTGCAAATATCTAGGAAGCATGTAGTTTCAAACAGGAAAGGAATCTGGTGATTTAGGCTTTGATATCTCCAGATATTCAGTCCTTGGAAGCCTCTTCTCTGCAACTCATCTTAAGAGAATAGACCCTTCCCCTCAAGTGCTTAGCATTTATGGAAAGGAATTTTGTTCAGAAACTTGAAAATTACTTCAATTGCAGGAAAAAAAATGTGCAAAATTTCCTGCACATGTGGATGCACACAAATACACATAAATGTGCACACTTGCTTGGAAAATTAGAAAAAAGGCCAGCCTGGTGAAAATCTGCATATTGTTAAAAACGTAATTCTAATAAACTTCAGGAACGTACAAATTCGGTTTACTTAATATTCATGTTATTCATTTCCTCTTGAGTGAAAAATAAAAGGTAGTCTGTATATTCCAAGGAATTTGTCCATTTCATCTTCAGTTGCCAAATTTACTGACATAAAGTTATTCATAATATTCCCTAATTATCCTCTTCATAGTGATATCACCTCTCTCATACCTGATATCAGTCATTTGTATTTTCTCTTTTTTTTTTTTCCCGAAGTTTGGTGAGGGTTTTATCATTTTTCTTGATCTTCTCTTAGAATCGGCTTTTGATTTTCCTTATGTATTTGGTCTGAGTATATATTTTTGTTCACCGATTTCCTGTCCGATCTTTCTAATTTCCCTCCTGCTTACATTTTTGGGTTTTATTTACTCTTCTTAGTCTGCTTTCTTAAAGTGAAAGCTGAAGTCAGTGATGGGAGATTATCTTTCCAAAACGGGCATTTTAGTACTGTAAATTTCCCCCTAAGTACTGCATTAGTTGCACGCCACAAATTTTGAAATCCTGTATTATTTACATTCAGTTTAAAATACTTTCTAATACCTCTTTAGCTTTCTTCTTTAACCCAGGTGTTATGTAGAAGTGTGACAGTTTCCAAACATGTGAAGATTTTCCAGATATCTTTCCTTTACTGACTTCGTATTTAATTCTATTGTGGTCAGAGAATACACTTTGGATGTCTTGAATACTTTTGAATGTATTGAGTCTTGTTTTATGACCCAGGATATATTCTTTCTTGGTAAATTCTCTATGTGCACTTGACAAAAATGTATATTCTGCTGTTGCTGGGTGGAGTGATCTGTAAGTATCAATTAGGTCAAGCTGGGCGATAATATTGTTCAAGTCTTCTATATACTTATTGATTTTCTGTCTACCTGTTTTGTGGATTTTCCTATTTCTCCTTGCAGTTCTAGCAATTTTTGCTTCACATATTTTTAAGCTGTTATTCGGTAAACAAATGTTTAGGACTCGTGTCTTCCTGATGAATTAACCCCTTTATCATTATGAAATAACTCTCTTCATCTCTGATAATATTCATTGTTTTGAAATGTACTCTAATATAGCTACCTTACTTTTACTTTAACCTACTTGTGTCTTTATACTTGCATATGAATTTTTTTAAAACATGAAGATGCATTTTTGTTGTTGTTGTTAAAATGGGTTTCTTGTAGGCAGCATGTCGTTGGGTCTCACTTTCATATCCAATCTGACAACATCTGGCTTTCTGTTTGGGAGATTACGTCTTTTTCACTTAATATGATTATTGTTACGGTTGAGTTTAAATCTACCATCTTAATATTTGTTTTCTATTTGTCTCATCTGTTTCTGTTCTTTTTCTTCCTTCTTTTGGATTACTTGTTATCTCCTTTGATTGTTTATTAACTGGACTCTGTAAGGTTGCTTTAGAGTTTATAGTAGGTGCAAAATGAAAATATAAATATTAGTCTCTGTCTCCACTTCCTGACTCACAGCTCCTAAACTCCCTGTAATTTCCTAAGCAATAGAAGTCTTAGGAACATCTTTTGTTCTAATATTTGGACTTTGACCCTGGTTCCTGACACAGAAATCCTAAATCCGTTGGAATTTCCTGAGCAATAGGAGCGTATTTTGTTGTAATGAGGCAACACTTAATAGGCTCACAGATGGGGGCTGTTCGCCAGAAAGACCAATCCATGATTAGAAACTTGGAACTCTCAGCCCTGTCCCCCATCCTCTGGGGAGGGGAGAGAAACTGGAGATTGAGTTAATAATTGACTGTGCCTATGTGAAGAAGCCTCCATAAGAATCCCTCAAGTACAGGCTTCAGAGAGCTTCTGGGCTGCTGAACACATCCGTGTGCTGACAGGGTGGCACCCTCCAATTCCAGGGGGACATAAGCTCCTGCACTTGGGACTCTTCCAGACCTCACCCTATGTACCTCTTGATCTGGCTCCTCATCTGTATCCTTTATAATGTCCTTTGTAATAAATTGGTAAATGTGTTTCCCTGAGTTCTGTGAGCCATTTTAGCAAATGATAAAAGCTGAGGAGAGGATCATGGGAATCCCCAGTCTGTAGCCAAGTCAGACAGAAGTTATGGGTGACCCTGGGACCCACCACTTGCAATTTGCATCTGGAGTTGGGGGCAGTCTTGGGGGACTGAGCCCTCAATCGATGGAGTCTGTGCTAGACTCAGGTAGATACTGTCAGGATTCAATTGAAGAATACCCCATTGGTGTCCACAGAGAATTGGAGAATTTTTTGGTGTGGGAAAAACCGCACACACACAGCTGGTGTGAGAAGTGTTGTGAGAATAAAAAAGAAAACATTTGTTTTTCCTATACAACATGCATCTTTATTTTCAAGTGTTATTATACTATTTCACATATAAGAACCCTACAACAGTAAACTTCCATTTCTCCCCTCCTGTCATTCGTGCTACTATTGACATACATTGTACTTCTAAGGTGTTATAAAAGAAGTGAACTCAGGACTGTCGATTTTTTTTTTTTTTTAACGTTTCAGAAGAAAATATTTATTTCTAAATGCTGAGTAGGAAGGCATAGATGAAGGTCTGGTTTACTGATAAAATTTCAAAGAGAATTTCAATTAGCTAGCAGGAATTTTCACTCCATTCTCAAGCCTCTAAAAACAGTTCCTGGTAGAATTAAACAGCTGTTTCTCTTTCCAAATTCTGTTTAATTTCAGCCATATATTTCCCATAGAATTTTTCTGTTTTCTTACAGAATCGGCGTTCCTTTCCTTAATGTAGTCAATATCTGCACCATCATTATAAGGACATCTCTGGCTATATTTGTCTTGTTTTTCAACTTGTTTTTCTAAACCTATGACCGTCCTATCAATTTCCTCTGTGGAAGGCACATGTGTTCCATGAAGAAGATGGTGGGTGTTGGGAAAAAGTCTTCTGCATGTTTTCTCTCAGTCTTTCATACATTTCCATGTCAGGTTTGTTTGCTTGGTCAATCAATGATACTGGCATATCTGGAAAGCATTATCATCTGAAAATCCCAGATCTGGGTTTTTCCTCTTCTTTTTCCTCTCCCACCTTTCAGCATCTTCTCCCCTGACCTTTAGCCACTTTAGTTTCTCATGGTCTTCTCCTCTTGCCGCACATTCTTTTTTCTTTTGTTCTTCCTGTAGTTCCCATTCCAAACGAGCTTTTTTGGCTTCCCAATTTGCAGGTAACTTAAGTCTTTCATCTTCTTCCACAACTTCCTGGTGACTCAATTTATGAGCTTCATTCTGCTTCAGGTGCAGCTCCGGGAATTTGCACAACCCCTATTCATGTTTCCGGGCAGTCAGCTCCCCCGCAGCCCTAATGGGCCCCTCCTCCATGTTGTCCATGGGCACCTTCTCAAGTTCAGTCACAGCCGCCCTCGATATCGTTTTAGTATCTGTGACAGTGGTAGTCATCCCAGAGGGAAAAACATAAAAAACAAAAATCAAACAAACATGGGATTTTATCTGCTTCTAAATCAGATGATAAAATTCAAAGAGATGATAAAATTGTTTTGCAAGGGTATAAAGAATCAGAAGCAAAATACATGGGAATTCCTTAAGAAAGCCAAAGAAATGGAAACCTTAAGCAAAGGAGTGTCACAGTATGTTGTAATATTGGTGAGGTAATAGGCAGTCACCAAAAGTTAGGCAATGTGTAACTTGACATTGAATATAGAGGATGGGCTTAGAGTGACCATTTGGAAGTCAGGGACCTAACCTCTGCTCCAGTTTTACAGGCAAGAGCAAGCTCTATGCCCTGGCAAGGGTCTTCTCTGGTCAATAAACTCAGAACACCTGTGTTAGAAGCCCCAAGTCACTCAAATTGAAAGGACACAGTTGTTTTTCTTATTGGATAAGTGCCTTTCCAATCTTAGGAGATTTAAATTTAAGCATAGGAGGCTAGCCAGTTGCTCAGTTGGTTAGAGTACAACCTTACAATACCAAGGTCATGGTTCAGATACCTATGCTGGCCAGTTACCAAAAAAAAAAATAGAACGATTAAATAAATCAAATATATATAAAGGTAAGATGTTAAATTTAGGTACAATCCATATAAATTTAATATCTGAATCCATATCATGTTTATGAGAATTTGCATATTAGAGTATCTAAGGAATTAGACTTGTGATTCTAATTTAAGATGTGTATTACTTTTAGACTCATAATTTTAAATTGGAAATCATAATGTTTTCTTAAGTTTATAAAGAATGCTGAGAATTACTATATTTAATATATTTTTGAAAAGTATAATTCATACTTCAAAAGATAGTGTTCATTAATTAGAAAGTTGGGGCACTTAAAAATAAAAATAGAACATATCGAATTTTAAGGGCAGTGTGAATATTTTAATGGAAATTACAAAGGCCCCTTTAACATGATTCTAAATATTTGCTAGATTGAAAAATAGAATTATGAAGTTTGCAGGTTAAACTTAAAAGCTTAAGAGAGAATTAGTTTTCAATTTAAAATGTGAATATAAAATTTGAAATGAAAGTAGAGCCTGAGCAATCTTTTATAGTAAATATCCCCCCTTTTCCCTTAAAATACCAAAACACTCACATTGACCGAAGGGATTCCAGGCCTCCGAAAGCACAGTGTGAAGGTAATTGCTCTAAACTGTGGTCAGTCACTGAAGGGTGTTCAATGGCTGATGGCAGCTAACACTTATTGAATGCTAACTCTGTACCAGGTACTGTTCCCTAGAGATTCACTCACTGAATTGTCACAAGAACCCCCCCCAAAGTGGGGATTATTTTTAGTCCTAGTCTTACCAATGAAGCAACTAAGGTTCCCAGCCAGCATGTGGCAGAGCTGGGGTTCAAGGCCAGGCCTCCAAATCCAGAGTCTGTGCTCTCCATCACTCTGCTACATGCAGGGTGAGCCCTTTATGTTTTGTTTTATTTTACTTTGTTTCCAAAGAGAATGGCAGCAACATAGAGGATGGGTAGGGCAGAAGCCAGAGTCAGGGAAGGCAGCTGGCAAACGGCCGCACCCAGCCAAGCAGACAGGGGTATGAGCAGTGACTGTGACCAGAGCTGGAGAAAGGCCGGGGAGGGCTCCTCAGAGGTGGCCTCTGGACTTGCTGAGGGAGAAAGGTGACTCTAGGCTACTCCCAGGAGTTGGGTGGGGCCCTGGGGAGGACAGTGGGGGACAAGATGGAGAGAAGGAGAAGGCTGAGGAGGAGAAGGATGGAATCTGAGTGCCAGTGGAAGTGGTCAGCAAACAGCTGGACAGGCAAGTCTGAAAGCGAGGACAAAGAGAAGGGTTAAAAACTGGAGAGGCAAAACTTACTGGCACATGAGTGCTGTGAAAAGAATACTGTTAATCCAGTTCGAGCCATAACTAGTTTCTGGCTAAAGCTAGGGTTTTGTTTGGGTTTTGTCTGCTAATTTTTACAGATCTGTCTCTAAGGGCTAACTTGGAATCAGTGTGTGAACTAAAAGCTGTCTTTTACAATCACTTGGAAGAGAACACCATGTAGGCAATTATGTATGCAACCGTATCAAAACAAAAAACAAGAAACAGCAAAGCCTCCTTGCTCAAGGGAGCCAAACAGCATTCCTCAGACCAACTATGGGCAATACCTGTGCTCTGCGCATTAAACAAAGTGCCTGGGGGCTACCAACATCCCTCTGTCCCTGGCATTCAAGTATCTGCTGTCTACTGCAGGCTACATGGGTCAGTCCAATATGTATTAATGAGTCCTGAAGTATCTTCCATAATTTCAGACCTGGTCTTGCCTTGCAGTTGCCAGATTCTACAAACTTTGTTATTTCTTCTTTTGTTCACTTGGATCAAAGAGATAGAACACATAATCATTTTTCCATTGTTTAAGCAGGACACATTACAGTTGCTGAGAAGTGGTAATTGAGTTTATCAAACACAATTACCTCTACTCAACCCACCTCCTCCTGAGTTTGCCTTTCTCAATTAAAAAGAACTAACCCCACCTCTCACAAAGGACCCTTGCATATTTGAATGGCTTCCCAGGAGTCTTTGAGTGGCATATAATTACATGAAATTTAATTTTTTTGTCATTAGTCCCAGGGGCTTTGATCCAAGGTCTCTGTTATTCTGATATAAGAAAAATAAAGCTCCACCTCAAATTAAATATTTGCCTTTGCATATGATTTGCTGTTCATTGTACAAGTAATCTTCTGTTAGTCTCTGGTTTCCAGCAGCCACTTCTGGGCTTGGCATCTTTTCCAGTTCCTTGTGTTTCCCCACCAGTGGTCAGGTCACCAGGAACCTGAGCAAACTCAGGTTTCATGAACACTTCTAGATCTCAAGGTCTCAGGAGGTGACACATACAAGAATCTAATCTCTCTCTTGTTTTCCATGAGAGGCCAGCAATCCTCAGACTTTGAACTTTGAGAATGGGGTGTTCCTCTTTAAAACGCAAATTGATGGAGCAAAGATAGAGTTCTGACCCATTTATTTCAGGCAACGTACCCAATGTAAATCACAGCCTGGCCAACCTTCCATTTTTAAAGCAACATTTATTTGGTATCTACGATGTGAGAGCACATTAGACCTGTCCTCACGGACCTGACAGTATTGTGGAAGAAAAAGACATGTAAAAAGTCAATAATAGTAAGAGGCCAAATGAAATACAGGCTGTCACAGAAGTGAAAAAAATAAAATGCAGAGGGACAGCTTTTGGGCAAAACCCCGCCCTCCTTGGTGGCTTAGCCAAGCATTACATTGTCCTCAACTTGCCATCATCCCTATTCTTCAGGGACTGCCTGGACTCATCACAACCTAGCTTGAGGAGTTTATCATCCAGATCCACTCACTTCCTTTGCACCCTAACTCCTGGTATCATCTTGGGAGTATTTTGCATCCATGTAAATATCTAACATCCCAGCCTCCAGGTCCTTAACATTTTCAACTCCAATGACTGTCACCTTCATTCCGTATTGGGCTGCCCATCGCCCTGAGCACACTTTCTATTTTCCCACAGAGAATGACCTCATTCTTGTCTCCACCTCAGCCACCTCCAGGTCACAAGCTCTTATCCCTCCAGCTGTCACGATACCCCCTCGCTGACCTCACCTTGACCTGCGAGCTCCTGCCTCTCACTAGGTCCTCCGTATCTATCAGCACCTTCTGACTTCACTGTCCCCCCCCCCACTCCAAGACCCTACAGGGTTTCACTTCACCTATTCTCTTATCAACCTCCTCCGCTCTATCATCTTCTGTCTTTCTGTCACATCTACCCCCACAAGCTCCTAATCCTGGATTAATCTAAACAAGCACCTTCTATACCAGGATTATGTTGGGGCTGCTGGAGAAAATCTGACCACAAGGAAGAATGATGCCCCACAAATTTATGGCATCAACTGCACCCACAACACTCTCAGCAACTCCTGGAGTCCTTCTCCCGTTCCCCTCACGGTCTCTTCAGAACTTTTACCCCAAGGTTTTCAAGTTTTATCTCAAGCTTTTCAAGTTTTTCTTCAAGTGCTCAACTCAACTCCCTTCTCTCTCATTGTCTCTCATTCTTATTTTTCAGAAATGTAAATAAAAATCTCTCAACTTCCTGCCCCTCCATCACCACCACCTAGAAATCTATCTGCATGTGTCCTCAACCTTCTCTCTCCTCAGAGAAAAAGACATTCTGGATGTTCATATGTGTTCATTATCACTGGCCTCCTCAAGGACTTGGCTCCCTCAGGAACAAGTTTCTCCTATGGCCGTTGGCTTCTGGATCCCCACGATTCTTCACTCCCTCCTGTCAACAAGCTCATGCACAACTTTCTGTCTCATGCAAGCTAATAGGAGGTGTAGTCCACAGTCCACAGACGTGTAGCTTCAGTCTCTACTTCCTCACCTCCAATTCCCTCCCCAGCATGGGGACCTGGCTTCCACCCTCCCGTGCTACTCAAACTGCCTAGGCGACATCTACATTTAGACGGCTAATGGACAGCTCAAACAAAACCTGCCCAAAGCTGAATTTCTGACCTGTGAACCCAAACCTTCTTTACCCACAGTCTTCACCATCTCAATTGAAGGTAATTCCATCCTTCCAGTTGCTCAGGCTAAGAAACTCAAAGCAATCCTTTCTTCTTTCTGTCACACCCCACATGCCAATCCATCAGGAATTCTTATGGCTCTGTCTTCAAAACAATTCCAAAGTGTGACCACATCTGACCACCTCCACCGCTCCCACCCTGACCCAAGATACCATCATCATCTTGTGCCTGGATTAGTACAACAGGTCTCCCTGCCACCTCCCCTCCTGACAGTCTTATCAATGCAGTAGCTAAAGTGATCTTTTTAAAGCATAAGTTAGACCATGTCATCCTCTAGTTCCAAACCCTCCAGTGGCTCCCCAAAGCCAATTCCTTCCCATGGCCTACCAGGCCCTGGAAGATTTGCCTCCACCCCACCCCTTACCTCCCTGACTTTATTTCCTACTACTCTCTCTCACTTAGGCTGCCCCAGCCCCACTGGCTTCCTGGCTAGTGCTGCTAGAACACGCCAGGACATCCCACCTTAAGGCCTTCTTAATGTCTATGTTCTTTGCCTGAAATGCTCTTTCCCCAAATGTACACATGGTCAACTCCTCACCAGTTTCAAGTCTTTGCTCAAATGTAACTTTATGACCATTGTATTTAAAATTGTAACCTCTGCCCAGTGCTCCTGATTTCCTCTTTACATGTTCTACAGTTTTTCTTTATCTATATTTAGCTCTTACTACCTTTTAACATGCTATAAATATACTTTTCTGTTATGTTCATTTTTTATTAGCTGTCTTCCTTCACTAGAATAGAATTATTCACTGACATATCCTAAGGTCTAAGAGCAGTGTCTGTCATACCGTAGGCACTGAATATATTTGAGGAAAATAAATTAAGTTGCCAAGGTCACCAGTGACCTGCCAAATCCAAAGGGAGCTTTCCAGTCCTTGCCTTCCTGGGTGTCGCTGCAATTCTGATGATGTTGACCACTGCACCTTTCCTGAATCTCTCTCCCTTAATTTTTCTTCTTTATCTCTGGCCACTCACTCCTCCCTGCCTCTTTTGTAGGTCTCTCTTCCTATACGTATTGATGTTTCTCCCAGCTGTATCCTCAATCCTCCCTCCTCCCTAGTTTACATTCTCCCTAAAAAAGGTCATTCATACCCAAGGCGTCAACTGCCACCTAAACACTGAACAACTCTAAAATGTATACCTTTACATAGACCTCTGTCAATTTTCAGACCTACAAAACCTGCTGATTAGCAGATAATCTCACACTCAATGTGCCCAAATCTGCTCCTCTCCAGAGTTCCCTTTTCCAGTGATCACCATTTGCCCGATTGGCCAAGCCAGAAACCTGGGATTCGTCCCAGATCTATTCCTCTCTCTGACTCTCCACATCTGATCAGTCACCGGTCCCCTGTATCCCCCCCACACACTGACATCTCCTAATCACCTGAACTGCCATCACAGCCTCTATAGTGTCTCTGCTTCCAATCTCGCCCCTCCAGCCCATCTGCCATGCTGTCACAGTGTGATTGCTCAGTCAGGTGCCTCCTGGCCTCTCAACAATCTACAGAGGAAAATCTCAACTTCCCTCGGGCAGGAATGCCAGACCCTCCCCATACCTGTTCCAACAGTCCCGAACCATATGCGGTCCCCCTTGAAGGTGCCACACCTGCTCATGCCTCTGAGCTTTTGTGCATGCTTTTCCCTCTGCTGAAATCCGACCACTACCTATCTATCTCTCCACACCTCATTCTTCAAATCTCAGATGGGGGCTAGCTGGGTAGCTCACTCGGTTGGAGCATGGTGCTGATAACACCAAGGTCAAGGGCTCAGATTCCTGTACTGGCCACCCAACAAAAAAAGGGAAAAACAAAGCTCAGATGACACATCCTCCTAAAGCCTTATCTGACTCCTTCAAGCAACCCAAAGCATTCTGCCAGCCTCCTACCACATTTTTTACATATCTCCACCATGGCAATTATCTTACAGACTTGTAATTATAAAAAATCTTTCTCTACTGACCTTCCATGGTAGTTGTGAGGGTCGAGTGATAATAGGGGAAAGGGTTTGGTAAACTGTAAACCTCAAATAGATAATAGTCACTGAGAAAGGCAGGGATCAATAGGGAGACATACAAGGAAACAATTACAATACAATGACATTATTACTGTCATGGATCTATAGATGTGGACATTGAGGCACAGGGGCCCCTAAGCAGCTTCAACAAGGAGCAAGGAGCAAAAGGATTTGGATCTAAGCACCCTGGTAACTGCAGTATCAGTCAGGGTTCAAGTATAAGAAACAGAATCCAGTCTTGTTTGTTGCTTTTTAAGCAAACAGGCTATAATATTGGAAATCAGGTGCTTACAGAATGGATCGTGGGCATGGCGGGAGAAAAAGGCGGTAGGCTGGGCCATCAGAAGTGATGCTCAGAACCTGCCAGCGAACTCACCTGCAAGGGGAGCTGCCATCTCTGCCATAATCAGGAAGGCAGCTAATCAAAGCTCAGCACACAGAATTGTTGAAATCAAGAACACACTGCCTAATCTCCAATCCCAGGATCAGGGAGGGACTGCATCCCACTGATGTGTCGTGACACCCATGAGGCTAGCGGGTGGACATCGAGTCACTGCTGCGGAAACCTCCACACACCAGAACTGCACTGGCAACCAGCAAGAGCCAGCACAGTGTTAAGACAGCCTCAGCTCCATGTCCACCCTTCAGTGACTGCATTAGCACATCTCATAGTAGAAACTGACATAAATTCAAAATCCCAGGAGCAAAGGATTCTAGGAAATGCTATTTTTAGTTTTCTAGCCTCTCAGGTACAGGAAGACACACAGAAGGAGTTTGAAATGGATGCCAAGTGACAGACCATAGCACCCCGCAAACAACACAAAGGAAACACACTAAGCCATAGACATCATATTAGGGAAAAGATCCCCTGGGGAAGACAGGGATTTTGTTTGCTTGTTGTTTGTTTGTTTTAGATAAAGAGCTGAGAAACTTTTCAGTTCCTGAGGAAGAGATAAAGTTTTCCCTAATACAAACCACTGACAGAAATTTCTCATGAATGGGGCATTCCATAGTGGACACTATGTAATGTTATGAGGTCTTCAACGAAATTTTCATAGCAGATACAGGAGAACTCATGCACAGGTTCTTCAAGTGGCTTTTAATAGAAGGCAAAAGCATAGGACACAGAATCAGGGCCCCCACATCTGTCACTAGGCATCTGACCCTTAGGTCGGCCACTTTCAAACTGCACTGCTCCGAGGCTGCAGGTTCTGGAGAGGAGCCTGGGATGGGGGGTGGGGCTGAAAGAGGGGGCTGCTGAGCAGGACACTAGGTCCCTCTACCAGAACAGCTGGAGTTATATGTCTTATCTCAATGCCACATAAAGTTTCCTTTGAAAAAACGGGTTTCATTACTTTCTAAATTATTTGAAAATTAGTCTTTGAGCATCTCTCCTAAAAGTAATTTCTTAAAATTGGCTTTTGATAGGAGCCAAACAGAGGACACTACAAGGTTTTACACTGGCCAACAAGACCATCATTCTGTTCAGACTTATCCAAAAGCTTTTGAGAGACTCAGGATAGCCAATTCTGCGGTTGCCCTGCCCAGATGGCAAAGTCTGCTTTTTTTCTCCACTGTGGCCCACAAAACCCAGCTCCAAGCTGCAACCGTGGCACAAAATAAACCACAGAATACCAGGCTACAAAAGGGGCTTGGAGATCCTCCAGCCCAGGACTCTCATGTTACAGATGAGGAAACTGAGGACTAGAGGGAGGATGGGACTAGTCAGCAGCAGAACTGGGACCTCTCTCCTGTCACCCACCTCCTTTTGGAGGGCTCTTATACCTACCTTTTCCAGCCAATTCTGTATTTAATCAACACCTTGGCTGCATCTGTGACTCCCTTAGAATTAAAGTGCACACCTCACAATGCTAGCAGCTGTCTCCTGCAGGGTGCTGAGAACTTACTAGAGATTGGTGATTCCAAGAAAACTGCAGCAAATAAATGTCTCTGTCAGTCATATGAGCAGCTGTCTGAAAAGGCTTGAACTGGAGGAAAGAAATGCCTCTTGCTGTCTTTTGCTCTTCCCAGAAAATGTTCTACCATCTTTCTGTCTCTCTCCTCCTTCTTAGGCAGAACTCCTGGTCTCTGCTCCTCAAATATAGTCTGCCAAATGTGGCTAAGTTCTCTACCTACCCCAATAACAGCTGAGTCCTGGCTTCACAGTGAATAGAACACCAGCCAGGGAGCTTTCTACCAAGGCCAAGGTCAGAGCTCAGCAGAGAGCCAGACCAGCAGACCCATTTCTTACAGTGATTGGTCACTAGAGGCTGAGTCAAGATGCAGGGTTAGGTGGAGAGCACCTTCTGAAAGCATGAGGGGACCAGAATGGTGAGCAGAGTCTTGGGGGAGTCTTATCTGATTGCAGGCTCTGCTCTCCTTCCCACCTGTCACAGCTTATATTTGGCCAAATGAACATAGTCACCTCAGGCGGAACATCTTTAAAGCCCAACTTGCTGCCTGAACCAGGCTTTCCTCTATGGCCTTCTCTGTTTCTTCCACAGTACCACCATTCTCCTAGTGCCCGAGACCTGAACTCAGGCAAGTCCTATTGATTCTTCCATAGCGGTTTTTGTATCTTTCTCCTGCCTGGGCACCATCTCGGTCTCACACACCATCCTCTCTGACTCAAAACTTATAATAGTCACCCAAATGGGCCCTCTCCTCTGGGTCTCCAACCCCCTCTCATACTCAAATGACCACATCACTCTTCCTAACCCTACTTGGCATGTGACCCTTGCTCATAAGCTTGCAATGTTCCCAAAGTAATGAGTCAGGACTTTAAGACCCTCCATCATTGGATTTTAAATCAAATTTCCAGCCTCATCTCCCCATTACAGGTGCAGTCGTACGTGTAAGTACACACACACACACACACAAACTCCTTTTTTGATTAAGTCAGAGTGATGGACTCACTACTCCTTAAAAATGTTCTGTGGGTCCCTGTCATGGTGCCATTGTTCCCACCATTTCCCCACCTGTCACACCCTCCCCCATAAGTGCACATGTCTAAGCCCCTCTCATCCTTTTCCCCTTCCCTCCTCCTTCCACCTCCCTGCACCTTCCAGGCCCACAGCGAGCCCTGGCCATCTTGAATGCACACACCATTTATCTGCACTATGTATGTGAGCATGGCCTCCAGATGACTGGCAAGTTAAAGAGGACACATATTATACCCATTCTACAGGAGCAGAAGCTGTGCCTGAAGAGTGGAAAGGTCTGTCTCGTCACAGGTGCACAACAATGGGCAGCTTCAGCAGAACTAGTCCTGGTCTCCAGCCCCGCCTGGTCCTCTCCTATTGCAATGCCAGAGGCAGAGGGGCCAGGGTACTGGGAAGGAGCAGGAGGAGGAAGCAGGGGGGAGGGAGAACAGGTCAGGGACGTCACTCACTCACGCTCCAAAGACCCTGAGGACAAGTGGCTCCCCAGTCAGCCAGAAAAAATAGGGCAAGCTGAGCTTGAGGAATAATCCAGCCCACCCTGTGATCAGCCAGGCCTGAGGCAGAGGCGGGGGTGGCTTCACGGAAGCAGCCCCATTGCCATGTGGTAGAAACATGAACAGGCTGTATTTCTGATTTCCTAGGAGGGAAGACTGAGGCAATTGCCATCTTCGTATATTTCTGTGTGATCACGTTGACTCCGGGGGAGTCCAACACCATTTGTCAGACCATGCAGGAAAACACAGTAGCCAGCCTTCAAAACAGGGCGCCTTTGTCCACGACTGACACCCTGGCCCGGAGCCCGGCACAGCTTCAGGGGAGGATTTAGGTCAGAAGAAAAACGGGGGTGGGGGGTGGCTGCAGCCTTAAAATCTGTCTTAGCACAAGACTGGGGAGGTGTTTCACCTCTTCCCACGACCACACCTATGCCCCTGGGGGCAGGGGTGGGCATGGCTGGCCTTACCTTAGTAATCACAGCTGACTTTGAGGAGAAAGTATTTGTAGGTCTCTGACCGCAAAAGAGCCATTTGGCAAATTCCCATTGTGCTGGAAATTCCCCAGGCCATTTTGTCAGGCTGTTCCCTCTTTCCAGTCAGCTCAAGTCAGAAAGTCTTTACTGACCTCTGAGAAGTATACAGAGCTCTGTAAAGGGGGATATGACCCCATCAGAAGCTTCCAGTCAACTGGGGTGGGGGAGGAGCCGCCAGCGGCCATAGGGCTGGGCGTGATTTCCAAAGCAAACAAGCTTCACCAGGCAAGAAGGACCTAGTCCCGAATTATTTAGTTTGAGGGCTTCATATTGAGTTTCTTTTCCATGGCGTTTCAAGGGATGCTACTCAAAGGGGGGTTTGGAAGAGCAGCCCCTCATGACTAGCTATTACGATTTCCCTTCCAAAAGCTTTCCCTTCCCTTTCCAAAAGGCTCCTTTCACAGGGGTCAGTCAGGAAACCTGCCTCAAAGGCCAGTTCTTATGTTTGATGTGCATTTATAGGGTTGACAAATAGTTTTCGGGTTCCCGCGTCTTTTACGAAAAGGGGTAACTGCTCAGGCCTGGCTCTGGCAGCCGAGCATGCTCTTTCCTGCTGGCCTCGCCTGCCATCTTCTGGAAGGAGACGGTACTGCTGCCAGGGAGATGATCTCGAAACAGGTTTCTAGAGCAAACTTGAAAATCAATCAGGGAAGGCCGATGAAAAAAATTACCCTTGAATAGCAAGAAACTAGTAATAGGTTTCATTTTCTGCAACAAAGATGCACTTCATGATATATTTTGTCATTTCCAGTGTGTCTCGCCTCACTTGTCATTCAACAAGCATGTAGTTGAGCCCCTACTACACGCAAGGTGCTGGGATAGACATGAAGCAGCCAGTCCTGTCTGAAGAAAGCCTGAAGCCTGCAGGTACAGAAACATGTGAGCCAATAGTAACATCGGAAATGTGATCAGTGCACCAGAGAGATGTACCTCGTGCTACAAGGCGCCACAAGAGGAAATCTGCTTGGGGCAGAAAAGGGATTGGTGGTGAGCAGCGAAAATCAAAAAACTGAGGGCAGAGATGGTTCAATTCAGTCTCGTCAAATTGAAAACTCCCACTACTTCCTTCATACCCCACAGAGGCAGCAACACTGGCAGAAGCATACTGGTCACCAGGAAACTTGGAGGGCATCTAGGAAAGGGGCAGAGGTGAAGAGTTATGGGGTCATTTTCAAGACTATTTGTGGGGACCTGTAAGTCTATTGGCTCAGTCCACATGTGTGGGACAGTAAGTGCTGAGGCCAAGAGGAAGTAAAAAGCCAGACTTTGGAGTAAAACAAACCTGGGTTTGGATCTCACCTTTGTTACTTACAGCTGTGTGATGGGAGCAGATCACTTAACCTCTCTGACCTAGTTGCTTCAAACAGAAATAGAGGTGAAAATAACAATCCCCCCTGAAGGGAATGAAGTCATGCATGTAGACCCCTAGCCAGGGCCTAGCGCACACACACACACCTGCATAAATGATTGGTGGTGGTGGCCCAAGAAAGGCTGTGTCAGGGCACAATGCCAAGTCCTAGTGTGGCTCTTCCATGAAGCTCTTAGTGTTCACCTGATCCAAGAAGCATCTCCACACTTCTCGAGCATCTTCCAAATAAGGTTGCCAGTTACTGCCTGGAACATACTTATATTAAAACATTATTTGTTGTTTATCTGAAATTCAAATGTAACTGGTGCTCATGTATTTGTAGTTGCTAACTCTGGCAACCCTACTTCCAATCCACATTGGGGATATGACCCAAGATAGTCAAGGGACACAATAGAAGTGGATTAGGGCTGCCACAGAAGCCTCTCCAAGCTGCAGAGAATGCACACCAAGGTCAGAGACTTTCTGACAGCTTCTGTCGGTCAAAGCTTTATTTTGATCCACCCTCTAATAATGACCCCAGTGTCACTAAAACAGGTTCCCCATGAGTTCTGTAGAAAACTAGTTCTAAGGGAAGGAAACGCAGAGCACACAGGAAAATGAGTCTAGAGTTAAATAAATGTGGGAAAGTCTGCATTAAACAAAAGTGCTCCTGTTCCTTCAATAAGGCAATGTGAATCATGACTTTCTCGCAGGGTAATATGGACTACAGCACCTCCCAACCTTATCTGGTCATGGCAACTTGATCTCCACGGTGCATCCCTTAGGAGTGGCCTCCTGATACGTGCTCTCTGGGAAACGCTGCCCTAAGGTTGAACATCTGAAAGCAAAGCTATGTGAAAAACTCCTATTAATTGCAGGCAAGACCCAGGTGCTAAACCGTCCCTGTAAAAGCGAGCCACTTTTTATCCTGCCAGGGACTAAGGCAGCCAAGCCTCTTAGCCAGCAGCCAGACAACATAGCCATGGCCAATGTTTTTAAAGAGGATCCCGCATTAAGTGCTCGTATTTTAAGCTTACGGGGGGCATTGTCTTGTATCACAAGGAAGCACTCTGAGAAGCCTTCCCCTGACTCCCAGCCGTCTCTCCCAGCATTCTGCTTCTGTACCTAAAATTTCATCATTTGGGTTCAGAGGCCTTGATACCAGTTCAAATGCAAATATGCCTTGAAAGAGTGGCACCTCGAGCTATTATCAGTCACCACAACTTCATGTGACTCAGCAGATGGGATCCCTCTCAGGGTCACAGCTAAGGTGGCAGCTTTGTTTTCCTATCTGGGAAGTCCCTGAGCCTCAGAGCAGGGCTTAATGGCATACGCTTAGGGAAGGAACAGGTCCCGAGCTGTCCGGGGGCAGCACAGACCCTGCTGGGGCTGGCAGAGAAGAAACACAAGCTAAGTGCTGTCAGAATTTACCAAGCTCAGGTCTTACATAGAGTCTTGTAAAAATGTGAACACAGGCCCAGAAGGACACCTGCTCTCATACAGCTGGAGGCACTTAATCCTTTCCCAAGCTTCTGCTCACCTCTGGAGACTCCGGTCATCCTGGGGGCCTCTAAGTCCCCTGGGAAACTACACACTTACTTATGAGCACAGGTCAGCCCTGGGCCAGGCCTACCCTAACCTACCCCCAATTCTGCTGACTGAGCCCCACCTGTTTCCCCAGTGTCCAGTTCGCAGACTCCTCTCCCTCACCTTCTTTTCCAAACCCCAAACGTGATTCCCTGCCGGACCTCCCCTCCTCTTCCTCAGTTTTCTACTTGCCATTCCACTTCAAGTCCCCAGCTCTTTGCCCTTCAAGGGTCTGAAATCCTACCCACACCCCAGCACAATCTAGTTGCTTGCTATCACTGCTCGCCAATGCCTTCTGCCTGTTGGAAAGACACTCCAGGGGCCGTGCTCCACCTGCCTGCCTGGATGGCTGCTTCCTGCTAGGTGTCCCTAATGCCGAACGTCCCCCTTTGGCTCCTTCCACCATGGGTCTCATCCCCATGGCTCTGGCTGGGTGCAGCTCCCAGGTGTTTCTGCTTATGACATACTTCTCCCCACCCTCATCTCCTCCCTGAACACAGATCTCCACAAAGCCAGTGTTGCAGATGTAGGTCGCCACCAGGTATTCTCTGGAGCTGAAACCCCTCTGCAGGGTCTCGTGGGTTCACCTTTTCCGGGGTGACCTTCTGATAGGTCTGCTAAGGAATAGGAGCTGGAATCATTGGAAAAGGAAGGCTGAAAACTTTCCAGCAAAGACAAGCTGGAACCACAAGGGGGCAGTATTACCTAACACCCGCTTGACAGGGTAGCGGTCACCTTCCATTGCTGTTGGGGGAGGGATGGAGCAGTGTGCAGAGAGGAGAGGGGATTTCTTTATGGGCATAAGTTTATTTTTATGTTAACTTATACATATTAACTTATAAAATGAAAAAAGGGTATCAGATGAAACATTCAAGGAGGATTGTTTAAGGGAGACTCCAACAATGTCACATGGCTTCACTCAGCTGATCTAGTTTGAGCACTCAGAGCCAAGAAAGGGCATTCTTAAAGGCCAGATGGGACCAGCGCCAATAGCAGGTGCATGCCCACATGTAAGGTGGGAACAATGATGACAGGACTATAAGAGGCATGGTAAGCTTAACTGCCCCCATTTTTGGATGTGGAAGCTGTGCCCCCAGAAGGTTTCAATGACTTACCAATGTCTTGGCTTAGCTCATGACAGAGCTGGGGCCAGAACCCCAGGACTCCTATCCCTGGTGCAGAACATCTTCCACTGCACTTCACTGGGCCCCTCTCTGACCCCAAAGGAATCAATCAGCCAGTAATTACTGACAGTGATCACCGGCCCAGGGTGGGGGTTCTCCAGGGCCCCCTCCAGCTTTGAATGATGAAAGCCCAGGATTTCAGCCTGACACAAGCTCTTCCTTGGAAAATTTTTCCCTGCTGGAGCTTCAACCTGGTTAGGGCACAAGGGCACCTTTACTCAGGTTTCTCAAGTCATCAAAGGTGGGCTTCACTTTCACAAACCCAGTAGATGAATGGTCATTGGGTTTCCAAGAATTATAAATTGGGGGAAAGCAACTTTGTTAAGTTATGCACAAAGTTACTTTAAATAGCTTAGTTCTCACAGCTGTCACCCTACTACCCAAGCATCTAAAGTAAAATTAAACTTACAAGACTTTGATTTACATCCAACTTTGTGGGAATTCATCTACTGCTGATTCACCCACATTAAGGTAGAGAGATAAAGGAAAGAAAGCCATTAAGGGGTAAAGACCCTGATTCTGCTTGGGGTGCATAAACACAGAAAAGAGAAGGTATAGCCCCTTGACCCTCTAGTCTGCCTGCCTGTGTCACACCCACTAGCCAGAAGAGAACCAGCAGCCTGGCTTAGGGCCATTGGCTAAAATGGCCCTCTACTGGCACCTGCCATGGTCAAGGTCCTATGCTCTACCCTTAGCCAGCCTCTAATCTAGTGGGAGAGATGAAGCAAGCACCAGATCATTTGATCACAAAGCAGCCAGAGAGATGTGAAGAAGGTAGTGGCTGGAAGGGACTTTCCCAGATGGAGATAGGGGAAAGGAGTTTTCTAGGCTGAGGAAACTGCCAGAAGGAAGGCAGGAAAACAGAGAGTGTATCAGGGGACATTAAGAAGCATTCCCTCTCGCTCCAACTCGGTTGTAAACTCCACATGTGATGATCCTGGTGTTTCCCCACAGTGCCTAGCATAGGATCATGAACCTGGAAGAGACTTGTGAAATATTGTTTTGGGGGCTAGCTGGTTAGTTCAGTTGGTTAGAGTATGGTGCTAATAACCCCAAGGTCCAGAGTTCCATCCCTGTGCTGGCCAGCCAAGAAAAAAAGAAAGAAAGAAAGAAAGAAAGAAAAAGAAATATTGTTTCCAGGTGAACTTCTCAAAAGGCAGGACATTCCCCCCGGGCAATGAGGCAGGTGTGTTGAAAGGGAATTGACTTGCTGGTACGTACATGCGGTGCTGCGTATCGATTTACTGCTTCTCAGCTGCAAATCCTTCCTTAATTGCCCTGCTCCTGACACTGAAGCTGAACCCTATGAATATTTCTCTTGCCAGCAGACATGATGTTATGCTTTGTTGGTAGAGGGCACTGGAGAGACATCACAGGACAAGGAGCTTCTCTTCCTGGTTCTGGAGCACCTTTTTCTTCTTACTCCAATGCTCAGTGGACATGCCGGACACCTAGTGGCACTTTTCAGTAGCATCTAGGGAGCAGCTCCCCCAAAAGTTTCCCAGCCAAGGTTCTCCTCAGTGACTTTCTGGCAAGTTCAACACCCCATAGGCAGCTTCCCAGTGAATTTTGTTGACACCCCACAGTCAGTTTCCTGCTTGCCAGCCTTGACCTACTTGACCTTGACCTCAGCAAACATTTACACCAGCCAGTGGCTGAGCCACACTCTCTCCAATGAGGTCTGAACCTCAGCTTCAGAAGGGCACCTCTTCTGAATTTATTCCATTCTACATGTATTATTTAAAGTTCTCTCAACCTTCTAAGTGGTAGTAGCCAATCTCCTGTTACTAGTTAATTCTTTACATCTTACCTTCCCTGTTGCAATTACTGCGGTTTCTGTCTCCTGCCTGGGCCCTGACTGATACAACACTCGTTCACATGCATTCACACACGTCCTGCATTCTCCTTGGAAGGGCCCTCGTTGGACGGCCCCTCACTCCCTCCTCAGTCTGCTTTCTCCAGTGAATCCCTGGAGCATCTTAAGCCAGCTTCTCCTCTTGGATACCCCCTGTGTTAGCCAGGGTTCAATCAGGAAAACAGAAACCACTCTAAGTATATCAATTAGAAAGGGATTTAACACAAGGACTTTGGAGCTTAAATACTGGTTTAACCTCTTCCTGGCTGTGTAACTGTGGACAGGTAACTTAGCCTCTTTGTAACTTAGTTTCCACTTTGGTAGAGATAGTAATAGTACCTAATTCATAGGTTGCTCTGAAAACTAAAAGAACCCCTGAAAAATTCCTAGTGCCTGGTACATGGTTAGTGCCCAAAAAAGTAAGCTATTTGTTATTGGTATTATTATAAACGTCTAAACACTTCAGCACACCTGAGTAAAGTGTCTCAAAGTCACAACAGAGTCTGTAGCAGAGCCAGCCAGAAAAGGAAGAGGATATTTCAGCAGTAAGACATCCATCCCTCATTGAAATAAAGACTGCTCTGGATTGGAGAGGGGCACAAGGGTGGCCAGGATGACGAATAGGTTGGAGATGACCAGGTGGCTTGAAGATCCCTGCCTATCCTCAACTTGAACAAGTTATACACCCTAAACTTCTTTCACCTATGCTGAGTTTAAGTTTTTAATTGAAAAGTGTAACATATGCATTTTTTTAAAAAAGTCAAAGAGTATCAAATGACATAGAGTCAAGAATGTCTCCCTCCAACCCAAAACACCCAGTCCCTCAGCTCTCCCACTGCAGAGACAACCACCACAAATTCATTTCTTGTGTGTCTTTTCAGACATATTCTAGGCATATATGAGCATAACATATGTTCATATTTTACTACACATAGGAGCACTGTTTTTGCTTTTCCAATAAGTAATATATCTTGGAAAACAAGATATTTGCACTGATACAGCTACCTTATTTTCTTTTTCTTTGATCTTATTCTTTTTAACATTTGTATACTGTTCTTGATATGAGTACAGCACCAATTATTTCACCAGACCCCCTCTGGTGGAAATTTAAGTTGTTGCCAGTCTTTTGCTCTTATAAACAATGCTGTAATAAACCTCTTTTTTATTTTTATAAGGCAGAAAATCATCTCACCTCTTAGAGCTGGAGCCCCAAAGACCATCTTTATGGTCTAGTATGAAAACACAGGAGGAAATGGGAAACCTGCATTTCGGTCCTGGCTCAACCACTAATGTCCTTTGCAAGCAGACACAAATCACTTCATCTCTCTGAGTGACTCAAGTTCATTGATTAGCAGGCAGAAGTTAATTGTACCTGCTTTAAATTGCCTCACAGGGGCATTCTGAGAACCAAACAGGATCATGTACATGAAGGCTTATGAGCACTGTACTAATACATAAGACTCTCATCTGGTTCTATGCAAACCTATAATTGATACATTGCTCTATGAGGTGCCCGTCCATCTTCAACATGGTGGCTGCTACACCTACCGCCCTCCCAAAGGAAGCTGACCCATCCACAGCTCCGGCTGATGGGCAACCCAAGGCTACTGTGCACTGTACCCTATGTCCCTGTCCTCCCCCTCCTTCTATTTCACCACAGACTGGACTGGGCACCTTCCCAATCCATAGGCTGCCCAGTGACTAGGCTGAAAAGCTCTGTCCTAGTAGAGATAAGCCAGGTCACTCTGATTCTTGCCCTTGGAAACCTCTACTAGGAAATCATGTGTGACTCAAATAGGACAAACACAACACAGAAGGCACAGAGAGAGGCCATGCAGTCAGGGCCATGCCGGACCATAGCAGCTGAAGTTCTAAGTAAGCTGAAATTGGAAGGAAGCAGAAACCTTGCACACGCTGAAGCCGTGTGGGAGAAAAAGTGAGGAAGGATGTTGATGAGAAGCGAGAGGACACAGAACCAGAAACCCCAGAATCAGCCAAGTCATAACAATGACAGAGGGCCTGTGAAGGCACCCCAGTCCTGGTTCTGGTTCACAGAACTGCCCTGAATCCAGCACAGTTCCCATAGGGCCAGATCATCCCAAGTCCCTAGTGCTGAGCTCCCACATGATTCTGTCTCCCTTGTTCCCTCATGGGGCTTTACTATAACCCTCCTTCCTCTGAGTTCAATGCAGAAGACAGAGGCTCTTTTCACACTGCCACAAATGCCAAACCAACCCAAGGCACATGAGACCTACCTCCCCACTTTCTGGGGAGTTCCCTAAAGGACAAGTTTGTGATCTTCGTATATTGGGATGAGGAAATGAGAATCCTAGACTTCCTTTTGCTTTGGATTATACTGCTTCACTTGACAAATTAATGCAGTTTTATGGAGTTTAGCCTCCTAGAGAGAGGCCAGGGTGAGGAAGGGCAGAGAGCTGAAATCAAGAGGCAAATGGGCAAGTATCATTCGAGACTTTGCTCATGCTGATCTTTTCTTCTTACCCAAATCCCATCCACCTGTCATATCACTTCTTGCACCAAACCTTCCCCAGCTACTCCAGCCATATACCAGCACTGATGTTTTGACTCCTATGGTGCATTGCCTGACTGGCCCAAATTCTTCAACCCCTGTATCCACACTTTTTATCCTATGTCTTTGCATTTCCTTTCCCTAATGGGGCAGAGTACATTTCCCCATCCTTTGACTTTGGGTTTGGCCGTATGACTGGCTCTGGCCAGTAGTATAAGATGGAAGTGACAGTGTGCTGGTGCCCAGGCCTCTTGTGCAGCTTCTATCACCATGGAAAGAGCATGCCCAGGCTAGCCCAACTATCCCAAGAAGAAAATGAAAGACACATGGTACAAAGCTGCCTCAGCCAAGACCCCCAGCTGAGCCTAGATTAGGTAACCCTTAGATGTCCAAGCTAAACAAGTATTTACTGTTGTATGCCACAGAGGTGTTACGGTTGTTTGATATGCAGCTGAGACAACTACCCATAGTACTTATGTACATTTTAGTATTTGGTGATTTTTAACAGCAGTCGATTATTTGGTCATATATAATTGCCTCTTTGGGCAGGTCTCTCAGTTAAAATCACCTGATTTAGCAAATAAAAATACAGGATGCCCATGTAAATTTGAATTTCAGACAAACAATGAATAATTTTTTAGTAGAAGTGTATCCCGTGAAATTTTAAAACATATTTATACTAAAAATTAGTTACCTAAAATTCAAATTTATATGGGCATCCTATATTTATTTGGCAATCCTACTTCTAGTACTTGAGACAGGATAGACACCTTACACGATATCTGTGAGATAGTTTGCATGGTCACCACCATAATGACAGAGAGAAAGCTGTGGTTAAGTTGAAGATTTGCAAGGACAGGTCAATCTTCAGCACTCTCTTCCCTCCAGTGGCAAGCTCACCCCTTATAATAATGACAACAGTTATCATCTGCTTAGTATGGACAGGGAGTGAGCTAAACACACTATCTTATTTTCACATCAGTACTGCAGTGTAGGGAAGTGGCTAAATCATTATCCCCACTTACAAATGAGCACTCTGAGCCTCAGGGAGCTGGTAACAGCTAGAGAGCAGCTCAGCTTGGATTCAAATGCAGTCCTTTCTCTTCCCATAATGCAGTGCTGCCTCCAATCACCAAACATGTTTTGCTGTGGTTTTCACAAAACAGAGGATGGCAAAGTACGTTCCCCAGTCCTCCAATCTCTTTGCTCTTCCCCCTCCATCCATTCTACCCACCTGGTAGTATGGATAATAGGGGTTGTATTTGTTTGCTAGGGCTGCTTTAGCAAAGTACCACAGACTGGGGGGCTTAAGCAACAGAAATTTACTTTCTCACACTTCTGGAGGCTGGACATCTGGGATCCAGGTGTCAGCAGTGTTGGTTTCTTCTGAGAGCCATGAGAGAACAATCTATTCCAGGCCTGTGATAGATAATTTTATGTGTCAACTTGACTGGGCCATAGAATGCCCAGATATCTGGTTAAATATTATTTCTGGGTATGTCTTTGAGGGTATTTCTGGAAGAGATTAGCATTTGAGTTGGTGGACTGAGTAAAGCAGATGGCTCTCCCCAGTGTAGGTGAACCTCATCCAATCCACTGAGGGCCTGAACAGAACAAGAAGGTGGAGGGAGGTTGGATTGGTGCTCCCTTCCTGACTGCATGAGGTGAGACACCGGTCTTCTCCTGCCCTTGCCCTGGGACTTACACCACTGGCATTCCTGGCTCTCAGGTCTTTGGACTCAGACTAAAATTTACACCACCAGTTTTCCTGGGTGATCGTGGAACTTCTCAGCCCCATGATTGCATGAGACAATTCTTTATAATAAATCTCATTTCATATATCTCTTATTGGTTTTGTTACTCTGGAGAACCCTAATGCAAGTTCTCCTTGGTTTGTAGATGGCTGTCTTCTCCCCTGTCTTCACATTATCCTCCCTCTGTACACTTCTGTGTCCAAAGATCCTCTTCTTAAAATGACACCAGTCATATTGGATTAGGACCCACCCTAATGACCTTATTTTAACTTAATCACCTTTATAAAGACCTTATCTCCAAGTAAGGTCATACTCTAAGGTACTGGGGGTTAGGACTTCAACATATGAATGGGGGGGCGTGGTTTATCCCATAACATGGTTTATGGAACTAACTGCAACTCATCCCAACAGTCTGCATTTAAAAGAGAAACCGAAAGGAATGGATTTCAAATAGTGGAATTCTGGATTTCAGCTGGTGGAATTCTAGTTTTCAAAGTGGTCCTTAGGGGTGGAAAAGACCCATCCTGCAGTTCTAATAATGGCACCTCAAAGGTGTCACACCCCAAAGGGGCCCTAGCAACTGGTAGAATGTGGGTTATTGTGAGCAGAGGGGATTGTGATGGTGGCTGGGCCGTGGAATCTGGTGAGGCCAAATGTTAGTACCTCAAAAGATGTCCTTTGGCTGCAATTGGCAGCATTGTAGTTTTCTGGATGGCAACAGAAGACAGGGAGGTGACGGAAGCCCGGGGGGCGGGAGAAAGCTGCCCAAACTACCCCAACATGGTGCCTGGTGACTCCATGTCTGAAGGGAAGTCAAGGGCTTTGGTAAGAGGGGTGCCCCGTCTAACTGCCCCAGCCTGTTCCATCAGGGGAGGGAGAGTACTCTAGGGACATGTGATAGGGGCTGAGTGCTATAGATTCTAGAGAGCTGCCAAGAGCAGGTGAGGAGCTCCCCAACCCCACAACCAGCATGCAGCTGTAACCAGGAGCTGGGTAGACCTCCACAAGACTGTGAAGTCACTGGCTTTGGTCTCACCCAGCTACCTCTCCATTTAAGGTCCTTTCCTCTCTCTGTGTAGCGGACCCAGCTACCCCCATAGCCCTTTTTTTGGTCCCCATGTTTAGGTTCTCTCAAAGCAGACCCCAGGTTTCTTCCTTCCTCTGTAGCCCCAGAGGTTCTCAAAGTCAGGTAGGGTGGGCGGTGGGAAAGTTACCTGCCTAGTGATGTGGAAATCACTAGGAAGACAGACATCTACCTCAACTCCCAACACCTCCACCTGCATTGGGAAGCACCATTGCTTTGGTTAGTTTGCCTTCTCCTTCTTACCTCTCAGGATTCCGTGGAGGTACACTTCTGGTAAGAACTCAGCCTAGATCTTTACAACTCAGGACCCTCTAACACCCAGGCCCTTGAGGCTTGGTGCTGTGGGAGAGCTATGGGGGTGCGGGACAGCCCTAGACTGACTCCTCACTGTCCCCGCCTCTCCCCTCTTCCTCTGCCCCAGGAGGCGGAGTCCCAGAAGCCAGACTCCTCCTCCGACTGCCTGGAGGAGACGGAAACTTGCCAGGACAGAGGTTGCCCAGGGCCGCCTAAGTCGCTGTCCTCCAAGGCCGGCTCCACCACCAAGGGCCAGGCGGGCGACGGACCCGAACCTGCACCGGCGGAGATGGCCCCGGCCCCCACCCCGCGGCCAGAGCGCAAGGACGAGCTGGAGCTGGAGCTGGAGAAGGCGCGCATGGAGTTCGAGCTCACGCGGCTCAGGTGCCTGCACGAAGAGAACCAGCGGCAGAGGCAGCACGAGGAGGTGATGGAGCGGCTGCAGCAGCAGGCGGCGCCCCCCAAGGTGGGTGACACGGGGAGGGGCACTGGAGGCGGAGGGAGCCCTCCTTACCCGCCCTGGCTGAGCGTGCACACCGGCTGCCTGCAGCCCCTGCTGTCTCGGGTCCCTTCGAGAAATGGCCTGGGACTGCCACAATGTGGCATGGCCGTGCTCTGCCAGACACAGCTTCCGTGTTAAGCTGAGATCAGACCCTCTGAGGACAGTTGAGGCTAGGAGGGGCCCCAGAACCACGTCGTCCACCCAACAGCCCTCTTAATAGGGAAAAGTCTTCAACACTTGCTCCACGACCGGCTTTCCACCACTCTCAATTTCTCCCTGCATCTCTCAACATGTGATACCTGGACACTAGACCCAGAATCCCCACTGCAGTCTGGCCAGTGGATTTTAATAGAGCCATCACCTGCCCACACAGGTCACCTGCCTTGTAGTCAACTGAAACAGCCATCTTTTCACAAGAAATGGACCGCTCTCCACTGATCTGTACTAAAAGGGGATAAGGATGCCTACTTGAGATTAAATGGGATGTGACGTGCTTAGCACAGTGGCTAGGCCATCACAAGCACTCAGTGATAGAAGATGTTATCGTTTAAAGCAGCGTTTCCTGGGCTAAAGTCAGACAATCCTAGGTTAAAATCCTGGCTCCACTATACATAAATTGCATGAAACTGGACAAGTTACAAATCCTCTCTGAGCCTTGGTTTGCTCATCCACAAGATAGTACCTACCTCATGGGGTCATTGTGAGGATTAAAGGAGAGCGTGCACTGTGCAATGAGCCCGGCGCATTAGGTAAGCACTCAATGAAATGTTAGCTATTACCATTTTTATGTACTCATGCAATTCACTTCTTGACCCAAATGCAGCAACTTATATTCATCACTTTTCAATTTTATTGGGATGTAATGTATTAGCTGTGCTTCCCAGCTCTGAGTCATCCTCAATTCTGAGAAGCTTGCCTTCTGTCTTTATCCAAGTCATCGCTATAATTATTGAGGAGGATATGACCTAAAATAAATACCACTAAAAGATCTCCCTACAGGTTAGCAGAGTTCCATTAATCAGTACTCCTTAGTTACATTTTATATAGCTCACATTTCTCTAATTCATCCAAAAAACTATCCTGAGACACACTGTCAAGTGGCTTCCCAGAACTAAGATATTACATTACCTACAGCATTTCTCCAATTGACTGGTCAATTATTTTTTATTTTTATTTTTTTAAGAAAATAGGGTTGGCTTTGCATGATTTGTTTTGAATGAACACATGTTGAATCCTAACCAATTGCCCTTTTTCCTTGCTCACAAAATATCTGCCTAATTATGACTAAGTAATTTCGCTGAGCCACCTCAAGAATATTGAGCCAGGATTTCCAGAATCCATCTTTTCCCCCCTCTTTTTGAAAATCTAAAAAATATTTGCCTGTCTCTAAGATTCTGGCACATTTCCTAGTATTTTTGAATTCTCATAAGTTCCATTTCCAGTCTTGTGGTTTTTCACGTTAACCTGGGATAAAAATTGTCACAAATTGAAGCAGATATGCTACTGTACTATGTCCTTCATCTGTGTCTCCCCCTAACCGTATTTATTCTTCTTTTTAGTTAGAAAATCTTTCTCCTTGAGAGATGAGCTGGAAACCCTTGGTGTATAGACCTGTTTTCTGTCTTCTACTCAAAAAATAGGCCATTGAAAGTGTTTTTGAAAGTCTAAAGGGTTTCACAAATGCATTTTTTGTTATCAAAATCACAATGATAACCCATCAGCATTTCAGACTGAAAACACATGCAGACTGCAGAAAAGCAGTAGCAGAATCCCTGGGGCCAGAGCCATACTAAGCCTGCACGGAACCTCGAGGTCAGTGCAGCCCTTCAGTCCCATTAGAACACTGGGTTTCTTCCTCTGATCTTCAACTTTCCTTGCTATTCATTTTAGAGGCGCCATCAATGAAGTCATTCTCTGCCATTCTCAGTTTTATTCAGTTGCCCTTGCATTTTATTTAATTGCTTCAACAATGGTGTGTCCAAGCCACCAGCATTCGGTAATAGCTTACAGAAGTGTTTTATATTTTGTGCATTTACCAAAAGATAGATAGCTCACTTGATTTTGTAGCTCCCTGTCTTCTTTTTCTGAGTGGGTAGATGGATGGATAGATGAATGGATAGATTTTGTTGTGTTGAAAATACTTCTTCGAGTGTGTTTATAGCTAGTTTAGGCCATCTGGCTGCTTTCAAAAAATGTGGCATGATTTTAACTAATATTTTAAAGAATAAGCCATGGGTGATGGCTTAACTATAGATCAAAATAATCATTTCAGCTTTTGCCTTTCTTATACATTAATGCTTTCTACAATTACAATGGGGTCTGTCAAACAGTAGAAGAAATTTACAAGAAAGAAAAAGAAAAGTGGGATCTGTCAGACCCCAATTGTACAGATTCAGAAGAGAGCAAATCACAGACAGAACCATCCAGACCACTCAAGATGCTTTCCCCCAATCCCAGCACTCTGAGGGCTTAGGGGGGCCCTGTCACCCATCTCTAAGCACCTGCCTCCAGGAGAGACCAAACCCTGGACAGATGACTCTGGACTGACCCGTGTGATGTGTGCCAGGACCCAGGGAGTCAGAAACAGTCATTGTACCCAAGAGACACCTTCTCATCATTGCACTGTGCAGAAAACCAGGTTGAGTATCAGGGCAAACTGTAGAGAGAACTCTCAAGACCCAGCATCCAGATCTAGAGATCTTGGCATTAGAGAGAGGCTGCCCCCGTACGTGACTCTGATGGACAGAATGGAACAGAAAGGGAAAGGGAGGCATGACCGGGTGCCCAGTCAGGAGGGATAAGAGTAGTCTCAAGAAGTGAAAAATAATGAGTTCCCCACATTCCAGTTTCCTTACTAGGAATTTTTTATCTCACTCTTCTTCCTCAATCTAGTGCAGTGGGCACTATTACCCTTTCTTTAGGTGAGGACGATAACCTGCCCGAGGTCACAGAGCAGGACTGAAACCAGGTGTGTCTGGTGCCCAGCCTGGTGTTGCCAGCTCCACTTTCTTCTTTCCCCCACAGTTCTCAGGAGGCTTCCAAGACCTCCTGCTCCCCCAGAACCAGTCTGCCATGTTCCTGTACTGCTTCATCTTCATACACACAATCTATGTCACCAAGGAGATGGTCTTCTTTCTCTTCTCCAAGCACTACCTGTTCTGCCTTGCAGCCATTTTGCTCTGTTTGATTAAAGCTTTATGGTCATACTTCCAAGTGCCTGTGCTCTCTCCATCACTGGGACCCTCTCCCCACACTAGCATGTTACCAGGACATGATCCAAGGTAGCTCCCAGCCTCCCCAGCACCTCCTTCCCCCACACTGTGCCTCCCTCAAATCAGAACCTGCTCTTAGCAAGGGCTCTGCTATTAGCCATGGCTCTGCTATTAGCCATTTACACTTGAGTATGAAGAAGCATGTTCAGGCCCCTTGTACTGAGCCTGAGTTCTCACTGTGGGTGATGCTTTATCCCCTGAGAGGAGGAATTCAGAAGTCAGCAGGTTAGGGAAGTATCTGTGGGGAGCAGGGGTTTCGAAGGCCTTTCCACTATCATAGAATCACACCATGACCAAGCTGGCTTGGGTGCCACCACATCTACTCATGTTCGTGGATCTTCTCTGAGGTGTGGGAAGCCTGTGGTAGGCTTGGGGGTAGTCCCCCCAAAGATGTCCATGTCATAATCCCTAGAATCATGGATATGTTGCCTTGCATAGCAAAAGGGACTTTGAGGTGTAATTAAAGACCTTGAGATGGGGAGATGATCCTGGATTATCCAGGTGAGCCCAATGCAATCACAAGGGTCCTTATGAAAGGGAGGCAGGAGGGGAGAGTCAGAGAGGAGAAGTGACCACAGCAGCAGAGGCTGGAGTGATGTGGGGCCACAAGTGGAGGAATGTGGGCAGCCTCTAGAAGCTACAAAAGGTGAGAATATGGATTCTCTCCCGGAACCTCCAGAAGGAGCCCAGCCCTGCCAACCCATTTTAGACTTCTGACCTCTGGAACTGTAAGAGAATAAATCTGTGTTGTTTTAAGTCACTAAGTTTGTGGTATTTTGTTACAGCAGCAATAGGAAACTCACACAGGAGCCTAGACTCCCGAGCTCTTTCCAGCTATGCTATCCTGACATGGTTACATGTTTGCATCACCAGGCCATTGGCAAAGTTCCGTTTAGCACGGTGCCTGAGCATAACCATACACAGCCAGCCATGTGGGTTTGGGCCTGCCTTCAGACAACATATGATGAAAAAGGAGAGACATCAAAGCTCCAGGTAGCCCAAGACAGGCCTATCAGAACCTGGTGGGCAAGGGGAATCCCTATCACTGAGCAGTACAACCCTTGGGAGAGAAAGGAGCCAAACAAGGTCAGACTCCTACAGGGCACAGGGAAGGAAGAATTAAACACCTGAATGGGCTCAGAGCAAGTCACCCGAACTACTCTACTGGAAAAGCGGGAGGAAGACAACACCCACATCCCCATACCCACCTCCAGCTCAAGCACGCAGATGCAGACTCACAGAACTGCAGAACAGCTAACCTAGAAACAAAGACACTGACTTACACATACAGAGATACAAAGCAAATAAGCAGCTGTCCACAGCTGCCCCCAAATAAACATACAGCCACAATCAAAAGGAACAGACTTTGAACACTAGAGGGCTCACCAGGAGGCTCAAAATGAAGCTGCCCAGCGTGTATGTAACAAAGAAAAGGAGTTCAACTCCCCAGTCGCCAGTTCCCCAACCCCTTCTTCAACACCCCCCACCCGCTGCAGACTGTCAGCGGCTCTGACCACACCAGCCCAGCCTGGCCACACTTGCTGGCTGGTGATGGCATAGGAGACTCTACTCTAGTGATAATGCAGCACACTGAGCGAGCCTGGACACAGCTGTGCAAGCTATCAAGTCTTTATTGACCCCTCCTCTTCCCTGGCATAGAGCTCTGCCTTAAGAGGGATGAAAGAATAGGTTTCTGTCTTGGGCTCTCTGAGCAATGCTCAGTGAAACCACGTGGGGAAAAAAAAAAAAAAAAAGACTGCCTCGGGACTTCAATGTCAGTACACATTATCATGCCATTTAAGTCCATGGTGACTTCTCAATTTCCACCCAATTCAATACATCCACCTCCATTTATAGCCGCCTGTGACAGGTACTTAACTTGGAAGTAATAAAACTGTCATTCCTCATTAAACTTTCAATAATGAGACTTTTTGCTATGGGTCGCTTCTCACAATCATTTGATCTGGGTTTCTGGTGTGAGATTGAGAAGAAAGGAAGAAGAGATCAAGATAGCAAAAAATTTAAGGCCCACCTGTTTACCTTATGATAGAATTGGGAGTTTGTAAAAAAAAAAAAAAAAAAAAAAAAAAGCAAACCAAGTGCTATAAGGCCTGTTAGTCTATCAACCTGTTACCAAGTAAAACTAGACTTAAATACATTCATTTTCCTAAAACTCTTCAGATTAACTCCCTTGAGCAGTTAACTTAGCATCTCATCTCACACCCTTAGCCATCGGAATAAAATATCACTCCCAATCCCTTCTTTTGGGCTTGAAGACTAGAAGCCAGTAGCCTAAGGTCTGTCCTCTAGGAAAATGAAAAGAATTAGTAGTCACTCCCCTAAACTTAGTAAAGGTCTCCTGGTCCAAATGCAAAGCAGAAAATCTAAAGGGAGAGGGATGCAAAGGACAGGAAAAAGGCACAGCTAAGCAGTTACCAACTCAATAACAAGTCAACATACAGGCACCTCCAATGTACCAGGCACTCCGCTAAGAGGGACTATGTTCACTTAAATCCTGGAAGGCAGAAATGTATATTAGTCCCTTTTCACAGATGAGGATACTGAGGTTCACGTGAGTTAAATGACTTACCCAGGATCATCCTAGACCTCAAGTCTGTCTCAAAGCACATGCTCTTTCCATGCTGCCAAGATCCTGCTCTGGAGGATCTCACGACCTGGGCTGGGGAGATGAGTTTAACACGCACAAAAATGTAGAGAAGCCATCAACACATAGACCTCAGTTATGATGGAGAGCAAAGGAAGAGAGCTCCCTGAGCCCAGGGTGATAGAGGAAAGCTCCTTGAGAGAGCTGCCCACAAGGGTAGTTAAGCCTGTAACAGGAGGAGGAGAAAATCAAAAACCAAGATCAGGGTGGGAGTGTATAAGCTGTATTCAGGAGAGATGGGTCATCCTTGCTCCAGTGAATGGTGTAAAGAGTAACAGGCCTGGAAAATTGGTTTGGGGCCAAGTTTTATAGACTCTCAAATGTGAACTTAATCCCTTGGGAAATGGGGAATCATTGAAGGTTGTAGAGTGGGAGAGTGACACACAAAAAAGGAATAAAAGCTTCCTTTCCCTTCTAACTTCTAGGGACCATGTTCTTGCCTTGACCTTCCCTTTCCATTTCAAGTACAGAAACATTCTTTCTGAGGTCCCGAGTTTGAGGACTGTATTCAGCTGTAAAAGAAATCCAGCCACCGTGGCTTAACCAAATAGAGGTTTATGTTTCTCACATACCAAGAAGTCCTAGGTAGTCAGTCCACAGCTGGTGAAACTTCTCTAGGAAGTCATAGAGGACCCAGGCTGCTTCTTGCTCCACCATCCTCAGCACACAGCTTTTATCCTCATCCCATGGCTTTCAGCTTCATGACCTCAACACGGCTGCCACAGCTCCAGGTACCAGGTCCACAACTCCAGGTCAGAAAAGGAGGGAAAGGCTGCCTTTTAAAAGCTTTCCAGGAAGCCCCACCCAGAGACTTGTGCTTACATCTCATTGGTCAGACTGGGTCATGTGGTTACTCCCAGCTACAGGGCAATGGAGGTGGTAAGTTTTTGCCTGGGCCCTGTAGCAGCTTTGGACAAAATTAGGATTCTGATAGTATGAGGAGAGGGGAAAGATATTGAATAAGCAAATAACTGTGTCTACCATCCCTACTTTCTAAGGTTCATTTCCCATTCCCTTCTGGAGCTGCTGAGCTGAGAGCCTTGGTGGGAGAGACAGTTGGGTAGAGCACAGCTGTAGCCAATCTGGCCTGGCCCACTGCTGCTCTGTGCCTTCAGGAAGAGCACCACAGACCACATACCACAGCAGGAAGGTCATGGATTTCCCTGGACACACGCCTGGAGCAGCTCTGCCTTCCTCCTGACCTCGCCTGAGGCCCCGTGACCTTACACAACCAGGGCAGTAGCTTGCCTAAAGGACATGCCTCTCTATGCAAAACTGCAGGAGGAGGCAAGTGTGACTCCAGGATCCCTCCCATCTTGATTCCAGATGCCACAGAACAGAGCCCAGTGCCAGTTGGGGCAGGGGGTGGGGAGGTCTGATAAGCTGCTAAAGACTGTGTGTAACAGGTGGTACTCATGACAAAGGTCCACTCAGCTTTAGCCCAAATAATGAAGCACTAATAGTAAAGTTCAGGCAGGCTTCCGGAGAGAAAGATAGGAGAATCTTGCTCCCCAAATGGAATATCATAGGCTGCAACCCTGAGCCCAAAGACAAGACTAGACTTGGGGAGACTGCTGAAATCTGCAGGCGAGAACGGGGAGCAGGCTTGGTTCCAAAAGCCCCTTCCCCACCATGTCTGTTTCTAATCCCATTCCAGCAGGTGCCTGCAAGCAAGTCAGTTAAGCTTTAGAAGCTTCATTTGGGTGACCTGTAAATTAACTAGGCTCTCAGAACAAAACCAACAAAGCCTAGGGTCTGATTTCATAAATTCTGACTTAACTGATCCGAGATGGTGTCCTGAGGTGACTTCCTAGCCTTAAAAGTGCCCCCGCTGATTCTAATGTGAGGCCAGGGTTGAAAAACCTAAATCCCTCTCCCCAGTGTGGTCTGTGGACCAGCAGCATCAACATTCACTGGGATGGAATAAGAATAAAGATACAATTTACTAAAACTTGTGAAATGGAGAAAAAAATTGTATATAAAAAAATGTAAGCCCTGATTTTATTTTAAAATTAAAAAAAAAAAAATTGAGATTAAAAAAAACCCCAAAAAACAAAAAACCATTTACTGGGGAAGCCTCTTAGAATCGTAGCATCCCAGGCCCCACCTGGACCAAATCTGATGCTTTTCGATGACATCCCTGGCTGATTCACAGGCACACTAAAGTCTGGGAAGCCTGCTCCAGGTGATGACACTCGGTTCCCCTAGCCTCTGTTGTGAGGACACTGCTCTTGGATGGAGGGTCTCGGCAGGGGTGGGGGGCGGGATGAGGGGGCAAGATAGAAAAGGAGGAGAGAGAGGATAACTGAGTGAGTGGCCCTTTGCAGTGCTGTGGGAGCCTCCATCCACATCTGTCACAGCCGGCGGGGGCCAGCACATCTGCCCCTCCCCCCTCTGTGCTCTTCCACCAGCCCTTGCTCTGGGCTTCTGAGGAACCAAATGATTTCACCCTGGGATGAAATCACTCTGAGATTCACCAGAAAGTTCTGGAATCCCCCCAGGCCTGTGTCTGCCTCTGTCCCTTTTTCTGATCTGGCTCCTGTGTATAGCTTTGGGAAAATCTTGCTAATATACATTCATTCATTATTTAAAGATTGCCACTGTTCCTTCAGGAAGGTTAAGCATGATTAAAAGATGGGATTTTTCCACAGGACACAGCAGAAAAGCTAGGGCTCCCACATTTTTAAGCTGTTTTGGCCAAGTCTTGCTGCATAATTTAAAGTCTGTGACTTATTTAGATTTATTAGCCAAAGGAGCAGCAGCTGTAGGTTCATTAGTCAGTATTTATTAAGCACCCTCAGAGGGCTTTGTGGCTCATAAGAGCCAAGTGGAGGATGGGCTTCGGACTTGCATGTTTCTTATGCTTAAGTAGGCAGGGATTACAGAAAGTGTCAGGAGGTGGGCGTGTTTGTTCCTCACAGCAAAGGGGTGG
The DNA here is from genome assembly GCF_027409185.1 of Cynocephalus volans. Classification (NCBI taxonomy): domain Eukaryota; kingdom Metazoa; phylum Chordata; class Mammalia; order Dermoptera; family Cynocephalidae; genus Cynocephalus; species Cynocephalus volans. The sequence goes on from NC_084473.1 coordinate 43,796,712, forward strand.
CATCAAAAGGCCTGGGTTCATCGGGCAAATCCCTGCAAATGGCCCTGAGCCAGAGGTGTCAGCTCCTCACAAGATGTAGTGACAATGTAATAACAAGGTCCTACCCAGATGAGAGATATTAGTAAGAGCAGGAAAGTGAAGAGATTGTAGACCTGAACTTCAAGGACTGGGAGAGGTGGAGAGGACAGGATCCGTACACTTGTGGGGTCCATGCAAAAGGATGATGCGGGGTCCCCTGTTCAAAAACTAGTGAGAATCCTAAGGCGGCACTAACAGAGCATTAAGCAAAACGGGGTGCCACTGTCCTGCTGGCACACCCACGATGCCAGCCCTGGAGGTGGATGAAGGAGACCCTGGGGTAAGGGGCTTTTGTGGTACCTCTCAAATCCTACCCAGAGAGAGTGTTCTTGGCCTCCACTCCACCAACAGGAGGGAGGGAGCAGGCTGTGCATCTTGAGGGGGGTGGAGACCGCTGGAGTAGGTCTGCGTGGAGGATGCTGAGCCCAATGGTCTAGAGTGACACAAGGCCCCCTCCAGGGCAAGGAGCTCCCACATCCACCTCCCAGTTCTGGAAGCAGCGTCTGGCTGAGCAGGAGGCCCCTCTTAGCTTGCAGGTCACGCTCCGGGCTTCCAGCTGCTAATCCCAGGACTAACAGAAACCTCGAGTTCTCCGACTTGGTGGCATTTCCTGTCCTTCCTGACTTCCACCCCTAACTCCATTCAGCTGATCATTTTTCTCTGGGCTAAAAAAATCCAAAAATAGGAGAAGAAAGCTATACTTTTTACCCCCTTGCAACTCTTGTATCAAATGACACAGCCACTTTGCCTCAAACTTTTCATCAAAGGAGTCTTTGTAAGGTCCTGGGACAGAAAGCAGGCCTTGGAAGACAGCCACCAGGAAGCTGTGCAGAAAGTGCTGAGCAAGGGGACCCTTGGAGGAGGGGGTGGAGGCGGGGGTGGAGTTTCCGGGAGCTTCCCTCCTCCCCAGAAAGGGCCAGTGCCAGAGGCTTGCTCCCAACCACTGGGCAGCTCTTCTCTGAGCATCCAGCTCTGGTTTCGGGGCCTGGAGATGCCAGAGCAACTACTAGTGTGGCTGCATGACCACCCCATTCTTGGGAGCCAATCCCGAGTCCACAGGAGGCCCATCAGTGCTTCAGGGAAACTGAGTGATTGATCAAATAAACAAAAGAATGCCCTGGACGATCTGAGAGGGGATCTGCCAGCTAAAGTGTCCTGTGGAAGCTTCTTGGAAAGGGGAAAGAGGGGCGTCCTCACCTTTATCGAATACCTATGGTGTATCATGCCCTGTCCAGTGCACTTTATGTCATCTATTCCTCCCGCGGCCACCCCGTGAAGGAGCACTATTACCATCCCAACTGTGTTAGCTTGGGATGCCATAACATATCACAGACTGGGGGGCTTAAACAACAGACGTGTATTTGCTCACGATCTGGAGGCTGGAAGCCTGAGATCAAGGTGTTGGCAAGGTTGGTGTCTCCTGAGGCCTCTCTCCTTGCCTTGCAGGTGGCCACCTTCTTGTGTCCTCACACAATCTGTGTGTGCACACCCCTGGTATTTTGGTGTGCATCTGGATTTCCTCCTCTTATAAGGACACCAGTCAGATTGGATTAAGGCCTCATTTTCAATTAATCACTTCTTTAAAGGCCCTGTCTCCAAATAAGGTCACATTCTGAAGAACTTGGGGTTAGGTCTTCAACATATGAATTTTGAGGAGACAATTCAGCCCATAACACCCACTTTGCAAATGAAAGACTCAGAGAGGTCCAGGAATTGCCTGAGCTTACTCAGCCAGAAGGTGGCAGAGACCAAGTGTGGCAAGGAGCTGAAAGCTGAGTTAAAATGAACATAGAGGGCCGGCCCCGTGGCACACTCGGGAGAGTGCAGCGCTTGCGAGCACCGCGGCACTCCTGCTGCGGGTTCGGATCCTATATAGGAATGGCCGTTGTGCTCACTGACTGAGCGCGGTGCGGGGAGCCACCAGGCCAAGGGTGGATCCCCTTACCGGTCACAAAAAGACAAAAAAAAAAAGTGAACAGAGAAATATGCTACATCTTATCTATTTGAGTTTGTGGATGGAAACTCAGAGTTGCTTTGATAACATATGTGAAAAGAACTGTTACTGTATTTGGCTCCACGCTATGCTCCTCTATATGTGTACACAGAGGGGTAGCAGCTTCAAAGTTTTTTTGCTTATAAACCTACCCTTTTATTCTAACCATTCTCTCACTTCCCGTCACCAAAGGCTGAGACAGAGAATGTCTTTGAGAGGGAACAGAATGTAAGTCCTCACCAACCCACCTGTTCCACACCTGCCATTTTCTTGAGTGGTAGGAAATCCATACTTCAGACCTGGACAGCTGCCTCTGGGCCCCACCCCACATCCTCTACTAAGTCCCCCAGTCAGGAGAGTGAGTCTATAACTGGCAGCAGGGGGTCTTCCCTCTTAAATCAGCCATATCTGAGCCTTTTTCTGAAGACCAGGATGCTGTGGCCCATCCTGAGACAGGAGCTGGAATATGGAAGAAGAGGAGGCGGTTGGACTGAGAGATTACAGTTCACTCTCACTGACTTTCCCTTCTGGTCAAATTCTGTATCCTCAAATACATAAGGCCCTTGGTATCTGAGCTGGCCTGAGTGTGATCCTAGAAAAGGATGAGGTTTGATTGGAAGACTCTGGAATCCCCAGTGGGTGGTAGAAAGCTCACCTGCCCTCAGGTATCAGGCTAACTTCAAAGAACTTTAAATGGCTGCCCAAAGCAAACCACACACACTAAGGGACAAGCCCGATTCTCCAAACAGATCAGTTAGGATGAGGGTCAAAAACAATGCCATCCCATAGCGGCCAGCTGCCAAAAAAAAAAAAGTTTAAAGGCTAGCTTTGTTTAGCTCAATTTGTTAGAGTATGATGTTGTAACACCAAGGTCAAGGGTTCATATACCCTCACTGGCCAGCTGAAGAAAAAAAGGAAAAATTCAAATGCCAGGAGGGGGGCCCAGGTGGGTCAGGTAAAAGAGGGGAGCTGGCCAGGTGTAGCTGACAGGAAACGAAGAGCCACTAAAGCAGACAGTCCCTGTGCATCTCTCCCCTCCCCACCCCCCATTTTCACCATGTGGAGTTAGAGGCCCCACGTCCAGTTCAAGGGCAGGTGGAAATCCAGGCTTTCATGTGCTACCGGCTGATTTTTAAATGTTGGTTCAATTTTCTTTAGCTACTCTATGGACCTAACAAAAGTCTGTGGGGCCACCAGCTCACAATCTCTGAACTTGGGTTGTTATTTCCTTTGTGATAGAGCCTCTATTTCACTCAGAGACATGCTGGGGGATTTCTTTAAACAGAAAACACTCCCAGTACAAAAATAGAACGTGATTCACTCTCTAACAATGTTTAAGCACAGAAGCGGCAGTGAGGAATGTTTCTTCCCTTCACAAATTGCCTCACCTGGAGGTGTTTCAAGAGAAAGATCTCTTAATGCATTTCAAATCAGGTTAGAGTAGCAAAAATCTAATTTTCATACAACTTCTTGAAGGAAGATAGGAATTTAGCTAAAACCTGGATCAAGATTAAGGAAAGTACAAGGCAGAGGCCTGGGAGCAGGGAAGTGAGGTGGGAGAGGGGTGGGGGCGACAAAAAGGCCAAGCTGGGTGCCGGGATGAGTAATGTCAGGAGAGGCTGGCAACGCTCAGTGAAGTTGGCCAGACAAAGATTGGTGGGGCATGGGGACCAGAGTAAGCAGAGAGGGGATGGGGGGGGGGCATCGGTAGTCACCATGGTGACAAAGGAACAGGGAACAGGGGAGACAGAGTGAAGGGGGATCTCAAGAAGAGCTATGTCGTGCTGCTGCCTACCACAGACTCTCTCCTCCCTACCTGGACCTTTGTCTGTGTCTCCCTGGCCCCTCGGTTACCTGCCCCATCCTGACTCTGCTCATCTGGCATGGAGGAATTACGACGGAATTAAGTCAAGGACATTTAGACCCTACGCATGGGTGGGATAAATGGGTACCTACTTAAGAAGCCTCTGGGTCTCCAAAAGGCCTCTAGAATTCGAAAGATTTTCTCTACTGTCCTGCCATAAAGCCTCTAATTCCACCATTCTGTCAACATTTCTTAGGCTAAGACTTTGTTCATTTTCAATTACAAACCCTTATTAGGAGGGCTAATATCTTGGCTATCAGTTTCTAGAATCTTGTAAGGAGTTAATTTACCATATGCTGCAGGGATCTCAGCTGCAGCCTAGGAATGTCTACAATTAGGGTTTAGGCATATCTGAATGTGTATAGTAAACTGGTGGGCAGACACCAGACGGGCCAGTTCCTAGGGTGGCACCAGTGACATTTGCTATGTGTGTCCAGCATTTATTTCCTCTTGATTTTCTTTTGGGGAAGCTCCCTCTTCCCCGATCTTAGTCCATGAGGTTGAGGTGAGCTGACTTCCAGACAAGGGGTGGGCCCAGGATCCAGACCTAGCCAATCAGAGCATTCCATCTTCTGGCCAAAATTGTTGGTTCATATGTGGACACATGACCCAAGCCTGACCAATGAGTTTCAAATCTAGGACTTTTGCTGGAACTCTTGGGAAAGAAAAACTCTCTTTCCCCTGGGTACTAAGCTGGTAGAATATATGTCCAGAGCTGCTGGTGGCCATCTTGTTCCACCTGGGGACAGCCTACCTGAGAATAAAGCCCATAGAGAGAAGAGCAGTGCCAAGAGATGGGAAGACACGGACAGGGAACGAGAAGGAGGGAGGTGGAGGAGAGAGAAAGTGAGTCATTGATGATGTGATTTGAGCCCCTGGGTCCACCTGAAATAACAGACATCCTCCTAATCTTTTCAGCTTCCATTTTGCTGTTAACTTTGATTGGAATTGGGTTTCTGTCACTTGCAACATGAGTTCTGAATCACATGAGTTGGCATCTGGGGGACTGGCTGATAACACCAAGGTCCAGGGTTTGATCCCTGTACCGGCCAGCCACCAAAAAAAAAAGAAAGAAAGAAAGAAAGAAAGAAAGAAACTGAGTTGGCATCTTGGCTCAGCAACAGCTAATATAGAAGCTGTCATGGCTTCTGTACCAGCCTGTTCTGTGGAGAAGGATGTGGAGATGACAGGAGCAGCAGAGCTATTAGGGGCACATGAGAAGGGAGTCATTCCCTGCCTTCTTGAGAGAAAGCAGCTCTGCTCTAGCACAGTGAGGGGACAGAGTGAGGATGGTGCTGAGAGAAATGTGGCAGAACCCAGCTGGGAGGGGTGCCTGGTGCAGCTCTCCACAGACAAGCATATGTTGTCTGCCAATGTGCACTGCGCTCACAAGAGGGTCCATGAAAAGTCTGGAAGCAACCCACAGGTCCATCAACTAATGGGCAGATAAATAAAATGTGAGATGTCCACACAACAAAATATTATTTGACAATAAAAAGGAATAAAGTACTGATTCCTGCTATATCGTGGACGAATGCTGAAAACATTATGCTAAATGAAAGAAGCCGGGCACAAAGAACCATGTATTGTATGATTTCATTTATGTGAAATGTCCAGCGTAGGCAAATCTATAGACAGATTAGGGGTTGCCTAGGGCTGGGAACAGGGAGACAAGGAGGGGGTGAGAGCTAAAGGATACAGCATTTCTTATGTGGGATGAAATGTCTAAAAATTGATTGTGGGACTTCCAGTCAAGATGGCAGAATAGATGGTCCCCAGCGTCACTCTCTCCCACAAATCAACCAATTTACAACTATAAAAAAGCAATGACAGCCAAGCTGGGGCCACTAGAGCTCAGGGGAAGAGGAGAGACCTATGGAGTGCATGAAGGTGGGAGAGGCCATAATGAGAGAAAGAAAAAACCACTCTGACTGTTTCAAGCCTCAGCTGCATCCAGGCTGGAGCTGCAGAGCACACAGAGCAGGAGCCAGCAAAAGCTGTAGCTGTGCTCTTCGGATGAAGTTGCTTGGAGGCTATAGGGGAGAAGAGGGCCTTGATGACCCCCACACCAGCAAGACCACTAATAGGGTTCCCGTGGACCCACATAGGAGCAAGGAGCCACAATAACTGAAGAAAAGGAGCCACTCAGAGACCAGTGAGTCATCGCAAGGGACCAATGCACAGCCCAGCCCATGGGAAGTGTTTGCAGCACAGGCTGTGGGGGAGACAGGCCCACCAGAAAAACACTGGGGCACAGCAAGGACAGCTGATCTGCACCCCTATCAGCAAAGGACCACTCAGAGGAGACTGGTCAGGAATATAGAATTGCATGGGATGCAGTTTGATGTAAAGACTCAGGCCCAGACCAGAGTTTTGGGTCTCTTGAGAGCCAGAAGTACCTATAAAGTCAACCATTAAAACCTGAGCTGCACAAAAAGCCTTCCCTAGCTTTTTAGGAATCAGCAGCAAAGCAGCAATTTAGCTCAACCACATTGCTCAAGTGCTGGTCCCCACAGGAAGTTCCCCCATTTTAGAGGTAAGCAAAGGATAACAAATTAGTTCCAGTGCAGAGTTTAAATGGTGGGAACAGCAAGTAATCCAACACAGAACTGAAAGAAAAAACAAAGTACCCACAACCAGAGACAAAGTTTCATATTAACTAGTAAAGGTCTCATTTCACCAAAGAACACCAATAACACATAGAAAGACCAGAAGTTCCCTGGGCTACCAAGCCATAAAGTGGGGAGGGCTGGGGGCCTCAGCCATGCCCCCGACAACTGCAACCAATCCTGAAGGTGGGGGATGAGGGCCTCAGCCACACCCCTCCAATATGTGCAGCCAGTCCAGCAGCAAACACCAAGCTAATGCAAGAAGCACCCCAGGCTCTCCTGAGCTGGGGCGGTGGGGGGCCAGGGGCCTCAGCCACACACCCCTGACATGTGCAACCAGCCCAGCAACAACCACCAAGCTGCAGCAAAAAGGGCCCTGGGTTCCCAAGCTGGGACAGTGGGGGGCAAGGGCTTTTCCACACCCCCTTGACATCTGCACCCAGGCCAGCAATGACCAAGCCACCACTGGAAGCCCCCTGATCTCCCCTATGGCAATGAGGGAGGTGCCACAGACCTCAATCCTGCCCCTCCTCCTTCCATCCCATTTCCTTCCCCTTTCCCCTCTCCCCCATCCCTCCCAACTGCTCTGCAACAACATCCTAGAATGTAAAAAATAATATTAATTAAATTTCATTTTCTCTAAAAAAACAAAATTGATTGTGGTGGTAGTTGGTTGCACAACTCTATGAATATACTGAAAGCCATTGAAGAACACTTTAAATGGGTGACTTGTATGTTATGTGAATTATATCTCAATAAAATTGTTATAAAAAAAAATCAAGGCTCTTGAGGTTCCTGTCCAGTCTATGTGTGGTGAGGGTGAAGGCAGGCTCAGCCTCCAGAAGGCCTGGGTCACCTCATGTCATTACTGCCACTCTGGAAGGCAGTACTGCCCTTAGACCTGGACAAGAGGGACCTTGCTCTGGGCTGGCACTTTAAGAAGCCTCCACTCTGATTCTCTTCCAGCCTCACCCTTCCCCATGGGACCCAGAGGACAGGTTCACCCACACCCATACTTCCTTCTTTCCATATCATACTCTAGGTATACAGGACCCTGGAATTCCTTGCCCAAATGGCCCAGAACCTGTTTCTGGAAACTGCAGGCCTCTTGCCCAAGCTGTCCTCCCTAGGGCAGATTGAATCACTGGTGAGTAGACAGGAGGTGTGATTGGAACTTGGGTGTGTAGGATGGAATATCAGGCCCCTCAAAGGCTGAGGCAGACCTGGGAGGAGTGCAGGAGGAGGACAGGCCATGGGCCATGAGTGCAAGGTTTCGGGGAAGCCTGGAGCCAGCGCTGCCCTCAACCACCACGTTCCAGCATGGCACTCTGAGGATTATGAGAGTCTAAACTCAAGCTTGACCTTCCAGGTCATTACCAAGATTTATTTGTCAAGATAGGAAGCTAGAATATTTGACAATTTATTAGTTTGCTTTATAGTTGTAACATTTAAACACATGGTTTGTGGACCTCTTTGAGTCCTCTTGTCCTATGCCCACACAAATGTTAGCTGACCTGCTGGGAAATGCTACATTGAAGAGAAAAATCGATCACAGCTTTTCTTTCTAGTGAATGGTGGTATAGGGTTTTCCCAGGCTGCATTTATGGATTTGGGAAACACAGTTCACAGATTCCTTGCTCCCGGCTAAAAAGAAAGCTGACACATGGCTGCCTGCAACCTTGAAGTTTAAGATTTCTCTCAATAACATCTTCTCAGCTGAGCCCAAGGACTGGGGCAGGCAGTGAGGCCCGGGCTGGAGACTGGGGTGGTTCCATGAGCCTTACTAAGGGATTCCGTGTCCTTTTTTTTTTTTTTTTTTTTTAAGATGTAATGTAATAGAGTCCAATTGGCAGGACATTCCAGCAGCAGAAGCTCATGAGAAACATCTGAGAGCTGTGCTGGGGGCAGGCCAGGGAATAACAGTTCATCCTTCATTTACATCTACCCTGAGTTTCCACAAACCCTGGGGGATCTGGTGCTAATGCCCTTGGGGATATAAACTTGCAAAACATATGGTATCTGGCCTCCAAGAAGTCATCATCTGGTTGAGGAATTAACACTGATACTGAAGTCATTTGAACACAATGTTAAACAAACAAAAAAACCCACAACATAATTTAGGATATGCACAAAGTGTTTTCAAGACTAGAGATCATCTAAAGTTTTTCAGTCTCAGCACTGTTGACATTTTGGGCCCGATCATTCTTTGCTGCATGTGCCAGGGTGAGGGGCAGAGCACAGTCCTGTGCGTTGTAGGATGTTTGCACCATCACCGGCTTCTATCTACTGGATACTGGTAGCAGGCTCCTTGTCCCAAATGTGACAACCAAAACTGTCTCCAGACACTGCCAGATGTCCCCTGGAGGTCAAATCGTCCCCAGTTGAGAACCACTGTTCTAGTCTAACTCCCATCATTCCCAGTGTAATTAATACCTATAGACTCAAAGTGCTGCAGGAAGCCCGGGAAGAGGGAGCTGCGTGGGGTCTGCAGGTACCTGGAGGAGAGGGAGGAATTGACTAATCTAGCTAGAAGGACAGCACTCCAGATAAGGGGACAGTGTGCTCAAAGGCAGAGAGGCAGGAACTAGCAGCACACCCCAGAGGTATGCTGTGCAGTTAGTTGTGCAATGCCAAAAGGCACCCAGCTGAGGGGACAAGTGGGAGCTGAGAACCGGCCCACCCTCCCGTGGCCAAGCCATGCCCCTGGCACTGGGCTGCATCAGCCTGGAAGAAGGGGAGCCTTTTTCTTAGTACAAAGGTGTCTTGTGCTTCCCACCCCATGGGCTCATGGTGCTGCCTCTGCCCAAAAGGGGGCCTTTTTCTAATGACACAAAGGCACCACAGAGGCCAGCAAAGGCCCCACAAATGATCACGCCCTGGGACAGCGAGGCCAGCACTCCATTAGGGACGATGGGCCTCTAGCTCTCCTTAGCCCTAGCTGACCCCTCTGTGTTCCTCTCCACTCTGACCAGTCTGGTGCGGACCTCACCTTGCCCTTTAAAGGCCCCAAGTGGAAGAATAAATAAGTTCCTTCAAGAGCTCAAATTGGGTTGAACCAGAAAGAGAAGGAAAGCTCTGAGAGAAGAGCCTGGATCTAATGAGACAGACAGCAGCCAGTGTGTCTGTCCCCTCCAAAGACAGGCCCTACAGAGAGAGGGCCACGCCGAGGGAAGTCACTTCTGCCCAGAGCACCTTCCTTCCTACAAATAGAACCCCTTGCCCCTTCCTTTACTCCCCTATCCAAGAATGGGCCTGAACAAACTAAGGGACAGGCACTTGAAGACTTCCCAAAGGGTACATATTTTGGCATGGGTCATTTTAAGAGCCTCAAACAACTAGACCTCAACTTCCACCAGGGCCCTCTTGTACAGGTGATCTGTCTGAGCACATGCGTGTGGGCAAGGATGCTGCTGGTTCTCCTTCCTGCCTCCCCTCCCACCACCCCCTTCTCCCATACCCCAAAAGAAAGACACATTTCTCATCCATCTGCTTGGAGGGAAATGTCCCAGGTAATGAAGGAACAACCTAAATCCTGGTGTCCATGCTGAGAAAGGAGCAATTCTAATGACTGAGCAAATCAACTTACTTCCAATTCTCTGCTTTCATTCACAGTGAAGGAGAATCAATTCTAGTTATCGGCTGATAGATTTTTAATGATTTACCCATACGGTTTTTGGCATATAACCCAGTTTACATATTTGAGTGACATTGCTATCACAAAAGTCCTTGCATTTCTTTGTACTTATGTGAAAAAGTTTTCTGAGCTCAGCTCTTGCATCAATTAAAAAGAAAAAGAAAAAAAAGTAATAGAATTAATTCCGAAATCAGGCCCTTTCTAGCAATAAGTAATATTCATCCATGGATATATGAACTAATTGGGGTGGGGGAAAATGCTTCATCTCTTCAGGAGATGCATTTCCAATTAAACTTTATTTTAATGCTTTCTTAATATCTATTAAAATGTGTAATAGCATTTGTTTTGATTCATTGTGTTCTAGTCATGGTACAAATCCAGACAAAATGTTCTTTAACATTTAGAGTCTATGGTCACAGGAAATTTTAAAAATAAATTCATTTTATATACATAGTTTTACTGGAGAGAAATATGATGAGGTGATACATAAAAGACTTTCAATCATAAAATTATATTAAGCTAAAATTCTGTAGGGGAAGTAGAATGGAAATATAAATTCAAGAAGATAAAAAGAAAGATGAAATTTGTCCAACTTGTTCATGTATTTTTAAAAGGAGTGGTGGTGGGTATCCAACCACTACAGTATTGCATTTAGAAACATTTTTAGAGTACTGTAACAGTTTTATTTTAAAACATCAATATTTGAAATGATCCAGGAAGTAGACTCTACGTAAACTATTTAAACTTATGAAAAAAATGCTAAATATTTGCACCTAAAAATGTGCAAGGGGGTACACAGATTTTCAGAATTCGTTTAGGAGACTGAAAAAAAAAAAACTGTTTAGAGCACCAGGCTCCTGGAGCTGGCACTTGCCTGCATGGAGAGTGTGCCTAAAATGGATGCAAAACTAAGCACTTTGAATATTCCCTGTGTTTGGGGGAAGGTAAATTCTCACTGGTGCTGGGTTGGTGGGAAAGGAGCCAAGGAGCTCCTTCATCCTATCAATACTCTCCTCTGGTCTTTTTGTTTGTTTTTTTTTTTAATATTATTTTAAGTGTTCCTCAAAAATCCCCTTCTCTCCACTACAGATGCCCTGTCAGGTCAGGGTGAGCTCTGTTCTGGTTTTTCCATCCTGACAATCCTGACTCAACCCTTCTTTCTCAGCGGATGCTCTCCCAGCCAGCAGTACCCCCACTCCACCTGCCCCAGCCTGGCTCGCCCCAGTCCAGCACCGCCTTTATGCAGCTTGGTACCCAGTGTATCCTCCAGCTGACTTACTCTGGGCTAGTCCTCACTTCCCAACTGGGAGTTTTCTCATCTGTGTCTGTCTCCAAGTCTGTTTCCTCAGCAGTAAGACGTGGATGATCAGAATGAAGTGAGATGAAATTTAAAGAGCCTGGCACGGAGCTTGGCCAGCAGCCAGAACTGGGCACCTAGTTGCATTTAGCAAAACGTTGCTAATCATGCAGTTAAACTGTCTCTGCCCTGCGATTAGAGAAGCCTGGTCTTCCTAACATCTCCCTTCTTCTCCCAGGGAATCCAGGCGAGTTCCCCAGACCTCAGGTCTCCTTTAAACAACTTGCCAACTTGGGGTGATGAAAACGCCCTCCCTTCCTCCTGTTCTGGGTCTGGCTCTGCGAGCCCCAGCCCCGGAGCCATGAGGTCATGCTTGGGTCACGTGACCGCTGCCGCATCTGTCAACTGTGATACAATTACTAAGACAGTCAGGCAGCTTATGACATTCAAACCTGCTCTGTCTTCCTCCTCCCTTTCTCTTGCTCCGGCCCCTTTCACACCAAGGGACTGTCTCAAAAGTCTAGGAATCTGAAGGATATGGCTCCAAATGCTACAACTTAAGAAAGAAAGGGGAGAGGGAGAAAAAAGCCCAAGATTGCACTTCTTGCTGCTGCACTGTGAAAACGGCCCTATTTTTTAAAATCTTTTCTGCCAAAGCAATTTGGCATATGTATTAAGAGTCTTTTAAAAATCGTCATATTCTTTAACCCATTATTTACAGTTCTATGATGCTTGCCTATGGAAATAATTCAAACCGGGACAAAAATTTAAGTACACAAAATTTACTGCCTTATCATTGAAACTAACTAAGCATATGATGAGCTTGAATAAGTTCGAGTATAAAAGAACAATATAATATTAGGAAGTCTTAAAAATGGTAATTTTTAAGAATTTTTCATGACATGCAACATGCATGAAAAAATGACATTATTTGTTGAGCTCTTGCTATGTGCCAGATGTTCTGCTAAGTGCTTTATATGGATTGATTCTCACAACCTTAAGACACAAATATTATTAATATCCTTCTAAAAAACTGTGGCCTATAGAAGGAAATTACCTAAGGTTGATTAGCTAATAAAGCGTGAAAATTGAGACAATATTTATCCAAAGGACTAAGTGACAGAGGCCAGATTTGTACTAGGTTAATCTGAGTCTAGAGTCCAGCTTCTTAACCCTCTGCACTTAACTGCCTGCCATGTATTAACAAGTAGGAAGAAATCAGGATACAGCACTGTATATACCCCATCATGTCAGTAATGTGTATCTATGTGTATAGACCCATGCGCCCTACACACAATATATGCAGGGAAAAAGAATGGGAAGACAGACTGCCACGTTTTTACTGTGGTATCTCTCAGTCTTACAATTACCAGTGATTTAAATTTTCTACAATGTTGGTGTATTAATTTAACAATTAGACAAAATGCTTTATACAGATTGATTCCACTAAAAAGCTATGTACTAATTACAGCATTATTCATTGTAATGAAAACTGAAAGCAGCTCAAATGTCTATTACTATTGGATTAATTAAGTAAATTATAAAATACATATTAGTTGCAATAGTTTGCAAGCATCGAAAATAAAGATACAAGACCAAGTGATTCCATTATGTGAGAAACTGAGGTACAAAATGATAGATATAGTATTCATGATTATTTGAGGATATGAGTGTGAAATCTGTAAGGAAAGAGAAAATGGTAACTGTAGCAGGATGGTAAAATTATGTGACTTTTAAAACTCTTTTGAACTTCTATAATGTTTTTCCATTTCTTATATAATAACAAAAATAGTTTCACTGAGTTAAGGTTCAGTAAAAAAAATTAGTATGGAACACATGGGAATCTCTTTTGCCTTTTCAGAGTGCTTTCTGTTTTATCTCATTTCATTGCCAAAACATCCCAATGAAAATAAGCATTTTCTCTCTCATTTTACAGATAGGAAAGTTAAGGCAGTGAGAAGAAAGTGAGTTACTTGGAGTAAACTAGCAAATGAATGGCAACTCTGACTAGAACCTAGGTAGTCTCCTACCCCCGGGCTCTGGACTATAAATCACACTGATTCCCTTATATACAGGACTGCTTGGCACTGCCTGGAGAATACAAACTGCTATTATTAAGACCCCAAACTCTGAGATCCAAGTGCAGTTCTCTCCAATGGGTGAGCCTGGAGGCAGGAAGCATGCCCTATTAATGTTCTTTGTCTTCACAGCAGGAATGCCTGAGGCTTAAAGCATTCTCCTGCCACCCTCCAAACCCACCCACCCATCCCCACCCACAGCCACCCTTGTCCCCAAAAGCAGGCTTCCTGGGAATATACCTGCCCTTGGATGGAGAGAGAGGCCAGTAGATTTGCAGTTTATTCTCTCCTATGCACTTTAGGGTACAACTCTGCCCACAGCTCGAGTAGGAGGAACAGAGATGCCACAGGCCAGCAGGTGCCAGTGAAACAAGCCTGGGAGAGAGATGAGAAGAGGTAAAGGGTCAACCACAGTTGGTGAAGCCAGCAGTGGGGGTAGGGGGCATCTATGAGGAACAGGCCCTCAGCAGACATGGAACCAGCTGGAGCCTTGATCTTGGACTTCCCAGTCTCCAGATTGTAAGCAATAAATTTCTGTTGCTTATAAATTACCCACTCTAAGGTATTTTGTTATAGCAGCCTGAACTGACCAAGACAAGTGTGATACACTTGCAGTTCCCTCTGTTAGAGTGCCCTTCCCCTCTCCCCAGTCCCTCTCCTGCTGTTTCTGTGGCTGCCTCCTTCTTATCCTTTAGATGCGAGGGAGAATTAGGAGGGGGCTCCACTTGAGCAGGGGTCATGGAAGGCCTTGCTGCCCACGGCCCTTTCCTTCTCCTTAGCTCTCAGATCAGCCAGAACTCATCGACTGTCTGCTTGTTTGGTGTCCCCTGACCAGCCCTCCATATTAGAATGCTCCTTTGTGAAGGTTGGGGCACTGAGGAGATGCAGTGCCTGACACGTGGTGACTGCTCAGTAAATATCTGTGGAGTGAATGAATGAATAAGATGTCTGCTGATTAGAATTTTATTGAGTGAAAACCCAGTGCTCAAATTCCAAACAGGCAAACCTTTTTTTTTTTTTTTTTTTTTTTTTTTTTGTCGTTTTTTCATGACCGGCACTCAGCCAGTGAGTGCACCGGTCAGTCCTATATAGGATCCGAACCTGCGGCGGGAGCGTCACCGCGCTGCCAGCGCAGCACTCTACCAAGTGCGCCACGGGCTCGGCCCCCAAACAGGCAAACCTAGGAATCTTTAAACACCCCCTACTGTTCTCCTTCCACCCGCTGAGCCCCACTTGCTTCCACCTTCTCCTCCCCTCCCGCCCCTCCCTTCCTCTTCTTCCCTCCCTCATTCTTTCCTGCCCTTCCTTTTTCTGTCCGTTCCTTCTTTCTTTCACAGATGTTTTTCAGCACCCTCTGTGAGCCAGCCTTGGGCTGGGTGCTGTGTGCTGGGCCCACCTTCCCACCCACTGTGCTCTCCAATATGCCCCCAGGGCCCTGACCTCTTACCAGGGCCCAGACTTCCCCTCCCATCACACTCCCCATGCAGTCACCCATAGGCACCCCTTCTCTGCAGGCCTTCCTTGTGATTGAGTCCTAAGGTCCACAACAGCCTGGGAAAGAGAAGTGAAGGGTTCTCCAAGGACCCAGCTGTGGCCATGCATTTACTATCACATCATTTTGGGAGCCAAATTCTCGAACTTCTGTACAGTAAGTTTTTCATAAAATGTATGATAACCCAGTCTTTCCAGTAGCCTGGAAAGGCTCCTTTTGTTTGCAGTCCCAGTAGCCTTATTAGCTGATATGACTGCTTCCTTGCTTCCTCTGGCCTTCAGATTAAAACACCTGGCTGTCAAGTTCCCCTCAAGTTCTAAACCTTTAGTAATTTCCAGGACATGAACACACTCAGGTTTGGTAGCAGCCAGGATGAGTTAAATAACACCCTCTACAGGCTCCTCTCCCAGCCATGAAAGAGTGTGCTCAATTCCATCACTCCAAGGATGTGTTAGAGGGTGTGGTGAGCTGGATGAGGGGTCTGCCAGGACTGTCTCCCAGCACTTGGGATCCCCTTTTGCTGCAGAGAAAAGTGGAGTGAGCTGCCTCTCAATAAAAGAAGTGCTGTCCCATAGGATGAGCTGTGAGATTGTGCAGGAAAGTGTGGAGTGCTTGAAAGAGCAAGAGGTTGTAATGCTTTGGAACAGAGCATAGGGAGGTGGGGTGTGAGGAGAGGCCAAGGTCCTTTCCCAGTGTTGTCAATAAGAGGCCTGACTTCAGAAATGAGATCAGGAATTGGACAGTGTATGGGGTTATATGGGGAAGAGCATAGGAAGGGGCCAAGACTTGAGCAATGTCCCTAGGGGAGCCCAGAGCAAGGGGGCACAGTTGCTCCCCAGAGGTGTGGGGAGAATATGGTTGGGCCTGGAGTAGATCTGCCTGGAGTAGACCCCACTTCTGGGTTCCTATGACCCCAAGGTCAGAGGGGGAGTCCTGCAGCAGCATTTTCTGTTCTGCTGGTCTGGTCTCCCTGCCTTCTCTGAGGTCCTGCCACATGGTCAAAGCATGCCCTCCATCTCCAGCTCTACAGGCTGAGAACTAAGTCTGCATGCTCCCTCTACCACATTACCCGTGCAGACCAACCCAATTCATTCATTCACAGGGCAGCAGGCCCCCAGAGGGGAGGGGAGTGAGTCTATAGCTGTGCAACATCACGTAAGCAAAGCCTCTGCATCAGCAGCGATGCCGGATGCCACCAACAGCTTCCCTTGCACCTCGGGAGGAAGTGTTAATGAGAGTGGTGTGGGGAAGGGTGGTGCCTGCCTGCGGTGGTATGTTTGCTCCTTTTTGCTCATGGGAACTGAGGAGCTTGCACAGGGAACATGCCTTCTCGAGGGCAGAATGTTAGTGCTAAAAAAGAATGCATGTAAATTTGTACCTGTCCCAACCAACAAAAAGTGCCCAGTGCAAGCATTTCTAAAGCAAAGACCCCAAGAAGGCTGCAGCTGTCAGAGCTCGACCAACTGGGTGGTGACAAGCAGCCTGTCCCAGAAGTCAAGTCTAGCATGAAGGGCCACATAGACATGAAGGCTGAGACATGCCTATCTCATAGCTAAGGCCCCTATGGAGGACACAGACTAGGCCTAGCCCCTCCAGAGGCTCCTAACTTTGCACCCAGATCCAAAGCAAAGCCCCTGCCATGTGTTGCCTCCTGGAGGGAAAGTCCAGGAAGTAAGCAACCACTGGATTGGAGTGAGGCAGGGGGCAATCCTACCTTGAGTTCAGGCTCCTGCATCCACAGCCTGCCCCTCAAGGACAGAAGAGAAGGATTTTCTTGTCAAGAAGATCCCTGGAACACAATGCAGGCACCTTGCCCCGACTGCCATCTCACATACTTGCCCCTTTCTATGGCCCAATCTATGGGCCACAAGAAGAGAGAGCCTCAGGAGTCCTCCATGCAGAAACCAGAGCCAGGCCTGGAGAGAAGAGTGTGACAACCATCAATGCTTGTTCCACACCTACTTTGTGCACACCCCATGTCAGGCACCAACATGACAAGGCAGCAAGGATGCGGGCCACGTGGAGCCATGTGGAGGATGGGACAGGCAGGTGAGGTAGCCAGCCGTGACTAAGGACAGCGCACCACAAGTCCTCGATGAGAGGCGCGGTCCTTGTGGCCAGGGGCTGGGGGTGGCCAGGGCTTCGTTAGCCGCCCTGTCTTTGCTCTGCTGAGGGTACATGGTGAGGGAGGAGACTGGAACCCACAGGGCTGAGAGGCTGAGGAGGAGAAGGCTGGGGAGAAAGGGATAGTGGGTGGCAGCTCCCGGAGAGAGGAAAGTTGGGAAGACGTAGATTTAAACGGGACTGAGGGGAAAGTTTGCCTCATAGATACTATGCAAAGTTCTCCTCAACTTCCAAAAATCTTTCATAAGACCAACAGGACTGTCCACTTCTTTGGAGATGAATTCATGTTGGGGGCCGACAACAGATTGAAGTGGGGTCAGACAGTCCCGGGTTACAGCAGGAAGTAGGGTCTGAGCTCCCAGGAGGGGAGGTGTCTGGGGGCCTGGTCATCTGGAAAGGAGATGCTTGTGGAGCCTGGAATGACAGCTGGGAGAGAAGGGCGAAGGCCCAAGGGTAGGTAGACAAGAAAATACTGTGAGATGATGGGAAACTGTGAAAAAGCCTCAAGCTCTGGACAAGTGAAGAAAATGTATTGGGGTTGGAGGAGGGGAAAAGGGAGTGGATAGGACATAGGTCATTGATTCTAATCTCTCCCAGCCTACGTATCAGTGCATCTCACCTGCCTCACAAAAGAGCTGGGCAGATGACTTATCATCTCTCAACGAGGCTGTTAAGTAGCTCCCCTGACAGGTGTCCTGCCTCCAGTCTCTCCCCTTCTCTAATATGTCCTCCACATACAGTGACACTAGAATAATCTCTTATAAAGTCCAGTTCTCATTGTTTCACTCCTATTTAAGGCCCTTCAATGACCCCCTCACCACCCTCCCATGAGAAGTAAGTCTACACTCCCCAGCAGGGCGTGGCAACACCACGTAATCAGGCCACAGCCATCCTTCCAGCCGTATCTGTGGTCCCTTCCCCTCACCCCTCACCTCCTCACACTGACCTACAAGCAGGTCCTTTAACACACCCCGCTTTTTCACACCTCGGGGGCTTTGCAGTGCTCTCCCCTTTGCCTGGAGTGCTTTCCCCAGCTGCATTGCCAACACCTAGGAAGCCTGCTGTGACCCTCCCTTCCTGTCGCAGTATTCCCATGGTATCTTATCTGGCCACTAGGCCTGGCACTTACCACCACTGTCTTTTTACATGCATATGACCAGTTAAAGGGCAGGACCAGATTTTATTCTCTGCAGCCCAGCACCCAGCACATTGCCTAGTTCATCACTGGCATTTAGAAAATGTTCACTGAATGACTGAATTTGCAACTCAAAAGAGCCCACATAGAAGACACCTTTTGAGGAGGCTGTTCAGCCGACAGACTTTTCTTTTCCTGGGAATTGCCTTCTGATACCAACTAGACCATAGATGGACATCTGACCCAAGCTGGGCCAGATGGATTCCCTCCCAAGAAAATAGAATTGACTCTAAGAGAAGCCAGTTTGTTTCTGTAACTATAACATATGAACTTTGGAATTGTGGGGCATGCTATGCCATCATTTAAACTGGACAGTACCCTTATTGGCCAGCCACCAAAAACCAGAGAATAAAGAAAATTAAATAAAAATATAAACTGGACAGTGGATAATGTCACTCTTCAAAGAAAAAAATAAAATGGACATAGGATTTTGGATGGCTTTCTGAGTCCCAGTTCCAGCCCTCTCCTGAGATTACTGCCACTAGGTTCTGTAAGACACTTCTGTTTACAACCTGTCCCCTACTTTGTATTTGAATGTAATGGGGTTGCTGTTCCTCACACAGTCCTAACACACATGCCAAAGAGTTGCTTGGGTTTCTTTTTTTCAAAAAAACCTTTATTTTAATAAATAAAGCATACTCAGTCAGAGATGAGACTTTAAGTCACACATACATATGCAGAACCTGCAGGGCCCAGTACAAAATGAAAATGTGAGATACTTTGTTCAAAAGAGAAAAAAAGTGCCATTAAAGACACTAAAATATAAAACTTTTTCCTTTCTTCTGCAGTCTCTCTCTTGACTTTTCATAGTGTTTACTTGCTATTTAATGTCTTCCTAAGGAAATAAAAATTAAAATTTTACATTATTAGTATAAATTTTACCATTCATTTTTATTTTGTGCAATACCAATATGCAGAGTCACCCAAATTACACAATCTGTGTTTCTTGGCTTCTCCCTGAAGGTGCCTTAAGCTGGCCAGAAGAGACAAACCCAAGCCCCCCAGGCATTAAACTATCCAAGGGAGCACTCCGCCAGGCACAGGGATACTCCGTGAGCTAAGTGCAAACATTCATAAGCTCCTGAAGGTCCTGCTCTGAGACTTGGGTCCAGTAAGTTTGACAGTTGCTGGGTTCCCCTTCCCACTAGCCACCAACATACACACTCTGCCTGGGCCAGGATCACAGGAATAGAGCCAGGCATTTCTCCTTCTAGTGAGCTGGCTGCCCCACAGCAGGCAGGTGACTACCAGGGCCTTTAAACCTCTACACCAGGATGTGCTCAGTGTCTAGTGGGCAAGAGACTCACCCTCGCTGAGATGCCTACTGAATGCGCCATGGAGCCTTGGGTAGGGACAACTACCATCCTGCCCGGCCCTGAAAGTCCCTAGAGTACACACACCCCACTCTGACCTCCCAGCATGCACATCAGGCCCTTGTCAGGGGCAGAGGGCAGCAATGTTCACTGGGTGAGGCAGGGGAAGGCAGGGCCTCAGGACACCAGGGAGCTGGGAAGTGAGTGGCCAAGAACCCATCCTGAGGAGGTGGGTAGGCTTCAGGAGTCGGTGCTATGCATGAGCCAAGGTTCCAAGGCCCTGGAGACTTGCATGCTCCAATGTCCCATCAGGCTTCACTTACAAAACACACATGCGGAGATAAAATTAGGAATTTCAAGGAAGTGGCCAAAGAGCATTAAACCCCAAGGGCCGGGTACTTCCGAGCATGGAGCCCTGTGTAACTATGCTGGTCATATGCCCGTTAAGTTGGCCCTGTACACATGAGGAAGACCTCTAAATCTCAAGAAATAACATAAGTACAGATACTGAAGCTAAAACAAAAGAAGACACACTTCCCATGCATATTAAAGAATCTCAGAGCACCTAGACCCACAGGCCAAGAATACCATTCACAGTTCACCCAAGGCCAAGCCAAAAAGCAGACATCTTCACTCTCATTCCAGACTGTAGAACAGACCAGAAGCTGTGGTATGTATGAATGAACTAGATTTCAATTTTGAGCCTTAAATTGGGCTTTATTCCAAAGTTCATACTTTATAATGCCTTTAGCTATCCAAAGGGTATTTCATGAAAGAAGATAGCATAATATCAGAGTATCAGAGAGAAGAAAACATTACTCATGTCCTTTGCCCAAATAATTTGTCGCTTTGGTTTAGCAGTTCACCATGAGCTTCACTTCCCAGAGGCTTACATAAAAAACTTTCTGTTGGCATTGCCTCCAAACAAAGCCATTCGTATTTCTGGCATCTTTTGCTGAGCTAAGAGATCCAGTCTACTTTCCAGGGTATTGGAAACCTTTATTCTCTGATCAGTGCTGTAGACCTCCACACCTCCAGCTGCATTCACAGCCAAGTGTGCCCCTTGATCAATCTGGACCTTCACATGTTTTTGGGAGACCATCATGTATTCAGGGATGGCTTTTTGCACTGCAGCCTCCACCAGGAGGAGGTCCTGTGGCCTACAACGCACAATCATCACAGGCTCCAGCAACCGGAGCAGAGCTTGGAGCACTAGTTTATCCAGCAGCACTTGGTAGATTTTTGGGTCCTCCACAATACTGTCGAGTCTCAGTTTTGCATCACTGAGCAATACTGAGATGAGGTCATCTCGGGCTCTTAGAACTTTCAGCCTTGCCTGATTCCTCATGGTGGACATTTGGATTTTCTTCTGCTGCTCTATCTGCTTCTCCTTTTTCTCATAATACTCCATAATCTTCAGTCGTTGGGTTTGCACAAGGCGTCCTTTCTCAATGTTGAACTCTTCCTCAGCCTTGGCATCTATTTCCTCTGCCTTTTCACTGGCTTCCTGCTCAATGAAAGCCATCATCTGCTTAATCTGCTTCTGCACATCAACATCACTCAGGGCCATAGCTGCTCTCGGGAAAGGAGGTGGAAGAGGAGCTGGTGAACCCTTTGGTTCCTTAGATTTTGGGCAGAGTTTCAGGAGTGTCTCTGGAATTCCACTTCCTCACCTGTGGAGTGCACAAGAGGAGGAAAGAGAAAGTTAGAGCCTAAAGAGAAGGATCATGGAGGCCATCTATACACCCTTCATTTCACAGATAAGGAAATTGAGGCCCAGAGTGGGAAATCAACTTGTCTGAGGTCATACTCCAGAAGAACAGAGGCTTGAACCTGGGTCTCCAGAGTTTCATCCCTGCTACACTCACTGTTTTTTTGTCACCATGAGGTAGTAAGAGCCAGACCTAGTCCAAAAGTTCTCTAGGCAGTGATGGCCTAAGACTCAGAAAGTAAGCCAACAGAATAGAAATATGAAATTAATATACATATGGAAAGTGTAGGCACACTTTGGGGTAAGGAGAACTGGGGAGAGTCATAAGAAACCTATGGTCAGACAAGATTCAACCCAGGGAGGCTGCCAGGAGGTGGAAGATTTCAAGAGCCCTCAAATGATACAAAAAGGTAGAGTACTGCTAGGCAGATAATGGAACCTTGAAGAGTGCCAGGAAGTGGAAGGGATTGAAGGCAGTCTTCACTGGGAGTGGTTTCCAAACCTGGATATTCATCTGAATCACCTGGAAGACCTTTAAGAAATACAGCTTTCCAGCCTGCACCCTGTACCCACTGAATCAGACTCTCTGCCAGTAGGGTATGAGAATCTGTATCTTACAAAGGCTCCTGAGATGTTTAGTGACCTCAGGAAAGTGTATGAACAAATGAGAATATCAACAAAGAGATTTTAAAAAAAAAACATAAAAAAGAACCAAACACATTTTGGATTTAAAGAATACAATAACTGAATTTTAAAATTCACTAGAGGAGTTTAACAGAAGACTATATCAAGCAGAAGAAAGAATTAGTGAACTTGAAGACAGGTAACTTGAAATTATTATCAAAGGAGCAAAAAGAAAGTATAAAAAAGAGTGAAGAAAGACTAAGGGACTTACAGGACACCATCAAGCAGATAAATATACACATTATGAGAGTCTCATAAGAAGAAAAAAGGACAGAAAGCTTTTGAAGAAATAATGGCTGAAAACTTCCCAAATCTGGGGGAAAAAAATGGATATCCAAATTCAAGAAGTCTAACAGACTCCAACTAAGATAAACCCAAAGAAGTAAACATCAAATTGTAGAAAGTCAAAAAAGAAAAAGAGAATTTTAAAATCAGCAAGAGAAAAGAGTCTCACTTTGTATAAAGGAGCTCCCACAAGACTACCAGTGGATTACTCAGCAGAAACCTTTCAATCCAGGAAGGAGTGGGATGATATATTCAAAGTGCTGAAAGAAAAAATTTAAAAACCTGTCACCCAAGAATACTATATCTGGCAAAACTGTCCTTCAAAAATGAAAGAAAAAACAGATTTTCCTAGGCACACAAAAGCTGTGGAATTTTATTACTACTAGACCTGCCTTACAAGAAATGATAAAGGGAATCCTTCAATTTAAAACAAAAGGACACTAGACAGCAATATGAGAGCATATGAAAGTATACATGTCACTGGTAAAGATAAATATAATGGCAAATACAGAATACTTTAATACTGTAATGGTTGTGTGTAAAATAAATCACTTTTAATTGTGGTATAAAAGTTAAAGACAAAAGTATAAAAATAACTGTAATTATAGAATGTTAATGAATACATAATATAAAAAGATGAAATATGTGACATCAATAAAGTGTGTAGGGAGGTAAAAGAGTAGAGTTTTTGTATGTGATTGAAGTTGTTAGCTTAAAATAGATTGTTATAATTATGAGATATTTTATGTAAGCCCATTGTTACTGTAAAGAAAATACCTAAAGAAAATACACAAAAGAAAATGAGAAAGGAATCAAGGAATATCAGTACCGAAAAAAAAAAAAAAATCGGTGAAACACAAAGGAAGATAGTGAAAGAAAAAGAGAGAGATAGAAAGCTATGACACAGAAACAATTAACAAAATGGCAACAGTAAGTCCTCTCCTATCAGTAATTACTTTAAGTGTAAATGGATTAAACTCCCCAGTCAAAATACATAGAGTGGCTCAATAGATAAGACAACTGCATCCTACTACATGCTGTCTACAAGAGACTCACATTTGAGTTAAGGACACACATAGGCTGAAAACAAAGGATGGGAAAAGATATTCCATGCAAAATGGTAAACAAACAAGAGCAGGGGTGACCATACTTATAAAAGACAAAATAGACTCAAGTAAATAACTGTCACAAGAGATAAAGCCATTATATAATGATAAAATTACCAATTCACCAATAAAATAGAACAATTATAACTAGATATATCCACCATCAGAGCACCCAATTATATGAAGCAAACATTGACAGAACTGAAGGAAAAAATTGACAGCAACACAATAATAACAGGAGATTTAAATATCCCACTTTCAAAAATGGGTAGAACATCCAGATAGAAAGTTAGTAAAGAAACAGAGAAATCAATAGCAGAAAGAAAACTGGAAAATTCACAATTATGTGGAAATTAAACTACACACTCTTGAATAACCAAGGGTTAAAGAATAAATTAAAAGGCAAATTAGAAAATATATTGAGACAAATAAAAATAAAAATATAATATACCAAAACTTATAGGGTGCAGCAAAAGCAATTCTAAGGGGGAAGTTTATAGCATAAACACCTACATTAAAAAAGAAGAAAGATCTCAAATAAATAAACTAACTCCACACCTCGAGAAACTAGAAAAAGTTTCTAAGAAACTAAGCCCAAAATTAGCAGAAGGAAGTAAATAATTAGGATCAGAGAACAAATAAACAGAATAAAGAATGGAAAAATAGAAAAATATCAACAAAACTAAAAGATGTTTTTTTAAATCAACAATATTGACAAACTTTTAGCTAGACTATGAATTAAAAAGAAAGAAGACTCAAATAAGTAAAATTAGAAATGAAAGAACAGACATTACAAGTGACGCCATTAGGGAAAAAAAGAAGGATTATAAGAGACTACTGTGAACAACTGTATGCCAATGAATTGAATAACTTAGAATTGATAAATTTCTAAAAGCATACAACCCACCAAGAATGAATCATGAAGAAATAGAAAATCTAAACAGGCCTATAACTAGTAAGGAGATTGAATCATAATCAAAAACTTCTCAACAAATAAAAGCCCAGGACCAGATGGCTTCACTGGAAAATTCTACTGAAATCTAAAGAATTAATGCCAATCCTTCTCAAGTTCTTCCAGAAAAATTGAAGAAAACGGAACACTTCCAAACTCATTTATGAGGCCAGCATTCCTTTGTGCTAAAGCCAGCCAAAGATACTGCAAGAAAAAAACCACAAAAACCCTATAGGCCAACATGCCTGATGAATATAGATACAAAATCATCTACAAAATACTAGCAAACCAAATTCAACAGCACATTAAAAGAATCATACACCATGACCAAGTGGGATTTATCTCTGGGATGCAAGGATGGTTCAACATATGAAAATCAATGTGGTAGACCACATTACAGAATGAAGGATAAAAATCACATGATCATCTCGATAGATGCAGAAGAGCATTTGACAAAATTCAACAACCTTTCATGATTAAAAACACTCAACAAACTAAGAATAAAAGGAAATTATCTCAATGTAATAAAAGTCATATATGAAAAGTCCACAGCCAACATTATATTCAATGGTGAAAAACTGAGAACCTTTCTTCTAAAATCAGGAACAAGGGTGGGATGCCCAGTCTTGCCACTTTTATTCAACACAGTATTGGATATCCAAAGTAGAACAATTAGGCAACATAAAATAAAGGCATCCAAATGGGAAAGGAAGAAGTAAAACCATCTCTGTTTGCAGATGACATGATCTTATTTGTACAGAACTCTAGGGATTCCACAAAAAACTGCTAGAACTGATAAATAAATTTAGCAATGTTACAGTGTACAAAATCAACATTCAAAAATCAGTTATGGGGCCGAACCCATGGCGCACTCAAGAGAGTGCGGCGCTGGGAGCACAGCGACGCTCCTGCCGCGGGTTCGGATCCTATATAGGAATGGCCGGTGCACTCACTGGCTGAGTGCCAGTCAAGAAAAAGACAAAAAAAAAAAAAAAAAAAAATCATACACTGACAATGAACAATCTGAAAATAAAATTAAGAAAAGAATCCCATTTACAATACTATCAAACAGAAGAAAATACTTAGGAATAAACTTAACCAAGGACATGAAAGACTTGTACACTGAAAACGATAAAACATTACTGAAACTAAAGATGCGAATAAACGGAAAGGCATCCCATGTTAGCAGACTCAAAGACTTAATGTGAGTATTTTTTAAATGTCCATACTAACCAAAATGATCTACAGATTCAGTGCAATCCCTATCAAAATCCCAATGGTAATTTTTGCAGAAATATGAAAGGAAATCCTGAAATTCATATGGAATCACAAAGGACCACAACTAGCCAAAACAATCTTGAGAAAGAAAACAAGCTAAAGGTCTCACACTTCCTGACTTCAAAACATGTACAAAACTAAAGGACCTTCAACAAAGGTGACAAGACTACACAATGGAGAAAGGACAGCCTCTTTAACAAATGGTGTTGGGAAAACTGGGTATCCATATGTAAAAGAATGAAATTGGATCTTATCTCACACATACACAAAAATCAACTCAAAATGGATTTAGTACTTAAACATAAGACCTGAAACTATAAAACTCCTAGAAGAAAATATAGGGGAAAAGTTTCATAACATTGGTCTTGGTAATGATTTCTTGGAGATGATACCCAAAGTTCTGACAACAAAAGCAAAAGTAGACTAACGGAATTATATCAAATTAAAAATCTTTTGTGAAGCAAAGCAAACAATTAACAGAGTGAAAAGGCAACCTATGGAATGGGAAAATTATGTGCAAACTATAGATATGTTAAAGGGTTAATATCCAAAATATGTAAGGAACAAATCAATAGCAAAATAAAACAAAAACAAAACAGATAACCCGATTCAAAAATGGGAAAAGGACCTAAGTGAACATTTCTTTAAAGAAGACATACAAATGGCCATCAGGTATATTAAAAGATGTTCAATATCACTAATCATCAGGGAAATACAACCCCAAACCACAATGAGATATCACTCCATACCTGTTAGGATAGCCATTATTTTAAAAAAGAAAAAAAAAAAAAAAAAAGGAAATAACAAGTGTCAGCAATACCTGCGCACTTTGGTGGGCATGTAGAATGGTGCAGCCGCTATGGAACATTGGCATAGAGGTTCATTGAAAAATTAAAAATAAAATTACCATATGATCCAGCAATCCCACTTCTGGATATTTATCCAAAAGAACTGAAAACAAGATCTTGAAGAGATATTTGCTCACCTATGTTCACTGCAGGATTATTCACAATAGTCAAGAGATGTAAATAATCTAAACGTTCATCGATGGGTGAATAAATATAGAAAATGTGGTATATACATAGAATGAAATATTCAGCCTTAAAAAGGAAGCAAATGCTGTCACACGTAATATCATAGATGAACCTTGAAGACAATGCTAACTGAAATAAACCAGTCACAGAGGGATAAATACTGCATGACTCCACTTATATGAGGAATCTAAAGTAGTCAAACTCACAGAAGCAGAGAATAGAACGACGGTTGCCAAGGATGGGGGTACAGGGAAATGGGGAGTTGCTGTTTCATGGGTATAGAGTTTCAGTCATGCAAGATGAAAAAAATTCTAGAGATCTGCTGTACAATAATGTGTATATAGGTAACAATACTGTACTGTACACTTAAAAACCTGTTAAGAAGTTAGATATCATGTTATGTGTTTTTATCACACACACACACACACAAATGCTGTCCCAGAAAGATGTCCCACTCAACAAACTTGGTGGAAAAACATCCGTGTGTTTGTGACAAAGACCAAACCCTTGGGTTCAACCCTACAAACTATCACCAGAAGTTAAAAAGAAAATTATTCAGCCCATCCACTCCCCATTATTTGAGGATGTACTTTTTAAAAAACTGTGTTTTTGTAGATAGAGCAAAACATTCTCTGCTCCTAAATAAAACAAGTTAATTAAATGGTTAAAAAAAAAAACAAAAACAAAAAGAAAAAGGCTCCCTGGGTAAACCTACTAGTTACCAGCTCCGGGAACCATGTCAATTAAAGTGGAGAGAATTCAAGATGCAGGAACCCCCAGGTTATGTGTGTAGAGGAAAAATATACCGTATGAACCCTTACCGGTATCCTGCCAAGGGCCTGCCTTGCTCTGGCACCTGGAGTCTGCACGCGGAATGTGGAACTTGGAATGCACACGGGAACCTGGCACTGTTACTCCCTTCTTTGTACAGATGACCCTCGCAGTCTGACCAGGCAGCTTAAATCCAAAGAGCCAGGCTGTCACTGGAGAAGCCTGGCCAAGTCTGCCAAGAGGAGGCCAAGAGGGGTTTTCTTGGCATTCAGGTCCCGGTTGGGGGATATCCTTGCACACAGACTCTCAGTGAAATTGATACATGGGGGGCTTCAGCTCCAGATCAGGCTCACCCTAATAGACACATGTGTGGACCCAGGCAGCCAGTTTGTCGATTTACTAATGAAAAATACAGCTGTCATGTTGGCAGTTCATGGCCTCCTTTCTATATAAGTCACACGTAAAGCCCTTAATAAGGAACCAGCACAAGTAAAATTTGCCACATGGTCTCGAAGAGAGCCACACCTGCCACAGGGACTGCTCTGCTCCAGTCCATGGGGGAGGTACCCTCTCCATACTCAGAAGAGGCTTAAGTGGGCATCACCAGCTTCCACAGTGCAGGCTCTGGAGTAGGACTGCCAGAATTCAGATCCTAGTTCTGCACTGACAATTTGTATAACTTTGGCAAAACAGCTCACCCCGCAAAGCCTCAGTTTCCTCATCTGTATAATGGAAATAATAACATCATTATAGGATTATTATGAGGATTAAAAGAATGTTTAGAAGCGAATGTTTAACACAATGCTAGGCACGTTGTTAATCTCATGCTTGGTAGTTATTATTTACATCACTACTATCGTCATTATTATTATCTCTTTTCCTGTACTTTAGACCTCATTTCTCAACACAGCCACTGTTGTATACAGACTATGACTGTTTTGATTTTTACTCACCGAAGTGGAAATACATCCTAGTCTTGCCTCCTTGTATTAAATTTAGTAGCCCTTCCTGGAGTTTTAGGGAACCCCCCAATACTTCATGGCACCTTTGCCCATAGTATCAGGTGGCCAGCCACGGGCTTGGTGACGGTGGGTAAAGTTCCCGAATTCCAGGGCTCTGGGCTGCGGTGGGGAGGAGTCATCTCACAGCCCTTCACACATTTCCATCCCTGAATCAGCAGTCCTGAGTTCTCCCGCCCCCTCCCTACACCCCCACGTCTAAACAGCTTATGAGTGCTGGGACTTGGAGGCAGCTGCAGGGTGGAACAGGGTTAGAAGTCAGGGATGAAGTGCCGCTGCAGGAATGCGCATGCCCGTGTAATGCGTCTGGCAGATGTAACTTCCAGTCTGTCTGGGATGGGGATTATGAGCCCACATGGGCCTGTGGCTTAAGCAAAACAACAGAACAAACCAAGAAATGTGAAATCCACATGTCTGCTCTTGCATGAGGGCTCAGACCCCTCCACCCCACTGAGGCAGACTTGAGCTGGGAGTGGTGTCCATCCTGCCTGTGTTTGGGACTGGGGGCAGCAGGTAGGGCTCTCCAAGCCAGACTTGCCTCCCACAAACTACTCAGCACCAGGTCTCTTCAATGCCCCCCAAACATATCAGGCTCAGTCTACTTAGCTTTTGCTCACTGTTCTCATGGCTTCCCTCCACTTACTAAATCCCACCCGTATTTTCATGGCCAGTCAAAACACCACCACCTCCTTGGGCCTCTGAAATCCTACTCAAAATAATGGCAGCATGGCCTGTTTTCCAGATACAGTTCAGAACTGGATTCAGTGTCGTTTGTTGTTCTAACTACTTTTGCTTCTTCCAGGAAACTCCTGGAGAACAAGAATCTCCTTCCCTTGCAGAGGCTGGGTGCAGACAGGCGCTCCTTAAGCATGGATTGATTGGATTCAGGGCTTCGGGGGTGGGAAGAGGAGTCTCTTTTTTTCTTTTCTTCCTTTCTTTCTTTCTTTCTTTTCTTTTCTTTTTTTTTTTTTTTTTTTTGCTGTTTTTATTGTGAAATATAATACACACTGAAAAAATGCACAGATCATAAGTGTACGGCTTAATGAATTATTATGAGGAAAATATCCTGTAACCACCACCCAGCTCAAGAAATATGAGGATATTTCAAAAAGCTTGTGGAAAAATAGAATTAAAAGATAACAGGGCTGGCCGGTTGACTCACTCGGTACAGCATGGCGCTGATAACAGCAAGATCAAGAATTCAGAACCCCTTTACGGCCAGCTGCCAAAAAAAAAAAAAGATACATTTGCCTTTGCTTTGTTGGTGAAAAATAAAATCAAAAAAAAAAAATAAAATAAAGAAAGAAACTTTCCGTGAACTTTTCAAAGTACCCTAGTAGAATATTGCTAGAATCTCAGAAGCCCCTCCGTATGACCTTGGAGAAGGAGACATTTCAAAACTGGTAATTTTGTATTCGTGGGCATAGGAGGGGTCTTTAGAGGAAGTATGAGCTTGAAAATCTCCTCGAGCCCTCGCCTATGTGAGCCTTTATGCATCCCAACATCGGGAATCCATAGCACCCAGGGAGGGAGGGGGATGAGGCAGGAGTGCCTGGTGGGCACAGCGTGTCTGTCAGACTGGAGCCCTGCCCAGACCCTGAAGCAACTCTCCTTCGTTCCAGCTGGGATTTGTAAACAAGTCTCAGGTCAGATGTGTCTGGGTGCGGGCTCCCTACCCCTAGCTAAAAGGGAAGCAGCACCGAACTTGGGCCTTCAGACACATAGAGACTTCAGAGTGAGGAAGGGAAGGGGGGCCCCAGAGCTCGGAGCACAGGGCAATTTGTAGGGCCCAGGAAGTGGGTGAGGAAATCTAGGAAATCCTTTTGGGGATTTCAAATATTAAATATATGGGCAGGGGCTATCCCCTTTTCTGTCTTTCAATAATTATTTCTTGAACACCTATTTTGTGAGCACCAGAGATAGAGCAGAGAGCAAGGCAGACACCAGCCCTGCTTCCCAAGCCCACGATGTAAAGGGGGAGAGGAATATACAAGCAGGTAAATCACATTACAGCATGGTTTGTTAGAAATCAGCAATTCTGAGAAAGCTTAGTGAATGAAAGGATCCAATCCCTAAGCCCCCCATTCCAAGTTCATCATGGGCTCTTTTATAATATATTGCCCTGCAGACAGTGAAACCACGTAGTAGGTGGTTTGAGAGGTACCACTGGTGGCAGTGGAACACCAGTTGTGGGAGAGGGATGACAATGAATGAAAGGACATAAAGCAATTTAGGAAAAAGACAAAAAAAAAAAAAAAAAAAAAACAAGGTTTCAGGGCACATCAATGTAGTTCCTTGACTTGGAGGCAAATCACCTGGAAAAGGTAGAAAGTTGGTAGTTTTCATTAAGGAGAGTTTATCCATATAGGCAAGAATCAATCAAGTCTAAGCAATGCCTGGGGTTTCCAGAGAGGACCTTGGTTTAGAAATGGGGAAAGGTATCTGGCATTCAACACGGGATGGGCAGTCAGATCCGGGCAGCGGCTGCAGCAGCTCCGTCTTCTCTGGTTCTCCTTGCCACCTCTCTTTTGCTTCCAGAAACATGGCCTGTGGTGTGGCTGTCTCTGATGGTGTCACCAAGGTGTTCAATGATATGAGGTGTGCAAGTCGTCAATGCCAGAGGTGACGAAGCACGAGAAGGCAGTGCTGTTCTGCCTGAGTGAGAACAGGAACATCATCCTGGGGGAGGGCAAGGAGACACTGGTAGGAGATGTGGGCCAGACTGGACAACCCCCACACCACCTGCGTCAAGATGCTGCCAGACAAGGACTGCCACTACACTCTCTATGACACAAACTATGAGGCCAAGGAGAGCAAGAAGGAGGACCTAGTGTTTATCTTCTGGGCTCCTGAGTCTGCACCCCTTAAGAGCAAAATGACCTATGCCAGCTCCAAGGACATTATCAAGAAGAAGCTGACAGGGATCAAGCATGAATCATAAGCAAACTGCTACGAGGAGGTCAAGGACCACTGCACCTGGCAGGGAAGCTAGGGGGCAGCGCCGTCATTTCCCTGGAGGGCAAGCCTTTGTCAGCCCCTCCAGCCCCCTGCCTGGAGCATCTGGCAGCCCTAGGCCTGCTCTTAGGGGTTGCAGGCTGTCCCCTTCCTGCCAGACCAGAGGAGCTGGGGGGATCCCAGCAGGAGGAGGGCAATCCCTTCACCCCAGTTGCCAAACACCCCCCTCACTCCCTGGACCTTCCTCCTCCCCCCATCCTGATGGCTCTGGCTTTCCTAAACTGCTTTTGATCTTCTGATTCCTTTTGGGTTGAAGTAGACCATGTTCCCCCTAGGCACCCCAGTTTGGTGGGGGGGCTGTATTTTTTTTTTAACTATACCCCTAGTCCCCTACCCGTTCCTCCCCCTTCCCGTGCTGCCAACTTCTAACTGCAGTAGTGACTCTGTGCTTGTCTGTTTAGTTCTGCGTATGAATGGAATGTTGTGGAGATGACCCCTCCCTGTGCCACCTGGTTCCTTTCTCTTTCCCCTGGGCATGGCCACTCATGGAAGTCAGGATCCAACTGCCCACCAAGGGACCTTTGATTAAAAAAAAGAAACACACACATACACACAAATGGGTGGGATAAAGGGCAGGAAAGGACCCAGGTGGAGTGGCTGCAGGTATCAGCTGAGGGAGTGGTCCCGTGGGGCAAGGGTTCAGTCAGAGAAAGAAGAGTAAAGATGGGCACTGAAGAATGGACCATTCTCATAAGTATAAAAAGAGAGTAAGACAGTCTAGTGGGGAGAATGCTGCAGGCAAAGGCACGGCAGTGGGAAGGTGCAGAGTGCAGAGGGGTTTGGCAGCAGCTGAGACGCCTGCCATATAATATGCCCTTTTCCTCTTTCTGCTTTTTTTTTTTTAACTTATTATTGGTTTCAGTGCTATTGCAAAGTGCCTTGCTTGATGTGGCTTACTTTGTGTTTATCCTGCTTTGGGTTTGTTGAGCTTCCTTGGATTTGCAAGGATATTATTTTCATTAAATTTGGAATGTTTTGGACAATTTGTCTTCAAATCATAACCCTCAATCCTTTTCTAGGACTGCCATTATGTGTATATGTTAAATCAGTTGATATTGTCTTACAGGTCATTGAGGCTCTGTGTTTCTATGTTTCTTTTTCTCTCTGGGCTTTAGTTTGGGTAGTTTTTATGGTTGTGTCTTCAATGTCACAAATATTTCCTTCTACAATGTTTGCTCTGCTGTTAAGCCCAGCCAGTGACTGTTTTTTGTTTTCCCACCTGCCCCATCGGCCCGCCAGCCAGTGAACTCTTCATTTCAGGTGTTGTATTTTTCAGCTCTAGAAGTTCCATTTGCTAATTTTATGTATCTTCCATTTCCCTCCTTACTACATTCATGTTTTCCTTAAAATCCTTGTGTACATTTTAAATTCCTTTTTAAGTTCTTGTCTGCTAATTTTATTATCTCTGTCATTTCTGGGTTTGCTTCTATTGACTTATTTTTCCCTGATTTTGGGATACATTTCCCTACTTATTTGCATGTCTAGTAATTTTTAACGTTCTGAATTTTATGTTGTTGATGTCTGTATTTTTTGTTATCCTTTCAAAAACAATGAAATTTGTTTTGGCTAGCAGTTACAGTAATAGTGAATGAACTTGCTCTTTTTGAGGCTTGTTTCTAAACCTTGCTGGGGGATGTCTACAGTTACCCTTACTCTAGGGACAATTTAGCTCTTCTACTAATGCATAACCCTTATGGGGTTTCGACTGAATTCTCTGGGCATTCAACTACATCTCCTCACATTGGCTGGTCAAAACTTAAACATCTCTGTGTGAGCCCTGAGAACTCATGAGCTCAGAGCTCCCTGGTAGTTTTTGCCTAGCATTATGGAGTTTTAGCCTATGCACGTGCAAATTAGTATTCAGCAACAGACTCAGAGGGATCCCAAGAGTCTTTGTGGCTGCAGTAGTCCAGTCTCTCTGATACCTTGAAAAGTCTCCCTAACTATCTTCTCAACTCAGCAAGACCATGCTCTGCCTGGGTTCCCCTTCACTGTGCTGCAATTCAGAAAGCACCTTCAGCAGAAAGTTAGGGCAATAGTAGGGCTTGCCCCATTTGTTCCCTTCTCTCAGGAATCACAGTCCTGTGCTACATACTGTCCTATATCTGAAAACAGTAGTTTTGTATATTTTGTGCAATTTTTTGTTTGTTTGTTTTGTTTTTCTGTTGGTAGCTGTTAGGTATGGGGATTTGAACCCCTGACCTTAGTGTAATCAGCACCACACTTTACCAAGTGAGCTAACCAGCCAGGCTTTTGTGCAATTTTCAAGTTGCTTACATGAAGAAAGTAAGTCTAGTACCACTTACTTGAGTAGTGTAGAATTGGAAGTCTACTCTCTGTACATCAAGCATGTTCCATATAATGATCTGCTTCTCCAACCCCTTCTCAGAAGGCTGGGTTGCAAGCAACAGAAGCTGTCTGTGGCTGATTAAACAGAAAAGGCCTCTTAAAGGATCATGGGTAGCTCCACAGGATTGTGGGAGGGCTAGAGAAACTACTCAGGACAGGAATGATACCCAACACGTCTCAGGAACTACCCTGATGAGCAAACCAATTCCGTTAACATTGTTGTCACCAAACTCTAGACGACCCATGTGTACAGCTGTCACTTCTGAACCAGGAACTCAATTATACCACAACCACCACCACTACCTGCCCTGATGTGCCACTTCCTATGTCAGGAGCAGAGTTGTATACCCACCAATAAAACAACAACCTCCAGAGAGAGTGTGTGCTTTATTTAATTCTAGCTGCTCTAGCTCTTGAGTGTGACAAGCAAAGAAAGAATCTGTAGTTTCTAGCTTCTTTAAGGGTTGCTCTTTTCTCCCCACCAAGACTCACAAAGTAGAAGATTCTCCAAACTCAAAATGTGGTTCTGATGTTTAGAGGCCAAAACATTCGTTATAGAGAAACAACCATAAGTGAATCTTGGATGATTTTCTAACACTCTTAGTACTGAAGCATGAAATAAAATCACTAATTTCATTTCTAGAAGACATATCTGTGATCCAACCTCCTTTGGAGCTTGTGGGAGGGGACCACTCCCAGATTATATGAGTATTCCATACCAGCAACCTCTAAGAAAGTGTCCTTTTCTACTTCAGCAGTGGGTGGCGATGCCATCAATCACAATGACTGATCTCCTGACCTAAGGATGCAGCAGAAGACAGTTAGAAATGAAGATGGCAAAACATTATTAACGATGCTCAAGCCAACATTCTCAGAGGCTGGGCATACTTCTGAGTTTCTAGTATTTAATGAACTGAAAAAAGAGATCTAGATACATTCTAACTAGAAATGAAAACCAAGAGAGCCAATCTTATTGGATTTATTCATTATTCTGATCATTAGGGACCATTGACCTTTAAGAAACTGCTGCAGTGTTTAAGCCATTAATACCTTAGCTCAAAATATTATGCAATGCACATTAAATCTAGGCCCTAAAAGAAAAGGGTGCAGATGGGAGGTTTTAGTGGTGGGAAGGACTAGTATGGCATATGGCACAAAACTGTATGGATAGCCAGGTGGAGTCTGGGCAGCAGGAGAGCCCTGGGGGGTGGAGTCTGCAGCCTGAAGATACTAGGCATGTGCAGAGGAAAGAAACATAATAGAAGAGCAGGGCAGTACCAGGGCGAAAGGATCATCATTTTACCCTCTTAGCAATAATTTCTAAGAAGGAGTTTTAGAGAGGGAGAAGAGTCCAGCCAAGAAGTAAGGATTCAGAGTATGGACTCCTGTATGAAAAACCAACCAATAGAAACTGGGAACAAATCCCGGATTTAACTTGGATCCTTCTCACCTCCCTCTCCCCTTGACATGTGCTTCTCTCCTAAAATTCACTATTTTCAGCATAGCTTGGGAGGCCGAGGAACTTTGACTGCTGAACAACAATCCAGATGTAATGGATACTGCTGGTTGCCTCTCAGTGTGCATTCCTCCCATGCCTGCCATCCTCTGTGCAGAAGCCATAGAATCTGGGTAGGAGTAAACCCCAGCCCCTGGTGGAGAGGAGGATAGTCCCAACCTCATGTCACAGTGATAGTTTTAGGGATGGACAGTAGCATGCTCCAGCTGTCCCTGACCACCCTCTGCCCCTGCCCCCCACCCCGTGCCGCTTAATGCACATCCCAAGAGTGCAGCTCTGTGCACCCAGCACCCTGGACTTCCCAGGAGCACTGGTGGAATTCTGCTGCATGTAAGTGGGGGCAGGGGCTGGGGTCCTGGCACTTTCTTGCAGCTGCTGCTAACCCCAGGCTCTCGACCCTAAGGCAACAGCCACCTGACATTCTGCTGACCACCATGATTGGTTCAGGGGTAGACTAAGTCAATCTAATGACAGGACATCCAAAACTTTGTTCAGTGTGTGGGTTAAGAGAAGCTTTCTCTTCCTCTGGGCACTATGAAATATGGATAGTGATCCTGGACCTCGTGCAACCTAAGTAGAAAGTTGACATATAAGGAGCAGAAAAATTGAAGTACAGGAAAAAAAAAAAAAAAAAGGCCAGAGTTCTGATCAAGCTTTGTCTTGAAGCTTCAGCTACTTCTGGATCTTTCCATTTCAGAAGTCCATATATTTTCTTCATTGTTGAAACTGGTTTGGGTTGACCTTTTTATTACTTGCAACCTAAAGCATCCTAGCCACAACACTAAATGATCTATTAGAGCTCATTTTTCCATTTCTGGGGTAGATGTGAGGGACACACAAAATGACACAAATGAACACAGTTTAGTTCTACTCTCAGCTTGATTTAGGCAACCATGGATGCATGGTTAGGAGCCAACAGGAGATGTGAAAGGTTTAAAAAGTGAGGAAGAAGTCCAAAGAAGAAGTGGGAGGGTAAAAACAGGAGATTGAAAAGGAAAAGAAAAAGGGAGGTCAATAGAATCATAACATAGAGGCTTCAGAGTTATCCTAAACCCTCCCCACGCTGTGTTACCAAGCCCTGTGGATTCTGTCACCTAATACAACTGAAACTCCAGCCTCCTCTTCGTGTTCACTGCCATGCTTGGTTCAGATACCCCCTCCCCCAAAGGCAGAGAGGAAACAGGCCACTTGTGTGTCATGATCTCTCCCCTGCTCACTCTCCCTGTCTTCCCTCTCATACTCTCCAAGTCTACTTTCTACCCAGTCCCAGAGCGATCTTCTCAAATGACAAACCTGAACTTGTCATTTCCCTACTCAAACTTTTAATACCTCATCGTTGTGGAACACAGCAACTAGCATGAACTTCAAAGAGGATCATTTTGAAATCTAGCTCTGCCTCTTACCAACTGTGTGACTTTGGGTAAGGTTTTTAATCTCTAGGCACTTATATCCCAACTATAAGTGATAACATTGCAACAGTCAGGATTCCTTTGGTTACCAGTGACAGAAAACTAAACCCTACTCACTAGGCAGAAAGGGGGACAGGTAATTTATTAACTCAAGTGACCAACTGAAGAACAGTAGTGCAATGGTCTGAGGGAAAACTGGACTCAAGAACTCACAAATGGCCTGTTTCCTCTCTGCCTTTGATGTGGGGAGAGGGGTGTATATTAGTACATTTCTGTTGCTTATAACACAAATACTTGAAACTGGGCAATTTATAGGAAAACAAAATGTATTGCTTGCAGTTTCAGGGACTGGGAAGTCCAAAATCCAGGGAACACATCTGGTGAAGGCGTTGGTGGTGGTGACAGTGATGCAGGGGTCTTACATGGCAGAATGGCAGAGCAGGGAGAGACTCTCATGTACTGTCCTTTTAAAGCCCTCAGGACCATGCCCCTGACCACCATTATTCATCCATTCACTACAGCATGGTCCTCACAATCTAATCACCTCTTCCAGGCCCCACCTTTCAATTACCATAATAAAAAATTCCCAACCTCTTAACATTGTCACAGTGGGGATTAAGTTTCTAATACATGGACATTGGGTGACACAAGTTCAATCCACAGCAGGGAGGGAGGGAGGTATCTCTCCATTTCTGCTTCTCTATGTACTTTAGCTTCATTTTCTTGGATTGTCTGTTTTGTGAATGGCCAAAATATGAATTGCTGACAGCTTCCAAGCTTGTATTGTACAGTTTAGTTAGTAAAAGAGGGGAAATTCCTGTTGTGCATCTCAAATTTTGAGAAAGGGCTTTGATTGTCCCATCTGGAATCAGGTGCCCACCTAGGGCTAATCAACAGGTGCCAGGACAGGTTGTGCGAGAAGACAACAGCTTTCACTTAACCACGATTACAAAGATTAAATCAGAAATAACATTTAGTGGAAGCAAATGATGCTGTTCTAGATAGATAAACCATTAGATATTCTCTACAAGTCTTAACCTGCATGGTTGTTTTGGGGATGAAATAGACGACCTACATCAATGAGCATCAGGTACCCAGGACAGTGTCTGGGTAGTGTACACAGCTGCAGTGCACAGCAGGTATTGTGCAAATTCTTGTTTCTTCACTTCATCACATCTTTGCTCTCAGGGCCCCTGCTCACCTCCGTAGTGCCTTTGTCTTTTGCTAAGTAGAAAAACATGTCCCCCTTTGAGTGCATGTAGCCCTGTGGGCATAGCGTTTGACAAACAGAAGTCACATTGTGATAAGAAAAAAGTGCCTGTTCTTGCAATGAATGTGGCCTTGAGCCAGAGTTGTGCCCTGTGTGTAGTGCATGGGCCAGATCCTCCCTCAGTGGTCCCCTGCACCCTGGTCCTTCACTTTCGTTCGGTGCACAGACTGCCCAACCTGGGCGTGGCCCTGCATTCTCCTTCACACGGCTTTTAGAAGCCCAGGGACTGGCTGCATTATATGGTTCCCGATGAAATACAATCCAGTTCCCCAGCACCACTAACCTTGCCCTCTGTCCACCTTAGACAGCTCTCCATTCCCAGGGAGTGGTGTGTCACTCTTTCCCGCACTGGTGCAGAGCTCTCTGCCTTTCCCAGGCATTCTTTCCTTACTCCTGTTAGCCTCTTGAGCCCCAGGCCAATGACAACACTTCTGCAAATCCTTTCTCAGCACACCCAGAGCTATGTACACGCCTCTTCTGAACTTCCAGAAGCCTGTTCTTCTTCTCTGCCACAGCACTGATCACATTATATAGTAATTATCTGTTTGCTCATCAGTTCCTTTCCGCCCCACTCCAGTGACTGTAGCTTCCCAGCTCTTCATCCCCTGCCCAGGAATAAAGCCTAGCATCTAGTAGACTTCAATACATGCTTGTTAAATGAAATAATGAATCAATGAAGAGGAGGAAGGAGGGAGTGGCGGAAAAAGAGAAGGAGAAGGCTAAGTAGAAAGTTCACTGTTCTCACACAGACCTATGTCTGTTTCCACATTTGCAGTTAAGGCAAAAAGAGAAAAGCAAGCAGAGAGCCTATGGGATGCTTAGGAACAAAGTTGCTTCCTGTCCTTCAAATCCCTGACATTGAGAACTGTTTTTTACCACTTGGGGCATTATCTTCTTTGCCCAAGGCATAGGGAGGTTTCTGTTGAGGTCTATTTGGTCCTTCCAGCTAAAGCATTCATGGGCTGCTGTGGGGGCATCCGGGATAATTCCCCCTCCCCACCCCACATACACACCAGGTGGGATCAGCCTCAGAACTCTAAGTATTCCTGGCAGTCAGTCTTGGCATCTCTATGGACCAAAAGAATGAGGTCACTGTCATCAATGAAGTCAACACTGCATGATTCATCCGACATTTCCCCACTTGGAGTGCTCTGACATTCCCAGAGCTTCTCCCTGTGAGATGAGCTCACATTTAGAGATGAGAAAACTGAGGCCCAGAGAAGGGAAGTGACATGCTCAAGGTAACCCTGCTAACTAGTGTCAGAGCTGGGATCAAGTTCAGCTCTCCTGGCTGAGTGCCCTCCAGTAGCTCCTTAACCTCTTCTGATAGACTCTCCTCTCAGAATACTAGTCCCAGCAAAGGCTGCCTGAACAAATGGTCCTACAGGCAAAGAATGGGGCAAGACCTGCCCTCTTCCCCTCTAAGAGGAATGGCAGATTGACCTTGAACCAAGATCTGACTTCAAGGCACTGTACTGCCTTCCATAACTTGTCATTCAGTACATACAAAGTATCTTCCAGATTCATTGCACAATCTAAAACAGCCGGCAATGCAAACACCCACACTCAGACTCAAAGGGACAAAGGGCAGGGTCTGGTGAGATGCTCAATGTGAATCTGCAAGGAACTTTGAATAATCCCCCAAGTCTTCCTAGGAACGTGGAGATCCGATTCGGGTTGGAGAGTTGAGGCTTGGGAAGCCAGGAATGGGGCCAACAGTGAGTACTTCCCAAAGTGTGCTTCAAGTCCTTGGCATGCTGTGAGTAACGGAAGCCTTTGGGATCACCTCTTCACCTCTCTAGGCCTCAGTTTACTCACGTACAAATCTAAGGCTGATGGTCCAGTCGACCTCTGCACTGCCTCTCAACGCAGCATTTTCTAATGCTGTGTGTGAATCGATGAAAGGAAGCGATTTATCTCAGGTCAGCAAGGGGTGGGGGGTGCGGTGTGCGGTGCCAGCGAGAAGCGCATCCCCACCCCCAGTGCCCAATGTTCAAAGCAGCACTATTGGCCAGTGAACAGGACCTGACCAGACGGGTGTTTCCAAACTTTGCCATAGAGGGGCAGGGGTTGTTGCCTACATCACAGGCCAAGTCATAGTGCACGAGGGTGTATCACTTCTCACGGATCACAACCCAATACTTTCCAGGGACACGCGGGACCGAAGGGGGGCCTCGAAGAATGTCGCCTGCAGGGGGAGCACAGGTACATCTGCGGGGCCCAGAACCCACGGGTCTCCTTTTTCTGGCTGGTTGGGGGTGTTTCAGTAGTAGTTCAACATGCTTTATCTCCCTTAGTCACCAGTTTCATAGCAAACGATTTAAGCTCGTGTTACGAAAGCTGGGCTGTGGGAGACCAAGCATTAAGCCACGAGTTCCTGCCTCCCAGCTCAGGAACCCCACCACCCTTCCCCCACCACTCTGCACGCCTAAAACATTTGTCTTTAACCCTCTTGGCCTTTCTTTCTTCCTGCTTCCTAGTTCCGTTGTGCACTTAGAGGCCGATGGGATGGCTCCTGCTTTCCGGGTGGAATTTAAATACATATGTATAATTTTGCATGCCTATTGCGTCATCGTTGAAGTCGTCGCGGTTCTCCAAGAGGCCTCCTCGTCTGCTGCCAGCATCAGGGCCTCCGGACGCCTCCTCGCGAGCGATTCCCTCCCGGCCCCCTCCCCCACCTCACCTTCCTCCCCTCCTCCCCCTGGCTCCTCCTCCTCGCCCCTCCGCGCGGCACTCGCGTGGGGCCAAGCTAGAGTGAGCGGGAGGGAGGGCCGCGCGGCGGCGGGTGGGGCGCGGGCGCGGGCGGGGAGCCGGCGGGCGCGGGCGGGGCGCGGGACGGGCGGCCCACTCAGGGGAGGTGCCTGGGCCCGCCCTCCTCGGGGGCCCAGCGGGAGGGGGCCCGGGCCGGCGCGGGGCGGGGAGAGCCGCCTGGCCCCTCCCCTGCGCCGCCCTCCCCAAAGTTGCCGTCTCCCCCGGGGCCGGACAGTCTTATGATCCGGCGGATCCTCTCGGGGAGGCCGGGCCGGGGAGAGGGCGCGGGCGCCGAGCGGCGGGGGCAGCGGGCGGGCGCGGCGAGCGGGGCCGGGGCGGGGATCCGGGCCGCGACCGAAGCGGCGGCGGTAGCAGCGCCCCGGGCCCGCCGCCCCCTCCCCTCCGGCGAGGGGAGCCGCTGCATGGGGCCGGGGGGGCGGCCCTGCTGCGCGGAGCGGCGGCGACGGCGGAGGACCCCCCTGGCGGGCTGGGGCTGAGCCCGGGGCCGGGGCTGGGGCTCCGGGGGGACCATGCCCGGAGGCCGGCCGGCCGCAGCATGGCTCACGGGCCCGGCGCGCTGATGCTCAAATGCGTGGTGGTCGGCGACGGGGCGGTGGGCAAGACGTGCCTACTCATGAGCTATGCCAACGACGCCTTCCCCGAGGAGTACGTGCCCACCGTCTTCGACCACTACGCAGGTACGCCTCCGAACTGCTGACTAAGGGGCCGCTCCCGGGCTGGGAACTTTGGAGCAACTTTGGCGGAGCCCCCTCACTGCCTCCCCAGAGCGCGCTCCCCACCCCTCCCCCGCCGCGCCCTCTGCTAGGCGCCCGGCCCCACCCCCGAGGCTTTGCTCCTAGCCACCCCCTCGCCTGCAGATCCACTCCTCGAACGATGCGCACCCCACCCGCCCGGTCCCCCCCGGCCCCTGCTCCCGGCTCTTCCCAACCCCCGCGGCGCCCTGGGTCGACCTCCTTGACCTTCCCACCACCGCCTCCCCTGTTGCCCCAAGCCCATGGGGGAAACATTTGGAGGACCGGGCGAGACGTGGACACGGGACTTGGGAGCGGGGTGGACAACTGGGGACCACATCACAACCCGGCCTCATGCCGCTTCACAGTGAGCTGGACGCAGGGGGGTAGGGGGTGACATCTCCCAGGGAGCGCTCACACGCATCCCGCAGGGTTGGGAGAGGAGGGTCCTGGTGGGGAGCGAAAGTGCCTCAGAGCCCAGGTCATTGTGAGACTCTTTCTCCGCCCCTACTTCTGTCCTTGCAGTCAGCGTCACCGTGGGGGGCAAGCAGTACCTCCTGGGACTCTATGACACAGCTGGACAGGTGAGTGTCTTGGCCTCTGGCCGACAGCCTTCCTCCGTTTCCCCAATTCCGTGTGGCTGTGAAGGGCCTTCGGAAACTGAAGTGTCTAGGTAGGAGGGTGTGTCTGCGAGGGGCTCCCTCTGGGTCAGGTCTTTATTGCTTTTGTCAAGTCAGCAAATTAGGAAAACCAACAAACCCAGCTAAGCCCACCCGTGTGAACCCCTGGGTTGTGAAAGTTTTTGCCTGTATGGGTCGATCTGTGTGGCGCCTGGTGTGTGGGTCCCAACTCCTGTTGCAAAGTGGCAGCAGCCAATCATGAAGCGCCCTTATTTTTAGTTGCAGATGACCAGGTCTCCCCTCACAGCCTTTGTCTGCTCCCTCATTGGTGAGTCGTCTGCCTGCCCGAGGAGCCTGATTGGTGGGAAATGGCATCATCTAATATGATGGGAAGGCATTTGGTCCTGGTTATGTTTATTACAACATCACTGCTCTCTGGGACTCAAGTCCCTGAAAACGTAATTTGTGGTGTCACTCGAGGACCACAGGGAAAAAAGAAAAGAAACAACAACGATCCAGCCACTCCCTGGGGTGGGTGTGGGGAGGAAAGGTTAGGAGTTCAGCTTGAGTTCTTGGAGGAAGAGGTTTTTTTGTGAAGGCCAAGTGACTGGGTTTTCTCTGGGAGAGATTATTGTGCAGAAAGAAAACCCACACTTCTCCCTGCAGCCTCTGACTGGTGTTTGCAAATCAGAGGTGACCAGGCTGTGCCCCTAAAGGTTTAAGGTCTTCTTTCTGTCTCCCTGTCTCAGCTCTACCCTCTCCCAGACCCACTTTTGCTCTGGGGCTAAGATGATTGTGGGTGATGAGGTTTTGCAGAATCCAGCACTGTGATTAAATCTGAAGACTCAGGCAGAAGTTTCCACATGTGATACAGACTATGAGAAGCTGAAGGGTTTAGAGAGTGTTTGGGGGAAATCCAGTAGTAGAGTTTCCTTATCTGTAAAATGGGGTTTAAAAAAAAATAAGACCATCCCCCTGTGCAGATACTGTATACCGAATGCTTAGCCCTGAGCCAGGCCCTTACCAGTTGCTCAAAAAAGGGAATGCTATTCTTTATAGCTTGTCTAGGTTTGGATTTCAGAACTGTGGTATTAGGTTAGATTCTGTGTTGGATTCTGAAAAAATGTCTTGTTGCAGAGAGGAGCCTGATGTGGGCTCTGGTTTCTAAACTGTTAAGTTAGAGGAACATCTGGGGATAAAGAATTGCTGCTGTTCAAGTGTCTGAGGCCACTCCCTCTCACCAAACTGGCCCAGGTCAGTACAGCTAGTTCTCAGCTTTCCAGGGCCCCTTTTGGTTGCCTGGATTGTAGTCCTTCCTCCTCTACCTTCATCAGAAGTTGTGGAGGGCCAGAGGCAGAACTCAGTTAATCAGATAAAACCAACTTTTAAGTAGTATACTTGATAAACAAGAGGTTGACATTATTGGTTAAAAGGAGGATTTTTAAAAATTGTCTCTAATTTTAACTTCTGTCACTACCTCCTTCATGCGCCCTATTTAACAGGACATGTAAATGTCAGAGTTGTTCTGTGTACATTCAAACCCAACTAATATTTACTGAGCTCCTTCTACGTATCAGGCTTGGGCAGCCACATGCAAATATTACCATACTTACTCCGTAAAACAACCCTGTGAGATGAGGAAACAGGCTCAGAGAAGCTACGTTGCTTGCCTAAGGTCATGCAGCTACTGAGGGGTGTTGCTGGGATTAGGACATGGATCTGAATCTGCCCCAGTCTGAGGTGGCTATACACGTAGGAAGTCATGGGAGGTGCTGAGATGCCACCAGGTTGATCTGATTGTTTGCGTGCCCATACATGTGGTACCTGGAATCTTCACAGCCGTTCTCTGAGTGGGGGTTATAGCCACCTCTACAGAGCAAAGAACTTAAATCGCGTGTCACCTGAAGTTGAGCCCACTCACAAAAGCAGAACTTCCCATATGTCATCATAATTGCTCTTTCCAGTGGAGGATTGTGAGATCTATACCAAACGGGATCAACCTATTAGTACAGCTTGAATATTACTGTTTTTACCCAGTGGTGGGACACCTACTCTGTTGGTCAACATGTGTGTTAGGCCCCCTTGGTGTTTCTCCCAGTGCCTAAGACTTTTGTTTTGGGTGGAAGTTAGTGATAATTCATCTTTAGTATTTGAGGGTTTATTACCTTTTTTATTTTTATTTTTTGGGCAGCTGGCCAGTCTGGGGTGAGGGTTTATTACTAATAAGCAAACTTAGCAACAATGAAACCAAATGACAAGTGCCCACGTTTTACCTAGAAATATGCTAAACATCTGGGGAGTGCAAAGGAATACATGTAAGATAGGAACCTGCCATGACTGATGTCAGCATAGGCAGAAGAGTCTGAATCAGATGCCTGTTCACATAGGAGATTCTTGTATGTACTTGGTTATTAAGACCCCATGCCTCTGAATTGGTATCAGATTAATCTTACAATAATAATGATAAAAACACATACGCACACATATACTTATGTATGTACATTTTTATGCGTGACTTTTCTCAGCAGAGAAAAATCCATGGGCTTTGGAATCAAACAGGCTTGGGCTCAGATTTCCACCTTGCTATACTAACTAAGTTATTTACCTTCTTT
Organism: Cynocephalus volans; assembly: GCF_027409185.1. Classification (NCBI taxonomy): domain Eukaryota; kingdom Metazoa; phylum Chordata; class Mammalia; order Dermoptera; family Cynocephalidae; genus Cynocephalus; species Cynocephalus volans. The sequence continues at coordinate 43,841,523 of NC_084473.1, forward strand.
GTGATTTAGTAAAAATGTAGATAATGAGAATCTACATTGTAGGATTGTAGACAGGCTTAAATCCTTTAACATATGTAAAAGCAGCTGTTCTTCATTCATAGTAGGTGTGTAATAAATATTACAAGAAGTTATTATACTCCTCTATGGGCAGTGTTGTGGAGTGAAGGGGTCACAGGTGGATGAGGACAGTACATTATGCCAGGTGTTGACAGAAATTCCACTAGAATGTCAGATCCTAGAACCTTTTCAGCAGAGCAGTCTGGGGCCAGCTCTGCACTTCATGATTCCCACAGTCCCCATCACTGGACCTGTATGGTCACAAGTCCAGTGCTTCCTGCTATAAATGTCCTGTCATGTCAGATGGTTTTCTTTCTTACCAGAGTCTGCATGCCTATTGATGTAAGAGAAATCTCTAGGAGTTCAGTGTAGAATTTGAGAAACAAGTGGGGTATGGAGGCTTCAGTTGGTTCTGCTTCCAGAGAGGTAAGATGGGAGGAGGAAGAAGCTCACAGCACTGGAAAGCAGTTACCTTCTCTCCAAAATGTTCGCCCCTGCAAGTGGGCACTTACTGTGTTTGAATAACAGCAACGTCACCTCCCTCAGGGTGGAGCCCCTAGCCTCCTTGCTTGCTCTTGGACTCCTTTAACCACAATCCAGTTCACAGGCACAGGCATCATTTGCCCAATTTACATATTAGGGAATCTCCCCGTCAAGGGACGATTGTAGTAGATGACCCTTTGCCTTCTAGAACAGGCTGCTTTCCACTTGACCTCTGCTGCTGTTAGCAGAGAGAGAGAGAGAGAAAGATGAGCGTGTTGGACTCAGTCCCCATCATGTGCTTTGCCTGGGGACATCCCTCAACATCCCCAGCACGCTCACTAGCATCACTGCCAAAGGGAAGCCCTCGCCTCTCTTGGCCAAGCCCTGGGTGGTCCAAGAGCAGCAGTGACATTTTGACTGCCAGGCTTTTTAGAGTGGAAGTTGATGGAGGGCGCCTTCCTCCTTACTGGGGGCCTTTTGGGGGAAGGCGGCAGGGTTTGGCTTCCTGCCTGGGCCTATGTGGAGCTTCTGCTTTCTCACCCAGCTTTTGGGAAGCCCCGTTGTCTCCTCAGGGAGGGACTAGAGAGGTGAATTTTCCCTTCTGCCTCTGCCCTGTTTGTGGCGAAAGGGAAGTGGGAAGGGTTCTCCCTGTCTGTCCAGACAAGCTGGTGGGGTTCTGCCCGGCAAGCTGCTCTCTAGCTGCAGGCTCCAGGCTGATCTCTTAATCCTTGGCAGGAAGGTAGAACTTGATATCCTGAAGAGAAGGACTGGAGCCCAGTTTATCCCGAGTCACAGATACCCACACTCAGGAGAATGTGTGTTGGGGGGTGTGTTTGGTATCCCTAGAGTTCCAGATTTAGGCACTGTCTCAATGTGTGGAAGTCCATGTGTATGCTTTTGAGTGTGCAGTTGCTGTGTCTATTAACTTAAACACACAAGGTCAGGGTTGCAAACACGAGAGCTATAAATATCCTTTCCTCCGGTGTCCCCCAGGGTTGCTTTTTCAATAAGTGAGATTTGTTTCACATGCCATAGCCCAGCAGCTGCGGCTGCCCTGCAAGCCCTCCGGGTGCCCAGGGAGGCACTGCCCCTTCCAAAGGGAATCTCCACCAGAGGCGGTCTCAGCATGCCCCGCCTTCTGCATTTCAGTGGTGCAGCACCTAAGGGCTTAGCATAATAGGAAGGAGGAAGGGAAAGGCAAGGGTATTGCCACTCATCAGGCTGCTCCTACCTTCAGGCAGGGTGTCCTCGCAATACTCTTCCAAGGAGATGTTTCCCAGATGAAGAAATTGGGAGTGAGTAGGCTTATGGGAACGAGACAGAGATGTGATTAGGAAAAAGATTTTCCTATTTTGGAGAGGGGCTGCAGGGAACATAAGTAGGACATAGGGAGTGCCCACTCACATCAGCCAGGCTCCTGCAGCCCTGCGTTCCATCCCAAGGGCCCTGGGAGCAGAGTCTGGGAGGAACTACAAGGTTCCTTCCAGGCATCATCTGCAACAGGTGAGATGCCAGCACTGAGCATCCCGGTTTCCCTTAGTAACCTGCTGTAGATTTGTCGGCTGTGCATTCTGCTAACCTTTTACAAGCTATTTATATCTCCAGCCTCCCAGCGTCACATGGGAATGCGGGTTTCCTCCTCTGTGTTGGAAAGGTGGATGGCCTTTGTTGACGCCAAAGCCCTTGCTCTTACCAAATACCCTGTGTTCCCTTCTGTGGGACTGTGATGTGGGTCTGGGTTGTGCCAGCTCAGCCGTGGGCTGACAGGCAAGGGCCTGGGGGTTGGGGCAGTTCCCAGCAGCTCTGATTGGTTTCTGTTTGTGCCCCAGCAGGGCCCCTTACCCTTCCTGGCCCTTTGATCCGTCTGTCTTCTCCACTTGTGTCATGATTCTCTTGAAGTTTGGTGACATTTCCACTCTTTGAACCCGAGCCTCCCGACAGGTGTATCATCAGGCTTGTGTGTCTCAGGTGTGCTGCTATGCTGGCCTCTCTGCTCCGGGGGGGCCGAGCATTTGCTGTCATCTGCTGTGTGTGCTACAATAGGAAAAAGGGGGAAGTGCTGCTTTAGGCCTCACAGGTCAGAGGCCTTCTGGAGAATTGGGCTTTTGTGGTTTTGTCTTGGAATTTGGGGTTTCAGGATATGGGATCTAATGGTATCACAACAAAACAAATCGGAGCAACTCTCCATGGGGGTATCGGTTTCTAGCAAGGACACGTGTTGGCAGCAGTAGGTACCAGCGAGAGGCCTCAGACAGAACAGCAGTACTGCAGGAGGAGGAGAGAGAGGCAGTTACCAAGAAACGAAACAAAAGACCCACCTGGCTATTTAAGAATTAAAACCTTCGTTGAGCTTTCTTTCACTCTGTTGGGAGTGGGCTGGGTCTTGCCCTCATTTGGCGCGCCTGGGTCAGGGAGTGGCTTCCTTTGCCCTCAGCACTGTGCTGTTCCTCTTTTAGTTTCTGGCTGCAGCTGCTCTGCCTGCAGGGAGGCCTGCACGGGGTGGCAGGTTGGCCAGCTCATCCGAGCCTTGGGGGTCTCCTGGCCCCCCGATGAGCATTCTCTCTGACCCACTGCCTGCCAGCATCTCCTGGGCTGATTCCTGCCCTCTCTAGGCTCCCTGAGGAAGGGACTGTCTGTGTTTCTCCACCACGTTTCCAGCTCTGAGCCAGTGCGTGGTGCATAGTAGGCATGCATCGGGTCTGTCTTCTAGTGAATTGATTCTAGTTTGGCTGTCAACTCATTTCTGCTACAAGGTTAACAAAAGACTGAAGGTACAGCTATAAAATAATATCCTCAGGCACAACCCCTTTCCCAGAAAGCTTTGTTAATAAAGTAGAAGTCTCCAAGTTCCAAAGGAATGACCAGCATGAAGGTGTGCAGCAGGAAACCAATTTTGTCCCTGCATAGGGCCAGGGGGCTTAGTGGTCAGCAGCAGGCCTGTCCCTTCACACTGTCTCTCAGGCTTGGGCCTTTCATCTTTCCTGAGTTCTCTTGCTCCCAGGTCTGCTGAGGAGGAGGCAGCTTGGCAATGGAAAGAGTGGTTTTGGCTTCTCCAGATGAACTTTAAATCCTTGCTCTACCTCTTTGCAGCTGTGAGATCAGCCAGCCAGCTTACCCCTGGGAGCATCTCTTCCCTCTGTGTAAAATGGGAAGGTGATTTCTATCTTGCAGGGTAGCTGAAAGGATTAGAGATTATGTGTGTGGTTACCCATATGGCCTGCTGCTTGATCAATGTCAGCTGAGAGTGATGGCCAAGGCCAGCTTTCCACACTGGTTCAGTTCAATTGGTGTTGATTCAGTGTCTGCTCTCTGTTCTGACTCTCTGCAGGAGGTGGGGGGAGAGGAATGCTCAGACCACAGGAAAGGTCCACTACTCACTGGGAAAGTTCGTCATTTGGGGTTGAGTGCTACACGGTCTCAAATGGGAAGTGGTAGCAAGGAGAGCTTTTTGGAAGATCTGGGCTTGCAGGAAGAGATGGGGGGCAATAGAGTACTGGTTGCCAGTGTGGGCCCCCACATTAGACTGCCAGGGTCCCACTCCAGCACTGCCACTTCCCTGAAACCTCGGTTTCCTTATCTGTAAAATGGGGATTATTATAGAACCTCCTTGTAGGGTTTTGGATCAAACCAGAGCTTCACAGCTCCCAAATAAGGGATTTTCTCAGCCTGCAGGGTGACTGTGTGGGGCTTGGGACAGCCTGGGGCTCAGGCTGTCCCTTCCAGCTTGAGAAGTCACACCTTATCCACTTACTGATGTCCCCCCTACCCCCATGTCTACTCATGTCTGTTGAACATATCACCTCATTTCTTCATGTGTGCCACTAAATGAGGGCATGCAGGAAGCGGAGAGTTCATATTCTGGGAGGGGAGAAACACTGTATGGAGGGCAGGCTTGGAGGGATGTCCCAAATGTGTCTTTTTATGGAACCTCAGATCCCTGATATCAGTGTCAACATGTGGTCTAGGGTTGATAACTGAATTGTGGAGTTTTTTACCCAGTGACTGACAACTTAGTAATTAGAGAGATATTAATCTGCTGCTGTGTTGCTTGTTGATTTTAACAGAGAGAAAAGAAAGTGGGGGAATTGTTCTCGCTGTTTCTTTTCAAGTGACTGGTGGGAGTAGTGAACCAGCGCCTCTCCAGATCCGCAGTCCTGCCTGCTCTGCCTGGGCCCAGGCTAGATTTTGGGGCTTAAGAATGACACTCATCAGCAAATGGCATTTTTTTTTTTTTTTTTTTTTTTTTTTTTCGTGACCGGCACTCAGCCAGTGAGTGCACCGGTCAGTCCTATATAGGATCCGAACCCGCGGCGGGAGCGTCGCCGCGCTCCCAGCGCAGCACTCTACCAAGTGCGCCACGGGCTCGGCCCCAAATGGCATTTTTACAGAGTGCAAAGCATGTAGTATCTGGCCTGCTTAAGGTCTCTCACCTGCTGCTCTGTGAGTAATGGAAGTAGGTGGTGTTTGCCTCATTTTGCAGGTTCAGGGAGGTTATGTGACTTGCTCCAGATCGCACAGCTGGTAAAAGGCAAAGCCAAGATTATGGGGCAGGCTGTGAGACTCTGAGTCCTGGATTCTTTATGTTAAATTACTCACGCTAATCAGTTTGACCATATTAAATGCCTCCTTTACATGGCATATGTTCTGTTGATGTTTCGTGTAAAAAAGTACATTGCAAGCATACCGCTTTTCTAGTGAGAAGAGTTGGTGGAACAGTGTCTATAGATGGAACACATAGGGGCTGCTGCTAAAATGGCTCTTGTAAAGACTTTTGACCCCTTGTGAAGTTGTGTGTTTTGTCAGTTTGTCCATAAACCACGGCACTTCCTTAAAAAAGAAGCACGCCTGGGGTGGCGTTGGTGGCTCATTGCTGATGAGTGTGTGGAAGAAGCTTGGTGCCATTTGCCTAGAAACCTGCAGCCTCTTCTGGTGAAGGAGGAACAGGGAAATGTCCTGTGTTGAGCCATAAGTGGACTTTCCTCAGGCCAAGGAGGCCGCATCTTCTCCTTTCCCCTGTGGGCTCCTCTGCTCTGTTCTGCCCGCCAGCCTTGACCTGACATCAGCTTGCTATTTGAGGGGCTGCAGGGCAGGGCAGCTTCAGCCTGCAAATGACAGGTGTCTTTTCTGTCCAATAGGGGCTACCCCAGGCCTTTCTATTCTTTCAGGAGTTTTCTTATTTAGGGAGAAACTGCCTCTTTAAATCGGTTTGTCCCTCTTTCATCTGAATATTCCCTGAATTTACTGAAAAACTTTTTCTGCCACCTGCTGTTCATTTTGTTTGCCTTCCCAGGCCATTCCCATTGCCACCACCTCTGCATGGGCTCAAATCCTCCTGCCTGGGCTTCTTCCTGTGGTGGCTGTAAAGACTAGGTGAGAACATTCACCCAGTCAGCAAACATTCCCTGAGCACCAAATCTGGGCAGGACTGTGCCAGGGACAGAGGCGACGGGGTAGGGCAGGTGCAGCCCTGCCCCCAGGAGCTCACAGTTTATGGAGGGATTGCATGAACAGTGAGTGCTAAGAGAGGAGCCGGGGCCTGTTCCCTAGGGGCAAAGAGGAGGCTGGGGCCTTCCCAACGAGATGAAGTAAGATGAGTAAGGGTTCTCCAGATTGTTTATTTAGATGGAGAAAGTGCTCAGATTGGATTCCTACATGTACCAGATGCTCAGCAAGAGTCTGAATTATTGCATTGGTTCCCAAAGTGCGGCCCCCCAACCAACATACATCTCCTGGGAACTTGTTAGAAATCCAAATTCTTAGGCTCCACCCCAGAGCTCCTGAATCAGAAACTCTGGGGAATCTGTTATAACAAACCCTCCAGGTGGTTCTGTTGCAGGCTGATATGTCAGAGTTACCGAGTTAATGAATGTTTGTGCACTTATGTACCTCCTCGTAGCAAGCCACTTTCACCCCCACCCCCATCACACCCACACCCACCGCCCCACCATACACACTGTCCCTGGAGTGCGGGGAACATGATTTCTTTATTTTTTAACCCCCTGACCCACCAAACACCTCCCCATACACCTGCATTGCTAGTGCTTTACATGTGGCTGGCACTCTATATTTGCTAGAATGAACTGAATCATTCAGCCACTGGTGCTGCCTGCCCAGCTTGCCTATTAGAGATAGGCCAAGGCACTAGCAGGAGTAAACAGAAGCAGAACTTCATAAGGCACCCTTGACTCCATTAGTGTGCTGTCTGGCCTAGGGCTGTGCACACAGTAGGCTCCATGGGTATTCCTTGATGAAGCCTAAGTGCTAAGCCATGTTCTCTCCTATACGTGAAACAGCCAGACAAATACAAGGCCTGGACCCAGCTCTGTGCACCGTGGCTGAGGTTAGCGCTCTGGGTGGTGACAGACCCTGCCCCTGAGAAGGATGGCAGCTTGATTTGTGCTAAATTAGTTCCAAAACATCAGATGGACAGTGAAGTCCTTTTTACATTAAAACTCCCCAGGCAGCTCACAGGAGTGGTTGGAGGAAGAGGAAGGGCTGTGTTACTCAAACCCCCTTCTTGGCAGTAATTTCTTCTCTGGCTGACCTGAGCTTTCTGTGCACGTGTCCTCCTCATCCTCCACTCTCCTCGTTCCCCACACCCCCACACATCCTTTTACATTTTTTTTCCTTTTTTTTCCAAACTTGTTCCAGTCTAGAAAAACCATCCTCTTTCAAATGGCATAATGGTTGGGATTTTAAATGAGTTGGCTCAAAGTATGCCCTCTCTAAGAGCTGCCACTGAGAGAGAGAGCATTTAATTCTGACCATTTAGTTCAATTAAAATTCCATTTACTCCAGCCTAATTTTCAAAGGGCTGTTCTCCCCAGCGAGCTGGTTCTGGGCTCACACTTATCTCTCATCACTCGAAGGTGTTTCTAGTGGCTTCCTTGGCCCAGGAGGGATGGGGAGAGGGCTGGGTGTGAGGAGGGGGACAGAGAAGGGAGGCGAGTGGCTGCTTCCTTTGGATGGGGGCTGTGTCCAACAGGTGGGAGCTTCAGGTCCTCCTCCAAGCTGCAGAAAATGAGAAGATCCTTCTGAGGTGGAGCACCCCATGGCCTCTTCCCTAGTGACTCCAGGCCTCTTGAGCTTGAGAGTCCCTCTTTTGAATTTTGACCAAGGAAATTGTCTCTAGGCTACTCTCTAGCATTTGGTTTTATTCCTAGGTATCTCTTTATTTCACCTGATTGTAAGCCCCAAGGGGGAGACTGCATGTGGTACTTAGGGCTTGGCACAAGGTTTGGGTGCCCCAGTAGCAACTAGGTGTGTGTTGGATTTTGGAGTATGTCAGCATGATTATTAGGAAAAGAACCTTTGCCCCTACTCTTTATCACCTCCATATTGGCTTTCTTATCAGCTCATTTGAAAGGGGATTTGGACCTGTCTGGACATGATTGAAGGTCTTTAAAATCAGGTTATAAGTGGTTGTTTTAATGCATTGCTCATTTAGCACAGTGGGACTCATTTCTTAACTCATGGAGCTCATTAGCCAAAAGACTGCCAAATCTATTTGGATAAAATATTAGCTATGGATATGTACTGTTCTCCAGTAAGTCTAAATAAACCTGTAGAATTCCTTCACTGTGCTTTATGTCAGGTGTGCCTCCAGAGGGGCCTGTGGCCCTTTGTGACAAGTGGGGAGGAGGGGGACACAGTGAGGGGGCTGATTTGTTCAGCTCTGCCTTGACAGGGAGGGAGACCTGAATGCTTCCTCTTGCCTGAGTAGGGCAGTGTGGAAGTAACAGCGTCTGGGCAAGCTGGTATTATGAAGAAAGTAATTACTCAGAGAAATTCCTGGTGAATCAAACTGCGTGATGATGTATAAGTTTCCTTTTTCCTTTTCTTTTTTTGGTGGCTGGCTGGTATGGGAAACTAAACCCTTGACCTTGGTGTTACAGGGCCATGCTCTAATCAACTGAGCTAACCAGCCAGCCCCTCTCTTTCCTCTTTTTAAAAAATTGAGATAGGATCCATGGAACATTTTCTTTACCCCCAAAAGAAAATCCATCCCCATTAGCAGTTACCCCCATTTCCCCTCCCTGCATTCCCTGGCAACCACTCACTGATCTGCTTTCTGTTTCTATGGATTTCCCTATTTGGAATATTTCATTTAAATGGAATCATACAATATTTGCCCTTTTGTGTCTGGCTTCTTACACTTAGCATAGGTTTTCATGGTTCATCCATGTTGTAAAATGTATCTATTTCATTCCTTTTTATGGCTGAATAATCCTCTTTCCTTTTTATTCCTTGTTGTCAGTCTTTCTGACATGGCCATTCTCCCTCAGGCCCTGGGAACCATTTTTAGGGTTTCAAGGCAGAAAGTGAAGTTCTGCTGGTCTTGCACTTCTGGTGCTGCCTTTACCCCACCCGAGGTAGGGGATGGAGTCCAGTCTTCCCTCTACCCTTCCAGTTCTTGTTCTTTCTTTGTCTATAGTCTCTCCCATCCCCATCCACACCCTAATATCATTATTCATCACATATATGAGTATTCATTAAATATAGGTGAGGGATAAACACAAAAACCCGTCAGCTATGGTTCTTCCCTATAGGAGGTTAGAGTCCAGTGGGAAGAGAAGATGTATACAGCTGTTAAAATGCAAGTAGAAAATGGGATGTACTGTAAAAAGGGTAAAGTGCGAGGAGTGTCATAAAGGTGCCCGACTGCCTGGCTACCTGGCTAGAGCTTTCCAGATAGACAGGGTCTCCATGGGGCCACCTAGATTCAGAAACGATTTTATCAGGGCATTCACGGATCATTGGATCCAGGGGTCCGATTTATATTAATTCATAAGAGATCAGAATATGAATAAGGTTGCTAAAGGGTTAATCTACCATGTGGCCCCAGTGGAAAAGAGGACAAAAGACATAAACCAGTAGCTTACAAAAGAAGAAAAGCAAATAGCCAATGAAAACACACTATGCAAAGATATGGAAATAAAAACTTTTTTCCCCACCCATCAAATTGGACAAGATGGGAAAAATTGATACCCAGGAGACAGGAAAGTGGATACTCTATGTACTGTTGTTGGGGGTAAAAACTGACCCAACCAGGTTGGAGGTTAATTTGGCAAGGACCCTTGAATTTGCGGTTAATTTCTATGAATTTATGCCAAGAAAACATTCAGAATACACAAAGATTTACATAAAACAGTATTCTTCATAGTGTTATTTATAATAGAAATAAATTATAAATACATTGATGCATAGTAAAAAGGAACTTAAGTCATAGAATGATGTATATTAGAATAACAGCTACCATTAAAAATTGCTTTCAACAAATATTTAAGGACATGTGAAAAGGCTAATGATATGTTAAGTGGGAAAAAACAGGAATGAAAACTATCTGTAGCATGATTGCAACTTTGAAGAAAATGCACATGTAGAATATGCAGAGGAAAAATCAGAACAAAATAGTCAAAATGTTAAAGTGGTGATATTGAATAATTTTAGAAATTTACTTCTTTATACTTTATTCTGTTTTTCTCCGATTTAAGAAAAAGTCATTTTATTTCTATCAAATTTATATACGCAGATGGTTTAAAGAGTCAGTTTTGTAAGATCCTATTATGAAGAAACAAAAGATTCCTCTCCCACTTCCCCTACAGAAAAGACATCTCCCACTCTCCTGAGATAGTCATTTTCAACTCTAAGCTGTTTATTTTGGTAACAAATATTCTCTATTGACTTTACACCATGAATGATGAAGGTTTAGCTCTCTTTTACACAAACCTTCCACTTTCCATCCACCCTTTTCTAGTAGCTATATCATAACTTCACCAGTGATCAGGGTTTATTTTTATGACTGTGTTGTCACAACTGAACCACATAGTGTACTATGATTACTTTTTCCTTCTTGCACCACTTTTTGTTTCTTTGGAGTTAATAATTACCTTGTTTCTTCCCTTGCTTAGTTTTCACTGCATGTCTCAATTATTTTACCCTAAACTTTCTCTTGCATGCAATCAGACATACCAAGTACATTCCCTTAGTATCTTTGGGGGATTGGTTCCAGGACCTCAAACGGATACCAAAATCCGTGGTTGCTCAAATCCCTAATATAAAATGGAATAGTATTTGCATATAACCTACTCTGTACATCCTCCTATATACTTTAAATCATCTCTAGATTATTTATAATACTTAACACGATGTAAATGCTATATAAATAGTTGTTATACTGTATTTTGGAGAATAATGACAAGAAAAAATAGTCTGTATGTGTTCAGTACAAACACAATTTTTTTTTTCCCATGTATTTTCTATCCACAGTTGGTTGATTGAATCCACGAATATGGAACCCACGAAGACGGAGGGCCGACTGTATTCTGTCAGTTTCTTCTTGGTGACATCCCTTTGAGCTCCTAACCTGCTTCAGTCTGGGCTGGAGCCCCAGCACAACTCTTCTCCCGGGATTTTCTTCATCTTCATTAGGATTTTCTTTGCCTCCATCTCATGTTAGATCCCTATTTTCAGGATCTTGTGTCTTCGTGGTTTATTTCCTTACTTTGGTGGAGTGTATGTTTTACTAGTTTCCAAGAACAAATTCATTGTAGGCAACTTTTTTTGATACCTGGTATGTCTGAAAATGTCTGTATTTCCTTCATACCTGATTGACAGTTTGAAAATAGATTGGAAATTTTTTTTTCCTTCAGAATTTTGAAGGCGTTGATCCGCTGTCTTCTAGCTTCTGTTTATGCTGTTGAGAAGTCCCATGCCAATCTGATCCTTGATCCCTTATCAGGAACCTGTTTTTCCACTCTGGAAACTTTTAGGTTCTGCCATTTGACCCTTCTGAAATTTCACAGTCATGGGCTTTGGGGTAGAGTCTACCTGGCAACAGCAGTCCCTTTCAATCTAGAAAGTCAAGTCTTTCAGTTCTGAAAATTTTTCTTGATTTATTTATTTAATTTCTTCAGTTCCAATTGATCTCTTGTATTACCCTGGAACTCTCAAAATTTAGGTGTTGGAGTTCCTGGGATGGTCCTCTAATTTTCTTATATTTGTTCTCTTTCTGTGTCTTTTTGCTCAAGTTTGTCATATGCTCTTATTTTTTTAAAAAATCTTATTCTATTCTTATTTTTAAGAGCCTTTTTCTGTTCTCTAGATGTTCCTTTTTTTTTTTTTTTTCCTTTAGCCTCTTGTAGGTTTTGTTTGGTTTGTTTTTTGGTGGAATACCTTCTCTAATTTTGCTGAGGATATTAATGATATTCCTTCAGGTTTTGTCTCCATACAGAGTTTCTGTATCTTTCATGGTAGTTCCTCAAATGCCTACTCATAGTAACAGGGATGGCACCGAGCATGTGGGAAGCTGTAGGAATGGGGCAGGTAGACTCTGGTCTTCCCTGTAGACCAGGGTTTCTGAGCTTCGGTGCTATTGACGTTTGGGGCTGGACTACTCTATGCTGTGGGGCTGTCTGTGCACTGTAGGATTAGTGGCATCCGTGGCCTCTTCTGACTAGATGCCAGTAGCACCCCTCCTCCAGTTGTGACAATCAAAAGTGTCCCCAAACATTGTTAAATGTTCCCTTGTGGCACCATCACCCTTCCCCCCCAACCCCCCATTGAGAACAACAGCTGTAGGGTGATTTTTGGGGGTCTTTTCATTGGGAACCTATAATGTCAGTAGGTTTTAGTCTTTCCTCTTGGGCTGGTTACATTCCCCTGAAAAGAATCTTCCACTCTCATGCGTGAGAGGTTCATGCTGGGCTGCTGAGTGTTCTGGGAGGCAGGTGGAGGAACCGGGATGGAGGTCTCAGTTTTCAGGTGTACTGTAGTCTTGTGTGCATATTGTGTTCATTTGGGCCTTGTGTCCTCCCATCCAGGGATCCCTTGTTCCCTTTCCAGAGAATAAATGTCCTCTGCCTTTCTCGAGTGCTGGGGAGAGTACCGTGATAGAGAAGGAGATCTAGGATTAAACTGGTTCTAAGCAGACTTTCAGTCTACCCTCTGAGTTGTGGCTCTGCCTTCAGTCCACTTCCAGAAGAACACGCTGCTCCAGTTCTTACACCTTTGGGCCCCCAGGGAGTCCTGTTGTGCAGAACAAGGTGCTTCTTACCCTTCCCCTCGTTATGCTCAGGAGTTGGCTCCCTGGGGTTAAGTTAGGTATACTCTTCTTTTGCCTTCTGACTTCTAAAATTTTGTTGCTGTTGTCTCGTTTCCTGTTTGTTTTGTCTTTGTGGCTTTATGCTTTTTTTTTAAATTACTGGACATGTTAGAAGATTTTGGAGAGAGAGAGATAAATGCATATGTTCATTCAGCTGGGATTTAACTGAAGTCTTACCCTTTTGTCTTTTTTTTTTTATAATTAGAAACATATATGAAGAACAACAAAGTTAGAGTGGTGTGTGGATATTCTTTTCAGTGCCTGCCTCAAGGTACCTGGGAAAATGAATTCATAAGAAGCTTGCTTGGTGTTCAGGCTTTGGAGCAAAAGGACTTGGATGTTGCGGAACAGATTTCTATTTACTCTAAGTCCTGGACCTGCATGATGACCTTTTCCTTCTGCTCAAGAGCATGGCTTTCTAGTGACCAGAATCTGAGCCTACCAGGTCCAGTGTCTTAACATTGGGCAGAGCTGGGTGGACAGTAATATTCCAAATATGCAATTCTGACTTGCCGGACTCTATGTAGAGTCTGTATAGACCATGACTTACTGGTTAACATATTTTTCAGACAGGCCAAAACATACTCTATTAGGTTACAGCTTTCTTTACTTACATTTCAGTCACATTGATTAGATTTGGGTATTTTCAAATATCTCAGTCATCTTAATAACCCACACTACAGGTGACTAATAACAATTAGGTTTGATTTTCATTAATTTAATTCTCAAAATATAGCCTTATTTCAAATGATTGGATATCTTATTCTATAGTCCTCCTCTTTATATTAACTATACCCATAGGTGTCTATGACATTGGGAGGCGGGAAAAGACACTGCCAGCTCTGGGGGTACCAGGGGAGGGTCTGGACAGTTTTCCTAAGTGAGGAGACAGCATGTGTGTGTGCGCTTGGGGTGTGGAGGAGGTACAGGTCGGACAAGGCATTCTAGGCCAAGAGAAGAGCACAGAAGGAGGCGCACAGGACAGGTTGGGGTGGGTGGGGAGGGCGTGGGAGCAGCCTGCCTTCGTTTTGGCTACAGAGTAGATGGTCATCCAGGAAACCGTTAAAGCCAACTTTGCAAAAGGAGCCCGATGCCAGTGTGACTAGCCTTGACCACTAGGCAGAAGAGTTTGGACTTTCTAAAGAGTGTAGAGGGGAGCCAGGGAAGCCTTCCGAAGATTGGTGCCATGATGGGGAGATTAACAGAGAAACATCAGGTAATATTGATTTTTCCGTGCAGCCTTTTCTAGTCCTGAGAGGTATATGTATCTTCTCTGCTCTGAATCCCTGTGGCACTTAGCATTTATGTCTCTCATTATTAATTTCATGCCTATATTTGAGGCCTTCTTTGGACCTGTTTATCCCATTTAATCATAATAATGACTTTATGTAGTAGGTAAAATGATTGAGGAACAGGCTCAGACACTGGAGTGACTTATACCATGTTACACACATGGCCTATGAGAGGCAACATGGACTTCACACCAGGCCTTCTGACTTCAGATCTGCATTCCATTGTTCTAGAGACTCCTCCTGTTGCCAGTGTCTTACTAGGTTGCTTAACTAAGCCAGTGGCTCTTTGAAGGGAGACTTAACACTATTAGATTTTCTAGGCAGCACATAACGTGACTCAGATGATGGACCACAGGCACTGACAGGACTCAGTGGGTGACACAGGGTGGGAGAAAAGCTGGAGCCTGGTGGGGTCCTATGCAAGGCAACCAGACCAGAAGGGGCACACCTCTGAGTTTGAAGCCACCCCCCACGCCCAACCCTTCTAGCCCACGTGCTCCAGTAATAGTTTCACCACTACTGTGGCCCTCAATGCACTGGAGGGAGGGATGACAGCATCTATCCCAGTGCAGCCTCCCAGGGTTTTATGAGAATACACAAAAGAGAGTGGACACTTGAAACCACTGCTGTGATTGTCTATCTGGTGCTTTTCTTGTAACATGTCATTGCTGCTGATTTCCTTGTCTGTAGTGTTGCTTCTCTTTGTTTCAATGACTCCTGGTGTGCTTCAGTGAATGTCACATGTCTCCCTAGCCAGGTTCTTCAGAGTGGGAAATCCAGCTCCTGGATTAGCTCAACTTCTTGGAACACAGAGGAGCTGGGTAAATGTGAGTCCAATTAGTGTTTTACAGTCAGCCACTGAAAACTGCTGCATCTGTGTGCCTCAGGTGCCACCCTGAAGCCCACATGCATCTTGACTCTTTTCATTTCCCAGTCCTCATTAACCATTATTTAAAAAAAAAAAAAATTTTTTATGTACATTGGTTTAGCTATTTTCTAGGTATTTCAACAAAATACCTGACTTCAGTCCTTGCCTGCCATGTAAACATATGTACTTATTTAAACCAGCAAAACTTCTCAGTGCGTTTTTCTGAAAGTCGATTTCACCCTCAGTTCTCATTTTCTGCCCTGTTGTTCCTCTACCCTAAATCTGCTGGAACTGATCAGAGAAGGAGCACTACTGGGCAGGCACGGTTATAAGTTAGCAGCAACCACATGTGCTTAAATGCTTTTCATACCTTAGCTCATTTAATCTCAGCAGTTCAAGAGGAGGATCTATTAGTAGTAGTCTGTTTCATAGATAAAGGAAACAGAAAGTGTAAGTAACTTGCCCACGGACACACAGCTAGTAAGCCTGACTCAAAGATTCAGAAGGTCTGTGTCTGAAAACTATGAAATACTGCCTGGTTAAGACAAAGGAGGCAGCGGGGTCTGAACTGGTTGTTAGGGGAACTGCGCTCCTGCCTCACTTCTGGCCAGCTCTCCATGTGACTTTGGACAAGTGGTGAGAGCTTCTTTGAGTCTCAGTTTCCTCAACGGTGAAGTGGGAGCTTCCATATCTCCTAAGCTATGGTGACATTCCAGTGGATAGTTGGGGTTCGTGTGAATGCATGAGCCGGCACCCTTCTTGGGGCTAAGCTAAATAGATTATAGTGATGCAGCGAGGTTACTTGGTGCAGGCCTGGAAGAGCCGTATGGGGAACCTCCTGTAATACAGAAAGGCCAGAGCTGGTGCGAAGCAACATAGAACAGGCAGAGGGAGGGGAGGGTGTCCAACGTGGCTGGAGAAGGATCAGCTGGGCTGGACAGTGTCGAAGTTGCAATGGTGCTTCATGCAGATTGTGCAGAGTCAGTGTGTTGGGCTCCAGGCACTTCCTACTGTGTCCAACACCTCTCTGGATTTTCAAGGAAATCTGTGTGAATGTGTGTGCGTGTGCACACATGTGTGTGGGTACCTGCAATTTGTTAAATGCCTGACTGACTCAGTACCTCATCTACATCAGACCCATCCCCCCTTTTTATAACAAATGTTTCTCCTTTACTTATCCTCAAATAAAATCTATAGATAATATAATTTATGTAGAATATATGGGTATGATAACACCAAGGTCAAGGGTTCGGATCCCTTTGCTGGCCAGCCACCAAAAAAAAAAAAATCCATAGGTAATATAATTTTAAGTCTCAACATCCTCACAGTAATATGAAGGAGAAATAAAAGGAAATGAATTCATCATAAAAACATTTCAGTATTAAATTCCTAAATTCCCAGGGATGGAATACTCCAGAAATTATAATGAAGTGGTCAGGTACCTATACATATAGGTAGAATTACGATGAATGCAACAGCTACAAATGTTGACTGATGAAGTTGTGTTTAATTGGTGATTCAGATTCTAACAGTGGAATTGCCAATGGTGTGTGATTTTTTACAATGGTGAGCGACTCCTGTCGTCTTTCTCCTTCAATTTGGACTGACATTACCTTCCCAGAAAATTCATTAAACCCTGCAAAAAAACCTTTGTGCTTATAGATACAACAGAGTCAGGACAGAGATGGATGTTATCATAAAAGGGATTTTCACATTCACGAATGCCTAGCAGTACACTCAACCATCACATGGGGCCCGGGACTGTTTTTTGTTACAAAGCTTGTGTAGCACCCTGGCTCCCACCCCTAAATGCCAGTAGAGTTACCTCATTTATTTTGACAATCAAAAGAACCCTCCAAATTTCCAAAATGTTCCCCAGACACAGAGTAGAACTGTCATGGTTGAGAGCTGCTTTCCTGCTCCTGTCATACTCTAAACTTCATGAGTTCAGAGTCCCTGTCTGGTTCATTAGTGTCTACACAGTGCTCAGAACCTAGTTGCCAGATATTTGTTGAAATAATTAATGAATGAATATTTCATCAACGTGAAACGTGTACCAAAAAGTTAGGAAAGGAGTATTCCACATGGAAATGTGACCTGACACTCACCTTCCTGCATGCCTTAGGCCAGCTGCCCTCTGTCTTAATGAAAGAGACTTATAATTATAGCTCCAGAAAATGTGGAATTTCAGCTTTAAATCCTTTGCAACTAGGGAAGTCACCTCCCCATACACAAAAGAAATAGCACTGGCTCTGAAGTTGTGGTTTGTCTTTTTTTGGAAAGTCAGGCATGTCTGCTGAAGAGCTCAAAACACTTGACCAGCTCTCTCATTTATCTTAACATGTGTCTGCTATATTTATTCTCCCTTCACAGATGGAGAAATGAAGCTTGCCTCAAGCCCATATTTAGCTAAGTCTTAATCTTGTGCCTTGTGGGGTCAACTTAGATAAAACAGAATCCTAAAACTTGGTTTTTGTCCTGTAGTTTAAACCTCCTCCCACTTTAAATCTGTTACTAGGGCTGCTCATGAGGGTAAAAAGTGTTAGTTGGAGTGTTTTTTACCATGTGACATGGCGATCTTCTAGTTCAGTCCCCTCCTTTTAGAGATGAGGAAGTGCTGGTTCATAACAACACAGTTAGACAATGACAAAGCTAGTTCTCTAGCTGGTTGTCTTTATGCTACGCCAGATGTAAATTTTCTCTCCTTTTTCTCCAGCTAACCTCAACAGTAGTTATGATCAGTCAGGCAGCCAAAAGGATGGTCGTGATGGAAAAGAAGCTGAAGATCTGTTCGCTAGCTCCTAAATAATTGGTAAACTAATTGGGAGACTGATTCACTATAAATCAAAATATATAAAGATGACAGTTGCTGAAAGTTCGAAACTAAACCTTCAGTTTCAAGAATTCTCTTACTAAGAGCTAGTCAGGCCAGTGATATATAATACCATGTCACAACCGAACTGAACATGTTTTTAAAAAACGAAAAGACAACATCAAATATTTGGAAAGTTTGTGAAAAACAATTACCTCTTAGGAACTTATAGCACTTTTTAAAAAATTCTTTCTTCTCCCAAAATTTTCCTTAGTCCAACTGTGGTAGGAGGTAATAGGTGGTAGGCAAATTCAGTAAAGTCCCCAAAGGAACCCAATCCTTGAAAAACAGTTATTTTTATGGAGGTGAAATCACATTTTCACTTCACAAAGTTAAATATAAAATGAACTCAAAAGTGACAAAATGACTACAGAAAGAAAGGAAATGAGGTTTCATAGACTACTATTACCAAGAATTACTATAGAAATGTTTATATCAGTTTATGTAAGATTGATGACAAAGCACTTTCAGCTTCAGAAGTTTTCAATCTGTGTGTCCCCTTGGCTTCAGCATAGCACCCTTGGAGGTTGGAGTGTTTTAAGAGCCACGCCCGATCCTCATCTGGGCTTTTCAGCAGAAACAGATGTTTCAGATGGAGATTACTGCTGTGTGCTGTGGAAGTGACAGAGTTGCTACTTCATATACCACAAAGCCACCAGTTATCAGGGGCATTCTTAGTTGTCATACATTTTATATATCTTTTAAAGTTGTCAGAAGCTGTTTTAGGCTTTGGAAAGCTGGGTCTTGTCTATTAAATTATTCATATGGTCCCACTTTTTCTAGGTTGTTACAGAGGAAAACTCTTGTAGGTTTTGATAAATGGCTATTTCCTAAGTCAAAGTAACATCCTGGGTTATTTGAGGGTGTAATATATTCTTATAGTACTTTAGGTCTTCAAAGTATTTGTCACTGACATTCTCCTATTTTATAGACAGAGAAAGTAAGGCTTTATGAAATAAGGGACTTGACCCCATTTGCCACCCATTGGTTGTATATGTTCAAATCCTCTCCATTCTTTAAGGCCCAATTCAAATGCCTCTTTTTTTTTTTTTTAAGTTTTTTACAATTTATTAAGTCCTCTTGTGAAAACTTCACATAATTATCACAGATGAAATCATTGCAGAATCATTACTCCTTTTTGCCAGCACCAACATTGGCCTTTGCAGTCCCACTGCAAAGAATGACCTTTTGTTCTTACGTTCCTTTCACTGTTTTCCTGAGGTCTTTTTCTTCTCATACAGGCCATGTCTTGCGAGTCTATGTTTGGATTCATTTTTCTTTGCATAATCTAAGGAATCATAAATCATGCCAAAGGCAGTTGTCATGCCACTACCAAATACAGAGATGACATCCAGTGTGGTCTCATACATTTTGGCTAGTTTTTCCCGAATTTCTGTCTTAGGTACTTTTGCCTTCCTGGGGTAAAGAACGTCAGTGACTGTTTGTTTCCTCTGAAGTAGTCCATTGGTCATGAACTTCCTGGTCCAGATAGTTACTGTGTCATTCATGATGGTGGCTGATCCTGTGGAAGCCAGAGAGGAAAAGAGCCAAATGCCTCTTCTAAGAAGTCTTTTTGTAGTGTCACCTAATCGCTGCTTTGGGGGATTTACCACATTCTAACTTGTAGTATCGTGTTCACATACGTCTTGTCTCCCTTGTGAACTTCCTAAGAGCAGAGACTTACACATTTGTGTGTATCTCCCACCTATCAGAATCCCTCCTCTTCAGCGCTCAGCTTATGCACGTTCCCATGGTGCCAGTCTGCAGTTTCTTTCCTTCTAGGCTATGGCATTGAGGTCTGCAAAGCACCAGAGACGTGCATAGGCATATTGTGGGGACTATTGCTCGTTTGTTCTCGTTGCCTTATTTCTAACATACCAGATACCTTATGAGAGAGCTTTGTAAATATTTACAAGGTGTTATACAAATTAGATATTATTTGAATCTTGTCCTTCCTTCATTTTCCTGATGATGGCACTCAGCACTGTCCCAGGCACTTAGTAGGTGCTTAGTAATGTTTCTTGGATTAAGCATTTTTATGTCACCTGCTCCAAGTTACACTTTTATTTCTCCCATTGTTGTATATGACTATCTTTTTATATGCTTATGCCTTGAATACTCAACTAAATTGTGAACTCTCGAGGGCACAAACAATTATGTCTTATGTTTGTGTCTATACATCCTTAGAACATCTTCCATGCAATACAATCTCAATAAAGCTTTGCTGATTGCTTTTAGATGGCCAGTGTGTGATAGTATACCAGCTAACAAAGCAAGGCAGAGGCTAAACTGTCTAATATGAGTGGATTTATTTAAAATATACATTTTGGACATGTATTTTAAATGGACATCCACATCCAGAAAACATGTGTTTTAAACAGATCACTAAAGTAGGAGGGAACACCCAGGTTTCCATGAAGGGAACAAGAATAGTGCAGAAGTGGAGAGGCTTGTGGGCACTGCTTGGTCTCAGCCAAGGGTCATTTGCTGCATTTCTCTGTTGCACTGGAAGATCTGTTTTCCTTGCAGAAGACATTTCTTCTGTCTCTTGGTGACTGCAGATTCTTGTCAGGTGGTAATAAGCATGTGATATTTTTAAGGGTTAAGGTGGTCATTATCACAGATCGAGGACTCTTGGCCAGTAATGGAGAGCCTAATCACTAAGCTACCAGAACACACTTTTAAAAATCAATACTTTTGATACTAAGCTAGTTGGGAAGAAGCTAAAGAGTTTACTAAGCAGTCCAACAATCCTGTTGACTGAACTCAACCATTTTTTTTTTATGGTTTTGATGTCAGGCAGTTGTCTTTAATATGCTTTTCTTTACTCCTGAGAATGTTCCAGCTACCATGCTGAAATGTTTAAATACCTACTTTTTAAAATTAGAACTAAAATATAATTGGTTTGTTAATTAGGAGGACACGGGAGAGTTGACTGTGAAAAGTCTGACTTTGATAAGTGGTCATTAAAAAGTAAGGGCAGTGGTTTTACACAGCATTTGTGTTTCAAATTTAAAACACACAGCTCGAAATGAAAGATTCTGCATACTTTGACTTACTCATTCCAAAATCCAATATTTCACATTAGGTTCACTCAAAATACTATGCAGTGGGTATAAACAATGTTATACGATGCAGGGTACAGTATGCACAGGGGATAATTTATTTTTTTAATTTGCTGTCTATTATTAGACTTCTAATTACTCAGGCTGCATGGAAGCAGAAAGGTCTTATTCTTAAAATAACTGACAATTACTTAGCCAGAGATAATAGGCAGAAGTTCATTCTAGATAATTTAGATTTAAGAAGCAACATTTCTTTCTAAGGAGTTCTAAACATACTTGTTTTTGTTTTGATTTTTTATAACCCCAATTCTTCACATTTTAATTATTCTAACAAAATTTGCAGTTTAACAGAAATCTAGAAATGATTGGTCTAATTGCCTTCCTTTTGTGGCCACATATCTCTCACTGAGGAAAATCAGGATTCACTGTGGTTATGAAAGGAATCTGTACAACAGATCTATACTCTGTAGAATATTTGGATTAACATAAGCATTTCTAGAGAACATAGCATTCTATAGCTTTTTATCTCTTGTCATTTCGCCCTAGAGAAAGAGTGCATGATTCTGATTCCCTGATAAGGTAAACTTGCTTCAGTAAAATTTTCCTTACAATCTCTAATTTGGCTTTCTTAAAAATACATAAATCTTTCTTTGTTACATTTTAAATAGTCTTAAGGCTGTTGAGTTCTAAAATGACTAATTAGTACAATAATAGCATATTATTCTCTTTTATTAATCTGAGAATTACACTGCCCTCAAGAGACCTTAGTTTGATTTACGTGTTTTGATGCCCGTGTAGAAAATTGTATTTTCCACTAAAGGAGTTGCTGCTTTGTGGTTGGAGGGAGAAGCAAAGCCTGGACTAGTGTGGGACTTATGGGACCCTGCATGGATTGGCAGAGGAATAGAAGAACCGGTGTCTCGTGGGACAAAGAATTTATGTCAAGGCATTGGAAGAGTTCTTTTACATGCCAGGTGCTATGCTGAGTAATTTAGTTGCATTAGTTCACGTATTCCCCGTAATCCTAGGAGATAATACTCCCATTTCTATTTGTGTGAAAATTGGAAATCTGAATATGGATGAGGAGTGATTTTTAATGACAGCATCCCACTCCAGGACCTTGTCAAGTGTGGGTTTGCTCAGAAGCATAGCATTGCTGGGCAGGATGCTAAGATTAAATGCTATCTCTTTTTTTTCTCCTATGGACTTGCAGTTTGAAATAGGCAGTAGAGTACAGAAAGTATGTTTAATGCACCCAGTAGTACTGTTGAACACAAACTGACTTTTAAAAACATGTTCTATTTTTGATAGTTGTCCTCTTACAGTGACTGGCAGGGGTATAACATATTTCATACCCACTCTACTTGATTTCTTCATTAATAATTTCTTAACACCAGAACTGCTTTAGTCAAAACCAATGAGAGGCCTCCACTTTTAAAAATAAAAGGTGCCGAAGATTGGGATGGCATTTTCTCTCTTGTCCTGTATAGCCAACACCTGAGAAATCTTTCAGTGCCCACAGCTCCAGATTGTAGATGTGCCTTTCAAAAGCATCCCAGAAAAACAGCAGGGTTTTTCTCCGAGGTCAAGAGTTGGAGATATTAATACGCTTGAGTTGAAAGTTATTTTAAGAAAAATGTCAGAAGATGACATGAAAGGAAAATTGTTCCATGAGGGAAATACTACTGCTGAAACTCTGAGTGGAAGATGTTTTCAATATTCCTTTCATTTCACATTCGTGTAGTTCTAGTAGTGAAGTGGGTCATTTAAGAGGGAAGGTGGCCTAAGCCAAAAATAAAGCTTCCTTGAAACCAGATGAGAGTCTAGCCCTGCCAAAAATGGAATACGGCCTCTGTTCACTCACTGGAATGTAAATAAGCAGAATTTTATATCACATAAAATAGTCTATGCAAAACAGAACGTTTACTGCCTTTTGTGATAGAGAGAGACTAAAACAACCGTCAGGAATATAGCTGTTCTGTGGAATACGAAACAGCAGTTTAAAACAATATGGTGGTCTAATGTGTTCTGATTTGGAATGATCTCCAAGACAGACTGGACAGGGAAGGTGCAGAACAACAGTTGTTGCATGATCTCATTTATGCACAGATGTATGACTGCTCACAGCTGTAGGTGTACACATGCACAGGAAAAGAATGGGAAGGGTGTATGTGGAAACACTTGGGAAAGGGAGTGGAAGTTGGGGAGAAAAGGAAGATTTTTGTGGATTTACTCTATATATATGTTTCTTTAAATTTTCATACACACCTAATATAAAAACTATACAAATAGGGAAAGGAAAGATTGAAGGTCTCAGTGAAGCTGTACAGTGATTAAAAGCAGAGACTCTGGAGTCAAAACTGCCAGAGTCTGAATTCAAGCTCCTTTACTTACTGGCTGTCCATCCTTACCCAATTTGCTTCACTTCTGTGCCTCAGTTTACTCAAATGGAAAACAGGGATAATGGTACTTATATAGTTGTCACAAAGGTTAAATAAGTGTAATACATGGGAGAGCATATATATCAGTACCTGACACATAGTAAACATTCGGTATATATTATTATAAATTATAATACTTAGACAACATCTCTAGCTGTATTCAGTTTTTTGTGCAAACTTTTCAGTTTAAAATGTTTCTAATGACAGGTTTAGCAATCACAATGTATTTTCTCAAAGTTTTCATTGTGGTCGTTTTGAGAAATATTGTCATTTTTTTTTTACCCCACCAGTGTTCAGAACTTCAGAAGGAAGAATAACAAAACACATGGAATTATCTTGTTTTATGTAGAATGCCGCACATTTCATTTGTGGGATACTCCTGAATTTGTTTCTTTGACCATGTAATCTAATGTACACATTACTCATAAACTATAGAAATGGAAATGGAAATAATGAGGTCTTTCTTTTTTCCCTAGGAAGACTATGATCGTCTGAGGCCTTTATCTTATCCAATGACCGATGTCTTCCTCATATGCTTCTCTGTGGTAAATCCAGCCTCATTTCAAAATGTGAAAGAGGAGTGGGTGCCAGAACTTAAGGAATATGCACCAAATGTACCCTTTTTATTAATAGGAACTCAGGTATATCTTCTTTGATTTTACCTATTTAAGAATTAGCTCTATAGCCTGTCTTGGGGATTTGCTCTCAGACAAATGGTCCCAAGGCCTAAGGTTTAGCAAATGATTTAAGTGTTTAATCTCAGCTGTTAAGTCACTAAGTTCTACTATATTTTTGGAAAAAATAGTGCCAAAAAAAGCAATTATATTAGTAGCTTTGAAAAATTCAGTTCTTTTGTTTAATCTTTTTTTTTTTTTTGGTATTTGGGGATTAAATAGGATTACATGTTTTGATTTATCTTTAAAGATTTGTAATATTAAGGGATATTATTGACCCTTTTTAATTAGATTGATCTCCGAGATGACCCCAAAACTTTAGCAAGACTGAATGATATGAAAGAAAAACCTATTTGTGTGGAGCAAGGACAGAAACTCGCAAAAGAGGTAATGGAACATTTACAGAATTTAAATATAAATGTAAAAGTAGCCAAGGTAATAGAAGCTAACATTTATTGTGCATTTACTGTGTGCCAGGCGTTATCTCATTGAATCCTAGCACTGACTCAGTGTGGTAGGTCTGACTTGTGTCCTCATTATACAGAAGAGACAACAGAGGCTTGGAGATGTCAGGTAATCTGCCCAAGGTCCCAAAAGTAATAAATAGCAGAGGTGGGTTTCAGTCCAAAGCTAGACCTCCAGGGCCCAGGCTCTTCCACCTGCACTTCACTGCCAACACTATTTTCCTAAAAAGTTACAGATAGAGGCATCAGAAACAGGTGCTGATACTTTCAGCCCTTCTTAATTACTTAAACATTTGTACTATGCCTGACTCCTTGAGTTAGGTAGTGGAGTGACAGATGATGACAGTTTAAATTTGTGGTTAAAAACACAAAATTATGGCTAGGCTTGAAAAGAAATGTGTTGAAATTTCCTCCAATCTTTTTATGAAAAGAGGGTAGAAAAATATGTAAAAGTGATGCTTATAATACCTTTTAAGTTATATTCTTCTTCACCTAAAAACTAGGCTCACTTTTTTCTCTATTTGGCCCTAACATTATTGGATCCTATTTTTTAATAGGACTTTTATGGAGACAATCTGATAAAGCTGTTTTTAAATGTACTGTCAGGAAGCAGAAGAAAGCAAGAAAACTTTCTGGAGGACAGTTTTTCCTAAAGCAAAAGATAAATGGCTTCACTACCAAATCGCTTTAGAAATTCCGTGTATTCAATTTTGTAATCTTGAAGATTGAAAGAATTTCTAAATGTTATAAAGGTAAAAGTCATAAATGAAAATATCGATGATTTAACTACATAAAAACTTATTACCACATCAAATTCCAGAAATAAAATTAAAAGTCATATAACAAACTTCACATGTATAGCAGAAAATGGGTTAACATTCTTAGTACACAGGAACCCCTTGCATATGACTTAATCAGAAAAAGACATATATCCCAATAGAAAAATAGGCTAAAAATGTCATGTTCCACACTATTTTAACATGTCAATAGTAGGAGAAACTGTGAATGTAGGTGGGTGGAAGGTATGGAAACTCTGTTCAGTTTCTCTGTAAAACTAAAACTGCTATAAAAATTTTTTTAAAAAAGAAGGAAAATTCACCCAAAAAATGCAAACTGCCATTGAAGATAGGAAATCAAAATCATTAGTAGTCAAATGTAAGTTTAATTTCCTCCTATAAAATTGGCCAAAAATGATAAGTTAATTACAATACTCGCCATTCCAAGGGTACAGGGAAATGGGGACTCTGTTGCACTGTTGGTCACTGAATAAAAGCAATCTTGACAATAGGCAAAAGCCTTAAAGTCATGCACACTTTTGATCAAATAATTCCATATGGAGGAATTTATCCTCAGAAAATTATTAGGATATTGGCACAGATGGTTCCTTCTCAAAATATTTCCTTCACTTGGCTTCTCTTGGTTTTTCTCCCCTCTCATTGGCCTTCCCTCCATCTCTTCACCTCCCTAGGTTGATCTCCCCAGGGACCATCACTCAGCTTTTTGAGTGTCTTTTCTTCTGTAGCCACACTCACTCCCTAGGCCTTGGTGAGCTTGTCAGTCATGTGGCTTGAACAGTCTATGACTGAAGATTCCCAAATTTCTATCTCCAGCCTGGACCTCTTCCCTAAACTCTAGATTTGGGTAGTGAGCTTTTCATTCAACAAGTCCGTCTGGGTGGCTAAGTATCTCAAAATTAACATGCCCAAAACAGAATTCCTAATTTCACCCTCCAAGCTTATCCCCCCAGTTACTCAAGTCAAAATCCTTGAAGTCATACTTGACCTTGCTCTTTCTCTCATACCTTACATTCAGCCCTTCAGCAAAATCTATTGCTCCACATACCTTCAGCACATATCCGGAATCCAGACACTTCTTCCCATCCCCTCCTCTACCACCTGGTTCAGGCTGCCACCATATCTGGCTTCAATTACCCAAACAGCTACTAACTCGCTCCTCTGCTTCTGTCTCTGCCCCATGGTGATCTGTTCGCAACATAGCAGCCAGAGTGAGTCTTTCAGTCTTAAGTTCCATCAGATCACCGCTCTGCTCAGAATCCTCCAGTGGGTCCCAGCTCACTCAGAGCAAAGGCCAAGGACTTTGCTGTGGCTCACAGGCCCCTGCTCCCTCTGCCTCACTCGTTGTATTCCAGGCACACTGGCCTTCCTATTTCCCCCAAGTTCTACCTGAAGGCCTTGGTACTTTTGCTGCTCCCTCTGCCTGGACTGTTCTTCCCTATGTGGACATTATTCATTCTTTCATTTCTCTCAAGTCTCTGGTCAAATATCACTTTCTCAATGTGATAATGTTCCCTGAATGTCCCAAGCATGCTCCTGCATCAGGGTCTTTGCATCTGTGCCGTCTGCCTGGAGCGCTTCCCCGTGGTGTCCCTCACTGCTCAAACTTCACCTGCTGAGAAGCCTCCCAGACCACTGCCACCACTGTCCTCAGCACTCCCATCTCCCTCACTCTGCCTTTTCTCCATAGCATTAACTACCATGAATGTAGTCGCCACACAGCAGGGACTTTGCTCTTTTGTTCGGTTTGTTGACTGATCCCCAGCACCTTAACATTGCTTGACATATAGTAGATAACCAATAAATATGATGAGTAAAAGAATTTTTCGTAGAAGTCTCATAGTTTCACAGAAAGATATATACTACTATATTAACAGCTATTTCTGGGCATTATAAATATGGATAATGAATTTCTTTTTGCATAGCTGTATTTTATAATTTTCCTTATAATGATGTTTGTGTTATACCAGTTATGTGAAAAATATTTTATATATTTGTGATTTTTTTTCTCCCTCCCAGATAGGAGCATGCTGCTATGTGGAATGTTCAGCTTTAACCCAGAAGGGACTGAAGACTGTTTTTGATGAGGCTATCATAGCCATTTTAACTCCAAAGAAACACACAGTAAAAAAAAGAATAGGATCAAGATGTATAAACTGTTGTTTGATTACGTGAGAAACATCTTCAGTGGCCAAGGAAACTGTTCATTTCTCTCAGAAGGCATATGAAATGTGCTACTGCTATACTCACACCTCTTACAGATAATGGAGCAGTTTAAAACTTGAAAGAAAAAAACAAACCTGTCCTCAGAATTCATAGAATTTAAGAATGTTTCTTAAAGGTCTAAGAAGCAGCAAACAGCATCTGAAGCCACAATCTATTATAAATACTTTATTTCAATTAGAAGGTACAATCTCTCAGGGGTTTCATAGTTTAAAAAGCTACAATCACATCATGTTGTAACTACATAAAAAAAAAAACAGTGCTGTAAATGGAACTGCTTGGCTTTGACCATATACATTTCTGCACAGCCCTTATGGAATCTGCACAAAGAAATATCTTCTCCCTTTGCCCCAATTAATTGTTCTTGTATGTTAGTTGCTTTCTATTCCAGTATATCCAGAGTGGTGAAATAACAAGGCCAGCTGTGTAGCCAAAGGTCGCTCCAAGTGTACAGGAGATGGGCCATACCTGAGGAGAGGATGTATGAGATCAAAAAAGAACAAATGTTTCTTTATTACTTGAGCACAAGTTAAGTGTAACCTAAATATTTCTATATTAAAGCTTAATGTGCTTTCTTAATGCCAAAAGTGTAATAAGGTCATAACTGCTTTTATCATGAACACTAAAATATGTACACATTTTAGTTAATGTGCATTAAACTATAACAAGGCTTCTGGCAATTGTAGATTTAGTTTGATGCTCCCCAAACTGCATGACATACATGCTAAAATGACAAGTTAAAATTTTGGGTCACACTTTGCCATAATCATGAACTCAATTTAGCTCTCTGAACTGGTTGGTAAATTTTAAAAAATTCCCACATTGGCTGTGTACATCAAATGAAATGCTGACCAAACCTCTTTAAATTGTGTTAAAGAGGAAAGACCTAGAATTCGAGCATGTTACATGGAATTTATAACAGAGCAGCTGCTTCTGTAATAAAACTGATGTCACCTTTCAGATATAGATATTGGCACCACAGCAAAGTGATAGAACTACAACTTATGGACATACTTAGAGTGTAAGTTAAATGAAATACTGGCTTCCTAATACCCATTTTCTCCAGCCATATTACATTTCACAATATTACATCAAGCCAGAAGTAAATAATATTGATTTATTTCATCCATGAGCAGTGCATCGTGTTGGTTCCTAGGCAAAAGTCTCTGCTTATGAAAAAAAAATCGGCAACAAATTTTCATGTTCATCTGTGGAGTTTACTTGCTGTACTGGAACCATTTCTAATCTTTCTCTGGGGGAACAGGCTATAGAACTGGGTTAGAGGTGAAACGTCTTAATTACTAGTTCTATTACCTAATTCAGCTTCCTTGTTTGGTCTGCTGTGGATCTGCCTTATTCCAAATGCCATGCAACAGACAATAGTGTTAGGTAAAACTCTGTGTGAACAACCTAATGCAGTTTAAAGATGCATAGTCTAATCCATACATTTTTTTTCCAGCCTTTCCTACATTTAAACTTGTGGTTGCCTAAGTTATGATTTCTTTATGTCTTTGGTGGGCTTCTGTTAACTTCCATGACTTGAGTTTATAGCTATGCCTATTGCATAGATTGGGTAATGGAACACTAAACTTTTATACTTGAAAATGACAGCCTTAAATGCTCATATCAGTCACAAATATAGGATGTACTGTCTTGTATGTGAGCTTTGTAGAGATTTTTTTAAAATATAAGTATCCTCTTCCCGACTGAAGAGTGGAGAGTCTACTGGATAACTAGTCAGGAGATTTCTCTCTGAACTGTACATTATTGGATGTCATCTTTCTCCTAAGAAGTGGTGGTTTTCACATTAAGTATTATGGCCTTATGTATGCTCAAATGGAATCTTATGTAACTTTCTCATTTAATTTTGGTCTGCTATTTCTAGACAGAATTGAAAGGAACTGTATAAATCAATTAACATATTAGCTAAGTTGTCCAATACATGGTATAAAGGGATTAAGACAGTAAAGTATTATACATTTCCAACTGGCCTTTGGGGATTTGATGGGGATTTTCTTTTTTTTTTTTTTTCCCCAAATTCACATCTCTGAAACACTTCACTCTCGCTTTACTAGCCAGTGAAAGTTAAAATCTACAATCTATCTTGCCCTAAGAGAAATTGATTAGGAATCTGGAAACACAAACTGGTACCACCTGTTTCTTGACTGGGCCTCTGTTTCTTCATCTTATTAAATATGGGAGGTAGAACAGATGATCTCCAGTGTCTCTCCCATTTATCAACTCTTATGATTCTCTTCTTTCTTATTCACAATAATCATTGTTGGACATTACCTTTTCAGCTTCACATTCTCAAGATGGTAAAAATCATGTATATAGATTATTAGAACTCTAAGCAAAGATGATTGTATCATCTGAACCTGAGGTGCCTTAGGTACTCTATTGACCTTGATGGGGTTTGGAGTTTCCCATTGCTTATTAAGAGCTTTTTAATTGCTTTGGTTCTTTATTATTTCTTTTCGCAAAATCCTTCCTGCCACTTTACTAAAAACCAAAGATTTGTTTTCTATTCATAAGCAGGTTCTAGAAAAGTTGCCTTATTTTCAGAAGCATGTCTTCATTAAAAGTTTAGGTTTCAATAGAAATAAAGACTAATCACTGGAATGACTATTTCAAACTAGTGAAATACCCTAGAAATAAAAATACTTCAAAATACTTTATTGACATTAACTTTGCTGGTGGATGCAAACACACTGCTTCAAATAAGGCCATGTATGAATAAACTTAAAAGAAATTTGTTGTTAATCAGTTTTTGCATATAGAGAATTAGTTCTAAAGTTCTTAAAAATTTCAGGGGCTCCCCGAAATCTTATTTAAAACTTTGCTAAATATTTATACCTTTATTCTATCTCTACAGGTACATATTAGGTTAGCCCATGCTGAATGATCATATTTCCAATAAGTAGAGCTTGAATAAATGGCTTTTGTTATGAATTATCTTAGTTACTTTAGACACTGCTTCCATTTGATTTTTAATGATTAATTTTAAATACCAAATTAAATACTGG
This sequence comes from Cynocephalus volans, assembly GCF_027409185.1. NCBI lineage: Eukaryota > Metazoa > Chordata > Mammalia > Dermoptera > Cynocephalidae > Cynocephalus > Cynocephalus volans. The sequence continues at coordinate 43,871,885 of NC_084473.1, forward strand.
TTTGTTGGTTTTTGCTTTTTAAGTGACTGTTACTTTAATGGTGTCCCTTCTTAACACATGGGGTTACAAATAAAATAATATGCATAGTTTACTATCTATGTAAAGCACTGAACTTCTTATCTTAGTAGTTTTTATTTAACATCCTATGAAAACATTTGGGATAATTTTCTTCCCTCTTATTTCCTCAGGCTGCAAGTCTACTCACCATTGGCAAAGTGTGCACCTGCACTCTGTTAAAAAGCTCACTGTCAAAGTGGAGGGAGAATAATAATCCCTCATGAATCCCAGCCAGATTCCAATCTGGGTTACTAAATTCTATTTTAATCACTTTGTAATTTTAGTATGTCTCTTTGTTCTCAAGCACATCCATACACATTCACACACATTCTTTAAACAGCTGCAGTACTTTACCTCCAACAGAATACCAAATATGAAATAAATGTTGGTTAAAAACTTTTGTCTAATGAGGGGTTAAGGCTTGGGACACTTGCTATTCAGTGTTATGTAAATCTCAAGAAATCCATGCCATCAGCAAATTAAAATGCTGGACTGGCTTTTAAGACTGCTAGTGATGGAACAGGTTTGTGCTTATCTGAGGACCTGCTTGACTTTCCTGAAATAAGCAGTCCTTAACTGTAACACAGTCATATTTTAAAGAGAATTCTTTATCTAAGGGCAATTTTCCTGATTTTTGTAGACCAAGATAGGGAAGGACAAAGGAGCAATTGAAATTGAAGGGAGTTGTGAGAGGTTACCCATTAGTAACCACTCCTCAAGCAACTTCCTATTAACTTTCTTATAATTGCTTTAAAAGTTAAAAAACTACCTTATGGCAACAGAATTCATACTGACTTGTCAAACAATCCTAACAATCATGTATTTTAATAATTAGATCTTAAAGTTTTCCACTTAAAACCATTTCCTTGTCTCATATGGAAATGTTTCTATTTAATATTCTTCAAGCCACAAACAGGAATTTTTTTTAATGGCATCATCTATTAAGCAGGACAACTCAGCTGCATCACTATAAACATTTCTCTAAATTATGGTAATCTGAGATGGCTATATATAATTATCTTGTTTTGTTTAAGGAAAATAGAAAACCTAAAACAAAGACTTTCTTGTAAAGGAAGTCATTCACAAGTTTTTGCCACCAAGTGAAAATCCCTTTTTATCATTTTTTATAAATTTAAATGTTTTTTTAAAAAATCGCTAAATAGCAGAAACCATTTTGCGTAGTGTAATAAAATACTATGCAAGTTGATAAAATTAAGATTACCTTTAAAAAGAAAAACGTGTTTTAAAAAATGAGTGGTTACATTATATGAAAAAAGTATACTGCTCAGAGTACTATAATTGTCCTTTCTCTAAATCACATGACTCCTTATTATGTAATTTTCATCACTTAAACCAAAAAAGGCCAGTGTTCTCAAAATAATCAACAATAACAAAGGCCTTATATTATGTTAGCATAGGGTTTGGGTACTTGGTACCAGTAATGTTATTTTTCTCTCAGAAATAAGACAATTTCATCTTAATAAGCTAAAAATCAAACTCCTAATACATAATACAGATATAAACTTTGTATGTTTTCTCTGGTATACAAATCAATATTATTGTTTGTGGAAAGACATTTCAAAATTATACAAGGTTATTTTCACCTGAAGACCATATACTGCTCTCTTCTGATCAAACATTGCTCTAGAGTTGTCTGCTTACAATTTAGGAATGGAAAATGTACTAACATTATCTATGTAGTCCCTGATATTTTTCAAAGCATGTTCTAAGTAGTACAGAATAGTGATTAAGAATACTGATTTTGTTATTAGACTGACAGAATTTGAGTCTTGGCTCTGCCATTTACCAAATATGTGACTTTGGGCAAGACACCTAACTAGAAGCCTTGGTTTCTTCATCTGCAAAATGAAGAACATCATACAACTCACCTCTTGGGCTGTTGTTATTAACGAAATAATGCACTAGGCACTACTTATAACCATACCTAGGGCTGGCAGGTTGGTTCACTTGGTTAGAGAGTGGAACTGATAGCACCAAGGTCAAGGGTTCAGATCCCCATACTGGCCAGTGCCAACAAGCAAAAACATACCTGTAACGGTATCTGCCATAGTGCAAGTTACCAGTACATGTAAACTGTAACTGATAATCATCTTTTAGTTCATATTCCAATAGGTGCACATAAAATAAGTTGCCATTACAATCTGGAACAGTGTCATCCTCCAAATACACAGCCTCTAAGACTGCTCCTACTAAAAAAAGAATCTGCCCAAATTTTCTGCAAGCACCTTAAAAATATCTTTTAAAACTACATCTAATAGAATTCACGTTTCCTTAGCAAACATCGCCCGCATGCACACGCGCGCACAAACACACACGTGGGTACTTCAAAAAAGTTCATGGAAAGATTCATATTAGCTTTTTTTTTTTTTTTTTTGATGGCTGGGCAGTATGGGGATCCGAATCCTGGACTGGGTGTTATAATACCGCACTCTATCCAACTGAGCTAACCAGCCAGCCCTCATAGTATCTTTTAATTCCACTTTTCCATGAACTTTTTGAAGTACCCACATGTATATAAATCTGCATATAGTTTCAGGTGTTCACAGACCTCTGAAAACTATCTGTGGATTCCTGGTTAAGAATGCCTGCACTCTGCATCACTCTACCGTAACAAGTATTTTTTTTTAACTTCTTGTTGGATAAAGAAATATGGTGACCTTTGGGGTTTCAGAATTTTAAGGATCAGCTTCAATGACGTTGATGGCACTTGTTCATAATTACATGATTTAAGAGTAAAGTTTAAGTATATTTTACTTGATTATAATAGGCACATTACTACTTAGGTTCCTTTCATACATATTAAATACAAATAGGTTTTGAAACTTGTAATGTTATTAAAATTATATCCACAAGTTTTTGATAGGCTACATAACAGCTACTTTGGCATGTCATGACTGACTATGGCAATTTATAAGCTGCTGCAGTTTTCCTACATGACGATCATTTATTTGATATTAGGTAATGATGATAATTTTTTTGAAATTAGTTTAAAATGTTCAACAAAAGTTTTAAAATATACTAAAATAATAAGCTACTTTCTAAAATATGTCATATTTTATTTAGGAGCTTTAACTTTGCTTTTCTTGGAAAGCAACATGGGGCAGTGGAGTGATAATGATCTGAGTTTTGGGGATGATCTTGGCCAGGTTACTTAGCATCTGAGCCTCAGTGTCCCAGTCTGCAAACAGGGACCGTAGTAGCTATTGTACTTAAAATGTGGGGCTGTTGTATTAAATGAAGTAATATTTTGAAATCTGTCATAAAAGCTGTAAAGTACCATTTACCAGTATTATTCTGTATATTACATATTTTAACTTGGAAAAATTAAACTTATATGAGCACTAATATAAGTATTTCTTAGGTAACTGACACTGCTAGGCAGTAAATAGAACCAGCAGTTTAGAACAAATACAGTAGTTCATGAGTAATGTTACACTGTGCGGTAGGAACTATTCCCTTACCCTGGGTAACGCAATCATCTTTAATACATGCTGTTCTTCACACGGAACATCTGGGGAATATAAAGCTTACAAGGGAAAACTCTCAGGAGCTATACCATATACTGGCAGTACGTTAACCATTTGTAGCCTCACCTCGGAAACAGAAGAGTGATTCCCTGCTCCTAGCTGTCATTTTTCATATATTTTAAGAAAGAAGCAAAATAAATGTAGATATTGGATTTAAACCAATCACTTGTAGACATTTGTGTCATTTTAAGTCTCATATGAATGACACCATTCATTCAAAATTAATTATTAAGCCCCTACTAATACCAAGCAGGTAAGGTGCAAACTAATATTAAATTATTTAATTATGGATAAATTTTAGTGTCAGTTCTTAAAAACATGTCTCAATATAATGAAAATTAATTATTAATTTAATGTAATAATTTGGGGGGAGGTATATGCCATCACAGATAACATGGAGAAACTGACCTATCCACAGAACAGAACACCTAGAAACATTTAGAACAGTTCACAACCATTAGGATTATTGGCTCTCTCTCTTTAGAAAAAAGGAAGATAAAAACCCAGGCAGCTAGTTCTAAATCTCTCACAAGCTACTTTGTAAAATATTTGTTTTGTTTATTGGGCTTATCACAAATTTGCATTTGCATGACTGATAGAATTCATCTTTCAAAGCCCTCTCACCTTCTACTAGTTTTAAATGATCATTTATATATTCCTCTGAATTTGGTTCTGAGCAATGTTTTTCCAGATATTCCTAAAGCAAATGCTATTGTCTGATGGAGGAATACATGTACAGATAAATCTACTCATCTGGATACATTTCTCTAATTGTAAATCTGCTCCAACGTGTATGCACAGCACTGACCTATGACTAAGAACACAGATTTGGGAAGAGTTATTTGTAAAGAGGTGTGTAGTCTCTGGTCTGGAATTACTGTCAAAGTGACACTAAGTGGTCCTGGCCAAAATTCATGCAAGTGAGTTAAGTTGGCAAGCATTATTCTCTCATGAAAATCCTGCTAGCAGAACAGTAGCAACATGATGAACACATCCTTTAAATTCAAAACAAGTTTCTGTTGGTTAAGAGTTAAATGTTTTTTTCCCCATGCATGAAAAATATAAATCATTCATATAAATTAATATTTTATTTTGGTCTAGAGCATGGTATAATCCCTTTGGTAAGAGAAATACCAATTAACCTAGAAACATGTAACTCTTCAATCAATCAAATCCATAATCTTAGTTTTATCCCTCTCTCCAGCATTCTGCAGTAATTAATTTAGGTATAATCCTATGATCTCTAGTTTCAGTTTATGAAAGAATTATCTGTGGCAACTTTGAGTTTAGAAAATGAACATATATGATTCACAAATATTAAATTTTTAACCTGGTAAAACTGGAGAAAACAAAAAAGAATTTTTAAGTACAATGCCTCATTTATCTCATATCTGATGGGAATAAGTACAAATATTTTTAAACAATTTAAAATTTCGAAGACAATCTCAAGTGTCTAGAATTTAAAAGTTTCTGATTTAGTTGTTTAAAATAATTTATTATATCAAGTTTCCTTTTTAACTTTATAAGAAACAAGTATCCTACAAGACTTGATTATCTGCTTCAATTTCTTTTAGAGAGAGTAGCATTGAGGGCCATGGTTTAAAGGCATTTGTGGGTTTTTTTGGACAACAAAAGCATTGCATATTAGTTTTAAATACTCTCCTCCAAATGTATTAAATTATGGCCTAAAATATAGACACCACCAGAGTGGTCATGGCATTAAAAGGAAACAATGTGGGGAAAGAAACGCAATATAGTAACTACTCAAGCTATTCCAAAGAGACCTAAGCTATGACCATTTTTTAAAAAGAAAAGTGGGCTGGCAGTTAGCTCGGTTAGAATGTGGTGGTGTAACACCAAGGTCGAGAGTTTGGATCCCTGTACCAGCCAGCTGCCAAAAAAAAGAAAAAAGAAAAAAAAAAGCTGTTTTTGGTCTCTAGCGATGAAGAGAATCATGGTGTAGTCGGGCTCTTGTTTGAATCCCAAGTCGTCTTCGTACAGCCAAGTAAAGCTGAGCAAGATGCGTACTCCTCCTCTCCCATACTTTGACTTTTTAGTTGTAAAAATGGGAATGAAACCTACCTTGCACTACAGTTGTAAAAATGGGAATGAAACCTACCTTGCACTACAGTTGTAAAAATGGGAATGAAACCTACCTTGCACTATAGTTACTGTAAGTAAGGAGTAAGTTACTTTTGTGACAGTGCCAAGCCCCATGCCTGGTACATGGATCTACAAATGTTACATTTTCTTTCTACTGTCATCTGAAATATCCAACAGGATTGAAAATTATATGAATTCCAAATACCCTAAATTGGCATAACTAAATACCGGAGGAATAAAAAGACAAATTAACAGTCTACTCTACCAACTGAAGGACCGCTGGGCAGAAAGAATAAAACAATAAACCAAGACAATTAATATACTCTCTAACACATGAGAACTCAAATAAATAATGGAATTTGCATTTTTTTGGAATGTTAAAAATATAGCCATTAAACTACTCCTTTTACAGGTCACAAATGCCTATAACATTAATTAAGCAGTAACTATATGTCAGGTGCTGAGCTAAGTATTTTTAAAGGATTTTATTATTTAATCCTTACCAGCAAGTGGCAAAGCCAGGATCTGAACCTGTAATCTAATGCCAGAGCCCTTAATCATCATGTTATCTGCCTACCTATTAATAAAACATGTAGGTTTAAAAACATCATGGTCAATTTCCTTTGCTCAGAATAACCAAAAACATTTCTTAACCTCCCGGTAATTTTTTTTATAACATGACATATTAACCCATGTTTTGATGACAGAGAATTAAGACATTTCCCAGATGAAAAGCTCACACCTAGCTATTCTATGAAATACTTAAAACTTATTAAATCTGAACTAAAGCACAATCTGAATCTAAGTTATTGTTATTAAATAAATTCCAGGCACGGGTGATATTAAAGTATGTGTTACACTCACATAAAATATACAAATATGCTTTGCACATAGTAACAACTCAACAAATACTCATTGATTAGCGATTTAATTACAGCAGATCAAGAATCAAATTATGATGTACAAAGGTTTTCTGCAGTCCAAATATTTATTCTGTCAGTGACTATAAGCTTTCCCTGGGAGTGAAGAAGGCTGTCTGGGATGGGAAGTTGATATTTTAAGTCAAATAATTAAGGCAGAGAAGAGAAGATGACTTTCAAATATTTAAAAAACAACAACAACAACAACAAAGATGACCAACAATGTAGTGGCTAGCTACTCTACCATATTCTCCTTAACCAAATCCTATTGCTCCCTTCTGCAAACGGAAGGCTTCCTTCAGCTATAAAGATGCCTCATTTCTTACATCAGTTGCCATTTCTTAAAATCAATTAAGTGAAAAAAACTTTTTCGTTGAGATTACATATTTTCAATGGGTCTTTCCAGTCATCTAATGAAGAAACAATTGAGAAAGTATAAATATGCTTGAACTTGCTCATCACATCACACACATCGCTATAATATTATGCATGGCCTCAGGTTATACAACATCAGATCTGAGTTCAAAGTAGAGAAAATTGAATTAAAACATGTAACAGTTTTTGTGGGGTTTTGTGTATATGTGCACATGTGTGTTTTTAAAAAAGATATAACTGCATAACCAAATAATCTTGTTTCTCTTTACAGTATAAATGTAACCAGATCTCAATCCAGAAAATCTTGCTTTACCACAAACATCAAATTTGTATTGGGCTACAAGGAACAGAAAACTAAAATATCTTCTAAATACATGTTGTATTTTAGATATTTAAAGTGTGTACAGTACAATCTTCTCATGAAATGTTGTTCTAACAAAATGTCCATTTTTAGAAAATGCCATATTTCCTTATCTTATTTACTGCTTTTCTGGCAGATTCTGTTTTGTGTAGTCATAATTATTTTTAAAAAACCAGTAACAACAACAAAAAAACCCCCAAAGAACATTGCCCAGAATAAAAAGTAAAAGAAAAAATAAAACCACATCATTTCTCTAGTTTATGAGGAAATAAGTGCTAAAAGGGAAAGGGGCAGGTATAAAAGATTTTAAATTACACATCATTTCTGTCATTTCCCCAACAGTATGTATCGTAATTTAAAAGGGCTGTATTGAAGCCTAAAACCTCTACAAAAAAACTGTTGGAATTGATAAATGATTTCAGCACAGTAGCAGGATACAAAATCAACACACAAAAATCAGTAGCATTTCTTTTCTCCAATAGTGAACATGCAGAAAGAGAAATCAAGAAAGCCTGCCCATTTACAATAGCCACCAAAAAAATAAAATACTTAGGAATTGAGTTAACCAAGGAGGTGAAAAATCTCTATAATGAGAACTACAAACCACTGCTGAGAGAAATTAGAGAGGATACAAGAAGATGGAAAGATATCCCATGCTCTTGGATTGGAAGAATCAACATAGTGAAAATGTCCATTCTACCCAAAGTGATATACAAATTCAATGCAATCCCCATCAAAATTCCAAAGACATTTTTCTCAGAAATGGAAAAAACTATCCAGACATTTATATGGAACAATAAAAGACCACGCATAGCCAAAGCAAGGCTGAGCAAAAAAAATAAAGCTGGAGGCATAACACTACCTGACTTTAAGCTATACTACAAAGCTATAATAACCAAAACAGTATGGTACTGGCATAAAAACAGACACACTGACCAATGGAATAGAATAGAGAATCCAGAAATCAACCCACACACTTACTGCCAGCTGATCTTTGACAAAGGCACCAAGCCTATTCACTGGCGAAGGGACTGCCTCTTCAGCAAATGGTGCTGGGATAACTGGATATCCATATGCAGGAGAATGAAACTAGATCCATACCTCTCGCCGTATACTAAAATCAACTCAAAATGGATTAAGGATTTAAATATACACCCTGAAACAATAAAACTTCTTAAAGAAAACATAGGAGAAACACTTCAGGAAATAGGACTGGGCACAGACTTCATGAATACGACCCCAAAAGCACGGGCAACCAAAGGAAAAATAAACAAATGGGATTATATCAAACTAAAAAGCTTCTGCACAGCAAAAGAAACAATTAAAAGAGTTAAAAGACAACCAACAGAGTGGGAGAAAATATTTGCAAAACATATATCTGACAAAGGATTAATATCCAGAATATATAAGGAACTCAAACAACTGTACAAGAAGAAAACAAGCAACCCAATTAAAAAATGGGCAAAAGAGCTAAATAGGCATTTCTCTAAGGAAGATATCCAAATGGCCAACAGACATATGAAAAAATGCTCAACATCACTCAGCATCCGGGAAATGCAAATCAAAACCACATTGAGATACCATCTAACCCCAGTTAGGATGGCTAAAATCCAAAAGACTATGAACGATAAATGCTGGCGAGGCTGTAGAGAAAAAGGAACTCTCATACATTGTTGGTGGGACTGCAAAATGGTGCAGCCTCTATGGAAAACAGTATGGAGGTTCCTCAAACAATTGCAGATAGATCTACCATACGACCCAGCTATCCCACTGTTGGGAATATACCCAGAGGAATGGAAATCATCAAGTCGAAGGTATACCTGTTTCCCAATGTTTATCGCAGCACTCTTTACAATAGCCAAGAGTTGGAACCAGCCCAAATGCCCATCATCAGATGAGTGGATACGGAAAATGTGGTACATCTACACAATGGAATACTACTCAGCTATAAAAACGAATGAAATACTGCCATTTGCAACAACATGGATGGACCTTGAGAGATTTATATTAAATGAAACAAGTCAGGCACAGAAAGAGAAATACCAGATGTTCTCACTTATTGGTGGGAGCTAAAAATTAATATATAAATTCACACACACACACACACACACACACAAACCGGGGGGGGGGGGGGGAAGAAGATATAACAACCACAATTATTTGAAGTTGATACGACAAGCAAACAGAAAGGACATTGTTGGGGGGGGAGGAGGGGGGGAGGGAGAAGGGAGGGAGGTTTTGGTGATGGGGAGCAATAATCAGCCACAATGTATATCGACAAAATAAAATTTAAAAAAAAAAAAAATTAAAAAAAATAATAAATAAATAAATAAATAAATAAATAAAAGGGCTGTATTGAATACATGGATCATTAACTTGGAATATTCTAAAAACAACCCAATAGTAACGATAATTAAAGGGCCCATAATATTCCAGCTGAACAAAACATTCTTAATGAAGACAAACACTAGTTACATATTTAAACTACCTAACTAGAAAGTCTTTTTAAAAAGTCAATAATTCAAATGGAAACTGTATTAAAAGTCTGATACTGTCAATTTGGATCCAGCTCACCCCTTATTGTAAGCAAGCACTGAGGTAGAAAAATGAGTCAGTTAAAAGCGTGAACAATCCAAAAATGGATAACTGAATTGCAAATAATTAACATATATATTTTCTAAGCAAACCTAAACCCAGATTTTACAAAGCACACCTACTCCCCATAATTCAGTTTCTACTTCTGCATAGTCTTGTAAACAAAAAATACAACTATGCTTAACATAACAAACTTTTACACTCTGAGATATAAACAAATGGATATGTTAATATACATTATCCTACCAACTCATTAAAGCTGATGTCCCATGGTGCTTTATTTATCAATACTTTAAGGGGCTGGCCTATTAGCTTAGTTGGTTAGAGCACAGTGTTATAACACCAAGGTCAAGGGTTTGGATCCCTTACCACCAGCCACCAAAAATAAATACACACATAATTAATTTTAAAAAATACTTCATATTCAGATGTAATTACATTATCTAAAAGTAATGAATTTACTAGCATTTAAAACAATTTTCTATGTATACTTGTCAATGATTTTGATTGTCCACCAATTTAGAAATAATTGACACTGTTCAATTAAGTATAGATGACTTTCATAAAATGTCAACTTGAGTCCAGATGAATCCCCATCTCCGGGTGATCATGAGATGGCCAAGGAAATGTAAAGGACACTTTTATCAGCATAAAACCTGGGAAGGGCATCAGTGACACTACACACCACAAACCTCTAGGGATTTTATAACATACAGTGGATAAAGAATCAAAACAGGGACGAGCAAGCCCACCAGACTCACTAAATGTGAAAGAACAACTCAACTGTTAGGGAGACACAACATCTAACCAGAAGCACAAAGAATGGGAATAAAGTTAGACAGTTAGGTGTAAGACACAATCTGGATCCCACATATGGCAAGTGAGGTATGTATCAAAGACTCAATCCAGCCATCCATTACCTAGGAATTTGCCCTAAAGAGAAAATTGGACAAATATGCAAAGATGTATGTTTAAGGATGAAAATACCATAATTAATAATAATAAAATAATAATAGTGAAACTGGAAACAACCTAAATGTCTATTCATAAAAAACTGGTATACTAATTTACCCAAATAATGGAGTATTACCTAGAGGAGACTTCAAATTTTCATAAAAAAATAGAATTAAAATATAATACAAAACTGACAAAAATAGCTGAGTTGGGAGAGTGTGTTAGACTGAAGATGATACAATCTTCCCATGAACTTTGTGAAGGACACTCACATATGAAAGTTTTCATTGACATGGAACAAGCTCCATAACATACTGTTGAGGGGGAAAAAGTGGGTTAAAAATAACATGTAGTTACCCACGAGTAGTTATACACATGGAGAAAGCACTGCAAAAATTATCACCAAAATACAAATGGGTGTTTCCTCTAGGTGCTTGGAAAAAAAGTAATTTTTACTTCCTTATTTATTAATAATGTTTAAATTTTCTAAATAAATATATATGATCCTTGTGATCAGAAAAAAGTTTTCCTCATGTTGCAAAAAGAAAGCACATTTATTTTTTAATACCATAATTCTATTTAGGAGAAATTACCTAAGAAAACAATTTTTAAAAATCATGAAGCTATAGATTCAAAGAGGTTTATCACAACAGTGTTTATTACAGTAAAATATTGGCAAAATCTAAATGACCAATAGTGAATTTCTTAAAGTATAGAGTAACTATATAATGGCATAGAACAGTCATTAAAAGTTAAGATAAAGATATATCCATCACCTACTAGCTCAATGACCTTGGGAATGTCACATATCCTCTAGGAGGGAGTTTCCTCATCGGTAAAATAGGAATAAAAAGAGCACTTACCTCACAGTGCTTTCCCTAGTATATTAACTTTATCCTGTTGTGATGGGAAATGAAAAATCTGATGTTTGTGAGCTTCCTCTGATATCATATACCACTATTTCAAAAATTACTTTGCTATATTCTTTTTAAAAATATTTCAAGATCGGGCCGGCCTGTGGCTCACTCGGAAGAGCGCAGTGCTGATAACACCAAGGCCATGGGTTCGGATCCTATATATGGATGGCCGGTTCGCTCGCTGGCTGAGCGTGGTGCTGACAACACCAAGTCAAGGGCTGAGATCCCCTTACCAGTAATCTTTTAATATATATATATATATATTTCAAGATCAACATTCAATTTGGCCATCAATCAAGTTAAGAAAATATGCATCTAAGACCACAAGGGCAGTGAATATCAAAGTTTAAAATAGGAAATTTTTGCAACTTCTAACCTAATTTTTTAAAACAACTCCTGTATGTATTCACAAAATGAGGTTGTCTATTCACCTATACATGTAGAAAAAATAGTGCTGGAAGACAGAACCAGGCTAACCTGGATGCCTATGGCACTGGGAAAGGACTCAGTAAGAAGCCACCATTAACAGTGTCACTATTAACAGTGACAGAATTGGTACCTCTACTTGATTGAACAAAACAATTTACATATAAATATTAGTTTGCTTCATGAGTTTTACTACCATTGCACATACATTTATTTTGTTACTTTCGGTAATTGAAACCAACCTGCCATGGTCTTTCCCAATCCAGTGGAATAGGAAATGCTCCAAGCCATGCTCCTACAAAACTAGAAATCGTAGTGATCTGGAGACTATTTTCCCAAATGGATGTAACTCTGTAAAAAACAAATGTGTAAATCATTGGTGGCATATATTTTAGCTGCTGGAGAATCAAACAAGGAATAGCACAAATTTATACTATACATATATTTTCTGTTCATTTTAAATGAGCATCTCAAACTGAAATATAAATATTTACCATAAACTATTAACAACTAATTGGTAAGAAGATATAAATGTTTTCCATTATAAAGGTAACATATGCACATAGTAAGAGTCAAACAATATGAAAGCATTTCAGCTAAATCTTCCTCCTACCACTATCTGTAACTCCTGGTTCCTTTCCCCAGAGGCAACTGCTATTACCAAATTATGATATATCCCTCCAAAAATATTTTATGTATGCACAAATACACACACAATTTTGTTCTGAAGGATATATACATATTTGCATAAGTGTACACGTACATATGTATATGTCCTTAAAAACAAAACTCAAATGCATCATGTTATAGATCCAGTTTTGCTTTTTTGTTTTCCCTTGGTAACAGCTATAATAGTATGGATAAAGCATCAATATTTCAACTAGTCTTTCTTATCGCATATTTCATTTAAACAAACCAACTCTATTTATTTGGCAGGGAAGGGATAGAGAACAAGAATAAAAAATTCAAAAGATCCAAGGATTTTTGCCTACCATTCCTATTTATTAAGTGTACATCTTAGAGTATATAGGTGGACAGACATGATTCTGCTATTCTCTTAGTAGGTCTTGGTTTCAGCCTTCTTCTCATAGTGTGAACACTTAGTCATGTGGAACATGAGTCTGGTTACAGTAGAGTAAAAGCCCACCACAATGCAATAACTGGGGTCCAAATATTCAATTGCTTAAAGTGCTGAGTGAAGTTACTGTGTGAAGTTAAAAAAAAAGTAGCATCTTCCAGCTAGTATGGGAAAAAAAGTGAAAACAATTATTTGTTTTGTTAGATGATTTCTTTAATTAGAAACAGGCCAATTATTGCACACAAAACGTACTCTGAATTAAATAAGTCCCAAATGATAAGTCAGTTCATAAACCAATCCCTCCCTCACCCATCAATCTCACACACCCACCACCTATGCAAGATAAAAGCCTTAGCTTGTTTCTGTTGAGAACTGGAGCTGAGAAGGGATTGGAGTCAATCACAATATATCCAAATTTGTATCATTAGCTGGGCTTTGTTGGTCATTTTTATTTTATAAACACCTAAAAATTGAAGTCAGTTTCTTCAACTAGCATTCAGAACAGAACAAAGATCTGTTCCAATCTTGAAAGGGAAAAAAACTGGCCACGTCGAACATTAAGAAAATTGTACTGATCAGGCAATTTGAAGGATATTCTATGGTAATTTCAGACTACATGTGGCTAACAAATGTTGACTAGCCTCTACTTAACACACAACAGCTCTACGCTGCAATACATAAAGTGATGCGCCTGGAGATGTGGTAGAGGTTGAATACAAAGATTACTTTCTGCTGGGAAGAATTTACTTTTTCTATTTTATTAAAGATGAGGAAGTTCAGCTGGATTTGAAAGAATAGATAGTGTTAGGTCTTAAACTGGAGAACTGGAGAAGGAGCTTGCACTACAGACAAGAGAACGTAAAGTTGGTTGAGGCTGAGTGGAAGAACAGGAAATAAGGCTGGAAAAGTAGGTTAGAGTTAGGGTTTTTTAAGGTAACAGCTTTTAAAATTTGTCTCTACTTCTGCTGAATTTTTTTCCATAGTATTTTATTTCCAAAGAGCTTTTCTCCGAATATTCCCTTTCATTGCCTCCTGTTCATATTCTATGGATATAAAAAATGTAAGTTTTTAAAAGTTATCTTCTGGTCTTTATATTGCATTTGTTTCCACTGAGTTCCCTTCTTGTTGTTTTCATTTCTGGATTTTGAGTAACACTTCAAATGCCTGGTGACTCTTCATTTCTCATTCTAATTACAACACCATATATGAAATGTCCAGACTTACGAAAATCTACAGAGACAGAAAATATATTAGTGGTTGCCTAAACTGTGCTGTGGAAGAGAAGGGTGGGACTAGGTGATGACTGCAAATAGTCATAGTTTCATTTTGGTATGATAAAATGTTCTAAAATTAGATAGTGGTGATGGTTCTACAATTGTGTGGATACCAAAAAATCATTGAATCATACACTTTAAATGGGTGAATTTTATGGCATACAGTTATATCTCAATAAAGCTATTTTAAAACAACAACAAAAACAATAAAGTGAAACAACAAACAGTTGATTGGATGCTCACTGTGCATGAGTAAGATGATTAAATCACTGGGCTTCACAGTCTAGGGACTGGGTGGAAACCCTGCCTTTTCCTTAGAGGACCCTCAAAAGTCAGTATCTGTTTTTCTATTGCATTATTTTCCCCAAAAAGAAATATTTCAATATTCTGTATAGATGGCATAAACCCGGCTGCCAGTACTCTGGACCAAGCAGGGAAAAAGGGCTAGGTATAAGGTGGGTACTCATTTTTCAGCATATAGAATTTCATTTAATCCTTACTCCCTGAAGAGGTTGTACCAAATAGGCTCAGCATTTGGGGATAGCCAGAACAATTGGGGATGAGGGGTACAATTATATTTTCCCCACCTCCCCTTCCCCCACTATACAACTCCTATTGCTTATATTATTTTTTATAGTAATTAACATTCTGTTCTGCAACCCTAATTCATTCAATTATTTTCTTGATATAGTGAGTTCCTTTAATGTACAAATTGAATAATTCCTTCATTTGGGGAAAAGATATGTCTTCTAGCATATCTTTGAATTATTTTTTGTTTTGTACTTTAGGGACACTAACTGGTCTAATGTTTGAATCTCCTTTGTCTCTTCTCTATATTTATCACATCTTCTCTAATTGCTTCATTCTTCTCAACCCCTCCCTCCCTACTCCTCATTCATTTTAATTAGCTCAAACCTTTCCTCCATGCAAAACTAAAGCTTCATTTTCTAACTTGTTTCTGTTTCTTGATGTTTCTTTTTTAAAAAAAAAAAAGATGACTAGTAAGGGGATCTTAACCCTTGACTTGGTGCTCTCAGCACCACGCTCAGCCAGTGAGCGAACCGGCCATCCCTATATGGGATCTGAACCCGTGGCTTTGGTGTTATCAGCACCGCACTCTCCTGAGTGAGCCATAGGCCGGCCCTGTTTCTTGATGTTTCTAATTTATGATCTGTAATGGTATGGTTTGGATTCCCAATTTATTTAAAGAATTTGCAGTCTCCTCCACCTCATTCTGTTTTATCATCTCATCTTTGCTCTTATTTTATTGAATTCATATCCTTAATAACATTTTTCTATGGTAAACTGTGTTTGTTTTTGGTCCTTGGGTAGCATCTTCTTCCAGATTCTTCATCTTCTGCATCCCCTTTTTTTCTTCTTCTTCCACAGTGTTTTTAGGGCTACGGTGCCTTTTCTTTTCAACTTCTCATACTTCATGTGGGCAGGCTGCCTAGACTATCTATTTGCTCATATACAGTGGGTGAATTATCTTTGAAGCTGTCTTCCCATCTTAACTAGCACCGATTTTCCCTGTCTCAAAGCTGCATTTTAAGGACTGGATGTTATTTTCTATTCAGTTTTCTGTTACATGAGACAGAGGGAGAGAATGGAGGCAGCAAGGCAGGGTAAGGTAAATAAATACTATCTCTGCAATTCAATCAGTAATATTCAGTAGAAATTTAATAAACAGTGTTTCTGTAAGTCAACCGTTAAAAACTTTTGGCTTATGCATCCTATGCATACGCAGTCATGGCTTATGCATTGATGCTATTAGAAATCAGGTAAAGCTACTGTAGCACATAGTCTGCCCCCTTGGCAGAGCCACAGTAAGACAGATCGATAAAAAATAAAGAGTCCTGATGTGAAGTCCGGAAAACTGGCTCTCTATTGGTAGGAATATAAATGTAGGTATATACATATTTTACACATTAGAACTTCAGTATACAGTGTCTATCAACTTCCTTTGATCTAGGAATTCTACTCCAGGAATCTAGTCTACAAAAACCCTTGCACAAGCATACAAAATTATATGGTACAAAGATGTTCATAACATTATTTATAATCCTGAAAATTTAATAAACTTCAATAAGAAATTAGTAGAACAAATTATGGTACATGGAATACTTGTGGTGATGATAAACAGCTCAACATTCATTCATCCATGACGATTAGACTAATTAAATCATCGTGGTTCCGTTTTCTTTCCCAATGATTAGTTTAGGAAAGCTGAAGGAAGAGAAGCTGCTGCCATCTCACTACCAGCCGATAAGAACCAGCAGAGTCAGTAAGCATAGCCATACCCTGACTGATTGTTTCTAGAACCACCCTACCACTGTTGTGACACATCAGTTTCCTTATATTGCTCAATCCGCTACGAGGGTACTTAAAAAAGTTCATGGAAAGATTCCTATTATCTTTTAACTCTATTTTTTCCATGAACCATTTGAAGTATCCTTGTATAAGTAAAGTTTTAAAGATATACTTATGAAGATATACTAACTAAGGATACAATGCAAGAAGAGGTAGATTATACACATATACACAGATAAAGATGTTTGAAATATATTAGTGGGAAAAAAGCAAGTTATAAAGCAGTGACTAGCCTAACTATTTTTGTTTTAAAATTATGTTACGTGTGTAGACAAAATTAGAAGATACATAAAATCTTTTAGAGATTATTCATTGCCTCTTTGATAGTATTACCAGGATTTTTGACTTTCTATATTTTTCTATTATTTGAATTTTTACTACATATATACATTCTCTTGTAATAAAGAAATGATCAAGATAAAAAAATGAAACAGGTGAATTCTTTTCTATTAACTAGTT
Organism: Cynocephalus volans; assembly: GCF_027409185.1. Lineage (NCBI taxonomy): Eukaryota > Metazoa > Chordata > Mammalia > Dermoptera > Cynocephalidae > Cynocephalus > Cynocephalus volans. The sequence continues at coordinate 43,889,322 of NC_084473.1, forward strand.
TATAGCATCACTGACATTGATTTATTCTAACTTCATAGGTTTCCATAACAAAATCATTTGAATTCTATGGTTACTGGGTAATCTTTTCATAGTTAAGGAACACATAAACATAGTCAATAGGGCTGAGAATAAATGGCTCATTGTTCTACTGCAAACAAACTTATGAAGTAACTAAAGCAATGTTACAGATCAATCTCCATGACAATGAGCTCCAAGCACCTGTCCAAATTATTTGACTCCACTGAAATTCATTGTATCAACTACTAATTGAAATAAATAGAGCATTTTGAATGCCTACTATATGCCAGACACTATGTCAGGCACATAAGGATAGTTCACATTAAGCACTTGTGGCTTAGACAGGCTATCATCAAAAGTGTTTGTTTAAATGGATTTGATCTTTTAAACTGTTGATCTCTTCATCTAAAGAAGAGAGAGTATACAATTTCTACTAGTGGCTACAGATATTTTACGGAATTCCAATATAAACCTTTCCCCTCCCCGCTGAATGAATATTAAAACCAACGCCTCTTCACTGCCAAATTTTTGTGCTCACATTCAGGCTAAATTAGCTATTTTTTTATATGAATAAGTTTTTGGTCATTCACTATCTTTTCACTCTTAATGTCCACAGCGTTTTTTTTCAATATAAAATTTATTTCAATACAAAGATGACAAAAAGAAGCCTGTTATTATTGTCTACATAAAAAGAGTGTTTCACCTTAATAAGATCACCACAGATTTGTATTTAGTCCTACTCAGGAACTTATTTAGTTCACCAAAAGTGATCAGGTTCTAACCTAAACACTCAAATAACAGCATAAAATAACCAATAAATCAAAAAGAAAGCTTCAATGAAAAATAAAGGTCTGTAATAATCAAACTATTATTTCCCTTTATAAAAAAGCCCACAAATGAAAAAAACCCACAATAATTGTAACACCAAGGCAACAAACTGAATTAAATTAGTATGAATTTAGTATTATATTCAATAAGTATACCAATAAGAAGTTGGTAGAATACCTTAAGAAACCAAATGAATTTTCTACCTTCAAGTTTTTTTATAATAGCATTTTTCCTTTCTGTTTCCTGGAATAACTTTATATTTACCTTAAGGAAAAATCTTGTTAAAATAGTGTCATTTAATTATGTGATAAATCTCACATAGTATCAGAACTGATCCTTTACTCTTCGAATGTAATTCCTACACAATTTTCAAGTTCAAAGTTTTCATATGATTTTCATTTGCTCAATATTAATTAAGTTTTCAGTCTTCATATGATTATCATTTACTCAATACTGTTTTCTATAAACGTCCAAATAAATACATTAAAAGTAGTATATAAAGTTATTTCACTTAAAAGTTGTATAAAACATTAAAAATGTATAAAAATGTTAATTCAACACTGAGTGAGATTCCATGCCAATTCAAAATTGGCTTGTTCACACTGAACATCTGAATTATATTTCAATAATACTAAAAGGGCCACCTTTAAGTTAAAAAAATACACAAATTTCTGCTGTGTTTTATATACTAAAACAGGATAAATGATAAAAATACTTAAAGCTCTAAAATATTCAATCAATATTTTAAGGCATTTTAAATACTTTTTATGAATTAGAACTATTTTGTAAGAACTCCATATTAGAACTTAAATTTCTGTTCTAAATTATTATTGTGTAGGAAAAAGTATGTATTATTCACATATTTTGTACAACCGACTTAAATAATAGAATTTTTTGAAATTAAAGTTGTGATTCAATATGAACAATGCTAACTACATATTGGCACAATTTCTATCTAATGAGTAATTGTTTTTTGTATTTCATATTATCACTGCAGAACCATCAGATCTTTAACGTTTTTAATATTTTTGCATCAAAGTGAACATTTAAGGCCAACTCTAATGTTAAACGACTAATTTGTCAAATTAATTACTTCCTAGCTCATTGAAAATTTGATATGCTTTCTATAACAAAATACTTGAAATGATAAAAGTTCTAGGAGGAAACTGAACTATCACTAATGTACAGTGGAGACACGAAGACTAAGTTCCCCTCTAACGACAAAGTTCAAGCTGACTTTACACTAAATTAACGGAAAAGCCATTACTCCTTTCCTGTGGCTGTCTATGTGCTACGTGCACTCTTTGGTCTTTTACCTAAACTAGGAAGAGGTACTGAGACAAACCGTAGTCAGGATTGAAAGTATGATATGCTCCTGGACATTTGTTAATCCATTTGACAAACATTTCTTGAGCACCTATGATTTGATTTCACTCATCTCACTCAGTTCTGACAATAACCCTGCAAAGTAAATATTAGTTTTATTCTAATCATATTACATATGAGGATCTGTGAAGCTACATAACTTGTCTAAGATCACTTGGCCACTAAGTAGTGAAGACAAGGCCGAAACCAATTTTCTGCCCTTAATTATTGGAGTCTTCTAATTTCTATACTATCAGATGATCTAGATTCAAGTCCCAGCTTACTACTTACCGGCTACAGAGCTTGGACAAATCACTTAACCTGTCAGCTTTCTAGCATCTTCATCTAGAAAATGGTAGAAATAAGAGTATCTCGGGCCGAGCCCGTGGCGCACTCGGGAGAGTGCGGTGCTGGGAGCGCAGCAACACTCCCGCCGCGGGTTCGGATCCTATATAGGAATGGCCGGTGCACTCACTGGCTGAGTGCCGGTCACGAAAAAGACAAAAAAAAAAAAAAAGAAAAAAGAAATGAGTATCTCACTACATTGTTCTGAGAAATGCTATGACATTTACGAAAATGCCTTAAAAGTTACTAAAATATTTTTGTATTACTACTATTTCATGCCATGTCTTATGTGATTTTAAATAAGTTTTTTTGTATTACAAATTGATTATTTTCAGCCATAGTCCTCTAGCAACTCTGGTTGTACAGTCTCTGGAAATTTCAGAAGGATAATTTTTACAGTCTACTGAAGTTTAAGTGTCATCCGGGCTAGCCAGTTAGCTCAGTTGATTAGGGTGTGGTGTTACAACACCAGCATCAGGGTTTGGGTCCCAGTACCAGCCAGCCACCAAAAGGAAAAAAACAAAACAAAAATAAGTGGGACTGGAGAAATCTAGCAGCTTCTTGATACGGGCCTTACTTTTAATAACCAAAAAGTAAAATTAAGTATTGGCAAAATCTAACTCATTAGAATTTTCATTTTGACTAAGTAATGCATTAATATGACACAAATTTCAAAAGATAGCAAAGGAGATTCAGTGGAATGTCTCCTTACCTTGTCTTCTAGCTTCACATATCCCCTCCCATGAGACAATCAGTTTTATCAGTTTCTTTATGTATCCTTCCAGAAATATACAGGTATATCTATACTATCCTGTCATCTTTTCACATAAATGTATATTTTTTCACCTTGCTTTTTTCCACTTAACATATCAGTAAATAAAGCGTTTGGGTTGTTTTTGTTTTTTTAACAGCTACATAGTACTTGTATTTCAAGGTGTAGACCAAATTTAACTTAACCATATCCCTTACTACAGGACATTTAGGTTATTTTCAATGCTGAAATCAATAATCTAATGCATTCAATATTTTGTAGGTGTGCAAGTATATCTGCTGGATAAAATCCTAGAAGTAGAATTTCTGGGTCAAAAATGTACGTTTGTAATTTTTATAGATATTACCAAACTGCCCTTTATAGAGTTTGAACCAATTTATACTGCATAGTTTGAACACTGGCACTTGCTTCCCCAAACCCTTAACACCATATATTATCAAACTTATTGATCTTTGCCAATCTGTTAGCTAGAAAATGGCATCTTCCTTCCTATAATTTTCAGTTTTGCTGTTATATATCCTTCTGAGAAGAGATAAAGTGCTGATCGGTATGAAAACAAGACGACAACAGATTTATCACCAAATCTCAGAAGATTCAAAGGGTAAATTTTAAAATGAATTTAAAAATTTTTTTTAATCAGCAGAAAGTAATAGGTGTTATTACAAGACATGGTTCAGGCTAAAAGTAGAAATAGGGTTAAATCTGGCCAGAAAACTGCATATATATTAAATTTGTGATAAGTTACTATGAGAAACTAAAAATAATTTCTCTCTTTGTTTCCCTTGAGTTTTAACATTTAATTTTTTTCAATTTTAAACATTAGGAATTTATATATACAGTCAATCCTGCTATAGTGCTTCTTTTGAAGATTCAAATTTGTTTCAATTTAATTGATATATTAAACAATATGAATGATTCCATCTGTGAAAAACACTAAGTTTAAACACAAAAAAATGGCATCCAGTTGCACCACATGGCACAGGAATACACAAAACATATACATCCTTCAAACATGTACCAGCTAATCAAGACAGCATGCTATAAGACAGACATATAGATCAATTAAACAGAATTGAGAATCCACAAATAAAACTATGTGTTTATGATCAGCTGACTTTTGACAAGGATGCCAAGACCATGCAAGGGGGAAAAATAGCCACAAATGTGTTAGAACAACTGGATAGCCACATGCAAAAGAATGAAGATGAACCCTTACCTCACACCATATACAAAAACTCACACAAAATAAATCAGACCTAAATGTAAGAGCTAAAATTATAAAACTCTTAGAAGAAAACATAGGAGTAAATCTTCATCACCTTGAATTCAGAAATAGATTATTAGACATGACACTAAAAGCATGAGCAACAAAAGAAAAAAAATAGATAAGTTGGATGTCATCAAAATTAAAACATTTTGGGGCTGGCCTGAGGCTCACTTGGGAGAGTGTGGTGCTGATAACACCAAGGCCACGGGTTCGGATCCCAGGTAGGGATGGCCGGTTATCTCACTTGGGAGGGCGCGGGGCTGACAACACCAAGTCAAGAGTTAAGATCTCCTTACTGGTCATCTTTTAAAAAAATAAATAAATAAATAAAAACATTTTGTCTTTCAAAGGGCACTATCATGAAAGTGAAAAGAAAACCCATAGAATGGGAGAAAATATTTGCAAGCCATTTATCTGGTAAGGGAGTCGTATCCAGAATATATGAAGTACTCTTACAACTCAATAATAAAAAGGAAAATTACCCAATTTAAAAAAAGAGCAAAGGATCTGAAGAGACATCCAAGGAAGATATACAATGTGCAATAAGCACATGAAAGGGTGTCTGACATCATTAGTCAGCAGGGAAATGCAAACAAAAGCCACAATGAGATAACACTTCACATCTCTGCTCTCCTTGGAGTGTTCCCTTCCAAATCACGCAAAAATACCACGTTCATTTCAGTTTCTATGCTTTCATCCATTCACTATGCATGAGGTGTCTTTCCCTTTCTTGTTGGTCTCACTAGATCTTATACTCCTGATCCAAGTCTGTCATGGATCATTCACCTCTCCAGCTCCATTCTTTACTGGTCCCTAACCCCTCAGAGTTCCAACAGTACTTATTGTTGGAGTTACACAGTTTTAGCCTCATATTATTTGCACATTTCATTCTTGTCCCTTGAATAGTGCAAGTTCCTCAGGGAAAAAAATCATCCTAATACTTGGGAATCCACATAGAGCGTAGCATAACACAGAGCACAAAGTAAGTGGTCAAGAAGTTTTTGCTGCTGGGTGATGAGTGGGACAAAATTTTGGGCACCAAATAATCTTCTGGTTTTCTAAGAACTCAACCATTTTTGGTATATATCATTTCAATGCCTTTCGAGAAGCTAAAACTTTAACTTAGCTATGCTGAAAAAATATACATATATGATAGCTAAGGAAATGAAATCCTATAAACTTGTGCTCTGTTATCTTACCACAAAAAAGGCTAAACAAGAAATTATCATTGTTATACAAAACAGTTTTAGATTGTGGACCTCATTTCTACATTATAAAATGTATGTAAGCAATTTTATTTGTAGCAATTTTATCACCGTGTCAAATTATCCTAGAGCAGTGGGTTTCAAAGTTTTCTTTTGATAGTACAAACTTTTTTCCCCCAGACAAATGGCTAAGAGGAAATCTACCATACAGAAAAAAAGCAGAGCTGATCTTGCTAAAGTGGAGAGAGGGGCCTGTAGTTTTGCCTTCTTAGGTCCCCCTCAAACCACTGGTTCTCTGTCCCCAGTCCCCAACTGCTTTAAGGCATTTCTGAGAACCATACAGTGCTGAGAAACACTCGGAATAAACACCAAATTGTCATGTATAGAAAAATACATCATTAATTTTTTAAAATTTCAAACATCACTAAAATATAAAATTAAAACTTACCCATTTCTACTGAAAACTCTTAGCCATGCTTTGAGGTTTGGTCCTAACAAACACAAACAAGGTACAGTAGTAAAAGCAGACAAAATAACTGCAAATAAAAATGTTTCCAATACCAACCTAGAAAAAAAAAAAACTTTATTATTTTTTTAAAGTGTTAAAGGTGCATGTACACACATACATAATCTTTGTTACATAGACTTAAGATAAAAATATTTTCTTATACTTTACTTTGAAAGGTAACATGAGTCCCACCAAAATGCTGACTATGAATAATTTTACTACCAAAATACAAGCTTTATAAAAACAGTCTAACAAATATCTGGCTTTAATGACAGACTTCAGAAGTATTAAAAACCGTAATATTCATACTGAGACTTCCACTGCAAGAAACCCCATTGCCAGGTAACTAGCTTTCTCCCTCATTAGTCTCTGGAACTTTCTCTACAACCAGTGGTTCAACTTTAATTTATATAGGAATCACCTGGAGAACTGGACAAACTAAAGATTGAAGGGCCCCACTGCTGGAATTTCCAACTGAGGCCTAAGAATATGCATTTTGATAAAATGCTGATGTTACCAGTTCAAAAATCACATTTTGAGAACCACTGTTCCAAACATATTCATTCTACTCTAAGATGGATTAGGCAGAGACCACCACTTCCCATTATCAAACTCTTGTCCTCCCCTGTCTAGAAAAGAATAACCTGTTAGTTTAGTGTGTATATATATATAACTATATATACATATACATAAAAACTGTATACATAGGGCCGAGCCCGTGGCGCACTTGGTAGAGTGCTGCGCTGGGAGCGCGGTGACGCTCCCGCCGTGGGTTCGGATCCTATATAGGACTGACCGGTGCACTCACTGGCTGAGTGCCGGTCACGAAAAAACGACAAAAAAAAAAAAAAAAAACTGTATACATAGCTACATATATATGCATACAAATATATATAGTCATTCATTTCACCATGATCATTAATCACTGCTAAACTGAAGTTTCCCAAACTATCATAAACACTATATAAGAAATATTCATAAATTTGGTTTCCACTAATCTAAAATAGGTCAGTTTTGAAAAAAGTGTCGAGTTAAATTTTACCTTAAGACCATAAAAAATGGCTTATTAAGTATTTGAATATAGGAAGCTACTGACTTTCCTTAAGAAAAAAACTCTTCAAGTACTTCGGAATCACACTTACTAAGAATTTATATGCTAATTATAACTAACTTACAAGTATCATTATAGAAATTTCCCTTAGAGGTTCTAAGGGCCACACATTTATTAGTATAGCACAGTTTCTCATCTATCCTCCCTCCTCCCAACGTGCATTTGAGTAATAGAAGCATTTAATAAATTAAGTTATTCCAATGTTTTTTAAAAGAATAATACAGCTAAAGAAGTGCAATGATGTTGCTATCCTTACTTGATCTGTTAATTAAACACACCATGGTTTTTCTCTAATGGCCAACAGAGTTATTCATTGTTTGGTAAATCAGTGTTTTATAATATAAATTTAAGGTAAAATTTCAAACTTACTCTATTAGTGGTGCTCCATATAGAACAAAAATTACATGAAAGGAGAAACAAGACATAAGAAAGTAGACACAGCATTTCAAAAGTCTGGTTACCTAAAAGAAAAATGAATAATTTGAAGACTCAAGAGAACACCTAAAGGACAATAAATCCTTCCATTTTTTTCCTACAGATACAGCTTGTTCCCATAATGTGTAAAACAGCTGAATGTTCTTTGGATTTGGGTATCTTCAAGTCAGATCACACGTCCTATGCCCAGTCACATACACAGCCCTCAATACAGACCATAAAAAAACCTAAAAGGCAAATATTGCTGCTTACCCTCCTCCTACCCCCATAATCCATCCACCCACCCAACAGTAGAGTCAAAAAGGGTTTCTGTTTCTATGGAATATAGTGAGCCATGCTGTTAATTGATATTTATGAAATACTTATTGATAACAGGGCTAGGATACAAAAAACATAAACACAATCATTATGTTATGATACATGAAATATCTGCATGAAATAATGACTACAATAATTTTTCTTCATTTTAAAACAAAACTCCTGAGAAAATTGCACCACAAAAAGCAAAACACTAAATAATTCCCCAAATCACGTTCATATTACATTATGAGCCATATGAGAAAAAGACCTGAACATCTATACATAAGCATGTGACTTGTTTTATTTGGAGCTTAAGATACAAAACACATACTGAGCTTTTTTAATCATAAGGCAGTAAAGGTGTTTTACATTACCAAACAGAGTGCTCACACATCGTATTGAATAATGTTAAGTGAGGACATTATTAAAGTAATAGTCAAGTGTTACACTGCAGTGAATATTCTAGAAAATTGATTCTAATACCTGAAAACTTAAACTGTTTAGTCAAAGAAGGACATGTTCAACACAATAGTTACCACATAGGCCTATTTTGTAATTTCTGAAAAACACTTCAAGAGTTTTTCAGAAATGCAAAAATAAATGAAAATAAACTGCAATGTATTATAAAGTTTAAAGATCATCAATGGTGACACAAAACAATGATTATACAGGCGCACAATGCTAAAATACCCACTGAAGAAGTCATAATTCCACAATAATATAAAGCAAGGATCTATCAAACATTGTAGGCAGCCTTCTAGAAAGTATAAGGCTAATTAAAAAAAAAAAATTCAGGTTCCCTTTACTCACTTTGAATAACCCAATGAGTGCTTGACTAATACTTTATTTTTCCACTAAAAGAAACACTAACTTCATCCAAAAATCAGTTATCAAGAAATAAGGCTTACCTTGTACGATAATGAACTTCTTTTAGAGGATGCATTTGGTTTCACTACTAAATATAATACTAGATTGACAACAGTTACTAAAACAGAACAGATGCACAACCATGTCAAGTGTGTTTCCAATATTGAGAAGTTCTCCAAGAAGAATGATGGAATGAAGATGCTTAGGATGATTGAAAATATGCAAAAAAGATGCATATACAGTAGTCTCTTGATATCAGTGTCTTTCATGGTGTTTTCTTGAGTGGCTATCTGATGAAAAACAAATTAAGAAAAGAAGAGTATATGCAATAATGACTTTTTCCATTGTCCTATTTATGCTTCAACACCTAAGCCATGAATTAAAGTCAGTTTTCTATGGGCAATGCATTTGCTTGAAAACACAGAAAGACACATACGTGTAAGTGAACGGTTATAATTAACGTTCTATTTTACCTTAGATTTTCGTAACATGGTACAAACATCTCTCAGAGTCAGAAAAGGACAAATTTACTAAGTCCTAAAATATCTGTAACTGCTTTCTGCAAAAGGGTCATGTGGAAGGACCAATTAAGCAATTCACTTTACTTTTTTTGCCAAAATCACAGAGGTGAAATCAACTATATAGATTAAATGGTTGCTCCTACTGAAAATATAACCTATGCCGTCTAGAAACCCCATGAATACACTTTAGCTAAATTGTTGGTGCCTTTTTTTTTTAATCCTTGTTTAACATCAGAGTAGTTCGCATCTTCTAGCATATGACAAGTATCACTTAATGCACACCTGAATATTCAAATGGTGGCCAGTGCAATCAAGAGTTTTAAAGAACATTACTAAGGGATCCCAATGCTCCAGAAATATCAAAATGACACGTCTGTTACAGGTGCTAAAGTCCAATCCAAAGTAGACCATGAACGGAAAGAGAAAATTTTACTCTATCTTTAAATACATGTATGTATTATGTATTTAATTTACCTGAGAGCTTATACATTGTCTTGACTAATGTTAAGTAAGGACTTTATTAATTTAAAGTAATAGTCAACATGTTACACTGTGGTGAATACTTCAGAAAATAGAAATATTCCGGAAAAAATATAAATACACCCACACAGGGCCGGCCGTGGCTCACTTGGGAGAATGTGGTGCTGATAACACCAAGGTCGCGGGTTCGGATCCCTATATAGGGATGGCCGGTTATCTCACTGGGTGAACGTGGTGCTGACAACACCAAGTCAAGGGTTGAGATCTCCTTACCGGTCATCTTTTAAGAAAAAATATATATAAATAAATAAGTAAATAAATAAATACACGCACGCACGCACGCACGGGGGCGGGGAAGAGAAGCACCCACAAGTGCAAAAAAGCAAAAAGGGTCAACCAGGGTCCTATCTTATTTAATTAACACAATAATTTTCAAAGGCAAACATTTTACTGATAAGGAAACAGGATAAACAGGCTAGGAGACATGTCCAAGGTCCTAAGCGCTTACGCCTACCTCAAAGCCTAGCCTCTTTCATAGGACCATGTATACACCAGCGATCAAGAGGAGAACGGATGGCAAGAAGGGGCAAAGAAAAAGTTACTCCCAGATTCTATCCTTAGCTGACTGCGGGCGGGCAAGGGAATCAGGAATCCATTCTCGCAACAGATTCCCCTTCGGACATTTTTCTGTGCCACCGTCAAAATCCCAGCTCTCAATAGCAGATTTAGATCTAATACAGTGAGCGGTACCCAAATGTTTGCTGGATGAATGAAGGAATTGCCCTTCCTGAAAAACCAGCACCGCGTTAGGCCCTGGAGTGCCCCCAGGACGCCTGTCGGGCGCGCCATCGATCTGGCTTGGCCCGAATCGACAGGCATCATTGCAGTGAAGGCGCTTCTGAGCCGCTCCGGGAGGAGCCCGCGCGGGAACCGTAGGACCCGCAGCTGCAGCCCACCCCGCACGGGGTCGCGGGAGGGACTTTACCCAAGCCTCAGCTGGCGGGAGAGTAGGCAGCGAGGACCAAGCCGAGAGGCATAATTCAAGAGCACAGGTGTCGGGGACAAGGGAAACTGAGGGACAGAGACAGAACTCGGATCCGAAAGAGTGTGTCCATTAGGGTAGCCCCCGGGGAACTCCGGAAGGGTGGCGCTCGAGCGGCCGCGGGCGCTGCGGTCGGGAGCGCGGAGGCTCGCGGCCACTTCGGCAGCTGGCGGGCGTGTCCTGCACCCCCGGGAGGTGAGCATGCAGGACGCTTGCAGCCGGGCTTACCTAATCTCCCGCCCGCCGAAGGGAAAGGGGATCTACCGCCTCCCACCATCAGGTACGACGGGCTGCCCGGCCCTCGCGCAGGCGCAGGTTTGTGGGGCGGAGACCCACGGACACACAGCCAATCGTAGAAGGGGAGGGGCGGTCAAATCAAGCAGCCCCGCCTACCCGTCACGTTCATTCTTCCCCGGCTTTCCAGGTGTGGAATAGGCGGGAGCGGAGGGGCAAGAGGCCGGAAGTGGGTTGACGTAGCCCGGAAGAGGCGTCCTTCCCAGGCTGTGGTGTTGATGTTTTCAATCTGCCGCTTCTTCGGCGGCGAAGGGAAGCGTCGGCGGAAGGATGGTGTGCGAGAAGTGTGAGTTAAGGGGTTGCTTCTGCGAGAGGACGAGACTGGGAGAACTCCACTGGACCCTCCCGGGAACTTTGCCCTCTTTTTGTTTCTCCTTCTCCCACAGGTCTCTGATTCTAGCCTCTGTCCTGCTACACTGTCCTCTGACCATTCTTGCCCCTCCCCAGCAACCATATAATCCTGTATATTTTGAATTCTGAATGGTGTCAGTTCTTCACCTCTTGGTCTATTTCTGTTGCCTTCCCCCAGCCCCGGCTGTCATCCTATGCAGCTTCTTGACTGGCTCCCTCGCCAGTCTAGGTTTAAAATGGACCTTAAAAATCACTTATGCAGCATCTAGAGCTGCCAGATTTGGCAAGTAAAGATGATTCTGGACACCCAGTTGAATTTGAATTTCAGATAAACAACGAATAATTTACCCCATACTGAAAGTACAGTGTATGTCCCATGTAATATTTGAGGCTTGGCCCAGTTTGCTGTTCCTTACTACAGTTAAGTGCTTTGTCCCATGGAATATTTTGGACATACTTCACTAAAAATTTATTAATTGTTTATCCGAAATTTAAATTTAGCTATGTACCCTGTATTTTACCCGGTAACCGTAAATCAGCATCCCATCTAATGGCTTAAATGCTCTTTGCATGAATACCTACTGTATTGAGGTGGGGGGGGTGGGAGAGTCTCACTGCCTTCAGAACAGTGTAGGTATACATCTCTGGCTTTTTGAAAAAAATTTCCCCTCAAATAGTTGCCTCCCAGTGATTCTAATGCACACTCTTGAGAATTCTAGAAAATGTCTTATCGTGTTTTCGTTGTTATTGTTGTTTTTACTTCACAAGCTGTTTGTATGTTTTAAAAGTTATATTCTCAAGCCTCTTTTTTTCTCGGATTAGACATGTCTAGCCGTTCTGTGACAAGGTTTCAAGTCCTCTTACCCTGATTACAGTCTGTTGAACATGATCCGTTTTGTCTATATCCACTTAGTAGATAAAACTTTGGACATCATGAGTTTGGATCATAGTTCTTATATTAGGTAAAAGAATGGCCTGGACACGTTACTTAATATTTTTGGCCTCAATTTCACATTTGAAAAATGTGAGTACTGTAATACATAATTCATGGGGTTTTGTGAGAATTAAATGAAATTAGGTCGTGCCTGGCATAAAAGTGCCTACTGTGTACTTAAAAACTGGTCATTTCTATTATAACCCCCTTAATATGTGGTACTCAGTTAAACTCTGGTCCATTCTGTGTGAGGCAGAGTAAAACTAATACCTCCCTTTTTCTAGATACTATACCATGTACCACTGTTGTCTCACATTAAGGTTTTTTTGTTAAAATAACTATTGGGTTGTAATTCACACACCATTCAATTCATCTATTGAAAATGTACACTGAGTTGTGTACCATTAGCACAACCAATTTTAGAAACTTTTCATCATTCCAAAAAGCATATTAAGCTTTTTGACACCAACAACCTTTAATTATGTTCCATCCTGTACTTAAGAACTTTTGTGGATGGTGGGTTTTTTTTTTTTTAATATGACTTAAATATGTTTAGATTATGCTCCTGCTCTGATATTTTTTCTTCTTATGTTGTGTAGTTACACATTTCTTCTTAAATGTGTAACTTTGGTCTTCTAGGTAATTTGTGTTAATTCTGTACATTTTAACTTTAGAGGACAGGACTTCTGCCTAGTTTCATTTGTGTGTAACGCTCTTTACACTATAAATGCTTTGTCACAGGGAAGTTGAGGATACTGGGCAAATTGTGAAAGTTAATTTCCCGAGGTGCATAAAAATGTTGAGAATCCAAGATCTGGTATAGTATTAAAATATACAGATTTGGTTCTGGGACATGATATGTCTCATAAAAAATCATTCCCTCTTAGTACTACTTTTTACTTCTCTGCTCTTCTGACCCTTTATTATTTCTTTGGTTCAATAACTTCTGACTTCATGTATCATCTTATTCCTCAAATAAGTATATACGCTATTATATTTTGTTATATCTCCCAATATAGCAACTCATTCCATTCACCCTGTAAATAAGCTCAGATCTCCCCTATATGTAAAGCTACATTCTCAAGCAGCTACCTTAGCTCTCTCTTTCCCTTCACCATAAATTCTTTGAAAGAATTGTCTTTGTTGCCTCCACATTTTCACAATTACTTCTTAGAACTTTATAAACTGACTTATCTTACCACACTACTGAAAGAACTTTCAAAAATTCAGCGGTGATCTAATCACCATGTTCAAGGACCTTTCTTTCAGTCTTCCTCTACTCCTCTGTACCTTTGATACTTTAACTAGCTTTTGTTTGAGTTTACTTCTCCCTGTGCTTTTTTTTTCCCCCTTTAACCATTATTCTCTCCGAGTGTTCTTATTTCTCTTTCTTCATTAAAGTAGATGCTTCCCAATGATCTTTGACCTTCTTTTGACTCTTCTTGAAGAGTTTTGAAGAACTCCTTTTGATTCTCTTTTGGAAGTAGCACATCCGTGCTAATGAATGTCTAATCCACATCTCCATCCATGACTTCTCTTCTGCCTAAGCACCAATTAAGCAGTTTTTTTCTTAATAAGACTGGGAAGCTGTACCTGGTTATCTAGTAGTTTAATACTTCAAAAGCTGAGAATTCATCATAATTCACAAATCTGTACCTTCTCTTCCATAATTTAATGACATATCCTCCCAGTCAGTCATTCACAAAGCTTCAATCACCTTTCATTCATTCTTCTATCCCTTTGTAAAACTGCATCCAGACAGTTGCCATGTCCTGCTTATTTTACTTAATTAGCCTCTCTTTTCCCTCTTCAGTATCCTAGTTGAGGTCCCTTTCACTGTGAATTATATTAATATGATCTGCTACCATTCACCTTGCCCCTCACAGCTTTCCCTTCTTGTAGATTCTTTTCTCTCTAAACTGTCCCATATGCAAATAAGGACCTCTGTGGAAAATTGCATAAATGAACCAATTGGTAGCACAGTTCGTTGGTACCAAATGTGATTAGGGGATTTACAGTTCCTAAACTCTGAGATCTTTACTACTATTCATTGGTCTTTTTTACTTTAGTCAGCTCTCTCACCTTTACTCCCTAGTGACTATTCCAAACCTTGCAATTATTTAAACTTTCCCCTACCCTCATCCACTTCATTCTCTATTGAAAAATACCTTTTTATAGGTATAAAAAAGTGAGGTTATCAAAAGGGAACATTCACAACTTCTTACTTTTACTATGCAAATAAACATATCTGCATCCATACCCATCTTATCTTTTTTGCATTTTTTTTCCCAAGGTAAATTCTACTCATGTGCCTTTTTTGCCATCCCTTTTCACCTCTTCCAGTTCCTTTATCTGTCTCTATATCCTCTGGAATCTTTAATCAGCTCCCCTTCCATATAAAAGTGCCCATTTAAACCCTGACACCGCTCTCCCCTCTTGCATTTTCTCACCTTTCCTTTTCATTTATGCAGCAAGTATTGTACTGCTACCAATTGCTAGACACTAGCACCAAAGGGTAAGGATCTTGTCTTATCCATTCTTGTTCATCATTATGCCAGGGTATGGCTTAGAGTAAGCACAACAGATGTTTGAATTGAACCTAAACATAAGTGCAATTTATCATTTCCCTAATTTAAAACATTTAATACATTCGCAGTCTGCAGAGAATGATTTGGGATTTCTATACTTGGAGGCTGGCATTCAAGACCCTCCACAATAAGGCCCCACTTATCTTTCCAACTTCATCTTCACTGACCCTTATCCTCTTCATCCTTTGGCCAAACCAACCTATTGTGTGTGCCCATGTGTACGCTGAGTTTTCCATGCCTTTTCTAGGATGTATCCTTTGTCTAGTTTGCCTTCATCCTCTTTCCTCCTCCTCTTCCTTTGCAGTCACATTGCCACCTATTCAAACCCTCTCTGTTGCCTTCTCCAAAAAACTTTCCTGGGTTTCCCTAGCCAGGGTTATTTCTTTCTGCATGGGATTTCTCTGAGTACTTTAGCTCTCAATTTATTTTAGCGCTCAATTATTATACTTTCTATTTTCTAGTTTATATTTCAGTTGAATGGTTCTTAAGTTTTGGGGGAATCTCTGATCTGTGAGAGTCTGGTGAAGGTTGTAGACCCTTACCAGGAAAAAGGTTTGTGTCCAACTTCACCTTGTTCATGTATCTCCTGAGGTCTGTCTGTGAAACCCAGGTTAAGAACTGTTGTTAGGAGAAATTAGTATAGTGTAATCTTCTTGAAATCTAGAGCTTTGTTTGATCCATCACTTTATTTTTTTCTAATACTCTGTATAGTGGTTTATACATCATAGATACTTAGTAAATATTTATAGAATTAACAGATGTATCAGATTTGTTTAAAGTACAGACAGTGAAAGACTATTATAAGTCATCTTATTATCCTAAAATTTTTACTAAGGGTCAGTTATCCATTGCCCACAGTTAATAATTTAAGTCTCAGTTCACTGGCCCCTACCCCAGCATTAATAGGCTGCTACTGTAACATGACTGTTGATGCCGTTATGAACCTTAGGCATAATGTAGTGTATTTATTAGGTAGTAAATTCTAATTCCCCTTTTACTATCTTGTTGTAACAGGTGAAAAGAAACTTGGTACTGTTATCACTCCAGATACATGGAAAGATGGTGCTAGGAATACCACAGGTATTTTATTTTATTTTATTTTATAAAATAGAAATTGAATCAAATACTTCCTGTGAATAATAGTATTTTAGCTTTTACATTATTTGTAAAATGAAATGTTATGTGTCCAAAGTATTTAATCTATTAAACATTAAAGAATACTGGGTCCCCCAATGACTTAATGTCTTCTATTTAGTTCTCCCAGTTACATGTATAGGTTTCTAACATGGTATGCAGGAGATGGCAAAATTATGAAATGATTTTCAAGGGATGACTATATCACAGTATTTAACAGCTTAATTGGAATCTGTATTTAATTTCTCCTCTCCTCACAGGATTTTTATATTCTTCAACAAATCATTTAAACTGTTTTCACCTTCATTATCATGAAATACACACAGTGAAGTATGTTTTCAAAGGGAAGGAAAAGAACCGCTTTCACTGAATTCACGATCTGTGACACCAAATAATGGCTGCTAGATTTTACAGTAGATAGCATAAATGTAGACCCATTCCTAAAAACTACTTTGAGTCTGAGAAGTAAAATGATTGATTTTAGGCAAATTTTTATTGTTTCCCTAATAAGTGTTTTCTTTTTAAGTAATGTCCTAAGAACCCAGCTATTAAGTCAAAATTTTAAAAATTTAGATACAGGCTGTTCTATTGTTAGGAGGCCAGAGAATGAACTTTTAATTCTCTAATTGTTAAATGTTATATGTTATGTGTTGAATGTGTAGAAGTAACCCACTATAATATATGTATATTTTGATACAGAAAGTGGCGGAAGAAAGCTGAATGAAAATAAAGCTTTGACTTCAAAAAAAGCAAGGTGGGTAAAAGCTTCCATAGAGCAGTCATATAAATTTCAACTCTTTTTAATATTAAGTCAGTGGAGTGAATTTGTCGTGCATCATTCCATTGTGGTAAAACAAGCAGTTCCTTGCATGCAAAGCCAAGCTATCTGTTATAACTGCTGGTTTCACCATGTTCCTCCTCACTGTATCGTTATATAAAGATATTAGTGCTACTCTCTATTTACAATTTCACCAGTAAACATGACTTTTATTTTCTCAGCCTTTCAATTATCCAACAAATCAGAGGCACAGGGAAATGTGGAAAGATGATAAGTTTTGGAATCAGACCTAAATTTGAATCTGGACTCTGTCACTGTCTAGCCCTGTGACCTTAAACAAGTTAAAACAGTTTCTTAACCTTTCTGAACTTTACTTGTTCATCTGAGGATGGGAATAAAAATGTTTCCCCTATTAAAAACAGTTTTTGGCCCAATCTTAAAAATTTCATGAACCTTCCAGTTGCCACTCCATTTCCTTGCTTCCCTTCACAGCAAAAGTTTTTAAAAGCCTTATCTCGATACTTTCTCAATGTCCTTAAATTCCATTCTCTCCTTCAGCCACTCTATTAATGCTTTCATCCCCACCACAGCCTGGAAACTGCTCTTGTCAGTACCACAAGTGACTTTTGAAACTGATGGCCACTTCTCTGTTTGTATCTTACTTAATCTCTCAGTAACTCTCTCTTTTTGGCAACCTTTATTCTCTTGGCTTCTGGGCACTGTACTCTCCTGGTTTTCCTCCTAATACCCTGGCTGTTCCTTCTCAAATCGAGTGCCTCAGGACTCAGTCCTATTTTTTTTTTTTTTTTTTTCTGTTTGTAAACTCTCCTAAAGTATCTTTAGTTCACAGGCATTATATTCAAACTGTTTGTTAATAAGTCCCAAATTTGTATCTCTATTTCTGACTTCTCGGCTAAGCTCCAAACATATATCTGACTGCTTACTTGACTTAGCTAATTTGATGTCTAACAGATAACCTCTTTCTCTTTCAGTCTTCTAATCATGGTTAGTGACACCAATCCAGTTCAAGCCTAAAAGCTAGAATTCTTCACTGATTCCTCCCTTTCCTTCACTTTCTATATCAGTAGGTTCTTTGGATCTCCCTCCAAAATATAACCTGAATCCACCTGCTTTTGTCCATGTTGCTGCTGTTTCCAAACAAGTGATGTTTCTTACTTAGATATTGTAATAGCTTTCGTACAATCTCCCTGATTCTTTTCTAGTTTCCTACAGTTGTTTCATAGTAACCAGAGTGTTCCTTTAAAAATGTCATGTAATTTCTTTGCTTAAAAACCTCTATTGGTTTTCTTTTTCACGTAGAATAATATCTAAACCTCTTAACATGTTCTTACAAAGTCGCCCATCATATGACCCCTTCCGCCTCTGTGACTTTTCATTGTAACACACTTCTCCTCATTCATCATACACCATCCCCATTAGATAAATCTACTCCATCTAAAGAGATTTGTGCTTGCTCTCCCCTCTAGAGCTCATCTCTCAGAGCTTAGAAAGAAGCTCACCCTTGGCTTCTTCTTGTTACTGGGTCTCAGCTGGAATATCACCCCTTCAGAGAGGGTTCTCTAACCAGCATCTAAACTAATCTTTTCTCTCCTTCCTTTCATCTCTGTCACATTAAACCTGTTTGAGTTTTCTGTGTAACACTTGCCACTATCTGAAAAGCTTGCTTGTTTTTTTATATTGTCTTCTTATTCTTCTCACCAGAATATCAGCTTGACGAGGGCAGGAACTTTGTCTACGGTGTTCATCTGTGGTATTTAGAACAGTAACTGGCATATAGTATGCACTCAGTATATATTTACTGAATGAATAAATACCTATTTTATGATATTATCCCAAGGATTAGAAATAACAATAGGAATAAAGCTTTTACTACATATACTGCCTGGCACATAGTAGATGTTTATTAGATAATGGATATAAAAGAGCATATTAGATTCAATCTTTAATGCAGTGTCACAATATATATTGTTGAATGATTTATTGATGTCTTCTAAGGCCATATAGTTTTTATTGACTAAGTTGTTATTAAGACTAAGTTTTATTGGCTAAGTAGAGCAAAAACAGATGATATGATTTTATATACTTCCAGTTCCTTTATGCTCCCACATTTACTTCTATATCATCAAAAAGTAGCTATTACTTTTGGGTACTCTAAATATCTCACTTTGGAAAGTGTACTACTGTATTGCTTTGAATCTATGATAGATACCATTATTTATAAGATGCATCCTTACTTTAAGAAAGACAAAACTCTGCCAATTAATTGTTAGATTTCAGAGATTAAAATATACATTTTAGAATGGTAAAATATGGTTTTAAGAAAAAGTAATCACCAGACATACAGATCCAAATAAATGGAGCTTATGGAAAGAAAGAATAGTGTCTATCTTCTCCTGTGGGGAGTAAAGTGGTATTCTTTTGGGTTTGGAAAAACTAACGTTTGAAAATGGGCCATTGTGCTGTACCCCCGGAGAAGACACCAGGTCTAGGACAGTGTTGGAATTCAGTCTGTGATGATCATTACAAAAACTCGTTCTGTAGTTACAGGAACAGTTTTAAATCAGAGTATTATTGCCGATTTAGGGGGAAGTATTTCTTCTAAAGTTATTTTGCACTACAGTCAATATGAGATGGCATTTTTATATAGTAGGAGCCCTTTTATCCAGAGGGATTGAGTTAGTTGACTGAAAACATCAGTTAAAGTAGGCAATCATTAAAGGATATACATACCTTTTTTTTAAATTAACGCACATAACTGTGGATGCACTTATCAATCAATTTGTATTGAGACAAGGCCTTTTGAGTATGAGTCTACTGATAAGAGTTCTACGTCATTTTCCTCCATAAATCATAACCAGAATATTTATTTTCCATATCTTTAAAGTGGAACAAAACTGACACTTGCAAAGTATGGTGTCCTTTTACTTAGAATTCCCCCCCAGTTTTTAATAGTTGTCTTACCCTTAACTAATTCAATAGCAGTTTTAATGATTCACACTTATGTGGTCATACTATAGCAGTCACTTAGTTTTTATGGAATCAGTCACTCTTTTGCACTCAACATTTTATCAGTTTCCATAATATTTGTATCACACAAATAGAATGACAAATATGAGGATTCTTCAAGAAGTTTGTGGAAAAATAGAATTAAAAGATAATACTAATCTTTCCATGAACTTTTGGAAGTACCCTCAAAAAACTAATATGAGCAGGTTTGGGATTAAATAAAACTGACTCTTTGTAAGCATATAGCTTACCTAGAAGGAGCAGAGGTGTGTGGGTATATTGTACAGTAGCCAGCTAGAAGAGAGCTATGCCTGTTAATTACAGAGTTTGATAGAGGAAATGAAGAATGTGGATTAATGCCATGTGTTGCTTAAGTGGGGTTATTTAAGAGTGTTTCTATTGTAGTATACATTTTTCTTTTTTTAAAAAAAACTCTCTAGATTTGATCCATATGGAAAGAATAAGTTCTCCACTTGCAGAATTTGTAAAAGTTCTGTGCACCAGCCAGGTTCCCATTACTGCCAAGGCTGTGCCTACAAAAAGGGTAAGTTTCGTTTAATACCATTTTTCTTTTGTCCTTTTTGTGACCCGTAAGGGGATCGCAACCCTTGGCTTGGTGTCGCCCGCACCGCGCTCAGCCAGTGAGCGCACGGGCCATCCCTATATAGGATCCGAACCCGCGGCGGGAGCGCCGCTGCGCTCCCCAGTGCTGCACTCTCCCGAGTGCGCCAGGGGGCCGGCCCTAATACCATTTTTCTATTCACATCAAACCTACTTCATTTGCTGCTGATTTGGCTAACAGAAAAGGAGGAGTAGGCTTTCGTAAATTCTATTAGTCAAATATTCTTTTTTCTAAGGCAAAATAAATCTTATAACTTATTTATAGTTAAAAGTATATATTTTCTTTTTCTCATTTCTGATGCTGTTAAATTATGTTTTAAGTTTCAGGAGTGACTTAAATAAGCCATACAGTTGGTATTATGATTTGATTGCTCACATTTTCTTTTGTTTCAGGCATTTGTGCGATGTGTGGAAAAAAGGTTTTGGATACCAAAAACTACAAGCAAACATCTGTCTAAATGCATTGATAAGTTTCTGGCGTTCTATATGATTTTACTTTCTGCTTTGGATTTTCAAGACATAAAATAGATGTTCAACTTAAAACAAATAATTAAGTTTAAACTAGCAAAGTTGACTGATATTCATTTTTTTGCTCACAAGAAGTTCTGAACAGCAACAATGTAACTAGTCTTCTGCCATAAGTGGTTATTTTCCTTACAAGCATTTTATTGAACTAGAATAAGTGACAAACTTAATGAAAAAAAGATTTCCCAGTTCTGTATGCATTTTTTATTTAACGTTATTTGTATAATTCTTTTCCCCTCCTCTACTTTATTTATACATATTGCAGAAGTGAGAAGGAGATTATAATATTTTGCTCTGAACTTAGTCCAGGCATAACTCTCCCCTCATTCCTTCACTGGTGGCATAGTTCTTGGAATGAGCAGTACCTTAATTAATTGCAGTTTCGTACGATATTTAAGTGTTTGAGGCCATTATTGCTGAGTGATCTCTTAGTAAATAGCCTGGACCCAAATCAAAGACAGGTTGGATTTGTGATTTTTTTTTTTTAATTGTTCTTGAAGCCCAAGTGCCAGTTCCTTTCATATGAGACCAAGTACTCAAGAAATACCCCATATGTGCTTATGAATATACTGGATTCCAGAAGAACACATATTACCTTGAATTCAAATTGTCATTAAAGCTAGGAGAATATTGTTCATCTATGCTGACATGTAATGAAAATGAATCTCCACTCTTTGGGAAAAGCTCTTTGAAGCAAAAACAAACTTTTTTTTTTTTTTTTACCTCTTCCCCTCCCCCCACCAAAAGAATTAAATAGAATAAATCAAACATCTTGACTCTTCTTTTTTTTTAATAACATAGACTGCTAAAAGACTACTTCAAGGTTTCAAATGAAGATTTTTCTTATTCTGCCTTCAGAGGTTTAGGACTTCAGTTTTTAAAACCGGTAGCCTACTATGGGAGACCAAAAAAGTATTCCCTATTTCCAACTGCAGTATATATAAATGAGCATCACTTTAAAATATGTAGAATAAATAATGTGGTAATATACATGGTATAGATATTGCATTTTTGTCTTAAAATTACCATGAAAAGTATTTAAAGTTTTGATAGTTTATCTACAATGTTTCTCAAATGGTGTTTTTCTAGGATACGTTGCTATTTGTTTATATCCAGAAAGATTATAAGCATAATGCACAATATTATAAGTAATATCTCTGAGGGTAGGAAGTATCCTCTCATACTTTAATCAACTTGGTATTTTTAATTAAAATCATAACGTGAGAGACTCATAACAGGACCCAGTCAGAGAGTGGTTCAGATCCACTAAAAATTAGGTTGGTTGACTTTGAGAAAAGTACATTTTTCAGGGATAAACTGGGGTCTGGACTTTCATAACTCACATTTTATATTCATGCCTTTAGTAGCTTCCTTCCATGAATGGATCCATTGGCTAGACTCAGGTTCTCATATGAAAATATTTGTTAGTAGTGTACCTCAGAACAGAATAAACATGCAATAAATCTTCATATTGTCTAAATAATAATAATATGACTGTCATAAATAGAGTAGAAGTAGTTACCAGATGAGAAAGAAAATCCCAAAACAAAGAAAACATGAACACAAAATAGTTTTTAAAAGGAAGGCATAAAAACAGAAATTATAGCAAAATAAGATGACAAAAATTAAGGCCAACCATAAATTTTAGCAAAGTAAATGTAAAAGTGATGAAAGGACCTATTTTTTTAAATTTCGGATTGTATTTAAAAATCCTGGAAACTGCTGGTTGGCTAGCTCACTTGGTTAGAGTGTGGTGCTAAGAACACCAAGATCAAGGGTTTGGATCCCATACCAGCCAGCTGCACAAAAAAAAAAAAAAAAAAGAAGAAGACTAGAAACCAATACCAGTAGAATACTTAAGTAAATTTTATACATTTATTCATTAGAATATATAACCACGAAAATGATAGATGTGTGTCCAGAATTTGTGTATCCATATGGAAAACATGGGAAGCTATAAGTACTGTTTTTCTCTGGAGTGGGTCTAAGAATTGAGAAAAAAAGAGACCTAACCTTTTACATCGTTATGCCAACCCCCTACTGCCTTTTAGTTCCTAGTTCCCTTACCTGGGAAAGCATGGGGAGTACTAATAATTTTAGTATCCTAGAAACATACATTTACATGTACATATATGCATCTACTTGTTTTAGGAATTTTAAGTAGAAGAACAATGTATACATTATTCTGCACTTTGACTTCTTTTTAAGTTATTTTTATATTTGCTTTAGCGTTTTCTATCTTTTGATATATATTTTTTCCTTGACCCCTTTGAGAGTACATTGTAGACATCATACCCTTTACTCTTTAATAGTGCATAAGTAATTCATAAGAACAGGTGTACTATCTTAAGTACAATTATCAAATTCAGGAATTTAATATTGATACAATACTTTAATCTACAGTTCATATTCCAATTTCATTTGTTGTTCCATTAGTAATTTTTTCCAGCTACAGAATCCAATCCAGGATTGTACATTGTATTGTCATGACTTTTAATCTGGAACAGTTCCTCAGCCTTTCTTTGTCTTTTGTAGTATTGACATATTTGAAAAGCACAGGGCAGCTAAAAGATAGAATATCCCTCAGTTTGGGTTTGTTGTTTCCTTATGGTTAGATTCAAGTTGTGCAGTGTGGTTTGGAATACTATACCCAGATGTGTTGTCTGGGTATCATATCCAGATCTGCAGAATGTCCCTTTGCCCCTTATTGGTGATGTTAATTTTGATCACTTGGGTCAGATGTTGTTTACTTTCTCCACTGCTTTTCCTTTTGTAATTTGTGAGGAGAAACTTTGAGATCATGTTGATAATTCTGTTCCTCATCAAACCTGCCCCTCCTGTATGTAGCATCCTTTTGATTCTTATCTGAATAAATTTTTACTGGGATCTTTGTAAAATTGTGATTTTTCTAACTCCATTATTCTTTCTGTATTTATTAGTTGTTATTTTACTGTAAGGAAGAGGTTTCCCTTTATCACCAGTTTAGAATAAATGCTTTTTTCCTAAACCATTTGAGAATTCATTACAGATGTGGTGCCTCTTTACCCCAAACACTTACATTTGTACTTCCCAAGAACAACGATGTTTTTCTACATAATCATAGCACAGTTATCAAAATCAGAAAATTAACATTAATACAATCTAATCTTTTTCATATTTCTTTTTTTTTTTAATTATTATTTTTTTAAATTTTATTTTGTCAATATACATTGTGGCTGATTATTGCAATGTCCTTTCTGTTTGCTTGTCGTATCAACTTCAAGTAATTGTGGTTGTTATATATCCCCCCCCCGGTTTGTGTGTGTGTGTGTGTGTGTGTGTGTGTGTGTGTGTGAATTTATATATTAATTTTTAGCTCCCACCAATAAGTGAGAACATGTGGTATTTCTCTTTCTGTGCCTGACTCGTTTCACTTAATATAATTCTCTCAAGGTCCATCCATGTTGTTGCAAATGGCAGTATTTCATTCGTTTTTATAGCTGAGTAGTATTCCATTGTGTAGATGTACCACATTTTCCGTATCCACTCATCTGATGATGGACATTTGGGCTGGTTCCAACTCTTGGCTATTGTAAAGAGTGCTGCGATGAACATTGGGGAACAGGTATACCTTCGACTTGATGATTTCCATTCCTCTGGGTATATTCCCAACAGTGGGATAGTTCATATTTCACTAATTGTTTAAGTGATGTCTTTTGTAGTGGGAGCAGGAAACCTGGTTTGGGATAACACATTACATTTAGTTGTCATGTCTCTAGTCTCCTTTAATGTGGAATAATTCTTCAACCAGTCTATTTCAAAAGTGTCAGGGTCATAAAATACAAAGGCCAGTTGTTTTATAGAATGTCCCTTAATTTGGATTTTTCTTATGTTTCTTCATGAGGAGACTGAGCTTATGCATTTTTGGCAGGAATACCACAGAAGTGACACTATGTCCTGAATTTCAGTACATCATATCATGGTTCAGTTGTCCTGTTGCAAGGATGTTAATTTAAATCACCTGTTTAGGTGGTATCTACTAGATTCCTCCACTGTAAAGTTTCTGGTTTTTTCTGTTAAATTAATAAGCATTTTGGGGGGAGATACTTTGAGACTGTAAGTATTCTGTTTCTCAACAAACTTATACACATTAATACTAGCATCCAGAGATGTTTCTTGATTGACTTGTTGCTCTGGTGATTGTCCAATTCTGTCATTCCTTCTACATTTATTAGGTGGCATTCTACTACAAGGAAAATCTTTCTTCTTTTCTCACTCACTTACCTTAGAATAAACTCATGGATTCCTATATTATTCAGTCTGTTACTATCATTTGTTTGATGTCAAATTGTCCCAGATTTTGCCAGTGAAAGACCTTTCAAGTTGTCTCCTGGGCCTTTTTGACATGTTCTTATTATTCTTTGAGCAATTCCTTACTTTCCAGCACAGGATGTTACAAGTTTGTCTTGGTTTGTTTGTTTTTTTCTCTCACCCCAGTCCTGGAATCAGCCATTTCTCCAAAGATCATTATTTTCTTTTAGTGGACAATATTGTTCAGAAATTAAGATCTGGGCCTCCTGGATTGTCATTGTTTTTAGGCCCCTTTGACAGAAGGATCCAGGAAACATGTATATTAGAAACCACAAGTTTTACTGATATCTCCAATTCTAATCTAACCCCTGCAGGGTTTTTCCTTGTGTTTCCCTATTCCATATTTGAATCTTCTACCACAGTGAAAACCCCAGCTCCCAGCATCATCAATATAATTACTCATTTGCAGAACTCTGCATTTTTTTTATATTGCACATGTATATATTTTGTAATTAAAAATAATTTGTTTTAGAAAATCTAGGTAAGCCTACAGGAGAGTTAAGCATGTGAATGTTATTCATCAGCTGTTATTTTTAAAAAGTTGGGGAATTCTGTGCATATGCTGCCTCCCAGAGAAATTTGGCAAATGAGCAAATGGTGTGAAATGCCTTCTTCAGTTCAGCCAGCACTTACTGGACTTCTGCTTTCTTCTCATCCCTAGTCAGACTGCTGTTATTGGTTCCAAAATTTTTGCTCATGAGCAAGAACTTAATACACAATCCATCAAACTAATGTCAAACTGTAAAAGTAAGGTGTGACAATAGGAACACAGAAAATATATAGAAAGAATAGTAACTAAAGGAAGGGACCAGTTCAAGACAAAAATTTTACCAAAAAAAAAAAAAGGAGAGAGAGAGAGAGAAAGTAGGAGAATGGAAATAAAGGGACAGATTTGAAAGAACTGACGAAAGATCTAACAGAACTTAGTGACAATGTGTTGGGAATGAGGTTGTCAGTCATAGTGGCTCTTGTTTAGATATGGTAATAGTAGGTCTCACCACCAGGTGGCAGTGATGCTCTTTCTTAGTTTTTAATTCAAGATTTGCAGTTGTAGCAATTTAAAGATTAAATAGACTTGTTTCCAACAATATTGTGAAAAAGAGAACCAGAAAAACTTGCCATTAAACAATTAAAAGCCTAGAAAATATTCATATATATACATGTGCATATACACAGAGAAATATATGTAATTTCGAAATGAATATGATTAAAGTGGCAAGAAGTAATGATGACCCTTAGAATCCAGAAACAAAAGGAAAGAACAAATTTAAAGGACTAAGTAGCACCAAAGCCATTGCTTGCCTTAGGAATATCTGCCAATCCCTCAGAGTCTAAAGCCTACGTATTAAAGGATATCACATGCATGGAAGATAAAGTTCAGGGCTTGAGCAAGGTGGGTAGGTTAGATCAGAGATATGTACATAAGATATGGAGGCCTGAAAAGCAACTATTTTAGTCAGTTTACTAGAATACCTCTTCACATACACACAGAAAGACAAGTGGGGATACTTTCATATCTTGGCCCTGGTCCTGAGAAGAGCAAGGGGAAAAATTGAAAACCTTTCCAGAAACTTTAGCACAGAGATCCAGTGATAGAAAATATGAAATAGAAATTGAGACATGAAAGGTGGAGAAAAATATCTAACATGCATCCAAAGTTTCAGAAAAAGCTATTCTCTCTACTTTTGTATATATTTAAAATTTTTCATAATAAACAGTTTAAAAAAATGAAATAGACATTTTTACCAAGTGCGCCACGGGCGCGGCCCAAATAGACATTTTTAGACAAACAAATGACTTTATAACCAACAGATCCTCACTAAAGGACGTTCCAAAAGGCATACTTCAGGGAGAAGGAAATAAGCTCAAAAGGAAGATCTGAAATGCAAGAAAGAATGGTGAATCCCAATAAATGGTAAATATGGAAGTAACCATAGACAAACATTGATTATATAAGATAATAATATCTAATATGTGAGGGTAATGAGAACTAATATACTAGAAAATAAGAGAATATAGGCTTAGTTGATCAGACTAAGTATTCAAGAAGAAAAAGATATTGACAAACTTTCAACTTGGTCAAGTTAAAAATACATGTTAAAATTTCTTAAATAAAACTGAAGAATAAAAATAGAGTACATACTTTCACCCTCTACCTTCTGGAACTCCAATTAAATGTATTTTATATCTTTTATATTGTGGCTCATGTCACTGAGACTTTGCTAACTTTTTATCAATATTTTTTCCCAGTGTGCTTCATTTGAGATAGTTTCTATTGCTCCATCTTTAAATTAGAAGTCTCTTCTGCAGTGCCTAATCAGCTGTTAATCTCATCTAATGAACTTTTAATTTCAGATATTGTGTTTTTCATTTCTAAAAGTTTCATTTGACTCTTTATTATACTTTCCAGTTTTCTCTTTACCAATGTGCATGTCTTTTAAAAACTACTTGAGCATAGTTGTAATAGCTGTTTAAACATCCTTGTCTACTTATTCCGTAACTTGTATCATTTCTGGGAGTATAGTCCATAACTTTTATCATTTCTTTTTTTTTTTTTTGTGACTGGTAAGGGGATCGCAACCCTCGGCACGGTGTTGTCCGCACCGTGCTCAGCCAGTGAGCGCATCAGCCATCCCTATATAGGATCTGAACCTGCAGCCTTGGCGCTCCCAGCTCCGCACTCTCCCGAGTGAGCCACGGGGTCGGCCCATAACTTTTATCATTTCTATTGGCTGATTATCTTCCTGGTCATGGATCATATGTTCATGCTTCTTGGCATGTCTAGTGAATCTTGACTGGATGCTGGACGTTGTGAATAGTATGTTGTTGAGTATCTATTTGCTTGTCAGGAAAAGTGTTGGACTTTGTTCTTGTGGGGAATTAAGTTTGGTTAAAGTTGTTCTTTTGAAAAAATAAAATAAATTTGTTCTTTTGAGGCTTGTTTTTGAGCCATATTAGGGAAGATGTGGAGTAGCCTTTACTTTAAGGATAGTTTAGCCCCACTCTTAAGGCATGGCCCTTCTGGGATCTCTACTGAATGCCCTGCATGATCAATAAAAACTCTCCTCCACTCTGCATGTTAGAATTTTAAATAATTATTTGCCCTGTATGAGATCTAGGAACTGTTCAGCTTACAGCTCTCTGTTCTTTCCCAACCTTATAGACTTTTACTCTGCACATGTGCATTCTAGTATTCAGTGAAGACACAGGAGGATTCCTATGAAAGATTTCTGGAACTCTTTTTCTGTGTAGTTGCACCCTCTCCAAAACTCTGCCCTAAATTTTCTAACTGCCACAGGCTGCCATAATTTCATTCTTTTTTTTTTTTTGACTCAGTAAGGTTAATAGGATCTGCTTGGATATAGAAAGTGCCTCCAGGACTCACCTCTCTCAGGAATCACAGTTCTATGCTGCCTGTTGTCCAATATCAGAAAACTAGAAAACTGGACAAAATTTAGAAAACTGTTATTTATGGAAGAAAGGTAAATCTGACCCCTAGTAGTCTATCATGGTCATAAGTGTAGATCAATTATTGTTTGTTATTTTTTTAAGTTTTTCTCTTCCTGTAGAGTCTTTATCTCCAAGTTTCTCCTTTTTCTTTTTGTTTAGATCTCTATCTTTCTTGTTAGAGGTTTTCCTCAGAGAGCTAGTCATTTTTTCTTGTCTGCTCACTCTTAATAGAATGAGGAGACTGTTGGGTTGTTTGGAAACTCTACTTGTATTGGTGGGCCAGTTGACCATGAATTTAATATAAGGCAGAGTTTACCAACAGTGACACTAATGACATTTTGGGCTGGATAATTATTTGTCATGGGAGGCTTTCATTGTGCATCACAGGATGTTTATCCACATACCTGGCCTCTATCCACTGTATACGAGTATCACACCCCCACCCCCACCAGGTTTGTGGCAATCAAAAATGTCTCCAGACATTGCCATATGCCTCCAGTTGAGAACCACTGATGTAGGATTATCTATCTGAGATGTTTGTGAGGGGCTCTTGAAGTCAATATCTTTAGGCATTTCATCTTGAGATGGTTATATTCTCCACAGAATAGTCCTCTAATTTCTCTTGCCTGAAGAATAAAGTGGAAAAGGAGATCAGAGAGCCTTAGTATTCAATATGCATACATTCACTTATTCTTCCTGTCTTAAGTACTTCATGCCCACCTTCAAATGTGCCTGGTGTTCCTTCATCCAGAAACCATCTGTTTTCCCCTCTCTGGAGCCTAAACCTCTAGACTTTGGCCATCACCTAGTGGTATAGAGTTGGGGGAAAGGAGCGATTCATCTGGCTCTCAAATAGCCTTCATTCTACCAGTCTACCTTAATTCAACATCCCCAATTCACTCTACTTATACAAGTACCATCAATTCCTGAGCCTTTTGAGGGTTCTGGGGAGCATACTGAATTCATTCATATGTTTACATAACATCAGCTTACAATTTGGCTTTTCAACTCTGCCAAATTTATTACCATTTGTCTCTCTGCTTTCCACCCTCCAAAATTTGGCCTCCTTTTATATTTTCTTTTACTCTCTTTATCCTTAGGGTTTATGCCTCTACCACCCCCAAATACCTTTAATGTAGTCTTAGTTGGGGCAGTTGGGAAAGATCAAGATTAGATGTGTTCTATTTTCATATCTTTTTCCAGAAGCTTCAATTTAATACACTTGAGATAGTTTTGTCATGTTTCTAGTGGTTGCCAGATGTTGACTACTTCTTTGGAATGTGGGTTGTTTGGTGGAAGGGGAGAAATACAGACTTTGTTTTCTTCCCACCGTTTTTGTGCTTTGCCTCTAGAAAATATTGTAATTAGATTTTGAAACAGAGTGGAGATATTCTAATTAACAGGAGAAGTGGTGGGGACAAAACCAAGTAAAGGCATGGAGGTGGGAATGAAGAATGAGATGTTAACAGAGGATATGGGAGATTACTTGTTGAAGCTGAAACTCATGTTGAAGGATCATGGGAGATAAGACTACAATAAATAGATAAAGTAGGACCAGATTTTGAAGCCTAAAATATTGAATTAAAAAGCTCAGATTGGATCCAGGAGGCAATAGGAAAGCATTGTAGACTTTTCATCTGAGAAGTGATTTGATGTAAGTAGACTTAATCTAACAGCTCTGACAACAGATGGACAAGGACAGGGAGTGAGCAGAGGTAAAGAAACTTTCCAGGAGTCTGCGGCTGAAACCCAGATAGGAGTGACAAGGTACCAGGCCATAGTGGGAGAGGTAGGCATGGAAAGAACAGATCAAAAAGCCAATGACAAGGAAATTTTGATTGGCTTTGTTACCTCCAGCCAATGTAGAAGTTAGATCACAATCAAACCTATAGAACCTTGTATTCATGGATGGCAGATCTAAAACACATGAAATAGAATGTTGGTTATGGCAGGCAACCAGCTGGTGTTGGATGTAGCAAGATATGTGCGTAGGAGAGCACCACGTGATTCTGGAGTACATATTGAGAAGTCAGTTATTAGTTAAGAGGCTCACAGAAGACAACTCTTATTATTATAAGAGGCTCACAGAAGACAACTCAAGAAAAGGGGAAGAAAGGCTTTTATAAATCCATAGAGTGGTCTTGTTGGTATATAAGGATTCCTGAAGAACACTGGCTTTCTTGGATTATAGAACCAGAAAGAAACTGAAATACTTTCTCTATTTTACTTCCGCTTTTTTCAGAGAACACATCTTGTGCAAGGTCCGCTAGTAGCTGTTCCACACCCTGAGGCCACATTATCTCTGCCACCAACTGTATTTTCTGTCTAGTCTCTCAGTTCAGATTACTGAAAGAGAAGTAGTGCCCATCTCCACCTTTCAAGAGAGGGCACAAGTTACACATACTGAGTGGCCAACTATGTCAGGAGATGGATTGTGGGGAGTGGCGGGGGTGGTATGGGAGTGATTACACAGCAATATTCATTCAGCAGGGACCATGAATATGGCGGGAAAATTGACCTTCCCAGCCTCAGACAAAATATTTATTTTAATGAATCTGAATTAGAAAGGAAGCTGGAAGTTTTTGGTGTACAACTTTAACCTTTTATTTTTTTTTCTTCTTTTGGCAGCTGGCCAGTATGGGGATCAATCCTCGAATGTTGATGTTATCAGCACCGTGCTCTAACTAACTGAGCTAACTGGCCAGTCCTGCTACCTTAACTTTTAAAGCTGGTGTCAGGTACAGAACCCTCAGGCTATCTCTTGAAGCCACTATCAAGAGGAAAGTGTGAAAAGACTGTAGGACTGGCTTAGTATGGTTATTCCTTTTATCTGTGTTAACAACTCAAACTAAAAACTCTCCCTGAATCCAGCATCAGATCTACTGCCTGCCTGCCTGTCAGCCTGTCATCTGGCCTCCTTAACAGCACCAAACAGTCCTCATCCATGCTTCTTTAGGTAATGTTTTTAAATAACAGGACAGTTTTCTGGCCAGTGGACAAATGCGCCCTCACCACACAGCCCCACAGAAATAGGTTTGCTGTGGAACTCTAAGAAACTCATTATTTTTCATAATAACTTACAATTTTTTACATCTGAATTTTTCAAGATCAAGAGTCAGCAAACTGTGGCCCAGAGGCCGGTTACCTATTTTTGCATATAAAGTTTTATTGGAACGTAGCTATGGCCATTCATTAACATATTGAATATGGCTTCTTTTGTGTACAATGGCAGAGTTGCAAAGCCTGAAATAGTACTACTTGGCCCTTTAAGAAAAAGTTTACTGACCCCTGTTCTAGATAGTTCTAGAAATGACCTAGAATGTTCGGAAAAAACTTGAGTTGATATAAAAGGTTAATGGCTACATAGTAGTAGTACAATGTTTTCCCAGCCTATTTTTATTGCTTTTTAATTTCTTAATCACTTTATGGATTAAATTTAGGGTAAAAAATCACTCAGACATCTCTAAAGATTATCTTATTGGCGTAAGCTAAGGCACATATTATTCTACATTCATGGACTAAAATATTAAGTAATTTGATCTAGATGATTGTGTACAGTTGAAAGCAAATGTACTTTGTTCTGGCTATTTAGTTGAGGATTATATTTTTTTACTACACTCACTCAAAAATAATAGTATGGAATCATTTCCTGAGTGATCTGGAATGTTGAGGCCTTTCTCCAAATGCATTCCTCTGATTTGGTTCCATGACATGGGGTTGGCCTTTAGGTGACGTGGTTGAGGTTCCTCAAACAGGATGTTAATTTTCTCTCTTCACAGCTGGAGAAACATAATCCCATCTCATGATTTAGTGAGCCAAAGAGCTTCCTGCCTTCTCATAGTATCCTTCTTTTATAAAATAAATGTTAACTTGGCTTCTTTGTGGGTCATTTGCAATAAATTTGTGTTTTTGAGGCACTCACCCCATACTCAGCTGAGGCAGCCCATTGGAACAAATGAGCTTTAGCCAAGAGTTTAATGATAAAAATACATTGCTTGCAAAAGCTCTAATTTAGCACTCTGGTGCCTCCTACATGGTTTTGCCAACAAACTCTTCTTTGCCTGAAATATAGGATCTTTTAAGGCAGCTGCCACTCTTTCTCTCCGAGAGATGAGTAGGAAGAGAATTGGTGGCTTTTGCATTGTGGAGGGCCCTCCACCCAGTGTTCCTCCCACAGGCTCCTGATTCACACAGCACAAGTTGAGAAACTGGGAGATGGAATCTTCTTGCCTCGGCATGCAGCAGTTGTTAGCTCTTTTGAATGAGAAAAATATGTGTCCATAATCCTCAAATTTGAAACATATAGCCATCACTGCTACTGGAAACTTGGGGCTGGTTCAGAGCCAGACCAGCTGCTCCCCAGGCCCTCTTCTACTTAAGAGTCCATCTAGCCTGTGGTCTGGCTTGTCAGAGCTTGCCCTGCACCCAGAGCCCTGGTGCACCCTCCCTCAAGTTTCCACTTATTCCTTCTTGTCCTACCCAGGAAGACTTCTCTAACAGTTCAAGGCTTGCTAGGTTTCCTGCCTCATTGTCCCCTGCATTTTCCCTATCATAACATTGAGATGACTCCTTCACCTGTTTTTCCATGGGCTCTTCCCTCCCCCAACTAAACTATATGATCCTTCAATACAGTGACCATGTCTCTTTTGTTCAATAAGACTCTTAGGTAAGTTCACCAAGACTGAAATATGGTTACTTGTTCCCATACATAGCCCACCATGAGAATTCAGTGGTTTTGAATGAAAGAATCATGAATGAACAAAAGGCCTTCATACCTGGCTGGGGCAGAAACTGCTAAGTTACAGGTAGCTGTCTTTCCAGCAGCCCTAGCGGCAGGGAAGTTCCAGAGAGAGACTTTGATTGGAAGGAGACCCTCCAGGTGGTGACTAGACAGTGTGCATCTGCTTTCCTTTTCCTCTTCACCCTTCCTCTCCCAGTACCCCAGTCTGACAGGCTGAAGCACCTCTGTATATGACTGAGGGAGCTTTAATTATTGACTCAATCCTTAGAAGGATCCCTTTATTTCAGCATTGTGTCCAAAAGTCCAGGCACTTAGCTCCAGATGCCACACTACAGAAATTGTCAAGAGCCTGTAGAAAAACTGCATCAGTACTGGGAGGCTTATTTTGGTTATAGAGTAAAAATTCACTTTCTGCTCAGTGTCTGATTTAATTTGGGGCTGGCCTTCTCTCTTGCGGGCCCTGGATCCATGAAATCTATATTAGTTTGTGTATGTGGTAGAATAATATTAGCCAATCCCTTTACCCTGTGTTTATCCTCCTTGCTCCTCCCCCTCATTCAGGCAGCTAGCCTGATTTGTTCTCCTTATCTCAAAGAAGATGGGATAGTAAGAGGCAGAGAATAAAAGTTTCAGAAACTGCCCTTGGGGAAAGGAAAAAAACCAAAAAACCAAAAAAACTAGTAGCATAGACAAAATATTGGGAAGAAAACATAATGAGAGTAGAAAAGAGTTCTCTGTTCTTGGGGGAAGTGTGAGAAATGCCCTCACTGTCCAATGCCAAAGGATGGACACAGTGACACGAGGTACAGTGAAGTTCAACTTTAATGGCAGTCTTGCAAGATTGGGTTTCTGATGGCAGGCACACATGAAATGGTTACAGCAAGCAGTTTATTCCCTAGTGCACAAGTCCCTCCCCCCAGTTCCTCACTGGCTGAGTACTATAGGGTGTACAATCTTCCTGGATGTCACCTAAGTTTTATTACTTCCTTATAAGGCATTTATTGTTCCCTTCCCTCTGGTGGAAAGGGGTGGGCTCAGGACAAGGCCACCAGAAGTCCTGTGGAGGAAGAACCAGGAAGTAAAAAGAACAAGGTGACCAGCCACCACCTTGAGAAGCCACCCTCAGGAAAGTGTACTTCCAGGGGTTATCACACCATAAGTCCGTCAAGCAACCCTTGTTAAGCTATTCTTGAAAATGAATCACTTAGGCTCTTTTCCCATAGGAAGGAAGTGAATTCATGTAAAAATACAGAGGGCAGAGATGTTGCTGAGTCCTATGCCCTACTCCCCAGGCCCACCTTGAGAAGGTGGCACAGTTCCAGGTGTTTTGGTAGGACTTGGGAGCAGAGAAGACACATTCTTTGCATCCTCAGTAGAATCCCAGGAAGGTGGCAAGACCTCAGAGAAGAAATGGGGGGCATGCTGGGTCCTTCTTGTGCACAAGAGGACACTAGAGAAATGGAGGGTGCTTCTGGATCTGAAGGAGTCTTGCAAACAGACTGAAGGATGTCTCAAAAATACCAGTGTGGAAGGATGATCTTGACCATGTTCCTCACTCCCTCTCATTCCCTCCACCCCCACCACTGCAAACCTTGTGTCTTATTAACCCCTCCCAGAAGCTAGACACAACCCCAGGGAAACGGGAGGTTGAAATCCATGAGTTCAATGAGGTTAAGTTTCTGACAATGCAAAGAAATACAGGCTCGAAATAAAAATTAGATTATATTTCTTATATAAATGTGTGGACTAAGAATTGTATCCACTGTTCACAGCTAACTCATTCAGGAATGACATTTCTCTTGGAGGAGCAGTGCTCAGTTAGCCACTTAAATATCTTCCTTACAGGTGTTAAGGTTCTAGAAATCTAACAGTGGGTATACTATCCAATATATGTCATGAAAATGGAGCCAATAACTGGGGAAGAGGTTCTGTCCTAATGATAAGGTGTTCATATTTTCTGCTCCAAGAATCAGGACAAATAATCTGAAAAGTGTGGAGACCACATTTTGACATTTTAAAAAATATCTTTTCTTAAACTCAAACACGACATTAACTCTACTTTTTATATTAGTTGATTAAGAAAAATACATAACAAAAAACTAAGATATTTTCAGTAGCATTGCAGATTAATTTCTTTTATTCATCACAATGACATATATGCATATTTGAAAAGTTATCCATATGGATGAGCACATTTTTCATTCAGTCCACAGACATAACATGCACATGGTTTTGCAGATTCCATGCAGTAACTCCACAGCTCCCAGGGGTCTGAGGGCCACCAGTTGGGACCTACTAGGCCAAATAATTTTAAATTGGTCTTGCTTGGGAAACCTGATATGTGTGACGGCAATGTCTTACAGAAATCTGTCTTTCAGTATCCTTTTCGTGGGTTCTGGCAGAAGTAATAGTCTGCAGTAAAACAGATCACTCCTTTTGTTTGCAAAGTCTTCATACCAGCTGAATCACAGCTTGCTTTTCACTTCTCGTAACACCTTGCAACATCGCAAAATATTTGCTGAAGTTTGTGAAGGGCGGCTGCAGAATTAGTAAACTGAAAGGAGGCCCTCCTTCACTCCCACCCCTGTCAGCACCTTCTGTTCTAGCAGACCGAAAGGCAGCTTGAGAACTCTGATTGCTTTTCCAGATTATGACAATTCTTGGCACTGTAGCCCAGGGCAAGAATGGAAGCAAAGGAAACATTATGGAGTTTTGCAGGTTCCAGAACATAATACTGTCACTTTACGGAAATAAACTTATAAATGACTCCATGAAGGTGAGTTGCTGTGGTAACCAGTCTTCTCAAATTTTATATCTGGAAGTAGAGATAGTGCGGGCCATTTCTGTTTGGGACTTTGTATTCTGAATTTAATGAATAACTACCCGTGCTCTAACTCCTAGTTAACTAGGTCCATGTAATGCTAGACCAGGAAGGGACCTTGGCAACCATCTAGTTCCACCTCCTAGGTTCATAGCTCAGGAACTGAGACTCAGAGAAGTGATGCTACACAGGTAACGTGTCAGCCCTGAGCCAGTGTTACCTGACTTAGTTTTCTAGTTCTCTTTTCTTTATACCACACTGCCTTTCTGAATGGACTCACCCAACTCCCATGAATGAATAAAAGAAATGGAACCACATTTAGACATAAAGCCACCGTAACTTCTTACTGAGATGCTAAATCAAGTCCTGTCAATGTGCTGCTGTCATAAGTGTCTAACTTTTTCCATCAGCGTTATCACAGATTTCACATTCCAACAGCTTTTATTTATCCAGAATGATGGATGGGAGGACAGTGTGGGAAGGTAAGGAGTGACCTGACGAGATTTGATCTAGTTTTATAGTTTCATCATATATCATACATAGATTAGTAATCTGTAAAGAATTAGAATGTATGCAAATTATAGTGAACATACCATAGACTTCCGTTAGTGATTCAAAAAACTATCCTTTAAGAATTGTCAAGGCCTAGTTTCTTGAACAACAATTCTCATTGCATAAACACATGCAAAGGTGCTTCAGATAAGAGCCTTCCTTCTAGTTAGCAAATCACCAGGCCACAGAAAATTTAGCTATTAGGAGTTTCCATAGGTTCCTATAGAGAAGAATGGTGGAAGCTTAGAGTGTTTGGTACCATTTTTTAAAAAGCAAAACAAAAGCCAAAATTAAAACTAAACAGTGAAATTAAAGAGTGTTAGTTCATTTTTAAGAGACATGAATACAAACACTTGGAATTCCCTGGAGATCATGTTAAAATGCAGATTCTGGTTCAGGAGGTCTGGGAAAGACCCAAGATTCTACACAAGCTCTCAGATGGTGTCGATGGCGCTGGTTCTTGGTCTACACCTAGTAGAAAGGGACTAGTTTACTTGCTGCCTCCCTGAATGTGTTTTCTGTGAAGGTCAGCCCTGACTTTCAGATCTGTGACCACCCCAGTCACAGAAATCTTTCTGACCTCCAAGTTTCTAAAGCTCTTATAATACAAGGCTCTTGGTTACTGCTGTGCATTGGTATGTGCACGGCTTATATCCCCAACTGGATTGTAAGCCCATCTGTGTTTGCTCAGCTCTGTGTGTGCAACATAGGTGCTGACTGAGGAACTATTGATGACTGGTTGATAAACTGAAGATTATTTCCTTCCTTCTCAGAATGATACACTTAGCTCCTCAATGAGCTCAAAACTTAAGTGTCGGGTTTAAGAGACACTGAGACCATTCTGCCTTTTCCCCTCCCCTGTAAATTGACTTTTTAGAAATCAGTGGCTGTGTGGAAGAGTTCTAATTGGGTATGTGATAAAATAACCACCTCTGAGGAAAAAAACAAAACAAAACAAAACATACCATAGCTGGAAGCATGTTTAGTATGTTTACTGGTTGCATTAGACCACAAAAGTGGAAGCACTGGGGTATACTGGAAAGAACACAGGTGTGGAGGCCAACAGTCCTGAGTTCAGAGTCTTATTCTGTCACCGACAAATTGTGTATCTTTAGAAAAGTTACTGAAAATTACTGGGAATGTATTTCCTTATGTGGAAAATGGGATAGTTTCTCTTGCAGTTGTTGTGAGAACTATAGTAATGTATTGTAAATTGCCTAGCAAGGTGCTCAATAAGAGGTAAATGATATAATCTCAGCAAAATCACTTCCAAGTCAAATTGAAATTGAGTCTTTGCCACCCATCACTCTGGTTTGAGGAAACCAGCAAGATAGCTTACGTGCAGAGCCTTAGCTCCATCTAGTGGTTTAACGCTGCCTGAGCTTCCTTGCAGAATTACATCTTCCTCTAGTATCTTTGAATGGTCATTTGATTCATTCATTCATCTCATTCAACAAGCATTTATTGAATGTCCTGCTGTGTGCCAGGCACTTTCTTGGCTGCTGAAGCTACAACAGTGAACAAGATAGACATAGTCCCTGCCTTTAGGGAGTTTGTGGTCAGGTGGGGAAGATAGAATTTAAATAATATTTCAAATAAAATTTAAATTCAACTTGTGAAAAGTAGCATAAAGAAGGAATACAGTATCCTGTGAGTATGTAATAAGGCTTCCCTACGGAAGTCACATTGAAGGTAGAATTTGGACAAGAGACCACCTTAGGCATCTATCAGCTGCCCAGCTGCATCTCTTTGAACACGTCAGCCCCGACTCAGTATCAGGATCTGGAGCTCCAGTCCTGAACTGTGGCCTCCTTCACTAGTCATTTAGTATCTGTCACATCCCACTCTTCACAAGTCACTTTCCATGCATCATCACTGAATTTTCTCATATTATCCTTTTGTAGAAGATGTTCAGAAAGGTTAAGTAACTCGCACAAAGGCATACAATGACATGTCAGAGACAAGATTCACACCCAGATCTTTCTGCCTGCAAAGTCCATGCTCTTCTCTACTTATGCTCTCTCCCTAACAAGAAGCCCAGATCTCTTCATTCTGCATTAGGAGAAGTGTTTGGGGAGAGTGAAAATGCAAAGGGAAGGAGGGAAAATAAAATAATAGCTTGGTGAGCTACATATGAAGGGCAGAGAGGAAACAGCTGACTTGGCTTGTTATGCTCCCCTGGCATGATTTTAGAAAAGTAAACCTGAGAGATCTCCGACGGGAAAGAAAGTATCCTTAATAATGTTCCTTATGTTCTCATCATTTGAAATGTGTTACAGCTGCTGCTAAACTGCTAAATTAAAACAATTTGGGGGATCATTTGGAGAAGGGAATTTATTCTCTGGAAATCTATAGGAAGATGCAAGGATTACTACGCATCAAGGAGCAAAATATCACCGGGTCAGAAAATAGCTGTAGGACTGAGATGTTTCCTGTAACACAGGACGTTCAGCTTTAAAACTGGAACATTCCTGGGCAAACCATGATGGCTGGTCACCCTAGCAATGGGCCAGACTGGAAGGACCTGATGTACTCATGGAAGTTAGGCCAGGACAGTTATTGAAATCTGGGGTCAAGTTGAAGGCTTAGTCACAGACCAAGGCAGAAAAGGTGGG
Organism: Cynocephalus volans; assembly: GCF_027409185.1. Taxonomy (NCBI): domain Eukaryota; kingdom Metazoa; phylum Chordata; class Mammalia; order Dermoptera; family Cynocephalidae; genus Cynocephalus; species Cynocephalus volans. The sequence goes on from NC_084473.1 coordinate 43,929,167, forward strand.
ACAAAGGATGGTTGAGGTACCTTGGTGCTCAGCCCCTGGATTACCAAGTCCTGCTCTGGACCTTGAGGCCAGAATTGGTTGGCCTCAGGCCTAAGGGAGGGCCCAGGTAGAGGAAAGATATGACAGCAGATTCAGGCCAGTCTGTGGCTCCGCTTCCTCATCTGTAAAATGGGATGAATAACAGTACCTATCTCCTAAGACTGAATGTGAACTACATTAGTTAATATGTGTAAGTACTCAGAGCAGTATCTGGCCTGTAAGAGTACAGGAAGTGTCACCATGGAATTCTCAAGAAGAGAAACTTGTATGTATCCCTGGCTGGATCACATCTTCTATAGCTCAGTTTTCCCATCTGTAAAATGGAAATCAAAACCCCTGCCACAGCTTTTAGAAGAAATGGAACAGGACACAATCAAAAGGAGAGAAATCATGGATAGTAGTTAGAAATTTGTGCTCTGTAATTAAACCACCTGGGTTACATCCAGCTCTGCCATTTAGATGTTAATTCATTGATTTATTTAACAAACACTTATGGGCCAGGCACTGTTCTGAGCACTTTACACATATTAGCTAATTTATTTCTCTTAGCAGTCTTATGAAGTAGGTACTGTTATTCACCCAATTTTACAGATGAGGAAACTGTTATAACTTGCCCAACTCACAAGGAGCCAGAACCCTGGGCAAATTTGTTGACATTTCTGTTCTAGTTCCCCTCAGCAAAATGGAGATCATAAATTATATCATTTACTTCATAGGTTTGTTATGTGGAGTAGACAAAATAATCTCTATAACGCACTTAGCAAATGGTCTAAAACACTGTAAGCACTCATATTTAAAACCAAAGTACTTTAATTGGCATAAGATATATATGCTATAATTTTCAAAAATATAACTGGAAGCTTAAGAAAATGGACAAATTAGTTAAATAGTAAAAGTCTGGGATGTGACAGAGTACATAAAACACCATGGAACTGAGGAAGAGGAGGGCGGGCCTAAAGAATCTCATTTGCATGAGAAACCTTGTAGGACTTTGAGGAGAAATACTGAAGAGGACTTTAAGGATTAACAATTGGCCTCCAAATTCCAGGCTTTAATTTCCTGAGCTAAGAGGGACCATAAGCAACCCTCACCTCTGAGAGGAAGTCGTTGGCTGGCCAGATGGGAGAGCTAAGGTGCCCAGAAAGGTCCACACGTGGCCCAGGGCTGGGCCAAGGGCATAAATGCAGCCCGTTCTTGCCTCCTGCTGCAGAAAACCTGAGCAGGGTCACAGCTCCAGCCCACATTCCAGATTTCTGCCATGGCTACCCTCTTGCTTGCCATCTTGAAACCCTGTTGCACTGGCACTGTGTCCCTGGCTTCATCCATTTACACTCATCTGGCTCACTGACATCAACCCTCTCACTTTGCCTACGCCATTTTTTATTGTTCCCTCTGATTCTAGACTAGACATTCCTTGCACTCTACTGGCCAAGCTAGGGGACCTTGCAGGCAAGGAGTACTGGCCAGAGGTGAAGAATTATGTTGAGGGGAAAGGAATATCTCTGATACTAGATGTGACGATGCTACTGACAAGGAACTCTAGACTTCTGGCAACATTCTAGGAACTCACCCCACGTTCTTCATCAGAGGGGACATTAAGCCACATTTTGGAAACCTAGTAAGAACTGTAATTAGCAGCAAGGAGAGAACAAAAACCCTTCTCCAGGGAGAGTGATAAAAGCTGTAAGCATTGAGTGGACAGTGATCATCCAGCAAGCCACGATCCCTTTCCTCCCCACCTGCCTCCTGAAAAGGGACAGGAGCTGTGCTCTCAGGCTCAGGGAATTCTTCTCCACTGCACTGCTTTGCTCCAAATGAATTAGCCATCTCTCCTAAGCCCTCTCAGTTAGATGGCTGGATTGGGCAGTACCTGGTTTGCATTTCCATTTCTCCCTCAGCTGCGGCCTTCCTTGAATCACTGGCATCCAGTATTTGGCAAATTCTATTTCTTCCGCTTGTCTGGATGCTACATCCTGCCTTGAGCCAGTGCCTCAGACCCCCTCACATGCATGGAGGATTTGGATCATGGCTTTGGCAGCCTTGGTGCCTTGCATTTCAACTGGTTTCTCTAGTCGTGGGTTGTTGCAGAGGGGAGCCACCACATGGCAGAGTGGAACACACCAACAAGGAACCTGGCCTACAGTGGTAAGGAGGTGTTTCTGTGTGAGGAGTCTGGGAACCCAGGAGAAGAAAGGTGATTGAATTGTCCCCCACAAACTAGATTGCGCCTCAGGGCCGATGTGACCTGGGGAGACACAGCTAAAGTCATCATGTGCCTCTCGAGTTCTGCTAGGAAAGCTTCCAAGAAGGATTGGATCTCAGATTGGGCGTGAAGGGTAGTTTACCCCAATTGTGCATTCAGCTCTGCATTTCTGCTCCAAGTGGTTGCTCACTCCAGTTTTAAACAATGGTAACACTCTTTTCCACTAATCTTCTGTTTGGGTCTACAGATCCTATAGGAGGAAGCCATAATAATGAAACTTTTGTGCTTCCCATAGCTGCTACAAAAAAGGACCAGATTAAAATTTTTATGACACTCTTGTTTTTGTGTTTTATATATGCTGTATTTAAAAATATCTGTTTACAAATCAAGTAGTCTGCTTTCCATTGCCAAGCATCTTTGGCACAGGAGCTGTAATAAGATGTGTAATGAACATAGAACAGTTTTTCAAATCACTAATTTGGTGGCTGGTACATGAGGCTGGCAAGCCCCTCTCTGCCCCTGCTGCAGGTCAGGCTTATCCTTCCCTTAGCTCATATGGCTGCAGAGGAGGGACGTGTCTCTTTGGACTTCATCCCCAAGCAGCCCACACACCTTTCTGATGTGCACACGCCTGCCTTGGAAGACTGAAGTTGAGTGCCTGCTTGTTTTCCTACTGGGATCTGTGGCTGCTCAGTCTTACCTTCTTGCTTAATCATACTCCCACCGATGGCATCTGAGTAGCTAGCCTTCCCTTGCAGTCACCATCATATCCCCTTCTCTCTCTGAGGCCTTCCTACTTTGGTACATTTTTTTTTTTTTTGTAACTGAGAAGAGAGACCCCTCTGACCTTCCATTTAGCTGCCTTTGCTCTTCTGTCACTTCACACCCCACCCAGCCTCATCCCTGGCTCCTGGTGTCCTGCCCACAGTACCTTTCACAAGGCCATTGACTTATCTGGGATGACTAGGACATTTCTATTTACACTGCTTTACAATATGGAGCTGAGGTGAGCCTGCCTATGAAATAAGGTCTGGACTTATTTTATTTTTCTTTATTGTAATTTTAAGGGGCAGAGAGGAGAAAATGAATTCTGAGGAAAGGAAAAGGGAATTAGCATTTATCGAACCCTTAGAATTCTTGAGATAGATGTCCCACACATATTAACTCACTCATCCTCATGATGATCTTGGGAGGTGTTATTTACCCCATTTTATAGAGGAGGAAATGAAGGTTAAATAACTTGCACAGAGTCTCAAAGCTAGGCAACAGAATTTGCTCTTCGTTTAATGTAAAAATTAATGAAAATTTTCTGAATGCTTTAGTTCTTAAGGAAAAAAAAAGCTTCATGACACATGCCATCAAATGAGCTTTGTGACCTGGGGTAAGCCAGTGAATCTCTCTGGGCTATACAGTGTGAACATCTTTAAATTCAGTAAGGTGTTCTAGAAGGTTCTACGTCCTATGAGTTTCTAACCCAGGCTTAAATTACCCTCTTTCTCAAAAACAAACAAACAAACAAAAAACTTTCTCCTGTTCAATCCAAATCTCTCAAGAACCTAAATCATACTAACAGGAAATAAATGATTAGTGCTTGTGGAGTATTAATCAGGAGTACATCAGGAATTCCCCTCCTTTTTCCTGCCAGGCAGCAGTTTTACAGCTCTGCTCCAGCTCTTCTAAATCAGGATTGTGGGTGGGAGGAGTAGAAAACATAGTGTTAAAGGGGCCTGCATATATGCATCACCACGGCCCCCACCATCTGCCCAAGTCATGGTACCCACTGTGCCTCAACCCTGCCATTGTTCCTTGTGCAACCATGTGTTCCCCACAGCTGGCTGCCAGCACCACGGGAAGGGCTGATGCCCATTACGCGTTATCCCTGGGCAGGCTCAGCTAAGACAAACAGGCCAGACTTGTGCGGTCTCCCTTGCACCCTGGGAGGGCCTTGTCCATGGGGGGAAATAAGATAATCTTTATGGGAAACAATAAAATCTACAGCAGCATGTGCATATGTTGAAGTTCTAAGGGGCCATAAACTGGAAGGGCATTTCCTTACTCCCTGTTTAATTTATGCTCATCTGGCCTATGTGGGAGGAAGAATCACAAATGCACATACACATGCATACATGTACACAAAGACACACATATAGATATGCATATATGTATATGAACTGTCTCCTTGGGATGCCAAGCATCTCACAGGAAGCCTCAGAGCCCTAGGAAACTATACTTATGAACTCTAATTCTGCTGATGGTTGCCAGTATTCCAGGGCCAAGTCAAGACTTTTACATAGCTGTGGACTTGACTCTGACTTCAGAGCACAGACTGGACAAAGAAGGGCACAGAGATGCCAGGGGAGCTGGGTTTAGGAGGGAAGCTAAAGCCTGCCCCTCTCACCAGCCATGTCCTCCTCTCCTCCCCAGGCTCACATCCTTCCCCCTGTCCCCCATCAAAAAGGATTGAGTCCCAGAATTAGCAACTAGATATCAGAGAGAGACACTGGTTGAAACTTTTTGTATCAGGGAAACTGTGCCTAGTTCCTGATCTGAGGATGACCACCAGAGGCTGTGTTATAATTTAAGTCAAGTTTTCTCCGACACCTGCTGAACCTCACAGCTTATCTTCTTTCTTCTCATCCCAGCCCTCTTTGGGCACCCATCCAAGCAGCTCTGTGCAATTCAACTATGTAAATTTATAGGACACCACTTTGATTGGCACTGTGCTTAGGAATACAAAGTCACTCTGGTACCAGGTCTGTTGCAAGCTCTGTGACCTTGGGCTTCTCAAGTAGCTGTGTTCTTGCTCCAACTTACAGAAACTAGAACAATGCAAGAAAAATGATGAGGAACTCACACTCAAATAAAAAGCCTAGGCTTTTCATTGAAAGATCGGCAAAAAAAACCACACATCTGTATGTTTTAAGTTCAAATAAGATGTTGAAAGCTGTTGTGTTTTATTTTCTCAGTGATTATCCTGTTTTAACCATCTTTTGCAATTAATTGACCAACAGTAGTCCCAATTGCATTTGATGGAAGTTCTGTGATGATAACTTAATTCCTATATCTATTAACATCTAGTTTGTAAAGGACTGTGAAGACCTGGGCATACTAGAGGGGCGGGATTGGAGCCAAGCAGATTGGCATGTGGAATGACCAGGCTGGGGAAGGACACAGGGCATGGACCCACGTCTGGGTGCAGGACCAAGTGTGGTAGAGTCAGGTGTCAGGAAGATCATGTTGGTCAGAGCACAGGAACTTGTAAAAGAACAAACAACAGGACGTAGAATTGAATAGGTAGGATAAAGAAGAGGAAAAAAATATTTACTAGGCACCAGTTAGTGTAGCATGTGATTTCTCATACGGTATAAAATTATATTCAATCATAACAACCATGCCATGTGAGAAGGGTATCACTATCTTGATTTTCAGACAGGGACCAGGCCCCAAAATGGCTGTCGATGCAGTAGCGTTTAACCAGAGGTACTTAAACCTCTGACGGGGTTTATCCAAAAAGCTAATCTATTTGCTTAATCTGAGCTAGTTAGTGGTAAAGGCAGGATTTCAATCCCCCTTTCAGTCCAGTGAATGCTCTTTTCATTTTACCTCACCTACCTAATTACTACCTTATCAACATTCTAAGAATATTCTGTGAGATGGAGTATATCTACAAACGAATGTAAACAATATATATGTATTGTTGAAGAAGAATAAAATAAGCACCTGTACCCCACCACCCACTTAAGGCATAGAATATTACCAATGCCATTGAAGCCCCATATGCCCCTTCCTGACTGCATCTTCTCCCTTCCCTCCCCGGAGGTGACTGCCATCCTGAGATGTGTGCTGACAACTCCTCTGTCCTTTATAATGTTACTACAGATACTTGCTGTGCAATTGCCATTAGCCCCTCCAGACTGCTTCTCCACTCTTCCCCACCCTGCCCTGTACCCCATGAGGCTGACTTGTCTGGACCTCACCAGGGGCTCCCTTGATCCATGGCTTCCTGATGGAAAGCAGAGATGAGGAGAATGAGGTCAGGGGCTTTGTTCCCCTGTCTCCTCTCTGCTGGGTCACCCACCAGTCATCACCTACTGTCACTTGGTTGCATTCGTCCTCCAAGGCCATGGCTCCTGGCGGCCAGCCTCTCCACAGAGCCTCCTCTCCTGCCCTCCCCTGCCTCATTCGGGCCTAGGGATGGTGAAGCTTCCTGACTGCTCTGCTAGCCCTAGGGTACTGCACCATTCCTTGTTGGTTTCCCCAACCTGATGTTTCTCACTTTTTCTGTTTTCACCCCCCTAAGTAGATTTTTGAGACTTTTTGTTTCCTAATCATCTCCTAGCATGAAATTTTAATACAACACATATACTGTTTATCTGTTTGTGTATTGTATATAGCTTTGTGCTTTAAATATGAAAAGAATACTATTCCCCCCACCCCCGACAACCAGTTTTCACCCTTGGGAGTGATATTGCCCTCATTAAGAATGAACACCCTAACCCAACTCATATTTTTGTTGAGTTCCTTTAATAAATTCTCCTAAATCATCCAATTTGAGTGTGTCATCTTTTTCCTGCCAAGACACTAATACATATAATAATATGTTTAGCAACATATTAACAATATATGTTCTTAACAATGTATTAACAATATTACAATATATTAAATAATATGTGTAACAATGTATTGTGTCCCTAAACTATATATTTTTAGTTTTTGAGTTTTGATCTTTATATAAATGAAACAACCCACTGTATTTTTCTTTGTCTTGCTTTTCTCACTCAATATTTGTGAGATCCATATTGATGTGTGTAGTTGTTCATTTTCACTGCTGTATAATATTGCATTGAATGAACATATCAAAGTTTACATGTTCATTTAGTGGCGATGGATATTTGAGTTGGTTATTCTGAATATGTGGCCAAAACATTCTTGTATATGTCTCCTGGTAAAGATATAGATATAGATACAGATACAGATATACATATACAGTCTCTAGGGTATATATGTGGGAGTTAGAATTGCTGGATTGTAAGGTGTGCCTATTTTTCTTCTTACTAGAAAATGCCAAATTGTTTTCCTATAACCATACCAATTTATACTCACACTGGGGTATGAGAATTCAAGTTGCTCCACATTCTTTCCAGCATTTGTTATTGCTAGACTTTTTAATTCTTGCCTATCTGGTCAGGTAGGTGTGAAAAAGTTATTTCATTGTACATTTGATTTTCATGTTGCTTATTACTGATAGATTGAGTATCTTTTCACTTAATCAGCCATTTGTTGTTTCTTTTCTGTGAATGCCTGTTTATGTCTTTTGTCTACTTTTCTACTGGGGTCTTTTGCTTTTTCTTATTGGTTCATTGATGTCCTTCACATATTCTGGATACTAAATCTTTGCCAGTTACATATGTTGCAAATATTTTCCCCAGACTATGGCATGTCTTTTCACTCTCTTTATGATGAATTCTGATGAATATAACTTTAAATTTTTAATGTAAAAAAATTCATTAATCATTTCCGTTATGGTTTGTGTCTTTTGTGAGTTGTCTGAGTCATTCTTTTCTATCCTGAGTTCACAAAGTTATTCTGTTGTGTCTTTTAAAAGATATTTAAAATTGTGCCTTTTACATTTAAGTCTTCATTTTTTGTGTATGGTAGGGACCCATTTTATATTTTTCCATATTCACAGAAACAAGTTTTCTAAAAACACTTACTGAATAGACTCTTATCCTCCTTGCCCATCTTTAGTGCCTTCTCTGTCATATATTCACATTTGTGTGAGTCTGTTCTTGGGTTTTCTCTTCCATTCCATCAGTGTACTAATATATCCCTGTACCAATAATACAGTTCTAATTTCTGTAGCTTAATAATTTAAAGTTTTGATTCTAGTAGGGTAAGTCCCTTTCTTCTTTAGAAGTATCTTGTCTATTCTTTGCTATTGGATCTTCCCTGTAAATTTTTTAAAATGGTTTGTCATATTCCAGAATGAGCCCAAGCAGGTAGTGTCATGAGTACACAGCAGGGCATGGATGAGTGTCCACATGCAGAGCAGTGACACTTGTATAACAGGGTTGGGGTAGAGTAGGGTCCAGATCATGAAAGATGCTGTCAGAGACCAGGGCATGTCTGAAGTCCAGGGGCCAAAGTCTCTGAAGGCTAGAACAAGAACACCTTGTGTAGGAAAGCTCAGATGTCAAAAAATGATGCATGGCCATCTCTGCTTGTTATTAGCCCAGTGGTCCAAGGACATCACAAAGGTACTAACCCTTTATCATAAGCTTCCTTTGGGGAGGTTTATTAAGGAACTGGAATTATTTATTCTGAAAGATCAAATAAACAAACAAGCAAAAAACCAGGAACGGTGCTAATTGTTGAATACTGCTCTAGGCTAGGGAGATAAGTGAAAATGGAAGTGAGGCCAGAGCTGAGGGTTCACACTCACAAGGATCAATTAGCACCTCAAGGAGACAAACCTAGCTGAAGCCATGGCACCAGCCTGTGTTCTCCCAAAGAGAATGTAGATGGTTCCAGTACAAATCCATGCCCGTTACTGGAGTTTGTTTGTTTGAAGTAACATTTATTGAGCATTTACTGAAGGCCTTGTTCTCTTCTAAGCACTTAACTTGTGTTAACTGATTTAAACACAGTCCTGTCCTGCCCCCCATCAATCCAAAGCAACTCAGGGTGTTTATCCATCTGATGATTGATCAGTTGGCATGTTTCCCAGGAGGGATAGATCACTGAGTAAAGTTAAAGAACTCCCTTTATGTATAGACCCTTGACAACCACTCCAAACTTGGCTTTTAAACATTTTCCTAGTGGATCTTGTTTATTTGACCTGAGTTGAAAAATGTAGAGCCATGAGCCAGGTTATACCATTTAAAAACAAAAACAGGCTCATGGTGACCACATCTCTGTGGAGACCAGCAGAAGGAAGGGGATGAGCAGGAAAATGGATATTCTAGAACAGACTGCCTGGAGTAGCCATTACATCCTCCACAGAGGCTGTGTGAACAGGGAAGATGTGACCCATTGCTCTGGGCCAGGAAGTCCATGGTGTCAGACGCTAAGTAATGGCATCAAGGATTTTCCAACAAGAAGGCAGCTGCCTGAAATCCTTTGTGGAGTGAGACAGGTTATAAATAGATCTATAATTTTTTTCTAACCAGAAGGCAACAGGCTTAGCACAGCTATTCTTTCCTTTTGGTTCTCCTCCCTGCCTCGCTTCGCCTATGAAATCCTTGCTACCAGGCAGAGCCCTCTGCCTGTCGGCCAATCCGCTGCAGCAGCCCCAGGAGAGCCAGGATGGAAACTGGCTTCTCTGATGACTTCAGGTTGTGACCTTGCTTGTGGAGAAGAATAAATCTTCCTATGTTACCTCTGGCTAATTGGGCAGGAGGTAGAGGAGACAAGAATTTATTGTACAAGTTGCCACCCACTGACTAGTACACTAATGTATCCCTTGCAAAGGCAGCCTCTGGTTTTAGCGACAGGCTGAGGAGAAAGAGGCTGTGGGCTGGGTCTCCGGTACACGCAGCCAAGATCTGCTCACGGGGCTCTTAACTACAAGATTAGAAGACAGGTCGTTTTACTGGCCAAGTTATATGTGGCTTTCTGGGGTGTGTGTGTCTGTGTGTGTGTGTGTGTGTGTGTGTGTGTGTGTGTGTGTGTGTGTGTGTGTGTGTGTGTGTGTGTGTGTGTGTGTGTGTGAGACAGAGAGAGACAGAGACAGAGAGAGAGACAGAGAGAGAAACTGAGAGATTGCTATCATCTCTCCTAATAGATCCAAAGGCATTTGAGCAGGCATGGACTTAGAAATTATTTAGCCCATTGTTTCTCAAACCTTGTTGTACATCAGAATCACCTGGAGGCTTGTTAGAGCACTGGTTACTGGGTTCAGTTCTCAGAGTTTCTGATTCAATAGTTTTGGGGCAGGATCTGAGAATTTGCATCTTATAAGCTACCAAGTGATACTAATGCTGCCAGTCTGAGGACCACACTTTGAAAACCACTGATTTAGTCCAAGCTCCTGATTTCACAAATGAAACTGAAGCCCAGTAGTGAATGAAAGTACAGTTCCAAGAGCCATGCTGGTTATTGGCTAAAACCAGACTAGAACAGAGACTCTTGGACTCCTAATCTGGTGCTTTCCCACCACTTCAGGATGGCATATGGCCAGGATGCTAGGGAAGTGCTATTCTAATTATAAGCATGTTATCTTACAGTTGAAGATTACCAGTCTCCATGTTGTTTCCTCTTCGTCTGCCTTCCCCAGTCCAACATGACTGGCCCTGCTGACTCAGTACATAAATAGCCCAGTCCAGCCCACTCATCCACCATCCAGTGGAGCTTAGAATCAGGTCATGTTCCCACAGCCTGGTGCCCACTCCTAAGGACCTAGTGTCTACTTGATTCCCTTAGTGTCCTGGTTTGTAAGTGAACTGGAGATCTGAGGTCTCTGCAGTGACCACTGGCTGTGCATATTGGCCCTGCGTTATAGCTCTTTCTACATCCTCCGTCCTCCTGGTGTCTGACACTTCACTTCATTATCCTGCCTAGCACATAAGTCCTCTTCTGAGGCTGGAGCTCCACGTCAAATGACTGCCCCATGGCAGGGACTATGCTTCTGAAGGTCCTCATTTGTGGGCTGGAATGTTGGCCTATACCCAAACCTGGTGACTGGGTCCTACAGCCCACAGGCAAACCCGCTACATGGTGTCTTCCCACCTAGATTCTCTCCAATTTGGATCCAATTAACTTGGAATCTGTGCTCCCTTGGCACAGGGTTTGGAAGTAATTATCTTTTTACTTATCTGTGAAGAAACAAATCGGAAGTAGAAACAAGATGATAGGAAGAATGGTTAGACTTTGTAAAGCAACAGTTCAGTACTTTTTGCATACTAACAAGGTATCACCCTAGAAAAAAATAATTTGCAATAAATCTATCAATAGTTTGCAGGGATTTATAGTTTTAAAGAAAGTTTTTTAAACCCTCAATCCTTTTTTACAATTTGGTTTGAGGATAGTTCCAGAGTTCTGCTTAATCCCTTCCTTTCTCATAGATTTTATCCCTTTATTTCTCCCAAGCAGAACTTGCATGGTGTGGGATAATATGGAAAGCCTGCCATTTTTTAAAGGCTCCCCAAATCATCTTGGGATGGGACACATTTTCTTTCTCCTCTCCATTGAAGTGTCAATCACCAAAGCTGGAGTAGATGGTTGGGATATTGCAGTGGGAATAAAGGGAGGTGGGGAAAATGTTTTAGCTGAAACCATTCCCCTTCCTTTGTTTGTTCCTAGTCCAGGAGCTGCTGGAAAGAGTCTCTTCAAGTACACCTTGGTCCTTTTCCTGAGAAAGCCAAACTTGGAAGTGACTAGCAGGTCTAATTGTGCCTCTGTGGAATCCACATTCTGGAAGAAGACAAAGAGAAGTCTGGAGGCCTCTGACTGGAGAGAGCCTGATGGATTAAATCCAAGCCTTGCACAGTCCCAAGAAGCTGTCAGGGTGCCTGGGCAGCGTGGAGCCGATCTGGACGATGCATTCCAGATGGTTTGTCTTCTTTCCTTAGGTTGGGGGCCAGTTGGAGCTCCTGGGCGGTCTCCCAAAGTAGCCCCCCAGAGAGCTCAGGGCAGCTTTCCAGATGGGAGGGGCCAGGCTAAGGCTCACTGTGGCAGGCTTGAAGTTAGAGGGAAGGGCCCCCTCTTTGTGTTGAGCATCTGGATATCATTTTTCAGGCTATTAAAAACACTAACTCTACTCTGCTAAATACAGCCAATCCACTTAATAAATAAATAAACACTTGGGGGACAATTCTAGGCCTAGCAGTTACCCTAAAATGGATCCAAATAATTTTTGGCTATATGGTACGGTGATGCTCAGAGAAGGGGCTCCAAAGCTCTCTAACAGGCATCTAATCACCACTCCACTCCCCACAACTTTACCAGCTAGCAATGATGCCACCAACTGCAGAGACTCCAGCGCAATGCCAGGGCTTTGCAATATATTTTACTTTTTGATTTTGTTTTGTTTTAGTTTGTGCAAAATATACAAGGCAGATGTGGAAGATTTTCTTCCATGTTTAAGGCTTTCACACTAGGTTTCAGAAAAGTAAGCGTAAGACGCAAAGAAAGGACAGGGAGAGCATATGAGAGAGTGAAGAGAAAGAACAGACCCAGTGAGCCACTTGAAAATTCCCTGTGGACTCCATGGGCTGTGAATCTGCTCTGGCCATGATAGAATTCTTTACTGTAAAGAGCAGGCCTATTTGCCTATGGTTCTGTTGCAACCACATGGCTGGATAGTAACCTGAGTTCATTCAGCTAACAGCAGCCCCTTCTCCAAGGGACCTGAGCTGAGAGGAGGCAGAAGGCATCTCTGCCCCATGAGTGCCCATGGTTGAATGAGAGAAACTTTCCCTATTCTTAGGAAATCCCAGCTTATGGGGCAGCAGGTCTCAGAAACAGAAGCTTCTGGCTTACCAGAAAAGAACAATCACAGAGCGACCTGCGCTAAACAATTCCAAGGGAAAGGAGTTCATAAATAATGGGGGGACATAGTGAAGGAGTGAACAGAACAGGCTGGGGTTATTTGGAAGGAAAAACACTGCTAAAAAAGAAAACTTTTTCCAGTGCAATACATAGTCATACACAAAGGCAGCCCAGGTACAGATTCCGCCCAACCATTCCATGATCCCTGAGATCTGCACAGGGGATATCTAGGCAGGCATCTGACCTGATTTAAGTCAACAGAGGAGAATCTGTCAAAACAAATCTTGTTTGGGAAATGTGGGGCTGTTCTGGTAGAGTCCATCCTGGAACCTAAGAGCTGAAAGAGCAGTACACATCCAAGAAGCTGTGATGGAAGCACACCCATCCCCCACTGGTGGCTGGCTGCCAAAGTAGATTGGCTCCAGGGAAGTCACTGGCAAATGAAAGAGTACTTCTTCCTGCTCTGCATCAGCAACCTGTGCCTGGATCATGTGCTGCTAGAGCAAGGGTATGGTGTAGAATTGGAAGGACACCAAGAGACTTCTGCTATCTGATGACATTCCAGAGGCTCAATGAATTCTTTCATCCAGTCTCCTACTTCCGGGAGGCTTCCTGCCATGGCTTCACTCCAGGTGCCACAATCGGCCTTTCATTGGATATTGAACAGCTATCTCCACACCATCTCTGTCCATGCCTCTACCTAAAAAACTTTGTTGTATGCTTGGTTGACCCACATAATCACAATCCGGACTTTCTTTCCCAGCTACTCCTGCCTATTACTGAGAAATTGGATTACCATGCAATAAGAACTCTGTGAAGAAGGTACACATTTATTGTTACTAAATATCCAACTTAACTTTAATCCACAGCAACTCATGTTGGAGAAAAGGCACAACAGTTTTCCTTTTCTGAGCGTTCTCCTTCTGATTATTTATTTTGTCCTTGTAGCTCTTAGGACCATAGGGACAAGTGAAATTACCACCATTTGACAGCTGAGGACAGTGCACCCCGTAGTGACTTGACTGAGGGATCCCAGAGAATTGGTAACAAAGCTAAAGTCTGGTCTCCTGATTTCCATTATGGGGTTCTTTCTACCAATCTTCCTTATTTCATTTAACCAATGAAGTAACTAAAATGAAAAAGCGCCCACTACGCACCATGAAAGAAACAGGCTTCTAGTCTTATCTCCCACAGCCCACCCACACAGACCATCTGTCCAGCCATTCCAAAATAGCATTGTGTTTTCCAGCCTCTGTTCCCTTGCTTCTGCCCTGTCGCCTGCTTAAACTGACCTCCCCCAGTTCTCTGCTTAACGAAATTTAATCATCCTTTAATCCCAAGATTAATTGTTCTCTCTTCTATATTGCCATCCTGATTATTACAGTAGGAAGTAATTTATCTTGTTGGAAATGCAGTTAATAAAAAAAGGGCAACTTTGGCACCATCATATTCTGCCTTGGATTATAGTGTTTTACAGGTGAATTTCACCTCTCCAAGTAAACTGTGAGCCCAAAGAAGGCAAAATCTGTTTCACACATCTTAGTGTTCCCCATAGAGTCTTGCATATGATATGAGCTTAATATTTCTAGAATGAGTAAATGAGATATGGGGACAGTAAATGGCTTCTCCAAAGTTTCACAGTGTTGAGACTTGAATTCAGAACTCCAGAATCTGATCTCTATGTTCTTTCCATCAAGTCATGCTGAAAGTAATGCAGTTTCTACTGTGATTAGCCACTTTGTAGGCCAAACATGGTTGAAAATAGTCTATTTTATATGGCACTGTGGAATCCAACGCATATTGAATTGTTCAGAAAGAATAGAACAGTTCATGGTTGGGCTTAGAAACCGACTTCCTGTGCTGTGGGCTAATAGGAAATGAGCAGCCCTCCCAGGGATGCCTCCTTCTGTCATAAACTTGAGTTGATTCTCACCATGAACAGAATGAGAATAAAGTATAGTGCTCATTAAAGTGTCTTCATGGGCCAAAGTATGAGGAGAATGAGGGAGTGACCCAGTGTTATCTCCTTTTAACCATCCATTCACTGTTTCCATAAGCATTGGCCAAGCATGATCTGCCACTGGGCTAGATGATGTGGATACAGAAATACCACAAAATCTCTACCCTTATGAAGTGCCAATCTAGTGACCATCTACAGCCACTGCAAACAATTTAAGTAAAAACCTCAAGTTTACTGGATACTTTTTCTCACTCTTCTTTTCTTTTTAGCTGAGGAGCTGAAATAAGGGGGCAACTCTGGGCATCATTCTGTAAATGAAATGTATACTGAATCTGTTTACAGTATGCTGAATCAATCTGAAATGCAATACTGAAATGTAATAAAATAGAGATAATATGCTTATTGGGAACCTCCCAGGAAGCTGCTTGGGGTGACAGCGGTTGGCTGAGACTCCCAAGTGGCTGCTCAAGTAACAACAGACGTTCACTCGCCTGCCTTCAGAGGGGTGGGGGGGTGGTTAACTACAGAGGTCTTGTTCTGCTGAGCAGAGGGTACAAGTTTGAGTCAGCGCTAAATTGTTCAAGCCACAGAGAAGAGCCTAATCTAATCCTTTCCTCCCTGAGCTTGTCAGGATGTCTTTAAATATATAATAAGCACATATTTAAAGAACATGGATTTGAAGCAATTCGAAATTGGCCTATTGAGACAGCTGTCTGTCTTGGGCTAGCCTTGTTTATGTGTGTCAATTTACTTATCAAAGGGAATGACAGGGCAGTAGCCAAAGCCACAGTGGAACTCAGGAGTCTTAACCCAGTCTTGCATCCCATGCGTTAACATCCCATTACTAATAGCAATTCATTCCATTTGTTTATTTATTAATGACAATTATCTACATTGCTCAAATAACTTCCTCATCCAAATTAAATATTAGTGTTCTGGAGGTAATACCTTTCTGAAATACAAAAGGGATTCAACAAATCAAGCAAAGACCAATAGCCTACTTCCTACTAGGTACTGGGTGTCACAGCAGGCAAGACCTAGTATGGATCATTCAGAAGACAACTCTGATGGACAAACCAAGAAGTGTCTTTTTGGAAGGATAAAAGCAATCTTCAGTACATCATCTTTACGAAAGTATGAACATACCCTAAACAGCTCTAACTCCCTTTAACAACTCATCATGAGTACTTTATTTCTGCAGTTATATAGATCCCCAAAGCATTTGTTTTGATCATGTCTCTAGCTCTTCTTCGAATGATGACTTTATAACTCAAAGAGTGCAGTAAACTTTCCTTTTACATGTTCTAAGATTACTTCTTTCAAAGTTCAAGAGCTCTTTCTCCCCTTTACCTTCAGTGTTGGATAGTCTGGTAACCATTCCTGATTACGTAGTTTATAAACTTCATATTTTCATAAAATCTAATCATGTTCCTGTTCAGTCTTCCTTCCAAAGTGCTTTATCCCCAGCAGTAAGCCATCAGTTCTTAAGTCATTTCTGAGGCCTTTCCGGAACTTTATATTTCTTCATGTTTTTACTTATGTGTACAGTTGCCAGAAGACCAGGCAATAAGCATGCAAGATGCAGATTACCATGGTTCTGTATATATCCAGGTTGATATCTACATAATTCTTTAGTAGTAAATAGGTCAGTATTTCACACAACCATTTGTCATTAATCCGTCTTTCTTATCCAGACATTTCCTTGCTGTATGAACTTTCTTATTGCAAAAATAAACAAAACAGCCCTACTGCAACAAACACTTGTCTAGCACATTCCTTTAAAACTCCTTGTCTGCTGCTGCATTGTCTTCCCTGATCTGAGTTTTCTATATACACTTAATGCCTCATCTATGTGCTCAAAACAAATAAGAAAGCAAAGCAAAACAAAACATATCCCTCTTTTCCTCCTGCAAAACACCAAACAACAAAGCCTCTCCCAATTCCCTACATATCCCCATATTCTCTTTAACCTATTTCTACTCCCTCACTAAAGTCTCTTTTCTCTTCTGGCTTGCAGGGTTTTTTTCCTTATCTTTTTTTCACATGGCTTATGTTAAAAACATAACAATAACAAAAGACTTCCCATTCCTCAGTTAATGTGTAGTTAATACAATGAGAAGTAAATAGGTCTCTTAAGACAAATAAATTTTAGCAATTAACAGGATCTTATGTGCCTGGAACTTAAAAATATAGCTTTTGACATTTCATGCTTCACATATGCCAATTGCAAAACTTGCATTTAGGCACTAATTAACTACATTAAAACTAGACTTGGCAACATTGGATACAATTTATCATGGTGCCTTGTGTATAGGAAATGTATAGTTTTTTAATACTTGATGTGTCTTTGCTGTGATGACTACATGAGAAATGTCCCACTATCCTGTAGACCATACTTCTTAATGAAGATGTCTTAACGCAGATAGATGGTGGGAGTTTAGTTATCTTTATGTTTTTGATGAATGGATGAAAATCATGTGGTAGACTGGTGAGGAATGGGATATAGTGTATGGATTTTAAGTTCTTAGGAGGTAATAGTCCTTTGGGGCCATCTAGATGGTCTGTGGGCTAATGTTCTGTAGACTTCATATAAATGTAACAGCAATATACAATTAAATAAATTAATGAGTTCTAGAAACTGATGCCTTTTAATGTTTCATTGGTATATCTTCGAAAAAAGCTACATTGTACCCATTCAGTCAGGAGAGGCTTTTTAAAAAAGCAAATGAAAACTGATAGCAATGGGTCAGCTAGTCTTCAATCTTTTACTGAACTGGTCCCCTCTAAGTGCTTTTAATCTAGTCTAGAGAATCATCAGTGGCCTAGAGCTCCCCCAAAGAAACCCTCTACTGAGTTTTCATCCTGATTTCTCTAGTGACAGGTTCAATGCCAGCAGGGCTGCATGCAGGTGTAAGTGGGATCCTACATCCTACATGATCACCTACTGAGTAGGTGGCATTTTATTTCAGTGAATTGGGAGTGAACACAAAATTCACAGGGACAAATGTTGACCCAGGCATAAGGAAGAACATTGCTGAATCTAATATTCTAAAATATATAATCAGTAAACAACTGAGAGCCTATCCACATATCAATCTGAAAAGATAAGTCAAATACAAAATATTTTCTTTTTCTACCTTAAATGTCTACACTAGCTGACTAGACAATACTATATCAGTTGCTAACTTTAGAGGTCTTGGGCTCATTTTTACAATATAGGCATAATCTAAATATGAGGCTTAAAAAAGCTAGTTTTTTGAGAACATAACAAAAGTCCCTGTCAGAAGCTGCTTATTGTTAATGAGAAGCCTCATCAACAATAAGCAATAGAAATAGAGGAATATAATCAAAACCAACTGTCATTCCCAGCTGACTCGATTTTTGAAGAAAGCTAAAAAAAAAACAAACATGTGACCTGTGGTTTTAGAGATGCCCAAATAAACTCCTCCAACGTATTTATATCCAAACTTGGCCCTACAGAGATCTGTAGTTTCTGCTTCAAAGATGCTTTGGCTTGTGGAAGGATTCATGTGCATCTTCCTTCTGATGGAGCCTCTTAAAGCCATTATGTTCTCCTGTCCTCCAGCTGCATCAATCATCTCAAAGCAGCCCATAAAGTTTCTGCAAAGATTCTACAGTATTTAAAATCTTGCCAGTCCTTGTTTATAAAACTCTTTGATACCTATTCACAGACTTTTGGTTCAGAATGAGAATTCATAGTACCTATAGCCTCTTCCTGGAATGTTCACAATTTTCCTTTTGCTTATTTAGGAATAGAAATTCTTTATTAACTTAAGGCAGTGTCCACAGGAGGTATATCATCTTCCAAGCAATTTGGTAATATCTATCAAACTTTTTAATTTCGAAGAGGTTTCTGGGAAGATGGCAGAGGAGGAAGCATAATTTGTAATTTCCTCAGATCACTCCACAAAAAGATTAGCTAGATGGCAAAGCCATAAATTCTTGGAAATATTTACAATAAAGCTAGGTGATAAAGTATCGCCATGAACGTCAAAACACTAGCAGAAGGGGATAGCCACACGCCTGCATGCTAAGCAAAGGGAAGAAACAGTGTATCTAATAGATCTGGGAACAGGAATAGCCAACAGGTGTTCACTGGAAAGGACAGTGGGCCAATGTGATAACCACAGCTGAATCTGGATGGATGTTGCTCTTTCCAATAGTGGATGAGTGAAGAGCTGACAGTGAGAAGGACTGAAGGGGGTGAAGCCGTCAAACCCCTATGGACTCATGAGACTGTAAAGCCAGGGCATCTTTCCAGGACAGTGCCCCATACTAAGGAAAAATGTTTGGGAGTAGAACCAAAATTGAGCTAGATTAGGACAATAGAGACAAAGGAAGAGAAATTTCAGATAAAAAAGAGGAGAAGAACAGAGCCAGAAAATCTCAGAAAGCCAGCCACCTTGTCTTTGAACACTTCACAGAAGCTACAGAACAGGGACCTTGGCGAAATTAGCTTTCTAACTTCCCAGCTATTCTTTTTAACTAAACCATGCCTCCTTTTAAAAGTTCAGGAAAACTGATTTTACATAGAAGTGAACAACAGAAAAGGATCAGGGTCAAATCTTATACAAACATTATTAGAAAAAAGAGAATAAGGAACTGAATAAGGCAAGTACTCAAACCAGATTAAATTTGTAACCTACTATTTCAAAATGAAATTAAAGACATTAGGAAAGTTACACAACACGTGAAAGGACAACATAAATCAAAATTAGAAAAACCCAGAAATGAGGAGGCAGAACTCAGGGAAGAATTAGAAATAAAAGAAAACTTTTGTTCACAAATAAAACTAAATTAGAAGGAACACAAGAGCAAATAAATACAGCAAATAATACTTTTAAATACATATAAGGTAAAAGGAGGAACATCTTAAAAATCTATATGAAATGAAGAAAGAAAGAAAAGATTCAAGAGAAGGTGACAAATACCAATGGTAGGCAAAGAAGATCCAATGTATGATAATAGGAATCTCTGAAGAAGAAACTCGAAGAAAGGAAACACAACAAATATTTCTTGAAAAATATTCAAGAAATTAATTTTTAAAAAAAGCTACAAATAGAGCTACATATTCAAAAAGTACACCATGTACCTGGGAATATTGACTTAGAGTGACGGAACCAAGACATATTCTAGTAAAATTACTGAATGTTAAGAAAAGGAAAAATCTTTGGGGCATATAGTTTTAAAAGACAGTGACTTATAAAGTTAAGAAAAATAGGTTAGTACCAGATGTTTCAATGACACATGTCTGAAGAAGACAGAGTAATATATTTAAGATTCATTAGAAAATGGGAGCTGAGGATTTGATATACAGGAAAAAACTGACTTTCAGGTGCAAAGGACACAAGCTGTTATCAACATGTAAGAACTCCAGGAATATTGTTCCTATGAACACTTCCTGGGTATCTGCTAGAAAACAAGCTTCAGGATGATTAGAGACACATCAATATGAAGACTCGTGGGGAGCATTAAACATATAGCTACTTGCAGAATTAAGATTAAGTGAGGGATAAAATGGAACAAGTATTTTATGTAATGGCTATGTACTCTGACAATGTAGATATACATATAGATATCTGGAGCAGTTTTCTCCAAAGAAAGTATTTTTGATTACTTGAAGTAATTATTTCTATGCTATAAAATTAAGGGAAAAATAAAGTAAGTTGACGTGGTGAACGGCTTTTAAGATGGCTCCCAATGATACCACGTCCTGGTATTCACATCCTTATATAATCCCATCCCTTTGAGTGTGAACTTGTCCTAATGATTTGATTCAAATAAACAAAACACTGCAAATGTGAAGAGATGTCAATTCTGAGATTAGGTTCAAAAGCCTGTGACTTCCATCTTCGTTGCACATTCTCTTAGCGTTTTCTCTTTCACTTACTCTGAAGGGAGCCAGCTGCAATATATTGGGAGCTGTGGAGAGGCCCATATGGCACATGGCATGGAACTGAAGCAGCCTCTGGCCAACAACCAGTGAGGAACTGAGGTCCTCAGTCTGATACACCGTGGGAGACTAAAAGCCAGAGGCATCTGGGAAATGGATTCTGCCCCAGTTGACCCCTGAGATAACTGCAGCTCCTACCCCCATGCCTTGACTGCAATCTTGTGAGATGCTGAGTGGGAGCAACTGGCTAAGCTGCATCTAGATTCCCAACAGAAAGAAGCAACAATAAATATTGTTGTTTTAAGTTTTAAGTTTTGGACTATTTGTTACACAGCAATACATAACTAGTATGGTTGACTAAACCATCTTTGGAAGCACACCATGTAAGGCAAGACATTTGTCTTTGGGAGCATTGCCTGGCACATCAGGCAAAATGTAGCAATGCCATCATGGTTTTGAGCAAATGTACTCATCTGTGCCACTTATCTTTATTTCAACTCTTTTCCAATGAGCTGACCTTGTCTCTGAAGGCTCTTAGTTCAAAATGGGCTCTTGAAAAAGATTAATTCTGTTATCTTTTCTGGCAATGAGTTTTTTCAATCTCGTATTTTATTTGAAAACTTTAATTTGAAAGTGATTGAGTTAAGAATCATTCCAGACTCTGATTTATTACTTTATACACTTATTAATAATTATTTTCTGTACTCCTCTGCTTTTCTCCATTTGCCTGCATTCTTCTGCTTTTCTTTAGAGCTTTTCTTAATTCTTCCAGCTTTTGGTTGAAGCACAAGGATCTACTTGAGTAAGACCTCATATTGTTTCCATTTTCAACATTTTTTTCTTTGTTTTTTGGTCAGAACTACATTATTTTTAAATATTGTAGTCATTGCCCTGCAGGTTTGTGCATGACTTTCTTTTATTTCTCATTTAATTAAGAAAAGAGGAATAAATTCTACTTTAAGAGGTATACCATGTGACTATTTTTAGTAGTTTCTATTGTGAAAACACTATTTGCATTATTTTTTTGTAGAAATTCCAGATTACTTGATTCTTTGAACAACCTAAGTAAGCCAGATTTAGGAGGCCTTAAATTAGAGGGAGGATTTCCCCTTCCCTCCCACTCCCCTTGAGTGATGATTCCTTGGCTATATAGGAGAATTTAGAAAGATAAGAGAAAAGAAAAGATTTGGGGTACCATTTTGCTTTGTTTTCCACGTTCTGAGAAAGCCTATTTGGCATGAAACACCAAGTGATTCAATGATTACTTTGACTCAATAAATAACATAGGTCTTTAAATTATCAAAAAAAAAAAAGAAGAAGAAGAAGAAGAACAAAACAAACAACACATTACTGCACTTTTCCTCCTAAAATATTTAAAGAGAGAAGTAAGCCACAGCAGGAAAATGGCAATTTATGTCATCTACCAAGAAAAAGATACATGAGATAATGTCAAATAAGTGCTTTCAGAGATCAAAAAAGCTGGCAGCTCCTGTCCTAGGTTTTCATTTGCATTAAGTACTTTGTCCCTTTCCAACTGCAGCACAGTCTTGAAACTACAAAAGTACTCTTCACTGATCAAACGATAGCAGCAACAACAATAAAAACAATCGCATAAGAGATTTTTTAAATTTCATTTTGTTTTATCAGGAACTCCAGAAAGACACATGGCCCCAGAGTACGAGAAGATTAATGGCCTGGTCCTCCAGTTAAGTGATGTTACTCTGAGTTGCTCCTCAGACATCAGACAGACATCCAGAGAGATGAAAGATACTCCTTTCCAACTTTGAAGGAAATATTCAGGGACTCAGGAGAGAGCTCATGTTGTCTTTCAGGGTGCCACCAGCCTTTCTACAGAACATCCCCAGTGGGCAAACATGGAACCCAGAAACGGCTGGTATGGGAAAAATACGATAAGGCTTGCCGCTAAGTAAACCCTTGGTGAATCAACCCCCCAGAAAGCAGATTTCCTATAGTATGGAAAGATTTGTTTAGGCTTGGTTTCAATAAATAATAAAGAGACACAAATAAACTAATGGTCATCTTACCACTGATGACTCTTTAGGATCTTTAGAATACGGTAATTCAATTTAATTGTGGAACCCCTACCCTGTTAAGCTAACAGGGAATTTAACTCGGGTCATTCCATACCCTCACTGAGGGCTCTGGCAGGGATGAGGCATCTTAAGAAGCCCTAGAACATCTGGAGGCCCTTCCCATCATTAGTCTACATGAGCAGGTCCCAACCTGCCTCGTCCCTTTGGGTTTACCTCTTTGCTATTTTCTACAAAAGAGGGACTCTGGCAAAGACCCAGCCTCCCCAAGGCATATATACAGCAAGGAGTACTTCTAAGAAGCAGGGTGATATCCTTGCTGCTTCTTGAATCACAAATCTTTTCAGTTTGGGAAAATACGGCCCTCTTCAAACTCTATTCTCCTCAATGGGCTTATTCAGAACTAAAGCCTGGAAGTCCAGCCACAAGCCTCTTCTATGGCAAAGACACACAGAGCCAGCAAGAGTGGGAAAGGGAAAGGGGAAAATACAGAGAGAACATAAATCCATATCTCAAAAGTTTTTTCTAAAATGAAATTCTTTTCATTTTAGTGTTCATTTTAGAATTGAGACAACTGAGACCTGAGCCTAATGACCAAAGATGCACAACTAGTTACTGACAGTGACATGATTAGTCACTGACAGTTACTAGTTACTGACAGCCAACAATATCTGGCTTTCTACCATATCACAGTGCCCCTTTGTTTTTCTAATTTCAAACTCTGTACTATTCTAAATATGCCCTTGTTAATTGACACTTAAGTCTCTGCAACTGGAGTTTTAGACATATTTGGAAACTTCTTTTAAGAACATTGATTCACTCAGGGCTGAATTATTTGTGATAGCAAGAACTACTCCACCCTGGGGCATATCCAGCAGGATGAGGGATTCAGAGATGAATCACATTATGTTCCATTCTTCCTAGCTCTCAGTATTTTCACACAGGAGAAATCAGGTTCCTGAGAGTGCATACACTCCAAAAGGCTGTCAAAAAGGAGGAAAGCAAAGTCCCATGGATCCAGCCACTCTCCATAGACACCTTAGGATAATCTTAGGGAATGTGATTCTTCCTGTGGCAATGATACACGTGCTGCGTGTTTTGGGAAAGGCAGGTTAATGATCTATATGTATGTAGTTAAGTCTTTGGTCTTTCTCAACATCGGCTGGCAAGGCCATGTCCTTCTCTCACTGCCTCCTAAACAAGAATCACTGTTTACCTGCATCTAAGCAAGGTGAGGAAGAGGAAGTGGTATTGTGTCTGATTTTGAGAGTAACCATTATTGTGTCAGTGTGCAAATGAAATATTCCAATGGGCAGTGTGGGAGTGCCCTGGGGTTTCTAGGTATCTTGTGTATTACAGGCATGGTCCAATACTTCCTCATACTCTTTCTTCTAATAACGAACTGTGAAAGAACAGGATGTACTGTCATGCTTTATAATTCAGGCAGACAATATAGGTATTGGCTAACTTGGTTTGACATGATCAACTCCCTCCTCCCCCTCTTTTTCCCCCCAGCCAATCTGGCAGAAAAGAGTTGGATTATTGTGGGAGTTGCACCGGCCCTTCCAACACTTTTCTTTCCAGTCCATTAATCAGCAGCAGAGTAGCTAAGGGACCACATAACTTTGCTGTGGCACGAAGAGGTCTGTGGTTGTGAGTGGGTTGACTGGGAACAAAGTTCCATCGTTCCAATTCTGATTGATTAGTGCTGAAGCCATGGATAAAGGATAATTACTGAAAGTACGAGTGGACACCAGTTGACGATCCACCGGAGAGAGCCCGTTTATTAGGCAGCACACACACACATATATAGGGCTTTAAGGGGAAAGCTGATTGGCTTAAAATACAATCCCTACTTAGCATACCGCATGGGGTTTGGGGGGAGCTGATTGGTGTGTAATTCGCGCCAGGAGGGAAGGAGAATACGGAAGAGAAGGGCAACCAGCGCCATGATGGGGTGTGGCCGAGAAGGGCTTATGTGATTGGGGTGTGATCCCTTGGGGCATTTGGGTCCCTACAATTACCAGCCCCATCTTGACAAATCACTCAGTGGGTGGATAAGAACTAAGTTTAACAAACCTGGGCCTGTGAACAGATTTTTCTTGTGGTGGGGTGCAGAGTTGTAGTGATGGTGGGATAGGGGACTGGATCTGACTGAATAAGTCAAGAGAACACCAGCACAGTGTGGGTTCTCATGGTGCTTTGGGTACTTCCCTTCCTCATGCCATTGCCATTTTTCTGCAAGCCGATTACCTCTGCATGTCACCACTACAGTCACATTCTCTGTCACCCTTAGCTCCCCCCTCACAGATCCCCAAGACTAGCCAGATGGCGCTACTGCCCTCTCAAGTGATTCAACCCTCTTCTCTCTAGGCTTTTCTGCCCAAAGTCTCCAGCTCCCCTCAATTCCTGCCACTTCCTTGCACATTCCATATTTTGTTCTCTTTGTCTCTTTCTCTTTCTCCCTCTTTTTTTTTTTTTTTTTTAACCTCTCCCACATCCAGTATTCTCGTGCGTGGAGAGATAACATCCTACTTAGGCTAGATGGCCTTTTCAAAAATGTTTAGTGTATTTCCACTAATTCCAGACACAGAGTAGGTAGTCTTTTAGAATCGCAAGAATGTTTGGAGAGTATTGAATTTAAATATTGCTTTTCTGTTTGTGGTCTTTGAGACATATCCAAACAACTAATGCAAAAAAAAATGTTTTAAGTTTTAAGTAAGCTCTGGTTGCTTTGGTGTCAGCAACCTCAAATACTGCTTCTTGCCAGCTTTCCACTTGGGAGAAGATGCTTCCTACAGATGCACTTTTGTAAAGTCTCTTCAGAACCAGCATAGACCAAGCCAAACTGTGATCGAAATTCTTGCTGGCTGCTCCTTTTTCCAGTTTGTCCTGTGTTTCCACTTGTTGAAAATATATCTGCCTGTCAGTGTTTGAGAATGCCAGCACCTTTTTGATATTACAAACTCACAGTGCTCCTCTTCAAGAATGCCAGCATTCGTAATTTTTATGCCTCCAACTTTGAAGAAATGGAAGCAATTGAATTTTGCTGCATTTTATAGTAAAAAATGGTAATATTACATAGCTAGAAATTTCTGTAAAGTATGGATTGGCAATAACATTGTTTATGCCTTAAAAAATGGGGTCCTTCTGAATTTATGCCTGTTTCCAGTCACAAGCTATGTTTTTAATGCATTCTTTGACTTCAAACAACTTGCTTTTTTGTCCCAGAAATTCTGAGTGGTTGCTACGATGCAGAGATTTACAGAAGTTTGAATTGAAATGAAATGTTTCAAAACTCAGGTAGATATAAATTATATTTATTACTGTGAGAAAAACACTCTTAGTTGCAACTCTAACAGGAAAGTTTTTGGATTTTCTAGATATGGCTAATAAAGATTTACAAGTTGTAATTTCACAAAGAGAGAAAGTATTTTGTGAAAACTTTTTTTTTGAAGGTGAAATAGGAAGTCACAAGAGTAAATAGATGGATTTCTGTAGAAATCATCTACTAACTTAATTGAGCAAATAAGATCCATAAAACTTCAGAAAATCAAACATGCATATTTATTATTTAGTTTCTGGCATTGAGTTCTTTTTATTTTCCTACAGCACTGTTTGTGGAATGTATTGTTTTGAACACATGCTATATTAACATGAGTTGTCAATAACTTGATCCTAATAATATGACAGAAAGAGCATTGAATTAGGAAACAGATGGCCTGTGTTTTTTTTCATTCTGCTATTTATCAGGTTTGTGACTATGGTCATATTTTTTCAATAATTTGGACCTCTGTCTTCTCATCTGTTCAACAAGAATAACAAATACCTGATCTCCTTGCCTCTGAATGTTGTTGTGAGGATCAAATAAGGTCCTGGTTGTGAAAACACTTTGTGAACCTATCAAGTGCTATACATATGAGGCATTCTATTCATACTACCTCAGAATTCCTCTCAGATTATATTGCCTTGAATGCATTATTTAGGAAAAGTACAAACTTGAATGCCATATGGAGTCCTTGTTGACACTGCAGATGTTGGTTAATTTTAGATTCTGAAAGAACAAAAGAACAGAAGCACTACCAGGCAAATTAGCCTCTCTTTAGCTTTTTCTTCGAAATCTTCTATTATATGAATACCAGACTAAAAATGACAGGCTAAATATTATAGAAAATTACATCATTTGAAGCACTGAAATTCTGTATATCCAAGCCCTTTTGTGGAACACAAGTTTATTCCCTCCAAAGCACATTGCCAGTGAATTTAATTTTGTAAGATTAATTACGGGTTTTTTTTTGAGGACCAAGTAAAAGGATTTAAATCTTAAACTTTAACTTTAAAAAACACAGAGCCAGGGGAAACATAAAAGCCTCAGAAGAAGCACTAAAAAGATATGTAATCCATTTTGGTGGCCATAGTCTCTCTTGAACTAATGGGAAACTGAACTAAAGCTCAGCTAACCTTGGGCTCCAATTCTGAAGATCTAGCCGTATTTATGAGAGGGAATGTCTTTGCAGAATGTACACATATTCATGAAAACTGGTTTTATGGCCTCATCAGTTTGGGAAGACCTGTCCTGCTCACATGTGCCATGTGGAAAACATCTCTACATCTTGTCGGATGCAACTTTGTGCTTACACATGCATAAGCAAGAGGTGTTTTTATAACATATATAGATGGCATCTGTCATTCTATCTTTTGTTTGCACACCACTGACTTACAAAAAATATCCTGGAACAAGCTGAGCATTTTGTGTCTTGAAATTAAAAGAAACCACGGAAGCAATGAAGTAAAGGATACTTCATATCAGAACATATCCATTAGAATACCTGAAGCAGTTTAAAAAATGGTGCAGTTGATATTCTGAGCCTTTTCTAGAGAATAATCTGTCCCAAGAATGCTTACTAAGTCTTAGGGCCTTAAGACACTGATGGAGGATCACTCTCATAATTAGAAATAATTTTCAAACAGAGGCCATGTTTCACCTATAACAAAACTAGTAAGACAGGTGCAACTTTATTCCATGTTACATAGTTCTCTCAAACTGGAACAAAACTTTAACCCTCAAAATATTTTTCCCATGTGAGGAACTTTGGATGAGTCCAGATGATTACAGGCCTGAACCAGAAATGGATTCAAACATCTTATTCACTGCTGAGAGTGAACTGGAACTGACCCCCAAAATAAATTGGCTTAATTCCCTGAGGTTTTCTTTTCTTAACCTCACCAGTGGGCTGGTTTAAGCACAGAACTGGAGGAGTCCTTGGGGGAAGCAGAGGAGAGCTCTGGCTTGTGTTCAGTCTGTGGGTATGCTGCAATGGTAGCATTACTCCTATTATTAATTCTGGGAATTAACTGAAGAAATCACTTGCCAAACCATGGGAACAACATGAATTTAATTCGTCTAATTTTGTTTGAAGATATTGCACCAACTAAAAAAGCCTCTGATTGCCAGAGATTAAAAAAAAAAAAAAAAGTAATCCAAACTAGCTTAATCAAAATGGTAAATTTATTTGGCTCAAATAACTGAAAATTTATAGTATCTGATTTAGGTGATGCTTGATCCAGGGCTCAAACAATGTGACCCGGGAATGGATTTCTTTCTCAGTTTCTCAATTCAGCATCTTTGATGTGCGGTTCAAATCGACAGCGGTAAGTAACAAAAGGAGCCAGGCAATGGGTTCTAGGCAAACTTTAATGGAAGCGCTCTCAGGCAAGTTCTGCAGCTGGCAAGGGAGTGAAGCCGGGGAAGTGACGCCCAGAATAGATACAAACAGGTATTTATAGGGAGCGCTGTTGGTCATTTTTTTGCCCATATATGGTATGGTTTTGAGCAGGGTTTAGTTTCCACTTCCCCTCTAACAGGGGTGACGGTAATTCCGGGGAGGGTAAGGGGAGAGGGGTGGAGTTGACAAGATGGAGGCTCTGTTGCCACTTTGTTGCCGCTTTCCGGTCCTCCCAATCCCGCCGGCCCAACATTCACTGTCATTTTCATTCTTAGGCAAGCTCTCCTCTCATGTGCCCGGTATGGATGCAAGCTGCTCCGGGGAGTACTTGCACCTAGGCTCAACTCCAGAGTTGACTTGTTCTAATTGGTCCAGAATCAATTAATGTGGCCAGGGGAATAGGACATACTAGGTAGTCTAGACCAAGCTCACATGCTTTGCCTCTAAGGCAAATGGGTGGGGGCTGGAGGTGGGGACATCACTCTGCTCCCCATACCCATAGACTGAGAGTAAGGGAGGAACATAGTCCTCAGAAGAAAACAAGAGTGTGGTCAGTAGAACTGATGTTCTCTACAGATAGTCAGGGACTAGGTGCACAAATAAGTTCATCTGATATTATTTTTCACCTAAGAAAGAATTGTAGATATATTCTGAGGCTAGAGTCCAAGTTTTACTAGCCAAAGGAAAAAATTAGGTAATGGCCAAAAGAAAAATTGTAGAACCTTTAAGTGTGACATTTAAAAAATGGTTACAAACTAGAGCTGGGACTAGATGGTCTTCAGAGAGTAGGACAGTTCTATAATTTGTAGATTTTGTGATTCCTGAGGAAGAGAGCACTGGAGCTAAGAAAAACTTTCTGGATAGCTATTGGGTGTACCTTATTAACCTCATGTTTTATTTTAAACACTTTATGTTATGCTATAATTAAACAAGAAAGCAAAAACAAAAACACACTCAAGGAACAGAAGCAAAGAGAAGTTCCATATGGAAAGATAATTTTATTTTCTAATAATCATACTAATGTGACTGGAATAGCTTCTTGAGATATATATGTATCTCAAATATATATATATATATTTTTTTTTTTTTTTTTAATGGCAGTTGTCATTGCCACATCAGTTGTACATATTTCTGCCTCTGTATATATTCCCCCAAAGATCTCATGTAAATTAAGTGCCTTAGGATTCTTTCATTCTGGCCTAATATATATAATCTAATAAATAATATAAGGTCTTTTGAGGGTTGGGAATGGGGAACTAGTGTAAAGATAGAATACTTACTCTACACGGCCAAGTTAAAAAGCACATTTGCAAAAGTCTACCCACTTCACCAAGCCTTTAAACCTATTTTCCAAAAGCAACTATGGGAAAATGAAGAATTACCAAGGAAGTGAGAAGGGATGCTAATAAAAAAATGGCCAATGGGTATTTGGCCCTAGAGCTAGGGTGGCACTAGATCTGTTTGGGGCAGGGTACACCTTACAAGTTCGCAACTCCAAACCTATCATCCCTATCTGAGACTTCATTCCAGAGACGCTTCTATAGTTGAATTAAGAAAACTCAGGTATTTCCTAGGGCTTGCAATTCATTAAGTTGGGCAGAATCAAACTGAATTTTATTCTCTCTGTTTTGTTTTGTTTTGTTTATTTAAAACATCATGCCAACTATAACTGGTTGCAGGAGAGGCAGGTTAAATATAAAAATTTTTCCTTATTGGAAAAAATACAAAGATAAAATTTACAGGCCAAAGAATGAGGAGCTACTCTTAATGGAATGTGAAAGTTAATCTTTGGATGAGACTATAAATTGGAAACTCAGTCACACCATCTTAGAACATTCCTTTGGAAGATTTTATTAAAGTTTGGGAGACTTCTGGGAATTTGTCCTAAGGATATATTTGCATACATATGTGCCAGGTTATTCATTGCAGCATTGTTTGTAATAAATACCAAAAATTGGAAACAACCCAAGTGTTTATCAATAGGGGAATGGTTAAATAAACTATGGCATATCCTGCAGTGTAACTATATGCAGCTGTTTAAAAGAATGAGGAAGCTCTTTTAATACTGACACGTAAGATCTCCAAGGTCCATTGTTAGAAGGAAAGGCAAGATGCAGATCAGGGGATACAATATGCCACCTCTTATGTAAAAAGGGGGAAAGGAAAGAAATATAAGAATTGCTTGTATTTGCATGAAGAAACACTGGAAGGATACATAGAGAAACCAATATAAATAGTTACCTCTACCTAAGATGGCAGGGCAGGAGAAGAACTGGGTAGAAGGGGCTGGGGGGAAGAGAGACTTCTAACTCTCCGCCTTTTTACAGTAGTCCCCTCTTATCCTCAGGGAATACGTTCCAAGACCTCTAGTGGATGCCCGAAACTGCGGATAGTACCAAATCCTACATATACTGTTTTTTCCTAGCATACACACACCTATGATAAAGGTTAATTTATAAATCAGGTACAGTAAGCGATTAACAACAATAACTAATAACAAAATAGAACAATTATAACAATCTGCCAGCATCACTACTCTTGTGCTTTGGGGCCCTTACAATACTGCACTACAATATCGCAACAGTAGATCTCATAACCGAGATGGCTACTAAGCGATAAATCAGCAGGTAGTGTAGACCCCGTGGATCTGCTGGACAAAGGGAAGACTCATGTCCCAGGTCGGGTGGAGAGGGACGGTTCGAGATTTCATCACGCTACTCAGAACACCGCACAATTTAAAACTTATGAATTATTTCTGGAATTTTCCATGTATTATTTTTGGACTTCAGCTGACCCTGAGTAACTGAAACCATGAAAAGTGAAACCGAGGATAAGGCAGACTACTGTATTTTGTATTGATTTGTGAAATGTGAGTATATCAGCCGGTCAAATATAAATAAATAAATACCAAAAAGAAAAAAACTTGAGAGAAGTCATTCAGGAGTCATATGGTAATTTCATAAAAGTTATATCTACTATTAAAATAGAAAAAAAAAAAACAACACCTGAATCCAGCTTCAACCAAAGGCATACTGTTGGTAGGGTTTGAGTACGGGACTATAGCAGAAGGCCAAACCATACTGATTCCCATTCTCGTTAGCTGAACACTTTGCCTCTTTCCAGTATCTTTAGTGTCTTGGCTATTTTTTCATATCCTTCTTTCCTTTTCTCTTGAAAAGAAATAACAAACCAAGGTTTTGGAAGAGGCTGCTGACAATGATTATACCTTATTTATCCATAAAGAGTTAAAGCTTTATCTAGAATGTAGGTCACTGCACATATTCATAAATGCCAAGACAGTTCCCTAGTTATCTTCCCAAGAGAGTGGGACTCCTGGTTCACTTATCTAGACTGATCTAGCAGTTCCTTCTGGATGCTGTCATTGTAACCTATGTACAGCTTTGTCATTGTGCTGAAACATTCCACGGAAATTACGAGCATATGAGGCAATCTTTCCCACTAGACTTTGAGTTTTTGAGGGCAAGGACAGTGTTTTATTCATTGAGTTTTGTAATCTCAGAGCCTAGCACAGTGCCCGCCATAGAACTGGCACTCTGTAAATGAGCTTTCACCCACCCAATTGCTTAGGCCAAAATTCTGAGTCATCTTCAATGTCTTTCTCTCTCATCCCATGAAATCCATCAGTAAGACCTTTCAGTTTTACCTGCAAAACATTCCTTAAAACCTACTCCTCTTAACCTTCAGCACCTACCACCCTAATCCAAAGCACTCACATCAGTAGTCTGGACCAAAGCAACTGGTCTGCCTTCTCTTCCACTGCCCCCAGAATACATTTTCTTTATGTAGCTAAGGCGATCTTTTTAAAAACAAATCAAATCATATCATGACCCTGCGTAAAACTCTTCAAAGCCTTCTTATTACAATTAAAATAAAATTTAAACTCTTTACCATGAACTTCAAAGCCCTACATGACCTGGCCCCAATCTGCTTCTTTGATTTCAACTCCTACCAGGGCCCCTTGCTTCCTATATGACGCACAGGCCTTCTCTCAGTTCCTTAGGGCCTCTGTCTGTACTCTTCCTTTGCCTGGAATGCTCTTCCCCCTGACTTTTGTTGATGCTCAAACACTTACCTGACCACTCCAGTTACATCATAGTTCTATGCTATTTGTAGCACCTTTAACTTTGTAGATTAAAATTTTTATTTGTTGTGTGGTGTTTATTGCCCCCACTATAATGTCAGTTCTATGAAGTCTCTTGTTCCTCCCTATATGCCCAGTGCCTAGAACAGGGATGTTCATACAATGGCTCTAAAAAGTTTTTGTTGAGTAAATAAAGGCATTTAAAATTAATCATGGATAGAATTTTTTTAGAGACCTTTTATGTGACTATTTAATTATAAAGGCAATAAACAATTATAAAAAGAAATGAGGATGTCATGATTGACTTTTGAAGAAACATTATAGAAAGTAGGCTAAGAGAGTTAATTGAGGGAATAATTGGGAAAACATGATTCTACAAAAAAATGATAACTTATGTCATAGGCCAGTCTAGGGAACAGGCAGGCTCAGGGACTATGTTAGGGAGACGGATTATAAAGATGAGCAGGTGTTGGTTTCGCACTCATGGTGCTCAAAATCTATTAGGAGATACAGTGTTGTAATTATAATATCTAGTATCTGTACAGCACAAATCACATTCACATTATAATTCATTTGATCACCACAATAGTCCTATGAGGTAGGATATTATTATAGTTGTTTTTATTACAATTTTATAAATAACTGAGGTTCAGAGAGGTTATGTGACTTGTCTTGGATGGCACAGCAAATGATGAAAGAGATTCTTAATTTAAACCCAGATCTTCTGACTTGGCTCTTCTCTTCTATTCACCACCATGCCTATTCAGTGTGATAAATGTATGTGCAACATACTATGGGATGTTAAATGTAAGGGAGAGAATGACTATTTTTATTGGAAAGGTCTGGGAAGGCTTCACTGAGGAAAAGTCATTTAAATGGGGCTGTGAAAGATGAAGAGGAGTTTTCAATTGGAGGAGGAGGCATGTTTCAGGAAAAGCTTTGATGAAAAGCACAGAAAGATGAAAATGTATAGCATACTCTAATAGTGGGGAGCAGAGGAGTCCAGAGGGGAGGTCGGACAATATTATGAAACATTTTCAGTGTTATTTTATATGTAGCTGGGTAGTCCCTGAAAGCAGGGGACTGATCTGGATTTTCAAAAGAAAATTAGAGTGACAGATTGGTGGATGACCTGGAGCATGAAGAAACAAGTTAGGAGTTTTTTGCAATTGTGAAAGCAAGTTAATATCTGAATGAGGGTAGTGGAAATGGAAAGGACCTATTAAAAGTGATTGTGTGAGCTAGAATTGCTTATTGACTTTGGGAGATGGAAGAGAGGGAGGAAAAAGATCATTTTAAAAAGCTTCTAGTGTATATGTCATGGTAGATGATGATTACCTTAACCAAACTGGAGAGGGTTAAGAAGGAAATAGGTGAGAGATGGAAGTTTTCCTGTAGTTAAGATAAAGCATTTGCCATAAGTTTTGTTTGGTTTGAGATGCCTGTTTGTAACATCCAGGTATATATGTCAAGCAGGTAGCTAAAAATATGGGTCTAGACTTCAAAAGCAAGATTGAAGTTGAAGATCTAGATTGTAGAGTCATTAAAATACAAGTTGTATTAAAATTCCTACTGCAACATGGAAACTTTTTGGGGGTAATTGAAATGCTCTACTTCTTGATTATGTAGTAGTTATAAAGGTAAACATGTCTCAAAACAGATCAAACTGCTACTTAAAATGAGTGCAATTTATTGAATCTCAAATCCCTTAAAAAAAAAAAAACCACTAAAAATAGAAGTGAACTTCCTTATACAGAAGAGCAAGCACTAAATAGTCTAAAAATTCTTGTTTTAGATAAAATGAAGAAAATGGGAAATTGTTCTACACACATTAGTGTTAAAAAAAATGATTGGCAGCAGGGAAAGCTGCCATGGTTTCAGTTATTTCAGAAGCCAATGCTAGATGTGCCAGTTTATTGGCCATTTTGGGAATTCTCCATTCAGATTTATTCATTCCCCAAACTGCCAGCCTCCATCTTCAGCACGCTCTTCCTGCAGTACCACATTGGTTGACTTACCCATTTGGAGTAGCTGAGACAATAAAGGTACTTGAAGAATATAATATGACTCATCTCTGAGCAAGACATCTTTCCTTATTGATTGATTTTAGGCTTATGGCCAATTTGGCCTCCTCCTTTGGCAACATTCTCTCAGCCATCACTTCTGAATTGCCCTTTCAGTGCTCAGCTTAAAACCTACTTTGTACAAGAAACAATTTTTAATTTGATAGAAAGAGGTGATCTGACACCTATATTCAGCTACCTGTCTGGACTAGTGCACTGTAAGTATATTTGTACAATCACCAAATTTATGTGTTTATGTTGGAATCTCTGTCATTTACTAAGTCTTTGTGACTTTGAAAAAAAATGAGGATAATGAAAACTACCATTCAGGGTTGTGCAGATTAAGTCAGATAGCGTATATGAAGATGCTGATCGTGGCATTTAGTAGGTGTTCAATAATGGCAGATTTCTTGTCAAACCTGACTATGCTTTCTAAATTATTTAGTCTAAATGATGTTTCTTGAAAGTATAAGTGCTCTTTTCTGTGCTTTGTATTCTCACCCTAATACAATGCCATATATCCTCAGGAGACATTGTGAAAGGATGTTCAGGAAGCCAGCAGGTCAAGGATAAAGTTGAAAAAGATTTATGCAATGAATACATAGATTCTGGGGAGATTGGAAAAAAAGGGATTTGACTCAGAGGTGGAGGCAAAGGTCTTTCTTTACATTTCCTCTTTCCATTCATTTAATTTAAATTTTTATTTTGCCAAAAAGAGGGGACAGACGGTCTCATCTTGATGAGCGTGGAGCTGCAAGACTATGTGCCAATACACCTGGTATTGGTTCATGCCAGCTGGGAGAGAAGCTTGGCTTCTCAATGTTTTACTACTGTGGTTTCCTGGGCCGGGCAGCTGGGTACCTAATAATGACAAAAACCATAATAATACTTCCTAATTATGTACTGCCCTTTGCCAGGACTTGGATTTAATTACAATGACTATGATGGAACTGGCAACATCTCACTCCTTGTTGGGGTGCAATACCCAAGGGCCTGGAAATAAAGTGAAGTGGCAACTGCAACCTTCTCCTGCAGGGCCTATCCTGGCAATTCACCCAGCGTTCTCTGGGTTTTAAGCACATCATCAGAAACAAAGAGTACTTTTAAATTGCCCACATGTACTTGGCATCGTCAAGTAAAGTAGTATTTATGAAGTAACTACTGCCACACAAGGAGCACAGTATCATGGAATCCCAGGCCTGGAAGGGACCAAAACAGGTAATCTCATTCATAATTTTGTTCCCTGCCTTGAGGCATCATTGCCACTACACTCAAAAAGGTGAGTTCACTGACCTTCCCATTCTGATTTATGCGGGAGAAGCTTTTGTGGTAGCCTGTTTCAGGTGTCAGGGGACTCAGCAACTCACTTAATACTCATTTTGTAACCACCTATTCTGAGCCAAGACACTGTGGGGGTAAAAAGAAGTATAAGATATGATCCCTGACCTCAAATAGTTGTATTCAGGCAGCTATAATATAAAAATATACAAATAGAGGGAAGTCCTAACAGATGAAAGGGAATGGAATCAGAGCAATCACCTCTTCGAGAATAAAAAGAAAGGATGAGAAAGAAGAGAGGTGGATGGACTGCAGTGAAGAGCTGGACGACAACTTGGGGAGGTTCTTATAGGTTTCCCTGTTTTATTGCCTTCATAACACTTATTACCTCCTGCGTTATCTTGTTTATTTACTAACTTACTCATATACCATTTTTCTCACCCCATTCAGGAACTTTATCAGTTTTGTTCATGGCTATGTCCTGACAATGCCTGGCATACAGTCAGGTGCTCAATAAACACTGGCCTAATGAATATAAGAAACTGGTGAGGCAGGGGTAGTAGAAATGGAAAGCAGAGGGCATTTTGTAAATATATCAACCCAGTGAAGTTAGAAGGGGTAGGGAGATGTTAAATCAGCGGGGAAGTGGCATGGAGGATTACAGAATCAACACAGAGCAGATTTAGAAACATTAACTGAAGAGAAAGGCAATCTGAGGATTTTTGGTATCAGGGAAAGTGGGGTGAGGGGTTCGAGAGGAGAAAAAGCTTCTAGAAGGATGCAGTCCACAGAATCTACTGCAAGACATCAAGTAAGACAAGGACTAAAAAGTCACCCTTGAGTTCAGTTATATGGATGTCACTGGTAGCCTCAAGAGGAGCACTTTCAGGGGACTAGTAGGGAGAATAATTTAGCCTATATTGAGGCATGAGCTGAAATAAAGGGTGAGAGCTAGACAGGGTCTCACAGGCAAGTTTTTTGGTTTGCTTATTTTTTTTAAGTTGGAGGCGTTGGAACACGAACTTGGGTATATTGGGTATATCTAACACTTAAGTGGCCGGTAAATTTGTGAACAAGGTTCTTAAAGGCCAGATGGAGAGTCCTGCAGGCATAACCATTCCCTGACTCTCCTCCTCCTCTTCTACCCTTTCAGCCATTTCTAGGGTGGGGGCCCTTCCATATATAAAGTGCAGGCAAAAGAGGGAGACAGAACATCTCTCCCTTCGTTTTGTGAGTCATTTTCGTGGTAGCTGGGAGTGGGGATAGGAATACTTGAATTAATGAGGCACCCGGTTTCCCGTGGATCTTGGAACTCAGTAACTGGGTGGCTCCATGCTGGAGGAGCTCAGCAGCCTCATTCACATTTTCCAACGCGGAACTCACAACCTCCATTCAGCGTCTTCCTGACGGAGTTAAAACCAAGGACAAAGTTTTCCCACCTCAGGTTGACCTTCCACCCCAAAGCCCACGCCTGGCCCTTCAACCACGTGACCTTCCTCAGCCCCCGTGACTCGCCGCCACCGCCCCCTCCCCTCGGGTCGCATCCCGTTTTACCCCGCCTTTCCAGAACACGTGACCGCTTCTCTCCCACCTGACTGGCTCCTCCCTTTCCCCCCTCGCCGAACCCAGCCGCCGTCAGAGCTGCCCGATTCCAAAATGGCAGCCGCGCACAGCGCGCAGGCGAACGGCCGGACCTTTCTGACTCCCGGGCCGCCCCCCTCTCGCTCCTTGCCTCCCTTTTTCGGCCTTCACCTACACGCCTCCGGATTGGCCGCTAGGAATCCCGCCCCTCCCAAGCCCCGCCTGCTATTGGTCACGGTAGGCTGCCCTTCAGAGAGGCGGGGCCCCGCCCCCCGCCCCCCGTCCTGGGAAGTATTTTCCATTCCGGTGGGGGTTGGGGGAGGGGGGAGGGGAAAAGGGTGAAGAGGGGGAGGCGGCCGGGGAAGGAGGTGGGGGCCTGGCGGGGGCATCCGGCGGCGCTGGGGTCCCCGGTCTCCGTCCGGAGGAAGCGAGGCTGTGCTAGCTGGGCAGTCGGCGGGGACGGGACGCGCCGTAGGGCGGCGGACTCGCCCTCAGGGTGACTGCGCCGTCCGGGCCTGACCTGCCTGGCCGCAGGTGCCCTGGATGTGGCCGCTCCGCGCGCCCCGACCGGTGAGTGCCCCGCGGTCGCGGCCGGCCAGCCGCCTGACTCCGGCCCCCGCGCCGCAGTTAGCGGCCGCCTCTCCGTGCCCCGGTGCCCGCGCCCGGCGCAGTCCGCCCCTGGCCGACACCTCAGCACTCCAAGCGGAGGCAGTGCCGGCTTTCGGGCCAGGTAGAGGACGGAGAGCCCGGGCCGAGAGCCCCGTGCAGACCGTGCCGCGCATAGTTGGAGCTTGCGCTTGGGAGACTCTCGATGCGTTTCTGTGGAATTGATTTTCTGGTTGGAGGAACGTGGGGGTACCTAAGGGGAATGGGGTCGTCTCGGGCTAGTAGGAGGGTGTTCGTGATCAGGGTCGTAGCGGGTCGGGGGGAGGCCACCAGAGACGGAGCAGTTAGGCAGGCTGCAGGGGATGGGGCACCGGTCAAGTCACTTGGGGCTCTAAGGCTCCGGTTTTGGGGTCCCTCAAGGTCGACGAGAAAAGGTCCAGTGGGGGATGAGGGAGGGAACCGGGGGGCATGTGGCTGGACCATCGCCGGGGTTTAACCGGAGGCGGGCGCAGGAAAGACCCCTCTTCAGCTACGTGGGCTCTTGATGCTTTGGTGCTGGGGTTTGGGCGTCTGAGTAGCTGAAGCGGAGTGACTTTGTGGAGAGGGAGTTGCATTTAAGGAAGGATGCTAAGAAACAGTGTAAGTGCATTTTGGTTTGATTCTGAACTTTGAAAGGCTTGGGGAATCAGAGTCATGAGGAGGCTTTGACATTTTCTTTTGACATTCCAGCCGAAAGATGGCTCGCTGCTGGACTTTGTCAGTTATCCTTTATTTACAAATGTATGTATGTATTTGATGGTATTTTATCAGTTATTAGTTTTGCTGAAAATTCTCTTAGCGACACCTTGAAATTCTTGTAGCAGCCTCTCCATCTATAGTGGTGGCTTACTTCTTACCGTTTAACTGTACTGTTATAATTTACTACCGACTTTTATTCTAGAAGATTAATAAGTAATTCACATGCTTTCTTTTCGTTGGCTTTAATTGTTTCTTTACAAGGTCATGCAAAAGTGAACTTCAAATTCTATAGAAGTTTTAAAGTATTTTAACTCTAAGAGTTGAACTGGGAAGGAGGTGTTGATAAGCTAGCCCCTCTAAAAAGCAATGCTGAAATCAGGTTGAGTTTTCTAACAGTTGTTATGTTAATGTCAGATGCTTAGCTTAATTTTAATAATCTTGTATTTACATAACACTCTTTTGACGATGGGTTGGGAACCTAGAAAATGCGCACCAGAATTAGGCAGTGGTGGTCCACAGAGTCCACCTATGTGGCTGAGAAAAGTAAGCAAAGAATTGCACAGCTAGATCTTTAATTTTTAAAATATTTTCTTAATCATATAAATGTTACTAATTCCTTACATTTATACTTTACAGTTTACAAAATGAAAGCTTGATTAGGGAGTACTTAAATATATTTTAGAGAAATTTGTAGATCACATATTTGCCCTTAATTCATCAATCAGAGAAAACATTTCTGCCAAAAGGTGTTAATATTTTCAGTTGGCACCTTCTTAGTTCTGGAATAACTAATGGATAATTATATATTTTTTATCCCTGTTGCCCTTGAATTTTACTTGTCCTTAGGGAGAATGTACTGGCATACAAAACAGGAGCCTAAAATATTGAAACCTAACACCTTTTAATATTATAATGGCTTCTACATTGTTCACTTTGAGAATCATCTATGGCAAACCAGTGGTGTGGAAGGCTTTCCACTCTCACCTTTGTTTGTATTGGACTGTTTACTCCTTTTGTAGAACTAAGGAAAAATAACGCTTGTTGGCTGTGAAGTAATGGTAATAAACAGAATGAGAATGGGAAGTTTGGAAAAAAGAGTTATGTGTATGAGTCACATTTTTTTAGAGCTGGAAGGGAAGACCATGGAGATGATTATTTTGTAGATCAGGAAACCAAGGCCCAAAGCAGTTGAAGAGACTAAATTGCTAGTTAGTAGTGAAGCCAAGGTTGGTGGGCAGGTCTCTGGACGTTTAGTCCATAGTTTTTTCTACTTTATCACATTCACATTGTTTATTTGTAAAGCATTTTAGTTCCAACTACAAATGGTTTTTGGATTATTCGTGATATTATCCTCTAAGGATGGAGAAGTTTGAATTGACCACTTTTATACATGAAATGATGTAAAACTGGATGCGCTTTTATTTAAAAGTTTAAAACAATATGCTGCATTGTTAGAGGAAGTCCTGTCACTGGAAAGAGACAAACTGTCATCAAGATTAAAATAGTAGATGAATGTCTCAGAATAGGCTAGCATTCTGTAATTTTTTGCTAAAAATTAATTGCACAAAAGATTTTCAGAATTCAAGAAGCATATATTTTCAAAGTAAATTATAGAAAAATTATTATTTTCAGTAAGTGTGGGGGTTTTGTTAGCTAAAATGGATTTTAGTTCCTTTAAAAAGAGCACTAGTAGAATTGCATGATAATTACGAAAACATGATTTCTATCACCGTTGTAATAAAGACAGAATTTGTATCTCAGCCACTTAACGTGATCTCCAGCAAGTGATTTAATCACTTTGCACCTAGGTTTACTCATCTGTAAAGTGAGAGTATTAAAAGTACCTACCTCCTAGCATAGAGGTGAGGATTAACTGCGCTTAGCACATAGTAAGGGCACAACAAATATTAGACATTATTCCCTATTGCTCGTCAGGTGTAAGTAGGCACTTGTATGCCCGTTTGTTTTCTTGCTGATAAAGCAGTCACTTTCAAACTAGGAAAAATTCCTGAATAAACATATGATCAAATAATTGTCTGCCTTACGGGTCACTTAATGCAAATGATGCTGTCATGTTTTGTTCTCTTCTGCTTACCTTGAATCTTTAATTAGGTCTGCAAATCAAGTTAGAGTTAATGTGTCCATTTTCTGAATGTCATTGGGAGACCCTTGTTGCAGTTTCATTATTCTAGAACCAAAATGTGAATAATTGATTCGCAGTTATTATAATAAAAATACAATAAGTTCTGGAGGCCTACTGGATAAGCTTACGTGAGGAAATTTATAAAGTCAATTATTGATTGCAGCTCTTGTTTGCTAATGGAACCATGAGAAAAATCATTGAACGTTGTTTTCTATTAAATAAATGTTTTGATGACTTCATTCATTAAACTGTTAGGCTAGTGTAACTCCAATTTTATAACATAGAATTATTTTTAATTTGTCATAACCCAGGTCCAACTAGGTGACATAACTGTGTGGTTTAGCGAATTTTTTGATCGTGATTTCTTCTGTGTATTCTATGGTTCTGCCATCTGAAGTTCTTTTTTAGCAGCTCCTCTGTTTTAGTCTTCTTAACATGTAACTTCTTATCATTTGTCACGCAAGAGCTTGCTTTTTTAATGACTTTTTAAACATTAATTTCAATTATTTTTAATGTATTACAAATAATATCTCTTAATCGTCCTTATTTTTAGAGTTTCATTGAAGTGATTTCATTTTACAGATGAGGGATTAAAATCAGGAACAAGTTATAGCTTAAAACCATCTTTATTATGCTAGTATTAGGATCTTGCTGTTATTTTAGATCTCAAGCAGGCATGCTGTTGCTGATACTTCAGATGATAAATTCATGAGTCAACTCTTTAGTCCAAAGTGATGCTAGCAGGACTAAGAGAGTTACGTGGAGCCATCAGAATTTTCCAGGGTCACATTTTTTTTTCACTAATAAAGAATTTTAATGACTGAAAAGTGGCAACTCCTAATGTTCTTTTGTTTAACAATTAGAATAAAGATTATGAAATTACTACACTTTATTGGACATTTATTGGATTCATGACATGCTTTTAGAAATTTTGTAGAATCTAGATATGCAGATTCTTATTTCAGGTCTGTTACATAATCTTATTATGTGAATAAATTTATTTAGTTAAATATGGTTTTAGAAACAAATATTATGTCATATTAAAATATAACCAACCATTGCTCATTTTTTCATTAGGTTGGAGTTTTCTTTATATATTTAAAAATAATTTTGACATTTTGCATTGC
The DNA here is from genome assembly GCF_027409185.1 of Cynocephalus volans. NCBI lineage: Eukaryota > Metazoa > Chordata > Mammalia > Dermoptera > Cynocephalidae > Cynocephalus > Cynocephalus volans. The sequence goes on from NC_084473.1 coordinate 43,971,186, forward strand.
CTGTTATTCATATTTAAAATTTGTAAGTACATGGACTAAGCAGGTGTAGACATACAAATTGTTTCTTTAGTTTCAATGTAGTTGTTAGAGAAGAAAGAGAAAATATGAATTATTTGCTTTGTTCAACTTAATAAATTCCCCATCTGAGTTAGCCAACTAACCTACTTTTAAAGGGGGGATAAGGGCTTTTGAATCTGTTAGAAGTAATTTTGAAAGGGCATTAGGCTGTATTGTTGATTCATGTTAATGTGGGGTAAATTTGCACCAGTAGTTCAACTGGGAAAATTAGCTGCCTGCTTTTATTCTACATGTAGGTGAAATATTTTAAGGAATTATTTAGAGAGGCTATAATGACACTCTTATGAAATGCAGTATAGTGAAAATATATTTCTACAGGTTCTTATACTATGTTAATACCAAAATAAAATTTACCTTTACTTTGATGAGATATCAAACAGTAATATTTTATCAAAGCTAATAAGAGAAAGTGGTGATGAAGATAATTTTTAAAAAATTATGTTTGAAATGGGCTTATCTGCTCTGGCATTGTCTTCAAATTATGACTTCCTTATTTTATTTGAAAACTACCATAATAGGAATAATGTCCAGTCTTCCTATTCTGAGCAGGATTCTTGAGTTAGAGGTGGTAATCAAGTATTTATATACTGTATTTCAAGCAATTTAAAAGGGCAGATGCAATAGATACACAGAAAATGGAACAATGAGAAATGGAATGGTGGAATGGAGATGATATGGGAACTGAACTTTAGGCCTGCATATATGGTTGGTAGTTGGAGGAAGAGGAGTTAGAATAAGAATTAGCAGTTGGATAGAGAAAAATGTTGAAGAAAACCAGGATAGGACAGATTGGTGTGTCTTTGTGTCAGGATGTGATATTATGATGTATGTATTTTGGTTCCTGGCTCACAGCTCCTGTAAGCCTTGTTATTTTCTAAATAACTAGAGCAATAAGAATATTTGTCCTTGGTTCCTGAAGCTGCTCTGGAACAGCTTCAGAGCTATAAAGGTGAAAGTCATTTTCTTGTTACTTACAACAAGTCCTTTCAAACACACCTGAGCTTATGTTAATGAAGCAATATTTGGAAAGTCCCTAGATGGTGTGTTGATCACCAGGGGAGCCAGCCATGTGCTCAGAGGGTTGGAACTTTTAGGCCTCACCCCAAACCTCCAGGGAGGGGAGGGGGCTTAAGGTTAAATTGATCATCAGTGGCCAGTGGTTTAATTAATCATGCCTACCTAATGAAGCATCTATAAAAACCCAAAAGGGACAAGGTTTGAGGAGCTTGCAGATAGTTGAATAAGTGGGGGCTCCTGGGTGGATGAACGAGAACACCTCCACGTGCCTGCCCAACTTCCATGAGGACAGAAGTTCCTATGCTGGGGACCCTTCCAGACCTCACTCTATTATGTATCTCTTTATTTAGCTGTTTAGTTGTATCCTCTAAAATATCCTTTGCTGGGCTGGCCCGTGGCTCACGCGGGAGAGTGTGGTGCTGATAAAATATCCTTTGTAATAAACCAGTTAACTAAGTAAGTGTTTTCCTGAGTTCTTCAAGCCTCTCTAGCAAATTAATCAAACCAAAGGAGGGGGCTGTGGGAACAGTGATGTACAGCTGGTTTGGAAGTGGGGCTCAGTTTTGTCGGACTGAATTCTCAACCTGTGTGATTTGGCAGTACCTCCAGGTGGATAGTGTCAGAATTGGTTTGAATTAGAGGACACCCAGCTGGTGTTTGCTGCAGAATTGATTGCTTGTTTGCTGGTGGGGAGAAACCCCCCCCACATTTTGAGGTCACAGAAGTCTTCTGTGTTGATAAGAGTGAGATTATAGGAGGAACTGAGTTTTTTCCTATGTATTACTGACAGAAAAGTTGCTGAAATATATTCTAAAGCTAAAAGATAAACTCGCTAAATTTCAAATATAATATGATAGGAGAAGTCCAAGTACTTCCCTAAGGTTTAAAATATGCATGTAGCCAAAGTGGAGCCAGTTCATCCAATTATAAAATTTATTTAGTCTTTGACTTTGGCTGTTTACATGAGAAGGGCAGTCCAACCCCATTACCCTTCATGTGATTAGTGCTGGGACCACTTTTATTTAACATTTTAATAAAATATTTAAAAGACCAGACTGGCAGCAGAAGTTGCCAGATTTGCAGCTGTCTCCATGTGCTGTTCCAGGTAGGTAAAAGCCAAGCCAAGGAGGAGAAGCTACAGGAACATCCTTTGATGAGTTTTCATGTGGCACAGAATAAGATAATGCATTTAGGAGAAGATATTCCAAGTTATATTTATAGGACCTGAGTTGTGACCCAGGAAGGGGATCCAGTAGTTATGTAGATGACTTCCTTGAAGGCATTTATTGTCGTTGCTGCTGGGCCAGAAAGTCCAAGAATATGTTGAGGGTTGTTGGGCATGGTTCTGAAAACAAAAATGGTTTACATAAAAACGATTAGGAAAGGGGTTACCATCTTTTGACTGTTTATTATGTTCTAGGATAAGTGATTTACAGCTATTCTTTCATTTAATTCTCTTAATGATTCTGAAAGGTAGTTGGCATTATCCAATTTTGTAGAAAAGGAAATTTGATTCAGGAAGGTTGAGTGACTTTACCAAGTCAGCCAGTATGTGGTGGAATTGGGACTAAGGCTCTATTTAGTCTTTTGATTGTTAATCCTGAGCATTTCCCAGGATATTTGGAGGTATCTTTTAAAACGTGATAGTTTAATTTAGATTTATGAAGCAAAGTGCTCTTTTACTCCTTGCTGTGGTCTGCCTTGGTATCTAAATACTTTGAGAGCATTTACAAACATTCCTTAAATTCTTGATTTTTAAAGAAAGCTGGGGTGTTTTGATGTATGGTTTTAACCTTCAAGATTGGTAAGTCAACTCTGGCTACCCAAAAACATTTTCTCCCCTTGACTTTATAAAATACTTGATCATTAATCCTCATTAATAAAGGAAATGTTAATTAGCAAGGAAAATATTGTTTAGTAGAAGAGTCACTAGAGTAAAAATCCAGATATCTGGATTTTTCTAGTGCTATGAAATAATTATGTGAAAAACATTAGGGGAGTATTGAAATAGGCATAACTTTTCTCTGGGAATGGAGGAAAGCTTGAGCCTTCTTGAGACATGAGCAAGTGAAGAGGAGTTGTGGAGTTCTAGACAGAGAATAGCAATATATTAGATGAATCTTTGAACTTTTTTGAACTGCGCTTTCCTCAAAATTGAGATACAGGGCTAGCTGGTTGTTCAGTTGGTTAGTGCACTGCCTTGCAATGCCAAGGTCAAGTGTTTGGTTCCTCTTGCTGGCCAGCCGCCAAAAAAAAAAAGAAAAGAAAAAAAGAGGTATAATATAAGGAAGAGTACCGTGGGCAGCATTTGCTATATATAAACTTTTTTATACATGCACACTGATATATACTGTTTTTTTTTTTCCCCCGTCTTTTTCGTGACTGGCACTCAGCCAGTGAGTGCACTGGCCATTCCTATATAGGATCCGAACACGCGGCGGGAGCGTCGCCGCGCTCCCAGTGCTGCACTCTCCCCAGTGCGCCACGGGCTCAGCCCATGTTTTTTATATATTTGTATGAGGGTGCTTCAAAAAGTTCATGGAAAGATACATATTATCTTTTAATTCTATTTTTCCATGAGCTTTTTGAAGTACCCTCATATGTGTATATATATACACACACACAGACATACACCCACTCTGTATTTGCTGATTTTGGAATCTCAAAAAATGAGGTTCTCAGAACCAAGTGAGTAAGTATGTGTGAAAATTCTTTGTAAATTTTAAATGCTGTAGAAATGAGAATGATAGAGGAATACTGATGTTAAGAGTGAACAGAGAGAATGAAGTGAAAACTTGGGTGGCAGGAGGAGAAAAGAAGGTAGAAGAAGAAAAACAACAGAAATGGGGGAGGCATTTCATTGCATACAGGTATGCAACTCTGTACCCCACAAATATGTATAATCAATTATGTTTCAATTTTTAAAAAAGGAGTAGGGATGGGAGGTGTTAAAGATGAAAGAGAGGAAAAGGACAGATGTGAAGAAAATTGTTTTTGTTTTGTTTTTTGGCGGCTGGCCAGTACAGGGATCGAACCCTGGACCTTGGTGTCATCAGCACTACGCTCGAACCAACTGAGCTAACCAGCCAGCCCTTAGCTGTGAAGAAAATTGAATTATAGTTCTCTTTGTCCCTGTCAATCAAAAGGTAGGTAGTAAGTCTGTAACTGAAGAATTTTAACATTAATTTACTGTAAGGAAGAAGCACAGAAGGTAGTTGAAATGCTTTATTCACTTTTCCATTTAGTCTACAGTGACTATGTTAATAAGGCTATGAAAATAAGCTAATTGAAAGTTGGCTATATTGTCTGATTGTTTCTTCACTCATTATTTCTGTACAGGTTTGGCTTATGGCTTTAAGTAGTATAAGAGGGTTCATAAAAATAAAATAAGCTGGACTGAGTTACTATTTATTCTAGATTATTAAAAATGAAAGGACATAATGTGTTTAAAGAGAAGGGTGAAGTTTGATCTATCTTAATGAGTTCAAAATAAAATTAGGAAATCAAACCAAAACCAAGGTGGATTGGGAACAAGTTGTGAAGACTCTCATATGCCATACTAGGAATTTGAATTTTTATTTAGTTTTATAGGTGGGGAAGTGACACAAACAGTTTTATGTTTTAGGAAATTGATCATTGCAGTAATAAAGAGAATAGTGTGGAGGAAAAGGGAATAGTGTGGGGTTATGTCCCAATAAACCCACCGTAAGTTGAAAATATCATAATTCTGTTGGGTCTGCCGCCAGCCGACCCAAACAGCTCTAGCTCCCTTGGTGGGCGAGCGAATTGCCTGGATTCCTCTTTCCCTCCGGTCCCATTGAGAAGGAGACGGGAAGAGAGCCGTGAAGAGAGGTGAGCACAGCCGCCGGCCCCAACCAGCCCGTTAAAGGACACTCAGACGCAGCGGTGGGGGTTCTGTCGAGCAGTTCCGTTTATTATCACACAAGCACTTGCTTTTAAAGGCAAATGGGAAAGGGAGGTTTTTATATCCTCCGATCAGCTTAAAGGTTACGAGAGCATGCATCCTGTCTCAGTGCCTAGCTATTGCAATCACGCAGTGTTCACAAGTGCAGAAGCGCGTATTTGGCCAATAAGGGCTAAGGCAAGGTTCCCGCAGACACTCCCACCCTACTTCTTCCTGGCACCATCTTAGGCTGCCATGTTAATAGGCCCTTGTGGGCACATAATGGCGCCGCTTGTAATGTCACTTAAGGTGGCGTTAGTTTTTAAGGCCTGACATAATTCGAAAATGCATTTAATATACCTAACCTACCGAACATCATACCCTAGCCTACCTTAACTGTGTGCAGAACACTTACATTAGCCTACAGTTGGGCAAAATCATCTCACACAAAGCCTATTTTATAATAAAGTGTTGAATATTTCATGTAATTTATTGAAAATGTACCAAAAGCGAAAAACAGAATGGTTGTATGCATATTCAGTTTCTACTGAATATGTGTCATTTTCTCACCATCATAAAGTTGGAAAATCATAAGACCGACCAATACATATGGCAAAAGGAGTGAGTGAGGCAATTCTCTCTGGCCTTTGGTAGGTAGATCCCAGTCAAGGATGCCATTTAAGGCTCTTCCCTAATTCAGAAAAGAAATTATATGGTGGTCTGAATTAAGGTATTTGTAGTGGGGATGGAAATGAGAGCACTGATTTCAGAGATGTTTAGTAGTTTAACCAATATCTTTTTGTTTTGTTTGCTCATATTTGACGGCTGGCCAGTACGGGATCCGAACCCTTGACCGTGGTGCTCTAACCAGATATTTAGGAGTTTAAGTCCTCCAGATTTGGTTAGTGTTTGGAAGTGATAAAAGTTGAGGTTGAGTCTGGTTCCTGGCTTGGCAGTAGAATAATGAATATGTGTAAGATTGGGAGAGGGAGAATACTGAGTTTGTGTTTGGATAAGTAATTATGCTATTTAGGTAAGTAATGACATGACCAAGATATCAGTTGGAAATAGGGGTCTAGAGTAGGAGTGTGGTCAGGTTTATAGATATGATTTGGAAGGCAAATAGTTTATATTTGAAAGTCATGAAATTAGATGAGTGATGACCAGAATGTCTAAATGATAATGCATCGAGAACAAAAAGTAACTGTCCATACTGGCATTTAGTTCAGATGTGTAGACATTTTAAAATATTTACCTGTTGCCTACTGCCACTCCAAACTCTACCACCTAACCTTACAAAGGATACACAAAAATATTAGGTACCAGAGTGCCAGAAATATTTTGGTGTCCTTGAAACAGTGTACCAATTGGGGTTTTTCTTCCTGCCTTCCACATCCTGTCTCTCCATCCAGGCCAAAAGAGGGAATTCTTGGATAAATGCACTTTCTTATTCCTCACCTTGTTTGTTTTTGGAATCTGGTTGCTTCCTTGGGCTAGTGAGATAGTCTGAACTGATACTCAAGCCTGAAATCTTTTTCCACCTTCTTTAAACTCTAGTTCAGAGCATCCCTAAGCAACCAGCTCTTCACCTCTTTTCCTTCTACCCCTCCACCCTTTAGAGAGCTTAAGGCTCTGGCAACTCAAAGAAGGAAAAGTAAAAACAGTGTGAGGGAAAAGTAAAGAGTGCGAGAGAAAGAACCGTGAAGAAGACTGTAATCTTTCCTTTTGCCACCAGAGATTCTACTCCCTTAGCTAGGGGATGAAGTTGGTGAGTCATTAAGATGAGATGTCAAATTTTAGTAAAATAAATACAACTATTAGGACCAAGATATTCAAGTGCTGAGGGGAATTTGGAAAGGAGCTGAGTTAGATGATTTAGCATTTACTGGAAAATGTGAGTTTTGGTTCACTTTTAAAGGAGGTAGAAAGACAAGGCTGTGCAGCGAAAAGTAGGAATAACACTATTACGAGATGCCGAAAATAGTACAGTATCAAGAAAGAAGAACTTTTTTCTTCTTTCTATGGCAGAAAAAGCAAAGGAACTGGGGAACAGGATTCCATCATCTAAAATGCACAGTTTGCATTGACATTAATGAGAAATTAGGGTAGTTAGATGATTGAAGACTAAAATTTGGAATTGGAATTCCTTGAAGCACATATGTAGAAAATTGAATATGAACAGAAGAGTACTGAAACATAATGTAAATAGTAATTTAGCACTTAAATGACAACTGCTATATAATTTATGATGTAAATAACACCGATTACTCCATTTATTATATACTATCTATATCCCTTGTATCTTCTTTGTGTTTTCTTATTATGTGCTTCTATAATAGTGATTCTTAAACTTTCCTGGACATGGGAATTATGTGGGCTCTTGTTTAAAATACAGATTTCCAGCCCCTCCTCTCCACCCCTAAATCTGGTTCAGTAAGTTAGTAATAGGGCTCAGGTGGTTCTAGAGGGTGGACAGAGAGTAAGAAGGTAGAATTTCGTTTTCTGATGGTGGTTTTCCTTTTTTTTTTTTTTTTTTTAAGTGGAGATATAATTTACATTCAGTGAAATACACAAGTATTAAGTATACAGATTCATAATTTTTGGCAATTAATATATCTTTGTAATTCGTGATTTCCAGCACCTCAGATAGATCCCTTGTGCCCCTTCCATTCAATCCTTGCTGTCTCTCCCTGTCCATGCCTGCAACCACTGTTTTGATTTCTTTCATTGTAAAATTAATTTTGTTCTAGAATTTCATAGGCATGGAATCATGCAGTATGTACTCTTTTGTGTCTGGTTTCTTTTGATCAATGTAATGTTTTTGAGTTTCATCCGTGTTACATGGAATAGTAGTTTATTCCTTTTGGTTGCAGATTAGTATTCCATTGTATGGATATATTATTGTGGAAAGGGTTGTCACAGTTTTCAACTTTTATGAACAAAGCTTCTATGAACATTCTTGTACAAGTCTTTTTGTGACAAATGTTTTCTTTTCTCTTGAGTAAATACCTAGAAGTGGAATTGCTGGGTTATAGGATACGTGTATGTTTAATATCATGAGAAACTTCCAGAGCAATTTATGAGATGGTTTTACCATTTTACACTCCTACCAGCAATCTATGAGAATTCTGTTTCCTCCATATCTTCTGCAATGGTTGTATTAGTCATCCTACTGGAGTATCTCATTGTGGTTTGAATTTGCATTTTCCTGGTGACTATTGATATTGAGTACTTGGTCCTGTGTATTATAGGTTATTTGTATATCTTCCTTTGTGAAATGTTGTGTTAGTCAGTTGCCAATTATAATGAGTGTCTGTCATTTTACTGTTTTAGGATTTATATATATACTGAACACAAGTTCCTTGTCAGATATATGTATTACAGATTTTTCTTACTCTCTGTGGCTTGCCCGTTCGTTGTCTTGATGGTATCTTTCAATGAGAAAAAGGTTTGAATTTGATGAAGTCTATTTTATCAATGTTTTCTTTTGTTAGTGTTTTCTGGGTCTTTTCTAAGAATCTTTGCCATCCGACATTTGTAAAGACATTCTGCTATGTTTTCTTCCACATGCTTTATATTGGTAGCTTTTATTTTTAGGTTGTTAAAAAGACTTTCCCTGTGAATTGCTTTCGTGCCTTGGTCAAAGATCAGTTGACAATAAGTGAGGGTCTGTTTCTAGGCCTTATTCTGTTCATCTGTGCTATGGATTGAATTATGTACCCCCAAAGTTTAATATATTAGAAATTTAATCCCCACTGTGACAGTGTTAAGAGGGTGGTAAATTCTATTATGGTAATTGAAAGGAGGGGCCTTGAAGGGGTGATTAGATTGTGAGGAACATGCCTTAGTGAATGGATTAATCCATTGATGGTTTACACGTAGCCATGGGCATGGTTCTGATGGCTTGAAAAGGAGAATGCCTGAGAAGTTCTCTTTCTCTTGCTCAGGCCGTATTTGCCATCTGACACGCTGCATTGCTGTAGAGCAACCACCACCAAGGCCCTCACCAGATGTGTTCCCTGGGCTTTGAACATCCCAGCCTGTGAAAATGTAGGCAATAAATATTGTTTCTTTATAAATTTAGGTTTAGTCTCAGGTTTTTTTTTTTTTTATAGCAACACAAAAACGGACTGAAATAATCTGTCAATGTATGCCAACATCACAGTGTCTTGATTATCATTGCTTTATTAAGTCTTGAAATAATGTAATATAAGTCCTCCAATTTGTTTCTCTTTCAACATTGTTTAGACTTTTCTAGGTACTGTGCATTTCCATATAAATTTGAGAATCAGCTTATCAACATCTACAAAAAAGCCTGCTGGAATTTTAATTAGGGTTACATTGAATGTATGAGTTGGAGAGAATTGACATTTTAACGATGGAATTTTTCAGTCTATCAACATAGTATATTTCTATTTATTTAGAATTTTCATTTCTTGAGCTGTATTTTGTATTTTTCAGTGTAAAGGTTTTGTACATAATTTATTAAATTTTACCCTTAAGTATTTTTATGCTAATGTACATGGTATTTTAAAATTTTTATTTTTCAATGGTGTGTTGCTCATATATGAAAATATAATTAATTTTTGGATATTATTCTTATATTCTGCAGCCTTGCTTAATTCATTTACTTAGCTCTAGGTTTGTTTCGTTTTTGGTAGTTTTTCTACTAGAGGATTTTCATGTACATGATCATGTGGTCTATGGAGAAAGATTATTTAACTTCTTTTTTTAAGAATTGGAATGCCTCTTTTTTTTCTTGCTTGTTGCACTAACCAATGCTGTTCAGGAGAATATTGATCCTGATTTTAGCAAAGAAAGAACTCAGCTTTATATCATTGAATATAATGTTAGCTATAGATTTTTTTATAGATGTCCTTTATCAGATTGAAGAAGTTCCCATCTATTTCTAGTTTGCTGAGAGTTTGTTTCAAAATGGTTATTTAACTTTTTCAAAAAACTTGTTTCTGCATCTTTTGAGATGGTTATACAGTATTTTTCCTTTATTCTATTGATGGTGAATTACATTGATTGATATTTGATTGTTAAACCAACTTTGCACTTTTCATGATAAAACCCACTGGGCTGAGATGTAGTATCCTTTTTTGTTTTTTAAATGAGGGATATTGGTCTATAGTTTTTTATAATGCCTTTATCTTGTTTTGTTATCAGAGTTATACTGGCTTTATAAAATGAATTAGGAAGTATTCCTTCCTTTCTTTTATGGAAGGTTTAGGGTAAAACTGATGTTCTTATTTAAATGTTTGATAGAATTCATCAGTGAAGCAATCTGGGCCTGGGGTTTTCTTAGTGGAAAGGCTCTTAATTAAGGATTCAATTGAAAAAAGAATAGATATAAGACTATTCAGATTTTCTATTTCTTTCAATGTCTGTTTTGGTAATTTTTGTCTTTTGGGTAATTTGTGCATTTCCTCTAACTTGTTGAATTTCTCAGCATAAAAATAAATTATAAATTTTATGAAACAGTGCTGGGGTACTTCAAAAAGTTCATGGAAAGATTCATATTGTCTTTCAATTCATTTTCCTACAAACTTTTGAAGTACCCTCGTATTTCCTTTTAATGTTGTAGAATTGATTCCTTCTTTCATTCCTGATGTTGGATGCATTTTCTCATTTTTCCCTCTTCTTTAGTCTAACAAGGGGTGTAATTAATTTTATTGGTTCTTTCAAAGAACTAACTTTTGGTTTTGTTGATTTTTATTCTATGGTTTGTCCATTTTCTATTTTGTGATTTGAGCTCTTTCACTAATTCCTCCTTCCTTTGGGTTTAATTTGCTCTTTTTTTTTTTTAAGTTGAGAGCTTAGATCATTGATTTTAAAGCATCTTTTAAAAAAATAAGTATTAACATTTAAAGCTATAAATTTCTCTGTAAGCATTCGAGCTGTATCCAACAGATACTGATATGTTGTGTTTTTATAATCATTCCATTCAAAATATTTTATAATTTCTCTTGTAATTTCTTTGATCTGCAGGTTGTTTCGAAGAATGTTCTGAAATAATATCCAAATGCAGGTAGCCCTCTGTAGCTGCAGATTACAACAACCTCGGATGAAAAATATTTAGAAAAAAGATTAACAATACAATAAAAAAATACAGTATAACAGCTGTTTATATAGCATTTACATTGTATTAGGTATTGTAAGTAATCTAGAAATGATCTACAGTATATAGGAGGTTGTGAGTAGGTTATATGCAAATACTATGCCATTTCATATAAAGGATTTGAGCGTCCATGGATTTTTGGTATCCTTGGAGGTCCTAGAACTAATCCCTTGAGGATACCAAGAGACAACTGTATTTGGGATTTTCCAATATCCTTTTGTTACTGTGTTTTTATTTAATGCCATTGTGGTCAGAAAACATACATACTCTTAATAACTTTAATCCATATAAACTTCTTGATTGTTTTATGGTGCAGCATATCGTGTATCTTTGTTAATATTCAATGTGTACTTGAAGAGACTGTATATTTTTCTGTTGGGTGGAGTGTTCTATAAATGCCAGTTAGGTTAGGTTGGCCTTCTTGTATCTCACAGCTTTACTGATTTTCTGTCTACTGGATCTATCAAGTATCGAGCGAGGAGGGATGAAGTTTCCAGCTATAATTTTCAATTAGTTTGCTTCTCCTTCCAGTTCTGTCAGATTTTGTTTCATATTTCAACCATGGTTAACAGCACTGTTAAGTGCATGCACATTTAGGATTATTAAGCCTTGTTAATGAATTGACCCCCTCTGTCATTGTGAAATGTCCCCTTTATCCCTGGTAATTTCCCTTGTTCTAAAGTCTCTGGGTCTGATACAAAAATTTCTTTTGATTAAGTATTTGCATTATATACCTTTTTCCATCCTTCTACTTTTAGCCTATTTGTATTGTTATATTTTAAGTGGTTTTCTTGTAGAGAACACGTAGTTGGGTCTTGCTTTGTTATCCAGTCTGACAGTAAAAATAAGCGTGTTTAGATTGGGTGGGCAAACTATGGCTGTTTATGCACGTAAAATTTCACTGGAACACAGTCATGCCCGTTCTAACCAGTGCTTTAGGCCATTTATGCTTAATGTAATTGTTGACATAATTGGAGTAAAATGTACCATCTTATTATTTGTTCTCTATTTGTTCCATCTGTTTGGATGGATTATTTTTTATTATCCTATTTTATCTTTTCTATTTGTTTATAACATGTATTTCTCTCTCTTTTTTTAATGATGGCCCCAATTATTAATTAATTAGTTAATTAATAATGGTCTGACTTCAAATAATATTATACTACTTAATATATAATACAAGAATTATAGTTATAGTAGTATATTCCCAATTCCTTCTCCCCATCTTTTGTGCTTTTGTTGTTATCCATTTTGATTTTATGTGTTCTTTTTGCTTTGTTAGGCTCTTACCTTTTAGAGCAATTAAAAATTAGAAAAATGTCTTTAAAATTTACCTTCATTTTAACCATTTCTTTAGATATTCATTTTTTATATAGATCCAAGTTTGTATTGGATATCTATTTCTTCTGCTTGAAAAACTTCCTTTTACATTTCTTGTAGTACAACATTCTCTCTTATCTTGCCTTCAATTTTGAAAGTTATTGTTGTGGATATATAATTCTAGGTTTTCAGGTCTCCCCACCCCTCGTCAGCTCCTTAAAGTCATTGTTCCACTGTCCTCTTGTTTGCATAGCTTCTGATAAGTTGGTGGTAATTCTTATATTTGATTCCCTGTATGTAATGTTTATTCTCTTTGGCTGCTTTTAAGATTTTCTCTGCATTACTGGTTGTCAGCAACTTTATTATGGTGCTCCTTGGTGCATGTATTGTTTTCATTAAACTTGTAAAGTTTTTAGCTGTCTATCTTCAAATTTTTTTATTTTCCAAATATCTGTTTTCTCCTCAGACATCAATCCCACATAAGTTTAACCGCTTAATATGAACTCACAGGTTACTTAGGCTCTGTCCATTTTTCTTCCAGCCTCTTTGTCTTTCCTTCAGTTTGGAAAGTTTCTGTTCTGTCTTCAAGTTCACTGATTTTTTATTTTAAACTTCTTCTTTGTCTAGTTTGCTCTTATGCCTGTCCAGTTAATTTTTTTATATCAGATATTCTTTTTTTTGGTTCTGTAATTTCCATGTGATTCCTTTTCTATATGTATAGTTTCTACATCTGTTGAGATTTTTCTTTTTTCTTTATTATATTCATGTTTTTCTTTAAGTCTTTGAACTCTTTCTTAATAGCTGTCCTCAAATTCCCTTTATTACTGCCATTTTTGAGTACTGATTATAGATAATCATTTTTCTCTTTTTCTTATGTCTGGTAATTTTTTATGTATTTTATGATGTTGAGTGTCTTGATTTGGGGGGTGGTAGTCTTTTTTGAGTGTTGAGTTTTGTTTATTCATGGATCAACATGATCTTTCAAATTTTGTTTTCAGGGTTTTTTGGTTTGGGCGTTTCTATTTGTTTGGGGGCAGTTCTAGAATAGCTTTTAATTTAGGGCTGGCTTGTGCCCACTACTGAGGCTTACCCTCTCTTGTGTCTCCTTTGATTGCTCCATTTATTTGTCAAGGTTTATTCACCCCAGCCTGATGGAAACTGAATGGTTCTGGCTCTTTGTGAACTCTGTGAGTTGTTTGGCTGAGAGCATCCCAGTATTTGCTATTTTCTTGGACCTTTTTCTTTGTCTATCCTCATGGAGTTACATATCACACACATGCAGATTAGTGAGTTAGCCAGAAACTCAAGAAGATGCTTTTGCAGATTTTTGGAGCACTTTCTCTGTGTAGCTTCTTCCTTTATGGTACTATGCCCTGCAAATTCTATCTGGCTCAGGCTCCACAAACTCTGAGCTATCTCAACACAGTGAGACTGCTGACTCTACGAGTATTTGGTTCTCTCTTCCTGTGTTTGTGGTTCCAGACAGAAGGCTGGAATAATCATAGAACTCACCTCATCTGTTTCCCTTTTTTCGGGAATCATGTTTCCATACTGCCTGTTATTTAATGTCTGAAAACCATTGTTTGATATTTTGTCCAGTTTTCTACTTGTTTGTAGTGTGAGGGTAATTCTGGACCTATTACTGCTTCATGACTAGAAGTCAAAGTCTTTTGCCTTCATTTTTGAAGTATATTTATGCTGAGTATAGAATTTTAAGTTAGCAGTTGTTGTTTTTCTTTTAGCACCTTAAAGTCATCATTTCATTATCTCGTAGTTTATAGTTTCTGATGAGAAATCGGTGGTAATTCTTATCATTGTTCACTTTATGTAATATGTCTTTCCCCCCCTGTGGCTGCTTTAAAAACTTCTCTTTTTATATTTGATTTTCAGCAATTTTATTAATTCTAGTACTAGCTTACCCTTAATACAGAGGCATGCCTTTTCTGGGGTCTCTACTGACTACGTGAGGTGTTTGGTGTGGCTTCTGCATCCTAGCTGCTCCACTCTAGCTCCACTCTAGGAATTTGAGTGCCTCCTAGACCTTTGCAAGCTCAGCTAGTCCTTCAGCACACACTCTGTAGTTGTTCTTTCCCTAGATATTATTCTTTGACTAATCTTGTGGAGTATTGCTTTGTGTACGTGCAATTTAGTCTCCCAGCAAAGAATCAGGAGGTCTCTGTACAGATATCTGAAACCTTTTCTCTTCAGTCCTCTCTTCTAGTACTCAACCCCTCAAATTCCAGCAACCTCAATAGCTCAAACTTTGAGCTTTATTTCTTCAACTTGGTGAGATTTCTGTGCTTTTGGGGGGTTTCCCCTCCCTATAGCAGAAAGGGCATTTGTGAGTCTTTGTTTCACTGCTTTCAAGATTCACATATAATTGTTTACAGCAGGAGGTCTAGCTCAGTAACTAGTTACTCCATCATAACTGGGAGTGGAAGTGTAGAGGTGTTTTTGTTCTTTTAAAAAACTCTTTATAATTTTTGGTATATCATACTTTATTTAGAGTATGGCATTAGTTTTTAAAAAACAATGCCAGTTTATATTTTAATTATTAAGCAATACAGATAGGTACAGAGAATTAAAAAAAAAAAAAAAACAGAAAAATAGTATCTCAAAATCTAGAATTTATCATAGTTATCTGATATCATTTCATGCATCTTTTTTTTTTTTTTTAAAGATGACCGGTAAGGGGATCTTAACCCTTGACGTGGTGTTGTCAGCACCATGCTCTCCCAAGTGAGCTAACCGGCCATCCCTATATAGGGATCCAAACCTGTGGCCTTGGTGTTATGAGCAACACACTCTCCCAAGTGAGCCATGGGCCGGCCCTCATTTCATGCATCTTTTATTGCAAATATACAAATACAAAGATAATTTTATTTTTAAGTGGATATATGCAATTCATGCTATTTTAATTAAAAGCATTTAAATTTAATTAACAAGTAAATTTGTTAGACAAAAGCAACATGGGAAAAATTGTTCAGCCACATATAAATATTTGTTCACTATAAGAGATACTACTTTCTAAAAAGTTTTTCTCTAAGCTTGGATTACAGAAAAAGTATAAGAGGTTAGAGGCATATGTCATTAACTGCATGCTCCAGTAGGTCTCTCACAAAAAAGAATCAAGTGTTGGCAATACCTGCTGCTGGTAAGAACATAAACATACACTGGTACAACTTTCTAAATGGCTGTTTGGCAATATTCAGAATCCTTAAAATGTACATATCCTTTGCCTCCAAATTTCCTTTTTAGGATTATGGAAATAAGAGATTTTTGTGTGCATGTTACTTATTCATTACAGTATTTATAATATTAAAAGAAAAATTGGAAGCCTCTTAAATGATTAAATTATGCTAAGCTGTGTAACCAAATACCGTAAAACCATTACAAATCATGTTTTATAAATTTTTATTTGGTGTGCTGATTATAATAAAAATAATTAGCAGGAAATAAAAAATTATGAGCTTTAGGATGTTTAAGGGTGTAAGAAAATGTTCACATTATAGTGAATAAAAAAATAGGATGATACGTAAGCATTTATTAAAAAGATAGTATATAAAATAAAATATACTGAGTAGATTATGTATGATTTTTCAATTATCTCACATTTTTATTACTTTTTACATTTTTTACATTTTACGTTTTTACATTTTCTATATAATAAGCAAGTTCATAACCATCCAGAGAACATACTTTAATTTTTTAAATTCTGATGAAATTAACTACTAGAAGGATGAGAGGAGGATTTAAGTGAGTTTTTGTTTTTCTTATCTTGATTATGCCTTTTTCTCATTTTTGCTGATACTTTAGCTTGAGCTTTACTGAGCTTTATTTTTATAGATTTAATAAAAGAGACATTTATTCTCATACTATATGTGTAATATATATTCTAAACTTTTTTGAAACTAATGTAGTTTCCCTTGTTTCATAGTTTAAAATTGTTTCTGTAATGCACTTCTTTATGTACTTGGAGAGATTTAATAGTGCTCTTTCTTTCTTTTTTTCTTTTTTTCAGAGCTGTTTTTAAAGAAGTTTTGGTCTTGCTTTCTCAGCCCCTGTTATTGTCCACCTCCTTGCAGGTGTGGATGTCCTTATGTTAAAGAAAGAATGGAAGTCACAGTCTTTAGTTTTCTTAATAAAATAATTATATTTGGTGTCTGTGTCCCTAGCATCTTAAGCATATGGACCAGGTGCTCTTCAGGAACTCACTACAGTGACTCAGCTTCACATATTTTGCTATATATAGAACATATTAGAAATCTAGAGCAGAAAGTTAATATTCAAGAGACAAAGTAATGTTGCTATTAATGAACAAAGAAATAAACTCCTCTAGGGAGGTGCTATTCATGCCAGACGTCAAAGAATGACCTTAACTTAAATAATCTAGAGTCTCTCAGCAGTTGCAGATCCAGAAACTCAGTTCATCAGGGGAACTGATTTCATTCTAAGCAAACTTACAGAAGACTAATATAGAAAACAAAGCTAATTTTTAAGTTTACTTTAAGAAGCAATATCAAGCCGCAATAATCTCATGACCCTCATCTTCATTGTAGAGCTATATCTGCCAAAAGGTTGTGAGTGATTGTGTCTGTCTACTGATCAGAGCATGTTGTCCTGAAGACTTGAGATAGTGGTTTATTCTTTATTACCTTATTTTTAGGCTTTGTGGAGAGTTCTGTAGCTGTGGGCAACTTATTTAACCTCCTGAGCCTCAATTTTCTCATCATTAAAATAGTGATGATAACTAGCTACCTCATAGGATTGTTGCGAGAACTAAATAAGGTAATCCATGTAAAGTGACTATCCAATGCCTAGCACATCATTGCCATTCAGTTAATTGTTAAGATTCTTTGTTTTCTTCTATTTCTGGATTTGAGGACTGGAAGTTAACAAAGGTGTACTTGATCTTTTCTTGCTCCCTGCAGACATTGCTGGGAACTCTACTGCTCTTGATATTGTAGGTAACTGAACATTACTTGATTTACAAGAATATTGTTGTTCCGAGTAGAACAACAAATGTAGTGAAGAACTGTGGTGGATTTTTGCATAGATTATATTTTACTGTGAGATCTAACCATTTTAATATTTTGAGACTAAGGTAAAAATCTTTCTTTCAAGGAATTCAGTAATGTTTGCTTTTCCAATTTGGCATTTCTATAACAGCTTGATATTTCTTGAAAAACAAGGAAGTAAAACAAATTTAATAAGCTTGTTTTTACTTATAGCTGACAAATTTTTAAGGTTTGTGTTCCATGCTTAGTATTTCTGCTTCATTATATTTGTAGATTGTGATGTTGTAAAGGATCTGGTCCAATTCCCTGTTTTTCTCAGATGGGCTTACTGAGACCCAGAGAACCACAGTGAAACTAAGCCAGACAGCTGATGCAGCATAGGGGGTCCTTGGGACTGTGAGGTGCCAGTGCAGCTGGGCCCAGGACAGTGAGGCCCTTGATATAAGTGTCTGTACTCTGAAGGAGGCAAGGAGAGCAGCCAGCTCCTCCTTTTGGGTGTCAGCATCCTTTCTTTCACACGGTTGTTGGAAGGCAGTATTGAATTTAAGCAGCTAGCTTGCTGTCCCGAGGTGCAGACATCCTGAATGAGTCTCTTCTAGAAGGAACCCCTGCCTGCCCCTTCTTTCTTGCTTAGCCAAATCCAAATCAAAGGTGAATGAACAAATATCCTTTTTGTTTCAGGTGTCATGTCTACTAACTAGTCAGTCACTGTTAAGCAGTTGGGACTTGACCTAAGAGTTTTTTAGTGGTAGAGCTGAGACAGGTCTCTAGACCCCAGCCTATCACAGTGCCTCCCTACTTCAGATAAATTTATTTTCTCTTCTATGGAAAGAGACTTATATGGGAGACTTGTTTAAGAATGTTTTGACATCTGTTTAGATATTATTCCCTAATTGTACTCCATAGTCCTTTATTATTTACAGCTTTGGTGTCTAATTACCTTACAGGTCTGTACTGTCACCTTAGCTAAATCCCTGAGAACCTGATCATTTTGATTTCTCTTTTGTGTGACCCTTAGGGCTTAGAATATTTTAAACATTCAGTAATTACTTGTTGATTAGTAGGTAAATATTTGTTGTCAATTTTTTAATAGCACCAAATTTTACATTTTAACGTAATAGAAAACGTAAAATAAATAGAAAGATTAGCTACTTAAAGCTCATATCCTCACAAGATTTAAGATTGAGAAATTATACAAGTGTTGTCATTTGAAAGGAACTCTGTGCTTCCACATTAAACTTACATTTAATGCTTTAAGAATTAGGAAAAGGGACAGTGAGATAAGTCACTTTTTAAAAAAGTAAATTTAGTCATTTGGTTATGTGTTTTAAAAAAAATCACAATCTTAGAAAAACTACTTTTATGGTAGCCATCCGAAAATATATGTAGTTATAGAGAATGAATAGCTGTTTTTGAATCATAAACCTCTGTGTGTTTTGGTATATAATGATTTGCTATGGTTTTATTTTCTTGGGTGCGAAAGAAATATTTTATGCCTTCTTAGGATGGCTTATAGAGTGGTGCGACTATAACCAGTCTTAGCACTTGATCCCAGGCAGCATTCTTCAAAGCACATGATTTTAGTGTCAAGGGGAGTCAGATGAGAAAAATACAGATAAGTAAGTGTAAATCTGTGATGCTCTTAGAGGAAACAAGGTACATACCATACTGACTATGGACAATATTGTTATTTCTGTTCCAAGGGCCAGATGAATGTGGAATCTGCATTCAAACTTCTATTTGATTTGTATATATTGGGAATTGGACCAGATCCCCTACAACATCACAATCTACAAATATGATGAAGTAGAAATACTAACCATAGAACACAAACCTTACAAATTTGTCAGCTATAGGTAAAAACAGCTTCTTAAATTTGCTATCTGGTGATATTAAATATTTATGTTTAATAGATATTAGGTATTAATAGTCTCTGTGGTTGGTTTAGGGATATAGTTGTTTCTGAATCTAGAATTTACACCTATGCCATAGCTTTGTAGATAATTTTTAAAATTAAGTCTCCTTGCAGCTGTCTCTTCATTCTCCCATTTCACTGATACACACATACTCAAAACAATTACTTTTGAGCCTTAATGTGTAAATAGTTAGGAAATTCTAAGATAATTTACACTATGTACTTTTTAAAAGTTTTTGAAGTTTTAAAATTAACATACAGCAAAATTGGTTATTTGGTATATAGTTCTAACTCATGCATAAATCCATGTAAACACCACCACATTCGGGATACAAAATAGTTCTGTTACCCACAAAAATTCCCTGGTTCTTTCCCTCTGTACCACCTTTCTAACCATGGCTATCCTGCCCTAACCCCTGATAACAACTGATGTCTTACAAAAGGAATTACATAGTATGTTACCTTTTCAGAGTGGCTTATTTCAGTCAGCATAGTGCCTTTGAAATTCACATGGGTGGTGCATTTATAAATGGTTGATTTCGTTTTACTGCATTCCAATTACAGTTTGTTTATCCATTTGTTCACCTGTTGAAGGACATTTGGTTTATTTCCACTTTGGGATGGTTATGAATAGAACTATTATAAACATTTATGTACAGCTTTTTGTGTGAACCCAAGTTTTCATTTCTCCAGGATGAATACCAAGGGTTGAGATTGCTGGGCCATATATGGTAAGTGTATATAATAAGAAATTGCCAAACTTTTCAAGAATAGCTGTCCCTTTTTTGTTTTGTTTTGTTTTTTAATTTATTTATTAATATTATTATTATTTTTTACATTCTAAGATGTGGAACAGTTGAGGAGGGGGCGAGGGGTAGGGGGGTTGGAAGTAGGGTGGGAGGAGTAGGAAGGAGAAGGGGCTTGGCTGAGACAAATGGCATCCCCCTCATTCCAGCAGGAGAGCACGGGGTGTTTCCTGCAGCAGCTGGGTGGTCGTTGCTGGGGGCTGTCCCATTTTGCATCCCCTCTAGCAATGTATGAGAGTTTGTAGTTGCTCTGCATCTTCGCCAGCATTTGTTGTTATCACTATTTTATTTTATCTGGTCTTACATCATTTCTTTATCTTCTTTTGTGTTCATTTGGATTTTCCTAAGGGCTAATAATGTTTAAAATCTTTTCATGTAATAAATAGCCTTCTGTCTATTATCTTTGATAAACTCTCTACTTTTGACCCTTTTTTTATTGGATTCTATTTTCTTACTGTTGAGTTTTGAGAATTCCTTACGTATTCAGGATACAAATCCTGTGTCAGATGTATTATTTGCCAGTATGAGGGGGTCTTCAAAAAGTTTATGAAAAATGGTGTATTGTGAAAAAACTATGCATGGATTTGCAGAATTTTTTTTTTTTTTTTTTTTTTTTACATCAAAATAAACTCATACTAACTTGTTATAACATGTCTGAACAGGATCTAGTCTGAGGCACCAAAGGATAAGACCTCAGTTCGAAAAGTGCCCCTATCAGAGCAACATAAAGCCTGCTAAAATTGAAGCAAGAACAGACATGAAATTTATGGTGAAGTTTAGGTGAAAGAATGGTGAAGTCATCGATGCTTTATGAAAAGCTTAAGGGGACAGTGCCCCAAAGAAATAAGCAGTTTACAAATGAATAATTCATTTTAAGAAGGGAAGAGACGATGTTGAAGATGAAGCCCACAGCAGCAGACAGACCATCCACAGCAATCTGCAAGGAAGAAAATAATCTTGCTTGTGCCCTAATTGAAGAGGACAAACAATTAACAGCAAAAACAATAGCCAACACCATAGACACCTCAATTGGTTCAACCTACACAATTCTGACTGAAAAATTACAGGTAATCATACTTTCTGGTCAGTGGGTGCCCAAACTGTTGCACCAAGGTCAGCTGCAGATGAGCAGAGCTTTCACTGAAAATTTTAAACAAGTGGGATCAAGACCCTGAAGCGTTTCTTCAAAGAATTGTAACAGGAGATGAAGCATGGCTTTACTAGTATGATCCTGAAGACAAATCACAATCAAAGCCATTGCCACCAAGAGGTGGCAGTGGTCCAGTCAGAGCAAAAGAGAACCAGTCAAGAGCAAAGGTCGTGGCAACAGTTTTTTGGGATGCTCAAGGCATTTTGCTTGACTTTCTGGAAGGCCAAAGAATGACAACATCTGCTGATTGTGAGAGCATTTGGAGAAAATTAGCCAAAGCTTTATCAGAAAAAAGCCCAGGAAAGCTTCGCTAGAGAGGCCTTCTCTCCACCACAACAATGCTTCTCCTCATTCTTCTCATCAAGCAGGGATAATTTTGCAAGAGTTTCAATGGGAAATGGTTAGGCGTCCACCTTACAGTCCTGATGTGGCTCTTTCTGACTTCTTTGTGTTTCCTAATCTAAAGGGCACCTATTTTTCTTCAGTTAATAATATAAAAAGACTGCATTGATATGGTTAAATTTCCGTCACTTCTTTAGGGATGGACTAAATAGCTAGTGTCATCATTACTTACAAAAATGTCTTGAACTTGATGAAGCTCATGTTGTGAATTAATGTTTATATTTTTTATTTTTATCTTTTAATTCCATTTTTCTATAAACTTTTTGAAGTCTCTTTGTATTTTCTCCCAGTCTGTAGTTTGCTTTTCATTCTCCCAGTCTGTAGTTGGCTTTTAGTTTGATGAAATCCAATTTATAAGTTGTTTTCTTTTATGGATGGTGCTTTTGGTGTCATGTGTAGAAATTCTTTGACTAACTCTGTCACAGCAGTTTTATGTGTTCTAAAAGTTTTATAGGTTTGCATTTTACGTTTAGATTTAGGACTCATTTTGGGTTAATTTTTGTATAAGGTGTAAAGTTTAGGTTGAGGTTTATATATTTGAATATGGATGTCCAATTATTAAAACACCATTTTTTGGAAAGACTGTCCTTTCTCCATTGAGTTGTCTTTGAACCGTTTTCAAAAATCATTTGGCCATATTTGTGTGGGTCTCGTTTTCAACTCTATTCTGTTTTATTGATTTATGTCTCTCCCTTCCCCAATACTGTACTGTCTTAATTACTATCACTTTTAAGTTAGTTTTAAAATCTGATAGTATGATTCCTTTGTTTTATTCTTTAAAATTGTTTAGCTATTCTAGTTCTTTTGGTTTTGCTTTTGGACTCAGTTTGTTGGCAACTACAAAAAATAACATGTGGGGCTGGTTAGAACGTGGTGCTGACAACTCCAAGGTCCAGGGTTTGATTCCTGTACCAGCCAGTGGCCAGAAACAAAACAGAACAAACAAAAAATAACCAGGGAGGAGGTTGATTAGAATTGAGTTAAATCTATAGATCATTTGGGAAGAATTGACATCTTTACTATGTTGAGTCTTCCAATCTATGAATGTGATATGACGGTACTTCAAAAAGTTTACACAACAACTCATATTATCTTTTAATTCTATTTTTCCATGAATTTTTAAAAGTACCCTTGTATGTCTCTATATTTATATCTTCTTTGATTTTTTAAATAGTATTGTAGTTTTCAGTGTACAGTTCTTGTATGTGTTTTGATTTATATCTCAGTATTTCAGTTTTTCAAAGCATTATAAACGTTATTTTTAAATTTCAGTATCCAATTGTTCATTGCTAGCATTTGTATGATTTTGTTTGTTGACCTGTATCCAATGACCGTGCACTCTCACTCATTAGTTCCAGGAAGGTTTTTTTGTTTTTGTATATTCTTTGGGATTTCTATGTAAACAAATAAGTCTACAGTTTTATTTCTTTCTTTATAATCTGTAAGCTTTTCCTTGCTTTCTCTCACTGGCTAGGACTTCAAATACAATGTTGAATAGAACTGTTGAGAGTAAATGTCATTGACTTATTCCCAGTCATAGGAGGAAAGCATTCAGTATTTCACCATTAATTATGATGTTAGCTATAGGAATGTTCTTCCTTCTACTTGATTTGGGTTTATTTTGCTCTTCTTTTCTTCTAGCTTATTAAGTTGGACACTTAGATTATTGATTTGAAAATTTTCTTTTTTGTTGATATAAGCATTTAATGCTACAGATTTTCCCCTGAGCATTGTTTACCTGCATTGTACAAATGTTGACCATTTTTATTAAGTTCAAAATATTTTAATTATCCTTGAGACTTCCTATTTGACCTGTGGATTATTTACATAAGTACATTGTTTAATTTCCACATTTTTTGAGATTTTTTTTTGTTATTGATTTCTAGTTTAAGTACATTATGATCAGAGAGTATATTTTGTGTTACTTCAGCTTTTTAAAAAATTTATTAAGATTTGTTTTATGACCTAGGATATGATGTATCCTGGTGACCATTCTGTGTGTACTTGAAAAGAAAGTGTACTCCATCTGCTCTTGTTGGGTGGAGTGTTCTGTAAATATCAGTTAGAGCCAGTTGGTTGACGGTGTTGTTAAGTTCTGTATTCTTCTTGATTTTTTTGGTCTACTACATTTTTGTTACAGATTACTGAGAGAAGGGTGTTTGTTTAATCTCCAACTATAATTGTGGATTTGTCTGTTTCATTGAGTTCTGTCTGTTTTTGCTTCATGTATTTTGAAGTTCTGTTAGGTGCATACACATTTAGGATTATGTTTTCTTGGTGAATTGACCCTTTTATCATTATGTCATAGCCTTTTTTATGTCTGGTAATTTTCTTTGCTTTGAAATTTACTTTATTTGATAATATAGCCGCTTCAGCTTTCTTTTCATTAGTATTTCAATGCTGTCCCTTTCCCTGTTCCCTAAGCCTGAACTAGAGGGCTTTTCCTGGAGCTCTGCATTGATGTCCACTTCCAGGTTTCCCCCAAGTCCAGATGGTGGGATACAAGAGGGAAAAAAAAAAGTAAACACACCACTTGTTCCATGGTACTTCGAACTCTGATTGTTTTCTCTAATCTACCTGCTACCATTTACTTTTCAGAGTTTTTAAATAGCTGCTCCACATACTCTGTTCAGGTTTTGTAGCTGTATTCAGTAGGAGAGACAGGATAGTTTTTTGCTCCATTTTAGTCTGTATTGGAATAGTGTGGTATTCAATTAGTCAGTCAATATATGTAACTGTCATTTGAGTGCTTGTCATGCATTGGGCACTTTATGTATTTTATTTAATTCTCTAACAACTGTCCCATTTTTAGACAGGAAATTGAGGGGTAAAATTGTTAAACTGTGTCCATTAGTATGAAGTGGTAAGCAGGGATTTGAACACAGATATTTCGGACCCAAAGCTTTGCCAGTTGCCTCTATGCCAGTGGTTCTCAAAGTGTGGTCCTGGAACTAGAATATAATCAGAATCACCTGGGAACTTGTTAGAAATGCAAAATCTCTGGTCCCACCTTAGATCTACTAAATCAGAAATTCTGGGATTGGGGCCCTGTAATTTTTTTTGACAAGCCCTCTGTTATCCTGATGCATGCTAAATTTGAGAACCACTGCTCTATGCTGTATGATTTCACAAGTACCAGGTATGGCTTAGTTTCTTACCAAAACTTTAACATAAGAAGCTAAAGTAATTTTTTACCATTGTTTGAGACCTGCTAGTATGCTAAGATCTAAATTTTTACTTAGGTCACTAACATATAGCTTGAAACTCGTTTCTGTATTACTCAAGACAATTGTAGTTAAATATAAATAATATGACACAATTTTTAAATGTGTATATATATGTAAAGAAATCAAAATTAGATATGTTTTTTTGGCCAATAAATCACTTAGCCTCTGGTAACTACTATGTTATGTAATGCCCTGTATTTTAAATTTCAGTCTATTAATACCGTTTGCCCTAGATTTAGGGTTACTTTTGAAATTGGTTTAGATTAAGATTAGGTTGAATAAAGTGGCCCATATTTGGTGGGTGGGTCCTATTTTACATAATTTTATTTTTTCACAAAAGATTAAATGTATAACTAAATTTAATTTGGATTCTCTCATAAGGCATTCTAGATAAATTTACCAATCAGAAAAAAAAAAATCTGTCCGCCACATCTCCAGAATCTGTTTTTGAAATTAGTGTATAAGTCACGTATACCTTGAGGTATTTGTAAGTTAGTAGATTAGGTTAGTAGATATATGTAGATATGTAGGTTAGTTATGGAGCATTGTCTCTCTTGTGATAAACTTTGAGGTAAGAAACACTCATGTTCAAATCCCAGGTCTCCTTTTACTAATAGGGTTGTTGGGATTTGGGACAGGGCAGATAGTATTAATCTCCATTGTAGAGACCAATTTTATAGTCCTTATTATTTGTATTTGATTTTAAGTTTGTTACTCCACGGTGTCTGCATTAGCAAGACACATACTATTTGCTGAGTACTGTTCAAGGAATATCAGTATTAAGGTGAAAGGGGCTGCTGTAGACTGAATGTTTGTGTCTTTTTCAAAATCCATATATTGAAACCTAATCCCCAGTGTGATTGTATTAGTTGGTGGAGCCTTTGGGAGGTTGGTATTAGTCCCTTTGTAAGAAGCTGAAGAGGTGATTGTTCCCCTTCCTCCATGTGAGGTTACAGTGAACCAGGAAGTGGGCCCTCACCAGACACCAAATCTGCCAGAACTTTGATCTTGGACTTCCAGTCTCCAGAAACTGAGAAATAAATTTCTGTTGTGTATAAGCCACCCGGTTTATGGTATTTTTGTTATAGCAGCCAGAAGGGATTAAGACCAGGACCCTGTTCTTGAGGAGCTTACTGTCTGTTGAAATAAACAGAAGTTATTATACGAAGAAACGATTGCTATGATAAAGATATGTACAAAGCACTGTGGATATGCTGTATTGGAGCCAGGTCTGACTCAGAGAGACAAACTGTTGGTAGTTCGAAATAAACTGTGGTAGTATGTACACCACAGAAATCAGCCAATGCTACATAGAGTTAGTTCTGCTATCACAGGGCATATGCATTCCTAAAAATCATCAAGTGTAAGGAAATATGGGATTGGGGCACCACATGCAAAAATTCATTAGTAACACATTCTTTTTTTAAGTAGGAACCTAATAAAAATGGTAGCACAGTTTTACATGTTAAAATGGTTAAGAAAAGCATAAATATTACAATAAATTTAATGTTTTACCTTGAAAAAGACCTGAAGTTTGCTTGTGGAAGTAGGTATGGGAAGAGCTGCTTCTTGAGTAACTTACTGTGAAATAGGGGAAGGAGAGAGTTGTCTGAAATCTAATGGAAGGTTAACAACAGATGTCGATGAGTGGGCTTATAACACATGAGGTGAACTGAGGTAGCGGGGAAATGTTTGAGGTGAGTGTGTGTGCTGTGTTTTCCTGTGCACAGGGCTTTGTGGCTGAGTGTAATTTTCTGCATTCATCTAGTGTTTAATGGCACATGAGCAAATGAGACTTGTTTGTGGTCATGTTATTCCTTAATTAACAAGCACACTGAAACAAATTTGAGCTTTTAAAACAAATGTTATAGCAAAACTGGGTCTATCGGGGCTTTTATTCTGCTCTCAGAGCTGGTTTACCAGCGTATCACTGGAGAAGAAGCTCTTCAGTTGTCATGGAGAGGAGTATTAGAAGCCTTTACAGAGAGCTGGCAATTGAACTGAGACTTGACATATGAGTATAGTATTTTTCCATGAATAGTATAAATAAGGGGTGGCATTCCAGGCATGTAGAAAAGCATACATAAGTAAGCCTGGTGAGTTCAGGAAACTGTTATGTAGTTCAGTATTAAAAGAAAGTTAAAACTTGGAAGGAAGGAAAAAGAAACACTGTTAATAAAAATGGTTAGGCAACGACCAAATTTGCTATGGTCCAGTATGCCAGTTGAAAAAATTTACTTTTTATATGTCAAGAGAGAGAGAGACCTTTGAAGAATTTTCAGCAGAGAATTATATTTTCTAACACTGATTTATATAGAAATCGTTGGTGGCAGTATGGAAGATAGTTTTAAGTGGACCCAATTGGGATCTGGGAATGTAGTGCGGTAAGGAGGAACAAGTTTGTATCTTTCTTAGGCTTGACCCCTTTTATAAAAACTGTGGATGCTTACTCGCAACTATGTCCTTGCTGTGTTCCTGGAAATCGTTATCACTATAATTCTATTTCTTGATTTTTAAGGGCCAGGGAAGTGAGAGTTAGTCTTCCACGTGATGGGGAGTCAGGTGAATTTATAACCAGCTTTTACGATAGCTAGTTTCACTGCTAGCTTTATTCTTACAATATTTAAAAAATGGTGTGGTAAATCATTATTGGAGAAGTGTTAACATTCCAATGTGCATTCTTTGGGAAATAATTACATGGGTCAAAGACCTCTTTGCCCACTGGATTCCTATTTTTGCCCTAATTATTTTATAATAAGGAATAACCATTGTAAGCAATGAATAAATATCAGGTGAAATTCAAGGGTTTTTAAAAAGCTACAAATGTAAAATAATGTACATTCTTTCAAGCAGAAGTTACATTTAAGTACAAATGATTTGAATAACAAGTCTAAATTAAGAAAGCCACGTCCCACCTTTTAAAAAATTAATATTTTCTCACAGTGTTCCTTAGTAAGTGTAATGATGCCTGCTACAGAGTAGAGTACTGATAAAACTCATAATCTGGCTGATGATACCAAAGACACTAAAACTAAATGAAAACAAGAATATTAGACTAAAACATAAAAACCATGCCTTGCTGTTTCCTAGTTAATAAACTCCAGTATCCCACACTATTTAGGGTATGATCAGCATGCAGTAAACATTTGTTAAAAGGCTGAAATGCAGTACTGAAGTTTAGGGAGGGTTAGAGACAAAAGTAATGAAAACATGCTGGAACTTTTTGTTGTTAGAGTTTTCTGATCTCTGAAACTTTGAAGAGTATAATTAATGGAGTATGGATTCACAGAGGCAATATATTCTCTCAATAATTTGTCTCTAATTCATCTATGATGTAGTAGTTGCTTCTGTTTTTTATTTTCTTAATAGAACATTGGTGGTGGTTTGTTTAAATTATAAAACTAAAAATTTACAAAAATAATACATGATCATTGCAGAAAAATAAAACAATGCTATTTGTTTGAATTTTAAAAAGCTCCTAGTAACCCTTAAGAGTACTGATTGATTAGTGGAGCCCCCATCCACTAATATTTATAACTCTTTGATAAGCGATCAGATCATCAAATACCAAGTTCCCTACTATAGATAAAATGCTGTTCAGCTATTATTTACTAACCTATGATAGCCATTTATGAAAGGAAAGCACGGGTATAGGCATATAAAAAATGAAATCTATTATCAGTGTGTGGTTGTAATTATACTGTAGTTCATTGACCTCAGTTCACTTTAAAGGCAGATATTCCAATCTTAATCCAAACATGACCCAATTATATGTGTATTATCCGTATTCCTCTCCTAAATTCTCTCAGAAGTCATAATCTTTTCTTTGTCCTCAGCATTTACTAAAATAATAGTGTACCTTTCTCTCCCAGAAATAAGATTGTCTTTTTCTCCTTAACCTCTGTCCTCACCATACATTAATCCATACTGCTTTGTTTTCTGACCGAGCTGTTTGTCTGTTCTAGAATATGCAGAAAATTATCTGTGAAGTTGTAGTCATTTAATAAGACCAGCTCCAGTAATGAAAGCACCTTTTTTAGCGTGGCACCTAAATCCCTTTAGAGTCTGTCTCTATTGAGTTTTTGAGGTTGCTTTTTCTTTTACTTTACACCATCTGCCCTGTACTTCAGCCTTCTGAACCATTCTCTATCTTTTGGAAAGCCAGACCCTTTCCTGAGCCTGTGCCCTTTGTAGTATCTCTGCTGAAATGCCTTTTTCCACTTGGCAGGTAGCTATCCATTCTTTAAAACCCAGCTTGAGGGCCGAGCCCGTGGCATACTTGGGAGAGTGCGGCGCTGGGAGCGTGGCGCCGCTCCCGCCGCGGGTTCAGATCCTATATAGGACTGGCCGGTACACTCACTGGCTGAGTGCCGGTCACGAAAAAGACAAAAAAAAAAAAAAAAAACACCCAGCTTGAGATTGTTTTTTCTGTGAAATCTTCCCTGAACCTCTGCATTAGTTAGAATTAAAGTACAATAGCAAGTAACAGAAACTCCAAAAGAACACTGGCATAAAAATGAGAATTTCTTTCTTTCCTATAAAAGTTTGGAGTTTGCAGTGTAGGGCTGAAATGACAGTTCTGCTCCACGAAGTCCTTAAGGAAGTAGTTTATACCTCATGGCTTCAGAATCTCTCAGATTTGACCCTTGTTTTCATGGTCCAAAATTGGGATATCTTTGTGTTAAGCAGCAAGGTATACGAAGGAACAAAAAAAGAAACAAAGGGTGTACGCTGTCCCTTAAGAAAGTTTCCTTAAAGTTCCCACCCTACATATCTGCTTGTGTCTCATTGGCCAGAACTTAGTCCATGGCCACAAACAAGTTATATTATGGGAGGGAAGGAGAACAGGTAATGAGGTACAAATAGCAGTATGCGACACCCCCCCCCCCCCCCCCCCCCCCCCCCCCCCCCCCGCTAGAGTTAGTTGCTTCGTGCTTTGTGTTCCCACAGTACTCTAACTAATTCACCCTTAGGTTATATTGTAATTTGTTGTTTGCCTTCTCTGCTGAACTGTGGATTTCTGAGAGATTGCATTTTTCATCTTTTTATCTCCAGCCCCTTACATTAAGTTTAGCACATAGTCTGTGTTCATAAGTGTTGAATAAATGGATAAAGACAGTTGGGAAGAATACAGCAAAAATATCAGACACATAAGCAGACGGCAGTATTTAAATATCCATGTGAACAAGAGTAATTGCATATGTACACACTGATAACTATTATTTATACTTTTTTTTTTTTTCCTATTTTCTCCATTACATGAAGAGAGAAGTGGACACTTCGGTAGTAGACATTGCCAGTAGTAAAGGGCATGGCTTCTTTTTTTTTGATAATGCCTTAAAATTAAAGTTATTAAAGGTCATATAATTCTTCTCTGTTACACTTTTTTTATTATTATTGTGGTAAAATATACATAACCTAAAATTTACCATTTTAACCATTTTTAAGTATACAGTTCTGTGACATTAAGTACATTGAAATTGTTGTGCAACCGTCACCACCATCTATCACCAGAACTTTTTCATCTTACTCAACTGAAACTATGTACCCACTAACTCCCATTTCCCTCCTCTCCCCTATTCCCTCCTCTCCCCAGCTCCTGGAAACTACCATTCTACTTCCTGCCTCTATGAATTTGACTATTCTAGGAACCTCATATGAAAAGAATTATATAGTATTTTTCCTTTTGTGACTGGTTTATTTCACTTAGTACAATGTCCTCAAGGTTCATCCATGTTCTAGCATATGTTAGAATTTCCTTTTTAATGCTGAGTAATATTCCATTATAGATGTTTACCATATTTTGTTTATCCATTCATCTGCTGATGGACACTTGGATTGCTGTGTTACTGTTTTTTTGTAAGGTTTTTGTTTACTGTACATATTCTCAACACAGGTAGTGTCTTATTCTATCGTAATTTCACCACCACGACCCCCAGACACACTACCTATTTAACATACCTTTTTAAAAGGAAATTTAAGAAATGTACAAAGAAGATAAAAACAATCACCTACATTAAGAACTTACTTTCCTGGGAAGTAATCTACCACCTCTCCCGATCAATCAAACTAAACTATAGTTTAGTTTCTGAAGTATAACTAAAAAATAAAATTAAAATTATTAAAAACATTGTCCAGGTGTCAAATCTGGACAGTATGTACAAGGGTAGAATTAGAGGGGAGTATAGTAGCTTTTCACAAGAAAAACCTAGATTTTGTTTTAAGAGTCTCTTGATTATATAGTGAAAGACACAGTAGAATACAATCTGTGAATTCCTATTCTTTTGAAATATAGAGATTCTATTATGACTGGACAGTGAGATATTTTAGATGGTTTTGGTTTTGCAAAATTTTTCTAGCAGTGAAAAAGGGTTATGAATGGATAGAGTACAAAAAATTAACTCCATTTCTACCACCTGTTCTCCTTTGTTATCAGATAGAAGTTAGTTTAGTGACAATAACTATAATTGGATGTTTGATTGCCAATGATTTCCTGATATCCAAAAATTCTTGTTTTTGACCTCTTTATAGTCTAAATTAGCTGTCAAATTCTTTTACTAAAATTCTCTGATCAGGCTTTCAAATAATTATCTATTTAAGATATACATGTCCAGTAGTTTAAACAGAATTTCATAGAAGCTTTCTGTTGAAGCTGATTGTTTGGTCACTTTGGCAAAATGGTGAGTCACTCTCCCCTAGCTAACTCACAGACCAGCTGCTGATATGATCAGTTCACTGAGCCAAGACCAAAGTACCAGAATAGAGCAGAGTACCTTGGCTCTGATAACTTTTTGTCTTTTTCTAAAAAAATCTGGATGAATTTCCATCCCTCCCCAAGGTGCTTTGGATTATAAGAAGCAATATAAGACTGTTCTTTGTCTTTTGCATTTTATGATGCAGTCATAGAGATAAAATTGACACACTTGAAATGATCTGAAAAGAAGAGAACAAATTGTGGTAACTGTAAACCCTTTTAGAGAAGAAATCAACAGGGAGACATTTGAACTTAATGTAGACATTAAAGATAGAATTGACTGGTGGAAGGGAAATTGGTGGAGGTGTTTCAGAGTAAGGAGAATAAAATTTGGATCAAGCAGAGCCTAATTATGGATGGCAGTAAGTGAACATCAGGCACAAGATGCTGTAATTGTTGAATGTTCCTAAAAGGGAATGAGTCTGGCAGTGTTCTGAGTCTGGGAAGAAAGGAGAGTCTAAATTGTTGTAGAAATCTAGGAATGTGGGAAAGAAATATGGACAAGGTTACTGGCAGTGAAGGTGGAGAGAAAAGGTACATTTGAGAGACATTTTGAAAAAAGAAACTGTTGAACTAAGTAACATTAAATATGATGGTGTTAAGTGAAGGAAGAGTGGAATACTCTAAGATTTTTCTAAGAAATTCAGTAGAAATATGGTAATGACATCCTAGTTTGGGGAGAAATATTAAGTTAATTTTAGATATAGTGGATTTGAGGTCCAATGGAATTTATATGGAATAGATACAGTGAATTTGAGGTATCAAATTGGGACAGACTTTAGGCTGTTAGTGGACTGAAGAGTTTGTTGAATGTGTGGCCTAGAAGTGTGTTTCACATTCACATTCAGCTGTACTTGAGGTAAGAATTGGTCCTAGAAAATACTTGTTTATAACTGTAAAGGCAAGAATGTACATTCCCATAACTTCTATGTATTTGTAAAAACTTAAATAAGAATTTTTTCCCCATTAGCTTCATTTCAACTGAAGGAACTAGGTTAGTTAAATAGGTGAAATTCATAAATTACATCCAGGAAACTGAAGATTTTCTTCCATACAATTAAATAAAAAAAAGCAAAATTCATATTGCCTTACGTGGCTAGTAAGATACAGAAAAGGAACAAGAATTCAGATTCTTTAATAAAGAACATCTTAAGATAAATAGATATTGTGGCAGAGTAATATCTTATCAAGGAGAATTATATTCATAAATATTGAAAGTTAAGTTATTGAATTAACTAACATGTAGTTTTAACTTCATAGCATTTGAAGTAATCTATCATTATGTAATTGAATGTTTCATGTTTTCATTTAGTGGAACATTTAGTTAGATCTGCTGGGCCAAGTATCTGTGACTTTCTCAGAATGGCTCTTTGTGTAGAGAGCAAAATATAGATAACCATATGGAGTCAAGTAGAAAGAAACTTGGCAGAAGACTATTTCCATTATTATTGGATTAGAAATTGTCTTAAGGTATAATCTCTTACAGTTGTGACAAAGGTAATATAATTATGGAAATAATAGTCTAATATAAAGATGGACTATTATTTGGGTTTTATTGAAGAATACGTGAGGTGGTTGTTAGTAGCCCTTTGCTGGTGCCTATAATAACTACTGCTTTCTGCTTTCTTTGTTCTCTGTCTTTTTTGCTCTTTATTTCCCATTTTTATGGTAAAATGTAACATATATGAGGGGACTTCAAAAAGTTTGTGGAAAAATGGAATTAGAAGATAAAAAATATAAACATTAATTCTCAACATGAGCTCCACCAAGTTTAAGACATCTTTTGCAAGTGATGATGATACCAGCCATTTAGTCCATCCGTAAAGAAGTGAGGGTCCTGGGAATTTAACCATGTCAGGGCAGTCTTTTTACATTATTAAATGAAGAAAAATAGGTGCCCTGTAAAGATTTTTTAAGATTAGGAAACAAAAAGAAGTCAGGAAGAGCCACATCAGGACTGTAAGGTGGTCGCCTAATGATTTCCTGTTGAAGCTCTTGCAAAATTATCCTTGTTTGATGAGAGGAATGAGCAGGAGCATTGTTGTGGTGGAGAGGAGGCCTCTCTAGCGAAGCTTTCCTGGGCGTTTTTCTGGTAAAGTTTTGGCTAATTTTCTCCAGATGCTCTCCTAATCAGCAAATGATGTCATTCTTTGGCCCTCCAGAAAGTCAACAAGTCTTGAGCATCCCAAAAAACTGTTGCTGTGACCTTTGCTCTTGACCGGTCCACTTTTGCTCTGACTGGACCACTGCTACCTCTTGGTGGCAATGGCTTTGATTGTGATTTGTCTTCAGAATTGTACTAGTAAAGCCATGTTTCATCTCCTATTATAGTTCTGTTGTGAGGCACCCTCCCATAAGAAATGCACTTACACGCCACTCGCCACTCGTGTAGGAAAGGGCAATTTGTTCACTCCAGCTGGCCAGTGTCCATCTCCCAAGGAGCAACCAAGGAAGAGTGGCATTGGGCCTTGATCTTGTGGGGTTTTTAAAGGCAAAAACTACATCCCATTGGCACACGGGTTTGTCCAGGTGCACAAAGCAAGCTAGGGAGCTAGGTCACAGAAGCCAAGAATTAGCCGTTAGAGCAATCAAGTGTACAACTTTTCATTGTGTATGTTCCCATGTAGTAGTTCACTATGTATGGTTCCTATTCCCATGTAATAGTTTACTGTGTATGGCTCCTGTTTGTATGCAGTGGCTTTTGTTTCTATGAGAAGGTCAATCGTTTCTCATGCAGAAAAGGGGGGGGTAGTCTGCAGTTCAGACGGGGTAAAATGGAGTTACTTAGATTAAGCAAGCAATTCTACAGAAGCGGATAGCATACTCTATGAGGGTGTGGGGAACTCTATTTCAGTTCTTCAAAGAAATGCTTCAGGGTCTTGATCCCACTTGTTTAAAATTTTCATTAAAGCACTGCTCATCTGTAGCTGATCTTGGTGCAACAGTTTTGGCACCCATTGACCAGAAGGTTTGATCACCTGTAATTTTTCAGTCAGAATTTTGTAGGCTGAACCAATTGAGATGTCTATGGTGTTGGCTATTGTTTTTGCTGTTAATCGTTGGTCCTCTTCAATTAGGGCACAAACAAGATTATTCTCTTCTTTGCAGATTGCTGTGGATGGTCTGCTGTGGGCTTCATCCTCAACATCGTCTCTTCCCTTCTTAAAATGAGTTATTCATTTGTAAACTGCTTATTTCTTTGGGGCACTGTCCCCTTAAACTTTTCATAAAGCATCAATGATTTCACCATTCTTCCACCTAAGCTTCACCATAAATTTCATGTTTGTTCTTGCTCAATTTTAGCAGGTTTTATGTTGCTCTGGTAGGGGCTCTTTTTGAACTGAGGTTTTATCCTCTCGTGCCTCAAACTAGATCCTGTTCAGACATGTTATAACAAGTTAGTATGTTTATTTTGATGCAAAAAAAAAAAAAAAAAAAGATCCATGCATAGTTTTTGATAATACACATTTTCCGTGAACTTTTTGAAGACCCCTCATACATAGAACAGTAAGTAAAATACATAGGTGTAGTTTATGAATAATTATAAAGCATATTATCCACCCAGATTAAGAAATAGAACATTGCTGGTATACCAGAAGCCTGCTCTGTGCCCCTTCC
Source organism: Cynocephalus volans (assembly GCF_027409185.1). Classification (NCBI taxonomy): domain Eukaryota; kingdom Metazoa; phylum Chordata; class Mammalia; order Dermoptera; family Cynocephalidae; genus Cynocephalus; species Cynocephalus volans. The sequence goes on from NC_084473.1 coordinate 44,006,519, forward strand.
CAGTCAGACTCCACCTGTCCCCACTATGTTCCATTGCCCAGAAATAAGCATACTCTTATTTTGGTGAAAATTATTTTTTCCTTGGCTTTTTAAGTTTTGCCACCTATGTGTGCATCCCTAAATGATAGTTTAGTTTTGCCTTTTTTGCACACATATATACATACATGCGTATATATGTTGATATTTGTGTGCATATGTTTATTTCTCTGATCCATTGTATATATACTATTTCATTGTGTGAATATGCCATAAATATATGTATTCTGCTCTATTTCTTAATATTGAAAAACTAAGCTATGATTATTCTTGTATATTTTTCCTGGTGTACACATGGGCATCAGTATCTCAAGAGTTTGTACTAAGAGTGGAATTGCTGGATCATAGGAAATTCACATCTTCAGATTTACTGGGTAATTCCGAACTGTTTTCCAAAGCGATTATTTCAATTTATACTCACTCCAGCAGGATATAAGCATTCTTGTTGTTCTGCATTCTCACCATCACATGGTATTGACAAACTTAAATATTTTTGGTCAAAGAATGGTATCTCTTTATGGTTTTCTTAAGGAGGATGAGCCTCTTTTCATATTTGGATTTCTTTGGGGGACGTGTTTATTAAAGTGTTCTACCCATTTCTCTATTTGGTTGTCTTTTCTTACTGATTTTTATAGGAGTTCTTTATATTTTCAGGATACTAGGCTTTTAGGCTCTTATCAATTTTGTATGTTGACCTATCCAGTGTTTTGGTGAATAGAAATTCATAATTTTGATATTATATAATTTATCATTCTTTTCCATTAGAAGTCATGGGGGTTTTTTTCTGTAAAAATTTGCAGTCCTTTTCTTAGATTTATCCTAAGTACTTCCTATTATTTATGCTATTATAAATGGTATGTGTTTTTTACATTTCATGTTGTTTGTTGCTGACATATAGGAATGAAATAGAAATTTTATGTATTGATTTGTTTCTATCAACCTATCCAAATTATTAATTCTTACAACTTCTTTGTAGATCATGTTGGATTTTTAAAATACATAATTATATCATCATAGTTTTGTTTCCTTTTTTCAAACTTACAGGGATAAAGTTAGTCAATACCTTTTATTTCTTAACTTGCCTTGTTCTGCTGCGTAGGACCTTTTTCACAATGCAGAATAGAAGTGATGATAATGGGCACTTACATCTCATTTATATCTCAGTGTTTCATTAAGGATGGAGGTTAGTGGTCATTTTTTGAAACACTTTATCAGGTTAGGTATGGTTTATTTTTCAGTCCTAGTTTGCTAAAAGTTTTTGTCGTGAATGGTTGTTGAATCTTATGAAATGCTTTTTCTACATCTAATGAGATTATCATGTTTTTGTTCTTTAATAACCATCAGTGTGATAAATTTCATTGATTTTCTAATATTAATCCAACCTTGCATTCCTAGGTTATATCTAACTTGATTATTTTTATATATTGTTGGATTCGGCTTGCTAATGTTTTGCTTAAAAGACTTGTTTCTATATTCATGACTGAGGTTATTCTGATTCTTTCTTCTCATAGTGTACTTGTTAGGCTTTGGTATTCAATTATGCTCCCTAATAAAATAAGTTGAGAAATATTTAGAAAGAGCTTGTGTAAGATTAGAATTTGTTTTCTCAAATAATGATAGAATTCACCAATGAAGCGATCTAGGCCTGGTGTTTTCTTTTTGGGAAGAATTTGGCTGTGGATACATTAGTACCCCCTTATCTGTGGTTTTGCTTTCTGTGTTTTTGGTTACCCATGGTCAACTGAGGTCCAAAAATATTAAGTGGAAAATTCCAGGAGTAAAAAAATTATAAATTTGACGTTGCACGCAGTTCTGAGTAGTGTAATGAAATCTCACACTGCCCTGTACCACCCCATGTGGCATGTGAATCATGCTTTTGTCCAGTGGATGCATGCTGTAGATGCTCCCCACCCAGGAGTTGCCTAGTAGCTGTCTTAATTATCAGATCAACTGTCATGGTGTTGCAGTACTTATATTCAAGTAACCTTTATTTTACTTCATAATGGCCCCAAAGTGCTAGAGTAAGTGATGCTGCCATATTGTTATAATTGTTCTATTTTATTATTAGCTATGGTTGATTAATTCTTATTACTAAACTTTATCATGTGTATGTATGTATGTATAGGAAAAAACATAGTATATACAGTATAGGGTTAGGAACTATCCACAGTGTCAGGTATCCACTGGGTGTCTTGGAACATATCTTCCAAAGATAACCGGGGGGGACTAGTGTACTTTTATTGGGGTTTTTTTGCTTATCTTCTACATCATTTTTTATAGTTTCCTGTTTCTTACAAATATTTTCAAGTTTGACTTTTATTGAGTATGCATAGTATAAGCATATTAGTGTCAAAATCTCGGTCTGGTCATTCTAATATCCAGAATCTCTGTGAATCTGTTCTTGTAGACTCTAGTTCTCAGCCATGATGACTTGTTTTGTGTGTGCTGTATTTGACTGTTACTGCATATTGTTCTTAAAATTACTTGTGGGTGTTCTTTGAGGCCTAGAATGAAGGTGTATTCCTTCAGAGAAGGTTCATGTTTGCTTCTGCTAGAATGTGTGATGGTACCACTAGCCCAGGAATATTTTTAAAGAATTTCACAGTTTGAAATTTATTGGCTTATTGATTCTCTGTGCAAACTCAGACTGCAAACCCTTGCCCAGTCTGGTCAAACTTCTTAGAGACCTATTTCCTGGGTTCCCCACCCACCATTCTTTTTTTCTCTTGCTTCTCTTGGGGCTTAAAGAACCTTTCCTGTAGTCTCCTGGGGATGGCATTGAGGTTTAGGTTTAGCTATATATAGTTCACCTGAGGTTTGAGCCCTTTGGGATGTCAATTTAATATGGGAAGAATTCCTTTGGACTCTCTACCTTTTGAGGAATCTTTGCCTGGACATTTGTTCCCATTTTCCTCTGAGGCCACTGAAAATAAAGACCTAATTTGTTGAGATCTATCTGCAAATGCCCTCAGGGCCAGAGTGTCTTGGTGCGGGGAGGGGAGGTTCCATTACCTCTCTGGGTTCCCACTTGCCCTTAGAATTTGGTCTGGTGGTTCTCTACCATCTTGTCAGCCTTTTATTTTCAAGTGTTTTTGATTTTTTATGGGGTTTTTTTTTTTTTTTTTTTTTTTTTTGGTATATAGGATTTTCCATTGTTTTCAGCAGGAAAGTTGGTATGAAAAACCGAGTCTCTTATTACCAGAAATGGTAGTCCTCTTGATTTTATTTTTCCCATTTAGTCTTCTGTTTCCCATTTCCCCTTCAGCCTGCATATTTACTGACTTAGTTTCACACACGTTGATATTTTGAACATCTGATATGTACCAAGCATGGTACGAAACAAAATCTCTGCTTTCTTGAAACTTATGTTGTAGTGGATTCTGGATTGTGGAGAAAGTTGCAGCACTATAGGACAGCATTTTCCAAACTGATTCACAGAATGTTAGTGTCCTGTGCCATTGTTTGGGAAATAATGCCCAGGAGGATGTCCTCTCACAGAGAGCTAAGGCATTAACTTGTTCAAACTGAAACTTTTAGTTGTAGAATACTTTTAAATATCTTGTATACTAGAATTCCAGGGAATATGATTTATGAAATGCTGGACTAGGACCTAAGGTATTAACATGTAATAACATAAAGACATATTTATCATTGAGTAATTTCAGCTCCTGCTATTCTCACTGCCATTTCTAAGGGAAGTATTTGCTGAGGGTGTAAACCAAGGCAGCTGTGCTCTGTATCATGAATAACCTTACCTTAATTGGCCATAGGTTATTGGACGGGCGTGGGTACCCAAATTAAAGACACCAATCTTAGGTCAGCCACTAGCTAACCAGGTGAACTAGCACAGAAAGTTTTGTCAAAGTGGGAGTGAACTTAACCAATCAGGTTCTCACAGGCCTTGCAATTGGCTAAAGAAATATAGCTCTTGCTTTTAATTTTCAGTCCGGATGTACTCAGGGTAGATAATGTGGAGTGGTGGTTCCCATAAGGATATACATGATGATCTGTATGGTAAAACTCACAAAAAGAAACAGATTTGTCAGGCAAGGAAGAGGAAGAAGGTGGCACCTGTGAGGTAGAAAAATAATACAGAGTCTAGAAGCAAAATGCCAGCTGGTGGCTGGAGGCAAATCAGATACCGTAAGCTGATGGGAGTTGCTGAGTTCCAATAATGAACAGAGCTCTAGAGTGAGAACCCACCAACTCCTGCAGCTCCTGCTGCTGGTCCGTAGGGCAGCCCTGGAAACAGCCCAAGTTCTCAGTTCCAGTATCCTTAAGGCCCAGGCCCACTGTGTTACTGATTTTGTTCTTGGATTTCTGTGAGAATTCCTACTTCCATTATCATTACATTCATACTTATAATCAGGATCCTTCCTCCACCACACACACCTACATTTGTCTACTCTGAGTGTCAGAACCTTGAAACCAGGAGAGACTGGTAAATGAGTAAAGTTCACAGTTGCATTTGTAAGTGACTGATGCTTAGAAGTTGAATTCATATTAGAGTGTTGCTGTTCTGATATACAAGTAAAAAGCATTTTTATAACAATGGAATACCTACCATTCCTACCACCGCTTTTTCACTTTTCTCCTTTTTTATTACATTTTGGAAACTGTCGTCTTCTAAGCTCTGCTGTACGAGTTGTTAATAATCCTCTTGCATCACGTAATCTATTTCTGGTGGTTAGCCTATAAATAGTATCTCCATATACAAAGGAATGCACATTATTTATTATTGGCACTCTTTTGGAAAGGGTATTTCCTACTTCCCAACCTAGTATTACTTACCACTATTCCCCAGCACTGTTTGAGAAAGTCAGGCTGTCTTTAGCAGAAACATCTGTATTTGTTCTTCCTTTCTCCATTGATTGTGTTCTTCTGTCCCTCTAACACCTCCATTTCTTTGTATGTTTCTTTCCTTCCTCACTGTTGCCCCCACCTTTTCTTTAAAAAGTTTTTTTTTGATACTTCATTATTTCTTCTGCAAATTTTTTGCTAATATAACTAATGATATGATGGATATCTCTTTGTACATAAGTCTTTATGCCCTTATCTGATTATTTTCTTGGAATAAATTTCTAATTGTGAAACGTTGGGTAAAAAAGTATGCGTAGTTTTAAAGCTTTGATATTTAATATAAAATTTCCTTCTTGAAAAAAATGTTGATTTTTGTTCTCACATTAGTATGTGAAAATGCTAGTTTCCCAATATCCATGTTAGATAGTACCATTAAAATGCAGAGGAAACAAAAGGAAATTTTGCCAAGTTGATAAGTAAAAATCTTGTACTACATTTTAATTTGGATGTCTTTGATAAATTCCAAGAATGACTTCTTTTCATTATATTTATTTGGCTGAGTATACAGCTGATTTGTGATTTTTCTGGGCAGCCCTTTGCTATTTTCTATTTAAGTGTGGTGTTTTTCTTGTATAAGTTAAATATATTAATACTTTGTGATATGTTGAAAATATTTTACCCAGCTTATCATTTACCTTTTAATTTGTCTATGGCATATTTTGTGATATGCAGATGTTTTAAATTTTATGTCATTAAGTCTTTGATCATTTCCTTTTGCGTTCTTTCTTCAGCATTTTGCTTAAATGTTCCTTCCAACCTCTTCATGGAGAAATCATATGGTTTCTTATATTTACTACTTTTTTAAATGATGAGTTTATCTGTTTTTACAATCCTTTGAAATTCTCACCCGTTCTTCTTATGGGAAGATTTGAAATTGTTTAACTTTATTTTTATTTCCATCTACTTCCAAAAAGAAAAAAAAAGATTAACAGACCTATCTTGGATATTTAGTATAATGGTAATTGATTAAGAGTTGTATAAGGAACTGGGAGGGGAGTCTCCATGTATATCAGAAATTTAAACTAAGGCATTCCATTTGGGTTTCCTGTTGGTAATAGCACAAAATCTGGAGTAACACAATGAGCTATCTTTTTCTTGCTTTCTGCCTAAAGGAAACATGTTGATTGTGGGGGGGGCAGGGTGTGGTTTCAGTTTTTCTTAAAGAGAGAAACTTTGGCAGTAAAGTCAAAGAGGAATTTTTTTTTTTTTTTTTTTTTGTCTTTTTCCTGACCGGCACTCAGCCAGTGAGTGCACTGGCCATTCCTATGTAGGATCCGAACCCGCGGTGGGAGCGTCGCTGCGCTCCCAGCGCCGCACTCTCCCGAGTGCGCCACCCAAAGAGGAATTTTTTTGTGGGAGTCTTTATTTGAGGAATATGTCTCTGATACAATTTTTATAGAACATGGAATAAATAAGGCTATTTATTTTATAACTCTTAATAAAATTGAGGGCATAATATTAAGTTGTAATTCTGATTAAAGTATGTGTGTAGGGAGATAAAATAATACAAACTACATATGTATCTTTCTGGTGAAGTAATTTGATAAGGGACAGAGAAAAGAAAATCTTCGTGGATTATTAGATATTTTTTACACTAGCTCTTTCAAAATAATAAATTTTGATTTGAGTTATTTGTGATTTCTGGTTAGTACTTAGAAAATAGCAATTGTGGGTTGGCTCATCCACTTTAAATCTAAGTGTTTAACTTAACAAAAATAAGATTCTATTGTTATTTAACAAGATAGAGAATTATCCCATATTAAGTGGGTTCCCAGAAATATGTGCAAGCAATAACAGGCAATTTTTACCTGCTACACTTTAAAAAATTAATGTGAACTGTATAAGTAAATAGTAAATCTTACCTCATTTTAAATCTGACGAATGTTAAGAATTTTTTGAGTTTTGGGGAAGCACCATTTCCTTCATTATCAAAAAATATTGAAAATTAACTATTTTATGCTGCTCAATTCGTTTTGGGAACTGTCTAAACCTGCTTTTCTTTATCTTTAAAAGAACCCTCATTTTAAGCTGTGTTTATGGGAAATAACTATACCTTAAACTGTGTAGGAAGCTTTCTTTAGGGGGAGACAAGGAGGGAAAAGTCTGTTTAAAGAACCGTATTGTATCTATTAGGTGTTTTTGCAGCTGGCACTAAACTTACAGTGTTTAAATTAAACACTAAATTTGTACCTGATTGGAAAACATGACTAGCTGTAAAGTGTGAGACTATTTAGATAACTCAATATGTTGCACATTAACATTTTACTTTAATAGGTAAGTGGTATGATTGGAGTTAATTGTAACTGCTGTGCTATGCTAGATTTTAAATAATTTTCGTCTGTGGAATGCTGTGTTTATTTTTTAAATTCTGATATTTGAAAAAATCACAGATCTTTGAGTTTAACTAAATCTGTTGCTTATAGAGGAAGGACTATCTGGGCTGGTTAGAGACAGAGGGTTGCTTATCCTCTTTAACATCTCTCATGAAAGACTCCTCACAAATCTCTTTCGGTTATTTATTTACATTTTTAACCACTTGAAATATTAATTTTTTTTCTGAGAGTTTGTTCATTTTAGTCTTCAAAAGGATTGAAGAGTTCACCAGTCAGAGTTCTCCTTTTTAGAGAAAGACTCCTCATATATATATAAACATCCATTTGGTCACCATCATTCTCCATATAATATAATTTCAGCTGTATTATCTTTATATTCCTAAATTATCATTCTGTTAACTGTTGTTTTTTTGCCCCTTTTGGGTCCAGTGGAGGAAGTAGCCAGACACAGAGTCCCTTGATTTTTTTTCTTTTGATGTTTGAAATCCTGGAATTAATACTATGGAAGATGTTCTAGAGGGGCATGAGAGTGGAGGAAGGCAGATTATTTAGGCAGCTGTTACAAATGATCCATGCAAATGATGATGAAGACTGAAGGTGGGAGAGGAGCAGTGGAGAGAAAAGAGGGGTGGACCTGATATGTCTGTGGAGTAGACTGTAGACTCCATTCTTATAGTTTACTACTTCCCAGGGTAAGTATAAAGGCAGTGGTAACTCTAAAATATCTAGCATATTTTTCCCGTTGCCATTTGAATCTTATCCTTCTGGAGCATATAGAAGTTAGAACTCTTGCTGAAGGAATAATTTGAAAGATATTCTATCAGCCTGTCGCCTTACCCTTTAAGATCATATTCTATGCTGTATCTCATTTAGTTTTGGTTTCTACATGGTTATTGTTAGTATATAGTTAGGTGATTGATTTTCGTGTGTTGATCTTGTACCCTGTGACCCCCCGAACTCACTTATTTAGCTCAGGGTGTTTTGGGGGGGAATTTTTTAAAGACTCCTTAGGGTTTTCTATGTGGATGATCATGTCATTTGAAAATGGACAGTTTTATTTCCTCTTTTTTAATTTGTATGCATTTATTTCTTTTTCTTGCCTTATTGAGCTGGCTACTACATCTCTTTTGAACCTTTTACACTGGCCATCAGTAATTAGAAATCAGAGTTGTCAGATTGGCGGCTTCTGCCTAGAAAACCTGCCTGGGTTGGTGTTCTCCTTGTGCAAAAATTCTTAATTACTGATTCAGAGTCTTTAAAGGTTATGGGCTATTGATTTTTTATTTCTTCTTGAGTCAGTTTTGACAATTTATATTTTTTAAAAATGTAGCCATTTTAGTTTTTTAAATTTATTGATTTAAATTTATTGTTCAAATGGTCCCTTATCTTTTAAATATTTGTTTTATGTCTCCATTTTTTCCCCTTTTTTGTATCTTACAATATATATTCATGTGGTTTGTGCTCTCGGGCTATTATGCTTTTTAAGGTTTCTTGGTTTTCTGCTTTGGACAATCTACTTGCACATAGCACTTCTCTCTTACCACACCCACACCCTTTCTGATTTGCAGTTTCTAAGCTGCTATGCACTTGGTGTCCAAAGAATAAAGTTTGCTTAAATTGTGGGTCAGCTTAGAGTAAATATGTGTAGAGCAAGGGCTTTAAGTATTCTCATGTGAGGGCTTAAACTTTATCATAATGTGTTCCACATATAGTATTCAGCAAATGTTAAAATGAATTTTTTAAAAAATCTTTTCAGCTTACTTATTTCTCAGCTTTTGATAAGTAAGGTTTATTTTAGTTCTTTTAATAAGCTAAAGGTTTTTTGATTGTCCCATTTTTTAAAAATACAGTTGAATGTTACATGGTGATACATAAAACAGAACTGAGATGTGTTAATTGGAGTTTCTAGTCTATAATTTTGGCTAACATGCTTCTTTTGACATTTGTTTTCTTAAATGATTAGAAGATATTATTTGCCTTTACCTTTCCTGGTACCCTTCTCAAATATCTTTCTAAAGAATAGACTACTTTTGAAGTGTTTAAATTTTCTTTTTTCTTTATGGTGGTGGAGAAGCTAAATCAAAAAAGGGGAAGTTGTCCTGATTGGCTTTTTTTTTTCTCTCTTGGATTCATTACAAGCTAAATTATTTGAAACCTATGGGTTTTCTTCAAGCCTAAAATTTGGCATAGAAGAGAGTAATATCTTTAAGTTTGTAAATGGATAATAAATGTAGTCTAAGCAGTGTTAGATAAAAAGTAAAAGGAAAGTATTGTCAAAAAAAATCATTTTCTTTTAGTCCTTAGAGTCTCTGAATTTCATGTGATACTTTATTTAAATTGCTGGGTTTATAAAATGGTTATCCTTCCTAGAGAAGAAAATGGTTCAGATTACATTCGCTCACTTACCATTGGTAACTGAATTTCTTTTAAGTTATTAGCAGGATCACAGTGAGCTCACTGTTAAGCAGTTCTCCTAATCAGAGACTCTTTTCTGGATTCAGATATCTACTAAATTCCTCAATTTAGAACTGTTTTGCTTTCCTTTGTTTGTTTTTTACTGCCTTTTTAGCATTAAAGGAAATTTGTGGGAGGCTTTGGTGCCCTGTGCTCTAGGAAGCATGTGTAGATGCAGTGCTGACAATACTAATCACTTACAGTTACAGTACCCAGTAGAGTTCCTTGATTTGCCTAACTGAAGTAGCCTCCCTGGAGGTGGGAGATAAAGGCAAGGCTAATCCACCAATAATCTCTTCCTGAGACTTAAAACATCCTTGCTTTTTGCTACTGTCACTAACATGTACCTTCTCCTTCCTTGGATTGGTTGCATATCAAAAGCTAACATTTTTGAGCCCCCTGCTTAGCTGTACTTACCTTATGTCATGTTATCCTCCTAAAAACACTTGTAAGAGAGAGTAATTGTTCCTATTTTTAGATGGAAAGGCTGAAACTTAGATCTCACACAGCTGTGAGTGCTTGAATTTGATTTTAGATCCACTAAATCTAAAGCATATGTGTTATACCACAGTCTGCCAATAATGCTGGCCAGATTAGAAACATTTCAGTGAATGGCATATTTGTTAGTATATTACATAAGGTATTTTCACCATAGAAAATGAAGTATAACTTATTAGGATTTTATGCTTCTCTAGTGTACAGTTTCTTTAGATTAAAATTGAAATTGTGGCAGTGCTTTATAGACCAAAAAGGAATTTTGAAACCAAAAAAATGAATAAGGACTGTGTTCCTGAACCTTACCCAGTACTGCACAGATTAGCTATCCTTAGTTTATGCTGTAGATATATTTTCAAATGCTAAGGAACATTAAAATCCCCATAGTGTTTCCTAGGAAATAATATAGAAGTTGTAATGATTGATAGAAATTTTAGTCTGGCAGATACACAGGAAGATATTGACATTTGTGGCATGACCCAGAAGAACTTAAAGGAAGAATTGTTTTTTAAAAAGAAAAGCTCAAGATGCTAGAAAGTACTGGTAACATTTTTTAAAGTCTCTGTCTTTTAAGTGTCTCCTGTGAGCCAGAGGCTTTATATATATTTCTAATCTTCACATCCAGCCGATAACGTAGATATTATTCTCATTGTACCAAGAGGCAAATCTGACTTCAGAAATGTGAAGGAATGCATTCAAGTTCACAACATGAAGTGGTAAAACTGGCATTCAGCATTCTTCCAGCCCCTACAAGTGTTAACTATTTCATACCTATGCCCTTTTTGATATGCTGCCCTAAGCAAAGCACAGGCAGTGTGTCTACATGAGATTTTGGCCTAAGAATAGGATTTAGACCTGGGCCTGGAGTACCCTCCTATGTGATATGAAATTTAGAATTGTGTGGGTAAAATTTAACATATAGAAATGCAAAACTAAGTACTTTTTTATTAGAAAAAGAAGTAGCCTTTAAATTGTGTGTGTGGGGAGAGGGGGGCAGGGGTATTATTGCAGAGTCTGTGCAACACTTGGACTCTTAATTTGGTTCTGTGTCCTCTTTCTTTTTCCTTCTTTTTTTAAATGGACCACTGTATATACCTTAATGTGCAGAGAGAAATATAAGAACTTCTTAAACTTAATCATTTGAAATTAGGCATACGGTTACAAGCACGTTCTTAACTGACCATATGGTTAAAAGTAGTATTCTAGAAAAGCAATAGAGCTTAGTCATTCAGATCCATTAGATACAATAATACAAGAACATTTCTGAGTGGTATGCAGCCCTACTCAAAGGGTTATGGGTTTCAGGCACATATCCAGTGCCTTGGGACCCACCTGGGGACCTGAGGTTGGAGCTGGGGACCAGACTCCCCTCCCACAACCATGCACACTGCCAGTGCCGGGGGAGAGAGAGGGGGACAGGGAGAGATTTGACAAGGGGCATAAAGAATAAGTACAATTTGTAACAATATATATGCTGGTAATATTGATTTCAACATATGTCAGTGTTGAACCACAAAAATATATATAATCAATTATGATCCAATAAAAAAATTTTTTTAAGTTATGGGTTTCATGATAGGTGTAGAAATCAAAACATTCGTGGTAGAAATCAATGAATATACATGTTACTCTGGATTCTTTTGGTCAGAGTATTGTTTCCTCATAATTAAAATGGAGTAGGCTGATATTTTTCTTTTGAGTGTGCATGTGCTACCTTTGTCAAATTTTAATATTAGAGTTATGCTGGATGTTTAATAATTTGAGAGATGTTCCATCTTTTTTATACTCTCCAGTTGTTGAAAAATATAGAAATGATATATTCTTTGAAGTTTTAAATGACTTATTGACACTGAGACTTAGAGTTGTTAATATATAGTTCTAAAATTGATTCAAGAAGAGGTAGAAAACCTGAATAGATTAATAATAATGGAAGAAACTGAAGTCCAGGTTGTTATTAATCTCTCAGATGTATGAGTTTCTACATCTATAAAATTGAGATAATTATTACAGTGTTGTTGAGAGAAGTAAAATGCTTATATTAGTGCCTGGCACCTGGTCAGCATCCACTAAGTTATCACAGACATCTCCATCATCATCATTATTCTCGTTTTTTCAAGATTAAGCTTTCCAGAAGTTTGTTTTATTGCTCTCTTCAAAGACTCTTGGATTTATCTATAATTTAAAAGTACATAACTGCTAGAGGTTTTTCTCTTTTGCTAGTCTGATCCCATCTCTGACATAGGTAACTAAAAAAAAGAAAAATATATTTTACAAGAAGTACAGGTTATAGACACAAAAATGAAGTTTTTTTTTTTTTTTTTAATTATAAGAGATTATGTACAGCTTTTTGCATAAAAGAACATATGGAAAGATATTCATCAGATTATTAACAGTGATTATGTCTGGGTCATAAGAGTTCCAGTGAAAGTTAGATTTTTTAAAATATGTTTATGTAGTGTTTTAATTCTTCTATAATATATGTATGTTTTATTTTACAAGAAATAGTTTCCAGTTTTTTCACTTTTATGCTCTAGTGACCATCCACATATCTTTATCTTTATGCACTAAAGATTATCCTCTTAGAGTATTGTTCCCCAGACAGTTCTGTAGAATGAACATTAGTTTTAGTAAATGTAATATCAAAGGTTTATGTTGTAGTGTATCAAGGGTTGGGAAACTATATATAGCCCACAGGCCAAATCTGGCCCACCACGTGTTTTGTACAGCCCATGAGCTAAGAATGGATTTTATATTTTTAAATGAATTTTTAAAAATTAGAAGAATAATATTTTGTGACAAATGAGAATAATATGAAATTCAAATTTCACTGACTATAAATAAAATTTTATTGACATGCAGGCATGTTTACTCATTTATATATTGTCTCTGGCTGCATTCAGGCTACAATGGCAGAGTTTAGTAGTTGCCAGAGAGACAGTGTGGCCCACAAAACCAAAAATGTTTATTTACTATCTGGCCCTTTATAGAAAATGTTTGGTGAATGCTACATTAGAGAAACCTGTTTAGTGTTTTTCTTCTTTTTTAAAAAAACATTGATGTCTTTAGAGTCTAGTTTAGAATATATAATTGCCAAGTTAAAAGATTAAGATCATTTTGATAAGTATCACTAAATTATCATGCAGAAAAATATGCCGAAAATATTAATATGCTATTTTCTAAATAGTTTATAGTTTTTAGTTTTGAATTCCTTTGTTACTTAAGCGTTGAGAGCTTTTTATTTTTCCTTAGTTTTTTGTTTAGTATTTGATTACTGATTCCCATTGTGGTCAAAGTGTGTCCTGTGTAAATTTTAAAATTTTATTATGCAACATATGTACAGGGAAGAGTATATAAAATTGTAAGTGCAGTCTAAAGAATGATTAATAAGCAAAAACCATTTCTCGGGCTAAGAAGTAGAAAATCATCAGTGTTTTAGAAGCCTCCTGAGTGCCTCTCCTACTTCTGTGTCCCTCCCCCGAGTAGGAAGCCATTATTCTGACTCTACTGACATTCCCTTGCTTTTTATATTTTTATTTAAAACAATATATTTTATTTCAAATGTAAATTGATTTATAGTGGATGTAATCATCTTTTAACATCTCTTTCTCTAAGCATTATGTTTTAGAGATTCATGTGTATTGATGCACATAGCTGTAGTTTCTTATCCCTGGTATATAATACTCTGTTATATAAATGTATACTAATGGACTAATGAGCATTCACTTAGATGTCTCCATGACAGCTGCAACTGCAGCATTTTCTAAATGGAATTCATTAACTCTCTCCAAACCCTCACTTGTCAAAACTGTGTTTCCTGTCTTGAAATAGCATCTATATCCACCCATTTGCCCAAACCAGAAACTTAGCGGTCGTTTTGACATCTCCCTTTTCCTCATTCCCCATTTCCAGTCAATCATCAATCCTGTAGATTTGACTTCTAAACATCTCATATCCATCTCTGCTGTTACCACCCTAGTCACACTCTTACTTGGACCTCTACAGTAGTCTTCAGTGCTGTATCAGTATCCATCCTTGTTCTTTTAACGTGGATTATAAGGCCTACCTCTCTAACTTCATCTTAGCGCTCTTCCCCTCTGCTAGGCTATGTTAACTTCAGCCATTGTTCACGCCATGCTTATTCCTGTTTCAGGACCTTTGTAAATGCTGTGCCCTCTGCCCAAACAGCACTGTCCTAATTCATTCCTATTCATCCCTTCAGGACAAAATTTTGAAATGTCACCCCAGAGAATTCTTCGTTGCTTACCAACCCCCAAATTAGGTAATGTCTCCCCATTATCATTAGGACTTTGTACTACTTAATCCTGGCACTATTATAAATCTTAATTAAATGATTGTCATGGAAGGCCTCTTATCTGATTCAGTCAGGACCAGTTGTCTATAAATTCTAATAAAATAAGAAATCATAAAAAGTGATATATACTTTAAGTATTTTACTCTAACTTTAAGAATATAATTGTTCATTTATCAATCTTTGATTAAGGAGCCTTCAAGGCCTTTTGTCTGAGAGTAGACACACTAGTTGCAGATCCATATTGTCTGTCTTGCAGAAACCATACCCATAATTTATCACCTAAGATTTCAGTTTCGGTTTTTAAGTAGAACAAGAATTTAGACTCTTCTGATACACTCTGTAGTTTAGAATTCTTATAGATCTTTAAACTTTTTTCTTGCTTATACCTAATTTAATTGCCTAAGTATTTTACTTTTATTGAGTATTTCAAAGTTATTCAACTTAGTCAAACTCCCCACTCTCCCATATCTCATTAGGTTAATTAACTATGGCATGCAATATCGTCTTAAAACTTGTTCATTTCTCGTAAAGGGTGGATTAAGTCCCATTGAAATGAACTCCCAGGAACTATTTCAATTACTCTGTTTTGTGGAAATTTTGTAATAGATACTCCTTGGCATTAGGAGGACCACTGACTGTAGTCTTTAATTTTTTTAACGTGTCAATTTTCGTAGATGGAATTTGACCTCTGATTTTTTAGAATTCTGATTTGTAGCTTATCCTGTTAAATATAATTTTTCAAAAAAAGCCATTTAACTTACAAAGGCATTATAAAATCTTTTTTTTTTTTTTTTTTTTTTGGTGGCTTTTCATTACAGGGATCCAACCCTGGACCTTGGTGTTATCACAACCATGCTCTAACCTCTGAGATAACCAGCCAGCTCCTATAAAATTATTTTTAAATTATGATTCCTTAGGGGAAGGAATGACTTTTTAGGAATTTGCTTTGGATAGTTTTAGGGATAGCTAAGCATATATAGAAATGTGAAAGATTGTAACAGATGATGAACTTTCATTACAAAAGCAATACAATTGTAATTTAACACCTTTTTTTTTTAGCCCTATATAACTTTATGTAAACCATAATGTAATTAAAATAGAGCTGTAATTTAGATCTCAAATTACAGGGTTTCAGCTCTATCCTAAACACATTTCTAAAAATTTAACAACAAAACAAACAACCTAAAACCTAACATTGTAAATATTAAGATAGTTGAAATGCTTTCTTGATTCTTATGTGGACTATATGCTGTAAATCACTGTCAGTATTTTCTCTTTCCCAGTATTATAACTGCCCACATACCATTCCCATGTCAAGAAAAATTCATGTTCTTTCCCCAAGTAGTGTGGAAGCATAATAGCTTTTCTTTAAATGAGAATATTTTGGCACAATGCAATCTGGTAACAGTCTCTATATTGGGCATAGAGAACTAAATGTCATGCTCTCTATCTATTGTCTTCTGTGCCCTGGCAAGTACAAATGCTTTCCGCATGTCCTACTCATTTATACAACTTATAAAGAGCTGTATAAGGAGATGAGTTGTTTTAGGTTTGGTTACTTTCTAAAACAGTCATTTTTCAGGTATGATTTGCTTGTCAGAGAAATGTCTTTATGTATTTATTTATTTTTATTTATTTATTTTTTTAAAAAGATGACCGGTAAGGGGATCTTAACCCTTGACTTGGTGTTGTCAGCTCCACGCTTACCCAGTGAGCTAACCAGCCATCCCTATATGGGATCCGAACCCATGGCCTTGGTGTTATCAGCACCACACTCTCCCGAGTGAGCCATGGGCCGGCCCAGAGAAATGTCTTTAGATAGTTATAAAATTTATCTTGTAAACATGGAGAAGAGAGTTAGACTTCTGGACTTGCTGTATATGGCTCTTCTAGCATCTAGAATGGTATAGTTTATTATCTTATGTATTCTAGACTAGAGTCAATAACCATTTTCTGAAAAGTGCCAGAAAGAAAATATTTTAGGCTTTGCAGAATGCATGTGGTCTCTGTTGAATGTTCGTTTGTGGGCTTTTTGGGTTTTTTTGTTATCCTTATAAAAATGTAAAAACCATTCTTAGCTGGGGTCCCTACAAAAATAGGCCACAGGCCAGATTTAACCCTCAGGCTGTAGTTTGCTGACCCCTGCTCTGGGTCAGTACCATCCAGTAGAAGTATAATCTGAACCATGTATGTAATTTTAAATTTTCTAGTAAGCCAAATTTTAAAAATTTTTTTAAAGGAGGTAAAATTTGGTTTAATATATTTAACCTATTTTATGCAAACTATTATCATTTCAATATGTGGCACAGGCCACAATTCAAGGACTCAATAGCTACATGGATTGGACAGCACAACCCCAGGACCAGAGCTACTCAAAGTATGGTCCATGAACTGGTGCTGGTCTGCATTTTGTTACCAGTCTGACAAGTAAAGTATAGAAATTGAAAGTAAGCATTTAAAATATTTTATAGCAATTTGACAGTTATCTTCTGTCTGTTGAAACTAATAGAAAATTGTCATTTGTATTTTGTATGTCTTTTTTACCCATTTTATTTTTCTAGTAATCTTTTTGTATTTTAGAAAAGAATTATTCTGGGAAATTAAAATAAACAAACTGGCTGTTCATTACCAATAGTTTAAGAGGCAGTGCTCTAGACAGTCTCTCCTGAAATTCTGTAGGCCCCCTATATACATGGCAAAAATAAGAGAAATTTGTTAAGATTGTGGCACATTTTACCAACCACTACTGAGCAGTGTCCTTTTACTTGTCTCTTTCAGAGCTACCATTGGAGCCTGTGACTAAGAGAGTAGTCCTCTCTTACTGTACTCTAGAATCACCTAGAGAGCTTATAAAAAATAACAGTGTCCAGGCCCAACTGCAGACCAATTAAATCATAATCTCTTGGGAGGGAGCCTGTGCATCATGTATTTTAAAAAGCTCTCCAGATGATTGTAAGATGTAGCCAGGGCTATGGTGTGGATCCCTCATTACAGGAGATTTGCTATTTCTCCATTTGGAAAGAATCATCGAGTCTCGGTGGGGGGCTTTCTGTATAGTAACATTCATTCTCTTTAACATTAAAAAGGGCACCTTGCAGTTAAATATGTCAGATTGAACATTGGATTTTATCTTTACTCCCTCCCAAAAGCCCACTAAAATGAAAGTAAAGGAATAAGGGAATAAGGCATACACTCACAAGTAGAAAGCAAACAGGAAAGAAGACAGAAGTAGGCCAAGTTAGTCAACAAATTTTTGATAGAAGAAAGTAGCAAGAAATTAACAGAACTGAGAAAGCTAATTTAAATGCCTGGCACAGAGGATGTTAAAAAGAAGCAAACCAGTTTATACTGCTGGCTCAGAAATTAGAAGAACCAGTTCCTTCAAAAGGTAAGGGCAGGAATGGTTGGAAATGTGTATGTATCTGACTCCCATGTGTCCTCCTTTACCCTGAGCAGCCAGGAGACCATTGTTCCTTTACCTTGGATAAAGCTAGAGATTTAGAGCTTGGAGAAATTTAATATGTGAGGTTCAGTCATAGCTGAAGTTAGGATATCTGTTGAAAATAAGGACATCTTTTGAACAACAAGGACTAGTCTGAACAACAAATGAAAGTCTGAAATTGAGGTTAAAACCTCACCATTCCCTTTCCCCTGTTCTCGGAACAGGGCAGTCAGGTGTATATACCCTAGACAGGAGATTGGAGCATTTCTCCTTGAGGTTATTCACTAGACAGGAAACAAAGCTTACAGATATTGACTTTTGGGGATCCCCTTCATTACCTCATGACCCTGTAGTAAATCCAACCAGTTGACAAGTCACACCCATGCAAACAGAGCTTCTTTTTTTTCTTTTTGTCCTACTAAGTATTTTTATTAGAAAATATAATTACATTAAAGGGAACTTTCTTAAAAATTTTTATTTTGTCAATATACAATGTGGTTGATTATTGTGGCCCATTACTGAAATACCCCTCCCTCCTCCCTCTCCCCCCACTCCCAACAATATCCTTTCTGTTCACTTGTCATATCAACTTCAAGGATTTGTAATTGTTGTGTCTTCTTCCCTCCCCCACTCCCTGAGTTTGTGTATTTATTTATTTATTTTTAGTTCCCACAAATAAGTGAGAACATGTGATATTTCTCTTTCTGTGCCTGACTCGTTTCACTTAATATAATTCTCTCTAGGTCCATCCATGTTGTTGCAAATGGCAGTGTTTCATTCTTTTTTATAGCAGAGTAGTATTCCATTGTGTGGATATACCACTTTTCCATATCCACTCATCTTATGATGGACATTTGGGCTGGTTCCAGCTCTTAGCTATTAGTGCTGCAGTGAACATTGGAGAACGGGTATATCTTCGACTTGATTTCCATTCCTCTGGGTATATTCCCATCAGTGGGATAGCTGGGTCATATGGTAGATCTATCTGAAATTGTTTGAGGAACCTCCATACCATTTTTAATAGAGGCTGCACCATTTTGCAGTCCCACCAACAATGTATGAGAGTTCCTTTTTCTCCACAACCTCGCCAGCACTTATCATTCACAGTCTTTTGGATATTAGCCATCCTAACTGGGGTGAGATGGTATTTCAGTGTGCTTTTGATTTGCATTTCCCGAATGCTGAGTGATGTTGAGCATTTTTTCCTGTCTGTTGGCCATTCATATATCTTCCTTTGAGAGATGCCTATTTAGCTCCTTTGCCCATTTCTTAATTAGGTTACTTGTTTTTTTTTTGTTTTTTTTTTTTATATGCCAACTTATTTTATTGACTACTTTTCTTTTTTTTTTTTTTAAAAATTTTATTTTGTCGATATACATTGTAGCTGATTATTGCTCCCCATCACCAAAACCTCCCTCCCTTCTCCCTCCCCCCCCCAACAATGTCCTTTCTGTTTGCTTGTCGTATCAACTTCAAATAATTGTGGTTGTTATATCTTCTTGTTTTTTTATTCTAAAGTTGTTTCAGTTCCTTGTATATTCTGGATATTAATCCTTTGTCAGATGTGTATTTTGCAAACATTTTCTCTCCCTCTGTTGGTTGTCTTTTAACTCTGTTAATTGTTTCTTTTGCTGTGCAGAAGCTTTTTAGTTTGATATAATCCCATTTGTTTATTTTTCCTTTAGTTGCCCGTGCTTTTGGGGTCTTATTCATGAAGTCTGTGCCTAGTCCTACTTTCTGAAGTGTTTCTCCTATGTTTTCTTTGAGAAGTTTTATTGTTTCAAGGTATACATTTAATTCTTTAATCCATTTTGAGTTGATTTTAGTATATGGTGAGAGGTATGGGTCTAGTTTCATTCTCCTGCATATGGATATCCAGTTATCCCAGCACCATTTGCTGAAGAGGCAATCTCTTCCCCAGTGTATAGGCTTGGTGCCTTTGTCAATGATCAGATGGCTGTAAGTGTGTGGGTTGATTTCTGGATACTCTATTCTATTCTATTGATCAGTGTGTCTGCTTTTATGCCACTACCATGCTGTTTTGGTTATTACAGTTTTGTAGTATAGTTTAAAGTCAGGTAGTGATATATGTCTCCAGCTTTATTTTTTTTTTTTTGCTCAGAATTGCTTTGGCTATGCATGGTCTTTTGTTATTCCATATACATGTCTGGATAGTTTTTTCCACTTCTGAGAAAAATATCATTGGAATTTAATGGGGATTGCATTGAATTTGTAGATCACTTTGGGTAGTATGGACATTTTCGCAATGTTGGTTCTTCCAATCCAAGAGCATGGGATATCTTTCCATCTTCTTGTGTCCTCTTTCATTTCTCTCAGCGGTGGTTTGTAGTTCTCATCATAGAGATTTTTCACATCCTTGGTTAACTCAATGCCTAAGTATTTTATTTTGGGGGTGGTTATTGTAAATGGGCAAGCTTTCTTGATTTCTCTTTCTGCATGTTCACTATTGGAGAATAGGAGTGCTACTGATTATGGTGTGTTGATTTTGTATCCTGCAACTTTGCTGAAATCATTTATCAACTCCAAGAGTTTTTTTGTAGAGGCTTTAGGCTGTTCTATATATAGGATCATGTCATCTGCAAAGAGGGACAGTTTGACTTCATCTTTTCCAATCTGGATGCCCTTTATTCCCTTCTCTTCTCTGATTGCTCTGGCTAGTACTTCCAACACTATGTTGAATAGGAGTGGTGAGAGTGGGCATCTTTGTCTAGTTCCTGTTCTTAAGGATTCATCAGGATGATATCGGCAGTGGGTTTATCATAGATGGCTTTAATTATGTTGAGATACTTTCCATCTGTACCTAACTTGTAGAAAGTATTTATCATGAATGAGTGTTGAATTTTATCAAATGCTTTTTCAGCATCTATAGAGATGATCATATGGTCCTTGTGTTTGATTTTATTGATATGGTGTATCACATTTATTGATTTGCATATGTTGAACCAACCTTGCATCCCTGGGATGAATCCCACTTGATCATGGTGAATAATTTTACATGTGTGTTGCTGTATTCTGTTATCTATTATTTTATTGAGGATTTTTGCATCTGTATTCATCAAGGATATTGGCCTGTAGTTTTCTTTTTTTGTTGTATCTTTACCTGGTTTGGGTGTCAGGGTGATGTTTGCTTTATAGAATGAGTTTGGGAGAATTGCCTCTGTTTCAATCTTTTGGAATAGTTTGTAGAGAAATGGTGTCAATTCCTCTTTGAATGTTTGGTAGAATTCTGCTGTGAATCCATCTGGTCCTGGGCTTTTCTTTGTTGGGAGCCTTCTGATAACAGCTTCAATCTCTTATTGATATTTGTCTGTTCAGATTTTCTGCATCATCTTGGCTCGGTTTTGATAGTTTGTGTCTGTCCAAAAATTTATCCATTTCCTCCAGATTTTCAAATTTGTTGGCATATGGTTTATAGTAGTCTCTAATGATTCCTTGTATTTCAGAGGTATCAGTTGTAGTATCACCTTTTTCATTTCTAATTTTTGTTATTTGGGTCTTCTCTCTTCTTTTTTTAGTTAGCCATGCTAATGGTTTGTCAGTTTTATTTATCTTTTCAAAAAACCAACTTTTTGATTCATTGATCTTTTGTATCATTTTGGGGGTTTCAATTTCATTAAGTTCTGCTCTGATCTTAATGATTTCTTTCTGTCTGCTAACTTTGGGTTTGGATTGTTCTTGTTTTTCTAGTTCTTTAAGGTGAAGTATTAGGTTGTTCACTTGCCATCTTTCCATTCTTCTGAAGTAAGCATTTAATTTGATAAATTTCCCCCTTAGTCCTGCTTTTGCAGTATCACGCAGGTTTTGGTATGATGCATTGTTGTTTTCATTAGTTTCAATAAATTTTTGGATTTCCTATTTGATTTCTTCTTGGACCCATATGTCATTAAGTAGAATGCTGTTTTAATTTCCATGTGTTTGTATAGTTTCCAGAATTTCATTTGTTATTGATTTCTAATTTTAATCTATTGTGTTCTGAAAAAATTCATGGGATAATTCCAATTTTTTTGAATTTGTTAAGACTTGATCTGTGACCTAACATTTGATCCATCCTGGAGAATGATCCATGTGCTGATGAGAAGAATGAATATTCTGAGGTTGACTCACATAGACTAAGAGTGAAAGGATGGAAAAAGATTTACTGTGCAAACAGAAATGAAAAACGAGCTGGAGTAGCTATTCTTATATCTGATAAAATAGACTTTATCAGCACCGCACCCTCCCGAGTGAGCCACGGGCCAGCCCCTGATAAAATAGACTTTAAACTAAAAAATATAAAAAGAGATAATGAGGGCCACTACATAATGATAAAAGGATTCATTCATGAAGAAGTCATAACAATCATAAATATATACGCACCCAATGTTGGAGCAGCCAGATTTATAAAGCAAACTCTATTAGACCTAAAGAAGGAAATAGACACTAATACCATAATAGCAGGGGACCTGAACATCCCACCATCAATATTGGACAGATCATCTAGGCAAAGAATCGGCAGAGAAACACAAGATCTAAACGACACTCTAGACCAATTGGACTTGGCAGATATCTACAGAACATTCCATCCAACAACCCCAGACAGAGCTTCTAATCAGCAGTTTAGTCCTGATTGACAGCCAGGGATGATCGAAAGCTTCTAAAATGACAAACAGAGACCTAAAGATTCAAGGAGAAACAGATTTAAATATTTAAAGTGTTTTAAAAAAAGGAAGAAAATATTTTAAAAGTTTGTATTCTCAGAGAAATGATATGTTACATCCAAGAAACTGGAATAGGATGCTATTAAAAACAGAAAACAAGAAAAGAGTTTTGGAATTAAAATTGTGATAATAAATTGTAACAATATTAGAAGTGTTTGAAAGTGAACCTAAAGAAATCTACCAGAAAGTAGAAAAGGAAAAGAAGTGCAAAATAGAAAAGAAAATATAATCAAAATATCAATCTAGGAGGTCTAGTGTCTAATGAAAAGGACTTTCAAAAGGGAGGGTGGGGGGCAGTGGAGAGGACAAATTGAAAAGGCCTGGCACAATGAATGAAAAAAGGCCCACACTAAGGAGAAGCAGGAGAAGCTATAATTTTTCAGAAAATAAAAACCGGTCACATTCAAGAGACCGGGAATTGTATGGTATTGGACTTCACAACAGCCATACTAGAAACTAGGAAACAGTAGGGTAATGCCCTCAAAATTCTGAGGGTAAATTATTTCCAACCTAGAATTTTATTCTGAAAAAAAAGTAAAAAAACAGGATGAAATAGAACATTTTCATGAGAGAGGTAAAGAGAATGGCTAGAATAATCATAAAGGAAGGTTGGACAGGACTGTGTAGGCAATGTCTGATTTTATTGAGAGATGTTTTACAATTCTGTTAAAGATTTTGAGAAAATGCAATAGTTACAGAGCAAACCAAGCAAACAAAAAGATGTAGTTCTAGGAAAAATAAATGATTGTACAAGGAAGGAAAAATGTCTCAACTATGTACAATATTCATATGGTCATAATGAAAACACTAAATATTAATTTAACCAAAAAATATACTATAACTGTTCTGGGAAAGAGGGATAAAGAGAAATGTATATTGAGGTTATGGTTAAAAAAAAAATCTAAAACCATCATCTTCCATAGTGTGAAGTCAGTAGATAATGTCCAAAACTGGAAAATCAACAAACAGCAATATTGACATGTTATCTAGAAATGAAGAAAATGCCAGCAAAAACAGCTCAAAGCATTTAAGGTAATTTCCTTGATTCCCATTCTCAGGGAATCAAGGATGGGAAGTGTGGTGGGTGGTGCTGTTTTTTGTTAGAAGCCTTGTAGTAATATTTGATCTCGAAACTATAAATATATGAATTAGGTTAAAATAAAAAGCAGCTTTAAAAATAAATGAGAAGAAAGAAACTAGGATAGAAAGGGGCTAGGATATTGGAAGAGTACATATACAAAGATAATGGAGTCATCAAGAATTGGCTATATTAACAGGACTATGAGGAAGGAACTGAAATCTTAATTTCAGAAGAAGAATAAGTGATAACAAAGCATGTTAAATTCAAATGGTGTAAGCCTCAAAAAAGGCTTACAAAAGAGGATTTTTGCAAGAGGGAAGAGGCACAATGTTCTGAGACTTTAGTGAGATTTAAGAGTTCCATCTAATAGATTTTATTAGAACAACTACCAACTACCATGCAAACTTCTTATGCGCCTACAGTATGCTTTTCATAAAGAATAAATTATCTGAAAGTACATTTCATGATATCATGGACATAAATTCTCTGTGTTGGTGTTGCTGTTAGTCCAAGAGCCCTTTCTGTAAGAAACTAGTGGGAAGTTATATAATTCATTCAAGAAAGTTTATTCTCTGTTCTCTTAGCTTCTTGAAAATGCAAATATTTATGACAAAGAAAATTAGTCAAAGTTATGGAAAGATCAGCTATAATGTCTCTCACTAAGGGAAAATATCCAAATAGTTTTCCAATACTGATGCTGAACTGTGAAGAATGGTACATAATGAGATGATAAATATGAACAAAAATTCAGAAAAAAAAGTTAAAAGTGCCATATTAAATGGCAAAATAGAAACAGAGACCTTTTTAGAAAAGTTTTCTGTCATGATGTGACAAAACCATTTGAAGTTTAGGTTTTTCCATTTCTTCTGATGTTGACTTTCAGGTTATTGAATGAGAGAGTGTGCCTGTCAGTGAAATCTTAAACGAATTTATTTGTGAAGTGCCATAAACAGTTTTAGAGTTTTGTTTTTCTTTTTTAAGGAGCAAGAACAAAGATGTCAAATTGCATGAGTTTTGTTTTTGTTTTGTTAACTACTACATTACCGTAGCTTTTTTTCTTCTCTTACTGTATTTCCATACTCTTCCAAGATTAAGAATTGGGAAACTTAAAGACACCTTTCCTAAATATTACATTCTCTTTCTTTCTTCCTATTTTCCTTTGTACTCAAACTGCGTTCAAAATAATGGATAAAATGTGATATGTGATAGGGTGGGAAAGGGAAGATATGGGGTCTTTACAAGAGTACTTCAAAATGTTCAGGGAAAAATGGAATTAAAAAATAATATGAATCTTTCCATGAAGTTTTTGAAGTAGCTTTGAACAAGTGATTAACCTGTAAACTTTAGTTAGAATATCAGGGAAGGGGTTGATAAATGAAATTGGGAAGTGGTTTTTGAACTAATTTTAGTGTGTTACATAAATGTGGTCCTGGTTATAACTTTTGGAAAGTTGAATACAGATGTGTTTCAACAATACAGAACATCTTTTGCCTTTGTAATACTCGAAGTAAGGAGACAGAAATCAGTGTGATAATGAAATTAGATTGATGCATGGGAAAAAGAAAACAGTTTGAGAGGGTTTGTTTCCTTTCACCTGAGTTCAGAATATTCTCCCTGAAAGGAAATGGGAAGTAAGGATTAGCTTTAACAATGGTCAGTGTTGCCAGAGGGCCTGGTGGCCTTATTATTACCCAACAGACTGTTTGCCTCATCACTTTAGCAGGGCAATGTAAGGCAAATTCTTTACCAGTATCGTTGAAATTCCCAATCAGAAGGGGTGTGGGTACTTGCCTTTTCTGTCTTCACATGCCACTTGGATTAATCTATTTTTCTTCTTTTGCTGTCTTGTCTTTAGATCTTATAATCAATGGATAAAGTGGGGAAAATGTGGAATAACTTCAAATACAGATGTCAGAATCTCTTCAGTCATGAGGGAGGAAGCCGTAGTGAAAATGTGGACATGAACTCCAACAGATGTTTGTCTGTCAAAGAGAGAAGCATTAGTATAGGAGACCCAGCTCCTCAGCAACAAAGCAGTCCCTTAAGAGAAAATCTTGCCTTACAACTGGGATTAAGCCCTTCAAAGAATTCTAGGAGAAACCAAAATTGTGCCACTGAAATCCCTCAGATTGTTGAAATAAGCATTGAAAAGGATAATGATTCTTGTGTCACCCCAGGAACAAGACTTGCACGAAGAGATTCCTACTCTCGACACGCTCCATGGGGTGGGAAGAAAAAACATTCCTGTTCGACAAAGACCCAAAGTTCATTGGATACTGATAAAAAGTTTGGTAGAACTCGAAGTGGACTTCAAAGGAGAGAGCGGCGCTATGGTGTAAGCTCTGTGCACGATATGGACAGTGTTTCCGGCAGAACTGTAGGAAGTCGCTCTCTGAGACAGAGGTTGCAGGATACTGTGGGCTTGTGTTTTCCCATGAGAACTTATAACAAGCAGTCAAAGCCCCTCTTTTCCAATAAAAGAAAAATACATCTTTCTGAATTAATGCTCGAAAAATGCCCTTTTCCTGCTGGCTCAGATTTAGCTCAAAAATGGCATTTGATTAAACAGCATACAGCTCCCGTGAGCCCACATTCAACGTTTTTTGATACATTTGATCCGTCTTTGGTTTCTACAGAAGATGAAGAAGATAGGCTTAGAGAGAGAAGACGGCTTAGTATTGAAGAAGGGGTTGATCCCCCTCCCAATGCACAAATACATACATTTGAAGCTACTGCACAGGTTAATCCATTATATAAACTGGGACCAAAGTTAGCTCCTGGAATGACTGAAATAAGTGGGGACAGTTCTGCAATTCCACAAGCTAATTGTGACTCAGAAGAGGACACAACCACCCTGTGTCTGCAGTCACGGAGGCAGAAGCAGCGGCAGGTATCTGGAGATAGCCATGCCCATGTTAGCAGACAGGGAGCTTGGAAAGTCCATACGCAGATTGATTACATACACTGCCTCGTGCCCGATTTGCTTCAGATTACAGGGAATCCCTGTTACTGGGGAGTGATGGACCGTTATGAAGCAGAAGCCCTTCTCGAAGGGAAACCTGAAGGCACGTTTTTGCTCAGGGACTCTGCGCAGGAGGACTACCTCTTCTCTGTGAGCTTCCGCCGCTACAACAGGTCCCTGCATGCCCGAATTGAGCAGTGGAATCACAACTTTAGTTTTGATGCCCACGACCCGTGTGTATTTCACTCTTCCACTGTAACAGGACTTTTAGAACATTATAAGGATCCCAGTTCTTGCATGTTTTTTGAACCATTGCTTACTATATCACTAAATAGGACTTTTCCTTTTAGCCTGCAATATATATGTCGTGCAGTAATCTGCAAGTGCACTACGTATGATGGAATTGATGGGCTCCCTTTACCATCGATGTTACAGGATTTTTTAAAAGAGTATCATTATAAACAGAAAGTTAGGGTTCGCTGGTTAGAACGAGAACCAGTCAAGGCAAAGTAAATTCTCCTGTCCCCAAAGGGCATTAACTAGATCTGCTTTCATGTGCATCAGACAGTACACCTATAGCAAACACATGTATCAGTGCTAGGTTTTTTCATATAGTACGTAAGCTTAGTGTTGGTATCTGTCAGATGCGATTTGCTGTTACTTACTCAGATAAACGTGGTGCCTATTGAAACAACGGATGATAGAGCTACAGAAATTCAGTAAGGCTGCAAAAACCTGTTGCCGGTTTAGTTAATAGTTTGGTTTTTAATGGCTGCAGTAATTGAGCGAGGCAACTCCAGAGCATTTGCTATGAAGAAGAATTCTATCTCCTACTGAAGAACAAATTATTAATATTGGATGAGTATTTCAGCAGTGTGACTAATGTTTGAAGTTATTTTTTCTAATAGTTTTTATATAATGTTCCAAAAATAGTGGTGTTTGTAGTTACTATAAATCATGCTTTGGAAGTCTAAAAAAATAAAAGATTGCCTTCCTTTTAAAAACAAAATGCAATTTTCTGGCCACAGGGGCATAGTGCAGTTCACTTAAGTGTTGATGTAGTTTATAGTCAGTCTCCTTTTCTCTTCCACAAAAGGTACTGTTAAGTAAACAAGGTTTTCTAAATAGTTGTTCATAAAATTTCAGACTTACAAAGTTAGTAGTAGAATTTTATTTAAAGGCCCTATGTATTAATTTTTTTTAATGAGTGCTTTGATTTAAAACAGGTATTTGGGAAAGCTGCTGCAGTGTAGTCTTGTGACTTTTTTTAAGTTGACATGTGCAGTCTAATTGTTGTTTCATTAAAGTTGGATCTTTTCCTGTGCCCATGATGGGTTTGTGAACCATGAAGAAAATGAGAGTAGATGTCCAAATAAGTCAGATAAAAGTAACTGCAGTGGTTGCTAATGTTGAGTTATTGTTAAACTGTAATTAGTAATTTGGATGGCAGTATTTATCTCTTTGTTGTAAACTCTCATAGCTGAATTAAGTATGATTTATAGAATTTCATTGCAGTTAATTCTTAATGGAGAATCTGAAACCTAAATTGCAGACTTAAAAGGTACTGTACAACCATTGTATCTGTAAATAACTTAGCACCTTTTTGTTACTTAGAATAATATGTAATACTACGTGAGTGAGCTCTTTTGGAAGTAATACCAAGTTCTAGTGTTCGCTTCTTAGTATTGAACTGAATTTAGTTTTGTTCTAGACATTTTGCACTAAAGTAGCCGAATCCATTCTTGTGTCTTTTTGTTAATGTGCTCTGTACCTCTGGTGAGTGCTCCTTAGTTTCCTTACCTGCTGCTACAGAATGTTATTTTACATCCCTATGGCTATTGCCAAGGCTACAAAAAGAAAAGCTATATTTGTATGCAACACTAACCCTTTGACTGCTAATGTATGTTTCTGCTTGCTGTGCCTTGTTATGGCTGCTTTTTTGTGCTAATAAAGTATGTTTGGTGTTCTCCTTGTATATTTGCTGTTTTATACATTTGCAACAATTTCTCTTGTAAATGGAATGGTTTGGGGTTTTTAAATAAGTATTACCTGACAACCTACTGTAGTTAATGCAGAGTTACTGTACAGTGTTAATATTGACTACCATAATAAGCTAACGCTAAATTCAATGCTCTACATCCTTCCAATTATTGTCACGTATACTGTGGAACAGTATCTAGTTACTACAAATTACTGTACAGTTTAGGTTATAACAGAAAATTAGCAGAGAAATAATAAACCTATTGATTTCTCTGCTTGTAAGTGAAAGATTGAAACTATTAATGACATTATAGTAAATAAATATCTGTAGCCTCCCACTGCATCAGAAACAGGTTAAATGAAGTCTTGTGAACTAATAATACGTCAGCACCATTTATTTATTTGGGGACCATTTTAATTGATAATACATGCCCAAAATGTAGAACTTTAACCAAAGACTTGTCCATTTTAAAGCAAAGTGGGGATTGAAGGGACTTATAATTTCTGTTATTTCTAATAGAAGTCCCTGAAGAACATATACCAAAGTGTTTGAGAACTTCATCCAAACCTACTTTAAAGCATTATGTGTAATTAAGTTGTTATGACATAATTATATTGCATACTTGTTGGGTCTGTGGAGCTTATAATGTACCTGGAAAATAAACCTCTTGAGAAAAAAAAAAGTCCATACTGATTATTGGTGAAGGATTATATATGCAAGCAAGATCATGTTTTAGAGAGGTAACTTGAAACTACAAGAAAGCACTTGATGTTTTTATATGCTTGTAGCAAATTGATGTTCTAACTGTAGTTTTATAGAAAATATTAATGATTCTATGTATTTCAGAACTTTCATATGTTAAATGGAAATTGTTTTAAATGTGTAACTATTTGAGTTTATGTGAGCATGTATACACTGTGCTAAAGTCACTTATTGTTTCAGTTTGTGTATAATATTAATATGCAACTTTTGGTTTAAAATTTTTTCTTAAAATATTAGTGGCTTACATTTTAAAAAAGAAAAATCACCAGCATGAAATTGCACCTAAGTCTATATTCACTGTGTCCTTTTCTGAATCTCATTGTAACCTGTCAACTAAATTTGTGTTTATGGTCTTTTTGAAGAGCATTTTAAAACAAACAAGGAAATTCTTTAGAAGTTGGGATACATCTTTATGGTGAAATAGTTAATCCAAGGAAAGGTTGCTTTGATTCATGTCCATTCTCATTCTTTCATTCATTCTCTACCTTTTCCTACATACACACCTGTCTCTCTCTATATATATATAAAATGTGTATATTTATATATGTATACATACATATACATATATACACATATACATTTATGATATTAATATTCCTTTAGACAATAATATTGCCATCTGATTTTAAATCATTTAGAGACCTTATTCTATAGGCACTGTATTACCTGAGGAGTATTCTTGTACATTCAAAATGTTACTATGTACACCTATAGTTTAGCCTTGCTACTATAGTCTTGTTTGTAATACATTCACCTTACAAAGCAAGAGAACTCATTAGGGTTTTTTTTTTTTTTTTCCTGGCTGAACACAGCAAAAAGTTTTTGAAGAAGAAACACTTGTTTAAATATAGTTATTAAGAGTAATAATTAAATGTATAATTATTAGACAAAAACTGAGCCCAAATAACCATTCTCCACAAACCAGTCTGTGTTCTTATGGTCTTTTGAAAGGTTTATGTAAGATTTACAGTGTCTTGAACCATAAAAACTGATACTTGAATTCTAAGCTTTTTGACAAAATTCAGTGAATATTTTTATTTGATATTTTGATCTGATATTCATTTTCATCACAAAGCTTTCTTTTGCTCCCTGGCACTAAATGCTAATTTGGCAAGTTTTATTGAGACTGATCTTCAATCTCTTATTTGTATAGCAAATAGCAAAAATTGCTTTTCAGTAGCGGCAAACAACCTTTGAGTGAGTTAAGATCTTCCTAAGAAAGGTGCAGAGCCAAATTCATCTCTGCAAGTATGTTAACACAAGGCAAAGCATACCAGTTTGCTCACTTGTACTGTACCCAACACATTTACTTAGGTGAAATTAGATAAAAATGCACACAAAGGGCTATCTTAAGGATGAGAAAAGTTTCCAAATTTGTGGGAGGTAGTTGGTTATTTTGGGGTGTGTGTGGAGGGGTTGTCATTTTTTAAAATTCAGTTTTATTTATTTTTGTGGGGTATAGTGAGTTGTTTCAATACACGCATATCTTGCACAATGATTCACTTAGGGTAGATAGCAGAGTTTTGTCCCCATTAGTTCACCCTTCATCTTCCCTCCCAGCCCCAACCTTCCAAGTCTCTGGTAACCATTACTCCCTACGTTTTGGGGTTTTTTTTTTTTTTTATTAGCACTTAAAGATTAACATCCTTATTGTGACAGGAACTCTTAAAAATGAATTAGAAAAATCTAAGTGGAAATTTGGTGAAGGGCATGAGCAGATAAGTCACATACCACAAAGAGATCCCCATGGGTGATAAGTATGTTCTGGGACCTGGTTGTGGATGGGGGCAGGCTAAGGCCCAGCCTGGATGTGGAGCTACTGTTCTCATGCCCTGGAGGCTAGATTGAATATTCAACCATTCATTAAACATTCATTGAAGACCCATGTGCCAGTCACAATTTACTGCCTTCTGGAGCCTATTGCCTTCTAGTAGATAAGACAGCAATGAAAGCAAACAAAGTAATTTCAGAAAATGGGGCAGAATATGGTGCTTGAGGAATTGGGGGCATAATTTTATAGGATCATTGGAGAATAGAAACCTTGAATGACAAGGAGAAAATCACACCAAGATCAGAGAATAGAACATTCTAGATGAAGAGAAAAATAAAACCAAAGTCCCCAAAGCAAGAACTAGTTTGTAGGCTGAGAAAGAAAGAATGCCAGTAAGATGAGTGCAGTGAATGGGTGGAGAATGGTAGGTGATGAGGTTCTAGAGATTGGCAAGGACCTGACCACTTAAGGCTATAAACCCATAGAAAGAAATTTCAATTTTATTCTAGTGTGATGGGAAGATATTTGAGGGTTTTAAGTAAGGGAGTATTGTGGCCTACTTTATTCCTCTGGTAGGCAGGGAATAGATGAGGTGGAGCAAAAAGAGGGAGACTATCGCAGTCATCCAGGTGAGAGATGGTAGGAACCAGGACTAGGGTGGTAGTTGTGAGGAGAAGTCAAATTCAGGATGTATTTTAATGATGAAGCTGATAGGATTTGGTGATGGATTTAATGTGAAGAAGAAGAAAAAGGAGAAATCAAAAATAACACCAGTTTTTGGCACAGCAAGGATGGTGATACCGTTAGCTGAGATTTCAGAAAACCATTGGAAGAACAAATTAGAGAGTATAAATCAAATCCTGTCTTGGATATGTTGAGTTTTCAGATTCTTATTAATTTTCGCAGTGGAGACATTGAGTAGGCAGCTGGATGTATGATTGTTGACTTGAGGGGAGAAATACGGACAGTCACTATATGGATAGTATTTAAAACCATAAGACAGGAAGGTAACAACTAGGGATTTTGTGTGGGATTCTGTATGTCCCTGGGGGAAGTTTTTATGGCTACTTTATCTTAGTTTGTCAATTCAGTGTTATCATTAGATTTTTCTAAAAAGACTTCTCACTGTAGATAGAGGACTTGGCCTGTCAAGAACTTTTAAAATACTAGAATCATAAACCTTGTACTGAATTTCAAAACTTTATCCATGCCAAATTTAGTTGTCATGCTTTCCATGTCAGATCTGCTTGTGTAATTTTTCTTTAGTATAAATTTTCATAGGAGAAATGCAAGTTCATTGTAGAATATTTAGAAAGCACACAAGATTATAAACAATGAGTACAAAAAACCCCCAAAACTTCATACTGTTCTCTACCACTGCCAACCCTGCCCTGCCTGTCCCAACTCCCAATTTTAATCTTCCAGAGGTTACTACTACTTTCTGTATTCTCATCCACTATTTTGCCATGCATTTTTAACAGTTCAAAGATCAAATTGTAGAAAATACAGTTAGATGATACAGAGAGGAGGAGAGAGAGCTGTAGGCCTTTAGTCACTTTCAGAGAGGTTATAGTCACACACTTTGAATCCTGTTCTTCACCTGAGTCAGCCTGGACCTAGGTTTCTTAGGTCACTTCAGTCTTTTGAGACAGGCCACTTAGTGGTTAGAATAAATGTGATTGCAAAGGCCCAGTTACTGAGGGCTTGATTTTTTTTTTTTTTAATAAAAATTCTATAGTAGATGAATTCATTGAGTTTATAAACTGGTGGTGACACAGGCAAATATATAAATGTATTATATGAGACTATATGGAAATAGACCAAGTAAAAAGTTATTAAGTAAAAACTGGCATCATATGTGATACTGAAGAACAGAAAAGTGGCCCAGGTGGAATCAGAGTGATTTGGGAAGGTATCTCAGATTTGTTCCATCACAAGATTGTCTAAGAATTTGATTTAGCAGAAGATGGTGGAGAGGCCAGGTGCAGAAGTGTAGTGGCGAGTAGCAACTGAAGGTCAGGATGGAAGTGGAAGAATCCCTTGATTGTAGCGTTTGGATATGCTAGACTGAAATGGTCTGAAATTAGGATCTCGAGCAAGGCAGAATTAGAAATTATGCCAGCAGGTATAAGATAAACTGTAACCTGGAGAGATTGGAGTCAGGAAGTCCTGAGAAATTTTCATAGATCAGATTGAGAGCATGGAATTAAATTGAGGAGCACAGCTGAGACAGATTGTAGAAGAAAAAATAGCACAATTTGGGGTAAGGAAAAGCAAGCAGTTTGCTTGCCAAGGAGATTGCTAGTTAAATATGTCATAGTTTCTCCAAATTTAAGCAAATCATAAGAAAGCCAAGCTGTATCTTCCATTTAATATAAATATGTATCTGTCTGTTTTAGAATAAAACTAGATACAGATAATATATTTTTGAAAGGTACATTTCTAATGTAAAAAAGTAGTATTTGATCAAATAAAGAAAACGTCATCACTCCTAGCCATACTTACATTGGGAAAATAGGTAAATTAGGTCAAAGCTAAAGCAATCTCAAAAAATGTTTTTACTTGACAAAAATGCTCAGAAAAAGGTGGCAAAATAAGATTTGAGGGAGTTATGGAATTTAACCCCCCAAATGCTATTATGATTGATATACTTTTTCTCATTTCTTAATTTTAGTGTGAAAACTGCATTGAATTTTTAATGTTTAGTACTCAGTATTATATTTAGAAATGTATTATGCCTGACTTTTTTCCTCTAGGTATTTACTGAATATCCCTTTCTAAATAGAAACTCAACATTTTAGGGTATTTCTTTTTACTTTATGTAAGTCTATCATTACACTGAATGATTTAATCTTTTCTTATCTGTTTTAAAATACGTACAATTATGCACTTAATCCTACCTAACTTTTTAGTTGCTTCTATTTTTGAAAGGATGAATTATTTTAAAATTATATTTTTCTTAAATCCTTTAAATTATTTTTTAAAATCTAACTAGAATACTTTAAAGCATTGTCACCTAATTTTGTAAATATGTTTAGGTGCCTTTGGGTGTAATTGAGACTATTGAATTTTAATAGCATTAAAGGAATAGAGAAATATTTTGGTATGGTAGTTCCAACACTGGATGATATAAGTTCGTAAATTGTATCTTTAAAATATTTTCTTAACTTTTAGGAATTTCTTTCCTAATAATGATAATAGAACTAGGAGGCTAAAATTGATTTCTAGAATTTGGCTATGCTAAATTTCTCAGTCTTTCAAAGAGTTAGATAATCTGAGAGGCAGTATAGTTTATTGGTGATGTAAACGACATGTAAGGGCCTACTTTTGATCTGTAAACAGATAATTCTGTCAGAGGCTGGGCAATATACCTAAAATAGTCCTAGGGAGAAAGCTGCCAGTACAGTTTCCTGGCGCAGCAAACAAACCATATATAACCTGATGCAGCAGGTGGATTATTATGCAATGCGTAAGATTTACCTGAGCTACTTGTGTCTAATCCTCTATTTGTGTTTGATACCTGGCTTAGAGGGGTTAAGTAACTTGTCCAAGGTCATAGGGAGAGAAAATGTCAGAGCTAGATTTCATGCGGGTCTGAGGCCAGAGCCTAAGCTCTTATCCACTATACTTTACTTTTTGGATCCTAATTTTGTCAGCTAAATTAATATATCTTCTAACCGTTTGTCCTCTTTCATTGTATTTCAAGATGACAATAGATTTTAATTAACTAATAAAAATAGATCCTAACACACTGATAAAAGTCCTGAAAGAACAGGCCACTAGAATCTTAATTCATATTCTCTAGTTAGTCAATGCCCCCATTTATTTCTCCACCTTTAATACTCTCCCCTTGCTCACTGCTCTCCTTTCACACTGGCCACCTTACAAATGCACCAACGCTCCCATATCTGTGCCACCTCAGGGCTTTTCCAAGTGCTGCCTCCTAAAAATTTTCATCTTCCCGCTCTTCCCCTCAGCAAGATAGATTATTTTCATTCTTTATACCTAAGCTTAAATGTCACTTCTTCAGAGAGACCTGATCATGCCATTTGAAGGAGATTTCCTCCCTATTATTCACTGGCTCTTACCTGCCTTTGTTTTCTTCATAGTCTTTATTACAAAAACTTGCAAATATTTTATTTATTTGGGCTTTGGGGTTTTGACTGTCCTTCTTGAGAAACTGAGAACAAAGACCATGTCTATCTTTTTGGTTATTTTACCCTCAGTGCCAAGGATAGTGCTTAAAACAGAGTAGTTATTTAGTATTTGTTAAATGAGTGAATGAATTAGTGATTCACTTACTTGTATTTACTTCATTCTACCCACACACACACAAAAAAAGGATTATGAAAACCTTATTGCATGTCCTTCTAAATTCTAGATTGCTCTACATATTTCCATAATCTTCCATTTAGTTTTACGGGATGAAAAGAGGTGAAGTTAATCTGACATGAATTGTTCCTGGTGAATCATGCTGGTTCCTGGAGATTACCACTTTCTTTTCCAAATTCTCACAGATCCTACCTTTAGTAATCCATCCCAGAAAGTTGCCCAGGATTATGTCAAGTTCTTCAGTTTGCAGTTTGTGGGACTACCTGACTCCCCTTATTTAAAGGTAGGAATCACTTTTCTCTGGTCTTCCAGTGTGCCTTCATTTTCCTCAACACCGCTGATGACTCAACCCTCAGAGACTTTTTTTGGAGACTCTTTGTTCTTTGGGGGAAGAAGAAAAAAAACCTAATCCAGGCCAGGATATTTGAACATATTTATAGTAACCATGTTTTTTCTAGAATCTCTTCACCCATTTGGACCACTGATTCCTTCTTACCAGCATTTGTTCTGCCTTTTTCAGAAAAGATGGAAGCATAATAGGAATTGGATAGCTGAGCTTTCCCATCATCTATTAACATATCATTTGCTATTTCTTTACTCATTTTCTGCTTATTTCAAACATAACTGAAACTCTGTGTGTGTGTTTTAAATCAAAAATACTTTCCTGATAGTAAAATCAGATATCTTTATCAATGCATTTGGCTCATCCACTTTAAACATGCCACAGCTATCTAGAAAAAACAGGTAACTCTAAAATAGTTCCTCTTAAAAAGAGCCTGCACTTTAAGATAAAATGTACAGTTGTAGATGTTGAAAGTACAACTAGATATTTTAAAGAATGCATAGTAAGATTTTTTTCATTAAAATGAGGAAATTGGAAATATGCCGTATCTGAAACTTTAAAAAGTTGTTTAGGAGAAGATTTAATAAGAAAAATATAGATTGTTTTCTACCTGAATATCCAGAATGCAGGGTCCTGTGGGTGATAAAATCACATGCACACACCTCTGCTTTTCACCCCCTTCATTTGTTTTCCCAATTCTGTTTTCATATTTAGTACCCAAATAATTTTCCTCCTTTATATGTTAAGATATTTTTTAAGTATGCATTTTTTCCCCCAAATTTTCTTTGGGTAACGTCTTGTGAGTTCCAACACAAGAAGGGGTATGTGTATTTGTGTGTGTAATGAATATAAAAAAGTGAAAGTAATTGCTTTTATACTGACACCTTAAAACTTTAAAATTTCAGTAAAATCATAAAAGGATGCTGCTTTGGAAATGGAGAAATACTCAAAGTGTGGTATGTTTTCAACTGGATTGTGATTATAGTCTCAATTCATTTAACTTGACCTCTAGTGGACAAGTGCCAGATAATTCTTTTTTTAATCCTTATTAGATGAGTAAGGAGACTCAAGGGGACCCATATGTTCATGTTTGAATGGATAAAATATGAGCATGGTGGGCACAAAGCTTTGGAAAAGAAACAAGGAGATGGCTAACATGATGGCCCTCCAGTGGTGAATGGCAAAGCCCATACAGAACAAATAAGTGCTGGAAAACACTAAGGCAATAGTAATTGGAGGTAACTATATCTGTGAAATTACAAGCCCTAAACCATGTATGCTGAAAGACATTTTTTATTTTAATGAAGAACAATGCCCTTGAATAAACATTGTATAAGATTTTAGATCTTAGCGGGGCTGGAGTGTGGTAGGGTTAGACGACTTGGGTTGAGGTTTGGAGGCTGCCACTCAAGTTGTCTTGGTCAAATCATAATTTCTCTTGATCTTTGTTCCTTCTGGTCATGAAGAAAGTAACACCTGCCTATCTCACAGAATTATATTTTGGAAATCATCTCTGATAAGAAATGATAGATAAAGCACCAGTCATTAATTTTCAGAACTCAGTGGCATTTGGAAAAAAAATGGACATTTTGTAATTTATGTAAATGAGTTAATATAAGAGCAGATTTACTTAAAATAATTTTTAAGCTAAGAAAGGAGCTGTTCTTTGTACATCTTTCTTCTGAAGATCTCAGATTTATTTCATGGCTGTGTGACTATTGTCAGACTATCTGGGTTGCACCTCAGCTCAGCCACCTGTTAACCAGTAAGTTTCTTAAATCTTCTCAGGCTTGGCTTCTTCAGCTCCCTACCTCATGGTGGAGTGGAAATATTAAATTGGATAATCATTGAGAAGTGCATAGCACACTGCCTAGCACACAATAAGTGCTCAATAAATGTTATTGTTTTGTTTGTCCTTACATCGATCTATGCATATTATTTTGTTAGTGGAAAGGCAGTACTAGAATCCAGAGCTCCTGATTGAAATTGCAGGCTTGCTTTTTTCTGCTGAAGGCTTGACTGAAATGTAAATCAGCCAGTAGTTCTACTATAATACTGTTGATTTGTTATGGAGTTTTACTGAAGGACATAGTCAAATGTTGAAATGTTATCCGTAAATTTTCATGGGAAAAAACTATAAAAGTTCTTGCTCAGAAAATTACTGGGAAGCAGTTAGTATAAAGCAAACCATCATTCTATTCAAATATTTATTTTTTATTTTTAGTTGTTAAGGTTATTAGCATTTTCTTTTATTCTTTTTTGCTTTTTAAATTAGGGAAGGTTTTACTGAAGATTGGGTACAGAGAGAGTGAGAAAGAGAGAGAAATGGATAGGCAATAGATACAGAGACTACGTAATTTCATAGAGAAATGTTTTTTTTAAATTACATCAGCACATTTGGGATTAATTATTGCTTATATTTACATTATATGTATGTATAAGTATATATATATATACACACACACACATATATACATAATTTTTCTAAAGTGAATAAGCAATTGTCTTTGTTTTTGTTTTTAACTGATAGTACTGTCTTTTTTTGTTGTTGTGTTGATTATACATATTCATGGGGCATAGAGGTGACTGTCAGCACCTGTACCCGAAGCGTGATGATCAGATCATTACTATCAGCGTGCCCACCCCATCAAATTGCAATTGTTCGCCATATCCCCACCCAAACTCCCCACCCCCCCGCACCCCCATCAGTAACCCCAGGTCTCTTCTCTCCCTCTGCAAGTCCAGTGCACCACTGTGGTCTTTCTTTCCTTCCTTCTTTCTCTCTTAGCTCCCACTTATGAGTGAGGACATGCGGTATTTTTCCCTCGTGCCCGACTTATTTCACTTAACATAATTTTCTCCAAGCTCACCCATGTTGCTGCGAATGGCAGTATTTCATTCTTTTTACAGCTGAGTAGTACTCCATTGGGTATATATACCACATTTTTCTTATCCAGTCATCTGTCGATGGACATATTTCAGTTTTTCCATCAACTGAAAGAATTTATCTTTGGAATCAATAGAAGAATAGTTATTATAAATTTAGCTCATGCTTTTACGTCCTGGTAGAAATGTAACAATACATGTAGAAAGAAAAGATTATTTTTCTCCAAGTGCACCATTCTATTTTATAACCTTGCTTGTGAGTATAGGACCAGAAAACACACATACACAGAGCACAGGGCAGAGCTACAGTAGCCATTAGACCTGTTGTAGCCATCTTGTACCACCACTACAAATCATCACAACAGTGTCACCTGTGGGAAATCCACACTGACACCAACTTCTGCCTGAGACTTTGAAACCAGTGTGGTTCCTTTCATGATTCAGGTTTCTGGAAAGATTCTCTAGTGCTTCTTTTCATTTAATTTGTAGGTCACATTCCCATTATATGCACTGGATCATTGCTAGTTGTTACTGTGAGCTCTTTGAGGACAGGGACCTTACCTGTCTGGTTCTTGCTTTATACCTAGAGCCCAGCCTAGTGCTTGGCTTATGGTAGGCCCTCAGTAAATATTTGTCAAAATAATGAATTAATTCTCAAAAGTAAAATATTTGAGTATCTACTGTGCATATATTTAAAAAGCATAAAACAGTTTTTCACCCTAAAACTTACATCTCTTCCATTTGAAAGAATTAAAGAACAAGACAACATTGTCTGCTGGTTTTATCTTTTCTTATGTCAAAAACTTTAATAAAAATCATTATGCTTTATTTCTTTAACTTTATGACCTAGTTACCTAACTACCTTATAGTTAAAAGTCTCTGACCTTGTCAATTTTGAAATTGAGACTCAACTCTTTTAGGCCTTATTACATCATTTTGTGAGTTATATACCCCTTTTAAACCATAAAGAGACCATATGCACATCTGATTCTAGAACTGCTAGAGGTTTAGAAGATGTTGGTTTTGCTTTGAAGTTGAAGTGCCTACCATTTGTTGAGAAGTAGGGCTCTCAAGACCTATAATGCATCAGGAAAGTCCTTCTACCTATTAACATTAAGCTTTTCCCAAAAAGAGACAAGAGACAATGGTACATAGGTAAAAGGCCACATAGCTGTGACTCATGAATGTTTCTGTTTACACCAGATGAATACGAGAGTGGTGCTTTCATTCTCTAAGGCAAAATGTTTAGAGTCTTTTCCTTGGTATCTACACTGGAGAAGGTTCTAACAGAATGTTCTGAAAACTATATTACACTTTTAAGGAATGTCTTTGAACACCCAAATACGGACCAAGCAAAAGAAAATGGTGTTTTGATTTTAATCCTGTGTGACTTCTAGTGCATGTGTTGTGCTTGGGTCCTGGCTGTGTAACAGGGTGCATGCTGTTCTGTGCAGACAGCCATATTTCTCCCTGGTCTGTCAGCTTGCAAAGGAAGGTCAAGGTAAATGAAGGGAATTCCCAGCCACATTACTCTGGCCCTGTCGTTAGAGGTGAAGCTCAAGTCTACCTTAAATCATTTGATTCTTCTTTCTTTTCACAAAAGCTAACATCATGTTGATTTACAAAATCAACCAGAAAAATTTGGAGGAGAGAAGAAACTAATCCTAATCCCATTATCACTGATCTGTTCTTTGGGTGATTCTACTTCTTATAGGTTTAAAAACTTTATACAGTTTTTAATCCTATGGTTATCTCATTCTGCTGTTGAATGAAAGGATAAAATCTAATGGCCCAAAAATATACTTAATTTGAATTTTGTGGTTAAATATACTAAGTAGTTTAAAATATATATGTGTATATATCTGTCTGGGATCTCCCAACCACGTCTTGGAAAAAGAATATTTCCATGCATAGCAGGCAATCTCTGTGTCCAAGAATGGACAGGCCCATCCCTTACAAATGCTGTTCCCTAGCCCACATCAGTTGTGACAAGAAAGAGACATTCAGACATGACAGTTATGTGGCCTCTTACCTGCTCTATTTTTGCTTGTTTCTTTCCAGAATTTGGTAGAATCACTTTCCTCCTCTAACTAGTAGCATATCCTAGGTTCCCATCAGTTTAGGGTAGCACTTCTCAAACTTTTTGGTTTCAAGATCTCATTACACTCTATAAAATTATTGATGACCCCAAAAAACATTTGTGGATTTATCTACCAATGTTTACTGTATTAAAAATTAGAACACAAATTTAAAAATACATTTGCTTAATCTTTTAAAATTGCAATAAACCTATTATACATTAACATAGCACGTTTTCAAAAAATAACTTTTGTAAAGAAAAAAAACTCAGGGAGAAGAGCAGCATTGTTTTAATATCTTTGCACATCTTTAGTATCTGGCTTAATAGAAGACAGCTGGATATTCTTATCTGCCTCTGCACTTAATCTGTTCCAATATGTTGATTTGGTTAAAGAATATGAAGAAAATCTGGCTTCATGTAGATATGTAGTTGGAAAAGAAGAGGAGTATGTTAATAACCTTTTCAAATAATCGTGGATATTCTTCAGTGATACTAGAGCAAAACTTGACAAATGGTATTTTCTTAAAAGCTGGTTGCAAAGTAGGATCTGAAACCCTATCAGTGAACTTTTAAAATATATTACCTTAAAATTCACTGGTCTATCTTGCACTCTGAATATATTTTGTACCATCATGCATTGATCATTTGGGAAATATTAGTTCACTGAGTTATGCAGTTCTTCCAAATTTTTACTCTTTTAGTATACAATATAAAAAAAAAAAAAATCCCATTTGATAATAACACCACTGATCTCATCCTTAAGTATAGGGAAACTCATAATACTTGATAAGTTTTCCAGTTATTCAAATTTTTGCTTGAAAACTCCCAATTTTATCATTAGCAACAAATGTTGTCAGTCGTTTTCCTTGAAGTATACCGTAGTTTTTCAATCATTCTTTCAGATAAAAATGGTATGTCACTAAAAAGTGGCTAGTTTAGCTAGCAGCTCAATCACACAAGTGCTTTTCTTGGAGACAATCTTTGTACTTTGTGATGCAGAGAGTGTTTTATGTGTGCTTCTCATTTTGTCACACAGAACATTAAAAAATGTGTACTCGATTTGAAATTTAATAAAATTAACAATTTTTACTCCTATATCAAGGGCATTCTTAAGTGAAGCTGGCTTTCTTTTGTTTTTGTTGGGATGTGGCAGTAAACAATATAGTAACTCCTAGTACACTGCCTTGATTGATGCTAATTATCATTTTTGCTCACCGTTGCTTTTGCACCGTCAATGCAGATTTCAAGCCAGTTGTGTCAGGATAAACCATGAGATCTGAAAAAGTTATTCAACACTTTGACTACTTTAGCACGTGTATGTTGCCAAGCATTCATTTAATAAGATTTTCAATGATTAATTGGGACTGATATGGACAAATATAAGCAAAATAGCAAATCCAAGCACATCTATAGATTTGTCCACTTTGAAGGCACAAGTGCAATTCTGTAAATCATATATTAACACTCTTCATGTTTGTAATAAAATCTGAAATTTGACAAGTTACCATGTTTGGACAAGTTGTCCATGTCCATGCCATGGACAGTGGCATTGGTTTCTTTCACTAACTTTTAATCTGGCAGGCATTCAACAATGTCAGCTAAGCAAAGCTTTATTATTCTTTCAGCTAGTGTGCTTACTTCTCCAGCCAATGCAGTATGATAACTCACTCTGTAAGATGCTTTGGTATCTTTTTCATTTCTAGTTTGAAACCTGAAGCAATTTTTTAGCTTTTAAAAAGTTTATCATGTCTACGTTTAAAATACTCCTTTTTCTTTAAACTCTGATCAGTCTCAAAATGACAATTTGAAATTGCTTTGTTGCATAAGACCCAGTAAGAGGAATTGTTAGCATCCTTGAAGGTGAGGGGAAGATGGCTTTCATTGTATTGTCATTTCTTCATCCATTTTCTTGGAAGTTGATCCTCCCTCCCAGGAGTCAGAGAACTCTGACATTTCAGTTTTATCTTCTTCAGCATCTTAGAGACAGATGCTGAAGATGTGGACTGAGAAAGTGAGTCTTCTTATCTCATTTTTAAGCCAATGATCTATCCTTAAAGATACAAAAAAAATCCTATCAATTTTTATTTTAAAATAAAACATTGAATTCTAAAATAATAACAGTTTTAGATGAATTTTTAAAAATTTTTAAAGTTCTTAATTTAAAATATCATTGCAAAAATAAACAACATTCTGGATCTCTGTAGCAGCCAGCCACCAAAAAAATAAAAAATAAATAAATGACAACAAAGTATACTTATTGCCTGTTACGTTTCCAAATAGCTACAAGGGAAGCTTTGGGATTTTAAAACAACACATTGGACAATTATGAGGTTACAGAAATTGTAGCAGGTATAATAAAGATAGTAAGAGTGTAGTTGAAGTATTAAGAAAAACTGAGTTAATCTCTGAAAATGTATATATTTACACCCTAAGCCTGCCCACCTTAAGAAATTCTAGAAAACACAAGAATATGCAAGGCACACATTCCATTAGTTGACAGAGCAATGATGTCATCACATGCCATGTAGCCTCTGGAAAACTCTACTGTATACGCAGGAGAAAATGGAAGTAAAAAAAAGCAAATGATGTATTAGTATTATTATAAAATAGGTTGACCTCACACACACCCTGAAGAGATCTTAGCGCCCCCAGGAGTCCCTAGGCTACACTTGATGAATCACTGGTCTAGGGAGCTATCAGTTTTAAATGAGTTTAAATTATCTTAAATATGCCAAGGGTAAGTATTACATTTTCTTTATTTGATGCACCTGATAGAACATAAAATTAGATTTCAGGAGTTGCTGATGCTTTGAATGAAGTAAGAGACTTTGTGGTTCCCAAGGTTAACAGTTCAAGAGCCATGAATTCTAACTTGGATCCATTAACTCCTTCCACCTTTGCAGTATGACTCAGAGTGCCCATCTAGTCTTCATTAAAAAGCTAGAAATAGCTGTTTTGCTGTTTGGTAAATGAATGAATTTAAATTCCCATATGTTACTCTTCCAGATCACTTCATGGTCATTTATTTTCCTTCAAAGAGGAAACTGCAGCAGCAAGAAGTGTTTGCGTATGGTTAGAACTTAATCACTCTACAATTTGAACATTTCTCCTAAAAGAAACTTCCTTTGATCCAATGCAAAAGCACATGAGTACATATCATGCACCCAATACTATTCACGTACTTCAAGGAATATGAAAGGTGCATATTCCTATTCTTCAGTTATTAATTTTTGCAAGACTTATTGCATGAACCAAAGAGTTTAAGAAAATGTGTAGTTAAATGTTGCCTCAAATGTAATCAAACACTTGAATTTAGGTTATGAGCAATGAGAATAGGGTACAGGAAGGAATTTTAGGTTTTCACAGGGAAGGTGAGACTTTAAAAAGGCCTTGAAGGATGAGTAGGAATAGATAGAGGCAGGGTAAGAGGCTATTGCAGGAGGTTAATGGTTTGGACACAGGCACTGAAGCTGGAAGACAGAGCTAAGCTTGAGGGTTTGGAGGTCACTGGGGCTGTGAGTATTTGTGCACAGCCACATCCAGAGCTGGAGAGGTAAAGGAAAGGGACTAGGATAGTTCTTTTCTTCTTCACCCTCCTACCCTCCCATTGCCTTTAGTTTAGCAATGAAGATCGAAAGTGAACCAAGAGATGGGGGAAGCAGCAGAGGGAGGTGAGAGGGAAACTCCAGGGTGAGTTACAGTCGTCCAAAAGAGGTCATCAAAATAAAACGACTAAGAGTATTAGGGCACCATTGTCTGTTGTAGGAGTGGAGATGCACTGCCTAGATCT
This sequence comes from Cynocephalus volans, assembly GCF_027409185.1. Lineage (NCBI taxonomy): Eukaryota > Metazoa > Chordata > Mammalia > Dermoptera > Cynocephalidae > Cynocephalus > Cynocephalus volans. The sequence continues at coordinate 44,051,157 of NC_084473.1, forward strand.
CCTTCCCAAAAAGGACTTGCTACACATCTGTGGGAAGCATGGTCAGTGATCAGCTTCTAACTGTCAGCTTCTCAGGGCTGCCTTGCTCAAGATCATGCCCTTGCCTGGTGTATTAGTCCATTTCTGTTGCTTATAACAAAATGCATTGAACTGGGTAATTTATAAGAAAACAAAATTTATTGCTTACAGTTCAGAGGCTGGGAAGTACAAAGTCCACAAAACACATCTGGTGAGGGTCTTGGAGGTGGCGACAGTGACCCAGGGGGCCTACATGGCAGAAAAATGGCAGACTAGAGAGAGGGAAAGAGCAACCTCCTCATTCACTCTTCTTTTAAAGCCCTCTGAACCACGCCCCTGACCACCATTATTAATCCATTCACTACAGCATGATCCTACAATCTAATCACCTCTTCAAGGCCCCACCTATCAATTACCATAATAGGATTTCCCACCCTCAGCAGATAAAATGGATATTAAGTTTTGGGGGACATTCAACCCAAGGCACCTGGGCAGCTTGCATCCTGCCACAGAGGCAGGGGTGTAAAAACACAGCCATTTCAGACAACCCTGCAGGACAGCATTTGCCCTGGAGCTCCCTGCTGAATTGGCCCGTTCTGCTTTCTCCCTCTTTCCTTCACAGGTGTTGAGCCCTAATAATATCTTGCACCCCAAATTCTGCCTCAGTATCCGCTTCTGAAGAATCCAACCTATGACATTCTCTCATCCAGAGCTGAACGTCTATGTCTATGTATATGTACATATGCATGCATATATATAATATTTCTTAATTAATTTCCTCCAATATTACACTGCCCATCAATTATTAACAAATAGTGTTTTCAACCTGTTGGCTTATTTATTCTAAATATAGCAGTTTTACTCTCATGAAAATCTTTTTTGCCAAAAAAATTTTTTAATAACAAAATTATTTATTTTTCCCATGAATGTCAACGTAATTTTTGCCCATTTTGAGCTACATACGTTCAGAAGAGTAGAATGAGACATAAACAGAATGAAACTAGTTTACTGATCATTGCGGGGAACAGCTGCAACTTACGTCTTACACAGCTGTGAATGTTAGTACCAGGCTCTCAAAACCTGACTGAGGAATGGGATAATGCTCACTTAAAACGTGACCTCCAGGACTGCTACTCAACTTCAGATCCCTGCTCCCAACATTGTTGTCTTGGCCTCAGTAATGTTAATCAGAAATATGAGTAGTTCTCAGTAAGAAAGGAAAATACTCCATTTGTAACTTCAAAAATAGAATATCTGAAAGGTTAAAGGCCACTTTCTCAATAGTACTGGGTGTCTTAGTTGTAACTTTCTTAGTTTTGACACCATCTGTTTAGCTGAATCCTTTAGCCCTCCGTCATGTGCATGTGCGGAGGACCATAGTCTGACTGCACTGCATCTGTTTGCAGGAAACTTGGGCAGGGCCAAGATTTTTCTGAAAGGTCTTCCATCAAATAAGGAGTTGGCCTAGAAGACCCCTAAGATCCCTTCCTCCTCTAACATCCTAGATCCCAGATTCTGTGCTGTGTCCAGCACATAAGGTAATTTGAGTCCTAAGAAGTAGATTAAATGGGCAAGATTTTTTACATAAAACGACAAGCAAATGTGACACTCTTAAAATTCATAAGGGGAAACAAGAGTTCCTTTCATGCCTCCAGGTGGAGAGCTGGCCCTGGGCTTGGTTGGGAGGCAAGTGGAAGCTGTCTTCAGTTTTCTTCCACCTCTCCTTTCCTTACCCTGCCCTGGCTGCTCAGGCCTGCCTTTTGCTCAGCCTGCCCCTCTCACCACGTCTCCCAAACACCACTTCTTCAGGCCACTACTCCTCTGACTACCAGTGCCACAAAACGCAATCCACATTCCTCAGCCTGACACACAAGGGCCTAATTTTCCATAACGTTTGGTCAAGAGTATAATAATAACTGTGGTATGTAGTAAATGAACCAAATAATATAAATTTTGACACATCATTTATCTCAAAAAGCACACAGGAGTGTAATTCACAATGTTTTTCTGGTTTGGCCCGTAGAGTTCAGAGCTGGGGGAGGGGTACAGCACGGAGGGGTGGCACATATCCTGCTGTTTATTTCAGGTGCTGGGGACTTGCTTATTCTCAATGATCATTTACGTTTCTAGAGTCCTCTCTGGTATTTATATCCATTTCCTCCATCAGGGTTCACACACTCCTGTGAGAGAAGTATGAGTACCCCATTTCAACCAAAGAGGGTTTGCTCTGGGAGCAGAGCCAGGATTCCTGTTCAGGTCTTCTGACTCCGAATCCGGCTGGCTGTCACCTGCATGACCACTGATAACGGTGGTGGCAGGGCCTGCAGAGAGAGGGCCTGCCGGCTCCAGCACTCCTCTGAGGGCCTTGGTCAGTGTGGCCATGCACATTCCCTTGGCCCACCGGAGGTCACCTGCAGGCTCAGAGGACAGTTCCTGTGCATGTAGATGACTTCCTACCCCAATCACCTGTGACTGCCTGAAGGCTTTCTCTGGCCCCATTTGTCCATGGGCAGGATACACAAAGTTTTGGGGAGTCAGTGCCTTCCAGAGGCACCCCTTAAGCAATGAGGGTGGAAATACGCCAGCTTCCTTGCCACTCCAGCCTCTTTGCACTGTGTGATGTGATTCAAGGTGCATTGTACACTGTCTCTCAGTGGGTCCTTCCCATTTGCCCACAGCTGACTGCCCCGAGCTCAGTAATGTAGCCCTAATGGCTTTCCTCCCTGTCCTGACTCTCTTTTTCACTCCGTCTTTGTGCTTCTAGGAATCATCTCCCAAATAAATGACTCGCAGTCAAATCCTTGTCTCAGGGTCTGCTCTGGGGACACCCTGAGGCAGACAGCAGTCCCGTCCTAAGGTTCAGATGTCTGAGCCAATGGAGCCCTTTGGGAAGTCAGGGACTCGGTGCTGGAGAAGTGAGAAGACCCAGGGGTGTGTCTTGAGGAGGGATGAGATGGGCTTTGAGGTCAGCAGATGGTGTTCAAGCAGGGGGACTGGCACGAGCCTACCATGCAAGGTGCATGTGCCTCACATGGAAGAGGGAGGGTGGAGCCAGTGGATATCCACAGGGTGGTGGAGGAGGAATCAGGGCTGGGGTCCTGCCTCTCAACAAAGAGGCCACAGAGCGGATGCCAGGGAGGCCAGGTTCACACTGTCAGCTCAGCCCAGGCTTTTAAGAGGTGGAATAGGAAATGCCATTTTCTGGCTTGATGTTGGCCCAATATTTATTATTTTACATTTTTTGCCCTAGGATTTCCATGTCCTTACTTCTTAGAGGAGACTGGACTTTATGTGTAATAAAATATGTTCTCCAGCTTAAATGATATTTCAACAAGTGCCATCATTACATTTTTCAGTGCCAGGCCATTTACATAGCTCTTTCCTTTTGTACTGATAAAACAGCCCTGTGCAGTAGGCAAGGCAGGGGCTAGCATTCCCTCTTCTGAGATGCTGGCTAATGTGCCCAAAGTGACCCAACTGTGAGTGGCATCACCCTACAAGCATGGGGTTGGGCAGCTCACAGAGCCTGTAAGTGTGACTTCACTCCTGTGGCAGGACCCTGAGCATGCCGGCAGTATTCCAAGAGTGGTCTGAGCTGGCCTCTTGGGGGCAGGAAGCCAGCCCCCGGTTGCAGATCTTTTTCCACCTGCACCTGTGCTCTCAGGAGGGGGTCAGGAAGGAGGAGGCGCCCTGCAGCTGGCTGGTCTTCCTAACAGAAAACTCTCTTTACCAGGGAGATTTCCAACTCCTAGTTCTTTCAAGTGATTCTAGAGATGGCAATGTTTGGATAGAACATTGGAACTTGGCTGGTGCCTGAGCAGTCATGACCGTGGTGTCTGGCCTTGTGCGAGGCAGGGTGACTTCGTGATGTAGGGTTGAGCTCAGAATCAAATGAGACGATCTGAAGCCCATCTGAACCTCTTAAAACCTGGACAAATGGCCAACCTTTGTAGGGTTTATATTTTTGTAGCCTACTGTGGCTTCCAGAAGCGAGAGACAGGATGTTGAAAGCACTTGCTACTCCTTGTGTGAATATGGGAAAGCAATAATAATGAAGTATGTTCTCTCTGAGGCTCTTTGAATAGGGCTGGGCTTCCTGCATTCCCTGACCTTGGGTGGGTTGGGCTGCTCCATTGCCATGTCAGGTTTGGCTCTGGCAGAACTCTCTGGCCATTCCCACAGTTCTGATGTCCTGGCTCTGAGCCTTTTGCTTGTTGCTTCCCAGGAGTGGTTCCAGGCCAGAGAGCAGCTCCAAGCCTTCCTAGCAAGGCTGACTCTGGAGCTGGAAGCAGGAACCCTGCCCCATCCATGGCAGACTCCAAATCCTTCAGGGCCTACCTGGACCCACTGCTTAGGTCTCACGAGGAAGGAAAACTCAGAATCCCAGAGGTGGCCGGAGGTCTCCTGACTGCAGGGGTGGGGAGGTGAATCGGTGCCCTTTCTACTGGAACACCTGCCTCTTTGTCATGTCCAATACCTCCAGCAAATTATGACCTTTCTGACTAGCATTTCACTTTGACCTTCTCATCTTCCTCCCAGGAAAGTAAGGATTCAACAAAGCAAATCATGAAACTCTTCTGCCAGAATCAGACGAAAAGAAAGATCTTTAATAAGAGAGTCAATTATAAATGTTATGCTGTTGCGCCAAGATCTTCAAGAGGGCAAGGATGACACGGGGTTAATGTCTCTTAGTTCTTTTTCAAGCCCTCGAGTCTGAGCCTAGCTGTTGCTACATGGAAACTGTTTCTCTGTGAATTCTCTTAACATTCCAATTGCCACTGCACTCGCCTGGCCTTTAGAGAGGACAACATTTCTCTTCCACTTTGGATAGAGCATTGCGGGAAGGCCATCTTTGAATCCTCAGGAGAGTAGCTTTTGTCTCCTCTGTTCCCATTAAGGAAAAATATGTCAGACAAGAGGCCAATCATGTTTCACCCTCCCTTAGCCCACCCAGTGGGAATCTGCCCCTCCCATCTTGGCCACAACCAACTAGATCAGGGTGGGCCTATGACTTAAGGGTAGTCTATCCCAAGGCCACTAAGCTGTGGACTGGTGAAAAAGATGATCGGGACCTCTAAGATTCTCCTTCAGGACGTAAGGTTGGGAAACTAAGAGGCTGTTAACATTTGAAGTGGGAGCCAAAGCAGAAGGGTGAGGTGCAGAAAGGCAGGAGAAGCAGGTGATCTACATGACGGTCATGTGCTGGCTGGAGGATACAGGGGCGGAGACAAGAGAATGGAGCAGACACTCAGAGCAGAGACAATGGGCCATAGGTTCCTGGAAAGATGGGAATGTGGCCTCAGCTTGGGATGGCTTTGCCATGTCAGTCCCAGCTCCCAGGAGAGCCAGCAGGGCCAAGGCTCCTGTTCTAAGAGTCACCATCCCTTCCACAAAGCTCCTTACACAAAGCCCCCTTTCCTGAGCCAACTCAACAGGGAGTCTCTGTTTCTGATCTCCAGCTGCTCATCAAGGGCAGGTCTACTGGTTAGTCAAGAACAATGCTAGAAACCTGCCATGTCCAATACAGTAGCCACAAGACACATGTGGCTCTCAAACACTTGAAATGTGGCAAGTCCGGATTGAGATGTGCTGTGAATATGAAATACACACTGCATCCTAAAGACTTAAGACAAAAAAGAAGGTAATATATCTCATTAATAATTTTTGTGTATTGATTATATGTTGAAATGATGAAATTCAGATATATCAGGCTAAATAAAATCTACAAATGTCCATCATCGGATGAGTAGATACGGAAAATGTGGTATATCTACACAATGGAATACTACTCAGCTATAAAAACGAATGAAATACTGCCATTTGCAACAACATGAATGGACCTTGAGAGAATTATATTAAGTGAAACAAGTCAGGCACAGAAAGAGAAATACCACATGTTCTCACTTACTGGTGGGAACTAAAAATAAATAAATAAATTCATACACACACACACACACACACACACACACACACAAACCTGGCGGGGCGGGGGGGAGAAGACATAACAACTACAATTCCTTGAAGTTGATACGACAAGCAAACAGAAAGGACATTGTTGGGTGGGAGGGGGGAAAGGGAGGAGGGAGGGAGGTTTCAGTAATGGGCCACAATAATCAACCACATTGTATATCGACAAAATAAAATTTTTTAAAAAATCTACTATTTAAATTAATGTTACCTGTTTCTTTTTACATTTTTTTTTTTTTTTTTTTTGTCTTTTTCATGACGGGCACTCAGCCAGTGAGTGCACCGGCCATTCCCTATGTAGGATCCGAACCCGTGACAGGAGCATCGCCTCACTCCCAGCACCGCACTCTCCTGAGTGCGCCACGGGCTCAGCCTTCTTTTTACATTTTTAATGTGGCTGCTTGAAAATTTATAATTACATATGTGGCTCACATTATATTTCTATTGGACAGCCCTACTTTATACTGAAATACCCTGCGAAGAGCAACTGTAGACATTTTAGCAATCACATTAATTAGTTCCAAAACTAAAACTGAAGTGTCAAGGAATCAACACACCTAATCTCCTGCCTCCAGGCATACTTGAAGCTAAAGTCCAGCTAAAATTGTCCTTCTAAAGCCCGCACCCCACCCCACCCCAGGGAAAGCCCCTAACCCTTCAGCGATTCTCTGAATAACCCTTGCTGCTGACATGCTGGAGTTGCTGTGAGGCTTAGATGAGATTATGTATGTAATCTTTACCATAAGGAAGACAGGATGCAGAGACAAAAAAACACATTTTGTACAAAGGAGCAATGATAAAACTTATTACAGACTTCTCATCAGAAACAATGCAATCCAGAAGATGATGGAATGCAGTTTGAAGGATTGAAAGAAAAAAATGTCAATCCAGAATTCTAAATCTAGCAGATATACTTTTAAAATGAAGGTGAAATGATGGATTTTTCAGATAGACAAAAGATGAGAGCATTTGTTGCCAGTGAGCCTGGGCTTAAAAAATATTAAAGTTCCTCAGGCAATAGGAAAATAATGCCAGATGGAAACTTGGATGAACACAAAGAACTAGAGAGATCAGGAAATGGTAAATATGTGGGTAAAAATAAAAGACCTTTTTCCACCCTCACTTGAAATTCTTTTAAAAAACAATGATCTAAAGCAAAATAATGCATTGGATGTTAACATATGCAGTGGTAAAATATATGACAACAATAGTGTAAAGTATAGGAGAGGAAAATGAAAGCATAATTTTGGAAGGTTTTATATTATATGTGAATTAGTATAATATTATTTAAAGGCAGACTGTGATACACTATTGTGCATATTTTAAACCCTAGAGCAACTACTAAAAAAATAAAACAAGATGATATAGTTAACAAGTCAATAGCGGAGAAAAAATAGAATACTAAAAAATGCACAATTAATGAAAAAGAAGTCAGAAAAAGAATAAAAAGGGAACAAAGAACAGATGAGACAAATAAAAAACAAGCAGCAAAAGGTAGATATAAACCTGACTTTATCAATAATTACATTAAATGTAAATTATCTAAACACTGACTCACAAGGATAGATTGTCAGACTGGATATAAAAGCAAGACCCAGTATACACTCTTGATCAAAAAACATGATTAAAATATAAAGATACAGTTAGTTTAAAAGAAAAGGATGGGAAAAGATATACCATGACTAATACCATGCACAACACTAAACATAAAAAAGCCAGCATAGCTATATTAATATCAGATAAAGTACACTTTAGAACAAAGAATATTACCGTGGATAAAGAGAAACATTTCATAATGATAAAGCGGTCAGTAATCAAGAAGACAAGGCAATCCAAAACGTGTATGTCCCTGATAAGAAAACTTAAAAAATACATGAAACAAAAACTAACAGAGCTGAAAGGAAAAACAGACAAATCCACAATGGTAGTTGAAGATTTCAAAATTCCTCTCTCACTAACCAATAGAAAAGTAGCCAGAGAATCAGTAAATATAGGACTTAACACTATAAATGACACTTATAATTCACTTCCCCTGACAATAACAGAATACACCCTCTTTCAAGTGCACATGGGACTTTTATCAAAATAGACCATTTGCTGGGGTGGAGAACAAGTCTCAAAAAACTTAAAAGAATTAAAATAATTCTGAGTATTAATACTAATATGAATGGCCGTACCAATTTGAAATTAAATTATAAATCAATAACCAAAAAAATGTGGAAAATATGCAAATATTAGAAATTTAAAAACTCACTTCTAATAACCCATGGGTCAAAGAAGAAACTATGAGGGGGATTGAAACATATTTGAACCAAATGAAAATGAAAAAAGTTTGTGAGATGCAGCTAAGTAGTGCTTGAGGGGTATTTATAGTTTTAAATGCTTATATGAGTATTAGAAAAGATAGTTTAAAATCAGTGATCTAAACTGCCAGTTTAAGAATATAGAAAAATAACAGTAAATTAAAGTTAAAGTAAGTAGAATGAAAGAAATATTAAAGGCAGAAGTCAAAGAAATGTATTAAAATCAATGAAATGGACAAACAATAGAATAAAATTAATGAAAAAATTGTTCCTTTGAAAATATCAATAAAATAAACTTCTAACTAGACTGATCAAAAAAGAGAGAAAAAACATGGATTACCAGTATCAGAAATCCTACAGAAATTTAAATAATTAAAAGGATAATAAAGGAATACTATTAATTTTAAATAAATTTGACAATGTAGAAGAAATGAATAATTTCTTGAAAGACAGAAATTAGCAACACTGAACTGAGAAGAAATAGAAAACCTGAGTGGCCCTACAGCTATTTAAAAATTCTGTTTGTGATTTAAAACTTCCCAAAAAGAAAACTATAGAAAACTTTAGACCCTGGTGGTTTCACTGGTGAGTTCTATTCAGCATTTTAAGGAAGAAATGCAAATACTACACAAACTCTTTCAGAAAATAGAGAAGGAAGGAATGCTTTTTGGTTCACTTTATGAGTCTAGTATTACTAATACTAAAGCCAGAAAAAGATATTGTAAGATAATTATCAAATAATATCCCTGATAAGCGTACACACAAAAGTCCCAATAAAACATTAGCATAGAGAATCCAGCACTTTGCAAAATGCATAGTAAATCAAAACCAAATGGGGATTTAGCCAAGGAATGCAGAGTTGGTTTAACATTTAGAAATCAGTGTAATTCATCATCTTAAAGTAAAAAATAAAAACCATACGATTATCTCAAATAGAGGCAAAAACACATTTGACAAAATTTACAACCGTTCATTGTAAAACTCTCAGAAAACTGAGAATAAAAAAGGAATTTCTCAAACCTGATAGGGAAAAGCTACAGCTAACATCATGCATAGTGGCAGAAGACTGAACCCTTTTTCCCCAAGATGAAGAACAAGGCAGGATACCAGTTCTCACTATTTCTATTCAATGTTGTGCTACATGTACTAGTCAGTGCAATAAGACAAGAAAAAGAAATAAATGGCATATAAGTTTAAAAAGAAATAAAACTGTCCTTATTCATAGATGAAATATGTAGAAACGCTAAAGCATCTTTAAAAAAGGATACTAGAACTAAAAACTGAATTTAACAAGCTTACAAAATATGAGGTTGATATTAAAAAACAAGTTGTATTTCTATAGCTTAGCAACAAACACTTGGAAAATGAAATTACACTTGGAAAATGAAATTTAAAAAATAATACCATTTACAATAGCATAAATAAACATGAAATACTAACAAAAAATTTTAACAATATGTGTAAGAGCTATATACTGAAAACTATAATAGCTGAAAAAAATAAAGAACATCTAGATAAGAAATTTAACCATGTTTGTAGATTGGAATACCATAATAGCCAATTTTATGTGTTAACTTGGCTGGGTCATGATGTCCAGATATTTGGTCAAACATTATTCTAGATGTTTCCATGAAGGTGTGTTTTGGATTCAATTAACATTGAAATTAGTGAACTTTGAGTAAAGCAGCTTACTTTCCTAATGGGGGCAGGGGGTGCCTGAACAATCAACTGAAGGCCTTAATAGGACAAAGATTGATCTCCTCCAAGCAAGAAGGAATTCTGGCAGCAGATGGCCTTTGGACTTGAACTGCAGGATTGGCTCTTCTCTAGGACCTCCAGGCTGCCAGTCTACCCTGCAGATTTTGGACCTGCTAGGCTCCATTTGCATAAGCCAATTCCTTAAAATAAATCTCCCTAAATAAATACATATATGTTACTCTCTGAATGTTGGTGTCTCCTCAAAATTTGTATGTTGGAACTTAATCCCCAATGTGACAGTATTAAGAGGTGGGCTTTGGGAGGTAATTAGGTCTTGAGGGCTGAGCCCTCATGAATGGGATTAGTGCCCTTATAAAAAACACTGGCAGAAGCCTGTTTGCACCTTCTGTGGTGTGAGGATGGAACAAGAAGTCACCATCTTTGAAGCAGAGAAAAAGCCCTCCACAGACACTGAATTTTTGGACACCTCAGTCTTGGACTTCCCAGCTCCCAGAACTGTGAACAATAAATTTCTGTTGTTTATAAATTATCCAGTCTAAGGTATTTTGTTTCAGCAGCCCAAAGGGACCAAGACACCAATCCCCCCGCCTCACACACATATCCTATTGGTTTTGTTTCCCTGGAGAACCCTGACTAATACTAATACTTAATATTATTAAAAATGTTTATTATTCCCAAATTGATTTATAGACTCAATGCAATCTTAATCAAAATCCTAGCAGTCTTTTTTGTAGAAATTGACAAGCTTATTCTAAAATTTATAAGAAAATACTAAAGGCCTAGGATAGCTAGGAAAAAAAGAAGAAAATAAAATTAGATAATTTAGGCCACCTGATTTCAAGACTTACTTAATAGGTAGTAATCAAGACTGCGTGATATTGGCATAATGACAGACATATAGATCAGAATAGAAAGTCCACAAATACACTTATTTGGTCAATTGATTATCAGCAAAGTTGCCAAGGCAATTTAATAGGGAAAGGATAGTCTTTTCAAAAGTGGTTCTGAAACAAGTAAATACCCATATAGAAAAAGAAAAACTTTGACCATTACTTCACACCACATACAAAAGTTAACTTGAAATGGATTATAGACCTGAATGCAAAAATTAAAACTATAAAACAGCTACTTGAAAACATAAGGGAAAATCTTCACAACTTTGGAGTGGGTAAAGATTTTTTGGACCAAAAATGTACTAAATATAAAAGAAAAAATTGATAAATTAAATTTCATAAAAATAAAAATCTTCTGCTCCTCAGACAATACTGTTAAGGAAATGAATAAGCAAGCCACAGACTTGGAGAAAATATTTGCAATATGTAAGCCTTACAATGGACTTGTATGCAGAATATGTAAAGAACTCTTACGAGCCAATTACAAGAAGACAAATACCTAATTTAAAAAATGGGCCAATTATTTTAAATTAATTTTAGTCCAGAAACCTCATGAAAGATATGCAAATGGAAAATAAACACATGAGAAGATACCCAACATCATTAATCATCAAGGAAATGTGAATTAAAAACCCAGTGAGCTAGTACTACACACTCAATAGAATTGCTAAAATTAGAAAGACTGACAATACCAAGTGTTGACAATTAGGTAAGGCAACTTTAACTCTGGTACATTGCTGTTGGGAATATAAAATGACAAATCCATTCTGGAAAACAATTCATCAGTTTCGTATAAATTTTAACATATACTTACCATACAACTCAGCGATTCCATTCCATGTTTATCCAGGAGAAATAAAAACATATGCCCACACAAAGACTTGTACACAAATGTTCATGGAAACTTTATTTATAAAAACCCCAAAGTGGAAACAACCTAAATGTTCATCAATAGATGGGAAGATAAATAAATTGTGATCTATAGCCTTACAATGGAATATTGTTCAATAATATAAAGAAACGCCTACTGAAAAATGCAACAAAGTGAATGAATTTCGAGAACAAGCTGAGCCGAAGTTGCCAGACGTAAAAGACTACTTACTTTATGATTCTATTTACGTGGATTATAGAAAAGGCAAACCTAATCTACAGTGAAAGGAAGTAGATCAGTGGTTGGTTGGCTGGGATGAGGGAGCAGGTGACTGACCACCAAAGAACAAGGGCACTGTTGGGAATGATGGAAATGTTTGTGTTGATTGTGGTGATGATTACATGGGTGTATACATTTATCAAAACTCATTGAACTGTAGCCTTTAAATGTGTGCATTTTCTTATATGTAAATTAAAACTAAATGTAGTTGATTTAAATAAATCAGACAATATGTGCAAGTCCCCCAGCACCATTCATGGCACACAATAGGTGCCTCATAGATGTTATTTCTCATCTCCCCAACCCCACCTCTTTCATTTCCCTCTGTGCTGCTGCTCTTTTACACACCTTCAGCCTTGTATGCTTCTCACACTCCTCTGCTTTCCCCAAATTCTTCCCATCCTTCAAGGTGCAGCTTAAATCCCTCCAGCCCAAATTTCTCCAGTTACTCCAGGTCATAGTCCAGAACGCTTGAAGCACCCACTGCTTATTTCTCCAGAATTAAGCATGGTTGTTATTGACATGCGTATTCACAACTTCTTTGATGCATCTATGTCTTGCCTCACCATTGGTTTTGAATCCCTCAAGGATGAGTACCACTTTTTCTCCTCTGAAACCTCACCATTGGCCACTACAATACTAGCAGGAGATGTGTCTTATTGTCTGTTGCCTGGAATGGAGCCTTCCAACGTTGCTGGAGCCCTGCAGTTTCCTGACCCTTGGCCAGAGAGCTCCCAGGGGAAAGAGACTAGAGAGACAATGTGGTGGCCTGAAGGAAAGTGTGCTTTGGATCCTGGTCTGCATCTCAACCCTGCTGGCTGCCTACCTCTGTGGCTCTCTCTGAGCTACATAGCCAAACTGAGCCTCAGCTTCCTGGTCAGTTTCACGGGCATGCTTGTTGGAGGGAGATGAGAGAGAATTGTGTCAAGTGCCTGGCTACCATCTGCTGTCACTGAGAGTTGGGTAAACGGCTGCAGGACCAGACCCCAGTCTAGCAGGGGGTACATGGAGCTGGTACCCTTATTCAGGGAACACCTTGACACGGAGTTTTTGCCAGTCAAAAACTCATTTCCCCAGAGAAGAGAGAAACAGGCTGGGTCTCTGGGCTCTGCATCCTTCACAAAAGCTTGCCATCCACACATCTGGTTGTTCTTACTGCTCTAAAAATGTATCCATCCTGCTTGCCATGTCCACATTTCAGAACATGGTGCAGCCCCAGGGGAGAAACCCTCATAAATACTGTGCATTACAAAACGAATGCCATGAAGCTCCAGGACCAGGCATACTCTTCGGCAGGCAGCAGGCAGCGAACACTCTGCACACCAAGGGCTGACACGTCAGGGTCCCCTTTGGTGAGAAAACCCCTGCAAAGCAGTGAGAAGGACTTCCTGGCTAGGGAATCCAGAAAAGAAAAGATTCTTTTGACTGCTTAGGAAAGGTTCAGGGCCAAAGATGGGAGGAACAGCAAGGAGAGGTCAAGAGTCAGGACAGTGGTTCTGCCTTTCAATTTCCCAACTGACCAACAGCATGTCACTCGCATCTTTGGGCCTCTCTTACGTATCTGCACATAATTGCTCAGTCTCCATTGCAGCGGTGATTCTATTAATCGCTCTGGATTAAATGCGTCAGAGATATTTGCCCAGGTGTTCGTATTTATGCACATTCTCAATGCCTAAAACAGTGCCTGGCATGTAGTAGGTACTCCACAATGTTTTTTGAATAGATGAATAAGGTCAAAATTGTAAGCCTTCGTTTAGATATGATCTTTGCCTTTGGCTACTGTGACATCAGGCAAGTAACCTCATCTCTGAGCTCCACTTTCCTCATTTGTAGAGTAGAGAGGATGATGCCTGTGTGTGATAGATGAAATGTTTGTAAAGTCCGTAAGGGGTGCCTGGTGCAGAGAGGGTGCTCACGAAATGGGAGCTGTTATGGTGATTATCGCATCTACCTCAATTCTGCTTGTTGGTTTTGTAGTGGCTGTAGGAATTTCCCCCTTCTTTTGCCTCTTCTTTTCCCCGCCCTCCCACTTGCAGTATGATGGTGCACAGTCTGGAGTTTCTCATTCAGTGGTCTGTCTCTGGGAATTGGACCAAAGAAAATTGGTTTGTGTTGTAGTAGGAGGTGGGGAACTTTTCCCAGGAAATCTGCTGGAATACAGTAAATGTTTTCATCAGTGTGGACTAACTCCTGTATTGATTCATGAGGAGGAGCATGAGACTACGTGACCTTTCACTCGATGGTCTCTAGAGGCCATGAACAGCTCACCAGCATTGTGATGAGACCGATGGGCTCAGCCAGAGATGCTCTGAGTTTGATCTGCTTCACACTGACCCACAGGTCTTTGAGGTTAAAGAGCTGATGAAATGCATTAGTGTTGCCTGAGGACAGAGTGAAAAGAAGCAGAGCCCTGCCTGGTATCCTAATGCAGTCCAATGCATGTCTCCGAAAGAGGGAATAGAGAAGGACCCCCACTACACCTGCTTTCCCATGAGGCCCCCATGTACTGGGTCCTTCAGGGACCTCTTTACAACCTTAGAAGTGCACCTAAGAACACACTGGAGCCTTGCCCAGGTCCCAGCACATCCTCCATGGCCAGGTCAGGTGGGGCCAGGGTAGGTGGGCCATGGGTCTACAACGACCCCTTCTGTCCTCCTGCCCATCTCACCATGGCCTTGGTTTGCAAAGGGAGAAGAAGTCACACTCTTAGCTAAGATGAGTGTCCTCCGGGGGCTTTCCATCATGGCTGGGGACTTTGCCAACCATGTCTTAAGTTCCATATTCACTAAAGGAGCTGGGTCCTTGGTTCTTTTTATGAGTACCTGGGAGGGAGGGAGGTGGAGGAAAATGGGACTGGCTCATGACTGAGGTTGGGGCAGAGAGGTGATAGAAATCTCTGTTTGTGGGCCTTATGTACTTCACTAGCTTTGTGGCAGTTGGGGATAGAGAGTGCTGATCCATGACTGGCACGTAAGGTGAAGAGGTTAAACTGAGCAGAGCCAAGCTAAGCTGAGCTGAGTTGAACTGATCCAAGCTGAGCTGAGCTGGGCTGAGCTGAGCTGAGCTGAGCTGGGCTGAGCTGAGCTGAGCTGAGCTGGGCTGAGCTGAGCTGAGCTGGGCTGGGCTGAGCTGAGCTGGGTTGAGCTGAGTTGAACTGATCTGAGCTGAGCTGAGCTGGGTTGAGCTGAGCTGAGCTGAGCTGGGCTGGGTTGAGCTGAGTTGACCTGATCTGATCTGAGCTGAGCTGAGCTGAGCTGGACTGGGCTGGGCTGAGCTGAGCTGGGCTGAGCTGGTCTGGGATGAGCTGAGCTGAGCTGGGCTGAGCTGAGCTGGTCTGGGCTGAGCTGAGCTGGGCTGGGCAGGGCTGGGCTGGGTTCAGCTGGGCTGAGCTGGGCTGGGTTGAGCTGAGCTGGGCTGGGTTGGACTGGGTTGAGCTGAGCTGAGCTGAGCTGGGCCGGGCTGAGCTGAGTTGAGCTGAGCAGAGCCGAGTTGGAAAGGCAGATTCTTCTTCCTTAGAATCTCCTGGAATGGGGCATCCTTTCTGTGCAGAGATTTTGTTTTCCTCAAAACTGCTTCTGGCAACTGAGGAAGGTGAATGCTTTACTTGCAGAGGAGACATCCAGGAAGATCATCTCCAGGTTCTCCTCTGGTCCTTGGTGGCAGCACTCCCACAGGTGTCCCCAGAAAGCATCTCACTCCCCAGCCTCTGGGCCTTCTCCATGTCCCCTGTGCCCTCCCACCCTTCTCCTTATTCCCACCCCACCTCTCTGCTCTCACTCCTCTTCTCCCAGGGGGATGGCTTCCTGGAGCCTTCTCCAAGGGCCTTTCTGGAATAACCCTGCTCCGTCCAGAGCTCTGCACTCACCTAACTGCAGCTTACCTCGTACTGACTCCCATTCTCCATTTCTTGTGTTACTCTGGGTCCTTTTCCTAAATAACTGTGAATGCTATGAAGGAGAGACTTGTAATTCTTTGAGGTCTCCCAGAGTCCTGAAGTTAGTATGGAATAGATGCTCGATAAATACTTCTTGAATACATGACTGAAAGTCTGTATGACCTCATATCTTAAGATGAACCTTTTAAAAGTTTGTGTCAAAACAGGTGTGCACACTTAAGGTTTACTACTGAGGAATCTGGTTTTGCGCCGACTCCAGGCGTGAGTGTTCTGAGGTCGATGGTGAGCACGGGACTAGGAGTAAGGACGTCAGGACCGTGCTTCAGCCCTGCCACCGATTTGTTGTGTAAATCTTTGTGTAACCTTCCTCCATTTCCCTACCCATGCAGCAGGTCACCACCTACTTTTATGAGTGCTATAAGTACAAAATGGGACAGAGTTTTGAAAGCTTGAATAAATGTTGAATAAATGAAGGAGATTATTATTCTAAGGGGCTTATGAGGGATTCAGTCAGCAAACCTTTATTGGTAATCTACTCTGCATCAGCTCCTGGGAATGCAAATGTAAAAGTGATTCACACCTTGCCCTGGGAAACCCAGAAGAGAGACTCGAATAGCTAACGACAGGATCAAGGGACTGCAGAAGAGAGTGGCATTTGAAGAGACCTTGAAGAAGAAACCAGATGTCACCGGGAGAGGGGGTGGGCAGGAGCACATTCCTGGGGAGCAGTGCGTTTCTGGCAGCGGCTGAGGGCTGAAGGGACGGCCCAGGCAGTGGCTGGTGCCTTGTTGCCGCAGCAGAAACCATCAGGGTGACGAGGCTGCAGCGAGGTAACCAGAGCCCCTAGAGATGGCAGTGTCAGCAGCCGGGCAGTGAGCTCAGCCGCAGAGTGGGGTGGGTGGGCCAGGACGGGAGCACGTGTGGGCCGCAGGAGGCTTCCAAGCTCCTCTGGGACTCTGGGCAGGGGCAGGCGCCGGCGGCGTCTGGAACTTCTGGGCAAGCGGGCAGGCTGGGCCCTCCAGGGAGCTCTGCTGGTGATGGGCAGGAGCACAGGGCCTGGTCCTTCCACTCTTGACGAGCTGGCCCTGCAAAGGCAGAGAAGGCTGGGGGCAGGGTGGCCGGGGTCTGGCCTGTAGGGGGCGGCAGGAGGCCCAGGGGCAGATTCCCCTCCTGCTTCCCAAGTATGTGAAGCTGTCCTCGCCTCGCGACTGCTCACGATTTCCCTCTGCGTGGAGTTGTTCTGTCTCTTCTTCAGGTCCCAGCTCCCCCCCCCACCCAGGGGCCCCATTGCCTGTGGGGCCACGTCACTCTGCTCCATTCTCTGTCACTGCTTTTCTCCTTCTCAACAGTTCACACAATTTGTCCCTGCTGTTTTTTTCTGGTCTGTCTCTCCCCACTAAAGTGTCGGTTCCATGAGGGTGAGGACTTCACCTCTTGCCCGAGGTCTCCCCAGTGCCTGGCACAGGATGCGTGGCACATAGCAGGTGCCGCATAACTGAACCGATGGTCTGGCTGTGCAGCATGACTTCAAGAGCATCACATTTAAACAGGCAGTATAATCTCTGGGGTAAAACAGTGACCGACATCCGCAGGGTAGAGATCAACAAATTGGGTCACATTGTCACTCTTAAAGAAGAGCCACATTAAAATTCACAGTTCACGTCCCCACTCTAGTACGTAGCACCAATAGTCCAGGATGGGCCCAGTCCTAAATCCAGCCTGGTGTCTGGACACCCAGGCTTGTGTATGAGCGTCTCTCATGGGACCACAGACAGCTATGGGTAATGGAAAGAACAGACTTCAATGGGCAAAAGCTGCCATTTCCTTACTTAGCAATACACGTGTCTTTCTAAATAACAGATTTAAATAAGTAAAGCAAACTGTGAGAATCTGTGGCTAAAAATGAAAGGGGAGGGGTGGGGATAAAGAATCTAGCAGATGGCTGCCATGCCTCCCTCTGTGACAGGTGGGATAGAAACATCTGCGTGAACACATCTCTAAAGGTTTTCTTTTTCTTGGCACATTTACTGGAATACTGTATGAGCCTTGCACGTTCAAACTGCAAAGTCAGCCCAGCCCGGAGCAGCTCTGGAAAGGAGGACCTCAGGCTTGGCCGTGCCTTACCTATGGCCACAGAATTGCCTCTCACCAAAAAGAGAAAAAGGACAGAACATCACACATGCCTAGTCAAAAGCATAGAAATCCAAGCGAAGGAGGGGAGGGAAGACCTGAAGCTAGTCCTTGGGGTGGCTGAGTCACAGCACCTCACACACATGCCACCTCCCACAGTCCCTTGGCCTGCTTTCCATCTGCTCTGCCCACACCAGCTCCAGGCCCACGGCTCATTGATCACTCTTCTCTCTGATGGCCAGGACTGCACACTTCAGGTGGCCCTAGGCAAGATCCTGCCTGGCCCATTCCATGTTTCGTGTAGGAGAATCTTCTGTCTCAGACAGACCGTGCTCCACGTAGAGGCAGAGGCCAGCCAATGTCCTTCACCTCCCCGTGGCCAGTCACAGGCCGCCCATGTCAGAGGTGTTTCCGTGGGTCAGGCCCACACTTCCCAACATGCTCATCAGTTTGGGAACAGGCTCCATGGGTGGGGTCACTTCTCATTAGCCTCTCACCTCTCTGGTTCTCACTGCCTCCTCATTTGTGAGTGCTGAAGGCTAGAAGCCCGATGCTGCGTCAGGACCAAGTCCACCGGCATCCGCAAAGCCTGGACGATGGTCGGGGAGCTCTCCTAAGAGGCAATCGTAACCTCAGCGGTGTCTGCCATCCGTCAGTGCTAAGTGAACTCTTGTATGCAGAATCACATGAACCCCTTACGGCCACTCCATGATGTGCTGTCATCATCACCATCCTCAATCCTCATTTAATATAAAAGAAAACTGAGACACAGGAAGGGCAAAGAGTTTGTCCAAGGTCACAGAGTTAGTAATGGGGAACCAGGACTCAAACCCTGCCAGGGAGACTCCACTGTTTCTGCAGTAGACCCCAACCAGGCCACAGTAGTACTGCACGGTCCACCTGACCTCATCTGTCCCACAGTGTCCCAGGCACCTGTGCAGAGACCACAGGACCAGTACAGGCTCCAGGTGGGAGCTGCCTCTTGCTGCTAGTACCCTTGGTCAAGTCACTGCCCTTCTCTGAGCTTCTGGGTTCTCGTTAGTAAGACTCAGTTTATGATAGAAGCTGCCTCCTCGGGTAATTGGGAGGATTAAATGTGCTGAACAGTGCCTGGCACTGGAAGCATTCAATAAACGTGCACTGTTATCACGTCTATTAATAATACGATTGTTCCAACTGGAACATTCCGGGTCTCTCTGTCTGACCTCATCTCCTCTCCAGGAGATCCGTGTATTGACTTCAAACATCCACTCTGTTTTTAATTTATCCCTCTATCTCATTCTTCCTCCTTCTCCTTTTCTCCTCCTTCCAACCCTAACATGCCTTTGAGTCTGTTTGATTCATTTGAATGCTCAGAGCCCGGATCCCTGAATGTGACAGATTGAGGGGGTGGGGTGGAGAAGGCAGAAGCTTGTGTAATAGGACATAAATAAACTTGCACATGCTCCTCTTTTTTAATTGCAGATTCTGTCCCATCATGGGGCAATTTTTGTTTTGTCTTCGCTTGAATAAGTGGGAAGATGTTTTATTCATGTGTGCCCCCCAGCACGCAGCCCAGTAGGTGCTCACTGTGTGCTGAATGAACTCGGTTCCATCTGGCCAACACTTACACCAGGCACTGCTGCAAGCGCCACATACACACTAACTCCTCAGATGCTCTGGTGCCATCTTAAAGTCCTGGTGCCTGGCAGATCATAAGCGCTCAAATATCCAGCTAATGCGGCAATGTACTCGGTTTCCACCCTCCTCGTGGACACACTGTTTAAAACCCCCAACATGCTCTTTGTGGCTCATTCTTACTCCCCTTTACTGCTGGCATCTCTCCCCGCTAAATTTAGGAAGAGGGTTTCACCATAAACTTCCAACTCGGGAGTGGAATGGCTGGGCCTGAGTGACAGTGACCAAGCTGAGCACGTGCCTTGGGGGACTTAGATGTTCTCCTCCATCTAATGTGAGCAGTGCCAAGAAATCCCCTCAAATCTCTGTAAACTGCAAATCACAGAGGCTTAACAGGTCATGCCCTGTCGTGGTCGGACGGCCAGGGTCCAGCGCTTGTCCCGCCCATGCATCGGGCAGATCCTTCACACACGCTGCCCACTGAACAGCACAGCCCCCTCAGCCGCAGCAGGGTCCATGTTCCCCACGGGCTGCGGGGACGCCCCCGCTTCAACCCTCTGACATTTAGTGCGTGCCCTTCTCACTCTGACAGCCAGTAGAGCACAGGCCACTAAGGAAAGAACTAAGAGGGAGAGAGAAGAGGGAAAAAGAAAGAAAGGAAGGCTGCGTGCTCAGGCCAGTGGGACAGGGCGGTGGGCGGAGGTGGGGCCGGGAGGGAGCGGCTTACCCGCACAGTCAACAAGCAGGCACTGAGGATATAAAGCAAGGCATTGTGCTAAGCGCTGAGGAAGTAAAAAGGAATGTTTATTTATAATTTATTCCCCACCTACTTCCAAAGAGAATTTTGAAGGTGACTCACAATGGATGCCACACATGCAGCAAAATCACTAAAATAGAAATAGAAAATCAAACCCGTGGACATGAGGAAAGGAAACCAATATTTGTTATCCCATGTGCCCAGTTCTTGAGAGCAATCTGTCATTTCATTCAACAGCCCGGTTTTACAGGTGAGAAAGGCGAGCCCAGGCCGAGCAAAGGCACGTGCAGGGCCGACGACTCCATCAGGCACGGCAGGCACAGGGCCTAGGGCCTGTGGTACCTTTAGGGGCTCATGGCAATGTTTTAAAATTTCTTCTAAAATCTGAAGAAGGAAAAATCATTTAGGTTGAAGAAAATGTTTTAATATATAATATTAATAGATTTTCTTTATACCAACACAAGAGTCAAATATATTTAATATTTTTTATGGAGAAAGGGGTCCACAAATGTAAAAGTGCCTCAGGTCCCCAAATGCAGCCTGGGCTACAAACTCAGGTCTGCCCAGCTCCAAAGCACGAGCCCTTTCCACACCTACGTGGGAATGTTTGGTGTCATTGAGTGTAACGTGCAAGTCAACTCTGCAGCTACAAAGAAACCATGAAGAAAGAAAGAATTCTCGGTTCCTTGAAAGGATGTGTCATGGAGCACGTTTACCCACTCTACAATGTGACCGTGGGGAAAATGTCATTTTAAAAATTGTCTTTATAACTAATCTATTCTTTCATATCCGTTCCACTGGGTAGCGGGGTGAAGAAAACTAAATTTTGTCCATTTTGGTAAACTTCCAGTCTGGTTTAGTAATTAAAGCTGTCTTTCATAGGTAACTTGGATGACTCAAGTAAATCTCAACCTTCTGGAGATGGCTGGTTTCTCTGCCTCTTTAACCCCAACACAGCAGATGATTCTGACCAGATCCTCACCTTTGGGGTCCTCTCATTACCCTGGGTCCTCACAGCTCTCTACTGCCAGGGGCTGGACTAGCCTGCTCCCTGCACTCATGACCGCTGCGGTGGGACAGCCCCATCTTGCTTTCTGAGGCGCTGAGACAGGACCCATTGCTGGAGCCCATGGTCCCTGCCAGCTGCCCTGGTGGCCACTTGATCCTGTCACAGCTTCTACCATTCTGCTGGCTCTCAGCACCTGTGCAGCTGCTATCTCGAGCTCCCCTACCTAACACTCCCTGCCACACCACCATGCCATTGTGTGGGTACATCTCCTGGAGCCAGAATGCCTCACTAAGGGTGCCTCTAGCCCAGACACTCCCCATCACCCTCATAATTCTGTGTGCTTCAGAAACTCCCAGCTTGCCAGGATGTGCCTGAGTCACTGGGGGGGAAGGTGGTGGCGGTGATAAATGTAGTGACACTGGTGCCTGATCTACTCGTTCTTTCTGTCCCCCTTCTCCTTCCACAGTCTATCAGGGTAGAAGGGACAGGCTTTCTCCTCACCATCTTCTAAGATCTAGTCCAGGCCTAGCTCTTGATATGTTAATGAAAGTCAAAGGAATTTGGAAATCCTTCTCTCTCTTAACAATGACTAGCTTTCCTTCAAGATTCAAACGTCTCCTCAATGGATGAGAAACCTCGGAACAAGAAAAATTACAGGATATAAAAATTTGTATAAAGTAATTCCAAAAAGTGTTAACCCCATGGCAGGAGAATGTTAGTTCAATAGGAGAGACAACTATGCTGATATTTAAATTCCAAAAGAAATATACTCTGTGGGTCCTTGCACAGAGAACATTGAACAACATGGTGAACTCTATCTTCGATACTCATTTTGCAAACCTTCTTCTGATAGCTGTTTGTGATATCAACCCTTAAAAGTAGGCATTTCTCTGATAAAAGGGGAGCTTATTCTGGTGAGTCCAGTTGTGCTATATCTGATGTTCTTACACCTGGATGCAGCTTAGACACCCCAGGGAAAACAGCACAGTGTGGCAGGCATCGCTTCCTTCAGCAGGATGTGGATGTCAGAGCAATGGCACTGTCCATCCCTCCCACCCTGCAGGAGGTCAGGGAGAGTTTCAAAAAATAGGATATGGGCACAGCCACCCTCTCAGCGATTACAGTTTTTTTGAAGATTAGTCATGATTCAAAATGTAAACTAGAAATGGTTTGGGAGCTTGAGGAGAAATTGAATTTTGTTTTTGGCGGTGGGGGGGGGGGTCTTTTTTTTTTTTTTTTAAAGATGACCAGTAAGGGGATCTTAATCTTTGACTTGGTGTTGTCAGCACCATGCTCTCCCAAGTGAGCTAATCAGTCATCCCTATATAGGGATCCAAACCTGTGGCCTTGGTGTTATCAGCACCACACTCTCCCAAGTGAGCCACAGGCTGGCCCCTAGGAACTGATTTGGAAAGAAATGACTCAACAAGAAATTCTGGAGAATAAGAGGTCAGACCACAGGATTTTTTTACATTCAAGCTAGAGATATGCAACTATCAAAGGTCTGGACACACATTATGATTCTTTTCCTGGACCATGAGAAAGATTCTAGAAGGCTGTGTATAGCTGCCTTAACCAGAAAGAAGATAATCATGAGGAAAATCAAGATCTTTGCATTGGGAAGGAACTCAAGAGATTATCTTGTCCAACTACTGCCTCTGAGATAGAGAACAATACAAGAATGGCCACTGTCACACTTCTATCAACATTGGAGTGGAGGTCCTACCTGTTTCAGTAAACAAAGAAAAAAAATTTAAGGGTTAAGGTTGAGAAAAAAGAAGCAAAACTTTAAATAGTGCAGATAATATTTTTGTGTGAATGGAAAATCCAAGAGTCTAGAGGTATTTAATTAGACCAAGTAAAAGAGTTTAGCAAGATTGCTGGGTATAAAATTGAGATGCAAAAAATGAGTTTATTTTAATATATGAACAATAAGCATTGAGAAAATGAAATTTTAAAAGGTGATTATTGACATTTACAACAAAAATGAAGTATTCATGAATAACTCTAACAAAATTTATGCTAAACTTCTAGAAAAATTATTAAATTTTATTGGGAGACATTAAAGGATGGTCTAATAAATGCAGAGATATACTATATTCATGGATGAATATGTTGGAATTGTAAAGATGTCAGTTATTCCAGATTTATATATAGATTCACTGCATCTCAATCAAAATTCCAATACATTTTTGCATGTAGAATTTGGTAAGCTTACTGTAAAATTCATATGAAACTGCAATAATAATAAGAACAACACGGAGAAGGAATTGTCCTACCAGGTATCATGACTTGTTATAAAGCCATAGTAATTAAGATAGTACAGCATTGGCACAGGCATAGAGAAATAGATCAAACAAACAGAGGAGAGAGCCCATAAACAGACCCACACATATGGACACTTGATATATGTAAGAGGTAGGATTATAGAGCAGGGGGAAAAAACAGACTTTTCATTAAAAAAAAAATGATGCTGGAAAAAAAGGGGCTATAAGAGAAAAAAAGAATTGACTCTCTACTTCACACCATATACAAAAATTACTTTAATTTGGAATAATTATCTAAATGTGGAAAGTAAAGCTACAAACCTTTAAAAAAGGAAAGAGGCAAATACTTTCATGGCCTCAGGGCAGGAAAGAGTTCTTAAATGAGATATAAAAATAAAGGAATAGATTCATGAAGTAGACTGACATTAAAATTGAGATCTTCTGCTCATCAAAAGTTACTATAAAAGTAACTAAATGACTTTTAATGTTTTTAGGTGTCATACTGGTATTGTGGTTATGTTACAGAGAAAGAGAAAGAGGTTATCTTTTAGAGTAAATGCTCAAAATTTTATGATGAAATAATAGTGTTTGAGGTTTGCTTCAAAATAATACTGGAGGAGGAGAAGTTGGAGGATGGAGATGAAACAAGATTGGCCGTGAAATGATAATTGTTGAATCTGAGTGCTGGGTACAAGGAGATTTATAATATTATTCTCTCTACTTTTGTATATAATTGGAATTGTCATCATAAATTATTTTTTTTATTTTTATTTATTTTTTTTTTTTCGTGACCGGCGCTCAGCCAGGGAGTGCACCGGTCATTCTTATATAGGATCTGAACCCGCGGCGGGAGCGTCGCCGCGCTGCTAGCGCAGCACGCTACCGAGTGCGCCACAGGCTCAGCCCATCATCATAAATTATTTTTGAGAGACACAGAGAGGTTGAGAAGGGACCATAAAGAGATTAAAACAAACCACAAACTAGAACAACACATATAACCAGTAAAGGACTAATATCCAGAACGTAAAAAGAACTAAAAATCAAGGGAAAAAAATTTTTTTTAATAGGCAAGAGATTGGAATGGACAAATCTGAAAAGAAGAAATCCAAGTGGCTAATAAACAAACAAACAAAAAATGCTCAACGTCATTAATAATCAGGGTAATAAAAATGTAAACCACAGTAAGACACCATTATGTACTCACCAGACTGGAAAAATTAAGTCTGTAATACCAAGAGATGACAGGAATGTGGAGCAAATAAAACCTCTTAACTTTACTGCTGGTGGGAGTGTAAACTGGTACAACCCATTTGGAAAACAGTTTGGGCCGGTCTAGTAATGTTGCTGTGTTACACTTCTCACTGTGTAACAGAGACAAAAAAAGGATTACTCAAAGCGCCATGAATGCATTGAGAAGCCGGAAGGGTCTGTATCCCAGAGAAAAACTGGGTTACAGCCCCCATTCAAAGTTAGCTTCTATCTTTTATTGTAAAGACAAGGAAGTTTCACAAGAAAATTCAGTTGATTCAATCATTACAAAAGGACACAAGGACATGGGCAGAGTTACAAAAGTTGTCTATGGCTAAGTATAGCTTAACAATAGAAACTAGTAACATCAGTAAAATAAACAAAGTGACATTCCAAAGTACAATTAGTGAAAAGCTAAGTTGGTCAAACTGGCTCATTATCTAAAGTATAACCTCTCCTTAAGCAAAAGTTACATTCTTATGAAAAAATCTAAATATAATTATCTCTAAAGTTTCACCCAACAGACAGCTTGCCCCTAACAAACATTTTTTTCCACAACTTTCCCTTTCAGCAATTCTTAAAATCTCTTAAGAGGATCGGTATGACAACCACCTGTTATCTCTAAAAACATTAAAGTATACAATCCCATACCTAAGCGGTGATTAGAGTTGATTAGATGGGCTTTTGCCATCTATCTTTGGGCTGTGGTCCCCTACCTGAGGGCTTTTGCCCTATGCATGCATTTACCTGAAAACCCTCTTCTAAAATCAAATTAGAATCAACATTATTTTATTTAGAATTGATTAGATATGCTATCTGTGGGCTGTGGCCCCCTACCCTGAGGGCTTTTGCCCCATACATGCATTAACCTAAAAACCCTATTCTAAAATCAAATGAGAATCAAGATTTCTAACCCCTCAACATTGCTGTGGTTTGAATGTGTCCCCCAAATTTCATGTGTTGGAAACTTAATTCCAAATTCATGTGTTGATGGTATTTGAATGTGGGGCCTTTGGGAGGTAATTAGGATTAGATAACATTATTAGGGTGGGGCCCCCATGATGGGACTGCTGGCTTTATAAGAAGGGGAAGAGAGACCTGAGCGGACATACATGCATGCTCTTCTCCTCTCACCATGTGATGCCCTCTAACCTGTGCTGACACAGCAAGAAGGCCCTCACCAGATGCTGGCACCATGCTCTTGGACTTCCCAGCCTCCAGAACTGTAAGAAATAAATTCTTTTCTTTATAAATTACCCAGTCTGTGGCATTATATCATAGCAACAGAAAATGAACTAAGACAAATGTTGAAGACTGATTATATCACCCAGCAATTTCATTCATAGATAAATACCCTGGAGAAACACTTGCATGTGTGCACCAGGAGACAAGAAACCTTATAGGAACATTGTCAGTAAGGACCAAACTCTGGTCCAAACAACTCAAATGTCCATTAACAGCAAAATGCATAAACGATGCATTTACATAACACATGAAATCTTAGCAATGAAAATTTATACAATGAAACTGTAGCTATATACAGGATGAATCTCACAAACATTATGTTGAGCAAATAAAGCAAATCACAAAAGAATGCATACAGTATGATACTTATTTCCAAGTTTAAAAATGTACTACTAGATTAAACTATATGAAACTGTGTGAAATTGCTGATATTCAACTATTTTTGTCATACAAATGGAGATTTCTTATAGTTCAACCTAATACTGTTTAGGGTGCAACCATAAGGGAAAGCAAGGTAATGATTAACAGAAAAGTTAGGGTAGTGTTACCTCCGCGGAGGAGGGAGGGAGATTTGATTGAGGAAGAATACATGGGCAGGTGGGCTTCACAGGTACTAGAGATGTTCCAGTCTATTTCTTGACCTCATGGGTGCTTACAAAAATATTTGATTTATAGTTCCTTAAACTATGAATTGTTTTATGCATTTAAAAATGATATTTTTTTTATAAAGGGAAAATAAGAACATTGTAGATTCTAATTCTGAACTCAGAACACACTAGCCAAACAAGTCTTCTATGTTCAGTTGGGTGGCAGAGAGCAGGGTGCCTCCTGCCAGATGCCAGAGGACCTACATTACAGATCACCTGCGATGGTCACCCAGCACAGGCGGTTTGTCTCATCTTGTTTTGTTTTTCTTAGGTTACAATCGGTAATACTTTTATTATTCCTCTTCAATGCTATATAAAGAAGAATAATAAAAGTATTCCTTTATGTCCCTGTCTAACTTTGCTGCTAGGACTCGTCTGTCAATCACACAGGGCCTGCAACTTCCTTGCACAGCTCCAGGACACTTGTCCCATGGGGTTTGAGGTACTTAGTGCTCCCGGGACTACGTAATGAGCGGGTTCTGAACCCTCCTTTGCTGGGGAGACCATGGAGCAACAGGCACAGCAACGACCTGGGAAGCGGGGATGTCGGGGAGGCTGAGAGGGGCAGGCTGGTCCTCGATGCACCCTCTCCCCCTCATCATGGAGGGCGGGCACTCAGATGACACAATTTCAGGAAACATTTTCCTTCCTCACTCTCTTTCCTTCTCTGCTCCTTTCTTCCTGCCTGCTTTTCTCCCTCTCTCCCTTTCTCCGCCCTCCTCTCCTAACTCTCTTCCTCTTTCCTGTTTTTGCTTCTCTCTTTGTCCCCTCTGTCTCTCTCTGTCCCTGTCCCTCTCCTCACACTCTCTCTCCTTCCCAACCCCTGCATTCAGCAATCTTCCTCGTCCCCTGTTAATATCTCCTACTCTCAGTCACGTGGCCCAGTGGTAAAGAGATTGAAACATTCTCACGGTGCTCCCCTCTTCTCCTCTTTCCACCCAGCTCTGGCTGTGGTTTTAGGAGGCTGAGTTCCTCTGGGACCTTCACCCTGTGCACTACCCACCTCACTGCCACCTGCAGTCTACAGACTCCTCTAAGTGGCCTGGAACCATTAGGTGACCATGAAGTCCCTGGGCTGGCCCAGGAGCCCTCTCCAAATCTGCAGCTGGGGAAGGGACTGTCTTTTCACCTCTACATTTATCCATCTTAGCTCCAGGAGCAATCGCCACCCCCTCCGGACCCCACAATAGAAACACAGATTTTGGCTGCCCCTCTTTTCACCCCAAAGAAGGGCTGCTTTTGCAATAAGGGGCATTAGAAGATTGTCATCTGCCAGGAATGCATAGAAGTTTTTCTCCACCCTGGGCTGATTTGACCTGACGGACAACAGAGGTAGAGCTTGTGGGAGGAGGGAGGAGGAGGCTGGGAGGGGAGAGAGAGGCAGAGGTGAAGGAAAGATCAAGTTCCAGAATTTTACAACTGGAGGAGAAGGAAGATCATCTTGTGGGACCCAACACACACACCAGCCATTTTTCAAAGGAGGAAACTGAGGCCTCAAAAACACAAAGCAGTTTGCTCCCGACCTGCGTGAGTAAATCGGTAGAGCCCAGAGTCACAGGCAGGCTGCAACTCCATGCCAGCCCAGGACCGCCCACTGCCTTATTCAAGGCAAAGAAAGTGGACTGTCTTGGCAGCACAAGGAAACCTGTTGATTTACGAGGAATTCTGAGGTATCTTCCAGTTGACAGTCTTTGGAGAATTGCACAAGCCCGCACTTTTGTGGGGGCAGCATGAAATGAAATGAAACGAACACAAGTTATTCGTTTTTCGTTAAGGATGACAGGCAGAGAGTACATACCAGGGTGCAGAATAAGCCCCGGCCCAGGGCTCCATGGTCCCCTAGTCAGGAGTGAGGGGAGAGCCAGCGAGCACCCGTCTCGGGAGGCCAGGAAGGCGGGGAGGAGCACAGTGCTCTGCCAACATTCACCATCCTGTTGTTGCCTCATGGAATTCTCAGTGGGACCCTCGCTCCACTGTCACTGATGAGAAGACTGAGGCTCAGAGAGAGCAAGTAACATGCCCAGAGTCACCCAGCTAGTGAGTGACAGAGCTAGGATTTAAATCCCAGGCTGCTTTGCCTCAGCTTCAACAAGCTGTCCGTGCAGGAATGGGAGGCCAACTGTGCAGACGAAGCCCAGAGCGGAGCCCAAGCTGCAGATGCTCACTCCAGATGGACGCTCCAAAGACGGAGGTGCCCCGGGGCCTGGCAGGGGAACCCTGGGCTTGTTGGTGGTCAGCCAGGCCAGCTGGATAGCGGCTGAGCCTCTGAAGTCTAGGGAGCGGTTGGGCCATGAAAATGACGCCTGGCAGTCTCTGTTTTTGCTACTTTCCAGCCTCGGAGCAACTTGGCATCTGTATCAGGAGACCAAACTGAGCCCTCATCTCAGATGCAGGTGCAACAAGTAGGTGCCTTAAAGCCTGGCAGACCTGAGTTCGAATCCTGAGCCTGCCACTTATGAACTATCAGACATGAAAAAGTGCCTCAAGTTCCTTGAGCCTCAGTTTCCATTCCTGTGCATTTATACAATACCTACATCTCAGCAGTGTCATGAACACTTTACAATGATATTATTATTGGTTAGCAGTTATATAATAGTAATAACAACATTTATTAAGTGCATTTATATGCTATGTACTATGCTAAGCACTTTACCTGCTTTACCTGATTTAACCTTCAAAACAACCCTCCTAAGGACTACCGTTAGCAGCTCCACTTTAACTCAGAGGTAACAGAAGCTCTGAGAGGTTCTTTGCTTGCCCAGGCACAGTTAGCAAATGACAGGGTCAGAATTTGAACCCAGATCTTTGTGTACCCCCAGCCCACTTACACAACTCTGCATAAGCACAGTACCTAGCACAGACTAGACTCTCAACAAATGGCAGTTCCAATCCTTTTTTCCCTAAAAGCCCAGATTCTCATAGCATCCTTTGGGATTTGCTTCAGGGCTTGCCTACGTGGAGTTTTCTGGAAGTGCGGGTTCCCTCCCCTCCCTCAGCCTTCCTTTCTTTTATGGTTTGGCCAAAGCTCCTCTTGCGGAGCTGGGAACAATGCTAGTTTATCTTGGCACTGCAGAGGGCCCGATTCCCCTCCTCTGGATGCCTGTGTGGGAAGAGGACTGGAGAATGCGGCCCAGGCCACTGGCAGTTCCCGTTTCTCCCCCCAGCACGTCCACGGCACACTCGTGTCTATCCTGTGCAGCTCCGAGAAGGAAATGAGATAAGACCTTTCTTTCCACTCCAGACAGATCATAAGATCTGCCCCTCCTCTCGTCATGGTCCTTCCAAAAAGAATTTGAAGTGAGGACACGGTGCTGCCTTTAAACTGAATGGCCCCAGCAGGTCCCCTCTTAGCCCTGGGTGCACATCCTCACCTAGGCATATGCCTACCTGTGGTAAATGCCACGATAAGCAGGGCCCCATGGACAGTGTGGGGATTCAAGTTGTGGACACTCAGAGTGGCAAGGCCATGTCACTGTCCTCTGGCCCAAGCCCCCACCTGGCTGAGGTTCAGATTCAGCCAGCATTTATCACGCCAACCCTGAGCCAAGCCAGGAGTGCTTCTGCATCTATTTCATATTTCAGAATCCCCTCATCCTTTTCAGAGAGGCCTTATTTTCCCATTTTTGCCAATGTGGAAACTACAGCTCACAGAGATTAAGAAGTTGGCTCAAGGTCTAGATGCGAGTAGGTCAATGGTAGAGCTGGGATATGATCTTCCAGCTCTGAGACCAAACTCTGTCTGTCCCTAAGCACAGGAGAAGTCTCCAATAGAAGGTGCATCTGGATTTTGAGCTCCTCCGGTATCCCCTATTTCTAAGGAAACCCTCATCAATGCTTTGTGGGGTTGAACAAAACACCTGCCTCCTTGTCACTTTCACCCATGGGTCCTGTAAGTCCTAAATGTGACTCCAGGCAAAGGAGGAAATCCAGATCTCTGCCCTTGGCCATGTCTATTCTTCAGAGATGGGAAGATGGTCTCAGATGACCCTTGGCCATCCCTGTTCCTGCCCTGGGACTGGTGTGGGTGTGGGTGCTCTTGAGAGCCCAGCTCTGCCAATTCCTAGCCATAGGACTGTGGACACATTTCTGATATGCCATCAAATGGGGGCGATTGTATTTACTTTGCCAGGTGGTTGAGAGATTCCACAGGAGGACGTCTAAAGAGCCCTTCACCCAGTACCTACATATAATCAGCTCTCAGTCAATGGTAGCTATGGTCATTGTTTTATCATCGGTACTATGTAACTTCTCCAAGCCTCAACTCCACTTCTATAGGGTGGGAATTGTAATACCCACTTCATCTTCCCCATCTACAAAAGCGGGCATCCCAATAATACCAACATCCCATGTTTGGGGGGAGCACGCAAGGTTGCAAGTGAAGGGGGCTCAGTACACTGCCAGGGGCAGCTACCGCGAGTTCGGGCACCCTGGTTACCCTGCCCGGGGATTCTGCCTCCTAATCTCCCCGTCTTTTCACCAGGGTTTTCAGTGTTGTTATGTTCTTCTCTTCAAAAGCATCTCCCCTGCAGCCCAATTCCCACAAACATTTTTAAGGTAAAGTAAAAAAAACCCACTAAAGATAGAAAGAAGTCTTGTCTCTTTTTTGCCACTATATGTACCCTGGGGTCAGCTGGAGTCTTCCCACCCTTCACAATATAATAAGAGTGATTCAAACCCCATCCTGGGGGTGGTAAAAGTCAAAAGACAGTTGAAGGTGGAAGATGAGATGATGGACAGCTGGGCAAGGTGTGCAGGGGCAGAAAGGACCACTGGTGGGGCCGGCCCCGTGGCTCACTTGGGAGAGTGCGGCGCTGGTAGCGCCGAGGCCGCGGGTTTGGATCCTATACAGGGATGGCCGGTGCACTCACTGGCTGAGTGTGGTGCAGACGACACCGTGCCAAGGGTCACGATCCCCTTACCGGCCAAAAAAAAAAAGAAAGGACCACTGGTGTGCATAGGGAATCCAGGGATGCTGACATGGAGAGTGAGAAAATGTGTGGGAGTAGCAGGGGAGGGAGGGTGTTTGTGCAGGGGAAGGTGGCCCACACCTCAGCTGGGAGGCACCTGTTGGTGTGCATGGGGCCTCTTTAGCAAACAGTGCACAGATCCATCTGCTTGAAACCCAGGAGAAGGGGGCTGATGAGGCCAGAATTTGTATAGTTCTTAAAAGTTTTCAGAACTACATTGTCCCCGTATCAATGCGTTCCTTGAACAATCCCAACCAGCCTGCAAGGCGGGACAGGACATTCAGCGCACTGCTCCTGAGTGCCTCAGTTTCATCTTGTGCTGGTGCTCCATGGGCATCTCATGACCCCTCGTGGCCCTGCTCTGGGGCAGGTGAGGAGACTGGGGCTGAGTGACAGCTCATTAGGGAGCTCAGCCAAGACACGCAAGCCTGGACTCCACGTCTGAATTCTGTTGTCCTTTCCAGGCCACCCTTGCCGCTGAAAGTACAAGAGGGAGAGGGGAAGGCATCAGGTGGGCTGACCCTGAGGCCTTTTGTGGGTGGCTGAGGAGCTGAGACATCACCCCACAGACAGTGGGGAGCTGCTGGAACGCTTGAGTCCAGAAGTGTCATGACAAAGGAACATGGTGTTTCAGGATTCCCCAACCCTCTCAGGAGGGTGTGACCAACAGCAGCCACTAGAGCTCTGAGCCCTGGGAGCCCCAGCGTTGGAGTCTTCTGGCTCCTTCCCTGAGGCTCCCAGCCTTCCCTCACCAGTGGCTGTACCTGGTTGTCACCTGGCTGCCATTTCTCCAGCCTGGGGAGGAAAACCCAGGCGTCAGCCCTCCTTCCACTCCCAAGGAGATGGGCAGTCAGAACCCTGGCTCTGTGGGGCTTCTCTTGCCCTCTCTTCTGACGGCTCTGCTGGCTCTGGGTGAGCTTAGGGGAAGCTGGAGGTGGAAGGTGAAGCCAGGTGAGTGCACCAGGCGAGCCCCAGTGAGAGGGGAGGATGGGGAATCCAGCCCTGGCCCAGAGAACCAGAAATGCCCAGCACCGCCGGCTGGCACCAAAGCACCCCTGAGCAAGTGGTGACCCATGGTCGGCAGAGCCCTTGAGCTGTAGAGGGCACGTCGGGGGCTCTGTCAGTCACCCCAGCCACACACTCCGGCTCGCGTAGGAAGCACTGCTCAGCCGTCAGTAACAGCACGGTGCCAGTTTTCAGAGCTGCTTCCCGGTCATTAGCCTTCTTGATCCCTTAACAACTTGTTGAAGGAGGGAGGTAACTGAAGCTTGGAGAGCTCAGATGACTTCCCAAAGCCATGCAGTTGACGAGGGGCAAAGTGAGGCCCGAATGCAGGACCCCCAGGCATAGAGGACTTTTCTGCTCTGCAGTGGTGCTTTTCTCTTTCTCTGTCAACTCTAGGAAGACAGGTCTAGGGACAGCTGCAAAGGTACAGATGGCAATACTCAGACTTGGCCAAAGGACAGTGAAGGAAATGACTGATTGATCTGTTGATCGATTCATTAATTGATGGAATAATTGAAACCTCATGTCCCTGAGCCCCCATCAGGCCCCTTCTTGGATCTCTGTCCTGGAATACTAGGCCACCAGGAAATAGGTGAAGCAGTCCAGGCCAGCTCAGGCCAGCACCCTCCAGTCCACCCTGCCCTCGCGTCACCCCTGCAGGGAACCCTTTGAATAGGAGGAGACTGGATCCCACTTGCAGTTCCTGCCCAGGGCGAGGTTGAAAGACTCAAACGATTCCTATTTAAAGCCACACCTCATTCATCATTTCAGCACCAACCAACAATTAAACCTGATTCAATCAAGCACTGACAACTAATTTAAACTGGGCCTCACAACTGGCCTGTCACTGGCTATTTAAAACTCTATCCTGGCCTCTGGGGCCCTTCGGAACCGGGACTGTTTGTCCTGCCAAGAGCAAAGCCCCACCCGCGGCACCCCGGGCTGCATAGGTAGTGTGCAGGCTCTATTGTAGCCGCCCTGCCTCTGGGCTGGCTCCCTGGTGGGGCTGAGGGAGGGATCTGGGAGGGGCCGGGGATGCCCTGAGGAGGGAATTGGGGGAAGCCAGGAAAAGGCCAGAGTCGGGCGCACACTCCTGGGGCGCTGTTCGGCTTCTTCCAGTCCTGGGCTAGCGCTGCTGCCTGCAGAGTGCCCAGAGCATCAGGCCCTGGACTGAGCCCTGACTCCACAGTCAAGGAACTAGTTCTGTTTCCTTGGCTAGGTCTCTTGACCTTCCTCACCAGTACAGTGGGAATAACAGAAATCCCTCCATGAACCATCTCCCTGGTGGTAAAGAGACCCCCCAAATCTGGTCATCCCAGTCAAAGCACATGGAAAACCACCGAGTCGTCAAGCAGGGAAGTTGTGAGTAGGGCCGGGCACTGTGGGGCAGCACGATGGGCTCCAGCACATGGTCATGGCAGGGATGCCTGGCGTTTCCTGGCTCTCTAGGGCTGAAGGAACGGAGGAACGTATCACCTAGTGTAGACAATGACTCCTCCAGGTTGAGCACTTAGTCCAAACTGATGCAGTCAGGGAGGACCTGACCAAACTGGAGGCTATAGACTTGAGCTAGGCTCTGAAGGCTGAGCAGGACGTGAAGAAGCCTAGGGTGGGAGGGAAGCCAAACCAGGCAGAGCCACTTACGGCCGGCAAGAGCTTCCACGGCCATTTCCCATTTAATTCTCAGGACCACCTCCATTTACAGGGTGAGAGGGTTGAGGGTTTAAGTGACTGGCCACCGAGAGATGAAGGCAGCAGGATACTGGCTTGGATCCCCTGCTGCCAGCTGCCCTGTCACATTCTGCCCATCCACAGAGTGGAGAATGCCAGAGGTGGGGGTGGGGAAACTGAGGCAAATGGGAACGAAGAAGGACTCCAGCAGGGCTCTCTCCTCCAGGTGCAGTTTGGAGGCTGAGTGGTTATGGGGTAGATAGGGGAGAGAGTGTGTGTTGTCAGGGGCTGAGGAGCTCGGGTACTGAAGGCCACCCATCCCTGTCACTGCAGGGAATCTGAGCTGCCTCAATGGGGTGAGAGGGTCTCTAAGCTGTCTGTGTGGGAGGCAACAATAGCCACGTCTCTGGGGCCTCCAGGGAGAGGAGGAGTGAGGTCATGTCTGGGGAGGGATGGAGCAGGAATACAGGATATGAGTGTGCTCCCGGGGGAGCATGGGGAGCCAAGAGCCAGAGCCTGGGAATGGCCACCCCCCCCTCCCTGAAGTCCCCAAGACCTCCACCCAAGTATCCCTCCCTCTTCCTGGGCCATACAGTCAGGACAACCTGACTCTGCCGGATTCTTAAGGGTCTCACTGACCAACTAGACTGTAAGCCCCTTAAGGGCAGGTCCACAGGGTCAAACAGTGGCTTGGAGCTTGGGTCCTGGAGTAGGACAGGCTGGAGGCCATCT
Organism: Cynocephalus volans; assembly: GCF_027409185.1. Lineage (NCBI taxonomy): Eukaryota > Metazoa > Chordata > Mammalia > Dermoptera > Cynocephalidae > Cynocephalus > Cynocephalus volans. Next base: position 44,086,397 of record NC_084473.1, read on the forward strand.
CCCAGTTCTGCCACTTCTGAGCCGTGTGATTTTAAGCCAGTCTCTTAACCTTCTTGAGATTCTTCTGTGCAGTGAAGATAAAAATAGCACCTGGGAAAAGTAAATGAGTTAATTGGAGTAAGCGCTTAACAAAAATATCTCCATTCAATGTGCCCCTAGAGCAGCTAGCACCAGCTCATTGTACAGCAGGGGCTTGACTGTTGGTTGGAGGCTCAGGACATCAGCTAAGCAGCAGGGACTGAGATCACACAGGAGAGAAGGTCCCCGATGGGGAGAGATGATTACAAAATGCAGGGCAGAGGTTATCTGGGGAATTTCCTTCTTGTGAGGCCTCAGCAACATACCAGTCCCCACATAGTCTATTCCTACTGGGGAAATCTGGATCCCCAGACTCTCCCTGGGTTCTTCCTGGGGAGTCTTGACCCCTGCCTCATGATTAATGTGGGCCGGGAGACCCAGGAACAGTGCTGCCCTCCCTCCTCTGCTGAAGCTTAGCAGGCAAACACTGGGGTGAATGCTGGCTCCCTGGGAGGGACTAGCAGGGGACAATGGAGCCCCTAATTCAAAACCCTGCAGGGGCTGTGTGAGGACTGAGTAAGATATCATATACCAGTCTCTGGACCGGTGCCTCTCAAGCTTTCAGTGGTGAAGGAACAATTTTTTAAATATCCAATTGGTCACAGATCAATGCCTTTGAAAAATACAATAAAAATGAACACACACTTGGATACCACGGCATTGTCAGATTCCTATAAAAATTTCTGTGTTTAAGCTCCATTTCTGTGCTTATCTTGTCAGCAACCAGTAACAAATGCTTTGTGCTAGACAACTACACTGCACTTGGAGAAGACAGTCAGTAAAGGCTAAGTTCCCTCTTTTCCTACCTGATGTTTTATCCCCTTCTTGATTGGATAGGAAAAGGGTTCCCACAACCCCTCACCATCTGTTTAGAACCTGTCCCCTGACCCAGTCCTCCGTGGTCATCTAAGGTCATATACCACATGGGACGATCCTGCTTATGCATATTCTGTCTTGGGGGTCAATGTGTTCTGATTTTTTAAAAATGACTGCCCTATGGTAGATGCGTTCCTGGAAAGGTGATCATGAATTCTGTATTTGATGTAAAGGAGGATGAGAACAGGGTCCTAAGGCAGCAAAGCCCTTCCTGGGGTGGTTGTAGGAAGAGTGCCCATCTGAGTGGGATACAGTGCAAATGCTTCTGCATGGAATTATAGTAACTGTTTTTGTTGTTGTTGTTGTCGTTGTTGTTGTTATTGTCGTTGTTGTTTTGAGCACCTAAAATATGCCAGACCCTGGCTCCACAAGCCATATCTCTTTTCCTGACAATTGTGCAAGGTAGGTATTATTTTGTCTAATTTAATAGGAGATATCTCAATTCTGTGCAAGCTTTGCAGGTGCTATGCAACCGAGAAGACTTTAAAACAGCACCTTCCAAATTCTGTGAATGGCTTCAGAAGGGGCTTCATAAGCGTCACAGTTCCTGCCAGCTGGAATGTGAATATGATGGCTGGAGCTCCAGCAGCCATTTGGGGCCATACGGTAGATGTCATATGTGAGGATCATAGAGCAACAGACTAAGGAACTTGAGACCCTGATGATCGTGGAGCTGCCCTACCATGCCTTGGCATTTCTCCACATGTTATTTATCTGAGGGGTCATCAACTTCTATCTTGTTTAAGCTGTTGTTATTTTGGTATTTGTCACTTTAGCCAAACACTATCCTAACTGGTTAAAAACAAAACAGACAAGTATTGAGCACCTACTTTGTGCCAAGCACAGTAATAGGCAGCATTTTTAAAGCTGTTTTTCTTTTAATTTCATAGCAACCTTAAAGTCAGGTGTTAATACTAATTAATTTGTGAGCTTTATCTCCCAAATGAGTTTTGTTTGTTTCATGTCATTTGCTGGTTACTACTACATACCAGATACTGGGCAAGGCATTGAAGATATAGCAGAGAATACGGCAAACTCCTTTTCTTCAAAACATTGACAATCCAGTGAAGGAAACAGACAAGAAAATGGAAATAACAGCACGATGTGATGATGATGATAATACTGTCTCATCATTTTAAGATGCCATCAGTTATAAGATGCACTGTTGTTTTATGTACTATCAAGAAAAATAATACTGCCATTAAACTGAGTCATAATGCTTTATAATAGTCCCATATGACACATGAACCAGTCACACCAACCTCCCATTACTTTGAAATTTTTTATTATCTATTCCAAAGGATTTCACCATTTCTCTGGCTTTCAGTTGCTTTGCTTAATATGTGACAGGCCATCTTTTTAGACATGTCTCAGTAACAAAATATAACACAGCTACATCGATTTTTATCTTCTTTGCCTGACTCATAAATGCACTTGGTTGTTACTCTGGAAGAAGCACAGACTGTGGTTATTCCTCTGATGACAAATATTTGCTTCGTTACTATCAAATTTATGCCCTGCCACTCTGTTTTATATCTTTCTTCATACTTAACAACTTTTCATTCCTCTTTGAATCATAGCATTCTTGAAGGCAGTTTAGATGGCAGTTAAACTCAACATATAAAATTCCTAAGAATGCACAAAAGCATGCATTCGTACAATGCATAGTTCTTAGAATGCATAGCTCTGAAGAGCTGTGACCAAGTTTATGCTCATGCAGGAAATGACAACTATGTGGGATGGTCACCTGTGAAACAGTGATTATAAGATGCTTTTGAGTATAAGCACAGCTTGATCTCAGGGATGTAAAGACATGATAAAAAAAAAAAATGTATCTTCAAGGCTGGGAGAGAGAGGAATGGGGAATGACTGCTTAATGGGTATGGGGTTTCCTTTTGGGATGATGAAAATGTTCTGGGACTAGATAGTGGTGATGGTTGCACAATCCTGTGAAGGTACTAAGTGCCACTGAATTGTGTACCTTAAAATGGTTAAGATGGTCAATTTTATGTTATATGTATTTTACCACAACTTAAAAAAAAAGTCTTAGATTTGCTAAAAATGTTGGCTGCTTTTATTTAAGTTTCAAGTGAAAGAAGCCAATCTGAAAAGGCGGAATATGATTCCACATTCTGGAAAAGGCATTCTGTAAAAAGATCAGTGATTGCCAGGAGATTGGGAAGGATGAACAGGTACAGCATAGAGAATTTTTAGGGCAGGTTAAACTATTCTGTATCATACTGTAATGGTAGATATATGTCATTATACATTTGTCCAAACCAATAGAATGTCTAGCACCAAGAGTGCAGCTAAATGTAATATGTGGACTTTGGGCAATAATGATGTGTCAGTGTAGGTTCATCAACGGTAACAAATGTACGACTCTGGTGGCGGGTGTTGATGGTAGGGGAGGGTGTAGAGATGGGGGGCACTGGGTACGTGGGAACTCTGTACTTTCTGTTCAATTTTGGTTGTGCACTTAAAATTGCTTTAAAAAATAGCCTTAAAAAATTACTATGTTACCAGCACTGTTCTAAGAACGTTACATAAATAATCGGATGTAATGCCAACAGCAACCATATAACAACCACCATATAACATAGCTAATAATAATCACCAATTTCTACTGACCACAAATCTGTCTGTGACTTAGGACTTTGCAGGCACTAGTTCGATTACTTCTCATAACAACCAATAAAGTGCAATCAGTCCTGCCATAACACTTGTTTTGAAAATTCGAATTTGTTCCAACATGATGGGTATATTAGGGAACAGTGTAAACATAATGCAAACTTCACATTTGTTTATGTGTGATTTCCTCCATGACAAACACTCTATCGGGCTGGCAAACCACAGCCCACTGGCAGGTGGCCTGTTTTTGTAAATATAGATTTATTGTAACACAGCAACACTCGTTCATTTACATCTGGTCTATGGCTGCTTTCACACTACAATATCAGAATTAGGTCATTGCAACAGATACCTGACAGTTCTGCAAAGCTGGACATATTTATTATCTGGCTTTTTAAGAACAAGTTTGTGGAGCCCTGCACTGTATGAAGCCAGAAAACTGTACCCCGCTGAACCGAGTGGCATAGACAGAACATGCACACTCCAGACAGCTCCAGCTCCTTCCATTCATCTCGAGTGTTAGCACCCGCACCCATCCACATCTGGCACTAACTTTCCATCAGTTTGCAGGCAGCCCTCCTTCCACCATTTCTTGACTCATGAGAAGCAACCCCACTCCCATCCCTGCAAGCAAATTTCAGGGCTCTTTCAAGGTAAAGTGTCATGTTTATTGTGGTATTTATGCATTTCTCAACCATTTTACATGTGTAACACTGTGCTACCATATTTAATATGTTCTGATTTTTTTTTTTGTCTTTTTTTGTGTGTGTGTGACCGGTAAGGGGATCGCAACCCTTGGCTTGGTGTCGTCCGCACCGCACTCAGCCAGTGAGCGCACCGGCCATTCCTATATAGGATCCGAACCCGCGGGGGGAGCGCCGCTGCACTCCCAGCGCTGCACTCTCCCCAGTGAGCCACGGGGCCGGCCCTCTGATTTTTTTTTTTTAATGTGTCACTGATGAAATTTTGAGTGTTGTGCCCCCATCCCATTTTGCCCTGTGGTATTTTTAAAAAATTATTATTATTGTGGCAAAAAACCACATATCATAAAATTTATCACCTGAACCATTTTTAAATGTACAGTTCGATAGTGTTAAATATATTCACCTTGTTGTGACACCGATCTCCAGAACTTTTTAAATATATTCACCTTGTTGTGAAACCAATCTCCAGAACTTTTTCATCTTGCAAAACTGAAACTCTATACTTATTAAAAAACAAATCCCCATTTCTCCCTCCCCACAAGCCCTGAAAATCACTGTTCTATTTTTCTATTGCTATGAATTTGACTACTTTAAATACCTCATAAAAGTGTCACTTAGCTTAGTGTCCTCAAGTTTCATCTGTCGGGAACCTTGTGTCAGGATTTCCTTTCTTTTTAAGGATGAGTAATATTCTACTTTATGCATTGCCATAGTTTGAATGTGTGTTCCTCCAAAATTTGTGTGTTGGAACTTAAACCCCAAGGTGATGGTATTAAGATGTGGGGTTTCGGGGAGGCTCCACCCTCATGGACGGGGTTAGTGCCCTTACAAAAGGACTTTAGGGAGACCATTCATCCTTCCACCTTCTACCATAGGAGGATGCAGCAACAAGATGCCATCTTGGAAGCAGAGAGCAGTTCTCACCAGACACTGAACCTGCCAGTGCCTTGATCTTGGACTTCCCAGACTCCAGAACTGGGAGAAAATAAATTTCTTTTTTTATGAATACCCAGTCTCAGATATTTTGTCATAATGATACAAATGGACTAAGATATGTATACACCACATTTTGCTTAGCCATTCATCTGTTGATGGACATTTGGGTTGTTTCCACCTCTTGGCTATTGCAAATCATGCTGCTATGAACAGGGGTGTGTAAATATCTTGTCCAGACCCTGCTTTTAATTCTTTTGGGTATATACCCAAACATGGAATTGCTGGATAATATGGTAATGGTATGTTGAACATTTTGAGGAACCAACAAACTTTTCCACAGTGATTGCACCGTTTTACAGTCCCACCACTAGTGCACAAGGATTCCAATTTCTCCACATTCTTGCCAAAGCTTGTTATTTCCTGTTTTTTGTAGTAGCCATCAACATTGGTGTGAGATGATATCTCTTTGTGGTTTTGATTTGTATTTCTCTGATGATTAGTGACACTGAGCATCTGTTCATGTGCTTGTTGGCCATCTGTATATCATCCTTAGGGAAATGTCCAAGTCCTTTGCCCATGTTTTAATTGGGTTATTTGATTTTTTTGTCATCGAGTTGGATGGAAGTAATAAAAGTAGGCATCCTTGCCTTTTTCCTGGTCTTAGAGGAAATGCTTTCAGTCTTTCACCATCAAGTATGATGTTAACTGTGGGCTTTTCATAAATACCCTTTATTATGTTGAGGTAGTTTCCTTCTATTCCTAGTTTATTGAACGTTGTAAGCCCTGTGGGTTTTATTGTGCAATTTTGCATAGCATGGCCATTGTTAGGAATGCATATGTCACATTATAGCAGAACTGACTGCAGACACTAAGAACATTTCTGAGTTAACAGGGGGGAAACTGAGTTACGAGGAAGTTAACTTTGCCCTTGACCACACTCTCAGGGGAGGGCCAGGCTTTGAATCCAAAGGCCACATTTTTATCCACTTATCTCCATTTTTCTGATAATAAAACACAACTTTAAAGAAATTAAGGAACTTGCTCAAGGTCATCTAGCCAGAAAGTGGCCCAAGACATTCAAGTGTGTGTGTTTCTGTGTGTTTGTACCTGTGAGTATGTGATGTAAATACTAATATACAAATAAATATGGTAAAAAGAAATCTCATTCCTGCCCTGTCTTCATGTTTTTCCTTGGAGGGAGCTCCGCTGGGGTAACACCACGGCCTCTCTTCCCCTTGCTCAACCCGCTCTGGGCAGAAAGAGCACCCCATCTGAATGGTGACTTTGGGAGCCCACCATGTGAGGGTGCGGCCTCCCCTCGCTCTCCTCTCTGTGTGGCCAGGCTGCCTGCAGCAAGCTCAGCTTCTGCCGGCTTCTCTGTGCCACACATGTCCCAGGGAAGGCCTTGTCCACCGCTGCCCTTGTCAAGGTGGGTAAGCCCAACTCCGGGGTGCAGGACAGACGCCAACTTGGCTAACAGCCCAACCCAGCCTTTAGCAGTGGCAAAGGCATCTTTTGACTCTCCATCTGTCTGACTCTCAGTCGGTTCTGAACTTTGGTGGGGAGGGAGGTGCTGTGTATTGGGCCCCCTCAAGCCGCCTCTATCTGATTCACACAGTGTAGTAGCATTGCACACACATAGAGCCCACCCTGTGCCTGGTCCCCACCCAGCACCTGGGGGTGCAGGGAAGAGCCTCGGCTCTCACCGAGCGTGCTCCCCAGCAGGAAAGATGGTTGGTAACCAGGAGTTGCAATGCAGTGCAAGAAATCCCGCCCCTGGGGAAACAAAGGGCCAGTGATACACAGGGGAGGGCCACCAGGCGGCCTGAGCGGACCAGGAAAGTCTTCCCAGGGGCGCTGAATGCTGGGTGGAATTAGACAGTAAGGAAAGAGAACAGAGGGCCAGAAGCAGGGAGAACCTGCAGAATCTTTTTGGTCCCGCCCATGCACATCTAACGCCTGCATTTCCTTGTGGCCCTGCCCCACCAGCTGCCACCTCTGGGTCCTAGTCGACCCCCTGAGCCTCGCCTCCACCAACCCAAACTTCTACAGAGAGACAAGTAGTAGCAGGACCCAAGTGGCAGGATCAGACCAACCTGGGTTCACACCTTTCCTTTGCCACTAACTTTGTGGTCCTGGACAAGTCCCTTGATCTTTCTGAACCTCACTTCCCTCATCTGTAAAACGGGGATACCACACCTGCGTCCTAGTTGCTTTGAGGATTAGGTGAAACAACTGGCCTGCAGATGACCCTGGGGACACACGTCTTTGCAGTCCCAGGCCCTCCTCTCCACTCCCACCTCGGGTGGAATTTTTCTCTGAGCAAACACAACTCCTGGGAGAAATTACAAACAACTCCATTTTCGCCTTTTTTCAATAGGAGAAGTTCTTTTTCTGGCTCATGACTTTCTGTTCATTTTTAAATAATGCAGCCTTGAAAAACACTGTTTTAATTAGGTACGTGGAATGTCCAGTCCCATGAAATTGCCAAAGTTTCGAATTTATTCAAAATTCCAGCTCCTGTCCCTGCCCCCAGCCTGCTGCCTGCCACCTGAGAAGAGGGGCAAGGGCTTCCTCTCCCTACTTCCTCTCCAGCTCCATAGCCATTGTTTCTGAGTGCGCTGGGGATGGGGACAGGGGACAGGAAACAAGGAAGAGAGGTAGGACCACTCTTAATTGGCTGGCACCATCGTAAGCTGGTTTCATGCTTTCTGGGCCCAGCAGAGAGTTTGAAATGACTTTCTCATGAGGGCACTTCGGTGGGTTTCTCTGGAGATGTCCCATCATGGGCGAATCTCTTACCTACAATTCCCATGACCTGGGTAAAGCCTTCGGTGTCCCTTTTCTCCTTCTTCCGCCTGGGGCACCTGGGGGTCCACCACAGTTTCTGGCTGCTGAGGGTCTGTCAGCTTTCTGTGGAGCTCTGTGGAACAGAATATAATAGCGGCCCACGTGGACCCTTAGTTTCCTAGGGCTGCTTAACCAATTACCACAAACTAGGTGGCTTAAAACAGCATGTACTTATTTTCTGTTGGTTCTGGAGGTTAGATGTCTGAAATCAAGCTGTCAGCAGGGCCCTGCTCCCTCTGAAGTCTCTCGGGAAGATCCTCTCCATGCCTCTTCCTAGTGTCTGGTGGTTGCCAGCAGTCCCTGCCATTCCTTGGCTTGTCACTACATCACTCCAGTCTCTGCCTCCATCATCACGGGCCTTCTCCCCTATATCTCTGTGTCCCTGTGTCCTCAAGTCTCCCTCTCCATACCAGTCATTGGATTTAGGGCCTACCCTAATTCAATATGACTTTGTCTAAACTTGACTGTATCTGCAAAGACCCTCTTTCCAAATAAGGTCCCATTTGCAGGTATTAGGACTTGAATTTATCTTGTTCCAGGACTCAGTTCAGTCCACAACAGACCCTCTGTGCTCGGTGGCTCTCCTCTGCTCTGTGGGATACATCCATGCGTCCTTTCCCCCAGAAGACTGAGGAACAGCAGGCTGATCTCCACACAGCTGCCCCTCCTTCAGCTTGTCCACCGAGCAGCTGGCCAGCCATGCCACCTCTAGCCCCTTAGACGTCTCAGGTGGGAGTCAAGCACAAGTCCACAGGGGTCCCTACAGTACAGGGATCCACACTGCTCCCTCTCAGGAGTTCTGATGAAGCCCCCCACATCAGATGAATGGGACAGGCAGGCCCCTTCCACCCCTCTTCCCTGCAAGAGCAATATGGCATTCAATAAATAAATCCTTTCCCCACGTTTCCCCCCTTCATCTCCAGCAATCTGACCCTCAGCCACAAGAAGGGCTGTAAGAGCTATAAAACCAGTTTGTAAATATTTTCTTATAAAATTTGCATTTTGCTCCAGTGACCCTGGGAGCTGATATCTATCATCTTAACATCTCAGCTGACTTAAAATGGGCCCATTTTAACATCCGGTTCCACCCCCTCCTCAGGCCTGAGGAATTGGAGAACAAACAGCCCTTCGTAGACGGGCTCCATATCTGGTCAGTCAGGCCTTCTCTGGGCGAGAGAGGCCTCCGGGGCTTGGCCCTAAGCCAGGGCCTGCCTGCTCTGGGGACTCCCCTGCTGTGTGGTAGCGAAGGAAGCTGGGTGGATCTACTGTAGTGCCATGTCCCGGCTCTGTGACCTTATATGAACCATTTACTTTGCTGGGCTCTATTCTCCTCATCATAAGATGGTGATTTAAAAATAAAAGAAAATAAAATATATTTTTATTTATATTTTTATATTTTTATTTATTTTATATTTTTATATTTATACAATGGTTCTGGGAAATTGGGACTGTATATATACATACATACATATATACACATGTATATATGTATGTATGTGTGTGTGTGTGTATATATATATAGTCGTGTGTGTATATATATATATATACATAGTCCCAATTTCCCAGAGCCATTGTCAGAATGAAACGTGTTGGATGTGACCCGAGTGGATGCAGTGAATTCATTCAATTCCCAGACAAGTCTTAATTGAAGCCTCCTGGGCAGCCGGGGCTTCAGGGGAGGAAAGGATGGAGGTCTTGTCCTCAGAGAGCTCCCGTCAGGTTGGGCAGATAATATGTGCATGACCGAAACAGGAAAAACAACCTACATCTCTAACAGCCGCGGGGGAGGGTCACGGCTGGCCCTGAATCCCCAGTCAAATCAGTGGCACTATGTGACCAGTGTGGGGTCTTGGAGTAAGCAATCCTAGCTCGGACTGGCTTCTCAGAGAAGGTGGGCCTCGGTGGGGCCCTGAGGACAGTAAGTGAGATTAGATTGGGGGAGACAGGGGAGAAGGGTAAAATCTCTCCCTAGGGTCTCCTTCTGAAGAAGACCTGGCTAAATGTGAGCGATGAACAGAATTGCACATTTGCTCCATTTAGATTCACAAATCAGCAGGCGAAACGACGCAGGGGCTGGTGGCTCTCAGCCCTGGCTGCTCATTAGAATCACCTGGGGAGTTTTGCGACCCACTGATGCCCGGGTCATGCCCCAGAGACTCCGTGTAATTGGTTTGGGGTTTGGAAAATCACCCTAGTGGATTCTAATGTGCAGCTGGGTTGAGAATCACTGCTAGCCTCTCCAACCTCAGCAGGAACAGCATGGCTTCTGTTAAAAAAAAAAAAAAAGTGCTAAAAGAGAAAGCAAGTTTAATGTATTTTTAAATGTCAAATTGCCAGGGTGGGCTGGTGGTGTCACATTTCTGCACCACCTTTGCCTGCCTCCAGCGGCAGCTCCCACATTCTTCCAGCCGCTCCAAAAACACCAAGTTCCTGCTCAAAACTCTTCTTTTCCCTCCCTAGAAAATCCTTTTCCTCAGAAACTCCCTACTGACTGTAGCGGCATATCGTCCTTCGTGCTTTGTCCTGCTTCTCAAAAGTGCTCTGATCCTCCGACATCATGCAGTTTTGCTCAAATGTCATCAGATTGCAAAGAACTTTCCAGAAGGGTTAAAGGGGATCTTCCCAAAGAGGACACAGTAGCAGCATAAGCCAAATGGAAAGCATGCTGGACTGGAAGCCAGGACCCCCAGCCCAGGTGCTGTCACTGCCACTAACTGGCTGTCCATTGTGTGCCTTAACTTCCACATCTGTGAAATGGGGGAGGCCTGGGTGACCTCTGAGGTTCTCACCCTGGCTCTCTGCGACTTGGAAGCTGCTCCAAGCTGAACACAGCTGGGCCTGAGGTGTGGCTCACCTCCCAGACCCTCCTTCCTGGGGCCTCAGCCAAGACCTGAGCTTCCTGCCTGGCGAGCTATGGGCACAAGGGGCCTTCACAGAACCTCACTTGTGGTTTTCCTGAGGAGCAGGGGGTGGGGAGGTGGGGAGCCTCTCAAAGCTAACAGAGGCTGTGTCTGTGTCCAAAGCTGAGGGGGGAGTGGACTGACCAGCCTATGGGGATTCTACATTGCTTCTGGATTTTTCTGTGGCTTTTTTAGAGCCTTTCATTTGATCAGAAGTAGAGACCAAAAGGACAGTTAGCTCCATTTTACATAGAGGAGGCTGAGGAGCTGAGGTGCAGGAGACAGTTTATTAGAGCCCGTAAGAATACCTGCTATTCTGCCAGTTAGCTTTTCTGAGCCTATTTCTCACCTAAAAAAGCAAATGCTTTACACTGCTCTGGTAGGCTTGCCCACACTCCTTGGAGAGAGGGGCTCGGGGACACCTTTGGTCATGAGGTGGGACCCAGGAGCCAGGCCAACACAAAGGCAGACCCCTGAGAGATCCACGATGAGCCAGGTACTTTCTAGAACGTTCTGTATGTCATCTCATATCATCCTTTGCCCCATTTTGCAGAGAGACAGCTGGAGACTGAGTTCACACACTGCCAGGGTTCAAAGGCAAGTCCTAGGTCACACACTTCCCAGCACTCTGTGCTGCTCTGCTTAGGTTTAGCTCTGCAGAGTCCAGAGGCAAGTCCTGATCTGCGCTATCTCCTCCCTTCAGACAGATGGCCAATGAGACGTGGGCAGGCTCCAGCCCAGACAAGAAAACTGGGGAAGAGAGACTGCTGAGTTTGAGAAATTTATGCTTTGAAAGCACCCCTTCCTCAAACCAGAGGCATTTTTTACAGAGAAATTTTACATGGACTAAAGAGTCACATCCAATTTTAAAAACCAAGACAAACTAAATGAGAGACGTGAACATTCATTAAATCTCTGGAGGGAGCACGTCTTTTATTAAACTTAGAAATGAGTGATGAATCACAAAGAAAAGATTAGCAGGTTTGACAACAGAGAAATGTAAATTTTCTGAATTAAAAAAGACTGAAAAGGAGATGGGGGGGAATATTTGCAACATTTAAGGTAGATAAAAGGTTTTATCTGTTTTTATATATTTATACTCTCGCCTTCCTAGAAAGTTTCGAGGAGGGAATATTACCTAAAGAGTTCATACGAACTATGGTTACAGACAAAAAGCCTTTTATATAAATAGGCAAGGGGCATGATGAAACAATTTATATAAAATCAACTGTAACTAGTAAATGCATTCATAGAAAAATATCTAACCTTGCTAATCACCAAAGAAATGCAAAATTACATAGAAAAAAGCATTTCAATTGACACCCAGTGCTCACAAAAGTGTGATAAAATAGCCAGCCCCATACATTGCCAGGACCTGAGTAAACTGTTACAATTCTCAAGAAAAATGATATGGTAATAGATATCGAGAACTACACAAATATTTGTTATGTTCAATAGGGTAATTTTACCACTGGAAATTTATGCCAAAGATTCAAAAATATGAAAAAAGTTATGTGCACAAAAATCCTCAGTGCAGTGTTAAAAAAAAAAGATGAAAATTGAAAATGACCCAAATATCCTAAAGTAGGGAAATGGTTAATTAAAGTTTCCCGGATCCACTCAATGGCATACAATGCAGCCTTTAAAAAAGAAGTTTGCAAAGACATAGCAAACAAAAACATCTGTAACAAAACGTTAACTTTAAATAACTGCAATATTCATAATATAGAGTTCATAGTATGAATGCAGCCCCGTGAAAAAATACATGCATACAAGCATGAGAAAGGCAGTCCCACCCCCAACATGGTTCATACTCCTACCTCATGGTAAGTGAATATGCATATTGTAGCTCCTAGAGCAACCATTAAGAAAATAACAAATATGGCTTAAAAATGAACTCAGAAATTAGAATGGTGTGCTAAAAGAATATCTGTTTAACACAAAAGAAAGCAATAAAGGAGCAACAGAGGAACAAAACAGACAAAAGACATATCAAAAAGCAAAATGGTAGATATGAATCCAATCATATCAATAGTTACTGTTATGGACTGAATGTTTGTATCCCCCAAATTTATATGCTGAAGCCCTGACCCCCAACATGATGCTATCTGGTGGTGGGGTCTTTAGGAAATAATTAGGTTTAGATGAGATCATGAGGGTGGAGCCTGCAACATGGGATTGGTGTCCTTATAAGAAGAGGAAAAGAGACAAGAGGGCTTTCTCACTACCATCTGAGGACACAGAAAGAAAGTGGCCTTCTGCAAGCAAGGAAGAAAGCCCTTACCTGGTACTGAGTTTTCCAACACCTTGATCTTGGACTTCCCACCCCCCAGAATCATGAAAAATTAATGTCTGTTGTTTAAGCCACTCAGTCTACTGTATTTTGTTATAGCTGCTCAAGCTAACGAAGACAATTACATTGAATCGTAGCAGCATTATTCATAATTGTTCCAGACTGGAAATAACCCAAATGTCCATCAACTAGTGAGTGAATGGACAAACAATGGAATTAAAAAGGAATGAACTACTGATACATGCTCCAACATCGATAAACCTCAAAAACATCATGCTAAGCAAAAGAAGCCAATTTATTGTATGATTGCATTTATATGGCATGTCTAAAACACAAAGCTACAGTGGTAGGTGGGGGCTGGCATTGTAAAAGGGATTGACTACAAATGACCTCAAAGGGTTTTTGGGGAGTGACAGAAATGTTCTGTCTAAAATTGGATTATGATGATGGTTATGGTGATGGACAACTCTGTAAATTTCCTAAAAATCATTGAATTGCACATTTAAAATAGGTAAAATTTATGGCTCATAATTATACCCCAATAGAGCTGAGGGGTTTTAATGCTAAAATTAAATTTTGTGCTGCAAATGATAACATCAAGAAAATGAAAAGACAACCCACAAAATGGGAGAAAATATTTGCAAAACATATATCTGATAAAAAAAACTTGTACCTAGAATATATAAAGAACTCTCACAACTCAATAATAAAAAGATAAATAACCCCATATAAAAATGGGCAAAGCATCAAAACAGACGTTTCTCCAAAGAAGATATGCAAATGGCCTATGAGCACATGAAAAGATGCTCGGTGTCATTAACCATTAGGGGAGGCAAATCAAAACCATAAAACCAGATGAGATACCACTTCATATCCACTAGGACAAATAATAATAAAAAAGACAGATAATAACAAGTGTCATCAAGGATATAGAACCTCACACGCTGCCAGAGGGAATGTCAAAAAAAAAAAAAAAAAAGTGCAAGGGTGGCTTGATGCAATGCAAACAGCATCATAAGAAGCCCCCTCTTGGCACAGTTTCCCTCTGCTTGGCTCCATTCTCAAGTGGGTGCTCCCTAAGCAGAGGCACCATGACAGTTGGTAGCACCTGAATCTCATCCTCCCCATTTAAAATGCCATGGATAGCAAGCTTTTCCTCCCCAGTCCTAACTTCCCCTTTTTCTCCAAAGTCCTGCCTGGGTTCCTCTTGCATTGATGAGTCCCAAGCTTGCCTTGAATGGATGCCTGCAGTCAGGGAGTGAAACGTGCTTGTTCCACAGGTGGGAGGCATATGCCCAAGGGAGTGGGTAGGGGTCAGCCCTGTCCAAAGCACATGGGCAGAGGGCAGGGGAAGCAGTAGATCCCCAAAGAAAAACTGGGGTACTGTTACCAGAGGCAGAACTGCTGCCACATGAACAATCAAAAATAACCTGTGTCCCCACCCTGTTTGGTACCATCCCACCAGTCACTGTCTTACCTTACATACATATTGCAGATAGAACATGAGAGAGATGGTAGAGGTTCAGATAAAATACCGTGGGAATTCAGAAAGTGGGGTGTTATCTTCTCATATGAGGAATAATCAGGCGCCACCTCGCAGAGGAGGTGGCATATGATCTTGACTTTCAGAGAGGAATAGAATTTTGCGTGTGTATCCATGACAGGGGGGCATTCCAGGCGGGGAGAACCATACAAACTACAAATGGGGAAAAGACAGTGGTTCAATGTGGCCAGACACAAGCCCAGCAAGTGGAGTTGTGGCCTATGGGGTAGGAGGTGGGAGTCAGATCTTAGAGGACTCCAGGATAAAGGGTTTAGATGACACTCTATAGAAAGTAGGAAGCCCCTGAAGGTCAAATTAATTTAATTTAAAAAAACAATGGAGAGCAACCAGTTAAGAGGCTCCTGGAATGGTCTATGCAAAAATCAAAGGTAATTGGAATGTCCCATTGATACCTCCAACCCGGCTTGTCCAGGATGGAAAGCAGCCTCAACTTCCTGACCCCTTCTTCTCTGCTCGTTCCCTGTTCTAGTGGATGAACGGCGTCAGCACCCCCACGAGCCATCCATGCTGCTTCCCTCTCCTGTGTCCCCACAGCTAACTCCTCTGCAAATCCTGTCAATCATTCCTCCTAGATGCTTCTTGAATGTATTCATCTTGTTCCTCCATACCACTTCCTCTTCAGGCCACCATCACCTGTCACTTGGACGGCCCCAAAAGTCTCCTAACTGGCCTCCCTGCCTCCAGCCTGGTCCCCTTTCAGTCCTCCACTGAAGGTGGAGGCGGCAAGGGTCATCTATTTAAATTGCAGCCAGCTGGGGACTGCCACAGACAAACCCCCTTCAGGATTTGGTCTCCAGACTCACTTCTTCCTGCCCTCACTTTAGAATACTCCACCCATCCTGAGCTGCTTTCAAAGCAACATACGTAGCATGATCTCTCTCCCCTCTGGACCTTTGCATGTGCCGTTTCCTCTACTCCCCCTCCTTTGCCCCACCCCACTCTGTTTTGTTGCTGATATAGGAGCTGGAAGGCTGTTCCTGGTGGGAAGGTGTTTAGGAGGCTGGGGAAAGGAGCTGGGAGAAAGCTGGGAACTCCTTGTGGTGGACACTTGCTCTTTGTCCACCCAACACTCACCTTCTCCTGGGAACAGTAACCACCACCACCCCCTTCTGTGGAACTGCTTCCCACACTCATTTGGAAAAAGGGTCTTCACAGATATAATTAAGGATCTCGAGATGGGATCACCCTGGAGTATTAGGGTATACTCTCAATCCAATAACAAGTGTCCTTATGACAGACACACGGAGAAGACAGATACAGAACAGAAGGCCGTGTGAAGATAGAGGCAGAGATGAGAATTAGCAGCCACAAGCCCAAGAATACCTGGGGCCACCAGAAGAGGCGACGAAGGAGTCTTTCCTAGAGCCTTCAGAGGAAACCCAGCCCAGCCAACACCCTGATTTCAGACTTCTGGCTACAAGAACTGTGAGAGAATAAATTTCTGTTTGTTTTCTTTTAATATTTTTTGTGCTAAAAATACATAATATTTATCATTTTAACTACTTGTAAATACAAAATTTACAGTGGCATTAATTACATTCAGTGGCATTAATTACATTCACCATGCTGTGTAACCATCACCACTAACTGCACCCCAAACCTTTTCATCTCCAACATAAACTCTGTACCCATCACACAATCACTCTTTGCCTCCCTCCTCCCCATCCTTTCTGTTTCTATGAATTTGACTCTAGCTACCTCGTATAAGTGGAATCATACAATATTTGTCCTTCTGCGTCTGGTTTATTTCACCATGCACAGTATTTTCAAGGTCCTTCCGTGTTGTGGCATGTATCAAAGTTTCATTCTTCTTATGGGTCAGTAGTGTTGTGTACCCATTTACCTGGTGATGGGCATTCGTGTTGTTCTACCTTTTGGCTATTGTGAATACGCTGCTACGAGCATTGGTGTACAGGTATCTGTCTGAATCCCTGCTTTCAATTCTTTTGGATATACACCTAGGAGTGGAGTGGCTGGATCATGTGCTAATTGTATATTTGACGTTTTGAGAAGCCGCCAAGCTGTTTTCTGCAACAGCTGCACCATTTTACATTCCCACCAGCAATGCACAAGGGATCTGATTTCTGCACATTCTGGCCAACATTTATCATCTTCCAGTTTTTGGTTTTCCTTTCTTTTTGTTTTTATAGCCATCCTAGGAGGTATGAAGTGGTATCTATCTCGTTGTGGTTTTGATTTTCATTTCTCTGATGACTAATGATATTGAGCATCTTTTCATGTACTTATTGGCCATTTGTGTATCTCCTTTGGAGAAATGTCTATTCAGATCCTTTGCCCATTTTTGAATTAGGAAGTTTGGGGGGGTTTTGTTGTTAACTTCTGTTTTTTAAGCCACCAAGTCTGTGATAATTTGTTAGAGCAGCCCTAGGAAATGAATACATTGCTCCAAACCTATGCTCGTGGCGGCGGGATCCAGTAAGAAGGCGATTTCCTTGAGAAGACTGAGCTGCCACACAGGCCACGTCAGCACAGGCTTTCTCCACCTGCCAGTGGGTGAACCTTCAACTCTTTCCTCCCAAGGCCTGAGACCTGCAAGCCAAGAGGGCTCAAATCCTCGTCTGCTTCTCCTCAGGGTTTACACACATGACTCTTTCAAGAGGTTTGGAAATAAAAAGAAGGAGCAAGATGGAGCAATAGTTTAAGAGAGAATTGTAAGATCACAGGAAGTACTGTTTTGTTTGGTTTGGCTCTAAAGGATGCAAAGACCTGAGCATTTTTACAGGCTGAGAGAAGAAGCCAGGGGAGACAGATAGGACCTGAAAGATCACATCCTTGATACCAAGCTCATCTTTCTGTTCTCACAGATCAGAGTCATGGGAGGTTAGGAGAGAAAGGAGCCTTAGAGTTTAGTCCCTTCCCTTTACACTGAAGAGACAGAGGGCAGAGGGGAAGGGATGTGCCCAGGGCCCCTGAAGCTGTTTGCTCCCGACATCCACTCTGTCCTCTTCTCTGTGTGTTCAGGACTTCACAGAGTGCCTCTGTAAAGACAACTATTTTTTTTTTAAACCGCCTTTATGAGTATTCATGTCTCAACAAATTGTAAAATGCCTCCTCTGCTCTTTTCCTCTGCCTTTCCCTGGACACAATGGCTTACGAACCCCTCATTCCTGCCAAATGCAGCCGAGAAGTGGGAAAGGCCTCCGGCTTGAGCAGACCAAGAAGTGATGCCTGAAGGGGACTCTGGAGCCACAGGCTGGCCGGCCCGGCCCCAGCCCCACTTCACCTCTGCGTGTTCCTCTGCTTCGGGGGCGAATCCTGGGATCTTCATCTCCCAGCATCCCTTTCCAGCATGGTTCTAAGTTAGATTCTGGCAGTAAGAGGCCCTTGCACAGGATTTGAAAGGCCAAAGACAAGAAGGCCTGCTCTGAGTTGGCCTGGGCAGAAGCGCGGCTAGGCATGGCTTCCAGGTGAGCTCCTGCAAACCTGAGACGGTCTCCACGTCTCCCCTGCCGTCCGGGCACCTCCTGATTGTGTGGGGTCTGATGGCATCCCCAACTTTCCCTCATTCAGCCCTTCCATTCATTATGTAAGCCTGTAAATGCCCTGTGTTAAAACCCTGCCGATGTGGAATATCAAGAGTGGCCTCCGGTATTCTGACCACACCCGGCTGACACTGCACAGATCAAGAAGCTTTGCAAAATGATGGGGGGAGAATCCTATTCAGTCTTCCCAGCGATGCTGAGGTTAGGCCGTCACCAGCCCGGTTTCACAGATCAGAAACCTGAGGCTCAGAGAGGTTAAGGCTGCCTGTCTCCCAAGCCGTTCTCCCCTCCCAGATCACCCTGCTGCTCTGAACAGAAAGGAGGAAGGAAGCGCAGGAGGGGAGAGACAGGCAGCAGGGAGGACGTGAGAGAGCGACACAAGAGGACACGAGCAGAGACACGTGTGGAGAGGGGAGAGGAGAGAGGGAGACACCCCAAGGGCTCTGCGAAGTTGCAGAAACTCTTCCCCTCCTACATCTACCCAGACTGTGCTTTAGAACATTACCTGCACTTGGTGACAGCCACTAGCCAGGTAGCCACTGTTCACAGCTCTTCACCTGCTCCGTACTCTCAGGCTGAGACTCCGGTGTGAACGGAAGACGCAGCAGCAACCGGCCCATGAAGACTCTCTGGGCTGCCCCAGCAGGGCGCCTGGAGAGCGCGGAGACACACGCGGAGGGGCCGCCCCAGTCCCAGCTGACGGGGATGGTGACCAGGTGAGCCCCTGCACCACAGGGCAGCGGGGAAGGTCGTCTCGGATATTCTTCTGCCTCTCCCTCCCAGACTCTTCTCTAAGCACCCACATCCCACCCTGTCATCCTGTCCCCTCCACTACCCCTGGGCTTGCTTCCTGGGACAGTGACGGTCACAGCCCACAGGGGCTCAGGGTACCCCTCCTTGCTGTGTGTCCTCTGAGGAGAGCAGGGGCTACCGCACCGTGGTCATGGCCCCTCTCTGCATACATGTAAGGCCAGGCCAGTGTTGGGAGGACCAAAGGTGGCACATGATAGCCTGGATTCTCGGAACACGGGCAGGGTCCTCAGAGATCCTATCAGCCAATCATTTGATTAACAAGGAAACCAAGGTCAGAGAGGTGAGGGCAGGAGCCTGAGGCTGCCCTGTCTGCACACTGCCCAGAGCCCCGACGCCTGGCCCAGCGCCCAGCCAGCCAGCACCTCACATGTGACTCCAATTACTGCGGGCCTGGCCTGAGCCCAGCCTCACCGCGAGCACATCAGGCCTGGTCACTGGCCAAGTTTCCATCTCAGTAGAAAAATGAATAGATTCACGGGATACATGTTAATCGCAAACACACGAGCAGGAAGAAGAGGGGAGGGGAGAGAGGGCCAGCCAGGATCTCTGGGGCAACATCAGTCCACCAAGAGCTCCCCCGACTACCCCCAGGAGGCAGAGTGCCCAGGGCCAGGAGAGAATAGGCTGTTTTGTGGTTGTAAACCCCGCCGCCTCCCGGCCCAAGCTGAAACTTGGCTGACGAGACTTGGCAGGTGACCCCAGTAACAGTCACCCTCCTCAGTTGGTTCCTTCCCTGTGCGATTTTTCACAACCTTTGCATGTCTATCCTTTACTTCAGCATCACCATCCCCTGCCACAGATAAGGAAACTGAGGTGCAGAGATCCAGGGACCAAGCTGAGGCCAGGCAGCCACTGAGGAGCAGAGATGGGCTGGAACACAGGCCTCTGGGCGCCAGTCTGGCTAATCTGCCCCATACCTTGCTGCTCGGCCCTGGTGGGGTTCCACACATTCCACTCTGGCTGCCGACTTGTGCCCCTCAAATTTGACATCCTCATCAGGCCTTCCTCCCCTGAGACTAAGGTTGCTTCTTTTCTCCCAGACTGGAAACATTCCTGAGTAATAAACCTCTCCCACCTGCTTGCTCAACTCCCAGGAACTCCCATCTGCAAGCTGTGCTTGGTTCAAGCCTGGGGGTGGGGGTGGGGGGGGCAGGATATTTGAACTTTTGACCAATGCTATATGTGCACCTGCCTTTGGGGGGCTTGTAACAAGTTATATAGATATTAGGAGAGCCACTGCTCTCTGTCTTGGGGCAAAGGAGTTAATTAACATTTTGCTGGAACTCTACTATCACCATGTGATGTGCTCAAAAACCCTACGGAGGACAGCAGCCATCAATTAAATATCAACTGTCAGGTGGGGAAGAGCTGTGGCCCCCACAGGGAACAATGGATCTGTTGATTGATGCTGCTCCTGAGGGGATACAATTCCTCAGAAAATGAGGTCTGTCTGAGATAAATGAGCCTATTTACACCAGCTTGTAGACTGGCTGAGAACAGCCCAGGGCCTGCAGCCAGGCATCTGAGCAACAGGGTGAGCTGCAGAGCGCAGCCTCTTGCCGACTTGGGAATTTACAGGCTTCCTGAACAGGCTAAGCAGCCTCAGTTTTGAGGCCAGCTGCAGGGGGCCAGGAGGTTGGCCAAGGTTTTCTCAGAGGCTTTGCAAGCAGTTGGGCCCTTGGGGAAAATGCCTTTGAAACACAGGGGTTTTATCTTCCATCTCCTCTAGAGTCAAAGCCACAGCAGGGCATTTTCCTAACCAGTTGGGCGGGGTGGGTTGGGCGGGGTGGGGGGGTCATGGGGGGAGAGCAGAACATGGAAATGAGGCATTATTCTCAAAAGGTCATCTCTCTTTTTTCTGCTTTCAGAAGGCTCACATGATCACTTTGTGTTTAAACCGATCTTGCTTTCTCAAAGAAATGAAGAAAGGAAAAGATGTTTTTCCAGATCTAATTATAAAAGCCATAAGGCTGGAAAGATAGGAAGAAAACACTGTGTCTGGGCTCTGCCTCCAGTAGGTACACAGCTAAGCCCATGGGAGGTGTTGGGCCATGAATAACGTGCTGGGGGACTCCATGGGGAATCCAGGCTGATCTCAAGCACCCCCCACCCCCTCTATCCACAACCCCACTGTTGGGGTTAAAGTCCATTTCATCCTCGTGAGGACTAGAAAGTGGCCACGAGACTAGAAGAGCCAATGATCTGGGTCCTTCTGGAGTCTTAGGGAAAGCAGGTCAAGGGTCTCTCTCTCTCACCCCAGGGCACCCTGTCCTTAACCTGCGCTGTCCTATGACAGGACGAGTCCCAGAGGCAGGGTGGCCCCACACACAGGTCTCCATGTGCTTCTGCCCTGGCAGGAATGCTGATTGAACAACATGGCCCTGGGAGGCTCGTCTTCCTCAGCAGATACAGTCAGGCTTCTTGCTCCAATTAAGTAAAACAGAGTAGGTGTCCCTTGATTTCCTGTTTAGAATAAGTGCTGGAGGGGGGCAGTTTGGGGACAGAGAAGGTGTCTCATTCTTTCCCCCACCTATCAAAACTACAAATCTCGAGTTCCCCAAGGTGAGGTAGAGGTGGGCTGGGGGGCCCGGGAACAGGCAGTTGTCTGGCAGGAAAAGTTGGTCTCCGAGGGTCTCTTCAGCTCTGCCCAGCTTTGAGCTGGGAATCCAGGCCCTGTGGGACCCTTGCTCCCCTGCTGCAAACCTCTCTCTACTCTCATGGCTGCTCACAGCCCTGGTTGCTCAGGATGACATTTTCTAAACACTGGAGACAGAAATAAGAAGCAGATGGGGAGGGAGAAGGCCTGGGAATGGGAGTTGGGCCCAGGGAGGAAGATGGGCTCCCTGCTGAGAGCAGGCAGAGGCACCCAGACCCTGCTGGAGCTTGGACACACATTCGGAGATCTTTCACCCTGGCTTTGACATTGCACTGAGCCAGGGTCCAACACAGCGGCCAGAGCCTGACCCCTTGGCCCAGCCAGTTGTTCACTGGTGGGAACATATGCTCCCCTGAGCAGCCCCAGTGCAGGATGACCCCTCTGCCCCTGAGAACTCTTGCACGCCTGCCCAGAAAGGGAGAAGAGGAGCACTAACACAGTCACTGGGTTTAACAAAGCACTGTTCGTGGCTGCGCCCAGAACTGAGATGAGGTCTGGCATGTGGCTTTGTGGCCCTTGATAAATATGTCTGGGAAGAACAACTTGCTGTATTACCCCTCCTGGAGTGAGCTGGTATTTTAGCTGGGACCAATTACCCAGGGATAGAATTCCAGAGGCAGAAAGGATAACCAGGTGTCCCTCGAAGTAAACACAGAGGGGCTTGGTTAGGTGCAGATGGCTGGCGTGAGGGAATTTGGATGAGCAGAGCTCTTAAACCTGTCTGGGGTGTTATTAGAGAAGGCATCCAATGATAAAAACAACAACAGCAACAATAAAAATAATAGCTGCTACCATTATGCAGAGAGGAGGCGCCCTCCTAACAGGGGTTCCAGAGAGTAGTCTCAAGGCCACTTCTGAGCTCCTGGGATCCCTAGAGAATAACCAGATCGGCTTGGCCTGCTTCCCTGCATCCCAGGGCCTGCTGAAAAGTGGGGGCTGTTTGGAGGTCCTGGGTCAGCCTCCATCCAATCCCTACCCCCTTGAACTCCCACCTCCAAAGACAATCAAACAGCTTGCACTTGGCTCTCATGCTTTGCGGGAGACCTTCATACCTCACACATTCCTTGGCTGTTCTCCTGTTCCCCTCTCAGTACGGACCAACAGAGTGAAATACAGCATCCGGCCGCCACCCAGCTCAGCTGCGCTGCTATCTCAGGGCTGAAACCTTGAGAGGAATCCCAGCTCCAGCCAAGAGAAACATGAATCGGGTCTGGCTAAGCCAGGTGGCTTCTCTCTTGCCACCGTCCAGCCCCACTCCCCCAACTCCAGCACCAGTGGGCTGTTTTGGTAACCCCAAGACCCCACTCCCACACAGCCTACAGCGAGCAAAGGCATCTGGCAGGTTCTAGAACCTGGGCCTGGCTGGGGGGCATTGTGTCTAAAAGTGTGGGAAGTGTGGGGCTATAGCTCAGCCCATCATGAGAGGGACAGGAGCGTTCACTGCAACCCACCCGCCTGCCTTCGCCTGCCCTGGCCTGCTCTGGGCAAGGATTCCTCTGGGGACACTGTGGCTGTCCTCAGAGAAAGAGCCCAGGCCCTGCTGGAAGAGGCACAGGATTCCTGTCATACAAGTAAAGGAAGACATTTACTGTCTTCCTCTTGCCTCCTATCTAGGGCCTTCCATTCTCCTGCAGGTTCAACTGTAGCCTAAAATGTTGACATTTCCTTTTGCTTGGAGAAACTGCTGCTGGACTTTGTGAGAAAACCTTCCTACCTTTGTGGCTTCTGCATCAAAGCCTTCTCCACACTCTCTTCGCCAGATGAAGAGCCCCAGGGTCTCATCCTGGGACCCAAGGTCTCTTGTTTTTGCTAACTCTGGAACAGCATTGTCCGATAGAAATATAATGCAAGCCATAAATGAGTCATGGATGCAATTTAATATTTTCTGATAGCCACATTTTGTAAAAAGTAAAAAGTATGAAATTAGTTTCGATAATATATTTTATTTAACCCAATATGTTTATCTTAATCCAAATGAATATTATCATTTCAATCTTTAATTCATACCAACAATTACAGATGAAATAATTTACATTCTTTCTTTCATACCAAGTGTATTAGTTTCCTAAGGTGCTGCCACACATTATGAAAAACTGGGTGTCACAAAACAACAGAAATTTAGGGTCTCAGTGCTAAAGACCAAAAGTCAGAAGTCAAGGCATCGGCAGGGCTGGGCCCCCTGTGAAGGCTCTAGGAAAGAATCCCTCCCTGCCTCTCGCTGGCGTCTGTTGTCTGCTGCAGTCCTTGACATTCCTTGGCTTGTGGCTGCATCACTCCAGTCTCTGCCTCCACTGTCACCACATGGCCTTCTTCTGTGAGTGTCTCTGTGTCTTCACATGGTCTTCTGGTAAGGATACCAGTCATTGGATGTATAACCCACCCTAATCTAGTAACCTCTCATCTGAACTAATTACATCGGCAAAGACCCTATTTCCAAGTAAGGTCCCATTCTGAGGTTCCAGGTGGACATGAGTTTTAGGGGGACGCTAATCAAACCAGGACAATGTTGAATTCAGCTTTGTCTAGTTGGCGAACTCAGTGACCACTCATTCATCTGATTTTTGGCTCCCTAGATTCTGTCACTGTTGTCTATTCTCTTTTTGTCTTTGTCCCTTTATTTTCATTTTTGGTGGGCCTTGGAGCAGGACCAAAGGTAAAAAGAAACATGAGATTAATTTTAATAAGATATTTTATTTCATCTAATATATACAAAATATTATCATTTCAACATGTATTTAATATAGACAATTATGAATGAGATACTTTACATTTTTTTTCATTCTAAGTCTTCAAGATCCCATATGTATACAACCCTTACAGCACATTCAGACTAGTGACACTGAAAGCTCTCAACAGCCGCGTGTGCAGCTTGGGAAGTTAGAAAAGAAGGGGCAGGTCCTCTGGCAATGCTGGGGTGGCTGGTGGGTCTCGGAGGTGGTATTTACCTGATGGTGTCACCACCTGCAGGCTCTCTCCTGATTACCTTTCGTCTGTGAGAGACGGTTGTCACTTGGCAGTGGAGGGAGGGATTCAGGTGAGACAAGTTCACAGAACTGCTGCAGCAAACCAGAAGGTGGATTTATTTGCTCGCAAGAAAAATGATGAGCACCTGGTTGCTCTCTCATCTGTAAGTGCAGCCCCTCCCCCCTTCCCTGTGGGCACAGTCGCTGGGGAGCCAGTCCTGGGCACCCAGACTCAGAACCAGGGACTTTGCTTCCTGAGTGTGGATGATTGAAAATCTCAGATGGCAGCAGTGCCAGGGATCCACCTGCCCAACAGAGACTCACCCAGTGCAGGGAGGACACCCAGACTCCCCATCCCTGGCAGGGGTGTTCCTGTGCCTGGGGGCTGGCTCTTTTCTACACCTCTTCTGCAGACCTGGCCCCTAGACAAACAACTTTATCCTTAGATACAATGGGCTTGCTGGCCTGGAGCCCATTTTATCTCTTTTCAGGATGGCTTTGCCTCTGCCTGCTTGGATTTCTGTGTGTCAATTTTATGGTCAGAGTCCCAAAGAACAGCCACATTCCTCTAGAAAATGGGCTCCCTTGAATTTTTTTGCTCCCTTGAAAGCTTGCAATTCTTTATTCTCCTAGACCCTCCCTGCCCTAGAGCCCCTGTGTTTTTCTGAGAAAACCGGAAATAAGCAGAACACAGACGTGGAAGCTGGGCCCCAGACCTGTCTTATCCACTTCTCAGGCCGTGCACATAGTAGGGGTGCAGCCCTCACTCAGGATGTGCATGCTGTGGAGTGGAGTAGGAGCATCCCCCACCCTGCCTGCCTGTCCTCAGGCCCCAATGACAGCGGTCCTGAGCAGGGCAGCAGGATGGCAGAGTCATCTCTCTTGCACTTTGGAGCAAAAAAGTCACTGGATAGAAAATGAAGTAGAGAGAAATAAAGAACGAGTACAGGGATGAGGAATCTCTGATGTCAGTTCAGAGCTACTGCCAGTCCCTTGAAGCTGCAAATGACATGAATCTCTCTCTCTCTTCCTCTTGAGAGCCTTCCAATTTTTTCCTGTGATGCACAGACCTCACAAAAAGTGACTCATCCTTACATAAGAGACAGGAATTTGAGGGGGACCAGGAGCGTGATGACTCATTGCCTTGAAATTTCCAGTGGGTTACACATGTTTTCTTAGATGATTTTTTAAAATTTATCTTTAATGGTTGTCAAAAAAAAAAATGGCTTGGGAGGCAGATTGAGGTGAGGATCCTGCATCAGGGCAGGGAGGAATAGTTGTGAAGGACAGCGGGGGAAGGGAGGCTGGGAACAGGTCCTCTCAGGTCAAGCCTGAGGACTTCTGGTGAGAAGCCAGAACGCTCCTCTCAGGACCTTAGGGCATTTCAAGAAACTTAGTAATACAGGCACCTCAGATGGCAAGAATTGGTACCTGAAGTCTGCAGAAAGTACCTTGATTTGACAGAGTTGTGACCAACTTCAATGTCACCTCCAACTCACTTCTGACTGAAAAGCTGCAGAAGACAGTAGGGCAGTGGTTCTCAGCCCTGGTCACTCGCTAGAATCCCCTGGGGAGCTTTATAAAATCCCAGTGCCTGGGCCATACCCCAGATCAGTTAAATCAGAACCTCTAGACATAGTGCCGAGGCATCAGTTTGTTTTTTTTTTTTTAGGTTTCTTAGGTGATTCCAGTGATGGAACCTGCTGGGCTGGAGGGTCTGGGGCCATTTTATACCCGGTGAATAATCCAAATTGCTGATGCCACCCGGATTCTCAGAGCGTTATTAGCCATTCTCTCAAATTTCAGGTACAACCAGATGTGGTTCTCCAGGGAGCTAGAGAGTCCCCCGCCCCCTCTTTTTTGTCATGTTGCAAAAAGCCCACAGGAAAGCAGCTCCTTGTAGGGAAAACTGGTGGCCACACAGAGCTGGCAAGTGGGCAGCTCAGGGCAGGTAGACCAGGCTTTGGGAGCCAGCAGACCTCTCAGAAGACATGGCCACCGTCGGACTTGCCTACAGGCAGCCCAGAGTCCCCCCCACCCCAGCACATCTCTCCCACTGCATCCCTGGCCTGGAGATCCAAGGCCTGTAGTTGAGACTGTGCCAGTGCTCCTCTGTCCAGGAAGCCCAGCCTAAGCCATCAATGACTCCCTGGGCCACAGGATAGAGTCATTGGCCTCATGCTGGCACTTAAGGTCACACCCAATCTTCCTCCAGCATCCCGCTCCCTCTCCTGGGTACACAAGAACCCTGCCCCTCCCTGCCTATTTCTACTTCCAGACTTCAGCTCACATCCAAACATCCTTTGGCTCACAAGATGTACAAGGTCTTCAGGCATCTCCCATGGAATACAAATTCCCCTGGCAGGAAAACCCTCTTATCAGCCCACAGCTGAGCAGGGATCTGCTGACCTGTGCTCCTGGAAGTGCAGCAAACAGGTCTTTGGCCCCTAGGAGGAGGTGGAGGAGGGAGGCAGAAAGCACCCTGCACACGATTCATCCCCCCAGCCTCAGTCTCACCCCCAGATTCCAAAAGCCTGGGTCTGGCTTTCTGTGTGTGGCTTCTGAGCTGGACACTGCCATACCATCACCCGTCCCTGCACCTCCACAGGCTTATTCCGCCCTCCTTGCCTTTGTGTCAGAGGTCAGCCTCCCCTCTAAGAGCTGGAGAAAGGAGGTCAATAACTCTGGGTCCATGCCTCTACATGCTCAGTCACATGCTGTTCTTCTGTCTGAAGCCATGGGACTGCATCTCTCTGAGCCTCTGTTTCTTCATCTGTAAAATGGAACAATAAAAGCACTAATCACACAGATGAGTTGTGAGGATTCAGTGAGGTAATGCAAGTGAAGAGCGCAGTCCTTGACACCTGGTAAGCTCGCTCGGTAAATGTCACCATGATTGCAGGGTGTGATGATGTGTTTGTACGCTCGCTTGATTCCACTTTGGGCTGTAAACGCCATGAAGGCAGGGACCTTGCCTGCCTGTCTGCTGGGTGCAGCATGTGCAGGCACCTCGTAGGGACGCAGTGAATACAAATTGAATAAATGAGTAAGACGTAAGCTACTATCCTTGTTACTTTGCCATTCTTCTCATTATCATTATTGTTCAATTATTGTTGTTGCTATTGTTATTCTTATGGAGCTCTTTTAATAAAGCCACCAGGTCTGAGGGTATTGTGTCCCCTCTCTGTCCCTCTCCATAAGCCATGTTTTGAGACCCTCTGCGTAATCCCAGTTGTCTGTGAGCATCTTCTCCCCTCCTCTGATTTCTTTGCAGCCCTCCTCTTTGGGGCCACTACTGTCCTCTGCCTCTCACTCAAGCCAAGAATCAGGGATAGTCGCACATCCCTGTGACTCCCTGCACCTGAGCAGACAGCTTCACAAGGAACCCATATGCACACAGTCTGCAACATGGGTGATTCAAAGCCTGTCCCTGAGTACCCACTGCCAGGCAGATTTTTCATCCAAGGGCTGAGTAATCGCTGCAGTAGGAAGCAGAGGCCGAGAAGGGTCAGCTTTGTGCTCTTGTCACGTGAGTCTCCCCTAGAAATACACAAAGTGGGGATCCGGATCCAGACCATCCACACAACCACCTTTTTGACCTTTTCTTTTCCTACTGCATATCTTGCTTTCTCCCTCTCTTTTCTCTCCATCTCTCTGTGCAGGTCCCTTGTTGACAAGCAGATAATACGTCCCCTGCTGCAGCTTCAGGCTAGGATTTGTTGAGCATTTCATGGTTCCTGGGCCTGCCTCCTGCAGCTACAGCTTGCATACTCTCACCAGTCTCTCTCCCCAGGGTCCTGACCTTGGGAAGAAGCTGGGACTAGGAGTAGGGCAGGGAGGAGTGAGGGAGGGATGGAAGAAGTCATAGTTGATGGTCACTTGTGACACTGCAGTGTCCTGTTTGGAAAGCTATCTGAAACAATGCAGGCACTAAAATGACAGAATCAGGAACACTCACTACACACATCTTTATTCTTAAGAGAATTAGAAAGGTAGCCTGAGCCCAAATACCTACACTCCAGGCTATCTGTGTGCTGCCTAAACATGACAATGCCAGGTGGCCTGTTAGGTTGGAATCTAAGAACATAGCCCCCTGTCCCCCAGTACAGGAGCCAGTCTTCAGAAAGGGTACTAAGAAGGAGTGTAGGAGAAGACCAAGATTTTTCTCTGTTGATTTTTCCTCAAAAGATTCACAATATGACCTAAATATTCCTAACCTCTTCTTTACGTCTATAGTTGTGAAAATGTAACCTGTCACTCAAGACCTTACCTACACCTTCCTTGACCTAACTAGTATTTTCTTCCTGCACCACTCTATACCATGACCAAAAAGACAATGCAAAAGATCAACAAAACAAAATGTTGGTTTTTTGAAAAAATAAACAAAATCAACAAGCCATTAGCTACACTAACCAAGAAAAAAAGAGAAAAGACTCAAATAAATAAAATCAGAAATGAAAAAGGAGACATCACAATTGATACTACAGAAATACAAAGGACATCAGGGATTATTATGAACAACTACAACAAATTGGAAAACCTAGAGGAAAAATATAAATTCCTGTATACATACAATCTACCAACATTTAAACAAGAAGAAATAGAAAACCTGAACAGACCAATTACAAGTAACAGACTGAATCAGTAATAAGAAGTCTCCCATTAAAGAAAAGCCCAGGATTGGATGGCTTTGCTGCCAAATTCTACCAAACATTTTAAAAAGAATTAATACCAATTCTTCCCAAACTTTTACAAAAACTGAAGAGGAGGGAACTCTTCCAAACTTATTCTACAAGGCCAGCATTACCCTGATACCAAAATCAAAGACACAACAAAAAAGAGAAAATTACAGGCCAATATCCCTGATGAACATAGTTGCAAAATTTCTCAACAAAACAATGGCAAACTGAATCCAGCAGCATATTAAAAAGATCATTCACCATAATCAAGTGGGAT
This sequence comes from Cynocephalus volans, assembly GCF_027409185.1. Lineage (NCBI taxonomy): Eukaryota > Metazoa > Chordata > Mammalia > Dermoptera > Cynocephalidae > Cynocephalus > Cynocephalus volans. The sequence continues at coordinate 44,116,120 of NC_084473.1, forward strand.
TTATCCCAGGGATGCAAAGTTGTTTCAACACACACAAACCAATAAATGTGATATACCACATCAACAAAATGAAGGACAAAAACCATATCATCTCAATTGGTACAGAAAAAAATTTTGATAAAATTCAACATCCCTTCATAATAAAACCCCCAACAAAGTAGGAATAGAAGGAATGTACCTCAACACAGTAAAACCCGTATATGACAAACCAACAGCTAATATCATACTGAATGGGGAAAAGCTGCAAGCTCTTCTAAGAACTGAAACAAGACAAGGATGCCCACTCTCATCACCACTTCTATTGAACATAGTATTGGAAGTACTAACCAGAGCAATCAGACAAGAGAAAGAAATAAAGGGCATCCAAATTGGAAAAGATGAAGTCAAATTGTCTCTGCAGATGACATGATCTTATATACAAAAAAACCTAAAAGCTCCACCCAAAAACTCTTAGAACTGATAAACAAATTCAGTAAAGTTTCAGGATATGAAATCAACATACAAAAATCAGGAGCATTTCTATACACCAATAACAAACAAGATGAAAAAGAAATCAAGAAAGCAATACCATTTACAATGGCTACCAAAAAAATAAAATACCTAGGAATTAATTTAACCAAGGAGGTGAAAGATCTCTATAAGGGAAACTATAAAACACTGGTGAAATAAATTGATGAGGACACAAAGATATGAAAAGACATTCCATATTCAAGGGCTGGAAGAATTAATATTGTAAAAATTGCCATACTACCAAAAATGATCTACAGGTTCAATGCAATCCCTATCAAAATACCAATGACATTCTTCACAGAAATAAAAAACAAAAAATCCTAAAATTCGTATGGAACCACAAAATGCCCCAAATAGCCAAAGCAATCCTGAGCAAAAAGGACAAAGCTGGAGATATCACATTACCTGACTTCAGAATATACTACAAAGCTATAGTAACCAAAACAGCAAGGCATTGGCATAAAAACACACACAGACCAATAGAACAGAACAGAGAACCCAGAAATAAAGCCGTGTATTTACAGCTAGCTGATTTTCAATAAAGGTGCAAAGAGTATTCAATGGGGAAAGGACTGTCTCTTTGATAAATGGTGCTGGGAAAATTGGATATCCACATGCAGAATGTTGAAAATAGATCCCTCTCTCTCACCATGTTCAAAAATCAACTCAAAATGGATTAAAGACCTAAATTTAAGACCTGAAACTATAAAACTACTACAAGAAAACATAAGGGAAATGCTACACAAAATGGGAATGGGCAGTGCTTTTTCGAAGAAGGCTACAAAGGCATAGGCAACTAAAGCAAAAACAGACAAATGTGACTGCATCTAACTAAAAGTTTCTGCACAGCAAAGGACAAAGTCAACAAAGTGAAGAGACATCCTACGGAATGGGAGAAAGTGTTTGCCAACTACACAAGGGGCTAATATTCAGAATGTATAAGGAACTCAAACAGCTCAACAGCAAAAAAACAAATAATCCAATTTAAAAATGGGCAAAGGAACTGAACAGACATTTCTCAAAAGAAGACATACAAATGACCAACAGGCACATGAAAAAATGCTCAATATCACCAATCATCAGGAAAATGCAAATTAAAATCACAGTGGGGTATCACCTTACCTCAACTAGAATGGTTATTATCAAAAAGACAGAAAATTACAAATGCTGGCGAAGACGCAGAGAAAAGGGAACTCTCCTACTTTGTTTGTGGGAGTGTAAATTGGTATAGCCATTGTGGAAAACAATATGGAGGTTCCTCAGAGAACTAAAAATAGATCTACCTTAGGACCCAGCTATCCCACTACTGGGTAAATACCCAGAGGAAATGAAATCAATACATCAAAGAAACACGTGTACTCCATGTTCATTGCAACACTATTCACAATAGACAAGAGATGGAATCAACCTAAATGCCCATTAACAAACTAATGGATTTTTTTTAAAAACTGTGGTATATATACACAATTGAATATTATTCAGCTATTAAAAAAATGAAATACTGTCATTTGTAGCACATGGATGGAAATGGAGAACGTCACGTTAAGTGAAGTAAGTCAGGCACAGAAAGATAAATACCATATGACCTCACTCATATATGGAAGCTAAAAAAGCGTGGGTCTCATGGAAGTAGAATAGTGGTGACCAGAGGCCGAAGGGTGGGAGATTGGAGGAGGAAGGAGAAGTGGAGGATTGACGGGTACAAAGCTATGCTGTCTACTGTAATCAAAGTACGGTATATACATGTACTGAAACAACACACTGTACCACACAAATATGTACAAATAAATATTAAAATTGTTTTTAAAGGCAGAAAAAACAAAAAAAAACCTTACCTAAATCTTCCTTGACTTAATTAGTATTTTCTTCCTGCACCATTCTCTACTGGGGGATTGCCATTGATTAGCCTGATCAAAGGACAAGGATGACCTCATTAATCCAATACTCTAATTAACTCTCATATTTATATCAGCAATTTTAAAAGGATTATAAAGCAAGGACCATCTTTGATAATTCTATCTTTTCTTTTTATTCAGAAGAGCATTGTAGGGCAATGTTTCCTAAAATCTATTTCATGAATCTCAAGTTTTGTGAGATGTTAATTGGTGTTATGCTTTAAAAAAAAAAAAAGTCTAATCAGTCTGGGGGATATTGGACTTTAAAAATGAATATGTTCCTTATTGCATGATTCCAAGTCTTTACCAAATGCATTAGAGAAGGGTAGAGAGTTTTCTAAATTTCCTTGACCACTCAACACTCTCCTTTGGGGGATGCCATGTGACTGGTGCAGGGCCCAGACTTTGGGAAATTGTCTTGGGTTGCAGGATGTCAAACAGAAAGGTCTGTGAAGCAAGTATCAGCTATTGGAATGCTTGGTGACAAAGCTCTTCCTGTTGTAATCGCCTTAACATGGGCTCCACATTCAGCAGGCCCCCTAACTGCTCTCTTTCAGGTGAGCTCCTAGGCTTTAGAGAGCTTTTCTTATCTTCATGAGTCTCTCTGAATGAGGGTCCTGAAAGCTTTAGGCCTTGGGCAAGCACCACCCACATCCATCTGCTCAAAATAATTCAGGTGAAGCCAGAGCTTTCTGTGTAGGAGGCAACTGGAAACATGTATATAAACCACTTCAGCATCCTGACGTTATGTAGCTTCAAAATGATTCCAAACACTTCCATAGTTTGCTACAGGAGTGGCATGTTTTGCTGTGAGGAGAACTTGGAGTGAATTCCTCCTGCCCCTCGAGAATGTGACATCAAAACTTATCAGACCCCATATGTGAGCTACTGACCTCAACCACTGAACTTCAAAATACATATAAATCTAAGAGTTCGACCAGACATTTTAAGAGCTCAGGTTTCAACAGGGCTACACCCTGGTAGCCTTTGAAATTTGAAACCTCGCCCACCGACACAGGCACCACGCTGTAGTGTCAAGGGATCCTACGCGTCCTCACGGATCTCCGCTGTGTTGGCCCAGCCATGTCTCCCCAGAACCACTCTAATAAAAGTACTCCCCAAACTTTAATCAGACTTTACTGTCCAGAGTCTGGCTGCCCTCCTAACTGAGCAATGAGACCTTAATACTTTTGGAACTCACTCGCTATGTGATTACTGTACCTTGTCTACCAAGTGTATTCCCTGTGAGATTTATTCACAGTATTCTCTCCCTCTTTAAGCATTGTGAACCTAAGGAAAAAAATTATCTTCGTATGGCAATATACTGTGTGATTTGTAAAATCATTCTTTGATCATCTCCTTATTTTAACCACACACAACACATGAAATCTGGGAAATGAAGAAGGAAGGAATTGGGTTTAAAAATTGGTTTAACAAAGTATAAATGCCATAACTATCCAACAACAGGGGCATGTTGGATAAAGGCATGCTGCCTCTCTGGAATATCATGAAACTGCATAACACATGGACAGATTGCCGAGAGACAACATCAGGTGAAAAGAGGCTGTAATGCAGGGGGGCATTGTTAGTTTTCAAGAAGGTGGCGGGGTCTCCCAGACATGGCCTCTGTTTGGCCCAGTACCAGGAGGCCTCTTTGAGTGTGAAATGTGAAGCCCCCAGGAAATGGCCTGGAAGGGCTGAAAAGAAACACAAGGTGTGGGAGGGGGACTTGCTGAATCTTACAATACGAAAGAAACAGCAGGAATTGGAGAGATGGGGCTGGCAGCTGGAGGGGAGACAGGAGCTGCCAAGTGGGGCATCCAGGCGCTTAATTGGTATCTGCGTAAAGGAAGGGTCATCGAGGACTTCTCAGGCAGAAAGTCGTAGAAGTATGGAACATTCTGTTTTAAGTCATCCGCTATCTTGTCACATGAGGTCATATCCCTCTCAACCCTTCATGCCTTTACCGAGTGATCAGGGCAGAGTACCCCAATGCAGGAGAACTGAACCAGGGCTGGCTCCCACCCCCGCTCCTGGCAGGACCCTGAGGGCTGCTGGGTTTACCAGCACACCTGCTGTCAGGCAGGGGCCGGCAGGAAACTCACGCTCAGAGTGGATAATGACAGCAGAGTTGAATAAAGGCCATTTACAAAGGTGGGGGCAGGCTGCAGGGAAACCACAAGGGGCTGCGTAGTCCCCAAGGCTGGTATCAGCCCAGCACCATTAGCTCCACCAGGCCTGAGAAAGGAGGGTGGGGAGAGAGAGGGCTGGAAGCTGCCTGACAAAAGCTGTGACCTGCTGCTGAGGGACACAGCCAGCCTCAGTGACCCTACAAGGAAGGAGTAGGGAGAAGATGTTACAGGGTGAATTGTGTCCCCCAAAATCCATATATTGAAGCCCTAACCCCCAATACTTTAGAATGTGGTTATATATGGAGATAGAGCTTTTACAGAGGTAATTAAGTTAAAATTTGGGGTTCCTAATCTAATTCGCTGGGTGTCCTTATAAGAAGAGGAAATTTGGACACACAGAGACACCAGTGTTGTGAGCACAGAGAGGAAAGCCACGTGAGCGCACAGCAAGAAGGGCCCATCTGAGAGCCAAAGAGTGAGGCCTCAGAAGAAACCGACCCTGCCGACACCTTGATCTCAGACTTCCAGCCTCCAGATCTGTGAGAAATAAGTTTCTGCTGCTTAAGCCTCCCCGTCTGCAGTATTCTGTTATGGAAGCCCAAACAAACTAACACAATGAATACCCAAACCTCACCCTCCTTCTTCCTTGCAGTCTCTGGCCTGTACCCTGCATGGGCCGAACCCCACCAAAAGCCAGAGGGCATGGCAATGAATGGGTAAGGTTGACATGGATCAGCCTCCCCGGCCCAGAGCAGGTGCAGAAGGTGGAGAGTGGACCCGGAGGGGCAGACAGAGGGTGCTGCACACCTGCGAGGGCTGTTGAGCCACTTTACTGTATCATAGGATGGGCGACCCAGGCTTCTGACACCAGGTTCTCTCGCAGGACACAGAACGGCATGGTGAGAGCAGGCCAGCACTTGGACTAAGACTGGGAGAAAAGAGCAAAAATAACAAGGGTTGGCAGTATTATGGCTTTTTTCCAAGCTTTTCTTTACCAATATGGTATGTTGTTTTTAGACTAAAAAGAGGCTATCCAGGACTGGTTGATTAGCTCAGTTGGTTAGAGTGCAGTGTTATAACACCAAGGTCAAGGGTTCGGATCCCCATACCGGCCAGCCACCAAAAAAAAAGAGCATCCAGAGGCAGACTTTTCAGAAAAAATGGCTTACTCCAGCTCGGGGAACAGCTATTGGGGGGCAGGAGGCTGCAGGGGCAGAAGGTGGTGAATGAGGCCCGCAGCTCCCTTGAACTATTTTCAGCTGCATCAGAAGAGCGGAGTACAGGTCTGCTGTGCACATCCTGGGTTCTCTCGTGGTAGAGAGTAGACTAAGAGTGTGACCCTCTTGGGTGTGGCAAGTGACTCCCCCAGCCCTGGTCTCCATCTCGATGTGCGCAGGCACCCAGGACACACTTCAGAGGGGAAGAAAAGCTTGGAGGGCTGCCCCAAGTACCCCTTGCTTTTTCCCAGAGTCTTGGGGAGCTGCCATCTGTGGCTCTGCCCGGTGTCCTTGCCTAAGGTCCAGGACACTGCTGCCTGCCCAGCTCTCCTCCCACTCCACAGCTGGAGCCCAGGACTGTCGACCAGCTGGCGCTCCCTGCCAGCCCCTCCCTGCTCAGCCCCACTCCCTGCAACCCACAAGCTTGGGTTTTCCAGACTAGGAGGTGCTGGTTGACACATGTGTTCTCACGGGGACCTCAGGCAGGGCTGAGCTGGGGGTGGGGGTGTTCTGGAAACATACCTGTTCCCCTTACACAGAGCTGCTATATGACACATGCTCAGCTGCTTCCTGAACCTCCTTAACCTGCAGGAATCAATCAAATGAGAACATTAACACAGGACCACCTACTTCACAAGGCCAGCAGGGGAGCAGAATGAGAATCAGGACTGGGGGTCAGAAGGCATGGCATGTAGGCATGTTTGACAAATGGGGAGGGGGCAGGTAAGACTCAAAGCAACTAGACTGCGAAGGCCTCTGGGAGGGAACCCAGCCACCTGCTCTGGATGACCTGAGTTCATGATAATAGCTCACAATTGTTGGGCACACACCTGATCTGAGTGCACTCCCTGTATCAACTCTTCTAACATTCCTGGCCACTCTCTAAAAGCATCGTATAGATGAGGAAATGGGACACAGAGGGGTCACATAACTAGTCCATGGTCACACAAGTAATGGCACAGCCAGGATTTGAACTTAGGCAGACTCCAGAGGCTGCTCTCTGAGTTGCTGGTCTGTTTCCTCCTAGCTGAAGGTAGCAGGGAAGGTTGCTTACTGCCTGCAGCAAAACATGATCTATTTCCATGAGCAAGAAGAAGCCCTTGTGAGTACCACAGGCTGGTCATATAAAGTCCAAAAGAGCCCCATGCTTTCTCCTGGCCAAGGTCTACCTCTGTCCTCGTGCTGATGAGGTTGTCCCTGGCTCACTGGGGCTCAGCTGGGCTCAGAGTTCCTACAGTCCTGCCCTCCCAGAGTATCTACTCACAGGTTCAGCTGGGACTTACAGAGCTCCCTAGGAGGAATTAAGTGTGGGTAACAGTAGAGACAGTCCATTTCCAATCTTTTGAGTCCTCCCTGGGGGCTATTTGACCTGAACTCTTTGACCTCCAGGATCTTAACAGAAGCCTAAACCAAAGCCTACTTGTTTAGGACACATTAGTCAAATACAGGATGCAAGCTGGGAGTCCACTTGCGCAGGAGCAGACTCCTCCCTGACCACTGCTGCCTCCTCCACCCAGAATCTCAGAAATAGACAAGGAACAGTATCTCAATGGCCCAGCTGTCTGGCTTGGAGGCGGGGTGTATTAGTCCGTTTCTGTTGCTTATAACAAAATACCTGGATCTGAGTAATTTATTAGAAAACAAAATTTATTGCTTACAGTTTTGGAGGCTGGGAAATCCACAGTCCAGGGAACACATCTGGTGAGATGACTCAGTAATGCAGGGTGTCACATGGCAAGAATGGCAGGAACAAGAGAGAGAGACTCTCATGTGCTCCCTTTTTGAAGTTCCTAGAACCACGCCCCTGACCACCATTATTAATCCATTCACTACTGCATGGTCCTACAATCTAATCACCTCTTCAAGGCCCCACCTTCCAATTACCATAATAGGATTTCTCACCCTCTTAGCAGTCACAGTGGGGATCAAGCTTCTAATACATCAAATCTGGGGGACACAATTCAATTCATATCATGAGGAGAGAGGAAAAGGTGTAGGCCTTTAATATTCCTTTTCTTGACATCAGAAAGCATCCCCCATTAATCAGCTCCTTCCCCAGGCAAAGAGCTGAGCTGGGAGAGTCGCAGATGGGGAAGTGTCTTCACTATCCTTTACTAGAAATCCAGAGATCTCCAGCTGGAGGTGGTGGAGTTTTCAGTCCTCACCTCATATACACTCAGGTGGCATGAGACATTCCAAGGCAAACTAGACAGTGGATACTTAATAATTCATCAACATTGTCCAACACAATTTTGAGTGTAAAATATCTCATAATTCCAATTGATAGCACACACTGAGGCAAGGCACCCGTAAAACAAGCAGTGAGAGACAGTTATAGGACAGGCACTTCCTAAGATCCTTCTATGTCTGCCTGAGTGAGGAACAAACCTGCCATAATGAGCTCTATCCAGCAAAACAGCCTGAGCGTTGGAAGGGCAAAGTGGTCATTACTTGAGCCCACCCATCTCGCCTTCCAAGGGATGTGTTTGCACCCTGGGGTGTGGCTTGCTAGGAAAAGCTAAAAGAGAATGACACATGGGGACCAGGCAACCAGCTATGGGGCTCTCTAACATGAGAGGGAACATACTTTTCCTACCCATTTTTCAGTGAAGCATAGAAGCAGCAGGGACACTTTTAACTGCCATTAACAGAAAACCCAACTCAAAGTGGCTTAAACAATAAGAAATGTATCATCTTATATAACAAGAAATCACAAGGTAGGCTGGCTCCAGGCAAGGTTAATTTAGCAGCTCGATGACAACACCAAGGACCCAACTCCTTCCCCCCTCTCTGCTCTGCTGTCCTCAGTGCTGTAGTCAGCTTCAGGCTAGGAGCCGGGTGCCTAAAGTGGTTCTGCACACAACATCCAGAGGTTTAAAGAAACCATCTCCTCCTGTGAGATTAAGATGAGAAACCTTCCCCTGAGGCATCCCTTATAGACTTCCTCTTCTCACTGATCAGAATTGGGTCCCATGGCCATGCCTAAGCCAATCACAGGTAAGAGATTGGGCCACTCTGATTGGCTTGAACCAATCGGAATCTACCTTCGGGGACTAGGGATGGCCCCAGCTGGCAGAAGGCCAGGGCTGGCTGAAGGTGTTTGCCTGAATAGAATCAGGCTCTGTTACTGAGGAAGGTGAACTCCAGCTGAGAAGGCCAACCCCAAGAGTTAACGTAGCAGGCACTGAAGACAGACAGTCATTTTCTTTAAGTGGCTTGCTGAAGGGCACAGAGCTATAAGTGGCAGAGGTAGAATCAAATTCAGAAAGAGAACAAGGCTAAAGATAAACTGAGCTTAGTTCACAGTTGTCCCCAGGACAGTCCCATGATGAAGGGGCCTCTTCCTCTGGGGAACTGGCTATTCTGTCATCCTGAAAGTGAAGGGCACAGCAATAGCTTTCTGAGGCAGGGGACCCCCCCACACTCCACCATGACCCCATGAATCCTCTCTCTGCCAACGTCCAGTCAGCCCAGCGATCACATCACAGCTGCATTTTTCTACCTCTTCTGTACAAAATGATTCCAAAAAGTTTGACAGTTTTTCCTCTGTCCGCGTTTGATTTATGGCTGCAATTACAAGCTTTCCTTCACACCGTCTGCGTGCCAACAGATGTCTTCTGCAAGTCAGCAGTGCTGTCATCCAGCTGCTCGCTCAAATCCCCAGCCTGTGTGCTATGGAGGACCTTTCCTTCCACATTCTGAGAGATGCCAGGCCCTGCCCCTCCCCCCTCCCACACTGGCTGGGTCTGGACTGCCTGGGATGTATGAGTTGGGTGAGAGGTTGATGATCTCTTTCAACAGAGATCCTGAAAGGCAGGAGAAACTACTCCCTCCACCCGAAACCCACCTGGGATGGCTCAAAGAGCAATGTCTGCAATGGGGTGGGGGTGTGGAATACCCACCCAGAGCTTCCTCCCAGCTGAGATCTTCACCACATATTTCAGTGGGGATCCGGTCCTAAGAACAGACAAACCTCCGGGGCACATTTGATTAGTGCACCAGCTTCACTTCTTCCCTTTTTTGCTTCTCCTTCCTAAAATAACCACTCTGGAGTCTGAGTCTCTGGATTCAAATCTTGCCTCTGCTTCTTGAACAAGTTACTTACCTCTCTGTGTCCCAATTCCTTCTGTAAAATGGGGATAATGAGAGTATCTTAGTTTGGGGTGCTATGACAGAATACCACAGACTGGGTGGCTTATACAACACTTACTTCTCACAGTTCTGGAGGCTGAGAAGTCCAAGATCAGGTCCAACATGGCGGGGTCTGGTGGGGGCACTCTTGCAGGTTGCAGACCACCAACTTCTCCTTTCATCCTTATATGGAGGAAAAAGAGTGAGCTAGATCTCTGGCCTCTTCTTACGAGGGCGCTACTCCTATTCATGAGGGGTCCACCCACATGACCTAATTATCTCCCCAAGGCTCCACCTCCTAATACCATCACACTGGGGGTTAGGTTTCAACATATTTGGGGAACACAAACATAACTGATAGTACCTACCCCGCAGAGCTGTTCTGTGTATTAAATAAGACTAGATTTCAATCCTCAGCTTAGTGTCTGGCATACAGCATGTGTTAGTCTCTATATGTTAGTTTTTATTATTCCTACTCTTTGTGTTTCTTTTCTAATGTGGAATAGCTGAGCATCTCACACCTGCTGGGCACTATGCAGGTTGTCTCCACATGGTATCTCAGGTCTCCTCACAGCCGCTCTGGAAGATAACACCCCGGTCTTGCAGATGAGCACACCCAGGTTCAAGGGCCTGGGAACTTGTCCTGGGTCTCACCACCAGGCAGTGGAACAATGTAAATTGCAACCCAGATCTGAGTCCAGAGCCCATATTTTTCACTACACCAACTGCCTTGCAAAGTCATTTTATGTGAGTAATTTTTTTAAAAGAAATTTGGGAGAATTAAGGATACTCTAAGATGTGGGAAAGGGGCATTGCTATTTAGGGCACGGTGCCACAATTCCAGAGTCACCAAGCATCCTGGGCCTCCTCTAAGAAAGGAAGGCAGGGACTTCAGAACCCTCATGCTCTGCCACATCTGTGACTTCTATTGTCTACTGCCTGGTTCTCCACAGTGATCCTAGGAAACCGGTGAAAAAGAAAGGCCTCCATGCTCATTGCATGAAAGCATGTTTCAAAAAAAACAAAAAAGCCAAGAATGTCAGGGCAGGGAGGTGCTAGTGTGGCCCTCAGAAGGACAAGGTTCTCTCTTTCCCTTCCCACTGTCCTCCTTGGCTGACTCAAGGACATCCACTGGGCCACTGTGCTAGAAGATGGGGCACTGTGCCTGTTTAAAAACCCAGTGCTCTGGGGCATGACCCTCTCAGGCCATGCCAGAGCAGTGCTGAGCCTGGGCTGGCTCCTGGGCCCTCATCCTCTTTGCTGAGCGCAGAGAGGCAAGGCCCAGGGACGGCTCTCCCTTAGAACGGTGCTTCTCTGTGGGTGTCCCTCTCGCTGCTTGTTTCCACATAGCCCCAGACATCTCCTGCACCTTCCTCTTCCCTGGCCCCAAGCTCACTCCTATTCAGATAAGGTGAACCTGAGTCTATTCCCAGGCAGGACACGTGAGTCATGTAGGCCCACACATGGGGCAACTGCTGCTTCCTGGTGTGGCATATACTCCCCTGAGACTCAAGTGTGGCCTTAGGAGGAAGAGGCTCTTTGGCCTGAGGCTCTAGGCCTGATAGGCTGAGGAGAAACATGGCCCAGTGTTGCTTGCTAGGTTTGGGGTCAATTCCCAGCTAGCAACGTGTATCCTATTACTTTGCTTTACCTTTTCTTGTGAGGGGCTGAGAGGCTAGGAAAGGTTTGAGTACTTCTGGGTCCTCTGATGGAAAATCCATCTTAAGGCCATCTCAATCTCACCATGACTTCTTGAGTGTATGGTGGCAGTTACACTGAAAAAAGAAAAGAAGAAAGAGAGAGAGAGAAAGAAGAAAGGAAAGAAGGAAGGAAGGAGGGAGGGAGGGAGGGAGGGAAGGAAAGGAGAGGGCGTGCTGTGTCCTCAAGCCTTTGGAGATAAAAAGATTGTGTCTTTGGCCCTTGGGAGTTTGCAGTTAAAAGGCTCATGCATTTTCCTGACATGAGGCCACAGACACCAAAAGCATTTATCTTAGTAAGGGAGACAAGTCCAAGAAAGATGGAGCTGCTGGGGGTTGGAGGACAGATCTGGGAGAGGGGGAGAGCAGAGCAAGAGAGCCCGTGTCTGTGCCCTGCGGATCTAACAAAGTGCCTAGACTTAGAGCAGATGCTTCAATGTCCTGTAACACAAGCTCTAATGATCCTAAGGCAGCTGTGGAAAGGGGCTAGAAACAGCTCCTGACAAACCATCCACGTTTCCCGCAGAAGACCAGAGCTTGGTTTCAGACCTTCGGTCTTTGGGTGAGGATGTGATGGGCAAGGCCAAGGTCCAGCTGGCTGGTAGAAATGTGGGATGGGTCCTCAGGAGGGAGCTGTGGCTGGGGATGCAAGTTTGGGAGCACAGACTGAACATGCAGTGATGGTGACTGTGTGGGGTTGGCTGAGGGGTGAGGACTGGGCTCTGAGGGGACAGGGGAGGGGAGGGCTGGCCTCCAGGAACACGGTGTTCTCAGGAAACAGCAGTTCCTATTGTAAATCCTGGCTCTTTGCCTGTGACAAACTTCCTGATTCTGAACTGCACAGCTCTCAGTGCTGGCACCTTCCCCATGCCGAGCAGGGCATGGGGGGCACTCGCCTTCGTGAAGACCTACTGTGTGCTGGCACCGTGCTGCAAGACCACCACCCTGACTCCCTTGGAGGTGGGTGCTGCTGTTCCCATAGAGCAGATGAGCACATGGGGTGAGGGGCAGAGACCGAGCAGCACCTCCCAGCTCCTCAGAGGCAGGGCCACACCTTGGCGGGGTCAGCTTGCTTTGCAAGGCAGCAAAATCCCCAAACTGGGATTGCAGGACCTACATTCTCATCCCAGGTGAGCCACTCATTACCTGGCTGTGCTAGGGCAGAACCTGTCACTTCTTTCAGCCTCGGTTTCCTTGCCTATAACAAGGATGCTGGATCTCAGAACCCCCTTTTAACTTCAAGGTTCTAGAATCACACTTCTGGAACCAGTCGGTGCCCCATGAACAGCTTGTTTGTTTTCCTACATTGGTTTTTTTTTTTTTTTTATAAAATCTTTTGGATTTTATTTATTTATTTATTTATTTTTTTTTTTAGTTTTACTTTATTTTGTCAATATACAATGTGGTTGATTATTGTGGCCCATTACTGAAACCTCCCTCCCTCCTTTCTCCCCCTCTCCCTCCCAACAATGTCCTTTCTGTTTGCTTGTTGTATCAACTTCAAGGAATTGTAATTGTTATGTCTTCTTCCCGCCCCCCCCCCCCCCCCCGGTTGTTTGTGTATTTATTTATTTATTTTTAGCTCCCACAAATAAGTGAGAACATGTGGTATTTCTCTTACTGTGCCTGACTCGTTTCACTTAATATAATTCTCTCTAGGTCCATCCATGTTGTTGCAAATGGCAGTACTTCATTCTTTTTTATAGCAGAGTAGTATTCCATTGTGTAGATATACCACATTTTCCGTATCCACTCATCTGATGATGGACATTTGGGCTGGTTCCAACTCTTAGCTATTGTAAAGAGTACTGCAATGAACATTGGACAACAGGTATATCTTCGACTTGATGATTTCCATTCCTCTGGGTATATTCCCAGCAGTGGGATAGCTGGGTCATATGGTAGATCTATCTGCAATTGTTTGATGAACCTCCATACCATTTTCCATAGAGACTGCACCATTTTACAGTCCCACCAACAATGTATGAGAGTTCCTTTTTCCCCGCAACCTTGCCAGCACTTAACATTCACAGTCTTTTGGATATTAGCCATCCTAACTGGGGTGAGATGGTATCTCAGTGTGGTTTTGATTTGCATTTCCCAAATGCTGAGTGATGTTGAGCATTTTTTCATCTGTCTTTTGGCCATTCGTATATCTTCCTTTGAGAAATTCCTATTTAGCTCTTTTGCCCATTTTTTAATTGGGTTACTTGTTTTTTTGTTGTAAAGTTGTTTCAGTTCCTTGTATATTCTGGATATTAATCCTTTGTCAGATGTATATTTCGCAAATATTTTCTCCCACTCTATTGGTTGTCTTTTAACTCTGTTAATTATTTCTTTTGCTGTGCAGAAGCTTTTCAGTTTGATATAATCCCAGTTGTTTATTTTTCCTTTAGTTGCCCGTGCTTTTGGGGTCATATTCATGAAGTCTGTGCCCAGTCCTACTTCCTGAAGTGTTTCTCCTATGTTTTCTTTGAGTAGTTTTATTGTTTCAGGGTGTACATTTAATTCTTTAATCCATTTTTAGTTGATTTTGGTATATGGTGGGAGGTATGGATCTAGTTTCATTCTCCTGCATATGGATATCCAGTTATCCCAGCACCATTTGTTGAAGAGGTAGTCTCTTCCCCAGTGTATAGGCTTGGTGCCTTTGTCAAAGATCAGATGGCTGTAGGTATGTGGATTAGTTTCTGGATTCTCTATTCTATTCCATTGATCAGTGTGTCTGTTTTTATGCCAGTACCATGCTGTTTTGGTTATTATAGCTTTTTAGTATAGTTTAAAGTCTGATAGTGTTATACCTCCAGCTTTATTATTATTATTATTATTTTTGCTCAGAATTGCTTTGGCTATGCATGGTCTTTTGTTATTCAATATAAATGTCTGGATAGTTTTTTCCATTTCTGAGAAATATGTCATTGGAATTTTGATGGGGATTGCATTGAATTTGTAGATCACTTTGGGTAGTATGGACATTTTCACAACGTTGATTCTTCCAATCCAAGAGCATGGGATATCTTTTCATCTTCTGTGTCCTCTTTAATTTCTCTCCACAATGGTTTGTAGTTCTCATTATAGATTTTTCACATCCTTGGTTAACTCAATTCCTAAGTATTTTATTTTGGGGGTGGCTATTGTAAATGGTCAAGCTTTCTTGATTTCTCTTTCTGCATGTTCACTATTGGAGAATAGAAATGCTACTGATTTTTGTGTGTTGATTTTGTATCCTGCTACTTTACTGAAATCATTTATCAACTCCAAGAGTTTTTTTGTAGAGGCTTTAGGCTGTTCGATATATAGGATCATGTCATCTGCAAAGAGGGACAGTTTGACTACATCTTTTCCAATCTGGATGCCCTTTATTCCCTTCTCTTCTCTGATTGCTCTGGCTAGTACTTCCAACACTATGTTGAATAGAAGTGGTGAGAGTGGGCATCCTTGTCTAGTTCCTGTTCTTAAGGATTCATCAGGATGATATCGGCAGTGGGTTTATCATATATGGCTTTAATTATGTTGAGATACTTTCCATCTACACCTAACTTGTAGAAAGTATTTATCATGAACGAGTGTTGAATTTTATCAAATGCTTTTTCAGCATCTACAGAGGTGATCATATGGTCCTTGTGTTTGATTTTATTTATATGGTGTATCACATTTATTGATCTGAGTATGTTGAACCAATCTTGCATCCCTGAGATGAATCCCACTTGATCATGGTGTATAATTTTGCAAATGTGTTGCTGTATTCTATTAGCTATTATTTTATTGAGGATTTTTGCATCATATTCATCAAAGATATTGGCTTGTAGTTTTCTTTTTTAGTTGTATCTTTACCTGGTTTATATCTGGGTGTCCTACAAGCTCTTGTGGTGAGAAAAGAGTATTTCTCCCAAAGCAAGTCAAACCTACTTGAGCAGAGGCCTGTGCCTCCCTCTCAGGACTAAATCTCCGTCTGCCTCTGAATTACATTCATCTCGACAAACATTAACTGGACGAATCACATGCCTGGCTCTGTGCTGGACATCACTGAGCTCAAGGAACTTTTCTCTGGGAATTCTTAGTCTGGTAGAGGAAACAGACAGTAAAATCTCACTGAGAGAAGGGCAAGAGAGCAGGAGAATGAAGGGAGCAAATCACTGTCAGGAAAGGAGGTCAGGGGAGGTTTTGCAGAGGAGATGGTTCCTTGGCAGGTTTTGAAGGATAATAAGAGTTCAACAGGCAGACAAGACACACAAAACAATGCTTCTAGGCAAAGGGCATAGAATGTGCAAAGGCATGGAGGTGTGAGACAGCGCAGCACAGGGCAGAGCTGGAAGGGTCTGAAATGGAATGAATATGTAGAATACGGAGCCCAGGGACAGAGCTGAGCTTCGATGGGAGCGCCACGTGCCCTCCCTCCTAGCGCTCTCCTGCTGGGGGAGTGACCCCAGCCAATCCAACCTGACTTCAAATGCTCCTGGGTCCCAAACAGCCATGCTCCTTCCTCTGTCTCAGAGGCCCAGCATTCTGTTTTCCACTATAAGAGGCAGGAAATAGAGGACCTGGGTGAGATGAGGGACCCACCCAAAGACCTGCCAGTCCAGCAACTCCAGTCCTGTGACTCTCTTGACCTGCGCCTTTAGACCCATGGCTCCCAACAGGGGGCAATTTTGGCAAAGTCTTGAGATGATTTTGGCTATCATGACAGGGGTATTACCAGCCTCTAATGGGTAGAAGCTGGGGACTCTGCTAAACATCCTGAAATGTACAGGGCAGCCCCCAGAACAAAGAATTCTCCAGCCCCAAATGTCAACAGTGCTGAGGTTGAGAAACCCTACTTTAGACTGGGGTGTCAGGGATAGCCCTGCTCACAGAAGTCAGAAGGATGGAAGCCAGGAGGGGTATCCTAGTGATGAGAGAAATTCTGATAATAGTGACAGTGAGAGTTCGTGTGCCCATGTCACTGATGAGGCTTAGAGAGGCTGTGACCATACCAAGGCCTCTTGTAGGCAGGGGTAGGACCAGGCCTGGAGGCCACTTCTCTGGCCTCCTAGGTCAAGCTTATTGTATGCCTCCTGGACAGGGTCGCAGCAGACCCCCAAGTATTCTCTGAAGGGCTCCTTCTCTCCCCCTTGCATTGTCCCCCACTCCTGACAGCCAGTGGGCTCAGTGGTCTTTTTTTCTTCTTTGGAACTTACAGCATGATCAGAGGTGTCTGACGCTGTGGACCATGGGGGCCCAATTAGATGTCTGTCAGGAGCAGCCCCAAGCCCACCCTTCTCCAGCCTCACTCTGGGTGTTTTGGCAACTTGTTCTGACTCCAGGACATTGTTTCTGCCCTGCTGTAGCTCCACTTTTATTTGTTTATAGACCAAACTAAACGGGGCCTGCATTTGCTGTCGTTTCAACCCCCACCCCCACTCCCAACTCGCCCCTTCCACTGTTCCAGAGCCCTCCCTCCTTCCTCCCTCCCACTCATTCCTCACCCCCACTCCACCCTGAGCAGCCCATGTTCTGTCCATCCCTTGGCACCAGAAGCCCTGCTCTGCTGTTCTCGCGCTGGGGACCCTCATGACCCCTCTGCCACTGGCCTTCCGCCCCCTCCTGAGCCAAGAGGCCCTGGTTTGGCAGCATCTTCTGTGAGTTAAGGACTTGTTGGCTCTAACAGAAATTTTCCATTGGATCAGTTTGAGTCCGGGTTAGAGCGCAGACTTGCGAGCTGGGATGTCTGGGTTGGAATCCTGCTGCTCCCCTTCCTGCCCTGTGACCTCGGGCAAGTTGCTGCAGCTCTCTGTGCCCATATCCCCCTCTGTAGAATGGGGGTGGTAATAGCAGGGTTGTGGGGAGGATTCCAGCTGTAAGGTGCTTAGAGCAGTGCCAAGCACTGTCTAAGAATGAGCTGCTATTATCACGTGCCTGTGTGCTCACTTTTGAAACCTGAGCATTAGAGTCCTGATCTTTGTCCCACCTGGGGGTCTGTGCAGGGATAAAGACCACCCCTTTCCTGGCCAAATCCCAGGCCAGCATCCTCCACTCCCTTGCCCAAGATGTGTCCCATGCTGATTGGAGGAGAGAAGATAGGGGACAGTTTTGCCAGCAGAAGCTGTTACATGCCTTCTCCTGATACATGCACCACTCTAAGATATTTAAATAGGTCTTTGCTCCTAAAGGTATAGTTCTAGGGAGGGTAGAAAAGCCCAGCCCTTGTGTCTGGCCCACAGAGATCACAGAGCTCACTGCCCCAGTTCCTGGGCTTCCTCTCCATCCCCATCCTGCCCCACCTCACACCCCAGATAGCAGCCCCACTACTCTCTTTTATTCCCCACCTCTGTTCGGTGGCTCCTGCTTCTCTGCAGAAGCTGGCCCTGCAGGAAACTATCCATTGCTGGGGTGCCAGCCCTGGGTGACCCCTCTAGGGGAAGGGAGAAGTCCAGTCTTTAGGACACCCTTGAAACCTTGACATCAGGCCAACCTATCTGGAAGCCCTGGTTTTTGAACTACCTATCATTAATGTTGTTTTTGTTATTTAGCACTTTTTCTTATTCCTTGCAAACCACCTGGCAGTTAGACAGGGCCAAGTCTAAGGCTCCCTTGTGAGAGGCCCCAGTCAGGAGGAGTGAGACCTCCTGACTCCTGCTTCCAGACCCCGCTGACCACCTTGGTTCCTGTTGCCAAAGTCAATTCATTGCTATGAAGAATGGGAAACACGAAAGGCTTCCAGCTTCCCTTTCAGACCAAGGACACCCGGAGGGCATGGCCTAAGGCTGTCTCAAAGGTAAGGATGGCATCTCCTCCACACTGGGACATCCCAAGCAAGGCCCTGCCTTCCCTTCTCTCCAGATCCCCCCTGGCACTCAGCCCAGAGAAGGACACAGGAGACCCTTCGTGGGTGCTTCTGGCTGACTGACCAGGGGAGCAGCCTAGGACTCACTTTCCCCTCTGTCTCTTTCTCTCAGGTAAATTCTTTTGTTTGGTTGTGGTGATGGCCTGACAGTGGTGCCCTGGGACCCATCTCGTGGAGGAGAGGGTGAGGGACAGACAGCACAGTCACAGTCTGGCCAGACCCACCCCCCTGAGCTGGCTACTCCCATGCTGGAGAAGAGCGTGGGGCTGGGAAGGCACTGGGCCTACAGCTGAGGACAAGTTTGAGGGGTCTTCGCCATGTCTCCTTTCCTGATCTGGTTGACACTTGAGGCAACCACCAGAATTTTCATCTCTGCTTGATCCCAGCCCAGTCCCTTGCCTCTTCGCTCCCCACCAGGAGTCCTGGGGTTCAGAAGAGACCAGGGTCAGGAGGAAGACACTTGAGTACAGAACCACTATGGCCATCAAACCTGGACTCCTTCCAAATCTGCTGTCTCAGGCTGCTCCCTCCAGACTAATATGTCTGAAGCTGAGCTGCTCTTCATGGCTAATCTTGGACCTCGCCTCCTCCAGGAAGACTTCCCTGAATCCAGCCATAGTGCTGTCTCCCTTCTCAGACTTCCTGTGGCAAGTAGAGTCGGTACCAGAAACCTGCCACACACCATGTCCTGTGGTTGAGTGGGGAAGTTGTTGGGGCTGGTCTCAAACACTCTGGCCCTCTTTCCTTCTGGACATTTAGAAGGGACAACTTCCCACCCACTTGAAGTTAGGTGGGGCCATCTGACTTGCCATGTGAGTGGAACTGATAAGTGTTGCTTCCGGGTAGATGACTTTAATGTCAGAATACGCTTTTCCATGACAACTGTTCAAGATCCAAATAATGGCTGCCTGGCTCCCTGACTGACTAGGGCAGGCTGAGCCCCTGCAGATCTGTTACGGACATGTAATTGTGAGCAAAAAATTAACCTTTGTTGTTTTAAATCACTAAGGTTTTTAGAAGTGTTTGTTACCGTAGCATAACCTAGCCTATCCTAAGGATTCATTGTATGACCAACCAGGATGTCCCTTGAGCAGCTTGAGATACAGACAGAATTCATGTTTTCTTATAATTTTCATTCAAATTATGAGAACTTTTGACCCTTTCCTGCTAAGATTGGCAGGAAGCGCAGTCTTTCACCCAGACTTCCCACTCCTGAGCATTCTCTACGACCTACAAGGTTGCTTAAGCTGCTCATTTGAGTCTGTCTTCCTTTTCCCACCCTTGTTGAATAAATAGATGAACTTCCACTTCCACTACTAGTGAACCAGGACAGGCCCATCTGCTGGGGACCATGCTCACCAAAGCCACTGGCAGAGCAGTGGATCTCAAAGGTACATAGGGGACACCTCTCAGAGTCACCCTAGGCCATGGGCTTCATACCAGGATAGGTCTAAACTCCCTCTACACCAGCCTAGAAAAGAATCCCGCCACTTGCACAACTGAGCAAGCCCACTGCTTTTATCTCCTTATGTTTTTTTTTTTCAGAGATATCACAGCCATTCCATGCCTTTGGGTCTCAGGTCAAGGACCACCTGGTACATCCTGCTTTGTTTCAGTAACTTAAAACCTCAGAGAGAAGGGCTCAAGAGCAGATCTTCACTCTCCCAGAAGGCCACAAGCTCAGTATGCAAATTTAACCCCAGTGGTGCTGCCCACCACCCCATCAAGCCCCGTCAAGATCCTGTCTCTATGGCCATGGGAGAGAGTGACAAGCTCCATGTGCCCACTTGGCTAGAGCCCAGGCCCAAGTGGATCAGAACACCCAGCCACATCCCCTCCCAGAATCATGGGTGGCTGCTGACCTCAACTTGGGTACATGGACTGCCCAGAACTGTGGAAGCCTGCCCTAAAATGCATTGACACCTTCTCTACACTGAAACCTGGCCTCTGAATGGCAGTCTTCCTCGCACCAGCAGCCTGGGATAAGAATTTAAAGCCTATGGTCCCTAGGTACAGCCACATGTGAATCTTGGCTCCCTGGCTGCATGGCCACCTCTTGCCTCCCTCCCCTGATACCTTAGAACACCTCAAGTATTGCAGTGAATGCCTGTAAACATTTGTGGCAGAGGAAGGAGATCAAGCCTCTGGAGCAGTTTTCTCAGACACAGCTAAAGAGAATCCAGCTGCCAGCAAGGACCAGAGCAGCTTCTCCCTGCAGTCTCCAGCCCTGAACCCAGGGCCAGGTGAGGAGGAAGGTGAAGGAGACCCGGAGGGGATGAAGGTGATGTTGTGGGACCAGCAATACCACTGTGCCCAAGGTTGTGGTGCAAAGTGGTCCCAACAGTCCAGGACTTTTTATAAGGTTTTAACTGGAAATATCTGCTCTCCCCAGGATATTCCTCATCCCCAACATTCCAACCTCACTTTGCACAATCCACAGATTCCGGAAAAGATGCCAGGGTTCGGGTTTTGGGAAGTCATCCCCTGTTCTGTATGCTCAGCGCAGAGTGCTGTGTTGAAATATATCTTCAGTAAATCCTTTCATAAAATTATCACACCCAAACTACCCCCACTTCACAGATCTGGTAAGTTCCTCAAGGACCCTCCTCTCCCCTCCCCTCCTAAATTAATGAGCTGCTCTCCCTCCAGGCTCACCTGGGTTGGAGTAGGAGGCCAGGCTGGGGAGACCCTCCATCTCAGAGGATGTAAAGGGACAACAATGAGACGTTTGCCCTTTGCTGACAGGACCTTAGGACCCACAGGCCTGTGAGTCACAGGCAGTGAGTCACCCCTGCATTGTTTGTGCTGATGATCCTGAGCAGAAGGAGTCAGACTGCAGGAGGAGTTGACTATCTCATCTTGCTCTGGGCATGTGAGCTGGTGCACGTGTGTGTGCACGTGCATGTATATACGTGTGTGTGCGCACATGCATGTGCTTGCCACCCCCCCCCCAGGGCACACGGGGCAGCATGTACCTGGCAGGCTACTATTTCCTAACACATTTGGGGGAGAAATTACTGTCCTTCAATTACAAGCTTGTGTCTCAAAGATAGCAGGCCATGCATTGTTTGCACATCAGCCTTAGGTGGGAACCCTACCTTAGTGGTTGCAGTGGGGATTTAGGACCTGCCCACTCAGCACCCCACCCCACCCCATCCCTTTAGGGAAAAGGGGGGAAACACCCTCCACCCACCCATTCACTTGGTTACAGCCACAGAGACTTCTGGACCTTGTCCATACAGTGTGCCCTGCCCCCTCACTTGAACACAGTTGGCAAGGGCAGGGGTGGGCATAAGACATGGACTAAGATGCCAGCCTTGGTCCCACTGTCCTTCTGTCCACAGCCTACTCAGTGGGCTGGAAAGCAGAGGCAGCTGCAGTGAGAGAGAAGAATGAAGCAGATGCCCATGCTGACACTCTGCCTATGGTGTCCCATCCCCCCCACCTGTCCTCGTTCTTTCAGAACCAGCCCAGGGTCACCTCCTTGGGGAGGCCCTTCCCTGCCCCCCCCACGCAGGGCACCTCTTCCCTGTGGGTCACTGCCCCCTCCTCTTGCCAGCCACGTTGAAGTTGTTTTTGTTGGTTTCCCTAGACTGAGCTCCTTAAGGACAAGAACTGTGGCCCTTTGACCTTTCCACTCTTAGCACAATGCGTTGTGCATCACGGTGCTCGTAAATACTTTTCGGCTGATGAGTCCGAACAGCTGTGTCCTACGGCCAGTGTTAGCCTCGTCCCTTTCTGTTCCCCGTACAGTTAGAGGGAAAGGGCTAGGTTTACTCTTGGTCTCTCCTGATTCTATGGAAGCTTATGGGGTAGAGAACAGTTGGTCTTCTTCATATGCCTCTCTGACCCTATCCTGGGGAAACTGAGGCAGGAAGGCATCTGTTTTCTGATCCAATGCTGTGGTGGCTGGGGAGGCATTCTCAGGAACGTGAACACTGGGCACAGAGGGACTTGTTTCTGAATTGGTTGTGATGTGTTTGACTACCAGTGACCAAAGTCCCCTGCAGCTGGCTTCAGGGAAGTTAGTGGAGGCATCGAGGGTGTCTCTTAAACCAGGGATGAGGGGCTTGGAAACCTTCCAAAACGTTTTCTACACAAATGTAGGTACATACAGTGTAAGTTTCTACAAATATGAAATCACACTATACATTCTCTCTTTTGTAACCTATTTTCATTCAACAATATTTTAACCTTTTTTCATGTTAATAAACCTAGATTTACATGATTGACACATACTGGTTACTGATACATTTACATTTATTACTGGTTGTGTTTCCATGGTAAGGATGTGTCAGAGTTAGATGCATGTGCCCCGTTGTTGGACATTTAGGTTACTTGTCATTTCTACATTGAAAACAACATTGCGAATGAACGCTGTTGTACATGCATATTGACTGATAATCTCCATCAGATAAGTTACTTACAGTAGCATTGCTGGACTAAAGGGTAGGCATTGTGGGTTCCTTTTATTTTTTTTTAAGTTTTAGGCTTTCTGATGGATAGTACCTAACTGCTCTCCAAGAAAAGATTATAGCAACGAAACTCCCCCTCTCCAGCAGCCTCAGAGAGCGTACATTCCCTTATACCTTCACCAATGCTGGGTTCTGTGATCCTGCAAATGGTTTCATTTCATCAGTCAATTCATCAGTCATAAAAAAAAATGTTTCCCTATACTGCTTAAAATATGGCTTCACAGGAGAAAATCCAAACTCCCTAGGGAAGGGCTGACACCTATCAAACAGCATCTACCATGTGCCAGGCGTGAGATGTGCTCACTGTCACTTAATCCTGAGAGGTAGACATTATTGTTCCCATTTTACAGATGAGCAAGTGAATGCTCAGAGAAGTTGTGTGACTGGCCCAAGGTCACACAGCTAGGGAGTGGCCAGGGTCAGGCTCTGACCCCAGGTATGAGGACAAGGCCCATGACCTCTCTCCATATGGCTTCTGTCTCCCCATATGACACAGAACACTCTGGCCTTAACCCACATCTTCCAGCTGCAGCACCTCCTTGACCCAGCCAAGTCCATGAGCTTTAGACACACTAGGCTCCTTCGAAGGGTGGATACCCTATGTTAGCATGGGCACTGCTAGATGGTGAAATCGGAGATGATGGGTTTTTTTATTGCTTATCTACATTTTCTGTCACAGCAATATTTTACTTATTTAATAAAGGAATAGAGGAGTTTTTCAGTTTTATAAAACTCATTGCCAAGATTCTCTTAGAAAAGAGACCCTGGAGAGTTTCCTGACCCCCACCCCACATGACAACCTGGGGTTTGCAGGCTATAAGGTGCAAGCAGGAGGGAGACTACCACTTCAGAAACATCCTGTGACCTTCCAAGGCCACAAGGAGAGGCTGACCCCAGTCAATTCTCCCACAATAGGCCACTGCTCTTTGAGGACATCCCAGAGCTACTGCTGGTCTTTCTCCCCTGGGGACCTGACCTCCCTGGAGGCAGGCTGGCTGTCTCCAGCACAGACCCTCCACCAGCCAGACATTGGGGAAACAGCTGGAACCAACTGCCTCCAATGGCTGCAGCTAAATGGCCAGGCCTTCCAAAATAAGCAAAAGGAAGCCGAGGGAGCCAGGACTGCCAGCATCAATGAGGGAGTCAGCCGAGGGCAGTGAGGTGGGGCAGAGCCTGGGAACACATTGCTCAGGGGGAGATAGGTCAGAAGCAGGGGCTGGTCTAAGAAAAGTCCCTCAGCAAAAGAATAGACACTGGGGAATAGAATGGAGCGCAGGGCACTCACCCACCATAGCACATACACACACATACACCAGAGCCCACACTCGGGAACTTCTGCAATGTTAAGCCTTAGAGGAAATGCAGTATATATTGAATGGATGGATAGATGGATGGGTGGGATGGGTGGATGGGTGGATGGGTGGGTGAATGGGTAGATGGGCACGTGAATAGACAGATGGCTAAGCAAAGCAATGGATGCATACATTGGCGCATAATGAATAAATAGTCCTGGTTTCTTTGGAGGTCTATAATACCAAGGTGAATCAAGAGTCATAAGTTCATACTCGTGGAGTCCTTAATCATATTCATGTGAATTTATCCCATGGAAATAATTCAGAGAAAGAAAATTGCTCTGGCCCCAAAGGTTGCAGTAGCATTGCTCCTAATACAGCAAAATCAGAGTGGCCTAAATGAGCCATGACCTGAGGCTGCTGAGTAAATCAGAGTAAAATGTTGAATTACACAGCCATTCAAATGATAACCAGCGTGACAGTGTAGAAAAAGGGAACCACACTTCTGAAATAACATTAAGTAAGAAAGGATTTAAAATGTATATGTTTGTAGAGCTATGTTAAAAATCACTGGAAAGGTATTTTGGTGGAAAGAACACTACAGGCTTGGATATTTGACTGAATTCAAGTTCATCTGCATCTCAGATGAGTCATTTTCATGTCTTAGCCTCACTTTCCACATCTCTGAAGTGGGGGCAATAAGCAAACCTCCATCTCCAGGCTGGGAGGACTGGGTTAGCTCTCATGTGTGAGGTGCTTTGTAAACTGCAAAGCTCAGGTCACACGCTAGTCAAAATTACATATGCCTCTGGGTTGACATTAGAAGGGAAGCCAAGTAAATAAGGTGGGGGGAGGGGACAGAACTGGTATCCAGGGGAAAATAATACAATATTTCACCCTTATCAGATTGGCCAAACAACACGAAACAAACAAAAAGCACACAGAATGTCCTCTGTGCCTGATTAAATTAAACCGAAGCCTGGCTTGGGCTGCCCGACGGCTGCTGCCCACCTTGACCAGGCAGAGGTGGGTTGTGGGCATGGAATGTGGGACTGTGGGATGGAGCAACCGGAAACAGAGGGCTCTGCTGTCTCCCACTCCCTGGAAAAGGACAGTGAATTTCAATTCAATGAGCACCGAGTACCTTCCAAGTGCCAACACATTTACACGCGTTAGAATGATTGCAGACATTTACATAGGTTTGCTCTGGATCAGGAACTTGACAAGTGCTCCGTATGTCTTAACGCAATCCTCATAACAGCCCATTGAGACAGATACTATTATCTACACTCTACCGATGGGAACCTGGAGGCACAGAGCATTAGGTACCTCCGCCCAAGATTACTCAGCTGGTAACTGTTGGAGCCAGGCTTAGGAGCCCCTCCCACCGGTGCCCGTCTCACGCTCTTTCCCTGACATGTCCACTTCAGCGTCCTGAGGCTCTAGCTTCATAGGAGCAGCCTGAAATCACAATGCAGATGTCTCTGGGTCCACCCCAGGGCTCTTTCCAGAGGACAAAACCAGCTCATTTTTCAGCAATTGGCCATTTTTCCTGATGAGTAGGTGTCCTGATGAGTAGGGCCTGGATCAACACTGGGTCCTCTCTCTTCCTGGGCACCCTGCTCCCCCATCTCCAGCACTCAGGTTTTGAACTCTGTACCCTGAGGGGAGGGAGACAACAATGCTAGTTGTCTCCCTCCAAGGCTTCACTCCTGTGAAAACCCTCCAGGGGTCACCCTCATCCTCCAGTGCAGAGGGCCAGAGGACCCAGGGTCATCCACTGGGCCCTGAGCATGGGAAAATGGTTGGAAAAGAGGAACTAGCTCTGTGACCTGGACCTTCTGTGACCTTCTCTGATCCACATTTCCTTATCTGTCAGTAAGAAGAATAACTATTTTATTCCTGGGTCTAACTACCACACAGGTTACAGATGAGGTGAGAAGGCAGCCTGCCACTCTGGGGCTGCCCCTCTCAAGCAGGAGGAGGAGGCGCCCTTGGTCTGGACTGCGGGTGTGGATGGAGTGGACGGGGTTTCTTGGCAGGTAGAGGGAAAGGACTGAAATCCCGCAACAGTTATCATCACTGTGAGTTAGTTACCCCTAACTCACAGCTGCTTGGAATTCAGTTCCCAAGTATTTACTCAGCTCCTGCTGTAGATAAAATTGTGTGTGTGCACCTGTTTGGGCCCCTGTGGGGAAAGGGGAGACAGTGGACACGGAAAGCAGCAGGAAGGTGGCTCGACTATGCACCAGATTTTCGCATTCATTACCTCGTTCAACCCTCGAATTAACCCCAAGAAGTAAATATAGTCACCTCTTTTACAGATAAGGATGCAGAAGCCTGTTCCAAATCCTTCCATTCCACCCCTCGGGCATAGGGTGGGTAAGCTGAGGCTTGGTCTGGGAGGAGATGCTCTCCAGGGAATCTGGCCGGCTGAGTCACCTGGTCTGGATGTCCATTTCCTTCCTATCCTCTGTTACTCACTGACCAAGAACATGACTTAAATCCCCATGGGCAATAGCCACTAAGCACCATGAGGAAATGGATAATGACTGTGACACAGAAGCTAAAAGCCTCAATCACCCTTCATGACAGGAGCGTGGGACATCTTTATGAAGAGAGAAATTTTTGCCTCATAAATTGCACTTGTGAGAAATCAGCACACGCCAGCTGGTGATCATGGTTACATCTTCCATAGCCAGAGGCAACCTCCCCTGGACAGCCTGGGGTCACCCCACCCCACACCTGCCCATTAAGCCCCAGGAAAGCATTTGGAGGGAGTGCTCAGGCATCAGCCAGAGCAAGATTAGGCCAGGGCCAGCAGCAGGAAGGGCCGGGGTTCAGGTAGATCCTGGGCTCTCAATCTTAGCTGCTCATTGGAAGCAACTCTGGGGGGTGAGAAGGGCAGCAGAGAGTCCCACCCCAGAGGTTCTGATGTAATTGGTCTGGGGTGGAGCCTGAGTCCTGGGAACATTAAAAGTTGCCCAGGTGATTTTAATGCACAGCCAAGGTCACATGCTAAATAGACCTTAGCCTGCCTTGCTGATCAATCAAACAGCAAGCTTTTCACAAGTGCAAACCGGTGAGGGGACCAGAAAGAGGACATAGTTTCTGCCCAAGAGAAGCTGACAATGTGGCTCATTTACCTGAAGCCAGATAGCTGATCCCCACCCCCGTGGGCAACAGAGACCAGGGGGGAGGCCAGAGTGCAGGGTGTGGTTCCCTGAAGAGCAGCAGCTGTTCCTGGTCCAAGCCCAGAGACCCGGAGGGCACTCAGAAGCCATCTAGGGGATCTCACTTGTTTTCTGTGCACAACCCTCAGCTTTGCTAACTTGTGGCACTACCTGCTGGCCCAGCAGACCAGCTTCTGACCTTGCCCCTCACACATGCATTCATTTCTCATTCACTTGTTCCCTTGCTGGGCCCCATCACTATCCTACTTTATGGAAGTCGGATCTATTTGCGGGGCTTCACAGGTGCACACATCCTCCTGGTCCTGCTCTCTTGCTCCTCTGCCGTTCACCATATGTCTGAGTCCAGCAGACCCACCTACCCAAGGACCCCCACTCATTCCATTCACAAACATGTGTTGACCACCTCAGGTGTGCGGTGAGCCCCAGGGCAGTGCTGGGCAGTGTGCTGCTTATTGGAACCAGGGACACAGGAGTGCACCAGGCTCAGCCTGTGCCCTCAAGGACACAGCTTCTCTTATCACTTAACAAGGCAAATACGTTCTTTTGATGAGCTGACTCAGGAGGGTACAGACAGAGGCTCCGGCAACTCATGTTCTACTGATGAAATTGCAGGCAGATTCCTTGGCTTTCCAGTTGCTCTTGGGGATTAATAAACAATACTGTTTTCTATAATAAAAAGGCTAGTTCAATTGCATAGCAAAGCCCCAAACTTTCACCCAATTTAAATGTCACCCCTTGCTTGTCCCAGCCAGGTCTAGCCTGAGTTGGCCCATAAACTGCATACCCTTTGGGTTCTCAGGTGTGCCCATGTTCATAGTGACTCTTGGGAAGATTCTGAGTGTTCTTTAGAGACTCCCCATGGCTGGAGACACCAGGCTACAGGTCCCTGGACTTGATGTCACCTCCTGAAACTGACATGACAGGATCAGCCCTGTTTAACATTTGGTTACGTCCACAACATTCAAACTTCTGTGGGGTTTTGTTGTTCATGTTATTTTCTAACAAAAGCATTTAAGGATATAAATTTTCATCAGTATACATCTTATTTTTTTAATGAATATTTACATTTATTGTTCTCCCCACCCTTCAAAACTATCTATGCTCATTGTATAACACTTTATAAAATCCAGAAAAGCTTTCAGTCAGTCAGCAAACACTGAGTGCCTTCTGTGTACCCACAGTGGTTCTTGGCACTATGGATACATCAAGAAATACATTAGACACAGCCCTAAACTCGGAAAGCTTACAGTCCACCCTAGTGTCAGAGAAAAACTAATCATTTTTTTCAGGGTGGTATGGCCGTAGACAGAAACTAATAATTATGATGATATGTGATGCAAAAGTTAAAAAAATAAAAATAAAAACAACACATACACACAGGTCACCAGTAATCTCAAAGCCCAGAGATTACCATGGTTCACGTTTTAGTACATGACTTCCTGGTATCAGCACTAGAGAAATCTCTGACTTAGAGTGGTTGGACTTGATGATGCAAAAGGATATTCATTCAGCAAAAACTGTACTTTGAGTACCCGTACAACCATTCTGTTTTTCACTTTCAGAACAGTATTCAATATTACACGAGATGTTCAACACTTTATTATAAGATAGGCTTTGCGTTAGATGACTTTGTTCAACTGTAAGCTAATGTAAGTGTTTAATGAGCATGTTTAAGTTAGGCTAGGGTAAGCTATGCTGTTCTGCAGGTTAGGTGTATTAAATGCATTTTCAACATGCTATTTTTTATTTATGTTGGGTTTATCGGGACATAACCCTATCGTAAGTCAAGGAGCATCTGTATGTATTGCAATATATTGTGAACATTTTCCCACATTAACAAATATTTTTGAATAAAATGATATTTGTATTTCAAAATGTGGACGAATCATAAATATCTTAGTTATGGAATCCCTTAGGCTGAAAGTCTCTAACAGGCTCCTACCCTATGGGTGTGTGAAGGGGGTGTGAAAATTAGGAAGTGGCGGGAGTTACAGACGGTGGTGGCATACCCCTCAGTGCCACACACATTCGGGGGAGGGAAGGGAATAGCTGCTTGAGAGAATCAACTTTGGAAGCTAACTTTCTCCCTTTTTTAATGGAAGGTATTGTACACCCTGGAGCTACAAGGCTGGACCCTTTAACACCTTCTTAATGCGAAGGCTAAATTTGGCTCAGACTCCCTTTCCTCAACTGCAGCCAAACTGCTGCTGAATTTCAACTTCATTTAAACCTTGGAAAGGTCTGGTGCGTGTTTTTAGTTGGGAGAGATTTTTTTCCTTCCTTTTAATCGGCTCATAAGTCAATAAGCAGCTTGGGCAGTAAAGTTCAGACTTTGAGAAACCAAAGACTCAGTGACGGTTTGCATTCACACCCAGGGTGGACAGTCTCAGCTCTCAAGAATTTAGTGTTTGTCTTGGAGAAAACTGAGAGCCCAAGTGCAGCCAAGGGAAGGAGGAAGAAACGTCACTTCAGCCCTGAGTGCTGCCGCTTCTCCTTAGCATGGGGCGGTGAGAGAAGAACCATAATGCAGTCAAAGGAAACATCTCTCCCATCTTGTTAGTTTCAAGGTTTTAAAATTCTCCTGCTGTCTACGGCCATACCACCCTGAACGCGCCCGATCTCGTCTAAAATTCTCCTGCACTGCCCTTGATGTGTCTGTGTAAGTGAATCCACTAATCCATCTGTCGATGGCGCCCTCCGAGACTGCTTGATCATCATTCTCAAGTGATTCCCTTGTGTGTGTTTTAAGTTTTCCAACTAAACTTTAACCTTTTGTTAGGAACCCTGTCAGTTTGGGGGGTTTGGTTTGCTTGAACACCACCCACCCACTCAGGGCTCTGCACACAGGCTCTGCTGTCATGAGCTGGGATGGGGAGAAAAAAAGTACAGCCAAAGATTTTGTTCCTGCCTCACTTGAAAGCCACATGACTCTGAGCAAGTCACTTAACTTCTGAGTCGTGGCTTCCTCATCTGAAAAATGGGGATTGCAGTGTCGGCAACGCAAGATTACGCCACATTAAGTACAGCTTGTTAAAGTGTAGAAGTTTAGGTAAAGTTAGTTACTATTATCCCTGCTATTAAATGCTGATCATCCACATTGAGATTTGAATTGCATCCTGCAGCATTTCATTTCAGTTCATTTCATTCTCTCCCTGGCAAGTTCCCAAGGAGATAACATGATAGGAAACTTCTGGAGCAAAAGAATAAACTGCAAATTGATAAAGTCTAGCACTGACGAGATGCTTTCTCATACTTGAGATTCATTTATTCCACAAGTCTATGAGATGAGAAATACAATTATCCCCTTTCGGATTGAAAGACAGAAGTTCAGAGTGATTTTCAGTGATATCCTCAAGGTCACCCAGCTAAGTAGGAGTCACAGTCACATGCTGGTAAACTGACTCTGAAGAAAGGGGAAAAAAAAGGCTTGACTTGTAGGGTTTGCCAGTTTCTGTGGTGTAAATACTCCCATTGTGGCTGATTTCATGCTAACCGGAGTGAACCAGCTTCAACACACTAAAGGAGTGGCATCTGGATGCAAACTCAGGTTTCCCAGTTTCGGGTAAAGATCATTTCCCAAGCCCACCGCTGTGATGCTCCCCTGCAAGTAAGGAATCCCTTGGCATCAGGAAGGGAGCAGAGCTGGTTGGATCACTGGGGCTCCACCTCCAGACCTACCCAATCAGATCCTTTGGGCAGGGCCTAAGGACCTGCATTCTAGACAAGGACCTGCACATGCACTGGAATTTGGGTACTACCCAATCCTCACCCACTGAGAACATGATCGGTCTAATCAAATGCCTCTCCCAGTCCTGTCTCCTAAAGGCAGTGGAGGAGCAGACATATCCCAGGAGAAAGAAGACAGCATCCTGGGTCATTTCTACCAGAATTCTGGTTCTGAGGTTCTACATGGGGGCTAGATCGTGATGGCAAGCTGAGGACTCTGCCTCTATGATTACACTGACTTTTGATTATACTGTTTTTCACCAAATCTAAGATTCCACTGATTGCAAGCCACACCATTATTTTATTTACCACCAAGAAAGAGTGTTGCAAAATTCAAAGATCTTAAAATATGAAAAGTATAGTTTAGAGTGGATGATTATGAAATAGGTGGGTGTACATACATTGTTATATCTCCTAGTTTCACAAAAGCTTGTGAAATATTCTATTCTTTGAAGGCTGAGGTTAGGTCTCACTCATCTTTATTTATGTCCTCAGACATCCAGCAGACTTGGTTGAATGAATACATACTCAGCAGCATATCAGTATAAACCTGTCTGATTTCTCTTTGGTGCTTGTGTTGCAAAAGGATGGATAACATTTTAAAAAGCAAAGTTACCTCATTTTCTCCCCTCTGATGGGGTTTCCACCTTCTCAGACTTTTTGAAGAGGGCTGGCAGCAGGAGGCTTTTCTCAGCTTTGGTAGCTTCTGGAGGGCTTGCTGGAATCAAACGTTAAGGATTAATGTTATGATGGAAACCCCAGGGTGCAAAGCACTGTCAGAGCCCTCTCTGTCTCTCCCTCAAGGTTTGGCTCTTTCAAACTACCTGGTTTTCCAAAGCCAGGTTGTGTCCCATCCAGTCCTGTGCTGCTCCTCCACCCATCCCCACGTTCTCTGCAACCTCCAGGGTGGCCTTGCTCCCCTGGGTACCCATCTTAATGAAAGGGTAGGGAAACCTTTTTTCTCCTCTGCTCAGCTGCAACCAGCTCAGGATTTTCAGAAGGCATTTGTATTGGTAAAAGAAAGCACAGTGGCACAGAAGTTGACAGCATGAATTCCTTCTGCAAGGTCTAGGCACAGGCTGCTCATTCCAGTTTACTGTGTCCACAGCACCATCACCTCTCCCTTCCTGCTCATCGCTTCTGTAGTTTGAGGAAACGTTAATAATGCCTTTCCCCAACACAGTTCAGTCTGAGCATTTTTATTCTTTTCACGTTCTTATTCATTTTTGAGTGGTTTTGTTGTGTGTGTGTGTTGTGAGGGGTTTTTGCTGTGGCTATTCGTTGGATACGGGTAAATGTGAAGAGGAGTCAGCCCACCTTCTTGCCTGTGTAAAGTGTAGAGTGAAAGGGAGGGAAAGTCAGCATTTGACTAAAAAGACTGTGTGATTGGGCTTCACTGCTCTGGAATACGTGGAAGCATTTGACATCAGCCAGCCTGCCTCTTGGATTTGAAGATCTAAAAGCTTTGGTTCCACCCTGAAACAAACAAAGCAGTTGACCCCACATGGCGGCCTGTGTTCCTGCCAATTTCAGTGACCCAAACACAATCTGCAGTAAGGTCTCCCACCAACAAGATTCACTTAAGAATAGCATGTGTAATAAATTTGGGGGCTAGCCTAAGATCCACTTCTAACTAGCATCATTAGTTATATATGTTTAACATTTTTAAACTATGTAATGGCAACATGATGGAGCACTTTGTAAAGACAACATTTTGAACAGACCATCACTCTTTAATTGTATCACAGCTACTGATTTCCTGTTGCATGTCACCTTCAAGGCTTCGTCCACATACACATTGTAGCTTCACTGCAATCATGGTGTCTGTTACAGATTTAGAATGTCCAGTGGACTGAACAGCTGACTCTAAACCTTTTCCCATTCCCTGAAGACCACAACCTACTCTTTTTCCCTTCATTTTTGGTACATGGCCACACATCTGTGACAGGGACAGTGTATACTTGTAGCTAAAATGTAGCGTGACGTCTGACATATAGTAGGTGCTCAGTAAATTTTGGGAGGAATAGAATTCCCTATGCAGACAAATCAGATCACTCTGTATGTGACCTTGGACAGTCTGTCTACCTGTCCACACTCTTCCACTGTGCTGCTCTGCACAGCCTCTCTATTGGAGGAAGAAAACAATGCAGTGATCCCGGGAAATCCACCGGGGAGGGGGTTGTGGAAAGCAGTGAGCTTGGTTTTTCCAGGAGTGAAATATAAGCGACATTAAAAAGAAAAAAACCTCTGAATGGGATACTCAGTCCTGGGAAGGGACATTCTGTGGGACCCTGCTGCCATCTAGTGGTCCATCTGCAAATAACAAATGTATAGAGGAGTAAGGATCAACAATAAAAGAAAAAATCTCAGAATCTGAAAATGTTGGCATTCAAAGAGTCATCACAGGCAGCAACAAATGCTGAATGAGTCCTCCTTCTGGGCCTAGTCCCTGCCACACACTGGAGTTGATGGACAGGACGTCCCGGGAGCAAGAGAAGACAGACGCTGGTCCGTTGTGCAGAGGAACTCATCACCTTGTAGAAGTAGGGCAGGTGGAAGAGCCATGGAGACTGGAATCATCCTTTAGCACACACCTATTTGGCTGGCATGTTTATAAACACATATTATTTCAGTGATTCTAATGAGCATATTGTATGTTACTGACAATGTGCCCTCTAGGGCAAAGATTTTTAACCTCAGGAACCTGATCCTTTCTAGATAATTATGGGACCCTTGAACTAAAGTGGGGGAAACAACTACACTATTTTCATGAAGCTCAGACTGAAATTTAGCATTTTCTTGAATTATGAATTAGGCAAAAAGCTGTGATAGTAGAACCTGTGACTTCATCATTGGTAAAAATTATGTTTTCACATCACGTTACAGTTGTTGCAGATATTGCAACAATTCACTCATCACTACTTGGACATTACAGTGGTTATTAGATCTGCTGCTAGATCTGTGCTAATTAAGAAGCACATATATTACTAAATCACTACTTTAAAATATTTTGATGCCTAGATTTCAATATAATTATTTCTTTGAAATCCTTTTTTTTTTATTTCAAGCATTTGAAAATATTCTGTAAAGGAATCCATGGCACACAAAAGGTCAAGGACTGCTGCTCTGGAGGCTCAGAGAAGGGACAGATGACCATGGGCTGAACTAGTTTGAGAGGGTTTCCCAGAGGAAGAGGGACAGAGGTCTGTGTACTTTATTTAAAGTCCCCCCTACCCCGACCCCACACAATTTCAATACAGGACTTATCTGGGGAAGCAAGACGAGGCCTTAACAAAGCGTAAAAATAGGGAGGTTTCTGTGACTTCTTCCATGTCTAATCCAGCAAGTGATCCCTTTGCAAAGAATCTGAGAAGATAATTCAGACTAAAAGATAAATGACTGGAAACATTTTTATTTCAGGAGGATTTTCATTTAACAAGACTCAAAGGATTTATGAGCCCAAAGGACTAGCTCTCGGCAGGTGGAATTCAGTTGGTGTGGCAAACTGGCTGACACTTTGGGCAAGGTCAGCCTGACCTTGAATCACACTGTCCTCTCCGATCTGCCCGTCTGCATCAGTAAGGTTCTCTCTGTTATGGAGCAGACGATATAGAAACCAATATGGCAGAGTTAGAAAATGGCAATGCCAAGGGAGGCCGCTGGTATCCAACCCTTCTCACAGCAGTAGGAAGAGGACAGCTCAGGCCTGGGCCACAGGTGTCTGGAGATCTGCTTCCTACAGCAGTGACTCTTAAATCTAAATGAGCAAGCAAGTTACTGGCGATCTGTCAAAAAGCTGTTTCTGACTTAGCTCATATGGGGTGCGGCCTGATGTTCAGCATTAAAGCCCCCTGGGTGATGCAGCTGGTCTGTGGACCACACATTGAGTAGCAAGGGCATGGAGCACTGCCACTCATGTACCTCCACCCTGTGTCTCCCTGCTGCTGTGCCCCTCAGTCCTAAATATCAAACCCCTGGGAGAGAGAATGTGTTGGCCCAACTTGGGTAAGTGTCCAGACCTAGCTCTGAAGCTGTGATCAGTAAGGTGGGGTTTATAGTGTGGGCATGTCCACTTATTTGGAAGGGGAGAAATGACTTCCCCTGCTTGCCACCATGTGGTCATGGTTGGACTCTGCTCCCTTCTCTGCTCCGTCTTTGCCATCTTCTTCCCACCCAGTGACTTGCTCCAGCATCCCAAGGCTGGGTTGTTGATGAGGCTGTTATTGATGGGTTCCATAGGCTACAAGAATGGGCACTTCCAAAACTCTTCGATAAAAACCAGGGACACTTGGCTCAGCACCCACTGCATCCTTGTCCTTTCATATATAGTCACCCATCTCACACCCCACAGAGGCCATAGAATTTAGCTATGGACACCAGAGACTGCCACACGGATAAGCCCTCACTAGCCCCTGCAATCTGATTCCCTGACATCCAAGAAGCTCAAGATCTCCGTGATTTGGATGCCTATTGGATCTCTGATGTCAGGCTCACCAACTATGCCCATGCCTCCCCCTGCCCCAACTCCTCTTGGGCTGTACCCACAGCTGGGGGCAAGGGACACTCAGCCTGCTTTAGTCCTGTGGAACTCTAGACACTCGAGTCAGCCATGGAAGCCCCCACCACCATCAGGGTACAAGGACCTCCTCAAACTCTCTCTTCACTCCCCGGGCAGCAGGGTCTTTTTTTTCTGGCAGACATGACCAGCATGTCCCTCCCCAGCTACCCAGTAGGAAGGCAATTGGAAATTCATAAACAGAAAATGCCCAGTGATGATGTTTCCTTTTGATTTCTAGCAGAGCAAAGTGAATTCTCTAAAAGCCTCTGAAACAGGCTGTAATTGAGAGCACTACCAGTACAGTCCCCGCGGCTGTAACACCAAGCAATAAGCCTAGTCAAACACTTTCCCAGGGGTCCTAAGTTTAAAATTGCCATTTTGGTGTTGAAAAGGCTGTGTCGCTTTCAACACTTTTTAAAAAACATTTTAATTTTTAACTTTTATTGTATTTTATTTTAAACTTTTTATTTTGAGATAATTGCAGATTCATATGCTGTTGTAAGAAGTAATAGAGAGATCCTGTGTACCCTTGACCCAGTTTCCCCCAATGGTAGTGATGGAGTTTGCATGTATTGTTCTCCCAGAACTCATGTGGAAGTCGGATCCCCAATGTGGCAGTGTTGGAAGCTGTTTGAGTCATGGGGGTGGATCCCTCATGAAGGGATTGATGCTCTCTCTGAGGGGTGGGGGTCCCGAGTGAGTTCTTGCTCTATTAGTTCCTGCAAGAGCTGGTTGTTTAAAAAACTCTGGCACCTCCTCTCTCTCTCTTGCTTCCTCTCGCCATGTGATCTGCTTGTATCTGCCACTTTCTGCCATGAGTAGATGCAGCCTGAGGCCCATGCCAGATGCAGCTGTCCCAAAATTGTAAGCCAAATAAACCTTTCTTTATAAATCACCCAGTCTCAGGTATTTCTGTTACA
The DNA here is from genome assembly GCF_027409185.1 of Cynocephalus volans. Classification (NCBI taxonomy): domain Eukaryota; kingdom Metazoa; phylum Chordata; class Mammalia; order Dermoptera; family Cynocephalidae; genus Cynocephalus; species Cynocephalus volans. The sequence goes on from NC_084473.1 coordinate 44,152,690, forward strand.
GCAACACAAACGGACTGATAGAGGTAGCATCTTCCAAAACTGTAAAACAATATCCCAACCAGGATACTGACACTGATACAGTCGAGACACAGAACAAGCCCATCACTGCAAGGATCTCTCGTGTTGCACTTCGACAGCCACACCTGCTTCTCTCCTGCTCCCACCCCGTCCTTAATTCTCAGCAACCATACATCTGTTCTCCATTTCTATAATTTTGTCATGTGAGGAATCATATAAATGGAATCATACAGTACATAACTTTTGGGATTGGCTTTTCTCACTCAGCATAATTCTCTGGAGATGGTTGTTGTTTCGATAGTCTGTTCCTTTTTATTGCTGAGTAGTACTCCATGATATGGAAGTACCACTGTTGGTTTAACCATTCACCTGTTTAAGGATGTCTGGGTTGTTTCCAGCTTTGGGCTATTACAATAAAACTGCTATAAACATTCATGTGCAGGTTTCTGTGTGAACATAAATGCCCCAAAATGGAATTGCTCAGTCATATGATAGTTACATGTTTAGTTTTTAAAACAACTGCCAAAGTTTTTTCAGGGTGGCTGTAACCTTTTGGGGTAGGTCTGCTGACCATAAAGTCTCTTAATTTCCCTTCGGTTAAGAATATCTTGATTTCCCCTTCATTCCTAAAGGATATTTTCACTGGATATAGGATTCTGAATCGACAGTTCTTTTCTTTCAGCCCTTGAAAAATGTGGTGTTACTTCCTTCTGCCCTCCATGGTTTCTTATGAGAAATATGCTCCCAGTCAAATTGTTCTTCCTTTCTAGGGAAGACGTTGGGATATGCTACGGGTCTAGCTAAAAGAAAGAGGCTGTTTATATACAATGTGGATAAAGCATTAATTGGCATAACTGTTTGGGACATCAATTTAGCGATATTTACCAAGGCTTAAAATTGCTCAAACCTAAGTAACTCAATTTCCTCAAGAAATAATGGTAAAAATAGAAATGGCTTTATGCATGAGCATAGCTTTGATTAAAAAAAAATACAATTGTGTAAATAAATTGTGTAAATCATGATATTTTCATGATGACAGCTATGTAAAAAAAATTTTTTTAAAACATAAAAAAAAGGAAATATGCCAAATATGAGACCATATTTTTATCCCTCCACCATTCTGTATTGTTAAGTAATCTGTAATGAAAATATATTATTTTTATTTTTTAATTTGTATTCATTTATTTATTTTCAAAAATGTACTATTTTTATAATAAAATACCAGCATTTTATTCCTATAGCACCAAGAGTAAAAGAGTGAATTAGGGCCGGCCCGTGGCTCACTTGGGAGAGCGTGGTGCTGATAACACTAAGGCCATGGGTTCAGATCCCATATAGGGATGGCTGGTTTGCTCGCTTGGGAGAGTGTGGTGCTGACAACACCAAGTCAAGGGTTAAGATCCCCTTACCAGTCATCTTTATAAAAAAAAAAAAAAAAAAAAGTGAATTACAGTTGTGTAGTCAAGCAAAGAATGGGAAAATGAAGCTGTCACATTTTATATTTTCAGGAGCATTATTGTAAAAATCAATTACATTTGACATCCAAACTTCTCTCCCTTGAGTTCCCCTGCTAAAGGTTCATCCTCAGATGATATCCTGTGGACTTTCCCAATCCCAACCCGGTTCCTGTCCATGATCCAGCACCCTGGTGCCACTCTAAATCCTGACCACAGACCAGAGAATGGCCAACCTTCCTATTTGCCCACACTCTCATTCCTCCAGTCTCTCTTGTGCGGTCTTGACATATTTCCATTCTCGTCCTGGCTGTGGGAATTGGGCGAGTTACTTAATTTTTTTCAGCAGAACTTTGGAGCGGCTGTGTCAGTCTCCTGGCTGCAAGGCATCACTCACAATTCCTAGGGGACACCTGAGATGAGGGGAAGTAGCCCCAGTGTAGACGCTTTGGGTTGAGATGGTGAGAGGTGCAGATGGGCTCCAATGGCCTTTCACAGCCTTGCACAGCTGGAGGCTTTTTTTTCCTAAAATGGTTTTAGACTAGACCATGTCTGAAAACTATTGTTCACTCTTGGGAATGAGTGATTCCAGACAGTCAGGGGCCAAAGCCAGATGCTGGCCTGCTGACAGAGGATAGAGATCACAGTTTCCCCTCAGGCTGGAGGCAGGGCCCAGGAAAGAACAGGCAGGGTGCCCGCAGGCCCCTGGGCTGTTCGGCTGAAGGCCTGTGCCTTCGAATATAGCATTATAATGGTCTCGGCAGAGCGGCGGGGCCAGACCACCTGATAGTGGGGAGCGGGGAGATTTCCCTGCAAGAAGTAAATACTGCCAAGCATCCTATGGCATGTCACCAGGAGCTACTCAACCTCTTCCTCTGGTAATTGTACCCCAATTTCCCTAGTGGAAATGCTGCCTCCCCTCTGTCACTTCACTGCTCCTCACTGGGGATGCAGCACATGACCCACGCCTGAGGCAACTGGCCTGTGTGGCATGGCCCTGGCCTCGGGGACTGGTTCAGGGATGGACTCAAAATACCAACACTGCCTGACACTGATAAAGCACTTCCTCTGCCCAGGCCCCGTTCTTAGGGTTTTACACATTAACTCAATTAATCCTCACAACATTCAAATGAAGTGACACTGTCATTATCATCCCTGTTGGGCAACTGAGGCACAGAGGCATTAAGTAACATGCCCAAGTGATACAGCTATTGAGTGGCAAAACCAGGACTTACTTTAAGGTCATATGACACCAGAGTTCATTACTGGAATACTGCACCATACAGCGTACTAGGACATAGTCAGGCACAAGTGTGCTGTGACAGACACTTTCTTCTCTGAAGGACCTGAAACTGAGGAGGATGCTCTGGAGCTGCTGTTGCCATTTCACCCCTGCTTGGAACCCAAGAATGGCGCTAATGCAGAGGGCAGAGCTGAAAGCAGAGGAGACAGATCCTAGGGGCGTGGTAAGCTCCAGAACTGGGTCAGTCTGCAGCCAGCTCAGCAGCGTGGCCAGCAGATTCTCATATCCCCATCTCCTCCACCTGTCTGCTTGTTTCTTGGTCCAGTTTCAGTTGGTTTGGGTTATTTCGTCCCCATCACATTGTCTGTTTTCTCTTTCTAAGAATTCCTATTAATTGGTTATTGAATCTCAATAGATCCCCTTATTTTCTTACCCCTTCTTTGTGATCACTCGTCTAGTTTTCTTTTTGTTCTACTTTCTGGGAGATTTCCTTGACCTTACTTTTTAAACCTTTTAATGAAAAACATTAGGGGATGGGAGTATCACTTTTTTTATTTCTAGATTCTCTTTTTCAATTGTTCTTTTTATTGGCATCTTAATTTTTGTTCATTGTATGATCTAGTCTGTTTATTTAGCACCTACTTTACACCAGACACTGTACTAGGTGCTTTATCTATTTTCTCTCATTTTGTTAATCCTCTTAACCTCTCTGTAACTTTTATGCTAGTTATCTTTTAGATAAGAAACTGAAGTTTAGAAACTTCACAGCCAAGGAGTAGCAGGCCTAGGATTTCAGCTCAGGTTGGCCTGAGTCCAAAGCTTGTGAACTTTCCTCATATAATGCTGTGTCACCTGGATATATTGCTGTCCATTTTAGATAAGGAAACTGAGGTGCCGAGATGCTCCTTACACATCCTGAAAAATTCTTGAGGCAGGTTATGAGAGAAGGCCAAGGCCTCACGTAGTAGAGATAAAGGGGGTGTGCAGAGAATGGTAAATCATGCTGTGTTCATAATGTCCCAAGGCCCTCTTCCATCAGGGGAATTTTCTGTAAGGAAAGACAAAGAGGACCACAAAGGCCAGCAGGAAATAATTAAACAGCAGCCAGTCATGGAGGAGGAAAGTGTTGCAGTCCTGTCTGTATAATAGGGTGATTCTACCTTCTAGTGATCTGCTTCTCTCCCTCCCCCACCCCAGCTGCCTCACTGAATTCCTTCCCAGCTGCCAACATTATGAGATCCCTCCAACTGTGAGCCCATTCACCAGATCCATCCAGAAGGGCAGCTCTGGATGAAGAAGAGCCAGTGCAAGGTCCAAGGGTCTCAGGAAAAAAAAAAAAAGGTAAGGGAAAGTTCCTTTCCAACAGGCAGAACAAAGTGTGTCATTTCTGAAATGCCAGGGGAGACTACTTTTTGCTTGGGCCTGGGATGTTTTCAATAATGCTATCTAAATTTTCTGGCAAAGAAAGAACAGTCACCAGAGTCAAGGGGGAAACATTACATATTCTCCCAGACTAGAGAATGCTGTCATAATCTGAATTTGGCCAGAGAAGAAAAATCCAAAAATGATTTCATTTGGAGGAAAAAAAATGCCTAAAAGGGGAAAGTGACTTTAAATACTAAGAATCTACCCCTGCAAAAAAGAGCAGGGTATAGCCAAGGAAGGTCACAGGATCCGTAATAATAGCAGGCACATCTAAACATCTGTATTAAACAAATAAACCTTTCATGTGGTAGAAGGGAAGCCTATATGGACAAAATCAACTGCTCTTTATGTTGTTTCATCAGTTTTATTGGTCATATATCTAGAATTCATTATATAAATCTTTCAAAATAACAAGAAATTACAAGAATAGTTTACAAGTCAGCTCTGATTGCACAAATACTTGACACAGGAAACTATTTTTACAAATACATATGTTTTCTTATAAGAATACTTTAATAAAGAAAATAAGTCTCTATATATCTTTCAGCACATTTTATGCAGTTTCTTTTTCCCATTCAACCATCATTTCAGGTCTTCTACTCTAGCACATCCATCACATCCAATAAGCCAAATTACAATCTGCTGTGGCTCCTCATTTGCAAATGCTATTGAGATTCACACCATTAAAGAGTTTTTAGGCTTCCTTTTTTAACCTTTCCTGATTTGAAAGAATTCATGTATACAGGCTATAAGAGGTAATTTAGACAACATTCCTTCTAAATAGAACTTGTATCAGGTTAATCACTGTGTTTGGTGAATGATCTTCTCACCGTCCACTTAGGCTACACCAGCCAGCAGTTTTACCCCTGCTGTATCAAGTCCTTACATTCCTAATGGTTACTAAACTGCAAAAACGAAACTGTGGAAAAAAGAGTGAAATACAAATATTAAGAAAGCTAAAACATTTACTATTGATTAGAGTAGAGAACACTTTGAAATTCAAGGTCTCTCCCAGGTTGAAGAAGACAGAAAAGAAATAAAGGATAAGGACATGGCAGTAGTTGCATAAAATACTGAAAATCTGAAAAAGGTTGTTAATCACTTTGGCCAGTGGTGTATCATTTATTTGACATTCTTCTTATGCTGTGGCTTTGAAAGAGACTAATAAACATCCACTTGCTCAGAGCAAGTAATTATACAGGCCAGGGGAACTTTACAGAATATTGACCATGTTTACCTGAAGAGATAGGACACTCCCCCACCCCCAGGAAAACCTTTGGCATTAACTCCATTCCCTCACTGTTACTGAGAAGTGGGTCCACTTGGTAAAGCTTGTTGCCTTACTTTTCAGGTTGCATGAATTAAAATCAAGAAACTAGCAGTATTCTACAGTCAAGTTCCTGAGTGCTCAGCTCCAATTATCCAATACTCTTAAAAAGATTCTTTAATCAAGCCCTGGTCCAATAAGAGATTTAACAGCACATAGGGACTGTAAGATGTCCCATTTCTCTTCTCTTTCTCACCCCAGTGTAACAAATTGCTACAGGTTTTTATAAACCACTGCAGCAATAGTTGGAAATGAGTTATTTTGCATTACCAAAAGTGTTCAATCACATTATCACGGGTAACATTTGCATATAACTAGGAGATAGCCAAATAACATCTACTGCAGTGATTTTGCAAATTCAGCATAGTCGATGTACCCATCATTATTCTTGTCATCATCTCTCAAAACACCATCTATTATGTTAATCAGTTCATCTTCGCTCATTACTGGTGCTGGTTCACTGTCTTCCTACAAAATATAAAGTAGATAATAATGAGTTGCACATTTTGCTGGAAGAAGTGCTTAGCTAATGTCCAAAATGTCTATGCTCATGTGTCTGGAAACTCTTTCAATGTTGTACTTGGTTACTTCTAGGAATCCACCTACCCAACTATCAAATATAGAGTCAATTTATAATAATCCAATTTAAATTTGCCAGTTAGAAGAAAGATGCATTCAAGGCAGGCCCTTGCTTATTTGTTTTAAAAATTACTGTGCATTCTTTTCTAATTACAAAAGTAAGACAAGTTCATTGTAGAAAGCTGGGTCTGCTTACACAGAATTATGGGTTTCATAGATTCCCTGACCCACACACCCCTGCTGAAGAAAAGCTCATAGCCCAAGCCCTCCTGAGGGTCAGCTCTGTGCACAATTTGCCTGATAAACGGAAACAGTGATTTAGCCATCTTGGAGTCGTAACAAGAGGAAGAAGCCTCCTCCAACCAGTAGAACCTGTTATGGTCTTTGAGAAAGTACTTCTGCTGCTCTAGAAGCACATATAGCAGGGCTCACTGCACCAGGGGCTAAGCTACAGCCATTCATGGCTGGTTCTTCCTTTGCCACATCTCCCACATCTACCCTTTCCTCTCCTATCACCACCACCATCCTTGCCTGCAAAGGACTTCAGAATCTTAAGTCCTCTCCCTTACACTGGTCTCTCCTTACATCCACCAGTCTGCCTCCCACAGCAAAGGATCTTCCCCAAACAATACCATTCTCCTGTCCAAAACCATACTGCCTTCGAGGCAGACCCCAACCTGCACCCCTAGCAGCCAATGTGATCACACCCACCTCACCAACTCTGCCTTGACCCCCCGCCATAAAAGTCAGGCAATGTGGCAGAGTGGGATGACCTTAAACCTAGAGGCACAAAATCCCGATGTTAGTTTCCTCACCCAAAAAATGGAAGTAATAACAGTGCCTGCCTCTTCCTACTCAGGCTGTTGCAAAGATCCAACAAGATCTCTAACCTAGGTGAAAGTGCTTTGAAACTGCAGAGCACTGTACAGTATCACAAAAACCCTCAACTACTGCCAAGTCCCTTTAGCCCTTGGCTCCCTCATTTGCCATTCTCAAATGAAGCAACTTCTCTCCTGCTCTGCATGTTGAGTGTGGTCTGTCTTTTTAGTACTGGTTCTCAAAACTCCGGTGTGTAGCAAAAATGCCTACAGCACTTGTTAAAGATAAAAATGCCCAGCCCTGGGGCTTCTGCCTCAGCAGTTCACCTTTTGCAGGAAGGACCATTAAGTAGAAAGAGGTAGAAGAGTGTGGTGAGCAGAGAAAGCAGCAGCAGCACTGCTGATGCACAGGACAGCACATGTCATCAAGACTGGGGACTGAATTACCCAAGGGAGGACTTTCCATGATACTGCCCACTGAGCCACTGCCTGACCTACCTCCTTATGGACATGAGTGATGGCTGTGGAGAGTTCTAAGCCGTCAAGCAAATTATTGCCATCATAATCATGCATTTTGAAATAATGGAGCTGCAGTTCTTGTGGGGACATCTCCGCCTCTGGTTTGTTGATGACACCTTCTAGATGCTCCATGATATGCCTAAAAACCAACAGTCAGACTCAGACTACTTGGCAGTGACACTGGGATCATACCAAAACCTTAAGGACTCTGAAAAGTTCAAGATTTTAAACTTCATCCAGCTCAGAAAAGCAAATCGAAACAGTGGCAGACCATACTCAAGGATAATACATAGAGACAAGGCCATGAAAGGAGCAGGGAAAAAGTCAACGGGTCGTCTGTATGCTGGCATGATTATGGGTGTTTTTTCCTCTTTAGTATTAGAATTTTGTTACAACATTTTTGTGCCATAAATTAAAAAATTATTTTTAAAAACAATTCAAGGATAGTGAAGTATAATGTATGAGGCTAACTGGCCCAGGAAAAAAGCTGCAACAAATGATTCAATGTTTGGATGTGTCAATCAATTAAAGAAAAAAAGATCTTGTCAGAGTCAAGAAACCTCAGTTGTAGTCTGGATTATGCCACTAGAGTGTGTGTGTGTGTGTGTGTGTGTGTGTGTGTGTGTGTGTGTGTGTGTGTGTGTGTGTGTGTGTGTGTGAAACCTCAGTTGTAGTCTGGATTATGCCACGTGTGTGTGTGTGTGTGTGTGTGTGTGTGTGTGTGTGTGTGTGTGTGTGTGTGTGTGTGTGTGTGTGTGTTGAAAGAGAGAGGCAGAATTCAGAAAAGTAATTTATCCCATTGGGGCTTCAAGACTGTCCACTTGTCATATGATGATGAAAAAGCCACTACTACTGTGTGTGTGTGTGTGTGTGTGTGTGTCTCTGTGTGTGTGTGTGTGTGTGGTGAAAGAGAGAGGCAGAATTCAGAAAAGTAATTTATCCCATTGGGGCTTCAAGACTGTCCACTTGTCATATGATGATGAAAAAGACTCCCTGATTTATAGGCGGCAATAAGGAATAAATATCATCCTTGGAAAATGTGAAGGAGCCACATACACAGGAGGTAGGAAAAGAGAATGAGTGTCCCCACAGCTGGCTACAGCTGCAGGTGATGGGGAGACTGTGGACCACAGCCCAGGCTGAATACATACTCTTGGTCGTGCACTGTGTTCTTGTCCAGGCCCACACTGCTGGGTTGGGAGAAGCTGGCCACAGGCTCCTCGGCCCTGGCACCTGGGATGCAAAAGGCCCAGAATAGGCCGCACAGGAAGGGGGTTCTGAGCAGCCACAGGGATCTCATGGTCATCAGTACCTGGGAGGCAGGGACACAGAAGATGAAGGTGAGAGCACCAGAGTTAAGGCTTCTTTCAAGAGCTGACATGGTACACTCCTGGGGGAAGCAGCGAGGTTGTGGAAGACAGCACATCAAACTGGGCTCAAGGCCAGCTCTGCCACTAGACTGCAGGATGACTCTGGATGCTCCAGGTGCCCATAACTCAAACGGGTGCCAGGGGCAGAGGGGGTGGGTAGGGGGTTGGGGTTCACAACACTTCCTGAAGTGCTTTCATAGGGCCAAGCAATTCCTTGAGATCTTAAAGGGATTCAAAGGTTATTACTGCCTACGAAAAGTGACAGTCCATTGAGAGAAATACACTCTACCAAGAGCACTGAGAAAGGCAGAAAGTGAAGTGTACTAGAGAAAAATAAAACCCTCTGGGAGTTTAGGAGAAAAAAATTTCCTCTGGTTGGAAGAAAATCAGAAAAGGCTGATAAACAGGGTGACACGTTAGCTGGGCCTGGACAGACATGCAGCAATTCAATGGTGGGAGCAAAGCAGAAGTGCACACAAGTGGGAAAGAAACTACACGTGGTTCAGTTGGGCTGGAGCCTAGAGGGTATGAAGCAGACAGATGGGGGTAGGCAGCAAGGGGTGAACAGGCCATACTGGACACGGCTTTGCACATAGGCCAAAGGGGCTGGCACTTCCTGAGGACAAATGGGGAGCCATGAATGATTCATGATGGGAGATAAGATCTTGGTTTTTGAGGGAAGCAATAAGGCGGGTCGGATCAAGGTCTGCAGCAGTGGACATGGGGAAGAGGACGTTAATTCCTGCCTCATCCACCTCGCAGGGCTGTGACAGCAGCAAGTAACTTAACCACTGTGGGAGAGCATTGGAAAGGAAAGTTAGAGAAATCAGGATTCCATCAAGTACTCCTGGGGTCTAGCTACACTTGAAATTGTGGTCAACAACAAGATGACACAGTCAGCTGCAGAGCAAGCTGCCTGAGGGCAGGGAGTACTTTATTCCCAACAGTATTCCCCACCAAGGGTCAGATTGGCCTGTAATAAATGTTGATTCAACTGGAAAGTTCTGGCCTTTCCTGGGACCTATCAACTGACCTCAAAAAGGAAGGTGAAGGAGACCTACATTCAAAAACAAAGACCTGAGCTAACATTCACTTCTCAAAAGGCAGAGCAGTTGCAACTGGATGACAAGGGCCAGTGACTTCTAAAGGACCAACTGTAGCCCACAGCCCCAAACCTACAGCAGTAAAGATAAAACATGGGTGCCGGGCATACCTTACAAATGCTACACACAGAGCTCGGCTCAGAGCTGCTGCTGGCTCCACTCTTGTGCCTGGGACTGGGAAGCAGAGGTACCATAGCCCCTCTCACTCACCCTAAAAGCTCTTAGGGTAGGACCCTGAGAGTATGCCACCCTACAACATTTAGAAAAGTTTCCCTGTTTTGCCCATTAGCCATTTCACCTCCTATGGTCCCCCCCCTATATGGGACAATAGTCACTGGGATGTGTAGCTTCCAGGGTGCTAAAAAGGAGAATCTAGGCTTACTACTGAACAGTGACATCCCAATGTGATCTGTCCGGCGCTCCCGCATGCTGGTTCGGATTCTATATAGGGATGGCTGGTGCGCTCACTGGCTGAGCACGGTGTGGGCGACACCAAGCCAAGGGTTACGATCTCCTTACCAGTCACCAAAAAAAAAAAAAAAAAAAAAGAGAAGCCTGCAAAAGCCTATAAAGAATAATTCATTTTGTAAAATAAAAAATGTATATACAAAACAATGACTAAAAATTGATAACAAAGATGATCTGGAGTCATGAGATTAAAAGCGATTGTGATTTTCTTCTCTACTGCTTCTAAAATTTCTAACATAAACATATTTTTTCTTTACAAATAAGTATTTAATGTAATCTATCCCATAATTTTGTTCCAATACTATATGTATGGGATTTTAAAAGGAGTTTCCAGTTAATTCTTACCTCCAGAAAATAATTCACAAAATAGCCAGAAACTATACTTCCAATGTTACCAAATAAAAGTATCCAGATCCTGACAAGGTCATTGCCACTGTATATTGGAAAACAAGGTCTCAAGTTACTCTCCCCGGGACAGAGCAGACAACTCGTTGTAACCACACATCTTAGAGTTCTAGGGCAGGAGGGACCAGAGAGGGGAATCCAGCTTCTCCCAAGCCTTTCAGACTCATTTACATCAAATGCTCTTTCTCCAGCAAGCCCTCTTCAGTTCTGAGTCTGGCTTAGGTGTTCTTCCCATATGCTCCCAAGTGCTTCCTTTCAGAAGGCTCCTGTCCATCGCTGGTAATAGCTGTGAACACAATCTTGAAAACTGCCTGATTACTTGTCAGTGCCCCTTGCTGGACTGGGCTGTGAGAGGGTAGGGACTAAATCCACATTCCCAGCATCAGTCATAGTGCCTGGCACCGAGGCTGGTGATTTTCAGCCTGTGTGCCATGGTACCTGGGGGGCTGGGGGGATTACCACCTTCAGAGATATGCTGCCAAGTTTTGATGTCAATGTAACTGATGATAAAACTTTTCTTTGGGAGATGTCTATCAGATAGATAGTTGAGCTGAGTCATCCTTGAACCCATGCACCATTTCTTCTATGTGGTTGGATGCTTAGTCTATCAAATTGGTGGTGGGGGGAGGCAGGGGAGATCTATTCAAATAACACCAAAAAGCAACCAAGCAATAAATAATACAGTAACTGTGGATCCAAATTATGCCTTTTTCAAGGCAGGCAGGATAAAGGCCAAGAACTCCTAGTTTTGAATATGTCCCGTTTGGTTTGTTGTTGCAGGTTTCTAACCACTGGAACACAATAAAAGCCAAATCTATAAACACAGAAAAAAATCCCCCCAAGTGCCGCACTGAAAACTGGGAATCTGACTGCCACCTAACAAATTAAACTGCTCAAAATCAAAAGGAAACATAAGCAACCCCCTTCTGCCCAAAGAAAAAATTGCATCATCCACACTCCAACTACTTAGCTCAAGGCCATGGGCAAACAGCCTGGAAGATAAACTCCAGGAGTTCCCGAGCTCACTGACCTTCTTTAGGAAATTATAAAGACCGGACTGGAGAAAAAACCAAGGGAGGAGAGATTTCTGCAAAGAGACTTCTGAACACAACCCATGCCTTAGGACAAACTTCACAAGGATCAGATTCAGTTCTGGGAGGGAGGTGCTGGACCATGGTCAGTAGTGGGCATCCCACAGTCCCTTGACTGCAACAGGGCTCCCTCTCACTGCTCCAACAGCCTCTTCCTGTCACACAGCCTTTGCTCCCACTGGTTCCACCTGTCTGTTCTCCCTCTTCCTTCCAGGCCTGCTTCAAATGTCATCTCAGGATTCTTCCAACAGCGATTGCTCCCTCCTCTGACCTAAGTCCACAGCCTCTCACACTCATTTGACCTTAACATATAGTCACATATTGTTCTCCTTTTCCATTCCTTTCTTTTCCTCCCTCTCCAAGGGCCAGGATCCTCTCTTCTCTGTCACTCATTTACCCTAGTGAACTCTGCTGAGCTGACCCAGGGATAGTATGCCTTCATGTCTGGATCAGGGCAGTGGGTCTTGGCTCCTAGGTGTGTTGTTCCCTATCACAGCAGATCTGGCCTAAGTTGGAACTTCCCTTTGGAGTGGTTTGGCCTGGCCCACCCTTCCCTCTCATTGTGTCATTAGTCCTACCAGCACATGAGAGTTTGGAGCCAGCTTTCCTTCCAGCAGCTGGTAGCAGCTTTTTTCTCAGGCCAGGTGGCCTCATTTAAGAATACAAACTCAAAGCAGCCACAATCAGCAACATCTAGACATCCTGCACCCAGAGGAATGCCAAAGAAAAGCTCTGGTACTTTCTTGCCACTGCCATGGTGCTGGACTGAAGGCAAGAAAATAACCAAGTTCCTAGGCTTAAGAAACCTCTACACGGGCTGAGGGTTGAGTATTATTTCTGAAAAAGCAGGCATTTAATAACTAGATCTATGTGTTCATTTAGGGAGCCCAATGCGGGCATTTAAAAGTTTAACTAACATACCAACACCACATAGTACTGAGGATAGAACTGTGACTCAGACAGACTCCTCTCACACATACTACCACCTGGTGGAAAAGACAGACCAATAAATAGACACCCCTGGGGTCCCCCAGAAGCCCTAACTCACACCTGAAGTAACTCAGGAAAGATGAGAAGGATTATTTCAACCAAAGGATAGTGCCTCAGACAAAAGGAACGTATTGTAACAAACACCTAAGCCCAGAAGGAACTTGTTCCTATCTAAGAACTAACAAAGACCCAATATGGTTGAAGACACAGTACGGTGGAGACGAAGGAATCTAAAGTAAAGTTAAAAGAGGACGGATCATGAAGGGCTATGCAAGCCCTGTTCAAGAGCTTGGAAGAACAATACAAATCCACAAAGGAGGGTAAGGGAATGAGGGGAGGGTTCTGGAGACATGATCAGATTTGTGTTTTAAGAACATGGCTCTAGCTTCCCTGTACAGAACAAACTACAGAAGATCAAGAAGGGATGCAGGGGATCAGTCAGGAGGCTACTGAGGTAGTCCAGAGGAGAAATAGTGGTGGCCTCAGCTAGACAGGGCAGAGGGATGCGAGGGGAGAAGTGACGTATCCAGAAGAGCTTTGCGATGGATTCGATGCGGGTGGGTAAAGGAGTGCAGGCAGTAAGAATGACGCCCAGGTTTCTGGCTTGGGCACCTGGATGGATGGAGGTGCCATGCCCAGAGAGGGAATACAAGAGGAAATCAGCTTCCCCGCCTTCCCACTCGCGCGCCCCGGCACAGTCTGGCCAACCTCGCCGGGCCCGATAGGACCCGCGGTCCGCCCCAGAGGGAGATGGGGAACGAGGCGCACAGGGAGAGTAACCCTCTGGCCCGCGCGCTTCAGGCCGGGCCAGGGACACTATCCACCTGGCACAGCTAGTCCCACTGGTCCTGAGGTCCCCAGGGGCCAGCGAAGAGGGCGGAGATCGGCCTGGCCAGACCCGTCTGGCGCCAAAGCCCCGGGCTGGGGACACAGGCTTCTGTCCTGGGAGACAGGCCCTACTCCTGGCCGGCCAAGAGTCCCGAGACGGCTCGGGGGCCGAGCCCCCCAACCCCGATCCAGATCGCTCCTGAAGCTCTGAGTCCCCCCACAGGGGCGCCGAGATGCTGCCCCGCTGCGGACACCTGAGTGCCGCCCGCGGACCTCCGCCCCCAGGGTCGGGCCTCGGCCGAGCACGGGTTCACTCACCCTCACTGTCCCCGCCGCAGACGCGAAGCCCTCCAGCGTGAGCCTCGCCAGCCCCCGTCCCCAGAACGCTCTTTCTGGACCCGCCCCATCCCGCCCCCTGATCAACTCTGCGCACGCGCGCTGCCTGCCGGCTGCCCGCCCACTGACGCCACGGGCCCCGCCCCCTGCTGGAGGCCGGCCTTGTGGTCCTTTCTCGTGAATCCACGTGTAACGGGCCCGGCCCAGCACTGGCCGGCCGGACAGAGTTCTTCCACCTGCCTTCCCGAGGGCGGCACGCGGCTGCAGCACGGGTTGAGCCATCGGAAGCCCTAGGACTCGGCAGGTTGCGTGGTAATCCCGGAAGCCCCTGGGAACCTAGTTCGGCGTGGCCGTAGGCTGGCGGATCCGGAGGGGGCGGGCTCCAAAGCTGGCTCCCAGCTCTGCTGCCACCTCCCCTTTACAGTTGGGAAGAAAGGTAATAATAATCTTAATTCCTCTCATAATAAAACAGCTAGAAGACACTGGCCGGCCTTGGCTTTTGCGTTTCCAAGATTGGCCTACTTCCAGCTTCTGCTCGCTGCGTTCCACGAGCCGCCCCATCCGTGGTACCCATTTACTCCCGCAGGCGGGTCCCACCGAGACTTCATGGGCCGCCCAGTTCAAATACCACCTTACCTGTGCATGTGTAAAATCAGTTGCTTTTATCATTGAAGAGAAAAGAAGACAAAGCACTTAAAAACAACAGGCCCATGGGGCTGGCCGGTTAGATCACTTGGATAGAGCGTGGTGCTTATAACACCAAGGTCAAGGGTTCCCACCGGCCAGACACCAAAAAACAAAAATAGGCCCATGAACAAATAAAGGAAACGAATAATCCCTGTATAATCCTGCCCTTACAACTTTGCTTCTATAGGAGTTGTCATTCAGTGAACTATCTATTGACCAGATGGATAAATGAACGTAGGACTGTCATTTAAAAAATTCTTTCTCTCATTTGTGTCATAAAGATACATAATCATATTTCATATAAACCTGGATCCAGAAAGGGAGAGACAGGAAGAAAGTGGTTAAGCAGGTAGATGATCCCAGAACCCTCCCTTCAGTCTACTTTAATAGACCAATGCCTTGAAAATTGACCTACACCACTGCCATTGATTGCCTCATTCCTTTTCCCACCTTCATCCAAGAACCTGCCAACCCTGTCCCGGAGAAAAATTGCAGGGTCCCTAAGTCCCTGAAGAGACCCTAGTGATTCAAAACCCCTTCTCCTTTCCTTACTCTGAAGTTTGGGTTAGTTTGATCTAGCTCATTCTCCTGCCTTGCACCTGCTGTCTGTCCATCCATCCATCCCTCCATTTGTTCATTTATTCATTAATTCAAGATCATTTCTCTAGTACCTTCTACCTGCTAGGCACTGTGCTAGGAGCTTCTAGAGATGCAAATACAAATATGAGTCATGGTCTCTTCAAGAAGGTCAGTGTATGGTAGATGAATAAAGTGTCTTCATTCTATCTAGCCAATACTTTCACTTTTTCTATGGATATTATCCTGTCATGTCTCTCTTGAATCAACAATTGCTTCCTCTCTACCAGATCATTCCCATCAGCATATAAGTTTGCTCTCTAGTTTCTTCCCCACCGTGTTACTGAAACTACAATCCCCATGCAAATCCAGTGGTCTCTTCTTTGATCTGTTTTTATTTTATTTGCCCTCTCAACACTGTTCATCACAGTCAACCACTCCCACTTTGAAACACTTTCTTCTCTTGTTTTCTGATACCACACTTTCTTGGTCCTCCTCCTACCTCACTGGTTATTCTTTTGGGGGCTGTTACTGTCTTCTCATCCCCTGCTCAACCTATACATATCAAAGTACCCAGGGTTCTGTCCTGAGTCTCCTTCTCTATCTACCCACTCTCCCTATGTGACTTCATCTAGTCCTATGCTTTAGATACCTTTTTATTTTAAAGATGACCGGTAAGGGGATCTTAACCCTTGACTTGGTGTTGTCAGCACCACACTCTCCCAAGTGAGCTAACCGGCCATCCCTATATGGGATCCGAACCTGTGGCCTTGGTGTTATCAGCACTACACTCTCCCAAGTGAGCCACGGGCCAGCCCTTTTAGATACCATTTTAAGCAGATGATTCCAAAATTTCTCTCTCTAGTGATGACCTCTCCCCATAATTCCTAACTCTTCCAAATAACTGCCTACTTGACATCTCCACATGAATGTCTTAACTGGCATCTCAAACTTAGCATGGCCCCTAAAAAACTTGATTTTCAACCCGAAACATGCACCTCTCTCAGTGTTGTCCATTTTAGTAAACGTCACTGCTATCATTCAGTTGTTCAAGCTAAAATTCTAGGATCTATTCTTCATTCCTCTTATTCCCTTACCTTTGTATCTAATCCTTCAGCAAATCCTGTTGATTTTACCAAAGTATATTGAGTCCGTCACTTCTTTCCACCTCTACTTACTACTACTCTCGTCCAAGGAACTATCATCTGTTATTGGACTTCTTGAGAGAGAGCTTCCTAACTGACCTCCCTTCTTCCATTCTTGCCTTACTCTAGTCCATGAGTGAGAAGCCATGTATAGGTGGGTCTCTAACTTGTAGCTGAACCCGTTCCTAACAGGCAAATCATTTGGTACCAGAAGCAAGATGCTAAAAACAGATACTAAAGTGTGAAATTGGCTAACTGGAGGTTAAGGTAGGTAGTCAGTGGTGAAGACTCTATTCTGTACCAGAAAGCTGGTGACCCTTGTTAAGCAGTAGTGAAACTGTCAAACTGCTGTCACTTTCTGGACCTTATGTACAGACTGCTTGCCAACCACAGTTGTATTTTAGGAGAAATCTCAGGAACAATATAGAACACTAGTGAGTGCTGGCTTTCTTAGTAGCTTTCAGCAAACTCCTTAAAGAGAGTGGCAAATCTAGATTAGAAATAATTGACTTGAGAGCAGGGATTAAAGAAAGAAAGGACTTGGTAAGAGAGGATCTTTTTACCTGCAGCCTACAATCTAAATTGGCCAACAGCCCCATAACTTGGAGCCTTCCTGGGTTGAAGGAACCAGTTTATTTTGTGTACCCAAGCTGAAAGCAGCACATGTAGAAACAGAGGTGAGGCAGCCTTATCAGAAGATAAGACTGAGGCCTCAAGTGGCAAGATGGATTCTAGGTGGCATCTCTTTCTTCAGCTGTTGTTTTGAACATTGCCTCAAAACAATGTTTTGCCTATGTAGGGGACTCCAGGGTGGATGAGAACAGGAGTGAGAATAAGACTTCAATTTATACCTTTTAATATTGCTTTAATTTTTAAACTATATTCATATATTACTTATTTGATAAAATAAATTAAAAAAACATTTAACAAAAAGCAATTTAAAGACTCCCTAGAAAAGTTATTTGATTGTGATTACTTATACATGGAATTGACCAGAAGTCTAACAAATGATTGTGGGAATTTTGTGTCCCTAAAACCTCAAGCCTAGTCAACAACAATCTGTTGTTGTTCAACCCTGTGGCAATCCCTGGATCCCAGAATTCCCTCCAACAGGGAGTGGAATGCAAAAGGTGTGCATTCTGCACAACCAGAGGACAGAACAAGGGCAGGGCTTCCAGAGTCTCCAACCAAGAACTTAATACACTGCCAGGAAAGGGACTCTTCTATTTCTATCTAGCAGGATTGAATGTGGTTTGCTGACTAGGATATACTGTTTTCCCTTCCCTCTTTTTTTCTGAATGGAAGCTTTTATTATTTCTTCACATTGTACATTGAATGTATTTTCCTGTGTAGGCTTTTTTTAAAAACATTTTATTAATGTGTAGTATACACAAAGAAAAGTGCACGTGAAAAAGTGTACAGCTTCAAAGTTGAACACATCCATGTAACCAGCACCCAGATCAGAAACATGACATTACCAACACCCTAGGGGCTCTTGTACTACCTTACAAACACCATGCTCTCCCCCAAAAGTACCTGCTATCCTGACTTCTAATACCATAGAGCAATTTTACTTATTTTTGTATTCCATATAAATAGCATCATATAGTACATACACTTTTGTCTATGGCTCCTTTTGCTGAATGTTATTTTGAGATTCATTTATGTTGGTGTAGTTTGAGATCATTCATTCTCATTTCTGTGTGCTATTCCATTGTGTTGATATACACTATATTCTTATCCATTCTACCATTGATGGACACCTGAGTAGTTCCCAGTTTTAGGCTATCATAAATAATGCTACTTTGAACATTGTAGAATGTGTCTTTTGCTGCACTTCTGTTCACATTTCTGCTAGATTTTCACCTAGGAATAGAACTGCTGGCTTATAGGGAATGCAGATGTTCAGCTTTATTAGATACTGCCAAAAGTTTTTCCAATATAGTATATACTCCAGCAAGTGCATATGAAAGTTCTGTTGTTCCACATCCTCCCCAACAATTGGTCCTTTCCATCTTTTTCATTTTAGAAAAAGAAACTTATCCTTTAGCTTAAATCACCAGACCCCAAGAAGCCACATCTGGACCTGAAAGAGTGCCTGGACTCCAAGCTATATGTCGGAGCTGGTGAGACTGCAGGTTATCTCCTTTGTGGAGGAGTGAGCGCACTCCATGCGAAATGTGTATGTAGGTAAGTGGGGGATATACATGGGTTTTAGGTACTAAAGAGCTGCACCAGGCATACTCTGGTGATTATACTGGGGGCAGCCCAGTTTCCACATTTGACCCCCTCCATCTCTACAATAGAAGCTAAAAAAACATTAAACATTCACTTTTCCATGTGTTTATTTTTTTTCTTTTCAGCTAGATGGCCATGTGACACAGTTCTAGGTATGATACATAAGGAGAATTTGGAGAATCTTGCTTTTCTGATAAAGGAGATAGTGACTGGTGTAGACTGTCCCCTTCTGAATAGGTATGTAACACCTCAGCAAGTCATCCTCCAGCCATGAATGGAAGTCGTGGAGAATTTCAGAAAGGCAGGCCCAATGCTGTCAAGCTGCTGACCAGTACCAGCAGCTGCCTACCTCCAGATATCTTGTTATGTGGGGAGAACTCCTGTTTGTTTAAGCTACTCTAAGACAGTTACTTGTAGTCCAAAGCATTCCCAAGTAATACAGAGGTCAAGCAAGATGCAGACTCACATGTGAATTGAATTTATCAATCCAAGGACACTGGGGCCTCAGAGAGCAGTTTATGTGCAGTGCAAGGCAGCAGTAGATTGCAGGGGTGGTGAACAGCTAGTAGGTAAGCACTGGGTACAGTAAGCACAGGCAAGTCTTTCAAGAATTGGCTGTGAAGGGGAAGGAAGAGAAAAGGTCCAGGAAGGGGTGTCTTTAAGATGGAGCGCCTTCTGTACGTTTAAATTCTTTTGGGAAGGGGTCAGTAAAGATGGCGAGACTGAAGAGACAGCAGAGTGGACAAAACTGAAAGGACAGGTTACCGAGGAGGAAGGGGAGAATGGTTCCAAAGCCCAGATGGGGGCGAGCCTGAGATTTGAGAGGCATGGTTACTTGCTGAGAGCACTGTAATTGGGGGAGGGGCAGGGAGCTTGAGTGGGTCAGAGTTTGAAATTGTCTTTGTATAACTGGGAAAGCAAGCTGCATAGGGAAGACAGAAGGCCTTCTGGCCTGAGTTGAAGGCCCAGCTGAAATTGAAGATTATTTATTTATAATGGCACAGTCTGCATAATTATTTGATTGTATACCACGGTTAATGTACATTTCTTTGATACCATCATAAGCTGGCTCCCACTCCCTTGGGACTGATGTTTAATGATGATTCACTCAGGGGTGCTTTTGTGCTGTTCCCCGACATGGGCAGCTCCTATCCAGCAAACGGCTCCTGGTCCTCTCTCGGTATCTTGTTTCCCCGGCTCTCCAGCAGACACCCTTTTGGGTGGGATCCCTTTAAAAACGCTCCTAAGCTGCTGGCTCAAGGGCTTACGACTTTGGTCGGGTTTGAAAGGGGTCCAGGCAGACTCAGGCAAACCCTGTGGGGCCCAACATGGGACCTGCACAGTGGAGGAGCAATGCTAAGGGAGGTATTGGGGAGGATGGGCCAAGGAGAGCGTCCTCACGGAGTCCTGGGGTCCCAGGCAAGAATTCCCAGGCTCTCCAGAGGAGAGAGGTGTGAAGATGAAGCACACAGACTGGGATGAGGAGAACGCAACGTGCATGGAGCCGACGATGAGAGACCATGGCAGGACTTCTGAGGCGAGTAGGACATGCAGACAGCACAGGGTGTGTGCTGTCCTGGCCTATTTGCCCTCAGATCCATCCCTCACTCTTCCCCGTCGTGCTCTGCATCACAGGGGGGCTGAGCAGTGGGCTGCATTTTCTGGCCTCCCCTGTCAGCTGGGGCAGGACTTCATATTTCTTCCCTCTTATTGATATTTCTGATAAGGGTGAAATATGGTGCTAAAAGCTTAGAATTTTGGCTTGTGTTAGGATGTTCTGAATCTGGTATATAGTAAACTGGGGTGGTGAAAATGATAACCATCTGCTTTTAGTGACTCACGTCTTCCATCCCTGACTTTATCAAAGAATATATTATTCCTGATGGAAAGTTTCACGAACACGGGTTTCTTCAAGTCCTAAATATGTGTACTTTCCCCCAACAAGTCCCATGTATTAGCATTCCTCAGTATCGCTTTTGTCTCCCTCTCCTCCCCCATCACATTGTTCTTGTTTGGAATTTTCGACATTAGTTATTCTAGGCAAACATTCTCTTTTTCTTTTCTTCAGTCTTAGCTTTTTTTAAAGCAGGAATAAATTTATCAAAAATGTTGATCATCCTGACACCTCCTATCTCTTAAAGTTTCTCCTGAATCCACTTATCTTACCTGAATACTTCCTTCAAAGGTGTTTTCAATGTGGACTTTGTGTGGCAAATTCTGAGGCCTCACATGCCTGATAATATTTTTATTACTCTCTCACATGAGAGAGAAAATTTATCTGTATATAAAACTTTAGGTTCAGAGTTCTTTTCCTTCAGTATTTAAATAAGGAAATAAATATATGATTATAAGAAAGAATATAATTGTGTCAAAAGATGGGGGAAGGGACATTTGACAAAATTTAATACCCATTCATGATAAAAAAAACTTTCAGCAAACTAGGAAAAGATGTAAAGGGCATCTATTAAGAACTCACAGTTAATATTCTTATAGTGGAAGACTGAGTGCTTTTCCCCTAACATCATGAACAAAGCAAGGATGCCCACCATCAGTACTTCTAACAAAAGTATTCTAGTATATGCATTATCCTAGAGTTTCAAGCCATTGCAGAAAAAGATATAAAAGACATACAGACTGGAAAGAAAAAGTAAAACTGTCTTTATCAACAGATGATATGGTCATACACACAGATAATCCTAAAGAATCTATAAAAAAGCTACTAGAACTATTAATTTAGCAAGGTCACAGGATACAATGTCAATCTACAATAATTAATTGTATTTCTGTAGATATGCATTGTGTAAGTGAAAAATGAAAATTTAAAAATACCACTAAATAGCATTCCCAAACATGATGTACTCAGGGGTAAATCTTTAATTATTTTAAGCATATATTCTTTATAGTCTACTAATTCTATTATATGAAGTTCTTTTACTCTAGTCCTACTTTTCTACTCTTTTGACTCTGTCATAGAATAACTCAGAGACATTTAGTTATCTGGGTGTAAATGATGCACTCACTTATTTTAAAGAGAATGATCAGGCTTCCAGTCAAGATGGTGGAATAGACGGTCCCCAGGGTCATTCTCTCTCTCAAATCAACCAATTTACAACTACAAAAAAGCAACAACAGCCAAGCTGGGGCCGCTAGAGCTCAAGGGAAGAGGAGGAGAGACCTACGGAGTTCATGAAGGTGGGAGAAGCCGTGACGAGAGAAAGAAGAAATCACTCCGACCATTTTGAGCCCTGGCCACATCCAGGCTGGAGCTGCCAAGCGCACAGAGCAGGAGCCGGCAATAGACACAGCTGTGCCCTTTGGATGAAGTTGCTCGGAGGCAACAGGAAAGAAGAGGGCCATGATGGCCCCCAGGCCAGCAGTACCACCAACAGGGTTCCCGTGGACCCACATAGGAGCAAGGAGACACAATAACTGAAAAAAAGGAGTCACTCAGAGGCTGGTGAGTCATTGT
The DNA here is from genome assembly GCF_027409185.1 of Cynocephalus volans. Lineage (NCBI taxonomy): Eukaryota > Metazoa > Chordata > Mammalia > Dermoptera > Cynocephalidae > Cynocephalus > Cynocephalus volans. The sequence goes on from NC_084473.1 coordinate 44,174,779, forward strand.
AAGGGACTGGCGCATGGTCTTTCCCATGGGCAGTGTTTGCAGAAGGGGCAGTGGGGGAGAAGGGCTCACCGAGAGAACATTGGGGCACAGCAAGGACAGCTGATCTGTACCCTAATCAGCAAAGGACCACTCAGAGGAGACTGGTCAGGAATATAGAAATGCAGGGGATGCAGTCTGATGAAAAGACTCAGGCCCAGACCAGAGTTTCTACACAACCCAGGTGCACCAGATCTCTCATGAGCTGGAAGTACCTATAAAGTCAACCATTAAAACCTGAGCTGCACAAAAAGCCTTCCCTAGGGAACTAGCAACAAAGCAGTAATTTAACTCAACTACAGGGCTCAAGTGCTGGTCCCCACAGGAAGTTCCCCCATTTTAGAAGTGAGCAAAGGATGGCAAATTAGTTCCAGTATAAGTTTAAAAGGTGGGAACAGCAAATAATCCAACACAGAAATGAAAGAAAAAACAAAGTACCCACATCCAGAGACAAAGTTTCATATTAACTAGTAAAGGTCTCATTTCACCAAAGGACACCTATAACACCTAGAAGAACTGGAAGTCCCCTGGGCTACCAAGCCAGAAAAGGGGGGAAGGCTAGGGGCATCAGCAGTACCCCCCAAAACCCACAGCCAATCCTGAGGGTGGAGGACGAGGGCCTTGGCTATGCCCCCTGACACATGCAGCCAGCCCAGCGGCAATCACTGAGCTGCTGCAGGAAGCACCCTGGGCTCTCCTGAGTCAGGACAGTGGGGGGCCTCTGACCTCAGTCACACCACCGCCCCCCCCTACATGTGCAGCCAGCCCAGTAGCAACCACCAAGTCACTGCAGGAAGCACCCTGGGCTCTCCTGAGCCCAGGTGGTGGGGGACCAAGGGCCTCGGCCACATCCCCCAACACATGCAACCAGCCCAGCGATGACCACCAAACCGCAGCAAGAAGGGCCCCATGCTCCTGAGCTGGGACGGCAGGGGATGAGGGCTTTTGCCACACTCCTTGACATCTTCGCCTAGCCTGGCAATGACCAAGCTACCACTGGAAACCCCCTGGTCTCCCCCGTGGGAATGAGGGGGGGGGCACAGGCCTCAATCCCGTCCCTCCTTCTTCCTCCTTCTTCCATCCCATTTCCTTCCACTTTCCCCTTTCCTCCTCCCTCCCAACTGCTCTGCAACAACATCCTAGAATGTAAAAAATAATATTAATAAAATTACATTAAAAAAAAATGGTAAGGCCCACAAAACTTAAAAAAAAAAAGAGAGAATAGTTATTAGACTGTTGTCAACAGAAAAGGTTGTATAAGACCGAAGGGAGAGAGGGAGAATAAAAAACCAAAGACACTCCAGGAATAGTAAATTTCTGGGTTTTTTGGTTTTATATTTGGGTGGGGGAAGGCTAACTGATTAGCTGGCATCTAGCAAAGAGTCTAGTCTGTGGAGTATGCCCTTAAGCAGTTTGGCTAGGGTCATCAAAGAAAACAATTTCAGTTGCTTCCAGATTCTTCTGACAACTTGGAGATTTTAACCATCGAATATTTGTGCCAAGTCAGTGCTATAATGTTGGGCCAGGTCTGTACCACCTCCTTCCTCAAGATTTCTCAGCTTTCACTCATGGTGGATTATTTCCTCTTGCATTTTATAATTTTAGATGATGAACTCATCTGTAGTGGGGCTTTATCTATGGGAATCTTGTGTGGCCTGGGTTGAGGGTGTGTTTGTTCCTTCAAAGAAATTTTATGTTTGCTTCTATCTGCTTGGCATACATTTTTAAATTATTCTTTCAGCTATGAGTCCCTGGTTTATATAGGTAGTGTAAAACTGAACTCCAGACCTGAATGAGGGCAGACTGTAATTACAAATTCTCAGAGGAAAATCTCAATCAAGAGGCTAGGCCAAGAAATACAGCTTCACTATAATTCCCTGTGCATCTCAGTAACTGAAGTATGAACCAGAAACAAAATTTGCAAATTCTGGCTACATGTAAAAATATCAGATCTGTGTCTTTACTCTTAACCCAGATTCTCATCTCTGGTTGCTACGTGTCCATTAAAACACAAAGTACTTGTAAACCAGTAAAATCCTGTAAATCCCCAGGGAAGCCTTAGTATCAGCTCAACCAACACTCTCTCTTCCCTTCCCCCCACCAAGTTAGCGCTCTCTAAATTTTTTGAGCACTCAAATTTTCCCTACTTTTTTGCATGCTCAGCTCTGCAATTAACTGAAAACGTGGCTTATTTTAACACCACTTCGAGATGTTTTGAAAGAAACAGAAATAAATACGTTTATGGAATATAATCATATTCGTGAAGAATAAATTCTATATTTGAATATAATGAATGTATTCGTATTCCTGAAGAACAATATATTCTAGAATATATTGAATGAGTATTTGGAGTAGAATATTTAAGGAGAATATCTGAATAACAATATTCCATGTGATATTCATAAGGATACCATAATATTCATAGGATATTTTGAAGGATACTGTGAGTTGTGGGGAAATCATACATTTGGCAAATTGGGTAGCCTGGATATCAAACTAACTTATCTTTCAACAAATTGGCCTTTAGGGATCTGGGCTGCTTCCACTCAGCTTTCAGTATTGTTTCAAAGTACGGGTCCATTCATTGCACTGCACTTGTTTTTTAATAAAATGCTGACACATGCCTGCTCAGAATAAATTAACCCAACTATATAAACTGACACCCTTGGTGTGAAAAGGCAACTCACAAAACAGTTCCTAAGCTGACTTCTCCCCTGCCCCCCTCCAATAAAACTCCACCATTATTTTTTATTTTTCTCTAAGCAACATTAATGATTGTTTTACCTTCTATACCCAATATCTAATACAGTTTCAGTAATAATAATAAATGAAAGGATGGATGAGTGAATGAATTAGTTAATTAATTTTAAAAGAATAGTAAGTTTTTTAAATTTTATTTTCACAGTGACATCTGTTGACCTACCTAGAGTTCTGATTACTAAAAATATACTCAAGATTGCCATGACAGAAATATAGAAAAGAACGGAACAAGCAAGAGAAGCATTTTAAAAATGTATTAAATTGAGTATTGTACCTTTAAAAAAAAAATTGCAGGAACTGAATATCCAAAGTAAAAAGAGCTGAACTGTAGGACATAGACAATGTTAAATTGGAATTCAGAGATGAACGAAAGTGAGCTCTACAGCCTGGGTGGTGGAGGAAGGTTTTACCAAGTAGGTGTGAGCTGAGCTGGGGCATCTGGGTGTTGTCATGAAAGTGGGATCCACACCGGCCATTGGCTAAGAAAACACAATAAACTATAGATTACAGTCTGACTAGCCACACTATAAAAGCCTCTCCATATAGAAGACATTTTCCATGAAGATCACTTCTGCCTTTCTAATAAGATTTCATTTACAAAATTTCAGTTGACCTGTTACTTTTCAACATCTCACCCACTGCATACACGGAGGTAGTTGCTCTTTCTGGAGTTGTTCCAGCCAAAGCTGTTTATTCCAAGAATTAGCTCAAACCCTCTGCTTAGCTATCAATTGTTTCATTATTCTCTGTAGGTGATTAGGATAAGAGTTCTCAGGGTCTATGGTACACTCAAGGACCACTCGTGACATGGAGAAAAGGAACATGTTAAAATTAAAAGGGACTTCTTTTGATGAAGCATTCTTTTTCAGAAAATACTAATGGTTTGAATGATAGAAACTGATCCTTCTGGAAGAATATTAGGTTTTAGGAGCTGCTTTATATCCCAATAATGATCCAGAGTGTTTATTTGAACCTTTCTTTACTGCTGATGACCCATCCTCTACTGTTGGGAGGTGGGGGAGGGAGAATAAGAGGATAAAGCAGGTCCATTTTAGATGCCATCCTAGGGGGTTATTACCAGAATTACCAAGAGGATTTTAATAAACAATGCTCTCTCATTTAATAGTAAGGAGAGAATTTACTGTAAAACACTACTGTACACTGTCATATTTTTCTTGCAAGGCCCATATAAACCTGCTCGATATGTGCTCAAAATGTTTCAAGAAAAGCTCACGTACCTTCTGTCCTTCATAACCAAAACCTTTTCTCTGTGATTCTGAGTGTCTTGAAAAGCCAAATTCAGAGTCTTTAAAACTAGCGTTACTGCTTACATCAGCAGCATCTTCTACCTACACCTGCAAACTGAGATGGACACGAACATCTGCACAGCTGCTGGGTACCATGCGCAAGGTAAGTGTGGACCCTGGGGCAGAGCTGAAGGTGCTGCCATCTTCCAGTGGCTGGGCAGCTGGGAGTTGGGCAGGGTGGATGCAGATCCATGGTGACAGCCCAGACGAGGCCAGAAGCACCTCCCCGGGAGAGTCCCTGTGTCAAGAGGAATAGGTGCTCTTCTCTGCACATCTTCCTCTCCCTGCTGACGTCAGCCTGGTTTTGGCTTGCCCAGGGCTCAATTCATTATTGGATTATCTTTACAGCTTTAGTTTTATTGCTTACAAGCAAATTCTTTCTGAGTTTCTTAGTTGAAATACACGGAAAGAAGAATTTGGTTGAATCCATCTTTTTTTGCCAAGCTGTTGGTAATCACTAATTGATCCATGGGTGGTCTGGCCTCCCACTTTGTTCTTGTGTCACTAGTGGCTAAAGGGACAAGGTCCCTTGGCATGAAATGAGGCTGCTTAGGTAGTTTGAGGCTATGAGTGAGTGGGGCACATTCTCCTAGATGGGGGGAAGGTACTGATCAGGCCTAAAGCAGCCCTCAGGGTGGCCTCTCAAAGTACCTTGGGGAAGGATCTTCTTCAGCCTTTCCTCCTCCCAGGGCCAACCTGTGCCTCAGGATCCAGGGAAGGAACAGGCCACTTGTAGCCACTCAGGATCCCTCTTGTCTTAGCCTGGGTTCTTTGAAAACAGAGCCTAAGGGGGCTGGCCAGTTAGCTCAGTTGGTTAGAGCATGGTGCTGATAACACCAAGGTCCAGGGTTCAATCCCCGTACCTGCCAGCCACCAAAAAAAAAAAAAAAGAAAGAAAGAAAGAAAAACACAGAGCCTGGGGCAAAACCTACTCAGATTTTATTGGAAGATCAGATGGATACTTGGGCAAAGGCAGCACATTGCCTTGGTGACCAGCAAATGTCATATCCTAATGCAAAACTAGCTAAACGTTATTACAAATCAAAGAAAGGCTTGATTATTATTTTTGACCTATTAGACTGGCAAAAAAAGGTAAATATCCAGTGTTAAGAAACAACAGGGGAAAAAATACTCTCATACACAATGAACATACCCTCCAACCCAATGACTTCTTTTGTAGTGGGGAGTTGCAAATTTACACAGTACTCCCTGATGTCAACACATATGTAGCCTCTTGATTTTGTGTAACTGATCTGATTCCCTCTAGAGCACCCACCTTATTGGGAAGTTAGAGAAAACTAATTTAGTCCACTCCACTAAATCACAGTTTAATTCAATAACTTAAACTTTCCATTTAGATACTCAGTCTATTCAGGTAATTCCTCAGCCTCTAAGGTTTTCTCTCTTCTCTTATCTACTCCAAGATAGTTTCTAGGTATATAGCAGGTGGGAGGGCTTACATATCCTGGTAGTTAGGAAAAAGTCTCCCTTGGAGTTCATGTATGGCTCAATCCTATTTTTGCTACTAAAAAAGCTTACAAGTGTATCAAAGGAAAAAAGTTTGGAAAGATATATAACAAAGTTTTATCTTTGAATTATATCTGGGAGGTAGGATTACACTGAGCTATTATTTCTTTTCATTAATGTATCAATTCAATTTAAAAAGAAGCATGCATTAATTTTATAATCAGAAAAATTAATAATGATATTTTATTCTGGTAAAAATCAAACAAGTACAACAGGATAAGTTTAAAGTTTTGATTGAAGTGCTAAGATATGATAGTTATGAGCATCAAAGTAAGGTATGAGGGAGACCACAGATGCAGATTTTCAAAGAAAATTTTCAAAATCTTGCTATCTGTTGGCCTCTTACCTAGGGAATCCCCCACCCAGAGAGAGGAAATAAAAGAGTCAAAGAGGAGAAGTTCAGAGAGGATTTTGGGGGAGGATTTCTTTGGAAAGATCTTAGACCTGATCCTTCCCCTCTAGTCTAGTGAGAGGCTTCAAGGGTTTGATGCGTGGCCCCTGTTTTTGCTGGGCACATGCACTGGCCTGGTGCTGGCAAGCTCCAAGAAAGCTGAGCAGTCGTGGCAGAGTGAAGAGGGCCTGAGCACGAACTGCCCTACCCTCTGAGCGCACGGAAAGGGAGACTAGAATCCTGGGGACCAAATGAGGAGATGGCAGCGGCAACGTCCCTCTGGGGTGGAGCCCAATCAAGAGGGTGACCTGTGAGGACAAGAGGATCCCAGTGAGCAGATGCTGGGAGGTGAGCGCTGGGGGCAGAGGCTGTGGGACAGAAAGAGAAGCTCACTGAAGGAGAGGAAGCTGAGTCAGGAGTCCAGCAGGGGAGTGTCCCACGACCTCACAAAAGCCCCAGTGAGTCAGCTTTAAACAGCCTTTAAGTCCCCAGATATAAGATCCAGAAAGCCATTTTACCAGGAACTTTCCTATCTGCCTTCCCTCTTCTCCTTTCCCCACTTCAACATTGCAGGTCAGAAACAGCAGCAAGATAAGGAGGAAGTGAGTAAGAAGGAGGAGAGGCTGAACAGTCTCCTCCAGGCTGCAGCTGGCCCACCAGCTATGGGTCCTAGCCTTAGGGGAGAGGGAGAGAAACCTTATCTTTGAAAGAAGATTTAAATATTGGTTAGTATTTTGGACCGCACCCTTTTAATTATTGAGTTGAATCTACATTTGGAACTTAAAGTGACTTCTGGACTTATACCTACAGGTGCCCAGAAAAGTTTCTGTGCTTGAAAGAATTTTTATCCATGGTCAGGACCATCCTAACTCCCATTGAAAGAGATTAAAAGTCAAAGAAAGACAAAAATAAAGTGGCTTTTGTGGATACAACCCACAAGTCCTGGGTGTTTAGCATACCAGTTATGCAAGATTCCTTTCTTAAAAACCATTCTGCCTTGAGTTCTTAGATACACCACAATAGCACCACCCAGATGTCAGCTGGGTGGTGCCCCTCATTCCTTGGAGTTCTGGGCATAATGGGATGAGACTTAGTCAATCCCACTGCCTGGAAAAGTTTGAACTTGTCCCATAATTTCTGCTCATTCCCAGAGACTTACTCACTCGAGTAAGCCTAGCCTCTTATTTTTGTGTTTGTTTTGCTTTCCACTCTTTCCCCTTATCAGCCTAGATGCAGAAATCAGCATCTCTTAGCATTCCCACCACAGAAGAATCTCCTCACACATAGGGCAGTTGTGAAAAGTGGGGACTTTACTGGAGATTTGTCATCTCCTCAGAGTAGGGCAGTGCTAGGTGGTCAGTGAGGTTTCTTCAGTTAAAGTTCAGTTTAGGTCGACAACACTTACTGAGTACCTGCTACTATCCAGCTGCTATGCTAAATGCTGGAGAAACAGTAAATGATATGCACTATCCCCAAGATACTGTAGGGGAATGAATTGTAGGGGAATTGTAGAAAAATATAACTTTAGTATACGCAGTTTTATAACAAATGCTTGCTAAAAACATTTTAAGTAAAGCAGCTTCTAAGGGGCCATATAAAGGTCAGGCTTGAGCACACTAAACATTCCAAGGAAGGGAATGACCCCCACCCGGTTCCAGGAACTGACTAGTTCCTTATCTAAAGGCCACCTGGCCAGGCCCCAGGGAAGATTAACGATTGAGAAATGTGCTGTTCCTTATCGAGGTACCAGCCTGCTAAAGCCCACCTGTAAATCTAAAGGTGCCACAAATCTATCGGGGTACCAGCCTGCTAAAGTCTACCCATAAATCTAAAGGCGCCACAGATTACCAACAACTCATCCTGTCACAAGGGTCTGTCCAAAGAAACTGTATAAAAAGTGCTTGTATTGTAAGCTCGGGGTCGCTTCTGTCCAGGAGACTAAGTGACCCCAGCATGCTGGAATAAAGTCCCTCTTGCTTGATTGCATCGGTCTCAGTCTCATAGTCCTTGTGAAGTGAGCCATCCCAGTCTGTGGGATTTGTGCATGGTGCACGGATCTTACAATACTTATAGCCTAGTTGGGGAGAGAATGTAGGATAATACACTAACTGCTTGTTAGAGCCCAGGTTGCAATGGGAGCACACAGGTGGGGCATGTAAGCCTATGATGGGGATGGATGAAGTCAAGGAAGACTTCCCTCTATGAAAAAATAGGAGAGTGAATAGAAGAGCCTTCTGATGGACTGCAGCCCAACTTCAATTGGTCTGGGTGGCCCAGAAAATCTCAAGCCCTGATTTTTGGAATAAAATGATTTCAGATTGCTAGAGCCCCCAAACACCTAGAAAAAGCAACAGAAAATCTTTTAAAGGAAGATAAAATTATCCTAAGCCTCAAATAATCTCTACAATATTTTTTCAAGTGCAATATCCTCCACAATGAAAGACAACTAGACATGAGGAAACAAACAAAAAAAAAATGAAGAAAAACTAGAAGAACAAGCAATAGAAACAGACCTATTCAGCTCAAGAAATTGGAATTATCAGATAAAGTTTGTTCAACCAACCAACAAACAAACTCTGCTTATTATGTTTGAAGAAATAAATGCCAAGTTTGAAAATTTTGGCAGGAAGCTAAAAACTCTAAAAGGTAACATAGATTGGAAAAAAGAATCAAATAGAAATTTGTGACCACAAAAATTCATAAGAGATGTTAAGAACCCAAGAGATGGGTTTAACAACAGTTTAGACACGTGAAAAGAGAGAATTTTTCAATTAGAAAATATGGCAGAGGAAACTATCTAGAATGAAGTAGAGAGACAAAAAGATAGAAAATACAAATGCAAGGGTAAGAGACACTGAGAATGCAATGAGAAGGTCTTACTTATATCTAGTTGAAGGCCTAGGAGGACAAGAGACAATGAGCAGAGACAATATTTAAAGAGATATAGTTAAGAATTTTCCATAACTGATGAAAGATTTCAAACTCAGAATCAAGAACAGCAACAAATCCCAAGCAAAGTAAATTTTAAAAGATCTATTCTAGGCACATTAAAATAAATATGCAGAAAACAAAAAGAAAGACAGCAGAGGAGAAAATTATTTTCAAAGGCACAACAGTTATACAGACAGCTGACTTCTCAACAACAACAATGGGAGCCAGAAAACAGTGTAATGTCTTCAAAGTGCTAAAAGAAAACTGCAAGCCTGAAATTCTATATCCAGCTAAAATATCCTTTAGTAATAAACAGGATAAAACATTTTTAGATAAAAACAGCGATTTATCCACCAACAGAAACACTGTATTATTCTTCTATTTCTGCATAACAAATTACTACAAACTTTAGTGACTTAAAACCATGTTCATTTATTACCTCACAGTTCTGTAGGTCAGAAGTCCAGTCAGGAATTAGCTAGGTTCTTTGCTCAGAGTATAATAAGGCTGAAATCAAGGTGTTAGCCAGGGCTGAGGTCCTCTTCCAAGATCATGTGGCTGAAACTGGGGTCTAAAAATGTCTAAGGTTATAAATCATACAAAGTATATTCTTTAGTACAATGTATTTATGTGAGAAAAAAAAAACAACTAAAAACTCCACATTTATTTTGAAATTAAGAAACACATCTAAATAGCACATAGGTCAAATAAGATATCACAAAGGAAATTTTAAAATATTTTGAGCTGAATGATAATGAAATTTCTGTGTAGTTAAGTGATATAACTAACAGAGAGAAATTTATAGCCTTAAATACATATGCTAAAAAATGAGAAATCCTGAAAATTAATGAGCTAAGATTCTAACAGAATAGCTAAAAATATAAGATATGGGATACATATTAGTATTTATAAATTTCTGGGAAATGACATTAGGCTTAGGCATATTTCTTGCTCTGGTCAATGGAATGTGTACGGAAGTGTTGTGCATCAAATTTAGGCAGAAGCTTTAAGAATCAGCATATGATTCTTCATACTGTCTCTTTTCCCTCTGCTATAACTGTATTATTTTTCACAACAAAAATGTTTTTGAAAAGATTAGAAAGAAAGAAAAAATTTTAAAAGCAGATAGAACAAAGCTATATTTTAAGATTTACAACTGCTATAATCACTGAGAGGCCAGACACTCAAGGCTGGCCTTCAGAGTGGTAGGCTTAAAATCAGATCAGATAAGGTGAGCTGAGAGGCTCTGAGCACTTGTGTGGTAGGTAACTTCTCTCCCTTGAATGGCAGTAACTGGGCAGAGAACCAGCACTGGCCAAGAAGAAAGTATGGACCCTGCTCTGTAAGGGGACCATTGCAGCAGTCTTGCAAGAGGACACAGAAGCCAACAAGGAGAAGCAGGAATCACATGGGACCCCAAGGGACAGAAGGCACTGGGATGGTGGGAGGGAGATCACTGCCTGGAGGGAGGGGTTGGTATCTCAACATGAAATGGGTGGATGAGAATAAAAGACACCCCAGAGCAATCATCTCCCAGGCTTGGGAAAGCCTACCACATTCTGAGATTCTAAAATTAACATAACGAATAATTACTGAGTACATACTAAGTGGAAGCACAAAGAATTCATGATTTTGAAGCTTGCCTTCATAGGACTTTTTCCCTTAGCCTAATAATTACATGCAGTTTTCTGGCAGATGTCAAAGGGAAAGACTGTGTGATCAGAGTTTAATTGTCAACATTATGGGAGGGCTGGTTTGGTACTAATAATTAAGACATGAGATACAATGGGCAGGAAATGCCCGGAGCCAATAATCATGGTAATAAGTAAAAGTTCATTTCCAAATGTAAGAGTCATGGGCTGTGTGAATTCATAAGATTAGGAAGGCAGTTTGTCATTCTTCTCCACATTACAGATACTGATGATCTGAGTGGATGAGATGAATATTGACCATGAATCAAAAGTTTAATCCATATTCAAATTCAGGATCTTAGGGTGACGGCAAGGTGGAATGTCATGAGAAGGAGTGTACTGGTCAGCAGTCTAGTATGTGCTGGGAACACAGGGCTCTAGGGGGCCCCAAATTGCAAATACAATGGCCCCAAATGGCAAGTATGAAAGAAGAGGCCAGAGGAGAAGGTGGGGAGGACATCTCATCAGGTTTGTTTCTCCACTTCTGGATGGCTGGGAGCACTTGGCAACCTCCAGTCTAGCTATTCATGGCCACTGTGACAACTAGTATAAGAGTGATTTGATGTGGGCAAGGAGGATGTCAATAATTATACATTATAAATCTTTGAGTCAATACACAGAAAGAATGGAAACCATTTATACCCAAACAGCTTATTGTTGACATTGACATGATTTTACTATCACAGGAAACTCTTGCCTGGGATGATAAAAGTTGTAAATATCTTTGTTTTTTGCAGAAGTTTCAGGAAGAAGCCATTTAAATGAACTTTACAACTTTTTAATAGGTAGCATCAAACAACTGTTTACTCTCTAAGACTCTTTGAAACCCTCACCTTGAAATCCTCATATTGCCCTGTCCAGCAATCCTAACCTACTGTATCAAGTTTCTTGTCCAGTCCTAATCAAGTCCCATCACTGGAAAAGCAACCTTAAAATAGACCCCAACATTTCATAAATATTCTGACTTTGTCCTCCTCATTCTACATGTTGCTAATGCCTCTGCTAGGGTAGTGTTAACCTTTCTGCAACAAGAACAAACTCAGTTTTGCATTATCACAAAGCTGTCTTGATATTGTCAGGGAGCTCCCACTGAGATCCAACTGAGACCTCCTCACCACTGCAGCCCAAGACCCCTGACTCAGAAATAATGTGCTCTTCTATGGCCCTTGAGCCCCCTGCTTGGAGTCTTTCAGACCAAAACAGTGAGGGATATAAGTCTTGCACTGGGCCCAAGCTCCAATTTCTTTAAAAAAAATTTTTTTTTAATTGAGCTCCCAAAATACTAAGTCTATTTTGTCTCCTAGCAATAAGGAACCCTTTTTAGGAATCCTGGTCTTTTTTATAGTGCATCTATAAGAGGAAAGTTTTTATTGAAGAGGACAGGTGTGGGTCCCAATAAGTCTATCCCTAAGCTGGTCCAGGTACAAATTTTTTCTCTAGCCACTGATCAAAACTTTACAAGAACTTTCTTCAGGCTTGTTTTGTCTGTGAGAGTTTGGTTCAGGAGAGATCTCTCCAAACCCTCCAACTGCTGGAAATATAAATTCATCAGGTTTACAATTGGAAAAAGTCTAGCCATGAGGTTGGGCATCACTGAGCCACAGGATACTCAAGCAACTCTCAACTCACCATTCCCAGACTCTCATGGGCTTATCTTTATAAACCTCAGTCTGTACTTTCCTCAGGCCAGACTTCTGCTTCTTACATGTATTTATGCTATCACCCAAATGTGTGGGTTTATCTTTCTAAATGGCATCATTTCTCTGAGAGTAATTTAGAATTACAGTAGCCACATAAGGAACTTCTTTTTTTTTTTTTTTTTTTTTTTTTAAATGACCAGTAAGGGGATCTTAACCCTTGACTTGGTGTTGTGAGCACCACGCTCAGCCAGTGAGCTAACCGGCCATCCGTATATGGGATCCGAACCCGGGGCCTTGGTGTTCTCAGCACCACACTCTCCCGAGTGAGCCACGGGCCGGCCCAAGGAACTTCTGATATTAACAAAATTATTCACTTGAGAGGTGCTTTAGAATGAAAAGGGAATGCAAATTCAAACATCCAATGCTATTTATTATTATCTTTTATCAACATAAGGAAGCATCTAAAAGAAATAGAATTCCAAAATTACTTCCTTAACAGATTCCTTGGCCAAAGCAAAATAAAAATTTGAAGAACTTAAAACTATCTTTTAAATACACTCCTCCCCCCCAATTGCACAGCTCAAACCAACTATTCCGCTTTCCCCATTCTATGTTTCTCCGTTTCTCGCTGTCCCTACCCTTCCCTCCTGGCTGGCCAGGTACCTCAAAACTCACCTACCTCTTTAAGGTAAACCTTCAGAATAGAAAAAAACCTCTATGGTCGATTTTAAGCCCTGGTTTCACTCTCAGCTAAAAGTCATTGCCAAAGACTCTTCAAGGCCTAGACAAGATAAACAGAATATGGCAGAGGAATTTAGAATTGTTTTAGGGACATGTCATCCAGAGTGGCCAGATATATAACAGTTAGTTCATATACTAGTAGGAACCTCAGATGGAAAAAGTTCTATGAAAAAGTCAGAATGGAAAGACCCCCAACAGTGACTTACAAGACCTTGGATTGCATATGCAACCTGAAAGGGTTCAGAAAAGCTGTAGATGTTGGTCAAGGTCTTTTGGAGGCTATCCTCAGCCTTCTCAATGAAAAGAGATTGTGCTGTGATTCAGTTCTTTGTCAAGAGAGAAGTCTGATGGAGACAGCAGCAACAGCATTCAGGAATAGATCCTGAAGAAGATGTGACCTGGTTCTCTTCTCTTTTTGTGAATGGCTTTAAACCAGAAATAGGGAATTTAATATGCAGGCAAAAACTAGAATGGGAAATAGCTCTATGGCCAGAACTAAGAAATAAGAAACTAAAGGAAAAAGAAAAAAAAAAAAAAAGTAAGTCACCAGTGAAGGTGTTCAATTTTCCATTCTATCCTTAAACCCACAATGAAACATTTCCCTAAAAATTAAAAGACAATCTTACAAACTTTTGATTAATGGGGGCACAATAATATCAATCTTAAAACTGACCACTATTATGCAACCTTTTTTTCTCTTAGTGTCAACAAACTACTTGGGTCACACCTCTATCTAATAATCCTCAACACACCTTTTTCATGTTTCAGCTTATAACTGTCAGCCTAAAACCTTTAACCGAGGAACATTCTTTTCTCCTTTGTGACATTACACTTAACTGAATAGCAGGGCATTTGCTGTGTCAATGGAATTGCCACATGACATGCTCTCCAGAAGTCTCTTCCTGAGGTCCTCCCTATTCATATAAAGGTCATAGCTAGTTTGGATATTGACTTACTAGTACCTTTGTGCATAAATCAACCACTAGGTTGAAGCTCTCTGTGGTCAAAAAATCCTACTTATGTTCTACTGGAACCAAACCTATCAAGGTTCAGACTGACCTACCTAAACCTCTACCCAAACTTGCACAATAGCCTCTAAAACAAGGTGCTAAAGAACGAATATGACTAATAATTAAAGGTTTTAAAGAGAAAGGAGTCTTCATACCTTGTCCCAGTCCTTGTGACACTCCTATCCTCCCAGTCAAAAAATCCAGTGGGCAGGAATATAGATTTGTTTAGGATCCCAGAGCCATAAATAAAACAAACTTTGATTGATACAGACACAAAAATACCAATAATAATAATAATATCAATAAAATAGTCATTCTTTCTTCCCTAGAGTACCAAACTCAAATACTATTTTATCTTGGAGGGCTCAGGAGACTACTTGTTTTACGACTGTAGATCTGTGTTGTGCTTTCTTTGGTGTCTCTTTAGATCAAAATATTCAATACTTTTATTTGTCTTCTCCGGAGGAAATCAACAATATGCCTAGACTTCTGAGCCTCAGAGTTCACTCAGGTGACTAGCTACTTTCACAAATGCTCAACCAGGACCCTAAGGGCCTTAAATTGCCCTGTGATTCTATTCTTATCCAATATGTGGATAATCTTTTCTTGCGTTCTACAGATGAGGTGAGGTCTAAGACTGATTCATCTATCCGCTTACTCTTGGAGATCAGAGAGGACATGAGTTCCATGTGGAAGTTAACAATTTGTCAAAGTAAAGTGCATTACCTAAGACATGATTTATTCCATGGAGGTTAATCTCTTTACTCCAGACAACCAGCTGTGCAAAATGTTCCTGGCCAATAAAGAAGAGACAATTATGAGGATTCCTGGGTCTTACTGACCACTGCAGTCAGTGTGGTCCCAACTTTTCTGAAATTTCCACACCATTATTTGTCTTAAACAAGTCTGTGGTAACCAAACTTCTTCCCTGGGGACCCAAACATAACAGGTTATTTTTCTTTTTCTATTTTTGCTGGTGGTACAGGAATTGAACTCCAGACCTTGGTGTTATCAGCTCTAACCAACAGAGCTAACTGGCCAGAGATGAACATGCTTTTTGTGAGTTAAAATTAGCTCTTTAATACCATCTCTTTCTGTGCCTACCTAAGTATCACAAACCTTTCAACCTATAAATGTATGAGAGATCTCAACAAGCCTTAACTCCATGAGAATCATCAAGATCAACAGCAGCTCATCATAGCTTTTCTCACAATCTAGTGGCAAAAGCCTCATCACCTTGTCTCTGGGCAGCAGAAAGACTTGTTTTTAGGATCTCCTTTAAACTAGATGGTCCGTCATGCTGTACAATCTTTGTTGTTCCCTGAAAATACACATTTCTCAGCAAGTGGATTAACCTCCTATGAATGTCATTACTTTCTCGGAGTTGCTACCAAGACTGACAAGGCGGTGCTCTTCTTCACCACGGTGAGCAATAAATTTGGCCTGCTTTTTCACCAAGTTGTTTTGGTAGCTTTTTTTGGTGAACCGGCATCTGATAGCAGTCTTTATCAGAATTCGTCCTAAGCTCTCATCTGAGAGATTTCAGATTATTAAAAATAACAACCACACTTTCTATTTGCCTTTTATTTTGACAAATGTTACTGATACAAGCAAATGTGACTGCTCTTTGTTTTTGTTCCCATAGTCTCTTGTTCGCCTGAAAAATGTTGGTCACTAGAGGGCTGGGGTCTTGTCCCTGCTGGAAAAGAGCTGTGAAGGGGTCAGGCTTGTGTTCCATCATGTGTTCTGCAGTGTTGAGGAACAGCTCTTCATAAATTTGGACCATGAAGACTGTGTTCCTTCCCATACCCCCTCATGCCCACACATGTATTGGTGACCCAGTCAAAGAAACAAGCAGCAATTACCTCTTCGGTGAGTTCCCTAGTGTTCTGCAACCTGGGGCTGGGTTGGCAAAGAACTGGGGAGAAAGGAGGGAGCAGGCGAGGTTTCCTTATTTCTGCCAAGGTTGCCTCCCTCTTATCAACCTTGCCCCGGGGCTGACTCCCAGAAATGCCAGGCCTAGGACAAATCACTGTATTCTAAGGCCACTCTAACCCAATCTCTCTCTCAAGTGCAATCTGGTTCCGGTGACCATCAAGGTCAGCCAAAGGGTAACAAAGAGCCAGCTTGAGGAGCTGACAGGAGTAGGCCAGGAGGAGTTTATGGGCTGCCTGAGCAAACTGTCTCGAAATTACAATCGCCAGAGCTGTCCCAATTTTCTTTCATCCATTCCCGGGCCTCTGGGGGTTCAGAACAGACCCCAGGTGCTCACAGCAGCACCCACAGTCTGGAAACCTGGCCCCCAAGCAAGGAATGGGGCTGCCTTTGGAACCTGGATAGGAGGGTACCCACGGGAACTGGGGGTTAGGTAGGGACCGGAAGTGGGACTAAGCACTAGGAGCCTGGGCTTTACTTGGCATAAAAACCTTCCCACAGTTGCAGTTGTCCAGAAACATGAAGCAGCGAGTTTCCTGACACCGAAAGTGCTCAAGCTCACTCCCAAGGCTGCGTGTCTGTGTGGACGGTGGTGAAGACCTGGTAACTTTCAGGAGTCTGTATTTAAAAGTTTGCTCTGACCCTGTTGTCTTTTGGAGTCTTTGGTCTGGGCCATACAATACGTCCTTTAAATACAGGTTTTGTTTTTTTGGTTTTGTTTTTGGGGGGCTTGCAGTGGTCTCTTGAGTGACGTGCTCGATCCCTCACTGGACTGTAAGTGGCGGTCGCAGAGGGGCGGGCCCTGGTACCCGACCTCCCGGCGAGGGTGACAGCCGCCGCCTCCCTCTAGGCCCCGCCCCGCAATCCTTTGAACTTCTGGGCACCCCACGGCGCGGGCTCACCCTGCTACGTGCTCCACACACTTTTGATCACGGTCTTTAAACACCAGAATGAAGAAATAAACAAATACCAAGTTGGAGAAACAGCTTAAAGCCTTTAAGAAATCCAGGGCAACAGAGATTCTGCAGAGGACTAACTAACCAGCCGGTTAGTGCAGGGAAGTCAAGTTGGAAAGAGGAACTCCGCTGTTAAAAGAGGAAACAAAATCACTCTCAGAGAAGAGTCCCGCGAGTCGGGGCCTGGGAACCGGCCTGTTTCCTCCCGAGCACCCCGGGACGGCGCGCCCGGCCTGCGCGGGCCAGCTCCCCGGGAGGCTCGCTCCCGGACCGACCGGCCGGCCTCTCCCCGGATTTGTGACGTGCCGAGGGCAGCAGTGGTGACGGGGCCACCACACAAAGCCGGGGCGTCGGGGCGGGGATCTCCCAGGCCAAGAGCCCCGACGGGATGGGGAAGGGGCGGGAAGCAAGGCGCCCCCGGGCGTCGGGGCTCCGCACAACATTAAAGTGAGCTCCCACTCGGCGGCGGCGGCTGCGAGGTGGCGCCGGGGCTGCCGCGAGCGCCCGTCGCGCGCCCGGCTGCTGTGGCCTCGCTGGCTGCCCGCGCGCCGGGCTGGCCGAGGCCGCGCCACGCCCCTACGGGGGTGGAGCCACAGCCAGGGGCGGGGCCGCAGCTGGCGGCGCCCGGGCCCGGGGCGGGGGCTGTGGCAGCAGCTGCAGCAGCGGCGGCGGCGGCAGCGTCAGGAGCTACTGCAGCAGAGGCGGAGGCTGCTCTTGGACGCGTCGGGGCCGCGCGGCCGGAGTCCCAGCCCGGAGGCGCCGGGCGGTGCGCTGGGTGCTGCTGCTGCCGCCCGCCTGCCGCCGCAGCCTGGGCCCCCGCTGCCACCAGGGCCCCAGCTGCCGTCCGCGCCCCCGTCGACCCCGCCCGCGTGTGCGCCCCAGCCGGGACGCCGCCCCCGGCCCGGTCTCCACTTCTCGGCCGCACCTCCCATGACAACGCCCGCGCGAAGATGGCTGCGAAGGGCGCGCACGGCACCCACCTGAAGGTGGAGGGCGAGCTGGAGCGCTGCCGCTCCGAGGGCCACTGGGACCGCATGCCCGAGCTGGTCCGACAGCTGCAGGCGCTGGGCGTGCCCGGCGGCGGAGGCAGCCGGAGAAGCAGCCCGAGCGCCGCGTTCACCTCTCTGGACACCGGTGAGTGAGCGAAGGGGCTGGTTCATCGGCCACGAGCGCGCGAAACGCACCGCCTCCTCCAGGAAGTGCGCCCCGACCGTCCCCGGCCGGCGACGGCCGCCTGCTCTCCTGCAGTGCTGGTCTTAGGAGCGGCCGGGATAGTTAGGAAGGTCCTTCTGCCCCAAGAGAAGAATCGCATGCAGGTTGGGTGCTTGGGGGGAAGAGAGAGGAACGGCTTTTGCTCTTCCTTTTAGGATCATGTGGGTAACTCTACGGTGAAATGGTATCTGCACGAAGCGGATCAGCGCATGGACTGGACTCTTGCCCTCATCCCTGTTCCGGGGGGGGGGGATCCCTAAACTCCATCAGATGAAGAGTGTCTGTCTCCCGCCCGCCCCCCTTTCCTCCAAGTAAAGTTGAAAACGGAGCTCCGTCCACCGCAGGCAGGGGTGGCGGTTTGATAACCGCCAGCAAAGGGTAGTATGGAAGTGGGGAAGGGGCCTGGCAAGCCTCAGTTTCCTCATCTGTGGCGGGCTCGGGACCCATCCAGCCCTGGCAGTTGTTGGCTTTAGCAGTAGGGCTGGTTTGGCTGGGCCGGGCTCTTGTGCCAGGGCAGGAAAGCACCCTGATGTGGCAGTGGGGAACACCCCGCCCCAGTCTCCAACCTCAGATCCTATTCCTGGTTCCATCAGCTCCGTCTGGAGTGCCCTCCTTGAGCCCCCTCTGTATGCACAGCCACTTAAAAGCCTTCGTGGAAGGAGGCAGGGAGTAAATAAATACAGATATAATGAGCTTTGAGAGACTGCCCAGCCTGTGGAAGGCTGTGCTGGGGAGACGGAATGAAAATAATAGCCAGCACTTACCTAGGGTTTACTGTGTGCCAGACACTGTCTTAAGCACTTTAATCAACTCATTAACTCCTCACAACCACACCACGAAGCAGGTACTCTTGTTTACCCTGCTTTACAGATAAGGAAACAGAGGCACAGAGAAGTTAAGTACTTGATCATCCAGCCACTAAAATTGTGGAATCAGAATTTGAACCCAGGTTTCTGAATACATCCCTTAAATCATTTGCACTGTTACCTCTCAAAGATGTATAGCACAAAAATCCCTACCCTTGAAGAGCTTCCAAAATGGGGGGTGGAGGAAGGAGGAAGGGAGGTGATCAGAGGCAGTCATGTTAGATTGTGGAGCTCAGAGGAAGGGGAGAAGGTTTCAAGGAAGCAGCAGAGCTTGTACCAGCCCCTGTCCGGTGTTTGGAAAGGACGGGGTGTGTTTGTCCAACGAGGAGGAAGGCTAGAAGGACACTGAGGGGGCTCAGTGGCAGGGATGGACAATTGGTTGTTCTGAGCATGGCAGTAAGGGGCAGTGGGCAGAGCTAAGGTGTATGTTTGGGAGAAGCTGGTGAGCTCCCCTCTTCTAGGGCAGAATAGATAAATTGCAGGTTCCCATCTGTCCCCTGGGTGGGCTGGGATTGGTGAGGATGGGAATGAGAACTGACCTGTGCAGAAGGCATTGGTTCCTGGGTGAGGGTGGCACCACAGAGAAACAATCTGGGCCCAAGATAGGAATAGGGGCCTCCTTGTGTCCGTATGGGGCTCTATTTCCTATGCTATTCTTTAGAGGTCTCAAGGAGGTTGAGCAGTTAATTAATTGGTATCCCAGGAAGAAATGGTTTAGGGAGCCAAAAAGTTAAGAAATTAGAAGAAATGGATTCAATGATGTGAAACAAACTTTTTTTTTTTTTTAACTGTAGGACTTCTCAGAGCCATTAGTGTGCTCACCTGCATGTGTTATGCAAGCCAAAGTTAGAGTATAAATGCCCCGTTTTTCAAACTTCCGTTGACCATGTGGTATGGAACATCACTGGGAAACAGTGGTACAGTATAGGTTATAAACGGTATGGCACAGTCAAAGTTCTTTCTTTCCTTCTTTCTTTCTTTCTTTTTTTCCTTTCTTTTCTTCCTTTCTTCCTTCTTTCATTTTGGTGGCTGGCGGGTAAAGGGATCCGAACCTTGGTGTTAGCACCATGCTCTAACCAAGTGAGCTAACTGCCCAGCCCTTCTTTCTCTATTTTTAAAATTCTTGTAAACAGCCTTATGAGGAGGACAGGAGTTATTAGACACAGAGACATCAAGACCCAGAGAGGTCACATAATGTATATGTGGTGAGGCCTGTACTCAAGCCTGAGTCCTGCCACCAAATCAACTAGTGACAGCGTCGGGGGGCACGGAGCCTGGGCTGGCTTCACGGTGGGAACTGACCAGTATAAGGAGGGAGACTGAGGTGCAGTGGGGTCTCTCCTGCCAACTTTTGGGTTTGGTTCTGTGAGTGATTACCCTCCCACTGTTAAATCCAGATGCACTATCCCAGAACACACATGCATACACATGTGCACACAGGTGCACGCCTACACACACATGTGTAAACACACAAATGTGAGGAAGGAAAACACATGCCCTGCATAGGATGTTTTGGGGTTGACTGTTATTTGGTTCTCTCTCTGTGGGCTTCCTTGATCACTCAAGGGATTGAGAGCCTGTTCTTTTTTAAAACTTTTTTTTTTTTTTTTTTTTTTGGTGGCTGGCTGGTACAGGGATCAAACCCTGGACCTTGGTGTTGTTCAGTACCACGCTCTAACCAGTGGAGCCCACTGGCCAGCCCAGGAGGAGATTCTTAAAGTCACACCTAGCCTCTTAGACTCTTACAGCCAGTGGCCCAAAGCTTCAGAATTTAGGAGAGGGAGGAAGGCACTGAGGGAGGGAGTTGAACCCAGTTTACTGAGGCTTTGAGGCCCTGCTGTGTCTGAGGTTTCTACAGAAACTAAAAGTAGCTCCCAGAACATAGATTCCGCTCCAGAGGGGCAGGAGAAGAAAGAGCTGTGGGGGCCCTTTCTGTTCTGGGTGGGATGAAAGATCAAGAGATGTGAAGCAGAACAGGCCCCTACACCCTTTTCCTGTCTGAGGAGTCTGCTCCTCACCACCCACCCAGGGGGAGGAGGTAGTTATACTGTTGGTATGTTTTCTTCAAATTCATATCCGGTTTAGATTTGGTCAGGATGGAGCAGGGGAACCCCAGAGTACGGCTGGCTGTGCTGGGGTTTGTTCATGTAAAACAAAGAGCCCATCCAAGTGATTAAAAAAAGAGAGAAAGAAAGGAAACTTTATTATAAAAAATTTCCAAAACATAAAACAATGAAGAATGAATCCCATGAATCGACCAGCTTCGGTGATCGTGCATTCATGAGCAGTCACGGGGGAGCTCTACCCCAACCCATTTTTCCCCACACTTCAACATTTCGGTATGTATTTATTAATTAAGAACTCTTTTGAAATATACAACTACCATACCATTGTGACACCTTTAAAAAATCTAACAATTAACAACTACAGTGAGTTTGTTAGAATCAGGATCCAAATAAAGCGACACATTGCATTTGGGTATTAGTTTGGGTTTCTCTCCTCACCCCCCAACAGTTTATTATGAAAATTTCAAATATACAGCAAATATCAAAGAATGTTGCAATGAAGACCTGTGTGCCCACCACCTGGATTCTACCATTAACCTTTTACTAGCTTTATCACGTCTGTTCCTCTACCCATCCATCTCTTAATCCATAGTTAACCCCATCTCTTTTTTAAACGAAATGGTTTTTTTTTTTTTAGCTGGAGATTGTTTTGAACATTTCTTCGGCTTGAGTTAGAAGGGGGGTGTTTGGGGCTGATGGACTCTCACAAATTTCGGCCTTTTCCTCCTCTTGCTGTGGTTGGAAGGTCCCAGCCCTCTGCGGTCCTTGAGGTGAGCAGCTGCAGACACCACTGTGCCACTGTTTGTCCTAATGGGCAGAAGCCTGGCTGGAGCCCCCGGCCTGGCTGGCTGAACCCACATTTCCTAACTGCACATTGGCAGGTTGTAGAGAGGGGAGCATTGTCTTCCACGTGTGGGGTCTGGGCAGGAGGCAGGTGTCTTTGATGTGGATCCCTGTGACCCGGCCTCTGAGAGAGGCCTGGAGGGGCAGGAGCTAAGAGGCTATAAGGAAGATCACGCCGGAGGCCTTTAGACAAGGGTGGGGTGGGGAGTCGGGGTGGCCACTAAGTGGGGCCTCCTTTGGGCCTCTGCTGAAGGCTTAGTGTTGGGCCAGGCTGCCACATTCAGCACCGAGGCTCCCAGAGCCTGTGTCACTGTTGAGAAGGTCTTCCTCATGTCCTTGGGCAGAGAGAAGCTGGAGCACTTTACCCAAACTCTGGGATAGGGCATAGGTTTCGGACAACAGGATGGTGAAAAGCAACTTGTTTGCCTTTGGAAGGACAGGGAAGCCTTCATCCACCTGGATTCTTAACAACTGAAAATCTGGAACTTTTAATTGCAAAATAGCCTTCAGTTCCTAGACTGGCCAGTTGAGAATAGAGGGATGGAAAGAAGAGGGGAAAGGAAGAGAGAGAGGTAGGGCAGGAAGAAGAGCTGAGCACAGGAGAAAAGGAAGCAAATTTCTGACACCTCTTGAGTGTCTGCTAACCAAAACACAAACAGACTGAGCAGGGCGTGAAGAGGGAGGGCGAAAGCCTTGCAAGAAGGACCTTAAGTGTTAGTAAACGAGATTGTCTGAAACTCATAGGTGGGTGAGAGTGAGAGCAATCCTTATCTCTGCCCTTGGATTTACTGTTAGCTTTTAACCTACTCTTTACAACTTTTAGATGGTTCTTCATTGTTAAATTACCAAAAGCTCTGTTCTGCATGGGATCCAGGAGCAACATTATTTTTTTGTCTGTGTTATGTTATTGCTGTTGGCTATGACCCTAACAATATTGCATATCTTTATCATCTATAAAATGGGAGTAATATCTCCCTTTTAGGGATGTACAGTTTAAATGATACTGTATAATAAAGTGCCTGGCACTTTAGTAATCACTCAGCAGATTCTAGTGCCCCTTTTGCAGTCAAGGTCACTCTCATGGTTTAGAGCATACTTCTCAAAGAATCTGTGGTGAAGGATCAATGTTACTTAAATTCCCAATCTATTATGCTCTGATATTTTCATAAAATACAATAAAAATGAATTACTAGAGAAATGAAAGAAAAATAACCAAAGTGCTATTCCTCCCTGATTTTTTATTATTAGATTCAACAGATTCAAAATGACTCTGTCAAATTCCAAACATGTACTCTAAATTTCTGCACTCATCTTCTCGTAATTAGATCACCAGCACCCAGAGACCCACACCAGCCTGCTCTGAGGAGCAGGGCTTCAGAGGACACTCCATTATTTTGTGTGCTCTGGGGAGGAAGCTGGTTTCTCTTGGCATAAAAGGCATCAAGCCAAGGGCTGTAGGGAGCTCTGGGATGGGCAGGTGGCAGAGGTGGGCGGGTTGGCCTGATGGCATGGTGGCTGTGGACCAGGCATGGTGCCCGGGAACTGTGCCCACACGCAGAGGTGCCAGAGGCAAAGGGGTACGGGCCGGCAGGGGGTGGAGCCTCGTGCATTTCCATCTCAAGGAGCAGGCTCCTAACACTACCCCTGATTTTACAAATGCAAAGCAGGTTAGAGGGGAGAGCAACCTGCCCAGAGCCACAGAGCTCAGGAATGCTGCTCGGGACTGACCCATGCACCCACTGCCTGGCAGCCCACCCCTCTTCCTAGCTGAGATTTGGAAATGAAGAAAAAGATTGCTTTTCATTCCTGGCTTGACTTAAATTTTAGTTTTGGCTAGGTAATCTGTTCGCATGGTTCAACCTTCCAAAGGCACAAAAAAGTAAATAGTGAAAAGCCTCCCTCTGGTCTCTGCTCCCACACTCCATCAGCTGGCAAGGTTATCAGCCCTGTGTGTGTGAATACTGTCCCATATTTCTGTGTGTAAACACACACGGGCATATTACATGCAGTGTTGTGCACTCTGCTTTCTTATCAATTTATCTTAGAGTTCAGTTCATAACAGCACACACAGTGTCCTCATTCCTTTTTATGGCAGTATGCTGTCCCTTTTTATGGATGTATCATGCTTTATTTAATCAGCCTCCTGTTGATGTACATAAAAGTTGTCTCTACCTTTTTGCTAGTATAAATAATGCTGCAGGAATTATCTACTATGTAGGTCATTTTACACATGTGAGAAGACATCTGTAGGAGTGGAATTGCTGGGTCACTGGGTATATACAACTATAATTTTGATATGTGTTGCCAAATACAACTTATGTTCTGCCAGCAATGGCTGATAGTATGAACCAGGTACTTTTTTGGCCATTTCCTCAAAGTATCAATTTTATTTATTTATTTAAAAAGATGACTGGTAAGGGGATCTCAACCCTTGGCTTGGTGTTGTCAGCACCACGCTCAGCCAGTGAGCAAACCGGCCATCCCTATATAGGATCCGAACCCGTGGCCTTGGTGTTATCAGCACCGCACTCTACCGAGTGAGCCACGGGCCGGCCTTCAAAGTATCAATTTTAAAAATCATGAATTAAGTAAAGGATTTGATAATAGGTGTCCGTTAGAGCAGAAATCTCCTACGACTGTGTCCCTGGGATTCTGGGCTTGAGGGCTGCTCTCTGCCGGGAATCTTCTGCAGAGGCATGCAGTTTTAGACCAGTGGCTTTGAGATGTGAGCAAACTGGTGATCCTGAGAGTGAAGAGGGAGTGGCAAGCTCGGGTAGGCCCGAAGGGGCTATACTGGCAGCAGAAAGAGCACTGTGAAAAGATGGGACGAAGCTGGCATTCCTAGGGACATTTTTGGATTGGCACTTAGGTCCCTGAGCCTGATGGCTTCCTCATGGGGTAGTGGAGAAGATCTGATTCACTCAATAGGTATTTATTGGGCATCTATATTGAATGGTGGGCCTGCTCTTCGCCCTTGTTGCTGGGAGGGACAATGATACAGCTCCCCATGGTCTGTCGTGAAACCACACTTGACCTCAAACCCTGCACACTGAACACCTAGCTCCCATGCCCCGGTCACCTCTCCTGTAGGTAGTGAGAATACAGTGGTCACAAGACTGGAGTTTTCAGTGTGGTAGGAAGACGCAGCAAATTAAACCAAGCAGTGTAAAACCATCTGCCGGGTGGTGAGGTATGCAAATGAGCTACTGTATGTGGGAGAACTCCAGAAAGCTCAAGTACAGGTTAAGCATCCCTGATCTGAAAATCTGAAATCTGAAATGCTCCAAAATCTGAAACTTTGAGTGCTGACATGACATCACAAGTGGAAAATTCCATACCTGGCCTTGTGATGGGTCATGTGTTTCACACACAAAACTATGTGTATGTATAAGGTGTATGTGAGACATAAATGAGTTTCATGTTTAGACTTGAGTCCTGTAGTGGATTGAATTATGTTCCCCACAAAACTCCCTGAAGCTTGAATTGTGTCCCCCAAGTTTTATGTATTAGAAACTTAGCCCCTACTGTGACTGTTAAGAGGCTGGGGAATCCTATTATGTCAATTGAAAGGTGGAGCCTTGAGGAGGTGATTAGATTGTAGGACCATGCTGTAGTGAATGGATTAATAATGGGGGTCAGGGGCGTAGTTCTGAGGGCTTTAAAAGAAGAGGAGAGTCTGTCTGTCTCCCTCTGCTCTCTCTGCTTCCACCATTTTGCAATGTGAGACCCCTGGGTCACTGTCACCACCACCAGATGGACTTTGGACTTCCCACCCTCAGAAACTGTAAGCAATGAATGTTGTTTTTCTTTATAAATTACCCAGTTCCAAGTATTTTGTTATAAGCAACGTAAACAGACTAATACAAGTCCCATCTCTACGATGTCTCATTATGTGTATGCAACTATTCCAAAAAAAAAAAAAACACCCCAAAAACCCGAATCCAAAACACTTCTTGTTTCAAGCATTTTGGATAAAAAATACTCAACCTGCACTAAACATGTTCAAGAATTTTGCATTGGTGCACAAATAAATCTGCTTCCCACCTAACTCTTTGCTTTAGCTGCTAGGTTATCCCTGGGTCATGTTAAAATACCTTAGAAACAGAGAAAAACAGTTATGGTTATATGGAAATTAGGAGCACGTGAAAATGCCACCAGGTATATTTTTCCTCTTCAGTTGTTTGGGAGAATTCCTTCCTGGTTTAAAACTTATTACCCATAGCAGGGCATAGGTATGACTTTGTCCTGCATTTTAAATTGTGAAATTCTGGGAATTTGTCTCCAAGTCCTGGGAACTCTGCCTCCCCAACCAGTAAACTACAGCAGAAAATAAACCCAAAGGGGGATGGTAGTTTTTTCATTAAAGGCTGTTTAAATTGATGGAAGATGTGTCTTTATTTTCTTAGGCCTGAGCCATTCATGTACTGGGTAGGGTTGGTTAGGTGGGCCAAGGGGTATGTGTCAGTCTCTACATCCACTTGTTCAAGGGATCGCTGCCCTCATGTACCTACTCTGATCCCTGCCCTGGTTTTCAGATGACTTCGGAAAATTGCTGCTGGCCGAGGCCCTCCTGGAGCAGTGTTTGAAGGAGAATCACGCCAAAATAAAAGACTCCATCCCTTTGCTGGAGAAGAATGAGCCAAAGATGAATGAAGCCAAAAATTATCTGAGCAGTGTCCTTCACCACGGGAAGCTGTCGGTGAGTCGTCAGCCCCCGAGCCTGGGCCTTATCTGTTCTCTCTTGCCTCCCCTCTGCTGTCCAGTTGTCCCTGAGCAGCAAGTCTTTCCTAAGGGTTGGCCCTGCACGGTTCATGTCAGTAGCCACTTGCCACCTGTGGCTCGTCCAAATTGAGATGCACTGTGAGTGTAAAACATACACTGGATTGTGAAGACTTAGTACAAAACAAAGAGTAAAAGAGCATAAACTTTTTATATTGATTACAAATTCCAATGGTAATATTTTGGCCATACTGGGATAAGGAAAACATATTGTTAAAATTAATCTCACCTGTTTTTACCTTTTTTAATGTGACTAGAAATTTTACTAGTAATTTTTAAATTACACATGTGGGTCACATTTGTGGCTTAAGTTATATTTCTGTTGGACAGTGCTTGATTGACCTAATATTTGCCCAGCCCTTTGGTCTCCTTGGTGTGGGTTGGGGGGTGTCTCAGAGAAATAAGACCCCAGTAATCCTGTGATCTAGTTGGAAGCAGGCAAATGTTTAGAGTTGGCTAGGAACAAAAGAGCTTAAGAATAGGGCAAGCCAGTTGAAGTCCGTGTGCACTTCCTGAGCACCTACTGTATGCAAGGCACTGAGGGAGGTGGAGAGGGGAGTATAGTCACAACTTTCTCTAGAGCTTTGCTGCTTCAAGTGTGGGCCACCCACCAGAAGAGTGGGCGTCATCAGGGAGCTGGTTAGAAATACAAAATCTGAATCAGAACCTGCGTTTTAACAAGATCTCCCAGTGATTCATGTATGCTTCAGAGTCAGAGACTGTTCTGTATTACAGTGGTATGCTGAGCTGTAATGGGTATGAAACTCAAAGAGGAAGTGATATTTTAGGAGATATTCCAAAGAAATTTGTTAACTTCCTTAAATGTTTTATTGTGATCTACTATGTGCAAGGCATAGGGTCATGCACACTGAGGTAATCTAGATGAATCTAGCATGGACCCTGCCCTCAAGGACATTGCAGTCTACTGGGAAGATAAGTCCTGTCAGCAAATGAATAGCCTTTGTCCAAGGTGAACTGTGATATGTGCTGCTGTGGGAGTGGTGTACGTGAGGTGGCAAGTCTGAGGGGGCACTTCCCTGGGGACTAGCTAGAGTGCAGACTCAGGGTGGTGGTAGTACTAGACTGAGCTAAGGAAGCAGTGTGTAATCTAAAGGTCCCTCTTATAAAGAATCTCATTAAAGTTGGTCAGTTCAGCAGGAGTGAAAGGGAATGGAGGGCAATTCGGTTGTAAAGGTACACTGGGGCCAGAGAGTGGGGCTGGAGCACCTGCCAGGAAATGTAGAACATATTCTGTAAGGGGGCAGGGGAGAGGCGGGAGAGGGGCAAGTGTACTGGAAGCATAAGGTTATTGCTTTTAGGCTCCTTGACAGGGATTACTGTAGCACTGGGAGGTTTGCATGGGGCTAAAGTAGCTGCTTGACCCTGAGCATGTCCCTGGACCTCACGGGCTCTCCAGTTCCTCATCTGCCAGTCAAAAGGGTCTGATTGGACCTGATTAGCGCCTTCCAATCTTTTCCTACTAAGACCTCTTTTTATTTCATTTTATTCCAGTAGACTCCATTAAATATTTTAAAAGTGGTCTTAAAGTAATTGTGATTCAGGCTTATTGTAAAAATTCAGTCAATAAATAAGTAATTTGAATAAACAAAGTCCTTGTGTGCCACCCCCCACCCCAACCCACCCCATTGTCCCGGCTGAGCACTAGTCACTATTGCAGGTGCATCCCATGTGTCTGTCTTTGTGCATTTACAAACATACAGCGTGCAGCTTTCTTTTCATAGAGTCATAGGATACATATGTGACAAGTCATTCTTTTTCACTGAGAATTTTCATCTGGAGCTTTCTCCATGCCAGTATCTCATTCTTTGTATTGGCTAAATAGTATACACATCTATTGTCTGCCAAATCCCACTTATTAAATAGCAATTTTACCACATTTTATTAAACAAAGACATACATTGAGACACCAATAACATGGAGAAATTCACTGTTATCCAGGCCAAAGCCAAAAACTGGATGTTGAACAAGCAAAATAAAATATTAAAAGTAGTTTGTGGGATTCTCTATCTTACCCCCAGAGGTCGGGGTGTGGCTGGGGGTGATCTTTCTTGGCAGCAGATGTGCTCCCAGGTGTATTCCCATTTATCCTGAGTAGCTCTGATGCATGAGGAGAGTTAGGAGAGGTGGGTCCTGAGGCGACTCCTCGGGGTGGTTTGAAACCCTGTACTCTCAGTGATCTCTAAGATCCTATCTGAAAGAAAGTGAGCCGAGACGCCGGGTACCGTTCAAGCTTTATTAAAGGAAAAGAATCTGCCAGGCTGCGCTCAAAGTGGCGGGCAGCTCGGGGCTGCCCTCAGAATGGGGGACGGCACCAGGTGTGGGTGTGGTAGAGCTTAAATAGGGTGCTAAGGGCTGGCTGATACCATCAAGGAGGGGCATTATGCTATGTGACCAGGGTGGAGAACTGCGCCCTTGCAGAAGCAAAAGGGTTTCTGTTTAAGTAAGGAGGCTTCTCGTAAAGGGAAGTGGGGAGGGGTTCGGTGCTGGATTGGAAGACAAGGCCAACAGCTATTTTGTGCTTATTGTGTGCACAATGGCGCTGGTCACGTCCAAAATCCATCACTATCCAGCTCAGTTCTGTGGAGGTCAATGGAAACAAGCCACTTGTCATAACTTCTGTTATCCACTGAGCCCCAGGCATTGCACCACTATCATCCCCATTTCTGAGACCCAGGAGAGGTGCTCACTTCGCCAAGGACCACAGTAGCAGGTGCAGTACTTGCACCCAGGCCTGTTTTCCTGCACATCCCAAACTCTAATGCTCTCTGCCACTACTTGGTGTGCCTCCTGAAGTACTTGGGTGGAAATAAAATAATGACCAAGAAACTTGGATTAATGCCAAGGATGATAATGGCACTCCTCCTTTCATAGGTCCCATTTTATGAGTATTTCCTCTTCTGTTCTTTCCTCAAAACTGGGTATCTCTATGACGTCACTCTTCTCTTTGTATTGACAGGGAGAGTGAGACACAAAATGAATAGGTGACACACTGATCCACACAGCAAAGGGACTATTCACCCCAACTGAGCGACTCCCTGCATAGCAGCCTTCTACTAGGCCAGGGGTTCATGGTTCCCTGACTGTTGGATTCACAGGCCAAGAACATTTCAAATTCAAATGCATGGATCCCACAGAGTGTAGCTGACTTTTAATGTTTCCAATTAAGCACATTAAAAAGCAGAAACAACAGCAAAACCAAACCATTTTCTATTATCATTGCTCTACAAAAGAAAAAAAACCATCTTAACACCAAAAAGCAAGATGGATGTACTTTCAGGACTAAGAACAGCTTTTAAAATAATATAAATTTGGCTGTATGAAACATTCACTGCATTGTCTTTAATTTGTCCCCAGCTTGGTAGAAGCTCTGTTGTAAACTGCCATTGGTTCACCAGGAACCACCACTAGCTGCACCTCTTTGTCATGCTCCAAAATGTGTCCTCCTGAGTCTGGCTGCCCTTTCCCCATGTACAGTAGAAGAGGATAGTAATAACAATCACTCTTACCCTGTATTTATCCAGCTCCTTTCTAAAGAAGTTCAAAGCTCTTTTCTGGACTTTGCCCTATTAATGCGCTTAGCATAGCTATGATGAGAGGTGAGCAGTAGGTGTTATTATCTCTCCCTCACCAGTGAGGGAAACAGGGCCCAAGCAGGGAGGAAATAAGCCCGTGGCTTGAGACCAGTGCTGAGAATGGCAGAGTTGTTGCCCAGCTTAAAGGGACTGTGTGGCCCTGGCCCATGGAGTGTGTGGCCTGTTTGGGGAAACTAGCAAATGCTCTTGAAAAATCCAGCCTTTGAGAGTTAATCAATAGAGAAAGTAGGTCAGGTGTGCAGGGCTGAATAGCCGCTCTCGGTAGAGGCATTGTAGGAGGTCAAGCAGAAGGGAGCTCCCTGGTAGTCAGGGAGGCTTGCAGGAGTGGGCCTGAGCAAGTCCCCAAAGGGTGGAAGAGGATCTGGATAGGCCAAGGGGATGGGGACTTGAGTGAGCGGAGGCACAGGAGGAATGAGCATTTACAAAAACCAAAAGACAAATGGGGAAGGAGAATTTGGCTTCCCTAGAGCCCGGCTTTGCCACACTCCATTCCTCTTAGTGGGCTTCTGGGAGGGCAGTAGGTGGTGGGGAATGGTGGAGGCTTCCCCTGGGGTCACAGGTACCCTAGACTCTTATCTCTCTGCAGGGAGTCAGGGGCAGCATCTTCCTGCCAGTGACAGAGGCCAGGAGTGGGGCGAGAGCTGCGTCTCCAGGGAGCGTTGTGGCCAGATTGTGCCTGTGTGGCCCAGGGCCAGCTCAACCTCCCTCAGTTGGCAGCACTGGTTGCTCTGGCCATGAACAACCCTCATTTCGGGTGGGGATGACCAGGGAAGACCAGACCTCCTCGGGCCCTAAGAGAGGCCCTGAAGATCCTTCCATGGGGCAGAGCTTTGGGTGAAAGCAACACTTGAGGAAGTAGGGAAAGAAAACAGGTTTGAATTCAGGCACTGGTGGCTTCCTTGATTCTGCAGTTTCATGCACTTCTGATAAGATGAGGATGGTGACCCCGAGACCTTGCAGGCTTGCTCCTCCTCTCTCTGTCCCAAGATGCTAATTGGCTGTTCCTCCCACAAGGTTCTGCCCGAGCTTCAGGGCCCTTGGGCTCTTCCCAAGGCATTTCACCTAATTATGTATTTGCGTATATGCGACACTTCAAAAAACTTGTGCAAAGATAGAATTGAAAAATAATGCGAATCTTTCTTTTTTTTATAATGCAAATCTTTCCATGAACCTTTTAAAGTACCCTCGAATGTGTATGTAAAGAGGACCCCCAAAATTATAAGCTTCAGGTCCCACAAAACTTGGCTCAGTTCCTTGCTCCTCCCTATTTGTGTTCAAAACAAGTGCCCGAACTCCTGAGTGTCCAGCCTGGCCGGAGGCTTTGGGGGCTTCAGGAGAGAGGACAGGGCCCAATCTGCAAGCTGTCTGGAGTCTAGTTGGGAGCATGAGACACACAGGAAACAACTCGGGATTCGTAAGAATTTCATTAAGAGTCATAACGTAGGCTATGGGCTGCAGGTGCAGGGAAAGGAAGCCATCAGCGTGTGCTTGAGCGTCAGGGAAGGCTTCCTGCAGGAGGAAGAGAGTTCTGAACAGGGCCTTACACAAATCATGGCTCATGCTTGGGGGGGGTGGTATTCACCTCAGGATGCCTTGTTGGGAGGGGTCGGGTGGAAGCTTTGGACCAGGAGCCTGCTGATACATTCCTTGTCCTTTTAGCCCCAGTACATGCGTGAGGCCATGCTGATCCTGGGCAAGCTGCATTACGTGGAGGGCTCCTACCGAGATGCCATCAGCATGTATGCGCGGGCCGGGATTGATGACATGTCTGTGGAGAACAAGCCCCTGTATCAGATGCGGCTGCTGTCGGAGGCTTTTGTCATCAAAGGTAGCTGCGGGTGCCAGTGTGGTCTCTCCCTTCTCCCCACCCCCAGCCCCCGGCTTATTGCACTCTGGCTCCAGGCTCCTGGAGCAGGGGCGGCTGTAGGGAAGTGGACACGGTGTTGAGGTGGGCCTGCAGGGCCAGTGTCAGGATACTTAACCTTTGTTAGTGCCCAGGCACTCTCCAAGGTGGACTCCGGTGGCAACCACCATGCTAACAGCAGTCTGGTGTCCAGGAGGGGGTGTCAGAAGACTCAGTTTCTCGCCTTGGCTCTGTAGACAACTAGGTACCCAAACTGTGTGTCCTCAGGCAAGTCATCTCTTCACCTTTCTCGGCCTCAGTTTACTTATCTGTAAGACAAGGTTGCCATGACCAAGAGGAATCAGCTGAGTTGTGCAGCCAGGTTGAGAAAGGCTTAAAAAGGCTTCTCATTGGGGCACTGTGGAGGGGGCTCAGGGACACAGGGTCAGTGGTGTAGGAAATTCATGAGGGGGACTGTGTGTAGATGGCTCCAACTAGAGAAATCATGCCACTGAACTGGACCCAAATGTGTTTAATGTTAGTAAAAGCCCCACCCAAGACTTGTGCTTCAGGCTCCTTCTTCCCCAGATCCATAAGCCCTGGGATCACGGAGACTGAGGGATGGCCACTAGTGGCAGGAAGGTCCTGGAAGCCCCTCTGCCCACACTCTTGCCAGGAATCTTGGATGTTTGATCATGTCTCTATTCCAGCACAAACCAACCCTCAGAGAAAAGTTAAGAAAAGCCACCTACAGCCCCATGGAGATTTGGTGCCTGTTACTGGTAGAGTGTATGTCACCCTCTTTTCTCATGTAGATAAGAGCATTCTCTCCATCTTACATATGGGAAAACCGAGGCCCTGAGAGGATTTGTACCTTGCCCAAAGTTACCCAGATTCGTGTTGGAGCCAGGACTAGAACCTCCTGTGACACTGACCTTGGAATATGAGCCTCCCCCTGTCCATACACACACGTTCCTCTGTTTCCTCCGTGTCCCAGTAAGAGTGACTGTGACATCTATGGAGGACATACCCTCTGAGGGTTGTTTGTCCACCCCTGGATCCTTGGGTCCCTTTCCCCATTGAGTCCACACATTCCCAGGAACCCTGCCAAGTGTGTCACTCTGAGCAGACCCAGTGCCAGCCTGTGGGAGGCAGGTGCCCATTTGGGCTGGCCCAGTCTGGGGGGGGGGGTCTTCTCCCACTGCTCTCTCATCCCCTCTCTGTGCCTCCAGCACAGGCCAGTCTTGGGGGTGATCTTCATTTGGCATTTGGGTCTTTTGGGTCTGTTGGAAACCACTTCTGCTGTGGATGCTCTGAACCGAACGCCCTTCCTTGGGTTTCCTTTTCAGTACTTTCTCTTGTAAACCTGGCTCAGTACATATTGCTCCCTGTCTCCTGCTGTCTACTCTTTCCAGCATGCCTACGGCTTCTTGGGGGAACACAGTCCTGGTGGTCAGAGGCCCTGCAGGGGAGGTAAGGAGCCATGTGGGCTGCTCGGTCGCGGGCTGTGCTAGCTCCCTGCCCCTCAGTGACTGCACGCTGCCTCCCCGTTGCCTGCTTCCTCTCTGCCTGTTCTCCCTGTTCTGCTACAGTGACTGTGCCTGCTGCTTGGCATGCTGAGGTTTGCCTGAACCCATGCGTGCTTGAGACCATGCACGTGGCCGCCAGCGTGTGCATGATGTTGGTCTTCCTGGGCATGGGGGATCTGGTGGGTCTCCTAATGCAGAGACTAGAGGCCACACCCAAAAGGGGATGAGGATGGCTGGCCTTTGGTCCTGACTCCATTTGTGAGTGTGAGGTGGTGGCAGCAGGAGGCCACAGAGCTCCCAGAGTAACAGTACCCGTCAGATCCTCAGTTCGTATTAGGTAACCTCTGAGTTGGTGTTCTCTTCATTCCACATCACAGATGAGGAGGTAAAGTTGGAAGAGGTGACATGACCCCTGCAAGGTCTCACGGGGAATGGCAGAGCCAGGATCAGAACCCAGATAGCCAGTGCTCGTAAACAGCCTGGGATATCGCAGCTCAGAACTCTAGGCTGAAAGGAATCAGAAGAGATCGAGGCCAACCCTCCTGTTACAATGAGGAAACCGAGGCTGACAGAAGTGAAGCAGCATACCTGGGATATCACTTAGCTTGTGTTTGGACTAGAATCTTCCCCCCAGCCTCCATCAGCCTCTCAGTTTCAGATCGGTCCGACTCTGGGTAGCCTCCTGCAGGAGCCTAACTGGCCCACTCCAAGCACCCCTGGCCAGGCTTTTATGCCACAGGGTCTGTTGGAGCCCTGGTTCTGGAGCAAGGACTGCCTCTTCCTGGCTCCTGCATCAGAGAGGCTGCCACGTCAACTTGTCTGTCACTCAGTAATGGTCCTGTCCTGTGGCCAGCTGTTCCCAAGTCACCTGTCAGAATCCCCCATTCAGTCCTTCATTCCCAAGTACCAATTTCACGAGCCCCTCTGGAGTACCTGACATTTGGTGTCATTCCCAGAAATGTGAGGTGCAGACCCCTCCCTCTGGAAGCTGAGCATCTGATGTGTGCGTGCAGGGTGGGGGTTAGCCAGTGGGTAGGATTATCATGTGTGCACCACCCAGGAGTGTGTTAGAAATGTAGACGCTCAGGCCCCTCCCCAAGCCTACTAAGTCAATCTGCACCTTAACAACATTCCTGGGTGATGTGTACATTACCGTTGGAGAAAGACTGCCCTGGTACACTTGTTTAATAAATATTTGACTGGTGGCTTAACCTTCATCTCTATTTTGTAAGATGGAAGGTGGTGGTTATGCCCATTTTATGGATGAAGAAATTGAGGTTCATCCAAGTTCATGCAGCCTATGAATAGCACTGGTGGCCAGATAGAAGTCTACAAAGCTGTGTCCTGCCTGTAACAGAGGAGCCCACCAGAGGGTGGTGGGAAGCAGTACTACACTTACTTCCGAGATGGGTTCATGTGGATGAGGACTTTCTCCTCTCTGGGCCTCCTTCAGCCCTGGGTTGAGTAGGAGCTACAGCCCCTGGAGAAGCCCTGCACCACCTTCCCCACGTCTGCCTTCCAAGGGGTGTTGGTGTTGGTGGGTGAGTTGTTCAGAAAATTTGCTTTTATATGTCAACCTAACATCAGTCATCTGGGTCCAGAATGGGAGCCTGGCCCTCTCCTACCGCATTCCTCAGGCTCTGCTGTGGCCCCGTTGTGATTTCTGCCAGCCCACTGCTCCCAGACCAAGCATGTCAGACCAGAGAAAGGCCCAGGGATGTTCCTGGCCTGTTCCAAGTGCAGGTGACAGATAGATGTTCTGGATGGAGCAGGCCTGCTACTGTCTTGCTTTGTTTGGGGTGGGGGGTAGGGGAGACATCTTCCATT
Organism: Cynocephalus volans; assembly: GCF_027409185.1. Lineage (NCBI taxonomy): Eukaryota > Metazoa > Chordata > Mammalia > Dermoptera > Cynocephalidae > Cynocephalus > Cynocephalus volans. The sequence continues at coordinate 44,210,283 of NC_084473.1, forward strand.
TACTCTGTATTAAAAACAATCTGGAATACTTTGGTTTCAAGGCCCTTCTAGGAAGGCCTGACTGCTGTGCTGCCCACTCTCATGAAGCCCTGGGCAGAGGAGCCCTGTGCATTGGATTCTGTGTGCCTCTGGCTCTTGGCCCTGTCTCCCACTGAACTCCAAGTCACTTGAGCAGGGGCAGTCATTTCTTCTGCACCCTCGACCTTCTTCTCTCCTTCTCCCTTCCTGGAGCCCCATGTGTCAGCCAGACGAGGTCTGCTCCTGGTGCCCATCATGATCTATGAAATTCTGTCCCTTCACTTTTTCTTGGGCCATTGTCACTGCCCAACGCACCCCTTTTCTTTACTCTGCACATAAATGAGCTCTAACATTCCTTCAGACACAGTTCAGGCGCCTCCTGCACCAGGAGCTCCCCTTGGTGGTGCAGCCCATGGCGTTCTCTCTCTCCTCCACACACTTGGCTCTTGGCATGCTCATCCTCCCCAGTGAGAGGCCACTGTGTCCTTCCTGCCAGGGGGCTGCCTCTTGTAGTTGTGTGTCCCCCAAGGTCCCTGGCCCAGCTCCCATGGGAGAAAGTAAAATTTTCCAGCAATTGGTTCAGCCAGTGCCTGCTGGGGACACCGAGATGAACAGTTAGGGTCCATTCCCTTGTGGGCGTGGCAGGCAAGCAAAATCTGCCGCTGGTGTGCTGTGGCTCCAGGACAACAGCACTTTGGGAGGAGGAGCCAAGCATGCCGTAGCTGTCGGCAGAACTGGTGAGTCACACAAGCTACCTGGTGCCACTCTTTCCTGCTCAGTTCTCGGAGCAACAATCATCGCACCAGTGAAGTCTGTCATTTGGAAAAAGCAGCAAATGGAAACACTCCAGAGGTGGCTGGCCTGTAGCTTATTACCATGGCCTGATGGGGCAGGATAGCAGACTTCCTGCCTAGTCGTGGTGTCTTGGCCATGTGGCTACCTCCAGTTCTGTTCCGTGGGAAGGTTTGCCTTGATTCAGCCTTTTGGCCACCTGAGAGGAGGTCATCTGTGAAGAGTCCCCTCTGAGCCTGGGCAGCCCACCTCCTGATGGGAGTGTAATACCTGAGGTTACGTTAGGGGTGAGCAGTCTGAAGCCTTGTGTGCCAGGTTTGGGGACTGTCTGGCTCTGCAGCTCCCTAGAACTCCCTAGTAATAAGCCTTTGGGTAATTGACATTAGATCATCTCCATGGATGAGAGTCTAGATCCAGGCCTCAAGGGTTGTCCCTCAGCAGTAGATTCAGCTCCCCTCTCGGCTGCCAGCCCTCGGTGTAGTGGGTAAGCCATGGGCTGGGCTGGGGGGGCACATGCCCTGGCTCTGTAGCAGCAGGGTGAGAACTGCAGCAGAAGGGCCTTGTGAGGTCTCGTGGGGTCAGGCCTTTCTCAGGCCCCAGCCTTATGTGCTGATAGGGTTCGGTCTCCCTGCCTCCTCTGCACTGCCTTCAGCAGGGCCAGAGAATTTCTACTTCCAGTTATCTGACTTGACTGTCAGATGTCTCGATTGCTGTACACAGGAGAAAGGGCCCCTTAGCAAAGTTTTGCTGTTCAGAAGGGATGCCAGGAGTGAAGCTTGTAAGGCTTACTTTTTGTAGGTCTTACCATGGGCCCCAAGAAGTAAAGTTTTACCACATGCCCTAAAGCTGCAGCCTCCATGGCCCGAGTTGCACCTCAGGACAAAATAGGCTGCATTTCAGCCTGCGGTGCTGCTGCTGTGTATCTGGAATTCCAGTTTCATAGCTGGGAGATGGCAAAAATCCTCATTGCCCCGACTCAGCTCAGCCAATCCTGTATTTCAGGAATTGTCCCCTCTGACACCGTGCTTCTAGGGATTGGTTTCTGTAGAACCAGACTTATGGTTATAATGACAAGAATGCAACTCTCAGCTAGCTGGAAAAGTAACAATCAAAAGGCAGAGGGATTGTGTATTTGTGGGCACATGTACTAGAAAGTTGTTGGGGTTGGAATGGCACAGGCACAGCTGGATCCAGGGGCTTGAAGAGTTTGTTGAGGTCGTTCTCAGTAGCTCCAGGTTTACATGGTCCTTGCAGCAGAGCACTCACAACCTCAGAAGGAGACAGTGCCTGGGGAAGGTGCTCACTGACCTGGTTTGGTCTCATGCCCACCCTGGAGCCAGTTACGGTGACCAGCACCTAGGATGCTAGGTTGTGGTGCCAGGGGTGGGATTTCCCCTGCCTGAATCTTGTGGACTGAATCGGGGGAGTGGTTCTTCAAAGAGAAATCAGAGTGCTGTTACCAGAGTAGGTGAAAGGTATGGAGGGCAGAGAGCCCCAGTGCACAGGCAGGAAGGACTCACCTCAGTTTACACCAGTAGAGGCAGGGTCAGGACTTGACCTCAGCTCTCTCTGACTCCAGCTTCTGGGCTTATCCTGGACGTCCAAGCAGTATGTGTTTAATTGAACCGCTGTGTTGCAGAGGGGGAAGTGAATGAGACCCAGCTAGTTGTGGAGCCTTTGCAGGTGAGCTGGGAGGTGAGCCTGAGCTTAGGGGTGAGTCATCTGCAGTTCCCTGGAAGAGGCGCCTTCTTGGCAGAGGAAGGCTGAAGGGAAGCCCTGGGGAAATGGAGGTAGGTGGAAGCACACCTTCTTGGAGCTAAGAGGGGGTGAGTGTGAGAGGGATTGGGCAATGAGGCTGTGGGCCATGTGGATCCGATGAGAAGGCAGAGAGGTGAGAGCCTGGCAGTAAGGCTCAGGGGGATCCCTTTTTCCTGGTGTTCTAGAACTTTGGCCTCAGGTCGCCAAACCAGTCCTGTCTCAGCTTTCAACACGCCTTCGTCACTGAGCTTCATCACTTCTAGCTTTTGATCTAAAGTGAGAGACATGCCACTCTTCCTTCTACTTGAACACTTTGAGGCCACTGTAGGGTTATTGATTGGTCTACTGTCAATGTTGTTGTGTCTCAGGGACTAGAGAGGCCAGCCTCTTTACTAAACAGCCAAGTTGTGAATGCAAAGGACAAGTTCTTGAAGGAAATTAAAAGTGCTACTCCAGTGAACACACAAATGGTAAGAAAGCAAAACAGACTTATTGCTGATGTGGAGAAAGTCTCAGTGGTCTGAATAGAAGATCAAACAGCGACAACATTCTCTTAAGCCAAAGCCTAATCCAAAGCAAAGCCCTAACTTTTTTCAATTCTGTGAAGGCTGAGAGAGGTGATGAAGCTGCAGAAGAAAAGTTTGAAGCTAGCAGAGGGTGGTTCATGAGGTTTAAGGAAAGAAGCCATCTCCATAACGTAAAAGTGCGGGTGAAACAGCAAGTGCTGATGTAGAAGTTGCAGCAAGTTATCCTGAAGATTTAGCTAAGATCATTGATGAAGGTGGCTACTGATTTTCAATGTAAATGAAACAGCTTTCTGTTGTAAGAAGATACCATCTAGGACTTTCATAGCTAGAGAGAGATCAATGCCTAACTTGCAAGCTTCAAAGGACAGGCTGACTGTCTAGTTAGGGGCTAATGCATCTGGGACTTTAAGTTGAAGTCAATGCTTATTTACCCTTCCAAAAATCCTAGGGCCCTTAAGAATTATGATAAATCTTCTCAGCTTATTCTCTGTAAATGGAATAGCAAAGCCTGGATGACAGCACATCTGTTTACAGCATGGTTTACTGAATATTTTAAGCCCACCATTGAGACCTACTGCTCAGAAAGAAATATTACTGCTCATTGACAATGTACCCAATCACACAAGAGCTTTGATGGAGATCAAAGGTGATTAATGCTATTTTCATGCCTGCTAATCTAACATCCATTCTGCAGCCCATAGATCAAGGAGTAATTTTGACTTTCAAATCTTATTAATTAAGAAATATGTTTTGAAGGCTATATCTGCCAATAGATAGTGATACCTCTAAATAGATCTGGGCAAAGTAAATTGAAAGCCTTCTGGGAAGGAGTCACCATTCTAGATGCCATTAGTAACGTTAGTGATTCATGGGAGGAGCTCAAAATATCAATACTTTTTTTTTTTTTTTTTTTGGCGGCTGGCTGGTACAGGGATCAAACCCTGGACCTACCTTGGTGGTGTTAGGTAGGTGTTACCACGTTCTAACCATCTGAGCTAACCGGCCAGCCCCAAATATCAACCTTAATAGGAGTTTGGAAGAAGTTGGTTTCAACCCTCATGGATGACTTTGAGGGGTTCGAGACTTCAGGGGAGGAACTAACTGCAAATGTAGTGGAAATAGCAAAAGAACCTAAAATTAGAGGTGGAGCCTGAAGATGCGACTAAATTGCTGTAATCTCGTGATAACATTTTAAAGGATGGGGTGAAGATTGACTTCAATTTGGAGTCAATGCTACAAAGAAATCTTTCATGAAAGGAAGAGTCAATCGATGCAGCAAACTTCATTGTTGTCTTATTTTAAGAAATTGCCACAGCCACCCCAGCCTTTAGCCACCACCACCGTGATCAGTCAGCAGCCATCGACATCGAAGCAAAACCCTCCACCGGCAAAAAGATTATGACTTGTTGAAGGTTCAGATGCTCGTTAGCATTTTTTAGCAATAAAGTATTTTTCAATTAAGGTATATACTTTTTTTAGACATAGGGTATTGCATACTTAATAGACTGCAGTGTAGTGTAAACGTAACTTTTTTTTTTCTTCTAAGGTATTCTTCTAGGGAATAAACATAACTTTTATATGCACTAGGAAACCCCAAAATTTGTGTGAGACTCACTTTATTGAGATACTCTCTTTGTCATGGTGTTCTGGAACTGAACCCACATTATCTCCAAGGCATGCCTGTACATTAAGCACCTGTGAGGATTACAATCTGCAAATTCTCTTCTCCTCACCCCTCAAGGTTTTTTTTTCCCCCTGTTCTCTTTTGGTCAGTGCAACCCCAAGCTATTCTGCTCTCACCTGGCATTTTGTGGCTAATCAAAACTGTTTTAAAAACAAAAGAACACCAGGCTGCTCCCAGGGCAGAATATAGTGGCCTGTTTGGTTTTTGTTTTGGTTTTTTTTAGCCCTGGAATGGCAGGAATTAGCTGTTGGTCTTGGCTTAATTCTCAAAGGGGTGCAGGCTGCTTGCCCTGTGGGGAAAGGGGGTCAGCACTGTGATCCAGCTGCCCTGGCCCCTGGCTGTAGTCCACAGAGCTGGAACCTGGCTTCCCTATGCAGAGTAGTGTGCAGGCCACTGTTGGCGATCTTGCAGGGAGGCAGAGGGCTTAATGGTGTGTTCACCAAGCTTTCCTTGAGTGCCTTTCTGGGCTGAGAAGACAAGGTGCATCTTCCACCGGCAGGGCAGGGAGGACAAGATGTAAACAGAGAATCACCCGGTGAGGGAGGGCCAAGAACCGTGGGGTGTGACAGGCAGTAGTTGGTGTGGTCTCCCCGCATCTTCTCCTGGCAGCCCATGCCCCTGCCATTGGAAGCCAGCCCTGAAAAAGGTCGGTGGGAGTGTGCATTGTGGACAGGCTTTGGGGGTGCATTTGAGGAACCAGCATCGACACTGGGGCCCTTCCCCTTCCAGGGTAGACAGCCCTACCTCGGCCATCAGATACTTACGTTAAAGGTGAGTGAAGAGCCACTGAGAGCCTGAGATTTGGGGACCCCTGGTGGGTCACTGAGGGGAAGGGAAGACACCTGGGAGTCTGAGAGAGCCGACTGACAGTGCAGCCAAGAGAACAGAGCATGTCGGAGGCAGGAGACCTGGATCTAGTCTTGACTCTGGCACTTTTAGCTGAGAGGTCTTGGAATGAATCTATTTCCCTGAATTTGATTTCTTGTTTGTAACCCTGGAGAACAATTAAACCCCTACCTATGAGGTCCTTGTGAGCATCAGCTGAAAACATTTTCTGAGAGCATACATTCTGCTCTTCATAATATTTCATCTAATTATCGTGGGTACACTATGAGCTAGGCATCATTAGTAATCCCATTTTGTATTTGGGGAAACTGACACTTAGGTCTCTGTAAGTATTTTGAGGTATATCCTTCTAGTCTTTTTTCTTATAGGTTTATATGTGCTTTTTAAATTAAAAGAAGTTCATACAGTCATATTTTGTAATCTGCTTTTTAAAATTAATATTTTATGAGTGATTTTTCCAGTACTCATCTACATCACTGTAAGTAGCTTCTTAGCATTTCGTTGTGAGGATCTATCCTAATTTCAAGAACTTGTCATGTGTCATTGGACCTGTATGCTAAATCTGCCTTTTTTTGCCTTTATAAACAATGCTGCAGTGGATGTCCTGGAAGCTGACTTTTTGCATACATCACTTTTTTTTTTAAGATAAATTTTTGGAAGTAGAATTACTGTATCAAAAAGAGTATGCACTTTTTGGAGATTTGGTCTAGGAGCTAACTTGCCTGCTTTTTTTTTTTTTCATTTAAAAAAATTGTGTTTAGGGGAGCTGGCCTGTGTTTCACTTGGGAGAGTGTAGTGCTGATAACACCAAGGCCACAGGTTTGGATCCCTATATAGGGATGACCGATTAGCTCACTTGGGAGAGCGTGGTGCTGACAACACCAAATCAAGGGTTAAGATCCACTTAATGGTCATCTTTTTAAAAAGATAAAATAAATAAAAATTTAAAAATTGTGTTAAAATATATACACCAGAAATCTTACCATCTTAGCCATTTTTAAGTGTACAGTTCAGAACTGTTACAACATTGTTGTGCAGCCAATCTCCAGAACTCTTTTCATCTTGCAGAACTGAAACTCTGTACCTGTTAAACAGCCACAGGCCATTCCCTTCTTCCCCCAGCCCCTGGCAACCACCCTTCTATTTTCTGTTTCTATGAATTTGGCTACTCTGAGCACCTCATATAAGTGGAATTATACGGTATTTGCTGTTTTGTGTATGACATAATTTCACTCACATAATATCCTCAAGGCTCATCCATATTACAGCATGTGTCAGAATTTCCTAAGTTTTTCAGGCTGAATAATATTGTGTTGTATGTACATTTTGTTTATGCATTCATCTGTGGATGGACATTTGGGTTATCTCCACTTTTTGGCTATTGTGAACAAGGCTGCTAGGAACATGAGAGTACAAACATCTCTTTGAGACCCTGCTTTCAATTCTTTTGGATGGATACCTGGAAGTGGAATTGCTGGGTCATACAGTAATTCTATCTTTTAATTATTTGAGGAGCTGTCATGTTGTTTTCCACAGCGGCTGCACCATTTCACTTCTCACAGTTGCCCGCTTTTGAGTGTGATCTATGAGGGTCCTTCCCTACCTGGCCTTGAGGCTCCCTCTCTGAAGGCTGATGAATTGCATTCTTTCCTCCCCACACCCAGGCTTTGCCCTTTGTGGGTGCTACGGGTACCCTGTGCCCTTTGACTGGCTGGGTAGGAGGGAGGGAGGGGGCCCACCCGTCTGGGAAGAGCAGCTCCGTGGCAGAGGAAGCTTTATGTTCTCCACCTCTGTATCCAGGACCTGAGGCTCCAAGGGCGGGGATCTTTGGAAGGAAGGCTGTCTGGGATGTGATGAGTCATCTCTGACTGAAGGAGCTGTGACCAGCCTGGTATTGGACCCAGGGCTGTGCCAGGACAGCTTGGCTCCAAACCGAAAGTTGAGTTCATGAAAAAGCAAGCCCTCCTCCTGACAGGGGCCTTTCCTTGGCTTGTAGAGCTGATGTTTGCACAGAAAGGCCCTTCTGTCAGTGGGAACCATGAGCAGTGTCCAGCGTTTACCTGGCAGCCCTGGTTTCCTGCCTGTCCCTCAGGGCTGCTTTCTAACCACTGGGGTCCTTGGAGGGCTGGACTCTGGAGCAGCTGTCTCCATCTTGGGTCTGGTGCTGCAGAACTGCCCATGGGCAGAGGGTGAAGGAACCCAAGGGTTGGAGTCCCCAGGTAGGTTTCCAATCAGATGTTTGTGGACAGGAAAATGGACCTTCGTATCAATCAGAGAACAAGTATAAGGTAAAGATGCCCCTTGTCATGAGCAGAACTGGGTGACTAGACTGTGACCCTGCTTAGGAAAAGCCATCGTCATCTCTGAGAACCTTTCTGGTTTTATTTATGTTGGAAATTACCTAACAGAGGACCACCTCAGTGAACATATCCCCTCTGCTTTGATCTTTTATTTCTCTGATTCATAACCGCTTCCTTTTAAAAGACATGATCTCCATTATTTTTAGATGAATTTTTATACAGTGAGATGCACAAACCTTTAGTATATAATTTGATGAATTGGACTAGTGTAAATACCCATGTAACCAGCATTCTCATAAAGATACAGTGCCCCTCTTATCCATGGTTTTGCTTTCTGTGGTTTCACTTACCCGCAGTCAACCATGGTTCAAAAATATTAAATGGAAAATTCCAGAAATAAACAACTCATAAGTTTTAAATTGTGTGCCATTCTGAGTAGCATGATGAAACCTCATGCTGTCTTGCTTCATCTTGCCTGGAATGTGAATCGTATCTTTGGCCAGTGTATCCATACTGTACAGTATGTATGTATAGGAAAAAACATGGTATAGTTAGGGTTTGGTACTATCTGTAGTTTCCGGCATCCCCTGGGGTTCTGGGAACATATCCCCCTTGGATAAGGGAAGACTACTATGTAGAACCTTCTCATCATCCCAGAAAGTTCCCTTGGGCCCCTTTCCAGTTGATCCCTACCACCCCCATCCCAGGTAACCACTGGTTGTTTTCTATTAATGTAGGTTAATTTGCCTTTTTTTGGAATGTCACGTAAATGAAATCATATAGTATGTACTTCTTGACATCTGGCTTCTCATGCATGATATAATTTCTGAGAAATCCATCCATCATGTTATATATATAAAAGTTTGTCCTTTTAAAAAAGTTTATTAGTATTCCATTATATAAATATACTACAATCTGTTTATGAATTCTCCAAGAAACGTTTTTTAAACGGAGAGGTAGAAACCCAGTGGGCTTTCCTCTCAGCATACATGGATATATCCATTCATCTGTGCATCCATCCACATACTTCCCACACACCAGGCCCTGGGCTCTCACTGGGGTGCAAAGATCAATGAGAAGTGGGCAGAGAGGATGATGACAGCGTAGGGAAAAGGCACACACGTAGGGGGTGCAGCTGACATGCTGTGCTGGTTCAGAGGCAGGAGGTTGATCTCTCCCTGGGAGGGCTTCAGAGAGCAGGTGGCTGTGCTTAGAGCCTTCAAGCAGGATGGGCTTTAGAATCCATGGAAAAGCATGGTGGGGAGGCCCCTGCTGGGAGCAGAAGGAGCAAATGAGGCTCTGGGAAGGTGGAGGCCACAGGCCATGGTTCCCGAATTCACTGCTTTGCAGTGGCCAGTCCACCTGAGGCTTGGGACCAGCAGCCTGACTGCCAGCCCCTGGCATCGCCTGTCCCAGCGCTGGACCCAGAGGTGGGGCAGGAGGGAACCCAGGGCAACTGCATAAATGCGGGTCCACTCTGTGTCTTCTGGAGTTAACTGTGTCCTGCCATCTGCGGTTGGTCTCCCGGGCCAGGCATCTGAACAGTTTGTATTTCTGTGCTGCCTTCCTGCGGGCTGGACAGGCTGCCCGTCTGGGGAAGAGGGGCTGGGCCAGCACTGCTTGCCTCCTTCCTTCTTTCTCTGTTCCTCCTCCCCTGTTAGTCCTCTGGAGTGAAGAGCTTGTCCCTCCTGGTCGTGAGTCATTTGGCAAGAGACACATTGACACTCAGTGACCTGGGGAGCTGAGTCTTTGTGTTGAGCAAGGGCCTTCATGTTCTGTGCCTGCCTTCCCCCATGCTGAGGCATCCTGACCTTTGGACCTAGTCACACCCCAGCCTGGCAGAGGGCAAGGTCACTGAGTCTGTATGCATTGGCATCTAGCCAAGAAAAACAATAATAATTCCCTGCCTTCGTTTGCAGAGCACTTTGTACTTTGTCAGACATGATCGGGCTTCTCATTTTTTCATCCAGCCAGCCGGTGCTTGTCCAGTACCTACTGTGTGCCAGGTGGTGGAAAGGTGAACACAATTAGGTTGATGCCTGGAAGGAACCTACAGTCTGGTTGGAAACGAATAAGTATAAGAAGTGGTGAGATGGGAATATGTAAAGCATAGACCAGGGCTCAAAGGAGGGATGGTCAGTTATGCCAGGGAATATCAGGAAGGGCTTCATGGAAGAGGCGGCATTCAGTGTGTCAGAAGGTGAGCAGTAATTTTGGAGGGACTTGGGAATGGGGGCTGCATTCCAGGCAGGAGAAGCGACTTGAGCAAGTTGGGAAGGCATCCCCAATTCCAGCAGTTGAGAGCAGGAGGTTGGGTGAGAGATGAGGCTAGAGAGGTGACAGGAATGGGTCTTGGAGGGCCTGGTGTGGAGCGTCAGGAGTTTGGACCTTACCCTGTGGCAGTAAGGATGCCTGGAGGGTGTTAGAAGGATCCCCCTGAGAATTAGAGTGGTGTGAGACTGGAGGCAGGGAGGCCAGTTAGGCCAATGTGGTTATCCACTCAAGAGAGAGAGCCTGAATAAGGTCGTAGGAGAAGGTGGAGGGGAGATTTGAAATGTTAAGGACTTGGTCATCAGTTGGATGTTGGGGATTATAGGGTAGGCAATAGTTGTGTTCTAATACAATCCTTCAGTAAGTTTATCTTGAGCACCTCCTACATGTAGAGTACAGTGTGTGCACAGAGATGAGATAGACACGGTTCCCACTCATTGGAACTGAGAGTCCTGAAGGACAGCACTCTGGTCAGATCTGTGTCATCTTCAAGTGACAGAAACACAATTCAAAGACTGACAAAAAAGAAAAAGAGAAGGGAAGGAGAATGCAGGTTTATTGGCTCATACACTGGAGAGTTTCAGAGGGTAGAGCTTTAGGCAAGGCTGAATCTAAGTGCTCAAACAGTGTCTTTAGGAATCTGCCCTTTTCAGTCATGTCTCATCTTTACTCTGTGTGGACTTTATTTTTATTTTTTTCATGTCTAAGAGTTTATTCAATGTTTTTGAGTAAACAAAGTTGTAAAGAAAAACAAAAAACAAGCAAAAAAAAAAACACCTGACGAGTCTAGTTTTTCTTTACAGCATTCATTTCTAATAAATCTAACAATGATTTCCCTTCTTTGTTTCTTATATGTCTTTTTGTTCGTTTTGTGGCCTTGGAGCTATGCTTCTAGTTCATTTATTTAAAATTTTTAAAATTGTGGTTAAATAAAAAACGTAAAATTTACCATCTTAACCATTTTTGAGTATACAGTTCAGTGGTGTTATCTGTATTCTCATACACCTCATTTTAAGGCAGGTTCTCCCTAACATTTCCAGGTTGACCTCTGGTACCAGCTTAATAGCCTCAGTGGAAAGAGTAACAATTCTGAGACTGGTTCTTTTATGTGATCACCCTTAGCAATCACCGTGGCCCTCGTGATGGGCTGTGACTGCAGGAGGGGTGGTCAAGGGGGAAGCGAGGTGTCGTTACTGAAGGATGGGAAGTGGACGTCAGGGAGGCAGAAACTGAACGCACATAGCTTACGCCAGGTAGAAACTGTTCGGTTCTCTGGGAAGGGTGCATGTGTAATGCTGTGTAGCTCGAGCTCCTGCTGTGCGGGGTGCTGTGTTAGACATGTGACAGCCCGGAAAGGTTCACATTTGCCCACGTAGAGCTTTCAGCTAGTGGGGGAGAGAGGAGCTGGCCATAGATGACCACAGTACAACGTAAAGAGTGGTGAGCACCTGGAGAGTGGATGTTGTCTTCTTACTGGAAGGAGGAGTCAGGAATGGTTTCCTGGGGGAGTTGGACGGGGGGTGACAGAGTGTGATTCCCCACGTGGGGCCTGGGTGCCTTCTGTGGGCCTGTCGCTTGCTCCTAGCCATGCTAATACCACCACTGCTCTAGCTTTCTCCCTGCCCTTCACAGACCTCCACCTCCTGCTGGCTGCCCCAGAGCTTATGTCCCCTTGGATGAGCCCACCCTGGGCCCTTGGGAAGGGCCTGGAGTCAGGGGGCCAGAGCAGCGCAGGTCTGAGGCGCTGTCTTCTTCCCGCAGGCCTCTCCCTGGAACGCCTGCCCAACTCCATCGCTTCCCGCTACCGCCTGACCGAGAGGGAGGAGGAGGTGATCGCCTGCTTCGAGAGGGCCTCCTGGATCGCCCAGGTGTTCCTGCAGGAATTGGAGAAGGTGAGCGGGGAATAACAGCACTGTGATAGTAGCTGCTCTCCAGTGAGCACCGATATCTACAGGCCCCCGCTAAGCCCATGCACCACCCTTGTGCAAATTAGAAAAGGGCACTTCCCCCCACCCCCGAGGACACTCTCCTTCATCGGCTGGAAAACTCATTATAGTACACTGATTCTGTTAGCATGAGACTCTTTACTGCCAGAAAATAGTTTTAGTAAATAAGTGAGTCTGTGCCATCTGTGAGGGAAGAGGAACTCCGTGGTGAACGTGACCTGTACAGCCAAGTGACAGTCCTGTTTGAATTCCTCAACTTGTTCACTCCTCACAGCACCCCTAGGAAGTAGGTATTATATGTATCCCTGTTAATAGATATGGTTTAGAGAGATTAAATTGTTTGCTCACCACTCTGCCCTTGGAAGGGGTGGAGCAGGGATGGTTTTGCAGTTAAACATCCTTCCCTGTCCTCAGGTGCCACACAAGCTCCTTGCTGGATCCCCTGGGGGTTGGGGTCTTGAGGCCCACTCTCCAAGCCTTTCAGAGGCCAGCAGAGAGCTGGCCAGTGGGACTCTGGTGATTCTCAGGCCCCCTCATCTCTCAGCGCCCCCCTCTCTGCCATGAGCTTGTGTATCGACCCCAGGTGTTAGCAGCATTCCATGGTGAGTGTCCCCGTGCTTCCTCTCTCGAGGGGCTCTTGGTTTAATGCCAGGACAATGGGCAACTGTATTGACCGAGATACTGCTAACGTTTATTGCGTTTGTTGCATTCCTGCTTTCATGTCACGCACTGCTCTGAGTATCTTAAATCACTCTGTAATTTAACTCTCACACTGCCTGGATGAAATAGGGACCATTGTTATTCCCATTTTACAGATGAGGAAAGCTCAAGGTTGGAGAGGAGTTCATGCAGCTTCTTGGAGTTCATGCAGTTATGTGGTGTTGGCAGGATTTGAACCCAGGGAATGTGGCTCTGATTACTTGTGGGGGAGACATCAAGGGTGGTGCTTAGGCATTCTGTTTAATAGATGTTTAGCAGATGTTGGATGGCAGATTCTGTAGTAGGGTAGATTGGGATTGACGTCCTGAAGGAGGAGGTGGTCATGAGCTGAGAGACTCAGAGCCCACGAAACACTTGTGCCTCACCTACATTGGCAAATGCCACACTGTCAACCCAGCACCTGTTTTTGTGATGGGTCTTTTTGGAGAAGTCCACCTCCGGCCAGGTCAGCTTTCCTAGAGCAGGGATTCTCAGCCTCAGTACTATTGACATTTGGGGCCAGGTAATTCTTTGTTGTGGGGCTGTCCTGTGTACTGCAGGATGTTTAGCAAAATCCCTGGCCTCTACCCACTAGATGCCAGCAGCACCCCCCTCCCCCAATTATGACAACCAAAAATGTCTTCAGATACTGTCAGATGTCCCCTGAGAGCAAAATCACACCCCCGTTGAGATCCACTGCCCTAGAGTCCCTCTGCTTGATTGGACTTCGGGAGGAAAGGAGAAGTGATGATTGAGGGCTCAGCCAGTTCCAGTGCCCGTTTCCTGGCAGAGGCCACCTGGAGACTGACATGGCTGAGTTGACCTCCACCAAGGTCATGTGGATCACTGCTAGACAGCAATGTTTTAAGAGCTCTTCATATGTGAATTCATGTGGTTTGGAGGAGACTTTTGTGAGAAAGATAAAATCTCCTACTGTGCCGGAAGCCTAGGCTTTGGACTTTTAAAAGAGGATTCAGGTGATGAGCTGTAATGGGGTCCAGGGCAGGAATCGGTGCCTGGTGGCATGGGCAGACAAAGGAGACCCGGTAGCTGGTCATCTCAAGTTGAGGGAGGGCAGACCACAGACCCTGTACATTCTCAGAAATGCTGTGTGTCCGCCTGAGACCCAGTCCCAACCTCTGAGGTACTAAGAACCTCTCTTAAATCTTTTTTGATTTCTCAAAGATAAGGTGGGAGAGCCATTGGGTTATTTCCCCAGATCAGGCAAGGAAGGTGCTACTGAAGGCAGGCCTTTCTCAGTGGGTTCGAGCTGAGGCTTAAGCAACAGCTCGGTTAATAATGTAATTGTCGCTCAGCTTCTCCTGGAACCTGAGATCTCAGCCCTTGGGATGTTCTGACATTCCATGCTTGTATGACAGGGACAATGTGGTACCCGGCATGTGGTAGGTGCTCAAATGTGTGTGAAACGAATGAGCCAAAAAGTAGTAGATATAGCCTGGAATCTATAGCTGGCTAGACTTGAGTTTGAGGTCCAGGCTCACACCAGCTTTGTGACCTTAGGCACTTTCTGAGCCTCAGTTTCCTCATCTATAAAGTACAAACAAAATCAGCCTTGTAGGGTCATCGTGAAGCTTAACTAAGATTTTGGCTTATGGTGGTTCCATAAGTTTCCTTTTTCCTTCTCTTTCCTTATCTGGGGTGGACATGAGGGTGTGGACAGCAGTGGGTCACAGGAGACAGCCCCTGCCCTGTGGGAATCAAGTCTGGTGGGAGATGAGATTTGCATATGCAGAGGAGCAGGGACCTGCATGTAGTGATCTCTACCACGTGCTCAGGCAGCACGTGCTGTCTGATTTAAGAGTACTCAGCATGGCCCTGAACAGACAGGGAAGCCCTCACACAGTAGACTCTGCAGCCTGACTTCCTGACTCTGCCACCCACACCCTCAGTGACCTTGCACAGGAAGAGAACCTCTCTTTGCCTCAGTATTCTTATCTGTGAAATGGGAACAATGACAGTTCCTAATAGGGTTGCTTAAGGATTAAATGAGTTAATAAACTTAAAGCTCTGCAATTGTTGAATAAAGAATGTTAGACCTGGGGCTTGTGGGCATCCAGCATTTGGATGGGGAGAGAGTGCTTTAGACGATTTTATGTGAAAGCAAGTTAGGTCGAGCTTTGAGAATCTCTGGGACTGGGATGGCAATGGGGCCACCTCCTCGCTAGGCTGACCCTCACTCCTGGCCCCTCTGCCTCAGAACTTTGAGACTGTGGCTCTCTCTCTGTCGCCCTTCCCAGGCCACAAATAACAGCACGTCGAGACATCTGAAAGGCTCTCAGCCGGCAGACTACGAACTCTCCTACTTCCTGGAAGCCGCCCTCCAGAGTGCCTACGTGAAAAACCTGAAGAAGGGGTAGGTCGCTGGCAGCCGAGTGGGACCTGGATGTTTCTCTCTGGGCCGGAGTGCTTTGGACGTGGCGGAGCCTGGTCTCCCTCCCCGGACTGTGTGTGCCTGCGCACTGTCCTGAGAGGATTGAGTGTCACATCTGGTTGGAGGTGTACAGGGTGCTCTTGTGGGAAGAACCAAGCTTCAGGGAGCTGCTGAAGCAATAAAGGCTGCCCGTGCTTTTGGGGAGAACTGCAGAGATGAGAAACAGGAGTAGTTGTCTTTAGGGGGACAGTGGAGCCCAGGAGCCTGGAAGGAGACGTCGAGAGCGAAGGACAGTGAGCTGCTAGCGGGTGCTGATCTGGTTTAGTTCCCTGTCGTCTGAGGTGTGGGTAAAGCATTGCGTGTCTCTGAGCCTTGGGTTTCCCAAAAACCGAACGGGAAGACTGGTTCCTGCTCATTCTAGCTTTCAAGGGATGGTGAGGTGTAACAGGGAGCATGGTGAAAATAAAGTCCTGGTGTCATTTTGAGGGTGTGACTGTCCCAGCTGATGTGGTAGCAGCAAAGCTTGTTTTCCTGTGCATTGTCTTGAGGACCCCTGGGAAAACTCGCCCACCTGGAACCCAAGAACCATGGTACCAGAATGCCTTCCTTGGTCTTCTTTTCCTGGGTAGAGAGGTTCCCTCCACCCCCTGCAGAGCATGGAGGGGTGGCTGGTGCTGGCGCCGAGCCGGGAGTGGTGGCTTTGTGGTGTGTGTTGGGCAGTGGCGAAGGAGGGAGAAGCTTTGAGAGCAGGAGGGCACCCTGCAGGCAGGCGTGGCCCTGGAGCGGTTCTGCAGGTGGTCCTGCCTGCTGGCTGTGCCTCCATCCTCAGGGGACTGCCAGGCGGGAGTGGGGCTTCCTACCTGTCTGCAGCAGACACTTTGGCCCCCTCCTGCATCATTACACCCCTCCACAGACACTGTGGGCTGGGGCTGGAGGACGTCATAGCAGGAGAGGGGACTGACATACTGAGTGCAGCTGTCCTGTGGCAGTTGTCACATGCCTCACCTCACTCAGCCTCCCTGCCAAGCAGGTGTTACCCCCTCCTCACAGGTGAGGGGACCCAGGCACAGTGGCACACAGCTTTCCTTCCTGACGGGCTGGAGCTCTCTGAGGCCCATATGTCATTTTGGGTATGATTTATCTAATTAAATGTCACTTCTTTCATTTCACCTGTGTTTGAATAGATAATTCTCGCACATGGTACCTGTTTGGTAGGAAAAAACAAACTTACTGTTTTCTCCTGCTCTGTGCTCTCAACGTAACACAGAACCCTTCTGTGAGCAAGAGTGTGGGGGTTTTCCCACCCACATCCAATTCTCTGCAGCACCCGTGGCGTGTCCTACAGTTCACTCCAATTCTGACGCCAACAGAGTTAGCACAGGCCCCACAGGCTCAGGCCCACAAGTCTGCTTCCCACCTAAGATGCCAGACGTGAGTACCTGGTGCCCGGGTTACCCACAACTTCTGTCTGACAAGGGTACAAATCAGAGGTTCCTGTGACCCCTTCTCAGGTTCGATAATTTGCTAGAGCAGCTCACAGAACCCAGGAAAAGTTTACTTACTAGATTACTGGTTTATTATAGAAGGTTACAGCTCAAGAACAGCCAGGTGGAAGAGATGCCTACAGCAAGGTATGGGGCCTGCGCCACGCCCTCTCTGGTGTACCACCGCCCACATGTTCAGCAACCCAGAAGCTCTTCAGACCCTGTGCTTTTGGGTTTTTTTATGGAGGTTTCATTTGTTATATAGGCATGATTGATTAAATCATTGGCTATTGGTGATCAACTCAACCTTCAGCCCCTCTCTGGCTATATTAGTCTGTTTCTGTTGCTTATAACAAAATACACAGAACTGGGTGTTTTACAAAGGAAATGAAATTTATTACTCATGGTTTCGGAGGCTGAGAATTTCAGAATCTAAGGAACACATCTGGTGAGGATCTTAGTGGTGGTGACAGTGACCCAGGGATCTCACATGGCAGAAAATGGTGGAGCAGAGAGAGACCAAGCTCTCATGTGCTCTCCTTTTAAAGCCCTCAGAACCACGCCCCTGACCATCATTATTAATCCATTCACTAGGTATGATCCTGCAATCTAATCACATCTTCAAGGACCTACCTTTCAATTACTGTAATAGGATTTTCCCATCCTCAGCAGTTATAGTGGGGATTAAGATTTGGGGGGACATTCAGCCCAAGGCACTGACCCTTTACAGAAAAATTTGCTGAACTGTGCTCTAGATAATCACTATAAACATTTTGATGTGTGTCTTCTGTGTTTTTCTATGTATAGACATGTAGATGTATTTTCAAAACCAAAATAGTATCCTATAGTACACACTGCCTGTAGCCTGCTTTGTCCACTCATGGCTCAGCTGTGAGCCTCCTTTGTGACTCTGCTCATCTCTCTACCGCATGAAGTTGCTCACTGTGGGGGTCAAGAGGAAGGTGGCCCAGCCTACTCCTGCAGGGGGGCCCAGGGCTAGGTGGGTGCAGGCACACAGTGGACAGCAGCCGAGGAGATTCACAGAGACAGGGGAGTTGGGACGGGCCTGAGGAGGTGGGATGGGGCCGAGGATTCTAGTGCTTCAGAGATCTGCAGGTGAGGCCCATGGCCTCATAAGTTTGGGAGACAGTGGCTTAAAGACTTATCAGACCCTTTAGAAAGGAAACCTGGATGAACAAGGTAGTCGGTCCCCAGGAGGAGGCAAAGGCATGTGACGATTTCCAGACTCTGATTGACACAGAGCGCTTGTTTGGGGGTGAGTCTCTGTTGCTCTGAGACTGCAAGGGGAGCCTCTGACTGAAACACAGGGTCTGGTGCTGGCAGCTGTTCCACCCAGTGAGCAGCTCTGCCCAACCTGGCAGCCCTGGCCCATGAGGGCTACATACCTTTCAGGGTATCAGGTATTAGAAGCCCCTGAGCTTAACTCCTCCACTGCCTGGAAGAGAAGAAAGTGGAGTCCCTTGTCCAGAATGCAGGGCACGCCATGGTGAGCCCACTCCCAGGAGGCACAGGTGGCCAAGACGGCTGTAGGCAGGCAGGGGCCAGGTGCGTTGGGGGAGACAGTCCCTTCTCAGCTGCCCCCTACCCCCTTCCCTCCCTCTTTCTCCCCTCTGCCCTTGCTGTTAGAGGGGGTGGAGTGGGGGGCTGCAGATGGTAAGGACAGGGTGGAGGGGTCCCAGCCAGGTCCCTGTGCTTTCCTGAGGCCTGGTGGAACAGGAGACTGGGAAGCACAGCTCTGGAGGCAGCATATGCGGGAGTGAATCCTAGCTCTGCTGCCAGAAGCCTGATGGCTGTGGTCAAGTCCCCTGAGCTCTCTGAACCTGCCTGGCAGATCAGACATGATCACCAAGCAGAGCGCCTGATATATTGCAGCTGCTTAGAGAATCAAAGCCAGTGTTATCATTTATTTTTATTAATTTTCATGCAGTCTGCAGCTGGACAGACTGTGAGCCCAAACACTAACTTTATACCTTGTTTTCTTTTTTTAATTTCTCACATGCTAGGCCAGGGAGGTGGTGGTGTCCCCCTTTTGGACATGTGGATTTGGAGGCCCAGAGAGCCAAGGTGGCTCACGCCAAGGGTGTGGGGCTGGCCATGGAGCCCTGGGCTCCTCAGACCACCTGGGGCCAGGGAGTGGGACCCGGGGAGTGGGTGGGCGGCCCAGAGGTGCTGAGGAGCACAGCTGCCTCTGCTCCCTCCACCAGCTGCTTTTCAGGTTGGTGAGCTTTGGTTTCAGAGGAACGGTGGCCCAGCAGCTGGTTCCTATTTCTGTTGCCCAGGCAGCTCTAGCTGGAGCCCCCTCCCCTTGGGGAGCCCCTCCTTCTGCCAGTTGTGAGCTCCAGGGGATGAATCTGGTGGGGGATGCACAGAGAGGGGGCACTCAGCTCCTTGCCTGCAGAGGTTTGGAAAGAGGGGCAGGAGTTCTTACTCAGAGGCTCATCAATGCCTTATGAAGCCCAGAGTGAGCCTGGGGAAGTTGAACCTGTACAGCAAGGCTTACTGCAGCCTGTTGTTGTAGACAAACTTATTAGAACACAGCCACACCCATTCATTCACGTGTTGTCTCACTGCAGAGTTGAGTAGCTGCAACTGAGACCTCATGGCAGAGCCTGTAATACCTGCTCCCTTTATTTGCCCTTCACAGGAAAGTTCACTGACCCCTTCTCTGCAGAGTTCATGGAGCCTTCTCTCCTAAGGACCCTCTTAGGCATGAAGGGCAGAGGTGCTGTTCTTATACAGGGGAGCCCTGTGGAGTAGAGTTTGTGGGAAGCGGACAGTTCTGATTTCAATATTGTCATCTTCACTCATTCATTGAACGAATGTTCGTTATAATAATGTATGCCACTTATTAAGTGCTAAATTTGTGCCAGGCATTTAAGTACTTCACTTTCATGTGTTTATTATCCTTCCAATAGCCCTCTGAGGTGGGGACCATAGTCAGCATCCCTGTTTACAGTGGGAAACTGAGGCACAGCGAACAAAAGTGACTTGACGTGGGCAGAGGTAGGATTATGTACTCAGGGCCTGTCCGACTTTCAGAATTGGTACTCTTAACTACTAGGCTACACTGCCCACAGCAGAAATCCTGCTACTGAGACCCTGCAGCCACCCTCGAGGGGCTCACAGCCTAGCTTTGACTCCCCCAGTATGCGCACACATGGCAGGTGCTGTGTCCAGCTTCTGGTGTGAAAAACGTGGTGGGTGCCCTCACCACCTGGAGGAAGTCGGGATGGGGCTTGGGAGCTGGAGGCCACTCTGTGGCCTGATCAAGTTCCTCCTCTCCCCCTCTGGCTTGGCTTCCTCCCCTCTAAGACGGGGCTTCTGTTTGTCCTGCATCCCAAGGGCATGCAGGTCCATGAGAGGGGCGGAACACAAGAACACCTTGAGTGCAGAACTAGGCACAGGAGGTACTGCTGCTGACTCCTCCCTCTGGGGACCCCCGCTGCATGTCCTGCGGCTGCCTGCTCCCCTTCCTCACAAGCACAGTTTCTGCAGGTTAATGAGGTTAACGTGGACATCAAGGACAGCCAGGAGGAAAGGAAGGAGAGAGAACAGCTGGTCTCAAGCACCTGCTGGGTGCCCAGCTGGACCTCTTGTTTGGTGCATATGCTCTGTGAAGGTCGTGTGAACCCATTTCACTAGGGAGGGGACAGAGGCTTGAAGAAGTTGAGTCACTAGCCCAGGTTCACCCATTGGGATTCCAGCTTCAGGTCTGAGTGGCCTTGAAACCCAGGCCATTTCCAACTTTGTGGGGGTGGAAAGGCAGCCTGTGGGGTGTATGGGAGAAGGACTGGGAGCCTGTGAGCTGACGGGGCTCTTCTACTGCTCTGGGACTCTGAGTCACCATTCTCAAAGGGCAACTCCTCTTCCTGTAGGTGGTCCCACCTCTCTCCACAGTGGGCCTGTTTCCTGCCCATGTGCATTCTGCACACTCAGGCTGTGCATGAGGGTTGTGTGTGTGTGTGTGTGTGTGTGTGTGTGTGTGTGTGTGTGTGTGTTTGTGTGTGTGTGTGTGGTGATACTGGCAGTGGGCAGAGGCATTAACTAACCGTCGCCCCTCCAGGAAAGCCTAGGTCATTTCAGTTACTCTTTTGTTCCTGGGACTCTGCTCCCCTCCCTCTGTCCTTTTTTACTCCTTGAAGCACAGATTTCAGTTCTTACAGCCACCCCACCCCACCCCTGCCTCGACCACACCAAATAAAGAGAAATGGAAATTGAATCATCATTTCTTTCCAAGTAAACAGCCCAAACATTTTTAAGTCTGCAAATGTGAGCAGCCCTCCCTGGGACACATGGCAGTTACTCAGCCTTTCTGTCTGTTTCCTGTGGCCACATCCAACCAAGAAGTGGCCCCAGAATGTGACAGATATTTAAAGCAGAGGTTGCAGCCCTGTGTGCCTGGCTGGGCTGTAAGTAATTTCTTTGCATCTTTCCTCATAATACTAGTTACTATTTGTTGAATACTTACTGCATGCCAGGCAGAATGCTAATGCCGTTGTACATGGTCCTATAAAGTAGGAACTAAACAATCCCCACTTTTCTAAGGAAAGGAGCAGTTAAGTGACCTGTCCAAAGTCATGATGCTAATAGGTTGTAGAGCCAGTGAGCCTGATGCTGCACATGGGTCTGTCCAACCCCACAGCCCAAGGCCTTGCTCAGTACCTAGTCCCAGACCCAGCAAACTGCCTGCCCGAGGTAGGTCTGCATCAGTGAGCTTTTGTAATTACATATTATTGTTCTTTGGTCAGACTTCTGTTTTCCCAGGTTACTAACCATTTCTAATATTTTTCTTACACATTTGTTGTTGTTGGTTGGAAGGTGAAAAACATAAAGTCAATATAAATATAAATATAAATATAAATATTTCGTCCAGGGTTTTTCAGTCTCAGCACTGTTGACATTTTGAGGTAACGCTTCATTGTGGGGACTGTCCTATACACTGTAGGTTTCAGCAACATATCTGGCTTCCACCCACTACATGCCAGTAGCATACCCCCTAAGTATGACAACCAAAAATGTCTCCATACATTGACCTCAGAGTGGGAAGGCACAGTTGCTCCCAGCTGAGAACTACTGTCTTAGCCTAAGGGGTGAGAAGTGGTAGATTGGGACCCAGCTACCTGACGTTAGGTTCTAGGGCGGGAAAAGTAATATTTTTTTCGTTATCATTGCAAGGTATATGGCTGAGACCTCTATAGCAAAAGATTAACAAGAAAAAAGCATAACAGATTTATTTACCAAAATTTTATGTGACACGGGAAATGTCTTCAGAAATGAAGACTCAGGGAGAGTTGTGTGTTTTTGTGCTCAGGCTGAAGAATGCACAGTCGTGCAAAAGTATGATTGGACAAAAAGAGTAATGATCTAATGTTCATAAACTGGGAGGAACTTAGCAAAGCCTGTTCGTTGAGGTTCTTCTCTGTGTCTCTATGTCTTCAGAGACATGGACATTCCTTCCCTTAAGGTATAGGGAGGACCCTTTCGGAATGAGGGTTTTATGACCAACTTTAGAGGAGGGTCAGAGAATTCTTCTATGACCTGCATCAGGGGAGAAGGGAGGGGGAAGGTCAGAGAGAACTTCCTGCTTCTGTTTTCTCTAATGCCAGGGTGCCATATTTTGGGGTAACATGTCCTGAACCCTATCAGGGTCATCTCCAGGGCAGCTCAGAAAAGTCTTTTCAAGGACTGTAGAGCTGTTTTCTGCCAGTTAAATTCAGGCCCTGCCCACCTGGGCTTTGGGAAGGTGGGAGAAACCCTTCCCAGTGCTCAGGGACCTCCTAGGCCATCGGGGAGGAATGGAGCTAAGGTGAGAGCAGCTGGCACCTCATCTCCCAGATAGCTCTGAGTGCTGCTGTGTGCGGGCCCCCCGGCCTTGCTTGCAGGGTTAGAGCTGTGAACAGGATGAAATCCCTCCCTTATGGGGCTTACATCCTGGGGCGCGAAGTTCAAGCAGAGCTCTGTGCTAGGGAGGAAAAGAGGGTGGGGAGGTGGGGGTGCTGCCTGGGATGGGGTGGACTCTGAAGGTGTCTGAGGAGGGGCTAGGTGGTATGGCCAGGGCCACGGTGCTGCTTAGTGTTGGAGCAGCTTCCACAGGGCCTAAGGAAGGGGAGAGATGGGGGCGCCTGCATTCAGTGTAATCAGAGAGCCTGAGCTCATTTGTACGTGGGCCTGGGGTGGACATGTGAGGATCTGGAGGAGCCCCTACTGAGAACAGGGTAGGGCCAGGCGGCCACAGGCAGTGCCTGCCCCTAGGGTCCATCCAGCCTGGTCTCTCTGATTGAGGATTTGACACAATTTTAGGGTGTGTTGTGTGTTGTGCAAAGTAGATGGCATTTGGTTGACCTCCAGACCGTTTCTCTCCTTTTCCTCTGAACTTCGGGAAACCTGGACCTCCCCCATGTGGCTAAGTCTGAGGCTGCTGCCCAATTACTCATTTGGTGTGTCTGAGGGATATTAATTTTTTCCAGGGCCCTTGCCCTATTGAACCAGCAGTTAGTTCCCCCAGTGACTCCTGCCTCTTGCTCTGTGGCTGATGACAGCATTCCTAATTGAGCTAGAACCAAAGCAGTGGATTGAAAGAATGGTCAGGAATTGGGAGGCGCCCCTGCAAAGGGGTGGGGAGCTGGGAGGCTGGGGGCCTTCACTTCCCTGTGCTGCCACTAGAGGGCAGCCGTGGACTCTGGTAGGAGCCTCGCCCCAGGCAGTTTTGCGGCTGCAGCTGCCAGGAGGGGGCACCTTCCTGACATGTTCTTGGGGAGTCCATGGCAGCCCGGCCCAGGGTCCTAGCTGTGGGGGAGGCTCAAGGTAGGGGCTTGGTGCTCCCTTACGTGAAGCAGCTCCAGAGGCTTGGGGAGGTGAGGGGCGATGCAGTGTCCTGTCTGGGGCTCTGCCCTCTCTAGGACCAGGGGCCTGGGCATTTCCCAAGAACAAGAACAGGAGCCTGCTCTGCTCCTTCCCTGAGCAAGCGTGGACAATGGGCCATTTCTGTTGAGGTGGTTTTCCCTTTCCTTCTTCCTAGACCTGGCAGAGCCCCTTCTCTGCTCTGGGATGGGAGTGGGCTTGGGCCATGTGGTTTGAACCAAATGGGCTGTATGTTTTGCCCCTGTGTTTTAAAAAATATATATATATTTTTTTAATTTAAGCAATGTGTGCTCACTGTACCAAAACCAAACAATAGAGAAGGGAGTGTTTGTGTTTTCTAAGGGAGTTGCCTGGGCCTGGCAGGTAGTTGAGTCCTGTGAAAGCACTCTCCCTTTCTGTGTGTGTGTCTGCTCCACCTTGCCAGCCAGGTGCCAAGTGGGAGAGGCAGCCGAGGCACCTTAGAAAACCCAGCCTGCTGTTTGGTGATACCCCCGTGAGGGGCGTGTTCAGTCAGCAGTAATTTTGTCTTGTTCTCAGCAGCCACCCAGTATCTGCAGGGCTGGGGGAGGGCAGGGGACAGATGTTCTCAGGGGGGATTCAGTGCACAGACTTAACCAACAGTCAAACCCGTACTGAGAGCCTCCTGGTGTTCTGTGTCATGCTTTGAGGCATAAGGAGACCTCGGAGGCCATTCCAGCCTCTCTTCCTACACAACCTGTATTTACTGTTAGCACCCACCTCCTCAACCTTCCCCATGGCCCAGGCCCATCTCACTAGAAAGGAGAGAGCCCATTGCCTGGACATCCTCAGTCCATGTGAGGGAAGTATCATGGTCTTGTTCTGGGGCTGAGGGTGCAGAAGAGAGTTTTAGTTTTAAAACATGACTTAGGTCTGAAGCAGGAGTGAACAGCTGGTTAACCATTTGAACTTCACCTGACCTTGTCCTCTGATTCAACCCTTCAGCCATTGGGTCCTGCCCATTGGCTATGTTCTTTGGGGTGTTTGACCGAAAACCTCTCATACAATGAGCAGTGCCAGCCCTGAAATGGGGACTTCTGGTCAGGGTTGTATGTACCAGTATCTGTTTAGTTTCCATTCAGCGATCAATCCATGCAGTTTCACATTCTGTTTCAAATCAAACCAACCCCTCCCCTCCAATATTTGTTGAGCACCTACTGTGTGCAAAATACTTTGCTAAGCTCTGAGTAAGTCAGGAGCTGGCTAATTTAACAGACTGTGAGGGCCTTACATGCACGTCCACTAACATGGTATTTATTCACTCATTTGGCCTCTTAGTTTATTCCAGCAATATTTGTTGAATGCCTATTGTGAACAGGGCCAATGACCAGGCACTTGTTATGCAGTAGACACTTTGTAAACACTTAGTAAATTGAGTCCCAGGAGAGGAAAGTGTAACCATACCAGGTCAAAAGACACGCGTCGTCCTTCTCAGGGATCTGAGGGTTATAACAGACTAAAATCTGAATCCTTTCATGCCTGCTGTAAGCCCACCTCTCCCCTTGGGTAAGTGATGGCTTGGAAGGCAGGCATCTTCCAAGCTTTAGTTTTTCCATTGGGAAAAGGGGACTTATTTATTTAACAATGATTTCTTGAGTGCCTTTTATGTGCCATCAATTGCACTGGTGCTGGGATAATGGAGCCTCCCAGCCTTGCAAGTCACGTCAGAAGCTGCATAGACTAAACAAGGCCAAGGCCTTTGAGAACTGGGCACTGTTCTGGGGGCTGGAGGAGCTTGCTGCCCCCTTGCACATCCCACCTGGAGGCTTCCCCAGGATGAGCCACTGTCCTTGATCCATCACCACTGCGCATCTCTCTTTCTGTTCCTGGCCAATCGGGCTTTACTTTAGTAGGAATACGCGGCTTCCTGGCTTCTCCCCATGCAGCCTGTTTCTGGGCCAGGGTTTGTTTGAGGCCCTGTTTGGATATTAAAAGTGGGCAGCTTTGCTCAGAAAGGTCAGCATGAGAGACGAGAACAAAGAGATCTTTCAAGCTGACCTCTCACAGGGCAGCCAGAAACGGCTCGGAAAAGCCCCAGCGCTACCTGGCACAGGCAGCCTTAAACCTGGGATGGGATTGCTCAGGCTTGTGGCCATCTGGGGAGCCCTTGAGAAGCCCCGTCTGGTGTCTCAGAAGGGTAAGCTGAGGGAGGGGGTATTCCCAACATTTTGGAAGAGGTCAGTGTCGGCCAGGATCCCAGATCTCTCCCTATGCAGTCCTGGCCACTGGAACCTCTGTGTCAGTTTTTCTCTTTAAGGGCATTCAATAAAAATCAGGATTTATCCAAAACATGCCTGAGGGTGATTATTTGCTTTGCTAAATCATTCCTGGGAGCTTATTTAAATGCCAAAATCCCTTACAGACTTGAGAATAGTAAAAGGACCCAGCTTTCGGGACACAGGATCTTATTAAAATGCAGTACTGATTCCTTAATTGTGTGTGTGTGTTGGGGCTGGCAGGGTCCCTGAGAGCCTGCTGTCCTCCCAAGCCCCCCGGTGATGCTGATCTGCTGGTCCAGGAATGCTGAAGATGTAAAGACTAAAGGCTGAGTTCGTCGGACAGTGGCAGAGAGAGGACAGTCCTTGTGGTGGAGTGAGAAGGGGCCAAGGTCACTCTTGGCTCCAGCCTCCTGGTTGCAGCCTGGGCCAAGTTGCCAGAGGTGGAAGCTGGCAGGGAGCCCACAGAGTGGAAAATCACCCACAGGGCCCAGGAGTTTTCAGCTTCCTCTGGGCCATTGGAGTCCTGGGGCAACACCAGGGTCTAGCCCGCCTCAGCCTGTGGCTGTTTGGCCAGCTGCCAGGGCAGAGTATTCAGGCCAACTGAGCTCCCGGAGTCAGCCATTTCCTCCCTTTCATGGGAGCTCATGCAGCCAATGTCTTTTTCCTCTCTCCTGGTGGTGGCTGGTGCTGGGCTATCACCTCAGCTGGCCTGGCCTGTGACCTACTATCTATCTCTGGGTTCTTTCCTGAGGTGGAGACCTCTGTGGGACTGAAGTGCCTCTGCTGCAGGCTCTTTCTGCTTGGACCCACGGGGGTCCCCAGGCCTGTCCCTGGGCTTGGATCATCTACCAGGGAATCCTATTCTTATGTCCCCTATGGGGTGGGGCTAGTAGGAGAAAGGTGGACACACAGCTGGAGGATCCCCTCAGGTACTCTGTCCCCTCCCCCTACTCATTAGCTCCCGAACCTCCATGCAAAATAATGTCCGTTAAAACATAAGCAATATGCTCTTTAAGACCCAAATTAGATGGAAAAAGGAAAATAATATTTAGCGAGCCTCTACCATATGCTTGGGTATAGGGCTTTGTGTACCTCACCTCCTGCCAGTGCCATGCGGAAATGAGGAATCCCCCTATAGAGACTAGGACGTAGAGGGCTGCCTCCTTCTCTCAAGAGCAGGAATTTAGGATTTGGTTGCAAAGCTGAGGTTTCCATGTCAGGTTGTCCTTCTGAAACCTGACTTCTTAGACTAGGAGAATTAGAAGACACTTGGGAATCATATAAACCAGTGGTTCTTAAACTCGAGTGTCCATCGGAACCCCTGGAGACTTGGTAAAACCCAGACTGATGGGCTCCACCCCAGGGTTTTCTGATTCAGCAGGTCTGGAGTGGGGGGCCTCAGAATTTGCATTTCTAACAAGTTCCTGGGATACTGGTGTTGCTAGTCCGAGGACCATACTTTGAAACCCTTTGGCCTAAACCATCCTTTTTCAGAGTGTGGGATAAGTACTTCTAGTGATACACGAGGTGATTTCAGGTGATACACACACTTTTAAAATATGCTTCAGTATTTAATATCTATAGGCAGAAAAGTAACCAGCACAGCAAACCAATGATTTCAGGTTTTTTTGATTAAGGTGAGATATCTACTGAAGTAGAAAAGAAAGAAGCTATAAAGAAAGGTACTACATAAATAACAGTATTGGAGATGTGTAGCTAGTGGTGAAAATTGTGAATGTGGTATGCAGGTAACAGAAGTCTGGGAGTCACTGAGCTAAACAGAAGTCCTCATTTTACAGACTGCATCCCACAGAGGTCAGCCAGCTTCCCTGGGCCATGTGACCATCATCAGCAATGCCCAAGCTTGAGCCATCTCTAAGACGGCTGAGATTTCCTGTCCTGCTGGCTGGCCCAGTTCTTCAGAGCACCAGGCAGACCAGGAGGGTCACTGTGACTCTGACCCTACCCCAGGCATCTCCATTCTCAGCCCTAAAATCAAGGGTCCATGTTTGTAGTGTTGGTCATTTGCACATATTTGGCTATCTTGTCTGAAGCCAGAGCTTCCCAGAAGGCAAGGGACTGGATCTACAAACTTACCCTTTTACAGCTCCCAGGCCCCAAGGGCCCTAAGAACTGTTTCATGCAGGAAAGTTGAAGGAGGGGCTCATGTGACTTTACTGGTTGCCAGCCTTGGCCCTTCGCCCTCTGTGGGGCTGTCCCAGAAGCCTCTGCTTTCCCTGTGTGGTGTAATCCAGGGAACCCCCTGAGCAAGTGAGCAGAGCAGTCCTCAGGTGGTTACTGAGCATATGCTGTGTGGTTACTGAGCATATGCTGTGTAGCAGGAGCTGTGATGGGACTGAGCTTTGGGAACATGGGAGACAGGAGCCCTGCCCTCAGGAGCCACAGTGTATGAGGATCAGATGGAAAATGACTTCGAGATATAGTACTTGCTTCAGGAAAGGAAAGAACAGGGTGTAAGATATAGGCTATGCCTTAAAGGCAGGGTAAGTGGACGTGGGGAGAGGCCTGGGAAGCCTTCCTGGAGGAAGTGGCATTGCAACTGGCTTTTGAAAGGTGAAGGAGAGAAGGCTGTTTAAGGCAGTGGGAGAAGCCTGTGTCAAGACTTGACAAAGGGAACTGTGGTCTTCAGCAAGGGCTTGCTTGAGTTGGGGGAGCTGCGGTGGGGGAGAGGTAAGTGGCAGGGCACATGCCCCAGAAAGCTGTGCTGAGGACCTGCACTAGATTCTATAAGCCCTGGGGGAGCACCAAAGGGGCTGACCTGGGGAGGATCCAGATGCCTTTTGCACGTCAGCTAGACCCCTCGAGGAAAGGTAGGAGCAGTCTTTCAAATTGCAGGCCATGACCCATTAGTGGGTTGCAAGATCAATTTAGTGGGCCGCAGCCAGCATTTTTAGAAAGGGGAGTTGGGAGAGAAGTAAAATCGGAAATATCAGAGTTGATTGCACATAGTACTGATAGGTATTGTGTCAAGAAACTTCAGTTTTATGTAAGGAAAGTATGTGTGTATACTGGGTTGTAACATGAGATGTTTTCTTGTCACGGGTCACACTTTAAAAAGCTTGAAGGTTATTTCAAGGTGCAGAGGGACTGACTGGCAGGGGTCAGGTGGCTGGCGTGGCCATCCAGGCCTTAGTTGAGGCATGCAACTCGGGGTCTTGGTAGAAGGGACTGAGAGGGAGAGTGGATTCCAGCATTGACCTGATGTAGCAGGTGAAGATGGCAAATTGGGGCTGACTCAAGTCAGAAAGTCTGCCCCAGCCCAAGACTCTTGGGCCAAAAGAACAACTTGTTTGAGATACTCAGTCTTGGTACCCTTTTGGTGGTGAACTGGGAGCCCAAGTTGCTGGGCAGCTTTGGGAGAGAAGGGATCCTCCCTCCTCCTTGACAATTGGTGGCCTGGGTCTCTAGGGTCCTAGTGGTACAACTCTGACCTTTCATTCCAATTATTGAATGTGTTCAAATAAAACTCAAGCAGGCACTTGCTCCTAGGGCCTGCAGGCTTGATGAGGATGTCTTTGTAGGAGCCAGGCTGGTAATGGCCCCTCTGCTGCTGTCCTCTCACTAGGAACGTCGTGAAGGGCATGAGAGAGCTCCGGGAGGTTCTGCGGACTGTGGAGACCAAAGCGACTCAGAACTTCAAAGTGGTAACATGGAGCACTGGCTGTGACTGGTTTATTCAGGGGTCAAATTCCATGGGAGACAACAGAAGTCCTAGCAGGCAGCCCCTGACCCAGGGATGGCAGTCTGTGGCGTGCACGCTCCTCTCCCCTGCTCGTGGCACACGTTGTCAATCAGTGTCAGCACTCTTCCTGCTAAGCCTGGGAGCACCACAGCATCCTTCTCAACACAGCACTGCAGACAGCTCCTAGCCTCGGCTCAGAGTTCAAATCTACTGCCACCCCTTTCCTGAGCAAAACTGTGTCCCAGCTCATTCTTAGGGATTTGTTTATGATCCTAATAAATACATTGACTCTGCTTTCCTGCCGCAACCTGCCTTCTTAGGCCTTCGTTCATTCAAAATCGTAGCCACGGCTTCTTCTCATGCTAGGATTTTGGGACAGTGATGAAGAAGGCATCTGGTAGAAAGAGCTGCCTGTGCCTATGGCTTTATGCTTTTTTCCAACTCTTCAAGGGCCCGCCGAGTCCTCAGCACTCTGCTAGGCTCTGTGGGGTCAGGAGGAGGAGGAAATGCAACCCTTGTTGAGCAGAGGAGAGGCAAGAAAAGATAGAGGAGCCAACCAAGGCCAACAGAAGCAGGGGTGGGGGAAGCCTCAGTGCTGGAAGGACTGAGAAAAGCAAGGGGGCTGCTTGGCGTGGAGCTGTGGGGCCTCCTGGGGGCAGCACGTTGCAAGGTGGGCAGATTTGGCTGGGTGATGGGCGGAGGGCATTCTAGGCCAGGTGGGGATGGGGATGGGGATGGGGGGTGACGACATGTACCCAGGTCTGAGTACCTCTCTCTCTGCCAGATGGCAGCCAAGCACCTGGCAGGGGTCCTGCTGCACTCCCTGAGTGAGGACTGCTACTGGAGCCCCCTGTCCCACCCCCTGCCCGAGTTCATGAGCAAGGAAGAGAATTCCTTCATCACGCAGGCCCTGCGGAAACCTCACCTATACGAAGGAGACAAGTAAGTCCTGCCTGCCCCACAGGACTGTGCCAATCTCATGCCATGCACAGGGTTGGGTCCCTGCTGGTGGCTCCTCTCTTTGCCCACCCAGCACACTACCAGGCAGGCTCTTTAGCATCAGTGGGAGCCAAGTAGTCTAGAGAAGGCAGGTCTCAGGGTGGAGGTTGGGGGAGAATCCCAGAGGCCAAACAAGTTATTTGGGGGTTACCTGCCTTCCTAATAATCTTGTCTGTCACATCTCTGTCTTGTTTGTGCCAATAATTGAGATGGGGTCTGTGGCCAACCAGCAGAGCTCTGTTCTCGCTCGCCCCTGCCCTTCGTGCAGTTCTGGGCACTGGAGGGGCAGTTCTCCCCCAGGAGCATCTGCAGTATTCCAGCCCACTGCAGCCTTTCAGACCCATCACTCTGGGGCATGTGAAAGAATTGCAGGTGGTGTCCGGTGCCTGTGAATTATGCAGCAGTGGGTCACCTTACTGGGCTGGTACTGACTCTGGGGCAGAAGGGCCGGCATGGTGGGCCAGCAGTGCTGCTTGTTGAGGGATCAGCTGAAGCCAGGGCTCCCGTTTGTGTCTTTCAGCCTCTACTGCCCGAAGGACAACATCGAGGAAGCCCTCCTGCTCCTCCTCATCAGCGAGTCCATGGTAAGCTCCAGGGCACTCCTCAGGGGCCTGTGGTCTCTGACCCTGTGAGGTAGGGCTGCAGGCTGCAGGACAAGCCATCCAAGTCCTGGCCAACCTCAGCCTCCCAGGGATGCCCCAGAAGCAGCAGTTCTTGGCCCAGCTCCCCCATCTAGGGGTCAAGTCTAGCTTATTAGGCTTGGGTTTGGCTGCACAAGGCTGCATTTGGGGGCCAGTGTTCTGCCCCGAAGTCAGTAGGGACTGAGCACACGAGTCCCCACCCACCTCCTCTGGGGTTACAAAAGGTGATTTTCAACAAGTCAACAGTATGCACTGAGCAGCTCTGTTCTGGGTGCTGTGGTGGATAGAAAAGAGTGGCAGGTAGGGGG
Source organism: Cynocephalus volans (assembly GCF_027409185.1). Taxonomy (NCBI): domain Eukaryota; kingdom Metazoa; phylum Chordata; class Mammalia; order Dermoptera; family Cynocephalidae; genus Cynocephalus; species Cynocephalus volans. Next base: position 44,241,770 of record NC_084473.1, read on the forward strand.
TGGAGGGAGTGTGCACTTTGGAGGCAGAAGGCCTGGATTCAGGTTCCAGCCCTGCTGCTCATTAGTCAAGGGCCAGGGGCAAAGTGCTTAAGCTCTTTGAGCCTCAGTTTCCTCCCCCGTAGGATTATGATAACTCACAGCCGTAAATGTGCCTATGGAAGGAATTCATTTGTTTATGCAGCAACCACTTATTGAGCATCTACTTTGTGCCACACAAAGTAGAGCATCCACCCACACAACCCACCTGTTCTAGATGCCAGAGACACTGCAGCACACAGGACGGAGAAAAGTCCCTGCCCTTGTGGAGCTTACACTCTAGCGAGGGAGGTGGGCAATAAATTAACTAACTACAATATCCAGGGTATCAGTGTGAGTGCTATGGAGAAATAAAGCAGAGAAGAGACAAGTCACGCTGGACAAAGCCCATGTGAAGTGCTGCTAGCCTTTTCACAAGACCCATTGCCTGTGCCCCAGGCCGGGAGACAAAGCAACCGCACATGCTTGCGTGCACACACACACACGTATGCACATGCACAATAGCCACAGTGCCTGGCAGTGCTTTCTCCATGCCATGGTACTTTGGAGGCTTAGTGAAGGAGAGCATAGTGTGGTTGGTGGTTCAGGTGGTGAGACTAAGGGTGGATGGACTGGTCCCAGGGAGGTGTAGGAAGGGTGCAGCAGGGACAGTAGAAGCCACGTGTGGAGGTGCTGTCCATGCCACTGGGTCCAAGTCCTCTGACTGAGGGGCCCATCAGAGCTGATGAGCTGGGGCCCACCAGGTTGAGAAACAAGTTTTGTAAAATGATGCATCTGAGAGCAGCGTATGAAAGTGGAGGTTAAGAAACCAAGACCCCCACAAGCTGGATCCCAGAACAGCCAGAAATGATTATTCCTTTGGCCATCTGGGACCATGCAATGCCAGAGGTGTTGGGTTGCCTCTGGCTGCACAGGCCTCCTGGTAAGTAGACAGGAGGAGCAGTGCTGCCTATGGGGTGGGGGCATTGTATCCTTCCTTAGCCAGGCCTGGTTCATTTGGATCCAGGGTGCCGGTTGGCCAGGATGTTGTCCTGAAGGGTTTGCTGGGTGCTTGTGAGATGGGTGAGTGGTTGCTCAGAGAGGGGATATCTAGCTGGTTAGCCAGATGTGGAGACAGAGGTACCAAGTGCCAGATCTGATTTTCATGGGAGAACAGTGTGCTTTTCACAGACAATGGGCCCTCTGACCGTAGACTGAGCCCCAGTTTCTAATCATGGAACTCCAGATATCTCCCAACCCTCCCCCACCCCCAGCCATCTCATCACTTACACCTTCAGGTGAGGCTGCAGTGGAAATCACCTATCTCTATCATCACCTTCGTGTGCTGAGGGCTACAGTGTAGTTCACAGGTGGATGGTAAAAAGGTGTAAAACAGACCATTTCTTAGGTCCTTTGTCTGCCCAGTTCCAAGCTGATTACCTCATATAGGTAAGCATTATGTTGAGCCATATGAAATTGCCGATTTTCAATTGTTTATGACTTCAAACAACTATATGTATATATAGTTCAGTCTAATACTAATATGTTCCCACCTTACAGATGAGAAAAGTAAGGTCTAGGACAGGTACATGTCTTGGTCAAGGTCACATACTAATAAGCTTTGCAGCCATGATTTGAACCATGTCCATCTCCCTAAATAATTTCCAAAGCACGGGATGTGGAGCCTGAGCTCTTGGGTTTCAGTCCTGATTCTGTCCGTCGCTAACTGCTCTGTTCCTTGGCTTTCTCATCTGTAAATGGGCCAAGGAGGTAATTTTGAGGATCGAATTTGATCAGTCTTGGGCAGGGCTTTGTAAACAGGGACGTACCTGTCAGTATGAGAATGGTCATTGTTTTTCTCCTGTGCAGAGACTGAGGCTGGGCTCTGTCTCCTCAAGACATTTTCTGTGGCCTCTGTTTGATCTGGGTCCCCAGGACCAGAGTTCAGATGCCTTTCTGTTAAGGATATCCCTTTCCAAAACCTCAAACTGCCCTATATCTCAAAGTGAAGAATGGACTCATTAAAACACGGTCCACACGTGGAGCCAGGTGAATTTTCCTGAATATGTGGTTTCACCCCAGGCTGCTCTTTCCATTTTGCAAGAGGGAGCGTGGCCTGGATCCTGCCCAGGAGACCTGGGGGTGCAGACTGGCTGGCCAGGCTGTGCCCTGGGAAACTCCATGCAGCCTATGAGGCAGAGGGACTGCTCAGACTCAGACTGCACTGCAGCTGGGAGGAAGCGCCTCTGATGGGGTTGGCTGGTTTGTTTCCTCCTGCTCACACCCAGCCTGTCAGACATTTAGAAACTTGAGGAATTTGGAGAGAGCATTGGCGATGGCCTCTGGCTCAGAGCGGTTTCTCAGAGTGACCAGACCTGCCCTCTCTGCTGCCTTTGTTTGACATCCGCCTTCCTTCCAGGCACATTCTTGATCATCGAGAAAACTAGGGCATGGGCCCCGCTCTGCCACTTCCCAGGCTCCTGCTCTGACACCTCAGCCTCCATATACCAGCGGGGTTTTCCTCATGTCTCCTTGATGCTAGCTGGATTTGGTTGCATCTGATGGGCTTGGGGAGAAACCTCTGGAACAGCATCTGGTGGCCTTGGCTGCTACTGGGATTCTTCTGATATCTGAAGAACTCATTATGGTGCAGTAGAAGTTATTCACACAGAGCCAGCCCAGGAAATGTAATCATCGCTCCACCCCGGATGTCCAGAGCAGCTGCCCTAGGAAGGGGTGTTTGCAGGCTTCCTGAGCATGGCAGTCCCTATTTTGTGGTTTGGGACTCAGAGGAGTAGCTGCATGGGGTCTGGGTATGGGGCTGGTGGCTTGGATATGGTTTTTGTGACAAGTTGTGTGTGATGAGAATGAATGAGGAAGCTCTTGTCTTTAACCAAGTAAATAGAAATCTTAGATGCCTTCACGGGAATGCAAGGGATATGAGTTACGACTGGTTTAAAAAGATTTATGTTTTAAACCCACTTTTAAGTCTTTGAAGCCAAAAGGGCACTTTAAAATTCATCCACCCACCATCCATCCATCCATAGATCCACCCACCCACCCATCCACCCATCCATCCATCCATCCATTCATCCACCCACACACCCACCCGTCCATCCATCTATCCATCCATTCATCCACCCACACACCCACCCGTCCATCCATCCATCCATCCATCCATCCACCCACACACCCACCCATTCATCCATCCATCCATCCATTCATCCACCCACCCACCACCTATCTACCAACCCATTCATCCACGCATTCACCCACCATCTATCCATCCACATACCCATCCATCTGTTCATCTACCCATTTACCTATTCACCCACTCATTCATCCATCCATTCATCCATTCACCCATCTATCCACCATCCATCCATCTAATCTTGTTTGAGCACCTACGACATGTTGGACCATGCTCAGCACTGTAGATACAGTGATGAACAATTCAATCATAGTCCCTGTCCCAGATGTCTTTCCACCTAGAGTAGTGTATGCCCAAGGACATGGAAGAAATCCTGGTCCCAAAATCAGAAGGAATTACCCTCTCTGCTTAGCCCCAAAGAACCATATATCAAGCCAGCCTAATTTTTTCAAATAGGAGGTATGGGAATCTTTGTCATTTATAAAATACTGATCCAGGGCATAAAAATATGTGCTAAAGCAAACTGAATCCGTGGGTCCCTGTTTCATTCATCTGGAGAAGAAGTTGCTGCTTGTGTAGGCTCTTAGATATGGAAAGGGTACAGAAGCTTGGTTTTGAGTGAGGGCAGGTGGGTGGATATGTCCCTGGGGACTGGGACTCTGCAGGGTAACAAACTAACTGTGTCACGCCTGATACTGGGCACCTGGTGATTTGAATCTTCAATTGCCGTTCACAACATGTGTGGCCTTGGCAAGTTTTTCTTACCTCCCTGAGTTTTGTCATCTGTAAATGGAGCTAATAAGGCCCCTCTTGCAAGAGTTTGGGTGGATGAAGTAAGCAAATAACACAAAGGTACCTGGTACATTTTGGTTGTTTAGTATGTGTTCATTTTATCCTTAGACATTTTTGAAAACATTTAGATGAAAATCTGGTTGGAGGATAAATTGGATTGAGGATACCATTCTGTTTGGTTTTTTTTTTTTTTTTTTTTTTAAAAAGTACTTCCTGGGCTTGACTCCGTTTGGGACTCAGCAGAGAAGCACAGATTGTCCCAGCATTTGGCACCCGGTTGCTCTAACACGAGGCCCTGCTCTGCTGAAAGCTACGATGGTAAAGGGTCTGATAAAGCTGCCAGCTCAGAGCCCTGGGTTCAGAAGAGGTGGGAGAGCCTCTTCCTAGCTGGCAGGAAGAGCTGTGATTTCCGGCACAACAGGAGAGCGGGGGCTGGCACGGGCCTGGCTCGGGTCTTTGGGTAGCTGGGACACGTCACAGAGCATGTTATTTCTCAGCTCTGTGGACAGCAGCTCTGGAGCCAGTGGTAATTATGTCTACTGGTGGGGGATGACAGCATGAGCAGAACATGACAGCATCCTCGGCCTGGGGAAGGTTGGACAGGGACTGGGCACAGATACTGCCAGGAGACCTCTTTGCAGGGTGATTGTTGGGGGCGTCAGCAGCAGGTCTTGAGGCTTGTTCCTTGGCCAGTGGATGGGCTGTCCATGAGAACGGGGCTGAGCAAGGCCTTAGACATGTTGCCCAAGGAGCATGTTCTTTGCTGAGAAGCAGCACCCAAAGCCTGACTAGGGAAGCCTGGCCTTGTGCTTTGCTTTGGTTCTTTCATAAGCAGAGCCAACCCAGGGCCTCTGGTGGCATGGACAGGGCTCTTGGACACTTCCTTGGAGGCACCTGGAGACAGGGAAGGAGCCAGGGTGAAGTCAGAATATCTGGGTGCTCACTGGGGTCCCTATGCCCTGTCTGTATGCAGTCAGCTGCTTATCTGGCCTCCCTGGGCCTTGCTCAGTCTTCTCATGTGTGAAATAGGGCAATAGAAAATGAGAAGGTCATTGTGAAAATGACGAGATGCCACAAAGAAAGTGCTCCACAGGCTAGTTCCCTTCCCTTCTCTTAGCCTGGAACCCGTTTGTATCCAGGATTAGAGAGGAGAAAGTGGACTGGGCAGAAAGGAAGGTCAGTGCCATGTGAGGCCCTGTGGCCAGCAGAGGGTCAGAATGGCCTTGCCACTTGGAAATTGGGTTGGTCCTCTGAATAAGAGTTGTCCTGCCTTAGGTTTCACATGGGCCTAACTGCCTGTGGAGTTAGAGATTCCCTCATGGGCCTTTTGTGAAGCCTGTATTTGCCTCATGGTTACTGGACCAAAGACCAGGGAGTGGGTCCTGCTGGCAGGGCTGGGCTGTTGGATGACAGCCAACATGGGGAGGAGTGTTGTTTCTCTGGCTTATCCTCTTCTGACCTGCCAGGAGTCTTGGAGCAAATGTTCTTGAGTCTGGGAGAAGCTGCCCTGGGAGAACAGTCAGAGAGACAAAGGCAAGGAGCAGGGACATCTGTGGGAGCCCTGCCTGGGATTAAACACGTGTATTAAACGCAAGCAGTGCATCCTCAGAGATGGGGAACCTGGGGGTGGGCGTGGGGGTTATGGCAGTTAGCGCTAGGCAGGGAGAAACCAGGGGAGAATATTCTGCCATTTTTCCCAGAACAGCAGGAAGGATGGTGGTGGGAAGAAGGTTTAGTATCCGTGATGAGTTTGAGGGTCCCCAGCACATTCACATCTGTCACTGCATTGGATCTGGGGGATTTTCTAATGGAGGTGGGCTTCTGAGGCCATTTAAATGGTGGAAGAGAAGGAATGTGGCTAGGACTAGTCGAGGATGAGGCTGCTTGCTGGAGCTTGGGGGGCATCATGCGGCATGGGGGCAGTGACTCCAGGGATGAGGGAGCAGGACATCTGGGCGTGCCAGGGAGGGACTTGAAGCCCCCGTAGCCTCTGAGGCCCTGGCCTCTGAGGTGTGCTCCGGCCCCTGAGCTGCTCTTGAATTCCTACTCTCGTGACTTCCTTCTTTCTGCCCCGGTCTCCCCCACGCCACCCTGTTGCCACAGTTACATACACAGGCACTGCCCAGCAACCACCAAGATCATTTCACAGTAGCCCTGCCCCAAAGCCATCGCAATCTGGTTGCTGAGCAAACTTCTGCTTGTGGATGTCCTCTGGGGAACCATTCCCACTTGACACAGGTGCCAGTTTGGACAAGTCCTGAGGACCCCCGAGAAGATGTCTTCCCTCCTATCTGCCTATTGAGGGGCTGTCACCAGGCAGAGGATTGGTGCTGCTGGGATCCTCTCTTCTATTACTATTCTTCTGATCTAATTAACACCCCTCCCTCCCACCAGACACACAGTCAGAGGCACTGTTCTCATAAATGTCAAGGTCTAGGGTGGATGCGGGAAAGTTTCCATAGAGAGTCTGTCTGTCTCTCTCTCTTACACACACACATCACTCGTTCTACAAAGTTCCATGTGTGAGGCAGCTACAGAAAGGAGTTTGATGGTCACTGCTCACGATCTGCAGACCCTGGATTTGCCCAACCAGGCTTCTCCCCAGCCCTGCAGACCTCCTGGCCCTGCCCACTTCCAGCACGACCTCTCCGTCCCACCCCAGTGCTAGGTCAGCTTCCCCTGGCATACATATGCATCCTATAGGAGCCCTCTCCCTGGGTCTTCCATCCTCTCACTCCCTAACCACCACTCCCCACTGCTGCCTGGTGGAGGCTGCCTCTCTGAGCCCCAGCCTGGGTGGCCAATGCTGGGGAGTTGCTGGAGGTAGAGGAGCAGGGAGGCACATGGCCAGGGACAGAGCAAGGGTTGTGTTCTTGCGTGGCTCCATGAAATCGGTCTTGCCGAGCCTCTCCCTGGAACTTCTCTCTTCCTGTTGGTAGCTGTGTAGGTGGATTTCACTGGGAAGGAGAGAGATTTCTCAGCACTTTCCCCATCTGGCCCCTCTCCGAACGCTTTGGAGTGCCTGTTTAACCAGACTGGCTCCAGGGCTCGTCCTTCCTGGGCCCATCATGCCCTTTGGGAAGTGGGCAGCGCTCACCAACTGTGGCTGGAAGGGCCGCTGCCAGGACACCTGGCCACCTTTCTGCCTCACTGCCTGAAAAGCTCCCTCAGGAGTGTCACCTCGTTGGGTCTTGGAGGCGTTTTGGCTTCCAGAGGCATCTATGAGAAGGCACTTGAGCACTGCACCACAAAATGCGCCCAGAGCCTGCGAGTCGAGACCTTGCAGGGCTCAGCCCTTCACCTGGGGAGGGGAGCGTACTCCTGCCCAGACGCAGGCAGTGAGAACCACCTGGTGGGCAGGAAGGATCATGTAGGCCTGATGTGAGAGACCTGGGCTTTTAAGGTCAGCAGCTCCATTTCAGTCTGTGAGGAAAGCTGAGTCCGTTGTCTTGAGGTCCTGTATGGGGAAGCAAAGGATGGTGAGTCCCGTCTCACAGAAGAAGGTTCAGACAGAGGCTGAGCAATTCTGGAAAGAGATCCTTTTTGCAAAAGGGAGGGGGCAGAAGGGAGGGTGCTGGGAGCAGCCAGCGGGAGCATCTGGGCAGAGCCCAGCTTTGCTTCAGCTCAGGCACAGCCCTTGGGGAGATGGGGATGCAGGGGTGGGGGGTCATTTCAGGCCCTAGGCATCCCCAACCTGCTCCCTGCCCTGTTGCTGCTCAGAGACCCCCACAACTCCTGTAGCTGATCAGCTACTGCATTTCCACCCTGTCTCTTCTTCAGAGAGCTGGAGCGCTGTCCCCAGGGTGCTGAGGTAGACAGGGGGTGGGACCACATGCCGCAGACCGCCAGAATAAGAGGGTCCCAGCTCCTTGATGAGGGATTTGGTGCTTGGTGATAAGGAGCTCCCCTCTTTGAATTATACAGAATCGCCTACTCATAAGCCCATTTTCCATCTCCTCCCTCCCTGAGCAGCCATCTGGCAACTCTGTGAGCTGCTGACATCCCCGGTGCTAGACGCCAAGAACAGAATGCTTGAGTGTGGGGAAGCTTTCTCCGGGGAGGGACAGAGGAGAGTTCCATACTTGGAAGGACCCATGGACAGGGTCTGGGCTAGACACGGGGGTGATGGGAAGGGGATTTCTGGGAGGGTCCTTGTCAAAGGGACTTGGGGGCTGAAGAGGAAGAGAAAAGGGCACTGAAGGGCTGCAGCCTGAGCATCCCTCCTGTGAGCCACCCTGCCTGATACAAGCAGTTTCATATATCACCTGGAGTTCTTGCTATAATTGAAGAGAATTGCAAACACACAAAGAACTGTTCCACAAAACAACAGGCCTGTACTCCTCAAAGTGCCAGTGTCATGAAGAAGAAAGGCTGCAGGCCTCTCCCAGATGACAGGAGGCTAAAGAGGCATGGCACTGGAATGCAAGGCACAGTCCTGGGTTGCTCCTGGAGTGAGAAAGAGAAGACTGCCATAGAGGACATTGTTGTTATAGAGAGAGAAACAAAGCAAATGCATACATGTTCACAACTGATGCATCTAGACGAAGGGTTTATGGTAATGGTACTATTCTTGCAACTTTTCTGTAGGTTTGAAGTCTTGTAGAATAACAAATTGAATACCAGGAGCTTGAGCCCTCAGAACTACTCCCTCGCCCCAATGGTAGCCAAGGGTGGGGGTTTTTTTGTCTTCAGAGAAGGCCTTCGTGGGGATGGGGAAAGGCTGTTTGTGCGAGTGTGACCACCTGCCTGGCCTGGGGCAGTGGCAAAAAGGTGATAGTGACTGGGCCAGGAGACAGGGGCCCTGCGGTGACAGGCACCTGTTTATCTTCTGTCCTCACTTTTTCCCAATGTCCCACCCATAGGCAACTCGGGACGTGGTGCTGAGCCGGACACCAGAGCAGGAGGAGGACCGGACGGTGAGCTTGCAGAATGCTGCGGCCATCTATGACCTCCTGAGCATCACGCTGGGCAGGAGGGGGCAGTATGTCATGCTCTCGGAGGTATGGCCGGCCACGTGGCCCACCCAGTCCCTGGGAGTCAGATAGTGTGTAAGGAGATCAGATGGGGTCCCATTTGTCGCTTCTCCACTTGTCACTTCCCTGCTAGGCTGCTCTGCCACTTACTGGCCCTGTGACCTTGGCAAGTCATGCAAGCCTTAGCTTCCTCACCTACGAAATGGGCATAATTGGAGAAACCACCTCACAAGGTTGTTGGGAGGAGTAAATGAGTTTGTACACATGAAAAGCTGAGAATTGTGCCATGCACAATAATAATAAATGTTAGTTATTTTTGTTGGATGTCCACATTTTGAAAGCTCTTTCACAGATCTTATTTTACTTGCTCTTCACTATCGCCCTCTTAGATCATTCACATGTTATGGAGGTGGAAACTGAGGGCCAGAGAGGGTGAGAGACTTGTGCAGGGTCACACAGCATGCCAGTGGCAGGGACAGGGTTACCCCTGGGGTTCCAACAGGAACCCCGTGCAGGCCTCGTGCAGCCTCCCAAGGGCGGTGACTGGGGCAGTGATCACTCTGCAAGGGTATGAGTGGCTGGGGTAGGAGGACTCCTGGTAGGGAAGTGCTGACCATTTCCCCCTCCGCAGTGCCTGGAACGAGCCATGAAGTTTGCGTTTGGAGAATTTCACCTTTGGTACCAAGTGGCCCTCTCCATGGTGGCTTGTGGGAAGGTAAGGCCCAGGGGGTGCTGGGGATTACAAAGTCACCCTCAGGGAGTTCTGTTCTCCTCTAGTCCCTCCCCGAGGTGGACAGTGGGGCTTTTCTGGAGCTAGGTGCCTAGAGAGAAGGGGACTGGTGACTTGGAACTATTATCCAGTAGCTGGTTTGAATTTCCAGGAGAGTGAGGGGCATGGGAGGGGCCACACAGACACCTCATGTGAATCCCCTGTCCACGTGCAAGTGACGAATGTACAGGTGTGAGTCTGTGAGTCTGCAGGTGGTTTTTTCTGAGTGTGTATGCACACAGGGTCATAGAAGTATTGCTCGTGAATGGATGGGCACTGCTACAAGAGACAGGCGTGGGATGTGGTTCCAGGTGAGGGGAACATTGTGCCACATGGGCTGTGGCTCTTTTCCCACCTGCCATGAATTGGGAACTTGCCTAGGAGGGAGGGGCTGGAGGGCGTTGCAGAGCAGCATCACCTGTAGGGAGTTCAGAGGGAGAAATGTGTGATGGATGTGGCTTGGGCACCTGGGTGAGGACAGGGTCTGGAGGATGGGGGGCTCTGCCCAGAGACAGAGACTCTGGGGCATGCGTTTGCTCCCCATCCACCCAGCTCCTGTGCCAGCACCCCTGGTTTTCCCTCAAATCAGAATTACACTTACATAAGCCTCTATTTTAAGCAGTGACATGAAAGGGAAACCTTTCCGGAGCGGGGTGCTGAGGGTGTTGGGGCTGATGATGCTATGAATGCAGGAAACAAGGTGGCATGAGCTTGCAGATCGTTCCAAGAGCTGTAAATACCCAGAGCCCTTTTGTGGGGCTGAGGGAATTCCTCGCCCCCCCGCCAGCCCATCTGTGCCATGTTCCATTTCTAGTCCTGCAGAGTCTCTGAGGAGGGCCTTCCCAGCCTTGCCAGTGCCTCCTCCAGGAATGGAAGGTATACAGGCAGCCTGGGCCGCAGTGGCCAAGGCAGGCCAGGTCCTGCAGGGAGGGAAGGAAGGGCAGAGGCTGCAGCCTGGCAGGTGGGAAGGGGCGAGGGAGGTACAGCCAAGAACCTGAGGAGCCTTCCTGCCTGCCTCTGCTGGGCATTTGTCTTCCCAGACCTCCCCCCTCCCCATCACATCAGCCCCTCCAGGGCATTTTGAAGTCACAGTGTGATCATGATCAACTGGGCTCTGTGCTCAGCAGGATCTTGTCAAGTCTTATGGAGAATTCAGAACACAGAGAGGGTGAGGCCCCCTATCCAGGAGACAAGAAATGAGAGAAACCCTCCTAAGGAGCTGCGGGGGTGTGGATAGGTGGAGGCAGCGGGAGGGAGCAGCATTCCAGGCAGAGGAGACAGCAGGAGCAGAGGTGCAGGACTGGAAGGAGGAGCCGAGCTCTGGAGGCACCGTCTGTCTGGGGTAGTGGGGACAGGCAGGGAGGAGGTAGGGATGGAGCTTACGTGGAGCCTGGGCAGACAGCTCACAGTGGCGTGGGGTAGCTTCCTCCTGCCTCCAGGAGACAGAGAAAATGCCTCTAATCTTGTGTAATAGCAAGCATGGACCAGCAGAGGCTTGCATCTTCAGGGGGGCGGGGGTCTTGAACCCCTGCAAGGAGCTAAGGAAAGCTGGGGCCCCCTCTTCAGAAAAATACACTGCACATGAAAGTTAGCTTTAGTTTCTCTGGGAGCCCTTGGAAGCCCCCCTGGGCTCAGGAGAAGGTGTCATGATAGCCCAGGTGGTAAGGGGTCTTCCACCTTTTTACTGAGAAACAGCCGGGCTCAGAGAGGTCTAGACACAGCCTGGCACCATCCCAGCATCTGTGAGCTGGTTTCCCAGCCTGGTTCCTTCATAGACCAGCAAGGTGAGCACAGGAATGGGCTCACAGGGAGTTGGGGCGGTCGGCGAGTTCCTTGTGCAGGAGGCCCCGCAGGCTGGAGACACTGGTTTATACCCACCTGTGCATTTGGTGCAGTGGGAGATTGTTCTGGAAGGCATTCTACACCTACTTTGGGAACCCTGCACACGAAATTACTCTTCTTGTTGTCCCAGGCAGCCCTCAGAGGAGTGGCCACACCTTGCTTTTGCCAAGAGCCTAAGGTGGGAATCAAGGTGCGATTGTGCCCGAAAAACCTTCCAGAAGATGAAGCTGCGCAGATAGAAATATATCTGGTGCTTCAACGTGCGGGAATAATAGATGAGTTTGTGGCATGATTTAGGTCGTTTCTTCTCTTGGTCTCAGAGCAGCAATTGCATTGGCTGCGTTGCTAGGTAACCAGCATGACAAAAAAAAAAAAAAAAAAAGAGCGGCTGCTCTGGCTGCTGAGTCCTCAGATGGCTCCTTAAATAGCAGCGTTTTTTGGTCTGCGTGGGGTGGGGTGGATAGGGGTGGGGGTGGAATGTGGAGGGTCAGGGTTAGAGAATCCTGTGTTTCAAGGATCCAGAGGTCAGAGCTCAGAGAAGGAAGAGGAGGAGAAGCCTGCAGCTTGCTGGGCTGTGTAGATGAAGGAGCCTTGGTGAAGGACTTGGAATGGCATTCACACAAGAGGGTCTCGGGAGGAGGTGGCGGCCTAATAGCTCCTTCAAACCCCCCACGCAGCCTGACTGGCCCAGCCCAAACCGGGCACCCTGTGCAGCCTCCCAGCCTGCAGTAGCCGGTCATTTGCTAACACCCTCTTGTGCTTGGCCTCCTAACGCCTTGTCTTCTGAGAGCACTGGGGGATGGTGGCATTTGTCTTCTCTCCCCAGCCTTGCTGTGAGCTCCTTAGAGGCAAGAACCATGGCCTCATCCCCCTTCCCATGGTGACTCCACAAACTCCAGCCCAGTATTGGACCCAGAGGAGGCCCTGGGCAAAGGCACCTGCAACTGGACTAAGTCTGAGCCAGAGCCAGGGAAATCTATCACATCTGGTTGAGAAAAGCTTTTTTTTAGATGGAGGATGGGTTGGCTGGAGAGAGGCGGGGGGTCTAGGCTGGACAAAGACGAGTTGGATCCCAGTTGTGCCAGTCACTCACACACTGCTGTGGACAGGCCAGCCTTCCAGAGCCCCCATTTCCTCAGTGGTACTTCCATAGTTGCGGGGGGCGGGTGAGAGCTAATTAACAGTGGGGAGCTCGGCACACAGTAGGGCCCAGTACATTGAGTTATCATAGTTACACACACATGCACCTGCCTACGAGGGTGTGCACACTGGGGGGTTACTGCTCAGTTTTCTGGGAAAGCTTTGGACTTAGTTAGAAGTGAGAGAGAGAGAGAGAGAGTGTGTGTGTGTGTGTGTGTGTGTGTGTGTAGCAGAGAAACGGGCCTCTCTGGCCAAGGGAGTCACCACAGGCAGTGTAGTGTAATGGTTAAGAGCTTAGAGCCAGACTGTATTCAAACCCCAGTTCAGCCACTTATGGTCTGTGTGTCTTTGAACAAGTTTCTTCACTGCATTTCAGTTTCCTCATTGGCAAATTAAGGTCATTGTACTTACCTTATAGGAGTGTTGTGAAAATTAAATGACTTCATAATCATAGAGCACTTAGAACAGGGTTCGGCCAACTCTTTCTGTAAAGGGTCAGACAGAAGATGTTTTTGACTCTGCAGGCCAAGCAGTCTAGCACAACTATTCCACTTTGCCATTGCATCATGAAAACAGCCACAGACAGTATATAAATGAATGGACATGGCTGTGTTACAATAAAAGTTTATTTACAAAAATGGACAGAGGGCCAGATTTGGCCTATAGGCTGTGTCTTACCAACCCCTGACTTAGAACAATGCTTGGCACATAGTAGGATCTAGATAAGTGTCAGCTGCTGTTTTTGTCGTCCTTGTTATTGGTGATATCCCTGCCTGGCTCTTGGTGCTCTCCTCCCTGGCCTCCCTCCACACTTGTCCAGTCTGAGTTGCTGGAGCCTTGGGGGATCCCCAGATTCTTGTCTGGAGGTTTTCTCTAGCTCTGCCAGCTTGGCTTCTCCCCTTCTTCCCTACCAGCTTTTATGCGTCCCCCTAACCCCCTGCCTCTGAGTCCCAATTTAGAGACCCCCTTTCATTCCTGTGGTTCAAATTTGAATTCCTTTTTGAGCAGTTCCATCTGTTGTCGTGTTAGCTGTTGTCACATCACCTAAGGGCAAGAGTCACAGCCTCCATTCTCCAGATGAGGAAACTGAGACCTAGGGAGGGACTTTCCTGCCAGCACCACCTGGGCTCCTCCCACTAGGCCCTCTTCCTGGCTCTTGGGAGGAAAGGGGCACAGAGCAAGAACTGATTGTTTGGGGAGCTCCCCCACTGTAGGCATGGGGCACCCCAGTGTGTCGAGACTCAGTGCTGCAAGTGATGGTGCTCTTTCTTCTGCAGTCAGCCTACGCAGTGTCGCTGCTGCGGGAGTGTGTGAAACTGCGGCCCTCAGACCCCACTGTGCCCCTGATGGCTGCCAAGGTCTGCATCGGGTCCCTGCACTGGGTGAGTGAACTGTGGGGCCAGGGCCCAGGTCCTGGCGGCCTGCTGTGGGAGGGTGACAGCAGTGGCAGTGAGCTGGGTGTGAGCATCTTGGTGTGTATGCGAAGGTATGTGCTGTATTTGGGGGGCATAGGGTGCTGCAAGGTAGGCAGGCCTGGGGCGGGAAGAAGGCTTCTGAGGAACGGCCAGCCTTGGTCTCCAACAGCAGGCCCCCAGACTCAGGATGGTGTCTGGTTTGTGGTTCAGCCTTGAAATGTGGTCTCCAGAGAGTCACATGTAGGGAAATAGAGGTGTCTCTACTTGCCCAGCAGTGGAGGTAATGGGCAAGACCTTGGAGCTACCTGGACCAACCCATTGTTTTAGAGACTTCAGACAACCTAACATCCAGTACGTACAGGCCTGCAGGTGTGATTGTGAGTGGTCCCAGCCAGCTCTCAGCAGAAGGGGAGATGGCCTCTCTGTCAGCCCCTCTGCTTCCTCTTAACTGCAGCTCCAGACCCTTTCCTTGTGCTCTGCTGCCTCCTGGCCGCTTTCTGCCAAGGCAGCCGAGCTGCTGGAGGCTGTAGCTCCAAGTGTGCCCTCTCCCCAGCTGTTGGCCTTTACTGCAGGCTCCTGAAGACTCTCAAGAGATCAGCAGCCAGGAGCCTGGAGCCCCAGGCCTTGCCTTGGTGTCCTCCCGCTGCTTCCGGAAGTCCGCTTGGCTGCTGCTCCAGGCCTGTGGGGGCTCTTGGGCCCATAGCAGTGGACCAAGGGTGGGGCTTCTGCACAGTGTCTCCTCCAACTGGGAACTCACTCTGGACAGCCTTGGCTTGCTAAGTCCCAGTTAGCCTCCCAGTGTCAGGGGTGGTCCTTACAAGTGCACCATCCCTCCTGCATGTTGGCTTTCAGCCCTGCCCCACATCTCCTTCCCTCTGAGCTAAATAGCCCCACTTCCTTCATATGCCCTGTGGGCACAGGGTCTCCCAAAGTGGGCACTTCATCTGGAGATGGTCCTCCCTGACTTCCTGCTGGCATGACACTCGCAGTTCATCTCACCATTGTGTGCTCAGGTTGTTCTAAGGCAGCAGGGGCCAGCCTCCAGGTGTGTACAGCAGGTGCTTCAGCCTTTACAACTCACCCTGCCACTCTCCCTTCCTTTGGCATCCAACAGACAAATCATGGGCCCTGGGAAGAGAGGCGATAAGCCCGTTGCAGACTCTGTGTTCTGACACTTCTTCCCAAGGACTGGAAGCTCACTGTCCCGCTGGGCCTTGCTTTCTCTCTGCTGCAGGGAATGCTGACTCCCTGGCACAAGGAGGGTAGTAGAAACCGCACCTGATCCTCAGATCCCCTGTGTCACCAGGAATGATGGGGAGGAGGAGAAAGCGTAGGTCCTGGCCCTCGGCTTTATGGTTCCTATCAGGGAGAATTACATAAGACAGGTGCTGGAAGAGGCTCTAGGCTTTTGGAAGGGGCAGTGTGACGATGAGATGGTTAAGAGTTTTGCTGCCCACCCACTGGATAGCCTTGAGTAAAGCATGCAGCCTCGCTGTGCTTCAGTATCCTCATCTGCAAGATGGAAATAATAACAGTCTCTTGCTCAGGCATGACATAAATGACATAAAGTATGGAGAGGGCTGGATGAGTCTTCATGGAGGAGGTAACCTTGGACTGGGCTGGGAGGTGGCAGGGAGGATCCGGGCGGGCCCACGGCAGACCCTTCCATCACCGCCTGTTTTCCCCAGCTCCATGGTCATCAGGGAACCCTCTTGCTCCCCAAGTCTTTTGGGGAAGACTGTTGGCATCTTGCTCCCTAGAGGCAGGGTGTCCTTATGAGCAAGTACCCCAGACATGGGTGGCATGTGGGTGCTAAGCGTATGCAGCAGAGGGTGGGGGTATGAGCAGGAGAATGCAGAGGGGTGGGCTCCCTGATCCCTAGCTCAGACCCCTGCTTGTTCCCAGGGCTTCTGAGAGGCCTCGAGCTCATCACTGGGATGAAGCCCAAAATACCCATCTCTGTGGGGGTGGGGGGAGGAGGGCATCTGTGCTCCTAAAGGCTGCCAGCTCTGAGGTAGCTGAGGGTCTACCCAGCCAACAGCCGCCCTTGCCAGGAAGCCCTAAATTTAGGTCTTCCCACCGTGGAGGAGCTGTTTCCCTCAGCAGCATAATTACAGTAATTATGTGCATTCGGATTACATGGTAATAAAATTAGGATCAAATCAGTCCAAATTGAAATCAGATGAGTTAGGAGCAAAGTAATCAATGACAACATAAATAGAAAAGCCCAAAAGGAAACAAACATGCAGACTTGTCATTAAAATTGGGGAGAAGGGTGAGCTGTTTAACCTCAGCTGAGCAGTGTATTTGGGTTTAGGGGCTGGTGTGAGCCAAGGTTTAAATCAGGCACAGGCTAGAGCGAGGTCCTGCTGGTGGGCAGGGGGTAGGCTCCTGGCAGCCTTCCCTGATCTGGAAGCCTCACCACCACCACCCCTCCACACCTCCTAAAGCTCCCTTTATTCCTGCCTTGGGCATGGATCATGTTGCGTTGTGATCACTTGTGTTTCTTGAGGGCAGGAACTCTCTTCTTTGAAACCCCAGCCCAGAGTTCAGTGCTTTTGCTCCTTGGATGGCTCCTCCTTGCCAGTGAGCACAATCACTTGGCAACGAGTTCTGCGCTAAGTGGTACTTGTCTTCCCAACTAGATGGGGAACTTCTTTACTTCCTATGTCTTGTACTGTGACCCCTTTCCCTGACAAAGACGCCTGCACATAGTAGGTATTACTAGGAACTTATAATGTGGCACCCCCCCCAACTAGCCAGTGATGGGGTGGGAGATCTGCGTTGGGTTCAGTGGTCCTCCCTGCACTGTACAGCTAATTCTTGCTTTCTGGCTTGGTGGTGGGCAGAGAGTAGGCTATGGGGGGCCCGGGGCAGGCTGTCCTCCAAGGAGGCCAGGTGAGGGGCAGCCCAGAACACTCTTTTCAAGGCCTTCAGGGGGAAGAATGGCAGCGGGCAGGGGACATTCGTGCATGAGACAGGGCGCAGTTTCTGAACGGTATCTGACACCCTCGTCATCTCCTGCCTTCACAACTCTTCTGGCTCACATCAGCCCCAAGCAAGCGCAACCAAGCCCCGCCAAGCCCCATGGACAGGGGACAGAAATCTGGGGGTGGACAATTTGGTCTGGGTTGCAAGAAGGGAGACTGAAACTAGGACATTTGAAAAACGAGTTGTGCTGGGTGAAACCGGACTGGTGGGTGGCCACATGCCCAGAGGCGGAGCACCTGCTGTCCCTGCATCCTGTCATGCCCAGAGCCAGTGTGGGACGCCCTACGCTGAGTCTGGGGCTAAGAGCGAGTTTGCCCTGGGTAGGGGCCGGGCAGAGATTTGTGTGGTCACTGTTGGCTGATTCGGAGGTTTGTAGCAGGTGGGAGTAGCTGAAGCAGGTTTGGTTTGGGGTGGGAGAACCCTGGTCCCAGGGTTCAGCCTGAGGCTCCCCTTGGGGCGGGGACGGCTTCCCAGGCTCTGGCCCAGTGGTGGTGATGACAGCGCTGAAACCAGAGAGGCTTGTGTGGCAGCCACCTGCCTTAGCATGGCCAGTGTCCTGCCAGCATCCCCATTTTTGGAGGAGGAGGAAAGGGAGATGTAAATATTTTTTAGTATCCCTCCAAACACAGTTGTTTAAAATTTGTTTAATTTAGAAAGTTGAAAGCTTTATAGGAGGCAGAGAGGATGGGGTGTGCACGTCTGTCACACACAGACAGGGGAGGAGGTTGTAAACTGGAACAGCCAGGCTGTGATGCCACCTCTCACCTTCTTCCCGTGGAGGGGCAGCAGGGGGTAGTGGAAAGAGCACAGGATTCGGAGGCAGAGACGCCAGGGTTCAAATCCCCACCAACCTGTTTCCTAGCTGTGTGACTTTGTGGGAGTAATTCATCCTCTCTTGTGCCTCAGTTTCCTCACGTGTAACCTGGAAACACTCACGTCCGCTATTACAGGGTGGCTGTGAGCATCAGGGATGAAATGAGGTGTGTACCTGCTTAGCGTGTTCCTGGTACCTGATAAATGGTAGCTGTCACTGCTACAGTCCCTTCAAAATAGCAGGCACTCGGAAAGGATGTGCCTTTACATTTTTGCCTTCATTTTTCAAATTCAGGGGTGGGCAGAGCCAGGAAGATGATTAAGTGTTTATGAGGTAGGGAAGAAAGAACACCAGCTCTCCTGCCACCAGCTTGTGGAAATTAGAAAGAGTGCCTACTCCTCCCAGGAACAGAAAAGTGGATTTTCAGTAGAGCAGCTAACAGTAGGTTCTGGGCCCCCTGGGAAGGAACTAAGGAGAAACTGGAGGTACTCTTTAAACAAAGCTCTGTAGGTTCAGAAATGAACTTTCTCTAATTCCCAAGAAGAGAGGGACGGGGTGACGATTCCTGGCGTGAAACCTCTTCAGCCCACTGCAGGGTGCATGAGACAGCCCCGAGCGCCAGCAGAGTGTACAAGCAAAGAGTCTGTCTGTGTAGGGACCAGATGAGGAAAACTGGAGAGTTACAGGAACTTGTGAAGTCACAGGAAAGTTTTTCTTATGTAAAGCAAAAACAAAGGATCAAAACGTTATATGCCTCAATGCATCCTTTTCCCAAAGGGTCAGAGAGGAGAAAAATAGAAAACTACAGAGGGTGTTTGTATCAGGCAGGTTTAGCATCAGGGGACCCGGGTTGGAAACACAGTTCTGCCCCTTCCTAGGTGGGTGACCTTGGATGGGTCACTTAACTCCCGTTGCCTGAGAACATCAGCTGTAAAACACCTGTTCCATCAAGTAGCTGTGGCACCGTGAAAATGCCAGGTGAGCCCTCCCTCACCCTGGAATTGCAAGGGAGGCAGCAGAGGAGGCTCTTCACCTGGGTTTTGTGGCAAGGTTGCATGGCTGCCCTGGATGAAGAAGGCATTAAAGAGTGGTGTGTCACCGGGAAGAGAAAGGTTGAAAAAGAAGCCTGGAAATCCCTTACCCTAGAAGTATTTTGATGAGCAAGGAGGGGCCAGTGCTGTAACCTGAGCTGGTTGCAGAAGCAGCAGCCACCAGCTGTTAACTTTTGAGGCACCAGGAGGAAGTGTCTGGAGTCTGGAAAGGGCACATGAGGTACTAGGCAGGGAGGAGGATGGCTAGGGTACTTGTAGAAGGGCAGGCACTGGGCTTCTCTGCAAACCTGTGATTAGAACAGTGTTTGCAGATCGCAGGTGGAGACCCATTAGCATGTTGTGAAATACAGCTCTTTAAAAAAAAAAAGTTGAAATAGACCATCAGAGAATAGGAGAGGAAATATTCCAGTGCATTACCCACAGTAGCGGTGAGTCTTGAGACAGTGGGTAGGTCTAGCAGCGGTATGGATATGTGCCCTGGACCATGAACATGGGTCCGAGAGCTTGGACCACCCAGCATAGCAGGCTGCACAGAGTCTGGGGAGTAGTAGACTCTACTTTTCTGTGACTAAGGGTCAGGCTGAGAGACAAAAGACAGGCAGTAATATCCCCTCTATGGATTCTGAAGGCTCTTTGATGTCACTTCCTAGTTTGTCAGATGATGTAGGTGTAGGGGACAGGGACTCTACTCAGATGACACTCGCCATATTAGGCTGAGATTTAAGAAAAAGCCTGGAAGCCTTGACTAATTATATATATACACACATATATGTGTTGTGTACTTGTAACATTTATATAAATGTGTAAAATAAAACAAATAATAATAGCTTACATTTTTTCAAGCACTGCTCTGAGCATTCACCGTGTCTTAAGTCCTCCCTGCAACCCTATGAGGGAGACACTGTTGTTGTCCCCATTTTACAGGAGAGGAAGCTGAGGCACAGCAAAATGAAGTGACTTGCCCAAAGTTAGTGAGTGACCCAACCAGGATTTGAGCCCAGATAGTCGGGCCCCAGGGCTTGTGTCCTTGGCTACTAGGCTGCTCTCCCTCTGTGTGTAGAGCTTGTTCCTGGTGTGGAGCTGATTCTGGAGTTGGGTGGGATCATCGTACTTCAGAACAAAAGTGGCACAGGCAAATTCTCAAGGGCGTTAGGATTCCCGCTCTTGTTTTAGATGAAGGGGAATGGTGCACTATAAAGCTTTTTGTTTTATTTTTTGCTGTGACAGCATTCTCCCCTTTTGCTGGCTTGTCAGAGCTCTGTTGTATACGACATGGCTGTTGAGTGCCGAGCCAGCACTGGAACCTTTGTCTGGGACTTGCCCCCTGGTGCTCTTCTCTCCGTGTGGCTCTGACTTCAGGCCCCCACAGCCCTCCTGAGTCCTGCTGGGCCAGGTGGTCCAGGAGACAACCTTGGGCCCCCTGGACAGCCGAGGCTGGGCAGCAGGCAGCTGCAGGGTTTCCCTGGCTTTAGCCTCCCCTGAGCCCTAGGTCCTCGGTCCTGATAGCACTAAAGACAGAAGCCCAGCACCCCAGACTCCCTCATCCTTTTAATGACAGCCCTCCAGCCTGGAGGGGGCCCACTGCAAGGGCTGGTGGCTTGAGCTGGACCACAGGGCAGCTGGAGGTTGGGAATGGTAGGCAGCCAGCCCCTCATCCCCTCTCTCTGGACTGTCAGGTAGTCCCCTCTGCTTCTATTGCATTTGGGTGTTATTTTTCCCTCTCTGCACAGTGGGCTGTCTGCTCCTTCAGTGTGTGTGTTTGCACATAGCTCACCACTGCTGCACCCAAATGGTGGACTCAGCCCAACTCGCCTCCTATGGCTAATGGCCTCTGTCTCAGGATCTCAATTCCAAACTCCAGGGAGAGAGAATTCACCACCACCAGCACCCCAGCTGTGGCCAGTGGTCAGGGGACACACACAGCTGCCATTCTCCTGCTGGGGAGCATGGGAGGCTGAGCAGGGATAGGAGGGGGCAGGGGCAGCACTGGCTTTGGTGCCAGGAGCAACTTGGTGTGACTCTAGTTCCCCAGGTGACTGACTTTGTGAACCTCTGACAGGGGAGATGCCCATGGTTGGGGGTTTTGGTGTCCATGTGGCACTGGAGGGTTTGGGTATGATGATGTAGCCAGCCCGCTTGTTGTGGGCCGGTGATGAAGGAAGCATCCCTGCTCTCTCTGGAAACTGGTGTTCTCAGTGATAGGAACGCAGGCACACTGCCATGCTAGGCACGTGGGCGGGTGACATTTCCTGAGTCGGGTGGGAGGGACGCATGTGGGCCATGAGTGGGCATATCTGAGGTCCCCTCTGTCCCCCGCCTGCCCAACCAGCCTGACGGCTGTGGGTGCCCCAGAGTATTTGTGAGACCCACCTCGTGTGTGCCCCTTTCTTCGTCTCCTGTGTTGTGTGTGAGGTGTGCACACGTGACCTGCACCCGTTGGCCCTTTTCCAACTGGAACAGTCCCTCCTGCTCCCAGGACAAAAACAGCCCTGGGCCTTTTTCCCCTGAAAGTTTGAGCTCCTTGTCTCAGGGAGGGAGCAAGCACATGGGGAGCCAGAGTGGCAGGCTGCCTGCTCTATGGGGCTGCTGATGGCCAGCAAGGCACGTGTTCCGAGCCCAGCCCAGAGCCCTGCCTGCCCCAGCCTTGGCTCCCTGCTCTCTGCCGAGTTGGGCAGGTGCAGACACGAGCCCATAGAGGCCACTGAGCAAAGGAGCTACATAGACTGCCTAGTCTTTCTTGGGGTCACGCTCTCAGCAGAGCTTGCCTGGGGAGCTGGGATCTCTGGGGCAAGGGCAGCTTCTCCCTGTGAGAGGTAGTGCCATGTGGCCTTGAGCTCTTGTTCTTTCACTCAGTGGTTGTGTGGCCTTAGACAAGCCATCTGCTTTCTGGTCATGCTGCCCACACAAGAGGAATTGCAGATCTTCTCTGTACTTGCCCAGCGGTGCCCCAGGCTGGTGATTGTGCAGGCAAAGCCCCCCATTCCCCTCCTCAGTGACCTTTGCCTCTCCTTTTTGCAGCTGGAAGAGGCGGAGAGCTTTGCCATGATGGTGATCAGCCTGGGGGACGAAGCGGGGGAGTTCCTCCCCAAGGGCTACCTGGCACTGGGTCTCACCTACAGCCTGCAAGCCACCGACGGTGAGTGCAGGCCCTAGGAGGCCTCTGCGTGGGAGTGACTCAGGCTTCCTGAGTGCCTCCCAGGCATCTTGCCCCTCCAGTGCCCGCCTCCTCACCACTTTCCCATATGCGCCGTCCACGCCTCTGGGATAGACGTGCATGCGTGCACACGTACACACACCCCCAGTCCCGTTTCCACTCTCTTGCTCAGACTTGCGTCACTCTCAGACATGTCCCCCACTCTCCTCTTCATGGGCCCAGCCTTTCCTACCCTCCAGGCCCAGCTGCTACAAAGCCCATGCTGATCTTCTCTGTGGAACTCCTGGTGCTTTCTGTCTGTAATGCGCCATCAGCCTCAACCCCATGGTGTTTTTGTTCTGGTTCTCATAGGCCTGCCTTTACCCTCAGCACCGCTGCAATCTTCTGGGGTCTTCTAAGCCCCCCCAACACATGGCATAGTGCCAGGTACACAGCAGGTGTTTAATAAATACTTGTGTTTGGCTGATGGATTCTAGTCCTACCTACCCCAAGCCTGGCATTCTCTCCCCAATCCTGCCAGGTCAACCGTGTGTCTCCCCCCATGGGAC
Organism: Cynocephalus volans; assembly: GCF_027409185.1. Lineage (NCBI taxonomy): Eukaryota > Metazoa > Chordata > Mammalia > Dermoptera > Cynocephalidae > Cynocephalus > Cynocephalus volans. Next base: position 44,264,426 of record NC_084473.1, read on the forward strand.
AGCCACCTGATTTTGTATCCTTTCAACTTGAGGGACAGGTAGTGATGGGCCCCCACCCAGACCAAACCTGGAATAGTAATCACCCACCTCCCCTGAATGCCAGACCCTGGTAGCAGGGCTATGTGCAGGGAGCCCACTTCTCATGGCCTCACAGGCCCAGCACAGTGAGAGTTAACTGTGATGTGCACAAAGAAGGGAGGAAGCTGTGTAAGAGAGTCTAGTGTGTGCTAGCACCCTGCTCTTTGGTGACAGTGGGCGTGTCTTCAGGTATCGGTGAGCTCTGCTTAGGGAGCACCAGGGTCTCTACACACCAGTCAAATGAGGTAGTCATCAGATCCTTTCTAGAAGTTTGGTTTGCTTTGACCAAAACACCCTCCTTTTGCCTTTAACCTTCTCCAAACAGCGGTTGCTTTCTAAGCTTTCTGTGCTGGGGAGCCCGGACAACTCTCAATACGTGGTCCTCATTAGCGGGATTCTGATCCGTTCTGAGGTGGGCCCTGGACACAGTCATGTGACAGCTTCCCAGGTGGTTCAGCATGCAGCCAGGGCTAAGAAACCCTGCCCTGCTGCATTAAAGTGGGATGAAATTTACTGGAACAGTTCCTGGTTCTGGTTAATGCAAGTATCTTCATGGGTAAGGAAGCCCAGTCAGAGGTGGTGGCCTTTCTGTGGAGGCTGGGGCCTCCTGAGGGGGATGACTGTGTCATGGAATGCTTGTAGGCTTGGGCATTTGACCCTACCTAGGGTCAAGGTGACCCAGGTAGCAGAGAAGGCAGTGGAGAGAAGGAACCAGCATGGCAGGAAATGTGCTGGGAGGCCAGGGCAACAGACAGCATCAGCCCAGGGCTGCTGCAGTTTGAGGTTTGCCAGACAGAGCTCTGATAGAGCCTCTCCCTGCAGAGCTTGTGTGCCCTGGGGATGGGGGCAGAGCTAGGTCAGCACCTCTTCAGCCATCTGATGGCTCGTCTTCATCCTGTCTCCTGCAGCCACCCTGAAGTCCAAGCAGGATGAACTACACCGGAAAGCACTGCAGACGCTAGAGAGGTGAGGAGCCTGGGATTGGCAGCAGAGGCCCCTCTTGCCTTTGGAGGCAGAAGGTGGCACGTCACATGCCTTACCTCATCAGACCTTCTGATGTGGACAGAGCAGAGGTTTCTGTCCCTGTTTTACTGACGAGGAAACCAAGGCTCTGAGAAGTGACATGGGAAGTAAGGAAGGACCTTTGGGGTGGTGCAGGCTCCAGGCCTCTGGCCTTCAACACTTCCTGCCACTGCCTTCTCTGGCCCATCCCCGCCTCCTCCCTCTGATCCCCCCAGTGTGTCTTCCTCCCTCCAAGCACCACTGTGGCAGTGTTGCCAGGTAGGCCCTGGCCCCAACTCCTTATGCCAGCTTCATTGGAACACGTGGCTCCCCAACCCAGGGAGGGGGCAAATTCCAGTCCTTGCCCACCTCCTCCGAGCTCCAGGAAATGGGGAACTATTCCCACCCTCCCCACCAGCCTTTCATTCCTGAGGCTTCCGGCCCAGACAGGCCATTCCCAAGACCTCTGTCCCAATGTGGGGAGGCTATAGCCAGGGCGACAGATGCTCAGAGGAGAGGGGCCAGGCCTGCATAGTATATACATGCTGTCTCCCCCACCCTTAAACCTACCCCTCCCTCAGGGTCTGTCACCTCAGTGCCAGCCCTCTCAGAGCCACTGTCCCTTGCCTGGGGCTGCCCGTGGGCCTTCTGCCTGAACCATCGTCTCCCAGCTGGGTGCCCCTCCAAGGTAGGCCTGGCAGAATCCTCCGAAGAGTTGCCTCGAGAGTGCCCAGCATAGGGCTGGCTTGCTGGGGACCCTGGTCACCTGCTGGTTGCTGGACCCTTGGTGCCTGACTTGTTGCTCCCTCTCCCCATGCAGAGCCCAGCAGCTGGCGCCCGGTGACCCCCAGATCATCCTCTACGTCTCCCTGCAGCTCGCCCTTGTCCGACAGGTGGGTTGTGACCATTCTTAACCCCCAGATCCCTGGTGCTGCTGATCTTCTCACACCTCTGCTTACTAGCTGTGTGACCCTCCAGAAGTGACTTAACCTGTCTGAGCCTCTGGTTATTTGTTGTGTGAGCACTTTCTACCTCTCCTGAGAGAGGCTTAGTGAGGATGAAGTCAGACGTTGTGGCTAAAGCCCCTGGCCCATGGTGAACACACAGGAGGGGATTATTTTCTCTCCCGACTCCCCCTACAACATTTCAGGCTCCTGAGAAACTGATGAGTGACCCTGACAAGCATTTGTTAGTGTCCTCCCCACCTGCCAACTTTCCCCGTGGGTCTGGGGAAATAGCGGGGTTGGCACATGGAACTGTTTCTGGACGGGCTTCTGTGTGGCCCTAAAGCTCTTCCCTGAATCTGTGGATACCACTGTCAAGCCTCGGCCTCTGGGTCCTGATAGGGGCCTCCCGTCCAACCACCTCCACTCCACCAGGACCACCACCCACACCCACAGCTCTCCAGGCCCCACCAGGACCACCACCCACACCCACAGCTCTCCAGGCAGACTGGCCTTCTCCCCAACTGAGCAGCTGCACTGTTGGTGCTGCCAGGACTCAGGTTTTTGTCCAGGGACTCCCCACCCCAGGCCCTCAGAGTCTCCTTTGCTTTCACACATGCACCTTGGCCCACAGGCTGGCACTCTGGGCACATGCACAGCCTCCGAAGCAGGACCTCTCAAGTGGCCTGGACCCAGTGCGTGCTGGCTCTGACATCCCCACCTGACTGCTCAGGGACTCAAACAAGCCTTGGGCTCCTGCAGCACAGCTGTCCTCAATGCACCATCCAGAAATTGGCTGAACTCCAGAAAGAAGCCCACAGAAGCCCCATGTACTCATGTTGGGTGAGGGCAGACCCAGCTACTATGGGTGGGCTGTGTCTCCCACCCTAGACTGGGTGAGCCCCACCATCTGATGAGGTAGGTGACAGGGGCCCTGTCATACACCTGAGGAAACTGAGGCCAAGCCAGCACTGAACTCAGGCGTCTGATCCAAAGCCTGCCCTGCCACAGTTGAGAAGTCCCATTTGGCTGGAGGTATCCCGCTCCCCTAGCCCACCTGGAGACGGGGCCCTAGCAGCCCTGCTCACCAGCAGGAGGCTGGTCCTACTGGCCAGGGTTGACTTCTAGCCTCTCCTCTGGCCAGCCCAGCTCCCTCTGTCATTGCACAGTGACTCTCACCGCTGGGACCCCTGCCTTCTGACCCCACACCTGGACCCTCGTCCAGTGCCCTTGTTGCCCTAGGTCACTCTGTATCTGAGTCATTCTTTCTCACTCTCCAGCACCTCTGTCTCAGCCATCTTCTCCCCAGCAGCCCTGCTGTCGCTCCCATGGTTTCTCCTGAGGTTGCCGGCTGTTTCTGTTCTTTCCCCCTGCACCACCTCCCCCCACATCTTCCTCCATCCCTTCTCCGCCTCCAGGCTGCACCCACTTCTCTGACCTCTGGGTCCTGGGCCAGACACTGGGTACCCCTGCACCTCCTTCTCCAGGATCATCACTCTGCTCCCAGGAACACCTTTGGTTATGCATTTTTTAATCTTTCGAGTTACTCACCTGTCTCTGATGAACAGCAGCCATCCTCCCAGAGAGATTGCTGGGCTGGGCTAGTGGTGCCTGGTGCCCAGTTTCCTTGGGAACCCCAGGTCTTGGCAGCCTCAGGGGGCTGAGGGCCTCTGAATGGACTCTAAGCTAGAGTCCTAGGCTGCCTGGGTCTCTGAGACCTCTTGCCTTTCCATCCTGCCATGAGCACCTCTGGCTGCCTGAGCAGTGAAGGCCGCAGATTTGGATAATGGAGTCTGCTCTGGCAGAATCCCCAGGGTAGGAGCATCCTCAGGGCGGCACAGAAAGGCTGAGCTGGTGGCCACGCTGATCCTAGCTTCCTCCTCATGCTCTTCTTGACCTATCCACAAAGGAAGGTCACTGCAGGAGAATGCTGGGCCTGGCAAGACTCTTCAGAAAAGACTCATGAGGTTCCTAGGGGATGGAGCCCTGGTGATGACAGAGTTGCAGGAGCCACACAGCTCCCAGGCCCGAGAGCACAAGGGAGCATGTGCCTTGGACGAGAAGGAAGAATCTTCCCTCTTCCTTAGCTGCCTAGGCTTTGAGGGGCTTGAAGAGGGAAACTCACACTTCAGAACATGTTTGCGATGCTGATACTGTGCAGAACGCTTTTCATAGTGTCTCATCCTCGTAGCCACTGAAACAGTATGGCTGTTATCCTCATTTTGCAGCAGAGGACCTGCAGCCCAGAATGGGGAATGCCCCTTGCCCTAAGGTGCCAGTTGGGAAGTAGCAGAGCTGGGGTCCACCGTCTGACCTGACCCCAGCACCCAAGCTCTTGCCACTGAACTTCTGAAGAGGAGGGGTACTTGTCTGTGAGCCGCCTTCGGGTGGTTTCCCCATCGGCACAGGAACAGGTCCAGAGAGAGGGCCTGGCCAGCTCTGGGCCTATAGCTAGCTGGCTGTCTGAAACAGAGCCCGGCCCTCCCAGTCCTCTCTCCCTCTGTACCTGGTCACAGCCTCACACCTGCCGAAGGCTAAATGCTGAGGGGAGGGGCAAGGAGAGGAGTGGCGTGTCAACAGGGAGCAGAGCCTTAAGTCAAGGGTGTTGCTCGATGAAGCAGCAGTGTGTGTTGGGGAGGAGACACGGGCATCCTGGGGAGTAGGGCTGGGCCAGAGGGGCTAGGAATGAGGTGGAGGTGGCGGTCAGCTGAGCCCTGCCACGGCCCTGAAGCAGCAGCATAAGAGGAGGCTGGCCTTGGGCCGGGACAGGGTTTGAGTCTAGGCCCCCCATTTACCCAGCGCAGGCTCAGCAGCCTGTGTGAACCCACAGAGAGCCCTGGCTGGGAGTAGGAACCCCCATGGGAGCTCCTGCTCTGCTACTGATTGGCCTCACATGCTGGGCCTCTTGGGGTGGGCAAGGGTAGAAGATAAACAGGCATTTTTGTTTGCACATACATTCACTCTCAACCCTCTGGGGTCAAGCGTATACCTAATTTGCAGATAAGGACACTGAACTCAGAGAGGCAGGAGCACCAGGAACAAAGGCTAGAGAGCACAGGGCCAACTCTAGAAGCCGGCTCTTGTGAATTCATAAACACACTCTCCTGCAGCACCCAACAGGCCGAAACTAGTGTGCTCAATCAGCAGGGGTGTGGCTGAGCAGGGGCGCAGAAGCCGCGGGCCCTAGGTGAGTTTGGTGGAGGACTGGAGAGGGCTGCCTCCTTGCAGGTCACATGGGACTGCTTAAGGAGCTCCTGCAGCCACCAGGACTGCCCAGCCTCTTTTGAAGAAGAGTGTTTAATTGGTGACTGCCAAAATTCCTTTTTCTCCTTCATGCTTGTGGAAACTTTTCCTGGACCCTGCCAGGGGTGTGCAGGCCTGGACATGGTGGGGATCTTTTCTCTCTGAGAGTAGCAGCCTTGCCAGCTGAGCAGTGGGTGGGTGGAGATGCCAATAGGTGGAATCGGAGGTGAAGACAGAGGCAGTGGTTGTCACTCACTTTCTGATGGGGAAACCACCCAAAGGCAGATCACAGACAAGTACCCCTCCTCCTCGAAAGCTCAGTGGCAAGAGCCCAGGGGAATCTTGGGACCCATCTAGGGGTGTCGTGCTAAGAATGGTTTCTTCAGAAAAGGGGAGTTTCTCGAACCATCCACATCCTTCCCTGGGGCGGGCCATGAGCAGTGACCCACCCTAGCCAGTTGGCAGACAGCCAGGCAGGTGTGTGGCCTTAGCCTAGAAACAATCTCCCTGTGGGATGTGCTGGGGGGTTGGTCCCCACCTGCAGATGGGGCTGTGGCCCCAGCACCAAAGCCCTCAGCAGCTAGATCTGGTAGGTGTTGGAGTCCCACCTGGCAGGGTTGGCAGGAACAGTAGAAGGTGCCCTTTTCTGCTGTACCTGCTGCCCCTGGGCAGCCGCACCCATTGTCACCCAGCACTCCAAGGAGAGAGGCAGTAAACACTAGCCAGTGACAGTTGGGGCTCATGTTGGCCTCTGGTCTCTTCCCCAGTGCTGTGAACTCTGCCCACACCGGAAGGAAAGGCTTTCCTTGGGCCATACCTGTGGTGTCTTCCCATGGTCAGACTCTCCAAGTGTGGCTTTCCTGACCCTGTGTGATCTGTCCTCTTCCTGTCTGTCCAGCCCTACTTCTTTTGTATAGAACCAGGCTTAGGGCTGGCCCGTGGCTCACTTGGGAGAGCATGGTGCTGATAACACCAAGTCAAGGGTTAAGATCCCCTTACCGGTCATCTTTTAAAGAAATATAAATAAATAAATAAATAAAAATAGAACCAGCCTTAATTCATTGAATTGAAAAACAAACAAACAAACAAAAAAAAACCACACAAAAAACAAGACTAGAATTTAGATAGGCCCATAGAGCCATCCCGTGGCTCACTTGGGAGAGTGTGGTTCTGATAACACCAAGGCCATGGGTTCGGATCCTATATAGGGATGGCCAGATAGCTCACTTGGGAGAGTGTGGTGCTGACAACACCAAGCCAAGGGTTAAGATCCCCTTACCGGTCATCTTTAAAAAAAAAAAAAAGAATTTAGATAGGCCCCACACTGCTCACGTTCAAGGTCTCCCCCTCTTCTGGGTACCCGCCCCTGCAGGCCTCCCTGCCTTTGGTCAAGCTGCACCCTAGCCTGGAGCACCCCCTTTTCATCCCTCCCCCCATGCCCTGGGCCGGACTCTACTGACCCCTGTGAGCAGAGCTCCAGGAAAGCATCTGGCCTCTTGTAGCTTCCACTCCTCCCGGTCATGAAGTGCTTCCCAGTGTCTACCTAAGTCTTTTGTGCTACGTAGTAAACCTGCATCTCTTGATACCCTCCCTGCCAGCCACTTGGGGGATGTGTTTTCTTGCAGCACCATCCCTGGCCCAGCACCCGGGACTCACCTGAGTTGATCCTGGTGTGCCCCCCTTGGCAGCTGGCACCAGCGTCCTGGGAGGTTTGTGCCTGGGGAAGGTTGCTAAGCTGGTGGGTTTCCCTTGGCAGATCTCCAGTGCCATGGAGCAGCTGCAGGAGGCCCTGAACGTGTGCAGGGATGATGCCAATGCCCTCCATCTGCTGGCACTGCTCTTCTCTGCCCAGAAACACTACCAGCCCGCCCTGGACGTCATCAACATGGCCATCACCGAGTACCCCGAGAACTTCAAGTGAGTTCCCTGGGGGTGCTGCTGGGCCCGGGGCTGGCCGACCACTGATGCAGGCGCCCGTACAGGCCCACCTGCCACGTCACCAGCTAACACACATGGAGTAAGCACCCACTGTGTGCATTCTCCCTGGTGGAGAGATGGGGGCGAGAACCAATAGGGTTGGCAAATAGCCATGGTGCTCTGCACCAAGAGGTGCCAGGTAGGGAGTGGGGAGCTATTGGGGGGCTATGTGGACTGCAGAAGAGACTGTGCTTGAATGCACGTGCACCAGCTGTTTCTACCCACCCTGGGCTGAGTGTAAGCCTCGGGAGGACACCAAAATTATGTAATTTAATCATAACCTTGATACAGCCAAGGATGGTATTCTAACACTGGCTGGGCTGGTGGAGGCCAAGGGGGCCATCCCCCTTCCTCTAAGCAGGTCAGCTGCCTCCCCTTTGCTGGCAGTTGGGGGAGGGAGTTATCTCCCTCCAGGGTGGTCCTGCCACAAACCCCACCCCCCTCCCCATAATCCCCCGTTGCACTTGGGCCAGGCGGCAGTTGGGTGGGACAGAACTAGGCCCTGCTGCCCCCACCCATACACAGAGGATTCACTGCCACCTGGCCAGGACATTGAGGAACAAGAACCATGCTGGGCCAACTGAGGCAGGAGGGTGTGTTGCTCTGTGGCAGGGAACTGGGGGAGGTCATCTTTTGATATCTGCCCTCCTCCCCTTGGGGCAGTGATGCTGGGTGTAACAGGCTTTGTTTCTCTGAATCCTCTGGATCCCACACTAAGAGGCCCCAGAGCACCCCGACTCCCGCCCTCTTCCTCCTTGGGGTCTGAGGAAGTCCATTTAGAACCAGCCCAGTACTGTCCCACTGCAGACAGCAAGGAGGAAGCTGGGGTCCTGGTTATCCTGAGAGGTGACTCACACTGGCAATGTAAGCAGGTTCACAAAGATTTAGAGAAAATTGGCGCGTGTCTCTGCAGTGATGGGTGACAAAGGGGAGTTGCAGTTGTTCCAGCCCAGGGAGGTTCTCTTCACGGGGAGCCTGGGCTTCCACCTCTGTCCATCACTAGCCCATCAGAGACAGGGGTGACCACAGGGCAAATGCCTGGCGCCCTGGGCTTGCTTCAGAGGATGTTGCAGGTGGTTTTGCCTGTGGCCTTTGCCAAGGTGCTGAGGACTGCTGTGGACGGCTTCCTCTACACCAAGGTCAAAGAAAGGTGCTTTGGGAACGGCAGAGTTTCCTGAATATAAACTCCATCACGTGCCTTCCTGCAGAGCGGCGCCCCAGTGAATAAGACTGAGGGCCCTGTTCATCCTGCACATTGTGTGGCCAACGACATAGCCTGTCCTTTGTGGTTGAGGGACGGCCCTGATTCTGAGCCTTCACCCAGCCTTCAGGAGACTCTTAAAGTCAGAATCTCTTCACTTTAGAACAGGCAGGTAGCTCAGGGAGTCCTGAAGTAGATAAGACAGTGTGTGTGGACAAGGGATTAGTTGCCTTATGTCATTAATCCCATATACAGTACAGCAATACAGGGTGACAGCATTTTATTTCATTTTTAGTTTTTAATGAAAATGCACAAAAGACAAAGGTTCTCCAGTCCCAGTGCTGGCACATGACGTTTTTTCAAACTCCATCCTCACACCTGTCTGGCAGGATCTGACCCACTGCTGCTGGCATGTGTGTATGCCTGTGCATGTCTGTACATGCATGTGTGCCTATGTGTGTGTATGTCTCGGTGTGCATGTGTGTGTGCCTGTGCATGTCTGGGTGTGCCTTTGCATGTCTTTGTGCATGTATGTGCCTGTGTTTGTGTCTATGCATGCCTCTGTGTGCATGTGTGTGTCTGTGCCTATGTGTACGTGTGTGTCTTTGTGTGCCTGTGTGTGTCTCTGTATGTCTGGGTGTACATGTGTGTGCCTGTGCGTGTCTGTGTGTCTTTGCATGTGGGGGTTTACTCTTTGGTCATTTAGACTTCAGTGGAAGCAGAAGTGGTCAAGAAAAAGGTTTAGGCCCTCAGGGTGGGGAAAGGGTAGGGGCCTCTCGCCCACCCTGGTCTGAGTGTATATTACAGAAGAAACAAGAGGCTAGGCTAGGCTCGTTGTCAGATGTTTTTTCAGCAAGTCCTTTTTACAAATGAAATCTTACGTGGAAACCGAGACTATGGAGCAGATGGGAGCAGATCGGTTTTAATGGAAGCAGAGGAAGGAGGTGTGCACCCTGCCCCCTCGGCCCTCCTCATACCCCTGGTTCCAGCTCAGGAGGCCTTTCCATTTGAGCTCTGGCATCTTACTGCTCGGCGTCTCTTCCTACCTTCTGAGCTGACTGCTTCCTGCCAGGCAGAAGCACCTCCCCTGGTGTGGGGAGGCCAGCTCCCAGATGGAAGCCCACGCTGTGTGAGGTGTGGCAGGGAGGGGGCTGCCCTGGTGTGGGGCCAGCCTCTGCCTCCTCCTCCATCTTCCCGGGCTCCTGGGCCTGGCTAGGAAGCCGTCTCTCACCCACATGGGCAGTGTGTGTGCCCCTGCTACTGGCCTTCGCCCATGTGCTGTCTGCCCCCTCCCTTCCTCCCACCCTCGGGAAGGTGCTAACTCCACCAGGAAATGCTCCGCTCGCTGACAGAGTCTTCATGGCAGGCGGGCAGGCCCCTGGACCTGAACCGTGACATTTTGTGCATGCGTGTGTGTATCCAGGGAGATGGCTTTCTCAGAGGGGGCCTAACCCCAAGAAAGGTCGAGCAGCCCTGTGCAGATTGTGCTGTTTGTCAGTGTGCAGCATAACTGTGCTGTCTCGGGTGCTTGCTCAAGCTTGCAAGGAGCTGCTGGAAAGCAGTGCCCCCACTTCTGCAGGCAGGAGCTTCAGGGGGCGGCCTCTATGTGGGAACATCTCTCACACAGACATCACAGAGCCACTGCAGGGGATTCAGAAGCTCTGGAGGGCTGCAGCCGCAGATGGGCAGCAGGGAGACAGCTCTGAAGCCAGAAGGAGAGCATTTGAGTTTCACCCCCTGAGACCTCATGGCTCTTCTGTTCCCTGTCACTGTAGAGTGTGGTGCTGTGGAGCGTTGGGGGACCAGCATGGCTCATCCCCAGGAGTGCCTCACACTTCCCAGTCTGCTTGTCCAGGAGCAATAGGGGAGGAGGGTGGAGCAGTGGCAGGTTCTTTAGCTTGAGCCACTGTAACCTCTGAGTGACCACTTGAGCCTCACCTCCAGGACTGTGCGGAGCTCTATTTTGAGCTGAGCTGGCCCTAGAGAGCTGCAAAACTACCTGGAAAAAATACAGGGGTTTCTGGCCTCCAGAATGGTGAGAGAAGAAATCTCTGCTGTTTTAAGCAAATGTGTATACACACACACACACACACACACACACACACACACACACGTACTTAACATACATATATATTTTGTAATCCATCTACTACCCAGCTCTGTCAAGTGACCATAGGGTGTAACCATGTCTCTTTGCAAATAAGTCAATACTGTTCCCCCCAGATGAAACCCTGGAGTACAGAAAGCCATGGATTAGCAGGAAATGTCATTGAGTCCATTATGGGTCAGGGATCACTGAAAAATGTCATTGCTCTTCGATTGACACTGTGTCCTGCTTCTCCAGCTGCTCCCTGCACTGGGAACAGGCTGTGTGTGGCTCCAGCTGTTGCCAAGGCAGTTAATGAACCAACCGGTCCAGTAAACATTGCTGCAGCAAAATCACAAAATCAAACCCCCTTCGTCCTGACCTCGTCAAGGTCTGTATTCAGACCTTAGTGTCTTTAAGTGTCAGGGGACACTTAAAGGCTTGTGGTCTGGTCTCTCTTCCAACTCACAGACGGTGGTTCCAGTGCCTGAGGCCTTTTAGAGGATTTTTCTTTCTGCAAAGGCCAGCAGCCTATTGGGTCCCAGAGCCTGCCACAGTGAAGGAAGAAGGTGGCAGACCAATGTTGGGGTGTAGGCTTTGCCCGTGTCACCACTTTGGAGAGGCCTGACACAGGGGCAGAGGCCAGTGGGTGGATGGATCCCTGTCCCCATGAGCTTGTCCCTGAGTGAGAACCACAGTGTAGTCCCTGCTCTCAAGTTGTCTGTCACTTTCCTGTGCCACCTGCAGCACCTCCTCTCTATGCCTCTGTTTTCTCATCTACCAATAGACCGATGACATCTGTCCTGTCTCCCTCTGCTTCTGAGGTCTGTCGTGAGGCTCAGACAAGAGAAAGTGATTTACAGCCATGTTTAAGGCGGCAGCATGGAGGGCTGTAGGAGGCTGCCTACTAACAGTGTCAGACTGGAACCTGGGACCCGAGGCAGCTGGCCAGGAGGTAGAGGAGGGAGGCACCGGCAGCGAGGCTGGCCTGGAGCAGAGGCAGGGAAGAAAGCTCTGGGAAACGGTTTTTAAGCTCCTTAGCTGTGCAAGAGGTCACCATTCCCATACAGGCAGGCTGTAGACTCCTGGAGAAAAACCTAGCTTTTGTAGAGTCTAACTTTTGAAAACCCTTCTGAATTCAGGGCTTAGAAAGCAGAGCAAAAAGGATGTTGATTTCCATGCTGTGGGGCGACCTTTAGTTAATGGAGCTCGGGTTTAAAACGGCAAAAACGTGATGAGGCAGAGATGGATGGCCCAGCAGGGACAGTGTGAACCTAGCACAGTGGGAACCAGACACTCCTAGCAACTCCCTGAAATCCTGTGGGCTTCCAACTAAGCCCTGGACACATCTGCCAGCCAGGCTGTCCCTGGCCAGCCAGCCAGGGGGCCACAGGGGGTGAGCTCCAGAATGTGAGAGGTCCCCTACAAGCTTGGAGATGCCTTTGCTAGTCCTTTCTTCTCATTTTGGGTGTGGGAGGCAGCTGAGAGGCCCAACCAGGGAGGGGCCAGAATATGGGGTCAAGGGGAACTGGCCACTGATAAGCGTCCTTCCTGAAGCCATAGGCTCTGTGGGGTGATGGTTTTAGGTAACAGATTCCTTGTGCTTTAGTCAGGCCACTTGTAGTGAAGGTCACCATAGTAACCAAACAAAGTTCCTGAGCTAATGATGGGAGCTTTCCAATAACCAGCCTGTCAGTCACTGCTCCGCCCTAGGCTGGCAGTCCGCCAGGCTGATTTTGAAAACCCAGGCTGTACCTAGGGCAGCAGAGGAGCAAATGGTTTCCCCTTCTCCTCTCCACAGTCAGCAAGGCCGCCTCCTCCCACCCCCAAGCCCCCTTCTGTAGGGATAGGCCCTCTTGGGAGTTTCTGCTGACCCAGCCCTGGTCCTGGGACTTGGGAAGTCCTGGGGAAAGGTGTGCCGGACCCCAGAGGCACTCCCCAGCAAGGGAACAATATGGCCCTCTCCACAAGCCAGAGCTCGTGACATGTAAACAAATGCAGCAAATGCAGCCGCCTCAGCCTTCTGCCCCAGGAAACCTAGACTGTTTTGGAAAATGTTTGAGCTGATAACTAGGTATTAGCTGGGCCAGATCTTGGCTGAATCCAATTGAGGCCAAAGTTAGACCTCAAGGGCACCTCTCTGATCTACCTGGCCCACCTCACCTTTTTTTCAGGTTGCATGTGACATATTTCTAGTGGTGCATTCCACTGAGCAGAAGGGATCAGAGTCCTGGGGCTTCTGTTAACATTTCTGAGTTAAACTCAGTGTGTTTATTTGATTGTTCTTATTAGGGACTGGTAGTACATCAAAAGGATGCTTAAGATACCAGCACTCCAGTGAGGAGGTTGGAATCAGAGGCATTAACACAAACATAGTTTATCACTTTGCTGGGTTCACTAAACATGTTTGGCTGCCACAGCCTCTGATGAGGACACCAGCCATCAAGTAGACCTGCAGGCCATGTCGCCAGGGGAAGTGCTAAGCCAGTCGTAATCACTGGAGCATGGGTCTTCCCCAAAGGTCAGTTCCTCATCAGCTAAGCTGGGCTAACATTCAGCATTTCCTGTTATCGGTTGTCCCAGGAGGCCTCCGTGATCTTGCTCTATGTGACATGTATAGGTTGTAAGATACAGTCCTCAGTCTGTGGTCAGTGGTCTGCTTACGTTCAGACTTAGGAAGGTAGATGACATAGGTTGTTTTGTTTGGGAAAGAGAGGAAGGAAAGGAAGGAGGAAGAAAGATATTTGCAGGTTTTTCCAAAAGGAATTCTTCATTTGCCTTCAGAGGTGGTTTTAGTCCTGTGCTTCCTGATACTCACTCATTGATCTCCTTGCTTACCGCATGGGCTGTGGTCTAGGCATGTGATTCTCTGTAGCAGGGGTGGCCCAGACCCAAGGCAAAGCCTTTCTGCCCCTGGGAGAGGGCTCATGCCCACAAAGCAGGGCTGACCTCTCTGCACTAGGTCCCTGAGGGTCTGTATTGGGCTGGAAACCTTCCTTTGTTTCACCTAAGGGCCTTCTTTCTGGAAGTTCTTCCACCCCTGTATGATTATGAAAAGGCTCATGTTCAAGTCTTTCAAGATCTTGAATTTGTGTTTGGGGAGTCATCTCAAGGTAACTGGAGGAGGCCTGCAGCTGGGGGAAGCTGAGGCCAGTCGAGGCCAGCCAGGTCAGCCATCAGTCAGCACAGAACTCCGACAAGAATGCCTGGCCATGCTGCAGCCACAGGGTGTGCCCATGGGTGCAGGCGGCTCAGAGCAGCCCCAGGGCTGTTTACCAGGTGGGGCAGGGACTTTGGAGTAAGGAGGAGCTAACTTCAAGAAGCAGAAGCTTTCGGGCTGTTTTTTAAAGCTTCAAAGTTGGATCACGTTAAATGAATTAAGAGTGGAGGATCATCATGCATCTTAAAAGATTGGGACACATGGGTCAGTGTAATCCTCCAGACCCAAGGAAAAGTAATTGGTTTTAGGGTTAAGAAGAGCTGCGCAAAGGATCCCTTCCATGTTGAGGATTAGTCTCTGGGAAGGTAATAAGGCTGGAACTAACCAGGCCTCGCCCTTTCAAGGAGGTAGCTGCTGTTGGAGTCCCTTTGAAAATCACACCTTCCAAGAGCATGTGTGCGAGTTTAATCAGTCAGTTGCCGTGGTGGAGTCTTTCCCAGAGCCATGGCATCTGGAGGATTCCGGGAGACCCATGTCACTGGCTGCATTCATGGCATCCTGGCTGGGGCCTGGGCCACTCCATAAGAGCCAGGTGATCACAGATCACGTGTGAGCGGAGCCCCTCTTGCCCGACTCAGCATCCAGATTCAGGCTTCTCTTTGTACTCGAACCCCTTATACTTCAAAGCTGAACCACTCAATTGAGTACGTGATTCTGCTCCTTTGTTTTGCTTCCTAATTGCTTCAGGTGTTTTGAGTTTGAAAGTCCTTTTGGGGCAGGGACTGGCCTCTTCTCTACCTACTGCCCCCACCATAGGAAACCCGCGTCTGGGTAGCCAGCGCACCATGCTAGACCTTAGACAGGCTGACCATGGGAGGAAAGAAGGGATCGCACGGGGATTTGGGCATCTTGCAGCCCATAGAGTGCACTCACACCTCTCACCGTGCTGTGCTGTTGTTTTGATTTGTGTTTTTTTGGTCTTTACAACACTATTTTAAAGGCAAAGAAACTAATGGGAAAGATGATATCTCAAGATCAAGTGGCTGATGGGTGGCAGAGCAGGAACTAGAACCCAGCCAGCTGGCTGGCTGGACAAGCCTAGTGTTCTTGAACCCCAAGAGCTTCAGTAACAGCAACAACCACACAGCCCGTGCTTGCCATGTGCCCACACGGCTGTCAGCACTCTCCTGCATTGACCCATATCATCCTCTCAGCAGCCCTGGGAGGGATAGGAACTGTCACCATCATTATTCCCATTTTACAGATGAGGAAACAAGGTAAAGCGGGGCCGCGTAAGAACTGCACATAGCAGGGGCTAGGCAGATAAGAATGACAGTTACAGCAAACATGGATTGGCCTTTATGAAGACCTGCTGGGCTTTTATGTGCTGCATTATTTCCACACTGCACTCCTTGGCAAAATAGATGCTGTCATTCCCATCTTACAGATAAGAAACTGAGGCTCTGAGAAGTTAAAGTGACTTGTCAAAGGCCACATGGCTAGAAGGCACACTGGTCATTAGACTTGGACCTGCTCTTCACCACTGGGTCTGACATGTGGCACAGGATGCAGCCACTTCCAGTCCATCCCTGTGCTTTGTGCGGGCTCCGGCCTCCTGGGTGAGGAGTTGACTTTCCAGGGGCGTGGCTGCCTGGCTCAGAGGACAGCCTGCTTTGTCACTCAATTATGTGTTTCCTGTAAAAATAGAACTCTTCATTAACGCAGCTGCAGCACAGCCATCAGCTGGAATTACTAATTACTGCCCTTTAAAGAGATAATACCCCCTTGTGTGCATTTGCCACACCTGCCGCCACCCTGCCACCCCCCACCGTGGAGGCTTCCAATGTGGCCAGGAGCCAGAGGGATGGGGAAGAGCCGCCCAGGGCGAACGTCCAGACGGGACCAGCTGGACCAGGGAGAATGAGAGCTCTGCAGCAGGCTCCACAGCCTCACTGCTGTGGTTTGCTCTCATGCTGGGAGCACTCTCAGCTTTCCAGGCCTTGCCGAATCCTTGTGACTCAACTTTCCTCTCCAGTTCTTCAGCAGAGGTTTCCTGAGTGATACGACGTGTGGCAGTGGAGCTACAGAGACAAGAAAGACTTGGTCCCTGCCCAAAGGAAGGCAGGATCTTGTAGGGAAGACAGGTCTGAGATGACAAAGTCATCTGAGAATAACAGCTAACCTTTCTTGAGGGGTTACTGTGTCCCAGGCACTGGCTTTACAGGCTCTATGTCCCTTGCTCCTCCCAGCAGCCCTCCCGGGCAGTGTCATTACTCTCCCCGCTTTACAGACAAGCAGGCATGTTCAGAGGGCTTAAGGCACTTCTAGTTAGCGGCAGACCTGGAAGTACATCCACATCATCTGAGGCCATTTTCTGAAATACATCCTCTCATCTGACAGCAAGCAAGGGCCAGAGGTGGCCCCCTTAGGTGCAGGGCAGTCGCTGTGTTCAAGTGTTTATTTCAGGTGCTGAGTAACTTTATAGATAGCTGCTTTCAGGAACATTAAAGTAAAAACATGGACCATTGTGCCTGCCACCCACACAGCCCACGTCCTTCCTGCAGCCAGTTCTGCTCTGCCAGCGTCCCCGCACCACCAAGAACAGGGTTCTGGGAGAGCAGCCTGGGAGGGGACACAGCAGGGGGCATTGGAACCCTCAGGTAGGGGGAATGGACGAGATGCCTCTGCCCCCAGGACAGTGCCTGCTTAGCCAGAGATGGCACAAAAATAACCCCAATTTACAAAATAATCCTTTTGAAAAAGAAAAGGTTTTTATTTATTTTTTTAAAGATGACTGGTAAGGGGATCTTAACCCTTGACTTGGTGTTGTCAGCACCATGCTCACCCAGCAAGCGAACCGGCCATCCCTATATGGGATCTGAACCCGTGGCCTTGGTGTTATCAGCACCACACTCTCCCGAGTGAGCCACGGGCTGGCCCAAGAAAAGGTTTTTAGAAAGATCATGCTCACCCATTTCTGAGGAGACTCATCCTAGGATCTTTCCTCTTTATAGCCGTGGAAAGAGATTGTTTGTCTTTGCCTCAAATGGGAAAAGCTCCAGGACTTAATCCCATTGACACATAATTAAGTCTGATCCTGCACCAGGAGTGCAGGCCAGGCATGGCCTGGGAGGAGAGGGAGGAAGAGGAGGCAGATGCCAGCATTCTTTTGGGAACCTCCATCATCCTCCCTAGCAGGAGCGATTGGGAAGACTGGCAAAGCTGGTGACCTGTGGCGACAGCTATTTTATAATGGGAACAGGGATGCTGGCCTGGCTGGTCTCTGTCTTCTCAGGGGCAGAGCTGGCTCCTGTCCATGCCCCCCAGGAGGTGACAGGTCTCTGCCTTAGACCAGAGCACAGTAATAGATGAGGTGAGCGGTCAGGATAGTGACTGAGGGAGCCCTGAGCCTGGGTGTTGGGGTGGCTCGCATGGCTGCTGGAGGCCCTGGTGGCTTTCTCAGGAGTGCGCAAACTCTTAGAGTGGGCTTCTGTATGCACTGCAGCCCCCTGCTAGGACCAGGCACACGTGCTGCAAGGTTGGATGGGCTGCAGAGAGTGCCAGGAATGAGGTACATCTCAGTACAGGGACTCTCCTTCCTAGCTTCAGCAGCGGGACAGAGCACAGACCTGCTTACACCGATCCCTGATCCTTTGTCTTCCCCGAGAGCACTCGCTTGCATATCCTCCTTCAGATGCCAGTGGTGTGGGAAAGGCATTCCGCCTTAAGAGACCTCAATGTTTGTTCCCCATGAGCTTCCACAGCTTAAAGAAAAACAGGAAGACGCTTGTGAGAGGGGTCCCAGCTGAGGATCCTCTGTCCAGGACCCGGTTCCTGCAAGTTTGTGCATCCCTCCTACCCTCTTCCTCTTACGAGCCCACCCTGGGCCCTAGGGGCCATGGGGAGGACCTCCTGCCTCGGAGGACTTCATGGGAGCCTTCAGAGACACCTGGCCTGGAAACGTGCGTCCCTTGGCTGAGCACTGGGCCAGCGGGCATGCCTTGTGCCGGGAGCTGACTGCAGCTGTGGGGCTTCTCAGCTGCTACTCATAGGTCATCACGGTTCAGCCTCACAGGAGTCCCGTGGGGCAGGTGGCTCCACTTTTATACTACAGGTGTGAGATGTGACATGTCTAGCTGGGTGGCAAGAGCTGGACTTTGGCTCAGGTTTCTGGCTCCTGGGCCAGTGTCTCTTCACTCTAGTGTCACAGCACAGGGTTTGAGGACAATAATGTGGCCATTCCTTTCCTAGAATGGCTCTTGTCAAAGTGCCTGAATATGGAAGGGCCACTAGATCCTGGTATTCTGGCATTCTGGTCTCAGGGACTCTCCTCAGTTAATTTTTTGGCCTTGCTGGGTTTCTGTCCCCTGGGATGAAGAGCCCTCCGCCCCCGCAGTCAGGAGGAGCCAGACACCTCGTGTTATGCCCAGAGCACACTGTTCCTCCCCAGGCTTTGCTCTCACGTGGAGTAAAACTTTGCTTCTGGACAATGTGAAATGGAATTGGCCAGCGCTTTGCTTGCCGGCTGTGTATCCAGCCCGCAGTGCAGCTGTGAGTCAAGTGACAGGCTGCAGTTCTAAGCGAACACTGTGTGCTCAGCACTGGGCCAGGCTCTGGGGAGCAAGGCAAGTGCTAATGTGGAAGGGACGGGGCCTGTCTCACAGGTACTTGCTGTCCGGGTGGGAACACACAGTGGGACACAGAACAGGGTAAATGGTGGTTTTACCATCTGCAGGCAGGATAGACTGTGGGCTGTTTCTAGAATATCTGACTCTAACAATGCTTGATATGAGTTTATCTTCATGATTAAACTCTTAAGCAAAGGTGGCAAAACAGATTTATATATCTAGTTAGGAAGAGAAAAATGGCTTCCCTCCACGCTCCTAGGTTCTTTGGGCTATGAATTATATTGACACAAGACAGATCAACAGGAGAAAAACCCTATTTTGTCAAATACATATGCATGGAAGTCTCCCAAAATATGCAGCTCAAGGAAGGGCCAGGTGATTGAAGCTTTTACAGCATCCTGAGCTACAGAAAGGAATCAGAGCTTAGGGCAGCAAGTTATGGGAGGCGGGGGGAGGAACCATGTGATGAATAAAGGTTGTCTTGTGCAGGTAACAGTCTCTCAGGTAGTAAAAAGTTGTCCAGAGCAGCTCCCTTCCTGATACAGATACTTTTTTTTTTTTTTTTTTTTGCCCAGTAAGGGGATCGCAACCCTTGGCTCAGTGTCATCCGCACCATGCTCAGCCAGTGAGCGCAACGGCCATCCCTATATAGGATCTGAACCCACGGCCTTGGCGCCATCAGCACCACACTCTCCCGAGTGAGCCATGGGGCCGGCCCTCTGATACAGATACTTTCACTAATGTAGGTTTTCTTTATAAATGCGAATTTCATTTACAAAAAGGCAGCTTTTCAGAGCAACTTCTGTGTCTGCAGTTTCTCGGAATAACCAGATCAAAGTATGCCAAAGTATATTTGGGGTGGATATTCTGGCTTCCTACAGTCATATTGTGGGGTGGTGTGTCCTGAGCCCCAACAATATATATAGTATGTAATTAAGTGCTAACACAGTCCCAGACCTTCAGAGGAGGGCTTCTTGGAGGAGGACTGGAACCACGGGATTAAAATAGTGGTTTTTAAAAGTCTCTGAACCCTTTATTCAACTGACATTACAGATTCCTTCAGTTAAGACAGAGAAGCAAGGTGCGGGGAGCTGGGGTGCTGAAAGGAGTTGGGGAGCCCTGGCCTGCCTTCTCTGTCCTCTGCCCCCACTGCCAGCAGCCTCCCCACCCAGGAAGCACAGCGTTGACAAGGCTGTGGCAGCAGCTGTGACCCCTGTGTGTGGGCCCAGGTGCCACCCACCAGCCGTGACAGCAGGCCAGGCTCTGTCAGCTTTCTCCTGACGTTCTGAAGAACTGGGCCTGAGTGTGTGGGTGGATGGGTGGAGAGGAAGCCCTGGGCTCCGACAGGATTGGTTGTCTTAGAGTTGCTTCTTCTGAGGGAGTGGAGTGGTCTGCTGATCCCTGCAGTGAGCAGGGAGACGGTTCAGAGGTACGTTAGAGGCAAGCCAGTAGGTGTGCAGTCCTGGTGGCAGGGGGTGGGGGGTGGACAGCCCCCATAGGGACACACAGAGGAAGTCAGAGTGAGCCTGTTCTGAGGCTTGGGGAGCTGCCTGCTAATGCCCATGTGGTCAGCACAAGTTCATGGGGAGGATGTGGGAGTGGAAGGTGAGCTGGAGTGGGAAGTTGGATTGATGGTATGGACAGCCAGCGCAGGGCTCTTTGTGGAAGAAGAGCCCTCTGGCAGTGCCCAACTGCCAGGGCAAGGAAGTCTCCCCAGGAGCTAATCTGGAGCCTCCAGGATCGGGGAGTGAGGGATCAGACCAGAGAGTGACTGTTGGAGCACTTGCTCCAGCCCAGAAAGGATGTGGTTGGGTTGAGAAATTTCACACTGGGTCACTCATGTTAATGGAATGTCAGCACCGTGAAGCCCCAGCCTGCCTTGGTAGAAGCGACTGCTACGCCAGCTCAGCTTCGGCCACTCCTGCTCCAGCCACATGGTGTGGGCAGATCTATTGTGGGCCCATCCTGGCTCTCAGGGATGCAGGGAGCCGCGTGGGAAGGGGGCTCTGGCAGAGAGAAGCATGCTGAAGAAGAGGCCTGTGTGTGGAGAGCCCACCCTGCCCAGGGGAATGCTGCAGGACTGGTCTGCCCGGGGGAACTGTCCCCAGGGAACCAGCCCAGCCCTGCCCAGGGGACTCCCCTGCTCTGGCCGCCTGAGGGGAGGGGCTTTGTGGCCTCAGCAACACCCATGCTCCAACCAGCTGCTCCCCTCCCCCACACTCCCAAGCTTCTCTCATCCACTCCCAACCAAATCCCACCTCTCCCTCCTTCTCAGCAAACCCCAGCTCCAGCCAGACCCTTCTCTGTTTTTTCCTTGTACTGAGTCTGATCCAAAAATATAGCACTTGATTCTCTGGGCAATTTGTCATTTATAGCACTCTAATTGTTACCTTGAAGGCAGAAATTGTGTGTTTTACTTTATATTTTCAAAAGCAGAGGCTTGTGGAGTGTTGGGCCCTTTGGGATTCTGGGAAAAGAGAGTAGAGTCGTGGGACCCGTTCTCTCCAGCAGCTGCACACAAGGGTGCTGAGACCCCGTTCCTGCTCAGGAGTGTACCCTGTGCTGGCCGTACTCCCAGGCCTGTGCGGATCATGCTGTGGGGACCTGGGTTTCTGCCCTCAGGACCTTACAAGCCAGCCCAGTGGTCATTAGCTAATGTTCCAAGGAGGATGCCAGACATCCGAAGAATTGGGAGACCTGGGGTTTAAAGTCAGGCTTGGGGGTGGGATGAAAATGGACAGGAGAGACCATGTCAGAGGGGAGCCTGTGTGCAGGGACACAAAAGACATTTTTGAGGAAAAATAAGAAAAATAATCCTTGCCCAGAACCCAAGCCCCCTCATCTAAAAAGAGGACTGGGCAAATTCTATTCATTCTCTGCCAACAAGTCACAAACTAAGAGGAACAAGGTGTGAAAAGAAAGGACAGTCATGGGACTAAGGACATCAAAATTCATAGTGAGGCTGGAGGCCCAGGTCTCAGTGCAGAGGAAAGGGAGGCCAGGCCCCCAGCTGACGGAGGCCAGAGGGGCAGCTCCTGGGTGCAGGCCTGGCCTCCCTGGTGCCCCCCTCTGCAGCACAAGAGGGCTGGGGAAAGGGCCTTCGGGTGCAGAACCCAGCTTCCATGAAGGCCTGTGTGCCCACCTCAGATGGGCAGGCAGGACCACCAGGCAGTGGTCAGGTTCAGGGCCTGACAGTTCATGTTGATTTGCTCAACAGCCATGTTGTGAATTAAAGGGCCTCACTGCTACCCCTCGCTGCAGACTTAGAGTGCAACCTTGTTCAGGTGTGCTCAGCCAAACTCTCCACAGGCTGCCCAGGCAGCTGATGTGCATCAGGACTGCTGGCAGCACTGGTGGTAAAAACATGACAGTTCTTCCATACTGGCTGGTGAATAGCCACTGCCTTGACTCCTCCTCCAGGACCCCCAGACCTCCCCAGCAACTGAAGGGCTACCGCCTGGTGTATCAGGGCCTCCAAGACCCCACCCCTGTTCTTGGTGAATGAGTGTTCCGATTGGTCTATGTTAAATATTTTGGCCATCCTGCTGTGTCTGGGGGCAGAAGGAGGAGCCAACGACCCTTCCAGGTGGAAATGCCCTTTCTCTCTTAAGAGCCACATCCCCACACCGGTTTCACTGCAGAGGACTTCAGCTTTTCAGGTTGAAAGAAATTCTGAAGTTGCTGTCTCATTGCACAGTAGCTCTTCCTATATGGTGATTGAGTAGATTTCATGCTGTTTTGATCCTCTTGATATATAAAGGGAGCTATTTTAGGAAATTCAAGGAAGAATCCTTTGATAAAGTGTAACACCACCTTCCTCTTGTACCCAGGGTCAGGAAACAAAGTTTTCAGTTCCATTTAGAAGAGGTTAATTTGGCACCTATTATTGTGTGTTGCCTAAGTAGAAATCAGAACTGTGCCCTTCAGGTGACCTTGTCACCAATTCCTTGCTTACCCTCACTCACTGATTCAAAGGTACTTTCTGTGTGTGTCTCTTATGCAAGGCCCTATCCTGGGCCCTGGGACATATAAATATAAAAGCCGCGTGTTCAGTAGGACACTGGATGCTGCTTAGCTGAGGATGTGGTAGGAAGAGCAAGGCAAGCAAGACTAGTAATCACACTTGACCATGCTTCAGAGGAGGGGCAGGTTGGTATATGATCAGTGGAATGATCGGGATGGGCACTGACAAATGCGGAACAGTGCTTCATGCGTTGGCAGTGAAGATGGGGAGAAACTGAGGCACAGACAAAGCAAGTGAGCAGTTCAGGGGCACAACAGAGGCTGCCGCGCTCTCAGGTACTCTGCCTTCTGTGGGCTGGGAGGTGCATGGATGGGGGCTGCCCTGGTGGTGCAGAATCCCCTGGGGTCTCACCCTTGGAGTAAAGCCAGAGGAAAGTGGAGCCCCCGCTGGGGCATGCTGAGTGCTGCTCTTCCTCCCGCAGCCTGATGTTTACCAAGGTGAAGCTGGAGCAGGTATTTAAAGGCCCGGAGGAAGCCCTCGTGACCTGCAGACAAATGCTGCGGCTGTGGCAGACCTTGTACAACTTCTCCCAGCTGGGGTGAGTGGCTGTCATTGTCCCTGGCATTACCAGAGGGTGGAGGGCAGAGTTGTCAGGCAGTGGTTGCCAGGGCAACAGTCCACCACTGAGTGGCCTCGATGCCTGACAAGACGGGTGGTGACAATGTTTGAATAGGAATGTGGAACTTTATGCTCACGGGGCTTGTTCCATCTGTGGTTTAATTTTAGCCTCTTGACAATCCTCTATGAAAAGCGTAAAGACCCTATGAAGGAAAGTGAAGTTCAGGGTGCTGAGAAAGAAAAGAGAAATTAAGCACCCAAGCCAAGTGCTGGGCTTGTTGCTTTTTCTTATACATCAGCTGCTTATATTTTATATGTCACCAGATTTTATTCTTAGCCCAGTAAGGAGACTGAGACTCAGAGACCTCATAATTTGCCAGTCTCTCACCTGGTAAATGGTAGTGCTGGGACTTGAAGCCAGGTCTCCTGAGTCCCAACCCATGGAGCCTGTGACTTCTATCCTGGTTTCATTTGGAGGCTAGAAGAGGAGGAGGAGGTGGCGGTGGGATCCTGAAGAGCCACTCCACTCCTCCCCAGTCACCCATGATTTCCATGCATCCTGCCTCCTCCTACAGTCCCCCTCCTGGGCTCTGGCTTTTTCCTGGGCCACAGCAGAGCACTCTTGCCCAGGCTGAATCTGCAGGTCTTTGCTCAAACCCAGTGGGATGCGTGTGTGGCCCAAAGGGAAAGGGGGGCCTCCTGCAGGAGCGCACCGCCTCTTCCTGGTCCTCCCCTCCCCTTATCTGGGATTGCTGGCTGTGTCAACTCCATAAGGCCTTAGGGGACCCCACTCTGGTGGGTATTTGCATTTTCACAAGGACTCTGGGAGCCTGGAAGGCTTTCAGTCTCCCCAGAGGAACATCTCCAATGGTGAGATTTACAGAGGAGGCCCCAGGGTAATCGGATGGAGTAAAAGACCCTGGGCAGGGTCAGCCCTCACTTTGCAGGCCTTTGAGCCTGGGAAACTCCAGGGCAGAGCAGGACCAGTGGGTGGAAGCTGCCAGCAGGAAGTTGTGGGGTGAAGGGGGTCTGTGTTCAATGCCCTCGCTCTCCCGCTCCCTGGCTATGGCAGCTCAAGCAGATGCACACCCTGTTTCCCCTTCTGTAGGGGAGCTGCCCCTGGAGCTGGCTGCACCTTGTCTGTATCCTCATCTGGATGGTTGGTTGCCTGCTCCTCCAGTGGCCGTTCAAGATGGGGTCTGAACTGCAGTCTTATCTCCTAACATTTAAAGGGCCAGGGGCAGTGTGGGGTTTGCCTTGAGGTCTATTCAAGTCACCATCCACACACTCCATTTCTGCTTTGAGAGCCCGATGGCGCTCATCACCACAGGAAGCCCATAAGCACCTCTCCTGGGAACCTCTGGCAACTTCCCCACCCAGGGTAGAGCAGAGCTGGCCCACTACCTAGACCAGAAGCCTGCATCCAGTACCCTCCCAGCTTTCCCAGGAGATAGGGAGGACTCTTTTCTGAACCCGGGGCCACAGGTCAGAAACCAGGGCTTGTAAAATCTAGTTTGGGTCAGCCAAGGATCAAGACCAGAATCAACAGCCTGGAGGCCTGGTCTACCCCACCCCACCTACCCACTAGGCCCCACCTCCTGCTGCACTCCCTGCACACCCCCTTGCTCTGCTCTGGCTGGGCCAGTCTCATGCTGCTGGGTTCTCATCAATGTTCTCATCGCCCCTGAGGCCCTGTGCAGATGCCTCCCCTCCATGCAGCCACCAACCACCCAGCCTCTAAACTGCTTCAGCTCAACCCTGTCCTTGTGGGTTTTTGCTAAGGGCTCAGCTTGAAGTGTCTCTTTTCTCCATCTTGGGCTGAAAGGTTCTTCAAGGTAGGGATTGTGGAGCCCTGGGAGGGAAGGCAGGAGGGGAGCTGTATCTGCAGACCTGCCCCATGCCAGCACTGCTGGGCACTGCCCATGTCATCCCATTTACACCCACAGCTACTTTGTGAGGTGCCATTGTTGTGCTCTTTTTCAAGAAGAGAAAATTACAATGTAGAAAGGTCAAGGGGGTTTGCTGAAGGTCACTAAACTAAGAAAAGCTGCCCCTGATTCTAACTTAGTGTCACTAGCTCTTCTGCCCCCACACTGGGTCAGTCGGATGCCTCCTGGGAGTGGGGAGCAGGCAGGAGGGAAGGGAACCACCGGGCGCCGCTGCGCTTTGGTGGTGGTTTCCTCCGACGCTCACTATGAGGGCTGCACCGCAGGCCTGAGTTGGGATGGCAGGGACGCCCTGGACCCTGGGTTCTCTGTGGGACCACCGTCCCGGTGTCCCGCTGAAGGGAGGAAGCCTCTGACTCTGGCTGGGCCGCCTTCTCTTCTCCTGCCTTTCTGCCTTTGTCCTCCTGTAACTTCCCCAACTAGCAGGTTCAAGGGCTGGGGGCTTCCTTGGCAGTGGAAGAGGCTGGGTGGGAATGTGCCCCAGCGTGGCCATAACAGGCTGTGCTGCCTTTCTGAGCTGGTGGCTCCTGCCTGCCTCCCCTACCTCCCACTGTGAGAAAAGACCACCCCTGCCCCCAGCAGTATGGGAGCTGCAGGGAACTGGGGGTTTGGGGGCTGGGGGTAGGGGGCAGATAGGTTCTCCGTAATTGTTTATCTGCCACCCCCCCACCACTGGCTCCTCTGGAGCCACGTGGCAGCCCAAGATAGGGGAGCCTGAGGCAGGGAGTGACATCTGGACCTTCCTTCCATGGGGCTGGGGCACTTCTGGTGCCCCACAAAGACCAGGCTTTCCTTGGAAGCCAGTCCACAGACCTCACTCAGTGCCTGGCACTCTGCTAGACATTGTGAGAGCAAAAACAGGAAAGGGTTAGCCCTGGCCTGGGGGAGCCTTCTGGCTTCACCCACCCCAGAGAAGGGTATAGACCAGATGCGGGGCTCCGGCCCTCAGCCTGTGCAGCGCGGGACCCATGCTGATCTGTCCTGCCACTCTAGTTGTCCCACGTTAGAACTCGCAGCCCCAGAACCTGCCTACAGTGAGGCTCCCTGGCTTCCCCTGCCAGTCCTCTGCCTCACCGGGCCCTGGCCCTCCATTGCCTTCCAGAGGCCTGGAGAAGGACGGCAGCTTCGGCGAAGGCCTCACGATGAAGAAGCAGAGTGGCATGCACCTGACTCTGCCTGATGCCCACGACGCAGACTCCAGTAAGAACGCACCCTGGGGCAGTTGCCCCCACGGCCCACAGGCCATGAGAGTACACATAGGGGAAGTGGCCTCTGCCCAGCCTGGCCAAACCCACATGCTCCTTGCCAACTACTGCCCAAGGGTCTTGTGCTAAAGAGCTACCCTCAGGCTCTTTCAGAGCTGGTCTGGGCTCTGGGTAGGGCTGCTGATGGTCCTGGGGTGGGTGGTGGGCAGCTGCAGTAGACAGGAGGGGCCCTACCTCCAGGGTGGGGGGGCAGAGAGAGGAGACTGGGTTGGAAAGATGGCTGTGGAGCACAGAGACTGTTTCCCTTGCACCACAGCTAGAGACCAAAGTCCACCTAAAGCCCTTCGTAGATGGAGTCAAATAGAAAAGCGGGTTAAGCTATTTACAATTCTAAGCTCAAAGCTGACTCAGTCCTGGAAAAATTCATCCTGAAGCCTGTGGCTTGTAAAATTCAAATGAGTTCAGGAACTACAAATGTACATTTTTTAACTGAAAACCTGATTAAAGCAGAGCACCTTCCTCAAAAACACAAGAAAAAGAATAAGTCGTGGGAGTGAAAGTGAGTGGAGTCGTACTTAGTGGAATTGCTCCTTTTTTTGCTTCTGTGGATATGAGCCCAGTTGCACCTTCGTGGTCAAGTGACCAAGTTGATTTCAGAAGCCAAACCTAGCACCTGACTTTAGAGGCACCTCTCGGGGGTGCCTGGCTGTATGTGGAGCTGCTGTCTCCAGGGAGGGAAGGGTTAAGGGGAGGGTGGCTCCCTTGCAATTAAAGAGGGAAGAATCATGGACAAAGTTATTAGGGCTCTGTGTATGCTTGTCTCATAAGCTGAAATCCTCTGTGGTTTGCCCTGAGGTCTCCTGAGTTTATTGGAGCCTTTACTGCCTCTGAGAGAGAAAGTGCTCACATTTCACCTGCATGGGTATTATAAATGTCAACAGTTGATAATCCTAACAGGGCCCACATCACCCAGAACTGCCACAGGAGAGGTGCTCCAGAGGGCACAGGTCTGACTTGAGCTGCTTCCCAGGGACCTTTCCCAGCACAGCTTCAGATGGGACCTTTATACATATGTAATGATATATGCACCTGTGGAAACAGAAAGTAAAAATAGCAAAAGGGTCTCCAGCCATACCACCCTGAGCGCGTCTGGTTGTGTCTGATCAGCTGCTAAGTAGAATCGGACCTGGTTAGTACTTGGATGGGAGACTGCCTGGGAATACCAGGCACTGTAGGCTTTGAAAAATAAAAAATAGCAAAAGGAAGAAAAGAAAATTCATCAATACTTTTATTACTCAGACCATTATAAATGGCCTTTCAGACTTCTTTCCATGCCTATATTTCTTTTTTATAAAGATATGATCATGTTCTTTTGTAACTTGCTTCATTTCACCTGACTGTATAATGGGGAAACCTTTCCACATCAACGTGCATATTTATACATTGTTATTTTAATGACTGTAGAGTCTTGGACGATTGTACCCTCACTTATTTTTAATCAGTCCCCATTGTTGGACAGTCAGGTAATTTCTGTTGTTTTCAGTATCACAGGCAGTAGTAGAATGAGCATCTCTGCTGACATTTACAGGCATTGTCCTTAGGGATAGGCTCCTAGCACGATCTCTGCCCGATCGCCCCTCAAAAGCTCCTCCTCCCAGCCATGGGTGACAGTACGAGGTGGGCCCTCTCTGGTGGGCTGTGAGCTGCTTTGTGCTGCCAAGCTGTGCTGCTCTGCCCTGACTCGGGGTGCCCTGTCTCTCTCTACAGAGCTGGGCATTTACTGCTCCTGGGGCCTGCGACAGTGGCTCTTTGACTCTCCTGCTCAGCCACGTCCCCTCTTCTTCTGCAGGCTCTCGGCGGGCATCATCCATCGCAGCCTCCCGGCTGGAGGAGGCCATGTCGGAGCTAACCCTGCCCACCTCAGTCCTGAAGCAGGGCCCCACGCAGCTGTGGACCACACTGGAACAAATCTGGCTCCAGGCTGGTGAGTGCTTCTGGTCCCAGCTGGGGAACCTGGTCCCAGGGGTACCCACGTGCCCACCTTCAGGCCACTCAGGCCCTCAGAGCCCTCTCCTGTCCTGCAGAAGGGAGTGTGGGGAGGACGGACTCCTGACAAAGCTCACATGTGGTGCTGCAGAGTACTCGTGGGAAGAGCTGGGATCGGGAACCAGAGCTCTAGTTCCAGCTGTTTCTTCTTTGCTTGCCTCGGGCAAGTCCCTTCATCTGGCTGTGGGTTTCTTTCTCTGCCCCATGGGGATAAGTGCCTGCCTCTCTACCTGGGAGAGGTGCTCTGGCAGCAGATACAAATATGAGAGGATTTGAAGTCACGAGAGTCCCTACAGACAGATAATCTCAAAAACAAGCTTCAAGCCCTGGAGAGTTCGCAGAGTCACAAGAGAAGAGGTGAGGTGTGGAGTTCCCCAAGAAAGAGAGTTCTAGCGGTAGAATTTGTTGAAGGTAGAGATGACACTCTCTTTTTTTTTTTTTTTTTTTCCTCTTTTTTTGTTGACACTCTCTCTTGATAACTAATGGGTCCCGTCGTCATTGTAGAGTTTGAAAGTTAGTTAGCAGGCCTCAGAGGCTCGACTTCAGAGCCACACAGACTGGAGTTCTTTTTTTTTTTTTTTTAAAAAGATGACCGGTAAGGGGATCTTAACCCTTGACTTGGTGTTGTCAGCACCACGCTCAGTCAGCGAGCTAACCGGCCATCCCTATATGGGATCCGAACCCGGGGCCTTGGTGTTCTCAACACCGCACTCTCCCGAGTGAGCCACGGGCCGGCCCTAGACTGGAGTTCTAAGGCCAGCTCACAGCCGGCCAACCCTGATCTAGAAGGAGCTAATGTGTAATGCAGTAAGCGTGGCACACAGTAGGTGCTCAATGAATGGTGCTTGTCGTGGTCGTGGTGGAAGCAGCGTGGCACCACACACAGTAGGTGTCCTAGTACTTGGCTTAGGAATGCCAGGGAGCGACTCACCAGAAAGAGTGTTTGAAAATGTAGCCTGCCTGTGATGTGAGAGGTGGATTAGAGTGAAAAGAGAGAGAATCAAGGCCAAAGATTACAGGTGCCTGAATGGAATGAAATGGCAGAATAGAGAGGAAGATGCTAGCCTAAGTGGAATCCTGAAAATGCTCAGGCCAAAATGCCCCCTTGGTCCAGCACTGCCCCAGGCAAGCTCTGGCCTCAGAGCACCTCATCGCCTCTTTTCTGATTACCCTCTTTTGTGCTCCCTCCCCATGATAGGGGTGGTGCTTGGTCCCCAAGGGGAGATGGAGAAGAAACCAAAAATAGATGATCAGTTACTGGGACACGCAGATTTGGCAAGTCAGTTAGAGTGTGCTTGTTAGCTGAGAATCTACGGTTCCCACTGCATGTTTTTCACATATGGACACATTAGTATGCAGCACGCCCCCACGCTCCCCACCGGAGGCTCTGAAACTGGGGGGAAAAAATTCACAGAAAGGCTAGACATGGGAGCATTTTAACAATGCAAAAATTGCCCCAGTTAGCTCCTCAGCATCCCCTAGGATGCTGGGGGGCCGGTGGGGGGTGGGGTGGTGATAAGCTGTGCTTGTTGGGTCTTAAATAGGAAGAGAAATGTTGACAAGTCCAGAGGAGTAATAAACAAGGCTTCCTCTCAGGCCACACTTCCCCGTCTTCTAGGACGTGGAGCTGCATGCTGGGCTTCAGTGGCACAGTGACCACGTTCAGGACTTGTGGGTTGCCTGCTCTGAAGCTCCCAAGGCCTTTTGTTGTTGTGATCACCTTGTTTACTCCCATCAGCAAATGAAACCGCTCTTGCACGTCAGCAGCCTGCTTGCATTCCTCAGTTCCACTGCTTATGCCAAGGATGTTCTGGTGACTCCAAGTAGCGTTCAAGACTTTCCTGGAGTTGGGCTTGGGAAGGTCCTTTCATAATTTGCACATCAGCCTTTCTTCTCTGGACATTAGCCTAGATATTCACCCTGCAGAGGACAACTCTAAGGACAGCACCTGAGTGCTATGCACACGCCGGGTGCTGGGCATGGGTTGGGCAGTGTGCTGTCAGAAGATAGGTCTGGGTGTGTGTAGCAGATCCAGACTAGCAGTGGCTTATACAAGGCAGATGCTTAGTTGTTCCTTCTCATGTAATAATTCAGAGATGACAACCTTGACTGGGACAACAGCTCTACCAACCCTAGGGTGTCATCCATGTGGTCCCAGGTGGCTGCCTTCCACACTCACATTCCAAGGCGTAAGATGAATGAAGAAGAGAGGAAGGACACACCCCTCCCTATAAAGACATATCCTGGATCTTGCACACGTCACTTCCCCTAGGGATCCATTGGCCAGAACTTAGTTATTTGACTTCCCCTAACTGCAAAGGACTCTGGAAAATGTCATTATTCTGCGTATCCATATGTCCCATTAAAAACCAGGGGAGGGTGGCCAGTTAACTCAGTTGGTTAGAGCACAGTGTTACCACACCAAGGTCAACAGTTCAGATCCCCATAGTGGCCAGCTGCCAAAAGAAAAAAGTAGAAAAGGAGAGAAAAGAAAATCAGGGGATCTCTCATTATAGAAGGAGGGGAGAATAGACTGGTGCACAGCCACCATGGCCAAGTAAGGATCCGAGAAGGTGTCCGAGATCTCATTCTGAGCATGAATGGATTCTGCAGCAGTTTGCACCCATGAGCTCTCTTCCCCACTCCTGGTCATCACCAACTCCAGCAGCATCTCCTGAGCACCTGATGGACACAGGGCTGCCAGGGCCAGATCACCTCCCAAACCACCCCCACCTGACCCAGGCTAAGAACACTGTCATCAGCATCCCCACCCTGTGACCCCCCAACCCTCTCCACTCAGCCTAATGACTCCACCAGCTGCCGCCAATTTACAGGAAGGGAAAAAGATCCCTTTATCATTTTGGAATGAGCTAATCCCCATGGTTTGGTTCAAGATACGTAGCATCCCAATCTGTTTTGGCAGTAAGTCCCATCATGAATCCACTCTGGGAAATGTCGTATCCTTCCTCTTCCAACTCTTGCCCTCCTTCCCTCCGCTCTTCAGGCCTCCTTCCCGTTCCAGTCCTATGTGGGAAGCTTCCACGGAGGCTTTCCACTGGGGAGGCCAGTGCTGCCTCCTGGACAGTGGGTCTGGGTGAGGATGGAAGAGGCACCAAGCCCCACAGGTGCTCCAGGGTCCTGAGTGTGGAGAGGTGCTTTCCAGAAGAGCAAGAGGTGGCTCTTCTCTCTCTACAGCTCATGCCTCTGGGAGCTGACAGTGTGCAAGAGGCAGTAGGCAGCGTCCCCCTGCCCTGGAGGTCCAGGGCTCACAGGCGGCTCTGGGCCTTCTCTGGGTGTGGGGGAAGCTGGCCTGAGTCTTAGCTCCCATGCCATCTGGGCAGTGGTGCCCTGGCTCTTGAGGCACCCTGGCCTGCAGGTGGAAGCCCCCAGCTGTTGGCAGGGCAGATGGGGGAGCTGAGGTGGGGCAGCCAGAGCTGTGGCTAAAGGGCGAAGCCAGTTCTCACACTTGGTCCTGGGTGTCCTCTGCGCTTCTGTGTCCCTCTTTCCCTCTTCTTCCTCCGCTCTTCCCTCCCCACCCAGGTCCCCACCCCTCCCTTTCCCTCCCACCTTCAGTGCTTCTCCCCGTCCTCCTCCTCCCAGCTGAGTCAGCGAGGGGCCACTCTCAGGACAGGAAGTGAGTCCCAGCCCAGGCCACCCCTCATACCCTTGTGCCATCCAGGTCCCAGGGATGGAGGGGCTTACACCACCCAGAGAAGCCCCTTCAGACCTTTGGATTCTCTGTGTTATTCTCCATTCTAGCCCCTTGGTCTTCTCTTCCGTAGCTCCCTCATCCCCTCCCTCACCTTCCTTCTCCTTTATTCTGAGGGTCTGCTCCATGGGGAGGGATGCTTATTTCCTTACCTCCTTTGGGGTCACCAAAACCGCCCCCACCGAGGCCCAAGGCTAGGCAACATAGATTCCTTTCAGGGCCTCACCTATTTCTGTTTCCTGTCGGGGGGGGGGTCTCCATGCTCTGAGCCTGGGTGGCTCCCTCCCCTTTCTGAGGTCTCAGTAGGGGTGTCTGTAGGGAGCACACCTCACTTGGAGAGGCCCTAGAAGGCCTCAGGGGCAGCCTTAGGCTCTCTTCGGCACAGGACCAGCCTGTGGACAAGGCTGCAGAAAAGCTCTTGGAGAGTGAGCCCATCCCCCAGCCTGGGAGAGCCTGGCACTGGCAGGAATGGCAGGAAGACTGGAACCAGCTCTGGGAGCAGGGTTACACCAGGATGCCTCAGAAAAAATAATAAAAGGGACTCTTGCAAAGCTCCAGGGAACAGATGTTTTCCATTTGTAGCACAGAGGGGAGGGGGGTGGAGAGAGATGGAGGGAAGAGGAAGAAAACCAGAGACAGACAGGCAAGACAGGAGGCTGAGAGGTGGGCAGGAAGCCGAGGGGAAACCAGGAGGGAGGAAGAGAGAGTAAAGGACCTGAGGGATCAAATGGGCCCTCTCACACTGAAGGTGCAGCACAGCCCTGCTTGCTGGGAGGAGGACCTCGACCATGAGAATCCTAGGAGAATCTGGGGACAGTGAGTGCTCATCCAGCACTGGCCAGGATGGGTGTGGGCATTGCCGGGTCCTGGCAGCCAGAGGATGGAGGCTGTGATGGGCACCATGCCCTGGGGTGCCTGCTGCGGCTGGCTGGGAAGCACCATGTTTGGTAAAGCAACGAGCAGGAGCAGGGGCATCTGCCCAGGGACACTGAGGCTTGGAAGAGAGTGCACTGCAGCCCCCAGACCTGTGGGCCCATCTGCAGGTTGGAGGCCTCGCCCTGGAGGCTGGACCTGCGGGCTGTCTGAAAGGCAGCCAGAACCCTCAGGAAACCTCACTTCTGTGACTCTGTTCTGTGTTCTCTGGTTTCCTGCCTAACCAGTGAGGAAGCCCATCAGAGCAGAAAAACCTACCTATTGTTCAGGGTGTGTTCTCTGGTGTGTGGCCAGTGCAACAAGGCCCAGGGTCTAGGAAGCCCCAGGGTCCCAAGGCAAGAGAGACAGGACGAGAAGTTGTAAACAGCTTAATGAGCTGTGTGAGGACCAGGTGGGCTAGGCCTGGCATGGGGTGAGGTTAGGGGCAAGGAGAGCCTGAGCCCGGGCTCTCAGCCGAGCTGCACTCCTGGCGATGGAGGAAGCAGCCACAGGGCACTGGTACAGGACCAGCCTCCCCACCATCCCCACCTCTCCTTCTGCCCCTACCCTCTCTTGTAACCCTGGGGGATTCTGCTGCGTCTGCCATAGTGGCACCCAGCCCTCCAGATCAGCACAGCCTCCCTATCCTCTCTGCCAGTCCAAATGCCCCTGCAGCCTTCAGGCCCCAGCTCAAGTGCCACCTCCCCCAGGAAGACTTCCCTGACCACACCAGCAGCACTGACCTGACCCCTTCTGAGTGCCCGTGACACTCAGAATTCGCACTTGTCATTCCAGTGCCCTGGGTCTCTCAAGTGGTTTGGTGGCTCAGCTGCCCCCACCCCCACTCTTTCTCTTCCTGGGAGGACCAGGCACACAGTCAGTACTCAGTAGTTGCACAGTGGACACTCTGTTATGAAGGCAGCCTGCTCAGAGCCCCCAGCAGCAGCCGCACTGCAGAGCAGAGGAGAGCTGAGGCTGAGGTGATAAATCCCTGACCACTGGGCTGGCCCCTCCCTGCAAGGCCGGGGTTCGGCCCCCTTCCTGGCCTCACCTGGGCTGTCTGCTTTGGGAATCTCCACTTCAGCCTGTCTCCGGGGACGGGTGCCTGCCTGTCTCTGTCGCCATATCATGAGGAGCTTGGCTTCTCTGTGTTTAATTCTACTTCTCCGAAGTTCTCCACTGCACTAGAAAGACTACCCTTGCTCAAAAAGCCCTCTGTAGCATGTTAGATGAGGCCAGCTGCTTGGATTGCTCAATGAGCTTTAGGCAACATTCATGCTAAGCACCCGAGTGCTGTGTGTTACAGTCAAGGCCTTAGTGAGACCTGCCTCCTGCTGCTTCCTGGAGGAAGAGGGGATGCCTGGGCCCAGTTTTTCCTTCTCTTTCTGCGAGCTTCCATTCAGATGTCTGTTATCTACTCCACCCCAGACATGATCTAAGCTAGTGTAGCCTCAGCTCTCAGCCGTTGCTAGGAAAAGCTCTTGGCAAAACGACACCTCAGACTCTGCTGGCTCCTCTGTGCTCCCCATCTGTGTTGCGATCCTCTGTGACTTCAGCCTGGGCACCAGCCCTGGGAGGGGGCAGCTTTGAAAGGAAGTTTGAGTGGGCTGCGAGGCCAACAAGCAGCGTGTCTAAAAGCACCTGCCATGGGGGTGCGCCTGTGCGGGCGGGGTTGGACTGTGCGGTGACGTGGGCTGGCCCTGGGTTGAAGAAGCTGCCGTATTTCCCACCCATCTGGTGGTGTCAGGGCAGATCCTTTCCCGCCTGCTGGCCAGAAGGGGTGTGTGTCCGCTTTGGAGGGAGCCAAGGAGCTGCTGGGGGAGGGGGGGCGCTGTGGCTTTGCCCTTTCTCACAGAGGGAACAGGGTGAGGTCCTCACTGCCTCAGCCTGGTTTATTAAAGTGGAGTTCATGATAGTACCTGCCTCCCTCCAAGACTAGTCGTGAGGTTTAATGAAAGAAAATATTTCTACTCTGCCATAAAAAAGAATGAAATTCTCCCATTTGCAACAACATGGATGAGCTTGGAGAAACATGTTGAGTGAAATAAGCAAAGCACAGAGGGATAAATACTGTGTGTTCTCACTCATATGTGGGAGCTAAGAGAGAAAGAAGGAAGGAAAGAAAGACCACAGTGGTACATTGGACTTGCAGAGGGAGAGAACATGCCTAGGGATACAAAGTGGAGTAGGGGAAAGGCAGAGGGGGAGGGAGGTTGGGGATAATTGGGTGGGGGACATAGGGTACAATCGCAATTTGTAGTAATGGGCATGCTGCCAGCATGGATCTGGCCACCACATCTTAGGCATGAGTGGTGACAATTTGCTTTGTACTCCATAAATATTCATAACCAATAAAAAAAAAAAAAAAAGAAAATATTTCCTGAAGTTGAGGCTTGGCCCACAGTCAGCTCTCCATAAATGTGGGTTTGGGGTGTAAGCCTTGCTCTGCCCCTTACCAGGCACCCTGGAGCCTCTTTCCCCCCTCATCCTCCCACCCCACCCTTGATAGGATCACATGGTTCTTTAAGCTCTGAGCACACTCCTGCCTAGTCCTGAGTTAGCTCTTCAGCCTGCCCTCGCCGTGGAGACTGAGAGGCCCCGAGGGGAGCCACCTTGTCTGCTTTCATCCCATTATCCCGGACAGGCACTGAACAAATGAAGGGACACTAAAAAGGAAGTCAGGGCCACTTGAGCAAGCTCTCAGCTCCGGGGACACCATTCAGGTCCCCACTGCCAGGCTCTGAACTCAAACAGCCCAGCGTAAACCTGGCTTCGTCACTTACTCTCCCTGTGGCCTTGGTCGAGCGCCTTAACCTCTCTGTGCCCCCGTGTGCTCATCTCTAACATGGGGTGATTACTTGTTCAGCAGGGCTTTTGTGAACATCGACTGAGACGATCTGTGTGGAGCACTTAGCACAGAGCCTGACACAGAAACCATTCCCAGTGCTGTGACTCGGTGGGGCAGTGTCCATCACCTGAGACCCCTTCCCCAACTCTGGGAATGTGGGGAGCGGTCGCTGCCTCTGACTGCCACCACTCACGCCTCCACTGCCCTCTGGCTTTGCAGCTGAGCTGTTCATGGAGCAGTGGCACCTCAAGGAAGCAGCCTTCTGCATCCAGGAGGCAGCAGGCCTCTTCCCCACCTCTCATTCGGTGCTCTACATGCGGGGCCGGCTGGCCGAGGGAAAGGGCAGCTTGGAGGAAGCCAAGCAGCTGTACAAGGAGGCGCTGACCGTGAACCCGGACGGCGTGACCATCATGCACAGCCTGGTGAGTCAGACCCTGGCCTTGGGGCCCTCGTGCCCCCTTGTCCCTCCTGGTCTCCACTTCCTGCCAATACCCTGCTGCTGTCCCCCAGTGCTGTGGGAGGTGGCTTCCTCCTGCCCTGTTGGGAAAGACAGCTCTCTCTTTCTCATAGGTATAGGCTGTTCCCCTTCAGTCAGGGTCTGTGTTGATGAAAAAACCTAAAAGTATTAGTTGATATTCTGTGTGACTTCCCTTTTGCTGGAAGTTTCTGTGAAGTGATC
This sequence comes from Cynocephalus volans, assembly GCF_027409185.1. Classification (NCBI taxonomy): domain Eukaryota; kingdom Metazoa; phylum Chordata; class Mammalia; order Dermoptera; family Cynocephalidae; genus Cynocephalus; species Cynocephalus volans. The sequence goes on from NC_084473.1 coordinate 44,300,672, forward strand.
TAGCACCAAAAGACTTTCGCTGTTACTCAGCAGGTCCTTGCCCTGGACGCTAATCCACACTTTATGCAGTTAAAGAAATGCTCCTCTTTCTAGGGGTCCCCAGGCCCTCCCTGATCACTGGGCTGCCTCCATTTCGGAGGAGCTCCATGTCTCCTTGGTGGGATACAGGGGGTGTTCTGGGGTGGCTCCCATGTCAGGCCTGACTCCACACATCAAGAGTGGTCCCTGGGGTGCTTCCTCCTTAGGACATGGGCTCAGAACTTGGGTTCCCAGGGCACAGGGCTCCCCCAACCCATACACACACCATGGGAAGGGTCGGAGGCTGGGAGGCAGGATGCCAGTGCTCTCCTCCTGGCCTTGGCACACTCTGCCTGGGTGATTGTGGGCAAGTCAGCCACCTTCTCTGAACCTTGGTTTCACTTATCCACCCAGTGGGGATTCTCTAGTCCAGCCAACATTTACTGAGTACCTGCTCTGACAGGTGATATAGTAAACCCAATGGATAACCATTTTTTCGCTGCCTGCCCTTAGCTGCTTCCAGAGAGCAGGTATCAGAATAAATGTAACGATCTGAAAGTGTACACGCCTGCATATACATAAGTGATTTTTGAAGGATAATTTAGGAACTCACAGAGAGAAACAGTCTTCCCCTGTTGGGGTTTGTGTTCCCCCTTGGATGTTCCTCTTTGAGAGCATTTTGAGGAGGACAGCCACTAGGGTTTCCCTGACATCTGCCACATGGAGAACACAGGGATCAGGAGAATGACTCCAAATGGCTGAAGGGTTATCATTGCCAAGAGGGATCTGATTTGTCCGTGAGTAGAAGCTACAGGGAGTTGGAGCTCCGCTTAGTGTCAGGGAAAACATTATAACTCATAGAATAGCCCAGGCACATACTCAGTAATCATCCGGGAGGATGTTGCCTGGGGAGTGGAAACATCACTGGGGAGGAGGTGGACCAGGCCATCTTCATGAGGGCCTTTCATACCCGAGAGTCCTTGAACGAACGGGACAGAAGAGAAATTCCCAGCTCAGCTGTTATGCCTGCTGACTGATTTCTTTAAGGATTTCTAAATTAGGTCTGTGTGAATGCTCAGCCTCAATGGAAGAAAGCCCATGCAGCGACATCACACACTGGCCCATGCTCCCTTCCAGTGGCTCCAGGCCACCTTCCAGTCTGCTCAGCAAATGTTTGGTTTTTTGCAAGGCACATCCTCCTTTCTCTCGCAATTCAGACATTAGCTTCTCTGATAAATGCCTCACTGGAGGTCACATCCAGAAACTTGATTAGGGAGGTGGGAGGGAGGATGTAGGCCTGCAGCCAGGCAGAGATGTCTGCCTTCCACTGTGCTCATGGATGAGAGCCTGCAGTCTCAGTCCCTAAATCCCGACAAAATCCAATAACAAGTACAATTTTGAAGTAACACTACCATTTTTCATTTATGCTGATTATTGTTTGTAGCTATTTTCCTGAAATTGAAGCAGTTTCCAAGGGTAGGTTTCCATAGTAACTGAGTAGCTGCCCAGAGTGGCTCCCTGCAGATGTTGCTGAGATGGTCCCTTTTCTCCTCCCAGGTGCCTTGCTGATTTGATGAAATTGGAACTAGTCAGAGCCAGGCCCACCCACTTTTAAAGTTACGGGCAACCAGAGGGGCAGTGGGCTCCTGCGTGGGCAGGCCGTCCCCTTCCCACATGCTCTGTTCCTGCCAGCATCCCACACATAGGCATAAAGAACAGCAAGTTTCACGCCTGGGGAGGATTTTCTAAGCACTCTTTTACTAAAGACCTGGGAACACTCTGGCATGTTGATCTCAAGAGTTCCTCGATCTAAGTGTCTTCCCTGTCCTGGCCTGGAATCTACCCCTACCTCTGGCCTTGATTCATTTGGGTGACTTAGGAAAAGAAATACTTAACTTCTGTGCTCCTGATGTCCCCTTTTGTAAATAGATAATAATCTTCATTGTTCCTAGACCATAGTGTTCTAATCAATTGAGGAGATGCATGTGAAAGTCTAAAAGCCAGCAGGGCGATACCAAGACAGGCAGAGCACAGCACACACATGCCACCACTCTCCATCCCTCACAGTGACACACATGGCTAATCAGTCACAGCACTTCTTCCCACTGAGTACGGATGCGGCACGATGGGAACCACTACCAGTCGGCCTGAGTCAGCTTTACGTGTATGTAAGAGATGCAGGAAATCGTCAGTAGAGAATGAGAGACGCACATCAGTTGTCTCAGCCTTAGTGAGCTCCACAGGGTTGGTGCTCCAGAGAAAGGGAGGTGGATGGGGTATTGGTATTACCCCTGTGGAGTCATTGCCAAGGCAAGCTCCCAGAGAGGACACCCTGGCCTTACTACGCCACTGCAGCTTTATGAGGACATTGGCCTCTGACAGGTATAAGGGGAAGGAGAGCTATTCTTCCCCTGGGAGCACATCCCCCCACAAGCCTGGGCAGGCAGAGCTCTGGCTCTCTGGTGAGCCCTCTGGGTCATGGGTGAGTCCTCCTCCCTGAAGTTGCCCTCCATGGTGGAGGTATTTTTGGTGGCTGTGTAGGTGCCAGGTTTGGCTGTATTATCCTTAGTGTGGGATTGGCAAAGAGGCTGAAGAAAGCCCACTGGGAGTCCAGAGCTTTGCTTTCAGGAGCCAGGCTTCAGGTGTTTCTGAGAATATAAACTTTGGCCCAGGAGCAGGTTCTCTGTTCTCCTGTCCTGCTGCCCTCCATGCCCTGGATGTGATGGGAGATGTTTCTGTGCTTCTGTCTCCACACTGGGCTTAGCTTAGGCTTTCCCACCAAGACCAGGCAGGAAGGAGATGCCTCCTTGCTAGTTCCCTGCTGGGGAAGAGTCTTCCTACTGTGCCCACAGCAGTATCCAGAGGAGAGCTCTGGTCCTGCAGGCTGTCGCCCACACTGGGCTCAAGGATGGCCAGCGACCTCTGGGAGACTGGCAAGTGTGGAAAGAAAAAGGCGCATTCCCTACAGAAGGAAGTCAAATCACAGGCGTGGGTCCTGATAGTCTATTCCAGCTCAGTCCAGCTTCCCTCTAGGTAGTCAGAACCCCCACTCAGCGGGGGTATTCAGAACTTCACTTAGGATGAATTTCATTGAGAAGGGGAAGCCTGAACCTCACCTGCCTGCCCCTGAGGAAGCATGAGAAGGGAGAAGGGCAGAAGGGTCCTGCCCAAGATTAGCAGAGGAATCGGCCTGCCGTCTGCAGAGAGGGCTCTGAGGGCTTGGCCAGCAAGGACCCAGGCAACCTGCTCTTATCTCTCTGGGCCTGTCTGCCCTGCCACCTCCCAGGGTACCCTCTGCACCAGCCACCTCCGAGGGAAGAAAGGATGCCTAGAGAACCCAAGGAACCCACACAGTGACTGATGGACTGGTCAGATCACTGACAGCCCTCCCAGCCAGGGGTTCCTTTGAGGCCAATCTGACCTTCATGTTGGGAGGGTCACTGGTAGTTCATGAGGCTGAGGTTAGAGTGCCCCATGGGATGGTTGGCTTGACTCGGTTTCCCAGTTTAGGGGAGGGAAAACTCTACCCTTTTGAATTCTTGGATAGCACCACTGTAAAAAAAAAAGACACATTAACAAGAGAAAAACACCCCCATGATCTTAGGAAGGTGGGCGGAGAGTAGGAACCAAAGACAAAAACAAACAGAAGTTTATTAAAATGTACCCAAGTACTTCAAAAAGTTCATGCAAAGATTTGTATTATCTTTTAATTCTATTTTCCATGAACTTTTTGAAGTCCCCTTGTGTACCTCATGTACACACGGGAGATACTCAGGAAAATGAGTAAATCTCAAAGGGGTGGCCTAGACCTCTGGCTTATGTGTGTCCCTATGGTACAATTGCAGAGAAGTGCGAGACAAAGGAAAAGGACCTTGAGTCTCTAAGGGCGACAAATTGTGGGAAGGCAAATGGGAAACTAATGGTAGACAAAGGCTAGTTAGTAAAGTTATGTAGATTTCTCTGGTCTCCAGGCTGAAAAGTTGTCTTCTGTGATCAACCTTTGTCCTTCCTGCTAGAGAGGGGAGGAGGGACACCCTTGTAAATTTATGTTCTGCTTTTAGGTAAATAGGGGAGGACAGAGTTTTTCTTGCATGTACTTCTTTTCAGTTGCCTTCAACTCAAAATAACCCAAAATAATTTTGGGGTGGCGTCTTCTGCTACCCTTCAGCTGCCCCTGTGGAAGGCCCTAGCCCAGGCCATGGACTGAACCCCACCCCCTGGCCTCAGCGTGGCTAAGGGCAGTGTGGTGCTTTGGTGCAGCCTGTCTGCACTGCATGAGACAGCTGGGGACCCTCCGCCATGGGTGGGCAGGTGAGGCATTTGTGGGTGCACTCTGCCCCTCCTGTGCCAGGGACAGACTCTGGAGGGAGGAGTTTTCTGGCTGTCCCCTGCTCTTCACCGATTCCTCCCCTTGTCCTGCCTTCTTCCCCATGAGGAGTTCCGGGCTGTCCCAGCACCTATTCTCCTCGTGTCCAAGCATCTGCGGGGAGACTGCTTTGCAGAGCTTTGGCTCTTGTGACGTCATTCCTGGGGTCGCAATTGCTGAAGCAGTCCTGGCCATGTGACCCAGCCTCTTCTCTCTCCAGATGCCCACTCCCCTCACTGGTCCCCTCCCCAGTCCTGGAGGGCAGGACCAGACACAAGGGGTGACAAACCTAAGGCAGACAACCAGCCCTGCTACCCTCAAGTTATGGGGGGATGCTTGGAGGTGACGTCCCTCACTGGGTCAGTTTTTTCTTCTATCAAGTGGAGATAATAATTGAGGCCCTCGAGACCTCAAGGGGTAGTTTTAGGGCTCAGATGAGCTCACAGCTGTAAAAAGCTAAGTCAACATTGGGCATTTTGTCACCATTCACATGGAAAACTTGTTCACTTCTGGCCTGAGCCTGAGCCCCACCTTTGGCCAGGCCGATTTTGGTGAGAACACATTTATGTCCAACCAAATTGCCCAAATTACCTTGTGCTGCCAGGGTGGCCCATGTTGCCAGCAAGTGCTGAGAAGGTAGGGAAGAGGTGTGGGGCAGGGACAGGGATGTCAGAACTGCCTTTGGGATTGCTTTCAGGACTGGTTGGCTGGAATGGTTTTAAGACCCCAGGATCAGAGCTGGCTCTGGAGGAGGTGCCTGGAGGCTGGAGCCTGGCCTTCAAGTTCAACCAAGCTGGACTTGAGTCCCACTTTGCCTTTACTCGCTGTTTAGTCTTGGCCAAGTTCCTTACCTTCGCAGAACCTCAGTGTTCTCGTCTGTAAAGTGGGGATCACTATGCCCAGCTCCTAGGGCTCTTGTTAGAATCAGGTTAAACAATGCTATAAGTTAATGGTCCGGTAGTTGGGGTTGTTTTGCTTTGAAGTGTGGCTCGTAGGCCACGTTCAGATGTTCTTGGTTTGCAGAGGGACACAGAAGCCTTCGCCAAGCCACAGACACATCACGGCAAAGCCGCTCAGGCCTCCCTGAGCTCAGCAGGGGACTCTGGCCGAGGGGCAGGTGTGCAGGACACAGGTCCCAGCTGTCTTGTGGCTGGGACAAGAGGGCACACAGTGCAAGGCCCAGGCTGACTGTAGCTAAGAGTGAGGGCAGCTGCTTTGTAGGGACGAGGGAGCTTTGAGATCTTGTCTTGTAGCCTGTGGCATGGTGGCAGGCTCTGGGGGGGGGGCCTGCTGGGCCCTTGTTCCGGCCTGTGGTCATACCAGGCTGGGTCAACATCTGTTTCCTGACTTTGAGGAAAGGCGTCCTGGACAGTGGAGAAGTGAAACTCGGAGCCCGGCGTTTCATAGGTTCCCTGATGCTGGACGGGCTGGCAGTGCAGAGAGCAGCAGGGGCTCCGGTTCCTGTGGCCGTCAGCCTCTGCTTCTTGTGCCTCTTGTCTCAGCGTCCAGGATGCTCCACCTGCACAAGGCCACTCCGTCCCCATTCACTTCCTGAGCTGTGGCATGTGGCTTAGAGGGATCCAGGCAGCCCGAGGAGATGGAAGGACCCTGAAGTCTCGCACTTTGGGGTGTGTGTGTGTGTGTGTGTGTGTGTGTGTGTGTGTGTGTGTGTGTGTGTGTGTGTGTGTGTGTGTCAGAGAGAGTGTCAGTGGAGTCTGCCCATGAGTTCAATGGAAAGTCTCAGCCCTGAAGGACCCTGAAGTCTCGGGGGTGTGTGTGTGTGTGTGTGTGTGTGTGTGTGTGTGTGTGTCAGAGAGAGTGTCAGTGGAGTCTGCCCATGAGTTCAATGGAAAGTCTCAGCCCTGAAGGACCCTGAAGTCTCGGTGTGTGTGTGTGTGTGTGTGTGTGTGTGTGTGTGTGTGTGTGTGTGTGTGTGTGTGTGTGTGTGTGTCAGAGAGAGTGTCAGTGGAGTCTGCCCATGAGTTCAATGGAAAGTCTCAGCCCTGAAGGACCCTGAAGTCTCGGGGTGTGTGTGTGTGTGTGTGTGTGTGTGTGTGTGTGTGTGTGTGTGTGTGTGTGTGTGTGTGTGTGTGTGTGTGTCAGAGAGAGTGTCAGTGGAGTCTGCCCATGAGTTCAATGGAAAGTCTCAGCCCTGAAGGACCCTGAAGTCTCGGGGTGTGTGTGTGTGTGTGTGTGTGTGTGTGTGTGTGTGTGTGTGTGTGTGTGTGTGTGTGTGTGTCAGAGAGAGTGTCAGTGGAGTCTGCCCATGAGTTCAATGGAAAGTCTCAGCCCTGAAGGACCCTGAAGTCTCGGGTGTGTGTGTGTGTGTGTGTGTGTGTGTCAGAGAGAGTGTCAGTGGAGTCTGCCCATGAGTTCAATGGAAAGTCTCAGCCCTGAAGGACCCTGAAGTCTCGGGTGTGTGTGTGTGTGTGTGTGTGTGTGTGTGTGTGTGTGTGTGTGTGTGTGTGTGTGTGTGTGTGTGTGTGTGTGTCAGAGAGAGTGTCAGTGGAGTCTGCCCATGAGTTCAATGGAAAGTCTCAGCCCTGAAGGACCCTGAAGTCTCGGGTGTGTGTGTGTGTGTGTGTGTGTGTGTGTGTGTGTGTGTGTGTGTGTGTGTGTGTGTGTGTGTGTGTGTGTGTGTGTGTGTTATGTGTGTGTGTGTGTGTTATGTGTGTGTGTGTGTGTGTGTCAGAGAGAGTGTCAGTGGAGTCTGCCCATGAGTTCAATGGAAAGTCTCAGCCCTGAAGGACCCTGAAGTCTCGGGGTCTCGGGGTGTGTGTGTGTGTGTGTGTGTGTGTGTGTGTGTGTGTGTGTGTGTGTGTGTGTGTGTGTGTGTGTGTGTGTGTGTGTCAGAGAGAGTGTCAGTGGAGTCTGCCCATGAGTTCAATGGAAAAAGTCTCAGCCCTGAAGGACCCTGAAGTCTCGGGGTGTGTGTGTGTGTGTGTGTGTGTGTGTGTGTCAGAGAGAGTGTCAGTGGAGTCTGCCCATGAGTTCAATGGAAAAAGTCTCAGCCCTGAAGGACCCTGAAGTCTCGGGTGTGTGTGTGTGTGTGTGTGTGTGTGTGTGTGTGTGTGTGTGTGTGTGTGTGTGTGTGTGTGTGTGTGTGTGTGTGTGTGTGTGTGTGTGTGTGTGTGTGTGTGTGTGTGTGTGTCAGAGAGAGTGTCAGTGGAGTCTGCCCATGAGTTCAATGGAAAAAGTCTCAGCCCTGAAGGACCCTGAAGTCTCGGGGGTGTGTGTGTGTGTGTGTGTGTGTGTGTGACAGAGAGAGTGTCAGTGGAGTCTGCCCATGAGTTCAATGGAAAGTCTCAGCCCTTTGACCTCCAGTGAGATGGTTTTATTGCATTCCGTCTTCTCCATCTCTGGCCAACACTGTCTGAGGCTGCATTTCCTGATGCGAAAGCGGAAGGGACGGGGTAGAGGGTTCACTGGGTAGAGGCTCACTGTGGGGGGAGGTGCAAGGGTGTGTCCCCAGCAGCATGGCCTCCTTGGTGTACAGAGGCGCCCCTGCCCCACCTCCTCCTCTCCGGGCTGGCACAGCACCCAGCACACACCCTGGGCCCTGGTCCTGGCTCAGGACTTTTGGAAAACCTTAGACTGGTGTGTGGGCTCCTGAAGTCCATCACCAACTCTGATGAGGAAGTGGAGGGGAGGCTTTTTGTGATCAGATCCTCAGATCAGATTAGAATGATAGTTGATTGCTATTGGCTTAATTTAGCTCCAGAATCAATTTCATCAAAAAAGGTGACAGACTCACTGTATCTAGAAGGTGCAACACGGTACAGCCCTTCCCCACTTGTTCCGTAGGCTCCCCCACCCCCGCCCCGAACAGGCCATCACCGCCCCCTTAGCTCTGCCTCCTGCTCAGAGCGGGGAGCTTCTGCCACTGAGATCCCTTCTCACTCCCCAACACAGGCTACCTGTGGTAGCCGAGTCCAGAAGCCTAGCTGAGCCTCCTGACTTGGCCCTGATGGCTGGGCCCAGCTCAAGGGTGGGCAGAGGCCCCCAGCCAACCCGGATGATCCTGAAACCAGCCCAGACCAGGGAGGAGAAAAGGCCCAGCACCCTGCCTAGAGGTGGGGCTGTCAAAGGAGTCCACTTCCTGATGGATCCACAGGCTCTGAGTCCCCCAAGATGTGACCTGCCCCCTGGTCAAGCCAGTGCCTGAGCCTCAGCCTGGCCCCTGCCCCTCTGAAAACAAGCAACCCCCTCCCCAAGGGGCAGGCATGAGTTCAGCCACATAAGGAGCAGGAGACCGACTCCTAGGCTGGGCACTTTCTCAGCAGGGGCCTCTTCCTTTGAGAGCCCAGGGGAGCCCTGGGGCGAGCATGTCAGCCAGGTATTGGTTGGGTGTAGAAGGACTTATGCCCCTCCCCCCAATAAGGAAGTAGGACCAGCCTGTGGCCTTGGTGCTGCCCTGGCTCCGGGAGGGTGGTGGTGATGTGAGGGGTAGGTTCTCAGCCTGGAGAGACACCTCGTTCCCAGTCAGGTTGGACAGGTTGAGGCCGACACACCTGAGAGGATGGGGAACGCCAGGGATGCGGGATGCCGAGAGTGCCTGGAGCTCTGGCTGCAATATGGGCCTCCCTGGAAGGGTGTGTCCCTGCTCCTGGGTGGCTGAGGGGAGGAAGCCCTTCCTGTAGAGCAAGCTCCTCCCTGTAGCCCCAGTGTCCCCAAACAGGGGGCCCCAGGGACCAGAAAGCTCCAGCAGCCTCCAGCTGATTCCTGGCTTCCCAGCTGGAAAGGCTATTACAGAATCCCAGGAATGTGCCTTGAGCTCAGAAAGAAAATTCCCAAAATAACTTCTATAAATATTTGAGGACAGGGGTGGGGAGGGAACGCTCCGCCTGGCCCGCAGCTGGCCTAGCCTTAGGCTGCTTCCCAGGGCAGCCTCCCCCAAAGAAGAAAAAAGTACACCCCCCAGACCATCCTGCTGAATTAATTGGTGAGAGAGTGCAGTGGCAGTGCTGAAAAATGAACTCAAGACCCTCTTTCCCCTTCATCCCATCCCAGGCTATAGCCCCAACCCCACCTGTGTCTCTGCAGAGAACCTGCTCCTGACAGGGATCCCCCGTCAGAGTCTCCATACAGACTGAGACCAGACCCCAGCAGGGCCCTGGGCCCCTCCGGCCGCCCGCCTCTGTGGCCCCAAGAGGCAGGACTGGCTAAGCTCTTTGGGGTGGCCTCCCAGGCTGGCAAGTGCAGGCTAATAAGAACACAAATGCCTCTGGTGTCCCTGGTCTGCGTCCAGGACCCTCCGACTGAGCTCAGGACTCTCCTATTGAGCTGCTGTCCTGTGGAGAACAGCAAAGCAGGCAGAGACAGGGGCCCTGTCCCTCTCAGCCTGGGCAGGGGCAGGATGGGGACTGCACACAAGAGCTCTCTGTAACACGCACGACCTCAGTGTGGTTGTGTGGGCAGGAGGGACTGTGTCCTCAGGGAAGGCCCCCTGGAACAGAGGGTCCTGGGTGTAGCCGGATGCCCCCTTCTCCCTGAGATCCAGGAAGGGACGTAAGAAGGAGCAGGTGGAAGTGGGAATTTCTGGGCACTTCCCCATAGCCCTGCCCCTCCCTGAAACCATGTAGATGGCTACAAGCAGCCAAGGCACCCCTTGTAGGTGCTTGGTCATCACACATAACTTGAACATGGCTTTCTAGTCCCTGCGGGTGGGCAGCACAGCTGTGGCATCTCCCAGGACATGGTCAGAAGCTGGGAGTCTCTCAGTAGATCTGTTTTCCTTTCAACATGGGGCACCCCCTCACTAGGGTGAGGGATGGGGAGGACCCAGCGGGGACATTAGGGAGGAATTGAGATACTGGATCTGTTTCCACCATCTCCCTGCAGACCTGTTCTGTGGGTGGGCGGGGGTGCCAGAGGGGTGGCGGAGGACGTGGGTGCAGCGCCGGGCTGGGGGCAGAGCAGGTGAGACCTCGCATCTTCCTGTGGCCGGGCCCCGCCCAGTTGTCAGGCAGCAAACAGCCCCGAGTTGCTACCAAACATGAACTCGCCTGGTGTCAGGGGCAGGTGGCAGCAGATCCTGTTACAGGCCCTGGGCCTCTGGGCCCCAGCCTGACCCCGGCCCGGTGTCTCCTTTCAGGCTCTAAGGTCAGCACCCCAGGGTGGGGGGACGTGAGCCAACCCCACCCCAGCCCCCAGTCTTTCCCCGCCGAGAGCCGTGCCTTCTCCCAGCCTCTAGAGAAATGGACTGTGCCACCCCTCCCGCCCTGAAGGACCCTCTGCTCATCTCGGGACGCTGCCCCTTGCTGTCTGCCCACCACGCGGGCCCACCTGTGCGTTTTCAAATCTATCACTGCAGAATCCTCATGGCAGCCCATGAGGAATTGTTCCACTCCCCAGTTAACAGATGAGGAAACCACAGCTCAGAAAGTCAGCCACTTGCTTATGGTCACAGCACTTGTCGGTGGCCGAGCTGGCATTCCAGCCCTGCCAGGGATCCAGCCACCCGGGGCTTTCTCCTCACACAGACATGCAGAGGAGCTGACTGCGAACCTTCCAAACTGGGGTAGAGAGAGAGAGAGAGAGAGAGAGAGAGAGAGACTGAGAGACTGAGAGACTTCAGCCTGCAGACACCACTAGCCCCTTCCCAAACACCCACACACTTGAGATCAGGAGTTTTCAAACTCGTTTTTAGTGGTGGAGCCCTTTTTTCAAACAAAATCCCAGGTGGCAGCTCAATATAGAAGACTTGGTGTGCAGAGGCCGCTCCGGCCCCCCCCTGCGGGAGGCCCTGCAGGCCTTCCCCGCCTGTCCTCTGCTGCTCCCACATGGGCAGCACTCGCAGGGCTCAAACCTTCCATTTTTGGTGCTTGATTTTGGTGTCTGGCGGCCCGTCGTCGGCTCGCCTCCCTTCCCTCCTCCCTGTGGGCCCTGTTCCACGGTGAGCTGCTCTGGGTCCGGCCCTCATCCGTGTGGGTAGAACAGCCTGGCCTGGAGCCCTGCTGGCCAGACTGGACACTGCCCTTGGTCCTGGGCCGCCCTGAGTCAGCACCGCTCCCATCTGGCCAGAGCCAGCTCCACCCTGCCCGCAGCACCCCTGGCCTCATCTGTGCTGGTGCCTCGGGTGTGGCCATGCCCAGGGTTGATGGTGGCACTGTGGTTACAGCCCCCTCGCCCTCCCCCGGCCCTGGCCACAGGACCTCCGACCCCTCTGGCTGGAGAGGGAGAGGTCTTCCTAGGGCTTCCTGAGCACCGTCTTTCACTCTTGCCTAATTGGTTGTGTTCCAAGCTCTCAGCGGACTTTATGAAATCAGGCATGTGCATCTTCCCCAGTGCGTCTCCATAGCAACGGAGGGCCGAACTCTGGGGAGCTCGGTGAGGAGGAAAATGTTCCAGCTAAAAATGTACATGGCCATCAGCGGGCAGGCACTGGGGAGGGGGTTCCAGGCACATAGAAGGCAGCTCCCACCCCCACCCCGGCCTCCGCCTGTCCCGGGTTCTGAACAGGAGAAGAAGGGTCCATGTCTTCGAGGGCTAGAACAACAATGTTCCTGGACCCAAGGCCATAAGGGTACGCTGCCCCCTTCCCAGTGCAGGTGGAAGAGGATATTGAAGGGACAAGGGGCCAGTTTCACTTCCCAGTCCCTTTTTGTGACATTTCCTGTCACTTCCTCTATCTCTCTGGCAACAGAGTTGTTTGAACAGCAAGCTTCCCAGCCACCCCTGACCCAGACCCCTACAGCCTTTCACCTCTGAGCAGTCCAGCCTCTTGTCCCCAGGCCAGGCTGGGTGCTTACATCCAGGACAAAGACTTCCCCAGGAAGGTTGGCTGTTTGATGTAAGCTAAAGAGCTGCCCTCTCTCAGCCACAAGCTTGAGTTTCTCCTCTTCGGTTGCAGCGACGAAGGCCTGTAATGTATACTCCTCAGTCTCACAGCGTCCCTGGGGCAAAGGGCAGCTCCATGCTATGGAAAGCAGGGACTGAGAAGAATAGTCCCACTTATTGGGAGCTCACTCGTGCCATGTGCTGTTCTCAGTGTTTTACATACACTGACCCGTTCCTACCACCCTAGTGGTAGATACTGTGATTTTACCATGTACAGATGATGAGACTGAGGGCCAGAGAGTTGTGGCTTGCCCAGGAATCCCCAGGTGCAGAAATTCAAAGCTGGTTCTGCTGACTTGGAAGCCTGTCCCTTGGGCCAGGAGGAACTGAGTTCCTGCAGTGGGAGATCCAGGAGGCTGGGGAGGAGGCAGGGCTTGGTTGGGGACAGGTAGGGTTAGCAAGGGTAAAGGGCATGGGGGCCTCTCTGGCTGGTGGCCAGTGAGCAAGCTGCACCAGGATGCCCTCACTAACCCTGCCTTGTGCTTGGTCTCCAGGGGCTGATGCTGAGTCGGCTGGGCCACAAAAGCCTGGCCCAGAAAGTGCTCCGGGACGCCGTGGAGAGGCAGAGCACCTGCCACGAGGCGTGGCAGGGCCTGGGCGAGGTGCTGCAGGCTCAGGGCCAGCCTGCAGCTGCCGTGGACTGCTTCCTCACTGCCCTGGAGCTGGAGGCCAGCAGCCCCGTGCTGCCTTTCTCCATCATCCCCAGAGAGCTCTGACACAGCCACTACTGCAGCAGCAGGGAGGGGGACTGCCCCGGGGGCGGCAGGAGCAGGCAGCAGCGGGAGCGGGTCGGGGAGGGACAGTGGCGCTCAAGTGCGGGGCCTCAGGGAAATACATCTCTTGTGAACACTTCTGTGGGCTGCAGCCCTCTCCTCTCTTGGCTGGGCCGAGAGGGTTTTCCCAGATACCTGCCTTGGTGCCTTGGGAGATAGTTTGGCTTGAACTCTAAGTGACTTTGCAGAGTTTTAGTGACCGGACTTGCTCCCTGAGAGCTGGAGCAGGGGGGCGTCACAGCTGAACTTCACCCCCATCCTTGCTTCTGCCTTGAGGACTGGGAGCCCCACTCCCCAGTCTCAGGACAGGACAGGCTTCCAGATCACTTTGAGGTCTTGCCCATGGCAGTCACCGTTTACAGAAGCTGCTGGCAAATGAGGAGAAGGGGTCTCTGGGTTCCTCTCCCAGGCTGTTAGTAGATGATGCCTGGTGTTGCCTCTCTTTGACCAATGAGGCCAGTTGGGCTCTATCATGCTCTTTCTCTCTGCTCCCAAGTGCCTTGTTGGCCTCTGGTGTCTGGCCTGGAGCACTGAGCACCGGCCCTAACTCACTACCCATTTCTACCCACCCCCACCTCCCTAGAAACATGCCCCAGCCCAAGCCGCTTCTGTAGGCCTAGGCCACTGACCCCTAGGATGGGCCTCAGGACACAAAGTATGGCAGCTGGACCCAAGCCCTTTCTAGTACCCTGAATCTGTACCTCATTCCTTCAAGCCTTACCCCACTTTTTACCCTAGGGTTACTAATGTCGGGGCAGTTCCTAGGACTGTCCCTAGTATATCTCACCACCCACAGTCCATTTTTCACCTCGGGCTTTGAGTGGCCCAAGTCCCACCCTCGCCATCTGGGTCCCTCTGCCTGGGACCCCATAGGTGCTGTAGTTTGAGACCCAGCCCCTCCTTTCTGTGGTTGAGAAGGCCTCTGTGTCTGTGACAGACCCCGTCTGCGGGGACCCAGGGGCTCCCCCGGCCCTGCATCGTGATGCTCTTAAAACCCTTCCCCAAGAAGTCAGTCCCCTGGAGCCTGGCAGGGAATTCCTTGTTATCTGCACTTTGGGTTTTTGTTTTAAAGCTCCGTCAGGTACAGCTCTCATTTTAAGAAGTGTGGAAAGGGTGGGCAGGGGCTGCCCTGGTTCATCATGGCCCTGTCTTCCTTGTAGGGGGAGGGCTGTTGGAGACCCCTCTCCACACCACACTGGCTCAGCACAGCACGTCCTGAGGGGCTTCCCAAGAGAGCCAGTGCCTGCTGGCCCTTCCCATACAGGCTGGGGCCACCACGGAGGACGCCAGGTCCTTTGTCTCTTGGTTGAAGGATCTCTCTTTGTGTATGTGTGTATATAAATATATATATATGATAGAGATCTATTTTTTCTGGTATTCTGTTAGAAAAAAAAATAAAAAGCAAATGCTATTGATTTACCTTGGGGTGCCCAAAGATGTTGGTGTTTAATTCTTTTTCTTCTTTCTTTTTGAATTGAGACATAATTGTTTACACATATTTATAGGGTACAGAGTTGACTGTCAGTATTTGTGTACAGTATGTGATGATCAAATCAATGTTAATAGCATGTTCACCATTACAAATTGTAATTATTCTTTGTGTCCCTTACCCAGTTACTCCCTAACCCCCATCCCCCTCTCCACATCCACTTCTTGGTGATAGGAAGGGCACCGGATACATTTTGACTTTAAGTGCTCCCTTGCTGGAAGTCACAGAGGGCTGGGCCAAGTTGCTGACAGCGACTGCGCAGATTGAATAAAGAGACCCTTGACGGGGAAGCAGGCTGTCTGAAGCAGTATGTTCATTCATCCAATACCCAACCTTGGAACCAGCCATGAGCTGGGCCCTGGAGAAGAGGGGTGTTGCAGGAGGAGAGGCCAGAGAAGTCATCAGGGCCAAGGCCTGGGCCACACAGCTTGGGAGGGGTTGTGGAGGAGGCCTGGGAGAGGGGCCCTCTGAGAAGGTTTGGATTTGGGCTGGTGTTGCCAGGTGAGAGTGGATGAACCGTCAGGGTTTGGAGAGAGTGCTGAGGATAGGCCGAAGCCTGGCAGTGGGTAGGAGGAGGTCCAGGCAGGCCTGAGCCCCCTGCTGCTTCCGGGGCACAGGTGGTAGTAGCTGAACAGGAGACTGTCCCTCGGGCATTGCTGATGGAGCACTTGCAGCATGCGGGAGAGGAGTAGGGGGAGGACCCCAGCCATGTCCTGATGGGCCCCTTCTGCTGAGAAGTCCACACCAGTACTCTACTCCCCACTAGATAAATTATACCACATGCCAATAGACACTGTATAGGGCTGGCCGGTTAGCTCAGTTGGTTAGAGCATGGTGCTCATACCAACAAGGTCCTGGGTTCAATCCCTGTACCAGCTAGCCAACAAAAATACAACAAAACAAATAGTCAAAACATGCATCAAAAAATTTTGAAGAATGATGTAAATTTACGCAGAAGCTCTATTTTCTTCATGTACCCCAAGGGATCACCTACTGTACCCCCAAGGCTGCAGCAACCCCACTTTGAAGACAGCTGCCCTGAGGCTTCCCCTAGACCAGGTCTGGTCTAGACAGAGCCTCCCGCTCCCCAGGCCTCTGACAGCCTAGCCGCCTCCACCCCCACCTCAGCCCTGCGCTGGGGCTACGGCACAGCCTTGCTGTCCCCGTGAGGAAGGGCTTCTCTTCTGCTGTGATCTTTTAAGGTAACACATTCACAAACTCTATTGATGAACAATTGGTATCAAATTACTTGTCACATGCCCTAACCCCCAGCTCATGGCCGCCTTGGGCGAGAATTAAAGGCCACCTCAGGCCACAGGTGATATTACATCATCTGCCAGCCTGAGAGAGAGGTCTAGAAAGCTCATCCTACAGGGAAAGGAACGGAGGGAATGTGGGGAGAGGGAGGCTCAGGCTTCCTGTTCCTGGCCAGGGTACTGCCATGCTGACCTTAAATTGGTCAAATGTTGGAAAGTTGGGCCGTGGTGGAGACCTGCTGAACCCCAGGCATCTCCTGACCTGCTGAACCCCAGGCTTCTCACTGCAGAGCAAGGGAGCCAGCTCCCGTGTCTAAACCCATCATGCCAGGACAGGACCTAGAGTCTAGGGACAAGACTTGGGGCTGCCCTATTACCCCCATGGACCCTCAGCCCACCTGCCATTTTCCAGGACACAGCCCCACTGCTCACTTGGGTATCTGCAGGCATAAATATGAACGGAATTTCAGCCACCACCACCCGGTCTCCTTTCTGGTCCCAAAGTGCTCATTGCTGCCTTTGAACCCCCACCTGGCACTCAGCTGTCGTCACTGTGCAAATATCTCTTGGTCTTGGGAAGCCTCTGGCTAAACCAACCTCTCTCATTTGCCCAGACCATGCTGCCAGCTTGATGACAAGCCACAGTCAGGGAGCCTCCTGCCTAAGCAGCCTTGGGGCCCACCCACATGGTACTAACGGAAGGATCCTGGGAGGCTAGGGAGCTCCTGACAGAAGAATCGCGCTGTCCCCTGCCAAATATTCCTTAGAATTTTCATCAGGCTCTTTCAATTGCAAAGAATAGAGATCACTGGAGGTAACTCAAGGAAAGAGGCAACAGGGTGCTCTCTGGAGACCCATGGACCCTGAGTGTGCCTATTCCTGTTGGCCCTGCATATCCCCAGAGAGAGGCCACCTTGGCTTCCCTGCACCATCACCTTGTGCACCTGGAGACTGGCCTGCGGGGGGTGGGGAGGTGGATTCCAGAATCTCACCTGCTGCGTCCATCCGTGGCACACGTGTCAACCCAGGGAACATGTGCACCCAGACTAGAATCAGAGCAAGCCTGGAGAGACTCTTGCTGAAGAGGTGAAGCTCTGACACCTGCGGGAGTCCCTTCCCTGCATGAAGATCAAGAGCACAGATGGCGTCCCCACCACCTGGGCAATCTCCCATCACTGACTGGGATGTTTTGTTCAGCTTGGGCCCAGAAGGAAGAAGCTATCATGAACTGCCTTTCTCCCATCTTGTCCCTGCAAGCCCACAACTCACTGCCACACCCATCACAAGGCCCAGGGCTCAGTGGCTCTGGGTGGTAATATGCTGCCTGGTACACACACCCCACCCTGAGAGCACTCTGCCATGGGTGCAAGGGCTTTGGACAGCCTGGCCCAGTGCAAGCTGGGCACAAGCCCACAGAGGCCCCTGCAGGCTGTGCTGGGCCTTCTCCATACAAATAGCTTCTCTTCTGAGCTGGGAGCTACTCTCTCCTGGGGACTTGCCCTCTTTCCTTCCTCCTCCTTCCTCCTATGAGGCCATCAGGTGTCCTGTGGCCTCGAGGAGCCATGCCATCTGCTGTGGATTGAATGTACTCCCCAAACTCATTGAAGCTTGACCCCCATTGTAACAGTGCTAAGAGGGTGGGAAATCTGATTATAGTATTTGAAAGGTGGGGCCTTTAAGAGGTGATTAGATTGTGAGGACTGTGCCCTAGTGAATGGATTGATTCATTCATGGAGTAATGGACATGGTTCTGATGAGTGAGAAGGTTAGCTCTCTTTTGCTCAGGCCATTCTGGCTATGGGACACCCTGCATTTCTATAGAGTCACCACTGAGAACAAGGCTCTCACCAGAAGCACTCCCTGGACTGTGGACTTCCCAGCCTCCAAAACTGTAAGAAATAAATTTTGTTTCTTTATAAATTACCAGTTTCAGGTATTCTATAAGCCACGGAAATGGACTAATACACCTTCCCATGTCCATCCAGACCCTGCAGGAACTTTCCAGAATTCCTTCTGGGGCTCACTCCTTGCCCTTTGTCCTTCAGGATCCAGTTCCCACACCTTCTAGAAGACCTCCCTCCCCTGCCTCCCACCACTCACCTTATGGGGCCCTTAGGGTCTGTCAGAACACCCAGTGCAGATCCTGTGGGTTCTGCTTCCTGGGATGGCCCCACATCCCACACACCTGGGCTCAGCCACACTTCTGTGTGCCCCCATGAGTGGAGCACCAGCTGGGTTCCAGGGAGGCCCTCCTGCTGGGGGGAGGCTTGGGGAACAAATGTGGAGTGAGGCCACCTTGTCCCCACCCACAGGCTGACCTTGGCCTTCCCTCTCTGGCCAGGTGGACTTGCCCAACCCACACGCCATCCCAGTGCTTTACCCTTGTGGTGTCTGGGAGGGGGACTCTGCAAAGAGGTTACAGCCCTCCTGAGTCTATTATGGCTGCTTAAGGGCCTGCAATTGGTCCCAATTTTATTTGCTTAATAAATTTACACATATATTTAATCCTATTCTATAAATTAAATTACTTTAGAAATATGCATCTTCACTATTAGGATCTTTATCAAGACACTGGGGTACTTGGGACACTGGACACGATATTTAGAACCTTCATTTTTCTGTCCATCCAAGTTGTTTTAAGACAGAGCACTTTTTAAATCCTTTTATAATGTAGCCACCAGAGATTTTATCTGGAGCCATAAGTACCATTTGTAAAACATTAGAAGAGTTCTCAACCCCACTCTCCATAACGCAACTCTTAACTGGATTGCTTTTTAAGTGATCTATAGAGTTTGTTTATAATATCTAGCACGTGTAACCATAGATCAAACCTCAGGGAATGATTTCTAAATCAGTTCAGAATTTCTTTACCTCCTTTTTTTAAAAAAAATAATTTCATCAGATGATTTCTGTCAGCATCCAACACCAGCAACGACTGGGGTTATTCAAGCTAAAAGATCTTCCCTAGTCAGTACTTTGTGATTCAAAATAATCCAAGGAGCTTCCACATAATTCAAGGTGACTTTATACAAGGCTTCTTTCTGTGTCCTGAATGACATTTGCAAGGGGAAGCCTTCAGTTTGTCTTGGAGTACACACAGTATTCCTTGAGCATCTACTATGTACTGTCACTGTGCTAGGCACTAGGAAATTCACCAGTGCCTGTGTAGATCCCAATTCTAGGATCTCAGAGCCCACAATTCAGCAGTGGCCTCAGCAAGTATGTGAGCTGGAGCACTTGTGAGAGGTGCTGCCCAGCCTGGGAAGGTGGGGGAGGATGCTTGGAGTTAGCACACCAGGGCCAGGGGTGAGGGTAGTATTTCAGGCAGAACACTGCCTCACTTGCTGTCCCAGCTAATGGTTAGACAGATGGTATGGTGGGCCAAATAATGTACCCTAAAGATGTCCACGTCCTAATCCCCAGAACCTGTGCTATGTTATTTTACATGGTAAAGGGACTTTGTAAACATTATTAAATTGAAGATTGAGATGGGGAGATTATCTTGGACTAACTGGGTGAGCCCGATGTAATTACAAGGTGCTAATACAAGGCCGGTGGGAGGATCAGAGTCAGTAACAGGAGACATGAGGATGGAAGCAGCGTTTGCAGTGATGCGAGGAAGGGTCCGTGAACAAAGGAGTGCGGGTGGTCTCTAGAAACTGAAAAAGACCAGGAAACCTTCTACCCACAGAGCTTCTAGAGGAACTCCTTGACTTTAGCCCAAGGAAACTGATTTTGGACTTCTGACTTCCAGAACTGTAAGATAAGAAATGTGTGTTGTTTTAAGCAACAAAGGCTGTGTGATCTGTTACAGCTGCCACAGGAAACTAACCTAGACAGTCTGGTTAAAGAGCTTCCCCTGGCACAAGGGTGGGCACACGAGAGAGCACCAACAACTTCCCCTCTTCTGAAGGCCTCCATTACCACGCAGGACCTCTGAGTTCTGGGACTTCAGAAAGGGGACAAGGGGGCCATGGCAGCCGTCATCAAGCCCCACAATCCAGGTAACCCACACGGCTCCCTGCACCCTGCCTCCTGGGTTCAGGCCCCTGCTTATCTTTCTACCCAGAACAACAGCCACCTGGCAATGCTCCAGGTGCTAACTTCTCCCAGAAAACTTCAGCCATATGCCTTTCTCTTCCCTTAGGACTCAGCCAAGAGCTAAAATGAGTCAATCTCATCTTTGTAACTGAAGGGTAGCTTCCTAAGGAAGGGACCCTGTCTTCTTAAACCATTAGAATTGTGGGGGACTACCTGCATCCCAGAGCAGAGTTACTGGTAACTGGTACCTCACACTATCTCAGTGGTAGTTCTCATTGGAATCAGGGGGTAGAGGGCAGTTTAAAAATGCTAGGCCTGAATCCTAACCCAGAGTCTAATGTGTTCTGACTGAGAGCTGCTGGGCACTGAGATTTTTAAAGACTCCCCAGGGGATTCTAATATGCAAGTTGAATGGCTTAAATTGATTCCAAGCTAAAGCAATCCTAAAAAAGAACAAAGCTGGAGGACTCACACTTCCTGATTTCAAAACTTACTACAAAGCTATAGTAATCAAAGCAGTGTGGTAGTGGCATACAGACAGACATATAGACCAATAGCATAGAACAGAGAGCCAGGAAAGAAGTCCTTGCATCTCATACCGTCAACTGATTTTTGATGAAAGTGCCAAGACCATTCAATGGACCTTTTTAGGAAATGGTGCTGGGAAAACTGGATATTCACATGCACACAAATGAAGTTGGACCCTTACTCAACACTGTATACAGAATCAACTCAAAATGGATCAAAAGACCTAACTGTAAGACCTAAAACAATAAAACTGTTAGAAGAAAATATAGGGCAAGAGCCTCACAACATTAGATTTGGCAAGGATTTCTCAGGTATGACAATGAGGCACAAGCAACAAAAGAAAAAATAGACAAACTGGACTTCATGAAAATTAAAAAATTTTGTGCAGTAAAAGACATTATCAACAGAGTAAAAAGGCAACCCACAGAATGGGAGAAAATATTTGCAAACCATTCATCTGATAAGGAATTAATATGCAAAATATATAAAGAACACCTAAAACTCAACAACAGCAACAAAACCCAATTCAAAAGTGGACAGAGGACTCGAATAGACATTTTTCCAAAGAAGACATATAGATGCAGAAAGCACATGAAAAGATGCTCAATATCACTAATCATTAGGGAAATGCACATCAAAACTACAAGATACCACCCACACCCATTAGGATGGTTACTATCAAAAAACCAGAAAATAGCAAGTGTTGGCAAGGATGTGGAGAAATTGGAACCCTAGCGCACTGCTGGTGGGAATGTAAAATGGTGCAGCTGCTGCAGAAAACAGTATAGCAGTGCCTCAAAAAATTAAAAATAGAATTGCCATATAATCTAGCAATCCCACTCCTGGGTATATACCCAAGAGAGCTAAAAGCAGGGTCTTGAAGAGATATTTGTTCACCCATGTTCATAGTAGCATTATTTGCCAAATTTTTTTTTTTTTTTTTGGTGGCTGGCTAGTACAGGGATCTGAACCCATGACCTTAGTGCTTTAAGGCTGTGCTCTAACCATCTGGGCTAATCTTCCAGCCCTATCTGTGATAGCTAAAACATGGGAGCAACCCAACTGTTCATTGACATGAATAGATAAGACAAATGGGGTACATACTCATACATACAATGGAATATTATTCCACCTTATAAAGGAAGGAAATTCTGACATATGTTATGACATGAATGAACCTTGAGGACATTATCCTAAGTGAAATAAGTCAGTCACAAAAAGACAAATACTGTATAATTCTACTTATATGAGGTACATAGAGTAGTCAAAATCATGGAGATGGAAGGTAGAATGGTGGTTGCCAGGTGCTAGGAGGAGGGAGGAATGCAGAGTTCTTGTTTAATGGGTACAAAAGAGTTTTAGTTTGACAAGATGAGAAGAGTGCTGACCGGTTAGCTCAGTTGGCTAGAGCTTGGTGCTAACATCAAGGTCAAGGGTTCAGATCCCTGTAATAGCCAGTTGCCAAAAAGAGAAAGATGGAAAGAGTTCTGGTTCTGGTTGGACAACATTATGAATGTATTTAATAACACTGAACTATATACTTAAAAATGATTAAGATGGCAAAAAAAATTGGTGGGGGGGGGGTAGCTGGCCAGTATGAGGATCTGAACCCTTAACCTCAGTGTTATCAGCACCACACTCTCCCTAGTGAGCTTACTGGCAAGCCAAGATGGTAAATTTTATGTTATTTTACTATAATTAAAAAAAAGAAAAGAAAAGGAAAAGAACCACTGATTCTGAACTTATAGATTTTGAACCATGTTAGTAGGGCTTCAAAGTAATACTAGGTGTGTGGACCTGAGATCAAGCAGTCCCTTGCTGTAGTAGGTGGCATCAAGCACGTTGAGAGATGCTGCTGGAGACCGGCCCGCGGCTCACTCGGGAGAGTGCGGTGCTGACAACACCAAGGCCACGGGTTCAGATTCCTCTATAGGGATGGCCGGCTAGCTCACTTGGGAGAGCGTGGTGCTGACAACACCAAGTCCAGGGTTAAGATCCCCTTACCAGTCATCTTTAAAGAAAAAAAAAAGAGATACTGCTGGAGACAGAGCCAGTCACCTGAGCAACCTGTGGTCCTCAGCCTCAAAGCCTGTGCCTGCCACTCAGCCTCAGGTCTCGAAGGTATCGCCTAAAGGCCCAGGAGCAGTGAGAGGGTGGGAGTGGGGAAGGAGGGAAAGAGGAGGAAAGGAAGGAGGACAAGCTGTCCCCTCAGTGCTGTGACTTTTGACATGCTCTGACTTAATGGAGAGAGAATTTCACATGGAAACAGCACAAGATATTTGCAGCCAAGATAAGACATTCCCTTTGGTTGGAGCCAAATTCAGAGGGCAGTTGGTGGGGGGGTGATGGGGGTGGGGAGGAACAGAGGGATGCTCAGGGGAACTAGGGCAGGGACCTAGAAAAGCCAGTGTCACAGCTGTTAATAGGGTGGGCTATTTGAGACCCCGAAGGCAGTGAGGATGGGGGTTCGGGAGGGGGGCGTTCCAGGGGGAGCCAAGCCCCCAAAACACAGTAGTTCCTTATATCTGCATGTTCTATGGGTTTGCTAAGCCCTTTTGGACATGTCATTTGATGCACATGACAGTCCTAGCTGCTAGGTGGTAATATCCCAACCTCAGCACTCGGCCTCAACATCAACCCAGATCTGTCCAGCCTCTTCTCTTCCTGTTTTGGAAATATTTTTCCAGGTTTAGGCTCACGGTGGGAAAAAGCCATTCAGAATCCCTCTAGTTTTTCTGGGAAAGCCTCCCCAAACTATATGAAATACTCTAAGAACACTGAGATACACCGAAGAGGACAAGTCAAATGTGGCTCTTCTTACCACCTAGTTTGTGCCAGGACCTCTGCTAACACTTAGGGCAGAGTCTCTGTCATCATCCAAAGTAAGAAAGACAGGTAAGGGCAAGACTGGTAAGAAAGACAGGTCTGAGGTACAGGCACCCCCGCTCCAGAAAGGAAGCCCAGCCCACGCCAGGGGAGCCAGAGGCAAGGCTTGGTGGATGCCCGTGTGGACACAGAACAGAAGGTAGTCTAGCTGGCCCTGCCGAATGTTCTCCAGCAGTTCCACTTCCAGCTGAAGTCTCTGCAGGCCCCCAGGCCCCCTTCCTGCAGGCTGGTCAAGACACCTCCCCTTTATATTCTGCAAGGGTCTTCACCTTCTCCTAGGACAGTGGGGAAGTGCCCTCCCCAGTGATTACTCCCCCACAACGCACGCACAGTTGGGCCCTGCAGCCCCGGCCCAAGCTGGCCAACTGGATTCTCCCTCCTAGAATCTGTCACTGGAACCAAGGAGGTGCTAGTTACATTCTTTTAGAATGTTGACTTAGGAAATGACATGAGGAGAGGCTGAGGTAGCCACATTTGATTTTATACCCATAAAGAGGCAGTGAAAATCAGCCTCCAGCTGGAGAAGCAGAGAGGAGACCGTGGAGCCTGGGGTTGCGGGGGTCCTGCCAGCCCCTAGCTCGCACTGTGACTGATGAGATACCCCTAAATACTTACCACACAATCCCCCCTTCCCCTTGCTAGTTTGAGGGGTTCCCTTGACTAAGACACACATGACCCTCTCCCACCTCTCTCTCCTCCGAGGGCCACTTCCCTGAGTACCAGGTGCCACCTGAGACACTGCTTCCTAGAGAAAACCCCCTCCCTCCATCAGAACCACAGCCCTCACCTTCTGATCATGCAGGGAGCGTCAACCCCTTGGAGAATCAATCTTGAAACCATCTGCCCAGCAGCCGTCCTCTGATCAAAGGCGGACCAGAGACACCACGGAGACACGGTCTGATCTGGTGCTTTCTGCTCTGGAGGGATGCAGCCCGGGAGCTTCCTCCACAAACATGACACGTGAACACATTCCCCCAGGTGACAGCCTTCCCCCCTGCCCCATTTTAATAAGGGCTCTTAAATCTAGAGAAGAGAGGTTTTTTTTCCTCCTTTTAAAACAAAACATAAGCCTTTTGATTTGTTTTTTGTTAGTTTTATTATTATTATTATTATGTTTTAAAAAATGGATTCCTTCCAATTAGTTTTCAGCGGCTCTGCGAGCTGCCAAGCCGCCAGGCAGAGGATTTGCCCAGCCAGAGCCCCTGCAGCAGAAGGGCTGTGACGGGCCTCGGCCCCCACGCCCTCACTTGCCCTGCCAGCCACTCTCATGGCATTGCACCAGGCTTCCCCTGGCCCCTCCAGCAGGTGTTCGTTGCTGCCTTGGGCCTTTGCCCACCTAGAGTCCCTTGCCCTGACCCTCTTCCCTCTCCTCTCTGTGGATCTTGGCCTCCTGGTCCCTTGGGTGCCGGCCATGCTGCCCTCCTGCATGTGGCCGACCTCCACCTCAGGCTCAGGCTCGCATCCGTCTCCCCCCTCAGAACACTTTCATTGTCACCATCGCTCCTCTGTGCACCCTGCGCAATGATCTGGCGACTTCCTGTGACCACAGCCTGTCTTCCCATTGGAACTGTCATGGGCGTGAGGGCAGCCCCCGAGCTTCAAACCCAGGGAGTTTCTTGGCACACTGTTGACAGCCTTTGCCAAGCTGGGGCTACCCCAACTCCCTTTGTGGCCTCATCTCCCCCTATGACCTTCCTCAGACTCACCCACAGCCTCAATCACCTATATTTCAAGTCCCGACAACCCAGCTCCAGCACAACAGATACTCAAAATACTTTTGTAAACTTGAAACCACAAATACTCACTGGATTGAATCAATATTGTTTTTTTTTTCAGGGAATTGAGAGAAGGAAAGAACCCCATTTTGGGATCCAAGCTCAGCCTGGCTTTGGTTTAATGCCAACCACCCAAGGAAGTCTCTGTGAGGACCATGAAGTCTCACAACCCTAGAGCAGTTGAGATCCAGCTAGAGAGACTGAGGCCAGTCAGAGCACAGCCCAGACATATCAGGGTCCTCGGAGATGCTGCAGGAGCAGCCCAGGAGCACTGTCTCTTGGGACAGCTCTTTGGCAATAAGCAGAGTGCACATATACTTTATTGCTCAAACCAGGGCACTTTTGAGAGTGAATTGGTAATTATGCTGCGACTATTCCAGATAAGCAGGCAGGATGGTCACCCTGGGCAATTATGTTCTGAGGTCAAATCTTCCTAAGGAGTAGACTGAACAGAGTTTTCTAAACATAAGAAATTGCTGAAAATCAAAGCAACTTGACGCTATGATTGTTTTATTTTAAAAGCCAATTGTGTTGTTGAAGAAAAGGCTGTGTTCTCGGCCCATTTTGGCTACAGTTGGGGACTGCTTAGGGAATTGTACAGAAGGTGTATATGCTCCTGGGCCCGGGGTTTTCTGAAAACAGAACAGAAAACAGGGACTGATGAGATGATGACACCAAACCCTCAGGCTCCTGTGCCTGGCTGCTGGCTTAGATGTGGCTGACGAATCCCCCATGGACAGAAACAAGGACCACCCCAGACTGGACTGAGGCCCGCAGGACCCTTGAATTGGAGAGTGTCCTGGAAGCTCAGGCTGCCCCTGGCAGGTGCTCACCACCGGGCTGGAGAGGTGCTGAGAGGACAGGACAAGTCAGTGACCACCTAGACCTGCTGGGAGAGGCAGGGTCACCTCAAGGGATGCTTTCTCCCAAAGGGCACTCACCCAGTCAGTTTCTGTCCCATGGAATGCCGTCTGATCCCTCCCAGTGGTTGGAGAGATTGGAGTCCGAGCCTGGGGGGTCTAACTCAAAAGCCCAAACTGCCCTCTCAAACCCGGGTGTGTTTCAATTGCTGACCCAGTGTAATCAAGTAAGGTGTGTCTCAACCAGGGTCTGTGGACCCCAGGATCAGAAGTATTCTCAAGGGACCTACACATTCTAATTTTTAAAAGTCATGTTATCATTTAGATGAAATTCTTGAAAAATTATTTTACTGATTATTTAAACAAAGCGATAACACCAAGGTCGAGCGTTCAGATCTCCCTACTGGCCAGCTGCCAAAAAAAAAAAAAAAAAGAGCCTCTCTTCTGTAGTGATAAAATGCAAACGAATGCCATTTTCATAGACTAAGATTTTCAATTTCTTAGGTCCGTGTTTCCCATGCTGGGGGTGCCTGCACATATTCTGAAACCCAAAGGAATTTTTATCTTGGGTCTGTTGGAGAGGCACCAGTGTGGTGGTGAAGGGCTACAAGGGTTTCAGAGTCCAGCAGGACTGGGTTCCAGTCCTAGCCCCATCACCAGTGGCTCAGTGTGACCCTGGGCCATGGGCTTCCCTGATGGGGCAGAGGACCTTCCTCGTGGGAGGTAATGATGCTCACTGGAGTCCCTGCAGGACAGACAGCACTTTGCTAGGCCAGCAGCAAGCACTCTGCACCGTGGCTACCACCACTATTATTACTCACTGTTACCCCTACTTGTCATTTCCATCCTTGCAGTTTGTTATCTCTTCAGGAGACAGTGAGAGTGGAAATAGGATTATCCTGAGAGTGGAACAGAGTAGTCAACCCAGAGTGGATGAGATCAGCTGCCTGCAGAAGCTGCTTGCTTTAAATGACAGGATGTTTCCCTTGCCAAAAGCAGAGGAGCTGCCTGGAAATCTAATCAAGTCCTGGCCAAATGTCAAAGGAAGCTGAAGCCTCTATTAGTGCTATTGATGTGGGTGGAACATACATGTGGAATCCTGGAAGGCCAGACCGCAGAACAGGAGGTCCAGGGGGCCTGTGCCCACAAGGCCAGCCCTCAGGAGGCTGCCAGTTGTGGCTTAGCCACCTTGAGAACATCTAGCTCAGTGCCCCAGCCCTGTGACCTTCTGGTGTCCTTGGCTTCCATGAAAATTTCCAATAAGGGAGAGACTCCACAGAGCAGCAGACCCAGACACCAGGTCCTCTTGGTGGATGCTTATAAATTAACACTACACCTTCTGACTTCTTGCTTGGATTCCCGGGAGTTTGGTTAGCACGATGCAGTCTTCCTGAGGATGCTCAGCCCTGCGGGGTCTGACAAACATGTTTTTGGATGATGCGGATGCCGCTAAGGTATGAGACACCCAGCCTCCTGCTGTCAGTCCGTCTGCAATTTTACTGGCAGGACCTCCCCAGTATTCCTCCAGATAAAGACCATGTTACTCCAACACCGCAGCCCAGCAGCTCTGGAGCAGGGATTCTGAAGGCCAGGGCATGGGCACCACAGATGGGGCTTGGGGAAGTGATTCACAGCCCAGACAGAGGCAGTCCTAGTCCCTCCTACCCACTGCCCCAACTTCTCCTCCCATCCCCTGGACTCCCCTGGGTGGGCCCATTTTCTTACAGGAAGAATTTGTATTTCTGTCTCCCCAGCAATCTCAAATGAGTCTACATACCAGCAAGTCTTGGGGACTTTCAGCCTGGGGTGCGGGCTAGGAGTAACAAGGCCATGGGAATTGAAACTCTTTTAACATTACAAAATGCCGCTCTTGGTAAGCTCTACCTTACGCTTTTGGAATCTTTCTCGATCTTCTCCAGGCCTTTGAGGCTCTCTGCACACTCCCAGAATTCGCTTTCTTTGTATCTCCATGGACTTGAGCCCCTTCCCTGTCTGTCCTGAGCCCTCGGGGGCAGGGTGACTGCTCATGCCTTAGGGTTCCATTTGGTTTTATAATAATGTTTCTGCTTCAACATTTTGCTTCCCCAGGCTCCCGAAGCCGCGCACACGGAGGGCGGCCGTGCGGGACACATGTGCTGTGTGCCTCCATTCATTCCAGGTGTCCCCCCTCAAGCATCCAGATCATAACGCTCATGGCCGATTATTGTGCTGGCGGCTTCCAACTGAACCCATAACTCAGCCTCGGTCTTCAGCCTAGGGTCACTGTGAGTCTGAAGCTGGCAGAGGGCCTCCAGGTGTTTTGAGCCCTACCCTCCCTCCTTGACAGGCAACTGTGTACACCAGAACCATATGGAACTGTAACCCCCTTCCCACCCCCACCCTGCCCACCACACACATGGAGTCATCAACCCACAACCATAACCACACCTACGGGGTGTCTGTCTTTTAGAAACTTACTGAACAGCTGGGCAGGAATCGAGGTACTCTGGACTGAAAACAAGAAGTAATAGAACTTGCTGAAGGTATTTTCAAGTCATAATGACCTGGTCCCGGGCCTTCATGCTATAGAACATTTTTTTTTAAAAAGGAAAAAGAGAGGGAGTTGTAGGAGGAGAGGTAAAAAAAAAAAAAAGGAAAAAGAGTGTTTCATTATTACTAATGTTTGATACAGTTTCATGTTTTATTTGCCTTCCACACATAAACAATATGAATCTGTGTGATACAGGAAAATCCCCGGGCTCGAGAGATCTTATTAAGAGGTGATCTGGGAAGATGGGGAATGGGATACCACCTGTCTCACCTGCCCACCTGCCTCAGGCATGACTGTGAGGACTGGAGGAGATCAAGTGACCTGTAAAAGTCTCCCCTTGTCCCTGCCCAAGGATAATTCTCACATTAAAAAAAAAAATCATGTTCCTATTGTGAGGAAATTCTTGAAAAAATTATTTTTCCAGTTACAATTATTTTGTCCCCAACACCCATGGGCTCCCTCCCCACGCTCAGGCCCCCTCGTTACATGGGCTTGCTTCACGCCGTACCTGTCCCTCTGACTGTTAACAGTCACGTGCTGCTCTGACCTGTTAGCTTTATGAAACACACTTACTCTTTCACATAAAGGAAATATGTTATCTTGGTCCAAAAAAAGTATTCACAGCATCACTGATATAAGCACAATGCTATGAGATTAACACAAATGAACACAATTAAAAAAGACAAACACTCCAATAGAAAAATTAGCAAAAGGCAATTCACAAAGAGGAAATACAAATGTTCAACAAGAAAACTGGGTGGGGTGGGGGAGCTTTAACTTCATCAATAACCAAATTAATTCTAACTAAAACAACAAGATTCTTTTTTTTGGGGGGGGGGTTGTCTAGAAAATTAACAAAGGTTAAGAAAGCACGAAAAGAGGGCTGGCCGGCTGCTCGCTCCGTTAGAGTGCGGTGCTGATAAAACCAAGGTCCAGAGTTCGATCCCTGTTCTGGCCAGCTTCCAAAAAAAAAATAATAATAATGAAAAGAGAGAGAGAGGAAGGAAGGAAGGAGGAGGAAAGGGAAGGAGAGGAGCCAAAGCTTTAACCACCAGCACAAGCACTCCTATATGGTGCTGGGGGGGCATGAATTGGATCAGCCTTTCTGGGGTGCAATTGGGAAGATAGGAAACGGCTTGCAAACATATATGCCTATCCAGACAGAGAAAGAAGAAAGAAGAAAGGAGACTGGTTACTGGTTGATGCAGGAGTTCAGGAGGCAAATGATGAATCCTGAGCCTAGATGTGGCAGGGAAGTGCAACAGCCCAAAAACACCAGCTGGGTGATGCCGACATGATGTTAGCCTTTTTCTTGTTTTCTAGTAATTCACTTTTTTTCCTCTCCCATTTTTCAAATAGCCAGTGCTCATTGCCTCAGAGGTGGACATGGCAAAAAACAGAAATGAGTCTTTCTGGCATGATGCTTTGGATCTGTTTCTAAATAATGCAGGACTTGAGGGAAGTGGGTAGAAGTATAGATGAAAAAAAATTGGCCAGGAGTTGATCATTGTTGAATGAGTATGTGAGGGTTCAATGTCGTATTCTAAGTTGTTTATATTTTTTAAGTTTTTAAAGTACAAAGTTTAAAAGAACATATGTTTATTATTTTCACCCAGCCATCCCATTTGTGGGCATTCATCCTAAGAAACAATTGAGAATGTGTATAAATATTTAGCCACAAAAACATTCACTGTAACATTGTTTCCAAAAGTGAAATATTGGAAATAAACTAAATGACCAACGATGTGTGCCTAGTTAAATAAACTGTGATTCTTCCATCCAGCCGTCCAGTGTTGATGAACTTTTATAGACATAAAAGCTATTCCAAAATAGCATTGTAAAAAATGCAAGCTTAAAAGATGTTCATAAAGAAGCTTGGAACAGAATTATTCCAGGGTGTTCACTGACAGTAGTTTTCTCCAGGTGGTGGCATGTTGAGTAAAAAGGGGAAAAAAATTTTTATTTTGCTTATCTTCATTTTCTAATTATTCTACAATGAACATGAAGTGCTCTTAAAATATGAAAAAAAGACATACTTAATGTATAGATAAATAAATATGGAAATTGGGTAAAGGAAAAAAAGGGAATAGAAAAAAGGATAAAGCCTGCAGTAAGGTTAGAACAGAGACATGCATCCTGTAAGATGCTTATGATAGGTAAGGTTGGCCACAAATGAGCCACCAGATGTGGCACAATGAGGACCCAGACTGCAGACCCTCGATGGGGTTTACAAGCAAGGCTTTCCCGTGTTCGCTCTGGCAGGTGGCACAGCAATGTAATTAGGGCTGCCGTTCCCAGTTACTCCACCATGAATGGGATCTGTTATTAATAGCCAAGCACATGTCTGATAATCCGGGGATGGATGTGCCTCATTGTTTTACAACTCACAGCAGAGAACAGTAATGTTTTCAAACCAATGCAAAAGTGTGACAGACGTTGCTATCAGGATGAAGCTCCCTGGTGTGAACTCTGTACTCACAGTGGAGAAACTGAGCCACCATAAACACGAAGGAGTAAAAAAACCACAGGAATCCAGACAGGAACAGTTTGTGCAACCTCCTCTTACTTTGGCCATAACGGTGCAGTGCTCTCAAGCCAGATGCATAACTGGAGAAAAAATGATGCTGGGTGTGCTACCATTGATTCCACACCCATGACAGCCATCTGCAAAATGGCTAAGAAACACTGCAGCCCTGCACTCTTTCCAGCCTAATGTGGCTTTTCTTTCTAAGCTTCTAAGCCACGAGCTCCTTGGGAATGCAGGTGTCGAGCCTGGTGAAGCTCTGATGTGTTCCCGTGTGATCCAGCAGCTTCCCTGTGTGGGCTCGGTTTTCTGAATCAAAGTACTAAAACATGGGGCAGAAAGAAATTACTGAATGCTATTCCACATATGGCAGGTGGAATTTTAAAGAGAGCATTAGGGAGGTGGATACAAGCACAAGTTCATATTCCAAAAGCCACAGGAATGCTGTGGCAAAGCCGTGACTGTTCAAAGTGAGACTGATCACTCGAAGGTCCTGCAATGGCCGGGGAGCAACTCCAGCAGAGTGCCTGCTGCCACCCCATTTGAGGACAGTCTGTGTGGGCAGATGGCTTTGAATGTGCCATTTCTAGACCCAGTTCAATGGGAGGGTCTTTAAAACAAGAAGGACATCTGAATTGTGTCCTACTCTTCCTTGAAGGTGAGCATACTGGGGATCATTGAGCAGGGTTCAGAGCTTTGGTCTCACATTATGTCTGACGTGTGCAGGGAGGGAGGCCTGGCATTCACCAGCAGCACTAGCATCTCTTACACAAATCAAATGGGCAGTTTCCTAAACCTTGACTTTGTAACTTTTCAGACCACTGACATTCAGCACCAGGGGAGAACAGAACAGTCACCTTCCTAGAGTCCCAGGCTTGGTGCCAAAAGAAACTGCAGGAAATCTTTTACAGTATCCATCCCTCAGCTTTGGGCCATGATTACATTTCAGCCCTCCTGATGAGATGATAATATCATTCCCCTCCCTTTGAAAAAGTCCTATTTAATTGGTTTCTACTTGAGGGCAACTTTACCCAACAGGGGTTGGAGGGATTATACAGATGAATAAAATTCTATCTTTGACCTCAGAGGAGTTTAGCGTCCAGCAAGGCACACAGGCAGAAACAAACAAAAATACCACAAAAGAATAAATAAAGGTGTGAGGAGCTGGGACGGTGCTGAGGGCTGAGCTAGGTGCCCTGCTTCAGGATTCCAAACCAGGCCCTGGTGTAGCTGGGCTGTCTTGCTAAGTGGGATCTCAGGGAGTTTCAGGGTGTATCAAGGGCAGGAGCCTTCATCTCACTGTAACACATAAACTGCGTGGGTCCCACTGACTTTTCTGGAGTGCTCCTGGGTCTTTGTCATACAATGAAGAAGACTGATTTATTTGGTTCCAACTTCTATTTAATGCTCTGTAACATTATAGGCCTTTGGTGCATCTCCCACTGTATACACGTCTTCTCCAGGGTTGAGAGGATGGGACTGGTTCATCTATATGACACTGCTCTGGAATGAAGCATGTATCACTCTGGGGCAGCCCAGAGCAGCAAAACGCCAGGTGCCTCTGAAAGACTGCGTGAGAGCAGACAAAACTATCTCAAGCTATTAAGTGTTGAATTGTGTCACCCCAAATTCATAAATCCTATGAATTTTGGTTGTATTGAATGCTGGATGGTGACTCCTCACCCCAATTTTTTAAGTCCTATGCCTTGGGTTGAACATCCCCCCAAAACTTAATCCCCACTGTAACTGCTGAGGGTGGGAAATCCTGTTATGGTAATTGAAAGGTGGGGCCTTGAAGAGGTGGTTGGATTGTAGGACCCTGCAGTAGTGAATGAATTAAAAATGGTGGTCAGGGGCGTGGTTCTGAGGGCTTTAAAAGAAGAGGAGAGTCTGTTTCTCTTTCTGCTCTCTCTGTTCCACCATTTCACAATGTGATACCCTGCGTCACTGAGGTCACCACCAAGACCCTCCCCAGATGTGTTCCTCGGACTTTGGACGTCTCGGCCTCAGAAAGTGTAAGCAAATAAATTTCATTTTCTTATAAATTCCCCAGTTCCATGTATTTTGTTAGAAGCAACAGAAACAGACTAAAACATCTTATGAATTTTGAATCCCCAGTAACTCAGAATGTGACCTTTTTTGGAAATAGCGTTGTTGCAGGGGTAATTAGTTAAGATGCAGTCATCAGGGTGAGCCCCAACCCAATAGGCTGCTGTCCTTTATTAAAAAGAGTAAATTTGGACACAGACACACACACACACAGGGAAAATGCCATGCACAGACAAAGACAGGATCTGTAAACCAAGAAATGCCAAAGAGTGCCAGTAAACCATCACAATCTAGGAGAGAGGCTGGAACAGATTTTCCCTCCCAGCACGCAGAAGGAACCAACACTGCTGACACCTTGATCTGGGACTTCTAGCCTCCAGAACTGAGAGACAACAAAAGTTTGGTTGTGCTGGATACAACAAATACCCAAATGATGTACTCCGTTATGGCAACCCTAGCAAACAAACACATATGTACAGCTCATTTATTCTTTCAACCAATAGACAACGTTCCAGGTAGTGGGCTGGAGCTGGGAATGCAGTGGCAGATGACTATCTCCTGATATCCGTCCTCCCATCTCTTACTATTAGAACAATTCTTAATTGGGCATGTGTCTACCCAGAATGAAGAAGACACTTCCCAGCCTCCCCGGCAGCTAATTTCGGGCCAGTAGGATGAAGGTAGAAGAGGCGAGTGCAAGCTCCAGGCAGAGCCTTCGGGAGAGGTCATGCTGCACTTCTTCCCACCCTCCTTGAGCTGGCTGGCCCCATGCTCTCTGCCCCCTGGCACTGTGGGAATGGAAGCCATGCCCAGCAGAGCAGCTCACAGGAGGATCTGATGCTGTAGCTGCCACACCAGCCCTCACCTACCCACTGCAGGGACTTTATACAAGACAGAAGCAAATTCCTATCTTGTTTATAATATTGTTATTCAGGGTCTCTGTTACTGGCAGGAGAACTTAGTCGTAACCAACAAGATAAGCACGCATTTCCTACTCTATGGGGCTTATGTTTTAGCAGGGAATATATACTTCACAAAAATATAATCACAAGTATGTGGAGAATCACACGAAGGGAGGCATGCATGCATGACAGTACACTGACCTCATCCCAGGGGCCTGAAAAGCTTAAGTGCATTTGTGTTGAGACCGAAAGAACCATGAGGGGTTTGCAGGGCATAAAGGCTGGAGGAAGGGTTTGTGTAGGAAGGAGTGACAGGAAAGTTTAAGGCAGGCAAAAATGAGCAGAGCCCTGAGGTCAAGCCTAGAAAGGTGGATATTATTCATTGTAACCCTATTGGGACAAATTTACTTCGTTGCAAAAATAATGTCAAAAGTGTTAACTGATTTGTGATGATTTCATTAGTAGAAAAGACCAAAGAACAGATATCTTCGTCTGTATGCAAGTTAACAGTAGGAATTCTCTTCCATTCAACTTTCTGAACCATGAATGTCCCAGGGGGTTAGGAACTGCTGCTAGGTTCAATGTGTCAAATCCTGTCAAGGGTTAAAGTCAAATCCACAAATTTCTCCAAAACCTGCTGTGTACAAGGTATTTATGCCAGGGGTTCTGGCAGATGTTAAAAACATTTAGTATCAGATCATCGACTTCCGGGTGCCTGCAATCTAGTTGTGAAGACAAGGACAAATTTGGTAAAAGTAACAATACAAGAATTAAAGAACAATAAAACAAAGCAAACTGTTGCAGAACAGAATTAACTAAGAACAGAATTAACTAACAGAATTAACTAAGCTCATTCCCTTGGTTTGGGTGGGGCGGAGCTTCTCCCACCTACCGCATGTAGATGGTCAGGTGACCCAATCTGACAAAAGAACTCTCTATTCCTGGTCATGGTGACTTGGTGACTGGTCCAGGGGCAGGCACATGACTCTGACAATCAGAAGGGGCTGCCTTTTCACACTCCCAGGGCTAAGCAGGCAGAGTGTAAGGGTGGGGCAGCTGGTGGCCAGCCATCTTGCCCAGCTCTTGGAGAGAGCATGTCCAAAGGGTGGAGAGAGAGAAAAACAGCACCCCATGTGCCAGAAATTATGTGCACCAATAAATTCCACACCACCTTATGTTTTCATTCTTTGCTTAAGCTAGTTTGAGATGGGTTTCTGTGGCCTGCAAATGAAAAAATCCAGGCGAGATATTGTTGTAAGAAAGAAGCTCAAGTCCAATTGGT
This sequence comes from Cynocephalus volans, assembly GCF_027409185.1. Taxonomy (NCBI): domain Eukaryota; kingdom Metazoa; phylum Chordata; class Mammalia; order Dermoptera; family Cynocephalidae; genus Cynocephalus; species Cynocephalus volans. Next base: position 44,335,790 of record NC_084473.1, read on the forward strand.
TAGAGCATGATGCTGAGAACACTAAGCTGGTTTGATCCCTGTATCGGCCAGCCAGCTGACAAGAAGGAAGGAAGGGAGGGAGGAAAGAAGAAGCAAGTTCTTTACACTCACAGCCAGACAGCAATATGTGAGTCTGCTGATGTTAATGCCATTGGAAAAATGAAACAGACTTTTTTTTTAAGAAGAAAATTGCCAGGATATATATCTTTTTCTTAAAAATCCTAGTATATCTGAAGCTATTATTTGAAATATTATATTTTTCCAAAAAATGTTACCTACAGGTGAAACGCATCTTTGAGGAGACTGTGACTGGGATCTACTTTAATCATCTCAACTTTCAGATTCCATTCAAGCAGAAATCAGTGTTCTGCTTTATTCAGTCTGACTGTTTACTAATTATTTTCTGCTCCCATGGAATTTCAAACTATCAGCTTAGTTTTTAATGGAACTAGTTCCTTAAATGCAAAAACAGCTGGAATGATTCAGTATTCTTTCACAATGCTAGTTTTAGTACATTTAATGTGTATACCACAGGTCTGATATGAACTTTGCAAGCTCTTACTATTAAATGTGACTAAGACAGACAAATCATATAACAATCACTTGTATCTGTACAGACTCTTTCCTGTTTATCCAATCCTTTCCTTATACTTTATAGGCCTGTCAGTTTTTTAAAAATACAGAAACACCTCGAAATACTTCTGACATCAAATAAAAGAAACCCATGTTCGTTTGACACTGTAAGATTTTGTTCCCACTATCAGGAAAGAAGTGTATGTCTCATTTTTCACTTTACATACAATTATGAGAAATATTAACTGTAAAGAATCTGCTTAGCAAATCACTGGAGACCCCAAACATATGAATGACTGAGTCCTAATTAAGTAGTAACTGGGATTATTTTTATTTAAGTAACAAAATGTTTTCATGTTGACCATTTTGATGGCTCTGTTCCTCAAACACCACCTATTTTTTACTTTTAAAAATTATGGTTTGAAAAATTATAAAAGCAATGTAAGAGAAAGGAAGTAAACAACCACTCAGTCAAAGCACCTCAGCACAGCCACTAAAAGCATTTTCATGCATTTCCTACTTTTTTAGACACATAATTTTCTTATATTATTTTAATCATAATATACATATCAATTTGTATCCTACATTTTTCACTACACATTAGATCATAAACATCTTTGGTGCTATTGTATAATTTTCACAATAATTGTTTAAATGGCTGGAAACTTTTAAAATTACTTCCCTTCTGCTGGATATTAAATTATTGCTCTTGTTATCTTACTGTTACAAACAACCCCTCTACAGTATCTTCATGTAGATGAGTATTTCTGTATTTGTGGTTATTACTGTTGGAGTGTTTCCTCAAAGTGGAATTAGTGGGCTAAAAGATAGAAACTGTTTTTATAGCTCAATACGTACTGCCAAACTGCTTTGCTTTTCTTTTTTTTTTGGCAGGTGGCCAGTATGGGGATCCGAACCCTTGACCTTGGTGTTACCAGCACCACACTCTAACCAAGTGACAAGGTCTGTATTAATGTATACTCAGCAATAGATAAGAAAAACACTGAGTCTCTATAGTCCACATGCCAAGTAGACATTGAGGAAAAAATAGCTGGAAAAATAAAACCTTCCTCACTCTCCTGTAGCCTATGGGAGTAACACATGAAGTCATCAGTGGCAATGACACATTCAAAGAAGTTGTGCAGAACATCTTATATCCTTAATATCCGTATTTTGAAACACATTCAGGAGAGAGTAAAATCATGCAGTTTTTTGTTCCATCAAGAGACTTCTTTAGGTCATTTATAAAAATAATAAAATCAATTAAAAAGAAGGGGTGAGGGGAGGAAAAACCACAAATGACAAGTTTTCCTTTTTTCCATTCTCTTGGATGAGAAGACTAGGATTTGTTGCCATTTGTTTTTTCCTCTTTAAGATCATCCTGGCATGACTGAACTGCACCTTTTGATCTTGGGGTTTGTGGGGCTTGATTTTTATCAACATGTTAAAAGTGAATGGTTGTTGGTATAAGTTTGCAATACCATTTCTTCCGTGGTTGAAAAAAGACCCTTTTTTACTTATGGTAGAACATGTCCTCTGGGGTCTACCCCAAATTGCACACACAAATACTTCCCTCACAGTCTTTCTTGTGGATAAAAAATATGCTGATCCAGAAGCAGTTATTATTTCAACAATAACTGAAATAGCCAAGAACCATACAAACTTACATTGGTAATTTGAAGATTAAAAAACATTTTCCAACCAGACAAATTCTTTACTGATTGCTTCTCCTGAGAGCCACCTATACTTCGGGGACAAAATGTAATTCACCAACTGAATCCCTGATGCAAACAAGAAGCCTACGTTTTTTTGTTTTTTTAAACAAATGAGAATGGTTTCTTCACACTTCAAAGCCTTTGGGCACATGAGATCCTAAAGGCTTTTCAAATTCAAATTTAATTAACATTTTACGTCTAAAAAATCATCTAGTAATCTGCAATATCTTCATATGGTCACTGCTCATCTTTTAATAGGCTGCTCTTTGAGATTGTATGCATAACTGATTAACAAAATTTCAAAGAGCTCATTTTCACAGATCATGGAAAGAAAGGAGAGATGGGTGCCTGTATGTATCTTTTATAATCAGCCTCGCTCTCAGAAGAAGTTAAAGAAACTCAGTGAATGTCTACAGGTTTGTACTATATCACACCAGATCTACAGATCAGATTTCTGGTGATTGTAGGTTTCACATACACCAACAATGAGGCAACCTGTGCTAAGTCAACAGGGCTCAAATGACACCATGACCTTACCATGCAACCATGCACAAAACACATTTCAGAAGAATTAGAATTAAATGTTTCTATAAAAATCAAAATTAAAAATTAGAAGAAAATTAAAATGAACATCATGTCTCTGGAGGAAATTTTTTGAGTGGTAGAAGAAATAAAAAAGGAAAAGATACATAGGTTTCATTCATTCATTCAACACATTTTTTTGAGCACTGTATGAGGTACGGGGAATTGATGAATAATACAGACACAATCCCTTCTTTCATGGGACCTAACATTCTAGAAGGTGATGACAAACTACCTAATTTGATGACATAAACATTTCACATTTTAACCTTCTGTATAAATAAAAACACAAAAGTAAAAAGCACAATCCCTGAAAAACTTCAGCAAATACAAGTGTTAATATCTTTCATTTTTCATTCTTTTTTAAATTTTAATTTAATTTAATTTTTATTTTTAATTTTATTTTTCTCAAGGGTTAATATCTTTTCACTACAGAGTTTATACAAATCAGAAAGAAAAAGAAAACTCCACCCAATAGATAAATGGGCAAAGAACGTGACCAGAAAGCATACAGGGAGGCCCACAAGTAACTGGTTAACAAATAATTAGAATGCATAGCCTCAGATCGATCGAATATATTAAATTAAAGTAACTAGACACCTTTTTAAACTATCAAATTAACAAAATGTTTTAAAATAACAATAAACAAGCTTCATAAAGATTTGCTGAAATGGCACTCTCTTGATTGCTGGTAGAGATGTTAATTAGCGTAATACATATTGCCAAACCTCTTTAAAAAGTCCAAGAACCTATATATAATTTCTATCTAGTAAATTCCATTTGTGACGATCCATAAAAAATGATTCTCAAATTTACAAAAGACTTTATATATTAAGTCTTATCTCAGCATTAGTTTTTTCAATCTGAGTAATCAGGACCAATGTTCTCTCATGACAAAGTTGTCTATGTAAGCAGAAGTTGTCAAAACACAAAAGAGTTCTCCAATGAACTGAACACTTATAAAATTATGTCCTTTTCCAACATCTGTCCCTGTTTAACACTGCCATCCACCACTGCAGGCAGGTGGGTATCTTCACAAGCCAGTCTCTCTCCTTCACTATTAAATGATCGTCCAACGATCATTGCAAATAAAATTCAAATCCACTTCAAAGTGAAAATGCAAATTTTACCTAAAAATACAGGATTTCATGAAGTTGATGAAAGTGATGAAGTACCACCTAAATCATGGGAAAAGCCTTTGATTGACCAAGGAGGATCCAGCAAAGTTAGATCAGTTAACAATAGAGAAGAAAAGACGGACATGGATAGTTACTCTACTGGCATTTCAGAAGAGAATGATTTACATGATAAATGTAAATGTGTCAATTAAAAAAATAAAAGTAAATTTAAAAAATTTTAAAACAAAAGAATGATTTATACTATCAAAGGATTAAGAGATGTTCTTGGGAAAACTGGTGAAGCGTCAAATATTTTTTCTAAAATTTGTCTTCTGTTATTTCATTAGCATGTCAAACATGAAGTGAAGGATGTCACTATACTGTCATAAAATACTGCCAGAAAAAAATACTAAAATCGACACAATTTCTTTTTTTAATCTGAGTCAGTAGATAGTTACAATTATAAAATTTATTCATAATTTTTAGTTTAATTTTTTTAAGGTAAAATCTAAGCCAAATTTATTACTTTGAAATTTTGATTCCATTTAAAGTGGATTAACCTTAATAGGTCTTTTTGTGAGTCAAATTATACTTGGATAATGAAGACTCCTGTATATAGAATAACTGAAAACAAGATTAACCATCAGCAGGGGAATGACTGGATAAATTATGATGCAATAACTTGACTATTTACCCAGTAAAAATAAAATTTAAAAGGATTTCTAGTAACATGAAAGAGAAAGATATGCTAAGTAAAAAAAGGATATAAAATTGTAGTGTACCATGACTGCAGCTATGTTTTTAAAATTGCAGATAGGGCTGGCCAGTCAGCTCAGTTGGTTAGAGCACAGCCTTGTAACACCAAGGTCACCAGTGCAGATCCCTGAACCAGCCAGCCCACCAAAAAAAAAAAAAAAAAAAAAAAAATTGCAGATAAAAAAGGGAGAAAATTAACTTACTACTATTGGTTGCAAAATTTTTAAAAATATAATTTTCTATATTTGCCAAATTTCTTACATTTTTATTCATTTATTTTTACTCTAACTTTTAAATTTTTCATATATTTTTACTTAACATTTAAGACATTTTATTAAACTAATAGAGAAATACAGTTTTAAAAAACAATTGGTAACCAAAGCCTTATAATGAAAAACAGAAGTCTCTGGCCCCACCCCTCTCCAATTTCATTCCCTAAGACAACTTTTTTTTTTTTTTGAGAGCATATAATATGCAGCACAGGAAGGTGAACACAGCGTTTCACTGAAATAACACTGTACTGCTTCATTCATGCAACTAGCACTCTTAGAAACATTTTTACACATGTCTCTTTGGAAATCTAAAACAATTATTTTTAACTCAGCTGTTCTTCTTATTACTATATATTATTTTCTTATTGTTATTTCCTAATTTATATTTTAGAAATTATCTATTGACTGCTTCCTGGAATAAATGAGAATATCGCTCTCTTGCTCTACCCAACACTCAAAATAGTATTTTAAATCACTTACCAAACTAAATCACTAACTAAATAAATATTAGTAACTTGCAGAGCCAAGTTACATAATATGATTTATTTTCTTGGACAACATTTTGTTTTACCTGGAGTTAATTAGTATCTTGTTTTTTCACTTGCACACTTTTGCTATACATATTTCCTTAATTTTTTCCCATCATATCAGCTGTTCTTGAACCTTTTTTTCTTAGAGATATTCCTTCTGGAGTTCCCTATTTTCTTTCTCCATACAGATTGGTCTCTCAGTCTGCTGCACAGTGGTCAACCTGGCACATCTCTACTACTCTTCCACATTGTATCTACTTTCTCCTGGATCCCATGCCTTTCTTTCTGGATTTATTCCTTTGTTTGGCTGTATTTTATTAGCAGTAGTATCTTTAAAAAGGTATTTGGAAGGTAATTTTTATAAGTTTTTGCATGTTTGAAAATGTATTTTGTTTTCACAACTGATGGATAGTTTGGCTGAACTAAGCTCAAAATAACTAAGTTGAAAATAATTTTCCCTTTGTCATCTCTCTCTGAATACTAATTGTATTTTTTAAAAATCTTCCCTCTCTATTCCCTGAATTCTATTTCCAACCAGGTTTCCAGCCTTCTATCTCCATGTCTTGTTCATGTTAGAGGATTTTCTCACCTGCCTAGTGGAAGCTCTAGGTATTTGGCTGGGATATGTTGAGATTGGCCAACTGAATGGCTATCCAGTCTTTTTCTTGAGGTACCCTAAGTGTCAGGATGTGGTTCTCTTTCCTCTGAACTCACTGAGAATTTTCCAGAGGATAAACTCTACCAATCTTTGGCCCAAGGGGCAAATGTCCAATGGCGGCATTCCACATGAGGAGGTGAGGGGAACCTCCAGATCCAATCACTCTGTACATAGTTTCAATTAATGCCCTGGTTTTGAACCCTATGCCTCACCTTCCCTTCCCTCCAAGTCTCTAGCTTCTCTGTAGCTGTAAGAGACACATGGACACAATATTGACCTCTTGGCCTTGGCCCCAGATTAGGTCCTTGATTAAGCTCACTCACTAGCAGGACAGCTTCGAGCCCAGGCTTTGAGGTCACCATTGACTGGGTCTAAATCCTGACTCTATCTCTTAATAACTGTGTGACGGTGAACAATTAACTTCCGTTTCCTGACCTATCAAATAGAGATGATAAATAAATATGACCTCACCAAGTTGTGAGGATTAAATAAGACAGTCATACAACATATATATGTATTAAAATATCAGATTGTATCCCATATGTATGTACAATTACAATGTGTAAGTGAAAATTAAGAAAAAAAATGAGACAGTCAATGTTTGTCATTGAGCACTCTGCCTGGCTCAATGAATAGTCAAGATCATTATCAGCGTTGACCATAACAGAACAGTTGACTGAAACAGTTTGTACCGGTTCTAACAAACCTTAACAGCTCTGTGAGGATGTCAATTTCTAGGATGATTAAACTGAATGATAAAATAAATCAAATAGGTCTTTCAGATAAAAGCTGAATGGCACATAACAATGGCCTAAAGACCAGTGCGTTTAGCACAAGAAGGCGTAAGATGGTGTCCTCCTAGCAAGTGTTGTTTCCTCACCATACTCACACTGCGTGCCCCCATCTCCCACTGCCGGGGTCAAAAGACTTTGCTCTCTGCAGTTTCCAAGTTTACAGATATAAACCAAACCCACAGATCTGTTCTGGGAATATATGTTTAGGAAAGACATGAATCACAGCCCTGGACTATTTCTTTGCCTTAGAACATCTTCCATGAAAGTATTCTTTTTCACTTTTTTGAAGGACGGGGTGTTCCAAATCAGCAAATCACCTTTATTTATAAAATGGAATGCAGGAGGTGACATCAGTGAAAGTGGCAGCAAGGATCTCCAAAAATCTTCTGCATGAAAGCGATGAGAATGCTGGCAAAAATGATCAGAATCAACTACCTTGTGCTATTTCACATACCAGGCAGCTTGTCCAGCAGGATGCCTACCCAACTAAAAGAAAATTATTTTTAATTGAGTTGTTCTTTACTAATAGTAAACAAATCATTATTAACTCACAGCATTCATTTAAAGCATGTATTTCAAAGGAAATATGATATTACTCGGTGGGGGAAAAACTGGTGTTTTGACTGCTTGCTCCCAAAGCCAACTGAACACATGCATTTATCGCCTTTCCTTTACCATCAAATAAAAAGGTGTAAATTACCTTCCCCCCAACACACACACCTATATACACATACAAAAAAGAGCCAAAAGAAGAGACAACAGCCAACAAGAGATGGTGACATATTTTTGGAAGATGTGAAGCAGTTTGGAGGAATAAGTAGCTGACTTAGCAGGGTGGAGAAACAGAAGCCTAAGTGCTTGGAGAGAGCTTGCCAATGAGAAGCAGGGTGATTGGCTCCACAGAACCCAAGAGAAGCTCAGGTATTTGAGGCATTGGGCACCTGTGAGGTGGAGGTGGGTGGTGGGAGTAGATCGGAAGGCAGGAGGCCTGGCTGAATGTTTTATCCCAGGTCCTGCTGCACCTCACCCCCAGCTGTCAGGCAACTCCCCTTTCCTCATCCCTAGGGAGACAGGGGTTTAGTTTCTGGGGAGACTGTAACAGATATCCAGACTCAAGAGCCCCAGGCACTGTGAGGACAGGGCCCTTTACTGAAAACAGCAATAAAGTGAACTTCTATACAATGAATTGTGAGACCTCTGGCCCCTTCCCTCACTCAGCTCTCAGAACACTGGCAATCCCAGGCAGGAGGCTAACAAGTCATTCTGAAGCAAGTGACATGTCCTAGAGAAAAGGCCTACAGATATAGATATTTATGGGCTACCAAAGGAAAAGCCCACTGTGAAATCTGGAGATAATCCCCACCCATCTTTGTTTCCTATGGCTGCTGTAACAAATAACTGTAAATGTGGTGGTTTAAAACAATGGAAATTTATTCTAGAGGCTGAAGTCTGAAATCAGTCTCACTAGGCTAAAATCAAGGTGTCAGCAGGGCCATGCTTGCTCTGGCAGCTCCAGGGGAAGATCTGTTCCTTGCCTCTTCCAGCTGCCAGCATTTCTTGGCTTGTGGCTGCACCACTGCAATCTCTGCCCGCATATCTACATCGCCTTCTCACACGTGCGTGCATGCATGCGTGCATGTGTGTGTGTGTGTGAAGTCTCCTGCCTCCCACCTATAAGGACACTTGTGATCATATTTAGAGCCCACCCTGGCAGTCCAGGATAATTTCCCCCATCAAAATCCTTAACTTAATCAAACCTGCAAAGCTCTGCCATGTAAGGTAACATTCATGGCTTCCAGGCATTAGAACATGCACATATCTTTGGGGGCCATTATTATTTAGCCTACTATACCACCCACATACACAGAGCTTTCAATCAGCCTTTCATATTGAACATATTTAAATGTTAGTGAGATCAAAAGATTTTCCACATTTATTGGATATCTGAATTTCTTATTTTATGAATTGTCCATGCACAGCCTGTTTTACTTTTCTATTTATGTTTTTTCTATAGTTTGTTAAAAGAATTTTATAGATAAGGCCATTAACCCTTTATCTGCTACGTATGTTGAGAATACTTTTCCTAATTTGCATTTGCCTATTAACTTTATTTAAAATTTGTTCTCTGATATCCCCAAAATTTAAATACTATGTAATCAAATCAAATTTCCTTTGAAATTTTTTCCATTGCTATTATCTCAGAAAGTCTGTCTTATCCTAAGATTAGATATACACTTATATATTTTCTCCTTGTTTTATGGTTTCAAAGGTATCTAATTCTTTAATCAATATGGAATTTATGTTAATGTATGGTGTGAAGTGAGAATCTAAACTTAATTTTTGCAAGTTATTTAATCAATTATCTAGCACAAAATATCCTTTCTTTTCCCTACTGACTTGTCATACCATCTTTTTTAAACATAAAACTCTTGTATATTCTAGGGTCTGTTTCTAAGCTCTGTTCAGTTATCTCAATTCCTCTTTCAGATATTTGCTGTATGGTCTTTTTTGATCCAGAATTTGTAATAACAAATAAATAACCACAGTCCATCAAACCACCCCAAAACAATTTTATATTTTCTCATTCTTTCATATTATTTATATCATTGTTTATTTTTTGACCCCTTACTGATTACTTATCACAAAAAGTACATATTTATCATAACTCATGTACAAGCATTTGGAAATATTTAGAAACTGAAGAGGATTTTCACTTTCTAAGAAATATTTTCCCAAGTCTTATTCAACATTTTCACATTTTTGAAAAGAAAGACGTTAGAGATACTCTTCCTTTTTGTTGTTGATACAATGATCTATTGCCTATCTCTGATGATTTAATTGATTCAGCCACCTTTCTAGGTGCTAGGTGTACAGGACAAAAACAGACAAAAATCTCTGCCTTCATGAAACTTACATTCTAGTGGAGGAGACAGGTGCAAACAGGATAGGTAAAATTTTAAATGTAGCGTATCACACAATAATGATTGCTTTCCAGAAAAAATAAACCAAGGAAGGGGGACTGGAAATTTTGAATAGGTTACTAGGGAAGACCTCACTGAGAAGGTGATATTTGAGTCAAGACCTAAAGAAAGTCCTTTACTTTCTTCTATACCTTGCCGCAAATGGGTTACTTACATTGAAATCCCAAGAATACATCCTTCAAATATACTTGAAGTATATACTTTAAGTATCTCTTAAATCAGTAGCATTAATCATTCATAGCTTATCTACGATGAGCAAAATGTTAATATATCAGAAGGAACTGTATATATTTTAAAATTCTTTTTCTTTCCTTTTTTTTCTTTTAAGACAAGTACAGTAGTGAGAAAGAGTATAGAGTAGAACAAGTTCAATCTGTAACCCACTGTGAACAATCAATTCAGATAACTCATTACATTTGGACCAGCCACATTGTATATTTTAAACATCAAATTCATCATGAGTTAACCATCTACTTTATACTTACAGGAGTGAAGCAGCTTGTTGGCAATCTTTGAACTGTTGAACGAAATACAAAGTTCCTATATTAAAAAAAGAAAAAAGAAAATGATTTTCTAAATCTATTTTTAAAGTGAAGATTTTTGGTAATTTATTCCCTATCTCTCATTAAATACTTAAAAATGCTAATCTGAATATGAGGTGCATAAATGAGGTTTAAAAGCCATGAGTATTGGTATGTAAGTACATAAACAGAAAGGCATGAGTGAAATGATGAAAAATAACTTAGTATATAATTACCTGGAAGCGTACTTGGGAACTGGTGTAGGAAGTACATCGTATTGCCCTGGGGAAAGCTGAAGTGACTACACAGAATGGACAAGGACACCAATAACAGATTAATATATAGGTCGTAAACTCATTTTATTATCTGTTATTCATAATCCTTTATTTTATGACCATACATCATATATAATTTATTCTCTACTGTAATGGTGGAAAAGGTGGAGCTTCAAAACTTTCAACATATATTCACTTTTCATGGTGAGTTTTGTAGACAATACGCCTTATGCTGCATAGGAAAATGGATCATGTTTTAAATGCACTAGATTCAACAAATCAATTCGACCACTTAGTGAGCCTGCTCTGGGGCAAAGCAGAGTAGTGGTGGGGAATACAGTGGTAGGAGAGACATGGTCCCTGACCAGCAGGAGTGACAGGCATGTACAGAAACAATTCCAACATAAAACACAGTGCTAAAAGAAGACTACAGACGTGGGGGTGGGGAGAGATTAAATCTAACAGGGTGATCTAAAGACGGTAAAGATTTGAGGGGTATGGGATTTGACGGAGGCTTTTAAGAAAGGTAGGACTTCTTCCCAAGGAGAGCATGGGAGGGTATTCCAAGAAGGAAGAGACTTACATACACTTAACATATGAGACTGTCTCTCCATCCATCACGGAATTTGTTGCAAACTATGTGGGTGGCTGTACTGTCCCTGGGTCATGAATAAGAAGAAAGGGAGGAATAAGAAGCAAGGGAGTGTCAGTAATTGGCAAGGGTAGGGAGCAGGATGCATGAAGGATGGGAGGAAGAGACATGAGAAGCAGCAGCCAGGAGAAGATGGATCAGACCTCCAGAGCTTCCTATAAAGGAGCTGGCTGGGAGGAATTATATTACAACATCCTAGGAAGACTCAGTGAACAACCTCCCTCCAACTCCTATTATTTTTACAGATTTTAAAACACAAAACTGCCTTTGTTGCAAATAAAGAATCCATACTCTGGCATTACCTGCCACATGGAAATTCAGTTATTACATTTCACCCGGCAGCTGTCTTTCTCATATTAGCACACAATTTTGATTGCAGAAGGAGATTTTTGTGGATACAGTGATGATAACAGTAAATACAAATTTTATGGTGAAATGCACACATTGTCCTGATGCACCTGTGCCTTGTTAATTGCTCACTTGACATAATAAACACCAAGGAAACAAGGGTATTCTCTATAGAAACACAGAAGCATATTTTAAGCAGGGGGTTTTCTGGGGGGCTAGTAACATCCTGTTTCTTGATTTTGATGGTGGTTACATGGATATTTGCTATCTATTTACTTTGAACTGTGTATATATGCTTTAGGCTTTTCTCTCTTATACGCATACACACAAACAGGAGGAGAAAGGAGAAAGAGAACTGAAAAAGGGAAAAAAACCCTTAAAGTAGCTGTTTATTCATCTGTACTCAGCAATCCACATGAGATTTCTGTACCAAAGTGCTCATGGAAAACTCTTAGAGAGCACTAGACTGGAAAGGATTATTGGTTATCCGCAACATCTACGAGAGGTTTTCAAAAAGTTCCTGGAAAGATTCATATTACCTTTTAGTTCTATTTTTCTGCAAATTTTTTGAAGCATCCCCGTATATTCATCCTACTGTACTTGGCATTGTTCATTCTTTGCTATTTAACACAGCTGAGAGAGGGTTTTTCTACATAAAGTCTTGAATAATCAGTTGCCTTACAGAAGAGACTGTCTCTGTCCATTGCTAAACTTGTTGCAAACTATCTGGGTGGTTCTATTGTCCTTGGGCCTAATGGAACATATATGTATACATGTATGTGTGTGTGTACATCTATTCTTTTCTAATTCCCACATCCGCTTTTTAGTTCTTCATTTGTAGTGTATAATGTAAGGCTTAGAGAATCTAGACAATGTGCCCATAAAAATAGCTAATTCTAGTTAGTTAATGTTTCAGTCCATGATGATTAGGCACTCAGAAATCTTGTAAGAGCTTGGAGTAATAAAATAAGGCAGGGTAATTGATATTAGTGTGGATATATAATTTAGTTATGTTGTACCAACAGCTTCAATGTCAGAAAACTGGAATGATGTGAAAAAAGCCAACCCTACTTACTAGGCTCTTGGTGTGGCAATATGTGAGGGTACTTTAAAAACTTCATGGAAAAGAGTCATTTTCTTTTCTTTTCTTTTTTTGGCAGCTGGCCAGCAAGGGGATCCAAATCCTTGATGTTGGTGTTATCAGCACCACACTCTAACCAACTGAGCTAACAGCCAGTCACCCTGCATTATCTTTTAATTCTATTTTTCCATGAACTTTTTGAAGTATAAGCATATATATTTTTTAAGATTTTACTTTTTTAGAGCAGTTTTAGGTTCATAGCAAAATTGAGAGGAAGGTATGGAGATTTCCCATATAACTTATGCCCCCACACATGCAAAACCTACCCCATTATCAGCACCCCGCACCAGAGTGGTGCATTTGCTATAACTGATGAACCTACCTTAACACATCATTATCACCCAAAGTCCATAGTTTACATTACAGTTCATTCTTGGTGTTGTATATTCTACGGATTCAGACCAATGTACAGTGACATGTATCCACCATTTCAGTATTATATAGAGTATTTTCATTGCCCTAAAAATCATCTGTGCTCTGCCTATATATACATCCCTCCCTCCCCACTAACCCTTAGCAACCACTGATCTTTTTACTGTCTCCATAGTTTTGCCTTTTCCAGAATGTCATTTAGTTGGAATCATATAGTATGTAGCCTTTTCAGATTGGCTTCTTTCACTTAGAAATATATATTTAAGTTTCCTCCATGTCTTTTTTTATGACTTAATAGCTTATTCATTTTTAGCACTGAATAATATTCCATTCTCTGAATGTACCACAGTTTATTTATCCATTCATCTACTAAACAAGATCTTGGTTGCTTCCAAGTTTTAGCAATTATGAATAGAGCTGCTATAAACATCCATGTGCAGGTTTTTGTGTAGATATAAGCTTTCAACTCTTTTGGGTAAATACTAAGGAGTGCAACTGCTGGATCTTATGGTAAGAGTATGTTTAGTTTTGTTTTAAAAAACTTCCAAACTGTCTTCCAAAGTGGCTGTATCACTTTGCATTCCCACCAGCAATAAATGAAGAGTTCCTGTTGCTCCACATCCTTGCCATCATTTGGTGGTGACAGTGGATTCTGGCCATTCTAATAGGTATGTAGTGGCATCTCGTTGTTTTAATTTGGATTGCATTTCCCTGATGACACAGGATGTGCAGCGTCTTCACATATCTCATTTGCCATCTATAAATCTTTGATGAGTTGTCTATTAACATCTTTGGTCCATTTTTAAATTGAGTTGTCTTCTCATTGTTGAGTTTTAAGGGTTCTCTATATTTTGGATAACAGTCCTTTATCAGATATGTCTTTTGCAAATATTTTCTCAAAATCTATGGCTTGTCTTTTAATTCTCTTCATGGTGTCTTTTGCAGAGCCAAAATTTTTAATTTTGAAGCCCAGCTCATCAATTCTTTTCTTCATGGATCATGCCCTTGGTGTTGCATCTAAAAAGTCATCACCAAACCCAAGATCATCTAGATTTTCAAGAACTATTATCGTCCGAGAGTTTTATAGTTCTGCCATTTACATTTAGGTCTGTGATCCATTTTGAGCTAATTTTTGTGAAGGGTTTAAGGTCGGTGTCCAGATTCTTTTTTGTTTGTTTGTTTGTTTGTTTTTGCATGTGGATTTCCATGTATCTTTTCTCCATTGCATTGCTTTTGCACCTTTGTCAAAAATCAGTTGACTATATTTGTGTGGATCTATTTCTGGGCCCTCTATTCTGTTCCATTGATTTATTTGTCTATTCTTTGTCAATACCACACACTCTTGATTACTGTAGCTTTACAGTAAGCTTTAAAGTCAGGCAGTGTCAGTCCTCCAACTTTGTTACTCTCTTTTAATATTGTGTTGGCTATTCTGGGTCTTTCACCTCTCCATGTAAACTTTAGAATCAGTTTGCTGATATCCACAAAGTAACTTGCTGAGATTTATTGGGATTGCATCGAGTCTAAAGATTAAGTTGAGAAGAAGTGAACATCCTGACAATACTAATCCATAACATGGAAAATCTCTCCATTTACTTAGTTCTTCTTTGCTTTCCTTCATCAGAGTTTTATAGTTTTTCTCATATAAATCTCGTACATATTTTTAAAAAATTTATACCTAAGTATTTCACTTTTGGGGATGCTAATGTAAATGGTATTGTGTGTGTGTGTTTACCAGTAATATTTTATTTCACGATGCAAATAATCCCTTCTGTCATCAGGAGTTTTGACATACATACAGTTTGAGAAGGGAGAAAAGCAGCTTCATTTCATCTAATCTCATAATTTCTAGCCAAATGTTTGGCCAATGGAAGAAAGAGAAAGGCATTCTTTTTTAACGGTATTGTGTGTTTTGAATTTCAAATTCCACTTGTTCATTGCTGGGATATAGGAAAGCAACTGACTTTTGTATATTAACTTTTATCCTGGGCCGGCC
Organism: Cynocephalus volans; assembly: GCF_027409185.1. Lineage (NCBI taxonomy): Eukaryota > Metazoa > Chordata > Mammalia > Dermoptera > Cynocephalidae > Cynocephalus > Cynocephalus volans. Next base: position 44,351,074 of record NC_084473.1, read on the forward strand.
CCATGGCTCGCTTGAGAGAGTGCAGTGCTGGTAGCGCCGAGGCTGCAGGTTCAGATCCTATATAGGGATGGCCTGTGCGCTCACTGGCTGAGTGTGGTGCTGACAACACTGTGCCGAGGGTTGCCGGTCAGAAAAAAAAATACTTTTATCCTGCAAACTTGCTATAATTGCTCTTAGTTCCAGGAGTTTTTTTGTTGACTCTTTCAGACTTTCTGCATAGACAATCATGTCATATGTCAACAAGGACACTTTTATTTCTTCCTTCCCAATCAGTTTTTCTTTTCTTTTTCTTGTCTTAAAGCATTAGCTAGAATTTCCAGTATGATGTTGAAAAGCAGTGATTAGAGGAGACATCCTTGCATTGTTCCTGATCATAAAGTTAAAGGTAAAGAAGTAAAGTTTCTCACCTTAAGTATAATGATGACTGTAGGTTTTTTGTAGATGTTCTTTATCAATTGAAGAAGTTCCCCTCTATTCCTAGTTTACTAAGAATTTTTATTATGAATGGCTGTTAGATTTTGTCAAATGCTTTTTCTGTATCTATTGATAGGATGTGACTTTTCTTCTTTAGCTGTTGATCTGATGTATTAGGGCGATGCTAATAAATCACATTAGTTAGGAAGTAGGCCTTCTGCTTCTATCTTCTGAAAGAGATTGTAAAGCATTAGTATGACTTCTTCCTTAAATGTTTGGTAGAATTCACCTGTGAGCCCATCGGGGCCTGGCATTTTCTAATTTGGAAGGTTATTAATTATTAACTCAACTTCTTTAATAGATATAGGTCTATTCAGAGTGTCTATTTCTTCTTGTGTGATTTTGGTAGATTTGTGTCTTTCAAGGAATTGGTCCATTTTATCTAGGTTATCAAATTTGTGGACATAATACTCCTTTGTTATCCTTTTAATGTCCTTGGGATTTGCAGTGATGTCCCCTCTTTTGTGTCTGATATTAGTAATTTGTGTCATCTACTTTTATCCCCCTTAGCCTGAATAAAGGCTTATTTTACCGATCTTTTCAAAGAACCAGCTTCTAGTTTCATTGATTTTCTCCGTTGATTTCTTGTTTTCTATTTCATCAACTTCCACTCTAATTTTTCTTTCTTTTCTTCTGCTTACTTTGGATTTAATTTACTCTTCTTTTTCTCCTTTCCTAAGGTGCAAGCTTAGATGACTGATTTTCATTCTTTATAATATATGCATTCAAGGCTATAAATGTCTCTCTAAGCACTGCTTTTGGTACATCCCACAAATTTTATTGAATTGTATTTTCATTTTCATTTAGTTCATATTTTTAAATTTCTCTTGAAATTTATCCTTTGATCCATGTGTTATTTAGAAGTGTGTTGTTTAATCTCCACATATTTTTGGATTTTCCAGTTATCTTTCTGTTATTGATTTGTAGTTTAATTCCATTGTGATCAAGAGCAAACATTGTTATGGTGTGTTTTATGGCCCAGAATTTGGTCTCTCGTTTTTTTGTTGTTGTTGTTTTTCAGTCTTTGTTGTCTTTATTTTTCAGTTTTGGAGGTTTTTATTGGGGTATCCTCAAGCTCAGAGATTCCTTCCTCAGCTGTGTCCAGTGTACTAATAAGCCCATCAAAGGCATTGCTCATTTCTGTTAGTGTTTTTGATCTCTAGCATTCCTTTTTGGTTCTTTCTTAGACTTTCTACCTTTCTGTGTACAGTGCCCATCTGTTTCTGCATGCTGTCTACTTTATCCATTAGAGCCCTTAACATATTAGTCATAGTTGTTTTAAATTACTGGTCTGGTAAAACCAACTACAACCAGCAATTTAAAATTAGTATTATTTTCCTTTGAGTAAATCAATTTCATAGTACTGGTTTTAAATATTTTTAGGTGTTTTTTTTTATCATCTTCTTTTATATTCTTTTTCAGAAATAAAACTTTGAACATATTTACACGTATATATCTGTTTAGTTTGTGTTTCTTTATAGTATTTTGTAGGAATTAAAATAAAAATTTGAGCACCTGAAAATAAATAAATTACTGGTCTGGTAATTCCAACATCCTTGCCGTGTCTCATTGTGATGTTTACTCTGTCTCTTCAAATTGCGTTTTTTGCCTTTTAGTGTGCCATGTAATTTTTTTGATAGCTGGACATGATGTACTGGGAGAAAGGAACTGCTGTAAATAGACCTTTAGTAATGTGGTGGTAAGGTGTGGGGGGAGGGGAAGTATTCTAGAGTCCTATAATTAGGTCTCAGTAATTTAGTTAACCTGTACCTCTGGACTGTGAAATTCACAAGCTTTTCTCAGCCACCACCCCACCTTAGGTGGGACAGGATGAATACAGCTGGCTGGAGTTGGGTATTTCCCTTCTCCCAGGTCAGTTAGGCTCTTATAAAACCCCAGCAAGTTAGGCGCTGGTTGAATAGTTCTCTCCTGAGGGCAGACCTTGTTTAGACGAATGGAGTGCTCTGACAGGTTCCTTTTCCTCTCACTCTGCCAGAAGCATGAAAGAATTTTTCTCTGATATTTACTATGAGAACCTGGTTGAGCTTCTAGAGTTTAAAACTCACAAAAGCATGGGGGCTTCCCTATGAATGGGTCCCCCTGGAGCTTTTAACTCTCAGCCTTGCCCACACTGAGCCTCCAGAAACTCATCAATTACAGTTCAGGTTTTCTTACCTTGGCCATGGTTCCTGTGGAGGTTGCTATTCGTGGGTTTCTGTTCTAGTAAGTTGTGATTCTCTATATCCTCCTGGCTGTCTCTCCAATTTGGGGGGCAGCAGTCAGCCCTCAATTCTCTTATACATCCAAGAAGAGTTGTTGATTTTTCAGTTTATTTAGCTTTTAACTTGGTGTTAGGATAGAATTATGTGCAGAACTGGAAGTCGGTGTGACACTATTTTGAGAACTCAAACCCACAAATAGGACTTCTTTGAGGTCTAAGAAATAGACAACATAGGACTTTCTCAAAAAAGAAGCATGCCTAATGATACCAATAATACTGTTCTTAATTTTACCAGTACCTGTAATTCTCTCTAAGAACTAGAAGTGAGTTCTAGCCCGAGATAAATTCTCTGCTAATAATAAAATACTGCTAAATAAATACTGCTCAATTGAGGATCACTTTTTTATTTAATGTTTCATCTTATCTACATTTTGCTCTTTGTTATCCCAACGCTTAAGCCTTTTTTTTTTTTTTTTTTTTTAAAGATGACTGGTAAGGGGATCTCAACCCTTGACTTGGTGTTGTCAGCACCATGCTCGCCCAAGTGAGCCACGGGCCAGCCCCCCAACACTTAAGTCTTGAATTCTCAAAGTGACCGGAACCCTCCCTTATCAACCAGTTCACATCTAGATAGTAGAGCAAGTGTTCAAAATCACCTCACACTTCGAATCTAAAATGAGTATTCAGATTACTGTTGTTGTTTTCTAAACATTTACCCTCTTTCCGCTCTCTTGCACACACTGAACCCTTGAGGGAGGGTTCTTGGGGGATGCTATGATGGCTACTGAAGGATCCAGGATATCCAGCCCTGACATCTGCCCCCACTGCCACAGTATCATCTGTCAGCCCCTTCTTGGGTACAGACTCTGGCTGATATCTTGCTCAATGAAAAGCCACCCTGTTGAAAACTCCTTCAGCAGTTATTTTACCATGCAGCATGTTGCAAATTAACATTTCTTCAAAGATATCATCAACACAGGTATAGATATAGCTAACAAAGATCAATGAACCCCCAGATTTTCTCAACCTCAGTCTCTCAACCAGCTGCTCAAGGATGTCTTTTGGACACATTAAAATGAATCTTTTGATTCACTCTCTAATTTATTTATTTATTTATTTATTTTTTTGTCTTCTGTGACCGGCCGCACCATGCTCAGCCAGTGAGCACACCGGCCATCCTTATATAGGATCCGAACCCACAGCGGGAGCACTGCTGCGCTCCCAGCACTGCACTCTCCCGAGTGCGCCACGGGGTTGGCCCATGATTCACTCTCTAATTTAATAGGGCACCTTTCCAGCCTGTCTACCTCCCTTTGACCTAACAGATATTGGAGCAAGGAAGGGGATAGATCACCAAATTTGTTTCCTTTTATATGAGCTTCAATTTCAAGGCAATGCTAAAGCTAACCTGAACAGAAGATTCAGACAGTTTTAAATTTCATTTGTTTAACTGTGATTTTCACCAAAATGTTGCCAACCTAGGCAGTAAATAACAGAATTTTTTAAATGGAATGTGTAAAGAAAAAAAAAACACCTAAGAGAAAAAAAATGTGAGTTGGAAAAAATTTTGAGATTTTTACAAATGAACAAGATTGAAAAGAGTATTACCTACACATTGAAAAGAATTTAAGATCTACAGTAAGAAAAAAATTAAGTCTCCTTAACCCCTATCTAACCCTACTTTCCAAATGAAAACCACTATTAATGATTATGTATCTCTCCAGAAAAAAAAGTATGTATTTAACATCACATATATGTACACTTGTTTTCATTTATACAAATATGATTATGCTATAAATAATGGTCTACACCTTGATTTTTGTCATGTAATAACTTGGAGATGTTTGCATATTAACATATATGCATCTACCTCATTGTTTTTTAATGGTTGTACAGTATGCCATTGTATGGATGTATCATTATTTAACTAGTCCTTTAGTTAAATAATATTAGAAACAATGCTGCAGTATAATTATAAATATTTCACTGTACTTTAGTAAAACCATCCGTCGGGTAAATTCTTGACAGTCGCATTGCTGAGTTTAAGGCTGTGTACCTTTAAAATACAGGTAGGTTGCCAAACTGCCCTCCAAAATATTTGCACCATTTGTATTCATATAAGCAATGCATGAGAATATCTGTTTCTGTATACCCTTTGCTAATATTGGGTATCAACATACTTACATTGTTGATTATTCAATAGGTGAAAATGGTTTCTGTTATTATTCCTCTGTAATAATTGAATTATTAGTTGAAGCCAAACATAACTTCATGTTTTTTAGTAATTGGTATATCTCTTTGAGAACTGCTAGCTCATGTCCCTTGCTCATTTTTAAATCAGAAAATCTATTTTAATTGGATTATAAGGGAATATGACTCATTTTCACCACTTGATCCAAGTGCTGAAGCCACACAGTTAGTGATAAGCATCTTCTGGAAATGCCCTTGCATCTTCACAATGGTAGCACTCTACCTTCTTTTGGATTTACTAACCTAGTTCAGTACTGATTCACTAGCTAGGGACTGGGGCAGCGTCACCATATCCTCCCCTTCCCGTTCATTGAAGGGAGATTCTGAAACCACGTTCTGACTGGTACAGACTTAGCTGACTTCGGGTTGTTCTGAAGTTTCCCTAGCATGTTGATTTCAAGCTATATTTTAAACTCCTCCAGTTAAGTCACTGGATCCATATTTCTAGTTAAAAATATAAGCAGTGCATTTAAAACGGTAACAGACACACTCTGCAAGGTGACTTGCAGAATAGCACAACCTTTTTGTAGGGTATTTGGGCAATGCATCTCAAAGGACTTAGACTTCTACGCACCCTTTCCTCAACAATTCCACTCTATGACTAATAACAGGGTGGCTGAATATATTCGGATGTGTCCATACAATAGAATACTACGTAGCTATTAAAAACGATGTGTAGAGAATACATGATGGTGTGGAAAAGGCTCACAATATATTTCTGAAAAGAAAAAGTTGTAGTTTCTGCTAATGACAAGCTAGGTTATTTGGATGATGAAACTTCCCACTGCACACAACTAGAAATGAGGGATAAAATACTACAAATAAAAGAGTTTTTAAAAAGATATGAAATTGCTGAAAAGATAATAGGTGATTATAGGACTCTAAACTAAGAGATAGCAAGAAGCCAGGGAGGTAAGTGGCCCAATTTTGCTCACAGAATGTATGCTGGTCCAGACTAAACTCAGCAGAAGAACAGAGCTGGGTCTGAGGGAACTTCAGAGCCCCAGAAGAATCCAGAGGTCAAAGCCTGGGCCTATCAATGGGCCTATCTAGAGGTCAATGCCAAGGGACAGGGGAGTCTAATGAGAGCCCTACCCACAAGAATTTGAGGCCCTAAAAGATCACTTCCTAAAAGTAAACTCTCCTACCTCACTCCATTGCCAAGGGGACTGCAGAAAGTTGCCTTGGTGCTAAGCAGAACTGAAAGGAGGATGAAACCCACCCCTAAAAGATAATAAAAACGGGCTGGTCCTTTTCATGAATTCCAGTCCAAATTCACATCACTGGGGTGATCCAAGAATACGTAACTAGTGCATTTCTAGTGGTACCAGACTGGTAGTTCCATTAAATATAGCAGAAGCAAAAGCAAAACTTCTCTGGAGGAAAATAATCATCTTAGGCCTTGGGGAATTCACAAAAATAAATTTTCAAGATCAATGAGTGAGTGACACACAGTCAATGATAATCACACACACACTCACACAAGGAAACAAGACCTTGAGAAAACACACAAGTGAGTAAGGCCCTGAGAGATTTCAGATATTTGAGTAATCATTAATTCATTCACAGATTCAACAAATATTAATCATCAGACACTTGATCTAGAGGCAGAGATACAATAGTGAACCAAGCAGATTAATATTCATGTCCTCACTCTCACGGGGGAAGACACGTAACAAATAATAAATGTAAAGTGCAAATCACTTATATAGTATACTTGATGGCTATACGTGCCATTGGAAAAAAATAACAGCAGAGTAGAGAAGATCAGGAGTGGTAGATGTAAATAAGGCTCATTCAGACAGCGACACTTGAACAAAGATTGAAGATGGAGAGGGAGAGGGAGTTAGCCATGCAGATATTTGGGATAAGAGCATTCCAGAAAAAGGAAAATCAGTACAAAGACCCTGGGTGGGAGTATGAGTGGTGAATTCAAAACACAGACAGGAGGCCAGTGAGTCAGTAAGAGAGTGAGAGGGAGCAGTAAAAGATGAAGTCAAGAATGAAGCCAGTTCACAATAGGTCTGCTGACCCTGAGAAAAAATACTCAGGGATCACACCCACTATCACAATGCCTTAACCCAGTGGTTCTCAACCAGGAGTATTTTTGCCCCCCAAGGGACATATGGCAATGTCTGGAGACATTATTTGTTGTTACAACTGGGAGGGGAGATTGCTAATGGCATCTAGTGAGTAGAGGCCAGGAATGCCGCTAAACGTGCCACAATGCACAGAACAGCCTCCACAAGAAAGATTTGTCCTTTCCAAAATGTCAATTGTGCCAACGCTCAGAAACCCTGGATAACACATACAAGTGGAGAAGTCAAAAAGACAATTGGACATACATGTTTGGAGATCAAGAAAGAAGTCTAGGAAGGAGACGTAATTTTGGTAATCCCCAACAAATAGATGGTGTTCACAGCCTTGAGAATGGATGAGATCACCATCCAGGGAGTGAATGTGGATGGAAAAAAAGGTCTGAGTGCATGGGGCACAACGAGATAAGGAGATCAGGGAGCAAGAGCAGAGACAGCAAAAAAGACTGAGAAGAAAAACCAAGAATGAGAACTAGGCAGGAGGTGTTAGAGGTTTGGAAAGAGAGGAGATGTGAGATAAAACCACCAAGGAGAGTAAGATAATAAACAAACTACCCACTAGAGGTGAAGAATTTAAAATAAGACAAGTCAAGCCCACAAAACAAGTTTCAACAAATTTTTAAAAACTGAAATCATATCAAGTATCTTCTGACCACAATGAAATAAAACTAGAAATCAATAACAAGCCGCATTTTCAAAACTGTATTGATCCCTGTACTGGCCACATGCCAAATAATAATAATAATAGATGCAGAAAAAGCATTTGATAAAACTCAACATCTTTTACAATAAAAACTCTCAACAAATTAGATATAGAAGGAACATATGTAAACATAATAAAAGCCATATATGACAAGCCCACAGCTAATATCATACTGAACAGGGAAGAGCTGAAAGCTTTTCCTCTAAGAACTGGAACAAGACAAGGATGCCCACTCTCACCACTCCCATCTAAAATATTACTGGAAGTCCTACTCAGAGCAATTAGACAAGAAAAAGAAATAAAAGGCATCCAAATTAGAGAAGAGGAAGTTAACTTGTCCCTGTTTGCAGATGACATGATCTTATATATAGAAAAACCTGAAGACATCACCAAAAAACTCTTAGAACTGATACATGAACTCGGTAAAGTCGCAGCATATGAAATCAACATACAAACCTCAGTAGTGTTTCTACACAGCAATAATGAGCTAGCTGAAAAAGAAATCAAGAAACCAATACCACTTATAATAGCTACAATAAAATAAAATAAAATATCTAGGAATAAATTTAACTAAGGAGGTGAAAGATCTCTACAAAGAAAACTGTAAAATACTGATGAAAGAAACTAAAGAGAACACAAAAGAGTGGAAAGATATCTATGTTCATGGATTAAAGAATTAATATTATCAAAATGACCATACTACCAAAAGTGATCTACACAATCAATGCAGTCCCTTATCAAAACACCAATGACATTCTTCACAGAAACAGAAAAAACAATCTTAAAATTCATATGAAACCATTAAAGGCCCCAAATAGTCAAAGTAATTCTGAGCAAAAGAAACAAAGCTAGAGAAATCACACTACCTGACTTCAAAATATACTACAAAGCTACAGTAATCAAAACAGCATAGTACTGGCATAAAAACATACACAGACCAATGGAACAGAATACAGATAAAGTTATGTATTTACAGACAATTGATTTTCGACAAAGGCACAAAGAATATTCACTGGGGAAAAGACAGTCTGTTCAATAAATGGTGCTGGGAAAACTGGACATCCATATGCAGAAGAATGAAACTAGACCACTACCTCTCACCAGATACAATAATCAACTCAAAATGGATTAAAGACTTTAATGTAAGACCCAAACCTATGAAATTACTAGAATAAAACATAGGAGAAATGCTTCAGGACATGGGTCTGGGCAAAGACTTTAGGGAGAAGACCTCAAAAGCACAGTCAACGAAAACGAATATAGACAATGGGATTATATAAACTAGTATAAGTAAAAGTCTCTGCACAGCAAAGAAAATAACAGAATGAACAGACAAGCTGCAGAATGGGAGAAGATATTTGCAAACTATTCATCCAACAAGTGATTAATATCCAGAATATACGAGAAACTCAACTCAACAGCAAAAATACAAATAATCCTATTTAAAAATGTTCATATGAGCTCAGTTGGTTAGAGTGTGATGTTGTAACACCAAGGTCAAGTGTTCAGATACCCATACCGACCAGCTGCCAAAAAAAAAAAAAAAGAGCACATGTGCTGAATAGACAATTCTCAAAAGAAGACATACAGGTATATGAAAAATGCTCAATATTACTAATCATCAGGGAAATGCAAATCAAAACCACAATGAGATAGAATGGCTATTATCAAAAAGACAGAAAATAGGGCTAGCCAGTTAGCTCAGTTGGTTAGAACACAGCCTTATAACCTTATAACATCATGGGTTTGGATCCCTGTACTGGCCAGCTGCCAAAAAAAAAAAAGAAAGAAAATAACAAAAGCTGGTAAGGATGTGGAAAAAGCGGAACTCTTATACACTGTTGGTCAGAACGTAAATTAGTACAACCATTATGGAAAACAGTATGAAGGTTCCTCAAAACACTAAAAATACAACTACATATGATCCAGCAATCCCACTACTGGCTATACAACCAAAGGAAAGGAAGATACTACACCAAAGAGATATCTGCAGTCCTATGTTTATTGCAGCATTATTCATAATAGCCAAGATATGGAATCAACCTAAGTATCCATCAACAGATGAATGAAGAGTATGTGGTCTATATACACAATGGAATACTTCTCACCCATAAGAAGAATGAAATCCTGTCATTTGTGGCACATGGATAAGCTTGGAGGACATTATGTTAGGTGAATTAAGCCAGGAACATGAAGAGAGATACCAATGTTTTTACCTATATGTGGAAGCTAAGAAAGCTGATTGTAGTAAAGCGGTAGTTAACAGAGGCTGGAAAGGGTAGCAGGGTGGGGAGGGTGGGGAGAGGTTAGTTAATGGATACAAAACTACAGCTAGATAGGATGAACAATATCTAGTGTTTTATAGCCTGTAAGGTGACTATAATTAAGAACAATTTATTCTATACTTTCAATTAACTAGAAGAGAGGATTTTGAATGTTTCCAACACAAATGATAAATGTTAGAGGTAATGAATATGTTAATAAACCTTGTAGTGGATTGAATTATGTCTCCCCAGAACTCACTGGAGCCTGAACTGTATTCCCCAAGTTTTATGTACTAGAAACAGCCCCCACTGTGACTGTTAAGAGGGTGGGAAATCCTATTATGGTAATCGAAAGGTGGAGCCTTGAGGAGGTGATTACATTGCAGGACCATGTAGTAGTGAATGGATTAATAGTGGTGGTCAGGGGTGTGGTTCTGAGGGCTTTAAAAAAAAGAGGAGAGTCTGTCTTTCTCCCTCTGCTCTCTCTGCTTCCACCATCTTGCAATTTGAGACCCCTGGGTCACTGTTACCACCACCAGATGGAGTTTGGGCTTCCCAGCCTCAGAAACTGTAAGCAATAAATTTCATTTTCTTTATAAATTACCCAGTCTCAGGTATTTTGTTATAAGCAACACCAAAATGGACTAATACAAACCTGTTTTGATCTTTACACATTATATACATGTATGGAAAAATCACATAGTACCCCCAAAATATGTCCAGTTATTATGTGTTGGTTAAAAAAAAGAGAAAACAATAAAAAGAGGTCATTTAACTACATGGATGCAGGTACAAAGTATGCAGAGAGTTAGATTTAACTAGGGTTGGGGCTTTGCCAAACAAGTAAGAGATGAGCAATCAGGGGCAAGGGAATTGATAGTGCATGCAGGGAGTAACTATAATGATTAACTATGGAATTTAAGCTTTGCAAGGAAGAGAAAACATCGCAGGGTTGAGAGGTAGTAAAAAGGTAGGAGAATCAATGAATTGTAGGCTGGGGGGAGTGGGAAAACTGTTGGGGTTAGAATACTAGAATATAGTCAGAGAGTGGTATTTATGTACTTAAGATTATGGCGGGTTGAAATTATTGGTCTTGAAAAAATTCTAAGGAGTAAGTGGCTGAGGTAGAGGAGAGTTCAAGAAACTGAGATGCCAGGTTGTTGGAGGGTTATATACATGTGTATTGAAATTATGACAGGAGTAGCGGAAGGACTGACAGTGAGAGAAGGGAGCTAATATTAACAAGAAAGAAGGGGAGTTACATAACCCAGGGGTCAGTGGATGACTGCAATACTGGGGGAAAAAGCAGGTCATAAAACTATATATATGGAGAGAGATGGTTCCACTTTTGTACATACAAGGTACTTGAAAAAGTGTGTGAAAAAACTGCATTAGAAAATAATACAAATCTTTCCATGGACTTTTTGAAGACCCTCATATATTCTACAGTAAAAATGTACCATTTCTCTGATAAAAGATAAAAGTTATAAAAATTGTGATGCTACCTCAAATCCTCTTTGGAAATGGCCAGATACAAATGAATGAATGCACAGACATGCATACACAAAAACACATTCAAATATATTTTTATATATATACCAAATCGGACTCTTTGATAGATTCTCCAGTTGAGTTACATGCTTTGGAATAAAGGTATTAAAAATAGTAATAACTTTTTACAAGTAAAAAGCAGTCATGATGAGATATAAAGTGAATATTCTATTAAAAATTGTGGAGCTTGAGAATGCTGTTCTATCTTAAATACTAATGTATACTATATATACCTAAAATTCAAATTCTACTGATTCTGGTCTTAAAACACCAGAATTATGAATTTTATTGTTAAGTAAACAATGTTACATCTGAATATCTCTCCCTATAATATACACCTTGAAAATAGAAAATTAGGAAAACATTGAATTCTTCCACTTTCTGGAGCTTAATCCTTTGTGGCAGGCAGGAATGAGAAGAGAAAAGAAAACAAACAGGAAAGTATATTTTCAGAAGGTTTTATCCATCCCTCTCGGTAGGTCTTTTAAAGCTTGTAGTTTTGCCTAATACCAGCCTTCTGTTTTCTCTTTTTGACAGTGGGCCTTGGGCCAACCCTCAGAGACCCATAAAAGCAAGAAAAGAGGAAGCAGAAGGGAAGTAAATGGCAGAGGAGAAGAAAAAGAAATGACTCTGCATTTGAAGTGGCCAGAAAAATTTCACATGTAGCTTGGTTACCTGCTACCAAGCCATAAAAGTCCAAGTATAATCTAGTGCTTGTATTAATCCACTGAAGCTAACAGGATAAGACTTACCCAATGAACATTTATCATTCTGTTCTGTTTCAAAGCTATACTTTGTAAAGCAGTAGGAAGGGTCCACATGTTGAACACAACATGTGCTCATCCTGCTGAAAATTTCTTGTCCACCTTAACAGTCACAACCCCTTATACTTAATTCAACCTCCAATTGCAATGCATTTCTTCTCAGGTTATCACAATAACATCCTGATGAAGTTGTAAAGACTGATACTATTATTAGCCTCTTCATAAATGGGAGATATTAAGGCACAGAGAGCTGAGACAAGTGTCCAGAGTCCCAAGTAACAAAGTCCAAGTCACAACTCTGTCCCTTGAACAGGCCATGCCTTCAGAAATGCTCAATAAAGTGTTGCTTTGACTACCTATTTATTAGCTATGGGCCTTTGAACAAGTTACTAAGTCTCTACTCTCCTCAGTTTTCATGCACGTAAAGTGGAGATAACATCTGTTCTACCTATTTCAGAATGCTTAAGAAAGAAGCAACTCAGAGAATATAAATGGAAGCCCATGGTAAACTATTAGGAGCCACATAAAAGACGTATGTATTATAGGTCTAGTTAAGTCCTACTTAATACAGGGAGCTTTCCAGCCTTTCAATCCAGCCTACAGTGAATTTTCCCTTGGCATTTCCTGCTACACTATTTATCTCAGCACTTGATATATTTTGTCTTTTGTATTGTTACTTAAATATTGATGGGTCAGGTACAGCTTCCCTCCACAGAGCCTAGCACACGGGTTGTAAGCATAGTAGTGCTCTATATTATCCAAGCTGTGAATGAATTGGTGGAGCTGAGAGTAGATCTGACCCCCTGGGACCACATGCTCATTTCTACAAGAAAAATTTTTAAAAGCTTCCCTACAGTATATAGTTATATTCACCATCTAATAAGGATACTCACCGAGAGGCAAGGTTTTCTCTTTAAAAGAGGAGGGTTCACCATATAAACTGCTTGAAGAGACCAGAGCATAGCCCTATTACAGATAAGATCCCAGAGGTTCCTCAGGCTGGGGGAGTCCCACCAAGAGTCACTTAAGAGGGAAAAATTTCTCCCCATGTACTCTCCTTAGGTTAAGAACTCACAGGAAAAATCTTACTGGACACATTTGTAAATCAGGCAGCCTTTGTTTGATTCCTATTGGAAATAAGATATTTGAAGGTTTTCCATTTCTCTTAGGGGAAGACATACTCTATGTATGAAGAATGTTTCCCTCGGGGTCTCTTAGTAGCTTTCCCACAAAAACCAATCTGCTAGTAATGCTTTACCTGATCTTTGTAAACTAGTTTGCTGGGGCTTGGCCGTGGTTTGTCTTTGAATGAGTAAGAGGCCATTTGCTTCTTTAACAGGTCCAGGAAATCAGGAGGCATGTACAGTGGAAGATCATTTATGACTGGATTGTTTCTTTGCACAAGAGGTGGCTTTTTCCTTCCTTCATTTTTAAAATTGTAGGTTGCTATCACTGGATTTAATAGGGATTCTTCTATAAAAGTTTTCAAGTGATAAGTGCCAGGTATAGGAGTACTCTGTGGAAAATTGACATCAGTTTTAAGATCATTGTGTAAACCTGTAACTTCTCCTAAAGCACCGTTCTTGGAAGGGCCTAAGTAGCGTTTCTCATTGTTCTCAAGTTTAATGAAATTCTACTAAACATCATGAACAATATTTCAAGAGAATAATGATTATTTCCTTTCTGAAACAATTCATGAATTACAGCAAATGGGTTATAATGGAAGTTTAACTTTTTGAAAGGTAACTTCTGAACCCTTGACCTTGGTGTTATCAGTACTATAATCTTCCAACTGAGTTAACTGGCCAGCCCTAGGATAGTTTCTTAACTAAAAGCTACCCTACTTCTGCTTAGCAGATACTACATTTCTTTCCAAGCCCTCAAGTGGGAAGCTAAAGGATAATAACACGAGACTGAGGACGAACTGGCACAGCATATGGTCGACTTAGTTCAGTAAGAGGCTTGGTTCTTTCAAGTCACAACCACAGTGTGGCTGAACTGCCAGAACTTAAAGTTTAGTCACTTGCTGCTTTTGTGGCCATCTTTTCACTGACCACTCAGCTCAATTCCACCATTAAAATTAGTTCAATTCCACAAAGGCTCAGAGCCATGGAGCTTCTCTATTATTGATGGGTGTTAATAGAAAATATATTTGCAATATAGAAACTGTCTCTTGACATTTTTCTCCCATATATTACCATCTTGCTTTCATACACTGACCATGTTAACAAATATTATCATAGATCTATACCATCTAAGATAAAATCCAAAACCAAACCACCTTTCCAGAATGTATTTTTTTTCTTTCTTGCACAATCTTACCAAGATCGTAAGATGATAGGTTAGGCTTACATAGATATTCTGTAAAGCACCTGGATTCCTAGAGTTGCTTTACTTTCCCGTGCTTTTATTGCATTCAAACTTCAAAGCTAATTTCTTATTCATATGCTGATATTAAAATTCTAAGTATGAAATGAGGCTCATGTAGATTTGAACAACTACTGTTTTCTCATAATTAAGTGTTACTGACATAAAAAGTAAGACCGATTAAAATACTAATGAGAATAGGGATAATTTAAATAGGAAAGACTGAAAATATACATACTGTTAATGCTATTCTCCACCACCCCTCTCTTTCAAAAGATGAAGTCTTCCGAGTTCGTTTCTATTAACAAACACAAAATATGCTTATTTGTTTGAGAGGTGATCCCTTGAAATTAAATATAATTTATAAAACATTTAATTGAAGAAATTAATACCTGCATCAAACTGATAAGCCTTCATTAAAAAAAAGCTACACCGTGACAAATTTTGCCTTTAATATTATTTTAAATTGCTATTTTATGATCTTAAGTGCTTTTAAATATCTTTTTCTTTGTTTATTTCTAACATGTACAACCAAATTAAGTGTCCAAATTCCTTTTGGGTAAAATTAGAGTAATAAACATCCCCATCTCACAAAGATGTTGTAAGGATATTAGATGTGACAAAGTTTGGTGTTCTTAGGAAGAAAAGAGTTGGGACTGAAGTCGGACAGACTTGGGCTTGAACTGCAGCTTGGCCATTACCAGCTAAGGGCACTGGGCAAGTTACTCAACCCTGTGCACCTTTACTTCCTCACAAGAGTATAAAAATAGGGCACTTCTAGAGGTGGCGTGAGAATAAGGCATCATACATATAAAGTGCTTAATAAATGGCAGCTTGTAACACCTCATCTACCAAGTTAAGAAGCATATTTTGGAATTCCTGTTTCTGAGGAAGCCTTCCATAGTAAATACTCTACATCCATTTATTGTTATTCCACATTTGTTTCAGCCCCACTGTCCACAGAACACAGCTGTTTAGTTTTTTCTTTCATACTGTTTCTTCTTGTAAAGTAAGGCAAATCATAACTAAAGCCAAAATGTTTCATTATTTTAGTTATTATTTTAGTTATACTAAGTTTCCATTTATATTGTCAGAACTAGGGCTCAGACCCTCCAAACCCGTTGTACAGACTGGGTCCCCAGACCCCTCACGCGCAGGTCCATGCTAGGTAATTGGGAAAGACTCCAAGAGCTGCTGGCAGATGACATGAGCTCAGCCCTCAGCTTCCTCAGCAGCAGCAGCTTACAGGTCCGGCACTGGCCTTGCAGAGGGTCCTGGGGGCACTAGCAGCAGCAGCCTCCAGCAACAGTACTGGCCTCCCCATGCTCCCCCCCCATGGGGGGGCATCCCGGAGATGGGAGGCGCTGTGGATCAGAGCCACTCATCCTTATACTTAAGTCCATAACCCAGGACACCTGGGTGCACATGCGCAATTACACTAGATGATAACCAAGGAACACCTGAGTGCATGTGCCTGTTTACATCAAATGCTTGGCAAGATTCTGAACATCTAAGGGGCCCTGACCATTTTTCCTATATTTTTCCAACACTTCTAGATAAAATAATTAAAATATTGAATTATACTTTCATTTACAATGCTTTTGTAATTACTATGAAATATGGGTCATCTCAAGCAAGGGCACATTGAAAATAATAAACAATCTAGCCAGTAAAACTAATATAATTCATTCTTCCTGTTTAATAACTGAAATTCACTGTACTTTTAAGTATAATTGGGCTTTACTTTTACTATGAAATTTGTGCATTTCTCTAAAAAATATTGTTTTATACACACAGCTACATCTGAATTTCTTCCTATACATTTCTTTACTAGATTTACGAGAGTACTTTAAAAAGCTCATGGAAAAATTGAATTAAAAGATATTGATCTTTCCATGAACTTTTTGAGGTATCTTCTTAAATTGAACCTTCTCTGTTGCACATTTTATAGTCACAGAAGAAAACTTTCTCAGGCAGGTCAAGACAGGTCTCCCACCTCTACCCAGAACCAGGGAAATGAGAGGTAAGGACAGGGAAGTAAACATGATAAATACAGAGGAAGGTAATTGGCAGCTGCTATTCTGTTTTGCCCAAGGCAGGTGATCTAAACTCCACTCATCTACCATTTTAAATTCACTTAAGGTAAAAGATGAAAAGATAAGTTAAACATTCCTCATCCAAATGTATTTAAAAACTAAACAGAGGTAGTTTCACATAGTACTAAAGTAGGAGGCAGGGCAAAACGTATCTGATAGATTAGGGAAGGAAAAACCCATTTTCACGGGGCAGACGGAAGGAAAGAGAAGTCCAATCACTGTACTAAGGCAGTTGTGCAGTGCAAGTAGTAATGGGAAGAAGGAAAAAATACAGAAAACAAAGGGCGAATGGGGAAGGATATGGGAGGCAGCAAGGGAAAAGGAAATAAAACGAAGTTAAAATCAAATGAAGACCAGAAAGAAAGGACCACCATAGACGTGAGGGCAGGAAGAGAAAAGAGAGAATGGAGGGGCATAAGGGCCTGAGATTAGAGACATGGGGAAAGGGCAGGGGGGCCTGGCGAGAGGAAGGTAGAGGGGGCAGCAAGATGACAACCGTACCGAGGCCATGACTAACGAATTTCCACGCCCCGGGTCTTCCCTTACTGAGGTGGAGGTGATGGCGAGGACTGGCTGCTCCATTGCGGCCTCCTCTCCCCGGGCCCGACCGAGGCTGGAGTCCGGTTGCTAGGCAGTGCCTCTGGCCCGCGGGCTCTGAGCGCGCGCGCAGGGGACCCGCGCAGGGGACCCGCCAGTTTGCTCACCAGTGGTGGGGGAAGGGAGGCAGGTGCGCTCTCCGAGGTCTACCGCGAAGCAAAGCCCCGCGCAGAGGAAATCCCCAGAGAAGAGACGGTCACGCACACGTGCGATAAAATCTAGAAAGCTCTGGAGTCGCCAGAGAGCGCTGGGCGACTACGTGTCAACGTCAAGGGAGGCTTGTAAGGGCTTGAACGTACCCGCAATCTTCATCGGCCCTCTCCCCAGACACCCCCAATCTCACATCCCAGGTAGGACAGTGTGCTTGGTAGGCATTCTTAGCTCTAAGGCAGAAGTCTGCACCTACTAAAATTATTTCTAAGCTCCTCCAAATTCTGGGTGTCACCTTCTTGCCTGGCTTGAGAAGTGGAGTGAGCCCTAGACACAACAGACCACTCCTTTGTTCTCTGTATAGACCCTTTTCACTCTTGGCCTCTCTGGGCCCTAGCTTCTTCTCAACCTAGGAACATTCTCTTTATAACCAAACCCTTCCTCAACTTTAATTCCACTTTAGAGTAATGTGTTCCAGGGAATTCACACCCATTAATCTCTTTAAATCCTCAAACGCAGGCTTCCTTCAGCAGTTTAGCACAGTTGACTCAGCATCACACAGAAGTGGCAGTCAGAATTCAAATCCAGATCTGACTCTGGAGCCCCATTGCCCCTTACACCATGAAGTTTCTGCTTCCCTTCACAAACGTTCAAGAGTAATGTGGACTTAACTCTTTCCTCACCTCCCATACTTTCCTAAAACCATCTTAATCCGACATGTGCACGCAACCTTACAATTAAAATTGCACTTGCTAAACTCACCCACGATCCAATTGCCAAATTCAAGGGGGATTTTCAGCTCTTATCAAACTTGGCCTTCATTTTTCATTGCTGGATTTGAAAGCTGGCAGCATTTGCTGTATTTTATTCTGTGCTTGTTTCCTCGTCTATAAAGAAGGGGATAATAAATCGGTACCTACCCACATGTGGTTATTAAGATTAATTTAACTGAATGAAATGTTTGGAACCATGTCCGATACAGTACGTTCAGTAAATAAATATAAGCTATTACTTTTAGGACAAAAGCAAAATTTACAATCCAGTCTCTCACCTCTTCGCTACCTCATTAGACCTCATGCTTTTACATATCATACTTGCAAACCCAAAGATGCCATCTTCACCATTCTTTAGTCTCAACATATGCTGGCCCTTCTGCATGAAATGCTATTATTACCTTTGACCACTTGGCAAATCGCAAGGGTCAATTCCTCTGAGCAGTACTAGCTAATTAATCCCCCCTAATTTTAAACATATCCAAAACAGGTGATTCTGAACCTTTTGAACACGAGACTAAAATATTTGTTGAACAAACTACCAGTTCCCGCCCCCCATAAGTAAAACCAGAGAATGGATTTCAACAGTGCTTTTCAAAAATTGATGTGTATACATAAGATTTGGTGATCCTGTTAAAATGCAGACTGATTCCAATTCTGGGGCAGGACGACTTTGAGAAGGGACTAGAAGACTTGATCTAATTTCTCTTAAAATACTGGGATTCTACATTCACTTAACACAGCCTTAAGAAAAAGGACCAGTCTTCAGTTTTAAAGTGAAGAACTGAAATTAGAAGGCTAAGAGGCAAGTAAACACAAGTTCTCACAAATGAAAGAGATTAATTGAGCCCATCCCTGTGCTTCATTTCATTTTCTTATTTTGGCTGAGCGTATAAAAACTGGCTCAGCAGACTAGGGACTGGTACCCTAGAGACTAAAAGAATATGTATGAAAGGTACAGAGAAGTCTAGAAACCCATACAAGGTGTGAAACTGAAGAGAACATTTAGATGAGAAAATATAGTTTAAGTATCTCAAAAATAGAAACAGCATGGGTCAATGATTTCAAGGACTTTACCCATGAAACAGATTAAGCATGTAGGGTAAACAAAATGTCTTCTTAAGAAAACAGTCTTGTACTGTATCACTGACTTAACTTCAGGTTATAATAACAGCAGTTTTAACAAGGGGGGAGGCATTTCTCTTTGAGAACACAAGACTACAAAATAAGTAGAGCTCAGTAGTGCCTCTGGCATGCATCAGATCTTTAAAATTAGTGTCTTCTAAAAATTCTAGGGAAAATACATTACACCCAAGGATGATCTTCAACCGCAAGTGATGATTTATTGGTAGAATTACCTGAAATCAAACACACTACAGATGGTATTAAGGAAAGAATTATCAATTACCACAATATGGTTAAGACTTGAAAGTGCTATGAGGGATCTCCAAAAAGTTCATGAAAATATTCATATTACCTTTTAATTGCATTTTTCCATGAATTTTTTTAAGTACCTTTGTATTTTATTTTTTTGCTTGCTGGTATAGGGATTGAACTCCGAAACCTCAGTGTTACCAGCATCATATTCTAAAACCAATTGAGCTAACCAGCCAGGAGTTCCTTTTCTACACTGCAGGCAGCATTTACCCTTGTATTTTAAAATCTTACAGTCATAAGTGGTTTAACAGCACAGTAACATTGACTGAGCTGTTATTAACAAATGCCAAGGACTAAACCAAGGACTATGCTAAGAGCTTTACCTTCATTATTTCACTGAACTTTTAAAATAGCTGAGTTAGAAACTAGTTGGATAAATTATACCCATTTTATAGGTAAGATAACTGAGGCTTGAATAATAGACCTCTTCAAGGTCACACATAGCAGTGATCTGAACACTGCTGCAATAAATCTCCAAAGCCCCAGCTTATTTTAACACCCTGGAGAAAATGCCTTAACAGCCAGAAATGTGACTCATCACACCAAATACCTTGTTTGGATTTCCCTTTGACTAAATTCTTACTACATCTAATGAAGGGGGCCTCAGAGTGCACATCTAAAATCTTCCTATTAAATTCATCACCTGCCTCACATGTGACAACGGAACACCCCCATTAGGATTATCAATACCTAGAATTTCCCTTAATCTAAAACATACTTATTTTTTTCCTTCACAACCATCCAGTTTTCTATTTTCCAGTAGAACTTAATAAGTGGTCCTAAAATAGTGAACGATGGGGCAGTAACCTGCCAAATAATGAACTGTCCCCTGGGAAATTAACCTTGTGGCTATAATAACCAGGTAACAATTATACTCAATGTTTTAATCTTGGCTCTTTCATTAAGTATTTAAAAAGCAGTGTTTTTAAAAAACCCTGATAATTACCTTCTAAATGGCTTAAATTATAGAGAAAGCAATGGTAGAAGCAAGCAAATACTAAAACAAGGTTTAGTCACTGCCAATCTACTCCTAAAGACAACTTTTTTTAAATAAACTATGTTGCAGATAGGCAAGTACAACAGAAAATTCTCCTTTGCCTTATGATAGAATTAAAAAACATGAATAACGACAAAATAAAATTTAAAAAAAAAAAAAAAAAAAACATGAATAAAAGATTAGGACATAGAGGCAAAAACCATAATGACCCTTCCCAACTAGATTTGGATTGCCATATTTTTAACAAATATTTTAAGAAATCATTGCATGGCTGAAGTCAACATGGACAGATGCCAAAGCTTAAAAATATATTAAAAGGGTAGGAAACACTAAACACCTTCCTTATGCAAATTCCCATGCTAGGTACACAATCTTTCATTTAAAACCTTTTGAAGGAAGTATCGTTTTCATTAAAAAACTAAATATAATCTTGAGTAGTCAAATAAAAAAAAAACAAAAAAACTCTTCTAGATTATACCAAGTAGAAACCAACTGCACATTTTATTCTCAAAATCATTAGACTTCAACAGTTAATTAAATGACTCAGATTCAGAGCAACAGTTGGGTAAATTGTAATTTTTTTTTATTGGAAAACAAATATACAACTTGGAATGGATTTGAGGCAAATTGTGCCATAAGCAGATTTTCTTCAAGTGGCTAAACAAAGTTTAAAAAGCAAGTAACAATAAAAGAAAATGTTTCTGGTACAGGACCAGCAGTACAAAAAAATAGTGTACGAGTACCTGGATAATACACCCGTTTTGCAATAGTGCAACTTTTAAGTACATATTGTTGACTGTCCATAGTCCACGCAGAGTTACAACTCCTCACTTCAACAACAACATGCTGACAGTTCCTAAATAAAACTACTTTTAAAAAAAGGCATAACCCAGATGTTCCCTCATTTGACCAACTCCATCTAAGTTTAGATGTGCAGAAGGGCTTAGATATATCCAGAGTAAGCCACATGCAACATGTTACTTGATCAATTTTCTAAAATAAGGTTTCAGGACAATGACAGAGATAAGGGAAGAAAACATGGAGGAATGAAGTCCTAATTACTATACATGCATATTTTTTGACAGTAGGGAGAAACCTTTTACAGATAAGTTACAAACAAAGAAAAGGCAAATAAACAATTTTGTACAAGAAATTTAACACATTCTGTACAATGTCTTCACTTTGCTGTCATCATTTGTACAAACTCTGAAAAAGAAGAAGTACACAAAAAGTTGAGACAATGGCAAGACTGACAAAACCAATCACATTTACTCAATCACTGAGCAGTCTTCCTTTCCCTTTTTCTTTCCTCAGAATTACTATAAAGTAGAGGGGAAAGCTAGTTTATTGCCAAGGCTGCAACTTCATAGACTGCAATTATTCAGGATTACTAAGAGTAAGCCAAATTGATGCTTTAGATAACTATAATAAAAAGCGGCATTCTTGGCTCTATCTAAGATTTGAATTTTAAATATGCTCGGTTACATGTCAATATTGTAACTTCAGTGCTATGAACTAGGTTTAATTTTTAGAATGTCAAATTTTATGCAGTTTTCTAATTAAGTAGTTAAATTATAAAAAATACAAGTGAAAAAAATATAAGGCAAAGGTTTTACTGGAAGTCCTTTCAATTTTCAAATGCTGTGCTTCACACTATGGACATCCTAAAATTTATAGTCACATACGATGCTTTTGAACTGAAGCATATGTTTCAGAAAAGCCAAATAGAGGGAAAAAAGAGAATCCAGTGGAGAACAGAAATTGACTAATTTCATTTTAGGGTTTGGAATAAGTTTGAAGCTTTCCAAATTGTTCTACAATCCTTATATAAAAACTGTACAGTGCTTCAAACTTTAATGCACATATGAATCACCCAGGAATCTTATTAAAATGCAGATTCTGGGGCTGGCGGGTTAGCTCAGTTGTTAAGAGTGCAGTGTTGACAACACAAAGATAAAGGGTTTGGATCCCCAGATCGGCCAGTTGCCAAAAAATAAAAATAATAAAATGCAGCTTTCTAGGTGCAGGCAGGAGTGAAACCTAATAATAAATATTCCTAAAACAGTGATGTTGCCTAGTCTGTGGACAGTACTCTGAGTAGCAAAAGGTTAGTAAATATAACTTTTAACATCCTAATGGGGGGCAGGGGAGGAGCCACTAATTTTGACCTATCAGATAGTTAGCAAGTACCTCTAACTTAAAAATCAAAGCATAGAATGTGGCAGTAAGAAAGATTTACCTTCATAGTTTACTTGACCATCGCCATCAATATCTGCTTCCCTGATCATTTCATCAACCTCTTCATCTGTTAACTTCTCTCCAAGGTTTGTCATCACATGGCGAAGCTCTGCTGCACTAATATAGCCATTGCCATCCTGGAAAAAAATTTAGTATAATGTCTGAATAAAATTACAGACAGAGTTGGAATGGAAATTTAACCCATACAAACTAAGGAGAATCTACAAATAGTTGACCTATAAATTAAATGTCACTAAGAGCCAAGGAGAATGTCCTATATTGAAATCACTACTTCCTAGTTCCAAAGTCAAGTGATGCCTCTTTTGCTGCAAGATTAATACAACACACCATTTCTTAAAATGTTATTAGAAAATCAAGGTTTATATAGAATTCTTAAAAAGCTTTTGCTTGGTATTTAAAGTATGTTGGTAAATCATCAGTAAAACAAGTCTTCAAAGAATAAGGGGTCCTGGTATCTTCATTTCATCCTCAAAATTTAATATATCCAGTCCTTGAAAAAAACCTACCTTATCAAACACACGGAATGCTTCTCTAATTTCTTCTTCACTATCTGTGTCTTTCATTTTTCTTGCCATCATTGTCAGAAACTCAGGGAAGTCAATTGTTCCATTACCTGAAATGGTTTGTTTAGTTGAAACATTAAAATACAATGTAAGTAAATACCACTTCTTCAACCCTTTTCCATCCCCCAAAATTAAAGACCTACCATCAGCATCTACTTCATTTATCATGTCCTGTAACTCTGCTTCTGTGGGATTCTGCCCCAGAGACCTCATTACAGTTCCCAATTCCTTTGTTGTTATAGTTCCATCACCATCCTTGTCAAATAGTGAAAAGGCTTCTTTGAATTCTGTTGGAAAGACCACCATCCAAACATACAAGTTAATAAAAAATAACCTCCTAAATAAAATGTATTAATTAATTTTTAATGCAAAGATACATATGGAGATAGCACCTGAAATGGGATTCTG
The DNA here is from genome assembly GCF_027409185.1 of Cynocephalus volans. Classification (NCBI taxonomy): domain Eukaryota; kingdom Metazoa; phylum Chordata; class Mammalia; order Dermoptera; family Cynocephalidae; genus Cynocephalus; species Cynocephalus volans. The sequence continues at coordinate 44,375,044 of NC_084473.1, forward strand.
ATTCTTAAATAGGTGGGAAACCCTGTGATTTCAAATATCTTTGGTCAATCATACAAGTACATGCTCATATGGATCTACCAGGGAGTTTTTCATTTAAAATCTCATGGGAAACTCCAACATCTAGACCAGATAAAAGTAAAATTATTTTCACTTTAAAGAAGAAAAGAACCAAAGCCCAGATGACTGATTGGCTTCTCTATTTTCCATTGAAGCTGCTATGTGGAACATAACTCAAGATTATAGAGCTATCTAACCTATGACTCAAAATAGAAAAATAAGACTATCAGTTCCAAATACATACTTCTACAGAGTAATTATATTATTTGTTTGTACTATGTTTAGAGTTAGCCTCAAGGTTAAAATTATGTCTAAATCAAATACTTATTAAATTAAAAACAAATAACTTTAAATTTCAGAACATGGATAGGCTAGTCTCCTTTTCTAGAAGGCAGAGAAGGGATTATCACCAAATAATCTATAATGATGCTAACAATGGGCTGATCAAGATATGAATGTCCAATTTTAGCTAAGGTGCTGCATCACTGAAAACAAAGATAATTTACACCTTTCTTTAGAATATAAATAGCCAACACTGTAATAGAGTGAAATATTATTACTCCTTAAGATCTTCTTGTGAAATTATGTTGCTTCTAATTCACCACTAGATTACATGAAAAGCTGCTGGAACAACACTCCAGGACTGCCTGGCTTCATCATTTATTTTACAGATAGAGAAACTGAAAGAGATTAAATTTGGTACTGCAAGGTCATACCAATGCATCAGTAACAAAGCTAGTACTTTCCAACTAAGGCATTTTCTAAAAGATATTAGACCCTTATTAGCAAGCAAATACAAAAAAAGTTCCAAAGTTCATGGAACCATTAAGGTTCCCCAACATACTTAAACATTTGAAAACATAATCTGACATGTTTAGAAATGGTGTACCTTCTCTTACCATTTATTCCCTGCCTGTCTATCCCTGCTCCATTTCATATACCTTCCAGTTTCATTCCATTAACTCCTCTGTGAATTCAACTGAAATTGATTTTGCCCACTAACATATATATCATCTTGATGTCTCTTAGCCTAAAGCTAAACTCAAATCTTAGTTAAATTTTCAGTGCTTGAAGCCCTTATCTCTCCCCAAATTTTGGAAGTTACCACTACTCATATCCATTTCCTCTCTCCAATCAATCTACCATAAAAATTACTTATAGCTCCAATGCATCAGCTGAAAATGCTAAATTCAGCAATGAACATTTATTTTTTCCAATCCATCAGGTATGTTTCAGTATGTGAAGCCGTATGGCAAAGAAACTAAAGCAGACTTTGTAACTTGATTGCCTGGGTTAAAATTTAGTTCCTAGCTCTGCTACTTTCTAGCAATGTAATCTGGCCAAGTTACTAAACCTTTCTTTGCCTCACTTCCTCATTTTTGTTATACAGGGATAACTGTACCTACTTCCTAAGTTTAAGAATTAATATGTGTAAAGCACTTAGAACTAGGTCTGTCAAATAAATATTTAATGTCAAGAAAAAGATGATCTCATTTTCTTCCAACATCCAAAACTGCAATGAAAAACTAACTTTTACCAACTTTCGTAACAGTACTTTGACCTTCCTGCTGCCTTACTGATCCTGCCAAAGGCTCTTGGTCTCTTACATGTAGATGTGACCAATTTTATCCTTTTTCCTCTCCTTTGCCATTTCACCTATGCCCACGTACAATGAAGATGTCTTATCTTTAGTCTACTCACCTCTCTCGTTAACATAATACCTTTATTTTCCGACTTTCCACAGGACATCTCCCTTGGTGATCTCAAGTAAGACTATGAAAATCAATTCTACACTCCCCAGCAACCCCAGGGATACAAGCAAAAGCCAGAGAGCCACTTTAACTCTCCCCTCCCCCACCCCAAAATCTGTCAACAAGTCCTGTTAAATTCTACCATTTCAATACTGCCTAATTTTTTTTTCCATCTCTATAATCTATGGTCGGCCCTCCATATCCATGGGTTCTGCATTTGTGAAACCAAGCGTGATGGAAGATATTTGAAAAAAAAATCTGCGTCCATACTGAACACGTAGAATTCTCTTGTCATTTGTCCCTAAACAATACAGCATCACAACTACTTACATAGCATTTACATTCTATTAGGCACTTGAGCAAGTAATCTAAAGATGAATTAAAGTACACAGGAGGATGTGCATAGATTACATGCACATACTAAACTAGCCTCTGTTGATTCTGGCATTTGAGACAGGTCCTGGAACCAATCCCCCATGGATACCGAGGGATGACTGTATTTTGGTTCAAGGCCTCATCTTTTGCCTGGACTCTTAACAATTGCCTAATTGGGTTCTTTAAAATTACCCACACAACTGCCTGGGTCCTATTACCTTTTTACTTTCTTCTGCTTAAAATCTTTTAATTTCTTAAATTTAGATCAGTTATCACTGACTTGTTTACAGTAGTTTGCTACATTCAATAGTAAGTAACATAGTTCCACTCCATTTAAATATTACTTGTTTCCAAAGGAACTCGGCCTAATATCAATCAGAAACTTAGTACTACACTAATGATTGATCTTATGAAAATACTATATAGTGCTAACCTAGATCAACCTAATCACAAAAATAGATCAGGGAGTCCCCACCTACAAATAGCAAGATTTGATGAAGGCATTTCCATTTTACTATGGTTTTATTTATTTATTTTTAAAAACAGAATGTAGAAATTGTCTAGAAATACATAAATACTAGGGTTTGGATATATAGCATCTATCATCTAATAACTTAGATTTTAAGAAAATTAAAGTACCTAAAGATATGTATTTGCTTATATTACATTCTCTGCTAACATACTTAGTTATAGGCATCTTTTGATATCATCATTAAGGGCATAAATTCCCAGTGTTTAACTAGCAATAATCACCTTTCTATTATATGATTTAACTAAAAGCTAAATTCTGAAAGATGCATGGTATAAGTTTATTATATATGTGTACTCTAAATTTTAAGAAGTTTCAAAACCTAATAATCCTTAAAATGTTTGCTGGAGTTAAGTCAAAAGCAGAAAATAAAACCATATCTATACTATAACTACTATTTACTTTATGCATGCAAGAAAGGAACAAACAACAATTTTATTTTAAAGGTTAAGGTTTATTCTAAATTCCTATTTGTATTTTTACACTCAAAAGTCGCAAATACTTGTAAAAACTCCTTGAAATAAGAATAAACCCCAAAGTATAATTTATATTTACCTGCCTTTACAGTTTACTGGTACTTCAGAACTACCATAATCTTTATCTATAGAAGCAGATAATTCTAAACAGTAACTCTCAGGAATGAATTGAAATATAAATACAGGAGTCAAAACTTAAATACACAATAAAGAGAACAAGTCCTGAACAGCTATTTCTACATAACTGATAGGTGTAAGGAATTCCCTCACCAAATCCATTCTAGCTATGCCTAAATTGAAACTTTCATTAAAGTCACACTATTACTCAAGTTTTATTTGTTAATTAGCAACCCAGGACCCTTACACCTAATTAGCTTATTACATAAATTTATAAAACTAGGTTACTATGACACCATTACAACAAAAGAAAAATCAAATGCCTTGTTTACTAACTTGTACTAATTTAGAAAATTCTGAACTTAATAATCCCTTAGAGGTCTTATATCAGACCTTTGTTGGTACCCCTATGTAACTTCTGCTGTAAATCGTGTAAGGTTAATACATATATATATATTTTTGGTAGCAGGCCGGTGTGGGGATCTGAACCATTAAAGTTAATGTTTTTAATCAAACAAATTTGGATCTTGAAATTTTAATGAAGGCTTAGGCATAAATTTCTTTCTTCAGCGGCTGCTTGATATGGGGATCCAAACCCTTGACCTTGGTGTTATCAACACCATTCCAACCAAGCGAGCTAACGAGCTAACCTGCCAGCCCTAGACTTCTTAAAAAAGAAAAACTTTTGTACATTTTCCCATCAGTCCTACAAATGACATCATCGCAGTCATCAACAAAGTTAACTCGTTAATGATATCGTACTCAACTGGAATGTTCTTTAAGACCAGGTAATATAAACAATTCCAGTAACTTCACCTAAACAAGTATTTTTTTCTAGACCAAGTTATTTGCTCTTAAAATTTCTAGACAAATCTACAGTAGTATTGATTATCACAGGATGATAAAAATGGCTTTAACACTACCTTAGTTTAAAAAAAAAAGTACCCTGGTATGTTCGATGTTGCATATTATGTATAAAGCTTAACTTTTTTTTGGTAAGACCAAGTACATCTTAGATGTTACTGGTCACCAGCAATTACAATTTACCAAATAAAGAAAAAAATTTGCCTTTGCCTCAAAGCTAGATTATTAAAAAATACCATATTTGGAAGGAAGGCAGAATTCTTCGATAGAGTAATAGTATTGTAGAACATTTTTTTCCCACACGCCTTTTTCAGAATGAAACGCATACACTGAAGAAATATTTATTCAGTGCTTACTTACTATGTGGCAGGCATTGGGGCTACAAGAGAGAATAAAAAGGTCCCTGATCTCATGTGACTTTTACTTTAGTAGCAAAGTTTTGGTTCCTCTACCTTAAAAGGTTCGGTAAAACTTGGGGTCCAAGGAACAACTTTAAAGAAATGTGTGATCTAGGAAAAGGCAGGATAGGTAGAAAACCTAAGAACAGACTTTTTCCCCACTCCCACTGTAAACTTAATTTTATAATGGAAGCCAACGAGAAGATAATTTATCTTGAAGACAGTGTTCTGATGAACTACAAATATTCTTTATAAGCCTGCTATCAGTTATTAAAGATTTATCCTCTTATACTAAACAGATTCAAACTTTTTTTTTTTTTTTTTTACAGAGTTGTATATGTTATGTGTAGGAAGGCAGTAATGATAGGCACCCTTGAGTAACACATTCTCTGCCCTAAAGTTTACCATGCTGTGTTGTGTACAATTATCTGACTGGGAATACTGAGAAACGACGAATAGGTGTATATAGTAGAGAAGGCCAGAATTTAAGACTGAAAATATTGGATAGCCCAAGCCACTTCCTGGAGACATTATACTATAAAAAACTATTTCAGAAAAATTTACATTTTACTGATACATTAAAAATAGTATAAATGAACAACAACAGAAAATTTCCAAAGTTCTGCTTGATTGCTTCAGCATATTCAATACATGCAATATACCAATCCTAGGAAGCAAATCCCAGAGGTTTAAAAGTCAAATTATACGAGTAAAAATAAAACCTGCTCGAATTTGGTCCTTAATATTAATAGCTTTCTACCTGATATAGTCCTATCAAATAATATTTGTGATGGATATTTGAGATTTCTGATATCCTCCAAATTTCTGTTCATGAGGGGTAAGGAGCTTGCTTCAAATAGGCTATATAGGTGAGTTCCAACTGGGCTTCTCAGTTTTCTGCAGCATTAAAAAAAAACCTCGAGTACTTCTGAGCACTTAAACTCCTTACTGAGAAAACTGTGGAATACATGTCTCTAATGAAAGCAAAGAATAGTTTGGAGAGCATTTCAACACTGCAACTAATTGAAAAAAGAAAGGAAAAAACTTTGGCAAGTTTTCCCAACATCATGACATTAACCAGCCATCTCAAAGTACTACTGCCTTTAAAGACAAAATATGAATTACTACAGTGACATTTATAGAACAGAAGGCTAACTTTTGGATCTAAGTTTTTCACTAGAGAAATGGTTATTCCCTGGTTGATTCTATACGCAATTCTAATGTTAAAATATTAGCTAATTTAAGCCAGGGTAATTCAATGTTGATTTTCTGATTGTACACTTGAAGTTATTAGTTACTATTTGGCCCTCTTTTCTTGCACAGACTAATTTGGAGTTGCAGTGTTACCTAACCCAGAATTCATATTTTATAGTAAGTAGTCTTTGAAAAACAAAACAAAGACCACCACCACCAGTCTCCAAAGCATATCCACATAAACTAAAATACATATCTCTAATTACAGTTAGCCCCACACATCTTTCAAACAGGCAAGTTTACATTCTCACTTACCAAAGCAGGTCGAATTACTGTATCACACCCATCTGTTACCACCTTTGACATACATCAAAGTGAGTTTTTTTAATAAAGTACCTTATTTTGAGGTTGGCTATTCAATTTATAATAAAACCCAATACATACAAATCTAGTATTTCTCACCTGCAATCTGCTCTTCAGTCAGTTGGTCAGCCTACAAAGAGATCAAAGAGCTAGGTTAGTGACTTGAATATGTAGATTAGCAGTTACAGAAACAAGTTTAAAAACTTTCAAGGTTCACCATAAATAAGCTTCAATTAGTTTAACATTCCTTAGTACCAGCTACAAACACAGGTGGGTAGAAAATGCACACATCTTGTTTTATCTCTGAAACTAAACTGTCTTGACTCCAAGTTTAAGATATAGAAATATTTCAGAATTTTGAAAGTCTACTTCTAAACTTCACACACCACTGAAAATAAGCAAATGCAGCATACTAGAAAGTTTAATTGGACTTGCTATTCTTCTAAAAAGCAAGGATAGAATCCAACAGAAACATTGTTTTCTTTTTCAAAGTTTAGGATACCCAAATTTAAGCTCACCTCCTATGGCAGATGCAAAGAATCCAGAGTTCTGAACACCTGAACTACAATACAAATATTTATCAATGTTGAAAGTCCAGCCATCCATTTTTTCTTAATTTTTGAAATCCCAAAATAAGCTTTTGTAATGTTTGTGTAACACAAGAAGAGCTACTTGACTTTGCTTTCAGAAAATATTTTCAAGCATTCACTAAAACCCATTATATACGTTATCCTTATTCAATCTTCACAATGACCTCATAATGGTATTATCTTATAGATAACAAAAGACAGGCTTGGGTTAAAAATGGGGGTGGGGAGAGGGCAGGGCAGACAGATTAGTAACTAGTAAAGATACACACTGAAGTGTCAGACATGCCCAGTACCTTTAAGTTTTCAATTTAGAGCCATAATATATAAAGATGTTTGCAAAATATCCAGGCTTCTTGTTCTCATGGCCTTCACCTTTGGACATTTCACTGCTTATTAGTACATCCATCCATGAAGCTTATGTGGTACTGAGGAGCACTGCCAAGAAACAGCCTCCTATCTAAAATCCCTATCAACATGGAGTTGAATATACTATGATTAATTAATTCATTTATTTGTAGGGAAAAGAAAAAAAAAACATTGCCTGGTTTCAACCTCTAGGGTGCAGAATGAGAAAAAAACCCAGAAAGAAGTTTCTTTCCCTGCTCAACAATTTTGATTTGACCACTATGTAAAAATGGAATTTGTTTCTATCTTTTAAAAAAAGGCTATTAAAACACAAGGGGCTGGTAGCTTAAATTGAAAAGCCAATAATTAAGCTCAAAGGCAGAAGTTTATATGATAAAAGTTTATCTACTTTTATCCCTACAAGTTCCAATCCTCCTCCAACCAATATCTATTGTAATGTCAGTCACAGATCGTTTTCCCTAGGAATAAGACTTCGAATCCAGTAAATCCACTGAGTTGATGTTTACTTTGTTATAACAGAAGCTATAGAGGATTTATTTCTAGTCTAATTGCATTTTGCAGGACTTCTATAATTTCTGAAGGCAGGGCAACATAAATGATATGATGGGGGAAAATAATGGTGTTCTGAGTCATAGCTGGGCTGGAATCACAGTTCTGCCACTTAATACCTGTGCGACCTTGGACATGTTACTCAACCTCTCATAGTCAACTCCATCCGTAACACAAGAATAACAATACCTACAACACCCTGTAGGGTTGTTGTGAAGAGTAATTGAGAAGCTATGTAAAGGGCTAGCCTGGAATTCAATGGTTAACTATTACCTCATATAAATTAACTAACGAAGTAACCTACAATGTTAAATATCAATCTAACTAGCCCAATTTCCACACAAAAGGTAGACATGCATGGCATTATCAAGCACTTTACAGCCAACCTACCACATTCCATGAAAACATTCTTTAAACTAAATGTGTGGCAGGCATTCATTCCAACATGCGTAAATCCTGAAGGAATGGTTGCTAAGTACAGAAAGGGAGACAGTAGGGTTTGCTCTCTTAAAATGTTGGGGGCATGGAAGATGAAAAGACCTTAGGAAGAAACAAGGACGTTAACAATAAAAGAAACCTTAAAGTTGTCCAATTTTGCTTGGAAAGACAAAATTTAAGGACCTCACACCATATCCAGCTCCCAACCTCCAGGCAAATGCAATCTTAGATCACAAATATGAGCTTAAGGAATGAACTAATAAGCACACACTGACTAAGTTACTCATGTATGTAACCTGCAAACTGTCAACTTTGCTTGGAAGGTTGATTTTTTTTATGTACTACTTCTCCATACTTCAACTATACAAGCAACATTTAGATTAAAGTCTACTAAAAAAGCAAGAACATAACACTTCCTTCCTAGCATCTAGCTTTTCCAACTATAGGCAAATAAAAATTATTTAGTTTTTCCTTCTGTTTATTATGGAGAGTGCCTGCCATTTTCTTATAAGAACCAGAAGAATTATACTTTTGGGAAAACTCAAGCTCATTAGTGTGTTTATCTCACTAAAGTGAAAACTAATTCACTGGAGAGATGACTAGAGTTCTTACTCCCTTATTTCTGCAACTACTGATATAATTCTCCCTACTGCTCGTCAGTCCAGAGGAAGCTTCTAGGCATTAGTATACTCTCAGGTTCCATCCCAGACCTAGTGAACCAGAAATGTGCATTTTGGAGAACCAGAGGTGACTTGTAAACACTGAGAAAGCATTAATCTGTACTACATGAGTGACCTAAAGTGAATGAGTTATGTACCTATTAAACATTTCATAAATGGCATTCAAAAGTAGGTATGAATACTCTGAGTTCATCTAGCGAAAAGTGGTTAAAAAAAAAAAATCTGAAGTTCTTATCTGAATAAATATGAGTCCATAAGTTTGAAATGGAACACGATCTTCTATCCTTCATCCATTCTTATATGTTCATTCCCTCATAAATGCTACGCAGATACGTTTGTTTTGCCTGTATCAAAAAGTCTTAGTTATCGCAGTAAGGCAAAAGATACCTTAATTCTGACATAACAGCACTTACTGTAATGTCTTGAACCAAATGAGAAAGCACTGGAACAAAATGACTTATAAAAAAATTAAGACCTTTACTAAATGCCTAAATTGTAGCTCAAGCTAGAACTTTCTATATTTTAATAGAGCCACAGCAAATTCTTTGGTTTTGAGTCTAATAAAACATTATTTAGAATGAAGTAACAAAATTTTCTACCTCTCCACATCTTTTACTACCTAATAACCCTGGTTCTCAAGTCTTCTTGAAGTAACCCCCTTTCAACAAGCATATATTAACTACATGTAAACCCCAAAGCTATATACAATAGCAATCTTATTCTACTTCCACATCAAATAAATGTTTACTCTTTAACTTGATGGGGTCCTAATTTTAAATCTCAGTAAGTCTTTCAATTATGAAGTTACCGGAAGACAGTTTCCAAATTAATTATTTACTGATGACTGTTGACTTAACAAACCAACCAAAAACCCCCACGGCATCAATGATGCAAACAATAACTACAAAAACTTATCACTGACAAGGGACCACGAAAAAGTTTAGATACAAACTGCACACTACTAAGAACGTCCATTTGAGTTCTTGATTCAATTATCAAGAACTGATCTGAAAAAAACTTACCCTTCATTTAATATTTTTTAAAAAGTTTACCCCACATCTTGCAATGATTACATGCCTATAATGTACATCCTGTTTTGCCTTAAAGAGGGCAAATTCAACCAGCATAATCAAATTCAGAATAAAATAATTTAAAATATCAAGAGGGAACAAATGAATCCATCACACTTAAATGAACGCTAGTTTTATCCAAGGTGAATTCCTTTCCTCACACCCATTACAGGCTGGAGGTTTCACTTGGCAAGGATCCCCAACTCCTGTTTAAGATGTCACCTTGTCTCCTGGACACACCCATCACCGTAATCACTTGGCAGAAGGAACCACAAAATATGTATTGCAAATTACTGCCCTCGCTAGATTTTCTTTTTCCAGGAAAGATACAGGAGCTCCAATCTCAGGTGACAGGAATATGCTTTTCAAAATTCCCTGGCCCCCCCCTCTATCACTACAGTATTTAACAGACATAACTCTACAAATGAATCGAACTGTATGCTAAGATGATCTGGCAATTTCTATAGGGAAAGACGAGTCTTCTTCAAAGGGATGGGGTGGGAATGCGTGTGTGTGATAGTGGTTCTTCGAACATTTTAAGTGCAGGTGAATACTAAAGAATAGGATAGAGACAGCGGCCCCTTTCAAAGGCATCCATCCAATTGTTACATGAAGACAAGACCGACTTTCACACCAGAACGGTAGTCACCCCCACAGGCTTGCTTCCAGCGATGAACAGGAAACGCCTTTCAGACCCTAGCTGGAGCCGATTACTTTCCCTAACAAAATGTGTATTGCGAGGATGCGCCTAATTTCAGGCATTTACAAAGCCACTTTGAAAAAAAGTAATAATTTTTTTAACATCCAGCCTGGATGGTGGGAAACAGCCCCAGGACCCAGATAAAGATGAATCAGGGTTGCCAAAGAGGGATGAGAAACCGTCGAAGTCCCTCTTCCCCCCCAGTCCCCAAGGGCCGGCCCCGCAGCACCGCGGAGACCTCCGCAGTCCTGCAGGTGCCAGCACAGCAGCTGGGGCGCAAGCGGAGCCGAGCGGGGCGGCGGCTCCGGGCCCCGCGCGGCGCCCGCCCCGCCCCCACCGGCCGCTCCCTGCGCCGCGCGGGCTCGGCCCACACAACGCGCCGCCCGCCCGTTCGCGCGCCCCCCGGACCCCGGCACGCGGTAGTCGCGGGCTAACGACGGCGCCGGCGCTCGCCCCGGGGCCCCGCGCGCGACCTCCCGCCCCCCCCCCCCGCCCCCCCCGGCGCATGGCGGCCGTGAGCGGACAAAGGAGCTTCCTGGCGCCCGCACTAACCGTCCGTTGGGTTTGAATCCGGCCTCCGGGTTGACCTTTAAAGACGCCCAACCGAAGGCTCTCTGCGCTTCCTCTCCCCCCTCTTTCCACTTTCTCTCCTCCCCCATGTGCCGGCTGCCCCCACGCTGGCCGGATCCATCCTCCTCCGGCCGAACCCTTGAGGAGCTCCCGAGCCTCTGGGGCTGTGCACCCGGCCCCCAACTCACTACAGAGAGCCCCCTCTGAGGAAAATGCGGTAGGGGAGCACCTGCGACACAACCTTCGCGGCGCCCCCGCCTCTCGCGCCATCCGTCTGGCGAAGACCACTCCTTGAAGGTGTTAGGGAGGCGAGTTCCCTCTCTTTAAGTCAATTCGCTTCAGCCTCTTTCCCCCCCACAGGCCAAGCGCCGGCAGCTTAGCGACGCACTCACCATGCTGCAAGCGCTACCGGCTCCCGAGAAGCGACTACACAACCACCCGCTTCGCTAGCTCCACTCGGACTAATTCTCCTTCTCCGCCCCCAGCTCTTCATAAACACCTCCCTCCTCCAGATCCCTCCGCCGCACCCAGATAACGGAACATCGCGAACGAGTCCCGGCCAACCCCCTTCCCTCGAACTCTTTTCGGGACCTCTTTATCCACAGTTATTTGGTCGGCGAAGCAAGAGATAAAGGGAAGTGGGCGAACGGGTGACGTAAGTGGATTTCATTCCCCAGCGAGCCGTTAAAATGCCAGTGGAGTGACGCCTGCGGGGCGCTACTTTGCGGCGCGGAGGAGCATCGTCGTGGAGACGTGTACCGCGATGTTCGTTGAGACGGCCTCTGATTGGCTGGTTCATACCTGCAATGCGTCACTTGGGCTCGCAGCCGCTGCCGGGACGCGGTGCGGCTTCTGCCGTTGCTGCACCGGCCGCGCTGTCCTGGCAACTGCGCCAGGCGGCAGAGTCGCTTCCCTGGCGCTTGGCTGGAGAACCTTCCTCCTCCACCCATCCTTCCCTGCCGCACTCACGCAAACACTTTCCCGCCCCTTCTTGAGGGGTGGACGAAAACACCTTAAGCCGATACAGAATGAAGCTGAAAGAGCCCAGCAGACATGCACCCTCGCTCAGCTTCTCAGCCTCGTGTTTCGGCCTCGTGGAGGCTACACGTATTCCACTTCACTCCCTCACAAAACCCCGTTAATCTAGGTAAAGGCAAATGCAGTGCTCAGCTGACGAAGGGGTCTTCCTTTTATACTTCCCCCTCGCTTTCCTTGCCAGGGGTAATACACCAGAAAAAGAAAATACGTACACAAAACCCACACTCTCCGAGATTCTGTGGGATTACTCTCTCCAAATAGCTCCTTAAAATCGTGGAGTGACAGGGCTCTGGCTTGGAGTCAGACCTGGGGATGAGGATTGGTTAGGGCACTCTTAGATGTATGACTTTGGATGAGTCATTTAATCTTTACCCTTGCTTGTAAAATGGAGGCAATAATACCTACCTTGAAAAAATATTGTAAGAATTAGAATTATGCAAAGATTAGAGTTAATGCGGAGTGTTAAATTAGCTGTCATGAGCTAGGCCCCTAACAATTGGTCGTTATAATATGTCTTGCCCTTCCTAAGGACTTTGCCCTTTAGGGTCTCTAACCTCTCAGATTTAAATGAATATTTTTTAAACCACATAAAAATTAGCTCCTTGGACCCACCCAAAATAAGGGTGTGCATAACCTGGAATATTAAACAAGTGAATAGTGAACACCTAGTGTGTGAACTTGATTTGAATACGATGTAATTGTTACCATAGAGGGGACTTATGCTCACCACAGTGTTTCCAAGAAGGGTTCCTAGAGAAGATGACTCCTAAATTAAGACTGACATGATAAATGGGAGGAAAGAAAGAAGGAAGCAAGTTCTAAGTGAAATAACAGTAACGGCCCAGAGGCATGCAATTGTATGGCACTATGGAGGAGTTACCGATAGCTAGGCATTACTAGAGCCCCAAGTAAACAGCCAGCCCAGTAGGGGAGAGAGGAGGCTGGGAAGTTAGAGAAGAATAAGATTCAATGCTCAAAATACAGTTTCTCAGAAGGGTTGTTGGTAGAATCACAGTCCAAGAAAGAATCGCCTTAGGCCATGTCAAGGCCTTAGCATTTCCCAGTAAAAACTCAGGCATGTGGACCCCTGAAACCTAGTAAACAGCATTTTTAGCAAGCCACAGTGAAATCTTGCCTACTGAGAAGAAGGCTCCATTCAGAACATCTTCCTACCCAGCAAGACCATTTCTGATGCTAACAGCTATCTGCACCCTCTTGGCAGGCTTCGGTGGAATTTAACCTCCTTTAGCCAAGTTAGACATTTTCTCAGACCACCTGCTCTTTGCTATATGTTCTTTGCTAGGCTAGAGGTGGGTCCTCCTTTCAGTCATGCAAACCAGGCATTAAGTGCTCTTCAGTTAGCATTGGCAACCCTGTAACCTTCCTTTCAGATGAATGGTTCAGTGAAAATTCAGGATCCTGTGCTTCTATTGTCCTTGCTAATATGTTGATATAATGATGGGGGAGGAATAATTAACTTTATCCTAAAAATGATATACCATTGAGGCAGAATGTTACTTAAAAGTGACACCTCTGCTTCAGAATCTGAGCAGAAAATAGAGCCCTAAGGCCACCATTTCATTACTGTGCATTCTGGTAGCTTCCAAGTCTTTCCAAAGTTTGTCTTCATCAGAAATTTGACTCTGATTCCTCCTCAGATCCTCAGATGAAAGAGTCATCAGTGATCTTTTCTTTCAGCTTATTCACTAAAATTATTCTCTCTCTACACAGTACCCCATCAGTATGCAGTAATTTTGCATATGAAATTTCTAATGAGAAATTAAATGACAAAATAAATAATCACCTCTTCTAGAAAATGATTTTTTTAAAGGATTGATGCATACCTTATAACAAGTGGGAGCCTAGGTCTAATATACAGGTGCATCCTCAGAGATGTGTGTATTGAATCCAGAAGCTTTTAAATGAATACTTGAGAATGAAATATGTTTGTTACAGAGGACACAGAAAAGTTCTTCCAGGTTTCTTAGGTTGAATTTTGGTAAGGCCTCTCTTTCAGAAACTTCCTTGCTGACCTCTCCAAGAGGAGGAAGAAAATGAGAAAGAAGTCAAGAGTTACATTTAAAGCTATTGTGTCTTATGCATATTTGAGAATATTCCAAGTCAATTTATTTATAGAGCATTTGTCTTCCACAACATGATATACAGTGCTGCCTGACTTTGGCAATTGCCAGATGAGAAGAAAGTCAGTGACAATCACCATGTCAAGGCCTAGAATATGGTTATTCTTCTATTTTCCCCTCCTGACTGATGAGATCTTACAGCTCTCTACCTTTGCCTTTCTTGGGAAGATGAGAATGCACTTCCTCTCCAGGCCTCTTCCTTGATTTGTAGAACAGAGATAACAAAAGCCCTATCTTTTGATACTTCCGTCCCATAGCTAGTCCCTCCTCCAGCCAGCTGTGCTAATGAACAATGGCAGAAGGACAAGCACAGTAGCATTCTTTTACTTTTTTTTCCGGCAGCTGGCTGGTAAGGGGATCCCCACCCTTGACCACACAGTAGCATTCCTTTTTTTTTATACAAAAATTTTGTTAATGAAAAGACTACACAAAACTCTTTGTATACAAAGTTATCTGTTTAAAAATGTGGAAAAGTTGATATTAACACCATTTTCTGTACAGTACATGATAATTTTCTTCTTATGCTTTAACAGAATGCTAAATAGACAACCAAAAGCATGAGAATACCTTGTTCAAGAAATAATACTTAACGGGAAACAAAATTAAGAAAATTCCTTAATATTTTAAATAAGTTGTACAAAATACATTTTGTTTGGTTTATCAGGACTACATTTTTTTCCCATTTGATTGACACTGATATTGCTAACACACTTTTAATATTGAATTAAATCCTACTTAGCTGCAGAAATGAATTCTACATAATGTCCGACAAAGATACTACACAGTAGCATTCTTGACGGTAGGGCCTATGAGTTTCTTAACAGGTGAAAGAAATAAGCCCCAAATGTCCTAAGGCATCTATTGCATGTAATGAATCAACTTCTCTCCAGTCACCTTCTCTCCTATGCATCTAGAATGGTACCAGTTACATACGGAAAGAAAGTGAGCCAAGACTCTGGGTAACGTTCAAGCTTTATTAAAGGAAATGAATCTGCCGAGCTGTGCTCAAAGTGGCAGGCAGCCCGGGGCTGACCTGAAAATGGAGGGCAGCCCCAGATGTGGGAGTGGTAGAGTTTATATAGGGTGCTGGCTGATATAATCCAACCCTGCATTGGGTTGGAGAACTGCATCCTTGCGAAGCAAAAGCGGTTTCTGTTTAAGTCAGGAAGTTTCTCGTAAAGGGAAGCGGGGAGGGGTTTGGTGCTGGGGTGGAAGACGAGACTGGCAGCTATTTTGTGTTTATTGTGTGCACGATGGCGCCGGTCACATCCAAATCCATCACGTACCAACCCTGAGAGAATTGAGAAAATAGTACTGAAATCATTTACTTGTTCTGTGATTCAAATAGGAGCCCTGGTTGAGAAAGTTAAGTTACTCTTCCTCCAGGGTTATAAGGCAAAACAGAGCTAGGACAGGAATCCAACCAGGTCATGTCTTGCCCACTGCATTCTCAGCCTGATGAGGGTTGAAGAGTATAAGGAAAGAACTGAATTTTCCAGACATCTTGAATGCACTTTTGCTCACATATACACAGGAAAAGTTGAGGGCCTTCACCTTTGACATTGACATGATGTTATTCATTTATTTGCTCATTCAAAAAAACAGAGATGTCAATTTAGGGTAACCAACCACCTAGGTTTGCCTAGAATTGAAGTGTTTCTTGGGACACTGGACTTTCAGTGCTAAAGCTGGACAGTCCCAGGCAAGCCAGGGTGGTTGGTCACCCTAGAAACCATGACCACTCATTCAATAAATACCAGTAGGCTATTGTGTGCTATAAATGTAGTGTGATAAAGGTGAGCATAGGAGACCATGGAAGCACATGGAGGACAACCTAACGGATAAGGGAAAGACTTCTTAGAGAACATGATCCATAGGAATTCGAGTAGAGTTAGGGAAAGAGGGAAAGGATGTTTGAGGTAGAGAGAAGAAACCCAAAGGAACCACATCATCATTACCACCTTCATCAACATCATTGTCACCACATTCACAGCCACTGGTGATTGGGCACTTACCATGGGCCAGGCACTGTGCCAACACTTTACAAATATTGTGCATATTATTGACCATCCCATTCTTCTTGAAACACTCTTCCTGCTTGGCTTCTGGAACACCCCTCTGCTAGTATTTCTCCTACCTCTCTGGCAGTTTCTTTGCAGGTTCCTTTGATGGATTCTTTGCCTGTTGCTTAAAAGATGGCATACCTCCAGGTTTAGGCCAGTACCTCTCTTATGAGTTTTGACTCATAAGAGTTTTGACTGGTCACTCTGCCCATTCCCATAGTGTTAGCTCTGTGCTGATGACCCCCAAATCTGGGTGGTCAGAGATAAAGTCTCTCTTAGCTTTCTGGTCAGTATTTTCAGCAACTTAGGCCTGCCATATGTGTGGATCCACTGGCTGGCAGTTAGCTTAGTTGGTTAGAGAGTGGTGCTGATAGCACCAAGGTCTAAGGTTCAATCCCTGTACTGGCCAGCTGCCCCCTCAGAAAGAAAGAAACAAACAAAAAAGAAACCACATGTGCAGACACTGCAGTCCTCATAACCAAGCTCCATGAACAGCCCCACAAATTGCTGCTCCACAGCCACCCCCTCAGGCCTAAGGCCTCCAGAAGTGCAGTCTGCTCACTGGAGAGTGGACCTGAGGAAGAAGCCTATGCAGACCTTGGAAACAGGCTCTGGGCTAGTTGAGCAAGGAACTCTGTGATCCTGGGGACCTGGAGTAGACTAGCTGGGCTGGGGGGAATGTGGGCTCTGGGTGGGGAAGTCCCCTTGGCCCTGCTGGCAACTCCTCCTGGAGGCCCTCAGGCCCTAAAACGTTACAGCCAAAACCGAGACCTCACCCAGACCTCCTCTTCTCACCCAGACCTCCTCTCCTCTATTCTGGTCTCAATGAAAAGCACCTCCCTCCAGCCTGTCACCTAAGCCGTGCTGAATTACTTGTGAGCGTCTGGATGTGCTGTGCTCTTTCCCATGTCCCTAACTTCACTTGGGCTGCTCCCTCTGCCTGCACCATACTTTCTCCCCTTCCCATTGCCTGCCAAGCATCTGCTCATACTTGGCTCAAGCATCACATCCCCCATGATATCTTCCTGACTCCACCATACCCTCTCCCCTTGGCGCAAAAAGAAACAATCACTATCTCTCAAAATATCCTTAAAACACTTTATGGTACTATTTTCTTACAGATTGGCTGCCCCAACTAGCCTGAGTCCCTTGAGGGATCTTAATTATCTTTGTACCCCTCACCACCTTGCATGCTGGTGGGACATAGTTGATACTTAGTACATTTTGTTGAATGAATAGGTGGATGAATGAACAGGAATATTACCATTTTGTTCATGCCTTTTTCACATGGCTTTTAATAAATACTCAGAAGATTTTTAAAGTATGAGTGTCTTATAAATAATGAAAATCTTTTTACCAGAGAAAGTAGCCAGCAGGGTAATTTTAATCTTCTTATGTTATTATTTAAATCAACTTGAAAATGCTAAGTATGTACTTATTTGAATCTTCCTTGGGTTTTTTTTATGTCATTGTGCAATAACTGTTTATATAATTTTTAAATTGTATTTTTCTCATTAAGAGAATTTATGGTTCAGACTATGTTAGCTTTGTGAAATTAGAATTAAAGCAATTAACCCCCAGATAATTAAGCTGGAACAAAAAAACTGTGCTTTTACTCTCTGAATGGTTTCACAAAAAAGAGCTGATTGATGGTTTGGGTATCTTGGCATCATGGGAGACTACATGGAGGTGTGAATTTTTGCAAAAATACCTCAAATTTTAAGTTTATTTTCTTATATTGGCTTGTTTTTTGAGTATCATTTGGCTGGTTTGACAGGTATAAATTGAGATGCCCATTCTCAAGGCTGGGAAGTTGACCTTGTTGGGGACCTCACTGTCCTCATTGTTTTTCATTCCCATTTCACTATGTAGCTGATATTTCTTAGCTCTGCTCATGGAACTTGTAGTAAATGATTGTCTGCTTTGAAAGATTTTGAAATGTTCTAAATAAACTACCTACACACCTTCTTTTTCTCCTTCATTATCCACATTTCAATTTTCTTTATTCTGTGCTCAGGATCATGCTGTCTACTATGTCTTGCATAGAACTCTTGGTAAAAATGTCAGTTGGGAAACTCATCTTCCATTTTGCTCTCGAGATGCAGTGACCTCCCTTCTGAAGGGAAACCAGGAACCTGGGTTAGACAGTCTGGGAAGGAGGCTCTCTGCTTGATGAGGCCAATGGATCGGATGTGAACCCTGTTAAGTCTTGGTTGGAAGGATTTGGGTTAATTTCTGGGCTTGCTAATCCCCCACGTTTTTATTTTTGCTGCTCTGAAATCACATCAGTGAAACAGAGTATATTTGCTGGGGAATTATCACCTCTTGTGGCTTCAGAAAGTCTGCAGAGGGCCTTTCCTGGAAGAGAGGAGCTCGATTCCTCTCTGTGTGAGGAAATAGGAGTCACTTAAGGAAAACATCTTTATTTTACTGCTACCTTCTCACCTTCACTGGGCCCAGGGTGAAATAACCTCTGAGAGCTGTTGCAATTCCTGCCATTCAGGTGGGGGTATGGGAGACATAGATGTGCCTCTATAACAATAACGGGATTGATTGGGAATGAAAGAGCTTCTGTTTTTCCAAATGTAAGCTTTTTAACTGCCAAATATTTCTTCAGTAATTCAGTTCTTGATTTAATTCAAAAAATTTCAAATGTACAGAAAAGTGAAAGAATGGTAAAATAAACTGCTCATATACTATCCACTTTGATTCAACAGTGGCTAACATTTGCCACATTTCCTTTGCTTTCTCTGTCTCTGTCTCTGTCTCTCTCTTTCTGCACACATCCACATAAACACATACACATACACATCCACCCACATACCACATACAGATGTGCAGATATTTTCGGCTGAACCATTTGAAAAAAAAGTTGCAGACATCATATTTCAACCCTAAATTTCAGCATATTTCTCCTAAAAACAAAGATTGTCTCCTACAAAATCATAACACTGTTATCATACTTTAAATTTTTTTTATGTCATCTTAGATCTATTTAAATTTCCTTAATTGCTCTCAAAATGTTTTTATAGCTATTTTATTTTTTCTAACTAGTGTCCAACAAGGGTTGTACTTTGCAAGACTATATCTCTTTAGACTCCTTTAATTCTTTTAATCTAGATCAGTTTTTCCACCTTTGTTTCTTTGATATTCTGAAGAATCTAGGACAGTTTTCTTTAAAATATTTACATTCTTGATTTGTCTCTTTCCTTATAGTGTCATTTGACTTGTTCTTCCATCCCTTGTATTTCTGGTAAACTAGAATTTAGGTCTAAAGATTGAAGTTGAAGACTTTTGGTGAAAATACTTCACAGGTAATATTTGTGTATTTTACACAACATAATGTCAAGAGCATATAATAGCAATTGTTCCACTATTAGTGATGATAAATTTGATCACTTAGTTAAGATGGCATCTACCAGACCTCAAAATTGTAAAGGTACATTTTCCACTTTTAATCAATAAGTAATCTGTGGGGCAATACTGTCACCATGTTAATATACTGTTTCCCAACAACTCTTCACCAATTTATTTTATATTGATGATCTTTATCTAAGTCAATTATTACATTGTGTGTTGCAAAATCATGGTTTTTCTATTCTCTATGTATTAACTAGCATTCTTTTCATAAAGAAGTACTTTCCTTTTCCCTTCTTTTGTCAGCATTACTATCAACTGGTGGAACTTTTTAAAAATTCAATTTATTATAATCAGTTACATTCATTTTAATTTTGGGTGCTCAAGTTGTCACAAATTTGGCCAGTATTAGCTGTTCCAGCCAGCTCCTATGTCCCTTTGACATATCTCCATCAGTTTTTGGATACTTTCTTGCTTTTTGGCACAAAATGTTCCAGACTCACCTTGTACTTTCTCTGCCCGGACTTAGAATCAGCCATTTTATTCATGGATCCTCAGAGACTTTAAGTGCATCCTTTCTTTTTTCATTCCAAATTTTTAAAAAGTCATTATTCTGGGGAGTGGCATAGGGGGAAAAAGTCATCATTCTGTATTTGTTGTACTCATCCTTTCCATAAACACTTCAATAGTTTTCCCTAGGTCTTTAGAAATTTTTCTCCTCGTTGCACCCTTTATCCCTGACTCTTGCTCTGAGTGCTCCATTCTTTGTTATCTCTACGTAACTCTTAGCATTTCCTTCAGTCCTTCCAAAGGTGTCACATCTGGGGATATAAAAAGTGAGCAGTGGCTCAAACTGGAAAATGGGTAATATCCAAAGCCCACTAGGAAGCTGGAGGTGAAAGTCCTAGAGTGGCAGGGCTTGAAAAAGAGAAGAACACAGACCCTCAGCCAGCAGATGCAATCCTAACTACCCTTGGCAGAGTGGCCACATCTTCCCGCAGCCACCACTCATCCTGAGGCTTGCTGCTACTGTTGCTACTTTGTGCTGCCTTTCTGGAAGACAAAGAGAACTGGGGGAGAACACGGGCTTTACTTTATTCCCAGTGTTCAATGCTTGGGGTAGGGAGACCCGAAGCCCAGGAGAGAAAAAGGGCAGTAGCTACTGCCCTAGGCCCCCAAAGACCATTCCAATATTCATATGAACCCATAAGACTATTATTTTGACTATTTGTACAGAAAACACCTGTGTTAGTTTTTCTCTTGTGCCCATGTTTAAGTCTCTGTATTTGAATATATTACCTGGATTTACTATATCTTTTAGTAATACCTAAAACTGGAATAATTTTTCTTACTAGTGATTCCTACTTATCTTTATCATGTTAAAACTGTTACTGTGTGCTAAAAGTCTCCTTCAGCTGCATCCTTCTGTATCTGGTGGTGTCATCTCCCAGCAAGCCCTGCATTGTATTTCCCCCTCCCGAGCATTACCTCAGGGGCTCTGCCCTCTTCTGTCTCCAAGTCATTTGACATTGTGTAGAGGACCCGTCACTGCACAGGGACTCAGTAGGTAGGGACTCGCATCTGCATCGCCATCAACTAGCTCTGTCATCTGAGTAAGTCTCATAGCTCCTCTGGGCCTCAGATTGTAAATCTGTCATATGATCTCTTGATTTTAGTAAGAGAGAGAATGGCACACAGAAAGAGAGAAAGTGGGAGAGAGACCTCCTAGGAATCTTTTTCCTTAAATTATAGATTGAGTGGAAGAGATTTCAGAAGCCATTTAATGCAACCCTCTAGTGAGGAAATTAAGAGGAAAGTTGAGGTGATTTACCCAAGGTCCCACATCTAGTTGGAAGAAGAGTCAAATCCAGAGCCCACTTCCCTAGCTCTGATCTAGTCCCTTCTATACTATGCATGGCCGACTCCCATCCCCACCTTCTTTAAAATTCTTCTAACTCTCTAACCCAGCCATAGTAACTCCAGTAACCCCCTCTCCCACCCTCTCACCTCTGTGTGTGTGTTTTTATCACTTCTTGTTATACTAACAGTAACTAACATTTTTAAAACATTATATTCAGTTTGTTCTAGGTATTGTGCCAAACATTTTACATTTAGTATCACATTTAATCCTCATGGCAAACATATAGGGTCACTACTACAACCATCCAGGTTTACAGATGGAGTACCTAACACTTAAAGGATTTGTGTAATTTGCCCAAAGTCACATAGCTAGTAGGTCTCAGATTTCCAACCCATCTCTATCTGACTTCCAGGTTTAACCACTACACTTCTAAGCCTGTGAGTACTTGTATTCATCCACTCATCCGTGCATTGTATCAGTTCTTGTTAAGTACCTGCTAGTGCCCAGTGCTGGACTAGGCACTATGAGAAAAAAAAAAAAAAAAAAGAAATGGAAGTCCCTATTCAAACTGGAGATGCAAAAATTTATAAACATGAAAGAACTAGAATACAGTTCAAGGCAACATGTATGATACAGGAATTCCAAGTAGTTCTTTTTTTTTTATGCCAATAGACAAAAAACTTTCTGAAGGCAAGATTTAAATACATGGTTTCTAGAAGACAGTGAACACCACATTGATAATGGACAGAAACAATCTCTTGTCAGACAGAAAATAGAGGTTGAGGTTAGAAAGCGGATTTATTGCTCAGAGTCAAACTGAAATAATAAGTTCATGCACAATTTGCAGATCTTACTAAAATTGCATTAACAAACTATCAGCAATAAAAAAATAGAGTATCTACTATATACTAGATGTAATCATGGTTGAGTATCTACTATATACTAGAATCTTCTCTCTTTAGACAATTAGCTTTTCTAGCTCTTTAGACAATAGTTTTGATATATTAAAACATACTGACTAGCCGTTAGGGGATTTAAATAAATGGCCTCCCAAGACACAAAGACACAAAGACAAGGAAGACTACCAGAATATTCAGCCCAATCACAGGTAAAGCCAGATTTGGGTGCGTATAATACCTTATTGTAGCTGTGATCAGAAGTGGCTGAGCATTAGAATTATCTGAGGCATCTTGGAAAAAAAGAATTATCTTCTAATGGGAAGTGGAAAATGACAAACTTGGATATTTTGAAAGTTTAAGAAAAGAAAGGTTGGGGTGTAAAGAAGGACATAAAAGTAGGCCAGACAGCCCTTCAGTCTTCTCATCAACCTCTACATCAAGGGGCAGGCTCTCTTAAAATGGGATTTTGACTTGCTTTCATTATACTAGTCTAGACTGACTCATTCCTGAGGCTGCTACACATTTATGAATGAGTGGCTTAACTATCTGGATTTCTTTGCTAGACTTCAGAATTATTGAATCAATTTAAAATCTTAAAGACAATAAATTTAAAACTAGTTTGGTTTGTGGCCCAGTTTAGTTTGATCTGAGATACTCAAGTCCTTTTATTGGGGACCACTTTCAAGTTGTTGAATTATGGAGTGTACACACGTCTGTCATTAACAATACAGAATCATTTCTTCCAAAACTGATGTAGAGTAATGACTTTCTCTCCACTAGGACTTTCATCTTTCATCCTAGACTTTTATGATGCAGTAAAAGAACAAAAACAACAACAAAAAATGGGGTTTCCTGGGGAGACACAGAATCTTATCTCTTTAGACAATTAGCTTTTCTAGCTCTTTAGACAATAATTTTGATATATTAAAACATACTGACTGGCCATTAGGGAATTTAAATAAATGGCCTCCCAAGGTGCTTCCGAGCCCCAGCATTCTGAGATACTTCACCTAGACACTAATTCTCTTTCCAGCATTTTCACTTATGCAGTGCATTATTCCAATAAGCACTGGGCTGTAAAAGTTACAATCCTTTTGCTAAAGGATTAAAATTGAACAGGTTTTGACAATATGGCAAGATTCTAAAAGCGATCTTCCCAGAGGCTCAGCTCTACTGACAGGCTGCCTCTTTCTACAAGGGTTTGCTCTATGTAGTTTTCTAAATTGAAAATGCAAAATTTCCTCCCACCCCTAGACTTCAAGGTAAGTATATTGGGAGTTCCGTGGTACGCAGTGATCTAATACCCTGAGAGTCTGTTCCCCTGCGACAAAAGCTGAGGTCAACTATGATTCCCCCTCAGTGACCCGCTGCATCTCTCATGCCTTTCACTGCAGACTATCTTGAAGAGCAGACACTTAACATTTTTAAGGAGAACCAGAATTATCATTCAGATGATAAACTGCCTCACAGACAGACATTTGTTCATGATTCATTGAAGTGCAGGTCTTAAGAGGTTATACATTCAGTCTCAGTGTTTATTAAAGAGAGTGAAGACAAATAGATGAAAGAACAAATCAAATGTTGTACATCATAGATGCCAAGCACAACAGAATAATCTTCCAATGTTAATATATGGGCTATATAACCCCACTGGGCAAAAACATGTTTTATTCAGGAAAGCAACAAATCAAGTAATCTCTCTATAGAATGCCATTTATAGCTCATTTGGAAATTGAATTCATAATCTTTAATAAAGCCTGTTTATACCAACGATGAAGGATTTTCAAATAAATAAAACTGAAAGCGAAGATAAATTAGCTTCCTGGCCTTTATATGTTTATTACACTGTAATCATTCAAACCCACTGAAGTCAAATTTGTTTTACCAATTTCCTAAATTCAATCCAATGAACTCCTGGTTCTTACACAAAACCAATTCGTATTGTCCAAGTGACAGCAAGAAAAATTAATTTTATGTTGGTTTTTACTATCCAAAGGGACTTTGCTAAATGTAAATAATAATACAGGTTTTTACCCTACAGAAATTTATTATTTAGATGTAAATTCTAGGCACATGCTCTGATACCCTTAATATGGCAATGAAATAAAAAGCTGACACAGGGGAACATGTCATACTCAACATGTTAAAAAGGATGCCTAGGGCCTTGGTTAGAAAATAAAGAGCTGTGCTAGAATTTTACTGAAAAATCAGGATGACAAAGCCCTTTCCATTTAAAAATCACAGTTCATCAACATCATCGAATCAATGGCTGGAAATGAATGGAGAGGTGGTCTCATTCTGCTCTCTGTTTGGCACCCAGCTCTGGATTATGCATTCACATCACCAGCTACAAATCAGACCAGGAGACTGCTCAGAAAATTCCCCAGGACAATGGGGTTGCTCTGCAGAGGCCTGAGCTGGCTGAAGCCTCGCTGCTGCTGCCTGCTGCAGACCTTCAGCTTGCTGATCCAGTCAGTCTCTGGGATGCTGGCTTTCCACAGGCAATCCAAAATGCCTTCCTTCACAGGAGCTCGAACACGTGCAGCCTTCTCGATGCTGGGGTTGCAAAGGCCTGAAAATATTTTATCCTCCTAAGTCTGCCTTACTAAATGGTGTGAGGTATTTTTCTCAACTGAGATTCTCTGACAAAGGTTGCCATTTGAAAGGAGACATGGGGGGCAGGCCTGAGACAGTCTGTATATAAGCCAGGCACTTCATTCCACTCTGCCTTCGTTCTCAGTTGAGGGAAGGGAAGGATGATGATTCCTCCCAGGGGAATGTGGGAGGAAAGGTAAACAGTGCACGTGAACTGCCAAGAGCTGCCTTGAACCAAGAAAGGAGCATTCTCTCCTTCCCGTTCATGGGGCAAATATTTACTTACCCAGCAGGGAAACTGTGCATAGCATTGTTGCAGCTGGGTAATGGCTTCATAGCAGTTAGGACTTTGGAGGCTAAACTTGCATGGGGAATGGGGCAAAAAAGGATTTCAGAGGCAGGCAGACCTGGTCTGGATTCCATGGCACCACTTATTAGCTGTTGCCTTTGAGTGGGTCGCTTAACCTCTCTGAGCTTCAGTGTCCTCCTTGTGCAGTGCAGGATAACAGCATCTGCCTTGGACTGCTGCTGTGAGAACGAGAGCTAGTGCATGTGAGGGGCTGGCACTGAGTCTTCCACCATCCTGCCCTCACTGTCCCCTCTCTTCTCATACCATTGATCCAGCAGTGCAGCCCTTCACCACTCTCCTTTCTCAGGCAAGTCTTATTTCCATGGGAAAGTTGTGAGGTCCTTGGGACCAAGAGCTGCATTTTCCTGGGACCAGCTGCAGCTTCATGGTGGGCTCCTGAGCAACACTGGCAGACTGTTCGCTCGGAAAATGGAAGAGAAGTGACTCTCTACTCTCTCTCCCTCTCCGTCTCTCTCCTTCTTTCTTTCTCTGCTGTAGTCAGGCCCACAGCCAGAATAATCCTAGAATCTCATCACCCGTCATTGTTTTCTGCAGCCTCCGCACTCCTGAGCAGCAGCAGAGAGAAGACCAAGGCTGTTACGGGGCTCTCTCTCCAGCCTCTGAGCCAGCTGGGGCCCAGCCCACATGTCCTTCGGGGAGGCATATATGGGGTGAGGAGTGGGGAGAAGCCACATATCCAGCAGCTCAGAGGGACAGTTCCCAGCCACTCCTCAGCCTGTCTCCTCCCCCAGCTTTGAATCAACAGTGTCCTGAATTCATAGCACCCATCCTCCTTTTGGGTGAGATTAGGGTAATTAACTACCTTTACTAGTCACTACTGTGGCCCAGGCAATATGTATGATGATTTATAGAGGTTGGCTCAGTTCATCCTCAGAGATGGGGACACAGGATATATTTATTAAACCTATTTTACAAATGAGGAAACCAAGGCTTAGAGAGGTTAAATCAACCCTCTAAGTTACAGCCAGAAAGCACCCAGGCTGGGATTTGAGGGCCCAGGCTGTCTGACTCCAGAGCACACCCCCTCGGCTTCAGTTAGGCTGCCTCCCTAGCAGGTGGCAGGGAGGGAGCTGACTCATGGCTTTTGATTCATTCAATTCTTTTTTCTGCATTAACGTTGCTTCAGTCTAAGGAACAAATACTGCATTATGCATTTCTCACTTTGCAAACATCCACACAAGGCTGCTTGCCTGCCAGCCCAAAGAATCACAGCATTTTCAGGTGATATACTGACAGACTTGTGGATAAGTTAGAAAAGAACCATAGACTGTTAGAGCCCTTAGAGATCATCTAAATCAGGGATTCTTAAACTAGGGCTCAAGGGTACACCCCAGGGGACTCTGTAAAGCCCTGAATTTGCACATACAAGCATTTTCCTAGGGCAAGGGTCCAGAACTTTTATCAGATTCGCAAAGAGGTGTTAAACCCCAAAGAACTGTACCTCATATTCCCAGGCTTGCTTCTGCCATTGTTCCATTAGGCAGCACAATTTATGATAGAGAGTCCCCAGAGCTAAATGCCAGGAGCAGAATCTGAGCTCGGAATCTTCTGGCAAACATTTTAAAGACTCATGAATTATTAAAATGGCTAATTAAGTCAACCTTCACCAGAGAGTATTTGCTTTTTCCCCTCGTCACTGAGCTCCCGGGAAACTTGACTTCATTCCTTCATTTGCACAAGGTCAGTTCCCTTTGTTCCATCTTTGCTAGTCCAGGAAGAACTTTGAGTGACCTGCTGTGCCATATAGGAGCAGTCCGCTATGCTATACCTCAGTGAGCACAGCTGGGAGGCTCTCAACCCTCAAAGAGAACTTTCTCTTCTCTTCTTTGTTCTGTGAGTGGTTCACATCAGCCTCTTACCAGGATGCTGGGAGTGAGTGGCCTTGAACCAAAATTACACCACGATCATCAAGTCAGCATAGGTTGTGAGGTCGCTCTGGCCTCTGCGGAGCTGTGTGATGATGCCACCTTCACACCTAGCCCTGCGTTTTGGAGAGTACTTACCAGGCATCTTGTCCCCTCTCCCCATACCTACTTTCAGAACCCCTCTCCAATACCACCTCCTTTATGAAATCTTATTGTTTTATCTATTTCAATTTCATCTATTTCCAATTAGATTATAAGTTCCTTGAGGGCAAGAATTTATTTTTCCTTCTTCTAATGTATTTACCAACAGGTTTTATACCAAGCTAGACACTATATAAAAGCTGTATTAATTAAGAAGTAGGCTTCTCCTCACCCCACCTTACTCCCAGTCTTTGAAGCTGACCACTTACTAAGAAAGTCCACTGCAAGATGAAAACGTAGGGCACTAGCTGGGGGGCAAGAAACTCAATCTCCCCATTCCCATAGGTCCACTGTTCCAATCCAGCATCACTAGGGGACTCCCCAAGAGATGGCCACCTCCATGCCAGGAAGCACTGGGCCCTGAACAAGGAAGGGGCAAGAGGCCACCACCACATCACCAGCCAAATGTGCTATGGCACTGACACAGCCCAGGGCAGAAATTGCTGCCACCTTGCCCTACACTGAAATGTGATAGAGTGCACACCCAACCCTGACCTTCCCCATGCCTATGCCCAGGCCCCTGCCAGGAACAGAGGACAACAGTGGAACACCAGTATCCCTCCACTAATGCAGCCTGGTCCCCACCCCAGGTGAGGGTGACAGCAATCACAGAGCAGAAGTAAGAAAGGGGAGGTTAGGTGAGGCCCAGGATGCCCACGTGCTCTCTGGCTTCCATCCCAAGAAAGCTGTTGGGGAGGACTGGGGAGTGGGAGGAAGGGAGAAGCCAGGTTACCCAGTGGCCACTCCCCCTAGTCTAAGGCAGCCTTAAAGATCCTGCTCTTATCAGACAGTCCTTCCTTAGGTCCCTGCTAATGTTGGGCAGCGCAGCTGGGATGGCTCTACCTCCTAAAGCTTTAGCACTCACTTCCTGGGATTTATCCTAGAAAGATTTTTAAAAGGTTGATTGATCCAACTGGCACTGGCCGGGGGACAGGGAGCAGACACATCCTGGGGAGGCAAGAAGGTATCAGAAGACAGAACGCAGGAGGCTGCAGGCTCCAAGCCCCCAGGCACTTGCTCCATTGTTCCATTAGACTTTACTTCCAGAACACAAATGTGAAGATAAAATTACTAAGAATTTCAAGACGGCAGCTGCAACGCACTAAACCCCAAGTGTTGCATCCGTCGGGGGAGGCCTGTGTTCCACGGTTGCCCTCTGCGGGGGCCCTCTGAGAGTGGAGCCCCAAGCGACCACACTGGTTGCAGGCCCACAAGGGCCCTGCCTGCCAACCTGTTTCCTGAAATCTTTGGCATGAGGCTACCTGTAAAAACAGAGAGGAACAATGAGTAACTCACTCAGGGAATCACAGAGTTACCCTAATGGCTACGGGTGCCACTGCTTACCTCATCTGCTGTTTTGTATGTACACAAGGACTCGTGACTTGGAAATACCTTTGTAGGGGGATGAGTGCAATTGGCTACTAAGGCACTTAGTTAATATTTAGCAATTAGATACACAGCTTTGATAGAAAATTCCGGTTTTGCTTTTAAAAGTTTTATTTAGCCATGTCCTGCCTCTCCTGTCCACCCCCCAAAGTTGTTCCCCTTCTTCCACAAAACTTAAGAATCTTTAATGTTTGTCGGAACAGAAATGGTTAAAACAAATTGTACTCAGTTCCTATTAGGCCACAAGGAAAAGATCAATGCAGCCTCACACTTTGGTTTTAAACCCAGTGTTAACCACTGTAAGTCGTGTACTATTTTTCTCTCCTTCACATCTTTAATTTATGACGGTAGCTGAAGATTTATCCTAAAAAGATTTTTAAAAGGTTGATTGATCCAACTGGCACTGGCCTGGATCAGATCCCATGATGGATAATGCTGCTTTTTTTTTTTTTTTTTAAACACAAGCAAGCAGTCCCTTTCCTCAGTAACTAAAGTCTTGATAGTGAAGTGGCCTTCAAGAGCCAAATTTCTAAGCTTGGTTGGGGTAGAGCCTGCTGCCTGTTTGCACTGATGACGCCTGGAGGAGGGAATGGGTGCTTCAGTTGACTCTGAATTTCTCCTTCTTTTAAACATTCTCAGACTTTAACTGGATGTGTGTGTGCCTTGTCCAGCACCCAGATGCTAGGTTAACATCTGTGACTGCTAATTAGTTGGGGAGTTTTGTAGCCCACAGGCATGAGCTGCACTGTCCATTAAGTGTAATATAATAAGAGCCTAAGAATGGAAATGAGCTTTTGGGGACCCTAGACAGTTCTGCACATTTTTGCTTGAATCCTGGGAACAAGTTCCTTTGTGGTTGCTAGTTCCATTGATCTGCAAGCATTGATCTGCAAGCATTTCCAGGGACGGAGCCAGTTTTATTATTTTTTGGTGTCTACTACATAGTTAGCACTCAATAAATGTTTAATGAATTGATACAGCTTCAGCTTGCCTGCCTTTTCTCTATTTTCATTTCCAAATTTTTCCCCCAAGAACTAATATTTGTATCACTAGCCACATCTTTGCTAGAGGA
This sequence comes from Cynocephalus volans, assembly GCF_027409185.1. Taxonomy (NCBI): domain Eukaryota; kingdom Metazoa; phylum Chordata; class Mammalia; order Dermoptera; family Cynocephalidae; genus Cynocephalus; species Cynocephalus volans. Next base: position 44,404,979 of record NC_084473.1, read on the forward strand.
TTTCTCTCTAAGCTTGGTTACCTGATCTAGTGAAGCAATAGCATTTTTTTTTTAACATGCTTTCCAGACCAGTGAGATCTCAATGGACTTCTTCCTTTCTAACCTTCCATACCACAGAGGTGGCTTTGAATCCCAAGGGTTCTTGAGGAAATTGTGGGTGACCCATTTCCTCACTAGCTCAAGAGGTCACTGCTAGGATCCATTGACCTTGTGTCTGTGGGTTGTTTCTCTAAACCAAGGTGGAGAATTAAATTAGAGGCCCAAATCCCCATTAAGCCAATATTCCTTTTCCCTCTTCTTTCATGGAAAGCAGCAATACATCCTACTGTGTAGGCCCTCTTTATTCAGTCCCTCAGCTAATAAAATCAAGATTATTCCTGAAATTAGATTAAATAACTCAACTCTCCTCTTTCTAGAAGTTTTGGAGATCTCACTGCCCTTTCTTGAAGAAGCAGAAATTATCTTGTTTTTTCTTGTTTTTGACTGACCTTGAATACCCAGTCAGTCAAAAAGCAAAAGTAAAAAAGAAGGGGTGAGATAGGAAAGGCAGGAAAACTGGGAGTCAGCTGCCAGTAACTAGTTGTGTTGTCCCAAATTCTCTTGGAGCCTTAGTTTCCTTTCTGTAAAATTCAGGATTCAGATGAAAGAACTATCTTTAAATGTCCCTTTTTGGCTCTAAAAGTCTTGATATCTCAGATGGTTGCAGGCTCCATAGACAGATCGTAATTCTCCAGGTTTAAGGAAACTGTCTTCTCTGTGATAAGAACAATTTTTTTCTGTCTTTCTTAACAGAACAGAACAAAAGGAACTCAGATCATAAGTTCAGCTGATTTCTTTATAAACCACAGGATTCATTTTCTGAAATTGCTGTCTTTTGCTTCAAAAGCCTCAGTAGTCTTCAGTCTTGTCCACCAGCTCCATGGGTTTTATATTAGGTCTCTGTGAAATAAGGAAGTTTTGGACAAGGCTCAGAACGAGCAATACAGGGCACAGGAATGGCTGAAGAGGCATCTGCACGAACCCCAGGAAGCCAAATCAGTTTCCTTTGTATCATCTCCTAACATCCAGATCCTGTCCAGAATCTGAGTGATCAAAATACTGTTTGTTAATCAACCCATCAATAACTGTTTTTCAAGTTAAGTGCTATTTTTTTCAAGTTAAGTCTATTAAGTGCATAAAACTATTGATCCCTCATATTTATAAACCCATTAATCATATAGGCCTTAGTTTTCAAAATCTGAAAAGGCTGTGTTACTAGGACTTAAAGACAACATTTTCATAAAAGGAGATCATCTCAGAAAACTGTAGAAATTAAGAGTATGAACTTTGCTGTAGTCAGAATAGGCTTGAGTTCTGGCACCTGCATTTACAAGCTTTGTAAGCTTTAGTTCCCTGAGTTTCAGTGTGCTCATATGTAAAAGGGAGACAGTAAATGATACCTACCTCATCAGGTGGGGCAAGGAGTGACTGAAATAAATTATAGAAAGGGCTTAGCACAGCATCTGACACATAGTAGATGCTCAATAGGTTCAGTTATTATTAATAGTGATGTGGCATCAATAATACAGAAGAGAAGTGCCCCTTGTTTGCCCTGATCAAGTGAAGCACCTGTGGCCTCAAGCGTCACATGCGCTTCTGGATTTCTTTTGGGTCCCTGAAGCAAAGGTAAAGGAGGAAAAGGATACTATGTGTCAGTCACTGAAAGTAATGGTAAATTTCTTTGAAATACCTCAAATTATATTTTAATGTAAAAATTGCTTCCTTCAGAGACAGAACAAGAGAATTTAAACAACTAAAAGAGTTAAGAAGTTCCTAAACTTAAAAAAAGAGAGAATGATGTTTGGCCCTTTGTTGATGACATGGGTGAGTCTGAGCTCTTTCTCTAGCTCGGCATTGATGCTCCAGTTCTAGCCAGTGGGAGAGGGAGTGGATGACAAGGGGAGAGGGAATAAGGACTGCCATGGGCTGTGGCACCACATGGTGCGAAACAGCCCAGGACTCGGTAATGCTTGCTGGACTGAAAGCATCCATTCTTCTGTCATCCCCTCCCCTCTCCAATCCCTGGAAATCAGATGGTGTTATAAACCTAGAGGGCCAAGGCAGATGACAGACACTGACTCATTGTGAGTGGGGGCTGTGCCCCTGGTGAGACAGCAGTCCTAGTTTTTACTTTAGGTGCTCAGATCCATATTGAGATGAAGCTGACATACTTGCTTAGGTCAGGGAGTGGCCCAAAAGTCCCAAGGAAATGTGTGTTCAGGTTTGCATCTGCTCTAGCTCCTGAGCAAAGCCAGTGTGGGGTCAACCATAGCTATCAGAAGATCGCTAAAAGGGTTTGCTTATATTGCTGAATAAACAGCAGATTCAATCTGGCCCCCAGTCAGGCGGGAATGGACAAACACAGAAGTGCAGAATTGCTTTACCAAGTCTGGCTCCAAATTGTGAGATGTCTCAGTTTGAGGTGTAGCCCAAGAAAACTTTGGAACAAGTTTGGTGAGCTGGCTGGCTAGATCTGGAGAATGGAGATGACATAACGGAGAGAGGGTAATATTACCCATACATAAGGGAAGATAGCAGGCAGACTGATCAGGCTGGCCACTCAGGTACAGAGAGAGGCCATTTGAATGGGGGGGGTATGCAAATCATAACTAAATTGTTGGAGGAAAGACAGCAGAACCAGAAATGTGCATGCAGGTAGGTGAGACCTCCCTTAATGGCTTCACTGCATTTATCAGAAGGGATTTCAATTAATAAAGACCAAGGCAATCACAGAAGGAAGAAGAGATGGATTTAGGATTAATCCCCTGTTGTTTCCTGCAGCAATTTATAAGGGAAATGCTTCAGGTGAGAGCCGAGTTGGGAATTAACCCAGAGATGATTAGAATCAAGACTGAAAAAACAAAAACAAAAACCCTAAAGGCAGTGATTCCCAAACTTGGTTACTGTGATACTATGAGATATATACATGTCTTGGTTTTCATCCATGTTTCCGGGCTCCCTACGGCAGTACTCTAATCTTCCCCTGCCTTTCCGTTTTGGAGCTGGTCATAAAGAAATTCTCAGACCTACCTTGTCTGATTGTAGGTAATAAGACCCCCATTTCAGGAGGAGACCTGCCCCATGCCCGGGAGGGTGGAATGCCACACAGAGAGGCCAAGAAGAATCTTAACTAACAGGCCTTGCTGGGTTTCCCCACTCAGTCTATTAGTGTTAGATCAGACCCTTTTTGGCCAACCATGTTTCTACATTGTTGTCCATGCTTCAGTCATACCTCTGTAACGAAGCTTCCATAAAAACACTAGAGCACAGGGTTCAGAGAACTTCCAGATTGCTGAACACGTTGAGGTTCCTGGAGGATGGCATGCTTGGGGAGGGCATGGAAGCGCTGCACCCCTTTTCTAATACCTGATCCTGTGCATCTCTTCATCTATATCCCTTGGAATAAACCAATAAATGTTTCCCTGAGTTCTGTGAGCTACTCTAGCAAACCCAAGGAGGAGGTGTGGGAACACCGATTTATAACCAGTCAGTCAGAAGCACATAAAACAACCTGGGGCTTACAATTGGTACCTGAAGTGGGGGTGGGGGGCAGTCTTGAGGACTGAGCCCTCAACCTGTGAGATCTGATCCTATCACCAGGTGGATAGTGTCAGAACTGAATTGGAGGACACACAGCTGGTATCCACTACAAAAATCACTGCTTGCTTGCTTGCTAGTGGGAAGAAATCCCTACACATCTGGTGTCAGAGGTGTATTGTGAGAGTATAGTGGGAGAAACTGAACTAAATGTGTGTTTTTCCCACTCAGTTACACATTTCAATCATTTGGGGAGCTTTTAAAACTTGCAAAGCCCAGACCACAGCCATGACTAATTCCATCACAATCTCTGGGGGTGGAACACAGGCATCAGAATTTTTTGAAGTTCTCCATTGATTCCAATGGCAGACGAGTTTGGGAACCACTGTTAGTGGACAATGCACATGGTGGAGACATGTTAGGATGGCATATTAAGTTAAAGGAAATTAAGTATAGTCATTAAGAAATGGCAAGAAATTGGCCTGCCTTAAAACAGAACAGGATGTATGTCTCCTGTTTTCCTTATTTGTAATTTTAAACAGTATTTTATCAGTGTTCAAGAAAAATGGATAAAGAGACAGGACCACATTTTTTTTTTGTTTTTTTTTTGTTTTTGTTTTTGTCTTTTTCGTGACCGGTACTCAGCCAGTGAGTGCACCGGCCATTCCTATATAGGATCTGAACCCACGGCGGGAGCGTCGCTGCGCTCCCAGCGCCGCACTCTCCTGAGTGCGCCACGGGCTCGGCCCGAGACAGGACCACATTAAAAAAAAAAAAAAAAAAAGCAACTAGAGTTAAATTCAAGTAATTATTGAGTGAGGACCTTGAACCTGGTGTCTGGGAGTAGGATAGACAACAAGGGAGTTTGTTGCCATTATGAACATAGCAACTTATTTATTTTTGCTTCATAGAATGTTCATATCCATCACCTAATTTTAACTTGTATTTCTGGGAGGTAAGCAGAGAAAGTATTATTTTTCTCCTCCACTTCCACAGATGGGAAAACGGATGAAGAGTCTCTTGATTTACTCAGCATTACAGAGCACAGCTAGTGGCAGGAACAGGAGTAGAATTTAGTTTTTCAGAAATCCCAGTCGAATGTCCTTCCTCCACACCAGGTTGCCTCGCTGCCCTTGAAGAGCTCTGTGAGAGTGGGAAGAGTTACAGCGACAACCAACACAAGAAAACATGACACTTGGGGAGCTGAACAAGAATTCTGCAATTAGGAGAAAAAAATCTGGAACAGATGCCAAGAGACACATCAAGGTGGTGGCAAAGTGCTGGACACCCTGCCCTTGAGGATGCTTCATGAATACTGGATGATATTAATACAACTGAATTTGCCTCCAAACTACATTGGGTTGGTGGGCCAAGGCAAGGCCAGTGAGGTCATGAGAAAGGATTCTTAGGACAAAAAAAATAGAGTCGCCTTACAGTTCTTGTGCTTTGGCCTACAGTTTGAGAGCCCCTCTCAATTAGGTTGTGAGAATGGCAATGAGCTGCTGCTGCCCTTGTTTCAATTGTTTGCAAGAAGTGGAAATTCACTGGAGCTGGTTTAACCACAGTAAGATAGAAGGGCAAGTTATAGGACTCAAGACAAGAATGCAGTCAGGCTTAAGGAAGGACAAGAACTGGGAACTTAAAAACTGTCAGAAACTCAGGGGATATGTGCTCTCTTCATCTTTCGTATCCGTATCTGAGTATTTGTGTTCATCTTTTTTTCTGGGGAGTTCCCTCTGCTGCACTATCCACATGAGCAGGTAAAGACAGACGCCCCCGAAGTTCACATTTCAGCCATATGAACCAGGTCTACTCCCAACCCCCTCTCAAATACAAACTCCTATGGAAGGAACTCTTTGGGACCAAATTGGCTGAAGAATCCGTCCCTGATCCAATCAACTATAACCTGGGGTGAGTGTCACATTAGGTATAAATAGCTGTTGGGAGCCACCTTCTACAAATGGCACTAAGGCACTTACAGAGAGAAATCATTTAAGCTGAGTGTATACCTCAAATTGTGTCTACCATTCATGCCCACTAGGATGGCTATACTAAAAAATAATAATAATAGTAACAAGTGTTGGCAAGGATGTGGAGAAATTACAACCCTTAGGTAATATAAATGGTAATGTAAACATAAATGTGAAGCAGTGCAGCCACCATGGAAAATAGTTTGGTGATTCCTCAATAAATTAAACATAGAATTACTATATAGCCCAATAATTCTACTACTGGGTATATACCAAAAGAACTGAAAATAGGTGTTTAAACAAAAATGTGTTCACAAATGTTGACAGTAGCACTATTCATAAGAGCCAAAAGGTGGAAACAACCTAAAGGTCCATCGATTGATGAATGGATAAAGAAAATGCAGTATAACCATTTAAAGGAATATTATTTAGTCATAAAAAGGAATGAAGTACTGATACATGCTTGCTGTGGATTGAATGTCTCCCCTAAACTCATTGAAGCTTAGATCGTGTCCCCCAAATATCTAGGTATTGGAAACTTGGCTCCTACTGTGACAGTGTTGAGAGGGTGGGAAATCCTGCTATGATAATTGAAAGATGAGGCCTTGAGGAGGTGATTGGATTGTAGGACCATGCCATAGTGAATAGATTAATAATGGTGGTCAGGGGCGTGGTTCTGAGGGCTTTAAAAGAAGAGCACATGAGGAGATCTCTGTCCCTGCTCCACCATTTCTACCATATGAGACCCCTGAGTTACTGTTGCCACCAAGACCCTCACCAGATGTGTTTCCTGGCTTTTGACTTCCCAGCCTCTGAAACTGTAAGCAATAAACTTCATTTTCTTACAAATTACCCAGTTCCAGGCATTTTGTAGCAACAGAAACAGACTAATACAATGCTGAAACATGGATGAACCTTGAAAATATTATGCTAAAAGAAGTCAGACACAAAAGGCCACATATTATATGACTCCATTTATATGACATATTTGGAATAGGCAAATCCATAGAGACAGAAAACAGATTGGTAATTGCCAGGGGATGGGGGGATGAAAGAATGGAGAATGCCTACTTAATGTGTATGGGGTTTCCTTTTGGGATAATAAAAATGTTCCGGAACTAGAAAGTGGTGATGATTGTACAGCGTTTGGAAGATACTAAAATGTCACTGGATTGTATACTTTAAAATGGTTAAAATGGTAAATTTTACATTACGTGTGTTTTACTACAATAAAAAAAAATATATATCTGCCACATAAAAATGCTCTGAGAAGACTGATCACATTCAGTGCCCTGGAGTAGTCCAGTTGGGAATAACAAGTAATACGTTGCCTTGGGTTGAATGTTCTCCCAAAACTTAGTCCCCACTGTGACACTGTAAAGACAGTGGGAAATCTTGTGATAATCAAAAGTTGGGGCCTTGAAGACGCGATTAGATTGTAGGACCATGCCATAGTGAATGGATTAATAATGGTGGTCAGGGGTGTGGTTTTAAGAGCTTTCAAAGAAGAACATGGGAGAATCTCTCTCTCTCTCTCTGCTCCACCATTTTCTGCCATGTGAGACCACTGCATTGCTATAAATCCACCTTCAAAGAAGACCCTCAGCTGATGTGTTCCTCGGACTTTGAACTTCCCAGCCTCTGAAACTTGTAAGCAATAAATTTCATTTTCTTACAAAGTACCCAGTTCCAAGTATTTTGTTATAAGCAACAGAAACGGACTAATACATACATTAACTCATTCAGCAAACATACATCGAGCATTTATTATGCACCCAGCTGTGCCAGGCATCAAGCATATAGAGATGAGAGGCCCAGGCCCCAGCCTCAAGGGGCTGACAGATTAGTGGAGCAGACACAGATAAATAGGTGACTTCCATATAATGTCACTAAGACATGGTCAGGGTGTTTTGGGAATTCAGATGAGTTGTAATCATGGAAGACTGCCTTAGAGGATGAGGCAGCAGATGAATGAGACTGCTTCCAGTGAGGTGTGGGGAGGGAAGAAGGGAGCTACAGACGGAGCTGAAGAAATGCACAAGGTATGGAGATGAGACAAAATGGAGCCAGCAGACAAGGGGGGTGATTGTGTGGATAAGCCAAATGGCAGAGCCCTTGTCAGGGAACAGAGTGTTTCATAGGCGTCAAGAGAGGGGAAGAAATCAAGAAGAGAAGAGGGCTCAATAGCATCGTATCTTCAGCAAGTTCAAGTAAAAAGGGGGCTGACAGTGGCCATGGACTGGACAATGAGAGGGCCACTCTTGTCCTTGGCTCATTTTACAGTCATGGTGGGCTGTGGCCTCACCAAGCATGGTTTAGAGTGAAGTTTGGCTGGAAAGAAGGGGCACAGCATGGGAGAGAGGGAACATTTATGTGTTCAGGAGAGAGCTAAGATGGGACAGAGAGAGATGGAAGGTAGAGGAGAGAGAGAGGAGAACTAGTGAAGCCAAGGAGGTACCAAGGTTGCAGAACTTTCTGGAGGGGTTACCTTTGGACAGGTAAGGAGGTGGCAGGTGCTCTCAGATGGGGGGGCAGGGAGGCAGGAAGGATGAAGGAGGGGAAGAAAGACATTTCTTGGTGAAGCAGAGGAGTAGGTACATGAGGACAAGGGAATTTCTACCTGATGACCTCTATTTTCATAGCAAATGTCAAGGGTGGGAAATGCCTAGAAGAGCGGCTGTGGCAAGGGGTGAGTTTGCTGACAGGGACTCTAAGAAGGGTTTCCAGGCTGCTCAGCAGTCTGCTGAGGCTGCATATGATGACTCTGTGGTAGCGCCAATCTGCATGGGCTGTGATTTTCTCCAGCAGAGCTCAGGAGCCCAGGAGCCCAGATGTCAGAGCGGAGGAAGGGCCGCCTGACGAGGCTGGGGTGCCTGCAGACAGGAGCAGCGGCAGGGCAGGTGCAGAGGGGAGGGAGGGTTTAGGCAAAGGAGGGGGATGAGATCGCTCATGGAGCTCAGACTAACTACGGGAGGAAATGAATAAGTGAGCGGGGGGGTGATGCAGTGACAGAAAATGGCAGGAGAAAGAGACTGTAGGTTTTGAGGTTGAAAATCCAGCACACTGAGTTAGGAGTTGGCGGCTGGAAGGTGGGAGGCTCTGATCAGAGTGGGTTGAGGAACAATTCAAGGCAATATGTAATCAAGTGCTAAATAGGATGGCATGGAACGTAAGTGGGCATAAGTGCTGGGGAGGAGGGGGGCATTCGGGAACGGAGTGCTCAGTGCAGATCAAGGAGAAATCCAGTGCACTTTGCTGCATTAACATTTACAGCCTGCACAGCACCCCCAGTGGGGAATTCAAGGTGACAATGTAACAAACGGTCTCCTGAAACCTAGAAAACCCTGGGTGGATCAAAACTTTCAGAGTACACAGCTTCTTTAGTCTCAATAAAGGAAGAAAGTGACCAATAGGAGAGAATATTAAGATTCTCCTAATTTGCCTATGAAATGCTGTGGTGCTGTGTGATGCCCTGTAATTGATATGTTTCCTTGTGCCTTGCTTCCTTCATTCACTCCTGCCTCAAGCCTCCCTTGACAGCACCTCTACACATTCCCCATCAGCGTCTTAAGATTTCAAGAAGCCTAATGCACATGGTACATTCCTATAAGATAAGGCCATGGATTAATATACTTTTGGGGGGAGGTCATCATGGGAGAAGTCATCAAGGTGGTCCTTGGTGAGATGAAGTTTATAGCATTTGCTTGGGTCCACATGAGTCCCAGGCCAGAGAGATTAAGTCACTGGCCTGAAGTAGCACAGCTAGTGCCCAGAGCAGATGCGTGATCTTTCACTTCATAAGCTCTGTGCTAGAACTGAGTTTAAGCATCTGTGGCTTTTGCCTGTCCAGCACCCATTTTTGCCCTCTTTCTTTTGATCCCAGCACCCAATTTGGCTCTGGTGAAGCACCCACCAGTCCAGGTGGCTCCATCCAGTGGTGGCCATGTGGCCCAAGGTAGTCCTGCTCAACTGAAATTTGACTCCTGAGCTGAGACTGCCAGAGATATTTGTCCCAGGAATGGGGCCTTACCTGAAGGATAGCTCCTGGTGCTAAGTTCCCAGTCCCATCCTTTCAGAGCCCGGTTCTAAGGCTTTTCCTCTTGGCTGTGAGGTACTACATATCCCCAGAAAAATCGCCATTTGTAATTTTGTGTGAGATGGGTCTGAAGTTTGTTTTCAAAAAACCCTGGAGCTCTAATATTTACCATCAAATGAAAACACAATTCAGACTAAGTCAGGATCTGGAAGCACAACACATTGCCTGCCTGTCAGTCTTACCAGCACCACCTTCAAAACATGTCCAGAACTCAAGGAATATTTCTCATCACCCCCACTGCCACCTGGCCCCATCATCATTGTCTCTGGCTGAGACTATTGCAGCAGCCTCCTCGCTGGAGATCCTGCTTCTACACGTGCCCTTGATGTCGACTGTCCACATAGCAACCAGGGATTTTGTTATAATGTGGGTTGGACAATGCTGCTCCTTTTCTCACATCCTCCCAGTGGCTCTCCCACCTCACTCTGAGCAAAGCCAAAACCCTGACTGTGGCCTTCATGGCCCATGTGGTCTGGCCCAGAACTCTCTGACCCCTCTGCCCAGCCACACAGATATACTTGCTGCTCCTCCAACACCCCAGACACGCTCACACTTCCCAGCCTCTGCCCATGTTGTTCCCCTGCTAGAAAGTCAACTCTGGAGGGCAGGGATTTTTGCTTGTTTTATTCATTGTTATATCCCCAGCACCTAGCAGAGTACATGGCACAACGTAGGTGCTCAATTAGGGTTTGATGAATGAATGAATGAAAGAATGAATGAGCAACCAAATACGAACTGGGCAGCCCAGTGCTTTATCCTCCTTTCTCATCACTGTTGCCTGCACCCAACACACAGATCTTCTGACAACCTGTGGAATGTTGGGTGGGTAGTTTAACACTTGAGGGGTCTGCCTTGTTTTTTTTTTTTTTTTTTTTTATTTTAGCCACGAGAATCAGAATCGCTTTTTAAAATATTTATTTCTAGAGGTAAAACTCAAAGGTTGTTGAGATATATACAAAAATAATAATTTTAAAAATCAGAGAGAAACAAAAACAAAAATGCATAAACATATAAATATATCTTCCCAAAGTGATAAAATCCCAAAGACTGTACCCTATGAGGGGCTTGGGTTCTTGTAGGGGCAGGGTAGGCAGAGAGAGTTTTGTTTTGTTTTTAAATAAGAACTTTGGAGATGCATCACATAAATCCCCCAGAACCCTTTCTCAGAAGTGTTTCACTGTGCTTCACTACTGCCTTGCATGGGAGAATTCCACAAGCTTTCTATTAATTCCCTTTGAAGTTGTGTACTTCCTGGAAGAAGCACATTGTAAGTTATGAAAACAGAAAACCAGGATATTTTTATAAGCTCAGCCTCTGTTTGGGGCCTGTGGCAAGCATCTGAAGGACAGCCTGCCCTAGCTGCAGACCCATTTGAAGGTCTTAGGGTCCCTACTACTGGATAATACTGTCAGTCTTAGGGTCACCCACCCTGGAGGCTCCCAAGGTGGAAGGATGTGAACTGAAATGGCCAGAGATGTCTCTATGATAGGGTTTGCTCATTGTCCCACATCCCCCACCCAGAGGTTCCCCTAGGCTCAGAGACTTCCAACTCCCTGGTCTCAGGGGCTCCCCAAAATTCAGTGATGGAGAAACAAAATTTCCCTGGGCTCTCTATAACCTCACCTTTCATCCCTACTCAATCAGACCTAAAAAACAAATGTACAGGAAGTCCCTTTTTGTCCCATGAAAATTCACTTTGCAATTCCTTAACTCTATTGCAGGGGACTGATTTAGGCAAGGCCAGCAAAGTTTCTCTTCAGTGTCCATCTTATTTCCCCAGCCTTGCCTCTTCACCCTCCCTTACCTCCTTCCCCTACCTAAACCCATTCTCACAACCCACTGTTATCAGTCATTTACACTTGGGGATTAATTTCAATGCCAGTGTTTCCTTTTTTCCAGAGATAATTACGTTTTCAGCTACATTTCTGGATTTAGGCATTGACCATCCGGGCAGGAGGGAAGCAATAGGAGCAAGAGATCCCTCCTTATGTCTCTGAAATATTACAATAGCTCCAGCCACCATTTACTGAGCATCTACTGTATACCTTACCCTGTATCAGGCACTTTGCAAATGTTACACCATTGAAGTAGTGAGTTCAGAATAAATAATTTAATATATGTGAAGTATTTAGCACAGTGCTTAGCACTTAATAAACAATTCGAAATAGCAATTATCTGGAAAAAAAATCTTCATAACAACCCTATGAGACAGGTATTATCTAATTTTAAAAACAAAGAAAAGAAGTAAAGTGACAACCCCAAGTTGCTCAGATGACAGGTGCAGGGCTAGGCTTTAAATCCAGATATACCTGACTCCAAAGTGTGTGCTCTTCCCACAACACCATATGGATTTCAAACCACAAAAGGCTTAGCTTAATCTGCCACCAGTGAGAGTCTAGTTTTATTTTTAATAAAACTTTATGTATCGTGAACAATTTTTCTATCAGTTTTCTCACCTTCATTGAAGGTTATTCCTCCCAGCTGGTACTCATATCCTCTTATTGTTGGAGAAGTGACAGCCTGAGACATGGAAGTCCCTAGAGTCCTGAAATGTCAGAGTCAAGCTCTAGCATAAGCCTTTGTGATTTACTTCTGTTCCCAAGAGGGGACCTAGGAAAGAGACGAGCCTTGATCTACTTTCTTCTAGGACAAGACCCATGGCCAAGTGGTTAATTAGTGTATGATGATGCTACTCCATCCTGCGCTCCTTTCTTGAATTTGCTCAACCATCACAGCCAGGTACTCTCTGCCCATTTGACACAGCCCACGGGAGAAGAAGGCTGTATTTCCTGTAAAGTGGGTGTATGGTTTCCTGACAGGGGTTGAGGGGGACTTTGGTTAGAACTTGGTATTAATGGGGGTCAATCCTGAATGAACCAGATAAAACAACACCAAAATAAAATTCCCTGTCCCTGTGTCTGACCACCTTCTAAACTGTAGCTATCGGCTCATGAAGGCAAGAGCACGAGTATGGCTAGTAGCTGGAAAAACAGCTCAGAGCCCAGTACCCAGGCCAGACAACTTGTTCATTCACTGTGTCTTACCTGCCAGCCCCTTGGGAATGGAGGACTATTTGTGCTAGGATACAGCCTCTCTCAAGTGCTCCCCTGGACCTGTGCTGACTGCAGAGATTCTTTATTCCTTGTGGAAAGTGTGATAAAGCCACACCTTTGATTTGGATGTTTTATGCAGTACCCTCTTTCAGCTGAATTCAAAATAAAATCCTTCCAGAAGATGCTCCCCTCCTGCAGGCTGCTTTGAGGCTCTAACATGAACAGTCTGGGAGGCAAGCTGCGTGGTCCTTGGTGAGCTCAACTCCCTGGAACCACCCTGATGAATACAGAGTGATGTATCCCACCAAACTTGAGCAAAACTCAGGGACTGCCTGCCCCCTTCCAGACTGGGAGAGATGTCAAAACTATGTAAGGAAGTCATTGCAAGGCTTCTCCCAGATTTTGTTCATTAGATATGATGGTTGATGAGGTAAAGATCACCCTTTGTAGTCCTTTTGCCTCTAAATCATATAGGAATAATAGACTTTGTAGTGCTGTTTGCAAATAGGTATGCTTAAAAAGGTTTTCTTTCCACTTTATCTGCATTTTCCTTGTTCAGTTTTAACCATCAATATTCTTTCTGCCTGTTGGGAAAATATAGGAAAATGGTCAGGGCCCCTCAGGTGTTCAGAATCTTGCCAAGCATTTGATGTAAACATGCACGTGTGCCCAGGTGTTCCTTGGTTATTGTCTAATGTAATTGCACATGTGTACCTAGGTGTCCTGGGTTATGGACTTAAGTATAAAGGATCAGTGGCTCTGATTCACAGTGTCCCCCTCCCACCCCCAGGATGTCCCTGGGGGGCCATGGGGAGACTGCTACTGCAAGCTGTTGCTGTCAGTGCCCCGGGAACCCTCTGAGTGGCCGGACCTGTAAGCTGCTGCTGTTGACTGAGCTCACGTTGTTTGCCACTGGCTCCTGGGATCTTTCCCAATTACCTAGCATGGACCTGCATGTGAGGGGTCTGGTGACCCAGTCTGTACAATGGGTTTGAAGGGTCTGAGCCCCAGCCCTGACAACTAGCGTAGTCAGTTAGCTTTACACCACCAAATCTCATTTCTGAGTCTGACTGGGGTTTACAACTGGGCTGATACCAATGACCAGTGAGGTCTTGGGAAGGTCTGGCAGCCATGCTATTGCTATGAGGGCTAACTCTCTAGTCTCCAGTGTTAGGGTTTCCTGAGCAACTGGCTGGGAAAGGCTGCTGTGATACAGCAACCCAGGCTCTGAAGAGGACCTATCTGCAGCTCTCACCCTCCAGAACTCTGATGGCATCAGGATAGTGGACAACAGCTGGGCTCAAGTGCTGGGCACAGAGCCCAGACCAGGAAGGCTGGCACAAGGCTGAGTGCAGATTAGGGAATAGGCAAGGGATCAGGTAAGACCTAGAAAATACCACCAGAAACTTATCAGCCAAGGAGGAGGAAGGTCAGGAGCCAGATCAGTGCAGAGTGATAGATAGGGGAGTCCATCCAAGAAAGCAGTTGTGAAAATCAGAAGGCAACCTGTCAAGAGTTAGATCTGAAAGCAGACCAGGAAAATAGTCAAAAAGCTGATTGATTTTGACAAGGTGTCAATGCAAGTCAATAGGAAAAGGATAATCTTTTCAACAAATGGTGCAAGAACAAATGTTTAACCATATGCAGAAATGAACCTCACTCATTACCTCATCCCATACACAAAAATTAACTGGAAGTTGATCTGTAAGGGCTAATCCCATAGAACTGTATAACCTTTAAGACAAAACGAGAAAATTTCAGTGACCTTGGGTTTAGCAAAAATTCCTTGAAAAGATTAAAAAAGCACAAACTATAACATTTATCCACTTGGGTGGATAGAGGAAGGGGAGCAGTATGGGAGCAGAAGTCCCACCACCCCAAGAAATGATGGTTTGAGGCAAACTCCTGACCAGCCTGAGGCCAGTCCCCAGGTTTAGCCAGGCTAGAAGCCGCAGCGGAGAGTTGAGTGGATGCACCTGGATGCAAGTGTGTGGGTAGAAAATAAAGACACCATCTGCCAGGCAACATGGGAATACTTCCAGAAATTTCCAGGTTTCTAGCCAACACCTTGTTGGTGTTGCATTCATCACATTAGAAGATAGATTCTCCTCCATTCCTCTCGCCCTGGAGGTGGTTTCCTGGCATATCAGAGGGACCACATTTCAGCACTGCAAGGCTTTCCAGCTAACTGCCCCTCATGGCTTAATCTCAGCTCACTTTGGATCTGGGGTTGTCACCTGAAAGGACCAGCACCTTCCAAGCTTCTTTCTGGTCTGGGTGACCAGAGCACTTTCAGTCCCTGCCCCAGAACAGCGACAGGGCAACCGTAATGCTACCAATGACTGGCTGCTCACGGAAAGGCAGTGAAATCTGCAGACAAGCATGCAAGCCTTTGGTGGTGTCAGGCTGGGTTGCAGACCCTTCAAACCCATTGTACAGACTGGGTCACAGACCCTTCAAACCCATTCTGTGCAGACTGGGTCACAGTCTCCTCATATGCAGGTTGTGAGCGAGGTAATTGGAAAAGATCCTGGGAGCCAGGAGTGAAGTTGATAGTTTACTCGGATGAGAGTTCAGGTAACTAGCAGCAGTCACAGCTGCCCTGGTGGTGCCCTGGTGGCCTCCTGGGGCATCCTGGGACCCTAGGGATAAGAGCTGTTTGTCCTTTATACTTAAGTCCGATAACCCAGGGACACCTAGGTGTGAGTCAGCTAACCAAGGAACACCTGGGTGCACATGCAAAATTACATCAAACAATAGCCAAGGAACACCTGGGCAGACGTGCACAGTCAACATATCTACATCAAACAAGCTAGGTCATGCTCAGCAAGATTCTGAACAGCTGAGGGAGCCTGACCAGTTTTAATTTTCCTTATAGGTGGAAATACTGGACTGGTGGGGATGGAGGGTGGGAAGTGGAGATGGCTGGTCAGAAGTGGAAGGAGCTTTCTCTAGAATCTCCTGTGGTACCAAGTAAGACCAAATCTGAAAGTACATGGAATCAGAAGTCAGGGCTACGATGGGATCCAGCTGGCCAGAAGCCTGGACCCAGGCAACTTCATTCCCTGGGAGAGGTCCCTATAGGAACAAGGAGGAAAGTGCAAAAGGACCATTCAAACTAACAAATAGGTGAACCAGGCCAGTGCCTCATTCTCTGTGAGGACTTGTGACCAAGTCAATGGTGGAAAGGCATTTCATCCTACAAGAACCACAGCAAAGCATAAGGGCTCTATAGAGTCCATGGCTCAGCATCCAGCTTCACCTCTAGACTGGTTATGCTCCATTTGCCCCACCCCCATCCTCTTCTATCGTGCTCTTCACCAAGGTGACTGGCCTCTTTAGACTGCATCCCCTGGGTTTCCTCAGCCTCTGGCTCCTGGATGAGTTTGGCCAAAGGAAGGCATGGGAGAGGTGGGACAGCAGGAGAAAAGAGAAGTTGAGGTATTTGTTCCCTGTTCCCTCCTTGCTTTGGAGTCTGGTCCTGGCAGTGGCTGTGTCCCCCATGATGCTAGGTCCACCCCCTAGTTCCAGTTCTCACCCCTCTCTCTGGTCCTACTTTTTTTCCCCTCCTCAACCTGTCAGCCTCAGGGATGGTAAGAGCTTCCTGCTGTTGCTAGTCTCTGGGTGCCTCACCAGCTTTTGTTTGTTCCCTTAACCCTGCCCTCGCCTCTCTAAGTGAAATCTCCTCATTCAAACCACATTCAGTGGATTCTAATCCCTATCAGGGTCTGCCTGATATAGCCACTGGTTAGCTGTGTGGTAACCTGGGGCAGTCAGCATCTGGGCTCCACTCTCTCATCTGCAGGTGGAAGGACTGCATGGTACACACAGTTAAGCCAATGCTGTTTTCCCAGGTGATGCTTCTCTCAGGACAGTGACACGTGGATTCTGCAGGTCTCTTAATCTCTTCTCCTTCCTCCCTGTGCCTTTCTTCCCCTTAGGCAAACCCTGCTAACTCAGACTGAAGGGGAAAGAATGTCCCTCCAGCTGCTTGTCATGCAGGCTGGGAAGGCAGGAGGGCATTCTGCCAGCCCAGCACATCAACCTTCCCCATCAAAGGTCAGCCTGCCCGGAATAGGGAAGTACCCACAGCTGGGAAAGGTAAATCCAAACACGATAATACAGACACTGAGCATTTCAATCAACACGGCTTGCAGCATCCTTGCAGAGCACTGTTTATGAGGCAATAAACCATTTAAATGACTCTATGTTGGAACCCACAAGGTCTCCTCGAATAGCTTATGAGAAGACACTGCTAATAACGGCTCCCGGAGGCTGGAGGGTGAGGCTGGGGTGGTGTTTTCCACTGGGGAAGGAGGGAGCTCCGTGGGGAGCCCTGGAGGGTGTTCTAGGGAAGACCCCAGGATTCAGGCATGGCAGCCTGCATCACAGGTACTAAGAGCCAATTTGGTGTCTTCTGCAAAGTTGTGAGAAAGAGATAAATTATTTCTTGCTTGGGGGTGGGGGAGCGCTATAGCGTGGCAATCAAATGTGTGGCATAGAATGCTGAGTTTGATTGCTGGCTCTGCCATTTATTGCTATCTGACCTCGCTAAATGTACTTATCCTCTCTGTGACTCAGTTTTGTCACCTGTGAGATGGGGATAACAGTAATAATATGCCTGTCTAATAGAATTTTTGTGAGGATTAAATGAGATTACATATACATAATGGGCCTGGCACATGATAGATGCTTGAAAAATTTGCCATTGTCAAGAATGTTATCACTACATCCATCTCCTTCCATCTGGCCACCCTTCTCCCAGCTCCAAAGAGAATAAGAGTCTCTGGGAGACTGAGAGTTAATAACTCACCGTTTACTTCTAGGAGGGTGATAAACACAGTAACAAATCCCAGGCCCAGATTGACTCCTGCAGCCCAGCAGGGTCCAGAGGCTGCTGGAGGAAAATGGCCAAGTGAACTGCATGCAAACAGCCTACAGAACAGTGCCAGTGGCTAGTGGTCTCTTTAGGCAGCACCTTGGGTACTCTTTGACACAGGACTGGCAAAGTTGGACATGTGGTCAACAGACTGTGGGTAGATTTGTCTTTTAGAGCTGAACTAACATCAACCAAGATCACAAAACAGTATATGGACCAGAATGCTAATTATTTCACTCCCTTTTTCTTTCTCTTCTTTTTCTCTTTCTCTTTCTCATATTTACTGAATACCTGCTATGTGCCAGTTAGCTATAAATAAAACAGTCTCGGGCCAGCCCCGTGGCGCACTCGGGAGAGTGCAGCGCTGGGAGCGCAGCGCCACTCCCGCCGCGGGTTCAGATCCTATATAGGACTGGCCGGTGCGCTCACTGGCTGAGCGCGGTGCGGGCGACACCACACCAAGGGTTGCGATCCCCTTACCGGTCATGAAAAAGACAAAAAATAAATAAAATAAAAATAAAACAGTCTCTGCCCTCATAGAGCATACATTCTAGCTGGGGAGATTAAAACATAAACTATGTAAATAATTAATAGCAGACAATGATAAGCACCGTGAAGGATGCACAGCAAGGTTAGGTGTGAGGCGTATAAGGAAGGAAGGCAACTTAGCTAAGGGAAAGCCTCTCTGAGGAGGTGGCCTTTGAGCCAAGATCCGGGCAAAAGGCATGGCAGGCAAAGAGCACAGCAGGTGCAGAGGTCCTGAGTAACAGCTGCCCAGCAGACTGGGATCCCTGCCTCTGGGGGTCTGCACACATTTTCCCTGCAATCACCCAGTACAGGGAGGTGAGCCACGGTCAGACACTGCTGGTGAGCAAGGAGCCAAGCAAGGGAGGCACTGATCTCGGGGAGCAACCCTGTCCGTGCAAAGCTGCCATGGCTTTTCACCAGCCTGGTCGCCCCCTGCCCAGGGCCAGGATGTTTGTGGATTGAGGCTGCTCCCCACAGTGGTGCTGGAGGGACTGTCCCATTGTCCCTACATCCACACATCCTTTCCCCAGATTGGTTAGTGCAATTTAGTTGGCTGCCATTACATTTTGCTCGGACAAATTATTCAAATTATTTAACCTCTCTCCACCTGTTTCCTCATCTACAAAACAAGGATAATGAGAGCTAGGTTGCAAGGCTCTGGGGTGGAGATGAGGATTCAGTGAGGAAACAAGTTGTGTAAAGCCCTCAAGCTTGCTAGTAGGCATTCAATAGTTGGTTAGTTTTAATCGCTGTTATTCATATTATTCTGGCTATTCTGCACCAGCCTGTGAGCCTCGTCAACTCTTCGAGAAACAGCAGTAGAGCACAGGAATGGCCCATAGAACACGGGCTCTGGGCACACAAATAAACTGTGTGACCCCAAGCAAGTCATTTAAACTTTGTGCCTCGGTTTTGTCATCTGCGTAATGGGGCTACTGATAGACCCTCCCTCATAGAGTTGTTGTGAGGATTAAATGAATTCCTCTGTATAAAGCTGTTAGAACAGCGCCTAGTGTATGGTGAGGGACTGGATGTCCACTGCTATTATACGTTGTAGTAGATCGTTTCCAAAGGTGGCTTCAACAATCCCTCCCATCCCACATGCCCTTTTCCAGAGTCCCTCCTCATATGAAGAGATGGCATCTGTTTCCCTTCCCCTTGAATCTTGGCTGGGCCTATGACTTGGAACAGAAATGACATTCTGGGCCGAGCCCGTGGCGCACTCGGTAGAGTGCTGCGCTTGGAGCGCGGCGATGCTCCCGCCGCGGGTTCGGATCCTATATAGGAATGACCGGTGCACTCACTGGCTGAGTGCCGGTCACGAAAAAACGACAAAAAAAAAAAAAAAAAAAAAAAAGAAATGACATTCTGGGCCTTAGGTGTCCTTGCAGCTTCTGTTTTTGCCCTCTGGGAAGCCAGTTTCCATGTAAAGAAATCTGGGCTAACTTGCTGGAGAGGCCACATGGGGAGGGTAAGATCCTGGAGAATGCAAAACCACGTGGCAGAGAACCAGGCAGTGGACAGCCAGCCCTGTGGATGGCCAGCACCCACCGCCAGATATGTGGGTGAGGCCATCCTGCATGCTTAACATGTGCCGCTGACATCAGGTAAAGCAAAGAGGAGCATCCCAGCTGAGCCCTATCCAAATTCCTGACTCACAGAATCCTGAAAAATAAATGGCTGCTTTTTTATGTCATTAGGTTTTGGGGTGGTTTGTTACATAGCAACAGGTTACTGAAATATATATATATTTTTATGTATGTATATACACACATACACACATGATTTCATCCATTATATGTTGATTTTCTAGTTTCATTCTTACAGGCCAACTTTATTCCCCAGTTCTTGGCATCTCTTTCATATCCTACCTGGAAAATCAACCAGAGCGCATAATGATATTTTTTGGAAATGAATCAGAATAAAATAATCCAGAAAAAGTGAGAAGTCATAGTCTCTGCTCCTAGGAGGCTTACAGTTAAAATAACTAAAATACAATGAAATATAGATTGATCTTCCAAGGAATTACCAGAAACCATATGATTCCCTTCAAAACATCTAAGAACAAATTAAGAGTTGCTGAATATTTCTTATGTGCCAGTCACTCATCTAAGCACTTTACATGTAATTGCATAGTGTGACAGGTTGTATTTTCCAAAGATGCCTGCCATGATATATACTATCCTACATGATCTTCTTACAATGTAATGTCAGCATTCCACCTATCGAGTGATGGTATCTATGTCCTCTCTTCTTGAACCTGGGTGAGCCTTTGTCACTACCTTGACCAACAGATTATGTCAAAAGTGAAGCTATGTGACTTCTGGGGCTAGATCATAAAAATTCCATGCACATCAGCCTCGCTTTCCTGGGCTGTTCACTTTTGGAAACCAGCCTCCGTGCTGTGAGGAAGCACAGGTCCCATAAAAAGATCACATTGTAGATGTTAAGGCTGACAGATCCAACTGGGGTCTCGGCTGAGAGCCAGCATCAACCAACACACATGTGAATGAGGAAGCCTTTGAGATGTCTGACTGATGTTGCTTGAGAAATCCTAAATAAGAACTATCTACCTGGGTCCAGTCAACCCCCATTGCTGTGAAAAATAATAAAATGATTGTTGCTGTTTTAAGCCACTGAATTTAGTGGTGATTTGTTACACAGCAATCCATAACCAGGACACATGGTTATGTCAATGATTATTTGGTTGCCTATGTCCCCTACCAAAGTATAAGTGAAATGAATGTGGAGAATGAGTTTCTCTTATTCATAGCTGTATTCCTAGGATCTAGCAGAGTAAGTTTCCATTAAGAATTTGTTAAATGAATGAACATGTCATTGCTCTTGATTTTTATAAACCACTGAATGAGGTCAGTAATACAGGCATTCTTATCATTTTGTAGATAATGAAAACAACCCAGAGAGGTTAAGTCACTTGTCTAAAGTCACACATCCAGTAGCTATCAGGGTGACGACTAGGTCTCATGTCTCCTGACTCCTCCAATGGGTGTTCTTTCTCCTGTGCTGTGTTGCTGTCAAGTAGATCCATGTACATAGCTCTATGTAACTGTCCTAAACAGGGGCCTACTCTCAAATGATGGCATTCAGGTGAATCAAAGCCTGGGCTGCTTCCTGAAACAGGTAGTCTTAACATAAGGTGTTGAAACAAGTAAGAAATTTGGACAGCATGATTATGAGAACTGGAGAGGGAATTCTAGGAGGAGAAAAAGCTTTTGGAGTGACTTATAGTCTAAAGTGAACTGGGCACACGTGGAGTTGGCAGTAGCTCTGCTAGCTAAAGGAATGGGCTGGAAACATCTAGGAAACAGGGATGAGTCGGGGCAGGGAATCCAAGGTCTTTAGATGTGGGAGAGGACTTCTCTGTTGAGCTTGACATCTGCTGAGCCCTGAGAAATTACCCATTTTCTGGTTTGTCTTAGTCTGCTTGTGCTGCTATAACAAAATACCTGAGACTGAGTATTAATAAGTGATAGAAATGTATTTCTTACAGTTCTGGAGGCTGGGAAGTCCAAATCAAGGTGCTGGCAGGTTTTGTTTCTGGTGAGGGCCTATTCTTTCTGCTTCCAAGATGGCGCCTTGTTGTTTATCATCCAGAGGAGTCAAATGCTATGTCCTCACATGGTGAAAGGGATGGAAGGGGTAAACTCCATGAGCCCTTTTATAAGGCACTAATCCATTCATGAAGGCAGAGCCCTCATGGCCTAATTATTTCCTAAAGGCCTTACCACTTAATAGCACCACGATGGGGATTAAGTTTCATGAATTTTGGAGGGGATGCATTTAAACCATAGCATGGTCCAAACAGGCTAACCACGAGGGGAAGTTGGCCCCAGGAAGAGGTCTCTGTTCCCAGAGCAAATTATCTTAAGGGGAAGGCAGCCACAACACTGATGAGAAAGCTGACATGACTCCTTCTGTTTTTGAAACAGACTGCAGAGCAGGGTAGAGGAGAAATGTTCTACATTTTCTAATTTATCCCCTTTTTTTACAAGTCTTCCTGAATTTGACAGTTTCCATTTTCTTACCAATGGAAGGAAAAATGATAACTAGGATTTCTCTTGAATCTTGGCAGCAGACTCAGGCTTTTATGAGCATGCAGTAAAAATGGCATTGACCTCAGTAACAAATAAATTAAATCCTGGTTGGCTCAGAGTTTAACATCTTGGCCTTTCTAAGTTAACTTACAAAGTGATTTACTTCCTTATAGCCTTTAACCCCGTATCCCCAACAGCTGACTTTCTAGTGGATGCCACTTATCTTACCTCTGGGACACAGATCACAAACAAACCTGAAAATGGGTCTTAGAAATGATCTATAGAGAGTAAATGTGTTTTAGACATGCTTACCATGGAGGGTCAAGAGGCAGCTTGGGTAATAAGAGCCCTGGGGTACTCAGAGGACCAGAATGCCAGTCCTGATTGTGAGTCTGTACCAGTCCTCTAAACTCCCTTGAGCCTCAATTTCCCCATCTGTCAGAATGGGAATGGTGTCACATTAGCATGCAGCACTGCTCCCTAAAAATAAAATTCTATACTAAACAATTTAACTTTATTCCAGAAGTACTTACCATGTACTTTCTGTGAACAGACTGAGGTAACAGATTCCCAGTAGAATGCAGAATATAGTCCCTGATCTCAGGACTTCCAATCTAGTAAGGGAGATTAGACTTATTCATATAGGACAGCAGCCAATAAAAGGCTGGCAATAGTGGCAGAATGGATTGTAGAGGATAAATGATCAGTCAGTAAAAGAAGGATGCATGGACAAGGTGAGACAATGTGGGCATTGAAGGTTGGGCAAAATTCAGGTAGACAGAAGTCATATAGATTTAATGCACAGCAACATCTGTAATACAGAGTTTATTATTATATAAATGTTAGCATATCTAAAGCCATAGTGTATTCACAATCTGAAACTGCTCTGTGTGTAGAATGTACTATATATGACAAAATATTTACTATTCCCCCTACACAGCTCCTCCCTATGAGAAGAGTGTACTTCCTACGCCAGTGATGTCAGAGCTGGCCGTGTGACTTCATTTCGCAGTGAAAGTGATGGTGATGTATATCAAATCCAAGCAGCTGGATGAACCACTGAGTGGTTCCTCATTGCTCCTTTCCTCCCCCACAAGGTAGACCTGCCCCAGAGAAGTCCTGCTTCTTCAGCCTGGATCCAGGAATGAAGAGGACATGGAACAGAGCTGAATCATGGACATGTAATATGAGTGAGAAATAATCCTTTGTGGCTGGGATTGTTTGTTGTATTACATAACTTTGTCTAAGCTGACTGATAAAAGCTTTATGCAGAAAAATCTGAAATTATCAGTTACTTATTCAGTGCCTACTCTGGCAAAGCCTCACAGAGGAGCTGGAAATGATAATCATGATTTTTTAAAAAAGTCAATAATGGTATTGACTATCCCTTGTATTGAACTTTACGGTTCACGTAACACTTTGTTTTTTGGTTTGGTTTGGTTTGGTGACTGGCCAGTATGGGGATCTGAACCCTTGACTTTGGAGTTAATAGCACCACACTCTTCCAAGTGAGCTAGCCAGTCAGCTCTCACATAACACTTTGCTATACATTACCTGAGCCAGGCCTGTGAGGTGGGTATTTTCCGCATTTTACAAATGAGGACACTGAAGTTCAAAGAGGTTGAAGACCCACCCCAGTTCACACAGCTCAAAGGTTGACAAGCCCCAACCCCAACCCAGATTTTGACTCTCAATCCAGTGTTTCAAAAGCTCGGAAGACCCAGCCCTGCCCCAGGGAGCTTAGAGCCTAGGTCAAGGTTGAGACCTGCCACATCCGTGGTCAAGTACCACCAGCAGCTCAGGCTAAGAGCCCCAGGGAGCAGCCAGCTTAGCTCTTGGCATCGAGTTTTGCCTGTCTATTCTACAGCGGCCCTAGAGCTCAGCAAACAGCTTTGGGGCTTCCTTTGAAGACCTCTTTCCTTTAATTTTGAAAGGTTTACTTGCCATGATGGGATTAAATCACTTCTCTGAAGTGCACCCCTGCAGGAGCCCTCCTCAATGCCCCCATTCCCTTTGGTCTGATTTTATTTTCTATGGTAAACTCTGTGGATAACATGCAGGTGAGGGACTTAAAAACTTTAGAAGAGAGAAAATGAAGGAAAGGTGGGGGACGAAGAATAAAAGAAAAACATAAAATCGGTTTCCTACATAGTCCAGGAGTTTCCTAGTATTTTGAGGAAATGGAGGCCCCCCCCATTCCCCCATCAATGCTACATTTGACCTTCCTGGGGTCCTCCACCCTGACCAAGGCTCCTCAGCTACCAAACCCAGGATGGAAGTTGCAGAACTGAGCCTGGTAAGTCAGTCCAGAGCAGCCCAAGGTGGGAGGCTCATATGAACTTAGAAGTGAATCAGCCAACTGTTCTCACTCTCACCTATGGCATGCCAGGCTCGGAGCTGGATTGTACACTATGGTTTGACTAGGGCAGGTGACCAAGGGGCTACTAGTGTCTTGCTGCTCCTCTCCTAGCTTCTGGGACCACTGACTGACTGATACAATGCTAGGGTCAGAGTGCCACTCCCAGAGAACACCCTACTCTGATTTGACTCTCATTGGATTCCAGCCTCCTTTGCACACAACATTTTGTTTGAGCCTTTCATCAATAATGACAGTGATTTTTCTTCATAAACCCCCCCTTTTTGAGCAAACATTTATCAAGCACTTACTCTGTGCCACATACTGTTCTAGGTTCTTTACATTAATTAACTCAATTAATGCCATAACTGCTGTTATTATCTCCATATCGCAGATGAGGAAGATGAAAAATTCTGGTGCAGTTACTACTTACAGAAATGATCCAAAGGGTGTTCTGAGACTATTGAAGGAATTGAGATTGGAAGGACAAGATCTGAATAAACGTTTGACCATACATTAAATACATGGCAAGCTGGCTAGATGTCCCAGCTAGCCCCTTTTTCTCTAGCTGAAAAGAGATTTACACAAGGGATGGGTTATCTAGAAAGAACATTGGATTGGGAGTTGGGGGATCTGCGATCCAAGACCTGAACCAGTCCCTGATCAATAGCACGACCTTGAACAAGTTACCTCTCTTGTCCTACATTCCCTATCACTGAAATGGAGGTTGCGGGGACTGGCTCAGGACATCTTAGCAGCTTGCCGTGTATTTAGTCTATAGCCAAACACTGTTCAGGTCTTGCCCTTCCAATCCCCACAACTTTTCAGTAGACCTAAGGACATTGCTTTTGATCCATTTAGCTACAGAGAGTAACTGCACTGGAATTTTTCAGTTTCTTCATCTGCAATAGGGGTGAGAGTAATGACCTAAGGTTCAATGAGGACTCTAGTTACTAGCTCTGGGCTCCACAGAGCAGCTGGCAATGGCTTTCCTGAGAAATGAGCTAGAGGCTGCTACAGTTGAGCTCTTTCCCCAAACAGCTGGTGTGGAGAGCAGCGGGGAACAGAACAACCTCCGAGACTCTGGCCAACTGCAGTGTCTGTTAAGGATGAACCAGATGGCCACTAGCCAACAACCCATGCCCATGTGCTTTGCAAGCTGTAGTCTCTCTTTTTGAAGGTCTCCCTCTTCAGAATGTAAGGAGGTTTATCTTGTTCTACTTCTGCACTTGTCCACCTTAGCTAGGCCTCAGCCTGAGCCTCTACCTTCATGTGGATCTTGTCAGTCTCCTCCTTCCCTGTGGCCAACGCATGGTGCCTCACATGGGCTCCAGGACCACCATGCTTCCTTGAGCAAGTCTTAGAGGAGGGGGTCTCAGGGAAGATCACATTCCCTCTCCCTCTTCTCTTCCAAGCATGGATACAAGGTCTTCTCTCATTTTCCCTGGTGGTAAGAATAACACCCTTAAGGCTGAAGGCCTGGGTTGGCAAAAGAGAGGTGCAATTTCAGAAGAAAAACAATTAAGTTGGAGGTTGCCTACAGACTCTCCTGGAGCCACTGAACCATGGCCCCAGTGCCCTACTTGCCTTCTTCCTCTAGGCCTGACAGCTGGCTGTATAGCTAAATTAACTCCCACAGACAGCAGGGCTTTGGCAAGATCTCCCTACGTGGAGTCCAGGCCCCAACTCTCTGTTTCCCCAAGAGATAAGAGGAACGTCTCCCCTCCTCCTGTGAGCAGGGTAGCTCTGTCTGCCACTAACCCCACAATAGCTTTTTATATTAGCATGCATAGCCATTTAATTCCTCTTGTCTCAACGTGTCCATTGCAGAATCAGCTCTGAGCCTTTCCTCTGCATAACCAAAAAGCCTAGTGTCTTTCTCAAAACAGAAAGCAGTCTTTTCTCTTAGGTAGATTTTCCCTCTTCCTCTTGCTAAACAGAAAAGAAGATTTGGGATTACTGTGTGCCCACGTCAAGCCTTCAAATTCACAAGGGCATCAGGGTCTGATATGAGAGCATCCTACCACATAAGTAATAATCAGACATGAACAACCATATTTGGAACAGTTACAGATGGAGGCCGAAGGTGCCAGTCAGCCTTCAGAAGTAGGTCCTTCCAAGAGTCAGGTTCTAAACTAAGTATACAATTAGAATGATCTTTGAGTCTATAGTACACTGCTTCCTCAGCTAGCAAGACCAAATTACCCCCGTGTTTATTTATTTATTTTTTTAAATGCAATGACCTATGAATAAACAACACTTGACATTGAAAATTGCCACATTAAATACCGGCTCCTCTGCCCAATTACAGCAGCATCCGGAGCTCTTCCAAATTGTCACCTAGGATGAATATGACAGCAAACAATGCTTTAAAAGTAAGTAATCTGCTCTATAATTATTTTAGTGGCTGCCACTGCCAACCAGCAGGATCACTTATGAAAAAGGATGCAGTCTTTCCTTATTAAAAATGCATGAATATACAGTCTCTTGATTGTGGAAATAATCAGCAGCCTGTCTAATGTAACAAGACTTAGCCACAGAAGAATTAATTAGGGTGAAATTGATTAAGGAGAAGAGGGTAAAAATCTATATGTGATGATTCAGGCTCGAATTAAACTCAAGCATTAATTCTCACATTTTTTTCAAATTAAGAACCTCATTTAAATGCTCTGCATTAATATTCTGACACACCCCACTCCCCCTGTAACCAGAGAGAAATGCAGACATTTTTAATGAAAGCTAAAGATCCTGTTCTTGTTGACTCTAATGCCTCTGTCTTCAAGATTTCAGGAGGCTGATGTTTTTATTACTATTTTAAATAAAAGACGGGGTGGGGTGGGGTGGGTAGTGAAATCACCAAATTCATTCTGGTCTTGAGCACTTAAGAATTTGCTTTCTCAAAAGCTCAGGGGAGAATGCAACACAAATAATTATGTGACAGCCTCCTGAATTCTCTTTGTCTTGTGGTAAACTGCTCCAGTACAGATAAGGGGACCTTGAAGGGGTCATGTATTCTGTCCTTTGCTTTGAGACAGAGCTGTATCAAACCAGAGACCCATTTGTAATTATCTGTCATCTCCCCAGAGGCCTCTGGGGACTGGGACTCCACAACTCCCTTGGTAACGGGATTGCGATCAGGCAGCTAATACATGCCCAGCTTGCAGCTCTTCCTCCCCTCTCCTCCTCCCGCAGCCATCTGGAAGATTTGAGGGGAAGCTCCCCCACACCATTGATTTTTCTTCTACTTTTGCTCCATTAGGAACCTGCTCTGTGGTTCCTGGTTCTCTGTGTCCAAACTGTGCTTATGTTACACAGGTCACTGACCTTCCTTGTTCCTCCAATGACTGCTATCCTTGCAGCTCTTCCTCCATCTGCCCCCTTGCTTTTTGTCCCATGGCCATTAAGGTTGAGTACATCCTTTGTCTGGACTGGAACAGGCAGCTCATGGCCAGCTGAGAAGCATCAAGAGGGTCCGAGCTTCCTCTTCCTGGGATGCTCTCACTTGGCACAAGGGGCAAGATGCTCTTCAGAGTCAGCAGCCTTATCAGCAAAATGGGGAGAGACAGAAGTAAAGCAATTTCAAGCCCTTTGTTTTGCGTATTACCTCATTTCCTTTTTACCAACCTAGGAGATAGGCACAGTTCCTGTTTTCCTAGGGAGACTGAGCTGTTCACAGAAGTCTTCAAGCAGGACTGTGAAAACAGGAAGCAGACTCTAACCCTGTCTTGGGGAGTCCAAGGCCTCCCCTAGGAGTTTGCCAGGCAGTGGCCAGGGAGAGGGCATCCAGGCAGAGGGAACCATGTTAGGGGATCTGGGAGCAGCATGGATGTGGCAATTTTATCTTCCTGAGCTTACAAGAAAGGTCTCATTTACATTTATGACAAAGTAGCCATGGTGTCCCCCTCCCCACACGGCGCTACTTGCTGGTCTCAAATGCTTCAAGCATAGCTGGGCAGATGTTCGCGAAGGGATCTGAGGTAGGGAGGCCACCATGGAGTTGTAGGACTCATATCACTGAGCGCCTTGGAAAGAAGTCCAGACGTTCCCTTCCCTCCCCTTAAGTTGTGTCCCTTGGGGCACAGCCTGGCTCCACAGCCTGGCTCCACTGCCCACACTTGTACCCCCACGTTCACCATACATGACTTTGAATGACAAAAGAGGAATAGGAGGGGGCAGGGCCCTGTCTTTTCTCTCAGGAAGCTCCTTCACTTCTATGTAAATTTATGGATGCAAATTGTATGTGGGGGCAGGGATGCTGAAGCAGCCAAGCCCTAAATGCAAATAGTAATGGGGGGGATCACCCTAACTCCACCCACCTGCAGAGCCTGGGATCCTCTATTCTTCACCAATCTCTTCTTCAATTCAGTTATTAGCAAATTGGATCTGAGGACCTACCTGGGACTTTAACTTTGTATTTGGTACTGAGGAGGGTACAAGAGAGAAAGATATGATCCGTGTCCTAGAAAAAGGTCACAGGTTGCAGGAAAATGACATTAGCTGAATTGAAGTGAGTGGAAAACTACAGTGAACAGACTATCATAAAGCATTAAACCAAGTTCCACAAATTTAACATTGAATGAAATCAGAGAAAGGGACGACCCCTTGGGAAGTGGGCTGGGGTGATAAGGAAGGCTCCAGGGAGCAGGTGGGGCTTGAATCATCAGGTCTTGAAGCTGAGTTGGCATCACATGCATTGAGGAGAGGGGTACTGACTAAAATGAAGGTTCCCAGGACCCAGCCTCGGCAGGTATGGGGCATTTTAAACAAGCACCCGAGGTGACTGGTGGTGGCCCACACACATGTTTGCTGAAGGCTCTCTTCTTGCCATCTTTGTCCCTCTTGTGCAGCAGCCATAGCCTGTGGCTAGAGCTGGGGCTTTGTTTGCACCATGGAAACCCCAGAGCCACAGAGGTTTCCTCTGCCTTGGCAAGGATGTTGAGCCTTGTCTCCTAGGAACCTGCAGACTGGGGCAGAGAATTATTTTGACTACGCTGTAGCTAAAGGGAAAGCAGCCCTGATGAAAAAGTAACCACTAGAATCTTCCCTTTAGAAGAGTCAAGAAGCTGCCTCAGACCCTGGGACCATGTGGGGCCTCTCTTGAACTATCCCACTCACTAAAAGTGTAGCTAAAAAAGACATAAGTTTGCTGAGATATTTTTTATATTATAAAAGTGTTCAGCTCTAGGTTCCTTTAAATAGCCATCTCCCTTAGCATTATAACACACATTGAATTCCAGATCTGCCCTTTATTTTATTATTATTATTTTTTTGTCTTTCTTCGTGACCGGTAAGGGGATCACAACCCTTGGTGACACCCGCACCACGCTCAGCCAGTGAGCGCACCGGCCATCCCTATATAGGATCCGAACCTACAGCGGGAGCACCGCTGCGCTCCCAGCGCCGCACTCTCCTGAGTGCGCCATGGGGTCGGCCCTGCCCTTTATTTTTTTTAATTAAATTAAATTAAATTTTTTAAATTTTAACTTCTCAATATACATTGTAGTAGATTTTAGTGTCCCTTTACCCGTTCCTCTTTCCAGATCTGCCCTTTAATAAATGTGTTTTATCGCAAGTTACCTGCTCTCTCTCTTAAACCTGTTTGCTCAACTTCTCAATTTTTACTGGGAACATTTCAAACCTAGAGAAAAGTTGAAAGCAAAGTACAGGAAAACTTGTAAATCCTTCATCTAGATTCACCAAGTGTCAACATTTTGCCATTTGCTTTCTCTCTCTCTCTCTCCATATATATGTATATATATGTTTATTTTTATATACATACACATATATGCTTTCATTTTGCTAAAGCATTTGCAAGTCACAGAGAGCATGATACCTAAGAACAAAGACATTCCTCCTGTAACTACAATGTCCATTGTCACACCCAAGAAACTTGACATTGATACAATAGGATTAGCTAATTTCTGAAATATATTTTATTTTTCCTGATTCTCCCAAAACATTTTTATGGCTTTTTAAAAAATCCAGGATACAATCAAGATTCACACAGTGTATTTATCATCTCTCTTTAGTTGTCTTTAATCTAGAACAGTCCCCCTACCTTTGTTGTTTGTTTTTCATGACATTGGCATTCCTGAAGAGTTCAGGTGAGTTGTCTGGTAAAATGTCCCACAATCTAGATTGTCTATTTCAATTCAGGTTAGATATGTTTGGGAAAGAATATACTGCAATGGTGATGCTGTGTCTTTCCTGTGGCATCCCATCATGTCAAGAGGCATGCTATGTCTGTTGCATTACTGGTGATGCTAAGTTGTATCACTGGGCTAAGATGCATAGTGTACATTTTGACACTTGGTTACATTTAACTAAGCATTCTGCAACTCTTATTGATCAACTAATGTTATAAAGTCCTTGAGGGCAAGAACTGTGTCTTCTCCTTTGGAAAATAATGCTTTACAGTTGATAGGACTCTTTCATACAGATTACCTCCTTTGCTCATCAGACACCCCTGAGGGAGATATTTTTGTTCCCATACTATAGGAATGTAGGATTTCACCATAGTTAGGATTCCTGCAATTCAATCCCAAATCTGTCCTTTAATAAATGTTTTATGGCAAGTTCCTTAATTTCTCTATTAAACCTCTGTTCAACTGTAAAATGGGGATAATAATGCCTTCCTCCCAAAGTTGTTAGGAGGACTAAATGAGGGTATTGAAAATAAAATGCTTGACGTAGTGCTTAGTAATAGAGAATACTCAAAAAATGAATGTTCTGTGTGTATAGAGCTACACGTATTATGCACACACACATACACTCAACATGCATGTGCAAGTATACACTGATGTTCAGGAAGGTCAGGGTCTGTTCTGTGGTCCCTCAGCTGAGTAAATGGCAGAGCCCAGATTCAGAGCCCCATCTGCCTGACGCCAAATCCAGATCCTGCACCCATTAACACACCACCATCCTGCTGGCGATGGGCCAGCCGGTGTTGCCTTGTATGAACCACTTGATCAAAATGATTTGAAAATGTGTATAAAAATTAGACCTGATCTTATTTACATCTAATTTCACATCTGATTTACACCCGATTACAAGATGCATAAAGCAAGGTCCTCCTGCTCTGATTATACGGGGTTGGCCAAGGAGCCCCATACCGATGCCCTTTCTTCCCAGGACTCTGCCTGGGTGCCGCCCTCAGCTTGTGGCTGTGTTGCTTGGCAACTCACAACATACCAAAACTCACCCCATTGAACAGCAGTCACCATGCACCCGGGAGGCAGCATACTGTGACTGGACAATACTGCATATTTTACCCCAAATATTCCCCTGCCCTGCCCCTGCAGGGTAATTGGTCTGGAGTAGGGACAAGACAGGAGAATGATCCCTGGTTAAAGTGGAAGGGCTTTAGGGGTCCAGGACAGTCAGAAGTCCCTGAAGGTCCTCCCATGGGTTTCCAATGGAAAGTCCCATTCCTATTTTCTACTAAGCACCCCAACCCCAAACCCAATCTATATAGGGGAAATCCCCAGCAGCAGTAAATCATCATTTCCGGTAAAAGTCCTATCCCATTTGAATGAGGGTGGGTCCAGTTAAGAACTAATTCCACACGGCTGGGATTTGGGAATGTGAATTGTGGGTGTTTGCTGTTTGGATGAGTGTATGGTGTCCAGGAGAATGGAAGATCATTTCTAGTGAAGATCTCATAGAGGCTTTGGGGAAGGAGGAGGAGGGGAGTTAGATATTTAGGGAGGAGGAGGAAGGGCTTTCCTGATTTGGGGAAGTGGGGGACACATAACATTAGTACAGGCACAGATGTAGGAGAGCAAAAGGCCTGGTTAGGGGACTAAAGGATGGCGTGTGCAAGGAGGAGTGGAAGGAACCCTCCCTCCCAGACACACAGCAGCCGGGGCTGTGGAGCAGCTGAATATTTCATTGATGGAAAGTTGGATGTGGCCATGGTGCTTGGGATGTGGATTCTGATTTCATGGCCGGTGTGCACAGATGGTTGATTAGATCACAGGAGACAGGCTCCTGCCCCATTCCTGGTTTCGCAGCCGCAGGTTGGTGCAGGTACTGACCTTTCTGTCCTAGCGAGGTCAACAGGTGCACATGCTCAGGGTTTGGAAGGTGACCCTCCCACCCTAGCCAGTCCCTATCACCTCACAGGCCCCAGACCTACCTCCATTCTAGTACTCAGCAGACACACATTTCACACCCACTGTGTTAAGCACAAAGAAGATACTGATGTCTTCGCCCTGGGAGACAGCTTGAGGAAACAGACCCCCTAACAGGTCTCTAACTCTGGAGACCACCAACAAAGTGCTGTGGAGACCAGGGGGTGATTCCACCACCTGAGCCTGAGCTTCACAGAGGAGGTGGCCCCTGGGCTGATGCATTCTCTGGACAGAAAGGAAGGGAAGGCTGCTAACCAACAGTTAGCTAGGACTTACTTTAGACTAGACACTGTGCAAGGATCTGGTTCTATACTACAGCCTTTGATCCTCATTTACTTTTTTTTTTTTTTTTTTCCGTGACCGGCGCTCAGCCAGGGAGTGCACCGCTCATCCTTATATAGGATCTGAACCCGCGGCGGCGGGAGCGTCGCCGCGCTGCTAGCGCAGCACGCTACCGAGTGCGCCACGGGCTCAGCCCCTCATTTACTTTTAAAAGGAGCTATTATACCTCCTAATTGCATAGACAGAGGCATTCTAGGTGGGAACATGTTCAAAAGAACAAGCAGGAAAGAACTTGGACTTTAGGGACCGTTTAGCAATTTGGAGAGGCTGGAGCATTGCAGGGGGCTGGCAGGAAACAAGCCTAGGAAGGTGGCCCGAGGCTCTGCATGTCAGGTTAACAAATTTGAACTTTATCCTCTTGGCCTTGGGAAGCCTCTGAAGGGTAGGGGAAAGAGTGGGGCCAAATGTCCTCTTTCTTCCCTCCACCCTAACAGTGCCTGGTCCTGGCTTCCTCTCCGTTCCCCATCAGAGCAATGAATATTGGTTGCACTCTTCTACTCTGAGCCAGATACAGTTCTGGGCACTGGGAGGTAGCCATGGACAAGCCAGGGCCTGCTCTCATGGAGCAACAGAAAAGGGAACGGTGGAGGGAGACAGACGGTAACCTAGTAAACAAACACATAAATAAAAGAGATCATTCCAATAATGAGAGGTGCTGTAACAAAAATAAAACTCAGAAATGGGGCAGAGAGCGATGCAGGTGGAAGTCCTCTCTGAAGAGATGACACCTGAGCTGAGACCTGCAGGATGTGGCCAATGTGAGAAGATATGAGGAAGGGCATTTCAGAAGGAGGCACAGCACTTGCAAAGCTCTGAAGCAGGAACAAGTCGAGTGGGTTTAAGAAACATAACTTGCGATACGTCTGGAGCAGAGGGCTGGGGAGAGAGTGGAAACTGTTAGGAAGACCTATAGGACAGTCTTGAATTTCACTCTTCAGCACTCTGCCCAAGACCAATACCCAGCCTTACCCCCACCCTGAGTCTCCCCTCCTCACCCAGCCTCAGGGAGATTCTTGGAACTCCCTTGGCTCACGCACAGCTCTTGTTTGAGCACCTCCTGCTGTGCCTCCCTGCCTCTCCCCTGCCTCCCCTGTAAGCCCCTGTACCACGCTCTTCCTCTACCCAACCCTCAGGGAGGGACTCAGTGCTGCCCTTGGTCCTCAGGAAACTTAATATGTTCCTGCGGAATTGAACTAAAGCCCTAGAGCTGGCCTTGATGCTCCATGTGGGCTGATGAGGGCTGGGTGGCAGCCCTCAGCCTTTGGGAGGTGCCCCCAGAAAATCAATCAGGGGTGGCACTGCTGCCTGGGGTGGAGTAGGGAGCTGGAGTAATGAAGCCGGGGAAGGCAGTGGCCATTGGCTTGAGACTTTTGGTTATTAGAAGGGCTATTAAAGGACTGGGAAACTGAAAAGAGACAGAGACTGCAGTTTTCTTTCCTGGAATTTGGGAGAAACATTCAGGGAACTTGGTGTCTGGGCATTTTCCAGCAGAATTCTCACTTTACAAAAGGGATGGTTCTCCAGGCTCTCAACTAGGCAGAAATAGCAATACTGGGGTGATCACCCTGGGAACCGCAGAGGGGCTCATTTCCGGACTGGAGCATTGGGACTCAGACAGCTGTCTGCATCCTCCCATGACAACTTGATCCTTTTTCCTCAAAGAGGAAGCCCTGAGCCGCATCAGGCAGATATGTGAGATATGTGCTGGGGCCAGAGCAACATGCCCTGGACAGATGGCAAGCAGGTCAGACGGGTGGGGCTGCCTCCCAAGCTGGGCCCAGCTTAAAGGAAATTTAGGAAATCCAGCAAATGCTAGGCTAGGGTTGGAGCAAGTGCCCAGCCTTGTGACTGCACCACCTGGAGGTGGGAGGGAGAGAGAGACAGCAGATGAGGATGGGTCCTGGAAGGGCCACAGTCCAAGGCTGCATTGGGACCTGGGCTAAAGTCAAGACATGCTCCCAAAGTTCAGAGAAGGAGGCAGTCGGTGCTGGGCTGATGATCAGTGCCTTCCATTCATCCCTCAAAAGAACCCTGCTGGGCCTGGTCTTACTGCCGTGGTTTTGTCTTCCTGCTTCCTCCAGGTTATCACAGAAACAACTCGGGACCCTGAAAAATAATTTGGTGGCCATCTCACTCACTTAGAGGATCTCCTTCCACCTTTCCATCTTCCTCTGGGCATTTCCTAAAGCCCAGCCATCTGAGAGTTGACAAGAAAGGAGAGTCGGGGGATGGTCGGTTGGCTCAGCTGGAAGAGCATGGTGCTGATAACACCAAGGTCAAGGGTTCAGATCCCGGCACTGGCCAGCCGCCAATTACAAAAAAAAAAAAAAAAAAAAGAAAAGAAAGGAGAGTGTTTTTCTGCTTTCACAGAGCAGAGCATTACTCCTAGCCAAAGCTCAAGAGAAGGCAGAATTTGAGGTTACGTGTGTTAAAGAGTGCAAATACATCCTGACGAATTTTTCAGAGATTCCATCTCAAGCAGCTTTAGGCTGAATAATGAGGAATTCGGTGCTCTTCCCCTCCCCCTCTCTGCCTCTCTCCACACCCACACCCTCCCCCACACCCACTTCAGAATCTTCTCTTTCTGCAGCAGTCTCTGCCTCCTCCACTTCTTTTTTCAGCAGGAGCACACCAGGACAAGAAAATGTTACTACAGGAGCCTCCCAGCCACAGGACCTGGTTTCTCAGAATGAGTAGTTAATGCAGACCTGGCCACAAAGTCATTGCTGCCAAAGCCTATCTCTCAGTCTTGCCATGTCTAATGTAACCCAAGAAATGATGCAATTGCGTCTAGCAGCCTTCACCCAAATTGTGCCCTGGGTTGCCCTGGGGAGCTGGCTCTGCTGTTGCTTTAGGAGAAGGTTCACTCACTTCTTGTGGCAGGGGGCTGCTGATATGGTCAGTTCCCAGGGATCAGCTGCTCAGGAATCAGCTTGGGAAGGGCACCTATAAAAAGTGGATTCATAGATGGGCTACAGAGGGTCTGGAAAGATACTGAAACTGAATGCACACGTTTGTATGTGCATTTTTCCTAGGGATGAGGGTCCATTCCTTTTGTCTAATTCTCAAGGGAGTCAGAGACCTCAAAATTGTTGTTAGTTTTTGGTGGTAGGTAAAACAAAAAATTGAAATGTTTCTCCTCTCATTTTTTGCTCCCCAGTGAGTTTGAGATTTATGTAATTCCTCGTGTAAGAGGGAAGCTTGAGTTCATGGAAATCAGGGTTGAACATCCTGAATATGCATTTCCTTGGATAGCCACCAAGAGAAGTCCTAAGCAGGAGACAGGATGTCACCATCAGGGAGAAGACTCTTCAGCTGTCTGGAGTGAGGGGATGAAAAATGAGAAGAATCACTGGCCTCGAACCCCAAGGAGAGGCTTGAACACCTTTCTGGGATCCAGTCCAGGTGGAGCAGCTTGAATATGCAGCTCCAAAAGAGATGCTATAAAGATTCCAAGCTGCCAAATCCTTGAGGCCCAGAGGAAGAACTCAACCCCAAGCAGCCCAGATGGTATCTGGGTATCCTGTGCCCTACCCGTGGAGATCTGGAGCTCAAAGTCTAGAGCCCACTGCAGAACCATACCAAAGACAGCTCATGGGCCACCGAGCCCAATCTTTCCTGACCTCCCATGGGAGGGGGAAGAGAGAAGAGAGGCCTCCACCCATCCACCCACCAGCTCCTGAGTCCCTTTAACTCTTGGAATGGTAATTAATGGCTGGGAAGTTATGCATCAGCCTCAGCAAGCTAACGTGGCAGGAGCTCCCTCCTGACAGCAGAGCTAATAAGAAATTTGCTAATGCAATTTATCACTTTAAAAAGCCATACGTCGGTGGGGATGAGCACTTCTCTGCAGCAGCCAGTGTAATTGTCAGAGCAGAGCAGCGAGCAGCTCTTGGAAGGGGGTGAGGATGATGTCTTCACTAAATCAGTGGTGCAATGCAGTATGCAGGGGCTGGGAGGGGGGGTGTGAAGCTGGCCTGGGGCCCCTAGCTCTTTGCCTCCCAGGAAGCCAGTGTCTGCAGGCCTGTTCTGAGCACCCAGGAAGAACTAGATGGGCCCTGAGCTCCAGCCCCTGCAGCCTCTAAGCCACATGAACCTGCGCTTCAGTTTCTGCCGCAATATTAAAATAAGAACAGCTCTGTCTGCAGTGACGACTGATCTAAGTCTCAACCAGTGAGTGTCAACACACCGGACCCCATGCCAGCTCCTGCTGGGGGCAGGGCTGATGTCATTTGTACATTTATCTCTCCCAGATCCCTGCAATGACCCCACCCAGGACAAGGGCCGGGGAAAGAAGATCAGAAATCCACCTCAGGCCCAACGAGGTCTCCGTTCCCAGGTGGGACAAAAGGCAAATTGCTTTGAATGCCTGGTGTTTGGCAAGAGAGGTTTCTGCAAGAGGGGAAAACTGCTGTTGTGGGATTTTGCTTCAAATGCACACTGCAAACCATTTTCCCACCCCCAAAGCAAATTCACAGAGAAGCAAGTGAATCGAGTGCCCCCATGGAAATGGGGTCCAGGGCTGCTAGGAATGCTGTGGGGAGGAATGAGGGTGTCCACATGGTTGGGTCACCCCTGCTTTATGGAATAGTCCCCACTCTCAGTTATCCATGTTAACGAGTGGGGCTGAAAAGAAGGATGAGGGAGGGCAAGCCACCAACACCCAGAGAAACATCAGATCCAGTTTTCACCAATTCAACTCTCCTCTAAAGCAAATTTTGACCTTAACTGTTCCCTGTCTTTTAAATTAGTGCCTTTAATTTTGGGTGGAGATGCTCAAAGAAGACAAAGCACAAGGACCCAGGTAATAACCAGTAGAAAGAAGAAATGCTATGCTAGGATCCTGGACAGCCCAACGTGTGTATCCCACCCTGGATAACCAAGAGGAGCCTCGTTCCATGCTGCCTTCCTGTTTACCGCCTTCTGCTCAGCTTGTGCTGATGGAGATAGCAAATGGGGGCGGGCAGTGGAACGTAGCCTGACCATCCCCCAGCCTCCAGGGTGACAAGAGAGGCCTAGCACAAGGAATTGCTATAATTTTCTGTATGAGTCTCACCTGCGGGAGTAGGGTTACTATACACTGGATGCCACCCCACCCTCACTGAAGTTTAAATCCCCATTGTAACTGTCGAGGGTGGGAAATTCTAGTATGGTAATTGAAAGGTGAGTCCTTGAAGAGGTGATTAGATTGTAGGACCATGCTGCAGTGAATGGATTAATAATGAGGGTCAGAGGCGTGGTTCTGAGGGCTTTAAAAGGAGAGCACATGGGAAGTTCTCTCTCTTTGCTCCACCATTTTCTGCCATGTGAGACCCCTGGGTCACTGTTGTCACCACCAGGGACTTCATCAGATCTGTTCCATGGACTTTGGACTTCTCAGCCTCTGAAATTATAAGCAATAAAATTTGTTTTCTTTATAAATTACTCAGTTTCAAGTATTTTGTTATAAGCAACAGAAACGGACTAATACAAGGGTTTTGCAGCAAGTTCCCTCTTCCCCTTGTATTGAGGCCACCTGTGTGCCACCCAGTGTCTTAGGGGCACCTTTATGTTTTAAAAGGCTGGCTGGTTAGCTCAGTTGGTTAGAGTGTGGTGGGATAACAACAAAGTCTAGGGATAGATAGCTGTGCTAGCCAGCTGCCCCCCTCAAATAGCTTTCATATGTAAAGTCCTTATTTTTATTGATTTATTTGTTTAAATTTCCCTGGTTCTCTTCCAGTGTTTATTTTTCCAAGTCAATCTTAATACCATTTCTACCATGTTCAAAACAAGAATAATCCTGTTGATATTTGGCTGGGACTACACTGAATTAATAGATGAGTTTTAGGGGAAGATTTTCACTTTCCAGAGGAGGCTAAATTTTTACATCTACCCTCTTAGGGTTTTCAGCTGGGCCTGAGAATTAAATTGACATAAGACAGATTAACAGGAGAAAAGCACACAAATGTATTTCATGCAAGTTTTATGTGACACGGCTGCTCTCGTAAGGAAACGAAGATGCAAAGACACAGAGTCCAACACTTACAGAGTGAGTTGAACAAAGAGTTTCACAAAGTAAACTGTGAAAGTGATGAGGCAGGGAAGCTTGGAGAAGTGACCAGGAAGGTGAGGAGTAGTCTGTAAGATTTGTTTGTACAGATTTCTCTCAGCCTTGACTCCCCATCCCTGGTGATGAGAATGTTGCTTTCCTCCTGGTATAGGGAGGACTTCGTCCATGTGGGGAAGAAAAAGGGGCGGTCAGAGCACCCTTCTTGTACATGCTGTGCTCCAAGTGCCTTTAGCTCAAAATAGTCCTATGTCAAAGTGGCATATTTTAAGGTAGCATATTCTGCCACTCTTCAACGTTGACAAAATTGAGTCTTTCTATTCAAGTTGGAGAATATTTTCCATTTAAATAAAGTCTTGCTGTCCAAGTACTTTTAAAAATTCAATATTGGTTCCGAATTACCTCCCTTGAATGCTTATTTGCCAAAGAGCCTGTAGAATCTTACTCACTAAGAGGGCATGTATTACCTCTTCCTCAGTTATCAAGTGATTTGCATTTTAAAAGGGGGCTTCCTACATGCCTTAACTTAAACCAAAAGGCACTGGGACAAACAGCCACCTCGAGGTCTGGACCATGACCTCTAACCTAGACTCCGATCCCTGGAGCCTCCCCCTTCTGGCTCCACACAACACACAGGAAGGCGGTCCCTACTCCAAGGCTAACTAAACTAAAACTCCTTTCACTTTTCATCTGGTCAGCGGTGAGCACCTCTGGGTCCCAGACCGAAGAACCAAGGAGGGTGTGAGGCCTCAGAACACGATACCCCAAAATGCGGCACCTTGGCCTAAGCATAAAGGCCACTCTCTGACCTTCTCCTGCCTTTCTCCCCTGAAGACCCTCATGTGACAGGTGCCCTGCCCTATACCCAAAGGAAAGGAACAAAGACATAGACATGTAGAGGAGAATCTGAACAAACAGGCCTTGCTAAGTTCCCTTCAGTTTATTACCACTAGATCATACCCTTTTTGTCCAATCATACTTCTGCAGGACTGTGCATTCTTCAACCTGAGCATAAAAGTACATAGTTTTCCCTGGGTCTTGAGTCTTCATTTCTGAAGGCTCCCATGTCATGTAAAATTTTGGTTAAATATATTTGTTATGCTTTTCTCTTATTCATCTGTCTTTTGTTATAGGGGTGTCAGCTGTGAAACTTGCAATGGGTGAGGAAAAGATATTACTTTTTCTCCTATACAAAGTTAAAGTCCCTGCCTTTAAGGAACATGGTTAGGGATTAACTTGAGAGCAGTTGCTGGTGCTGAGGAAAACCCTGCCCTGTCCTAGATTCTCCTAGTTCTAGCCCCTCTGACACTTTTCTCATGTAACTCCTCTGCGGGCCAGCTTCATGGGTAGGCGACCTGTGCAGTCACTCAGGGCCTCAAGCTTGGATGGGCCCTGCACTTGGATGGGCCTTGCTTAGATGGGCCAACAGGCTCACCTGTTGTCATCTTAGAATTCTTAATCATTTTGAACAAAGAACCCCACATTTTCATTTTGCACCAGGCCCCAAAGTTATGTTGATGGTCCTACCCCTCTGCAACACTTTGAGGCTGAAAAACAATAGCAATAGCCCAAGTCACAGGAGGGGCTGGCAGAGGGGTCAGCTAAATGGTCGACATTCAAGCCCAGGAAAGTTGGGGTGCAAAGCCAGGCACTTCGGCAGCCTCTGCTGGAGACTCCTCTTCACATCCAGCAGCAAGCAAGGCCTCACTT
This sequence comes from Cynocephalus volans, assembly GCF_027409185.1. Taxonomy (NCBI): domain Eukaryota; kingdom Metazoa; phylum Chordata; class Mammalia; order Dermoptera; family Cynocephalidae; genus Cynocephalus; species Cynocephalus volans. The sequence goes on from NC_084473.1 coordinate 44,445,722, forward strand.
CCACCTGCAAATAGGCCTGGCTGATTGATTTTTAAGGGGTCACCTCACAGGAGACCCAGTGCTCTTCCTTGGTTCCTCCCGGGGTCTGGGCTATAACTCAGTCCACTTAGTGAACCCTCTGCAAACCTTGCTGGCTGTCATCTGGACTACTTTAGATACAGTCCTGCTCAGTATTTCCAGAGTTTAGCCCCCAGGAGTGCGTGAGCAGCCTATGTTATCTCTCTAGACTTCTGTCTCTCTTGAGATCTTCTGAAAGTCTGGGCTGGTGAAGAGAGAGATACTACACTATCAGCAGGAGTATATCCAGTCTCCTGGATATACTGGACCAGAAGAAGCCACCGTGGCAGGAGAAGAGAAGGGCTGGAGCTCCTGGACCATCATCTGTGAGGGTTACCTTGCCCCCAAGCAGTGCAATCAGGTAGAAGGTAGTGATGGGCTCCAGCCTGAAAGCTCAGGGCCACATGTTCCAGGAACCCTCAGGGGCTCCCCTCCTTCAGCCCCTCTAGCCAGGAGAATAAAGGCAGCTTGAGCAATAAAGGTGGCAAGATACTGCTGGGAGGCTCAGTAAATTCCCTATGGATATTCACTTTTCTAGGATGCCTTTCTTCCTGAGGCCTGCCTGCAAGGATTTTGGCAGCAAGAGAAGGACTCATTCTCAATTTCCCAACTGGAGAGGTAGAAGGAATAAGTTTAAATTTTTGCATTTATGCTTTTATTCTTTCATTAATTTAGCACATATTGAATGCTTATTCAGGAACCAGCTGCATCCAATGCTGTGAAAACTGCTGAGAAATTTAAGGCCTCCAGGAACTTAGACTCTAGATGTGGTGTCAAAGGCAACACGGGTGAAACAGTCCGTGGAATATAATACAGTCGAATGGGATATAATATGAGCAGTACTAGATTCTGTGGTAAGACAAAGTGCTGAAGTGCAGCTTAACAGATGATTCTTGGGGGCATACTGCATGCCAGGCTGTGCTAAGTACTCAGGGTACCAAGACATATGAGACATGGTCCTGACACCGGAGACCCCCAGTTCTAGTTGGGGAGACAGTATTAGCAGACAATTCTGATATGCCAGGGCACAGTGGCAGGACAGAGGAGGGCCACTGAGCCCAAACCAGATGGTATGATATGTGCACTGAGTCAGGGCAGCCTTGCCAAGGAAGCCTGGAAGGATGCTCTAGGCACAGAGGACAATATGAAAAGATCCAATGGCCAGGTATGATTGAGAATTACAAGCAGAGAGTTCTCAGAGGCAGGGAGGGGCAGGAAGTGAGCTTAGAGAGGTGACTAGAGATCAAACCATGCACTGCCTTGTTAAGGAAATTGACCTTGTTTTGGGAGATGGTGGAGGCCACCAAAGGATTTTAATAGATAACTCTGATGCTGGGAAGAGGACGGACTTGAGAGAAACAAGACTGCAAGCCAGGAGACCAGTTAGGAAGCAACAGCAAGGGTCCGATCAAAAGTGATAGAGGCCCACGTCAAAGCAGTGGCAGTCGGGATGGAGAAGAGAGGACATACTGCTCTTGCCGCCTAGAGTGCATTCTCCCCGTTTTTCATGCAGTTCACTCCCATGCATGTTCTCTGACCCCCAGGCTTGGCAGATCCTCCTACTACACCATAGTCTAGCTCTGGGTACCTCCATTCATAACTTGTCCCAGTTGTCATTCTAGACTTATTCCTGAGATTATTTGATTAACGTCTGTGTTCCTCATTAGGACTATGAACTCTGTAGTTGTGGGAACCATGCCTGCCCTGCTCACTGCTGTATCCCTAATCCCTGCATGTTGTAGGGCTCAATAAATATGAGGGTACGTCAAAAAGTTTGTGAAAAAATAGAATTTAAAAATAATATGAATCTTTCCATGAACTTTTTGAAGACCCCTCATTTCTGGAATGAATGGATGACAGATTTGTCTGCTATTTAGAAGCTCATGGGAATTCAGAGAATATCTACGTGGGTTGGAAGACTTCACAGGTAAGATATAAACACAGAAAATGTTAAATAACAACACAAGACAACAACATAATAGAGAGGACAGGCACTGTGTGATAAGTGTCAAGGAAACAGTACAAACACTGTGTGTTAAAGGAGATGGTATATCAGCTATGATGTTTTTGTCAGCAAGTAACAAAAAACCTGAACTCAGATCGGCACTAACTGCAAAGGAATGTATTCTCTCTCATAGCAGAGGTTCAGAGGAAGTGTGGGCTTGGGGAGGTCGAAACAGTAGCTCAAGGAGTCCTTTCCCTCCTGCTCTGCTGTCCCTGAGTAGGCCTCATCCTCAAGCTGGGTGGCAGGCTGCTCACAGCAGTTCTAGATACGGAAATACCCTATGGAAGAAGGAAAGACCATCTCTTCCCTCGTCTCTTTCCCAGGAGCTCCCCAGAAGATTTCTCACAGCACCTCACTGGCCAGAATTGATTCACATGACAATCCCCAGGCTGACCACTAGTGAGGTGGGTAGGATTTCTGCAACTGACTTAGACTAAGCACAATCCACTCCAGGAAATGGGATGGGGTCACTGCCCGCTGAGTTACAAAGGAAGAGTGAATATCCCACAGAAATTGGGATCTGTTAGACATGAACAAATGGGAAAATGGATGTCGAGTAAAAATCAACAGTGTCTACACCAGCCCAGCTGCTTGTATATATAACATCTACTTACACCATTCCTCCCATATAGAGAGGTCACTCTGTGTTGAAATTGTCTACAAAAGGCTTGATGGAGAAAGAAGAATTTAAGTTAGGTCTGAAAGGAAGAGTAGGACTTGTACAGGTGGAGAAGAGGTAGGCAGGGCCGCGTGGCCTAATGGATAAGGCGTCTGATTCCAGGTGGAGAAGAGGTAATGAGAAATGGGAAACTAGAGGGGGAGATTAGCCAACCTTGCTCCCAGAAAATGCCTCTCCAAGAGCCACCATTTAAACCCAGACAATCCTGAGTAATAGAAAAAGCTGGACTTTGATGGCAAAAAGGCCAACTTTGGTCCTACTGTGAAGCAGAGGCATCAGCCTGTGCTAGGATGCCAAGACTTGAAGCACAGGTCTTCATTTTAATTTGAGTCTTAGATGAATGTTGGGCTTCTTCTTGAGCCATTGAACATAGAGCCACGGATGCAGACTTGGACAGAAGGGTCCATCTGAGCTCCTCAGTCATCTAAGATTCCATCTAAGTGCCTGACTGCCCAAGGGGATCAGAACTGTGCTTCTGCCTCCTCTGGGCCATCACAGACCCATTAGAGTTCAGGAAATGTCCTGGACCCTCTTATCAGAGAAATGCACCTTTGTACAAAGATTATTGTACAGAGTTTCCATGATTTCTGGGACACTCTGAAGCATCTCCTCAGACCGCAGAATGAGAAACCCTGAATTAGGGGGCTTGTTAGGGATGGTCCAGGCTTGGTTTCTACAGGCAAATGGGAAAAGAACTGGCTTTGCATCCGTATAAAATCACTTAGTGAACTACAGCTGCAGGGCTGGGAATGCCTGCTGCTGGCTCCTTTGTTTCTGGCTCCCCACTCTGACTTAGGGCTGGGCACTGTTTGGGGCATGGACTGTGTGCACATGCAGACACTTAAGGAGGGCTTTTGGTGATGGTGGTGGGGATGCTGACTTGAGAGAAACCAGCTTAACATGTTTTGTATACAGTTTCTTCTGAAAGAGAGAATTACCTCCCTAAGAGCCCTTAAGAACCCAGAGATAGACAAAGGGACAGAAAGAGGGAGATGCAGATACAGAGAGAAGGAATGAGAGGAAGATTTAAACAGAACAACCAGAGAGCTGCCCCAGGAACTTCAGCCGTCGTAGAAGTGGGGAGGGCTGCTCATCTGAGAGGCATCCGGGCAGGGGCAAGTTGGAGGGATCAGGGCAGCAATCTTGAAGTCGTGCACACCACTTACATAAGACGGAGAAAACATCAATTGTCCGGATCAAAGACTGGGAGGAGCACTATCTAGAGTTTATGAGAAGGTTAAAGCCTTCCCCAGCCTCCTGTCCATTGGCGCCACCTCTGCCTTCACAGTTCCACATTGTCCTGCAGCCTGCAGAGGCCCAAGGACACAGGCTGCCCTGCTGGCGAGTGGTGAGCATTAGCTGTCGTGAGGACTGCAGCAGCCGCTCCTTAATGGAGCTCCCCGGAGCCCAACCCCATCGCCTGCCTGCATTATTCATGCATTATGTCATCATTCCTTGCACTTGCTCTAGGCTGCGGAAATTTTATAGTCCAGAATTATTAATTGAAGCAATTAGTGCCGGGGATATCAGTGCAGCCACGTCAGAGGACTGGAGATGAACACGGCGAGGATCTCTCCCTGCCTCTCTTTGTGCCCCTCTCTCCCTCACTGCCATCCTCTTCCCTGCACCTCCCCACCCCCAACTCTCGTGTTTCCACTCCACCCCCACTTTCCTCTCTTTCTCCTCCAGTTCTCTCTCGACATCCCCCTCAAGACTCCCGCCCTTCCCAGGCTGAATCCACTCAGTCTCCCCCAACCACTCCCCCAGCATGGGTGGACAGAGACAGAGACAGAGAGAATGACAGCGTCTCTGTAGCTGCCTGCTGTCTGTAGTCACTGGCCTAGTCAAATTAGGATGGAAGACCATCCCCCATGGTCCCCAACATTGACTCAGACTCCCTCATGAGGGTGGAGGGTGGCAGGTAGAAAAAGTTGGGGCTCACTGCCTGTCAGACCCATTCATTCATTCATTCATTCATTCATTCATTTATTCCTTTTCCCCCATGTGTACTCAGCTTGTGGCAGGTGCTATGGGAAGTAAATGAGGAGATAACAGAGCTCCGGCCCCCTGGGACTGGCATGGTAGCCAGAGAGACCAGACTGGTCTCTGAAACTGTTAGAGCAAAAGAGGGTACAGCAAAGGGTCTCAAAGGAGTGATTCGCCCAGGGCTTGCCCAGTCCCTCGGAGCACCCCTGTGTACCGGGTGGTGAGAGGAAAGACACAGGGAAGTGAAGGGACCCTCAGGGGTGAGGGAAGCAAGTACCAGCAGGTGGCAAGAGGGTGGGAGCGGGGGCAGCTCTCTGTCAGGGAGAAAGGAAGGTGCAGGCTGAGCAGGTATAGGATGGAGAGCCAGGAGGGACTGGATGGCTCCCCAACTCAAGATCCAGGCTTTCAGCCTGGCCCAACCCAGCTGGGGTTGAGAACTAGGAGTAACAGGAAAGCCTGGCTGGGGGCCAGGGCACCTGGACACCAGGGCCCATGCCTCAGATCCCTCTGTCAGGAATCAGAAGTGACACCCGAGAGGCCACAGGCTCAAGTTCCCTGTAAAATAAACAGATACCAGGATGGAAACATCCAGAGGAGCAGTCACCTGCTGCCCCTCCCCACATTCCCTCCTGCCCTCCCCCATCATCAGGAACAGGTGTAAGCTGCATTATAGAAAGAGACCTCCTTAGAATTCTGGGGGCAGTGGTCCACTTGGGTTCATTAAGTCTTAGCGTGAGTATGTCTTTAATTTTTTTAACTATTTCTATTATGAAAAATTTCAAGCATACACAGAGAGAATATAATAATGAACCCTCATATTACTATAACCGGGCTTCAAAAATTATCCACTCATGGTCAATCTTTTATCTGTCTTCCTCCAACTATTTTGGGGGGGGATGAAAGCATAAGGTCATGGCTTTTTTTTTCTTTGTTAAGAACACACACATACATACCCCTTTGACAGAGACAGATTTTCATATACAGGGCTTATTTAAAGGTGAGGAAAGGGACAATCATTTGTTAAACTCTCCCAACGTGCCCGGGAGGGGGTGGTGTTAATCGCTTATTCCTCCCAACAACTGGAGAAATAGGAATAATTAAACAGATGGGAAAAAGGTCACACGCAGTAAATGACAGAGGTCCACCAAGTCCAAACCCCTGCTCCTCCACTCTATTGCCTCCTATCTCCTTACACACCAAGGACATCACTAGGGAGGCTAAGGCAAAAATGGGGGAAACCATGAAAGTCACTTAGTGATGGTGGTATTGTTGGAGCACGGGGGTGGTGACAGCTACTCTGTGGTCTTACTTCAGTTCCCTGAGCTCCATTTACTCCTTTCCTTGGCCTGGTGGTACGCACTTTCCACCTTCTAGGACACTCATGCTGACCGTCCTTATCCCAGATCCCCCCTGAAACCTGCTCCAAGGAAAGGAGCTCAGGTTAGGGAGCTATAGTGTCACCTACAGCAGGGATGCCCAATAGACTTTCTGCAGTGATAGAAATGTGCTGTTCTGCACTATCCAGTATGGTAGTTACAAGTCACATGGGGCTATTGAGCACTTGAAATGTGGCTCTATGTGGAGGGCCTTGAATGCCAGGTAAAGAAGGCAAGACTGTCTTGTAGGTGGTGGGAAAGTGTGAAAGATGTGTGAGCAATGGGATGTTTTGATGGGGACAGAGGAGGCCTTCTGGTTTTATTTGCTGATTGGTTTGATTGCTACGACAAATCACAGTCTTCCAGGTGATGGACCCTGGTCTATGCTTCCGCACAATTGCATTTAATACTCATATTCAGCCCTATGAAGTTGATGGTTTACAGATGAAGAAACTGAGGCTCAGTTATGGTAAGTGTCACACAATTAGCAAGTGGCAGAGGAATTTGAAATTAAGTCTGTCTTACTCCAAAGCCTTGAAGCACTATGCCATACTGGCTTTGAGAAAATTCAATGCCTATCAGGATGTAAAAGGATTGAAACAGGAGGAGAGCATGAAGTCTCCTACACTGGTATCCAGAAACAGTGTTGACACTTAGAAGAGGCTAAGTAAATCCCTACTCATTTAAATTGGATTGGGTGAACGTTCTGGAAAGTCCTTAATCCCAACCAGACTGCCAGAAACTAAATCTGGCACAAGCCTCAAAGAAACCTATTTCTACCAGGCAAGCCGAGGATTCAAAGCTCTTTTGGGCTCTCACACAATTTACTGTTCTTTACAGCCACTGACAAGCCAAGCTGCTTGGCAGGACCGGTCCCAGGGGCTGTGGCCAGGCCTAGGACTGCCTGAAGGTGACAGGTGTGAAGTCTTGCTCTGTGAAAGTGGCTTCTCTGCTGGCCCTATCCTAGGGCTCTGCCTGCCTCCGGCACCTCTCTGGGGTATCAGAGCTAATCTCCCAGTTAGGAAGAAGGGCCTGGGCTAGGGACATCTAAGGCCCAAAAGCCAAGGTCGGACCCAGAGATACAGAGTTCCACGATGCAGAATCAAGAAGTTCTGATCTCCAGAAAATCACTTGATGTGAAATCTGTCTGCACACCCTGCTGAGCAGATTCAGCCCTGCTGCTCTCTGCCAATCTACCCTCCATCAGCACCTTAGCTTCTCATGCTCCCTCCCTGCAACCAGGTCTTCTTGACAGAAAACCTTCTGAAGACCTCATTTATCCTGAGACGTTAGGACATTAAATCCAATTTATTATAATCTTCTACCCCCCTTCCAGAAAATCTGCATTCCATGTTGGAATTCCAGGCCCTCTAGCTTTGGGAGAATGGGGGTTGAACTAATACCTATCCTAAGGACAAGGCCATCCTGGCTGATATCAAATCAATTTGGAGAGAGTCTATGAGAAAACAATTGCTACTAGACATATCAAGTAAGATGAAGTAAGTCCTTCAGTCTGCAAGTATTTCCTGAACACCTCCCATGTGCCCCATCATTTGCCTGGAGCTGAGGGAAAAACAGCAGGGAAAGAGGCAGCCTCAGAGCACATGCAGCAGGTGAAAGAACTTTGGACTTGGTGACAGAGGCTTACCTTGGTTGGAATTCCAGCTCTGCCTCTGGTGAGCTGTGTGACCTTACACAAATTATTGACTTCTCTGAACTTTCTAGCTTCCTAGACTTCTATGCATTTGGGAGACAGAGCTGAGTGGTTAAAAGCTTAAGCTTTAGCAACAGGCAGACCTAGGTTTGAATCCTAGTTTTGTCACTCATTAGTGGTGGGCCTTGGGAAAATTCCTTGATCTCTCTATGCCTCAGTTTCTTCACCTGGCAAATGGGGACAGCAGTCCTACCTTGGCTGGTGGTTGTAAGAATTAAATATAAGAATGCATTGTAATGCTTAGTACACTGCCTTAGACAGAATCTCAATGTGTTCATTATGTTTATATTAATCACTTGTTTCCCCAGGATTAGGTGTCAGATCAGAAGAGGCAATGATAGGAAACTGGGAGAGGAGTATCAGAAATAAGAGGGCTCAGTTGGATGATGAGGCCAAACAGGAACGGCTAGCCCAGAGGAATCTTCTCAGGGCCATCGTGTAGTCATGCACAAGATGCCTGGCTGAGGAGGCAAGTGAAATCCCACCTAAACCCACCTCCCTAGACAAGCTTTGCCTGTGCTGTCAGCCTCCTGCATAGGGCCAGGCAGGCACAGGTGAGTCCTGCCTTAAGGGGTCAGGGCTGGTCAGCCTCTGGAATAGGCAGAAAGGGAAGAAGGAAGGAAGCCCTGCAGCTCAAGGAGTCTGGCAGTAGCAATGGTGTTCCAGGGACAGAGCTCAGCTGCAAAGACCTTGTAGGGGAGGGTGGGGCAGAATTCAATTTGTTCCTAGAGGATTGAGGGGCTGGTAGGAAACCACAGCAGGTGTTCAGGGAAGGGGCTACTCCAAACAAGATAGTCATCAGGCACAAAGCAAAAGGCCTTGACAATGGAGTGGACTGCCAGGTCAGGCTGGCCCTGGGCACAAAGCCGACTCCATCTGGGGTCACCAAGCAATGAGCAATCAGGGCCTCAGTCACGGGTGATGATGAAACGGACAGCAGTTGATGCTTGAGGGGACAAATTGTGGGGTCAGGGAGCTGGGCAAATCCATACAAATTTTTTCCAAATCCTTTGGCAATCTAATGCTCTTTACAATATACGAGGCTGTGTGGTAGGATTCACTTCTCTTAGGAGGGGTGGCCTCCCAAATGGAACGGTGGTAGGAGCAAGGAGATGTTCCTCTGCCTAGAAACATTGCCTTCATGAGTCTCTGCGCTCCTACTACGACTATGTAATTTCTTAGATAAAGTCAAAGGTCACAAGTCCAGATGCTACAGGAGCCAGGCAGTGACATAAATAAGAGGAGGCCAGGTAATGATAGGGAGCAATAGGGAGTGGTGGAGATTGCGGTAAATAGTCCCAGCAGGGAGTAAATGTTTCCTTTCAGGAGGGCAGCAGCTGCTCAGCTCAGCCAATTCTTACCCAGTGGAAATGTGTGACAAGCCCTTTCAGTTTTTCCAATTTTCCAGAAGAAACCAGAAATCTAAACGTCTATGTAAAATTTCCTGGTTTTTTAACTACCGCCAATGAAATTACATTTTACAAAACTCTGTTGAGGTTATTATGACCAAACCCACAAACATCTGTGGGTCACACATGGCCTGCGGCTTGGGAATTCCTCTCTCCACAATGCCCTGGAGGTGCGAGAGGTCTCGCATTGGGTCCCTAATGGCTACCTCTGCTGCTCTAATCTTTCTATTCCCTGAGGTTCTCCTGTTTTGTTCCAGAGGCTCTGAGGAGGCATGAGGCTGAGCACAAACCTGTCTGACTCCACTGTTCTGTCCCCAGGAATGCTGTGTGCCTGGCCCTCACCAGTCACAATCTGTAGGCACAGGAAAGACAACTTGGAGGCCAAGACAGCCCCATGGCTTTGTTCTTTGTGCCATGAGCTGGTCATAGCAGACTGGTCCCTGGCTTCCCTCTGTGAGCCACCCTTTCCCTTCCCCTCTCTCCTGGACCACCTATTCTCCCTCTGTCACTCTGCAGTGGTTTTTATAAGGCTCAGCTTTCCATGGGGTTTTATTAGCAAGCCATTGCTTCTCACAACCCAGCTGTGAATCTTTCAGTTGTGGTTTCCACCTTGGGCCTAGTGGACTCTGAAGAAACAGTTAACATATCCTTCCAGCCTCTGGAGCTAGGGAGAGTATGATGCCTCAGAGCAAGGGGAGAATTTCTTCTGAAATTCTGTAGGCACACCCAACCTAGGGGTCTAGATAGACGGTCTGGTTTCAAAATGCTAAGCAAATCATAAGCGTTATCTCTAGCTGAGAAACTCGAGGTTCAGAGGGATTTAAGTCTGCTGTCAGAGATCGAGGGGGACTTCAGCACTGTTTTACTCCACTTTACAGTCAAGTTTACAGGCTCTGCCTCCCAGAGGTCCTTCCCTCCCTGCCTCCCCCACTGGATCTTCCATTGGATTAGAAAGAGGGTGTGAGGCCAAACTGTTGGCCCTGTGGTGGAACCTCTGCAGAATTCACGAGAAGTGCAGGAATCTGGCCTTTTCGTCTGGCTGGCGAGCAGAGATACACTGCAGTACCACAGAAGAGAACAAAAGAGTGTCCATTGTTCCTTGCTTCATCCCACAGGCACTGGCTGGGCTCTGACTGTGTGGTCTGCAGACAATGGGGTATGAATTGTGGATCCTGCCACCAACGCGCCTGTAACCCGCCTGGGGAGAAAAGACTTAGACTTCACCCTGTTAGAGCTGTGAGAGTCTTTTTGGATCATCTAATTACAGGTAACCTGGAGTTTTCAATCTCTCTCTCTTCCTTCTTTCTTTCTCCTTCTCCTTCTTTGCAGTAGCATTTCGAAGCATAGTGCATTGATCCAATCAAGGTGATTCTCTGATGGAAGGGAAAAGAACTCCTGAGGCTCCTGTCCACTTGGCTGCCCTCCCTTTCTTGCCCCTGTCCATCAGAGCAGGGGCTAGAGAGGGCAGGAACACTCCCGGGAAAAACAGTATGAAAAATCATTCTTCTAGTCCAACCTCTGAAAATCCCAAATTTGGAAAGGATAGGTTAAATTATTTGCCCAAGGTCACACAACCTGCACCTCCTAATCGCAGGCAGGGCTCTTTCATAATCTAGTATAAACACTAAGTTACAAAAGGGGGGAGTAGGTGGTAGGGATGCCAGAGGTTTAGACGGAGTCTAGTGAGGCTGCAACAGTCAGGGAGGCAGGAAACTTGAGTAGGGCCCTGAAGGGTGGTTGAAAGGGGCAGAGGCGATCACTCAGGAAAGGGGCACAGGTCAAGCAGGTGTTAAATTCCAGAAGCTGGGAGATAAGCAGCCTGAAGCCAGTGGAAAACTGGGATGGGGCTAGGATCAGGTTTGATGTGGAGAGAAGGTCTGGGGCACAGGCACTGGCTGGGGGTAGAGTTGGAGGGTCCTCCTAGTTCGCCCAGTTGAATCTGCTCATGGACCCCCAAGTAGGTTGAACTTTGGTAGCACAACGGAAGGCTGGATGCAGAAGCGAGTGGATGTGCTGTATTAAGTAAACCGTTGGGCAGCAGCTGGGTTGCATTAAAAATGAATCAGGATAATGTTTGAATGAAAACAAGAATGGAGCAATGGGTAAGAGGCGCTCCACGCTCTGAGGGTGGCAGGAGCTGCTGCCAGGGCAGGGCAAGGTCCCCCATCGAGGAGGCCAGTCAGCCCTCAATGCAAGCCTTGTCTATTCACATGAGACAGGAAGGCACAGCTGGCTTTGGAGAATGGCTAAAATGGATACAACAATCTCAACCTTATGGTTATCTTGGGGAGCTGGAAGGAGCAAATGAGACAAGGTTGAGAACCACTGAAGGGCTTTACTAAGGCAGGGTTGCAACTGAACAGCCCTTCAGAGGTGGCAAAATGTGTGACTTAGCCCAGAGTAAAACAAGGATGGAGACTGGAGAGCACCTGCCCTGCCTGAGACATTCGGATTTAAAAATCCCATGTGGGCCAATGGAACACACCTGCCTGACACCTTTGTCCCTAGCCCGCACTCCCTGAACTAAAGTTTCAGCAGATCATTGCTAAAGGCTTGATCCTCCCAATGAGATATATATTCTGAAGGAGGCCTCAAGATCTGCCCTGTCCATTATGATCACCACTAGCCACATATGGCCATTTAAATTTAAAATTAATTAAAATTTAAAATTTGTTTTTCAGTCACACTAGCCAAATCTCAAGTACCCAATAGCCGCATGTGGCTGGTGCCTACCGAATTGGACAGTGCAGATAAGGAACATTTTCATCAACACAGAAAGTTCTGTGGGCCAGGGCTGCTCTAGAACTATAATGGTGGGATGGTAGGTATTGAGGTGGGGGTTTCTTCCCTGAGATTGCTCAAATTAAGCCAAATATGACTTCTTTCTCTGCCTAAGTACAAGGTTAACCCTGGTCGCTTTGCCACTTTTGCCACTTCCTTCAATCCCCAACCTTTGGTAGCTCCCTCCCTCCTAAGAGTGAAATCATCTTGCTCATTTTGTACCTGCTTAGTACTAAAGATCTAATGGGAGAGGGCAAAGGGCTCTTCTGAGATGACCATCTCTTCCACTACATAAGTGACTGACAGCAGGAGTTTCTGAACCCTAAGAGAGACGGCCAGCATGACAGAACCAAGGGGGGAACTTCTGGGGCAGTCAGGACTGTATGGTGCTCCTCAAATAGCTCGGTGGATGTGTCCACCTGCCTCTGTCACGGAGGCTGTATAGCAAAGTGATTAAGAGCATGTGCTGGGTTTGAGTCCCAGCCCCTCCACTTACTAGCTGGTGACCTTGGCTTTACATAATCTCTCTGAGCCTCTGTTTCTTCATAAGTGAAATGAGAGTGGAACTTACTGCAGAGAGCATTGTTAGGATTGAATGAGCTGATGGACGGAAGGCAGTTAGAACAGTGTCTGGCATGGAATAAGTGTTAGCTGGCAGGAGTGGCAGTGCTGGTGCTATTTGTTTACTTGCACCGTGGCCTTGGTGGAGGTCATGAATGAGGCAAGTTTGTCACCTGTGTCAGCTTTGCGGGTACTCCTGTGCTTGCCTCCTCCTAACTCTCCCCAACACCTCCTGAGATTTTCCATCATGGTGCCTGTTGAGCACTTAATTGTTTGCTCCTTCCATTTTGTTTTTTGTTTGGTTGGTTTTGGTTTTGCTTTGTGGTTTTTGTGTGTGTGTCTTATTTACTTTTTTTTTTTTTTTTTTTTTTTGGCGGCTGGCTGGTATAGGGATCGAACCCTGGACCTTGGTGTTATCAGCACCACATTCTAACCAACTGAGCTAAACAGCCAGCCTGTTCCTTCAGTTTTAAGAGCAACTGCTGATATTAAAAGATGTACCTTGAAATAACAAAGTGTCAAAAAGTCGGGGGGAATGACGCCAAAACAGAGTTAGTTTGGGTTCTTCCTTTTTTCTCATATATCAAAGTTAAGTTATTAGTATAAAATAATCTGTTATAACTGTAACAGGTTTTTTGTAAACTTCACAGTAACCATAACAAAAACTTATAAGAGACATACTAGGGGTAGAAATTAGAAGAATAATGGTTAGTAGAGGCTGGAGCCGGGGTGGGGAGTGAAGGGGTGGACTTGGGGTTCAAAGCTATGCTATCTACACTAAGTGATTCATTGTGTAGTCCATGCATGTACTGAAACAATACACTGTCCCCCACGAAAATAAATATAAATTTTTTTAAAAGCAACTGCTGGGGGCCGAGCCCGTGGCGCACTCGGGAGAGTGCAGCGCTGGGAACGCAGCGGGCCGGTGCACTCACTGGCTGAGTACCGGTCACATCACCAAAATCTTGCCCCACTTTTGTCCAGCCATATCACTGCCTTGCTTTTTCCTGCATCTGCAGCACCCGTGAGTACTGCCCAGATCAAGCAGTGGGCTGTCCACAGGGCCCCAGGGCCTGTCTGGGGAAGCAACACAGGCTCACCATTGTGCAGGGTAAACAATGATTGGCCCTGAAGGTACACCTGAACCAAAGCCAGGGTATCCAGACACTGGCACCCCACAAGGAGGGCATCTGAAGCCCAAGGCACACTGAGTCAATCAGATTTCCTCTCTCCAGAATTTGAATAAATGGGCAGCTGGTTAGCCACGCAGGCTGAAGTTGAAAGATGGAGACCAGGGAAGTCTATGATGGTCAAGTGAAAGCTGATGAGAAGGGGCAATGAAAACCAAGTGTGGAGAGGAAGAAGCAGCCCTGAGCCCGATGCCTATAGGACTCTGGGCCGGGAAATGAAGACATCTGGCTGGGGGAGAAACAGCAGCTTTCACCTTGGCTTCTGGCACTTGCTTGGAAATGCTGCTGCTTCTGTTCTCACTAGAAGCATGGAAGGGACTGGGAGGAAATATAAGCACAGAGGTTCCATTATGCCCTTATAATATGCTAGAACCTCTAACCAAAAAAAGGCAGCCATCGTTAAATTAAGCACTTTGTGGGCTGAAACTAGTGTACACACAGCACAGTGCCCCCTCGCTGCTCAGCAGCCCCGTGCTGATGGGCGTGTGGCTGTCACGTGCTCCCCTTGCTCCCTGGGGGTTCCTCTGTCAGAGAGAATTCCTTCCTAGATAAAGAGGTCGCTCCTCAACCAAGGGTCTGCCAGTGGTTTCAATGCACTGATAAACAGAGCAAGGGCTGGCTGGTTAGCTCAGTTGGTTAGAGCACAGCCTTATAACACCAAGGTCATGGGTTCAGATCCCCATACTGGCCTCCCCCTACACCCCCCCCCCCCAAATCAGAGCAGCTCTCACCTAAATAAATGCTTTGGCTAAAAACAGGAGTGTGAACCCAGGCTCTAATGCTCACTCCTTGAGCAAGTCTCTCTTCCTTTCCGGGCCTCAGGTAATTTGCCTGTAGAAAGGGAGGAGAGGATTCAGAGTAGATCATCTCTCCGGCTCTTTACACTTTTCTTGTTGCTCCCACGGGTCCTCCCCGTTTCCATCCTTTGTCATAACACGGGTCTGGGCCAGGAGTCCTCGGCTGAGGTGTGGGGTTGGGTACAATTAGTGGGTAGGAGTGGCCAGGAGCAGAGGGTACCCTGACTGGGAGCATGAGCAGGTGGCGTCAAAGGGTTTGCTCTGCTCTGGTGGCTATTTTAGACACCCTGAGGACACGGAAAGCTGGGTGAGGCAGCCCAGCACACTGAATTTACCTCTGTGAAAACTGAAAAAGGAAGACTTTTTTTAAAAAAAGACCACTTCCCAGTAAACCAACACCTCCTCTGCCTGGCCCTGTTTGGGGGGGTGGGGAGGTGGAGGTGGAGGTGGGAGAGAGCAGAAGGCCCTACCTGGGCCCTGAGGCACTGGGAAGCAGAGGCCATTTTCATCCAGCCTTCAGAAGTTTCCTTTTGTGGCATGGCGATGTTAAAAATATTCCTCCCTGAAGGTGCAACCGCGGCAGAGCAGATGTCCCTGACTGAGCACTTGGGAAGGAGCTATTAAAAGGAACGTAATTAGGTTGTCATCCTGGGGCCTCCGAGCCAGGCTTCCGAACGCCATCTTTGTTGAAAGTTTTCCAGACGTGAAATATTTGCAGAACCAGATTTACCAAAAAGGCTGTTAATACCCAGGGGAGATGGGCTGCATGCGGCAAAGGCAAAATAACACTGCAGGTCAAGGTTGGCCTCAGGCCCTGAGACTCCTTTTTCTGTGTCCTTTCCCCAGTGTGGGTCCCAGCCTAGCTCCCCAATTCCCTCTCCCCTCCCCCTCCACACAGCACCTGCCCCCGCATGACAGTTTGCTCCAAGGAGAGCCCCTATCAGTCATTGACCCCTGAGCATGAATGTAAGCCACTGAGCCCCTCTGGCTTGTCCAGGAGTGTGGGATTCAGGCCTGAGCTCTGTACCTGTTAGGGAACAAAAGGCTTTGTCTCCTTTTGTAAAAGGGCTGTCAGGCACTGGAGTGGAGGTGGGCAAGGGCCTTCCTAGCGACCCTGAAAGGGCACTTCAGGCAGCCACCTACTCGCTGTGTATAGCTGGAGCCTGCCCTGATTCCAAGCTGTGTTCTGCTTTGGAGGTATATCTGTTGTAATCACTCCCTCCCTCCTGCTTGTTATATCCTGCAGGCTCATCTATCCAGCCGTCTCATCAACCATTCATCTATGTTTGCATCAGTGTTTACTGAGCGTCTTGTGGCAAGAACCAGGCTGCGTGTTAGAGCGGGGAGCATAAACAGACGTGATCCTTGTCTTCACCGGCGAGACAGCAAAGACGGAGAAAGACAGTCATCAGATAATTACGGAAAGAAATGTAAAATAAGCATGACAAGAGCAAAAAGGAAAAGGAAGTTCATGGTGCCAGGAGGACGTGTCAGAGAGGGGACTAACCTGTCAGGGACATCAAGGAAGGCTTCCAAGATGCAGCAAGGACTGAGCTGAGAGTGGGGGGGGGCGGCGTTTTGAGGGGAATATGTGCTCAGTGGTTGCTTCCTTCAACTGGAACAGCTTGTGCTAAGTCCCTGGCTGAGCCTGAGAGGAGATACCATGATTTTCATGAGATCCTTCTCCTACTGGATGTTAGGAAACACCAAGGGCTGTGGGTACCAAAAAAAAAAAAAAAAAAGAGTGGGGGAAGGAGAATATAAAACCAGTTTCTAAAACCCTCCACAGCAGACCAACTTCTTATAGGTGGTTGAGAGCTGGCTCTGCAAACAAGTCCAGGCCACATTTTCTTTGGTGACAAAGCCAGAGAGCCGGTCTCAGCCTCCTCTTCCTGGAGGCCTTCTCTGACATTCTGGCCTGCTTTTTACCCTTTAGCCATATATCATGGTTATTTCCTCAGGTCAGGAAATATTATTGTGTAGAATTAATGGCTACCTACTATTGCAGAGTAGACAAAGCCACCATTCCACTCAATGAACCCCCGGTTGTTGGATATTTAGCTCGTTTCCATTGTTTTGCAATCCTAAGTAACTCCTTAGTGAATGAGCATGCTTGTGCAACTGTCTTTTCCCATTCCTTTGACTTTTGCTCAGGATACATTGTGCTACATATTAATAAATTTGGTGGTCACCTTTACTAAACACAGGTTTTCTTGTGTGCTGACTCTGCACACCCCATCTGTGGTGCTCCTCTCACTCTGCCAGGGACACTGCTGGGTTCCCATCCATCCGCTGAACAATCTTGGAGGAAGGGACAGGAGGAGTCTAAGTGGGCAGAAAGGAACCTAAGTGGGCAGCCGTGCTGTGCTGGGGACAGTTGGGGAGGAACGTTGACAGAGGAGGCTCCATCACCACTGACCTCTTTCTCCACCTCTTCTTCCCCATCGCCATGGGCTGAGTCTGTCTATGCTGGTGGAAGACTCTGTACTGGAGCTCAGCACGCGGCCTGTGCAGATGGGGGTCTGAGAATGAGACGGCCTAGGACCTCCAGCAGTGTGCTCTCTGCAGGAAGTTTTTCTGGAAGACTCAGGGCTCCCAGGGAAATGTGGAGCTAACGTGAACATATGTCAAAGGAGAGAGTCCCTGGAGGAGACAAGGCTGGGCAACAGGAGACCCATCTGTGGTTAAGATTTTGTTACAGATGTGTCGTATAAATCATCTAATCTCTCTGGGCCTCTGTTTTTCCATCGATCACATGGAGTTAATTCTCTTTTATCCCTACTTCACCAGCATGATGCAGATGAAGTAAATACATATATCTACTTAAAATGAGCCAATCAGCATGAAAGTGTACAGGAACATGCAAGCAGAAAAGAAAAAACCAAGACTCAAAAAGCCATAGAGCTTAAGTGCCATGAGGGCAGGGGCTTTGTGTTTTGTTCATTGTTGTATGGCAAGTGCCTGGAACTGTGCTTGGCACATAACAGGCACTGAGCCCATTTTTGCAAACTAATGAATAAACACATAAGCACTTACTCTGTCTCAGACGCCTTGGTAGGTGCTTCACAGGCATTATCCTATGTAGCCCCCACAAACAGCTCTTTACTGTAAGTGTATAGAATATTCCCATTTTGTAGATATGGAAGCTGAATTCAGATTGGTTATGTAATTTCCAAGCATCATTACAGCTAGTATTTGGCAGGATTTAAATGTGCATGTGAGTTCTTCTAATGCCATTTCTCCAGCTCGTCCCACATTTGTTACATATTGCAGGAGAGAAGTTGCTACAATGTGTGCTGATGTTACTCTGCAATAATGAGATAATCTTGCTGAAATCTGCAGTGCCTGCATGCAGTTAGTGCTTACAGGTGTGACCTATTTTATTATTATTATACCCTACTGAGTTCATATTTTTTATGACCACGTTGTAAGCACCTTAAGGGCAGGAGTCATTCCTCCACAAGGCTGGACACAGAGAAGTAGCTTGGCATACCAACGAACTAAACAGCATTATTTTACAATGATCATAAAGTGGGAGCAGAATTGCTCCCTTTAAGACAGGGCTTTGTACTTTGGGACAAAGCAAGTCTGATTGCGACTTCAATGGGAAGCCAGTACTCCAACACGACTCTTACAGGTGGTCAAGGGAAAGGAACAACAGGGAAAAGGGCAGCAACCGACCAACAGAATTCCTGGGGTTTGATCGCAGGGGCCCGGCTACCATTCCGACAGCTTTTCGCCGGGGCCTGCAATCTGATAGGCTCATCCTGCCACGGGTGGGCGGAGCTGTGGAGAGCATCTGGACCAATCCCCTAGCTCCACAACTTGCTGCTGGGGATTAGTTGGTGCCGAGGCGACACGAACAGAAGCAATCAGGAAAAGGGCCACTATCCTGTTTCCTTGGGGCGGGGAGGGGGACTGGCTGAAACTGAACCCGTGACCTTGGGGGTTATAAGGCTGTGCTTTAACCAACTGAGGTAACCGCCCACCCTGGAGCCTTTTAGTCCCGGCTTCGCCCTCTACTAGCGCTGAGCTTCAGTTCCTGCATTCACAAAATGGGATAATAGTTTCTTTTCCATAGGGTTGTAGCAACTAAATAAAATACAACGTAGAACAGTGCTCAACACGGGTACCTAACTCATTGCAAGTGTTCAGGAAAAAGAAAAAGAAAGAAAGAAAAGAAAAAGAAAAAATCAGTTGCCTCTAGATAGCAATCTGTCTGAGGGCAGGAACTATTTATTTGATTCACCCAGCTTGACAGGGTGCCCTAGCACATTTAATTGTTCATATAATGTTCCTTGAATAAATGAATGCCTGAATGCCTAGAATCCTTCCACTAATGCTTCATCTCTTCTGTTAAGCTTTGCTGGTTTTAGGTCTCTCTTGAAACTATCTAGAAAGGTTAACATTCTGTTAAAGAAACAGGAGGGACTTGTAGGATGGTCTGGGACTCCAGGAAAGCCTGGGTACCCGGAGGAGGAAAAAGGGCCATTTTCACAATGAAGACAAATGCATGGTGTTATTGGACCCTCCCTGGCCTGCTCGCACCCTTATTTTGGACCTTCCTCTTGCTTCATGATTCTATATAAAGGATGTTAAAGGTAGCATTAGGACACTAGGGAGGATCTGATAGGGGCTGAGTTGTCCTCCGGGGTGGAGTGATGCGTTCCAGTTAGAATTAGGAATGTATGATTTAGAGGAGGAGTTAGAATTTGGTTATTAAGATTAGAGTTTGGAGGTCAGTTGGAGTTAGGACTTGATGACTAGCTAAAATTGAAAAAGAAAATTGATTTTCTGAGTGAGAGATGGAGCGCCGCCTGTGGCCAGGTATGGTAGGGGTCATCACTTTGATCTGAAATCTAGAATGTTCTGTTCCAGGGACCTACCTCCTTAATTATGGAGAGCCAGAGATTCCTCTCCTCTGACTGGCTCCTTGGCAAGCCTGGTGAACCTGCAGATGGAGCAGGTTTTGCATCTACTATATACCGGGTTTAAAGTCTAACATATAGAATCCCGAAGGTGTCTAAGACACACTCCCCTACAATAAAGTCAGGGAGACCAGGTCTAGGCCCAGCTCTGCCATAGCCCAGCTTTCACATCTGGCATATGAACCTACTACCTCACAGGGCTGTTTGAAAAACCCTAAACGATCACAGAAGGAAAGGACTTTAGGGGAGCATGCTCTTTGGCAGAGTAAGCTGTTCCAAAATGAACAACAGGCAGACTCCCACCGACCCCATCTTTCCCAAGACCACTTCCAGCAGGGACTTACACCTTTGAACAGGAACTGACAAAGAAACAACTCACTCCAAAAGCTTCCCAGACTCCTGATACTCCCCCCACCCCACACACACACACATCACCAGACAGCTGGACAGCAGTATGACAAATCCCATGACTCACCTGGATAAAGTGAGGACTCAACAAATGCTTATCAAATGAATGAATGAATGACAGAATGGGTGAGTGAGTGACTCCATGAATGGGCAGCCACGCCCTTAGAGAATGAGACTGCTTCCTAACCCAGCATGCTGAGTGCTCTCAAAGGAAGTCATTTGGGACTTTCTTAGTGAGTGTTCCATGAGAGAGCCATATCCTCCACTTTTCTTCAGGCTCCATGAGTCTTACTTTCTCCTCAACTTCAATGTGAGGGCTGTGTCCTAGACTCCTTTGGGACCCTATTTGCTAGACTTTATACCTGGTATGTAGTAGATACTCAATAAATGTGTGATGAACTGAAGGGGGAGATAGATAAGTAAGACCTAGACCCTGCCTTCCGAATGTTTACAATTTAGTAGGCGAGAAAAAACAGTCACATAAGTACCATATGACAAAATGCAATAAGATAATTGGTGCAGAAAAGGGTCAAGGGGTGTATGCTACAGGAGGTCAGAGCTGAGGAAACTCACTATGGGCTGGAAAAATCAGAGAACGCTTCCTGAAGGAACCAAATGGGATTTGAGGCCAGCCTGGAAGAGAAAGATCTGGAGGCACAGAGGTAAGGGAGAAGGGGTTCCCAACAGGAAAAAAGGAGGGATGGGAATTCCCAGGAGGAAGGCCAGTTCAAGTTATGTTCACTTGGGCCGAGCCCGTGGCGCACTCAGTAGAGTGCTGCGCTGGGAGCGCGGCGACACTCCCCGCCGCGGGTTCGGATCCTACATAGGAATGACCAGTGCACTCACTGGCTGAGTGCCGGTCACGAAAAAACTACAAAAAAAAAAAAAAGTTATGTTCACTTGAGCAGATTTAGTGTAGAGCAGAATCAAGTATAAGAGTGTGCCATGTATTTGTAAGGTAGTATGGAGGAAGAAAAATAATTTTCCCTCTGTCCTTCTGAGTTCTTAGTTGCAACAAATTGTGGGAAGGCAAATAAATGGAGAAATAATGGTAGACAAAGTCTAGTTAGTAAAGTTGTTATGTAGATTCCTCTGGTGCCATCTCCAGGCTGATAAGTGTGTAAAGTTGTCTTCCGTGATCAACCTTTGTCCTTCCTGGTAGAGAGGGGAGGTGGACACCCTTGTAAATTTATGTCCTGCTTTTAGGCAAATAGAAGGAGGGCAGTGAGCTCTCCTTGTACCTGCTTTTTTCTCAATTGCCTCGGCTTAAAATAATCCTTATGCCAAAGGGGCATATTTTAGTGTGGCATATTCTGCTGCCCTTCCGTAGGATGCGGCAAGACTGCACAGAGCTTTGAATGCCAGGATAAGGGATTTGGACGGAGCGCTAGCAAGGGCATTTGAGCAGGGGCAGGAAGTGAAAGGGAGCTATGAGGTGTGGGAAGATGGTTGTGGGGAGAGAGACAGGTAAGTAGCAAGCTGAGTGTAGCAAACCCTGCAGGGAGGTAAAGTGCCAGCACAGGCCTGGCCAGAGACCGGGTCATAGGCAAACAGGCCACTCTCCATTTCTTTCTTTCTTTCTTTCTTTCTTTCTTTCTTTCATTCATTCATTCATTCATTCATTCATTCATTCATTCATTCATTCAAACTTATTATCCCCGATCACGTGCCAGGCTTTGCATAAGCAAGCCGGGCAAATGCCTTCTCTCATTGGGGTGGGGTTGAGGATCTTCTCTGGAGCTCCAGCCGAGAGTCCTGCCCCAAGATTTGGGGCCACACGGGCCTAAGGCAAGGTCTGGGGGTAAAATTGCTCTGACCTCTCACCTGCAGCTTCCTTCCACAAAACCACTAATATTCACAGCCCGGGGTTCCGGGCTCAGGTCCTCCGGACTGTGCCCCACCCTGACCACCACGTTCCCCGACTGGCACATCTGGAAGGGAAGGAAGCAGGGTGGCCTGCGGAGGGTGTGGCGCCTCCCGGGCGGCCTGGGGGCGGGGTACTAGGTTGACCGGAAACTGGGACTGGGACCGCGGCCAGGGTCGGGGGCGGACGGTGGCTAAGAGTGGCCTAGGAAGGCCTTCCTGACGGCTCACACACGCCCAGCGGCCCGGCGGGCGCCGCGGACCGGGCGATGGGGCGCTGAGGCCGCGGGGCGGGAGGAGGGGTGAGGCCAGCGGCTCCTGTGCGCCCTCTGCCGGGCGCCGGCCTCCACTGCGTGCCCCGCCGCCAGCTCGCGCCCGGCCCGGCCCCCAACCCCACCCCAAGCCGTGGTCTCCCCGTGCCGCCCTGGGGAAGGGAGGCGGAATTGGAGCCTTTTTGTGTAGTGGGAATAGAGGCATTTCTGCAAGTCCCCTCCCCAAGGGCACTTTAGGAGCCGGCCTTCCCCCCCGTGCCGGAAATTCCACCATTAGACACTCCATTCTTTGGAGAGGTAGAGAGATGACGTCTTTAATTTTTCGTTGGTTATTAACCTTGGGGGTTTACCAGATGTGCCTGGGAAAGAGCCTGGACGGAGCGGGTAGTCGAAGTCATTCCTTCCTTCCCTCGGCCAGGCTTTTGTTAGTGCTCGTTTGCCAGGGCCGTCCTGAAGGTGACTCAGAACCCATAGTCACGCTGTCAAAGTGCTGGGCTTGCGACAGGCTGGTTTCTCCTTCCCTGCTTTGCCTTTTATTAATCACTGAATAATGGAGTCTCCCTCCTCCAGGAAGTCTGCCTTGACTTTTTAGGTGAACTCCTATTACAGGCAAGGTCTGTATCTCTCAGTTTAACAGGCCAGGGCTCTCTGTTTATTTTCCATGAGTTTTGTCTGGTATTCCCAGGGTCTAGGCTCATTCCGTGCCCAGGGGCGGAAAGCCCTCATCAGCTGGGGCACTTGTCTAGGGCCGAAGAAGGGGAACACAGAGTAAAGGGAGCAGACACTGCCGTTTCCTGTCCAACGAAGGACAAGCTCACACTGTCCTCAAGGGCAGCTTGCATCTGGTCCCACATTACTGATGATATTTGTGAGCACCCACCATGGATAGTCTGTTCTCCAAAGAGTATCTAGGAGGTCATGTAAGATGGTGAATGCTCTAAAGTTTAAGTTACAGCGTGCGTCCTCCTCAGATCCCTGCAGTGGCTCCCCGTCTCACTTGGAGTGAAAGCTGCAAGGCTCTCAGTGTTCCCGCCTCCTGCTGCTTACTTCTTGGAGCTCATCTCCTATTGTTGCTACTTTCTGGCCATATTGACCCCTTGCTGTTCCTTAAACACAGCAGACCCACTCTCACCACAGGACATTTGCATGCTGTTCCCTCTGCTTGCAATGCTATTTCCCCAGATACCCACCTGACCCACTCCCACGCCTCCTCCAGCTCTTTATTTGGATGCCACCTTATCAGAGAGTCTTTCTCTGACCATTGTGTCTAACATAACACCCTCCATTCTCTGTGCCCCTGAACTCCCTTGATTTTTCTTCTAGCACTTTTCACTACCTGACATATTTATTTCTGTTTATTTATATGTGTCTGCCTCCTCAGCAGGATGTCAGCTCCATGAGAACAGAGAAATTTACCAGTTTCGTTCACTGTGCAGCACCTAGAAAACAGCCTGGCACATAGTCAGCGCTCAATAAATTTGCGAAATGACTGACTGCACTAAACCAAGTACTGGTGTTACAGGAAAATTCCAGGACCTGCTGGCTAGATCTGGGTTATTAGTGTCTCAAACAAAAAATTGAACGAGACACACCAGAAGTGAAAAGTAAAGGCAGTTAGATTTAGCAAAGGAAGAGGGAAGAGTACACTCCGGAGAAAATGGAGCGGGCTCAAGCGAGAGAGGAGACTGCACAAGAGCCCCAAAAGTTTGGGGCTCCTGGGGTTTTAGGTCCTCTTAGCTGGATTCATGCCATTTGGTCAGTGGCTGAGCCCTGAATGTAATTTCTGTTGTATTGATTAAAGAGACTGGAGCCCTAGCTGGTGGAGACTCATTGGTCTAACCAAATGGCGCCCAAAGTGGTTGGAGGGCTTCCCTGTCTGAAATTGTCCTGTCTCCTGTGGTCGCTTCTGCTCATGCGCATGCCTGCTCAGGGAACCGGTTTGTACCATTTGTAAATAACCAGTTTTTCCTTCTCCCACTCTTATCTCTATCTAGCTTCCTGCCTCACCAGGACAGGCCATGAATAAGCCTGGGCTCTTGCCTTTGAAGAACAGACTGGTGGACAGGCAAGTAATTGCAAACCAGCATGGTGAGTGTTGTGTCTAAATACAGATGCGTATGAAGTACATATGAAGGCTCACGGGGGGAAAAAATTCACTCTGCCTGGAAATAGATGAAAGCATGAGTATGACATCATCGGGCAGGGAAGAGAGGGAAAAGGCATTCCAAGCAGAAAGACCAGCCAGAGCCAAGGCACAGAGGTGTGAAAATGTCTGACACGTTCAGGGAGTGGCAAATAGGCTGGCCTGGCTGGAACACAGGGTGCGTGGCAGGTGTGGCGGGAGATGCATTTGGAACAGTAGGTTGGGGTCATATTATGAAGGGTCTCTTTAGAATGATGACGACTGACTCACTAAACTTCAGATCCGTGCCAGGCCAATGGTCACGTTTCAGGGGTAGGCCTGTGGTCCTCCTGGGGAAGGCCTGGGAATGTTGCATGGCCTCCCCAGGTGGCCAGGCTGGGGTCTGAGCACCTGTGGTAGCAACCCTGGGGTTCTGCTTTCCTCCTGTTGCTGATCTAAACAAGCTCTCAATAAGGAGCCTACCCAGCTCCACGGGGCCTGAAAGAGTCCTGGTCACATCTCCGCAGCCCTTGACCACGAAGAATCCAAGTTTCAAAATGTCCTTGTTTTGCAATCCGACTGAAAAGGGTGGGGAGTGGAAAATTATGGACAGCCGCCACCAAGGGACCTTGGCTTAATATAAACTGGTGACCTGGGAAACGACAGAGACAGAAAATAATTTCCCTTTTGGACTGAGGGAATGAGAGAGCCTCTCACATCTGACTTAGCAAAAGTAAAGACTTTTCCTTCAAGCAGAGGGAGAGAGTATTTGTATGTTTGTGGGGCCAGAAGATTCTCGTCTCTCCCTCTACCCTTGTGATTTTGCTCTTTTCTCTGCTCCCTTTTCCCCTGCCCATCTCTGCCCCTCAATTACTCCCCTCCTGGCTGCTACTTTTTTTTCTTTTTCTCCTTTCCCACTTTTCCTTCCCCCTGCCACTCCCTTGCTCCCATCTTTCCTTCCTTCCCTCTATCCCTTCAGCTTAAGCACAAGACAGATATTTAAAACTGCTAAAGGATCATTTTTAGAGGCTTTTTTTTTTTTTTTTTTTTGGCAGCTGGCAGGTAAGGGGATCTGAACCCTTGACTTTGGTGTTACGAGGCTTTGATCTAACCATCTGAGCCAACCAGCCAGCCCCCAAGGACCATTTTAAAAACATAAAATTATAACTCTTATGGAAATATAAAATGAACACATGTCAGTGACTTCATTTAACTCATAAATTCATGAGGAAACCAATAAGATTTTACAACCAGTTCAGGAAAGTATCCGAAAAACAGATGCCTATGAGGTTACTTCAAAAAGTTAATGGAAAGATTCGTATTAACTTCTAATTCTATTTTTCTTCAAAGTTTTGGAAGCACCCTCGATATAGGCACCAGGGATGCCGAAGGGCATTTGCTCATAGATGCAAAACTGGCCTCTTCATTTGCCTGTCTATGAACAGGAATCTTGTGTCTTAGCATCAGCCCTTCATAAGTTAACTTCTGTCTCTACAGAGATGCCACATCTTCAGACAATAAAAGGCGCAGATCCCTGTGAATCAGACAACCCAGGCAGGGTCCTTTAGTCAAGGTAATGCCTGACATTCCATTGAAAGGACACCCAGGAATCTTTGCCCATTTCAAAGTTTTCCACAATTTTTCCTTGACGAGACCCTGGAAGAGTCTTGGGAAGAGAGGTAGAAGCAGTTAACTTTTATGAGTCTCCAAACAGGTCTCTGTCCAGAGATGGAAGTTGATTCTGTCCCAGAGGCTCAGTTCTGAGGCAGGAGGGGATGAAAAGAACGATTGCCTGGACCTGATCAAAGCTGAGGATGATGGGGCGGTGGCTGTTGGCCAACGTCCCCTAAGCTCTCATTCTCATCATTCTGCCGTCATCTCCTGGCCTTGGAGACTCGGGGAAGGTCAGAGCAAGATTGAGGGGAATCCACCCCACATGTGACCAGACCAGTGGAAGCAGCTCTGGGTATGAAGGCAGCCACGGTTCCTCCTCAGATGCAGTTCTGCTGACCTGTCCCTGACATTTGGCTCTTTTCCCAGATGACAGCTTTCAGGACCACCTCTCCAGGCTTCCATGCCCATCTCCTGGGCTCTGTGACAGCCCTCACCACCTACCGCTTCATTCACCCCTTGCCCACTCCCAGGCCCCACACAAATCCTCCCTTACTGTTTCTCCCAGATTTGGCCTTCCAGGACCAAAGCAACCACACACATTTCCAAGGTTCACCTTCTGACAAGATACGTGAGCTTGGGAGTGTGAGGCAGCCAGTGAAAGTTTCCTGACAGCGGGCCACTGAGTGCCAAGCCCTGAGTGAGATGCTTGGCTGATGCTGCCTGGGAGGTGGGAGGTGAGAGAGAAGCATTTGCAAAGACGACATGATCCCTGCTCTTAGGGCGTTTGGAATCTAAGCAAACACCCAGTAGATCACTGCAGCTGGTGGCTGCGGGAAGTGTGTGGCGAGAGAGGGGTGCTGGGAAGGAGGTGAGGGCAGGGGAAGCTCTGACCACAGAACCAGCCCTGGAGCCGGACAGGGAGACCATCCATCACAGGCAGAGTTCCTACGTACTGCCTCATCTCCGTGAAAGAAAGGGCAGCTATCTTACTTACCTGTCCTGGGAGCAGGTGTCCTCATATTCACTCACCTAGAGATAGGGCCACAGGCTGGACCTCGATCACTACCTTCCACCTTTTTATTCTCACCCTTACAGAAGAAAGAACTGTTTAACCTCAAGGTAGAAACCTCAAATGGATAATCAAAGGATTAAAAAGATTTTTAGGGGTCTGGCCAGTTAGCTCAGTTGATTAGAATGTGGCACCAAGGTCTAGGGTTTGATCCCTGTACTGGCCAGCCAGCAAAAACAAACAAACAACAACAATAAAAATGTTTCTAGTATGCAGAGGGTGATGAAATGTGGTCTGCCAGACCAAAGAACTTGGGACAGGATTCGGACCAGGTGGAGAACACCCAGGTTTGGTTCTTCTGGCTACTCTAATAGTTGCACAATTCAGGGCATTCATTTCCTGGTTCATCTGTCAACAAGGGGGTTGGACTCTGTTTTAGTCCATTTCCATTGCTTATAACAAAATACATGGAACTGGGTTCATTGTAAGAAAACAAAATGTATTGCTTACAGTTTCAGAGGCTGGGAAGTCCACAGTCCAGAGAACACTTATGGTGAGAGTCTTCCTTAAGGAACATCACACTGAGTCACCCGCAGGCTCAGTGTAGCTAAGTCTGTCCGATGCTTTTTTGCCTGGCTGCTGGCTGGGATCTGAGCCCCATGGGAGTGGGATAAGGAGGGAAGGGTCATATGGCAGCCCAGGGAATGCAAGCACCTACAAGGATGAAAAGTACAGGCAGGGAGCTGGTTGGATGCTTCTGTTTAGGTGCAGGGATGGGGCCATTTAAAGGTGATGGAGGGAGTGCTTTGCTCCTCCCTGCCCCTCCCAGGCCACATCTGGACACACTGTTAGGCATAGCCCAGTTAATTGCAGTGAAACAGGGCAGGCCCAGAAGGCCTGGGATCTGGAACCAGAAATACTTATCAAGTGTGTGCAGCTGCTGCAGTACCCAAAGAGAGTACCAGAAGGTGCAGCTGGGCCTAGGTAGGGCCTGCAGTGTGGCTCAGAGACCTGGGGTCACTCAGAAGTCAGCTCCAGAGGGGTCTGTGAGAGGCAGCAGGGCTGGGCTTCAATAGTCTTTCGTGGGAAGACTGTTCAGACCCCTTTGGGCTAGGTGGTAGCAGCAGGCCCACACTGCCAGGGAGAAGAACGGAACTGGAGCTGGGGCCTCATGTCTGAACCAGGCCATGGGGAGCCCATTTGGCAGCAGAAGAGGGGGCCCAAAGTTGGCCCAAGTGGGCATGATATTCAGAATACTGATCCACCAGTATAGCCAGACTCCCACCAGGGAGGGTAGATCCAGGCCTTAGAACTGGGGCAGGGTGCTGGAGACCTCCCACTAGGCTAGGGACCGACCCTTTATTTTCTGGATCATGGGAAGGTCTTGGGAGTGTGACAGAGGGGCCAAGAAGGAACTCACAGGACACAGGGCTGCAGCTATTTACCCACTGACATGAATGTATTTCAGTATTGCAACCACTGGTACAACTGAAGACATTCATTAGTGTCTGAATGTCAGTCCTGAGCCCAGGGGACAACAAATGTGGCTTGAGGCTTCTGCCTTCTCTATAGTCTTAGGGCCATCAGGATGGAGTTAAGCCTGGCCAGAGGACAATGGGCTCCTCACATACATATAGCACACACTCACCCACCACACTTTGGACCCCTCAGTGTAGGGTACTGATTGGGACCTTTAGGACAGAAATCCCAGCTGAATCAGTGCTCTGGAAGGAGCACAGGTGTAGGTGGGGGGTGCTTGGGGTTGGCAGTTGCTGGAAGTATATGACCCAGAGGGAGCCAAAAGTCAAATTCAGAGGCCAGATCAGCCTGAAAAGTCAGTTTCTAGGGAGAACGCAGAGAGCACAAACAGGAACTATGGGACAGAGCCAACACCAGGGGACAGGCACAAGGGCCTGGGGACCTTCTGGTGGTGTGGTGCAAAGCCTGTGGCCAAGTCTGGGGTGAGGGAGCTGTTTAAGGCTGACCTCTTGTCAGTGTTGCCAGACCCCTGGGAAGAGCTGGGAAGAGGCTGCAACTCTCTTTAGCTCTAAAAAGTCCATGGCAGGCCAAGTCAAAGGCCAACCTGTTCTGCCAGTTGAGCAAACTCAGGTTCTCTCTAGTTGGAAACATAAATGACTACCAAACAGGTCCACAGACAGCAGATTCCTGATGGACATTAGGTAATAAGAATCACTCCAAGAAAACTCATATTCAGAGGGAATCTACATGGGATTCGGGAGCTCCAGTTTCCTCTCGAAGCTCTGCCATTAACAGGCTGTGTGATCTCAGGTGAGTCACTGCTCATCTCTGGGCCACATTTCCTACACTTGTGAAATGAAGGCTTTGGCTTGAGGCCTTGCAGGAATCTCTAGGGAGAGCATCTGTGCCCAGATCACCATCAGAGGAAGACTGGTCCTGAGTGAGTCAAAGAACAGGCAGGGCCTGCTCATATCACAGTGAGATTTAGCTTCAAATCTGGGAAGACTTTTCTACCCCTCTCACTCCTGAAAACTCCCAATGCAGGAAGTGCAGTGCAGAAAAAGGTTTGTCCCCAAAGATCCCAGACTTGCATCAAATCCAGAAGCCAGGGGCAGAATTATCACAAAGCTAAAGAAACTTCAGGGTCCCCTACTTGCATGGGCTCCTTTCTACATCTTGGAGAGTCCCATGCCATGTGTATACATTCTCTTCCTTGAGGAAGATATCCCCAAGTTATATAAGCTTCAAGCCCTGCAAAACCTGGCACTAGCCTGCTGGACACCCTGTGATTTGGAGCCATTATTCTGGCAGGTGGAGGATGCAGACAAGCACCCTTTCTAATCAAATGGGCAGGACTCAGCGACAGACAGCAGGCCAGCAGCACCCATGGTGGCTTGACGTGTGATTATTCATTTATATCTGATGAAAATGCACCTATCCCACTTTCACCCTCATTATCCCAGCAATCCTCCCCACAACCCTGAGAGGGCAGGAAAGGTCTTACCACCTCCAATTTAGAGATGATGAAACTGTAGCTCAGAGAAGCTAAGAGGCCTGCTCGAGTTTGCAAGGCTTACTGGGGACAGAAGCAGGACTCAAACCCAGGACTTTCTCATGACCAGAGCTCCTCGGTTTCCTGATTCAGGACCGCACACAGGCATGCCGAAGCACAGTGTAAAGAGATTCACCCTCTGTGCCTGGAGAGGCACCAAGTGGCTGCCCAAGGCACAAACACCTCCATCCTGGTTCTGGGGATAAAGGAGGCACATGTGGGCATAAAGCACAGAACATAACCTGGAATCATAGGGCCAGAAAAGCCCAAGAACTTTGGGAAGGGGAGCAGTTTTATTCCATCTTCCCCCATTTTCTTTCTGAACTTTCCGGTCCTACTCACAGCACAAGTCACTTGGAGCAGCTGTGTATAAACTAAATACAAATACAAATGCTCAGTCACAGTATGTAGGTCAGCTGGCAATAACTTCTCTATAGTGTCCAGACTGGAGAAAACAACTGGAGTTTTAGGGGTCCAACGCACACACACACATATACACAAGCATGCACACACATCTCCCTGTGACACCTCCAATCTCTCAAAGCCACAACTATGTGAAGAGGGAGATTCAGCCCCAACCCCAAATCTGAGCCAGATCTTTAGACTTGGTTTTGCTTAGTGAGACAGCCCCACCCAGGAAACCTCAGGACCAAACCTACCAATCAAAACAACTGAGAAGGAAAACAGCCTCAGGGTGAGTCGCTCAGACCCATTCAGTTGCTTTGTCCTAATAAGGCCACCTGAGACCTCAGCATAAATAGATCTGGGTCTCATGGGTATTGGAGAAACTGTGCTTGTGGTACCTCCAGGGCAGGGTTCCAACTCCAGGGAGAGACCACCTAGGAGCAGTTTGGAGGAAGCATGGTTGAACTTTTGGACTTCACCTCAGAAGGTTATCTGTATTCTTAATACAGATCACCCCATTGGAAGGAAGCTTTGAATGTTCCTATATCTTTCTGGTTTTAGAAAGGGAGCCCCACTTTCTATTCTCCTGTAATTTGGCAAAATGGGCTCTCATGCACATGCTGCCTGATTTGTAGACTTTAATCATGTCCTTTCCTTTTTTTTTTTTTTTTTTTTGGTGGCTGGCCAGTCTGGGGATCCGAACTCTTGACCTTTGTATTACCGGCACCATGATCTCCCAAGTGGGCTAAATCACCAGCCCCTTTCCTTTCCTTCTGATGGGTGAATATGAATCCTTCTTAGACTATCCTCAGTGGATTTTCTTCCCTGTCTAATCCCTGCTCATTCCCCTGGATATTCCACAAAGAGGATGTCTTTTTTGAGATGTCACCACCAGGATTTGGGGTTTGTGCTGAGGAATGTAGAGGGGAGTTCCCACTCAGTTCAATTGGAATTTCCCTTTATGTTATGGCTTATGTGGAAGCCAGCCGCTAACATGGCCTCACAGTGATTGCACCTCCCGATATTCACAGCCCTGTGTAGTCCTCTCGCACACTGTGAGCTGACCTTTGTAAGCAATAGGCTATTGTGGGATGGGTGGAATGTGACTTCCAAGGCTAGGTCATAAAAGACATTGCAGTTTCTGCCTTGTGCTGTCTTTGATCACTTGCTGTGGCTGAAGCCAGCTGCCATGTTTTGAGGGTACTCAAGCAGCCATAACATGAAGTCCACGTGGTGATAAATTGAGGCCTTCTGCTAATAGATAGCAAAAAACTTGCCATCCTTGTGAGAGAGCCAACTCGGCAGTGGATTTCCCAGCCCCAGTCATGCTTTCAGATGACTACATCCCTGACTGACATCTTGATCCTGCAACCTTACGATACACCCAGAACAAGAGCCACCCAGCCAAGCCACTCTCGAATTCCTAACCCACAGAAACCATGTAAGATAATAAATGTTTACTGTTTTAAATAAATACATTTTGAGATAATTTGTTACGTAGCATTAGATATCTACTACAGTTAATAATATACATCAAAACAGGAGCTGGCCAGTTAGCTGTCTTGGGAGAGCATGGTACTGGTAACACCAACAAGGTCAAGGGTTCAGATCCCTTTCCCAGCCAGCCGCCAAAATAATAATAATAATAATAATATACGTATATACAGGCAAAGAAAAGAGGACAGAGTATAGAGAACTGTCTGGGACCCTGCCAAATTATTCCAGTTCTGGTGGGATGCCCAGGCCTCCACAGTCCCAGTGATGGACACGTGGCCCCAGCTTGGCACATTGGTCTCTCCATCTTCTTGGCTTCTTACTAACAGAAGCTTCTGGGAGTTTGAGTTGAGTTTCTTCTTTCTCTTGCAAATAAAGGAATCCTGAGGTAAGGAAATCACACACACAGACAAAAGCAGCAGAAAGTAAAAAGATGAGGAGGAGAAAGTTAAAGTGCTCAGTGCTTTAGCCCAACAAGGAATAGAAAAGCAAAAGGCTCCTGGTAACTGGACTGTGCATTTCCTTAACCACGTTTGATATTAATTCCTGTGCCCTTCTCTTCTGAAGGGAGATGGAGACACCATTTGCTCCCATCTATTTAAAAATGATTAAGCGGATCAAACTCAGTATTAGATTTTGTAGTACTGCATTTTTTTTTTCCTGTGATTAGGGAAAATGGGAAAAAGTTTGTTTACATGTTCTACAAATGGAGCACAGATATGGGGGACACAGAGATGGAGAAAATCTGGGCCTTCTCTTTCAATAACTTACAGTCTAAATGGACAATCACCTCTGCTGGAGAGAACCATCACAATTGCTGGGAGATGATAATGCACACACCGTCATAGCTTCTGAGTCATCTGGGTAGACGGTCCGATTTGAGTCTGAAATAAACTCTGCCATAAATTTCTATGGGAAGAACCCTGTAGGTGCTGGCCGGTTAGGTCGGTTAGGTTAGAGCATGGTGTTATAACACCAAGATCAAGGGCTCGGATCCCTGTACAAGCCAGCTGCCAAAAAAAATTAAAAAGGAACCTTGTAAAACCCACATTTGCTGTCAGCTTCTTAAATTTGTTGCCATTATCACATTATACGAAATGCTGAATGTCAAAAGCCATGGTAGCATTTAGGCTTTTAAAAAATTGCAAAGTCAAGGGTTTGGATGCCTGTATAGGCCAGCCACCACCCCCCCCCAAAAAAAAAAAAAGAAAAGAAAACTCACGGCTATAGTAAATGGTTTTGTTTGCTTTTTTCAGTATCATTTTTTCCTTTTTAAAAGTTTGAAATATAACTCATATACCATAAAATTCACCGTTTAAAGTACACAATTGAGTGGTTTTTAGTATAAGGATATGCAAGCATCACCACTATATATTATATATTTTCATCACCCTGAAAAGAAACCCTGTACCTGTTAGCAGTCACTTCCCATTCCTCCCTTTCCCTAGCCCCTGGCAACCATAATCTGCTTTCTGTTTCTACACATTTGCTTCTTCTGGACATTTCATATCAATGGAATCATATATTGTGGGGTCTTTTGTGACTGGCTTCTTTCATATAACATAAGACTTTCAAGATTTCATTCATGTTGTAGCAGGAATCAGTACTTCATTTCTTTTTGGGGGAGTGGGAGGGAATGGGTTGTTGGTATGGGAATCCAGCCCTTGACCTTGGTGCTATAACACTGCTCATTTCTTTTTATTGTTAAAAAATATCCCATTATATGGTTATACCACATTTTATTTATCCATTCATTAGTTGATGAACATTTGGGTTATTCACAGTGAGCAATTTTTAAGGAGGCCTGATCTATGTTGTCAAAATGCTGCTTGTTATAAGTTATGTTTCCTGCTGTCTTAGTTGGTTTGGGCTGCTATAACAAAAATTCCATGGACTGGGTGGTTTAAATAAACATTTATTTCTGACAATTCTGGAGGCTGGGAAGTCAAAGATCAAGGTGCTGGCACATTTGATATCTGGTGAGGACACTCTTCCTGGTTTGCAGATGGCTGTGTTCTTGTATCCTCACATCAATGAGGGGAGTGGGGAGAGAAAGACAGACTGAAAGAGAGAAAGAGAGGAAGTCTCCTTTTATAAGGACACTGATCCCATCATGAGGGTTCCACCCTTAGAACCTGATTACCTCCCAAAGGCCCCACCTCCTAATACTAACCCATTGGGAGTTAGGGTTTCAATATATGAATTTCGAGGGGGGACACAAACATGTAATCCATAACACCTGTCCCCTTTCTCCTCACCATAGAACTTCTCCCCCAACCCTCCCCCCCCCCCCGAATTGGTGTATCTGTTTCACTGCGGTAAAGTGGTGAATACTGTGTTCTTAGTATGGATGAAATTGGCTACATTAGCTTTGGAATGATCACAGGAGTATTATCTTGTGTCATGAAATACCCTTGGGGGCATTTTTCTTGGTATCCAGGCAATGTAACTATTATCGCAAGCCTAACCCAGTGAACTTGCTAGAATTCCCTTCCAGCCCTGGCTCCTGTGGAGAAAGACTTTACAGCTCTCCTGTCCCCAAGCTTAGTGACAGCAGATGTGTCCTGCCCAGTCAGTGGAAGCAAGTGATCACCCTGTCCTAGCCTAGAGATGAAGTAGGTAACCATTCTTGATTGGCCACATGTGGAGAGGAGGCAGAGCTCGGGCAGGAGAGCAGATGATGACCGGGAGGGAGGCCTTTTAAGTGAAACTACATTATTCATTCAGTCAGCCAGTCATTCAATAAAGGTTCAGCACTTCTGTGGTCCTGGCCCTGTACCTGGCACTGTTGGGAACAGCACATATCACTTCCTCTTGAAGACTGTATGACTTATAGACAGGGACGTTTTGAAATTTCACAGTAGCTGATGACTAAAAAGCCCCAGCTTGTTTAGCATGGACAGGAAATTTGCCTTGCATGCAGAAGATAATCAGATATATGTCAGTGAGACCAAAGGTTTGAACCTTTGAAGGAGAAAATAACTACAAGTAAGACAAGTGTTAGGAAATTATAACTCTGGTTCATTTACTAGGAAATTGATAAGAAAATAGGAAAAGCCTAGGTATGCCGGCTATCCAGTTATGAACTCTCAGCTCCAAACCTAGCCTTTTACACTCCACTTTGTGACACTGGAACTACACAAACACTTCTCTCCTTTGCCAGCGGCTCCCTGGTAGGCTGTACCAGGAGAAGGTAACAGGGTTCCTGCAAGGCTGGAGCAGGCTCCTTCCTGTTTGCCTCCCCGTTCCTGACAGGTTGCCCTCGCCTAGCAGTGGCAGTTTCTTCCAGGGAGCAGCAGAATCCCCTTCATTGCACTCCCTCAGAGACCCCCCACATGGTTTGGGCAGCAGCCCCTCCTCAGGAGATGAGTCCCAACTCCCCAGAGCCCCCTCCTTCCAGTTCTAAGTTTTAGTAATTCCAACTTCTTTCCTTTGTTCCCAAAGCCTTAGGGGTGGTGGGTGTTTCTGGCAATTGCTACATGTGACATGTTGTTATTCTCTTTTTACCTTGCTACTTACCTTATTACAACTAGTTAACAGTGACTTATTTTGAACTATCTGTTAACATAAATGGGGTGGTTTCCATCCCCTAATGACCTCTGAACCCTGACTGAAGGAGTAGATCTAGATATGCTGAGACTGACCTTGCTGGCCTACTTTGGCCAAGAGATGACCTGGAGTGGGTGCAGGGAAGCCCACACCCTGCAGGAGAGGTCTCCAACCTTGCTACATGAGCCAGAGCTAAGAAGGCTTTCACTCAGTCGATAGATACAGAAATCTTAGGAAGGAATAAGGGTAATTGGATGCTAGGTGGACAGTGTTCTGCCCACTGCAGCATCTTTGTATAGACATCTTGTTCATGTGCAGGTAATACTTCAAATACCCAGAAGTCAAATTGCTTCATCAAAGAGAGTGCACAATTTTCTTTTTTTGTGACAGCTGGCCAGTACAGAGATCTGCACCCTTGATGTTGGTGAATGTGCACATTTAAATATTTGATATACACTGCCAAATTATCTTCCAAAATGTTTCCACCTGTTTATACAACTACCAACAGTGTATTTGAGTGCCTATTTTCCACATCAACATCAACACCATATACTACTAATTTAAAAACATCTTTCCAATCTGATGGGCAGGTCAATTCATAAAGTTCACGGTGCTATGTTCATGGACAGAATAAGCCATAGGGGTGTCTGTGATGTGAGGGAAGCTGCAACATGTTATTCCTGCAGTAGCACCAATATCCTTAGGCACAATTTGGGTGAGCTTTTACTTTGCAAGAGATACCCTCAAGGTCTGGGGCAGAAGCGGCCTCTACCCTCACGAGGGTTTCTGCTCTCAACCCAGTCCTGCCAAGCATGGGCAAGTGGTTGTACCCCTGAGTGCCAAAGGCGATAAAAAGAGCTGAACAAAAATGTCACATAAAAGCAGACCAAAAAAAAGGACCAGATAAAGAAAGCTTCGAACTGTGAAAACATAAATCTCAAATTGGTAAAAAAAGAAAACAAACCAAAAAAACCACATAATTCTCAAATTTTAGATAGGGAACACATATCAAAATGGTATTTACCTCAGTAATGAGAGAATCAACAGAACGACAAAGATGTTCAGTGAAGATCCAAGAAAACGGAATTTATATAGTCAATAGGAAAAGAAATACCGAACAAGCACGGGAAGTTAGGTTCTTCAGGGTTATCTTCTTTACCAGACAGGAAAAAAAAAAAAAAAAAAAAATCACCTCCCCTTGTTAGTTTTCTACACAATACCCTCTAACTTCTGAGGGCTGAAATACTTCTGGGTACTAATCAAACAAAATTGCCTTCCCCCGAATAATCAGATGATTATCAGGTGAGCTTATTTGAAAATGCTGTAGCATGATATTAAAAGATCATGCACCACCTCACATCCATTAGGATGGCTGCTACCAAAAAACAGAAAATAAGTGTTAGGGAGGATGTGGAGAAATTGGAACCTTTGTGCACTATTGGTGGGAATGTAAAATTGTACAGCTGCTCTGGAAAACAGGATGATGGTTCCTCAAAAAATTAAAAATGGTACCACTATCTGATCTAGCATTTCCTTTTTTTTTTTTTTTTTTTTTTGTCGTTTTTTCGTGACCGGCACTCAGCCAGTGAGTGCACTGGTCATTCTTATATAGGATCCGAACCCGCGGCGGGAGTGTCGCCGCGCTCCGAGCGCAGCACTCTACCGAGTGCGCCACGGGCTCGGCCCTGATCTAGCATTTCCGCTTCTGGGTTTCCCACCCAAAAGATTTGAAAACAGGGTCTCAAAGAGCTATCTGTACACCCATGTTCATAGTAGCATTATTCGCAATAGCAGAAAGGAGGAAGCGACTCAAGTGTCCATTGATGGATAAATGGAAAAGTGAAATGTGGGCTATAAATACAATGGAATATCATTCAGCCTCAAAAAGGGAGGAAATTCTGACATATACTACAACATGGATGAACCTTGAGGACATTATGCTAAGTGAAGTAGCAGTCACAAAAAGACAAATACTGTGTAACTGTATGATTTCACTTACGTGAGCTACTCAGTCACATTCCTAGAGACAGAAAGTAGAACAGTGGTTGCCAAGGACTGGGGGGAGGAGGAAATGGGGAATTATTGTTTAATGGGAATTAGAGTTCCAGTTTTACAAGATGAAGAGTTATACACAGAGATGGTGGTGATTGTTATTCAACAACATAAATGTATTTAATACACTGAACTGTATGCTTAAAAATAGTTAAGATGCTGGCCAATTAGCTCAGTTGGTTAGAGCATGGTGCTGATAACACCAAGGTCCAGGGTTTGATCTCTGTACCAGCCAGCTGTCAAAAAAAAAGAGGTTAAGATGGTAAATACTATATTATGTGTATGTTAACACAATAAAAAAATTGGGGAAAAAATGGTCGTATAGTCTTTTTTTTGACTTATTTCTAAAATGTGTATAATTTTTCCTAAATAATCTCCCCATGACCATAAGTAATCTCTAAAGGTTATTCTTCCTTTTTTCTTTCGGTGCCTGACCGGTATGGGGATGTGAGCCCTTGACCTACAAAGCTTCGCTCTAGCCAGCTGAGCTACCCAGCCAGCCCTCAAGATCATTCTTGATCACATAATAAAAAGGCCGATCTTATGTTTTTGTGCCAAGATCACTATTTGAACTTCTTGCTTACTTGGACATTTTATAAAGGTCTTACTGGTGATAGAAATTAGATATAGGCATAATTTATAGCACACAGACATAATTGTGATGATCAAGAATATTGTTAAAACTATAGACATTATTATACTGATTCCATGGTAGAAATCTCATGTATTCTCTGAATCTATTCCCTTCTCATTACATACCTTCTATTCTATTTGGCCTAATTCATTTGTACAGATGTAGCAAGAGGTACAAATTAACATAAGCCTCCTTGTGGTTAGCAAATCTGATGCAATAAGATGCTGAGTAACTATTATATCCTGAGAATTAACTTCTATTTGGAGATTATGCAAGGTGTCTAGTACTGCATTTTCAATAGCCTTATCATTCCAAAGTGACTTTTTTAAACCAATTTTTTAAATCGATCTATTCTGAGCCCATGAAACCAACACCAAGAAATTCTTCTCCACTGCTGTTTTTGCCTGTAATTGTCAGTGAACTACTCTTTACCTCAAGGTTCCTGAAATTCACCAACATTCAGAGTGTGCAGGGAAGTGGCTTCTTTATAGCCTGTGAGGTTGAGATCTTGTGAACTACAGAACAGGCACCATACCAGTTTCCTGGGAAAACTTTATAGGTGTTAGTTCCAGATATAACATACAATCTTTATTTCTTAATTTGGGTTTATCATACCTGATTAAGTAAAAGTTGTTCCTAAATGTGAGTGGCACTCCCAATATAGCCTTGGTTGCTTGATTAATCTGTCCATTTATATCTTATAAAATGAAGAACTGATTCTCACTGAATCTATGAAAATAGTTACTTTGTCATGAAAAGTAAAGGGTCTTTATTCAAGACAATAATGTCTGGTTACTCTCCTAGTAATGTTACAGACAGGCTAATCAACATTTTACATATTTTCAGGGCTGGCCAGTTAGCTCTCTTGGTTAGAATGTGGTGCTGATAACACCAAGATCAAGGGTTTGGATCCCCACACCAGCCAGCAGCCAAAACCAAAAAAAAAAGTACGTATTTTCTGTAAAATCACCGTATATTCCACCAATAACACTGCCAACCAAAAAATGTGACTGTTTATAAGATATGGTCTTAGAATAATTAAAATTTAACTCAATGTATTTTTCTAATCTTAAGCCATTGTAAAAGAATTTCACTCAGTCAAGAGGCATCACCCTTAAATTCCCCTGACAAATTCACTACTTTATAATTTATATTAATAGTCCCCCTAGGATATATTTCTTGAATTCTTACAGGTCAATAGAAATAAGATATGGTTCAAAGAGTGTCTCACTCCAGTTTTCACAGGTATGTCCTGCTAAATTGAGGATTAGAGGTAGATCAAGAAGAAAATTAAAACAGAAACAAAACATTAAAACAATACCAAAAGTATTCCAAAACAACAACAACAAAACATAATTACAATTTCCTTATCAGTTCATTAGTGCTATGAAATTAATTTTTAATTTTGTGTGATTTTGAGCAAATAGATGGTCTACTTTCACAAAATTACCTGCTTCTGGACTAAAACAGTCCTGGAAATCCCCACTCAGTCCCTTGGTACAGGCTGACTGGTGTCTGTTGAAGAGGCAGTATCAGTCATACTGGTAAATCTGTCCCCATAAGTCAATGCAGTGTCAATGGCCAAGAGTACCTGGAAGAGTCCTTTACTTATTCTTTTAAAGTTTCTTTCGAAAGACTCAATTTCTGACCTACTTGGTAGCAAAGGTCTTTAGATAAAATGAAGGGATAGCAGAAACCACTGCTGAATGACTGTGGTTCATTTATTACAGCAACCAACAATACCAGAATAAAACAGAGTACAATACTCTACTGGAGTATAATAGCGATTTGATAGCGATCCTAGAGTAAAACATATCATGGTCTTTGAAGGTATTGACAGATCTTAAGGTCCTTCTAATCCATCCAGTAAAGGGTGTGTTACAATTGCTACTCGTTGGCAAGAGTATTTTAAACATAAAAAAAAATCTTAAAAATCAGTTTTTTGAGAATTATTGTTAGTACATGAACATAAGTGTGCTTCTCCATCCTGCAAGAAGAACCACCACTGCAGTAACTTTACCTGTTCATAATTAACTCGAGGGTTAAGCTTCTTTTGATGGACAGCTCTTCCCATACTGTGTGCTTGATAAACACTAGAGCTCTTGCTACCTGCTGAGCAACAAAAACACAGAAATTACCAAACATACCTAATTATTTCTAGCATCTTTCCTTTTATAAAGCAAGGGAGTAGACTTTTGGGGCTGTTCAACAGCATCTAGGAAGTACCAAATAATGTCTATGTGCAAAACAAACAAACAAAAAAACCCACATTGCCAGCTTTCTTCTAAATTTTAGGGGAAGAAAACATCAGAGTCATCAAAGCAGA
Organism: Cynocephalus volans; assembly: GCF_027409185.1. Lineage (NCBI taxonomy): Eukaryota > Metazoa > Chordata > Mammalia > Dermoptera > Cynocephalidae > Cynocephalus > Cynocephalus volans. The sequence continues at coordinate 44,485,984 of NC_084473.1, forward strand.
CAGAGAACCTGTTTGAGATGGGAGCAGAAGTGCCCAAAACAAGAAATAGTTGGAACTTGGCTAGCTGATTAACAAGAGTAACAATGCAAGATTTTTAAATAAACACAGCAGAAGGTAATATCACCATCATAATGTAATACAGCTCTTTCAGACACAGGGAACTTTTGATTTTTGTTTAAAAAGCACCAAATATTAACAGGCTGTCAAGAATATTCAATTGTCATAACCATATCTCTGCTATCTAGGCAGATTATGCAGAAGGTAAATAATTTTTTACTGCCTTTGGTGAAAGCAGAGTGAAAACCCCAAGATCAGTTTTGAACCAGGCATCTTCTCCTTTTCATCATACATAATTTATTTTCCTTATTCATTTTAATATTCACATATATGTATATATAAACATATATAATCGTGTATAAAGTTAGATCACAATATTAATTAAAGCTTTCAATCTTAGCTTTTTTTTTCTATCTTAGCTTTATATTTATATGTTGTATTTCCAGATCCTCAATTCTGTTCTATTGATCTTTGTGCTTATTCTTTTGTCAGTATATATATATATATATACACACTTTTTGTCTTTTTTCACGACCGGCGCTCAGCCAGTGAGTGCACCGGCCATTCCTATATAGGATCCGAACCCGCAGCGGGAGCGTTGCCGCGCTCCCAGCGCCGCACTCTCCCGAGTGCGCCACGGGCTCAGCCCTCTATCTTAGCTTTAAAATGTGATTAACCTTCCAGTATAAGACAAAGTATATACCATACTGAATTTATCTCTTTATTAGCACTTTAAAAACAAAAAGTAAAAATTATGCCTGGTGACCCGGTACTTTTCTTTCTACCTCTCTGTGAATTTTAATTTTCTTAAAAATATTCCAGGTAACCAAGGATTTTTCATTAATTAACTGAATATCCTATCAGTCTAAGGTTTTAACACCATTTGAGGATCTTGAAAATTATGCTTAAGTTGCAATTACAGAATAACAGAACCATTGCTAATGTTAAAAGTTTGCCAGAGAGATGACAATTAGAAAATTTGGGGCTGGCCAGTTAGCTCAGTTAGAGCACTGCCTTGTAACACCAAGGTTAAGGGTTCGGATCCCCATGCCAGCCAGCCGCCAGAAAAAAAGAACTTCCCTCGGACATTGAAAGCAAAGTAATAAAATCCAAATGATTTGAAGCATTGACTGGAATTCAGAAGAAACAATCCATTTCTTTTTCTTTTTTATCAACACTTTAGTTGTTATAATTCAATTTAGTTGAATACACATATTTACATTCTTATAACCTCAAATATTTTATGAAAACAATGATAATTGGTCTAACCCATAAAACCAGTATCAAAAAGGCAGGAAGTTCAAATTAATTAGTCTTTCCAAACAAAAAAACCCCCAACTCCCAAGTCCTAACTAAAATGAGATGTACGTTTATATTACAGTCCACATTGTGATAAAATCAAGATGAACAGATATAACTGTTTTTAACCAAAAAATCATCAAATCAGTTTTTTTGGGGGGGGTGGGTGTTGGTGGCTGGCCAGATGGGAATCCAAACCCTTGACCTTGGCATTTTATTTTATTTTTATTTATTTATTTATTTTTTGTCTTTTTCGTGACCGGCACTCAGCCAGTGAGTGCACTGGCCAGTCCTATATAGGATCCGAACCTGCGGCGGGAGCGTCGCCGTGCTCCCAGCGCCGCACTCTCCCGAGTGCGCCACGGGCTCGGCTTGACCTTGGCATTTTAACACTGCACTTTAACCAACTGAGCTACCCAGCCAGCCCAAGTCAGTCTTATCTGTACAAGAATTCACGTCTATTAGGAGAATCAGTAAATGTGGATCCAAATATAATTTTGCATCATTTATCAAATATTAAAAACACTTCTAGAATTTTTTTTTACTACATTTCTTATGACTGTGTACTGATTATATTTTCTAATTTTCTGTATTCTTGATGCTTTGGCATTTTGGGGTCTTTATCATGGGGAGACTGCCCCTCCCAGGGCTAGCTAATTCCTAGAGAGAGCAAAGGACTCCCCGGCAAGTGTGCCTTGGATATACAAATACAACCAAGCCAGATCCCACAACCCTGATTATCTCCTGTATCAAATTCTCACACACCAAGTCAATATTCCCTCCACCCTAAATCACTCCAAGGCCAGGTACTGGACAAATAGGGAACACTCCCGCAGCCCAGAGCCCACAGAAATTATTCAAACTATCCAATCCTAAACATACTCAGTGTATCTGCCCTGCTTCTCTTTCTTATAAAAGACCCCTCCTTCCAGTGACTCTGGGCCATGCCCCCTGGTTCTGCCTCCTGACCAACCTTGGTGCTTCCCCGCATGGCCCTACATGGTGTTGCATGCCAGCTGTTTCTAGGGATCTGTGAGAATAAACCTCTCCCTTCATGACAGTCATTTCCGCGTCTCCGTGTCATACCATAACTGATTAAAACAAATCCTGGGTACAATTTTAAAGCAGACTGCTAATTATGAGCTTGGTACCTATTTTCATTTCTTATCCTTCTCTTGAGATCCCTATAATAAGTAAAAATGACAGACTCCTGTGATCTGTTGAAGGGGATCAGAATACGCCATCCCAAAATATGCTGCTTTGACGTAAGGATTATTTTCAGCTGAAGGCAATTAGGAAACAGCAGACACAGGAGAAACTCTCTGCCCTTCTCCTTTCTGTCTAAAAGCAGGGCATAAATTTCCTTTTTGTAAAGGTAACATAAATTTCCATTTGTAAAGTTACCTCCCTCTCTTATACCAGGAAGAGAACACTATTAATCATCTGAGACCATTCTTATCACTGGAAACAGCACCAGACTTGAGTCTGCAGAACAAATCTTACTAAACAATCCTCATCGAATTAGTTTTCCTTATATATATATATTTTTTTTTTATTTTGTTATTTTTTATTATTTTTATTTATTTATTTTTTATTATTATTATTTTTTAAATTTTATTTTATCGATATACATTGTGGCTGATTATTGCTCCCCATCACCAAAACCTCCCTCCCTTCTCCCTCCCCCCCCCAACAATGTCCTTTCTGTTTGCTTGTCGTATCAACTTCAAGTAATTGTGGTTGTTATATCTTCTCCCCCTCCCCGGTTTTGTGTGTGTGTGTGTGTGTGTGTGTGTGTGTGTGTGTGTGTGTGTGTGTGAATTTATATATTAATTTTTAGCTCCCACCAATAAGTGAGAACATGTGGTATTTCTCTTTCTGTGCCTGACTTGTTTCACTTAATATAATTCTCTCAAGGTCCATCCATGTTGTTGCAAATGGCAGTATTTCATTCGTTTTTATAGCTGAGTAGTATTCCATTGTGTAGATGTACCACATTTTCCGTATCCACTCATCTGATGATGGACATTTGGGCTGGTTCCAACTCTTGGCTATTGTAAATAGTGCTGCGATGAACATTGGGGAACAGGTATACCTTCGACTTGATGATTTCCATTCCTCTGGGTATATTCCCAACAGTGGGATAGCTGGGTCATATGGTAGATCTATCTGCAATTGTTTGAGGAACCTCCATACCATTTTCCATAGAGGCTGCACCATTTTGCAGTCCCACTAACAATGTATGAGAGTTCCTTTTTCTCCGCAGCCTCGCCAGCATTTATCGTTCAGAGTCTTTTGGATTTTAGCCATCCTAACTGGGGTTAGATGGTATCTCAATGTGGTTTTGATATGCATTTCCTGGATGCTGAGTGATGTTGAGCATTTTTTCATATGTCTGTTGGCCATTTGTATATCTTCCTTAGAGAAATGCCTGCTTAGCTCTTTTGCCCATTTTTTAATTGGGTTGCTTGTTTTCTTCTTGTAAAGTTGTTTACCTTCCCACTAGGGGCCCAAACCCCTTTTCCTCTGTCTAGTCACTTCTCCACAGTTTATTGCCTGCTGCGTATTGGATGTCCCCCCCAAACTCATTGAGACTTGGTCCTCACTGTGACAGTGTTAAGAGGGTGGGAAATCCTATTATGGTAGTTGAAAGGTGGGGACTTGAAGAGATGATTGAATTGTGAGGACTGTACCCTCATGAATGGATTGATCTGTTCCTGGAATAATGAAAGTAGTTCTGGTGGCTTTAAAAGGAGAGTGAATGAGGAATTTAGTCACTACCCACCAACAAGGCTCTCACCAGATGTGTTCCCCGGACTCTGGACTTCCCAGCCTGCAAAACTGGAAGCAATTAATATTTTTTTTTAGCAAATTACCCAGTTTTAGGTATTTTGTTATAAGCGACAGAGATGGACTAATATGTCACCCTTTGCTAAAATAATTATATAAGCCCAGTGTCTAATCACTTCTTTGGGTTTTCACTTTTCTGTGCAGCCCTTGCACATAAAATTAAAAACATCAGTTAAATTTGTATGCCTTGAGGTTAGCTTACTTGTGAGAACATGGTGCTGGTAACACCAAGGTCAAGAGTCAAGGGTTTGGCTCACCATACTAGCCAGCTGCCAAAAAAAAAAGAAAATACAATAAATTTGTATGCCTTTTTCTCCTGTTAATCTGTCTTTTTCAGTTTAATTTGTAGGTTCCAGGCATAGAATACAGGAGAGTAGAGGAAAAGCTTTTCTTCCTCTCACTGTTAACCAGACTTCTACCAAAAAAAACCAACCACAGGCATACAGGGCTACAATTACACACAGATCATCATAGATGGCAAATTATTTTTCCTGTGTGGGTGGGCAGAGGTTTTTCTCATTTACAGATGCACAAACAAGAACCACAGGCTTCGGTGCTACAACTTCAGCCATGGGTCAAATACAAATACAAACACTGAAACTGTGCCTTCAGGAAAAAACAAACAAAACCAACCAAACAAAAATAAATCTCTGCAGGTCCATGACACTGAGAGTACAGACTGGACAGAGGGCTGTGGGACACAACTTCTTCCCCCTCCACTGGGGATGAAATGGTTTCATCCCATAGAATTCTTTCAACAAAGGAATATTGACAGAAGCCTGTGAGCCCACATCTCTACTTTGCTTTTTGAAGCTTTCACAGACTTTCCAGCACAAGCAGTGGGACCACAGCCCCTTACCCAGGCTTCCAGCCTTAAAGCTGGAAAACAGATGTTCAGCCTCTAACTTTGTCTACCAGTCCATTTTTCTGGACAATACCTCTAGCACCCAAACAAGACATTTCAGACTCTTTTCTGAAAGACAATAACTAAAGGGGCTGGCCAGTTAGCTCAGTTGGTTGGAATGTGGTGTTAAAACACCAAGGTCAAGTGTGCGGATCCCCATAACAACCAACCGCCGAAAAAAAGTGTCCACTGAAAGACAAAAGCTAGCTCCTACCAATTTCCAACACACAGACAAACAAGACTTATAGAGCCATATTTTCTGTTTCTAATTTTTAAAAAACAAAGGCATCTTAGCAATAATAGACATAGTTATGATCATCAGACGTTGATGCCTAAGAGCTCAAATTTGCCATATCTTGGCAAAAATTGGCTGGTCAGTGGAAGCAACCCTGAAACAGGAAGGCCAGGGAGGCAAAAAGGATCTCAAAGTTATGTTTACTGTGAGGCCCCTGAACTAGAGGCTGCTCTCTAGTGAGTCCTTGAGAGGTAATAGGACTTTCAAAAACTGTGAAATTGTTAAAATAATAGTAACAATCAATTGTCACTCAAATAAAATTGTATTCCTTCAGAGACTCAGCTGACCTTCAGCCGGGCCTACCAAAAAATGTTCTTATATGATCTTAAAAGATCACACAAACCTCTCTCTGCCTTATATTTACTAAATAAATTTATAAGAAGCCATTGGTTTGGACTGAATTCCTGCACTAGGGCTCAACAGACCAAACCAAAATGGAGTTACTCATGCTAGAGTTACTCATGCTAAAATTCCATGCCACCAACCCAAAACTAAGATCATTATTCAAACTTCTGAAAAATCAGGAGGGAAAGAGAGGGATAATAATAGTCAAATCCCCAAACAGGCCACTTTTAGCTGGTATGGTAAGAAAGTCTCCTCTGCTTTAACTTTTACAAGAAAAGTAAGTTTGAAATGACAGTCTGCTTTTTGTTTTCTGTTTCTGCTGTCCTCAGCCCTCCTTCTGAATGTAAAACCAACCTCATCTGCTCAGCTCATTCTATTTTATGAAAGGAGGTGTTGCCCGATTCTAGAATGGCAAGTAAAAACCAATTAAGATATTTTTGTTTTGTTTTGTTTTGCGGCTGACCAGTACAGTTATCAAAACCTGGACCTTGGTGTGTTATCAGCACCACGCTCTAACCAACTGAGCTAACCAGCCAGCTCCAATTAAGGTTATTAATGGTCTTTTAATCTCTTTTTACTTATCCAAATTCTGTATAATTTTCCCCAAACAAAACTTTCTTTCTGGAAAGGAAAAGCAACAATCATAAGTAATATTTCCTGGTTCCTAAGTGTTGGGAAAATAGAATAGTTTCATTAGGTCCCTCGCCTCGGGTCCCATTGGGAGTGGTTCAGCACATTCTTTGTAAGCAAATTGTGTGTGTGTGTGTGTGTGTGGGTGGGTGGAGTTAGTGCTCATGTGGCAGCACCGCAAGTTGTCTGGTGTCTGCCTTGGGTGTCCATGCAGCACGCGGCCATGCTCTCTGTCCTACAGCTTCCAAGGACCTTTTTGCTGGTTACCTAGCTCATAGACTTGCATGTGAGGGGTCAGATGACCCAGCCTGGCATATGAGGGGTCTGGTGACCCAGCCTGGCATGTGAAGGGTTTGTGACCCAGTCTGTGAATGGGCTTGAGGGGTCTGTGAGCTCCAGACCCAACCCTAGCTTGACAATTGGCATTACAAACAGGATTATGGGCAGGTAAAAGAGCTCAGCAATTGGCGTAGTTGGCAGGATTATGGGCAGGTAAAAGAGCATGACACTAAGAAATGAGAAAATATTACCAGATAATTTAAAAACACTCAGATGTTAACAGTGTCCATAGGCTTTGAGTTCAAAATTCCACTTTTTGGGTGTGTGCGTGTGTGTGTGTGGTCGGTATGGGGATCTGAACCCTTGACCTTGGTGGTATAACACTGCACTCTGACTAACTAAGCTAACCAGCCAGCCCCAAAATTCTGCTTCTGAAAGCCTATTCTACAGAAACATGAGATGCATACACCCAAAATTCATACCCAGAGATGATTATCTCAGTGCCCTTCATCAAGTGAAGAACTGGAATAATCTAAAGAGTTTACTAATGGTGTGTAGTAGGAGTCAAATAGGCTTCAACTTTATCTTGACTCCATTCCTTTCTGACCATGGCCCAAAATTCCTAGCCTTTATTTCCTGCTCTGTAAAATTAGGAGTAACAATGCCTAAAGCTGGATTATACCGTTGACAGACATGTTTAGGCACTAGTAAAGCAGCGGCACCAGAGAGAAGGCTTTTGAAAGAATCTGATGTTTAATAGAAAAAAGAAAACCCATCAAAATAGTCATAGTAGGGAACTTACACTTTCTTATATTTATTTTGTGTTTTGTTTTTTAGTTTATGAACAGCAAGGTGGTACCATGACCTTGTGGTGGAGGAAAAACTTCTCCTGTACCCTCTTATATTTGTTCTTGGGGGGGGGGACTGAGAAATAAACTGCAAGAGGCAGATTAGCCAAAGAAAAGATGGATTTTAATCACAGGAGTTTACAAAGAAATGAAACTCAAAGGGGTGGAAAGAATTTGGGGCTTATATACGTTTTTAGTAGGTGAAGGGGAGGGAGAGAAGGACATTTACTGGGAAAACAAAAGACTTCTTAGAATGGGAGGAGAGAGAGCACTTATGGAAAAACAAATGATTTTCAGGAAAGATAAATGGGCCTTTAGGAGAATAGATGGGAGATGTGATAATTTGTGACTCTGTCTGTTTGGGTGTGGTGTCATTTCTCTCCCAAGATTAGAACTGCTCTCAGGGAGGGGATTTATTACAATTGAGTTCTTTTGAGTTCTGCTTTTAGGAAGATAAGGGATTTCAAGAACTCAAATGCCTTTGGCTCAAAATAATGTTTGTGCCCCAGTGGCTTTTTCTGGACCCCTTCAATCCTCTCGAATCTCAGGGCCTCCAAAATTCTTAATGATGAGTACTCTTTGTTGCTGGGTATTACAGGGATAGGTTGCTTGAAAATTTGGGAATGAGAGATCTAAGATTGCTCCAGATGTTGCACTCTAAACTCTATGACTAATGGATTAAAGAGTAGATATGCGAAGTCACTGAAAGAGACTCAGCTGGCCTACGGGACTGGACTGCAACCTGATTAAAAGTATTAACATATCTAAAGAAGAAATGTGTCATTTGGAAGGAGGTCTGAGTTTTTCCCTCTCATGTAATTACTCTGCTCACCTATTGCTTGCCTTTAAAGCAGACTTCCCACAAATGTTTATGAATTTGAATTGGAATGGAAGTAAACAATATCTCCATTTATTGATTCCAGACATTGTGCTGAAGGTCTTTAGTACATTATCTTATTTGAGTCTCATTAGAGCCTCAAGCCAGTATTATTAATCCATTTAACAAATGTTTAAAGGGTCAAGCATGTCCCAATGATAGCCCAAGCTACAGGTAGTAGAGACAAGTCCTCAGAATCCAACTTCTTGTCCTCCATATTGCCATATTCCTGTCTCCATTCCAGGTATTCCTTACCTGGATCTTGAGTGGTTTGCTCAGATTCCCCTTGCTGAGGCTTTTGCTCATTGTGACAATGAACCAAAGAAGTGGGAGATAAATCCCACTCTCCTGCCTCCCATTTAAGTGTCCCACAAGAACATAACTCTTGCAGAGTCTTCAGCATCCAAAAGATGCCTAAAAGCATCACAGTGAAGGAGAAGCTAGAAAGTCCCTGTCTGTGCCCTGTTTCTGCAAGCAACTATCTGGGTAATACAAGGAAAATGGCTAAGCCTCTCTGAACCTAATTTTCTCATTTAAAAATGAGAGCAGTAGACTAGATCACTTCCCAGCACTACCATTCTGAAATACTGTAGTTCAATTATAAGGGCAAAAGTCTCTAGAGAAGTAGAGGTTGCAAAGGACAGAGGCTGAGTCCTCACTAAAGTTTTTCCAATTCTAGTGATGGAGCTATTTTTAGATTTGATCAGGTTTTCTCATGCATGTTGCATGTTGTAGGATGGTTTTCTGGGTCAACCTTTCTCAAGTAAACTGTCACCTAATTCCTGGCCAGGACAGTTGCCCCGATAGAATAACAATTTTTCCCACAGTAGCATTGGCTGTTTTGAGATTGCTTTGCCCTGGCTATATGACTGGCTTTCAAGGAACTGTGATGATGTAGGGGGTCCACTTGTCTTTGGTTTGAAAAGGGTATTCTGGAGGAAGTAGTTCTATCCTATGTGGAGTTTCTCTTCTGTCTTCTATTCATGCATTCACTCAGTAATTTTTTTCTTGAGTCCCCACTTTGTGCTAGGAACTTAGAATACAGTGATGAGCAAAACTAAGTAGGACCCCTACCCTCAAGAAGCTAACTGTAGGGCCGGCCTGTGGCTCACTTGGGAGAGCGTGGTGCTGACAACACCAAGTCAAGGGTTAAGATCCCCTTATCGGTCATCTTTAAAAAAAAAAAGAAAGAAAAGCTTACTGTAGACTGGCTGGTTAGCTCAGTTGGTTAGAGCACAGCCTTATAACATCAAGGTCATGGGTTCAGATTCCAGTACTTGGCCAGCTGCCACACACACAAAAATTTTTTTCCCTCTATTCTTTTATGTTCACTCTCTGTGGGGTTGCAAATTAAACTGACAAAAGACAGATGAACAGGAGAAAAATGTATCATATGCATACAGGAGCTTACAAAAGAAGTAGCTCAATAAATGGCTAAAGTTAGAGGCTTAAACTGTGCACCTACCTTAGTCAGGAAAAGGAAGGGGGAAGACCAAATGGGGTTTTTTAGGAAATATGGATGGGTTTCTAGAAGAACTAACGGACTATAAGAACGTTTGTGATAATGCTTGTTCATGCAGGTATAAGTAGTCTTTCTGTTTTCTTCAGTGACCATAAACCATCCCCCAGAGAGGGTAATTTAGGAGATTAGCTCTTGATCTCCTTCCTGGAAGTAAAAGCTGCCCCAGAGAGGGAATTTTTGACAGACTTATTTCCCAGAAATTTCTGCTTTTGTTCAGATAAAGGAATCTCCAAGAAGGTGTCTTTCTACATTTGTGGAATGCTAGATGTCTTCAGTTTAAGAGAATCTCCATACTATCTGTCGGGTTCTAAGTGGGTCCTCAAAGGAGGCCGATGCAAAGTGACTCCAGGGAGGCAGCAGAAGTTAGATGATGTCCAACACAGCTACGTTAATTTCATCCTTTTTCCCAAGAGCAATGGGAAGAATCGAAGGGTTTTGTGTGTGTGTGTGTGTGACCGGTAAGGGGATCGCAACCCTTGGCTTGGTGTCGCCTGCACCGCACTCAGCCAGTGAGTGCACCTGCCATCCCTATATAGGATCTGAACCTGCGGCCTTGGCTCTACCAGCACCGCTGTGCTCCCAGCGCTGCACTCTCCCGAGTGAGCCACGGGTTCGGCCCATCGAAGGGTTTTAAAGCAGGAGAGCTGCAGGATTAGATTCGTATTTGTTGAACTTGGGTGCATTTGAGAACTGTCAGAGTTGATGATAAATAGGCCCCTGGGTGTACCAGTCTGTAAGTCAGAGAAGAGCTCTAAAGATCCTCGTATGAGTCATATATGTATAGATGGTAATTATAGACCAGTGTGTCGACAAGATTGCCTAAAGAAAAGATGTATGAAACATGATGTTCCTTTTCACCCACCTGTAAATGAAAACGGAAGGAAGGAAGGGAGGGAGGGAGGGGGGAGAGAGAGAGAGAGAGAAAGTTGTAGGAAAGGAAGGCTAGCTTGCAGGAAACCAGCCCACTTCTAGGTTTGCAGAGAGGACCTTCATGAAATTGTAACTGTATTATTTATATTACTTCATTGCAACTTCAACCTTGGAGTTGTCTCCTCACTGGACAAATTAAAAATCCCTGCCTGAGCTACTTTCAGAGAACCTCAAATGCACATGAAAATTCTTTGAAAATACCAAGTATTATAATACTGTTGTCATTGCTGTTATCACTGATGCTGTCATATTATTTTCTGAGAAGGGAACAGTGAAGGAGAGAAAAATAACGTTTATTTTATGCTTACTCATGTAGCAGACTTTGTACCAGCCAATTTGCATTAATAATCCTCCCTTCAACCATAACAAGGTAGATATCATCTCCCCTTTTTACAGATGAGAAACTAAACTGAGGCTCAGCACAGTGAAGAAATTGCCTAAAGTCTCATAGCTAGAACATATTAGAACTGAGATTCACATCCACGTCTCACACCATGGCCCATGCTTTTCCTTTTAAAATATTTTTTCTTCCCGGGCCGACCCCGTGGCGCACTCGGGAGAGTGCAGCGCTGGGAGCGCAGCGAGCTCCTGCCGCGGGTTCGGATCCTATATAGGAATGGCCGGTGCGCTCACTGGCTGAGTACCGGTCACGAAAAAGACAAAAAAAAAAAAAAAATTTTTTTCTTCCCTATTGTGCTACCCTACTCCACCACACACACCAGAAAAAAGATTTATCAGCTCAGCCAGTGCAATACAATATCAAAGGGTGTATCAAATGCCTTAGGTCCTAGGGCTGGCCAGTTAGCTCAGTTGGTTAGAGTGAGGCATTGATAATACCAAGGTCAAGGGTTTGGATCCCCTTACCGTCCAACTGCCAAAAAAAAAGTCAAATCATAGGTCCTAAAAGTTTGGCTTGGTCCACTCCTTTGGACTCCTCCAGACTGAGAAAGGTATTGTTCTGACACTGGGGAAATTAATTAAGTAGCTTGTCAGCCTGAGTCCTTGTTGCTGTCTTTCTGGGCATGCAGTTTGGCCAACAGTGTTACATTATTTATGTACTCATATACGTCACCACACATTTTTTACAGGAAGGATTGATGGCTGTTTAGTCTAAAGACCTAGACATTTATAAAATTCCCATCTCTGGGCCATGCAGATCAAATCCTAATTACATCAAAGGTATTTCCAAGCCTCAGCCAAACAAGTCTTCTAGCTTTCAACCACTTTTCTTATAATATAGGAACAACTCTCAATAGAACAGCAAGGAAAAACTTTGAACAGTGTAGGTATGTAGCTATTCAACAAGTATATAATGAAAACCTTAAATACTGTGGAGGATACAAATATACTCAGCTCCAGTTCCTGCCCTCCAGGAGCTTACAATCCAGATGTCACATAATAGCTGTCCTGCCAGGCATTGCAAATGAGAAATAGCTTCAGAGGATAGTCAGTGACTAGGGTGGTTGAAGACAAATTCACGGGGAGGGGATGCCTGAGCTCTGAAGAAAAGGCAGGGTTCAGGTGGGTGCATAAGAGAACATTCCAGGCAGAGGAAACCACATGAACCAAGGCACAAGGGCACAGAGTTCAGAACTAAGGCAGGTGTAGGAGCAGGGGCAGGACTGCCTGAGAGGAGCAGGAGAACATGTTGGGGAGCAGTGGTTGGCTATGTGGATTAGGGCATGTAACAGAGGACTATGACTGCCAAGTCAACTTAACCCAGGGTTTCTCAGCCTCGCACTATTAACATTTTGAACCAGATCATTCTCGTGTCTGGGGAGGACAAGGGAAACTCCTGTGCTTTGTAGGAAGGTTAGCGGCATCCCTCATTTCTACCTACTGGATACCAGAGGTGCCCTTGCCCCTAGTTGTGTGTCCTGCCCAGCCCCCAAGCTGTGACACAAAAAATGTTTTTAGACATTGCCAAATGTCCCCTGCAGGGCAATCACTCACTGGGTTGAGAACCACTGGGTTAAGGCATAATGATAGTGTGTGTGATCTGTGTATGCCTTTTCTCTGGGTCGACATGTCTGCTGTGAACTGACTTTGCTCTTCCACATGCCACCAGGGCTCCTGTGCCCATGGCACCATACACCAACCTGCTTGCCCATAGAGAAACCATCTTCCTGTCAGACTCCAGGGCCCAGTTGTAGGTGGTGTCCTTATTTACTAGCTCCTGCTTCAACATGCCTGGAAAATACCACTGGGAGGAAAAAGAACAGGTAAAATGCAGCAAGCCAAGAGCTAACAAGGGTGGGATCTGATTGGAGACAAAACATCTGAAATGAAGATATAAACAAAAACCCATGGAAAGCTCTGAAGCAATTTAATACTAACATCAAGAATGATGGGAGAATGTTCTAGCTTGTTCTGAAGATCGAGCCCATTAGCAATAGAACGACACACTTTGATTGTTCCAGAGTTGAGCAGTGAAATGCTGTCCAGTTAGACCTGGCATCAAGCCAACTGGAGCCCCTGATTAACGCCACTGGGATGTTTAGAGGATAACATAATGTTTTCTCGCCCTCTGTGCAGGCAGGTTGTTGAGACAAGAACTCTGTGAAAATGTTTACCATTATTCTGGCTTTTCCTAATTAAAGTTTCTGGAACCACAGACTTGACTCAGGGACTTTGTATTTGACCTGGGGGATGGAGTGTCAAGGACACTGTTGGAATACAGCTTGTGTGGAGCTGAGGCTTTCATCTCCCTGCGGGCCTTTCTGCAACCTATTCCCTTCTGCTTTTGTCTGAAAGGAAAGGCCTGTGAAATACCCATGGTTGAGCCTAGAAATTTTTAAAAATTTCCTGTTACTAGGATGTTTGAAAGGCTAAATCTCCACTGTAATGACAGCTAGCATTTGAGTATTTGCTACCCTTAAAGGTGAGGAAGCTGAGGCTTGTTGACGGAAGATGATGTGCTGAGGACATGCAGATGGTAAATTGCATAGTGAGAACTGAACCCAGTTCTGTATGACTTGAATCTGCTTATCTTCCACACTATGTCAGTGTTCGGCAGTCGGGCCTGCCCAGGTGGGCTACAGATGCAGCCCCTTCGCCCTTCACAAAAAGAACCTTTCTTCATTACAATTTGCTTTACGTTCAGCCTGGGGACTTGCAGCATCTTGTCTGAGTCCCCTCCCTCTCCAGCTTCCATCTGGCAGCAGCTAAGAACCCACCTCTGCTTCCCTCTTGCTCCAAAAAGTGCTGCACTTCTTTTTAAGAAAAAAAAAAAAAGAAGTTTATTTTGGCTATTTATTCGTAGTAGAAAAAAATTAGGAAAATCCTGAAAAGCACAGGTGGAAAATAAAATCGTCCATAATTACAAAACCTTAAGATCAGCTTTTTAAACAGTTTCCCGTATTTCTTTTATGGACGATGTGCTTTTCAGAAGCCTGCTTATCCCTGCCTGTCCACCAGCTCCTGGCTACTGACAGAAACAACATTAGCACCACACACCTCTGGAAGCTTCTCCCTTCACTCTCACAGATGAGGACTTTCTCTCCAAAGTGAACCCCACAACACTGTATCCTGCCATCTTTTAGCCTCAACTGAAAGTCAGAATTTTGAAGAAATGTGGAAAATTGATACACAATGATTGATACACCCTTTCCTCACTGAACTTTATATCCTAAGCATAATACTGATTTGGTTCAAATCTGAGCACGGCTCATTCAGAAGGCAGCTACCTACCCAGGCTAATATGGGTGTACGGTGGGAACCCTAGGAACTATCCAGGTCATACATAGATCACCTAGCCCTCTAGACTGGCACTGACCAATAAAATATTATGTGAACTGCATATGTCATTTTAAGTTTTCTAGTAGTCACATAAAAAAGGAAAAAGGAACAAGTAAAATTAATTTTAATAACATTTTATTTAGTCCAAGCTATCCAAAATAGTGTCACTACATAATCACTATTAAAAATAGTATTAATGAAATCTTGTCCATTCTTTTTTGTGTGTGCTAAGCCTTTGAAATCTGGCATGTACTGTGCCCTTCTAGCATCTCTCAATTTGGAGCAGCCACAGTTCAAGTGTGATAGCCACCAGTGGCTTGTGGCTGCTATATTGGACAGTGTAGTTCCAGAGCAATTTTAGCTCTGCTCGGTGACCTGCAGCAGCCTCGCAACCATATCCCCATTCTCAGGTCACTTCCCAGCCGGTCCTAAATATCCCAAGGGTGGGAGAAGTGAAGAAAGGGTTCTTTTGTTTGTTCTTCTGTTTTTGTTTGGCATCTTGGTGTTATCAGCACCACTTTCCCAAGTAAGCTAACTGGCCAGCCCAAAAGGGCTCTTTTGCACACTGCATGGACCCTGTCCTGCAGCATACGTGTTGGCAAGAAGCTAAAGCTGATAGGAGTCTGTGCAGATCTGGTGATGGAAGGTTCAATATCTGAGCACAGATGGCCCTCAGAGGGAGCGGGAGAAGCAGATTTCACTCCTCAAAACCCTCCCAATGGCTGCCTGTTGCGTACACAATAGTTCAAACTCCATAATCTGCCACCTGGCACTCATTCACCTAATGTCCAACTTTATTTTCCACAACTCCCCTCTAGAGACCTTAGCTAAAGCCAAACCAAAGCAACCTAGCACCCTACAAACCTGCCTTGCATTTTCCTGCCTCCATATCCTTGTGTATTCTATTTATACCTGGCTAAAATGTCCTCACCTACTACATTCCAACCCAGTTCTGAAGGCCCAGTTCTTCATTTCTTTCCTGAAGTCTTCTTTAATGACTCCTGCTTGAAAAGTCTTTGTTCTCCTCTGACATCTATAGCACATTTATCAGCAATTACCTGGTCAGATAGTGCACTATTTCATGACCTGTTTTCTTTCTTTCTGCTTTAGGTTGTAAATACCTGAAGGGGGAGGGTCAGAGTCTTAGATAATGATAATAACAGTAATAAATGATTGTTAATGTCTATTGCGCACTTACTATGGTCCCGGCACTGTGCTAAGCACCTTACATTTAATCTTCACGACCACCCTAGAAATCATTCCCATTTTATAGATGAGAAAACAAAGGCAAAGAGAGGTAACTTGCATAGTCACATAGCTAAATAATAGAAGTGGGATTCAAACCCAGGCAGTTTGAATGCAGAGCCTAACCACTCCCCACTTATCCCATGCACTCTACCCCGTCCCCTGTGGTTGTTGATTATCTATCATGGTAGGTACTGGGAATTTAGAAAACAGTAAATACAACACTCCATTGTATGTCAATTACTTGGGATGTTTCCCAGAGCACTAAACAGAGTGTTAGGCATATAATAGCAATTTAATAGACATTTAATTCATTTAATAAAAATGAATGCCCTGGGGTGGCTGGTTGTTCAATTGGTCAGAGCCTGGTGTTACAAGGCCAAGGTCAAGGATTTGGATCCCATACAGTCTAGCCACAAAAAAAAAAAAAAAAAAAAAAAAAAAAGAATGCTCTGCACTTTCACAACCACCATGGGACCTTCTTTGCACAGCCACAACAAGGCTCATTCCTCTGTACCCTGTCCCCTCCTCAGCACCTACAGCAGGGTTGGGTGCAGAGGGGCCATACCATCTGATGCTGCTCTGTCACTTGATGGGGCAGCCTTCTTCTCAGCCTTGGTATGCACAGAAGATGTGATCTAGATGTGAGAGCAAAGAACATCCCAAAACAGGACAGAAGGGTAACCCCCCCATTTCTTTCACCCTTATCTGCTTATTTGCAGAGGCTCTTATCTCTAATGAGGCAATTTAATCCTCCCTTGTGGAATCCGAAAGTCACATACCCATTCCTCAAGGAGCAGAGGTAATAAGAAAGCGCAAAGTTTAGGGTTACTCTTTGATAAGAGTCTTGTTTAAACAAGATTGCATATAAAAACTGGTCTGATCCTTACACCCTTCTCCCCTGACTCCCCTCTCTCCTTTCTTCCTCTCTTGCTTGCAAGATTGAAAGATTGCAATCCACCCCAGAGACTGGGACTCTTACAAAACTAATGCAAATTGCTTTCAGACACACAAACCTGTTTCCCAGCCCTCATTGTTCATCTCCCCCCAAGCAGGCCTCTCACCCTTACCGCCTACCTCCTACCCGAAGTTGACACTTGGGGCTACCCTGGGGGCCGATCAGATCACCTAGTCTGTGCCCTCCCGGGCACTTCCCACTGGCACTTGGTCATTTACATTTTGAAACTAGAGCAAAGTTCAACACTGTGGTTGGCTTCAGCTCCCTCTGAGTTGCCTGACTCTGGTGAGAAAAATGCAGACAATAGCAACCTGGGAAAACTTCGCTCCTAAAATAGCACAGCCCCACAGCATTTTGGCAACAGGTTTCTCTCTGGTGAGTCTTCTGGCCCCAAGATGGTAGAAACACCCAGGGATGTAAATAGCAATGAGAAAAGGCCACTTGTGCTACTGTTAGGTTTTGTGGTGATGGGATCTACTTTTTTCCCATCAAAGTTGTATTTTTTTGGTTTTGCTTAAACTTGAGATCATGGTGTAAACAACAGGCATTGAAGCCTTTGTTCTGCTTTTGAGCTGCGGGAGCAGGACGAAGGGTTGTGGTGTCCTCCCTCCTCTCAGTGCTACAGCTCCTCTGTCTCAGCTCAGTCCTCCCAGCCCCTCCCTTCTGAATATCGGTTCCCTAAGCTGCAGAGTGGGGGTGACACCACTTGTTGTGGGGGTTGAAAGAGGTAGCAAAGCCGCTCCTGGCATGCTGCCCGCCTGGGGCAGGCTGCAGTATCTCAGGCTGGGATGAGGACAGGGCTGTTGCAGGTGATATGGGTGCACACTGCGGTGAGGGAGCAGGCACTAGAGACCCTTTTGGCAATGCCCAGCCACGTGGATATGCAGATACATGGCAGGACAGGCCCCACCCGGCAGCTTTGGGCTGAAGCAGCATGCTCCCCCACTCATCCTTGTTTGCAGGATTCCAGGCCCTCACCCGGCAGCCCTTAGGCATGGAACATCTTGCGCATTCCACAGCAACTGAATGGGCTTTTGTGCCCACACAGGGAAGAACAGACGACAAAGGCAGTTGTGTGTTTCCTCTCAGGCTTGCACAGCAGGCTTGGAAAGAGAAACTTCTTGCTCCAAGAGTCCAGCTTTGCTGGAGCTGCTGCAGCAACAGATATGGTCAAACAGCCACACAGCTCAGGAGGAGTGTGGTGTCTGAGTTCCCACATGTGTCGCAGGGCACTCATCACATGCACAGCACACACAAACTCCAACAAACTGCTCCTGCCCAGACTGGTAGGGCAGTGAGTCATAGATATTGCAGCTGCGAGGGGCCTCTGGAGGCATCCAGCCCACCCTCTTGAGGAGGTTATGGTTTTGTTTTGTTTTTTATTTTTACTTTTTGGCAGATCACCAGATGGGGATCTGAACCCTTGACCTTAGTGTTATCAACACAGCGCTCTAACCCACTGAGCTAGCCAGCCAACCCTATTATTCTTCTTTTCCAGAGAGGCCCAGAGGGTCCTGTGACTCACCGGCTTGTTCTTCTCTGGCCTCTTAGCCCATACCCGTGGAGCGTGTTAGGCAGTGCCAGAGAAAGAGATCCATTTTCAAGAAGTCTATTTTGAGGTCCCTTCAACATAGTCCCTCATGGCCTATTGAGAGGGCTGCAACCTCAGACCACCCATAGGAGGTAAATGACAGGACAAAGCCGTGCTGATTGGGGGAGGGTGATTTCTCCATTGGCCATTTTCTCCTTGTCTTCCCTGTTCTCCTGTAATTGCCATAATGGGACACTGAGGGTTTGGAGGAATTTAAAGTTTGTTAAAGGAAAAAGCTTTTCTTCTTTTCCCTGTGAATGGAATAGCCCCATCCATTTCTCCTACAGATGGGCTGCCGGCGTGCGTAGTGCTGTTTGGTGATCAGTGATAGTAACTGATGGATCTTGGTGTCATTAGCGCCATGCTAACCAACTGAGTTAACCAGCCAGCCCTTGTTTTCATATTCTGTGTCTTCTTGTATCCCGAGTTTAAATATTATAAGCAATCTTTGTACGATGCAAAAAACTTTCATTGACCTGAGGCAGTTGGGAAATCAAGTGTTATCCTGGTTCTGCCTGATTGACCAGTTCCACCTTGAGTAAGACATTCCCTGTCTCAGGCCTGCATTTCCTCATTTCAGAACTTACCATGTCTCCCAAACTTGCCTGTTATGGAATCACCTGGGGTGCTTGTGAAACATACAGAGTCCCATACCCATTCTCTAGGGGGTGGGAATCAGTGGAGGGGGAGAGGGAGGCCTGGAATCTGTATCTTTAAACCAAGCACCCCAGTGCATTCTTATCCTCTGCTAAATCTGGAATACACTAACACCAGATGGTTGCTAAGGTGCTGTTCTATGCTATCATCTATAATTTATATAAGTAATCTAGAAAGAAGATATAAAGTTCAGTAATAATTTTGAAATTATAAATTTTTTATTTACTGAATATAGTTTTTGTGGGGGAGGTTGGCAGCTGGTTGGTATGTGAATGAACTTTATTATGATCCTGAGTTTTCATGTAAAAACACACATGAGGGGAACACTTTGTACTTCCTTTTGCAAAATAGAAAGCCTGACCCAGGTGCTCATTCTTTGTGTGGCTTTTTGCTGGATTTTTACGTAGTCTGGGCCCTGCCCTCTCCTGCCACAGCGGCTGTGCTTCTTGGGAGTTCAACAAATGTTTGCCCAGACACCTGTGTGACTCACGCCCTCACCACCCTCCCGTGGGTGTTAACTCAAATGTCACCTTATCAGTGAGGCCTTCGGTGGGGCTAATATCACAGCTCCCCCTGCAACATTTCTATCCCCCCCGCTACCTTGTCTGTCTCCTTAGCACTCATCATTATATAACCTGCTGCCTATTTTACTTACCTTTTCTGTCATCTGTCTCTCCCAGTAGAACATAAGCTCCTCAAGGACGGGGATTTTTGTCTGTTTTGTTCCCTGCTATCGCCTCAGTGCCTGGGCTGGAACACATAGTAGATGCTCAATAAATAAATATTTGTGGAGTCAATGAATGAAATGCTTGTGGGATGAAGGAATGAATAAATGAACTTCCTGGGAAGGTCCTGATGTTTGAGCCAGTTGCAACAGCTCCTCACTAGAGCCCCAGGCCAGCTTCCAGCTTCTCCGTGCACGCACTGGTCATACCTGAGTCCCATGACTGAGCTGCCTCTTGGGTGACTGGACATCACTCAGTCCTCAGCCTTGCTCTGTGGGACTAGGGCACATGCAACTCCACTCCCTGCCCCTAGTTCTCCCCTGATGCCTGGGCTGACAGGGTCGTTTGACCCCAGCTGCTTCCCTCCCTTCTTTTTCTCCCTTCCCACTAGGACCAGTGAGATTTTGTCACCTTGCCTCCTGTATGGGATCATCCAGCTCCCAGCCACATTCCTGAGCCTTTCTATAAAAACAAAATTTTCTTATTAAAAAAGAGGGGAAGTAACAGCTATTGGGATCCATCTCTCACCTAAAGGGATGAAACAGGTAGAATAATAGGACCACAAGGGAGGTGCGAGGGGACTTTAACTTGGGTCCTTTGCCTGGGGACCCAGAGAAACCGGTTCAGGTACTTGTGGCTCTTCTGCGATAATCGCCCTATGTTTTAATATAAGTGAGCCTTTAAACTAGGGAAAACATGGTTATACATGCTCATTGCAGAAAGTTTAGAACAAACAAAGAAAGACAGCTATCACTAACACATAGAAAGCTTAATAATGCCAGGTATTGTTCTCAGTGCCTTTACATCGATCAAATTATTTAGTTCTCACCACACCTGTAAAAGCAAAAATTTACCCTGCTTCCAAAGTCAGTAAACATTTACTACACCACAGTCAGGCAAAACAAAACAAAAACAAAAACCCAAAATATATTGCCCCTGAGATAAACCAAAAATAACAGCCTCAACCCTGAGTGGTTGTGGTATCCAGAATAATAAAACCTTGATAATTTCCTGTGAACCTGGACTCTTTAACAAAAACAATTCTATCCCTGATTTTTGCTGTGCTAAAGTTTGAAGATGTCATGGTCTTTGTGAATACGATAACCATGTGAGAAAGTTACTGTTTTTCCAGAATGAGAAGAATGATATAAACTTGGTGGCTCTATTAGTTTCCTAGTTGCCATAACATATTAGCACAAACGTGGTGGCTTGAAACAGAAACTTATTCTCTCACAGTTCTGGAGGCAAGAAGTCCAAAATCAAGGTGTGTTGTTCCTCTGAAGGCTCTACGGGAGGATCCTTTGCCTCTTTGAGCTTCTGGTGACTCCAGGAGCTCCTTAGACTGTGGCTGCCTCACTCCAGTCTCTGCCTCTGTCTTCGCATGGCCTTCGCTTCTGTCCCCCCCTCTTCTCCTTTTCTGTCTCATAAGGACACGTATCATTGGATTCAGGGCCTACCCCAACAATCCAGGATGGTCTCATCTCAACATCTTAAATTAATTACATCTACAAAGACCCTTTTTCCAAATAAAGTCACATTCACAGGTTCCAGGGTTAGGTCATAAACCTGTCTTTTGGGGGCCACTATCCAACCCCCTACATTAGCCTTGGCTGTTTTGCATGTTTGTTCGTTTTACTTCAATGCTATTGTTATGTTTTTGTATTTGGAGGGTCAGTCCTGAAGTGTGACTCTTGCACTCTTTGCAAGTAATTTTTTTTCCCTTTCTAAAGCTTCTATCTCAGAGTTTCCTTTGACAAACCTGTGACAAGTGTTGGTGCCATTATTATTCCCTGTTTTAGAGATGAAGAGACTGAGGCAGGAGAGGCTGATTTCTTGTGAATTACATGAATTCACACAGGCAGTCTGCTCGGAAACACCAGCAATTTAGCTACTCAAGAGATAACCAACGTTAACCCTTTGGTGTTTAAACTCCCAGTCTCTTCCCCTTACATGTGTGTGTTTATTTTATTTTCACAGAATAAGAATCAATCAGCTGGTCAGTTGCTCACTTAGGAGAGCGTGGTGCTGGTCACACCAACATCCAAGGTCACAGGTTCTGATCCCCATACCAGTCAGCTGCCAAAAAAAAAAAAAAAGAATCAACCTGCTTCCATTTCACTACGTATCCTTTCCCCTGATTTTTAGTGGCTGTGGTCATTCATCATGTTAAATTAAGTTTGGACTAGAGGCTTCTCCATACTTAGTGAACTGTAACCTAACTTGATGTGTAAACAGAGTATAACCTTCTCTTGTAACAACTGGCCCAGTGTCAGCCAATCACAGGCAGCCAGCTGTTCAAACTGTGTTCAAATAAGGCAAAAGCCCAGCTGTAACCAATCCAGCTGTTTCTGTCCCTCACTTCTGTTTTCTGTATGACACTTTCCTTTTTTTGCTATAAATCTTACCTGAACATGTCGCAGGCATGGAGTTGCTCTGAATCTATTCTGGTTCTAGGGCTGCCCCATTTGCAAATTGTTTTTTGCTCAAATTCTGTTCAATTTAATTTGTCTAAAGTTTTTCTTTTTAACAATCATATGGATGTATATAAGTCAGTGTTATATTTATATATTTAGTGAACATTTATAAAATTGGGTACTTTGCCGTGAGATACTTCCATCACTGCTCTGCTTTTTTCTCCCCTTCTTTGTGCCCACTTAACCTTTTTATATGTCCAATTCCCCTGGCTCCCTGCCTTCTGTGCTCCCCCGCCCCCATCCCACTCTCATCCCACCCTTCCAGTTAACTTGAAGAATGGGAAAAACTACAGACTTTGCAATCAGACAGATCTGGACTCAATTCCCAACTAACTCTGTGAACTTCAGCTGGTTATAAAATGTCTTTGAGCCTCAGCTTCCTCATCTATAAAATAGGGATAAAGATATTTAGCTGATAAAACGACAATTGACTGATAGGGTTGCTGTGATAATTATTTAAATTAAAGAAAAATATACACAGAGTACTAGGCATATAGTAGATGTTCAATAGATGAAACTTTATTGAACTAATACCTTTTTCTCTCTGGAAAGGTTCTGCTCTCATTTATTTAAGTTCTAGTATAAATTTGAATCATATCTTCCTTTCTCCATGTGTCTGTTACTGGTACTAACACTTTCTATTAAGAATCTTTTTTTTTTTTTTTTTACTGTGAAAGCAGTGCATGTTAATTTGCTGAAAACACAGAGAATCAAGCAGAAAGCATAAAAAACCCCACAACCTCACTATCTGCATATTTACAGTAACAACTTCTTGTTGAGTAGTATAAGCCAGGCAGTATGTTCAGCCCATTATGTGCATTTTAAAATTTAATCTTCATAACCCTATAAAATAGGTACTAGTTAAATCTCCACCTAACAGATGATTAGACAGTCTCAGACAGGTTGGATATCCTGCTCAAGTTCACACAGCCAATAAGGAGCAGAGCTGGGATTTGCACCCAGATGTTTCTCAAGGCAGGAAGCAGAGGGAGTATTTGGGAGCCAGGAGCTCTTTCCAGGGCCCAGAAACCTCAATCTTTCAACAGCCTGCTGCTCAGGAGTTCCCTGCCTGGCCGGCCATCCCTGGCCACACCCACCTGCCCACATGCCTTCTGCAGTTGCATGCAGCCCTGTGGGAGCTACTACAGGTCCTAGACAGAGCCCTGGCTGACAGGGCTGTTGACACAAGAGACAGAGGTCTTGCCTCATCACTACCTTGCAGGGTAACCTTGGGCAAGTCCCTTGAGAGCCTCCATCTTTTGTGGGAATAATAGCAATCAGTTTTTTCCTGTGGTTCTGAAAGAGGTAAAGAATACAAGGCCACTCAGATAGTTTAAATGCCATATAATAGACTATATGAGGGTACTTCAAAAAGTTTGTGGAAAAATAGAATTAAAAGATAATGCAAATCTTTCTTTTTTTTGCAGCAGGGGTTGGCCGGTACAAGGATCCGAACCTGTGATCTTGGTGTTATAAGGCTGTGTTCTAACCAACAGAGCTAACTGGCCAGCCAGATAATATGACTCTTTCCATGAACTGGCTGGTATGGGGATCCAAACCCTTGAACTTGGTGTTATAATGTAGCACTCTAACCAACTGAGCTAACTAGCCAGACCTCATGAACTTCCTGAAGACCCCTCATAAGTTTACTGAAATAACTAAAGGCAAGAATAATCTATATATATATATCTACATATGCTTCCAAAGTTCAAAGGTCCTTTAACGGCTTTAGATTTTGAGAACAAGATCAACCAATACCCCAGGTGCCTTAGTTATGGAACAGGAATAGTCAAATACATACTGACCAGAAAATTTACCCGACATACAAATCCAGAGCAGGTATGTTACACGTGGCAGTGGGTGGGGGGAAATCTGGAACCCTGAGGGTAAGACTGCAATTGGGCTGGAGTCAGGAGAGTCTGGGCTGAGGGTGGAAGCCTCACTTCTGATTGATCAGGTGGGATCCTTCCTGGAAGAGGCTGAGTTCCAAGATCCTGACCTGTCTTGTTGGAGAGTTTCTGGAACATAGGGAGACACCCCCCCATAGACTTTGTCTAAGTGTCATTTACAGCTCTTTGAACCTCAGAATAAGAAGACTAAAGTGAAAAATAGGAGGAGAGAGTAGGCTTTTTGGGGTGTTCAAAACCCAGGGGTTGGGTCCTACAGATGTCCACGTCTGAGTATGATCAGCCCAACCAGCACAGAGCCCTCAAAGTCAAGCCACTCATTGGTCAGCCTCATGGCTTTCTTGGTCTAGTGCCCTGTGGTTTTAAACAGCCAGCTTCTGTGACTGAGAGAAGGAAAGTATTGTGTACCTTCTGGGCTTCAACAAGCTCTTAGAACAATGCTCTGTCTGTTTCCAATGATGATATCCTGGAATGACCTGCTCACTACTACAGCTTCTTATGCTCCTAGTCAATCATTAATTGACCAGCTAACATTCGTAGAGACGCCACTGCAGAGTCAGTGTTGGGTTGGACCTATGGGGAGACCCAAAGGTTCATAACCCTGCCCTCCAGGAGTTTAGTGTCCAGCAGTTGAAGTGGTGTTCAATCACCTTGGAGCTCCCCATAAGCAAAGGAAAAGAACAGTCCAGGACCTGCCTTCCTCAGTGTCAGCTTGAGCAAAATAATACCCCGATGGCATTTGCCTGTGCCTGATGTTTACACAGGGCTTGCACCGTATGGAGCGTTATACCACGTGGATCTGCTTTTGTGGGTTTTTATTGCACTTTCACATTTCCAAAGAAAGGAAGATGAGGAACATGAGCTGAGCCAGCGCTGTGCCAGGAGCTCTACAGGTGGTTATTTCATCCTCACAACTGCAGCTCCGAGGGGGGCTGAAGTGCTGTGGCTTGGGGGCGGGGCCAGGAGCTGAGAGGGGG
The DNA here is from genome assembly GCF_027409185.1 of Cynocephalus volans. Taxonomy (NCBI): domain Eukaryota; kingdom Metazoa; phylum Chordata; class Mammalia; order Dermoptera; family Cynocephalidae; genus Cynocephalus; species Cynocephalus volans. The sequence continues at coordinate 44,511,092 of NC_084473.1, forward strand.
AAGAAGTCAGGTGGCAGGGCAGGTTCCGGGAAGCTCCAGGGGGCCGTAGGAGGACAGTAGTGATCTGAGGACAGTTGTCATCTGGTCAAATCATTTGGAAAGCTCTCTGGCAGTGTATGAGAGCTGGGTGGGGATGGGGGAGGGAAGAATGACACCAGAGGGAGGACTCTGAAAGGGCAAATCTGTTGTCCCTCCCCTCCCTCCACACACACAGAATGATGGTCTCTGGAGTCAAAGCAAGTGTTTTAATAACCCAATTTAAAATTTTAGACCCAGGTCAGTGGCCCCTATATTAATTTGGATAATCAAAGTTGGCTAAACTGAGCCAGCCCCATGAGAGAAGGTTGTGCTGTGGGCCCAGCCTGGCAGGTGGCTGCTATGGGGACAAACTCAAAAAGATTTGCCATTGTGTCAGGAGAGGAGAGGGGAGGCACTGGGGTTTGGATTTAGGCAGACCTGAGTTTGAATTCTGACTTAGCCATGAAACATTGGAAACTTCGTTTAATCTCTCGGATCCTCTTCATCTTTAAAATAGGCTCATTATCCTTCTCTTGCATGACTGCTGAATTAGAGAATTCAAAGTGACTAGCACATGTTTGGTGCTCAATAAATGTTAGCTAAAACCATTACTTGGACCCGGGTGCTCCACGGTGATGGCTCCTGCCAGCCCGGCGTTTCCCTGTGCAGCAACACTGCCCTTCAGTGGCTAATGGGGGAATGACAGGTGTGCCAGCACTCCTGTGCCACCATTCATCCTCAGGTGAGTTAGGAAAGTCAGACCCACCTGGCATGTACCTCTCACAAAAACTCAAGCCTTGGCCAGGTCAGCAGGTGACAGGCTCTAATGTCCCCAGTACTGGAGGACTGCAAGCCCAGTGAGTTCTGAACCTTGAGCTAGGAAGAAAACACAACCTTGAGTAGCCTGGGAACAGCCTTCTAGACATGGCCAAGACCTCCACCCCACCCCACCCTACCCCCAAGAATAGCGCTAATTGAAAGCAAAATGCCAGCCGCACAGCCAGGCAACCCTCAGCAAAACAAGGAAGGAAGCCATTCAACTAACACTGGGCACTCTGCAGGCCCCTGGCTCCCTGCTAGGCTGCAGATATGATGGCCAGCAAAGACAGAGCTGACTATCTGAGTGGGAGAAGGACATTAACCAAACGATCACCCAGATACATAATTGCAGACAATGGCAAGGACATGAAGGAAAGGTGTGGAGTGCTGACTCCATCCAGAACAAGGTAAGGTATGCTCCTTGGTGCTCCCATGGGCCTCAGGGCCTCATGAGCACTGGCGGAGGTGCGGCCCTGAGCCCTGTGCGCATAGCACACTTTTTATGCTCACTGCTTTTGTAGACGGGCTGATGTGGCTCTGGGCTGTCTACCCCTCCAGCCAGTAGACAGGAGTCAGGGAAGTCACCAAAGGATGAATAGGCATTAACAAGTACTGGTGAAAAATGAGCATTCCCAGAAGCAGAAACAGCATGTTCAAAGGCCCTGAGGTAGAAACAGATTGGGGCATCTTTGAGGAAATCTGGCTGGAGCACAGAAATCAAGGAGGAGAGTGGTGGAGATGACACTAGAGCAGTAGGTGGGAGCCAGGCCATTAGGCAATGGGGCCATGACCAGGAGGGTAGTCTGATCCTAAGCACAGTGGAAAGCCACACCCAGTGCTCCTGCCTCTGTGCTACCCTCCCCTTCCCCCAAGGACAAGGCCCCTCTTGCTGCCTCCCTCCTCCTCCCTGCCCGGGGCACCTCCTTCAAGTCTTTTCTGGACTTCATCCTTTTTCCCCTTTCTCCCAGTAGCACCCTATCAAATTGTGTCTGAGATTTTTTTTTTCCCCCTTCCTCCCTTTCCACAGTAAAATCATGCTAAATAAAAACTGGCATTAAAAAACACACTCCCAGGGCGGCCTGTGGCTCACTCAGGAGAGCGCGGTGCTGATAACACCAAGGCCACGGGCTCGGATCCCATATAGGGGTGGCCGGTTCGCTCACTGGGTGAGCGTGGTGCTGACAACACCAAGTCAAGGGTTAAGATCCCCTTGCTGGTCATCTTTAAAAAAACAAAACAACAACAAAAAAAACACTCTCCCACTTCTAAGCTACAGGGATTTCTTGGCAGCCCTGTGTGCTCAGCCCTGTGCAAGGCTGGGCTTGGGGATGGAAGAGAAAATGGCTTTCTTCCTTGCCCCTATGGGGCTTCTTGTCTTGCCCTGAATCCAGAGGCTCCCTCTCTTTCCGAACATTCGGGTCCTCACACAGGAACCAGGCCAGTGGCTGGTCAGTTCACCTGGTGAATGTTTTGAGGTGTGTAAGGAAAGTGCACTGGACCTGGGTTCTAAACACCTGGGTTTGTAACCTGGCCTTGTCATTGTTAAAGCTGTGTCAACACTTAAACACTTTTCTTGACTTCTTTGAGCCTCAGTTTCTTCATTAATTGAGTGGGGGTGAGCAAGACTTTCCCTGTCTACCTCGCAGAGGGTTTGTGAGGAACAAATAGGGCACTACGGTGGTCCCTAGCTGGGTGTCCTTAAACGGATGGCACCCATGAGGACGTTTTCACCAGCCAACTGTGAGGTGAGGAGGAATGCGGGTGGGGAGGCGGTAGGAGGCTTTTACAAAGGTAGATTTATTCAACCTAAAGGACTGGCCTTTGCTCTAAGGTTGTGTCCTTTTTGGAGTTTATTTGCATTGAAATTACATTTACTTTATGAAATGATGGTGACCATTTCAAGAAAGGTGTTTAAGTGTCGACACAGCTTGAACAATGACAGGGCCAGATTATAAACCCAGGTTTTTAGACCCCAGGTCCAGTGCACTTTCCTTACGCACCTCAAACCATTCACCAGATGAACTGAGAGAGAGAAATGGTAGTGATATTACAAGATTTTTAAAAATGTTTTTACTTAACAAAATAAAAGTGTAACTACCCAGTTTGGGGGAAATGCTCTGGTCTCTGAAAACCCCCATTCCTTCTGAGTAAGTGAACTAGAAAGCCTCTGCAGACCACGAAGACCTACAACCAGAGCTGTGTTCCTTCACTGCCCTTTGCTGGCTGGAGCCTGTGTCCTTAGGAGTGGCCTCTGAAGGTCAGCCCCACAGATGTGCTTTTCATCTTGGCATTAAAAGCGCAGATTCTGGAATCAGACTGTTAGGGTTTAAACACTGCTTATGCTACTTTCTAGCTGTATGTGACTTTGGACAAGTTGCTTATGCTCTCTGTGCTTCAATTTCCTAATTTATAACGTGTATATCAATAGTGACAATTAAATGTAAGGCACATAGACCAGTGTGTGGCACATATGGGCACACAGTGAGTGGTGGCTACGACTATATTATTTCTCCTCCCAGCCCCAGCTCACCAGGTCACAGCTGCCTGTGCCAAGTCGTGAGCTTCTGCCCTCTGCTTCTCCATCTTCAAGGCCTGTTCAGATCGGACTCAGGGGCCAGGAAGTCATTGGCTTTTCCTTGGAAAGCGCTTGGAAGAGAAAAGTATAGGACTATTCCTGATAAGCAGAGAGAAGTTTTAACTGTGCTTTTCCTTTCACCTAAAAATCTGTCCATCGACTCACAAATAAGAAATTTCTTCTAGGGTCTCAGCAACCATTTTTATTATTTCACGGATAAGCCAGAGAGTGAATTAGGAAGCTAAGAACCCGGAGAAGCACCTGCTTGGCAGAGGCCAGTTTTTTGTTTTTTGTTTACAGAGAAACCTTTTCTAGCTCAATATTCCTCTCTCGGGACAAAGCCTTCAAGAGTCACAAACCATGCAATGAGACTTCAACTGAATTGTGCCAGAAATTGTTCTAGACAGTAGGATATATCAGTGAATGAAACAGACAAAATCACCATCCCTATGGAATGTCCTTTCTAGTGGGGAAAGGCAGAAAATAAAAAATAGATAAGCATAATATTTAGTGTGCCTGAAGGTGATAGTATTTTGGAGGAAAAGTTGGGGAATGGGATAGGGGTTGAAGGGAGTAAGAGAAGTTTTGGAATGTTCAATAGGATGGTCAAGGGATGGTTCATTGATGAGGAGACAATTGAGCAAAGGCCTGAAAGGTGGGCAGGATCGAGCCCTGCAGATTGCTGGGGAAGGGCTTTCCAGGCAAGGGAGAGCAAGTGCAAAGGCCCTGCAGTGGGGGCAGGTCCAAGGTGATGGGGGAACAGCCAGGAGGACTGAGCAGGTGGAGAAGAGTAAAAGTACCTGGTGCTCAGGCCTGTGCTTGGCATTCAAGGCAATTAGAAAGGAGAGACCAACACAGTCATTGGCCTGTGAGAGGCAGTGAGCCTCTGAAGCACATACAGCAAATGCCAAAATAGTAGCCCACATAGAAAAAGATGGAGTCTTCATGCTGTGCAAATTCAGAAAAGAAAGCTCAGGGGGCTGGAGCAGGCAGGGAGGGCTTCAAGGAGAAGGTGGAGATCAGCTGGAGAGGCACTGGACAGGCAGAAGGAAGGGAGTGGGGATGCAGGGGCATTCTGATTACAGATCAGCCATATTCGTTGTGCCCTGAGCATTCTGGAATTATTGCAGCTTGAGATTTTTGGAGACAGGTCAACAGAGGTTTGTAATGTGCTGGTATTTCCTCCCAGTAAGAGAAATTCCATATCAAGCCTTCTGTCTTTTCTTCATTAAAAAGATCCTATTGCTTATAGTATGAACCTCGTCTGGACATCTGCATTAGAGCAGTGAGTGGGGAAGGATTAGTGGACAGGAGAGGCTTACCAGCCAGAGGAGACTGGATGGCCCAAGAGCAGCCTCTACAATAAGACTCCAGGGGCCACCCTCCCCCTAGGGTCCTCATGTGCTGCAAACTTCTCCAGCTTAGCCTTTGCCTCCTGTTCTAAGGCACCTCCCCTAGGAGGATCATATTTTGATTCCATCGCATTTTTTTTTTTTTGCAGCTGGCCATTATGAGGATCCCAAACCAGCACGTTTATGGCTTGCTGCTTTCCTTAGTTTGATGTTTTATTCATTCTTTCATTTATTCATCAACACACTCAACAAATGTTTATTGATCTGCTTTTATAGGCCCATTCTCACTCTTATTTTTGGGTTGCCAGTGGCTACCTGTGTGACCCCTATTCCTTAGCCCCTATAGAAGTTCTTCATCTGTACTCATGAAAAGTCAATAAATCACTTTTAATTAGAGCTCCATAACTGAGGTGTCACATAGACAGAACTGGGAAGAGAGTCTCTACCCTCTGTTACAGCCAGGGCCAGCTACCAGTGCAAAATGAAAATGTGGGACCCCTTGTTCAAAAAGCAGGAAAAAAGGCCATCAAAGGCACTAAAATAGAAATCCCTTTCTTTTCTTCGGTGGTCTCTCTCTCTTGCCTTCTCGTGGTGTTTCTTATTTGCTATTTAATGTTATGCATCCTCGGGCACAGGGACACTTGTAGGGTGAGTGCAGATCCTCACAGGCACTGGGGATGGGGTGGGAGGTGGGCCACCCCATGGCTACATCTGCACACACAGCCCACCAGTTCCAGGATCCCTCCTCCGGCCAGCCTCCAAACTGACACGCCATGCTCTGGCCAGGGGGAAGAATGTCAGTCTCCTCCTCCCACTGGCCTGCTGCCCCAATCCACAGCTGATGGGAAATGCCCAAGGGACTAAATCTCCATCCTAGAACAGTCTCAGTGCCTGTATCAGGGATGGGTGAGAAGCTCATTCCTGTTGGTGCCCACCAAAGGCACCGTGGTGCTGCCAGCTCAGGGCAGGGACGGCTGCCACCACGCCTCTCCAAGAGATGGCACAGGGCACACATGCTCAACCCCAGTTCTCCCTGTACTCACACCCAGGCCCCTACCACGGATGGAGGATGGCAGCAGTCGTAGGGCAAGGGCAGGGAGGGTGAAGCCAGGCAGGGCCTGGAGAGCCAGGAAGGCAGACTATGCATGAGCCAAGGCTCCAAGTCCCCAGTGCATGCTTCCTTGCCCCATTGGACTTCACCTACAAAACATAAATGCAAAGATAAAATTATCAAGGACTCTAAGACAGCAGGCGCAGAGCATTAAACCCCCAGTGTGGAACCCTTTTGAGTACGGAGCCCTTCTGAGCACGAGGCCCTGTGCAGCTGCACTGGTTGCATGTCCATGAAATGGCTTGGCTACAACTTTCAATGCAATTTTCTTATAGTTTAGGTCCTCAGCAAAGTCACTTGCTTCTAGTAGCTCCTATCAGACCTCAGATGAGTCCTCAGACTGGCGTTAGGAGCAGCGTGAGGTTCCCCGCTGCAATAATAACAACATCAATGAAGGTTTAAGGTGGAATCCTTGAGTGTCCTCAGACTCCAAGCACTGTCCCCTCATCAACTTCTTCCAGATGCTGAAAAGCACCTCAGTGGCTTGGGATTCTGGTTTGTTAGTGTCACAAGTAATTGCTTGCATTTTGTTTTTAAAAATTGGATATACTTCCCTTTGTCGGCCTCTGAATTCAGACCCATGTTTCCTGTCTCCCAGTGTGCCTTTGACAAAGGATCATAAACCCATAAACACTTTTCTTTTCTCTCTCCAAGGTGAAGTTTAACCCTAATACTTAATACCACTGACTACTGGAGAATCGTATTGAGAACATCTTCTCTTTTAGGCTCCATTTCTCATTCTGAGGGACTTGATAAATGAGCATTTATAGTTCATTATGAAAGTTTTGAAGGCCTCTGGATAAAATAAAAGCAGAATTTGAGTAAAACATTATAAAGGAATATAGAGAAAATACTAGCAGAGTTTTCACTCTGACATCAGAATCAATTTGTGGAGATGCAGTTTCACAAGAATGAAAAAAGTCCCCTAAGCATGGAAGCTTTTTTAAAATACCCAAACACAACACTGGACAACAGAGAGCATTTAACTTGATTTATTTGGTCATACAAGTATATTTGAATATATTCCAAATCTTTGGTGAGCCCCTTTTTCCTAGTGTGCACAGAAACTGGCACTAGTAGGACTGGCAACTGTGGCAGACTCGAGAGTCAGCAGACTCCTGCTCAGGCAGTGGCAGGGCCATGGTCCTTAGAGTAGTGGGAAATTTCCTTCAAAGGCTTTTTTGGCCAAGAGACACTGTAGGACCAAGAGCCAGCAAGAAGAACATGGCAGACTCTGCAGTGCCTGCAACCCCAGATCATGAGCCTCCAGCCCTGAAGAGCACTCCAGAATCTCTGAGGGAGGTTTTGGGAGGGTGCCAAGGTCCTGTAATTGGGTGGGTGGGGCTCGGAGCCCTTGTTCTTTGAACATTCATGCCAATGTGACCTAATTTGCTAAAGACAGGCTGGAGAAGCTAGATATACCTGTTTAAATTCAAAGCCAAAAGACACCGAGGGGTGTTTTCTGAAGGGTTGTGGTGGTTGGGAAATCATTCCATGTTTGATTTGTCTCCCACCTCATGTCCAGATTCCTTAGTCTCTCTCAGATGATAAAGGACGTGGGAGTGATCCTTGGTTTTGACAAGCGATACCACACCGTAGCCAGCAGAGAGCAGCACTGCATCTCAGAGCGGCAGTTTGAGACCTGTGAAAGAATTTAATCATGGATTTGAGCCCCACTGCTCACTTCCACCCCCTTCAAATTCTTGCCCTAAAAGAAAGGGCTTGCTCCTCTGCTTTTAAGAATGATGGAAGACATTCTGAAATGATTCTGCTGCTGTCGTGAGGGTAAAAATGGATTTCCTCATTGGGATGGAGAAAAATTATATCATTCTACACACACATACACACACACACACACACACACACACACACACACACACATTTCTTTTTTCTTTCTCTCTCTCAAATTTGAGTTTCTCTTCCCATAGTCATTTTACACTTGCTCTCTAGCTCTGTAATACAAGGCTCTGTTAAAAAGAATGTCAGGCATCAGTGAGCAGGTGGAAAAATATTTCGGGAGGCAGGGAGACTTCCCAGCATACCTGCCATCAATTGTCCCTTGAAGGCAGTTCAAGCCAGTGGAGTCTGAGTCTCTGATCCCTGAAACTCCAGCAGCTCTAACTTGAGGTCCCGTCTCTGTTCTGGGCCCACCTGTGCTTGGCTGTGAGTGTCATGGCTTCCAAACTCTCTCCTAACCATGCCTGTTACATGCCTGTAAATCTGTCTTATGCATGCCAGGGAATTTCCTTTGTGGGACTTTTTCCTTCACCCTGTCCCAATCCACTGTTAGCCAAATCTTGGCCCAAGCTATGTGCTGGCGTTTGGCTGCTGTGAGACACCTCCTTAGCCCTTCAGCCTTCTGTGCTCTTCTGGAAACAAGTGCCCTTTCACTGGTCTTGAATGGAACCTAAAGGAGTGTTTCCACCCAGACTGCTTTCCTCAAATTTATTTTTCTGCATCCCATCTGGTAGTGTATGGTTCTCAACTAGAAGCCCTACTGGGGGAAAAGAAAATGTATTCACCATTTACAACAAGGTGTTCACATTTTAACAAGGGGGAAATAACCCAAATAAGTTTAATTCTAAAGGTAGGACTTCTAGCTTTTGGGGGAGACATATTTGGGTCGAGGAGACTAGGCCACCTTAGTGGCTGCCTCTTCGCCCCACTAAGGCGAGCTTGAATCTAACCAGATAACCTAGGGCCAAAACACACCCAGCAGGTTTGGTAAGCAATCTGCCTCTGCCAAGCATTGTTTCTTTCACAGAGCCCCTGGTGATCTCATTGCAGAGGCTGCATTACGTAGTATCTATTTCAAGCGCAGACTCACTCACCCCTGGTGACCTTTGCAGTTGACACTCCATCCTGAGCAGCTCCTTTCTATTCCATACTGGGCTGAGCTCTGAGGAAGGATACAGTGCAAGAACACGTGATCCCTCATGCAGCTTACCTCTGGTTCTAGTTCAAGGTTTTTTCCATTTCCATGAGCTTTGAGGAGCTGGAGACCCATGACACTTCACCTTCATGGTACAGATAACTCCCCCAAACTCAGATTCCTTCAGCTACTGTTTCCACCCTTCCAGGAGCTGCCTTCGCTGGCCATGGTTTCCTCATGGACTTTGAATGAACCATTTTAAAAGTTCCACTCCACGGAGCAACATCACATGTTCAGAATGATCACATTAGACTTTATTACATACTCCCATTACAAACTTCTGCATGTGACACTCATATATGCACCGACTCTCACCAAGGAACCCAAAGGCATTTATGGACACTGGCTCCTTAGCCATCACAGGAGCCCTGAAGGTAAGGAAGATGTGGACCTCATCATTTTATCTGGAAACAGACTGGAAGAAACCTCCAGGCCTTCTCGGTATAATAAAAGACTTGTCTAAAATTAGTCATGGCCATTGATGTGTGCTTTATAGACAACATTTTGATTTCACAATCCTAGGGCCATTTGTGAAACTTGCATTCTGCAGTATGATAATCCTCATTCAGGAGCCAATGTTTTCCTACTGAGTTAATAAGGCAAATTAAAACATTGTGAATTCTGTGGTATGAGGGTCAACATAAGGACAAAGGCTTAATGGCTTGCCTGGAGATCATCTAGACCTGAGCCATGGTGAGTCCCAGGGTATTATTGGCACAGGATCTTGGGTAAAAACAGAAATTAGAAGAACCTAGAAATTTTCATTAAATTGGCAATTCATTATCATACAGACATACAAGGAAGGGTAAAAACCCAGATGTTTGATGCTATATTTGGGAAGCAGGCCAATGAGTGGCCGGAAGACTAAGAGCCAGAAGAGGCTGGAAAACCAGGCCCCTGTGGACTCTAACAAGGTTTTTAGCCTTTATTCTAATGGTTCCATGAAGGGTTTAATCAGGAGAGGGACTTGAGTAGATTTGCATTTTGAAAGCGTCTCTTGGGCTGCATTGAAGAGAATGAATTAGAGGGGCCAGAATGGGTGCAGAGAAGGCAGGCAGGAAGCTCCTGCAGAGAGTCCAGGTAGCGGATAAGCATTTGGACAAGGAGGTGGCAGTGGAAGCAAAGAAAAGGGGTGGATTTCAGAGCTATTTAGGAGAGAAAATCCAGAGAGGAATGAGGAGAGAAAGGACCCAACACTAGAAACTGGATTTTCCAATATGAACTTTGGGACATACTACAATTTGATCTCCTTTGAGCTACCAGGTATCTGTGAGAGTAATGGAGTGAAGAGGAAGTCTAACATTTATCAAGAATTTCTACTCTAAGTCAGGCACAGAAAGAGAAACACCACATGTTCTCACTTATTTGTGGGAGCTAAAAATAGATAAATAAATACACAAACAAATAAAGGTGGGGAGGGAAGAAGACACAACAGTCACAACAATTCCTTGAACTTGTTAAGACAAGTGGACAGATATGATGTGGGGGGAGGGGAGAGAGGGAGGGGGGAGAGGAACGGGTAGAGGGTCATGAAAATCAACTACAATGCATATTGAGAAGTTAAAATTTAAAAAAAATAAAAAAAGAATTTCTACTATGTTCCAAGCACTGCCTCAAGCTCTTATAACCCATGTGGTCTTTGAATAAGAAGGATTCCAGCTCCGCATTTATTGACTTTGAGCAGTTTACCTAACTTTCCTAACTTTGGGCAATTTACTTGACTTTGGGCAGTTTACTTAAAATTTCTCTCCTATAAAGGGCTGGCCAGTTAGCTCAGTTGGTTAGATTGCAGCCTTATAACCCCAAGGTCGCTGGTTCAGATCCCTTTACAAGCCAGCCACACAAAAAAATAATAAAATTTTAAAAAGAAAAGAAATGCCAAACTTTCTCATCCATATAACAGGCTTAGTAATACCTTTCATTGGAGTTGTACTGAAGTTCAAATATATATGAGTTAGTTAAAGAAAACTACTTAGAATAAAGCCAGGCACATACTAAGTATGTAACAAATGGTAGCTGCTACTATAGCCATACGTTATCTTAATTTAATCCTCACAATATTCCCAGAATATAGAAATTATTGGCTCTTGTTTATAAATTAAGAAACGGAGGCTCAGAGAGGTTAAGTAATTTACCTAAAATTTTCACTCTGGCCATGATGGAATAATAGGAATCAGACTTACCCTCTTGCCATTAACAACTAGACAACTAGACAAAATGTATAAAACAAATGTTATTAGACATTGGACAACAGGCAGCAGAAGTCTGTGATCCCTAAGAGAAGGGAAACAAATGAAGTGAGACCTATGAGTGCCTTGTTTTTGCCTGGAGGCACGTTCTAGACCACAGCACAGGGAGAGTCCAGTGGTCTTGCTGAGTTGAGGATAGAGAGATCAGACAGAGTTCAGGGCTGAAGGGTGGAAAGTAACTGAAAGTTGTAAGGCAGAATTCCAGAGAGGATAGAGTTATAGAAGAGAAAAGACTAGGGTGTCCCCTTGAATCTCTGCTGAATAGTGAGGCACACATGAATAGAGTGAAAGTCCATGAGGTCCAAAGAACAGCCATGAAGCTGTGGGCTCGTGGAGGACTGGGAGGTGTTGATTCTGAGGATAGCTGTAAACTTTTCTTTCTTTTTTTTTTTTTTAACTCTCAAAAGGTGACTTTATTTATTGCAATAAAGTGAATGAGATTTTATTATTTTCTATCAACTTCACCACTTGTTATTTTGGAAATCTTTTGGAAGTTTATGTGTAGAATGTAGTGGTTTTGGAATCCACTTTTTTTAAAATTTAATTTTATTTAATCAATATACAATGTGGTTGATTATTGTGGCCCGTTACTGAAACCTCCTTCCCCTTTCCCTCTCCTCCCTCCCTCCCAACAACCTCATACCTGTTCGCTTGTGTAACAACTTCAAGGAATTGTGATTGTCGTGTCTTCTTCCCTCCACCCAGTTTCTTAGCTGTAAACTTTTCTGCTCTTAACTTACACTGACTCCTTTGCTCTCTAGTAGTCAGTGACTAGTGTACACTTCCTAAATTTCTTCTTTGAGTGAACAATTCTGAGTATCTCAGGAAATGGATTGAGATGGACCAAATGACAAAGAAAAACAACTTTTTTCTAAAGGATTGCAATACTTGCTGACCGAAGCCCACCACACTTGAAGCTGACACTTTGACTCTTTCTCCTGTAAAATTCCTCTCCTTCCTCAGATTCAGGAAGACGCTCCTTTTGGGTGTTCTCTGTTGCAAGTTCAGGTAAAGAACTGAATAATGTACCCATTTCCTTGCAGTTTGAGTCTCAGAAAATTTTGGAAAGTTTCACAGTTCTGGCTAGCTAGAATATAGAGTCCTAATTTATTACAGTTCACCCTCCATATCTATGGGTTCCACATCTGTGGATCCGTGGGTTGAAAATATTTTTTTAAAAATTACATCTGTGCTGAATATGTACAGACCTTGTTCTTGTCATTATTCCCTAAACAATACAGCATAACAACTATTTACATCATATTAGATATTGTAAGTAATCTAGAGACACTTTAAAGTATATGGGAAGATGCGTGTAGGTTATATGCAAATACTATGCCTGTTTATATAAGGAACTTGAGTATCCACAGATTCTGGTACCTGTGGGAGGTCCTGGAACCAATCCTCCATGAATACTGAGGAATGCCTGTACTTGAGGCATTTAGCAAAGATCCCAGAAGCATGATGCTTTTGTAATAAAGCTAACTGATCCTCTAGAGTAAAGGCTACTCTAAAAAGAAACTTAAAAAGCCTGTTAAAAGGAACAAACTTAACTGAAAGTAACTTAACTGCTTACTAGAATAAAGCCTAACATTCCTGAAAGACAAAAACAAAACCTAGCACTTAACAATGCATGGTAACAATTTCCAGCATCAAAGAAAAAATTAGTAGACATACCAAGAAGCAGGAAAGTCTGACCCATAAACAGGAGAAAAATCAGTCAATAGAAGCTGACCCAGAAATGACGGAGATAATGGCGTTAGGAAATAAGAAGGCTGGGCCGAGCCCGTGGCGCACTCGGGAGAGTGCAGCGCTGGGAGCGCAGCGACGCTCCCGCCGCAGGTTCGGATCCCATATAGGAATGGCCGGTTCACTCACTGGCTGAGTGCCGGTCACGAAAAAGACAAAAAAAAAAAAAGGAAATAAGAAGGCTAAAATGGCTATCATAACTATACTCATGTGTTTAAATGAAAACATGAACTCGAAAAGACAAAAGCAAAAAAAAAATTAATTAAAAAAATAAAAACAGGGTTAGCTGATAGCTCAGTTGTTTAGAGCACAGCCTTAAAACACCAAGGTCACGGGTTTGGATCACCACAGAGGCCAGCCACCAAAAAAAAAAAAAAAAAAGAAAGAAATAAAATAAAAACAAAAAAGTAAACACAAAGAGAAAAATGAAAAAAAAAGAACTCACTGAGAAGTGAGATGGAAGATATAAAAAGAAATAATGTAACTTCTAGAGACAAGTTTTTTTTTTTTGACAGCTGACCTGTACAAGAATCCAAACCCTTGACCTAGGTATATCACCAGCACCATGGAGATGGTATTAACAGTAGACTAGATATTGCAAAAGAAAAGATTACTGAACTTGAGATATAGCAGCAAAAACCAGCCAAAATGATACACAGAAAAAAGACTTTAAAAAATGAACAGTGCCTCAGTGATCTGTGGAACAATATCAAACTGTCTAACATAATTGAAGTCCCTGGAAAGCGAGGGAAGGCAGAAAAAATATTTGAAGAAATAATAGTCAAAATTTTTCTAAATTCGATACCATTTAAAGTAAAACAATAGCAATGTATTATGGGGTTTATAACATACATAGAAGTAAAATGTATGATCACAATAGCCAAAAGGATGGGAGAGAAGAAATGGAAATATACTGTTGTAAGCTTCTTAAATTTTATGTGAGTACTGTAACATTTGAGGTATTCTGGAGTAAGTAGTTGTTTTAGTCCGTTTCGTGTCGCTATAACAGAATACCTGAGACTGGGTAATTTATAGAGGAAAGAGGTTTATTTGGCTTATGATTCTGGGACTGCTGCATCTGGTATGGGCCTCAGGCTGCTTCTACTCATGGCAGAAAGTGGCAGGCAACCAGTGGGTACAAGCAGATCACATGGCGAGAGGAAGCAAGAGAGAGAAAGGGGAGGGGCCAGGGTCCTTTAAACAATCAGGTCTGCGGGAACTAATAGAGCGAGTCCTCACTCACTACCCCTCCTCCCCCAGGGAGAGCATGAATCCATTCATGAGGGATCCACCCCCGTGACTCAATCAGTTTCCAACACTGCCACATTGGAGATCAAATTTCCATGAGTTTTGGAGGGGACAACACATTCAAACTCCATCAGTAGTTTATCCAAGTTTGGATAAACCTCCACATGGTGGACCTGGGATCCAAATCAGACATCCCAGATTGCAAAACCTTCTGTGGAGAGAGGAGATGTGAGGTCAGGCTCCCACAGCCATAGAGTCATACATGCTCCAAGACAGAGTCTTACAAAAGGCTGTGGGAATTAAGCTCTTTCATCCCTGTAGTGGATAGAATTATATCTTCTAAAAAGATACGTACATGTCCTAACCCCTATACACATGCATGTGAGTTTATTTGGAAATAGGATTTTTGCAGATGTAATCATCATACTGGGTGAGGTGGACCCTAATCCAATGACTAGTGTCCTTATAAAAAGAGGGAAATTTGGACACAGGGAGAGAAAACACACAGGGAAAATGCCATGTAATGATGTACGAGTACACCTGTAAGCCAAGGTCACCTCCAGACGCTAGGAAGAGGCTTCTTCTAGGAAGTACCTTCCCCTAGAGCCTTACCAACATCTTGATTTTGGACTTCTGACTTCCAGAACGGGGAGAGAAGAAATTTCTGTTGTTTTAAGCCACCATGTTTGTGGTACTTTATTATAGCAGCCCTAGTGAACTAATATAATCCCTAAAACCTCCTTTTTCAAATGCTCCCAGTCTTTACAAGATAAAGAGGGCCTGTGGGCCCAGTATGAACTGAGTATTGATAGCAGGGCATTAAGTTGACAAAATAAACCAGCTTCATGATGTAAGAGCCATAGAGGAAAGCACAAAGAGGGAAACTGGTTGGACTTGTTTTCTCATAGATCTCAGCGACTATAATCCCAACCAGGTCAAATTTTAAAGTTAATTGATTCAGCGAGTAACACTTGAGCAGCTGTGCTGCGTGTGAGCCCTGTGCTAGGCCCCCTGGGGAAGCCAACGAGTGGGCTGCCCTCTGCCTTTGAGGCTCTGGGTCTAATGTGATTTTCCTGTGCACAAGGTGCAATGGAACAGGTCAGTAAATAGTGAAGGTGTGAGAAACAGGCTGTGCAGATTCAAAATCAAGAGAATGATTCATTCCATCTGGGGAAAGATCAGCCAGACTGCTTCACTGAGGAGGAGACATTTCACTAAATAATGCCTGACTGTGGAACCCACAGCCCAGAGGAAAAGGCGACACTATGTGCTGATTAGAGACAAGCAGAGGAAAACAAATCTACCAGGAAAGCTGATGTTTTCCTGGAGAGTGTTTCACCAGTAACAGGGTAGTGCACTCTGCTCAGTGGAGAGGTACAAAGTGGTCTAGCCCCTGCTTGCACAGGGAGTGATTCTCTGGGATCTCAGAATCTCTTCTTTCCTTTCTGGTTCTCCACTTGGAGTGAGTGTTCATCACAACATTCTGCAGAGGTTGAGGAAGGGGGCAAAGGTGGAGAAGATACATACAGAATGTGGAACTGCTAATGACCTCTTCTCAAGTACATTTTGTTATAGAGCTGGTGGCTTGAGAAGGATGGGGGCAGGCCCTTGTCTAACATTTGCAGGTTCTAGGACAAGAGTATAGCCTGCATGTCTAAGCTCCATTTACATTGCCAAATGTTAACCCTCCTGAGTCCCCAGGTGGGCCTCCCCAATGGCATGACCCACAGTCTGGAGAAGTGACCCAGTGAAGAGTCCATATAAGTCCTGAAAGTAGACTTGACCTTTTTGAGCAAGGAATTTTAGTGTCCTGATGTAAAGCTACAGCAATAGCTACACGACTATGCCAATTGTAGGGTTATGTGACTATATTAATTATATGGCTAGGCATTTCATAATTAAAACCAAAACGTTTCATTATTTTAGTTATACTAAGTTTCCATTTGTATTGTCAGGGCTAAGGCTCAAACCCATTGTACAGACTGGGGTTTGTACACCAGACCCCTCATATGCTAGGCTGGGTCACCAGATCCCTCACATGCAGGTCCACACTAGGTAATTGGGAAAGATCCTGGGAGCCGTTGGCAAAAGACAGGAGTTCAGTCTTCAGCAGCAGCAGCAGCAACAGCAGTGGTGGTGCCCTCCCGGAGGGTCCCAGGGGCCCTGGCAGCAACAGCCTCCAGCAGCAGTAGCAGCCTCCCCATGCCCGACCCCGGGGGCATCCGGGGGGGGGGGGCGCTGTGGATCAGAGCCACTCACCCTTTATACTTAAGTCATAACGCAGGACACCTGGGTGCACATGCGCAATTACATTAGACAATAACCAAGGAATACCTGGGCACACATGCATATTTACATCAAATGCTTGGCAAGATTCTTAACATCTGAGGGGCCCTGACCACTTTCCTTCACTTTCCCTACACCTGAGTACCCAGAATGTGGTCTAGGAGGGAAGGCACAGGCTCTAGTGCATATATTCTCTTGGCCCTGTTGACTCCTTCCCTCATGAAAGGGGTCTGGTTGGAATAAGCCTAGAGCAGGATTCTCTAAAGCCTGGGTAGGCTAACTAATGCCAATCATCACAGCAACTCTGTATGAGGGATTTTGTGGAGGATAACTTGTCTGAGGCATTGGTTCTCAACTGGGGGTGATTTTTTCATCCCAGGACATTTGGTGATGTCTAGAGACATTTTTGGTTGTCATAACTGGAGGATACCATTGTTAAATGTTTAGTGTCTTGAGCATGTGCATTTGGACTTGCTTGCTGCAGGATACTGAGCCTGGAAGGTATAAGATCACAATCAGTCAGGACACTAAAGAAGGACCCAGAGCAACTGCTTCCAGAGTAATGGGTTAGAATGAGCAGAAAGACAACTTGATGGTTAATAGATCTGCAACATGACCAGTGCCACTTTAGAAAAGCCCAAGTACAAAATGGCGCCATCCACCCCCTCCCCTCCCCTCCCCACTTCCCTTTACGAGAAGCCTCCTGACTTAAACAGAAACCCCTTTTGCTTCCAAGGACGCAGTTCTCCACCCCATCCACATTAGCATAATGACCCTCCTTGATTATATCAGCCAGCCCTTGGCGCACTATATAAGCTCTACCACCCCCACACCTGGTGCTGTCCCCTTTCCAGGGCAGCCCTGGGCTGCCCACTACTTTGAGCACAGCCCAGCAGATTTTCTTCCCTTAATAAAGCTTGAACAGTACCCGGCATCTCAGCTCACTTTCTTTCATTGTGGTGCCAAAACCCGGGAAGGGTATTGGCCGATGTTGTGGACGATCCCCTCTCTCTGGGGGTGATTGGCCCTCGGCTGCCCTTCCCAGACCTGCTGGAACCGGGTACACTTGGGACTCTCTCTCCTTTTGCCATTTCAGACCAACACATCCAACATCGGCGTCAATTCAGGGTGAGTCCGTGGGTCTGTCCTGCCTATGTCTCCGGTTCCCCTGACTACTCTCTCTCTATGACTCGGGTCTATATGAAAGCCCAGGCGCCTGGCCGAGGGAACCCTTCTCATGCCCCCCAGCTATTGGGATGCTTCATTAGCTGGTAAGTGGGCTTTTTTCTCTCAAAAAGAAGGTGGGCAACAGAGAGGACGTTCTTTGTTGGCACACTTCTTCTACCAGGACTGACTGCCCTTTCTCACTCTCTAAATGGGATCATCACAACCTAAACCTCCACACTCTATGCCCTTGGGCTGTCTCCTGGCCAATTTCTCGGCCTCCAGGGAGACATCGAACCTAAACATCCCAGCCTGTCCTGTTTTCTACTGTACTCCGCGCTCTACGCCTCTGGCCCACTCTAGCCTCTGGGCCGCTCTATGCCTCTGGGCAGTCTCCTAGCCAATTTCTTGGCCTCCAGGGAGATATTAAAACTCAAATGCCTCATTACAATGGATCCCAGTGGCCACAAGATGGCACTCGATTTAGACACTCTTTGAAATGGCAAAAGCTGTAGAGATTCCTTGTTCAGGCCTTCTCCTATCTCTGAACATGCTCTTCTGTCAAAACTGTCCTATGTCTCAGATTCTCCTAGCTCATGCTCAACATCTCCTTCCAGACTCGGATCAATCTCCTGATCCATCAGCCCTCCACATTTCTCTCTCCTCCCTCTACCTGGCCTCGAGATGCTCATCCTCAGCCACTCAACCCCTCTCCTTCTCCCCCTTCTCAGGTAACAACCCTGCCTCAGCTCCAGCTTTTTATAACCCTTCCATGAAGTGGCTGGGATGGAGGGAATTGTCTGAGTCCATGTACAGGGAGCAGGTCTGGATGGCAGCTCAGGTACATGCTCAAAATAGTCATTCCCAACAACTTACTTGGACGGTACTACCTCAGGGATTTTGGGATAGCCCCCACTTTCCAGCCAGGCCTTAGCTCAAGACTTATCTAAACTTCCCCCAACCTCTAGCACTTTAATACAACATGTGGGTGACCTCCTCCTTTGTAGCCCCTCCTATGAGTATTCACAGGCCCACATTGTTACTCTCTTTAATTTCCTGGCCTCCAGGGGATATCTAGTGTCCCCCAGCAAGGCCCAGAATTCTTCTCCTTCAGTTCAAGAGTCTACTTTCTGAACTCCCTACCCCTACCACAAAGGGTGAAATCCTTTCTTTCTTGGTGAAACTTACGTATGGTAGGCCCTTCACTCCACACCTCTCCCTTGCAGCTCATCACCTTTAGGCCAGTATCTCCCTACTCTTTCGCTCATTAGGGATCTTCTTTGGGAACAGGCTAACTGTCTATTACCTCATCCTTTCCCCCCCACCCTCTCAGACTTTAAACTGAGCCAGGGACAGCAAGTGTATATTAAAACCCGAATCCCAAAGCCAATCTCACATGCTGGGAAGGGCCTTATACAGTACTTCTCACCACCCCTACGGCAGTAAAAGTACTAGAAAAGGCTCCCTGGGTATCCCTTATCCTTGGTCAAACTAGCACTTGAGACTTTATCCAAAAATCTGTTGACACCAAGCCAGAGGGGTCCCTCTACTCAACCCCCAACCCAACATCTCCTCACACTTCGTCCATTTTAGGACCCACAAAACTGAAAATCTCCAGGACCTCCACTTTTTCCCCAATACCAGAGAAGGATGATCTCTCCCCGGGCAATTATCCTCTCACTCTTGCAGGCCTGCTTCACGTACTTCACTCGAGAGCTACTGTTATAGTACCTGTCCTAGTACTTGCTACAGGATTGGTAGCAGCTGCCCCAGAGCAGTGTAACATTATTGGAAGATTTCTCCTGGTACTTCTTTACCTCCTATCAGTAGGATGCTTCTTAGCAATTTCATTGTGGCAAGGTCCCCTTTAAATTCTTTTGGCTCCCTAACCCTTTGCATCCTTCCCATGTTTTTCCTCCTATCTCAATGCTCCCCCTTACCTGGAAAATGGAGGTTCCAGGTCCGCAGGGATGATGCAGTCCTCAGTGAATCAGTCTGGTTCCCAAGCAACTCATCTGTCTCCCACTTTGCAAGAAACTTTTTGTGATCACTCCCATCCCTGTTGATGTAACCCACGATGTTTCCACAAACGTCTCTTCACTTTCCTCTAATCTCACCTCAGTGGGGTCTGTCAACATTATGCAGGGCCTGCCCACAGTCTGCCTCATTAACACCAAACGCTACCACTCACTTACCCCCTCCTCATCCATGCCCTAAAACTGGAATATATTTCCTTTGTAAAACTATGGTATCCTGTTGCCTGCCCCCTGTAATGCGACTTCTTGCATATGCTTTTGGCTTGTCCCTGACATCACCCTCCAGACAGATGGAGAGATGGAGATGGGACTGGGACTAACTTTGGCCCCCCTCTCAGGAAGTGCCCCCCCATTCTCGGAGTGCACTAATCATACTTTTTTTTTTTTTTTTTTAAGATGGCCAGTAAGGGGATCTTAACCCTTGACTTGGTGTTATCAGCACCACACTCTCCCAAGTGAGCCACGGGGCGGCCCTAATCATACCTTTTTAATTGGGGCAGGGATCCTTCCTGCAACTGGGACTGGCATAGCAGGTCCTTCTGCTACTGCCTCTCAATTCCATCAAAAACTCTCAGAAGAACTAAGTATAGATAGCATCTCCTCCCTCCAGTGAAACGTCACCTCACTCGTGACACTCACTTTACAGAACCGTCGGAACCTTTACTTCCTTACAAGCCATGAAGGAAGGCACCTGCCTCTTCTTGGGGGAGGAATGCTGTTATAACATAAATGAGTCCGGGGTGATCCAAAACAACTTAAACCATTTCACTGAACCCTTGGATACCCTGGCTTATGCCCCTTCTAGGACCCCTAACTGTTCCTTATCCTACTTTTTGGCCCCTGTCTCTTTTGATGTTTCTCTAATTTCTTGCAGGAATGTATACAGGCTTTCACGAACCAAAAGGATGTCAAATTGTCCCTGCAAGGAGGATATCAGCCCCTCAGCATCAGTGACCCTTCCCCGGAGGAATACAGCCTCCCCACATGAAACCAATACCCTGCCACCTAAATCTTTTATTTTTTCCATATCTTCACCCATCTCCAGCAGGAAGTAGCTTCAGAAGAATGAGACCTCTGCCCTTTTTCCCTTTTTCCTATACTTAAAAGGCAGGAATAATAGATCTGCAACATAACCAGCGCCACTTTAGACAAGCCCAAGTACAAAATGGCACCATCCACCACCCCACACCTGGTGTTGTCCCCTTTCCAGGGCAGCCCTGGGCTGCCCACTACTTTGAGCACAGCCCATCAGATTTTCTTCCTTTAATAAAGCTTGAACGGTACCCGGCATCCCGGCTCACTTTCTTTCAATGGTGAACTTGAGACTGTACTATTGGCCTCAACAAATGGACTCAGGGGCCAGCAATTGATTATGCCAAGCTTCCTTAGACCAACCAGCTCCTTTTCCTTGTGCAACTTTGCTGCCCACCTCACCCACCATCCCATAGTCTTTGATCTTCACAGGAGCAGCTCTCCACTCAACTAAATCCCCAAAGCTTAAGCTAATTGTGAGTTATCTTTGTAGCTTAAAACTGACCATACCTCACAGTGTCTACTTTTCTTTGTTGGGCTGTACAACTCAGGACACAGACAGAATTTGGGCTTAGGTCTGTATGACCTCAAGGGCTGTACTCAACTGAGCGGCCATTACTGCCTTCCCAGAGCAGCCAGGGGTCTGGAAGGGATGCTTTGGAGAACATTTTGCCAAATGTTTCTGGCCTGTCCCTAGTCCAGTGCAGAAAGTGGTAATCAGGACATTCTAAACAGCAAGCCCCTCTATCCCATCCTCAGATTCATGACAACATTTTAAGCTGAGCATACTGCAATCACTTAATTCCTCTAGACATATATAATAACCAGTAGCTGTGTTCACCCTTGAGCCTGTGAGCAGGCAGGGCCAAGTCTAAGACCATCTTCGGAATCTTAAGCCTGGGATCCTATTGGTTCTGGAGTCTGAAGGCTTTAAAGGTTCCTGAAGTCTCTTCTATTTCCAATAATATTATTCTCTGAAATTTTTCTCCAATAATTAGCTAAGCAAAGAGGAAAAGGTGCACTTTTATTACACAGCCAATTCTTGATAATGCTGGGTGTAATTCTCCCATTTTAGAAATCTTCAGCTTCTTTTTTCCCAGACTCTTCTTCATTCATTCTTTCAGCAAATATTTATCTGGTATTTATCTACTAGATACCAGGCACTGTACTAAGCACAGGTGTATGGGGGTGGAGAGCCATTTTCCTGTGTAATATTACCCAGGCTGACTCCAAGATTTAACATCTCAGTCAGAAAAGGGAGAGGAGTGTTAATGAAAATATTTGCCATGCACTTTCATCAGAGTAAAAACAATGTCGTGGGAAATAATTCTTTACACTTCAGTTACTTGGGGTGGTATGTGAGGGGGTCTTTAAGAAGGTGGTATCAATGGAGAAAGGGAAGGGAAGGATTCTTAGTGACTAGTTGTTTTAATAAGAACCTCCATCTGGTGCATATTCTACAAATAAGTAGTACACATATCTGCAACATCTGAGAACTACTAGGAAGCATCAGTTTTAGAGAGGAATAGAACAAAGCTTCCTTTCTGCATAAGAATATATTAGCTTAATGTTGCTTTTTTAAAAAAGTTTCCACCGATCTTAAAAACACTGAAATCTAAGACATTGGACTCGAGTTTGAGAGTGAGAGAATCTCAGTCTTGCGGACATACAGCCAGATCAACAGCAAAAGCAAAAAGGAAATGAAAAAAAATGGGGCCGCAGCATGAAATACTAGGAATCCTGGTCCCTGCAGGGAGCCCAGGAGACTGGCAGGAACACAGCCCCATTTGAGCCACGTGATCATTCTCTAGGCCTTCCCTGGAACCAGGAGACAAAGGAGAGGGGAGGAGACGTGGGGACAAAGAACAAGAGCTGTAGAAACTAGCCCTGGGGTGAGGATGCCTCTGTCACCTAGTCTGAGTTTCTGTATTTGTTTTTTATCTCTCCCAAAGGAAGTTAAAAATTAACCCGAGCTGTAAAAGGACTAAGCAAAGACACCAGTGAGGTCCCCCAGTGTTCCTGCTCATCCAGTCTGTTTGCCATGCTGAGAGCATAGAGTAGAGAGGAAAAGATTTCATTACAAGCTTGAGCCCCCTGCCCCTCCTTTCTGGTCTCTTTTCTTCCTTTCAGGTCTCCTCTCCCACCTCCCCCTCAGATCCTCCTCTCTCTGCCTCCATCTTAGCATTGATGTGCCTTAAGTTGATGTCCCTATGCTGGGATAAGTGTATTATAGAAGAGAAAACTGTGCTTCTTGACAAATAGGTGTCCCCAAACAACCAAATGGTGGAAAAGGAGATCTCTTTTATTATTTGATATTGTTTAGGAAAATGCAAATGTCATGATAATGAGGCCAGTTTAGTGAAAGCAGGAGGGAGATTCAGGCCCCTGCATGGCTATGGAACCCATTTCCTCTGGGTACAGTGAAACTATTTCCTCCAGCTTCACATTTATGATGATTTTTGTTATTTGGAATGTTTGTGAGTCTCTCTTTCTCTCTCTCCCTGTCACACGCACATACACACACTGAGAGCTAGATGCAATTTAGAAATCAAATCTCTGTTGAACAGATTGTGAATTTAAATTTTGGAGAAAAGGAATAAAAATTCCAGTTTGGGGCTGGCTGGTAAGCTGACTTGTGAGAGAGTGTGGTGCTGACAACACCAAGGTCAAGGGTTTGGATCCCTGTACCCTCCAGCCACCAAAAAAAAATTCCAATTTTACAGTTCAACATTACCTGCCTTTTCTTTTTATTTGTAGTTTTGCCTTGGGCTCCTACCTGCTTCTATTCCTGCCCTGTGGCAGCTCTGGAGTCACTCTGCAACCTATTCTGGTTCTGAGGGCTGCCTGATTCGCAAATGATTCTTTGCACAATGACACTGTTAGATCTAATTTTTCTAAACTTTTTCTTTAACACATCTCAGACTCAAATATGAACTCACTCTCCCCTTCGAATCCACTGCCAAACCCGCTCCCTCCCCTCTGATCCCTGTCTCTGTAAACGGTTCAACAATTTACCCCATCACCAAATCTAGAAATCTGGAGTCAACCTAAATTGCTCTCTTCTTCTAGTTTCCTACATCCAGCTGACTCTACCTCCCAAACACCTCTCGGGCCTGTGCCCTCTTCTCCATGATCTTCATCTCCAGCAGTGTCTTAGCTCAGGCACTTCTTTGCTACCTCCTTTTATAGTCTCCCGGCTTCAGTCCTCTGCCCCCTCCAAACGATCCTCTATATAACCACCAAAGGAATTTTTCCACACATCTTATCACATCACTCCCTGGATTAGTCATCACTTTCATAATATCCAAACTTCTTTATCATCTGGACTTTACCTTCAGCTTTATTTTCCATTATTTCCCTGGAGGTACCCTGTAATCTAGCTATATTCAACTACTTTTATCTTCCAAACGTCATCACACAGTTTACTCATCTTTAAACCTTTATATAAGCCGTTCCTTTTGTCCAAATACTCTTTCCCCACTTGTCGGCCTGACAAATCCCTGTTCACCTACAGGACAATTTAAGCATGCCTCCTCTGTCCAGCCTTCTCTTGCCTTCTCTGTGCTCTCAAAGCACCTTGACATTTCTATATCATATCACTTGTCTTCTACTGTAGTTGTCTCTATCTGCCTGAGTCCTGGACTGTGAATTCCTTGAGCAGAGTAGCCTATCTTATCCACCTTAAGATGCCCAGTGCCCAGCACTGAGGCTAATCCAATAAACATTGATTGAAAAGACAGATGATTTACTAAAAAGAAAGCCTCTTTAGTCAAGAAATTTGCTATTGGATAAATAAAGTTAATATATAAATGAAAAAAAAGGAATGTAGAGCTGTGTATAAATGCAAATTAATAAAATGCCATTAGGCTAAGACCAGAACTCACTGATTAAGACAAGACTTTCAACTGAAATCTTAGTGATTTTTAAAATCAATTTTTATAAGCTCTTACATGAAAACTCTTTGTCATATTCGTAGAGAAGTATTTTTCCGAATTTGTTGTTTGTCTTGTAATTTTGTTATTTTTGATTTACAAAATATTTACATTTTCATATAGTCATACCTTTCAGCCTTTTTCATAAGTTATTTTTCTTTCATTACTTTTATGCTTAGAAAGAGATTTCCCATCCAGAAAGCAAATAACTATTTACTGAATATTTCTTCTAGATTTTTAAATGATTTTGATTATTTGCATAATTCTTTAATTCATATGTACTTATTCTCAGGGCATAGCATGAGATCAGGACTTTAAATTAATGCATTTAAAAAATAACCAAATTTTTCAATACCATTGAATGAATTATCCATCTCTTTTCCAATAGGTTCCCTATAAAAATGAGCACCCAATTATAAGCTCCTTTTGAAATCAATTGGAAGTTATTCAGTGCCAGAGTTTATCTGACACACAAATACACCTTTCTCAAAGTTCTGACTACTGAGACATAAACTTTAGGGTTGACAAGAGCATTGAATGAGTTAATGCATATATATCAGCTATTATTTCATTCATTATTGAAATATTGTAGTTTAATGTTCAAATTATTACAAATTGCTAAGAATGGACTTGCATGGGAAATTAGAATATAGTAATAATGATGTTTAATTATTAGCCAAAGTGCTGTCTCAGCTAAAATGTTTACTCAGTGGACTGCCATGAATGCTTTCAAATAATAATCATTCTTGTTGGTGTACAGGAAAAAATCACCATCCAGACTGAACTTTGGAGCTCTGAAGGAAAAGTGATTAACTTTTCCTGAAAGACACTTATAGAGATTAGTTTATAGACTCCCCCAGCCCCCACGGGTCCCCATGGTGCCCTCATGATAGGTTTGGGAACCATGATGTCTTTCTTCTGAAAAGCTCACTGTTGTACCCTGGTATTTTTGCCTGGAATTAATATGTAGCTATTTCTTGCTTAACTTCAGAAGTGTGTCTGATCTCTCCCAACTGTGCTGGAGGTTTCTCAAGAACAGGGCCTGACTCTTTTACTTCTTGGACACCATTTGCACTTAGTACAGACTTGTGCACATAAATTAAGTAAATTAGGTGTAGTAAATAAGTTACAAATTAATCCATGCCAGCCTTGTGCTTCAGTGGAGTGATTACAAAGGTCCTAAAAGGCCCAGCTGCCTCAAACATGTCCCTCAAAGACATGATTCTGTGACTTAGATCCTCACCATCACTTGCTTCTTTTGGATAAACCATTTTCTCCAGAAGGCCTGTATTAAAATGTAAATATCTAATCTAGGAGGTATACCTCACTAGCACATTGTCTAACAGTTTCCTAGCAGAGAGCTTGGGCCTAGGGTTGTGTTCAGAGAAAGAACTGGAGAACCTGAGGTCCCACTTTGGGGAGCCCCCAATGAGGGCTGTGAACAGATGAGCCCACTGAGCTGGGCACTTGTGGGGTGGGGCAGGGGAACACTTAACTGGGGAGAGGGAATATCGACACAACCTGAATTTATCTGTAGCGTAGAACCTTCCCAAACCAACCCAGGGCTTGTTGGTATGAACCTAGTATTAGAGTGAATTCCCATCTGACTTTGGCAGACAAAAGACTGATCCAAGGTTACACTCAGCCTTGTCTGAGAGGCAACTAAGTGCTAGGCCAGTGCTCTCTGCCAGCTGTTCCACTTATAGAAACACCTGCTGATCTCAATTTATTTCATTGCAATTGCAATGAGAACCAAAGCAGGGGAGCAGAGAGAAATTGTTTCTGGAGTAACCAGAGGGCTTTATTAATTCAAGTTCTCACCTGGAATTGTCCTCAAGAATC
Source organism: Cynocephalus volans (assembly GCF_027409185.1). Lineage (NCBI taxonomy): Eukaryota > Metazoa > Chordata > Mammalia > Dermoptera > Cynocephalidae > Cynocephalus > Cynocephalus volans. The sequence continues at coordinate 44,537,437 of NC_084473.1, forward strand.
ATGGGAGAACAGGTTGAAGTGGTGTGGCCTTTGATCCACCACCAATAGAGCTACTGAATTCTGAGTGATCCTGTGTACACAGACACACCTTGCCTATGTTACCTGGGAAGGGCATCCGTGTACATAAACTCAATGTTTTTCTATAAACTGCTTTGTGGGGTGATGGGTGGGGTTCAGAAGTCAGCAGGATCCCACAGTGAGTGGGGAGGTCACAGCCACCAGGCGGGATCCTCTGTCCTCCATAACCCCCAGCAGGAAGCAGACACAAAAGGTTTCTATGGTTATAAGGGCTTGGCTGGTTATTACTTTCATTCTGATGGGCGTTTCTACAAGATATATGCAAAGTATGAAATATTTTATGGCCATCAAGAAAGAAAGTCTGACACCCCATTTCAAAGAATAAAGACCCTCTGTAAATATGAGCACCTAACTACAAACTCCTTTTGGAACCAATTGGAAGTTATTAAGTGCCAGAGCTTATCTGACACACAAACATTTCTCCAAGTTTTGTCTACTGAGACATACTCTTTAGGGTTGACAGCACCAAGGCCATGTGGTGTGGTGAAAGAGTATAGGTTTTAGAATCCCACAGACCTAGCATCAAGTCTCTGGCCATCATTCGTCAACAGTGGATCTTGGGTGTTACTGAACTTTGAATAACCAGCTTTTCATTTGTAAAATGTAAATAAGTGATACCTAGTTTACAGTTTCTGTAAAGATGAAACAAGATAACATGATAGAACACACATTGTGAGTGCTTACCAAATGTTTCATGTTCCCTTCTCTTCTTTTATAAATGGTCAGTGGACTTCACTAACTACTAAGGAAGATTTCTCACCAGTAGCCAAATAAGACTCCGAAAACCTTCAAGGGTAAGAAGAATCTAAAAACAAGCTTGAAAAAAGAAAGCAGTGTGTTTCATTAAGATTTGTAATTATCTACAACTGGACAATGCCAAACCAATGCTGATTCTATTGATTCTATACACAGGAGTTATGTGTAGGGATATCTGTTTTGCCACTGAAGCTAGAAACTCCTTGAGGGAATGTATAAGGACCAAGAGCCCTGTCTGCTGCTGAACCTGAATCTCCACAGAACTGGTATGAAGCCTCATACAATTTGACTGTTCACTAAAACGGAATCATATTATCTCCCTTCCCCACCAATTGGTTCTGAAATATAATTCTCCATTGGTAATGTTGGATCCCCTTACAGTTCACTCATAGGCCAACTCTCACATTTTTGCCCCCATCTTGTGCTTAACAACATGCATCAAATGGTTCCCTGTGCTTTGGGACAGAATATTCCTACTAGAGTAAGCCAGGTTGGGTGACGTACAAGCCCAGCTATGCATGTGTCCTCATCTACACTTGCATAATTCCACTGGTTAGTGATCTCCATTCAATGGGCTCCACTCCTTGCTCCTGCAAAGCCTTTTGTGTCTAAGGAAAGAAGCAAAATGCCTGTCCTCCACATCAGGATAGCTCACTAACCCTACCAAGCTCTGAGATATTTTTTGAGCTATCTGTAGCATTTAGACCCACATGCTAATTTTCCTGGGCTGTCTTTTTGACAAAAGAGGAGATGGAAACTAGGTTCTTAACAGTGCTCCAACTTTGTTAAGTGACTCAGCTTAGCACCCATTAGCTGCTAGCTGTATTCCAGCAAGTTCTGTGGGTTGCTGACCATGGGGAATGGGGGGTGGGGGACAGGTGTTATGGCAACTGTAGATTTGCTTTCTATAAGTCTTTATATGGTCATCATCATCACGATCATCACCACTATTTTAACCAGCTGCTAGTTCACCTAATAAATCCTGCTTGGAAATGGAAATGTGGTCATTCATTTACCTGTTCACAAGACTTTCCTACTGACTGCTGGAAGTTCCCCTTCTTTTTTGCAAACAGGGAACTAACAAATATATGACATAGCTCCCCTCCCCACTCTTCTATCCACATTCTTGATTTCCTTCTTTCACTTCCTTCTAATTCACTACAGTCATTCTGCCTCTTACTCACTCGGTCCTCAATGACTGCTGATCCTTAGTACTATAGGATAGGGACAGCCAGGACTTCCAGGAACATTATCAAGCTGTGTATATTCTGAGTCAGTTTTGTATACAGTAATGATGTGAGTTATGTACAGCTCAGTCAAACTATGAACTTGACCATTCACTCATCCTGAGTAAAAGTACAAATGAAATTAACTTTGTGATATTTAGTTCATTCTTATCACACACCCTGATTTTCTAGGGACATCTCAGGAGTTGGGACATACAGATCATTCTAGAAAGAAAAGTAATCTAAGTGTGTATTTTTCCTTCCTTTCTTTATTATGCCTTGCAAACAGCCAATGCATTAGTTCCCAACCAGCTCCATGAGAACCACTGGAGACAGCCTTGTTTGACCCTGTTCAGTTACCAGGAGAGGGAATGTCCTCATATCATATATAGACACTTGGCTGTTTGTTGCTACAGAGGTGTCATTAAACATGAACACCGCCATATCTAAAAGAACTCTCACACCACCATGTCTAAAAAAACTCTCAGGTTTCATCAGGACCGTTGCACACGTTGTAAATGACCTGTCATAAAGACCACACCCCTCTGATCCTGATAAGGCAAAGGTTAAGGTCCATCTCTGCCATACTCTATTTCCTTCTATCTAGGCCAGAACACCACCTCTAGAACCAACTGTTTCCTCTCTCAACTGGCTCTGAGAACACTGTATTCTTTCTACTGTGTTGAATGTCTAAGTCATACACAAACTAGATGCCTAATAAATACATATTAATGATAATGACTCAACCATTCAGGTAGTTATTAAGTTAAGACCAATTACCCCATATCCCCTATTATATGCTCCCAGAGAAAGCACTTCTGTCCTCCCTACAAAGGCTGCCACCATCACTACACTCTGCAGGGGACAACAGTCATCCTGAAGCCCCCTAACCTTTGTACTAACTATTCAAAATTCACACAGTTTTGGCTCATTTCCCATCTCCCTCCAAGAGCCTCTCAGGCTAATCCCATCCTGCCTTATATTCCCATTTGCCTCAGTCACTGCTAGAAGAACAAAACTTCTAGGTCATCTAACATCAACATGGGATAATCATCCTAGTACCTCTGAGTCCATCTCTGAATCTGATTGAATCCATCTTCCTTCCCTTCCCAAACTATTCCACTGTGTTCTTTGCAACTCCAGATGTGTCATCATCAAATGTCCTGGTAGCCTCATCCTCTTCTTCAAATGTTCCCTCCACCTCCCTCTTCTTCGAACGCTCCCTCCACCTCCTGGCGGTAAAGGACCCCATCTCCTGAGCAGCCCTCTTGGTTAGAAGCTGTTTTTACATTTCCCCTGATATCCCAGGCACCTCAGAGCCAGGAGGTGTAGTAGGTTTTCTGCTCGCCATTTCTTTTTTTTTTTTTTGTCCTTTTTGTGACCGGTAAGGGGATGGCAACCCTTGGCTTGGTGTCGTCCGCACCGCGCTCAGCCAGTGAGCACACCGGCCATCCCTATATAGGATCTCCCTAGTGCGTCACGGGGCCGGCCCTCTGCTCACCATTTCTAAGCCAATTCTTTGCTTTCCTCCTTCAAACACCCAGCTCCTTTGAAGCCTGCTATCTCTCTTATCCTTCCAGCTCACTTACTCAAGAGCCCCATTGTTACAGTCCTTCAACCTTGTCTGACAACCATTTCTTTCTTGTCTGTTGTCTTCACTTTGCTGTTTGGAAGTGAAGCTTAGGTTCTACAGCCCAGCATTTTCATCTCAGTTTTGCAAACACCTTCTCCAACAACCTTCTTTCTCTCTTCTATCATATTGAGCTGGAATATCCCAATTTGGTTGAACCCAACTACCAATCCTTTCAGAGCCTCCACGCAAGCAGCTGATCACTCCTGGGGAAAGCCACACAATATAGCTGATTTCACTTTGAATTGGTGACCTCAAACCTCAAATAGGCACTCCACACTGCCTGGCAATACTATCAAGTTTCCCAGGTAAGTTCACTATCCTACTCTAAAGTGACTATTTCTCACTTTTCCCTTTTTTTTTTTCCTAAAACAAACAAACAAACAAACAAAAACCCTCATACCACAAAGTTTTAAGAAGAAACAGAATGTCTATACAGCCTTAAATTACCTCTCTCCAAATATTTATTATAACTGATTCCCCCCCCCCAAAAGAACAACAAAATATTTCGAGATTTGAGAATTATGGGAAACCTAAGTAATGGGAATCGGACCCTCATCGAGGTCTTCCGAGGAATCGGAAACACCACCCTCTGCTGCAGCTCGATGCTTCTTCAGTTTAGCAACCAATTCTTTAGCTGGATTGAAGATACCACTGGTCTGCTGGTCACAGATATAGCAGCGTGGGGTGGTGCGGAAATGCTGCAGTGCACAGTTTTTGCAGAAATAATGCCTGCACTTGGTGACAACTGGGTTTTGGAAGGCCTGGTGACAGATGAAACACTTGAATGGTATTTCCTCGTCCTGGCTGCCCACTTCATAGTTTTCGTCCTTGCAGACACCATAGCGACCCTCCTCAAGCTCACGTTCGATCTGCCACCCAGGTTTATAGTCTGAACGGTCATGGAGGAATTTGCAGCTGTCTCCGAAGCCACAGGAGCCAGTCTCCTTGTAGTCCTTACAGGTGTCGGGCTGGTAATCCCAGCGCACGGTGGCACGGAGATGCTCGGGCGCTCGGATGGGGCCCTTCCTCCTCATCCCGGAGGAGGCGTTGCCCACAGACGCACCCTGGGGCTTCACATATTTCTTATAATTATTGATTCCCCGATAGATCTTGTCATCCTCCTTGCCCCGCAGCTCCTCCTGGATCTTCTGGCTGCGCTCGAAGATGGCCTGTGCGTCCCGCTCCTTGTCCGTGTCTAGCTGGCAGACAGCTGTGGCCCCCATGTCCTCCGGCCCCGCGGGTTTTGCCGAGCGGGTGGACTTGTAGGCCAGGCCGAGGCTCTCGAGCTCACGCTCCTCGTCCTCGCTCCTCGGGTCGCCCTTCGCCGCCTTCTGGTTACCTCTGCCGCGGGTCTCCCGGGTCGCCGGGCTGTGGGCCGCCCGCCTCCTCTCCGGTCGAACCACAGAGCTGCCCTCGTCACTACCGCTGCTGCTTTCTCCGGGCTCCGGGTCGCAGGCCGACCGCTTTCTGAGGCCCGCAACCCCTTTCCGCCCCGGCTTTCTGAAGAAGAAGCCGCAGGCCCTGTCCGCAGTCCCTCCCGGGGAAAGCCGCTCTGCCATTTTAGAGTCGCGAGCTCAGAAATGGCGGCGGCGTCCCGGATCTCGCGGGGCCTCCTCACGTTCTGAGCGTTTGAACGTGCGCCCACAAGTTCTTCAATATCCCTCCCTTCCGGAGGTGGCGCTTGATGTCTTTCCTCTCGGGCGAGATACGGTGACACACTTCCAACGCATAGAGCGTGAAATAGGAAAAACAGCCAACAGTGGAAAGATCTGGCAGACTCCACTTTATCCAAGTGACGGAGGTTAACGTCACTAGTAAGAAACCATGTTGCTATCACGAACCTGCCGACATGATTAGACAGGGCTTAACGCCTGCCTCTGTGGCGTTCTTCCCCCAAACCCATAACCTCGATTGCTCATGAGAAAACATGAGACAAACCCTAGAGGAGGGACGTTCTAGGAAACACCTGGCCAATACTCTTCAAAAGTGTGTAGGTCATAAAAGAAAAGAAAAAGGCTCAGAAGCTCTCATAGATTAGAGGAGACTAAGGAAATATAATGACTAAATGCATGCAGAATCCTAGACTGGAGCCGGGAACAGTAAAAGGACAATAGTGGGAAAAACTGGAAAACTGCAAATTAAGCCTGTAGCTTAGTTAGTAATGTTGCACCAGTGTTAATTTCTTAGTCTTGGTAAAGTTACCATAGTTATGTAAGATGTTAACATTAGGAGTAATTGGGTGAAGGACATAGGGAAACTTTCTGTACTGTATTTGCAACTCTTCTATAAATATAAAATTATTTCAAAATAAAAATAAGAAATATGGACTGGTTGGTTACCTCACTTGGTTAGAGCGTGGTGTTGGTTAAGGGTTCAGATCCGCATGCCAGTTGCCAAAAAAAAAAAAAAAATTAAAAATAAGAACTCCTATATCTTTTCATCCCGATACCCTTCACTCAGTTGGTGACCTGACTTCGTATACTGTTGATAGAATAAGTGTCAGAGCAGAACTCTTTCATTCTTCCGCCTCCACTTTGCCTCCAACCTGCTCTTACAATAGGAGATTGTCCCTGTTCTCAAGTTCCTCCACTAGTGCTCTGGGTCCCATCCTCTCTCCACTCTCCCTTTCTCAAATAACTGGAGGATGTCCCTCCTCCAGTTATTTCTCTTCTTCCCACTTTGTCAATCTCTCCCTCTCTCCTGGATCATTTTCATCGTCATATAAATATGCTGTATTGTCTCTCACATTAACAAGCCTCACCTGTCATCCCTCATGTCTTTCACTTTACTTCCTCATTTCTCCCCACCTCTTGTTAAACATTTTGCAGGAGGCAAAAGTTACCTCCACTTATTCTCTCTACTTCTTTTTCTTTCTTTCTTTCTTTCTCTCTCTTTTTTTTTTTTTTGGTGGCTGGCCTGTACAGGCATCTGAACCCTAGGCCTTGGTCTTATCAGCACCATACTCTCCCAAGTGAGCTAACCACCCAGCTCATGTTCTTGATTGCCATTTCTTCTCCATTTCTCTCCATGCTGGCCAGCATTCCACTGAAATTACCACATTCTATGGACTGTTCCATGTCATCTTACTTGACTTCTTAACACTCTAAATAAACATTGATCTGTAGTTAATAACAAGCATGCTGAAGTATTTAGGGGAGAAGTGTACTGAAGTCTGCAATTCACATTTGAATGCATCAGAATAATAACACAGGTATCTGATAACACACATACAAGGGGCTTTCAAAAGTTTTGTGGAAAAGTGGAATTAAAAGATAAAAATAAAAAATATAAACTTTATTTCTCAACATAAGCTCCATCAAGTTCAAGACACTTTTGTAAGCAAAGATACCAGCCATTTAGTCCATCCCTACAGAACTGAGAGTCCTAGGAATTTAACCATGTCAATGCAGTCATTTTTACAATATTAACTGAAGAAAAATGGGTGCTCTTTAAAGATTTTTAAAGATTAGTAAACAAAAAGATGTCAGAATAAGCCAAATCAAGACTGTAAGGTGGATGCCTAATGATTTCCCATTGAAACTTTCACAAAATTGTCCCCATTTGATGGGAGGAATGAGCAGGAGCATTGTCTTGGTGGAGGACTCTTTGGTTAAAGGTTTTCTGGGTATTTTTCTACTAAAGCTTTGGTTAACTTTCTCCAAACACTCTCATAATAAGCAGATGTTGTTGTTCTTTGGGCCTCCAGAAAGTCAGCAAGCAAAATACCTTGAGCATCCCAAAGAACTGTTGCCATGACCTTTTCTCTTGACTGGTCCCCTCTTGCTTTGACTGGACCACTTCCACCTCTTGGTAGCCATGGCTTTGATCGTGTGTTATTTTCAGGACTGTACCGATAAAACCATGTTCATCTCCTGTTGCTATTCTTCAAAAAAATGCTTCAGGATCTTGATCCCATTTGTTTAAAATTTCCATTGAACTCTCCACTCCTGTCTGCAGCTGATCTGGGCACAACAGTTTCAGCACTCATATAGCAGAAAGTTTGCTCAGCTGTAATTTTTTCAGTCAGAATTGTGTGAGCTGAACCAGTTGAGATTTCTATGTTGTTGGCTATTGTTTCTGCTGTTGATCATTGGCCTCTTCAATTACGGCATAAACAAGATTAATTTTTTCCTTGCAAACTGATTTGGATGGTCTGCCACTATGGGCTTCATATTCAATGTTGTCTCATCCCTTCTTAAAAGGAGTTACCCATTTGTAAACTGCTGATTTCTTTGGGGCATTGTCCCCATAAACTTCTTGTAAAGCATCAATGTTTTCAACATTATTCCACTCAAGCTTCACCGTAAATTTGATGTTGGTTCTTGCTTCAATTTTAGCAGAATTCCTGTTGCTCTGATAGGGGCTCATTTCAAACTGATATCTTATCCTTCTTAGTGCCTCAATTTAACTCCTATTACAACAAGTTAGTTTAAGTTTATATTGGTGCAAAAAAAAATTGCAATCCAGACATAATTTTTTCATATGCATTTTTCATGAACTTTTTGAAGACCCCTCATATAGTACAACATTAATGGTATAATCAAGGGGTGGGCACACAGTTTTCACTATAAAATTATTTTTACTTTTCGCTATGTTTGAACATTTTCATAATAAAATGTTGAAAACGTGTATACACCTAATAATAGAATACTAAAAAATACTTATTCTTTTCAAGTGAACATGAAACATTCACCAAGATGGACCATAGGCTGGATTATAAAGAAAGTTTTGATAAATTTACAAGAACTGAAATCACCCAGAGTTTTTCTCTGGCCCCACTTGAAATTGAATTAAAAATCAGTAGCAAAAAGATAACTGGAAAATCCCTAAATACTTGGAAATTAAATAACACACTACTAAATAACCTATGGGTCAATAAAAAATCATAAGGGAAACTAGAAAATATTTTGATAAGAACGATAATTGCAACACAAATATCGAAATTTGTGGGATTGCAGCTAAATCTGTGGGAATAGTATAAATTATAAATCTGAGGGAATATTATGGGTTTAAATCCTATAACATTCTACAGGAGAAGAAAGCTCTAAGACATTAATCTAAGCTTTTGCCTTAGGAAATCAGAAAAAGGAGAGCAAATTAAATCCAAAGTAAAAAAATTATGAGTAAAAATCAGTGAAATAGAAAACAGACAAACACTGAAGAAAAATCAACAAAAACAAAAATTGGTTCTATAAAAAAAGCAATAAAATTCATAAATCTATAGCTATGCTAAAAATAAAGGAGAGAAGATGCAAATTACCCACAACAGGGGTAAAAGAAGGCATTTTTGCATATTCTACAGCTATTCAAAAGATATGAGAATATTATGAACAAATTTATGCCAATAATTTGGACAATTTAGATTAAATGAAAAAATTCCTTTAAAAATACAAATATTAAAATAAACAGAGGGCTGGCCTGTTAGCTCGGTTGGTAAGAGCATGGGGGTATAAGGTCAAGGGTTCAGATCCCTATACTGGCCAGCTGCCAAAAAAAATAAAATTAAAAAAAAAAAAGGTAAAATGGTGAAAAGGTAAAATGGTAAAAAGAAATGGAAAATCCGAATTGCCTTCCACCTATTAAAACACTGAATTTGTAATTAAAAATCTTCATACAAAGAAACCTACATGGTTTCACTGATGAATTCTAACATTCAAGAGAGAAACAATACCAAATCTACAAAAACTCTTTCAGGAATTAGAGAACAGAATACTTCCAAACTAATTTTAAGACGCCAGGATTACCCAGACAAAGTGCTGCATTAAAGAAAACTGTAGATCAATATCCCTCACGGACATACTTGTGAAATTCTTTAATAAAACACTAGCGAATAGAATCCCAACTTACAATAAAAGTAGTACTTTATGACCAAGTGAGGCTTATCGAAGGAATGTCAGGTTAGTTTAACATTCAAAAATCAATGTATACTTTTTCTCCCCTTCTACTGCACTTGACTAGACTTAAAAAAAAAAAACAGGGTAATTTACTATATAAATAGACTAAAGAAGAAAAACCACATGATTCTCTCAACAGTGGTAGAAAAAAACATTTGGCAAAATTTAATGCCTACTTGTGATATAAACTCTCGGCATACTAGGTATAGGAAAAAAATTGCAATCTGATATAGGTCATTCACAATCAAATCCCCAGCTAATGCAATACTAGTAAACAATAGAATGCTCTCTCCCTAAGATCAGGAATAAGGCAAAGATGTCCACTTTCATACTTCTCTTTAATATTATACTGGAGATCCTAGACAATGCAATAAGATTTAAAAGAAAGAAGTAAAACTGCTTCAGGATGACATGACTGTGTACATATATATCCTAAGAAATCCAAAAATAAAAAAAAAAAAAAAGGAAGGAAGGAAAAGCTACTAGAACTAATAATAAATTTACCAAGGTTGAAGGATATGTCTGTAAACAAAAATAAATTGTATTTGTATATATCAGCAATGAACAATTGGAAAATGAATTTACAATAAGATCAAAGATATAATATGCTTATGGTTAAACTTAACAAAATATGTGTAAGACCTTTACACTGAAAGCTATAAAACATTTTCGAGAGAAATTAAAAAGAGATCTAAATAAATAAATGGAGAGAGACCATGACCATGGACTGGAGGATTTAAATTGTTAAGATGTCAATTCTTTCTAAACTGATTCTGAGCTTCAATGTGATCACAATCAAAATTCAAGAAGGCTTTTTTGTAAAAATTGATAAGGTGATTCTAAAATTTATATAGAAATACAAAGGACCAAGAATAGCTGAAACAACTATGAAAAAGAATCACGAAGTTAAAAGACTTCTACTATTTGATTTCAATACTATGGTAGTCAAGACAATGTAGTACTGGAGCAAGGATAGACATATAGAACAATGAAATAGGAGAGTTTAGAAATAGACCCCACATCCATATGGTTAACTTGTTTTTGATAGGTGGCAAGGTAATTCAGTGGGGAAGGAGTAGAGTTCTCTCCAAATGGCACTGGAGCAACTAGCCAGTCATATGTCAGGACCCCCCCCCAAAAAATTTTGACTCATTTAAGAGCATACACAAAAAATTAACTTGAGATGGATCATAGACCTAAACTTAAAAGCTAAATCTATAAAAGTCCTAGAAGAAAACAGTGGCAGAAAAGCCAGCAAGAACCAGGATGATTTTCACATGAGCAATGAAGGAGATGTGGAGCCAAGGGGCCATTCTAAGTGAGGAACAATTGCCTTCTACTGGAGGAAATGAATAGTTACTATATGAAATTGGAGGGGGTAAAAAGCAGAAGAAAGTGGTTGCCTCTGGGGGAACAGGAATCAGGATGAGGAAGGGAGCTCCTGTTCCTTATTTTAAACCTTGCAGTACTATTTGACTTTTATACTATGTACACACACTTTTTTGATAAAAGTAAAAATTTGCTGTGTTATTTTAAATTATAATACAGATCACTTAATTAGCATATATATTAATGTATTAAACACTGCTGCTTAAGTGCTTATCATGTAGTGCTTCATATTGTACAAAAAACTTCAAAGTGAAAAAAGATAGGAAAAAAGATTTTCTCATAGTAAAGAGTTAGAAGTTTTGCTTTTGGAGACAAAGTTAATTTTTAATTACAGATATGACACGATAAAAATTATATACATATATACACATACATACATTATATATTAAGGTGGACTCTCAATATACAAATGCAAACTATTGTTATAAACCTAAAGCAAACTAAACATTATCAACTACTCTGCAGAGAGTACATTCTGTGAAACCAGGTTCTTTGGGATACATGAGAAGAATTAATGAATGAGTGGCATAAATACCAACCTATTAACAAAGATGAGGGATTTTCTGGGTAGTCGTCAAGAAGAACTTTTACTTTTCATTCTATATACAGTACTTTTATTTTGAATTCATGTTACTCATGGAATAAAAATGTTAAGAACTAGTAATTTTAAGCCTAATTATAACAAATGTTTACACATTACATACTCTTTTAACCATCTGCAAAAATAAAATTCATACCATTTAATATTTCAATAAATTCTACATACCACACACACACACACACACACACGCACTACACATACATTCTAAAACCTATGTAAAAAACTATACTGTAGGATATTAACTAAGTAATTTTCTTAAATAGCACCCCTAATTTTTCTTTTCAAGGAACATTATACTAACTTTTTTCCAATACTATTTATATTAAATACGTTATCTTTTGATTTAGAGGTATTCTTCAACACTGAAGAGACAGAAGGTCATACCCAATATCCCTATGCTACCAGTTAATACTTTGCACTAACCACTAGATCTTTTCTTAACTAGCTTCCTTTTCCAACCACACTTTGGCTTTGGTGTTGGCTTTTCAACTGGGTTCTTAGTTGATGGCCTGCAGGAGTTTGGCTAGAAAAGTTTAGTTATGGTTTTTAATCTTGTCATGTTCCTTTCTTAGTCAAATATTCTCTCTCTCTCTCTTTTTTTTTTTTTTGGCAGCTGGCCAGCTCAGGGATCTGATTCCTTGACCCTGGTGTTATAAAACTGCGCTCTAACCAACAGAGCTAACCGGCCAGCCTTTAGTCAAATATTATATATCAAACCGACTACTATCAAAATTAAAAAGAAACTGTCAAATGTAAGAATAAATTTAGGAATATACTTGGGTATGAAACTTGACAAAAATATTAATAAATGTTGTTAAATGTAGTGCTGGAACTTTGAAGATTCACAATCAAAGCATAAAATGAGAGTGATGTTGAGCAGTGAATGACAAATTGAGAAGGTGTTAAAGAGCTATAAAAATAAATACCTCAGATGCATACTCAGATACTATGAGTAAGAGATGAGTGTAGTGTTTTGTCATTTATTTAATAATTATGTTTACTCAATTCACTTATTGCAATGAACAATTTAATAAACAACTGTCAAGCTATAAGATGAGGCTCTCTTTGATTAGGTAACAGATTTAGACCTGGCAATGGAACATTTTGCAAACAAAGCCACAATAACCAGTTAGATTATTCTTGGGAAAAGTATGTGTAGCTTGGGGGCTCGCAGTGTTCAACTTCCGGAATACATCCACAATGCAGCAGACAACAAAAATCTGGTTGATAACTTGTTCCCAATTCGTTAGCGCTATTCTTTTCACTTAAATTGCTCAACAGATCACAAAGTTCCAAAACTAGGTCTAGCAACTCAGATTTAGATTTAAAACACTGATGATTTCCTTACAAGATCAATAATCTAATAAAAATAGCTTATTTAATGTACCAAGTAAAATTTAAAATATAGAAGCATTTATAACAATGTGACTATTTACATTAAGCAACTTGCCTACACTTCAACAGGAGAGTACAACACACTTAAAATATTGTTCAATAAAAGCATAATCTTTGATCTGACGTATACTTGTAAAAAATAATCAAATTTAGCTGAATCTTACATTGCTTTTTCGCCTTTCCTTTTTTGAACTCTTACTCCCACTGATTTCTTAAGCAAGACAAAAGGCCTCTTTTAAACGGGTTATAATGTTATTACAGCTAACGTTAACATTTAAAACAATACTTTAATAGTTATTAAAAGTTTCAAGTCATTACAGTTATTTTGAGATGGCAATAACAGTTTGTTGTGATTTAAATTCATTTGCACTAAAATAAATTGTCTTTTGTTTCTACTTCCCTATATTTTCTTAGAAAATGTTGACTCACCCAACATTGTTCTCCAATATTAATCAAAACCTAAATAATTTCGGTTCCCAGCATTTGGCTCTATGGGAACACCTTTTATTACATCTTCAACTGCTAAAAATGCTTACAAAAAAGGGGAAAGAATTTTTGAGAGTAATTATAAAGAAAATATGAATTTATCATCCTGGAAAGCCAGGGAGATTTCTTTCGTTCTTTTTTTCTAGTTTCAAAGGAGTACAGTTAAACTGCCCAGGTAATGCTCAAAGGTCGTCTTTTTTATTGTACTTCGGCCGCTTCTCCGCTTGTTTGTAACCCATTTCCGCTTCCACGTCCCTCTTGCAGTCCCCACACCCTTTCCCCCAGGCCCCGTTCTTCAAGGCTTCAGGGGAGCTCTCCTCCGTGCGAAGAGGAAGCCTCAGTGTTCTCGAACCTCCTCTGCCACCCCCCAGAGTGCCCGCCTGCGGTACAAAGACGAAGCACCGGGCGGCGGGGCGGGCGCGGGCGCACACCTGAGGAGGGGCCGGGGAGGAGGGGCGCCTGCTCCCTGCCCCGCCCCCAGGCGGTGACTCATCCCCGAGCCCCGGCGACAGAGGTGAGCCGCCGGGGGATGAGGGCCGAGAGGCGGGGCAGCCAGGTTGCGCAGGTCTGCGCTCCACCCTCCGCGCGTGTAGAGCGCGCAGTCCCTCGACGAGCTCGCACCTTATTCCCTGTCCGGGAACCCTTCGCCGCCGTCCTCCCGACGCGGACCTGCTCGCCCGAGGCCTCGCGCCGCCCGGCCGGCCAGGGGGCTCCCCGCGCGCCTTCCGCGAGTCCCCGGCCCGCCCTGCTCCCCTCCTCTCGGCGCGCTCAGCATGGCGCCCCCCCAGGTCCTCGCGTTCGTGCTCCTGCTCGCGGCGGCGACGGCGGCAGTAGCCTTGGCTCAGAAGGGTGAGGAACAAACTTGGAGAGGAGTTGTGGAGTCGGGCCAGGCCGGGGAGTGGCGGCCTCCGGCGCTTGAGATGGGGACCATGGGGAGGGGATCGAGAGGCCGCGCTTTCCCGCCCCGAGACCGCAAGGCGCAGGCGGTGCCGCGGCCCAGGCCCTCGGCGCGAAGGAGGCAGCGGGAAGGCGTCGGCTCGAGCTGGCCGGAGGGAGCAGCCTTACTCTGCAGCTTTGAACTCCTCTCTAGGGAAATGGCCCGGGGCGGAGGGTCAGGCGGGGAACGGAGTGGCCACGTCCGGGGATCCTGCGACCACAGAACCAGCGCTTCGCGCCGGGGCGCGCCCACCTCCTCTGGCCCGGGTGGACTTGGGGTTCCGGTGTGCCCCTAACCAAGCCCGGGCCGGTAGCGGAGTCAAGGTGACTGCGGCTTGCCGGGGCACCTGCGGCGACTCCCGGATGTGAGCCTTGGGCGGGGACAGGTGGCTGAGGGCGGCCAGGTCCGCTACGCACCTGCGCGCGGGAGACGGGCCTCCTGGACCTCGACCACGGGGGCTGTGGGTGTTTTCCCTTTTCTTTTCTTTCTTTCTTTTTTTTTTTTTTTGTGTCTGGTGGCTAGCCGGTGTTGTTTTCCCTTTTCTAAGGATCATGTGAGTAGTGCCAAGTTTATTGTACGGAACTCGGAAATAAAGATAACCCTAAAGAGTAAAAAAAAAAAAACAAAAAAAAAAAAAAAACTTAATCCCACCACTTTGAGAATCCCTTAATTAACAATTGGGTATATTTTTCTTTTAGACATTTCTTTAAACACTGCCCTAAACCTAAATATGTAGTTTTATCTTGATTATTTTTCCACATCCAGAGCTGTACATTTCTTTTGATCTTTAAAAACACGATTTAAATGGTGACTGAAAAATCTATAGTGTGGAAGATCGCACCATTATTCAAATGTTGGACATGCAGTTTGATTGGTTTTTCTTATTCTGAAATTAACAGCTTGCCTGCCGGCTCTTGATTTATTTGTAAGATGGTGCCTGGAAGTGGAGTGACAACTGGCTAAAGCTCTCTGGAGAGGCTGTTTATACTCCCACCAACAAGGTGGCCTAAATTAAATACTTAAACTTTCAAAAAATGCAGTTTAATCAACTCGTGTTTTTTCTAGTTTCAATCTGGGACTAAATACTTAATCTTGGAATTGCTTTAAAATGGTGATAGATGCTATAGGTATATGTTCAGAAAGTCCCGTACCTGACTGGTCCATTTTATTTTTATGTTTTGACTGTTGGCCGGTAGGGGGATCCGAACCCTTGACGTTGGTGTTGTAACACAGCGTCTAACCAGTTGAGCTAACTCGCCGGACCCTGGTCTGTTTTAATTTTCACATTACTTGGTAATGAAAAATACAAGTACAATATAGTGCCACAAAAGATTTTAACTCCTTGAGGACAGCCACTGTGCTTTCTCCCTTTGTGACCCCAATATTGAGTTTAGTGCTAGACAGATTATAGGTAGTTCATATCGGTTGTAAAACGGAGAGAAATTAAAGTCATACTTGGGAGATGAGAGAGCAATATAAAAATTCTTTGGTTCGTCATGCTAATTTTTGTTTTTAATGACTGCACTCAACTAGACTAAAAATAAATAAAAGGAATCAGATGGGCTTGCCAATTTGAAGTTAAAATGAACTTTTGAGGTAGTCATGGATATATAATGATTAAACTAACATCGATACCCAGGATGGGCTGCTTAGTATCACTTTCAAAATCAGGTACATGGATTTGATTTAATTAGGAGACCCATATACAAGAATTCCTCCAAATTGGAAGTATAATTTTTCCAAGACGTAAAATGATATAAAGGTTGAATATGTTCCTCTTAAGCCACAGAAGTTTCTTATTTATTTAAGAGAGAGAGAGGAAGGGAATGTGAAGATTCATGGATCCTGGAATTGGAATTGTTGATTTTGTTTTTTTTTTTGGAAAACAGCGACTGTCAGGCAGGGGCGTATCTAGCAGGACAAGAGGAGGGAAAGAGCTGAGACAGGGAGTATCACAAAGACAAAGCTGGAAAGAGCTGAGACTGGGAGATAGCACAAAGACAAAGCCTTTAGAAGCCTGTATTCTTATTTTTTAAAAAAATTGAAACAGGATAATGCAAGTGGATTAGATGATGTGTCTGTATAATGTATACAAACTATTTAGCAAGTGTCAAGCACTTCAGAAGCAACTCAAATTATAGCTGAAAAACGAAACATCCAGAACCGCTTTTTAAGGCTTTGTGTCTCTGTAACTTAGGCATTATTGTCAGAACATAATTTAGCTGAGACATCAGAGTTGATAGTTGGATCCGCATTTTAAAATGGATTTTTAAAAAATTTTCTAGAATGTCTCTGTGAAAACTACCAGCTGACTACAGACTGCTCTTACAATGAAAATGGTCAATGCCAGTGTACTTCAATTGGTACACAAAATACCATCATTTGCTCAAAACGTGAGTGAAATATCCTTATTTCCTTTAAACTTTACTTTGACTTAATACTATTTTAATTGATGTGTCTTGAGTTGGGAAGTTTTATCAGCTTAAATCTGCGTCATGTTGCTTTGTTGAAATTTGATATTATATCCATCTGAAGCTTCTCTTCAGAAAATAAGTGTGGGAACATGTAAATTTAAAATCATCTTTGGCCCTGGAAGTTTGGAGTTAAATTAAACATTTTTTTCCCCTGTAAGCATGAAACTGCAGTTATTTTTCAGTGCTTTCTTTTCAGTGGCCAGCAAATGTTTGGTGATGAAGGCAGAAATGACTGGCTCCAAGTCTGTTAGAGGAATGAAACCTGAAGGGGCAATCCAGAACAATGACGGGCTTTATGACCCTGACTGCGATGAGAAGGGGCTCTTTAAAGCCAAGCAGTGCAATGGCACCTCCACTTGCTGGTGTGTGAACACTGCTGGGGTCAGAAGAACTGACAAGGACAGTGAAATAACCTGCTCCGAACGAGTGAGGACCTAGTGAGTGGGGCTTCCTATATTACTTGTTTTCAGGCTTTTTGGATTCGCTTGATTAAACTTACTTTTGAATAGGTAATATGATTTCATGGTTTAGAACTCAAAAAGTAGGAAAGTGTGTACAGCAAAAAGTCTCCATTCCATCCCACTCCCCCAGCTACCCAGTGTACCTCCACAGAGCTGATGTCATCAGTTTATTCCATAATCTTCAAGAGATAGTCTATGAATTTATGACATATATGTATTCTTTTTTTTTTTGCACGATGGTAGCATACTAGGTGTAATTTTCCTTTTATGTTTATACTTAACACTGGTCAGCATTTTAAAGTTGGATTAGTGTTAAATGTATACGAATTATATTTATATATTTGCTCATTTATTGTGTTTAAAAAGTAAGATATGGTTGTCTTAGGGATTATTTAATAAAAAGGAACAGAAACACACTCAACGCTAGCTTAAGCAAAAAAGACTTTACTGAAAGGGATGACTACAAACTAGAAGGGTATCAGGACCAAAGCCAGCACTCCCTACTGTTGTGGCTTTTGGAGCCTGGAGCCTCATCATCAATTTTCTATTTCTCTTAGTGCCTTTTTGTCTTTTTACTTGAACAGGGCCCAATATAGCCAGCTCAGCCTTGACTTTACGTGACCTTATGTATTGTGGCTGGAGGACAGAAGGTCAATATTAGAAATGTTTACTCCTGGGCAGGTTCTTTATGAAGGATGTGTGATGGCCAGGGAAGAAATTATGGGCATTTCTACTGTATAAATTTTTTTTTTTTTGGCAGCCTACCAAAAAAATGTAACACTGCATTGTAACCAACTGAGCTAACCGGCCAGCCCTCTACTGCATAAATTCTTTTTCTGATAGCTCTACTGCGATTCCAGTAGGGAATTTTAGTGTTAGCTCATTAGGAAAACAGTATAGTTTATAGTAGAGTTGTTATAGTCAATTGACATTGTCTTTTTACCTTACAGCTGGATCATCATTGAACTAAAACACAAAGCAAGAGAAACACCTTATGATTCTCAAAGTTTGCAGACGTAAGTGCAATTAACTACATCGTATTATCTGTGCACAATTGGTACTCAAATCTTGTATCCCATGAGAAACACCAAGTCTTAAGTGCTTTTTCATATTCTGAAAAGTGAAGTTATTTGAAATAGAGTTGCAAGAATAGTACAAAGATTCTTGTAGTACCCTTCCCTCAGATTCACCAATTAACATACTGACACATTTTCTTTTTATGTGTGTGTATGTTTATGTGTGTGTACTTTATATCTATATATCCGTATATGTATAAATATTTTTCCCAGAACCACTTAAAAAGAAGTTATGGACGTCATGTCCCTTTACCCTTAAAAACTTTAGTGTATCTTTTCTTAAGAACAAAAGGCATTCTCTTATGTAACAACTGTATAATGATCAAATTCAGGAAATTTAACATGCTGCCAGTTTTCCCATTATTGTCCCTTGTAGCAATTTTTGCCCACTGTTCTAGGACCCAATCCGAGATTGTGTACCACATTTAGTTGTCATGACTCTTTAGTCTCTTTTAATATGGAGCAGTTTCTTGGTCTTTCTTTATCTTTCATGACACTGATATTTTTGAAGAGCATGAGCAAATTATTTTATATCATGTCCTTCAGATTTGGATTTGTCCTACTTCAAATTTGGATTTGTCTGGCTTTTCCTCTTTTCTAAAAATAGGTTATGCGTTTTTAACAGGAAAACTAGTCTTGCATCTTTTGTAGTACTTTACATCAGAAGGCTCATGATAGTGAGCTTGTCCCTTTACTAGTAATATTAACTTTGGTTAAAGTGGTGTCCGTCAGGTTTCTCAACTGTAAAGTTACCATTTTCCCCTTTTAATAAATAATCTGTGGGTGTATACTTGGATACTATGTAAGTGTTCTGTTTCTAATCAAAATGGCATTCTACAGTTTTAGCATCAGTGGATGATTCTAACCTGAATCAATTATTTTTTTTAACAACTTTAGGTAATGACAATCCTAGACCTTGAACTATCTGCTTGGTTTTAAAGTAGTGCTTCTGGGTTGGCCAGTTAACTCAGTTGTTTAGAGCATGGTGTTGATAACACCAAGATCAAGGGTTCGGATCCCCATACTGGCCAGCCACAAAAAATAGAGAAAAAAGGTAGTGCTTCTTACCTTTAAAAGCTTCTTAGCTTTAAAAGTTATATGGTACAAACTTTTTTTTTGAACACAGATTTTTAATTATTCACAGTGCTCTTCAGAAGGCGATCACAACTCGTTATCAACTGGATCCAAAATTTATCACACGTATTACGGTATGATTTTTTAGTAAATGAGATTAAGCAGAAAGTTGGGGACCGTATGGTTTGGGTGTAAAGGACATCCAGTGATTTTAGTAGTGGTTAAATGCTTTTGAATAACAGTTTAAGGCCTGGCACTTAATGCAAATTCCCTGTTGTTGTTTTTCTCCCATAAAGCCTTTGAAAACCCCAGTATTACCCTTAAAGGAAACAGTATCTGTTAGTATCCGTAAAACATGTCTTTCTTACCCTGGAGAACTCTCTGTAATTGCTTTTAGCGTGTCTTACTTTAGCATGCTACTCTACCTCCCATCTTCTCAGGTTTAAGGAACTAGTCTTTACCCAGTAAAGCCCTTCCTTAATTCTTTCAGCTCTGGTTTTAAAAAACACATAGCTTGAATACTGTGATGGAACTCTTTAAAGGCAATATAAATTTATTCTTGTTCTTCTTGATTAAAATTGATGTCATTTTTAAAAAGACTCTTTTGAAGGAATATACTGTTTTGCTCTCTAAAAACTGAACATGGTTAATGCATACTACATTTTTTTAAAATTTATTTTTAATTAATTGGTTATTTTTTATGGTAACATAGTTGATCGTATGTATCTGTGGAGTACAGAGTTAAATATCAGTACCTGTGTGGGATATGTGATGCATACCACATTTTGGATTGCATTTCTTTAGTATTTTGGTTTTCAAGTAGTTCTGATCCAAATAAGGTACTGTGATACCTTGTTTTAAAATTTTTTTCAAGACAAGGAAATTCTCTTGGATTAAAAATATATGCATTGGGCCGAGCCCGTGGCGCACTCGGTAGAGTGCTGCGCTGGGAGCGTGGCGATGCTCCCGCCGCGGGTTCGGATCCTATATAGAAATGACCAGTGCGCTCACTGGCTGAGTGCCGGTCACGAAAAAAAACGACAAAAAAAAAAAAAAAAAAAAAAAAATATGCATTGTAATTATGTTTGGTTGTCTTATTTCCCTTGAATAGATTTAAAGGCTCCCCCAAAGATTTTTCAATATTAGTGAGAAAGTTAATTATCCACTAATGGAAAGGGATAGTGATGCATGTAGATTACAGAAAATCAAACACTGAATATTCTGATTATTGAACAATGATATTTTCATTATATTAATATTCGTATTTTTTAATTTTCCCCCCAGTATGAGGATAATGTTATCACTATTGAGCTGGTGCAAAATTCTTCTCAGAAAACTCAGAATGATGTGGACATAGCTGATGTGGCTTATTATTTTGAAAAAGATGTGAGTTTAATCTTTCTTATTTTATTCCTGTGTTCAGAAATGTAATGTTGTCTGTCATTCCTCAAAGGATTCAAGATCTTTCACCACCTTTTTCTTCACTTACAGATGAGCCTTATCTCCAAGTGGGTCTTCTGCAATTTTGTCCTCCCTGCCACTCATATAACTTTCTGACTTGCTTGTATGTTTGTGCCTTTATCAAATTGTTCTGCTTAGAATGTCTTCTGTCTTATAATTCTCATTTATTATCTCCCTAACTTAGTGTGTATATTCTCTCCCTATTATATTTATAATTTACATGAACAAGAATTTATATTTTAAAAATGCTGTAAAACTGATGTGATTATTTTATTTTAACTTTAATATATGATAGTGATGAATATAATATAGTGATGATATATTATTTTCTGATGAAGTCTAAGATTTGCTTCAGAATAATCTGGATTGGGGTGGGAAGGAAGAGTAGATGAAATAAGAATGGGCATGTGTTGGTATTGTTGAATCTGAGTGATAAGTACATGGGCTTCCTTATACTGCTCTTTCTACTTTTGTGCATGAAAATTTCCTGTAATAGTTTTTAAAAGGGTTCAATGGATCGGATTGTTATCACTGAAACTATAAAGATTCTTGGTGGCATTTCTTTTGGCATATGATCAATGTGTAATTATTATGTGGCCATGGTTGGTTTTCTTAAATAATTTTAATTGCTTTTCTCCTTTTCAATATAGGTTAAAGGTGAATCCTTGTTCCATTCTTCTAAAAGAATGGACTTGAGAGTAAATGGGGAACAACTGGATCTGGATCCTGGCCAAACTTTAATTTACTATGTTGATGAAAAAGCACCTGAATTTTCAATGCAGGGTCTAAAAGCTGGTGTTATTGCTATTATTGTGGTTGTGACAATAGCAATTATTGCTGGAATTATTGTGTTGGTAAGTACAGAACAAGTAAAATATCATTTAAGGGTATATTCTTTCAAGAAAAGACAGTAATACGAAAAAGCTGCATCCATGTTCCAAAACATATTAATGAAACAAAAATCTCTATTTTTTGTAATTCACTCTAGTGAACACATTTATTGCATTTCTGGTTCCTTTTTACAAAACAGTCACTTTATGAAGCAAGAAGAGATACTAATCTAAAACAGCTTGCAGCCGAACACCTCAGAGTCCAGTTACATTGCCATCCAGCAGCAAATGTCTTTTGGTTCTTCTCACTGCGTATAATTTAACACCATTGCCAGGCTTAGTACAAAAATACCCGAACCTCCAAAACCATTCAGTGAGCTGGAACAACAGAACACAGGATTTAAAATAGCATAGGAAAGAGTTAATGTTAAATGTGAAGCAAATTCTAAATAAAGATTAGCACACTGAGTTTAGCAGTGCTTCAGAAGAAGAATATCACCTAGAAGTGGGGGGTTTATTCTAGGAATGTGAGGATGCTTCAGGAAATCTAATCACCACAACAGAATTCAGAAATAGATTTGAGAGTATTTGGGAACTTACATTTTCAGTTCAATGGAATTACGATGCTTGGTATCCATTTGGGAGAAAACAAAAGTTGAATTCTTATTTCACCCCACGAGGGCTGGCCGTATTGCCCGACTGTGTGAATGGCATGTCCAGAGCACAGCAATGTGAAGGAGTTGGGCAGTGCACCTATGTTCAAACACAAATTCCAGATGGATTATAGTTTAAAATACAAAGAAATAAAACAAGTCTCAAGAAAATTAATTTAGGAAATGTTGACCTTGTGTAAGAAATCTAGAATCCATGAAGGAAAAGATTTATGCATATATGAGTTCATTAAAATTAAATTTTTTTTTGTGTGTGTGTGTGTGACCGGTAAGGGGATCACAACCATTGGCTTGGTGTCAGCCACACCGCGCTCAACCAGTGAGTGCACCAGCCATCCCTATATAGGATCCGAACCCGCGGCGGGAGAGCCGCTGCGCTCCCAGCGCCACACTCTCCCGAGTGAGCCGTGGGGTCGGCCCTAAAATTAAATATTTGTATGCCAAAGATACTGTACAGTAAAAAATATCAATGATAGGCTGGGAAAGAATATTCATGATGCATAAAACAAATGGATATTATGCACAATAAACAGAATTCTTACAAATTGATGAGGAAACCTAAAGAAAGAATGGCAACCAGCCAGCTGCCAAAAAAAAATAAAGAATGCCAACAGGTATGGATAGACAG
Organism: Cynocephalus volans; assembly: GCF_027409185.1. Taxonomy (NCBI): domain Eukaryota; kingdom Metazoa; phylum Chordata; class Mammalia; order Dermoptera; family Cynocephalidae; genus Cynocephalus; species Cynocephalus volans. The sequence goes on from NC_084473.1 coordinate 44,560,507, forward strand.
TTTGTAGAAGAAGAATTTCAGATGGCAAATAAACACATGAAAGATTAATCATAGAAATATAATCATGTAAAAAAGAAAGCACATTCATTGTTAAGTGTAGCAATGTCACTTGTAAGGGTGAATCTGGAAAAGAATCTGAGTTAAATTAGTAGGAGAGTGGATGAGTAAATTGTGGTATATCCATGCTATGGAATAATGTGAATGAGTTCAATCTATATCTTTTGATCTGGAAGAGTTCTTATGGTGGTGACACAGGCTGTGCAAAAATAGAAATGATATTGTATGATCCCATTTTTATTTTTTATTCATTTTCTCTGATGGCTGACTGATAGGGGGATTTTTACTATTTGTTTTATTTTGTTTTTGATCTTTTTTTAAAATCACATTTTATTTTTAGACCCCCAAACTTGTATGCATATATATGGAAAAAGATGTTGAAGAATGCACGCCAAACTGTTAAATTTCATTAAAGATTATTTGTTTTCTTAGTGTTTTTTTTTTTTTGTTTCAGTGCTATGCTAGACTTTTTTTAGTTTAGTAATGAAATTTTAATTTAAGAAACAATGTTTATGGATAGAGTTTAAAATTATATTTGTTCCGATCGGAATTATGTCCATTAAAAACATATATGTCAATGTAGACCAACTTTTTGTTTGAGGAGCAGTCCTGAAATAATAATTTTTTTTCATCCATTCAGGTCATTTCCAGAAAAAAGAGAATGGCAAAGTATGAGAAAGCTGAGGTAAATGGATTACTTACCTAATAAAAAGGCCCCGTTTCATCTCTTACTGCTAGTAATCATTGTACCTTCCTAGACATTGACAGATTTCCATTGCCCCGGAGTCCTATTGCAGTATAGTGCTTGGGGTCTTAGAGACAGTATTAGAATGCACTCTCACCTAAATATTCTTGCATGAGTTCCATGGCAGACCACCTTATATTGAATTCTGCTCCATAGAAGAGTGGAATGGGAAGCCTTATTTTATAAAGTGTCAGCGTTTAGAGGAAACTTTTAGAGGCATACTCTAGTGGATTCACATTAGAGAAAATGTTACTGATAACCTGATTTACTGTCTGCATGCCAGTGGAATAATAATCATTTAAAATGAACTTAATTTGTCATAGTAAATCTGTTGCATACTATCTGGTTACCTATACCAGTGTGAAATTTTCAGATTGTTAGCCTGTTCCAGTCATTTGGAATTGGATATGAACACACTTGTCTTTGAATCCTATCAATAATATTTTCTGTATACTAACCAATTTTTGTATACCTATGTACTTACTTGTAATCTAATATGTGCCACTTGCTAATATTTTAGCAAATATTAATTAGAAGTGTAAAAAAATATTGAAAAAATCTAATAGAACTGGAAAGTTCTAGCATTTTCTTTCCATTCCATAGTAGATCACCTGGCTTATCTGGATTGGTGACCACAGGTCTAGAGAACTATCCCTGAACTGAATTTTAACAGACAGGCAGACTGATGATGTAGTGTTGTAGTTAAGAGCAACACACACCTGGGTTTGACCACTTATTACATAACTTCTTTAAGCCTGCATGTTTTCTCATCTGTAAAATGGGGATAATAGTACTGACCTATTTTAAGGATTAAAGGTAATCTGTAAAGTATTGGTCCCATGCTTGCCACATAGCAAAATGTTTGCCAACAGTAGTAGTAGTGTCATCGTTGTCTCAGTTCTGCCTGTAACTTATTGTATGATCTGGGACAAGTCACTTAATTCTGAACTTCAGTTTCCCCACCTATAAAATGAAAGATGGATAATAGAAAATAAATTGATTCTTCCTAGCTGTAAAAATATTATACATTTAGTAAAAATCTTATCTATTCTTAAAGATCTAGCTTATCTGCTGCTTTCCCCACTCTCTTTGGCCATCTTGTCTCTAAATAGTAGCTTGGCTCCTGCACTCAATATGTGTTTCCTTGTAGTAGAGCTTTCTCTTTTTTTATTTATATAAGTCTTATAAGTGTATAAGGAAATCATCTTGCTTTCCTCTCTAATTTTTTTAAACTATTTTCAGAATAAACAAAAGATTGGAAAATGATTTTCAATTTTCTGTACTTTTTCTATCTGTTTCAGATAAAGGAGATGGGTGAGATGCGTAGGGAACTCAATGCATAACTGCTGTAATTTGAAGATTCACTGCAAGAAGGGAAATTAGCAAATGGACTCATTACAAATGTATGAGCATGGGAGAAAGAAGATCTTCGTTAGTTAACATCATATATTTGTAATAGTGAACTGTACCAAAATACAAACTGCTTGAAATTGGCTTTACCAATCTTAAAATTTTACCACAAGTGTCTTATATGTGCAGATCTAGTATAAAACCAAGAACTTGGACTGCATAGTTAAAATTATTTATGCATAGCATTGAAGAGTGTGCATTAAATGTGCTTTCACAGTAGAGATTAAATGACTACTCTCATTCATTTGTGATTGAAAGCTGCCTTTCTGTTTACTTTGAGTCTTGTACATATAAACTTTTTTATGAACTATAAAATAAAACATTTTAAAACTACTTCCTAAATTTGTTTGAATCATATCGAATCAAATTTCATAGTGTCTTTAATATGCCACTTTCCCAATGTCTTACATAATGAACAATTATGGTACAAATGCATTTTACTTTCAGTTACCTGGAAGAGTTACTATGAAGTTAAAGTATCCTGAAATATTTTGCTTTTTATAATTAAGAATTTTTAAAAGCACTAAGAACCACATTAAAGAAATTATGAAAACTGGATTTAAACAATTACCTATGATTTTTATCCCTTATGTGGTAGGCAGAATTCTGTGATGTCCCCCAAAGATTTTCTACCCCTGATGTACATGCCCAGTATAATCCCCTCCTATTGAGTGTGGCAGGACTTGTGAACACAATGGGCTGTAACTCCCAAGATTGTTAACATTATATGGCAAAGGTGAAGGGATTTTGCAGATGTAATTAAGATCCCTAATCAGTTGGTTTTGAATTAAAAGGGATATTACTCTGGGTGAGCCTGACCTAACCAGCTGAGCCTTTTTGAAGTGTCCAAAAGCAAGAGAAGCAGCAGAAATAGAGGTAGCTCTTCTGTTAGTCTTGGAGCAAACTGCCCTGTTGTGGAGAGGGTCATGTGACAGGGAACAGCAGGTGGACCCTAGGAGCTGAGGGCCTCATTTCCACAACCACAGGAGCTGAATTGCCAGCAACCAGGGAGTGTGGAAGAGGACTCGGAGGCCCTGATGATGGCAGCTCTGGCCAACCCCTTCACTGCAGTCTTGAGACCCTGAATAAATGACCCAGTTGACCTATGCCTAGCTCCTGACTCATGGAAACTGAGATAATAAATGTTTATTATATTAAGATGTTAAATTTCTGGTAGTTTGTCACACAACAGCAGAAATCAATACAGTTAGTAAAATACAATGAGAACTTTAAAGACAAGGAGCAGCCACTGCTACAGCTGAGACAGCACCAAAGGAAGAGACCCTCTCCATTCCTCTCAGCCCCTCAGTGGTGGGCTGAGATCTGGACCTTGTGAGAGAGGGTACTCTCAATAGCAGAGATGTTGCTGTGGGGCCACAGTGGCAGAGCTTTTTGAAAATCAGCATTGTGCATCTTTCTGGAAATCTAGGGCAGGAGTCATCAAACTACAGACTTCAGACTGGCCGTGTCCCCTGTGTTTATATAGCCCAGGAGTCAAGGATGGTTTTTACATTTTTAAATGGTTGAAAGAAAATCAAAAGATTATTTCATTTGTCCATAATTAAAGTTTTATTGGAGCACAGGTATATTCATTCATTTACATATTGTGTGTGGCTGTTTCGCACTTCAATGGCAGAGCTGAGTAGCTGTATGGACCCAATGACTCAAAGCCCAAGATATTTACTCTCTGGCCTTTTTACAGGAAAATTTGCTGACCCTGGCTCTAGGGTGCTGGGGGAAAGCTATTCACAGGGAGGTGTCTCAGCAGACACCAAAGGCACTCTGTAACTGCTCCAGCAGGTGGGATGGGAGGCAGGCGCTCAGGGAAGCTGCTGGATACTATCCACTCAGGAGCAGCAGTGTCCTGGAGAAGCACCATCCTGCAATAGCTGGATGACGAGCAGCCCTTGGGTGCTGCAGGAGCCTGCCAAGCCAGCTCACCAGAGCTAGGAAACAAACCCTCCTCTTGCAGTGCCTCTCCAGCGCCCTCTGCTGACAAAGCTTCAGATCATTTTCACGGAGAAAGGAAAAGGGTGAATAAATCAGTAACTGACACGCTCCTTCCCTCTTTTTTTTTAGATGGGCTAAGGTTTGTTTATTTACTTAACACTTAAAAATAATTCATTTACTCCAGCAACATGGAAGACAATTGACGGTACTATTAAAAGACTTAAAATCTAGAGAGGGTAAGGACAGCGCAGATCCCAACGCCATTCCTGATGAGGGGTGAAGGATCTGAGCCAGGCCTCTATGCTGGGCCAGGCTCCTCCATTAAGCTGAGACAAAAAGCCTCAGCCTCATCCCCATTAGGAGACAGCCCTAACTGCTAAAAATAAGAAAGGGCTAGATGGTACTGGGGGCTGGTGAGTCATTAGGAAGATCAGTTGGTTCTCTCTTCAGTAAGGGGCTTAGCACCTTCTGGAAAAGAGGGAGTAGTAGACTCGGGCTGGAGACTGAGGGCCAATATCCAACAAAGGTTCTCTTCCATTCACCAACACTTTGTCCCTTTTTCCAACAGCAAGAAACTTGAAATCCAGAGAAATCATTAAAGAACACTTCTGGCTGCAACGTCAAAGCATCTCTGAAGCCAGACTGGGGGGTAGAGATGATGACTCCAACTTCAGCGGGCCTCTTCTTCAGTAGGGATGCAGCCAGTGAAGATGCTGGTATTGCCGGCCAGAGCTGTTTCTTTTTCCTCCCTAGAGCCTTATGTTCTTGGGATTCTGTTCCTACATGTTTCTATTTGGGGAGGTTAAAGGAGGTGGGAGCTGCAGCGGTCTTTAACAGCACCTGCTCCACATCACATGTCTCTTTCAGGATCTGGCTGTTGGGAGTGGCACAGACAGGGCTGAAGAAGCTCAATCCTGGGGTCATCTCTGTGGAATCCTCTAGTTTGAAGGAGACTTTGGAATCCTGAGTCCGTTCAACAGCTGGCACATTCTTCAACCCATTCATTTTCTTCAACTCTCTGTCCTATCTCTTCTGAAGCTACTCTTGCTAAGGTCCACACTGACTTACTAGTTGCCAATGACCCTTTTCCCCCAATGTTGAATCATTTGATGTCCCTATAGCCTATCACCATGATGACTGCCCCGTCCCCTACCCCAGTATGTTATCTATAAATTTTCTTCTTTGGGGGTTGGCTGGTTAGTTCAGTTGGTTAGAGCACAGTGTCAGAACACCATGGTCTAAGGGTTCGGATCCCTGTACCGGCCAGCTGCTCAAAAACCTCCCCCCAAAAACAAATACAAATTTTCTTCTTTGGCTTCACTGGTATTAGTCTTTCCTGATTATTTTCTTCTTCTACTGACTCTGAAATATTGATATTCCTAGGATTTGTCATCCATTCCCTTGCCTTAGTTACCATCTGAGCCTGGAAGGTAACAGAAGCACCATCTCCATTTTTGTCCTTTGTCCTGAGTTCTATACTAAAATGTCTGTTTCATGTAACTGGACTTCAATGATCTCATTATCTTCCACAAACCTATTTCATCTCTTGTATGCTGAGAATCAGTTAATGGCATCACCATGTTCAAGCCCCAAATTCCTTTCTCTCTCTTACCTCCTCCATTCTTTTAGTCACCAGTCCCTGTGATTCTCCCTCAGAAATAAATGCCCCTCTAATCTGCCTTATCTTACACATTTTCACTGGTCTTTTTGCCACCAACCTGTTCCCTCTCCAGAAATTACAGGGAAAGACTCTCCCTGTGCTTGGGGTGAGGGGAACATCCAAACCCCACGTTGCTCCCAGAATTATTTGCCTAAAGTTGATCATCTACTTTTATACAACATAATATCTACCCCTTCCCCCTGGTCAGAAGACCATACACAAGGCTTTTCACAGGCTGGCTCTGTGCAGCACTTTTTCTCCTTTTGGCTGTCCAGCATCCCATCCCCTCTTCAATTTGAGGGGCATTTTCCTGTGTGTGACGTTGGTGAGAGACAGCTCTCTATCCCCCTCTTTGGAAGTATAAGGGCGGAGATCCTCCCTTTGCCCTGAGCATCCACGGCACATGCACCACAACTTACGACTGGGAATCTTGTGCTGAAAAGAAGGAAGAACAGTTGACAAAGCACTTGTGGGCAGTGGTGTCATGGGACCAGTGCCAGTCATAGAAGTGTGGTAGGGTGGCATCCCAGCCCCTGTGCTCCTGTGGTGTCAGCTGGCTCTAGTTGTTCTGCTTGGCCCTGGCTTCTCCTTCCTGTCCACTCCCTTTGCCAATACCCTGCTCCACAGCTTTGTCACATGCCTGGATTAATGTAGTTTCTGACTTCCCTAATACTAAACTCTCCCCACTTTCAATCCTTTCTGTACATCATTCCCAGAACAACCAAGATCTAGTCACAATCTACTTTATTTTCCACTATACCCCAATACATAAAATTTTATTGCAATTAGGATTTTCCTTCCCACTCCTCAAATGCTCCTGTTCCTCTGTCCTGTCCTACCTTTGCTTGGGTTCTATCATGTCTCTGCTTATGTTCTTTTGTATGCTTACAAAACCTTCCATTTAGTGAAGCCTCAGCTGAAGATCCACCTCTTTCACGAAGCTTCTACTAACACGTTAGCCTCAGCTCTCTACTTCTCCCAACACTCACAGCACTTCTGGTAGATACAACAAAATTTCATAATTCTTTCCTGTCATCCCAAATATGTTTCCTCCCCTCTCCCAAAATTTCCACTGACCTTGTTCCCCTAACAAGCTTCCACTCCCATCTCTCTTTTCTTTTCTTATCAAACTTTTAGAAGAGAAGTAGCACATTCTGGTTTCAGAATGAACTCTTCCTCCCATCGAGCTATTCCCCACATCAACCAACCAAAGAACTTTCTCAAAAATCAGTAACTTAGGGGCCGGCCTGTGGCTCATTCAGCAGAGTGTGTTGCTGATAACACCAAGGCCACGGGTTTGCATCCCATATAGGGGTGGCCAGTTGCTCACTGGGTGAGCGTGGTGCTGACAACACCAAGTCAAGGGTTAAGATCCCCTTACCAGTCACCTTTTAAAGAAAAAAAAAAAAAAAATCAGTGACTTAAAAAAAAAAACCGTTAAAAGAAAAGGCTGGCTGGTTAGCTCAGTTGGTTAGAGTGTGGTGTTATAACACCAAGGTTGAGGGTTCTGATCCCCGTACTGGCCAGCCACCAAAAATAAATGAATAAATAAATTGGGTTATTTCTCTTATTATTGAGATGAAAGATTCTGGATACAAGTCCCTTATCAGATATATGATTTGCAAATATTTTAACTGAAGAAGATACAGAGCACATGGAAAGTGCTCATCGTGGGCCGAGCCCGTGGCGCACTTGGTAGAGTGCTGCGCTGGCAGCGCGGCGACGCTCCCGCCGCGGGTTCGGATCCTATATAGGACTGACCGGTGCACTCACTGGCTGAGTGCTGGTCACGAAAAAACGACAAAAAAAAAAAAAAAAAAAAAAAAAGAAAGTGCTCATCATTATTAGACATTAGGTAAATGCAAATCAAAACAATTTAAGTTACCACTTCACATCCATTAGGAAAGCAGTAATAAAAAAGACAGAGGGCTGGCCAGTTGGCTCACTTGGGAGAGCACGGTGCTAGTAATACCAAGGTCAAGGGTTTGGATCCCTTTACTGGCCAGCAGACAAAAAAAAAAAAAAAAAAAAAAAAAGATCAAAAAGACAGTAACAAATTTTGGTGAGACTGTGGACATATTGGAACTCTCATACATTGGTGGTAGGAGTAAACTGTTGCACTCTTTTTGGAAAATAGTTTGGCAGTTACTCAAAATGCTAAATATAGCATGTTAATCATATGGGTTATAGTTTAACATAAGGATTATAGTTGAACATATACCAGTATACTTTAAAACTTTCCTGGAAAAATGGGATTAAAAGATAATATGAATCTTTCCATGAACTTTCTTCCATAACCCAGCAATTCCACTTCTAGGTATATATCCAAGAGCAATAAAAATGTACGTCCACTTAAAAACTTGTACATGAATGTTCATAGCAGCATTATTGATGGCCAAAAAATGGAAACAACCTAAATGTCCACCAACTCATGAATAGATAAATATGAGTAAAATGTGGTTTAGCCACACAATGAAATACTATTTCATAACAAAAAGGAGTGAAGTACTGATACATGCTATCAGAACACATGGATGAACTTTTAAAATATTATGCTAAATGAAAGAAGCCAGTCACTAAAGACTCTATACTGTGTAATTTAATTTATATGAAATGTCCAGAAGAGGCAAATCTATAGAGAGAGAAAGTAGATCAGTGGTTGCCAGTGGCTGGGGGAAGGAGAGAAAGGGCAGTGACTGCCAATGAGCATAGGATTTCTTTTTGGAGTGACACAATGTTCTAAAATTAGAGCGTAGTGGTGGTGGTGACACAACCCTGTTAATATACTAAAAACCACTGAACTATATACACTTTAAGTGGGTGAATTGTATGGTATGTGAACTATATCTCTGTAATGCTGTCTTTTTAAAGAATTATTTTTTCCCTAATGTATACATTTTAAAACATCATGTTGTACACCCTAAATATATACACATTTTATCAATTTTTATTTATTTTTTATTTTTATTATTATTATTTTTTAAAAGATGACGAGTAAGGTGACCTTAACCCTTGACTTGGTGTTGTTAGCACCACACTCTCCCAAGTGAGCTAACTGGCCATCCCTACATAGGGATCCAAATCCGTGGCCTTGGTGTTATCACCACCACACTCTCCCAAGTGAGGTACGGGCCGGACCAAATTTGATCAATTTTTAAAAAAACTCAAAGAAAGATTTTTAATATTCCACTCCAAGGACCCTTCTTAGTCTTCTCTCTGAAGCTACAGATTCTGACATAGTTGACAGCACTTTATTTCTACTTTTTAATAATAGAAATAACACAACCAAAAAAATTTGCAAAGTAGAGTGGTGGCAAAATTATTTTTGAATTCATATGCTGAATATGAATTCCTCATGGATATACTGTCATAGAAAATTGAATTAATAATACTTTTAAGATTAAGTTAAAGCACTGTAAAGTTTACTGAACGCTTTTCTATACTTGCATGGCTTAAAATCTTAATTTTTATTTCTTTTAAGAGTTTCTTTGTTAGGTACATTTGTTTTTTTGCCTAATACTTATTCTGATTAAAAAAAATTAACAGTCATTATAGTGAATATGAAAAATATATGAGAAAATTAAAAACAACCATGGTGGGGGAGAAGAAGGTGTTGGCTACTGTGTAGAAAACTATGCTATCTACCCTAATTGAATCATTGTGCACTACATGCATGTATTGAAACAACACACTGTACCCCACAAAAATAAATATAAATAAAAATGATTTTAAAAAACAACGGAAAACAACCATGTTGGGATAATGATTTTATTGCACCTATCAATCATGCCATGTCTTCCAGTTATAATTTTGTAAAATTCTTCTTGCCAGTTATTTTTAGAAATTAACAGTTTCCCATGTGGGACTGGAAAATATATGACATTTCTATGAGACACAACTATTTGACATAACTTTAAACAGGAATTTATCATGAACAGTTAATACATGCATATGGTTAGGGAAAAAAGATACTGTTAAAACAACGTCTTAGACAAATTGATGATTACAAGCACATATCAAATTTTAATTTCAAATTTGTCTCCAAGCAGCCTAAAGATTCTTCTTCCTAAAGACATTTTGTAGGAAAAAAGCACATTAGGATCGTTGATATTGGTATGCACAAAGTGAAGAATATCTGGAATCATTTGCTACCTTCTAAGTCTGGTTAAAAGTCACTGTCTTCTGCCAAGGCTGACAGTCAGCTAGATGAATTTTCTAGACTTTCCACTCATTAAAGTCTATCAGAAATGTTAACTTCCTAAAAGGAGCAGGAAATGGCATGAGACTACAAAACTCAGGTTCGAAACACATTTTCTTTCTCAGTATACACTCTTGCTCCAGATTCTGTATGCACACAGATAAGTTAAGTGTACAGAATCTGGAGAAAGGCTGAACTCCAGCTCTATCACTGTTGGGAAAATAGAATAATTTAATCAGGCTCCCCTCTCCTCAGGGCTGGTTGGAGGTGGTTCAGTAAACAAATGGTGTGTGGGGGTGGAGGGTGGGGTGGAGTTGGTGCGCATGCGTGGTGCCACGGTTTGGCTGGCATCTGCTTTGGGCCGGCGCTGCTCCACGCAGCTATGCTCTTGAACTTATGTCTTCCAAGGACCTGTTTGCCAGTTACCTAGCTCACAGACCTGCCTGTGACGGGCCTGATGACCCAGCCTGGAGTGTGAAGGGTTTGTGACCCAGTCAGGAATGGGTTTGAGGGGTCTGTTGAGCTTAGACCCAGCCCTAGCTCAACAATTGGCGATTACGGGCAAGTAAAAGTAGCGCCACAATCACTAACTAGCTCTGTAATCCTGGGCAAGTTACTTCACATCTTCAAATATCAGTTTTATCATTGTAAGATAAGAATAATAATAGTTCCTAACACCCAGAATTGTGAGGATTAAAACAGTATACACATCCAGATTTCTGTCATAATATAAAAAAGAAAAATACTAAACGCAAGGAAAAATTAAAAAAAATACCTGACAATCAATAAATGCTGATGTGTAAGCCAATATTTATAATTATAAACATATAAATTCCCATCCCTGTCCTTTCTAGGTATTTAGTAAGAGAGACAGGTGAACAGACATATTCCTAAAACAATGTAGCAAGTATTGAAACAGAGATATGAGTAAGATGGGACCTCAGAAGACAATGCAACTAATTACACCTGGGGAGACTGGGCAGACTTTCATTGGGAGACATTTGAACTCAGGACTGAAGGACGACCAGAAGTTTGAAAAGGGCAGGGAAGGGCCATTCCAGAGCAGAGGGCCGTCGGTGTTGAAGCCATTAAGTTGAAAGGGAAGGGAAGCTCATTGCCTTAGACCGTAGATTGGGGAGAGAGGAGGGAGTGCTGCCAAACTGCAGATGTTGCTGGGAAGGTAGTCTGAAGTCAGATGATCCAAACTTTGTCAGCTTCTAAAAGGCATTAGAATTTTAACCTGTTATTTCTAAATTTAGCTAATTGTTAGGAATATTCAAGGAGCTTTTATTTTATTTTTTTTTTAAAAGATGACCAGTAAGGGGATCTTAACCCTTGGCTTGGTGTTGTCAGCACCACACTAAACCATTGAACCAACCGGCCATACCTATATAGGATCCGAACCCATGGCCTTGGTGTTATCAGAACCGCACTCTCCCGAGTGAGCCACGGGCCGCCCTCTCAAGGAGCTTTTAAAAAAAGATTTGAAGGGGCCAAGCCCGTGGCGCACTCGGTAGCGTGCTGCGCTGGGAGCGCAGCGACGCTTCCCGCCGCAGGTTCGGATCCTATATAGGAATGACTGGTGCACTCACTGGCTGAGTGCTGGTCACGGAAAAAAAAAAAAAAGATTTGAAGGCCGCTCTTGCAGAAGTTACAACCCATTATATATGGGTGGGGCCCAGGAATGGGTTTGAAAAGCCCCCAGGGTAATTCTGCTGAATTAGCTTCTGGGGCCACTTCTGTGGGGGAAGGGAAAGCCAAACAGGACAGTGTAATACCTTTTCTGCGGGAGTTAATTTTGCAGGATGGATCCTGACCTTCAGGTCTTTGTTCAACATTTAAACAAATTTCAACACTCATCTACATTTTTTTTTTTAACCACACATCTCCTAAAGCACCATTTCACTTACTGTATTCCTTATTGGAACCCATTCATTAGAATGTAAGTAGAACAAAGACAATGATTTTTCTCTTTACTGGTGATTCTCGGAGCCAAGAACAGAGTCTGACACATAGCAGGCCATATAAACGTTCTTGAATGAATGAATGAACGAATGAATGAACGAACGAACGAGTGGACAAAACGATAATTTGGCTAGTAGGGAGTAGTAAGGAGGCTGTGAAGAATAAACCTATAATCCTGATGTTGGCAGTTTGCTTAAAAAGGAAAAAAAAGAGGTAGTTGGAGAGGGGACACAAGACTTTTTAAAAAATGGAATGAGAATAAAACATAAAAAATAAAAAAATAAAAATAAAAAAATAATAAATAAATAAAATAAAAAATAAAAAATGGAATGAGGAGGAAGGCTAATTCTTTGTTTTCAAGTTCTTCTGACTCCACTCCCATGCTTCCGGGCACCTAATAAGCTCAATACCTGCCGGGAATCTCCCACACGGTCAACCAGGTCACCCACCCACCTGGGCTCCAAGCCGTGCAGCCGAGAAAGCCCGCACAACTAGTCCCTTTCCAGGATGTCTGTCTGCGGGTCGGCCCGCGACCTAACATGCGCAGTAGGCAGAGTCCCAAGCATGCGCGGGAAGCTGGGCCGCGTCCGTTTATGATTGGCTGCCCTGGCGGACTCCTACCCACTGGAAGGCAACGCTGGACGCTGATTGGGTGTGTCCGCAGAGGCCGACACCGCCCGGGGGCAAGGGAGGGGAGGCGGGAAACAGCGTAGCGGGCGCTTGGTCGCGCGATTCTCTCAGCTAGGCGGTAGAGAGGTTTCGAAATGGCGGTGCAGCCGAAGGAAACGCTGCAGCTGGAGGGCGCGGCCGAAGCCGGCTTTGTGCGCTTCTTCCAGGGCATGCCGGAGAAGCCGACCACCACGGTGCGCCTCTTCGACCGGGGCGACTTCTACACGGCGCACGGCGAGGACGCGCTGCTGGCCGCCCGGGAGGTGTTCAAGACCCAGGGGGTGGTCAAGTACATGGGGCCGGCAGGTGAGGGCGGGCACGGCGCGGGCTCGGGGGCCCCGGGAGTCCCGAGGGTCTGCAGCGCGGCTCCGGTCCCTCCTCAGGAAGTGGGCGGCGGGCAGCTCTCCCAGCGCGGAGCCCGGGGGCGGGGACGTCGGTACCTCTTGGGAATTCTGCTTCCACCAGCCCCCGCTGCGCCCTGAAGGGACGGCCCCTCAGCCCTGAAATCCGTGCCTCTCCGGCTGCCTTGCCCCGGGTCTCAACTCGTAACTGGCACTCGTGGAGTGTGCGCGTCGTGCCTGCCGCATTAATGCATTGTTCTGTTTTCATTTCTCAGTCGCGGAGGTCTCGCCTTGGCCCTGTAGATGTCTATCCCTCATTACAGACGCCGCTGAATCTCTTGTATTAGAAACGGCAGCCCAGGAGTGAAATTTAGAATAGATAGGGTGTGGGAGACTCCTGTATTGCCCACGTAATTTTGTCCACACGACCCTCCGTTTATACCGCCGGTCCAGTCCAGGGTTCCCATACTATCGAGGGGGCAGTATGGACGAGAGGTCAGGACCACGCACTCTGGAGCCGGGCTGCTTGGATTCAAGTCGCAGCTCCTCCACTCACTAGCCTTGTGACCTTGTGCTAGTCATGGAAGCTGTTTGCTTCAGCCCAGCATTCAGTGTCCTCTGTCACCCGGGTCCGTCTATCCAGCGTCATCTCTCTCTGCAAAGCTGCAAACTTCTCAGCCCGTGTGGGCTAGATAATTCATGTTGATCTCTTTCTTCCCTAGCTCTGTTGCTTTTTCAGTTATGATAATGGAAAGAGCATTATAGGGGAGTAAAGAGTTGGCTGACGCTGCCACGTGCAAATGGGATGTTACTGACAAAAAATGTTTTTCGTTCATTAGATAGAAGTTTCCTGTCAGGCAGGGTTATGAACACTAGATGAAAAAGCAGTGCCTCCGTCTTCATGGAGCTCATTGTAGTGGAAAAGCAAGGCAGAACTAATTAGAATTTAAGGTGAAGATCCTTGGAGGTGAGGTCCATAACAAGTTGGTCAAGAGGCATAGAGGCAGGAACGTCAAAGACTGGAGACGTCAGAAGAGGAATTACATGAGATCCTAAATTCCACTTGAATCTTGGAGGACTAGAAGCTTGCTGGAGGAGAGGGCCTGAAACGAGGTAGCTTGGTATTGAAAATGATAGATGAGGAGGTTGGCTCAGGTAGGTGGGGTCAGATGATGAAAGGCTTTTTTTTTTTTTTTTTTTTTTTGACGGCTGGCTGGTACAGGGGACAGAAGGCTTTTTCTGTTGTGCTGAGGAATGAGAAGTCCGAGGACTATTAAGTAAACGTCGAGTGGTGTCATTTTGGCTATAGTCTGGAGGCTCTGCTGTTGGGGTTGGGGGGAATAGTAGAGGTATGAGACCAGCCAGAGATAGTTACCGGTGGCTTCATAGTTAATGGTGGTCTAAGGTGCTTTCCAATTTTAAAGTGATTATATTAAAGGGACATAACTCTCTTTATCTTTGTATACAGTTTAGAATAGTTTTAGCATTTAAAGTGATGTAAAAAGTTCTAAACATACTTGTTTACATTTGTATAATTTGGGTTACTGGTTTTTCAAAGCATCTATTAATCTAATACTTTTATTTTTCTATCTTAGATTATGAAAGTATTACATCTGTTTTATTGGGAACAAAATTCAGTATGAACATTTAGGACTCATTGGAGCATAGATTTTTAAAAAACATAATGGTCCTTTTGTTGCCCTTGAAGATTAAAATATGGGTGTTTACCAGGGGCATTTCTAAGAATAACCTGAACAGTCACCTTATTTAAATCATTAAAGGTGATTAAAGTTGAATTTAACTTTTCAAAGAAGTTAGCAAGGAAATGTGAGTTGCTCCCAAGGATCGATTCCTTACATTAGAGACTTATGCCAAAGGCACATTTTAAGTAAAGGATTCTCTTAATATATTTATTTGGGTATTAAGAGTTTGAAAAAGATGGGTAATTTGTTATTAAAATTGAAATAACTGAAAAAGAGAGGGACTCAAAAACAAAAAATGATACCATGGTTCCCAAAAGCTGGTGAACTGTCCAAGGTGAAATGTAACTAAGGATTTTTTATAATGCTTGTTGATGTAAGGTTTCCAATATTTCTTTCTTGGGAGGAATTTTTCATTTTAATGTTATGCCATGTGGATAAAGGGTTACCAAAACCTTTACCTTTTCTGCCCTGTTCCCCTGGAAACCTGAAGGTTAAGAATATTAGCTATGTTTCTAGGCAGCAGTGCTTATTGCAAAAATGACCCCAGGTTGGTCAATTACATCTGGACTCCAGGAACTATCACTACCCTATAAAGGATCCCATACTTTGGGCTCTCTGAATGTGATGTCTCCAATAACCGGCATGTCTCTTGTGGGGCCCCTGGAAGCTGTGCTTAGGGAGTGGTACAGGAGATACTGGCTCCTGGGTGTATGAGGCTTCCAAACCAAAGTGGACAGTTGCACTACCAATGTGAATTCTCCTTTGATCTAAACTGTCCTGGGAGAAGGGCTGTGTGGACTGCTGTGCAGACTGTTGCTTATCTGTGCTGAGGGGAATGCGTGATGCTGCCCAGCTGGCAAGTGATTTCTCTAAATAGATTGATGTCATGTATATGATGATCTTCTGAGTCCAAATGCTTGGTTGAAACTGGTAGGTGTTGCATGTACTAGGTTTTTTTGGCATTAGAATAATCATTTTGTCAAATGTTTTTTAAAAATTCCCTTACCTGGCAAATTAAAATGTTGGTAACCCTGATTTATATCCAACTTTTTGTTTTTGAAATATTGCTGGTCTGTGAAATCCAAATACGTGAGAACTATTGTTATTCTGGATTTGAGTTTAAAACAGGCAAAGATTATAAATTACAGTGCTGGCAAGAGTATGGTGAGATAATATTCTTATATATTACTGGAAGAGGTACTGATTCTCTGGAAACAACTTGGTAGTATAATCCTTAAAAATCTTTGTAGATATATAAAGAATTCCTACAATTCAGTATAAAGAAAAGGTATTTTAAAAAAATATTTAGTCTTTTTTTTACCAGCAAAATATCGAATATTTAAATATTTGATAAAAGAGGGCCGGCCTGTGGCTCACTTGGGAGAGTGTGGTGCTGACAACACCAAGTCAAGGGTTAAGATTCCTTTACCAGTCTTCTTTTAATAGATAGATAGATAGATAGATAGATAGATAGATAGATAGATAGATAGATAGATAGATAGATAGATAGATAGATAGATAGATAGATAGACAGACAGATAGATAGATAAATGATAAATGTGTGAAAAGGTCCTCAACTTGGTTAGTTATCAGGGAAATATGAATTAAAACTACAGTATGATATTACTTCTTTACATCACAATAACTGAAATGCAAGAATGATGGAAAATAGCAAAGGTTGGCAAGGATGTGCAGCACCTGGAATACCCATACACAGCTGGTCGGAGTATAAATTGGTATAGCCACCTTGGCAAACTGTTTGGCAGTATCTTCTAAAGCTGAACATACACATATCCCATGACCCAGCAGTTCTACTTAGTAATGGAATAGTCAGAATGCATACATATGTGTTCACCAGAAGACATGTAAAAGAATGTTCATAGCCCTAGACTGGAAGCTGCCCAAATGCCAATCAACAGTAGAATGGATCAATAAGTTGTGGTTTGTTCATACAGTAGAATACACTATAGCAATAAGAATGAACAATGCTGCATGCAAAAATGTGGATGAATCTCACAAAAATGTTGAGTGAAAAAGAAGCCAAGTATAAAAGAGAACTTACAATTTGATGTTATTTATATGAATATAAAAATAGCAAAAGTAATTTGTATATATGCTGTTAGAAGTCAGTGTAGTGGCTGCCACTGTTGGGAAAGGGGTAAATGACTGGGAAGGGGCACAGGAAGAGAGGGTGTCTTTCTGGATGGGTAGTGGGTGCTGCTTTCAAGAGTGTGTTCAGTCTCAAAATTCTTTGGGCTGTACTTTTATGGTATGTGCACTTTGCTGTTTGTATATTATGCCTCAATAAAAAGTTATGAACAAAGCTCATAACCTTTTATCAAGAGTTCCACATCTAGGAATTTGTCTTAAGGAAATAATCCATGCTTAGGAATGCTTGTCATGTCATTATTTGTAATAGAATTACTTACAGTCTAAACAAACAGAGGGATGTAGAGATATCTGTGCTCCTGTGTTCATTGCAGCAGTATTCAGAATAGCCAAGATATGGAAACAACCTGTATCATCCCGCACAATCTCCCTTGTCCTAGGCAGCCACTCATCTACTTTCTGTCTTTAGCTTTGCTTACATTGGACGTGTCATGTAGATAGAATCATCACTATGTGGTCTTTTGTGACTGGCTTCTTTTACTTAGTGCTTTCAAGGTTCATTCATGTTATGAGTACTTCATTCCTTTTTATTGCCAAATGATATTCCATTGTATGGCTATCCCAATTTTGTTTATCCATTTGTCAGTTGATGAACATTTGGGGTATTTCTCCCCCCCCCTTGGGGTATTTCTTGAATCTATACTTTTAATTTCATCTGTACCTATTTTTCTTGCTTACTGTGCCAGTGGAGAGATGTGTCTTTTGCTGTATTCTGGAGCCTGTTCCCTCTTCTCAGAGATGGCTTTTTTGTTTTTCCTCTTGTTATTGAACCGAAGTCTGGCTGCCAGCTGTCAAACAGAAACAAACAACTCGAAAGTCAAGTGTTGGTGAAAAGAGAAGGCAGCTTTATTCAGGAATGCTGGCAACCTGAAGGAGATGGCAGACTAAACCATCTCATATTTTCAAGCTGAGGGTTTTTATGGGGTAAGGAGCAGGAAGTGAAAAGCAGGAGAGAGGGGGATGTGAGCTGTAGGGGCTCCATGTAAGGGGCCAGGTGCAAAATCTTGCCAAGTCCCTGTCTGGTTTTTGTTCTCATCCTTGACATTATCTTTGGGTCCTGCAGGATTTTGATTTGCTTCAGGGTGAAATCAGCATAGATTTATTGATTGATGTCTTCCTTGATTGCTCAGGGTCTGGATGGTACCCAAGTCTGCAGCCCCAGGCAGATGGGAAAACATCTTTACATTTATGTAAATAATGTCATCATACTCCATAACTAAGGTTCAAAATACCAAATAACCATGGGAAAAGAGGGCTCTAGGAGAAATGCCTGCTAAGCTAGACTTTATGCTTATGTTATATTCTTCTAGACAAGCGTATTCCTGTTTCTGGGATTCAGCCAGCAAGTTTGCCTTGTAAACTTCCTCTGAGGCTGAGGCCTGCTCCAGCCCTAGGTGAAAGGGTCAAATATGATCAAATATGGGGGGTCCTCTTGTTGCAGTTCCCCCCTTCTTATGTTCCTTCCTCAACCTTGGGAGGGTGTTTCAGTCTTGTTCACTCTTAACACCCTTCCTCTCTATCTGGTTCATCTCTGTCTGATTCATTCTTTTGGCTTTTAGATTTATTCACATCCTTTTAGCTACTTTTCTCTTAATCTTCAACACCTAGTGATATGTTACTATAATAAAGCCCTGCGAGTTGGGTTAGTACCTAACTCCAAATTATAGAGAAGGAATCTGAGTTACTGAAAAAGAAAGTTACTTAGCTTTTGCCTCTTTTTGTGTCAGAATTTGGCTTAGAAAGCATCTCTTCTTGGAAGCCTTTCTTACTTAACTCCCATGTTAAGTTTGCCCAAATAGCTGCCACTCTTAGGTTTTCTGCCCTAGGACCTTCTCACTACCCTAGAGATAGCATTTGCTATACTCTTGCCTGCCTCTCAATGGATGGAAAGCTCCTGGAAGGCAGGAAATGTGTCTTAACCCATCTTTTCCTCTAAACCCCAGCATCTGGCACAGTTGTATGAAGGTGGGGATTCTTAAATTATTCTTGCAGAGAAGAATCTTGTACCAACCTGAGGGTATTCCTTCTGCTATGCCCCAGGTGGAGGAGGCTGGGTAGCACTCTCTTCTGGTTCTCATTTCACAGCAGGAGGTCAATCCTCCTTCCTAGCTAGTCTGACTTAAAGCATTTGGCCTAGCTCTTCAATAGGAACATAAAATAGCTACACTTCAGATGCTTGTCAGTAAGTGTGACTTAAAATGCACTGCCACCCAATGCCTCACCAAAAATTTCTTTGAGAGAAATAGTATCTTTTGATTCGTAATGGGAGTGGGGGAGGCCTTGGGGGAGTGGTCGAGGAGAATTGCCTCATTTATCTTTTCACCCACACACTTACAAATCACTGTGGTTGTGAATTAGCATTCCTGTTGAATGTGTCAGTGAAAGGACAGAATCATTGCTCTGGGTCCTTCTACCCAGTAACAGGCAGATAATATTGATGTGCAAAGTAGTCAGGTGTAAAAGTGGATCTGAGAATGCTTATTCACCTAGTTATAAGTGTTCAAAATCAAATGTCAAATGCTTTAAAACCCCTGTACCAGCCAAACAATTCTGCTGGCACATCCTACTAGACTGATTATTTAAGAGCTGTCCCAGAATTATGTCAGTCCAGCATTTTTTGTCCTCTCTCCAGAATTGTTTTTGCTGAGTTGGACTTTACATTATGCTTTCTAAATTGAGGGATAATATGAAAAACAGTGTTTTTTGAGACTTATTTCTGTATGTACTGAAAGTTGCTAATGATATTCATAATGGCATTTATGAATGTCTCTGGGACAAATTCCCCTTTGGTTTTTTTTTTTTTTTTTTAGTCTTTTTCGTGACTGGCACTCAGCCAGGGAGTGCACTGGCCATTCCTATATAGGATCCGAACCCGCGGCAGGAGCGTTGCTGCGCTCCCAGTGCGGCACTCTCCCGAGTGCGCCACGGGGTTGGCCCTCCCCTTTGGTTTTGTATTGACTTTAGTTCATTGCTTTCCTTGAGGAAGTTTTTTTTTTTTTTGGATGATGTTTCATCATGTGCAGAATATAAAATGTGGAATTCAACTAGATATTCTGATACAGTAACCAGTCATTTTGGTTTGCCTGGGCCTGGAGAGGGGGAGTGTTCCTCAGACATGGAACTTTCAGTAGTAAAACTGGGATAGTCTTGGGCAAACCAGGATGAGTTGGTCACCTTATGTGTTAATGCAGAAGTGGGACATAATTTAAATGGAGTCTGCCATTCTACTCTGAGGTTCTGATCCCAAGTGAGTGCTAGTTGGTAGATGAAAGTCTGCTGCATCTGAGATAGGCCTTAGTTCCTGTGTCTGCCTCTGAAAATGTGAGTACAGGCCTTGTTGAATGGGATTCCAAAGTAAACATTTATAATTTTCATGCAACTTGCTTTCTAAATGCAATCTAAAGAAACAGCAATCCATTGAATGAATGAATTACTGAGAACACTGTAGACTTGAGGAAACACTGCGTTAAGTGTTGAATACCATTTCATCTGTAACATGTAGTTTTAATTTTTTTTTTTTTTTTAGGAGCAAAGAATCTACAGAGCGTGGTGCTTAGTAAAATGAATTTTGAGTCTTTTGTAAAAGATCTTCTTCTGGTTCGTCAATACAGAGTTGAAGTTTATAAGAACAGAGCTGGAAATAAGGCATCCAAGGAGAATGATTGGTATTTGGCATTTAAGGTAATTATCTTTTTTTATTTCCCTTATTTTGCTGAGTAGAAAAAACCAAAAATATGAAGAATTCAACTGTGTTTTAATATTTTAAACAGGTTTTGATAGTAAAATACTTTGAGAAACTTTAATTTAGTTTGTGGTTTTTAAAAATTAGTTTAATAGCAATTTAGAAATTCAGTAGATCCTCATTATAAGATGAATTTGAATACTCTGAGCTTTGTTACTGTTCCTAAAACATAACTGTAGATAATAAACTGGACACAAAGTTGAATACCAGTATTAAATGAGGATTTGATTTTACTGTTTTTGAAGCATATTAAACAAATTTGCATTATCCCAAATATCTCATTTATGCACATTTGTCATATGTTTTATCTTTGTATATACCTTTCTCTTCCATTAGATTGTAAATTTATTTAAGCCTGGGACATTGTTAATGGTGATCATATTCCTTGGTTTGCCTGGGAAGGCACACTGATATGTGTGCTTATAGTGCTATTGATTTTAGTTTTATTTATTTAATGGCTGTCTTTTTTATTAGTCGATGAAGTTGGTTTTGTTTTTTCACACCCACAATACCTGTACAGAGTAAGTTCTCAATAAATACTGGAAAAATTAATGGTTAAAATGTTGGGAAGGTTTATTCTTGAAGGGGAATAAATGTGTGGTAAGGGGGAAAGTACTCTGGGATTGCAGTTAGCAGATTTCATTTCTCTTCTTCTCTGTCCATAATGGGTAACCTTGGTAAATTCTCCTGTATCTGTTTCTCATAAGCAGTAAAATTAGAAGGTTTTAAAATCCTTTGAATTTTTTTATTGTGAGGATTAGTATAACATTTAAGCATTTGATGTTGGATCTGCTTCAAATATACTATTCCATATTCCCTCACCTACTACCCCCCTTGTAAATATGGACATTAACTGTAGATTATTTTATTAACTACCGCCTTTTAGGTCAGGGGAAAAATCTTAAGGAAGTTCAGGTCTAAAACTGATTTGTCTTTATTTTACTAGCTTGCTGATTCCATTGCAAAATATTAGTGATATTTGGAGCAGTTGGTCTCTGTGATTTCATTTTCATGTTCTTAATAGTATATTCAGAGCAGGAAAGGACCTTAGATAGCATCTTCTTTTTTTTTTTTTGGTGGCTGGTCAGTAAGCATCTACTTAGATTACCAGCCTTATCATTTTCAAGGACCTGCCAAGAGCCTAGTTTTATTAGTTACTGGTTTACTTCTGAGCTTTTTTTTTTTAAGGTGGGCTTAACCTCTTCATGTAAATCCAAAGAATATATGGGAAAGTATAATATTTATGTTTGCAATTGAATCAGTGCTCTTTTCATTTGAATATGAAATATCACTATTTTTTGTTGTTAGGTTTTTTTTTTTTTTTTTTGGGTGGCTGGCCAGTATAGGGATCACAAACCAGATATCACTATTGCTCCGTTTCAGTTTTGATCCAGGTTTTAATCAACAATCCATAGTTATAACTCCTTATAGGGATTCAGAATCATGAAAAGATAAGTGATTATCGTGCTTATGTTGCTAAAGACATTTAAAGACTATTAATGGATGTCGATTGCTTCGATTTGGCCATTATGGCTGTTACTGTACTCATTTGGAGAGCGGTTCGTGTCCTGTAATTATTTCATGCGTAATACCATGGTCTGTCAGTTACCCCAGAAATTCCTGATGTTAACAGTAACCTATTAGCTTCTGATTGGGTTGAAGTATGTAGTGTCACCCAGTGACTTGATATAAGTCCAGTCAAAAGCAAAGAAACTTGACCCTTTAGTTAGCTTGTATAGTCTTAGAGAGAGATTTCTAAGCTTTTTGAAATACTGAAAATAGGTCAAGGACTCTTTATTTGGAAATCATTGATCTAGAACAATCTCTGCATTTTATAGAGAAGTATATTGATTTAGAGAGGTGACTTCCCAGGGTCAATATTTAAGCTAATAATACTGCTGTTCTATGTTATATAACTACTAGGTGAAAATAGGAAATCTGCAACCAATAGTAGTTTGGCAGAATGTAGAAATTTAAGAATAGTATTAAAAAGATTACCAGTTTGGGTACCTTAATGATTGTGTGTGTATAAACCCAGCTGCAAAATTTCAAAATGAAAATCACTTTTTGGGGGGCAGCTGGCTGGTATGGGGAATGAACCCTTGAGCTTGGTATGAAAATCACTTTTATTACAATTATTTTTAGATGTGCCCAAGCATTCTGAATTGGGCACATCTAATACTGGAAATATAATAATAATATAATGCTGATATAATATAATATTATAATATAGTTGACCCTTGAACAACACAGGGGCTAGGGGACCTGCCATGCATTTGAAAATTGCATATAACTTTTGGCTTCCCCAAAACTTAATAGTCTGTGGCTGACTAGAAGCCTTACCAATGACATAAATAGATGATTAACACATATTTTGTATTTTGTAGCTATTATATGAGGATGCCTCAAAAGTTTGTGGGAAATGGAATTAAAAGATAAAAATAATCTCTGCTGGTAGTTAGTTTAGTTGGTAGAGTGCAAAATTAACAGCAAGGTCAAGGGTTTGGATCCCTGTATCTGCTGGCTACCAAAAAAAAAAGGGTAATAGGAATCTTTCCATAAACTTTTTGAAGACCACTCCTATACTGTATTCTTACAATAAAGAGAGAAAAAAATGTTATTAATAAAATCATAAGGAAGAGAAAATACATTTCTATTACTGTCTCTGTATTTATTAAAAAATGTTTTCATATAAGTGGACCTGTACGTTTCAAACCCATGCTGTTCAAGGGTCAACTGTATGTACATTATAATATTATGTAATATTATAATAATTGGAAAAGAAGAGAGGATACTTTATAGAAAATGTAATAATAACTAGGATATATGACTACAGGCAATTATTTTTTATAAGAAAACATTTTATAAATAAAATTCATTAAGGGCTGGCCAGATTACTTGGTTAGAGTGTGGTGTGGTAACGCTAAGGTCAAGGGTTTAGATCCCTGTACTGGCCAGCCACCAAAATAAAAATTCATGAAGGTTTGGTAATTCTTGTTTGCTAGTAAAATTTTAAAGTAAGCTCAACAGTTTCTTAAAATTTTTCTTTATTTTTCTTTAGGCTTCTCCTGGCAATCTTTCTCAGTTTGAAGACATTCTCTTTGGTAACAATGATATGTCAGCTTCCATTGGTGTTGTGGGTATTAAAATGTCCGCAGTTGATGGCCAAAGACAGGTTGGAGTTGGGTATGTTGACTCCATACAGAGGAAGCTAGGATTGTGTGAGTTTCCTGATAATGATCAGTTCTCCAATCTGGAGGCTCTCCTGATTCAGATTGGACCAAAGGAATGTGTTTTACCAGGAGGCGAGACTGCTGGAGACATGGGGAAACTGAGGCAGGTAAGGGAATTGAGTCTAGTATGGAGGAGAATCCAAGCCTAGGAAAGTCTCTTTAACACGGTACTGTTTTATTTAAGGAAAAAAATAATTAAAAAGTCAAAATCGTCGGTCTCCAAAATAATGTTTTATTTTGAGGAATGTCTTAATGTTTTTCTTTGACAGAAACTGTCTTAAATAAGATGTCAGAACAAGCTATTTCTTTCTTTTTTTTTTAAAGATGACCGGTAAGGGGATCTTAACCCTTGACTTGGTGGTGTCAGCACCACGCTCTCCCAAGTGAGCTAACTGGCCATCTCTATACAGGGATCCGAACCCATAGCCTTGGTGTTATCAGCACCACACTCTCCCAAGTGAGCCATGGGCTGGCCCTAGAACAAGCTATTTCTTACATAAGATCTGTTCTACCTCAGATCTTTTCTCTTCCCTCCCTCCCTTTTTTTTGTCTTCTTTCATTCCAGGAGAGTAATTATTACAGTAAATATTACTGTATTTTGTATGGATTTATCCAATAAATAAAATGCAGTTCTTTAGGATTATTTTTGGATAGTTTCAGTGGAAGTTCAGCTTCTTATTTTATTGATACTTTTAATCACATTCTGATTGTGCCATTTGTATAGGTATATGGTTTTTTTATTTAGATGTTTTATAGAAATGTTTTATCCCACAAGGGTTTTCTTTTTGTTGGCCTCAAATATCTTAACTGCTGGGAGATAGCAAATCTATGATGTGCATTTTTAGCATAGATAGTATCTAAGCAACTTTCCTCAAGTAATAATCTGTTAAGAGTTTTTACTATTGGGACTACTTTTTGGAAGCTTTATGTGAACATAAATTTTGATAAAAATTTAGTTTATAGATTTAAAAATTGTGTTAATACATATATGTTACCAGTGTCTTGCACGTTGTATAAAAATTTAATGTGGGTTAATAATCAAACTGTTGTCACTTTCTATTTGTTAGTATTATAATTTTACTTTTCTCATAGTAATTTTAAATATTTCTTGCAAAATAGGTTATTCAGAGAGGAGGAATTCTGATCACAGAAAGAAAAAGAGCTGACTTTTCCACAAAAGACATTTATCAGGACCTCAACCGGTTGTTGAAAGGCAAAAAGGGAGAACAGATGAATAGTGCTGTCTTGCCAGAAATGGAGAATCAGGTATGTAAACTCACAAATATTAGTTTACTGTTAAATTATGATAGTGACTTTTTAGAAGGCTACTTCTTCACATTTATCTCAAAACCTAAACTGTGGATTAGTGATATGAAGCTTATTTTATCAGTGACAAAACTTGTGAAAAACTTAAGGAAATGACTAGAATTGTTTAAATGTAACCTTAAACATAATTTCCATTTTTTTCTTTTAATTTACCTTGACTGCACTTTTTTTTTTTTTTTTTTTAAAGATGACCGGTAAGGGGATCTTAACCCATGACTTGGTGTTGTCAGCACCATGTTCTCCCAAGTGAGCTAACCAGCCATCCCTAAATAGGGATCCGAACCTGTGGCCTTGGTGTTATCAGCACCACACTCTTCCAAGTGAGCTATGGGCCGGTCCTCTACATATTTTAATTATATTCACACTACACATATCCCTGGAGTATGGAAGGGTTTTAATAGTTTCACATGAGAACACCTGATTATTGTCACTTAAGTAGGCATGATGGGATAGTGACTGGAGAGGGAAAAAAGACCTGTTTTCTAGCTATAACAGCGTCGGGTCTTTAATAAATTACTTCATCTTCCTGACAGGCAGTTTCATTATGTTAAATAAGGCTAACGATACATGCCTAATGGAGATTAGAAGGTATTAAGGGTGAAAGTACGTACAGCACATAGTAATTATGTAATTAATGTTATATCTCAACAATTTGGCTCCTAAATTGGCAGAGGTTATGTATGTTTAGTGGTAGAAATGAATATGCACACAGTGTAACTTTTACGGGATTTTCAGTGGTTGAAGTTTCTTGCTGGTCAAATCTTAGAGGTGTGTGTATAACTTGAGAGATGTTTTTTTATGCTAAAATATTGGAAACTCTTGACCAGAGATTTGTGGATCACTGATAAGTAAAAGGAAAAATTCTATTGTTTATTTAAACAAGATAGAACAGACTTTATAACTGCTTTTAGTTTTCAAAGTAGATTTCAAACTAGAATAACTGAGACTATTATGAGTATCATGGTTTTGAAGTGATTACCAAGTAATAGTTTCATTCTTATAAGCGAGTTTATCTGTTTATATTTTAATTTGTTTTTGTGAGATAATAAAAAAACCAATATGTGTTGTTATAATACCAAGGCCAAGGGTTCAGATCCCCATACTGGCCAGCCACAAAAACAAAACAAAAAAAACAATATAGATGAGCGATAATCCCAGTATTAGAGAAATTTATCACTCTGTTGTTGAAACTATGAAGAAGCTTTTAGGATTACTAAAAGGTTTTTATCTCTGCCTCCTGGTGACATAGAAGGAGATTCTTGTGACAGCCTTAAACATTTGTTAGAGTTTGGCAAGGGCAGATAGATTACTGTTATTAAATAGGAAAAATAGGTGTATTCACAATGAATCTAGTATCAAGTATATTTTAATAAGTAGAACTTGTCATTGGGCTCTCAGTTTAATGTCTTGAACTCTCAATTTTATGTTACAGCAGTAACATAGGCAGTAAGAATATGGATAAATAATTTAATTTTGTTTAAATATACATATGGGAAAGTACATATACCATAAGTATATAACTGAATTTTATAAACTGAACATACCCACGTAACCAGCATCCATGAAACAGAATATTACTAGGACCCTAGAAGTCCCTCTCATGCTTTCTTATAGTCATTACCCCCACTAGGGGTAACCCTGCTTCTGACCTCTGACAATGTAGATTAGTTTTGCCTATTTTTGTAGTTTATGTAAATGGAATTCTACAGTTCGAGATTACGTCAAAAAGTTCATGGAAAAATTCATATTATTTTTTAATCCTATTTTTCCATGAACTTTTTGAAGTACTCTTGTATATACTCGTGTATATAGTTTTTTTCATTCAATATTATGTTTTTAAGATTTATCCATATTGTTGAATGTAGTTGTGGATTGTTTGTGCTCATATTTATTGTTGTGTAGTATTCCATAGTGTGAACATGCCAGAATTTACCCATTTTATTATTCATGGGCATTTGAGTAATTTACATTTTGGGCTATTATAAATGATGCTATTATTACAGTTAATTTTCTTTCTTTCTTTTCTTCCCCCTTTAGTGGCTAACCAATATGGAGACCTGAACCCTAGACCTTGGTTTTGTAACACCGCACTGTAACCAACTGATATAGTTAATTTTCACTTTCTGAAAACTGTTTTCTAATCTTAAGAGATTTATTTAAACTTTGATTTATTTGGTTTGAATTGGGAAGAAACATCAAGGAAAATGATGGAATTTTTTTTTACTTGCATTTGTTTTTTGAAAATCTCTAGAATTAGTCCTAGTAGGGATTTTCTATTTTATTTATTTATTTTCTCACCACCATACTAATGAGGAGGGTTCTTTTAAATTCTTAATTTTAGGTTGCAGTCTCATCATTGTCTGCAGTAATCAAGTTTTTAGAACTCTTATCAGATGATTCGAATTTTGGACAGTTTGAACTGACGACTTTTGACTTCAGCCAGTACATGAAATTAGATATTGCAGCAGTGAGAGCCCTTAACCTTTTCCAGGTAAAAAAAAAAAAGAAAGATATATCAGTTAAAAATATTGAACGGTTAAAAATGTTTCCTTTGATGTATACTGAAGAATCTTATTAAGGAACTTAAATATTTTGAATATTATTTTACTTAGAGTAGATAAGTAGTTTTGAATTGCTATGTTTTGTTTTTCTAAGTCTGAGCTATATGCGTAGTATTTGTCCTGGCTATATGAATAATATTTTGTATATTAACACGGATTCTTTAAAATCACATTCTAAGAAATTTTATGTTTAAAACTGAAGTTATTATAAAGTCGTTTTGGCTTGGGGGAACATTTTGTACAGCTGAAAATACAGATTAACAGGTTTGGAAAGTTGATCTTGTGAAGGGGAACTTTGGTGGAAATTTCTCATTTAATATTTAGAGAGTATTATGTATTCTTGTTCCCAAAATTATTTAATTATTTTTCATGGCATAGTAAGGTTTTCACTAATGAGTGTACCATTCTTTCTGTTTTATTTTTTGTTTTCTAGGGTTCTGTTGAAGATACAACTGGCTCTCAGTCTCTGGCTGCTTTGCTGAATAAATGCAAAACCCCTCAAGGACAAAGACTAGTTAACCAGTGGATTAAGCAGCCCCTCATGGATAAGAACAGAATAGAAGAGAGGTATATTTTTAGTGTATACTTTTGTCAGCTTTAAGTAATTTGTAGTTACTCCATATGATTAAATCCCTTATTCTGATATGCAATTTTGCACCTATATTTTAGCATTTAACTGCACAGGAAGCTACATAAGTCAAACAGTAGTAATGATTTAGATTGATTAAAAAACTTATTCTCTTAAGTAAGTTTTTTTTGCTATAAAACAGTAAAATTTTATCAGAGAGGTGGTATGGTATAGTGTTTCAGAGCATGAACTTGGGGGCCAGAGTACCAGAGTTCAAGTTATGTGCCATCTTGGACAAGTTACTCAACCTCTGTGTCATCGTTTCTTCACTTTTAAAATGATGTTAATAATACATCTACGTCATAGGATTGTTATGAGTATTAAGTGATTTAATAAGTATAAAATACTTTGAACAGGATCTGGTATATAGGAAGCACTTACTCTTCATTATTCTAGAAAGGATTTAAGGTGACCTAAACATATATTTCAGAAAATCTTTAAAATTGAGGGGGAAAAAAAAAAGTTAACTATTTTGCTACCTTGAAATCACTAACATTTGGATATATATTTTTTTAGTCTTGTATTTTAGATACAAATTTTAAAACTTTTAAGTGAGGTATAATATATTTTAGAGCACAAATCCCAAGTGTACAGCTTGATGTTTTCAAAATGAACTCATCTGTGTAATAACACAAGTTAAGAAGCAACATCCCTTGATTCTCCTGCTAGTTACTACCCCTCCTTACTTTAAGAGTAACCACTATTCTGACTTCTGACATCAGAGATTGGTTTTGCCTGGTTTTGACCTTTTATAAATGGAATCATTTTATGTAGTGCACTTGTGTTAGAAAACCTTTTTTTCCTTAAACGTTTGTAATCCTAATACAGTTTTGTGCCCTGTTTTTCCCACTTATGCTTACATTATCATAAGCATTTTTTGGTGTTGCTGTTTTATCTTTATATCCAGCCTTTTAAATAAGTATGTAATAGTTCATTGATTGGATGTACTTTAATTTCTCTTACCTTTCACAATATTTAGGTTATTCTAATGACCTTATTGTGCACCTAGTGTTTTCCATTTGGTAAATTAGTATACATTGCCAGAATGGGTAAAAGAGATTGAACATTCTTATGACTTTGATATTGTCAAATCATTCAAGAATAATTTGCTGAATAATGAATACTGATGGTATACAAAAGCATAATGATCTCATGACTAATTGGGAAGATGTCAGGCAAATATAGAAAAGTTGATCAGTATTGTAAAAACACTATACAAATGATTGCCAAGCTAAGTGTTGGTCCTGTGGCTCTTCAAGATCCTTCCAGTAAAAATAACTCATGAGGTTAGTGAATTGTGTGTATGCTGTTATTTTACTGAAAATGGAGAAATTGTAATGCTTAAGGTTACTTTCTGAAGCCAGGTTTGTTGGGGAAGAAAAATGGGATTTAGTGATTCAGAATAAGGAATTGGAAGGATTGGATAATTTGAGAGTAATTAAAGCAATTTATAATTTTAACTATTTATAAATAAATAATTACATTTATGTGCATCAAAATTCAAAAAGAACAGGTGCGTGTACAGTGACAAGTGTCCTACCCTCCTTGTCCCTCAGCCCCCATGGACCCCTTCCTCAGGGCCTCTGTGTTGTATAGCTCCAGGGGCTCATTTCTTTTTGTGATCTGTGTGAATTGCCACTACCTGCCCTGGGAGCAAGTCTTATCAGTTTCCTGAGTTTCCTGCCAAGGAAAGTCTGTGTCTAAAGAAGCAAAAATGTATGTCTGCTCTCTCTCCTCTTTTAATTTATTTTAATGAAATGATATGTAATTTAAACAACTCTCAAGCTATAGGTCATTGATTATATTTTTAACTTTAGGGTTTTGGGAAAAGAGGAAGCGTCAATGGTTCCCTTCTGGCTTAACAACCACAGCATGCATGTATTTAGGCCCTTCAGAAAACTGAGATGTCAATTATGTATTATTACCAGAGCAACTAATTATTTAGAAGGCAAGCTATCAAAATTAAATTTTTTTTCTTTTTTTTTTTTTTTAAAAGATGACCGATAAGGGGATCTTAACCCTTGACTTGGTGTTGTCAGCACCACGCTCTCCCAAGTGAGCTAACCGGCCATCCCTATAGAGGGATCCAAACCCTTGGCCTTGGTGTTATCAGCACCACACTCTCCCAAGTGAGCCACAGGCCAGCCCTCAAAATTAAATTTTTTTAAGAGGGTAAGGAAAGGTTACTTTCACAGGACATAGCAATAATTCCCAAAATCTGATGGTCTTAAAAGACTTATTTACTAGAGATAACATTTGTGATGATGGCTTTATGAGTCAGAATATTATCTGCTTGTCACCCACTTGTAGGGTAAGAGGATATATTTTAATCTTTTGATCTTGATGAGAATTTTTTTTTTTAACCAGGAAGTAGGAAAGCCTGTGGTTTTCAAGATCAAGTATTGAAATTCCTTGGCGTAGGAAGAAAAACTTATTCTCCTTATAAAGGCTTTCGAATAGTCTCCTTGTTTTTATCACTGTTTCTCAACTCTGCCTGCTGTGGTACGTCATGCTTTCTAGTTTAAGTCTTCCTGGGGGTTCTCAGCGCAAATCTTTTTTTTTTTTTTTTTTGTCTTTTTTTCGTGACCGGCACTCAGCCAGTGAGTGCACCAGTCATTCTTATATAGGATCCGAACCCGCGGTGGGAGCGTTGCTGCGCTCCCAGCGCAGCACTCTACCAAGTGCGCCATGGGCTTGGCCCTCAGCGCAAATCTTTTATCACCCTCACTAAGTGTTTAGAATTGATCTTCCTTCAGGGTTACAAATGAAAATCAAGTTTTTCTGTTTCTTACTGTCATCATTGTTTTTGGGTAATTTTTCAGATGAGAAAGTGCTGGAAATCTCTTCATTACACCCTATTATACCATAAGTGAGGAGTTAATTTTGATGTGGCTGTGTGGTGAATTCCATTAAAGCAAAGATTTCTTTTCTATTTTTACTAGAGCAGTCATAGAGATAAGTTTGGCTAGATCTTCTGAATTGTGCATGCATCTTATAAAGGACTAGCCAGTAATAGAGTTGAGGAATAATGATGAAAATGAAATTACTTTTAAGTTGTTGTAAAAAGATTAGGAGGAGGAGGGCGATAAGACTGGCCTCTACTGTTTCTTGTGTTGTGTGTGTCTGACACTTTGTTAAGCGCCTTACATTCTTCAGCTATAATGTGGTAGAGACTGGATTTAAAGCCATGGCCAACTGACTCTAGAGCCCATTCCCTTAATTACTGTACTCTTTTACTTCTATCAATTGTATTTAATTTGATCTCAATTGGATTTTATCATCAGAAATAAAAATTGGGTGCCCGGCGGCCGTCCGGGCCGTCGCGCGTGTGGGTCGCGCGTTCCGCGCCGCGATGGAAAAAAAAAAAGAAAGAAATAAAAATTGGCTTTTATTTAAGTTATGTTCATGAAGCACTTTATCTGTTGTATTGTTCATCTTTCCATTAACTAAAACCTACTTGCATTAAGATTAGGAATACTTTTTAGCTAATGGCTTGAATAGTTTTATCTCCAATGATAGCAATATGTTAGGGATTTCTTCCTTTTTGTACTTTAACAACCAAATTAGAAATTATTTATAATAAGAACCCTGTCTATATTACTGTTTTTTCACTTGTTTTTTGGTAAGTCACATGAGTCCCCGTGTTTGAACATACACTCAGACTGTTGCTTTTTATCTTTTAAGTTTTTCTCTCTTTCCATAGATTCATCTGAAGCTTTGGTAATTTTTCTACATTTTTTCTAAAGTTAGAATTCTATAAGGAGTACTGAATATATGTTAGTATATGAAATAGTTCATCTTGTGAAATTGCTGATGAGATAATTTGTGTATGTTGAATTTGGTGTTCTAATTGCCTTCTGGTTTTAAATTGAGTTGTTTTTATTTTTTATTAGCATATTCATTGTTACAAATCATACTTATTCTTTATCCCCTTATCCAATCCCTCCCCCTCTCTCTCCCTTCTCTAATAACCATAGATTTGTTCTCACCATCTGATAGATTAACTGTTCTTCTGTTGATTGTTGCCTAGATTATCTGTCCAGTACTGAGACAAGTGGTGTGATCAAGTCCTCCCTTATTATCATAAATCAGATGCTGCTTCTATTACTCTGGAGTGTGCTTTGTGGAAAGAGAAGACCTCTTTTTTTTTTTTTGGCTTCTACTGGTGCCTCTCCTTGTGTCAGTGCAGTTAGTTCAGAGTCTGACGTGCCATCTGCATGGTGGCTGTGGCTATTGCTTTAGACACCAGCTGCTTTTGCAGCAGCCATGGCAATTGCGGTGGCTATGTTGGGCTACCCACATGGAAGTGGTGTTTTTGGTGTGCTCTTTACCTGGTTGCAGCTGGGTTCAGCCTGGTTCCATGCTTCATTCTAAGATGATGTTGGGAGCAGTTGGCGAGGATAGGAGAAGGGAAGGGGGAGGGAAATAGGATGGGAGGAAGAGGAAAGAGGGGGGCCGTGATTGAGGCTTGTGGCACCCCCCTCATTCGAGAAGGGGAGACCAGGGCGCTTACAGCTGTGGCTTTGTCATTGCTGGGCTGTTTGCAGATGTTGGGGGCATGGCTGAGGTCCTCAGCCCTCCCCGCTCCCTGGCTTGGGAGTCCAGTGGGCTTCCACCCGTCCTTCTAGTTTTTATAGGTGTTCTTTGGTAGTGTGAGACCTTTACTAGTTAATGTCAAACTTTGTCTCTGATCTATGAGTACTTGGTTTTTCTTTCAGTTGTGTTGGTTTATTGGCTGTTGCCACCACTTAAACTGCACCAGAACTAATTTGTTGTCCTTTTCTTACTTCTAAAATGGGGGAGCTTCTTGTGGGGACCAGCACTTGAGCCCTGTAGTTGAGTTAAATTACTGCTTTGCTGCTGATTCCCTGGGGAAGGCTTTTTGTGCAGATCAGGTTTTAATTGTTGACTTTGTATGTACTTCCAGGTCTTGTGAGGTCCGGTACACCTGGGTTGTGTGGAAACTCTGGTCTGTGCCTGAGTTTTTTCATCAAACTGCACCTCTGCAGTTCTGTATTCCTGACTAGTCTCCACTGAGTGGTCCAGCACTGATTGGAGGGCAGATCAGCTGTCCATGCCAAGCCCCAATGTTTCCCCAGTGGCCCATCTCCCCCATCCCCCGCACACTCCAAACACTTCTGGTGGGAAGGGCTGTGCACTGGTCCCTTGCTTTGACTCTTTGGCCTCCAAATGGCTCCTTTTTTGTGTTGTCTGTGGTTCCTCACTCCTATGTGGGTCTGCGGGAGCCCTGTTAGTGGTCTTGCTGGCCTGGGGGCCACCAAGGCCCTCTTCTCCCCTGCCGCCTCCAAGCAACTTCATACAAATGGCACACCTGCAGCTTTTGCCAGCTCCTGCTCTGTGTGCTCACCAGGGCCAGCCTTGAAGTGGCTGGGGCTTGAAATGATGGGAGCAATCCTTTTTTCCTCTCATTGTGGCTTCTCCTGCCTTCATGCATTCCGTAGGGCTCTTCTTCTCTTCCCCTGAGCTCTAGCAGGCCCAGCTTGGCTGTCTTTGCCTTATTTTTATTTTTTTAAAAGATGACCGGTAAGGGGATCTTAACCCTTGACTTGGTGTTGTCAGCACCATGCTCTCCAAAGTGAGCTAACTGGACATCCCTATATAGGGATCTGAACCTATGGCGTTGGTGTTATCAGCACCACACTCTCCCAAGTGAGCCATGGGCCGGCCCTTGTCATTGCTTTTTAATAGTTGTAAATTGGTTGATTTGTGGGAGAGAGTGACGCTGGGGACCATCTATTCTGTCATCTTGACCAGAAGCTGAATATTTCTTTTTACATAAAATTTAATAAGATTAATGTAGCAGTCTTAATTAGAAACATGTCTCCAAATAAAAGTATGGCTCCTGTAAATTTAGAGATGGTGGTGGTGCTTGTGTGATGGTGTATCAATGCTTCTTGGGGCAATATACTCCCAGGGTCTCTAGACTTCTTTCCAGGTTGTATTTTCATTTTGGCCTGAGAATGTTTGTGCAAGGCTATCTCTAGTGGGTCCATGTTTTGTGAAAACAGCTGTCTGGGGGTCATGCAGTGAGTGTGGTTTCTTTACAACAGTGAAGCATTGCTTTAGCTTCTGAGGGAGATAGGGGGCTTCTACTCTACTGCTTTCCCTCTGCTGGT